>NC_057833.1:36460000-38960000 GCF_910594005.1 Cervus elaphus | reverse complement strand
AAAGCATTAAAAATGACCATTCTCAAAAAAAAAAATTAAAAAAAAAAATGACCATTCTCTTTTAACTCAGTAATTACATCTCCAAAAAGGAAATAATCAGAAAAGCTGTCTGATTCAATCTCAGCCCACACATAACCTGAAACAGCCTCAATTCACAACAATAATAGGAGAATTGAATTTTATGGAATGTCTGCAGGACAGGGTGTGATTAAACAATTAAAATCACACTTATGAAGACTTCTTAAAGCTTTCTAATTTAAAAAACACATTTAGAAAACTATAGAAAGTAGTATGGGCTTCCTTGGTGGCTCAGATAGTAAAGAATCTACCTACAATGCAAAAGACCTGGAGGGTTCAACCCCTGGGTTGGGAAGATCCCCCGGAGGAGGGAATGGCTACCCACTCCAGTATTCTTGCCTGGAAAACCCTATGGGCAGAGGAGGCTGGCAGTCTACAATCCATGGGATCACAGAAGAGTCAGACACGGCTGAGAAAGTAATAGAATGAGTCACCATGTACTCCCTACCCAGCATCAACAATTACTGATTTAAGGCAAGTTTCATTTCTTTGACATAAGAACGCAATCCTCCATCTTGACTATTTTAAGTAAATCTCAGACATTGTATCATTGCATCTATCATGTCACTATGGATCTCTAAAAAGCACTCTTTATAAATATAACCAAATCACCATTATCAAACAAAAAACTTTAGATTAGGTCTCTCAACAAAATAGCAATGGATTCATAATTTAATGCAAACTGATAAAGAATATTATAAAACTATAAAAAAAAGTTGAAAGAGAGAAAAAGAGGGGGAGGAAGAAAAGGGAAAAATTATTCACAAAGGAAAATGACTTGCAAGAAATAAATTCAAAATATTGCCAGTAATCTATAATTACCCTTGTGTCATGGGAGTAGATTATTTTTGCTCACTTTTGTATTTTTGAGTGTATTTTCACTACTGGGAAATCTACTATGTTGGATAGTTATTATTTCTCCTGCTCTTCTTTTATTGCTCACATTCAAAATTTCCCTCCAATATGATTTAAAATGAGTTTCCTAGATCTCCTACATCTGAGAATATTTTGTCTTCAATCATGAAGGATTTTTTTCTACACAAAAAATTCTGGGTTGACAGTTTTGTTTTTCTACTGCTTCAAAGATGTTGTTCCACTGTCTTTGATCTACATGGATTTAGATGAGAAGTCTGCAGCACTTGAATAGGTTTCCCTTTCATATAATGTATCATCTCTGGCTGCTCTCAATATTTTCTTTTTATTTTGTTTTTCAGCAGTTTGATTGTGATGTGACTGAGTGACTGTCATTTGGGTTTACTCTGGGATTCACTGGGATTCCATGTGTGCTGCGTGCTCAGTTACACCCAACTCTTTGCGACCCCATAAACTGTAGCCCGCCAGGCTCCTCTGTCCAGAGGATTTCCCAGGCAAGAATACTGGTGGTGTGTTGCCATTTCCTTCTCCAGGGGATCTTCCCCACCCAGGAATCAAACCTGCGTCTTCTGCATTGCAGGCGGAGTCTTAACCGCTGAGCCACCAGGGAAGCCCCTACACTAACGGTACAGAGCTGTTTTGCAGAAGTGAAACATAACAAACCTAAAGCACTTAGCACGGTCCTTGGCCCATGACAAACACAGAAAATGTCAATCAGTGCATTATCTATGCGTATCGACTTTGATCTCATGTTACAGATACGGATGTTGAAGCATAGCATAGTTTAGTGACCTGACCAAAATTACACAACTGGATAAACGAAAAAGCTGGTATCAAAATTCACAGTCACTCAATGATGGAAACAAAAAAGAGAACAATACAAAACCGGATGCAAGATAAGTATATGTTCAGAATTAGAACACAAAGAAAATGCTGGAAATATCATTAGGGAGAAAACTTAGATTAGTCTGGAGCACGGTTTCTCAAACTTGGCACCACTGACATTTGTGGCTAGATAATTCCCTGGTGGCTCGGTGGTAAAGAATCCACTTGCCTATGCAGGAGACACAGGTTCAATCTCTGGGTCAGGAATATCTGCGGGAGGAGGAAATGGCAACCCACTCCAGTATTCTTGCCTGGAGAATCCAATGGACAGAGGAATCTGATGAGCTACAGTCCATGGGACTACAAAGAGTTGGACATGACTGAGCAACTGAGCACATACATACACACACAGTATCATAAGACTCTATCCATTTTTTTCCAATAAAAAAAAATTTACAAATATATTTAAAGTGTTATATAATTTCTATTGCCCTATATTCAAGTGCATTGACTCCTTTCTCTGTCATCTCTATTTTGCCACTGAGCCCATCTAGTGGATTCATTCCCTCAGATGTTGTCTCTTCAACAGTTCTAAAATTTCCATCTGGTTATTCTGTATAGTTTGCATTTTTCTGCTGAAAACCTCTCTCTTTTCATGTCTTTTAAGAGTGGAGTATGGTTTTAACAGCTACTTTATATCTTTGAGAATTCTCCCAGCTAAGATATCATAGGGTTAGCACCTGTTGAAAATCTTTCCCTTTGAGTTCAGCTTTTCCTGGTCCTTTTCATAGTGAGTAAATTTGGATTGCATCCTGGACTTTTGAATGTTGGGTCATGGGACTCTAAACTCTGTTAAATTCTTCTGAAAAAAATGTTGATACTTCTGTTTATTTGCTTTAGCAGGCATTTAGCCCACTTTGGTTCAAATAGAAAATTCTCCCTCATCTTTTATGACTAGTATCTCTGACGTCAATTCAATTTTCAAAGACTCTTCTGCGCCAACTGGGTGTGCCAGTCACATAGGCAACTCAAGGGTTTATCTGGGACTCAGATAGTGGTTAATACCACAGATTAAGTTCTCAAAACTTTTGCTATGTGTCATAGGATCCATCCCACATCTTGTAGCACACCTTGTACAATGCCCAGGACTTGTGCCAAACCATACACATAGTGGTATACACATAGTCCCCCTTTCAACTCTTTCTTCTCAGGAATTTCCTTGGAGTCTCTGGCTTTCACTGGCTCATTTTCCTGCTTCCTCTGGCTGGAAAGATGGGGTTATCTCAGAGTTCTAGCCTCCCAAACAACTGCACAATTCCACATGGCAAGGGTCATTATTCAAAGTTTTGACTACAGTATCCTATCTGCCTTTTCCAAGTTTTCATGTAGTTGGTTTTTGCATTCTATCCAATTTTTTGTTGTAAATACTGGTGAGGAGAAGCTGTAGCTGGATTATTTCATCTTGGCTGGTATTCTGCCCCTTGTTCTCAGCAATTTTTACTTCTCAAAATTTTACCCATCTCTCAAAGCTCTGTTAAAATACTGCTTCCTTGCAAGAAGTCATCCTTCCTCTCTCAGCTGGAAAAACATTCTCCTTCCTCTGAATTAGGGAAGATTCAGATTCAGCAATATTGAGAATCAAGCTGAGAGCCAAGTCTTTTCATTGACTATCTTTGTTCAAACATCTGGATTCAATGAAATCAAACCTAACTAAGAAGCATCATGGTGGTTAAGAGACTGGACTTCACCTAAATTCAAGCTCTGCTAACTGCTAGATATGGGACCTTAGGCATATCACTTACTTTTATGTATATCCATCAGTTTTCTCATCTGTGAAATGGAAAAAATAATTACCACATAGAATTGTTGTGAACATTAAGTGAGATAATAGTTGTAAAGCACCTAAAGAAATACCATGTTGTAAGTGTAAGTGATTATTATCAATTTCTCATAGTTACCATAACTTCACTCTGCAGATGAGAGAACCCTGCAGCAGGAAGAAGAAAGGACAGGGCTTACTCTATTCCCTGCTCTTACTATGTCCTGAAATGACTGTAATTTTTGCTTTAGTAAAAATTGTAGGAGCTCAATATGTGTATCTATGTGGATCTTCAGAGAAGCATGTGGCAGGGTGGGAGATGAGATGGGTTGGGGGATCTGAGTTCCAAGATCAGGTCTCCTCTGGTCTGTGTTTTCTGTTATAAACCATTGCTGCATAGAATAAGCTCATCTACCTCCTTGTAGCTGATAGCAATCTTGAGAAAAAGCAAATGTTATAGGGTCATTTCTAGGTTTACCATCAAAATGCATTCCTGAAACACAGAGAAAAAATTCCCAATTTCTTGAGCTGTCTTGCAGACCTTTTGTGTTTTTTGCTGCTATCTGTAATCTCATCTCTGAGATTCTAGCTGCACTGACCTAACGAAGGCTCACCTAGTCCACCTCACTGATTCCCAGTTGCACCAGGGCCTTCATCCTTGAGCTCAAATATCCCTCCTTACCATCTTGCCAACACGTAAATGTTTCTTCTTCCACCCAAACTGCTCAAGGACATCTATGAGGCTCTTCCAGACTCTCCGGGACTCTGTTTGCTCAGTCCCTCTCTCTCCTTTGTGTCCCTCAGCTCATACCTGAGTAGCACTTTAGGGTGGGTGTTAATCACTTATTTTACAGGTCCTTCTCTCCCACACTATACCAGTGTTTTTAAAAATACGTATTATTTTACATTAATGAGTCAAAAACAATTTAAAATATCACTACCGGCTTACAAAACAGAGCAAACTAGATTTGAAAGTATCAAAATTCACTGCATGTAATAACCGTGCTTCATGAAACTTTTATCTGAAATAGATCATTAGCAAGGTGGCTATAGATGGATGACAAATAATGAACTTTCATGGACCCATGACTCAGATTCAGTAATCATTAACAATGTCCAATCTTAATTTGTTTATATTTCTACCTACTCCTGTACCCCCCTAGGTAATTTTTAAACAAATAGCAAATAGCATGACATTCATTTGTAAATATTTCAGTATGTATTTCTAAAAACTAAAAACTTTTTTAAAACGCAACTATAATACCGTAAACTACATTCCTTATTGTTGGTGGCAGTCCAAAAAGTTTGTAAGACTTTAAATTTCCCAGGGGAGAAGCCCCCTCATGTATCTCTACATTTGCAGGACCTGGCACGCAGTGCGCAGTAATAGAGGGGAAAGGAGAAGAGAGAAAGGATGGAAACTGAAAAGGCTGGAAAAGGAAACTTACAGGAAGAGAGTCTCTTCCTTTAAATCAAGTCTTTTAGATTTGAATCAACTTCTACTGAAGTTCTCAAAAGAAAAAGAAACAAAACACTCAGTAAATTAAGTTCCTCAACTTTAAATGATTCTTGAGTAATTAAGGATTCTGTGCTTGCTGTTTTCCCTCTGGGATGCGGCACATGATTATGCAAGGTATGCACTGCGTACAGTGCTCACATTCGAGCTTCGGTGGGGCGCGGGGATCTTTCCCAACAGACAGCACGCTTAATGGGCTGACGGTGAGCCGGTCCTTCCTCTGCGCTCCGGCGACTTGTAGTTACCTCGGTCCGCTTTTCTCCCTCTGCTGCGTTCTTCCCTGCCTTCTATGCTGTCCACAGAGGCCAGAGGCTGAACATTCACCATAAAGCCAGATGTCTTTGCCGTGCGTTCTCAATAAAAGTCCACCTTGATAAACACAGACTGTGGTATCAGAAGCAGACCGTCTGTCTTAGGAAAGCCCTGAGTTCTGACCACCTGGGACTGCCATGGTCACTTGCCAGTCACAGGACTTTCACATGATATCTCTGAGGCCAAATTTTCTTAAATGATATTAGGAATAATAATAGCTCCCCTGTCTCTGAGAGCCCTTGTCAGGTCCAAAGAAAGGAAATGCTTTAGCAATGGTAAAGTAGCACACAGATGAAAAGGATGTTTTAGTGATGATTTATGGTTACCTCCAGAACAGTAGTTCCTAAACATCACTGCTCTCTGACAAATTGGGAATTACATTTCTTGCAAAACACTCTGCATTCTTTAAAAGTATGAACACACAAATAATTGGAAAATATACCTTAGACACAATTTATAATAACAAAACATCAAATGCCAAGAAGCAAATTAAAGATAGCCAAGACTTCTTATTGAAAAACTATAAAATTGTTCTTACTGAGAGAAGTTAAGGAAGACTTAAAGAAACGGGAACATATATCATGTTTATGAATTGAAAGGTTTAGTTTTGTTAAAATGTTCATTTTCCCCCAAACAGACTATGATGATAAATTTAATGTGTCAGTTGGAACCACAGGTGCCCGGATATTTGGTCAAACATTACTCCAGGTAAGTCTGTAAGAGTATTGATAAGATAAACATGCACATGTTCTATTAGTTCTGTTTCTCTGAAGAATCTTGACTATTACATTGATCTATAACTCCAGTCCATTCTCAATCAAAATTCCAACAGGCAATTTGTAGAAATTAACAAGATAACTAAAAATTTATTTTAAAAAAATACAGAGGACTTAAAAAACAGAATTAAAAAAAAAACATAAATTACTATATGTGGCTGAGTCCCTTCACTGTTCATCTGAAACTATCACAACATTGTTAATAGGCGTCACCCCAACACAAAATAAAAAGTTTTTTAAAAAGGTAAATTACCAGACTTGTTATAAAACCACAGTAATCAAGACAGTGATTAAGTAGGGACAAATAGATCAATGAAAAAGAACAGAATCCAAAAGTAACAGTAACTTAATTTTTTTTAACAGTAATATTTTTTTTTTACAATGGTATCAGTGGAGAACGAAAGGTCTTCTTAATAAATTGCTCTGGAGTATCTGGACATCTATATAGGGAAAAAAATGAATCTTGAATTGTTCTTCACACTCTATCTAAATAATTAATGTGAAGCAGATCCTAGACCTATATGTGAAAAATCAAGCTACAGACTTTCTAGGAGAAAACATATTCAAGTATCTTCATGATTTTGGGGTAGGAGAAGATTCTTAGACCAGACACAAAAGGCACTAATAATAAAAGAGAAAATAACAGGAACTTCAACACATTTAAAGGCCAAGTTATTTAAAAGCAGTCCTAACAACTCATTTCAGTTTTTAGTGTGAGAAACACTACGTTCAGGCTTGGCAGCAACTGTCCCAGAATAAACACATACAGTCAAGATGTTTCAGGACCTTACACAATGTTGCCTCTTATCTCACCAACATGGTAGGCCCAGGGTTAGGAAGCATCTAAGAAAACAAGATTTTTGTCACTGGGAGGTCAGAGTATCACCAGGAGATAGATTCACTCAGTCTGCTCAGAATACATAGTTCCAACCTGCAATCCAAAAAGTCACTCAGGCAAAGAAGAGAGCAGGCTGGACAGTATTCAACACAATGATGGCAAGAAACAGAAGGAAATTTAAAAGCATCTGATCAAACTCTCCTCATCCCATTTTCATAGATGGAAAACCTGAGGTCCACTGCCACAGAGAGCACTACATGATCACTTTATGACAGAGCCAAAGTGGAACTCAGATTTCTTGGCTCCCTGACACATTCTCCTTCTATCACCAAGTTGTTATTATGCTCCTGGCTTCAGGGTCTGGCCAGGTTTCTCAGAAGATGTCTCACGATCGTACTACAGATGTAAGTACCTGAGCCAGCATTTGTGAAACTCTCAGTATACTGTCCAACATACTGTAGGTGCTCAGTCAAGAATACTGAGTTAGATTCAACTTCCCAGATGAGCAGTGATAATGCAGAAGGCCCTGAAGCCAACATTTGAATAGCAAAGACTCATTTAATACCAAGATTATTCCTCCACCTGCCTAGCACCCCATGCCACCAGTGACTACCATCCAAGGAAGGCCAGAGAGACCCTGGCCCTTCTCAAACCTATAGGGCATGAGGATTGAAAAAGAAAACACTCCTCCTTCCTGCTGATATGCCCAGAGTCCAGGTTTTACTCCCAAAATCAGAAGGCTACAAACCGGACATGAACACACCACAGGACTATCCTCACCCCAAACCCTCGGCAAGGGTGAATGGAACAGATGGGAGATGGCAAGATGTTAACAGAGAAACACGGCTTAGGGGCAAGAAGCAGCTGGGATGAGGGAACACCGATGCCTCACAGGGCCCAAGAAAGTAGAGGCAAAGGAAAGTCTTTGCATTTTCCAAACATAAATATTATTGTCTTTCTTTTTCTCAGCCCACTTGCTTCACTTTGCAGATGCACCTGTCTTTACTCTACTCACACCTTCTAACTTCACATGCAGATTTTTGCAAGTTTCTCCATTCAGCCAATATATACTGATGGAGTGCTATGTTGCTCAGGACCAGAGCTAGGCAATGAGAACATGAGGGTGACTGTGGAGGACTCTGCCTCCAGAGGGAGAGAAACAGATAAGAAGGAATATCAGCCACAGAGCGTGTGCCATGTGGAGAAGTCAGTCACCCAGTGTGTATGGTTTGAGGAGCTTAGGGATCAACACATTTGAGTAACTCAAACATGAACTAATGAGTTTCCTGATGAAAGTGAAAGAGGAGAATGAAAAAGCTGGCTTAAAACTTGACATTCAAAAAACTAAGGTCATGGCATCTGGTTTCATCACTTTGTGGCAAATAGGTAGGAAAATAATGGAAACAGTGAGAAATTTTATTTTCTTGGGCTCCAAAATCACTGCAGATGGACTGCAAGGAGATTAAACCAGTCAATCATAAAGGAAATCAGTCCTGAATATTCACTGAAAGGACGACGTTGAAGCTCCAATACTTGGGCCACCTAATGTGAAGAGCTGACTCTGATGCTGGGAAAGATTGAAAGGAGGAGGACAAGGAGGCGACAGAGAATGAGATGATGAACATGAGTTTCAGCAAGCTCTGGGAGCTGGTGATGGACAGAGAAACCTGGCGTGCTGCAGTCCATGGGGTCACAAAGAGTCAGACATGATTGAGCAACTAAACTGACTGAACTGAACTGAAACATGAAGAGGAGGAGGAGTCAGAACAGATGAGAGGAGGGGGTGTGAGATGAGCTATGTTCAAGCACTTCATTGGTCATTTTTTGCATTCCCTAAGACTGGGTTTTTACCTTATCATTTAGACAGACTTGATTTGTGTTGCTGAGCATAAAGAAACACTGGATACCTTTCCACAAACCTGACAGTTTCCTTTGATGCCAACAATAGGGTAAAGCCACAAAATTAATAAGTATATGAAGTATCATCCTTTCTCTGTAAAATTATGCTCTAACCTTAAAAACAAGATTTCATTAAAACCTGTTAAAAGCTTCAGGGACATGACAATGTCGATTTGCCTCCCATTTGCTTCAGGATGATTCCAAATAATGTGGACAGTAAAAACACACAGTGAGGACAAATATGTCAAAATCTGAGCTAATTACAATAGAACTGCTGCTTAGATCAATATAAGGGCAGAAAATAAAACTAAAAAGCAGTTTTTCTTTTCATTACACTTATGGAGAGCATTTATGTGCAGGACTCAGCAAAATGTTCTCTATATGTTATCTCATTAAAATCCCTTCATGTCTTTGTGAGGCTGATGCTATAATCCCATTTTACAGATGAGAATGCACAAGGCCAGAAAGGTTAAGTAATTTGCCTGAAGAAGGCATCTAGAATATATTGAAAGTAAGATTCAAACCCACATTTACAACATTTTATTGAGTACTAATTATGTTCTTGGTACTTAATCCTCCCAGAAAACTTATAGGGAACTACTGCAGTCGTCCCCTTTAGATGAAAGAGGGATTAAATAACACGCCCAGCTGTACACATCTTCCTGCTCCAAAGCCTGTGACAGATCCAAGTGCAATGAGGATGTGGAAGGAAACATGAAGGTCATCCCTTTCCTGCAGACTCTGTATTCCATGCATCTGTGCTGCTGTGAAAGGCTGAGGCTGAGCTCTGGGGAAGTGCCGTGGGTATTTGGGTTTAGCCCTCACCATCAGTCTGCAAACAAATTTTAAAAAGTTTCCCCAGGGAAGCACCCTGGGAACATAGTGGTCACCTGTTCCTCTGGTCACTTAACATCAGTGGTGTTCTAAGAGGCATGTGGGGAAGGACAGACAAACACTTGACACATTTTGACCTTTCTGAAATTTAGCAAAACTTTGGGCTAATTTTTGTATCCAGTCTTGGTCATTTTGTGGCAAAACTGGTGAGCTCACATGTCACCCACTGTTGAGAAAACAAAGCTTATCATGGAAAACTTACCCAGTGCTGTATGTCAATTACATTTCAATAAAATGGAGGTGGGGACAGAAGCCACACTTCAAGAAAACAGAAGTGTTGTGCCAGAACAACCAATACATTTTAAAATGTTTCTAACCCTTCTAGCTTGGAATTCAAAGGCCGAGTAATTTCTTACAAATAGTTTTAAATTTATAATTATGTTTATAAATAAGATATAATGACAACTATAAATTTATAATTTTATAATTAATTATAAAAGATATAAAAGAAAATAAGCATGAGGCTGCAGGCAGTAGCATCAAATACAATGTCAAGAAATTTTGAAACAACCCAAATATCTAACCAAAGGAACAAGCAAACTGTGATGTAGAATTGAGTGATATTCTTTGAAGCCATTAACATACTACATGCATTATAAAGATAGGGAAAATGTTTATGAGAACAGGAGAAATAAACCTTGTCAACATTAAAATTATATTAAAAACTTATTTTTCCACAAAAGGACAATGATTGCAAGGGAATAGTGCAAAATGAATAGTAATATGTCAGGATGCCAGGGTTTTCAAAGTGTATCTTCACTGCGGTTGCAATCTTTGTGAATAAAACAAGAAAAGCTTAGCACCAACTTGGTTGCCCACAGGAGAAGCTCGTGACCCTCCCAATTCAGTTTCTCCCACATTGGGATATCACAGTCTTCCTGAAAAAAGATAAAACTGGGACTTCACAGAAACACCTACCTTAGCACAGAACAGGGCAAATACATTCACTTAGCACCTGATGACCCAGCCCTGGCTAGCTGAGCTCTCTCTGTGTGTTATAACAGACTCTTCACATAACTTTGATAGGTAAGTGTCTTTAATGACCCCCTTGTCCTGAGAGAGAGACACTCCACCTACTGAAAGGACTCCCTTAACTCCAGCAAATATACTTGAAGACAATGGTTCCCTTCACTTCCTTGGGCTCTCTCAGCCACCTCCACAGAAGCTTATTTAACAATGGTTTGGAAATGGGCTACTTCTGCCTCTGCACCTGGGGCCCCTTCCCCCCACACTCATCACCATCCACACCAGCAGCAGCTCAAACATTTGGGGGTAACATTACAACACGGAAAACACTGCTCACTTCCACCTATTCAATTCCACCATCCTTCCAGACCAGGGGTCAAGAATCCCTCCTTTCCTCCTTGCCTGAGGATTGATAGGCCACCAGCCAGAGCTGGAAATCAAGGGACAGACCTAGGTCAGCTTTATCACTCTCCAGCTTTGTTACCCCAGGAAAGCTCCCTAGTCTCTCCTGGTTTCATTTCCTCAGTTCTTATGCAGGACTACAATAAATTCTTCATGTGATTCCTGAAATGCTTGAAATATGTAAAAAATACTGACCTGCCCAATATAGCAGTCCTAAGCCACATGTGTCTACTGAGCCCTGGAAGTATGGTTAATCCCAGTGGAGATGAGTGATAAATGTAAAATACATAGCAGAATCTGAAGACCTCACATGGGGAAAAAAAGAATGCAAGATGTTGGATTAGTAATTTGTATATAGATTACATGATAAAGTACATATTTGGGGCATATACTGGGTTACATATAATACACTATTAAAATTAATTTCACCTGTGTATTTTTTGTTGTGATTATTATAAAAGTTAAAATTACCTATGTGGCCCACATCTGTGACTTGATTTTCACTGAACACGGTAACTGCTCAATGTTCTTTCCCTACGTTTCCCTCCCCATTCATTGACCGCATAGAGCGCTTGGCATCTCACTGTCTAAAGTCTTGCATCACAACTACAGTACCAGGTGAGTCCCCTCTCCTTTCTAGGCTCCAGATTACCAGAGACCAGGAGTAGAAAGGAAACCTGATTTAGAATCAGAAGACTGGGCTCCAGTTCTGGTTCTACCTTTACTAACTGGGTGGCCCTCAGCACATCATCTCACTCCTCTGAGTCACAGTTTTGAAATCATAAAACAAAGGGCAACAATCTCCTGTTCATGGCATGAGAAAACGCACGTGAAGGTGCTGGATAAACTGTAAAGGACTGCAGAGGCCAGGAATAAGTAGGATAATTCACACAGGAAGGAAGTTGGGCAGTCCTGTCTGGCCACTCTGATATTCTCTGCCTTCCATTCTGTACAATTATTAAACATTTTTTGTCTCATATCTCTGCAAACCAATTTCCCCAAGAACACAACTCCTCCTTCTCACACGCCCCCAACACAACCCAAGCAGAGTCCTACAGGCAGACAAACCCCCTCCCACCTCAAAACCCCACAAAAGCTGAGCACATCCTGAGTACTGGGCAATAAGCTTAGGGCACTCAGAGCGCAACGGTGCAGATGGCCTGGCAGAAAAAGAAACTGGCAACACAACATGGGACGTGCGTGAAATGGAGGAATCGAATAAGTGTAAGGGCACCAGGTACCAAGAGTGGGGTGCACTTTACTTGATAGAAACAGAGAAGAGTGGGGGTGGGAAAGTTGTATAAAATGGCCATTAGGAAGGACTCTTAAAGGCATTTCGCAAAACAGAAGGGCATAAAGATATGAATAAGCATGGAAAGCTATAGCATTTAATCCAAAGCAAAGGTCAGCATAGAGTGTACAATGGGCCCCCTAACCACATGAGGCTGAGAGGTCCTGCCTACAGGTGGAAACACGATTGCCCTCCTGACTCAGCTCCTTCAGGCTCACCCAGCTCACCCCACAGGCCACTCAGGAAGGTGTGCCATGATCTTAGGAGCTTAAGTTTCACCTGTGGCAAATGCATAAACCCCAGCTATTTGCACAGGAACCCTATTTCAAAACATCTTGTTCTTATTTTTAACCCAGAAAATACTTCCTTCAGAGGTCAACAAGTGTCAAAAGCACAAAGATACACCATCGTTTGGGAGGTCAAGCTGACTTCTCTACGTCATAACAGGCCTCTTCCCAATTCCAAGGTGAGATCCAGATTATTTCTAGTTAAATTGCAAAATTTCATTTCATCAAAAACTCAGTGTTTTACCTGCATGGCCAGGAAAACCAAATATACAAAGCTTCTTGGGTGAAGATCTGGAAGCTGTGATTTTGGCAGCTAAATTGTCCTTTGGATCGGTATTAAAATGTTTAGAGAAGAAGATTGTCTTTTAAGTATGAATAAAAGATCAGGAAGATCTTTTAAGTATGAATAAAAGATCAGGAAGTGGGTGTTTCTGAAAGGGACCGCTGAGCAGTACAAGTAAATAGGCAGCTAAGCAGAGATGTCGTCTATGGGCCCTTGTCCACAGATATGGAGCCACACCTCACCCAACAGTTAGTTGCAAAATCAGTGCTGGGGCTCGAAAATCCCTCTCTCCTGGGAAACTTTTGATTAAAAGCATGTTAGGAATTTTAAAAGTCATATTAACCTACTGCAATGTCGTAAATTTATTTGGATCCTGATTTGAATTAACAGTTTTAAAAATTACATATATGTACATATACACATACAAACATACTAATACATACATCTGAGTACACACACATCCACATACATACAACAGTTGGAGAAATTTGCATATTGACTCCATATCTGATGATACAAAGGAATTTGTTCATTATTTAAATGTGATAACAGCCTATTAAGTAGCTTTATCTTTTAAAAGTACATATTGAAATATTTATAGATAAAATGAAAAAAAAAACTTGAATTAATAACTCTGAAGTAGAAGTCAATTAAAATAAATCCTTATTTCAAAAGGATGTTCATGTGCAGTAAAGAAACAGACAAAAAAGCCCTACCTTAAATCACTCATAAAATACAGAATACATAGTCTGTTTATACAACCCTGGAACACTCATATAAACAAGTTCACTCAGTGAATCCAGCATGGAATGGGCTATCCTCCAATCCAAGAGAAGATTATGATTTCTTCTTCTGGGGACCTGAAGAAATAATTATCTTGAGGAGAAGGCAATGGCAACCCACTCCAGTACTCTTGCCTGGAAAATCCCATGGACGGAGGAGCCTGGTAGGCTGCAGTCCATGGGGTCGCTAAGAGTCGGACACGACTGATCAACTTCACTTTCACTTTTCACTTTCACGCATTGGAGAAGGAACTGGCAACCCACTCCAGTGTTCTTGCCTGGAGAGTCCCAGGGACCAGGGAGCCTGGTGGGCTGCCGTCTATGGGGTCACACAGAGTCGGACACAACTGCAGCGACTTAGCAGCAGCAGCATGAAAAAGACAACTATTTTGACATTGGGATCATATCCGGCACAAGATGCTCAGCCTACAGAGACTGGGAGACCCCTGGTTCATGTCCGCCACCTGCACTTGGTCAAGCCTTAAATTAAGCTGACTGGCTGTCAGAACTGTGTGCACTATTTCCATTACTCTTTCTTCCCCAAGGCCTCCCTTTTAAAAAATGTGCCGAGTAGAACTGACATGCCATTGTGTGCTCATTTGCTGCCTTGCCTGAGAGGAAGCTATACCAAGCTTCTAGTATTAGAGTTGATATTTAGGAGAAAAAGATAATCACATCTTAACACATAGGAATATATGGGTGATAAGGAGCCTGCAGAGTGGTTCAGGTCACAGAGACCATCTTTGATGAGGAAGCATCGCTATGTCTACCTAGACGCATCAGCATTATTATAAGATTCACTTCCTGAGTCCCTGTTCTTAGGCACTCTCTGTTTTTAAGTCTTCTGAATAATTCAGTGGGTTATTTTACAGGTGAGAAAGCTGAAGTTCAGAGTAACTGAGTGATTTTCCAAAGGCCACCCAGCTAGAAAGGGACAAAACCAAGATTCAGATCTCACTCCCCAAGTCTAGCACACAGCTACCCCTGCCTACAAATGAGGTCTTTAAGGCACAGTTATTTAACAAGGCCCCTTGATTTTTTTTAAAAAAACATTTTAAAAATAATAAATCTAAACATTAAAAAAAAAAAATGTTGAGTTGCCTAACTGAAAAGCAGACAAAAACCCCACTCCATGATTCCACTGGGTGACTTCTGCAAGTCTACGAGCCTGTTGAGCTTTACTTCCAATTCCCCTGGCATTCCTTTTGCTATTTCAGCACCTCTTGGTTCCATCTGACATACTTGAAAGAACAGAACAGGAAATGACCTTTTTTTTGTTTGGAATGACAGAAGTCTTGGTGACCTCGTAACATCCCCCCAAAAATAAAACAGGCCCTGTAAGACATTTTTTTTCCCTTTAAATCTCAAGTCCACTGGGTTATTTATGGCAACTTAATAACTGACTCAGACTGGCCATTCATGAAAGAGAATGGACAAAGGATGTGTTCAGGCAAGAGCCAGCCAAGCAGTGACCACAGGGACCCCACAGGGAGCATGACCTTGAAAGAGATTCCTTTATGAACTTGATGTTTCAACTCTTCACTCAAGTGTTTATCAAGTGCCTACAAAAGAAGCCCCCATTCTAGGCTGGGTGCTGTGGGGACAAGGACACTCAAATCAGAATCCTAGTCCATAGGTAGCTCCAGGCATCGTGGGAGGGGTACAGAGGAAAAGAGCCACCTTCTGTCACACGAGCCCATCTCCTCAAACCCTACCATCCCCAGAAGGATTCGAGGACACAGGTGGTGGTGGAGGAGTCAGTAAACAGTTCTCCTCCTAAGTGCTGACCAGTAATGGGGCCCATCTGATCTGGATAGGACAGTGGGCTGTGAATGCCTTGAGGGCAAAGACCATATCTAATTTGTTTTTGTATTCCCAGAACAGTAGGTCTGAGATATTTGTTGTGGGTATTTTTGGTCGTGGTCGTGTACTAAATTTACACTTTTAAAAGATATTTATGGTTGAATACCGAAACCACTCTCAGGGGCCACAGGAGTATCTGAAAGGCTCAGTTTGAGGAACTGAATTCCTGTCCTCAGACCCCGTTTGGCCAAATGGGAGGTCAGATGGAGAGGAAGGAAATGGTACAATGGTACAGAGAAGGCTCTCAAATGGTGAGATCCATTGATAGCCCAAAAGATTTTAGGTAGATGACCCTCTGTCCTCAGAAAGGAGGGAGGTGGCTAGGGAATGCAAGCCCATGCTGACTGCTACTGTGGGAAGGTGAGCAGAGGCCAAGCTCTGTAACTCAGTGGACCCCGCCTCTGCCCACGTGCTCAAGGCCCTCCTCACCCCCAGCAGTGGATTTATAGGAACAAAGAAAGCAAAACGAATAAGGATGATCACAGAGGGCACCACAGCATCTCATACCTCCTCCCACTCCCAGTTTGGCATGAGACCAGCAGACGACTAACCCAGGTTTCCAATGAACTCAGGTCACAAAAGCACAGGCTTCACCAGGGAAGCCTGGGGAGGCTGGAGGAGAGAGTCTTCACATGGGACAACTGTGAACGGTCTACATGGGGCCATCCAGGGAGGGGCCACAGGCATCCTTTGACTGAACATGTGGAGGGAACCATGTGGGTCTGATTGGTCCTAAGAGTGTGTTGACTAGGAGGTAATTCAGCATAGGAGCTGAAGTCTCTCTGCCCCCCCAATCTGAGCTAGGAGCCCCTCAGCTGTGTTCCCACAGCACCCTTTCACAGTGTCTATGTCTGTGTCTCTACAAGGGGGTGACCTTCCAGACTGCAGAAAGCATTCCAGTCTCTCTGAGGTCTGTCTAGGACTGGGTCCTCAGCCAAGACTTCTGCATGCCCTGAAGGAAAGTCATGAATGAGATGCCTATACGAGAATCACACTCCACCCAAGAGAAAAGAAACGCCTGGCCTCACTGAAGAGTCCAGTCAGCAAAAGTCCACAAGAAAGCAACTGGCTAAGTCCTACCTGCCTCCCGCATAGTATAAACTAAAAGCTTCAATGGAAAGGTCCTCCCTACGAAAGGAAAAACAAGAATCAGTCAGCTGAGTGAAGTAAGTCAGAGAAAGACAAACATCATATATTGTTATATGTGGAATCTAAAAAAGGGGTACAAATGAACTTATCCACAAAACAGAAATAGGGTTACAGATTTAGAAAACAAGCTTATGGTTACCAGAGTATAAGGGGAGGGGAGGGATAAACGGGAAGACTGGGATTGACATATACACACCACTGTACATAAAATAGAAAACCAATAAGAACATACTGTATAACACAGGGAACTCTACTCTATACTCTGCAGTGACCTATATGGGAAAATAATCTTAAAAAGAGTAGACATATGTATATGTATTACTTTGCTGTACATCTGAAACTAATACCACATTGCAAATCAACCCATACTTCAAAAAAAATAAAAATGAAAAAGAACCAGTTCATTAGTTACCAGCGGGCACACAGGGTAGGAATTTGGCAAGATGATGCCTTTACTGGAAACTCTGCGTAGCTATTTGCAGGTGATCTGGAAATGGGTGGAGGAGGTGGGAGGCAGGCAACCATGACAACCAATGATGGAGAACTGACCGAAACTAGTATCTGAGTTAGCTGAACCTGAATAACACCAGCATCTAGTTTATATTATTTACCGAAATTTTTCAGAGGAAATCAAAAAAGACCAAGCTGTGGAAAAGGACTGCAATGGTCTATGAGAGAGGGACCAGAAAGGGTGATGCTGGACAACCTCACCTCAGCGGCAGCAGTTTCCAGCCAGGGAATTCTTCTTGGCAGGTAACCATCCTTGGGATAGTTTGAATACAGATGTCAAGGCTAATGCCTATCAGTTTGTATCATAAAGATGAATCCTACCCAGCAATCCCACTTCTGGGCATACACACTGAGGAAACCAGATCTGAAAGAGACACGTGCACCCCAATGTTCATCCCAGCACTGTTTATAATAGCCAGGACATGGAAGCAACCTAGATGCCCATCAGCAGATGAATGGATAAGGAAGCTGTGGTACATATACACCATGGAATATTACTCAGCTGTTAAAAAGAATTCATTTGAACCAGTCCTAATGAGATGGATGAAACTGGAGCCCCTTATACAGAGTGAAGTAAGCCAGAAAGATAAAGAACATTACAGCATACTAACACATATATATGGAATTTAGAAAGATGGTAACGATAACCCTATATGCAAAACAGAAAAAGAGACACAGAAATACAGAACAGACTTTTGAACTCTGTGGGAGAATGTGAGGGTGGGATATTTCAAAAGAACAGCATGTATACTATCTATGGTGAAACAGATCACCAGCCCAGGTGGGATGCATGAGACAAGTGCTCGGGCCTGGTGCACTGGGAAGACCCAGAGGAATCGGGTGGCGAGGGAGGATCAGGATGGGGAATACGTGTAAATCTATGGCTGATTCATATCAATGTATGACAAAACCCACTGAAATGTTGTGAAGTAATTAGCCTCCAACTAATAAAAAAAAAAAAGATGAATCCTATTGGCTGAACATGAAACATGAGCCAGGCGCTGTGCTAATAAGCATTTTATCTCTCTCCAGTTATCTTAACAACATTGCAAGGTAGATACAACTCACCTAGATTTCATAGAACGATGAGTATGCTTTACATGGAGAGCGAAGTCCCTTGTTCAAAGTCATGCAGTTAGGACAGTGCCAGGATTCAAACCCAATGAACTAACTCTCCAAAGCCCATGTCTACCATACCCAGAGCTAAGACCAGTCCTGCAGATAAGGGTGGGTAAGGGAGGCTTCCAGTGAAGAAATAGGATTTGACCTGAACCAGGTCCTAGACCTAGGAGGCTGTGTAGGATGTGGGCAGCTGAACAGGGCTGGAAGAACATGAGGAGGTCCTGAAGGTCCCTGAGGTCCTATGGAATCCTACGGGAGACTCAAATCCCAGTGCCCTATTGTTATACCTCTGTTTTTTAAATAACAAATGCTACCTGTGGGTGCTTTAGACTTCAAATCATTCATTAATTGCAGAAAAAGTCAAACAGAGGAAGATTTCCATCATCAGATCTTTGTCCAAAGCCCAAGCCTTCCACATCAGCCTTTCCACCAGGTATCTGGTTATTGGGTCCCCTTGTACGTGAAGTGGGGGGCCTGGGTGCTCTCTGAGGCCTAAGAGCCCCATCACAGTTAGAAATTACCTCAGGGCACAGTCAGGTGGTCAACCTAATCACCTGATGAATGAATTCCCCATTCAACAGCAACAAAAAAATGGCCACGTTGCCAGCATCTGCTTTCACACCTGTAATAATGATAACTTCCTTTCCAAGGCAGCCCATCTGCAGACAGCTAAATATTAGTTCTGAAAAACCTTTTATTTATTGGGTAGGCCAAAAAGTTGATTCCGGTTTTTCTGCAAGATGTTATAGAAAAACCCAAATGAACTTTTAGGTCAACCCAAAACATTGGACTCATTTCCTCCCAAACCCTTTAGCTTGTACCTGCTGGTTCTAAGACCACCCTCTAGAGGAAAACAAACATCTAATCTTTTTTCCATGAAACAATCCTTTAAAACTATTATGTGCGTGCTAAGTCATTTCAGTCATGTCTTACTCTTTGCAACCCCATGGACTGTGGCCCACCAGGCTCCTCTGTCCATGGGATTCTCCAGGCAAGAACACTGGAGTGGGTTGCCATGCTCTCCTCCAGGGGATCTTTCCAACCCAGGAATCAAACCCATGTCTCTTATGTCTCCTGTGTTTGCAGGTATCTTCTTTACCACTGGGAAGCACCACCTGGGAAGCCCAAAACTATTACACACACATCCCGCCTCAAACCTTCTCTTTTTCAAGCTAAACATTCTCATTGTTTGAGCCATTCCTTAAATAACACATTTTCTGAACTCCACAGGGTCCAGGTGTGGCCTGACTAGTAGGGAACAGGAGACCAACTACACTCCTACCATGCAAATATGGAGAGTTTCTGGTTAGTTTTTAGCAGCCTCATGCTAATGACCCTCAGTTAGTCAAGCGTTAACTGAACTCAAGTTTACCAGCCTTTCTTATAAGCCTTTCTCCCTAACTACACCTCCCGGCTGGGCTGTCTGAGTGTGCCATTGGTATTTGGAGCTCACCTTTTATCCTCTATTTATCCTGGTGCTACACTTTATCTTTCTACACTCTGTTCCTCTTCTAGCCTGTGAAGCTTACAGACAACTTTGACCCTGGCACACACAACATTCACTACCCATCCTATCTTTAAATCATCCATAAATGGGATCAGCAAGCCCTGTCTATGTGTTAGGGGAAGCACGCTGATTGAAACCGCCCACCCTGGCCAGGCATCATAGTAACCATTTGCATGAGTTGTTTTATAACAGGAGATCCTGATAAGGAATAGGGAACTAATAAGCCACCACCAATGGGAAGAGTTCGGGAAAGGTCAAAAGTAGACACCCGTGTGTCCGTCCACTTCCCAGAATCCCTCTCGCTAGCATCCATCTTGGCTGAGCCATGCGTGTGCCACCAGGAAAGACTGAATTAGAATGATTGGCCAAAGACCACCTGGAAACTAATCCCATCACCATAAAACTGCAGAGCAGTTCTCCCGGGTTCCCTTGCCCTACTGCTCTCCACCCGGGTGCCCTTCCCAATAAAATCTCTTGCTTTAAAAAAAAAAAAAAAATCTCTTGCTTTGTCAGCACATGTGTTTCCTCGGACAATTCATTTCCGAGTGTTAGACAAGAGCCCAGTTTTGGGCCCTGGAAGGGGTCCCCCTTCCTGCAACATATATACTGCTCGAAATCATGGGTTAAATAAGTGCTATCTTCCCAAAAGACACAAATTAGTATCCTTTAGTGATAGTTATAAAAGCACTACATTGAAGTAGTGAACTAACCACCATCCAGTCCCCATTTTCCAACTTATTTGAAAGTGAAAGTGTTAGGTACTCAGTTGTGTCCTACTCTTTGTGATCCCAGACTGTAGTCTGCCAGGCTCCTCTGTCCATGGACTTCTCCAGGCAAGAATACTGGAATGGGTTGCCACTCCCTTCTCCAGGGGATCTTCATGACCCAGGGATCGAACCCAGGTCTCCCAAACAGCAGGCAGATTCTTTACCAACTGAGGCCTCAGTTATTAAGGATACAAATATGTTCATTGACTGATAGAAGAGTTTTAAATTCACTATTATCATAATCAACATAAAGTGTCTCTATGCTTTGGTATCACACAAAAATGTCTGGCCATTGAGGGAATACTTGGGATGGTCTTTAAAATATAGGAGCTGAGACAACATACAAGGTCCCTTGTGCAGAAACCACAAAGAGTTGCTAAACCGAGGGGCAAGAGGCTAAGACTGCCAACAGGGAAAGATATATTATATAATGAGACATCAGGGATAGAGAAAAGCTATAGTGTTTTCCAATACGAACCCCAAAAGTGTCAGGTCATGGAACCCTATATCTTGTGTCCCAGAGTGAGGAGAAGCAATGGGGATGTATTGATTTAATAATTACCTTATGCATTAGTTATTACTTACTGAGAGCTACCATGTGCAGGCAATTTACATAAGTCATCTTAGTGATGACCTGATGCTGATGGTTTGTAATTACTCCTTTTGAAAATTTAAATGTTTCTCTCCCTGGGTTTCTCTCACTCTCTAGAAAGTGTAAAGACCTCCAACACCACTTCAGCAAACCTATTTGCAAGTTTTCCCAGGGCTCTGGTAATTCATTCAATTAACACACTATTCCTTTGATAAATATTTCTCAAGATTTTCCTGATTAAAAGGCACTGTGCTAGGTGCTAAGGACTCTGGCTGACTTCAAGTAGCTCCATTTCTTAGATGCGTCCTTCTTTAGCCATGGGGGTCAATCCCCTCTCCCCTTTGTTGGCTGTGTGGCCTTGGGTAGGTTACACTGAACACTGATAAACTGCCCTTTCCCTAGTGTGGATGAGTATCATGTGCATTTGCATCATTTCAGGCACAAAGGATATTTCATAAATATTAAGGGTTTTTTTCTTTCATTCTTTCCTATGCAGTCTGCCAATGTCTTCCCAGAGAAGGTGGGATTAAAATAGGAGTCTAATCTTCTGCCTTCTCCCTGGACATCTGTAAACTTTGTCATTTGCCACCATCAGGGAATTAAACCTGCATTCTTTGCATGTCATTTTTTAAAGAAGGAAACAGATAGACTGTAGTTCTTAATACATTTTATAAATCATAGTTCCTTTTATTTCTTCCTTTCCTGACACTATTCTATTTATAAAATCCAAAGAAAACAAACTTAGATCATCTAAATCCAACTCCCAGAGGTGGTACCACTTGGTATGAAATGGAACTGGTTCAGTTCCAGGCTACAATTGAGAGTCAAATGGTCTTTCTGCCACCCTTGGCCAACACTTTTGTTTCCTTGGACTTACCACTTGCTATGGGCTGACTGTTTGTGTCCCTTGAAAATTCAAGTATTGACATCCTAATCCCCAGACATGAAGGTATGAGGTGGAACCTTTGCGACATGATTACGTCATGAGGATGGAGTCCTCATGAATGGGATTAGCACTCTTATTTAAAAAAAAAAAGAAAGAAAGCCCCATCACTGCTTCCACTGTGTGAGGACACAGCAAAAGGTGCCAGGTATGAACCAGGAAGTGGGCCGTCACCAGAATGCCAGCGCACTGGCTCCTTGACCTAAGACTTTCCAGCCTCCTAAACAGTGAGAAATAAATGTCTGTTGCTCATAAGCAGCCCAGACTGACTAAGTCACCATTATATGCACACAGAACTCTTGGGTAACAAGTCATTCTAGTCACCCAAGTGAGTCAGCTGCAAATGTATCTTCTAAAAGCATAACCATGGTGCAGAAAAGAGGAAACCAAATTATAACCACATTCAATTGCTCAAAACACTCACGAATATGCTGCTAAGCGGAGATAAATACCACTCGCCTACAGTCAGTGGTTTGAAAAGCAAACTCCCTACATCAGACGCGTTACTGTATTGTAGTTGATAGTGACCTGTCACTCAATTCTATAGTATTTTACATTGTACTCAATAAATACTGTGGACCCACTATGTGCCAGGCATTGAGCTACAGGCTTGGACTCAGCAGCAATTCTTTGGCAAGGACCAGACAGAATTTGCTCAATGTCTCCTTTGCCAATCTGGATGTTATTAGCTTACTTGTCACCTCCCAACCCCCCCCTTGTGTCACTTCCTCACTCCTCTTCACCCACCCATACCTAAAAGGTTGGGTTTTTTTTTTTTTAACAGATTAAAAAAAAAAAAAAAAACCCTCAGAGGGGACATACGTATACCTATGGCTGATTCTTGTTGATGTTTAACAGAAAACAAAATTCTGTAAAGCAATTAGCCTTCAATTAAAAAATAAATAATTTTTTTTTAATCCTCAAACAAATCACTTCCTCAAAGAACAACCTAACCTCTCCTTCCTCACAGCAGGGCCTCTTGAGATGCTTACACTTCTCCACTTTCCACTTGTTCCCCAAATAACTGGAGTCAGCCCACATCATTCCACTGAAATTGTGTCTCTAATTGCAAAATCTCCTCAGCACCTTCCTCAGTGAGGCCTCTCTGGTTCCTTTTCTTCAAACTCCCTCCCTCTAACAGGCATCCTCCCAGCTTCCCTCCTCCCTCCCCATGCCAACCTCCTCTGGTGACCAGATTTCTGCTGGCCCTTTAGTGTCCACAATCCCAGGAGTCCAGCCTCAACCTCATGGGCTCCCCTCACTCTGTACCCCCTTACACACACCCATGGACCTCCCCACTAGACTCCAGACCACATTTAAAAACAAAATTTAAACCAGACACCTGTACAGGAAATTTACACCTTCATTTACTCATTTTTAAATGTATTAACCACTAACTATGTGCTCAGCATAATTCTGAGGGCTTAAGATGCTTAACCAGATGAAGATCACTGCCCTTAGAGCTTTACATTCTAGCAGAGTGAGACACAGAAAACCATAAGTGTAATGAGTGAATTACTTAGTATCTGGGGATGGTGCTGCTTTCAACAGAAAAGAAGAAGATGAGGGAAGAGAAGCTTAGGCAAGAGCACATCAGTTCAGCTCTGGGTATCCTGAGTTTGAGATCAGATTCTCAAGTGGAATGCAACCAGGAAGTCTGACAGAAGATTACAGAGGGTGGTAGGAAGGTCCAGGCCACAGGTATTAATGTGGGGGTTATCAGCACGCCAGTATTCTTGCCTGGAGAATCCCCATGGACAGAGGAGCCTGGTGGGCTACAGTCTATGGGATCGCAAAGAGTCAGACCACTCAGCAACAAGGCAGAGCACACAGCATGTATCAGCACTGAGGGCCCTCTGGAGATACTGATCAGCTGGTGGAGTTTTTCTCTACCCAATCACATGGGTGTTTTACTCTGGAACAAGAGTTCCTGGGTTTAAACCTGACTTTACCACTTCTCAACTATGTGATCTTAAGAGGCTACTTGATTACTCTCAAGATGTGTCCTCATCTGTAAAAATGGAGAAAACAGTACCTACCTCATAAGATATAATGAAGGGGAAAGGAGGCAGTTCATGTTAATTACCTCGCACATGGTAATAAGCATTCAGTATGTGTTCGGAATTATAATCCTCTCCCTCAGTCTCTCCATCACTTAATATCGTGTTAAGCAATTTTCCTTCTTTCTTATCCCATATTCAACCCTCCCTTCACTCAGGGTGCTCCTAGATTGCATAGTTATCCTGGTACCTCACTGCCCCTAACACAAGCCCATAAAGGTATTGAATCAAACGCAACAGGAAACAAAGTTCTATTATTACTGCTCTCAAAACATTTCTTACATCTGTCTCCATCTCTCCTGTCTCATCATTTCTCATCTAAGCGCCCAATAAATTTACTCAAACCTCAATTATAGCTCAAATAAAATTAAAATTTTAATTTGCTTACATGTCTGTCTTCCCTTAAAATTAAGCATCTCAATCAAGTAATAATTAGCTCCGTAACCCTAGTGCCTCTGTGTCCGGTGCCCACACCAAGGAAAGCATCCAATAAACATCAGTTAAACAAACTGTAAAAAGTTTTTATTGGCTACCTGCTAGACACCGAAATTAAAATACAGTCATCACCACCTCCACATAAACTACATTTCCTGCCCTCAAAGAGTTCTGAGAGACAAACTTAGCACCTAAGGCAGAAAACAAAATAGCTGAACAAACGTAATGAAATTGACGACAGAGTAAAATGTATAATATTGGCCATATTTACACAAAGAGTCCCAAGAAAAGATACTGTGGCTAGAGTTAGACATGAAGAAAGGTGCTGCTACCCACTTTTTCCCTTTCTTTCCCTGCTTCTCTCCTTTCCCCTGGAAAGGAGAAATGGTGGTGTGTAAGAGCACCCAGCTCAAATTGGAGCCCAAAGGAGCTTCTGGAAGAAAAGATGGCAGACAGGCAATCAGAAAGGAGAGGATGGTGACGACTCGCCATCTTGAGTACTCAAATAATGTTAAACCAAAAACAAGATCTGTTCACAGTTACAGAAAATAAAGTTTGAGTTGGAGAAAGCCCTCAAACTTCTTTACCTCTCTTGGATGATTTTTGTTCTTCTAACAGAACAGATCTATGTATCAGAAGACAATCTCTTTGTGTTGGCCAACCAAGATGGGGCCAGATGGTCTCCTTTTCAAGTTAATACACACAGGTGCCCTTTTATTTCAAGGTTGATGAAATGATGCACATCTCACACTCCCTTCCTCTCACTGAATCTTCCCACCTGTTTTCATTCCTCATGAACAAATTCCTGGCCCTCAACATAGTTGCCTTAGAGCCCAACAGTCCCCAACATAGTCAGCCACCATCCTTAGCATTAATGGTGCCTCACTGAGAGTCACTAGCAACCAGAACTCTCTCTCTGCCAAAGTCATCAAAAGATGCCTTTGGGAAGGTCAAGGCTGTCCATATTAATAAAGGTTAGAGAGGAGTTCAAATGTGAGTATAAGGATCTGCCATCCCTGTGATACACTCTTTACACAGCTTTGCTCTCTATCAGTTGTCAGGGTAACCAATCCCTAAGCTTCCTCATCGAGAGAAGCAAAACTTCCTATTACTCCAGTAAGGCAAAATTATATATGCATAATGAGTTCTAACTTGTGATTCACAGAGAGATAGGTTTGAAGTCCAAGTCCATTGCTTACTAGCTCTGTCACCTAGGGCAACTTAGCTGAATTTTTGGGCCTCAGTTTATTCATTGGTACAACAGGGGTAGTGCTATCTCTATCATCGAGTTCTGGGGAGAATTAAATGACAAAAGAAACACCCAGCACACAATCAGTGTTCAAGGTGGCAGCTATTAATAACGTCATGGATCTTAGAATCTAGTGTAGGCAATCATTCAACTGGTTTCCTTCTAGCAGGGTCTTAATGACTGCTCTTAGTTTGTGAGAAAGCCTATGCTGAGTTTTTTTGTGTTTTAATTGCTCCTGCTTTATGTTTTGGTTTCTTGGCCACAAGGCATGTGGGATCTTAGCTCCCTGATCAGGAATTGAACCTGCACCCTCCTGCATTGGAAGGTGAAGTCTTAGCCACTGGACTACCAGAGGAATCCCTATGCTGAGTTTTATCATCAAGGTTGAGGTTGGAAACAAAAGGTCAATGGCCAGGGTAGGGGGTCGAGCCTTCCTTCAGGCTCTGATGAGACAAGATTTCCTGACTATGATCTGTAACGTTTGTGCTCACAGGATAGGCCTAGAGAACTTAAAAACAAAGACAGGAAGACCTGGGAATCCTGGGGAGAGATAGAAAGACATGTGCCCAGCAGCATTCCCTGTGAAACATGAAGTGCTCAGAGCCCTGATGGCAGGACTGGGATTCTAGCAACCCAGAAGCTATGGAAGAGACAGTGCAGGTTGCCCAGGTCACATTGCAGGAAGCAATGGCCCCAGAATATCTACTTGCTTTGGCTTCTGCCACTCCTCCTTCCTGCTTTCCCTCCCAGGGTTGGAATCTGTTCTGACTTTGCATAGCTCCTCAACTTTCACCTCTGTTGGAACCTTCACACACCCAAATCCTCCCCAGCATGTGCGTGCAGAGGGCAGTCACCAACGTGGCCCGAGGTCCTTAAAGCACACCGGCTTTGTGGGATGGCAGATTTCTTGAACGGGAGGAACAGAGATCTCTGAAGGCAGCTCATTTCATGTACAGATAGTTCTGAGTATACAGTTTTAGATTGTAGATTCACAATCCAGTATCTACTTCTCTTGACTTCTAAGTTCTAGTTCTAAGACCAATGAATTTTTAAAAGATGAAAGTCTTTGCATGATAAAATACACTGCACGCTAAGTTGCTTCAGTTGTTCCCGACTCTTTGAGACCCTACGGACAACAGCCTGCCAGACTCCTCTATCCATGGAATTCTCCAGGCAAGAACACTGGAGTGGGTTGCCATGCCCTCCTCCAGGGGATCTTCCCAACTCAGGGATCGAACCTGCATCTCCTGCATGGCAGACAGACTTTACCACTGAACCACCCAGGAAGCCCCTATGATAAAATATCCTTTCAGTTAATTCATGTCACAACAGTCACAGCTAATATTTATTGCAGGCCAGCCATGAGTCACACCTTACAGGCAGGAAAGTACCATACAGTATTTCCTGAACTTTCTAGATCTTAATACCATCTGGAGTACCTGCTATACACATTGCTCCCCAGACCCCACCCCAACCGGACTGAATCAGTGAGCCCCAGGTGACTAAGATCACACAACCTACAGGCTGGTGGCCCAGTGGATCAAGTGTGGCAAACATGGGTCCACTACCCAATTGTATCATTTACTCACTGCATGACCTTAGGCAGCGTATTTAGCCTCTCTGAACCTTAGTCATGCGTGTGTGACGTCAGAATGATGACAGCACCTATCTTTAGAGTACGCCATAAACCCCTTATACTTCCCTGGTGGGCTCAGACGGTAAAGCGTCTGCCTACAATGTGGAGACCTGGGTTCGATTCCTGGGTCAGGAAGACCCTCTGGAAAAGGAAATGGCAACCCGCTCCAGTACTCTTGCTTGGAAAATCCCACGGACAGAGGAGCCTGGTAGGCTACAGTCCATGGGGTCGCAAAGAGTTGGACACGACTGAGCAACTAAACTTTAAACTAAACCACTTAGGAGAAAGCCTGTAGATAGTGATCACTGATCCTGACATCCTGATCCTGACCACGTCTACAGTCTAAGTGCCTACGCGCAACAGTAGGAGAAGGTGGAATTAAATGCACAGGAGGCCCAGTGGCACAGAATGGCCTACATATCCAGGTCCTAGCTCCAAATTCACTCAGACTCAGCTCATATTGCATCCTCAGGCGCCACCATGGGGCAGAAACCCTGGCCAGCAGGACACCCCCAGCACCACAGTTAAGGAAAGAAAGGTTACCCTGAACTTCCTCCTGCCTCTGCTTCTGTTCCTCCCCTACATGTCACCTACCTCCCCTTCCTTTAGGGAATATTCAGAATGCCCAATTTATCTCCCGGTGTGCATCCAGCTTTCCTGGGAGGCAGGCTGGGGAGAGTTTGAGACTGCAGGCTGCAGGCTGGGTGCTTTGCTCCCTAACTGTGAGGCTTCGCTTCATTCCTCTGGGACCCTCTCTTTCTGCAGTGAGGCCCATTTGCAGGAATGCTCCTAGCACACAATCTGGTTCACCTGTCAATGAATCAAGAGCCCCACTGCTTCAGCCTATCACTTCTCTTTCTCTAAAGTCCCTTGGATTTTCAGTTAGTGGGGCCACCTGTGACTCATATTTAATAGTTTAACCTATAAGCCCTCATTCATTTGTTCACATAAATATATCACCCAAGTACAGGTGATATAGAAATAAATAGGGTTCAGTCCCTATTCCTGAGGCCTTAGAGAAAGGGGAAGATCCATAAACTGATAGGTGGAAAGACCATGTAAGGTATCAAGAACTAAGGGCTGGGGGTGGTGTCAACTCAGAAGTCAGAAGTCAGAAAAGGTAATGTTCACTCTGGGTTTTGAAGGATGAATAGGAGTTTACGAGGCAGCAAAAGGTATGTCCAACAGCAGCGGGGAAAAACAGTGCAAAGTTTAACCTTTAGTTTATGAAAGTGAAACAGTCACGAAAGTGGGCCTGTTGTACTTAAGAAATATTAAGCTGTGAAGGGTAAAGGTATGAGAGCTGCAGAGATGAGAAACGGGGTTCAACAGGATTATCTGCGCAGACATTAAGGAGGCTTTCCAAGCAAGCAAGTGATGTTGCTAGATTATTTTCTCTAAACTCAGAGTTGAGCTCCTGGCACTAAAAAGGAGCTTTGGTAGAGCATGAAGAGGGGTCATTTCAGCTGACAGAGGGGAAGAAGCCAGAGACCATTTATCCTCAGCCCTAGGCTGGTCTGCAGGCCCACCATCTACTCCACCAAACCTTGACCCAGCTGACACTGAACTCTAGTCAAGTCCCCGTTTACAGAGTGATAAGAAGCCACAAAATGAGACACAGAGGAGCTGGGACCAACTGTAGGAACAAACCAAAGGGAAGAGGAGGAATTATTTTGTGTCCAGTGGCTCATGGTGTCCTCAAAGGCATCCTCAAAGCCAGATGACTCTGGATTAGAATCCCATCTCCACTCTTTACTACTTACACAACCTTGTGTAATTCACTCCACCTCTCAGAGGCTGTTTTCTCATCCTTTACACAGAGCTAACAAGCTCTACCTCAAAGATTTGTTCTAAAGATTAAAACTACATCACTTATTTCAAGTGGCCAGCATAGCGTCCACTGTAAAATGGTTCTCTAAATACTACTAAACTGATTTTAATACGTTCATTTTTGTCTCAGGGGGAGGAGGCCACAAGACTAAAGGATGTTCAAAGAACGGCAGGTCCCCCTGAAGCACCAGAATGGAGTCAGCCCCCCGAGACACTCACTAGGCAGTTGTGAACTCCTAGGTGAGACCCTGATCCACCCCTTCCAAGTTTCTCTCCGCCCTCCGTGGCTGTTTGCAGTTTCTGTAGGACAGGATCACATTTCCCACCTGAGCCCCTGGGCCTAGGAGAGCTGGGGGCCTTGCAGCCCAGGACTTTTCAGAGGGCTCACATGACAACCTGGCAAGGCGCAGCCATTCCCAGCAAAGGCATTAATAATACACGCCTTTTTCCACAAACTCTGGCAAACAGTCTACAGTGACAAGTGAAAACATTGAGTCCAAATTCTCACGGGGGCTGAGGAGGCCAAAATAACTTGCCTATCAGGGCTAAATCATGGGGCTGAGTCACAGTTCTGTGCAGGGGTGGTGGCCAAATGAAATGGCTGACGACAAAGCTAAGAATTGAAGCAAAACCGTGTTCCTTGAGGAATAAACTGCCTGCATTGCCTCTGAATGATTCAAGTGGAAAGTTTTCCTCGACCCAGAGGCACAGAGAAAGGAGGCCGTGAGACATATTGGTTGAGGAATGAATTTAGCTGTGGACAGCATCTCAGCAACAGCCCAAAACATAGCAGCTACCACAGGCGGCCCAGAGACCCTGAGGTAGGAGAACTGAGGAAGCTCAAGCTGATTTCCTCCAGGAGCAGGAGGACAAGCAGAGTAGGTTTCAGCAGGATTTTTGTCTCCTTGTGTGTACCATTGCTTTGCTGTTGTTATTGTTCAGTTGTTAAGTTGCGTCTGACTCTTTTGTAACCCCATGGACTGTAGCCCACCAGGCTCCTCTGTCCATGGAAATTTGCAGGCAAGAATACTGAAGCAGCATGCCATTTCCTTCTCCAGGAGATCTTTCTGACTCAGGGATCACACCTTTGTCTCCCACATCACAGGCAGATTCTTTACCACTGAGCCACCAGGGAAGCCCTTGGTTGTACCATATCAGCACCATACCAGTGCCTGGCTTCCAGGCACTCAGTTGTATGAATAAAGAAATACATAGTGGGGATCAGGCAGCATGAGCTAGTAACCATGCAAATCTAAGCCAGCCCCTTATCCTCTCTGAACCTCAGACTTCTCATCAAGAAAATGGGACAATGACAACTACTTTGAAAGGTTCTTATAAGAATAATGAATGGAATAGCCCTAAAAAGAATGCTAAGTAGCAGGCACTCTAGAAATTAACTCCTTAGAATTAGCTCTTGGTCTTCCAACAGAGTCCTTGAGTATCAGTTCAGTTCAGCTGCTCAGGCGTGTCCAACTCTTGAACTGCAGCACGCCAGACCTCCCTGTCCATCACCAACTCCCAGAGTCCACCCAAACCCATGTCCATTGAGTCGATGATATCATCCAACCATCTCATCCTCTGTCGTCCCCTTCTCCTCCCGCCTTCGATCTTTCCCAGCATCAGAGTCTTTTCAAATGAGTCAGCTCTTCGTATCAGATGGCCAAAGTATTGGAGTTTCAGCTTCAGCATCAGTCCTTCCAATGAACACCCAGGATTGATCTCCTTTAGGATGGACTGGTTGGATCTCCCTGCAGTCCAAGGGACTCTCAAGAGTCTTCTCCAACACCACAGTTCAAAAGCATCAATTCTTACGATGCTCAGCTTTCTTTATAGTCCAACTCTCACATCCATACCTGATTACTGGAAAAACCATAGCCTTGACTAGGTGGACCTTTGTTGGCAAAGTAATGTCTCTGCTTTTTAATATGCTGTCTAGGTTGATCATAACTTTCCTTCCAAGGAGTAAGCGTCTTTTAATTTCATGGCTGCAATCACCATCTGCAGTGATTTTGGAGCCCAGAAAAATAAAGTCTGACACTGTTTACCCATCTATTTGCCATGAAGTGATGGGACCAGATGCCATGATCTTAGTTTTCTGAATGTTGGGCTTTAAGCCAACTTTTTCACCCTCCTCTTTCACTTTCATCAAGAGGCTCTTTAGTTCCTCTTCACTTTCTGCCATAAGGGTGGTGTCATCTGCATATCTGAGGTTATTGATATTTCTCTCGGCAATCTTGATTCCAGCTTGTGCTTCCTCCAGCCCAGCGTTTCTCATGATGTCCTCTGCATGTAAGTTAAATAAGCAGGGTGACAATATACAGCCTTGACATACTCCTTTTCCTATTTGGAACCAGTCTGTTGTTCTATGTCCAGTTCTAACTGTTGCTTCCTGACCTGCATACAGGTTTCTCAAGAGGCAGGTCAGGTGGTCTGGTATTCCCATCTCTTTCAGAATTTTCCACAGTTTATTGTGATCCACACAGTCAAAGGCTTTCGCATGGTCAATAAAACAGAAATAGATGTTTTTCTGGAACTCTCTTGCTTTTTTGATGATCCAGAGGATGTTGACAATGATCTCTGGTTCCTCTGCCTTTTCAAAAACCAGCTTGAACATCTGGAAGTTCTCGGTTCACGTATTGCTGAAGCCTGGCTTGGAGAATTTTGAGCACTACTTTACTAGCATGTGAGATGAGTGCAATTGTGTGGTAGTTTGAGCATTCTTTGGCATTGCCTTTCTTTGGGATTGGAATAAAAACGGACCTTTTCCAGTCCTGTGGCCACTGCTGAGTTTTCCAAATTTGCTGGCATATTGAGTGCAGCACTTTCACAGCATCATCTTTCAGGATTTGAAATAGCTCAACTGGAATTCCATCACCTCCACTAGCTTTATTCATAGTGATGCTTTCTAAGGCCCACTTGACTTCACATTCCAGGATGTCTGGCTCTAGGTGAGTAATCACACCATCGTGATTATCTGGGTTGTGAAGATCTTTTTTGTACAGTTCTTCTGTGTATTCTTGCCACCTCTTCTTAATATCTTCTGCTATGTCCAGACCATTTCTGTCCTTTATTGAGCCCATCATTGCATGAAATGTTTCCTTGGTATCTCTAATTTTCTTGAAGAGATCTCTAGTCTTTCCTGTTCTACTGTTTTCCTCTATTTCTTTGCATTGATCGCTGAGGAAGGCTTTCTTAACTCTCCTTGCTATTCTTTGGAACTCTGCATTCAAATGGGTATATCTTTCCTCTTCTCCTTTGCTTTTCGCTCCTCTTCTTTTCACAGCCTTGAGTATCAGCTGTTACCAATTCTCATTGGTGGAGGAGGGAGAAGAAGATTGGGAGGAACAGTGAAAAGAGAAGATAAACCAACTAAAGGTCACACATCAAAGGAAGATAAAGAAGACCCCTGTGGTCACCCCTCCATGTGTGGCCCTAGACAAGTCACATATTTTTCTGGCTCTCAGAATTCTCTGATAAGAAGGGGGGCTAGATCTAAGCATTGGTCTTCACATTGTGCTTCAGGAAGCCTAGAGAATCTGTTGAGACCCTAAGGGGCTACCTTCCAGTAAGGAGGAAGTAGACAGGCAGGCCCCCAGGCAGCTTCAGGAAGCTTCCTACCGAAGGTGATCTTCTGAAGAAACAGTTCCACCCCTGGTCCTTAACTTTCTGAAAGCTAATGCTTTCTGCAAAATTGCTGGCATCCTCCCAACCACCAGTTCTCTGCAGGAATCTAGTCTAGGACCCTGGCTCTCAGGGTTATGCAACACAGGGTTCACTGTCAGGGCCTCCTTAAATTTTGCGCCCAAGGGACCTCACTCACCTCGACTACCAGCCCTGAGTCCCCAGCTCTTCTTCAGAGTCTGCACTCACTCACCTCGTTGACTTCTGGCACTTCCCTCCCTGGAAATCTCTCACTACTACCTTCAGTGGCTCTACCTTCCACCAGGATAAGTGTTCCACTTCTTTCTGGTTCCTCTCCTTCCTCCTGGGTGAGAGGAGTAGGACAAGGAGAGGCAATGGAGGGGAAAGCATATCAGGCAAGGGGAAAGCCTGATGGGGAGGAGGCTGTGGAGTCTGGCTCTGGACAGGCTGAATTTGAGGGGTTGGTTGAAGTACAACAGGCAGATGGGTAAGGCAGGTATGGACCCTAAGAGAAGAAGTTGGGATAGAGAGGTTTTCTCCCCTACCAGGCAGAATCTTCTCTCCCATCCACTTCTTCCTTCCTTTCCCCACTTCCCCTGTTCACACCAAGTCCACATCACCTAACCCGTGCCCACTTCTCATCCCTCATATCACACGAGTTTATTCTCCCAAGCCCAGCTCTGAATAGTCACACCCCTACCTTGGAGACTTGAAACAGCAACTTCCCTGTTTGCTCCAGCCAGTCCAAATTCCTCAGTCTAGCATCCAAACCTCCCACCTTGCCCCCATCACCACGGCACTGTATGCAGATGCGCCCCTAGGCTGTTGGCCACCTGAAGAGCCAAGCATCCCTGACTTTCCTGGCACTCTTTTCCTCCTTCAGTACACCTCACCACTCACCCCAAGTCCACCTGTGGAATCTTCACACTGCAAACAGCACCCCCAATCTCCTCTCTTCCCAGATCCTGCAACCACTCTTGCCAAAGCTTACAGCTGTGTGCAGATATTGGAGAGTATGCTTCCCTCCAGCTTGGCCAGTAATTTCAGTGCAATCAGCAGGTTTTGCAAAAGCATGGCCCTTGCCTCATCAATTAGGAGTCACAAGATAGAAAACTATCACCTGCCCCGCAGCAGCCATAGGTAACCTATAACCTGCAGGCTATTGTTTAGTCGCTAAGTCCTGTCCAACTCTGTGCGACCCCATGGACTGGAGCCCACCAGCCTCCCCTGGCTACAGGATTTCCCAGACAAGAATACTGGAGTGGGTTGCCATTTCCTTCTCCAGGGGGTCTTCCTGAACCAGCAATCAAACCTGTATCTCCTGCATTGGCAGGCAGATTCTTTACTGTCTGAGTTGCCAAGGAAGCCCAACCCGCAGGTAAATTACATTTAACAATGTATCTTCAACAGGAAGCTTGTCAGCCTCCAGTCTCCACTTGTTTCTCTCTTTATTGCCTTTTGCACCTAACCCAGCTGTGGTCTCCAGCAGGCTCTCAGTAAATACTAATTGAATTAATTAATGAGATCCTTCTACTGGGAGCACAGAATTAATTCCATACAAAATAAATACGGAGCTGTTTCCATGAAAAATGATCTTTCCATGAAAAATGATCAAATGATCTTTCCATTTGAAGATGACCCAACCAGTGAAGGAAATGTTCTAAAAGTGGATTTTAGTGATGGTTGTGCAACCCAGTAAATTTACTAAAAATCACTGAATTTATACTTAAAGCAAGTTAATTTCATGAAATACAAATCCTATCTCAATAAAGATGCTTTTTAAGAAGCCTGTGTGATAAATAAATCTACCATGGTGGCTCACTGTGTTTGGTTGAGTAATAAGTTGGTTGAGTCATGAGAACATTCAAAAACAAAGAAACAACAAAAAATGATGACCCAGTCCTGTGAGGTGTGACCCTGAGCGTAGTCTCCATCCCCATGGAATCAGCAGCAGCTGTAAATGGTTAGGGATGAGTAACCTCACAAAACAGCCTGGGTTGTTGGGGTGGGGAGAGCACTAGGATGACCATGCATTGGGTCAGTCTATAGTCAGGATGCAGCAGAAAGTGAACTGATCTTGTAGAATGTTCCACAAGGTCCTCTGCAGTAGATCAAGGCTAAGGAATCAGACTCCAAGCAGAATCACTCCCCCAAGGAGGCATCCTCCGACCTCAGACTGGTTAACTCACCCAGCACCAACAGAATTTCCTTTACAGAAATCCAGAGTCCATGAGTGTACAGTTGGTTGTGTTATTAATTAATTCATATTTCTCTCTGTAGACCACATGCTGTATGAGGTCAAGGACTGTAGCTCTAGGGCTCACGGTGCCTAGTACAGAAGCAAGCACACCTTACATTCTTAAAGTTGATTGGACGCTGAGTGAGTGAGTGGACACTCATCTTTGATTAAAGCGGGACAAGGTATACAGACACCTCGTTTTCTTTCAGGGCGGTACTGCAGTGCAGCTGGGTATTCATAATTCTTAAGGGCTTCTATAGAGGAGAGGGAACCAGCATTCTCTAGGGTAAGTCACTACACCACCCCTACTTATCCTTCCCAATCTAGCCACTAGGTATGATCACTGCCCTATTTACAGGTAAGGAATCCGAGGCTCTGCATCTGTCAGTTTGTCATGGGAATTAAATCAGAAAATATACACAAAGCACTTGTTATCCAGTATGAGTGCTATATAATGCTTAGCTACCATTATTATTTTTCCCAGCACATTGAAGCTGCCTCCCCACCCTTAAGTAAAAAGCAGAGACGACCCCGAGCACAGGAAGGGCCTGAGGCCATGGCAGCCTCCCTTGGCACCTCAGACCTCCAATCACTGAGATAAGCCACCCAGAGTCAGACCCCAGAGGTTTCTTCATCCCAGCTGCCAGGAAGTACATACTCTGGCACATGCGGACCAGGGAAGGAAGGGGTGGAGGAGACCTTACCCCAGAGCCTATTAAAAAATCAACACAAATTGTTTGCTCATCTGTGGGAAACAATAAAAAAGAAAAAAAAAAAAAAAAAAAACCCTCTCCTGAAAAAAACACCCAAGTCTATAAACTATCACTTTCCTGGAGCCACCCAGGACAATGAAGAAAGATCCTATAGCCAGCTAACTGGATCAGAAAACAAGCAAAGCCAGACTTCCAGGGCAGCTCTAGAAACGGTGGGAGGAGACTGTCAGCTTCCTTTTGCTTCTCACATTTAAAAAATACAGGCTGAGGTCGAGATTAACACAGCCAACCTGAGAGCAGAAAGGGAAAGAGAGCCACTAGAGAAATGCAGGTGAAGACCACAATGAGCTACCACTGCACACCTTTCACTAAGTATCCTTCTCCCATCCTTCCCTGCCACTCCCTCCCTTGGCAATCATAAGTTCATTCTTGAAGCCTGAGAATCTCCTCTAAGGTCATTTGTATCATTTCTTTTTAGATTCCACATAGAAGGGCTGTCATATGATACTGCTCTTTCTCTGTCTGATTTACTTCATTCAGTAGGGAGTTTGGGATGGACAAGTACACACTGCTATATTTAAAACAGATAATCAACAAGGACTTACTGTATCATACACGGAACTCTGCTCGATATTATGTGGCAGCCTGGATGGGAGGGGGCTTGGAGAGAGAATGCATACATGTATGACTGAGTACCTTTGCCGTTCACCTGAAACTGTCACATTGTTAATTGGTTATACTCCAATGTAAAATAAAAAGCTTTTTTTCCTTAATTTTTGAAGAAATGTTTGTGTTCAAATTGATAAATTAGAGTGCTTTTTTCCAATGAAAAATAAAATAAATCAGAGGATGCTGCAAATGCTGATGAGGAGGTGGAAAAGTAGATCCTCCCTACATTGCTGGCGGAGACAGAAAACCATACAGTCACTCTAGAAAATACTTAGGCAGTTTCTTAAAAAATTAAAAACATACTTGCCATACAACTCAGCAATTGCCCTCCTGAGCATTTATCCTGGAAAAATACACACAAAAAATTGGGGGGGTTTCTTTTTTTTTGAAAAATAAAATTTGATGTTCACATAAAAACTTGTGCAAAATTGCTCACAGCAGTTGAATCTGTGATAGTCAAAAACTAGAAACAACCCAAATGTCCTTCAATGAGTCAACAGTGAAACTGATACATTCATACAATGGAATAACACCCATCAGTTCAAAAAAAAAAAAGAGCTAACTATTGGTACTCTCAACAACCTGGAGGGACCTGAAGTACATTCTGATGAGTGAAAACAAACCAGTCTCGGAAGGTTGCATATTATATGAGTCTATTTACAGAACACTCTGAAAATGACAAAATTATAGGGATGAGAAAGGGCCAATCCAGCATGACAATGAATGGGTGGCGTGAGAGAGACCTCTGTGTGGAGGAATAGTTCTGTACCTTGATTGCAGTGGTGGCTCCACTAATCTAAACATGTGAGAAAATGAGACAGAGTTCCACGCACAGCTGTACGCAAACTCAAGTTCCTGGTTTTGATACTGTACTATAATTGTGTAAGATGAAACCAGGGGAAGAAACTAAAGGATACACTAGACCTCTCTGTACTATCTTTGCAACTACAACTGAATCTATAATTGTTTCAAAATTAAAAGTTAAAAATAAATACAGCCAGTAGCTGAGCATCTGGGATTCCAGCCCACACCACATCCTTCCACTCCCCAAATCCCAGGGCTCCAATCAAATGACTTACAATTGGGCATGCACCATGATGTTACATATTTCCATGCCTTTGCACATACAAATTCCTACCTACACTGCCCTTCCCCTGCCTAGCTAACATATAATTTCCTTTAAGCCCCAGTTCAGATCCCTTTACCTCCTGAAAGATTCCCTGAACTTCGCATCCTAAGATTACTGATCTTCGTTTGTACTCCCCGAGCACAGCACCATTCATTCATCTGAATTGTAATTGCTAATGTGTTACTGTTTCCCACCAAAAGCAAGTCACAGAATTAGAAAATAGATTTGCAAAGTCTCTAATTAAAAAAAACTGGTCTGTAGAATATATAAAGAACTTTTATGATCCAACCATAAGAAGACAGTTCAATTTCATTTAATGAACAAAAGATCTGAATAGACATTTCACCAAAGGAAATATGCAGATGCTAAATAAGCACATGAAAAAATAGTCAACATCATTAATCTTCAAAGAAATGCACATAAAACCATGAGATATTGTTAGGGGAAGCACACTGATTGAAACCGCCCACCCTGGCCAGGCATCATAGTAACTATTTGCATGAGTTGTTTTATGACAGGAGATCCTGATAAGGAATACAGAACTAATAAACCACCACCAACAGGAAGAGTTCAGGAAAGGTCGAAAGGAGACACTGCGTGTCCGTCCACTTCCCAGAATCCCTCTTGCTAGCATCCATCTTGGCCGAGCGATGCGTGCACCACCAGGAAAGACTGAATTAGAATGATTGACCAAAGACCACCCAGAAACTAACCCCATGACCATAAAACCCAAGACTGTGAGCAGTTCTCCGGGGTTCCCTTACCCTCCTGCTCTCCACCCGGGTGCCCTTTCCAATAAAATCTCTTGCTTTGTCAGCACATGTGTCTCCCTGGACAATTCATTTCCAAGTGTTAGACAAGAGCCCAGTTTCGGGCCCTGGAAGGGGTCCTCCTTCCTGCAACAATATCACCACCAACCTATTAGAATAACTAAAATTAAAAAGACTGACCACACCAAGTGTTGACAAAGTGGAGACTTGGAACGTTCATACATTGCTCGTGGGCATATAAACTAGTACAACTAGTTGAAAATTTGGCAGCTCCTTAAGTTAAACATACACCTATCATATGATCCAGACATATTACTCCTAGGTATTTACCCAAAAAGAATGCATAAACCTCCACAAAACTTGTTTCACAAATGCTTATAGTGGCTTTTTTTCCCAAAACAACTTGTTATTGAACTATAGTTGATTTACAATGTTGTATTAGTTTCAGGTGTCCAGCAAAGTGATTCAGTTATATACACATATCTTCTTCTTCAGATTCTTTTCCATTATAGGTTATTACAATATATTGAATATAGGTCCTTACTGTTTATCTATTATATATACAGTAGTTTGTATCTGCTAATCTCAAATTCCTATTTAATCCTTGCCTACACCCTTTTCCCTTTGGTAACCATAAGTTTGTTTCCTAAGTCTGTGAGTCTATTTTGTAAATTAGTTCATTTGTATCATTTTTGGGGGGATATCATATGATATTTCTTTCTCTGCTTGACTTATTTCACTTAGTATGATAATCTCCAGATCCATCCATGTCACTGCAAATATATTGGCTTTATTTTAACAGCCAAAAATTGATAACAACCCCAAAACTCTGTCAACAGATGAATGGATAAACAAATCTTGGCATTTCCATACCTTGGGACACTATTCAGCAATAAAGGAATGAACTACTGATGCACAAACACAGATGAATATCAAAATAATTATGCTGAGTGAAAGATGAAAATATGCTGTATTATGCAATTTATGTAAAGTTCTAGAAAATGCAAACCAATCTACAGCAATAAAGCAGATTAGTGGTTGCCTAGAGATGGGAGGCAGAACACAAAGGGAGCAGAAGGGAAGGATTAGGTGAAGGAAGAAACTTGGGAGGATAACGGTTATGTTCATTGATTTGTGTTGAAAATTTCATAAGTTTATGCATATGTCAAAACTCACTAAGTCTTGTGACTTAAATATATGCAGGTTTTTGTCTCTCAATTATATCTCAATAAAGTTGCATGGGAAAAAAGTGGTGGATATCATCTAATAAGCAGCTACCTTGTGGGCAGAACATTATAAAAATAATCATTAATCTGGGCTTCCCTGGTGGCTCAGTGGTGAAGAATCTGCCTGCAATGCAGGAGACCCAGGTTCCATCCCTGGGTTGGGAAGATCCCCTGGAGAAGGAAATGGCAACCCCCTCCAGTCTTCTTGCCTGGGAAAACCCATGGACAGAGGAGCTTGGCGGACTACAGTCCATGGGATCTCAGAGGAATCAGACATGACATAGAGACTAAGCAAGCAAAAGGGGAAAAAAATTATAATTATTAAACTTCACTCAGGGTAGGTATTATTCAGCCCAGTTTACAAATGAGGAAACTGAGTCAGAAAGACAAGGTAATCATGCAGCTTTACTGTGAAGCCTGGCTCAAACCCAAATCAAGTGTCTCCAAAGTGGAAGCAGGGCACCTGAAGCCACCATGAGCTCAATCAACGCCCTTCTCTACCCTTCCAAGCATATACATGTACCTTTAAAGGTCCTCAGATATCTTCTCAGCTTGTTTCACTGACCTAGAAAGCCAAGCTCCTGATGAAGGAAGAGGACTTAACTCCAAGCGCACCAGAAGGGCATGTCAGATACAGAGGAGGGGCTGGGGGGGTGGGCGAGGCAGGGCTGGCACCTGGAGGACACGCGCCTGTGCCCTTGCCAGGTGCAGACAAGGCTCAGCCAGCACATGGCCTCCGGAGCAGTACCCTCTCCCCAACCATATCCCTCCCTCCCCTGGAGCACACACCTTCTCCTCAGCAACTGCAACTGCTAACCGCAGCTGTGGGACCAGGCTTCTTAAAATGAAAGCGTGGGACCAGATGACCTCTACAGTCCTTTCCACTTTTGTAATTTTCCAAACTACAGTTCTACGCAGTCCCCTGATGCCCTGCCTTCTTTCTCCCCATCCCCTCTTGCAGGCTACTTAAAGGAGGTGGCGAAAAGCAGCCAGAAGGTTCAGAAAGTGAGGGAGAGGGCAGAGGTTGGGGTTCCATTATGCTAATTTAATTAGTTCTAATCTGCCGACAGCAGGGCCTGGAAGAAAGAGCTTTTGTTTAAATTTCACATTTGGCAGGAAGTGCCCCTGCTCCTCTCTAACCCCAACCCCCCATCCTCCCCCCCATCAGAGCTTGTGAGTCCAAAGCTCTGATTTCAACCCTGGCTCTCACGTCCAGCAGCGCCCAGGCTTCCTTTTCACACTTCTCTTGATTTCTTGATTTTTCCAGGAAGGAAATCTCCCCCAGATGTTGGTCCATAAATGGAGAGCTTTCATCGGCCCTTATGAAAGGGTGTCAGTAATTCACAGATTTCCCCCAAACCAAGAGCCAAACGGAGAAGTGCCAGCCAGTTTGTCTGCATCAATAAACCAAAGGCTTACCAATCAATTAAAGCCCCTCCCCTCCACGAGCAGAAAAATTTACAACATGCAAAACATTGCATTTTCACTCTTAACGGGACTCACTTTATGGGATAATAAGAACAGAAACTCATTCATTTATTCAATTAATGATTATAGAGCACTTAGAGTTCACAGGGGAGGAAGCGGAGGGACACACAAGTGAAGTGACCTGTCCTGTGCCTCCCAGCGTGGGGGGCAGGAGTGGGGGCGGGGGAGGCCCATCAGACTCTCCAAAGCAAAACATCCCAGGTTTGCAGTCCTGGCTAATTTCAGTGGTGTCAGTTTTCCCACTATAGCCCATTTCAAGTCGCCAACAATTTTTAACAACCAATTTGCAAAATTCCTGAATATTTAAAATCAGCTCAGGATAGCCTCCAGAAGAGAGGTGAGTTCTCCTAGCTCCTGAGTATTCCCTCTGCCTCCCCTCTCTGCCTCCAGGCAGGCTCTCTGCCTCCAAGCAGGAGGAGCCAACATGCGCTGGAGGCCTGAAGAGTAATTTTAATGAAAACTACCTGAAGGTCCGTTAACAGGGGTAAGATTTCAGGCGTGTTTTCTTTTCTTCCTCGTCATTATTTCTCCATTTTACTTTTATAATCAGGACATATCTAGGTAATTTAAGTCATTTTTTAGTAAGCTTAGTGGACTGTTTTGCAATAACCTCCCCAGGTAATTTCTGTCACTATATTCCTTGGGGGGAGTGAGGGAGTTCTTTCCTAAAAACTCCACTTCCCCAAGCAGAACAGAGCTGGTGCACCAATGTTAAGCATTCCCTGAGCTTGGTGCAGTCTTACCTGAAGAATAAATTCATTCCCTTGGGAGTTCAAATTTCACCCGCAATTGAGAAAACACAACTTTCTGTTAAGAGTCCAGAAGACCTGCCTTAAAAAATCAAAACCTCTTAGGCCACCAAATGACCTTGCCCCCGGTTGGGCTGAAATAGAAGCTGATGGTTTGAATCAGAAATAAGTGGCCTTTATCTCCTGAGCTTGCAAGGATGAAGTGTCCAACAGCCCACCCCAGCACCCCAAGAGGCATTTTACCTTCTTGGTCCCCAGGCTAGGATTCGAGGGCTCTTACCTCAGCAATGGGACACAGGCCTTGCCCCGGGGCTTGGGCAGGCTCACGTGGGCCAATTCATTTCAGCTGCAGTCTACTTCACTGCTTCTCTCTGGGCTGCTCTCTGCAGATCTCAGCACAATTCACTCTGCACTGCCTGCAGGAAGGGAAAAAAAAAAACAAAGCTAAGTTAGTGGCTGAGCATCAGAGGCACACATGTTAATACACACAGGAGGAGAAACACCCTTGCTCCTCCCACCCCCGATCACTCCAGCCACTTCAGAGCCCCTTCCAGAACTCCAGCCTCCTTCCCAGGGTTCAACCTGGCCATCTGTTCACCCAGACCTACCCCTTCTGGAGCTGAGCAATTTCAGAGTGAGCTGCAGATTAAGCAAAGCAAACTCTTCTACAATCACTTAATCCTCATGCTACTTGCTATTATTGGTAAGAAAAGCAAGAGTAAGAAAGCATTAGTTCTGGCCCTGAGTCTTATGTTTAGCTAAGGTTTGTGGACAACCGAGTTCCATCAACAAATACATCCAACTGGCTCACAGTCTCCCTTTGACCTATAGCAAATTCTTTATGATGTTACAAATGTGAATTCAATTCCTAAACTTATTGGGAAACATTTTTAACTGAATCTAAAGTTTCAACCTGTATGTTATTATTGTGTCTGGGTGGATAGTGTTTGTTTTTTAAAGTAACTGTTGTTTTTCTTAGTGCCAAAGAAATGTATGTTTAATCTTGAAATTTTAGAAGATATAGCTGTCAAAAGAAGGGGAAAAAGTTACCCTCTCTTCTCCAGCCAAGATAACTACAGATAACACACCCTTCCTGATTTTATTTTGTTATCTGGATTTTTTACAAAGATCCAATAAAGTCATGGTTTAGCAATCATATTAAAAGTATATGCCTCTGTACCCAAAAGCTAAACAATTAAGTCATCTTCAACTCTTTTTTTTGCAAATTACAGATTTGTCGTTGCTCAGTCGCTCAGTCATGTCCGACTCTTTGTGACCCTATGGACTGCAGCACACCAGGCTTCCCTGTCCTTCACCAACTCCCAGAGTATGCTCAAACTCACATCCATTGAGTCGGTGATGCCATCCAACCATCTCATCCTCTATCGTCCCCTTCTCCTCCTGCCTTCAATCTTTCCCAGCATCAGGGTCTTTTCCAATGAGTCAGCTCTTCACATTAGGTAGCCAAAGTATTGGAGCTTCAGCTTCAGCATCAGTCCTGCCAATGAATATTCAGGGTTGATTTCCTTTAGGATTAACTGGTTTGATCTCCTTGCAGTCCAAAGGACTCTCAAGAGTCTTCTTCAACACCACAGCTCAAAAGCATCAATTCTTCAACGTTCATCCTTCTTTATGGTCCAACTCTTACATCCATACATAACCACTGGAAAAACCATAGCTTTGACTATATTGACCTTTGTTAGCAAAGTAATGTCTCTGCTTTTTAATACGCTGTCTAGTTTTGTCATAGCTTTTCTTCCAAGGAGCAAGCTTATTTCGTGGCTGCAGTCACCATCTGCAGTGATTTTGAAGCCCAGGAAAATGAAGTCTGTCACTGTTTCCATTGTTTCCCATCTATTTGCTATGAAGTGATGGGACCAGATGCCATGATCTTCATTTTTTTAATTTTTTGAGTTTTAAGCCACTTTTTTCACTCTCCTCTTTCACCTTCATCAAGAGGCTCTTTAGTTCCTCTTCCCTTTTAGTCATAACGATGGTATCATCTGCATATCTGAGGTTATTGATATTTCTCCCTACAATCTTGATTCCAGCTTGTGCTTCATCCAGTCCAGCATTTCGCACAGTGTACTCGGCATAGAAGTTAAATAAGCAGGGTGACAATATACAGCTTTGACATACTCCTTTCCCAATTTTGAACCAGTCTGTTGTTCCACGTCCGGTTCTAACTGTTGCTTCTTGATCTGCATACAGGTTTCTCAGGAGGCACATAAGGTGGCCTGGTATTCCCATCTCCTTAAAACTATGGGGGAAATCCACAGTTATTTCCATAAGACACAGTCTTAGAAGTCAAATTGCAGGGTCAAAGAGTTTCCAAATTTCTCAGGCTTTTGAACAGTCTTGGCGGGCTCTCTGCAGAACTATCATACCACACAAACTCCCAGGAGTGGAGAACTCTGCCCATTCCTCTAACAATCCTCTCCTACCCGAGTCCCTCCCTCACCCACATTCTTGTTCATCACATGTAACATTTCTAGTGGTAAGAAGTGGAGAGTTTGGGGCACCCAGGTTTTTCACATTTCATATTCACACTCAGCTCAGGCCAAGGCTAAAACAAGAACCAGGATGAGAAAATGAGTTCCCCTAATCAAACTTTGGGGAGAGGGGAGATACATGAATAAGAATTGGTAAAAAGGGGGAAAATGAAAAATCCAATGAAGAGAGGAATGGTAGTACACAAGGATATTGTCCAGAAGAAAGAGACCCTGAGATGCTAAGAGAAATAAGAGGAAGCACAGATGGAAGCACAGATGCTGGGAACTGACATCAGATGAAACTGAAGTTGAAGTGAGGCCATTTGAGGGGGTACAAATGTCAAAATCTCACAAAGATTCATGACAGAACAGAGCAAACAACAAAGGAATCAGGCAAGATAAAAAAACAAAAAATCACTTGTGGCATCTGTGCACTTTGCTGCTGTCTATAATTAATACCAACAAAACACCAAGAGCCAGAGTCACTGTGGGGAAAGTGAGCCAAGCCAGGAAGAGTTACTGCCTGCAAACACAGCTGAGCTGGTGGCTATCTGGGAGCCTGCCAATAAGGAACCTTCTCCAGGAAAGAGGAGCGAAGTGCCCCCAGGGCCAGAGAACCATGGAACTGCTTACCCACCTGCCTAATTTACATGAAGGAGGCCCCTACTCTCCATCTCTCTCTGGCCAGCCTCTCATAACTTGTCTTTTGCTCTAGGCTGAACCTTCCATGATGAATGGTTAATACACCAAGTAATCTGTCTAAAGAGACTGAATGGGCTTCTGTGTCCCCGTGACCCAGGCAAAGACCAGCCCTGCTGTCTTTCCACCCCATGCACCGTGCACTCTGGCCACAGCATTCTGCACACTAGTGAGGAAATGCGAGGTCCTTTTATTGTTTTTTAAATCCTTTGGAAGATGGCTTGCAGACCTCCCGTGTTACTCAAATAGGCAAGTCATTCTATCTGCCTACCCTACTGCTACCCACTTACAACACTTGGGCCTCTGCTTATGGACAAAGGGTAGAACTTTGACTTTAAAGCAACTCACTATACTATGGAGCAAAGATAAGTCTCTTCAACAAGTGGCACTGGGGATGTTGGACAGCCACATTGCTATAAATCAATGAAGTTAGACACACCCTCACACCATACACAAAAATAAACTCAAAATGGCTTAAAGACTTAAACACAAGACATGACACTATAAAACTCCTAGAAGAGAACACAGGCAAAACATTCTCTGATATACATAGTACCAGTGTTTTCTGAGGTCAGTCTTCCAAAGCAATAGAAAAAAAAAAAAGCAAAGATAAACATATGGGACCTAATCAAACTTATATACTTTTGTACAGCAAAGAAAGCCATAAATGAAAGGAAAAAACAACCTTCAGACTGGGAGAAAATATTTGCTAATGATGTAACCAACAAGGGCTTAATTTCCAAAATATACAAACAGTTCATACAACTCAATAACAAAACAAAATAAAAAAACAAACGCACAACCCAATCGAAAAGGCAGAAGACCTAAATAGACATTTCTCTAAAGAAGATATACAGGTGGCCAATGGGCACATGAAAAGATGTTCAACACTGCTAATTATTAGAGAAATGCAAATCAAAACTACAATGAGCTATCACCTACATGAGTCAAAATGGCCATCATCAAAAAGTCCACAAATAACAGAATGCTGGAGAGACTGTGGAGAAAAGGGAGCCCTCCTACACTGTGGGTGGGTGGGAATGTTACTGAGTCCAAGCTCATGCTGCTCACCACAGGACAGGCCAATTAATCAAGAGATAAGTTGTTGTGGCAAAGAATAACAACTTCATTCAGAAAGCTAGCAGACAGAGAAGATGGTAGACTCACGTCCCAAAGAACCATCTTGCCTGAGTTAGAATTTAGGCTTCTTTTACACTAAAAGGGGAGAGAGTAAAGTCAATCATTTCCTGGTCACTTCTGGATCCCAGTCAGCCTCCAGAGGGAATGTGTTCATTTCTTCCTTCCTGAAGTCATTCACATATGGGCCTCGTCCGAATGTATCCTATGAGCTAGACAAAAGTATTTTAGCCTAAGACTCATTATCTGGGAGGCAAGGTTCCCTGAGATGAGCCATTGTGCATAATTTAAGCCTATAGGCAACATCCCTTTAATAACTAACTTGTAATGGAATACAGAGGTTCTTCCCTATTACAGGAATGTAAACTGGTGGAGCCACTATAGAAAGAAGTATGAAGGTTCCTTGAAAATCTAGAAGTAGAGTTACCATATAATCCAGCAATCCCATTCCTAGTCATATATCTAATTTGAAAAAATATAGGCACCCCAGTGTTCAAAACAACACTATGTTACTCAGCCATCAAAAAGAATGAAATAATGCCATCTGTAGCAACATGGATAGACCCAGAGGTTATCATACCAAGTAAAGTAAGTCAGACAGAGAAAGACAAATATCACATGATATCACTTACATGTGGTATCTAAAAACATGATACAAATGAACTTATTTACAAAATAGAGAAAGACTCACAGACACAAAGGCAAACATTGTTAACAAAGAGGAAAAAGGGGTGAGGGAGGGAGGGATAAATTAGGAGTTTGGGATTGGCAGACACAAATTACTATAAATAAAATGGATAAATAACAAGGTCCTACTGTGTAGCAGTGAAGACTATATTCAGTATCCTCTAAGAAACCATAATGGAAAAGAATATGAAAAAGGAAAATATATATATATATATATATATATGAATCACTTTGCAATACACCAGAAACAACACAAAATCGTAAATCAACTATACGCCAATATAAATTAATTAATTAATAAAAAAACAAAAGCAACTCTCCCATAAACAAGGGAGTTGGATCAATCAGATGCTTTCAACATTGCAACTATGAAAAAAGACTACAGTCAGTTGGTGATAGACTCAGAGCTTAAAGGAAAGGTAGTGAGCACAAGATGAGAAGCAAATGCCACGCATGAGATCAGGTGACAGGCCTGTGGGGCCCTGCAGAGGGAAAGGAAGCTGGCTGACAAAGAGAAGAGGGCAGAGGCCCCCAGAGAGAGACAGGAAACCCTGCATCCCCAGAGAAGGTAGATGCTTGGAAACTTTTTAATGGCTGCAAGGCTCGTCTGTACTTTCTGTTTTCCTTCCTGTAATCCCTTCAATGGACCCCTGAAGAGCTCGGTTTAGACCAGCCCTAGGGATCCCAGCTGCCTCTGACCTACTACAGCCTTACAGGGCTGTGAGACCAGAGGGCCTCAGCTGTGTGATAGGGCTGCAGCCATCCACTGTGGCTGCTCAGAAGCCTTTTTTTTTTTTTAACTTCCTTCCAAACACTGTGACTGTGACTGGGCTTTTGACAGATGAGGCAATGGGAAAGGACAGCTCTGGATTGCAAGTGTACTTTGCAGAAACATGAAAAATAAACAACAGAGCTTGTTGTTTATAAACAACAATAGAGACTTTGGATTTTTCTTTATAAGAATTTTCTATTAAGTGGCTTAAACCAACTCTTCCTATCACCCTATGAGTATCATACATTCAGCTGATCCCAGGTCTCCTTGCAGCCCCCTTGTCCCTGAGCCCCCTGTATACTTATGTGCTTCCCTGCAGTTTCAGTACAGTGCCCATTTAAAGCAGGACATTACTGTGATCTGCATCTTCTGCTCCTGGAACCCCCTCCTACCCCACAAGGGTCATTGGCTTGACATCAAGACGTAGTTTCACTTCTCTCCCCAAGCCAACCCACCTCCTTCCTCTTCCTCAGGGTCTGTTCTCCACATGATCTCTTTCTGCCATCATTCCTGCTCACCCAGGCCCCATACCTTATAGTCTCTGGCAACTAATCCCCTTGCTCCTCTGTGCAAAGTCAGACACAGAAGCACTCAAACCAAACTCTAACAAAAACTCTAGCAAATGAGAGTCTGCCTAGACCTCATGAACTCCCACATGCTCCCAGTAAGTGTGAGGCAAATGTAACCCTCACTGGCCCTGACTCCAGGCCAACTCCAGGATTTAGAGATCCCAACCAGAACTAAAGAAGTTCATAAAATGAGCCAAGAATACAGCCTAAGAAATTCACACCCCAGCATCCCCACAGGTGAGCATCCTCCTGGCAAGATCATTAGTAAAGAGCTCAGTTTTGAGTCAGAGAATGAGAGTTAGTCACAGAGTTAGAGCCCTGATCCCAGGTCCCTGGCTTAAATGAACAATCACCACAAGGCACGAAGGAGCCTTGGGATAAAAGATAATCCTATTAACCCTGGATTCATTATTCCACATTATCTGGGATGGGAGCAGTTGTTCTGTGTTTAGACTTGGAAGCTCAGCAAGCTAAGCACTTTATCGATCCTTAGGCCTAAAACATTCCAGCATCTGGGTCTCCACAAGGTTGCTGAACCCTGCATCTAATCAAAAGACACTACACTCAGAAAAATACAGTAAGAACTCTTGCTACAATCAGCAAACAGTGGATTATTTGCACCACCACCACCCCAAACTCCCCCCTCCCAGAGCTCTTGCCCCTACTGGATGGTTCATCTTTGGGGCCTGGCCCCTACATTATGGGGTGCCCGCCCTAGACTAAGGGTTATCCAGTGTACCTCTTTTTTTTGTTTAAATATATCAGCAATGACTATGTACCAGACACTGTATGTACTAAATTATTCATTTATTCCTCACACACTCCTATGAGACAAGGAATGTTTTCTCTATTTTCAAATGAGGAGTCAGAGCTTAAGGATCTAGCCCAGGCAAAAGCTGGTGAGTGACTAAACCAAGGCCTGCCTTCCCCTCCAGCATTTGGGGAGAGCGAGGCCAAGCTCTTTCAGTAAAAGAGCTGAAATGAAAATTGAGTTGAGCACAGCATATACAGGCCCCAACAAAAAGAGAAACGGAGTGAAAAGTGATTTTCCAAGAACCAGCAAAGGGAGGCTCTTCTGTCAGTGCCATATGCACACTATCCAAAGGAGGGTGCTCCTGCTCAGAACTTCGACTGTGTTGTTATGGTATTCTCTGCTTATTTCAGGTGCCAATCTGGATACATGACGGGACGCTAAGCCCTCCAAATACATGATTTCAGGCCTTGCCCCACTCCTACACACCCCTAATTTCTGCTGCCCAAACACAACGACTCTCAACCCTTTTATTTTTTTTTTTCCAACCCTTTTATTTACTTCTGGTTACATCCGTGTATCTAAATAGCCTGCTTATATGGCTGTATTTTTTTTTTCAGTGTTAGATATTCTCCACTGACTTCCTACTACAGAAAATGAGGATTTAGCTCTTCTTTTAACCACATCCTACAGACCTCTTCTCCTTCCCACATTCTCCTAACAGCTTTATGCCATGTTTGTTTTTTTTTTTTAATTAAGTCAGCACTAGAAGCTTCATCATTATGACCAGATAAATGATTGTTCACAGCCAAGCCGAGCCATGGAGTCATGTAGTATGTTATGATTAATCCCTTTTGTGTACATTTCTTAGTTGTCATTTCTGGAGGCCACTATTGTCTCTTCTGTTAATTTGCTGAATTTTCTAGATAGCTATGACTAATTTAGGCCTCGACTTTTCAACAATTCTTTTTTTGTTGTTTTTTAGTTTCTTGAAGCTCTCCCCTCTGGAAATTTCTGTTCTCCTACTCCAACCTGAGCTGGTTGCTCTTGGAGCTGAAAGGAAGAATTCATTTATTTCTGTCTTAATTTACTCTCTAAATGTGAAGGAACATATCCATAATAGCTTCCTTCAGAAAGGGAAGTAAAATAATTGAGACTTCTCATACATGAAAATGCCATTGTCCCACCCTTACATTTGATTGATAATTTTTCTGGATGTAAATCCTCAGTTGGAAACAAATTCATCTCAGAATTTTAAAGGTGCGGCTTCATTCTCTTCTGGCTTCTAGCACAGACTAAGATTCTTATATATATTCTTATAATCAGTTTGAGGTTGGTTTTATTTTTGTTTTCCTGTGCCAACAGGCTTTTCTTCTTTCCCCCACCCCCAGAACAATGATATGCTTTGGTATGTGTCCTTTTTCATTCTTAGCTCTGGATACTCAAATGAGTTTTTTAATGGAGAAGGCCATGTCCTTCATTTCTGGGAATTTTTTTTTTTCCCCATTGTTTCTTTGATGACTCTTCCCTTCTATTAGCTCTATTCTCTTATTGTATAAGTCCTACTGTTCAGATGTTGAACTTCTTAGAATGATCCTTTCTTATTTTTCACTTCACAGCCTTTTTTTTACTTCTTACAAGGTTTCTTCAACTTTATATTCCAAACCCTCTCTCAATTCATTTATTTCTGCTATCATACTTTTAATTTCCAAGAGTTCCTTCTTATTCTCTGAATACTCCTTTTTTTTGTCTTTATTTTTATTAATGGGATAGCTTCACCTGCCTCTGTAATACTCATAATTATTTTAGTGAAGTTTTCTTCTACTCCCTACACTGTTTCTTATAAGTCTTTTTATGTTGTTGTTTTTATTTGTCTCTTTTGGTTTCTTTCATGTTTCACGCTTTCTCAAATATTTGGGTGATCTTTTAGCTTAAATTTAACAGTGAGACACTGGGAACTCCCTGGCAGTCCAGTGATTAGGACTCCACACTTTCACTGGCAAGAGCACTGGGTTTAATCCCCAGTCAGGGAACTAAGATCTCACAAGCCATGTGGCCAAAAGAGAAAGAAAAGTGAAACACTAAAAAGTTATGAAGAAGCTCTGTGTACATGGGCAAGGTTACTGAACTGGTGGGTCTTACCAAAGGGAGATTGAAAATAATCTGTCCATCTTATCTAAAGAAACATAAATATCAATATTTTCTCTTAAGCTGTTAAATTTAATCAGAGAGACTAATCTCATGACTAAACTGGAAATTGCCAGCACTGTTGGAAACAACAAAAAACCAGAAGGCTGGGGAAGGGATGGTCCCACTATGCAGTATGTAGACTTTTATTCATACCCTGTTTTAGAATGGCATCTCATGCATGCTCCCGCTCAGCTTGGCCTGCTGTGCTTGATCTTAATCAGATCGTAAAATTGAGTCTGTTCTTTGTAAAATCCTTAAAAGAAACTGTGGTTAGTAAGAAAAAAAGAAAATTTTTAAGACATAATTTCAAATGCCAGACATTTAGGAAACCATGAACACAGGTTCACAACCACATATCAGGAATTCGGGGGGCCTAATAAGCGTCAGAATTCAGAATTCTTCATATTTCAGAAAAGCAATATGTTGCCTAACCCATATATTACAGAATGTCAGGAAGCATTTAACAGGAGGCTTCCTGTGTGCTGTTTTGGATCTGTCAGGAATCCTCTGGTCCTTATTAATTCCTGAATATCCAGGAATTAAGAGGAGAGGCACACCTTTCCCAGGGCTGAGGAATCCAGGCATTTCCTTCTTAGTTTTTCAATACGGTGATAAGTACCCTCTTCCTTCTTATGAACCATACGGTAAAAGTGATTGTTTACGACTCTGTCTTTGATAAGGATCGCCTTATGTTTTGTAAGTCTGGAATTTTAATCTTTATCTTTGCTGAGAAAAACTACCTTGTAAGACAGTATATATGCCCACACCATGTTGATTAAGACCCCTTTGCTCCATCAGAGCTTGGGTCCCGTGTCTTTCTTTCTTTCTTTCTCTCTCTCTCTCTTTCTCTTTTCTTTACTTCATTTTTTTTTCCCTCTATCTCTCTATTTCTGGCTGACTCCCTGGAGCGCGAAAGCCGGTTATTCCCGGCATAACCCAGGGAATATTAGCCTCTCTCCTTCTTTCACTTTCTTATCGTTGACTCCGGACCACTAGGTTCTGGTCCAATAAAGGACCAGCAAGTGGCGCCCAGAACAGGGCCTGGTACACGTGGCAGATTCGGACAGAGTGACCCCAGAGGGCCTATTGAGGCCAGTAAGTACTAAGACATGGGTCAATCAGCTGGAAAGCCCCCTCACTTTTCTACTTTACTTTACCACTTATTTAAAGCTCAGGGATTTTCGGTTTCATGCCAGCGAATAGAGGCTTGCCTTCAGACAGTGGTTGAATGTAACCCTTGGTTCCCTGATGAAGGTAGTTTTGATTTAGAAATTTGGCATCAGGTCAAAGAGAATGTTGAATGAGCCGTCAGACAGGGAAAAATATCCCAATAGATTTCTGGCCCCTATGGGCTCTCATTGAAGCTGTGATTCTGCCATTTCAAGGTAATTCTAGCCCTCCTGAAACACTTATTACGTGAATATGAATTAGGCAATGAAGCCTTACAAAAGGCCCAATTAGAACAACATAAGATATTTCAGAATTTTCCTAGTAACCCTGCCCCGGTTGCTCCAAGCGCTCCTCCCCTGCCAGCGGACCCAAATCCCAAAGTCTCTAGAAACTGGTATTTCCCATACTGTATTTGAAAAAAAAAAAAAAAAGATAAGGAAAAAAGAGAAAAAAAGCTAAAAGACAACTAAAAAAATTACTTGCTTATGAAAATGGAAATCAAGTATGTCAAAAAGCTATAGCTCCAATTCTTGAGATAGGGACTAATTTTGATTATTTGAAGGCTTGTCGCCATATAAAATCAGAAACTCAAAAGATGTAAATGCTAGCTGAAACAATGGTTGCTGCCTTAAGGAAAGAATATAAAGGATGCTTTACATGTGGAGATAAAAACCATTTAAAAAGGGACTGCCCTAAGAAAGTTAATAAAAAACCTCCACCATAAACTTCCAGTTCTATTAAAACAGACAATGGGCCTGCCTATATTTCTAGACACTTTAAACAATTTTTACAACCTTTTTCTATTAAACATATTACAGGTATTCCTTATAATCCACAGACACAAGACATAGTCAAACGAACACATCACACACTAAAGTTACAAATAAAAAAATTAAAGAAGGGGGGATACACAGGTACACTACTGTCTTCCTTATCTAAAGCAGACTTTGTTAGATTCCAACATAAGATATTTTCTAAACCTATAACTATTGTTCATACAGCTTTATTTGTTTTAAATTTTTTAAACTTACCACAGGGAAATATTTTAACAAGAGCAGAAAGACATTTCAAGGAACTGAAGGACATTTCTCTTCCTCTGCCCATTTGGTACCAAGACGGGTTCTATAAACAATAGAAATCTGGGAAATTAATCTTACGGAGAAAGGGATATGCTTGTATTTCCCCAGATGGATCCAACAAACTTTTTCCTCAGAAAATTCTACCCAAGGGGGCCCCCGGCATTCAAAATGGAGACGAAACAACAAGAACCCCAGGAGAAAGAAATTCCAATACGGGCCATGGAGGCTCTAAAGATCTTCAGAAAGCACCGCCCTCGGCAGCATCAACCCTATGACCTCCCCTCTTGGGGACAAATAAAAACCCTTACTAATAAAGCTAAAAATTTGGTCTCTCAACAGGGAATGCCTCGGAGTCTTGAATACATTTTCCTGCTAGCCTGTGCCTCCCAAATTTAACTGGGCTTTCTTACCCAACCCCCCTATATTATAGGTCATAAAATAGATGGAGAAAAGACCGATCATATCAACCAATGACTCCACCCATATGCCCCCTCCCTGGAACCCTCACACCCTGGGGAAAAGGGAAAACTAATTAACATTTCTTTAGGCTATGAATTCCTTCTTGCCTAGGCCCAGGAAAATTATGCATAAACATCAGCCGACAAACTTGGGCTTTTGTCCTGCCTCCAAAAGACTTTGAGACATTGCTGCCCTTTCTCTGTCTGTGAACCATGTTTACTACTGAAACTTTAGGGAAAGAGTTAGAGAAAGAACAAAAAACATGTAAAAGGTTACTAACACTACGTTAAAATATTACTATGACAAAGGACTTCTTGGCTGGCTTGACAGTGGAATGGCATCCCCTCCTCCTCCTCGAATTATCCTTGATAAACAAATTGGGCCTAAACAATGGGACATATGGAAACTTGCTGCCAGCACCGAAGAACTTGGGACTTAGACTGGACATTTCACAGGGACCAGTCATGGTCATAGTAATTATTTCTTTCACTATAATCAGTCATATTTTATACAGGCCTGTATCCCACTTCCTTTTGTTATAGCCATAAGAAATTTACAATTTAATAAGACTTTACCTTCTGTAACTTCTATTAATTGCCAATTTTGTGTTACTCCTGTTCATTTCTATCATATTACCTACAACTGGGAACAAATCAAATTTCATTTACTTGATAATGCCTCTCTGAATGCACAATTACTGCAAAAGGAAATTTTTAAAACTTTTTCTAAACGTCTCCCCTTTTCCACTAATTTGGAAACTTTAGCTGAACAAATTATCCGGGCTAGACCCACGAGGATGGTTTCAAAGTATTACCCACAGCATCGGGTCTGGAACTGTAACTTTGATGATTGTCTTGATAATTGTATTTGTTGTTTATCATTGCCTTTCTATAAGGTTGGTTAATACTAACCAAACTCATTTGGTCAGGACCTTTTTTACAAATATAATAAAATAGGGGGAATTGTCAGGAAGCATTTAACAGGAGGCTTCCTGTATGCTGTTTTGGATCTGTCAGGAATCCTCTGGTCCTTATTAATTCCTGAATATTCAGGAATTAAGAGGAGAGGCACACCTTTCCCAGGGCTGAGGAATCCAGGCATTTCCTTCTTAGTTTTTCAATACGGTGATAAGTACCCTCTTCCTTCTTATGAACCATACGGTAAAAGTGATTGTTTATGACTCTGTCTTTGATAAGGATCGCCTTATGTTTTGTAAGTCTGGAATTTTAATCTTTATCTTTGCTGAGAAAAACTACCTTGTAAGACAGTATATATGCCCACACCATGTTGATTAAAACACCTTTGCTCCATTAGAGCTTGGGTCCCCGTGTCTTTTTCTTTCTTTCTCTCTCTCTCTCTATTTCTGGCTGACTCCCTGGAGCGCGAAAGCCGGCTGCATAACCCAGGGAATATTAGCCTCTCTCCTTTCACTCTCTCATCGTCGACTCCAGACCACCAGGTTCCGGTCCAATAAAGGACCAACAACAGAACACCAGCAGTAGGGGCACGGTAACTCTCCATAATTATATGGATTAATATTTCTGCAACAAAACAAATAAATATTTTAACTAAGGAGGTTAAATAAGAATTTATAAATAGCCTCACATTACTCTGGATCAGGTTTTACCACCAACTGAGTTAAGAATAAAATGTGGTTTTTCACAGATTTGGGATTTGGGAATTGCAAATAAGGGATTGTGTATGCATTTCCTATACACCTCCTACACCTCCAGACACATTTGGGGCATTTTCACAGGGATTCTATCACTCTGCAGGGCTGCCTGCTTGCAGTGAGATGTGGAAAAAATAAGGCAAGCTGAGATGTGGATGCTGGGAGACAGTCTGATGACAAAGGCACTTGGAAGGTTTTGAGTCTTAACTCAAAACATGTTGGCAAGCTGTGTTATTTTGAAAAAGTTACTTAACCTGTCTGAGCTTCAGTTTCCTCATTTATAAGTTGTGGGTTATTCCAACTAATTTTGAAGTGCTGTTGTGTGGATTTAGTTGAATTCAGACAACAGTTATCTCTTGTGTCTATAATTCCTGAGGCATCTGCTCTAGGTCCTAGGGGAATAACCATGAACAAAAGAGATAAGTCCCTGCCCTCACAAAAACAACTTCCTAATGAGAAGAGACAGAGAATAATTAAGTCAGATGACCATCTATGCCATGGAAGAACCACAAAGAAAGATAAAAGGGAAAAAAAGAACCAAGTATGATGGGGGAGGAGACACCCAGATTACTATCTTATGCAAGGTGATCAGAATGACCTTTCTAGTGAGGTGACATTTAAAGAGAACCTAAAGAAAGAGACAGAGAAAACAATGGGAATAAATGGGGGAAAAAAGTGAAAGTTTTAGTCACTTAGTCGTGTCAGACTCTCTGCAACCCCATGACTGTAGCCCACCAGGCTCCTCTCTCCATGGGATTCTCCAGGCAAGAATACTGGAGTGGGTTGCCATTCCCTTCTCCAAGGAATCTTCCCAACCCAGGGATCGAACGCAGGTCTCCTGGATTGCAGGCGGATTCTTTGCCTTCTAAGCCACGAGGGAAGTCCTGTATGAAGGAATGGTGTTCCAACTGGAGGGAACAGGCTCTGAGGTAAAAATGTGCTTTATGTTTAAGGAACCAGGTCAGTGAACTGAAGTGGAATGAAGAGGTGGAAAAAAGCAGGAAATGAAGTCTGGGAGGACTTGAGGGCTGGCTCATGCAGAACCCTGGAGGCCCTTCTAGGAACTTTGGCTTGTGAAGTGCAATGGGAAGCCTTTGCTGGTTTTAAATGGAAAATGACACACTGCCTCTGGCAGCCCAGTTATGAAACTGTTCTGAAATTTAGAAGTAGAGATTGATCTGTCCTGAACCAATATGAATTTGGTGGATCAAATAAGCAGTTAGTTTCTTGACGTATTTTGCAAATATGGTTACGTGGTTTATTGACAGACGGGGTGCAGTATAAGAGTATCAGAGTCAAGGGCAACTCCTGAGTTTTAAGCTGTAGCAACTGCAAAGATGGAGCTGTCATTTACTGAAGTGGGGAAGAGAATAGCAGCAGTTGGGTCATGGACTTGTCATCGCTGACATCAGAGGAAGGCCTTGTTGAGTAGACAGTTAAATTTGAGTGTGGAATTCAAGGAGAAAGTCCGGGATGAAGCTATACATTGAAAGTTGTCTGCATTTGGATGCTAAGAGATTCCCAGGGATTGAGGGGACAGAGAAGAGGCCAAGTTCAAGGGCTGCTCCCTGGAGCGCTCCAAAGTGAACAAGCAAAGATATACCAACACAAAGAACTGAGAAGGAGAAGTCAGTGACAGAAAAGGAGAACCAAAGAGAGTGATGTTCCAGAACTAAGAGATGAAACTCCAGGGGGCAGAGTGATCAACTATACAAAACACTTCTGACAAGATAAGGACTGAGACTTGACCACTGGATTCAGCAATACTGAATTGACCGAACTGATGTCTCCAGAGGTCACTGGAGAACCTGATAGGTGTAGTTTTTGTGGACTAATGGAGGCAAAACACTGGTTGGACTGGGTTTGAATGAACATGAGAAAAGAGAAACTTCAGGGAGTGAGTACAGGTGACTTTCAAGGAGCAGAGAAATGAGGCAGTAGCTACAGTAGATGTGATCAGGGGAAGATATATATGTGCTCATGTGGTTTTCAGTGGGAGAAACAGCCACAGACAGACAAATGGGGCAGGGGGAGGGGCAGGTGGGAGTGGTCTATAAATAGAGGAACAATGCAAAGAGAAGGAAGAATTGCTGGAGCCCTGTCCAGTACCTAAGGAAAGGAACAGGATGCAATACACAAGTGGAGGGGTTGGTCTTAAAAAGGAACAGAAACACTTCATCATCCATAGCAACAGGCAGGAAGTACAATATACAGGCATCAATCTGGTGATGGAAAAGTGTGAAAGTGATCCTTTGCCATTATTTTCTCAGGTAAGTGAGAAGTAAGTTTCTCGACTGAAAATAGGGAATGGAAAGGAGTTGTTAAAGGTTTAAAGAGAGGGAGAAAAGCATGAAACAGTCATGGAGATTGGAGAGAATTGCAATGGGTTGCATCCAAGGCTGCCCACTGGAATAAATACAGAGCTTTAAAACAGGATACTCATGCCCAGATCCACCCCATAAAAAATTAGATTTCATTAGTGTGGGGTGGAAGTCAGGCAGCAGTACTCTTTATAACCTTCCCCAGGTAGTGCTAATGGCAGCCAGAGTTGAGACCCACTGGACAGAGTAAGATGACCTGACAACACCAAAGTCTACTTAAGGGTCATCGTTGTGAATTAGAGTGGGACCAGTCGGGATGGTGGTATGAGTTCAGTATATGAAAACTGCTGTGTTTATTATATCACTGGCCAAGTGATATAACCATCCTCATAGCAAATATAATTTAGCTTTTATCTCATCCAAGTGATTCACCCAACTGGTATACATCATAGGGTTTTGAAGACATCTGTAAATAACTAAAACCACAAATGTACACCATTGAAATTCAAGGAGGTGTCCTCTGGTTCCTTCTATGTGACACTGAGCACTGCACACGGGGTGACTGGGCTTTCCAACAACTACAAAAATTCCAGGTCACCCCTCCTCCCCACCCTCCAATGACCCACTGTTGATAACAACAGTTTCATGAAACCCCTCCAGTCCATACCACCTGGAGCCTATATTTTAGAGGGTTGCACATTTGCAGTTTTCTATCTGGTAAGCTGCTCTTCTCCCTCCAGGGAGGTCCACCCTTGATCCTAGCTCTGAGCCTGGAGAGATCTCTCTGATGACAGCTGTCACTCAACACTGTCTACCCCAGTCCAACCTGGCGGGGTCCCTGTCCATGTTCACCCCACCACCGGAAAACAAAGACTTCAGACTCTATCCTGAGTCAAACTGCATGGTCTCGAATGTCAACAGAGGGCAGAAGCCCTGTGGGGAGACCCTATTGTGGGCTAAGGGAGACCATACTGTGGGCTCCTGTCCCCCACATATTGGTGAAAATGTGAAAGTGAAATTGTTAGTCACTCAGTCGTGTCTGACTCTTTGTGACCCCGTGGACTGTAGCCCGCCAGGCTCCTCTTGTCCTGGGATTTCCCAGGCAAGAATACTGGAGTGGGTTGCCATTCCCTTCTCCAGGGAATATTCCCAACGCAACGATCAAACCTTGGTCTCCTGAATTGCAGGCAGATTCTTTACTATCTAAGCCACCAAGGAAGCCCACTTATGGGTGGCTCTACCACCAAATCCCAGTTGTAAACCTCCCTCTGTCTGCTATTCTGGGGAGAACATTCTAATTGCCCAGCAAACTCCTCCTGCTGGGGTCTCACCTCTTCTTCCTTTTCCCCATCCTGCCTCCTGCTGGTACAGCACATCATGCTGTTCCCATTCATCTAATCCCTGATCCCATGTGCTCTGTTCTCCTACCTGGAGGCTCCTCCAGGGAGAGACTGGGTCTCATGTATCCCCATATCCACAGGGCCTAGTAGAGTGCCTGATCATTTAATTGCCTATTAAGTGATCAATAACTGAGACTAACTATTAATAAGTGCCACGATATTAAAAAGAGCTACAATGTATTCAGGGCTTTCCAGGCGGCACTGGTGGCAAAAAAAAAAAAAAAAAACCTGCCTCCCAGTGCAGAAGACGAAAGAGATGCAGGTTCAATCCCTGGGTCAGGAAGATTCTCTAGAGTAGGAAATGGCATCCAACTCCAGTATTCTTGCCTGCAAAATTCCATGGGGAGAGGAGCCTGGTGGTCTACAGTTCATGGGGCTGCACAGTCAGTCATGACTGAGCGGCTGAGCACACCATGTATTTATCACTAATCACATGCTGTCCTAGGTTAAGCACTACACAGTACTCACATCGACGCTATAAGGCAGGAATGACGAACACAGATTACAGATGAGAAACTGAGGGTCGGAGAAGTTAAGTTCCCAAGTTTACACAGCTGAGAAGTGACACATCTGGAGTTAAACCCAAGTCTGTGTGGCTGCAGAGCCTAAGATTTTTTCCCCAACATCAGGGTTTTCCGGGAAAGGTGACCCTAAGGATGGTGATGGAGTGGCCTCTCAGCCCTCCCACTATGAGTCCCCGGGACTGGCTGGGAGACAAGGGTGGGACCCTCCGAGCCCAGGAACATTTCCCTGGGAGGCAGCTTTCATCTGTTTCTTTCCTACCTGTTATTTCCCCTTTTCCAAATCTCCAGGCCAGAATAAGCTGTTCATTGTGTAGAGAAAAAAAAAAAAAAAGGAACCGCCACAAGCCCTCCAGCAGGAAGCATCTTCTGAGGATTTATTCCTGACACCATCATTAACCACCCCCGGCTCCAGCCCTGGGCCAGCATCCTCCCAACAGCACACAATTGACAAAGGCAATCCTGCTGGCCGCTCAGATACAAGATGATTCGCCTTGGTGCCTTTGTCAGAGCTCCCTTGCCGCCTTCCTCCCTCTCTCCCCTGGGATACACTCCTATGACCCTGGTTCCCAACAGCATAAGAAAAAGAAGAGCAAGGTCCCACACCTGATTCCCTGCCAGGGCTCAGCTCCAAGGATCAGCCCAGAGAGCATTCCCCATTTTATCTTGTTGCTTGTCTCTCACTCCCATGACCAGGGGTGCAGGCAGAAAAAGGATTGTTAGGTGGGGCAGGAGGGCCCACCAGAGCCCCAGGATGCTCCCCAACACAGGCTCCTGCAGCTGCCATGTGCTCTCAGACACTGGCCTTACCTAGAGAGCACCTGCACATGCCCACTGGGGGCAGACACATCCTGGCTTCGGCAAGGGGGTGGGGGCGGGGAGCTTTGGGAGGGCTGAGCTCAGTCCACCAGGCCTCCTGAGGGCAGGGTACTATGCAGAGAATCCTCTCAGTGTCCCTGCCCTCTGGAAGACACTGTCTAACATAACTAACTTCACATAACACAGTACGTACAGTGTAGGTGATCAAAGGTCTTCTCTTCACTTTGGGTGCCCTGAATTTCAAGGACTCACCCAGAGCTGAGGCTGAGCTAAAACACCTGTCTGGGCAGAGCAGAGACCAGTGGGGTGAGCAAGGAACCGATCTCTTTGTCAGTAAGGAGCAGCTTGGCTATGTCTCTGAAACCACCATAACCACCGCCCCACACATAACACACAACAGGACTTTTGGACCCCCAGGGGCATGCCAGGCCCCAGTGTAGACCCTGGAACACTCCCAACCCTTCCTGGAGCAGATGTAAGCTGCCTTGGGCCCCTCCGGTCCCATGCCAAGGGCTGCTGCCCGTCCACTCTGATGTGCTGCATCAGGGCCCAATTTCTCTGGGGCCAGGGCCCTGCTTCATCCTCATCAGTACTCCTACGACTCCTATAGACTGCTCCAGAGTCCCTTGTCCAGACCACGAGCCTCTACCAGACAGACGTGGCGGAGGCCTGCTTGCCTGGCAGCTCCGATATGCCTTCCTGCAGCCTGGCATGTCTGAAACACCCTCCTCTGCCCCGTATAAATCACCAAGCTGTCACCAGCCATCCCGACTCCACTCTCTGGCCCAGACTTTCTCAGCAAACAGGAAGGGAGGCCAAAGTCTTCCCCTGCCCTGCAGTGGGACAGCCAGACGAACTGCGTGCCTCCCTCCCTGACACCCCCACCCCTCAACACCCCCACATCTCCCACCATAGCCCCCAGTTGGTTACCTGAGCCAGGAGAGCACAGCCTCTGACTGGTCGTTGCAAGCCTGAGGGGCCGTGTCCGTGACTGTGGGAGTTTTTACAGACACCTGTAGGTACTCTAACAGATGTCTGTAAGCTCTCAGAAGAGTAAGGGGTGTGTCAGCAATAACAAGCCCTTCTGTGTGGCTCTTTTATACTTTCCCATCTTTTCACATCTATGAGCTAATTGGAACACAAAAACAAATCTGCAGGCAGGCAGCATCAGAATCATCCCCTTTTATGGATAAGGAAATTAGAGTTCAAACTGAATTGCGCAGGGCCACACAGCCGCTGGATGGCAGAGTCCAAACCATAATTTAGGCTTTTATACTTACCTAAAAATTTACATGCAAAATATATAGATGTGTCATGAGTCTGTGTGCATATAAATATATAAAATACATCTACCTATAAAAATGTTTTGATATTTATTTGTACCTGTATATGTTATGTTTCACAAAGGTGGCTAATTCAGGCCTTCTGAGCACTGCAGATCACAGCACAGGAGAGAGATGGTGGGCTTTGAGGTACAGACAGCTCAGGGGAGTCAACCAGTTTCACCACTAAACGACTCGGCAGATAAGTCTCCCTCAGCTTCAGTGTCTTCATCTGCACAGTTGTTATTTAGTCGCTAAGGCGTGTCTGATTCTTTTGCCACCCAGGGACTGCAGCCCGCCAGGTACCTCTGTCTATGGGATTTCCCAGGCAAGAATACTGGAGTGTCTATACCTCAAAGTCCACTCTCTCTCTCCTGTGCTTGTGATCTGCAGCGCTCAGAAGGCCTGAAGTAGCCACGTTTGTGAAACATAACATACAGGTATAAATAAATATCAAAAAATTTGTACAGGTAAATATATTTTATATATTTATATACACATAGACCCGTGACATATTCATATATTTTGCATGTAAGTTTTTAGGTAAGTATAAAAGCCTAAGTTTCCTTCTCCAGGAGATCTTCCCAACCCAGGAATCAAACTCATGTCTCTTGCATTGGCGGGCAGATTCTTTACCACTGAGCCACCAGGGAAGCCCCCATCTGCACAGTAGGGATAATTAAAGCCACTCTGTATGGGCTGTCAGGCAGCCTATAGAGAGCTGTGTGTCACACCTGAAACGCTGTGGGCACTTAATGAACAGCTTTGTTCATTCATCCTTTGTTCTCTAGCCACAACAGATTACTCAGGGTTATTCAGACACACCTCGGACTCTCACTCCTCTGGGCTGGTTCTCCTGCTGCCTCCAGGCTGGAAATGCCCTGCCTCCCATTCTCCACCCATCAGGACTCTGCTCATCCCTCAGCATCCAGTTCAAATGCTGTCTCCTTCATGAAACCTTCCCCATTGTCCTTGGGCCGCAACACCCCGATAGTCCGCCTGATTTACAAAGGATTTTGTTATGCCTAGAGCCCGGTGTTCACATAACTGACTCACCAACTTCTCCATGAAAAGACAAGGTCTTGTTCATCTCTTTGTATCTCCCATCCCACTCCCCACACCTTAAGCATTAGTATTTAATGATGCCTCTTAAATTAGCTTGAGTGGTTTGATTCAAATAAGACCAGCTCAGAGGGTGGGATAAATTAGAAATTTGGGATTAACAGATACACATTACTATGCAGAAAATAGATGAACAAGGTCCTCCTGTATAACATAGGGAACTGTATTCAGTACCTGATTATAGCCTACAATGGAAAAGAATCTGAAAAAGAATATATGTAAATATATATATGTGTATATATATATATAACTGAATCACTTTGCTGTATACCTGAAACATTGTAAATCAACTATACTTGTATTAAGAAAAGAAAAAAAATTAAAGAAGTAAAAAAAACTGAAAACAAAAACAAGTAATACCAGCTCATTATTCTTTAAATCAATGTATAAATTTATAGAACTAAAAGTCATCCAAGATCCCTCCACCCAAGAAAAATAAATAAATTAATAAATTAACACCCTTCATCACATGTCTCTACATTTATATTTGGACAGAGTGTGGAGGATGGAAGAATACATGAAAGAAGAATAGACAGGACTGCTTAATAAAATAGTTATTTTTTAACTTTTTAGATTTAAATTTAATTCTACATAAAAGTAAAACAGAAGGAAAGATAAAATTTTAACAAACATTTCTACATCAAAATAGATATTATTTCCTTAAAAATCCCTCCAAGTTTAAAAGAAAAACATTAATTGACTTATAATGTTGTATCAGTTTCGGGTATATAACAAAGTGATTCAGTTATACGTGTACATACAGTCATTCTATTTTAGACTCTTTTCTCCAATAAAATAAAAAAAAATTAAATAAAGGGTTAAAAAAATTAATTGAAAGGTTGGAGCCATGACACTAATACCCTCCAAAGGCTGTGTGAGAGAGGGAAAGTTAGCGCTTACCGTCCTCCACCCTGTCCCCCAGCTCTCCATTTCCATTACATTCTTTCTTTTTACTTCCTCTCACTTCTTTCCTTATCCTTATAGCCCACCCTTGCCAAGGTTTTCTCTATTTGAGTGGATGAGAGGCTCACCAAATGGCCTTTCACCACTTCTTACAAAGGGTGCTTTTAACTAATCATTTTCATCATCAAGCAGGTTTTCTCAAGAGGGGCTTGTATTCCCTGAGTCCTTGCACACAGGAGATAATGCCTACCTGTCTTATCCTTGAGGAGTGATCTGAATGTAAAAATCTTCAGTTTTATGATCTTTCCCTCAGAACTCTGTAAGTATTTCCTCTCCATGTTCTCAAGTTTTCCTTCTGCTGCAAATCAAGTCTAAGACTAACATGACTTCTTCCCTGAGGCAGAGATGAATTGCTCCCAATATCCATTTCCCTCATCCCACTTTGAGTAATAAAAGGCCTTCTCCAAATCTGAGTTTTAAGAGGGTACACAGCCACCCAGATAGAGATGTTTTCTGGGGCTCCTTTGCAGCCAGGCATGTCCATGTGACTATGTTTTGGTCAAGGCAGCATGAGAAGTAAGCTGTAACTCCAGATAGCCCAATTACCCTTCTGAGAGATCATCTTTTTACAAACTTTAGATCTCTGAATTTCTCTGATTCATTTCTCTTTTCTAAGCACATACTGTGGTTTTCCTAACCCTTCCCTCTCTGTTAGTAATTTAGTTTTCAGTGGATTCTAATAGCCAGGACATGGAAGCAACCTAGATGCCCATCAGCAGATGAATGGATAAGGAAGCTCTGGTACATATACACCATGGAATATTACTCAGCCGTTAAAAAGAATTCATTTGAGTCAGTTCTAATGAGATGGATGAAACTGGAGCCCCTTATACAGAGTGAAGTAAGCCAGAAAGATAAAGAACATTACAGCATACTAACACATATATATGGAATTTAGAAAGATGGTAACGATAACCCTATATGCAAAACAGAAAAAGAGACACAGAAGTACAGAACAGACTTTTGAACTCTGTGGGAGAAGGTGAGGGTGGGATGTTTCGAAAGAACAGCATGTATATTATCTATGGTGAAACAGATCACCAGCCCAGGTGGGATGCATGAGACAAGTGCTCGGGCCTGGTGCACTGGGAAGACCCAGAGGAATCGGGTGGAGAGGGAGGTGGGAGGGGGGATCAGGATGGGGAATACATTTAACTCTGTGGCTGATTCATATCAATGTATGACAAAACCCACTGAAATGTTGTGAAGTAATTAGCCTCCAACTAAAAAAAATAAAATAAATAAAATAAAAAATAAATAAATAAACTTTGTTCCTTTACTAACCTTCCCTCTAATGATGTTGTTTGTAGCCTCAATTTTTTCCTTAGCTCTGTAATTGTGCTTTTCATTTCATTATGTAGTTTCATCATCTTGTCTTTGAACTCTCAACTGATTAGTTTTCAATAAGCTTTATTTTGAATGAATAAATGAATGAATCCCACTTCTGCGTTTTCAGCCCAAAAGCCAGCTCCAACCCAGAAATTATCTTGGTGGATGGGAGGAATAGCCCATTTATCACTGAGTAAGGCAGAATAATATTACTCACATGCCATACCTTCCACCTTCCTGATCCTACCCATCCTCAAGGGAGAGCTCAAAGCTCATCTGCTCTAGACTTTTCCAGCCCACACAGATTGCTCCCTCTCCAGACCCAGAGGGCTTCCCTGAATTAAAGGTAATACCTGAGCTACTTAATGAACTTGGACCTTTTTAGAAAAGGGATAAAGCTTCTCCTTCTCCCTTGTAACACCTGGTTGGGCAAATAGAGATTTTCTTTGAAGATTTCTGGGCTACTGATTCTCTGAATGAAAGGGAAGACAAAAATTATAACCAAGACTCAGAAGAGGGCTCAACATCAGATTCACTCAGTTCAGTTCAGTTTAGTCACTCAGTCGTGTCTGACTCTTTGCGACCCCATGAATCACATCACGCCAGGCCTCCCTGTCCATCACCAGCTCCCAGAGTCTACTCAAACTCATGACCATCGAGCCGGTGATGCCATCCAGCCATCTCATCCTCTGTCGTCCCCTTCTCCTCCTGCCCCCAATCCCTCCCAGCATCAGGGTCTTTTCCAATGAGTCAGCTCTTCACATGAGGTGGCCAAAGTATTGGAGTTTCAGCTTCAGCATCAGTCCTTCCAATGAACACCCAGGATTGATCTCCTTTAGGATGGACTGGTTGGATCTCCTTGCAGTCCAAGGGACTCTCAAGAGTCTTCCCTAACACCACAGTTCAAAAGCATCAATTTTTCAGTGCTCAGCTTTCTTCACAGTCCAACACTCACATCCATACATGACCACTGGAAAAACCATAGCCTTGACTAGACGGACCTTTGTTGGCAAAGTAATGTCTCTGCTTTTTAATATGCTATCTAGTTTGGTCATAACTTTCCTTGCAAGGAGTAAGTAATTTCATGGCTGCAATCACCATCTGCAGTGATTCTGGAGCCAAAAAAAAAAAAGTCTGACTCTGTTTCCACTGTTTCCCCATCTATTTCCCATGAAGTGATGGGACTAGATGCCATGATCTTAGTTTTCTGAATGTTGAGTTTTAAGCCAACTTTTTCACTCTCCTCTTTCACTTTCATCAAGAGGCTTTTTATTTCCTCTTCACTCTCTGCCATAAGGGTGGTGTCATCTGCATATCTGAGGTTATTGATATTTCTCCCTGTAATCTTGATTCACTAGTCCCAGCTTAGTTACAAGTTAGGGACGTCATGAGGTGAGTGGAGAAAGAGGATTCACCAAGGGTATGACCTTTGAAAGATTAATAGAGAGGAAATAAGCACCTTAGTTTTCAAGGCAGACCTTCTTAGCCTGCCCATGCAGGCAATGCTATGAGGGCCGAGAAGGCCTGCATTCAAGTTCAAGCACTTCAACTCACCTACTTCTGACTTTGAACAAGTCACCAAACCTCCTCGAGCATTTGTTTTCTCATCTATTAAGAAGAGATGATAACAGTATATGCCACAATAAGGAAGTTATGAAAGTTATGTTTGATAATGGGTGTAAAGTTCTAGCTTCATCTCCCTGCACTTCCTGCCTCAGAGGTTCCCTTCTGGGAACATCAACCTCTAACAGCTTCCCCACACCAGCAACAAACCATTCTTCACCCCACACCGTTGCTCCTACACTCCCTTTTCTTCTTCAAATGGTCTTTTCCCAGAGGCTCACAGCTACTCCCCTCTACAATTCAGTCTTGGTAAGTCACAGGTCCTCCAGAAAGCTTTCCCAAACACGCTATACAATTTTCCCAACCTCTATAAGATATACCCATTTGAATGCAGATTTCCAAAGAATAGCAAGGAGAGATAAGAAAGCCTTCCTCAGTGATCAATGCAAAGAAACAGAGGAAAACAATAGAATGGGAAAGACTAGAGATCTCTTCAAGAAAATTAGAGATACCAAGGGAACATTTCATGCAATGATAGGCTCAATAAAGGACAGAAATGGTAGGGACCTAACAGAAACAGAAGATATTAAGAAGAGGTGGCAAGAATACACAGAAGAACTGTACAAAAAAGATCTTCACAACCCAGATAATCACGATGATTATCTAGGTGATAATCTAGGTGATCACTCACCTAGAGCCAGACATCCTTGAATGTGAAGTTAAGTGGGCCTTAGGAAGCAACACTATGAACAAAGCTAGTGGAGGTGGTGGAATTCCAGTTGAGCTATTTCAAATCCTAAAAGATGACACTGTGAAAGTGCTGCACTCAATATGCCAGCAAATTTGGAAAACTCAGCAGTGGCCGCAGGACTGGAAAAGGTCAGTTTTCATTCCAGTCCCAAAGAAAGGCAATGCCAAAGAATGCTCAAACTACCACACAGTTGCACTTATCTCACACACTAGTAAAGTAAAGCTCAAAATTCTCCAAGCCAGGCTTCAACAATACATGAAGCATGAACTTCCAGATGTTCAAGCTGGTTTTCGAAAAGGCAGAGGAACCAGAGATCAAACTGCCAACATCCGCTGGATCATTGAAAAGGCAAAAGAGTTCCAGAAAAACATCTATTTCTGCTTTATTGACTAGGCCAAAGCTTTCGACTGTGTGGATCACAATAAACTGTGGAAGATTCTGAAAGAGATGGGAATACCAGACCACCTGACCTGCCTCTTGAGAAATCTGCATGCTGGTCAGGAAGCAACAGTTAGAACTGGACATGGAACAACAGACTAGTTCCAAATCAGGAAAGGAGTACGTCAAGGCTATATATTGTCACCCTGCTTATTTAACTTATATGCAGAGTACATCATGAGAAATGGTGGACTGGATGAAGCACAAGCTGGAATCAAGATTGCCAGGAGAAATATCAATAACCTCAGATATGCAGATGACACCACCCTTATGGCAGAAAGCAAAGAACTAAAGAGCCTCTTGATGAAAGTGAAAGAGGAGGGTGAAAAAGTTGGCTTAAAGCTCAACATTCAGAAAACTAAGATCATGGCATCCGGTCCCATCACTTCATGGCAAATAGATGGGGAAACAGTGGAAACAGTGGCAGACTTTATTTCGGAGGGCTCCAAAATCACTGCAGATAGTGATTGCAACCATGAAATTAAAAGACACTTACTCCTTGGAAGGAAAGTTATGACCAATCTAGACAGCATATTAAAAAGCAGAGACATTACTTTGCCAACAAAAGTCTGTCGAGTTAAAGCTATGGTTTTTCCAGTAGTCATGTATGCATGTGAGAGAAAGCTGAGCACTGAAGAATTGATGCTTTTGAACTGTGGTGTTGGAGAAGACTCTTGAGAGCCCCTTCGACAGCAAGGCGATCCAACCAGTCCATCCTAAAGGAGATCAGTCCTGAGTGTTCACTGGAAGGACTGATGTTGAGGCTGAAACTCCAATACTTTGGCCACCTGATGAGAAGAACTGACTCATTTGAAAAGACCCTGATATTGGGAAAGATTGAAGGCTGGAAGAGAAGGGGATGACAGAGCATGAGATGGTTGGATGGCATCACGGACTCAATGACATGAGTTTGGGTAAACTTCGGGAGTTGGTGATGGGCAGGGGAGCCTGGCGTGCTGCAGTTCATGGGGTCACAAAGAGTCGGACACAACTGAGTGACTGAACTGAACTGAACTGATATACTTGAAAATCATAATATTTATCACCTGGTGCGTGCCCAGTCACTTCAGTCACGTCTGATTCTTTTGCAGCCCTATGGACTGTAGCCTGCAGGCTCCCCTGTCCATGGAATTCTCCAGGCAAGAACATTGGGATGGTTGCCATGCTCTCCTCCAGGGGATCTTCCCAACCCAAGGATCTTCCCAACCCATCTGTTGCATCGCCTGCAATGCAGGGAGATTTTTTACCACTGAGCCACCAGGGAAGCCATATATCACATTATATTGTTATTAATATCTGCATGTTCACCTCCAACTAAGCTTTTAAAGGAAGAGAACTATGGGACCATTTGGGTCTCTGTTCTGAAAATGAGCATTGTGCATGGGCTACAGCAGGCACCTAATGAGTGAATGGACAAAGCAAAGACTCTGAGAAAAGAGGAAGAGGGTGATACAGAAAGTTTGTCTGCCACCAACTTCTAAGGCCCCACTAGTTACACTGAATTTATGTGTGCCTATCTGCAATGCATGTTCTTTAGGTAGAAACTCCCAGTGCCTCCCACAATAGCTACCACACAATAGGCACTCAAATACTTGATGAAAAAAATAATATTGAATAAACTTTACAAGAGAAGAAATTATTCAAGAGCCTACAAGCACAGCTGCAAAACAAGCCCTTAACAATCGCAATAATGAGTTCTTTTCACCACCTAAAGATATCGAAGTTGGCTGAGCAATGGTACCCATTAATCTACAGCCATGCTCCACCATAAGTGTGTTTATTCCAGTCATGATCAGAAAATGAGGGCAGGTACTTTAAATGGCAGGCAAGACAGGGGGGAAAGGCAAACCAGGCTTGATGAAAACAACTCTTACGAAAAAGGGGAAAAAGCAAATGTATGTTGAATCCAAATATCAAGCTATTCACACATAACTGTCCCATGAGTTCTTTCATTCATCTGTTCTTAGGGGAATGGCAGAAAGCTTTCAACAGCCCCATAGGAATAAATTCAGCCAAGCTCCCAGTGAAACACAAGGACGAAGCACTTCTCAGCCCCAAAGGACTGGGAATGATTAGCAGTGGAAAAACCTGTAACATGATGTAGGGAAACAACTACAACCAATGCCAGCATCGCTACTTAATAGCAGTGAATCTTGGGGTGGTTCTCTAGCCCTCTCTGAAGGTCAGCTTTCTCACCTGCAAAGGAGCTTGTGACACCAAGACACCAAGGCTATGGGGACTAGATAAGGGAATAAATAGTGCCTCATCGAGGTCAGGAGCAGAGCAAGAGCCCAGATGATGGTAAACTTGCCATGTTTCCCTCACTAAGAATTCGGCTAAGACGTAAGTTCAAGAGGTTCTTCCTCAACTGCAGGAAAGGAATAAGCATGAAACCTGGTGGGTGCTGTTAACTCCAGCTCAGAGGACCTTTGAGAGGTTGCAAAGGGTATAATGTTCTAAAATTAAAGCTGAATGATGTCTCAGGCCTGTGCTAGGGAAACCAAGAGATGGATGCAAATTTAGAAAGACTGTAATAAAAAAAAAAAATTACAATCATCCTCCTGGGACATGTAGTTCTTTTCTGGTTGCCAGATTTCCTGGTCATCTAAAGTGTATGTGATATATTTATTCCTGTAGAAATAATTTATGAATATAAAGTCAAGCAGAGCTGGAGCCAAGGACAGAACAGGAGGAGGGTTGCCAAGATCCAGAGGGAAACAACTGTCTAAGTCACATTTTGAAGGCTTCCCTTTTACTCCATCTTTTGAGAGCAGGTGAAAACAGCTCCAAGCAGGTTGTCTGTAACTTGTCCCATCCCCTGAGTCCTATTTTGCATCTTTCTGCTTCTTGCCCCACATTCACAGACTTTTAGAGTTGGAAGGGGCCTTACCAGGCATTTAAATCAACCTCTCTGGCAAGCAGAAATCCTTTGATGGCAAACACGTTCACTTGGATCTTTTGCGTAGAGACTCCCATGACAGGGAGTTCTCTGCCATGTGACCCAGCAGCCTCTCTCGTGGTTGGGCAGTTCTGCTAAGTAAGTTCTTCCTTGTCTGCCATTATGCAACTCTGTATTGTTTTGCCTCTTCCCAGCATCCACACAGTATAAGTCTAATCATTCTTCCACATGAAGAAAGTGCTTCTTATTTTAGCTTCTGCAGGTTAGAACACCTCAGTTTCCACATTTATTCTCCCTCCAAGACAGCATCCTTAACCTCCATCTTCCAAGTAAGTGCAACTCTGGGCTTGTTTCATTTTATCATGATTTGTAGAGAACCCAGGGGAACACAGCATTCCGATGGGTCTGAACAACAACAAGGAAGAGTAGACAGAACTGGCACATTCCCTCCTCCGGAGAATGATATCAATCCCTCCTCTTCTTCACTTCTTTCTCCTCCCTCCCATCACTCAAGCTGAAGTCCTCCCATCAGATGCCACTGACTCTGAAAACAGAAATAAATTTGGAAGAGCCAGTGATGGTGGAATGAGGAAGAGAAGGTGATGACGCAGCTCCGTTTCTTGCACTTGCAGCCTAGGGCACCCAACCAGGCAGGCCATCTCCCAAAATAACCTTCCATCCAAACAGTCAGCTCCTTGTAACTTCCAGGCAGCTCTTCATTCCAGCTTTCTAGGGCGTGGTTCTCAGGGTCCCTGTGCCCATTCTCTAGCCACCCTTTCCAGAGCTCAATTGGCTGACCTCATTTAACCGAGACATTTACAACCAACGTTCCATATGTTGTTGTGTTGTTACTGTTTAGTCGCTAAGTCATGTCCAACTCTCTTGTGACCCCATGAATTGTAAAACCCGCCAGGCTCCTCTGCCCATTAGATCTCCCAGGCAAGGATACTGGAGTGGGTTGCCATTTCCTCCTCGAGGGGATCTTCCCAACCCAGGCATTGAACCCGCAACTTTTGCACTGGCAGGTGGATTCTCTACCACTGTGACACTGGGGATTCCCCAAATACACTTAGAAATATATTTTAATGGAAATAAATATCCATCAACAGAAGACTGGTTAAATAAACACATCCATGATATAGGATGTGATGCAGCCATGAAAAAATAATCTGTATATGCTGATATGGAAAGACCACCAATATAAAAAGTGAAAAGGGCAAGCCTGTAAAGTTGTATAGTTATAATGTAATCTATTTACTGAGCTTTTAAAATGTATCTGCATATACCCATGAATACATACATATATAGATCCAAAGGGAGCTTCAGTTCAGTTCAGTTCAGTTCAGTCACTCAGTTGTGTCCGATTCTCTGTGACCCCATGAACCACAGCAGGCCAGGCCCCCCTGTCCATCACCAACTCCTGGAGTTCACCCAAACCCATGTCCATTGAGTCAGTGATGCCATCCAGCCATCTCATCCTCTGTCGTCCCCCTCTCTTCCTGCCCTAATCTTTCCCAGCATCAGGGTCTTTTCAAATGAGTCAGCTCTTTGCATCAGGTGGCCAAAGTATTGGAGTTTCAGCTTCAACATCAGTCCTTCCAATGAACATCCAGGAATGATCTCCTTTAGGATGGACTGGTTGGATCTCCTTGCAGTCCAAGGGACTCTCAAGAGTCTTCTTCAACACCACAGTTCAAAAGCATCAATTCTTCTGCGCTCAGCTTTCTTTACAGTCCAACTCTCACATCCATTCATGACCACTGGAAAAACCATAGCCTTGACTAGACAGAGCTTAAGGACCCAAAACAAACTGCAAACAGTAGTCACTTTGCAGAAAAGTGGAATTGGGGTAAGTGAGCAAAGGTAAGGGAGTTAATTGCTTACCCTATTTGAACATTTGAAAAGAAAACAGATTACATTTATTATTTGTGTGAAGAAGCCCCTAACTCTATGTGTAGTTTCCCCATTTTTATACCTGTTCCCCAACTGATGATCTCAGAGCTGGAAGGGGCCTAGAGAGCTGGGAGTTGAATCCTGTGGTGACATGCCCAAGGTGGCATTTATCTCAGCTAAGGCCACACAGCAAGCTCGAGACAGCCAGAGACCACAAGTCACAGGGCAGGCCAGAACATAATGGGAGTCCCAGTGGATTAAAGACAGGACTTGAAAGACAATATCAAATCAATTTTCCCCTTTTAGTTGAGTCAAAAATTCCTACTTGGGAGCAACAGTGACTTAGGAAAGACCAAGACTCTCAGCAAAATTGGAGGGAAAAAGGGAGCCGGGTATCTTCCCATGGAGAAAAGGAGGCATCAGAGAAGACCTGTTTTTCAGGCACAGTGGCAGGGCCCTACATTCCCTAGGCTTCCTGACCTCATTCACAAATCAGAGGGAACGGGTTGAGTGTTAGACGGGAGATTCACAAGCATAGTGTGCCAGGTGCTCATCTGAGTGACGACCACATCTTCAGAATGAGACAGGAAGCAACTCTACTTGAAGAAACCCCAGTACTGTCAGGCCATCAGGCTCTGATTTTCATTCCATATGAAAACTCTGCCTCTCGGGAACCGTAAGGCTGGGTACTGAGTTGCTAGAGCTGTATGTGGATTACCTCATTTGCTACTCATCAAATTTTTATAAATGTATTCAAAGAAACTCAGAAGTCACTTGACAAAATATACAACCGGTAAAGGGTGGTGCCCTTATGCAAAATCAGGTCTCCTGACTAAATTCAGCGCTCCTTTTACCCTGTGTCTTTGTCCCCCTGGAGAAAGGAAAGTCTACCTACTCCTGTAGTCTGACCTGGGGAATTCCATGGACTGTCTAGTCCATGGGGTCGCAAAGAGTCAGACATGGCTGAGCAACTTTCACTTTGAGACACAAGACATGGCAGGAAAATTCACTTGAGCACTAAAACTTTCTCTCTCTCTTCCTCACTCTCTCTCTCTCTCACACACAGGGTTCCATCTGTAACACGGACAGCAGACACAGGCTCCAAGAGCCTCAAATATGGCATTTCACCCAATGCCTCAAATATGCATCATGCAACTCAGTGAAATATTTATGGCTGAGCTGAAAAAAATGTCTGGGACTTATTTCAAAGTCATGTAGGGTCAAATAAGAGGTTGAAGACCCTATGAGTTTTGATAAGTATTCAAGATAAGTGATTACAAATGGGGGAAGGGGGGTAATTACACCATTCTTTCTATGTTTGTGTGTTTGAACCTTTCCATAAGAAGACTTGTAATGCATCACACAAGTGATCATTTCTCTCTCGATTTGTCACCTGGTAGGAGATGCCACCTTAATTAATTTCGTACCTGCTATCATGGTAAGAAAAAATATTAGGACCACAGTCTCTGCAGCTTGCAAAAATTCCAATTATAACAATAACAGACATCACTTATGGAGTGCTTCCTGTAAACCTGGACCCTTTATCTAGGATTTATAATGGGGGCTTCCCTAGTGGCTCAGAGGTAACGAATCCACCTGCCAATGCAGGAGACACAGGTTCGATCTCTGATCTAGGACGATCCCACATGCTTTGGGATAACTAAGGCTGTGCACCTCAACTACTGTGCTCTCGAGCCTGGGAGCCGCAACATACATCTAAAGCCCCACTCAGCAAGAAGAAGCCACCGCAGTGAGAAGCCTGTGCACTGCAACTAGAGAGTAGCCCACACTCGCCGCAACTAGAAAAAAGTCCACGCAGCAACAAAGACTCAGCACAGCCAAAAATAAAAAAATAAACAGTTAAAAAATAAGCAAATAAAAATTAAAATATAAAAAAATAAATAAAATTCTTTCTAAAAATCCTTACAATGATCCAGTGAGGTAAGGGCAGTTATGTCCATTTTACAGAGAAGGAAATTGAAGCTTCATGAGCTTAAGTAGCTTGTAGAAGTCTATATTGGTGATAATTGGTAAACAAGAATTCAAATCCTGAGTTACTTGCTCTCAATTTCTACCATTTCCACAATACAAAATACTTAGGTACTTTTAAGACTTCGTAAGCAACTGGGACTGAATCTACAAAGTTTTTTAAAATGATGATAGTCTTTAAAGTATGACCCAATAATTCCAAGTTTAGGATTGTATCCTGTGGGAATTATCTGGAATGTGGACAGAGATTTATCACAAACATGTTAATCTCAGTGGTAACTCAATAAAGGATCTGAAGTAGTTGAACAAGCCCATGACAGCCCTTATCCAGGAAGCCTCCCCACTGTTCCAGTCTGGGGTGATTGCCCCTCTTCTGCATTCCCAGGGCACCTTGCACTGGTGTCTTGCTACTCCAACTCCTCTGCTGGATCTGAGCTCTTCTTATACAGCTTTGGTTTAGAATGGGCACTCGAAGATGCAAGGAATGAGTTAACAAATGACCCTGGGGTTGCTTATTTTAATACATACAGAAACAGAAAACCAAGCTGTTAAAGCAAGTTGTCACAAGGGCAAGACTAGAACCCAAGGCCATACACAGGGTCCTTCTCTCTTCACTAGACTTTAGCTGTCTTCTTATATGAAAAAGATATGTATTTTTTAAACAGCTGGTATCTGGATGCTTGAGGCACAGCTGGGAAAAGGAGAAGAAGCTGGAGACTCTTTCCTCTGCAGGCCTTCACTGAAATGATCACTGGAGTGACTGAAGCCCATGGGACCACGTGACCTTGGAGATACTGATATGTTGATGAATGAAAAGGTGCAGGTTTAATGTGAATATAAACTGTGACATGGGTATATGAAAAGACTAAGCAAAAAAGCCAAGAGTAACTGTACAAGCAGTAAGTTCTCTACCATTTAGAGAAAACAAATCCACTAAAAAAAAAAAAAAACAGAGAAGAAGGAAAGTTGCCAAACGTTAACAGCGGTTGCCTTTGAATAATGGAATTTTTTTTCTATTTCTCTATACATTTTTGTAGTTTCCAAATTGTCCTCAATGGACACGCTGTATTTTTATAATCAGCATGATAAACAAAATTTAATCACTAAACTGATTCTAAAGGCTAACCTGACCCTTCTAGTCATGACTCAGAAAATCGTTCCAGTATTTCAATGTGATGACACTGCGTTGCTTACTATGTTACTGTTTCATGTACAGCTATACAAAGCACATCTATTCAAGTCAGGATACTGCAGTATACAATGCAGACAAGCAAGAAAAATGTATCTTTTCCCCAATTTGGTTCTTACTGAACAAGTCACTGACACCAAATCTAAGCAAATTCTCAAGAGTCTATGTTCCAGAAGCTTATTGCAAATTTCACTAATTTCCCGACACTCTGTAATGCAACCACGTCCCCATACTTGTGGAGATCCACCTTCTCTTGGAAGCCTTCCCTTTTCCACTCTCTCATTTACCAGCTGCTCTTGGTTTGACTATGACGAAAAGAGACAATCCCACCCCTGCAGAGGTCAATTTTGAGATAAATTAGATTTATTTTCTGTGGGTTCCTGAGGGCAGTTTTCCAAATGCATTCCAAGCAAGGATGGTGGGGGGCCAACAAGTGGATCTGGTTCTTTGTAACTCCAGGCCCAGCATAGGAACCACCCCTGCCTCCACCTGCCTGCTTGTCAATAAGTATGGGACAAATGGATGGAAAGACGAGATTGCACTCACCTGGGCATGAAATTTCTGGATTTTTTTTTTTTAACTAGGTTTATCTACCTTAAAGTCACACACACTTCACAACCACCCAAAGGCCCTTTTAACAGTCTGGCAGACAATCCCCCTTGTTTGCGACTGGGCTGGGCCTCTTCATTTGAGCACAGGGCTCACCCAATGGGGTTATCTTCCCATCATCATTCTCTACCACTAAAAAGCTGATGAGCACTCAACCCTGCTGGAAGGTCTGAATAAGCATGCATCACAAGATTTAGTACCCACCACACCCCTAGGAGATGCAGACGTGTTCTTCCCTTGACACTGTGTGGATGCAGTCCACAAGGAACACAGGAGCGGAGGGTTGACCCAACCGGACCCTCTACCTGTAAAAGCTGAGCAACTTCCACTCCATCCAAACAGCCTGTGCAGAGACTGAATGGGCAGGAAGGACTCTCACTGCACAAGGAACACTGGAACCCAAGAAGTAGCATGAAGAGCTAAGGAGGGTCTCTCTTCTGACTTCCTGCTGCCTTTCATTCTGTGATCATACTTTAAAGCACTTCCCTACTGGAGGAACAGGAGGCAGAGGAATGTGGGGAAACCCAGGGCAAGAGAAAAGAGAACCACTTAGTAAACACTAAAGAAAACCAATCCCCAATGAAAACTATTAATATAATACTCCTCACTGTATCTACCACTGGGATCCATGGTTTTGTTTCATAACCAAAACCTATGGAAGTCCTTAAGGAATTCACTCTCTGACTTAAAAGGTGTTGTTATAACAACCATCATAACTTTGTACACTGGGGTACCAACAAAAAACTCACTCAACACAAGTTTCGCTAAAGTGCACAAAGGGCTAACTAAGAGCAGACACATTGCTGTGTGTCCCTGGGCAAGGGATGTCTCACTGAGCTTCAGTTTTTTCATTTAGAAAAACAGGCCAGCTGATTTCTAGGTTCCTTACAGGGTGAGCGTGCTGATGCGAACTATACTCAAGTGTCAAGTGGAATGACCACAAAAATGAAACACCCTGGAAATCTTAAGAAGAGAAACCAGTGTGGTTAGGAGGTAAGAGGAACAGGGGGAAACAGCACTCTGGGGAAATCCAGACTCAAAGTGATGTCTTTGGTTTTCCAATGTTTCCCCTGCCAAATACAAAACTAAGTAGCTACTTCCATGAGACTCTCATCTGTAAAAACTTAATTAAATAAAAGCAGTGAAAACAAGGCTTTGTTCTCCCACAAGTGACTCAGGAGTAGCGCCCTAGGACACATTTCTACCCTGTGTGCTTATGCCCAAACAAAGGCCTCCTGGCACAAGAATGAGAGGCAAAACATCTAAGTCTCCACAGCAGGCTGGGCTCCAGCGTGAGGAGAAGGGGCAGCCAGAAGAGAAAACTAACTCGGCTTATGAAAGGCTAGAAGGAGAGTGAGGAATTACTAAATCTATCTTCTCTCAAATGGACAGAACTCTTCAAAGGCATAATGGAAGGGCGCAGCTTTCAATCTGAATTACGTTCTTTGTTTAACTCTGTTGTGCCTAAGGCCACTGCCTTTTCAGCCAACCACAGATTCCAGGGTTCTGTCTTCAGTCGCTGCTCGGCAATGCGCCATGAGGGAGTCAGGAGACTCAGGCTCTTGTCCTCTCTAGGTGGCCAACTTCACTTGGGTTGAAACTTGGTACAAGGAACTGACCTCTACCGGCTTCCGTTTCCCCTCCTGTAAAATAGGAGGGTTCGCTGGATGCTCTCTAGACTCCCGAGACCGTGGCGCAGGGCTGGAGGCCCGCCAGTCCCCGAGGGACAAGTTAATCTCCAGCGCTGCTGGCCAGGTGAAGCCGCTGCCCGACCGCTCAGCAAGCAGAGGTTGGCGCACACACCACCCACTCCACAACCTGTCTGGCTGCCTTCTGCACCCACACCATTACCTACGAGGCCAGTGCATCCCCTAAACCATCCCACTGCTGCCAGAACAGGTCTATTGAACTAAAATCCGCGAAGCTGAGCTGAGCATTCATAGGCAAAGAAAAAGCAAAACAAACAAGAGGCCTCTCCTTCCCGACCTCGGAATTTCTCGCAAATAAACTCGGATAGAACTGAAAATAAGGGCGTCCCCACCTAGAACAAGAGACCTCGGCTAGCCTTCCTTATAAAGAGACACGACAAGCCGAAAGAGGCCAATAACAATGGGGCTGGCTAGACGCAGGGACCTACACGGCAAAGCGCAAGCGAAAGCCAAGACAGTGCTGGGCGTAGTTTAAATCGGACTGAGGCGGCGCTCGCCGTCCCCTACAGAGAGTGCAAGGACAATGGCACAGTCTTTTCTGGGGGAAGGGGGACTCGCAGACCCTTAATTCACCCCCCCTGACTCTAAGAAACCACCGTGAGGTGAAAGTGAGGGGTGGCCTGGGTCATCTCAAGTCTGCACCACGGCCGGGAACACACTCTCGGCCTGGAGTAATCTTTTCTTTGCTTCTTTCTCCCTTCGTGTTTCCTATTTTTTAAATCTGGTGGTTTGGTCTGATACCCAAGCGGTACCTTTTAAATGTGTCAGTCTTTCCCCTCCAGCAAGTGGCGCCCCCAGCGCCGTTCCCTCCCGATAGCTGAGACAAAGGCCGGGTTCCGCAGGGCGGCTCCGGAGGGCTGGCGGTGCACCCCGCACCCTGCGCAGGACGCACGTGCGTTTGTTATGGTACCTGCGCCCCCACCCCTGCTGAGAGCCCGGGTTTCTCCTCCCTTACATCCGGCAGGCGAGATCCAAAGGAACCTGGACTTTACGTCTCCCTCCCATGTTGCCGGTGCAGTGGAGAAAGCGGGGCTCCCTGGGGCCGCTTGCACGTGGGTTTGTTGTGGGTCCGCAGTCTCGCGGAGCCGGGGAGAAGCCAGGGCTGCCCCCTCGGCCTTGATTAATCCACAGACACCCCCAGCAAAAGACGGCTGGTCCGCGCAGTGAAGATGACTGAGGAGTGCTGAACATCGATTCCCTGTGCCCTCCGCTCGCCACGGGCCCCGCCGCTCCGCTCCCCTCCTGCGCCCCTTCGCTCCACTCCTCCCTAGGGGCTTGGGTCCCGCCACCGCCCCGCAGCAGTCTTACTCACTCGCTGCGTTCTCAGCCGCGGAAGCTGCGGTTGCTCCGCCCGCTCTGCGCCCCAGCCGGTAGGCAGCTGGTTCCTTTTGTTAGCACCGCGTAGTGCCCCAGGCGTCTTCCCCAGCCCGGCCCTGCCTAGGACCCCCCCTCCCTGGGATGCCTCCGGACTCCGCGCTCGGCGGCGGCCTGAGAGCCCGGGAGCTGGGAGTCCCTGAAGGAAGGTCTGTTGGGGAGGAGTAGAGGGGCCGGGAGATGAGGGGTGGCGGGTACGCGGGAAGGAGGGAAGAAGAGTGCGGCGAAGGGGCGGGGGAAACGAGCAGTCTCCGTTATGCAAATAGTCGGGAAGACGGGGTGGGCCCCTCGCCACACCGCGCCCCAAATCCGCCAAGCCCTTCAGAGGTCGCTAGCGAGCGGGCTGCGGGATTAGGGGTGCTTGGTTAGGTGGTGCACCGAACCCCGGAGTGATGCTGGGATCCTGCTCCCCTCCCCCTCCCACGGCAAGGGCGGGCCGAGGGGGAGGGGCAACGCGGAGGAGCAAGGTCCCCAAAAGTCTGGTCCTGCATGGTTGAAGCCAGCACTCTCCGAGCAGGCAGAGACTATAAATCCCGCCTCTGCTACTGACGGGTTGTGTTACCCTGAGCAAGTCCTTCAACTGCTCTGAAGCCTCATGTAGAATATGAAACAACAAAATCTATTTCACAGGGTATGGCTAGAACCTCCCACTCACTGCAGGTACAGAACAGGAGGGTCGGTGAGTCCCTGCCCCTGGCCATATCCACGTCAAGCCGTCTGCAGGCTGGTGGGCAGGAGGACTCCAGTGGGGTGGAAAAGGGAGTGAGGATCCTTCCTGCACTGGAGCTGAGCTGGGGCTGCTGGGAGAAGGCGAGAGAAGACCACTTGTTGAGCAAATGTCGTTGCCCCACACTGACCATCCCAGGGGCCCACTTGCCTAAAACAGAGCTCCGCCCTGTAGAAGGGCAGAAGCGGCCTGCGGCCACCACTGCAGTCCCCATATAAAAGATGTGACTACCAGAGGCCATAATCTCCCCATCGAATGGGTACATCGGTGTGATGGATGCTGTCCCTTGCTGGCTTCCTGAAACTATCACAACATTGCTAATCGGCTATAGTGAAAGTGTTAGTTGCTTAGTCCTGTGCAGACACTTACTCCAATATAAAATAATTTTTTTTTAAAATATCTCCCCAGGGTCTATGGAGGTCCCACTTGGCTCCAGGCTCTGCATGGGGAGGGAAGGAGTGTGGAGGGGGAGGGGAGACAGATCGTGGAAGGTAGTCCCTGTCCTCTGGGGAAAAGAAGTCAGGTACACACTAGAGTGCTTGAAGCCCAGGCCCAGAACCTTCTCTCCAAATCGGTGGTCCTCTCCCCACCACCATCCTGGGAAGGAGGGGGTAGTCATCTCATCCCCAGCATCCTTCCAAACACTACTTTTCCCAGCCCAGATACTGGACCCCTTCTGCTATCACTGCCGTCCCTTCCCATCTGCCAAGGATGCATTATTGCTCAGTACAAAGAGCTCCAGTTGGAGGGGATGACAAGCAGAGTGAATTCAAATCTCTATGACCAACTAGCCAGCACTCTTGAGTAAGCACCTTAGTCTGTTTTCATCTGGCATTGAGAAGATACTCATCATAGTATGAGTTAATGAGTAGAAACAGAGAAACTCTTAACACCTATATCTGGAAGGCTGCTACATTTGACTTTATTCTGAAATAATTGGAAACCTGAAATTTTTGTGCAGGAGGATGACATACCTTTTTGTATTTTACACTGATTTCTCTCCCAGTGAACATCCTGGAAAATGGATGGCAGGATCAGAGACGAAAGTGTGGAGCATGGAGACCAGCTTGGATGCTGGAGATATAATAGGAGCTGTGGCAATGACAGTTATTGTTCAGTCACTCGGTCGTGTCCGACTCTTTGAGAGCGCGTGGACTGCAGCGTGCCAGGCTTCCCTGTCCTTCCACCATTCCCGAAGCTTGCTCAAACTCATGTCCATTGAGTCAGTGATGCCATTCAATCATCTCGTCCTTGGTTGTCCCCTTCTCCTCCTGCCTTCTATCTTTCCCAGCATCGGGGTCTTTTCCAATGAGTTGGCTCTTCGAATCAGATGACCAAAGTATTAGAGCTTCAGCATTAGTCCTTCCAATGAATATTCAGGACTCATTTCCTTTAGGATTGACTGATTTGATCTCCCTGCAGTCCAAGGGTCTTCTCCAACACATTTGAAAGCATCTGAGCATTCTTCGGCACTCAGCCTTCTTTATGGTCCAACTCACATCCATCCGTCTCTACTGGAAAAACCATAGCTTTGACTATATGGACCTTTGTCAGCAAGGTAATGTCACTGCTCTTTAATACACTGTCTAGGTATTTAATATGGTGTCTAGGTTTAATACGCTATCTAAGATTGAGGGCAGAAGGAGAAGAGGGAGTCAGGATGAGATGGCTGGATGGCATCACTGATACAGTGGATGTGAACTTGGGCAAACTTCAAGAGATGTTGAGGGACAAAGAGACCTGGGATACTGCAGTTCATGGGATTGCAAAGAGTTGGACACAACTGGGCAACTGAACAACAACTAGGTTTGTCATAGCTTTTCTTCCAAGGAGCAAGTGTCTGTTAATTTCTTGGCTGCAATCACCATCTGCAGTGATTTTGGAGCCCAAGAAAATAAAGTCTCTCACTGTTCCCATTGTTTCCCCATCTATTTGCCATGAAGTGACAGGACCAGATGCCATGATCGTTTATTTGAATGCTGAGTTTTAAACCAGCTTTTTCACTCTCCTCTTTCACTTTCATCCAAAGGCTCTTTAGTTCCTCTTTGCTTTCTGCCATAAGGGCAATGACAGAGGGAATGAGAAAAATATACGCAAACAATAGCTACCATTTGGGGAGCAAAAGCACTTTGCTTACTAGATCATCTCTCCTCATCGTAAGATATGTGGTGGCCTTAGCCCTATTTTATGGATAAGGAAATTGAAGTCACTTGGAAATGACAGAGGCAGAATTTGAACCCTCTTCCAAACTCATTGAAAGCCTTCACCATTTCTGTCCTCAGCATCACTTTTTTGTCAATACTATTTAGAAACCAAGAACAAGAAACAGGTGAGAGACTTTTCCAGAAAGTTCTCTTCACCAGAAGAACTCTAGCCAAGTTATCAAAAAATCAAGGGACAGACTCACTCTGGTTTCTTGGTTTGCAGGACTGGACTGACCACAGATAACATAAGAAGCCCAAGAAGATCCTGGGACTCTGAGCAGATGAGCAGGCAAGAAGGAGTACTCTGACAAATTTCTAGACTGGGAGCAGTCGGTTATTCCCTTTGGGAACTGCTCTCTCAAGGTTGCTGTGTCTTCACTTGGGACCTTCACACCCAGAAGTGAGAGGCAAGAGGCTGGACCATTGGATGGGAGGTGATCCTGTCCTCCCCAATCTAGTTATGAGGCTTTCCCACTCATTGTCTCTGGGGCTCCTGTTTTGACAATGTGTTTTCCTTTGTTGTTGTTGTTCAGTCGCCCAGTCGTGTCCAACTCTTTGCAACTCCAGGGCCTGCAGCGTGCCAGGCCTCCCTGTCCCTCACCATCTCCCAGAGTTTGCCCAAGTTCATGCTTATTGCACTGGTGATGCCATCCAGCCATCTCATCCTATGACACCCTCTTCTCCTTCTGCCCTCAATCTTTCCCAGCATCAGGGACTTTTCCAATGAGTCATCTGTGTGCATCAGATGACCAAAATACTGGAAGTTCAGCTTCAGCATCAGTCCTTTCAGTGAATATTCAGGGTTGATCTCTCTTAAGATTGATCTCCTTGTTGTCCAAGGGACTTTCAGGAGTCTTCTCCAGCACCACAGTTCAACAGCATCAATTCTTTGGCGTTCTGCCTTCTTTTTTCTTGGAAGTGTATTCCTTAGAAGTATAAATACCTACTTTCTGTCTGGACACCATCTCAGCTCCCTGCCCCCTACTGATGTCAGCCTTTGCCCATGAATAATATTTTAGGTCATGCCTTTCTCAGTCATTAGTTTAGGCAACTTACTGGCTAATGTAAATAATGCATCCCCTGCTTTTAACATTCATCTACAATGATCCACTCACACACAGTATTCTCATAGCACTCTTCAACTGGAGGTTGATGTTATTACAAAGACCTGTGAGGGGAGGAGACACGGGCACCTCAAAATGCCCTTCTAAACCCTTCTTCCTCACCCTGCTGTAGATGCTCATCAAGACTCTTACATAGCCCTCCCTCCTCAATGCTTTCAGCACCTATTGTCCATTATAAAGGTAGGCTCAAGGTCAAAGAACTGCTCTGTGGTCTGTCTGCACCCCCTACCTTGAGCCTCGGTGCTACCAGCTTCAAAGATGAAGATACCCAGACACAGCTAAGTCTCCGAAACCCAATCACAAATAGAGTAACAGCACTCTAATCTCCCAGGGACTTTCTACTGTCCCTACAGGAAAGGGTTAGTGGAACATGGAGTGGGCCGGGGGAGAACACTAGAGAGCAAAGGCTGAACACCAGAGACAAGCCTCATGGGAAGACTGCAGCCACAAGACAGGGAAATGGCTGGTAGAGCCAGCAGTGGCTTAGTGGCTCCATGACCTTAGGAGGCAGGGAAGGAAAGAAGGAAAAAAGAAAAATTCACATGACTGTGAACCACTGTATTTGCAAATGGCTTTCATAGACATTCTTGCACTTGAGCCCTCTTCAGATTCACAGTAACCTGTGAGAGAGACTTGCCTCTTTATCATCCCCATTTAGAGATGAGAACACTGAGGCTCTGGAATAAAGTGAGTTGTTAAAGCCCGCTAGTTTGTATTGAGCTGTGCCTTGAAAGTAAAGCCTCTGTCCTTCATATTGCATCTGTCCCCAGAGCTGCAAAAGACCAAAGACCAGACAAACCCAGCAAACCACTACTGACATTGCCCTGCTGCCCTGGGGGCAAGATACAAAAGCTATGCCCAGGAGACTAGATGCACCAGCAATGGCAGGAAATACAGGGGCAAAGGAGCGGTAAAGAATCACAGATGCTTGTAATAAATTCCCTCAAAAAGATTAAGGAAATTGGCTTTTCCCAAGAGACTTCTACCAGACCCAAAGTGGAAGCTGCCTCCTGTGTATTTATGACTTGAGGATGACTGTCAGAATAGCCTGCAGGAATGGGCAGGCTTTGAAGAAGGGAGCTTGTTTGTGGGTTAATGAAACTTTTTTTTTTTTTTTTTTGAAATTAACAAATGGTTTTGGCAAGAAAAAGAAAAGTAAGTGTTTGATACCTATTGGTGATCCGTCCCAAAGCTGCCTCTATATGGCCTCATGTTTTTAAACACTGATTTTTAGTAGTATTTTCCCCCTCATTTTACAGATAAATTTGCTTTCGGAAATTTAGAAAAGTGAGACAAGTGTAAAGAAGCAAGCAGGAAGGGGGCCTCCCTGGCAGCTCAGTGGTAAAGAATCTGCCTGCCGATGCAGGAGACATGGGTCAATCCCTGGATCAGGAAGATCCCTCACGCTGGGAGCAACTAAGTCCATGCACCACAACTATTGAGCCTGTGCTCGAGAGCCCAGGAGATGCAACTACTGAAGCCCCTGTACCCCTAGAATTGATGCTCAGCAACAAGAGAAGCCACCAAATGAGAATCCCATGTGCTGCAACTACAGAGTAGTCCCCGCTCACTGCAACTAGAGAAGGCCCATGCACAGCAACGACGACCCAGCACAGCCATAAAAAATAAATAAAATTATATATATATATATATAAGAAGCAAGTGGGGAAAATCATAATCCCATCAACCACAAGCAGAATGAAACTTTAGGGCTATTTTCTCCCAGGTATTTCCTGTATAGTGTTCTTTCCATAGCTGAGATCATAATGCGCATAAGCAATATGCTGCTTTTCTACCCCACTTAGAGTATATCTCCTTTGTATATTGAACAATAAATGTATTCACTCATATCAGCCCTTAGTAGATGAAAGGCAAATATTCTTAGGCAAGTTATTAGTGGTTTATTGCTCTGTTTGTTGTCTGTTTGAGGGACAGTTTAGCTTAGTGACTGAGAATACTGACTCTGAATTCTGGCTGCCTGAGTTTGAATCCTGACTGCTACTTCCTAACTGTGTGACCTTGGACAAATTAATTAACTTCTCTAGCTCTATTTCCTTACCTGTAAAATAAGAATAATAATATCTACCTCACAAAGTGGTTCTAAAGATTAAAAGAGTTAATTCTATGAAAAGCACTTAGAACAATACATGGCATCATAAGCACAGATAAGTGATAGCTATTATCAATATATGCGTGCATCATAAATTATTAAACCATTTTCCTGCAGCTGGACATTAGGTCATTTTCAATTTTCCACTATTATAAATAGTTCTGCAATAAACCATTTACAGCATGCATGACAGGAAGAAAAGTGGATTGAACGTCCATTGTGAAGGCATGCCAAGATAAGGCATGAGAATTAAAGTCAGGATAAATGACCCAGGAGAAGAATATTCCTTGGGAGGTGGCATCTGATTAACTTGAAGGGATGATAATTAATTCTACTTGACAAATATTTATTGAGCACTATGGCCAATAAAGGGTATAGACTAGGTCAGGGAACATTAAGATGAATAGAAGAGGGGCTTCCTTGGTGGCTCAGTGGTGAAGAATCTGCCTGCCAATGCAGGAGATGTGGGTTTGATCCCTGGTCCCAGAGGGTCCCAAATGCCCTAGAACAACCAAGCCCATGCACCACAACTACTGAAGCCCAGGTGCTCTAGAGCCCATGCTCTGTAACAAGAGAAACCACCACAAGGAGAAGCCTTCAAACCCCAACTAGAGAGTAGCCCCCACTCACTGCAACTAGACAAAACTTGTACAGCAACAAAGACTCAGCAGAGCCAAAAATAAATAAATTATTTTTTAAAGAAAAGATAAATAGAAGATACCAAAGTGAACAAAGGACAGGCTCCATCCTCAAGGAGCTTTAGTCAGAGTTACAAAAATTTCACAATTGTTACCCCCAAGATGATATTTTCACCATGACATATTTCTATGTATCACCTACATGGACAAAGATTAAGAATGCCGGATTTCTTTCTTTTTTTTTTTTTTTTTTTACTTTACAATATTGTATTGGTTTTGCCATACATTGACATGAATCCACCATGGGTGTACATGTGTTCCCCATCCTGAACCCCCCTCCCACCTCCCTCCCCATCCCATCCCTCTGGGTCATCCCAGTGCACCAGCCCCGAGCACCCTGTATAATGCATCGAACCTGGACTGGCAATTCGTTTCACATATGATAATTTACATGTTTCGATGCCATTCTTCCAAATCATCCCACCCTCGCCCTCTCCCACAGAGTCCAAAAGACTGTTCTATACATCTGTGTCTCTTTTGCTGTCTCGCATACAGGGTTATCGTTACCATCTTTCTAAATTCCATATATATGCATTAGTATACTGTATTGGTGTTTTTCTTTCTGACTTACTTCACTCTGTATAATAGGCTCCAGTTTCATCCACCTCATTAGAACTGATTCAAATGTATTCTTTTTAATGGCTGAGTAATATTCCATGGTGTATATGTACCACAGCTTCCTTATCCATTCATCTGCTGATGGACATCTAGGTTGCTTCCATGTCCTGGCTATTGTAAACAGTGCTGCAATGAACTTTGGGGTACACATGTCTCTTTCAATTCTGGTTTCCTCAGTGTGTTTGCCCAGCAGTGGGATTGCTGGGTCGTATGGCAGTTCTATTTCCAGTTTTTTAAGGACTCTCCACACTGTTCTCCATAGCAGCTATACTAGTTTGCATTCCCACCAACAGTGTAAGAAGGTTCCCTTTTCTCCACATCCTCTCCAGCATTTATTGCTTGTAGACTTTTGGATAGCAGCCATTCTGACTGACGTGAAATGGTACCTCATTGTGGTTTTGATTTGCATTTCTCTGATAATGAGTGATGTTGAGCATCTTTTCATGTGTTTGTTAGCCATCTGTATGTCTTCTTTGGAGAAATGTCTGTTCAGTTCTTTGGCCCACTTTTTGATTGGGTCATTTATTTTTCTGGAATTGAGCTGCAGGAGTTGCTTGTTTATTTTTGAGATTAATTCTTTGTCCATTGCTTCATTTGCTATTATTTTCTCCCAATCTGAGGGCTGTCTTTTCACCTTGCTTATAGTTTCCTTTGTTGTGCAGAAGCTTTTAATTTTAATTATGTCCATTTGTTTATTTTTGCTTTTATTTCCAATATTCTGGGAGGTGGGCCATAGAGGATCCTGCTGTGGTTTATGTTGGAGAGTGTTTTGCCTATGTTTTCTTATAGGAGTTTTATAGTTTCTGGTCTTATGTTTAGATTTTTAACCCATTTTGAGTTTATTTTTGTGTGTGGTGTTAGAAATTGTTCTAGTTTCATTCTTTTACAAGTGGTTGACCAGTTTTCCCAGCACCACTTGTTAAAGAGATTGTCTTTTCTCCATTGTATATTCTTGCCTCCTTTGTCGAAGATAAGGTGTCCATAGGTGCGTGGATTCATCTCTGGGCTTTCTATTTTGTTCCATTGATCTATATTTCTGTCTTTGTGCCAGTACCATATGCCGGATTTCAAATGACCAATGCAGCTCAATCAGTCCCCCACCGCACCATCTGCTCATCAGGAAGACTTGATGGAGAGCTTCCCAGTTGACGCAGTTGATAAAGGAAGGCTTGATGGAGAATGCCAGTTTCACAGAAGGGTTGGACCTTGAGAATAGCAGCAGCCATCAAGCTCTTAGTCCAGTGTTGGCACATAGTAAATGCTAAAAAATAAAGCTAACAGCTACTGAACACTTTCCACGTGCCTGACGTCAAGCACTTTTCAGACATTCTGTCACTGAACCCTTGTGGCAACCCAATTAGGTAGACACTATTGACTTGATTATTCATATTTGTAGATGAGGAAACTAAGAGGTTAAGTGACTTAACCAAGTCATCTAAGCCATAAGTGGTGAAGCTGTATTCTTAATCCAGGCATTTGATTCCTTACAGTAAGTTAATAGCCAGTGTTATGTTCTGGTGACTTCGACATTCAAAGGATTATGCCATGTTTATTGCACTTCACCCATATGTATTTTACATGTCTCTTCCCCCGAAAAAGTTGATATGCAATAGCATTCCAATACACCTTTCAGTTGATCTCTGTTTTATAGGTAAATTAACTGAGGTCACAAGACTCACATGACTTGTCAAAGAACACCTAGCTAATAAAAGGCAGAGGCTGGACTAGGGTCATATCTGACGCTTTGTAGATGCTAATAAGGGGCCACTGGGCAGCCCAGAAAATAGAGAGAGAACCAAAGACTTGAGAAAAGGCAGAAATCACTGTGGGCCACCCTTCTTCAATGAGGTCCCTGATAGGAATCGGAAACCTGCTCATTTTATTCCGACTTTTCTTAGTGGTCAGAAATCATCAGGCTGGCTTTTCAGCCTGTCTCCTCAAAGAGCTAAGAAAACATAGAAAGTGATAAGCAGAGATTGTAGGAAATGGCCAGAAGCCTGGTGGAATGCTGTTGTCGTTGCTGGGAAGAAGCAAGTCCCTCAGCTAAGATAGCTTTGTGTGAAGCTGAACTTCTGACAATACATTTCCTTCATGCAGGATTTTGGCACAGAGAGGGAGACGGCTTTACTGTTTCTTAGACCTCAGGGGCAGACAAAATCGTAATTCGTAGTTATTGATTACTGAGGTGAAATAGAGCATGTTAAGATAAGGATCTGCATATTCCAGCATGATCTGAGAGATAATAACTTCCTCCAATTACTGAACCAGGAACTAAACTCTGCGGTAGTGAACCTTCACAAAGCCCCTAAGCCTGGTGTGTCATTAACTGCATTTGGAAGCAAGATAACTGAGGCTTCGGGAGTTTAAGTAATTGGCCAGAGGCCCCATCTTGTAATTGGCAGAGCTGGGGACTGAGCCAACATGTGTATGACTTCAAAGCCGCTCTTGAACCACTCTGCTCATCAGTTTTCCCTTGGAGGCAAAGTGTTGTGAGGATGACCTGACACGTCTCCCCATTATCTTTCCACTAGGACTTGCTTCTACTTTTCATTCCTCTGACATAACCCCCTTCATCTCACCCTGCCTGCATGAATACAACCCGTCCTCTGCAGTCTAGTTCAACCTTAAAGCTTCTCCTGGAAGCCTTGAATCCAAAAGGGAATATTCATTCTCCAAAGTCTTATTAACACCTGCAGAATTTCCTGAAGCCATTTTTTTAAATTCATTAAATGTATAACTTAGTACTTTCAAATAAAGTGCAATAGATATTTCACAGAAGCACTCTTTGTCTTATATGAATAAATCCACAAATCAGGACAAATTTTTCTGTAACAGATTCAGAGAGGTGATTCAAATAAGTTCAGGATTTTGTCTCCTCAGCCATTCCACAAACTTGGATCACAGGGGTAAAAGAAGTGGGAGGCCCTCATGACTCCATCCATGGCCAGGAAACAGACTTGCTCCTCTTAGCTGACAGTTTCCTCTCTGATCCCCTCCAAGGTCTTTAATAAAATTCCAAAAAGATCATACCTCTGCGGTGTGCCTCTCCATCATGTTGATAACACAGCTTGCTCACTAAATAACTAACGAGATGGGAGCTAACTTTGTTGTAGTGGCTGACTGGTAGGCTTTAAGTTCCAGCAAAATAGAATTTGATTGCTGCCTCGATTTTTGCTAGGCAGGTGCCTTTGAGAAAGGCCATTAAACCCTCTGAGCCTATGAAGTGGGGGTACTGTAGTCCTTGAAGGTCCACAGTAGGTATCAGCAATAATGCTGTTACGTGCTGTACTAGGCATCTAAAAGGTACTCAGAAGTGGAAGTTATTACAACTATCAGATACGAACCGGATTAAAAAAAAAAAAAGGTGAAAAACTAACTGGCCAGTTACATACACACACAAATGTAAATGCCCTTGTGTAAGAAACCTTCTACTCCTTTTCACTTTTTTTTCTTTCTTCTTTTAATCCCATTAAAAAGTAAACATTGTAATTATGGTCGTCCACTATTATAGACTGAATGCTTATGTCGCTCTAAAATTCTTATGTTGAGAAAAAACCTGGGAAATCCCCTGGTGGCCCAGTGGTTAAGATTCTACTCTTCCAGTGCAGGGGGCACAGTTTCGATCCCTAGGCTGAAGAACTAAGATGGTGCATGTTGCACAGTGTGGCCAAAAAAAAAGGAGAAAAGAAACTAACACCCAAGACAATGGTATTATGAAGTGGGGTCTTTGGGAGGTGATTAGGTCATGAAGGTAGAGCCCTCATGAAAGGGATTAGGGCCCTTATAAAAACTGCCTGGGAAAATCCCCTTACCCCTTTCCACCATGTGAGGACACAGAGAAAAGATGAGCAGGAAGCAGGCCCTCCACCAGACACTGAATCTGCCGGTATCTTCATTGTGGACTTAGCCCCCAGAACTAGAAAAATAAGCTTTTACTCTTAATAAGTCACCCAATTTATGGCATTTTGTTAAGGAACCCAAACAGACTAAGATGTCTACTTCATGAAATAGACAAATGTCCATGAGAAAATTAGCACTGCTTTTTGGCTTCCAAAGATGCCTATTCACATTGAGGCATATTGAAAAAGAAGCAACATGGAGACAACTTCCTCATGTTTAACTCTGAAATTATAAGCCTCGGACTAAATCTGAGAGCTGGAGACCACAGGAGGGTCTTTTGCTAGTGGTTGCTCATCACCATGTGAGAAAAACACAAGGCATTCCTGGGAGACTTTTCTACACTCATATGATGTCAAAGATTATCTCATGTCCCTCATGAGGAAATAGACTCCAGGTGGGTAGGGAAATGCTGCCTGCACGATGATGGAGCCCAAAGCAAAACCTGGACTCCGGCTGCTTAGATCTCTGTCTGCCGCCTCCCATCCATTGGTCTAAAGACATCACTGAGGTGACCCTTGGGCACTAGCTGTGGGCTTCTTGCAGGTGGAAGGCAGGAGGAAACAGGGCCCCAGTCCTGCAAGAGTTCACAGGTTGCAGAATTAAGAGTTACCCACAGACAGCCATGAAGGAACAGCTCCAAATCTTCACAATCCAGAGCTCAGTGGGTCACCCAAGCTCTAAGCATGTCCACACTGCAGGGGGTATACTTGCTTTGCTCACTGACGGTCCCTAAAGCAGTCCAGCTGCAGCAGCGCATGTAATTATTAATGCAGTTATGGACTCTGGTGCCAGAGTGGCTGGAGTTGAATTCCACATCACCAAGGAATAGCTGAACAACCTTGGGCAAGTTACTCAGTCTCTCTGTGCCTCAACTTTCCCATAGGTAAAGCATAGATAGTATTGTAAAGATGACATGAGATAATCCAAGGGAAAGTGATTTTTAAAAATATCTGCACAAAGTAAGTACTCAATAACCACTAGTGTGCATGTGTGTTCAGTCGTATCCAACTCTTTGCTACCCCATGGACTGTAGCCCCCGAGGCTCCTCTGTCCATGGAATTCTCCAGGCAAAAATACTGGAGTGTGTGCCATCTCCTCCTCTAGGGGATCTCCCTGACCCAGGGATCAAACCTGGGTTTCCTGCATTGCAGGTGGATTCTTCACTGTCTGAGCCACAAGGAAAGCCCAATGGACCTTAGCCATAATTATTATGTAACTAATCACATTATTAGAGGAAAAATTAAGTATTTGATGAACATTTGTATGCCATCAAATGATATTTGATGAATTAATAAATGCAATTGGAGTCAGAGAAGGAAGGAAGTTTTGCAGGCTGAAGTGCTCAGGGAGTTTCCTTATAGAGGCCAAACCTGAGCTGGCTGGGCATTTAAGGAATTGTAGAATGTGAGTAGGTGAAAGAGGGAGAAAAGAAAATTTTTTACACTTTCAAAGGATCTACTACAGACTCATGTTGAAAGATGACAATTGTAGCGTTTGTTATTTTTTCTGCAAATATTGTTGATAGCCTACATAGCACTGAGACAATCAAATAGCTTGATGAATTTATACAATGAATTACTTTAAATCAATTAAAGTGATATTTTCAAGCAATACTTAATGACAAATATGCTCAGATTATAATAAATTACCCAAAAAATGCACTCATTATAGACAATTTGTATGTAAAAAGAAGAAAAGGAAATTACCAAAATGTTAGAAGGAAGGACTAGGGATCATTTTGTTTCTTTCAATCTTTCTTAATTTTTCAAATTATCTATAAAGGGCATATATTATTTTAATAATTTTGTTTGTTTCTAACTGTGGTAATATATAACATAAAATCTGCCATTTTGACCATTTTTAGGTGTGCTCAGTTGCTCAGTCATGTCCAACTGTTTGGGATCCCATGGACTGTAGCCTGCCAGGCTCTTCTGTCCACAAAATTTTTCAGGCTAGAATACTGGAGTGGGTTACCATTTCTTCCTTCAGGGGATCTTCCTGACCCAGGGATCAAACCTTCATCTCCTTCGTATCCTGCATTGGCAGATGGACTCTTTACCACTGAGCCACTTCGGAAGCCCTATTTTTTTGTTTGTTCAAGTATACAGTTCAATTAATAATACTCTTTAAAGTCTTTTTGTGTTTTTCTCAGATAAAGGTTCCCAGACTCAGAACAGGGTTGACACTGCCATGCTTTCAGGGTGGCCCAAGCCATTCTCTGAATGGAAGCATGGCCACTGCTAGCACCCAAATGCCCCTACCCCTCTGCCCGGCTGAACACCATTACGATTTTGGAGCATGTAACTGCCTGCTTAGAGTTGGCACTTCAGCCTTCCAGCGTGGGGGATAATTCCTCCCTAAAGTCAGGGTGTTAACAGGCTTGTCGTGTCTGGGCAATGCCGGGCCTCCCCATCACTAAGCTTTTTCATTTTGTCTCTGATTGTGCTCCACACAAATGCGATTTTCAGGCATTGCCTCCAATGCTCACCAATCGGGGCGGGGGGTATGAGGGGGTCCCCCTCTGGCTCCAGAATTCCCTTGTACCTGCTAAAAGTGTAAAAAGCAGGAATGTGGAGACTCTTTACCTAGTCTGACAGCTTGGCCTCATGCTGCAGCTTACACAATGAATCAACACATAAGATCGAGAGAACACTTGGTGTGACAGAAGCCTGGCCAGAGGGCAGAGCAGCCTAGCCACAGGCCTGTGTGTCTGCTATGTGCCCAGATCCAAGGGAAAAGTGCCAGGCTTGCAGTGCTCCTCCGTTTACCTGTGATTACACCATTTCTTATATCCATTCTCTTCCTTCTCCATGTTTACATTATGATTCATGTATTCAACAATCGTTATTTACCTCTTACTATACCCAGGCAGGCTTCCCTCATAGCTCAGTTGGTAAAGACTCTGCCTGCAATGCAGAAGATCCCTGTTCTATTCATGGATCAGGAAGATCCCCTGGAGAAGGGATAGGCTTCCCACTCCAGTATTCTTGGGCTTCCCTTGTGGCTGGGCTGGTAAAGAATCCACCTGCAGTACGGAAGACCTGGGTTCGATCCCTGGGTTGGGAAGATCCCCTGGAGAATAGAAAGGCTACCCACTCCAGTATTCTGGCCTGGAGAATTCCATGGGCTATACAGTCCATGGGGTCACAAAGAGTCGGACACAACTGAGTGACTTTCACTTATACCCCAGGCAGTATGTTAGGAATGAGATATAGACACCAAAAATAACAGAAATAATCTATTAACTGCCAGCACTGTGCTAAAAAGCTCTCTCTACACTATTTCACTTAACACAAAACTCTACAAACAAGGAACTGTCTCCTCCATTTTATAGATTACAAGGCTGAGGTTCAAGAGAGATAAGACATTCTCAGAAGAGAGCTTCTGGGTAAAAATGACAAAGCGTCTCTACGTCAGAGAGTCTGTCTCACTCAACACCCAAGACTTTACACAATAAATGGTAAAAGAAAAAACAACAAAACAGGAAAAAAAAAAAAAAAAAAACCTACCAGCAATTTCCACTCTTGGCATGGACAAATGAGCACCTACCAGATCCTGCGCGGCCAGCAGAATATAGCTATAAACTCTAGACAGAACCAAAAACCAGCAGTCTGCAGGCTCACTGAGAATAAATAAAAGCAGACAGAATTTGGAGGGCAGTCACATCCTGAAAGAAGATAATGACAAGTAGTGATTTACCTACTTTTGTAGTTTTTAGCCTAGGAACAGGCTGAGGTCAGCACCATGTGCAGCAGCTAAAACTCTGCTAAAAGATTCATAGTCCTTCTCGTCTAAAGAACCAAAGAACAGAGTATGCTGGAAAGTAGGGGAAGAGGGAAGATATTGCAAAGGAATGATCTAAAGAGAAAGCCCAAAATAAAAACAGAGGGAGAAAAGAAAGAATGAATGAAAAAAAAAAAGCAGAGGAAACAAAAATTTCAAAAGAAAAAAGTAAATTTAAATAATTAAAGAGAAAGCCCACAAATTCTGCGTATAAACTGACTGAGGTTCTTTTGGATTCTGAACCATAAGGCAGACTCAAAACAGCAGAGCTGAAGGTAGAGGAAATGACCAGAGACCTGAGCTGCTCCCCAAAAGGCAGTGTTGAATCTGAATCCAGACCAAGTGCATTTACTTGCTAAAACCAAACACTGCAAAGGACTGTAATAGAATGGAGAATCTCCATAACATCAAATGCTTAAGGTCTAAAATGTAATTCATAACTACTGAACCTACAGAGAATCAGAGGATATGAGCCAGGCTTAAGAGAAAAAACTATCAAGAGTCCAAGCCCAAGATAATCCAGATGTTGGAATTAACCCAAGGACTGCCAAGTGGCTATTACAATTATGTTTAAGGAAGTCAAAGAAAAAATACTTTAAATGAATGAAAGGCAGGAAATCTCAAATGAGAAGTATAAATTATATTTTTTTAAAGAATGGATGGAAATTCTAGAATAGGAAAATAAACTATCTGATATTTAAAATTCTCTGGATGGACTTGACCAAAAAAAAAAAAGTCAAAAAACTTGAAGACAGATTTTTCTACCTGAAAAACAGAATGGAAAAGAAACATTGAAAATATGAATAGAATCTCAGGAACCTGTGGGACAATATAAAAACGGCTACATGCATGTAATTTGAATCCTAACTGTGGAAAAAAGAGAAAATGAAGCCAAAAATTGTTTTTGAAGAAATAATGGCTTAATTTTTCCCAATTTATTGAAAGATATAAATGTATAGGGGCTTCCCAGGTGGTGCTAGTGGTGAAGAACCCACCTGCCAATTCAGGAGACGTAAGAGACCTGGGTTCAATCCCTGGATCGGGAAGATCCCCTGGAGGAGGACACAATAACCCACTCCAGTATTCTTGCCTAGAGAATCCCATGGACAGAAGAGCCTGGAGGGCTACAGTCCATAGGGTTGCAAAGAGTCGGACAGGACTGAAGCAACTTAGCACAACACAGCATAAATTTATAGATTCAAGAAGTTTAGTGAACCCCAAGCAGCATAAATATAAAGACACACATGGGGGTATCACAGTCAAACTGTTGGAAACTATAATAAGGAAAAGTTTTGGAAGCAGCCAGAGATGGGGAAAATTATATATCTCACAGTGGAAAGGTCATACTTCATAATCTCGTACTTACCTTTCTGAGAAGCAGTGTAGAAGAAAATAGGTGAAATGGAAAATGTTTGATAATTTTCAGGAATTGCAACACTCCCTATTCCAATTGGGAAAGAATATGATTGAGAAGGTGAAAAGGCAAGTTGGAAGAAGTTAAGAGAATACCCCTGGAAGCAGCAGCACTGAACACCAGGGACTGTGGTGAAGGAGGGTTTGACAGTTTCTGGATCACTGTGGTGGGTGGGGCAAACCCACAGGAGTGGTATACACACCCAGCTGGGTGGCATGGGGCCTAGAACTATGCATTTTAATAGGATCTCAGAAAAGTACAGGTTCCGGGTCCTATAATAAAGACTGCACGCAGCCCTAGCCTTTCCCATGTCCACAGAAAAGTGGACAGTAAGCAACTCACATTCTCAAGGTATAGTTCTGATGGGAAGACAATTGAGTTTTAGATAAGATAGGATGAGTTTCAAGAAGTCACCTAGATTCTATATAAAACTAAGTAATCCATGTTAATCATGAGTAAAAACTTTAAGTGCTCTGTATAGAGAAAAAAAAAAATCAATTCAGAAAATATAGCCCAAACCAGGAAAGAGAAGAATATTCATCATGAATACATCACTCTTAGGACACACATATTCAAATAAGAAATACGACTTCAATAAGATGAGATCCCAAAGACAAAGAGGGTGATTAAAATGTCAAAGGGACAAAGTGTAGCAAAATCTTACTTCAGATCAGACAAATAACTTAGAAAAGTAAACAGGTAACAGAATAGATGCAGCTGAACATCGAATAACTTTCATGGAGTTAAGACTTAAGTTAATCGTGATGAATATTGGACATGAAATTTAAAACAATAAGGAACAGATGACAAAGACTATCTAACATAAGAATTTTTGTTGTTCTGGAAATGAAGCGCTATAGTAATTAAGTTGAGAAACTGTGTAGAAATGTAATAGAGGAAAATTTCTCTAAAATGTAAGAATTCAAACTTTTAATCCAGAATATATACTGTTTTCCAATAATATTAATAGGAAAAAAGAGACATTATATTAAGGGATTTTTTAAAAAGATTTCTTTAGGTATTCAGGAAGAAAAGTCCAATCACCTGTAAAGATGAAGAAAATCAGATTTTCTGTTGCAATGTTCAGCGCAGAAGACAGTGCAGCAATGTTCACAAAGTTCCGAGGGCAAGAAAAAGTGACCCCAAAATATTACATCCTATCAAAATGTCATTCAAGTATAAATCAAAAGGCACACATTCTCATATATGCAAGAAATAGAGCATGCACGCATGAACCCTTCTTGAAAACATAAGCTCTACCTGATCAAGAGTTGAATCAGAATAACACACCCAGAAATAGAAACGTTGGGGCAAAAACCACAGTATCGAGCACCAAATCCATGTAAATATCAAAGTAAATTTGAGTAACAGAGGAAGTCATGGGACAGAATGAACTGAAATTGTCACAACTATTACAAAGAAATAATACTGACCAGTGAAAAACAGTAGGAGGGGAGTAAGACGTGGTAAGAAGTATAATAGTGCTGGTCTCATATTTTCTAGTAGGCCATCAGTTGGTGATAGCCAAAATTAAAATACAGAGGTTTAGGAGATCACTGGTGGTCTCCATGCACTTAACCATTTTATCCTACCTCCTGCACCCTGGAATTAAAGAACTTGAAGTCTTTCTTTTTCTAACCCTTTACATAATTTTTTTTAAATTGTGAGTATAATTGCTTTGGGCTTCCCAGGTAACGCTAGTGCTAAAGAATTAGTCTGCCAATGCAAGATACATAAGAGTCGCAAGTTTGATCCCTCGGTTGGGAAGATCCCCTAGAGGAGGGCATGCCAACCCATTCCAGTATTCTTGCCTGGAGAATCCCAAGGACAGAGGAGCCTGGCAGGCTACAACGCACAGGGTCACACGGAGTTGGACACAGCCGAAGCGACTGAGTACACACGCACACACACCTAATTGCTTTATAATGTTGTGTTAGCTTCTGCTGTGGAACTTGAAGTTTTAATGCAAGTAATAGATAAATATGCTAGAATTGATGGCACTCTTTTGAAGTGCTTGGTAACATGTCCAGCAAATAATAAGTAGTAATTAAATGTTCATGGTTATGATAACATTAACTATAACATTATTATTCACTGATGCACATGCTAAGTCACTTCAGTCAAGTACGTTATTAGAAATGCTGTAATCGAATGAGTATGTGATAGCAGGTAAACAGGGGAGAAAAACCTGCTAATCCAAAAAGGTAGTCAAGGAACGCTTCCTAGAAAAGGTTACAGAAGGTGACTTTTTTTTAATTTGGCTGCATTGGGTCTTAGCTGTGGTGCATGCGATCTTTAGTTGTGGTGCACTGACTCTAGTTGTGGTGCACAGCTTCACTAGTTGCAGCTCACAGGCTTAGTTGTTCTGAGGCATGTGGGATCTTAGCTCCCCAATCCAGGGATCAAACCCATGTCCTCTGTAATGCAAGGCAGATTCTTAATCACTGGGCTACCAGGGAAGTCCCCAGAAGATGACTTTTAAAGAGCAAGGCTTAGCCAGGTAAGAAGTGAGGAGAATAGGGCATTCCAGGCAGGGAAACAGCATGATACCCTAAAATAACCACTGGGACTAGGTTGAACAGCATGTGGAAATGCAGCTGGAGAAGAGCTGAGAAAGGTAAGTCATTGTTAGACCAGAGATGACCTTCTAGGCCATGCTGTGCTAAGGAATTTGAACTTAAAATACACGGAAACCCACTGAAAGGCTCGAAGGAGAAGAATGTCCCAATGACACGCGCCTTTCTGAGAGTTCACTGGCTGCCATGTGGAGACAAGATACACTACTAGAGATGGAAACTAGTTATGGTTATGGCAATAGTCCCCTTCAGAACTAATTGGCCCTAATGAAGGGGCAGAGTCAGAGAGCTATCCAAGACAGTGCTTCCTGAATGTGATCCACAGACCAGTAGGAGTCCCTGAAACTCTTTCAGATGGGGAGCTGTAAGGTCAAAACTATTTTCACAATAATATTAAGGCAATATTTGCCTTGTTCTCTGTGCTTATGTTTGCACTGATATAACAATTATGAATAAGACTGCTGGTGTCTTCACACCATCAAGAAGGCACTGAAGTCTAGTAAGAGTCCTGCATTCTTCACCACCATGCAGTCACAGCGAAAAACAAGTCAATTTCTCTTTTCAGTATCCTTGATGAAGCAATAAAAATTATCCATTTCATTAATTCTTGATCTTCAGTATACCGCTTTTTAACTAATACTCTGTATGATGCAAGAGGAAAGACACATAAAGCACTTCAGTTGCAGAGAGAAATACAATAATTTTCTCAAAGAAAAATACTCTGACAAATGAATTGGGAGGCGGACTGATCGGTTTTTTCCTGGGACGCCAGTTTCACCTGAAAAAAAAAGACCAACAAACTCAGGTTATTCAGACTTGAGAATTTGGGAGACATTTTCTTAAAAATGAATAAAATGAACCTACCACTTCAGGGAAAACAACTTTTCCTTGTTTTGTTGTGGTTTTCATTACTATGTGTACTTGTCACTGATGGAGAAATTTGAGTTTTTGAACAAAATTTAGAATTTTGGAAAACTTGCTTCCACATCTGCGAAAGTGACAGCTTCCCAATTCTTAAAGATTTTTCTGTTTTCTTAAATAACATTTATTTGTTTGTTTATTTTTGGCTGTGCTGAGTCTTCATTGTTGCTTTTTTTTTTTTTTCCTTTAGTAGTGGCAAGCAGGGACTACTCTCCAGTTGTGGAGTAGCTTCTCATTGTATGGCTTCTCTGCTGCCACGCATGGGCTCTAGGGCATGGGGGCTTCATTAGTTGCAGCTCCCGAGCTCCAGAACACAGGCTCAGTAGTTGTGGTACACAGACTTAGTTGCTCCACAGCACGTGGAATCTTCCCAGACCAGGGATCAAACCCATGTCTCCTGCACTGGCAGACTGACTCTTTACCACTGAGACACCACAGAAGCCCTTAAAGATTTTTCTGATGAGGTGGTTGCTCTGGGTTGAATTGTGTTTCCCCCCAAAAAATACACATTGAAGTTCTAACTCCTGGTAACTGTGAACATGACCTTATTTGGAAAGAGGGGCTTTGCACATGTCATCAAGTTAAGAAGTCATACTGGATTAAGATGAGCCTTAAATCCAATGACTGGCATCCTTAAGTTAATAGAGATTTGGGTAAATAGACAGATACACACATGAAAATAGGACATGTGAAGATGGAAGGAGAGATTAAAATGATGCAACAACCAACTGAGAAATGTCTGTTATGCTGCCAGTTTGCCATACTTTGTTATAGCAGCCCTAGGAAACTAACACAATGGTGATAACATCACATGTGATTATTTGATATTGTGGAGGGAAAGTATCAACATTTGAAAGATGTGCATAGTTCAGTGAAGGAATATTTCCTAAAATCTGATGTATAGTGTCACAAAATCATGGATGGGCAGAAGATCCACACAAAGTATAAAATAACCAATAGATTTTCATATAAAACAAAGCAAAAAGTTCATTGTAAGGTTTCAGAATCCACATTGCAGCTAACCTTTAAGGAACTAATACTGGGACTTGCCTGCTGGTGCAGTAGTTGATTCCCAAGCTTCCAATGCAGGTACTGTGAGTTCAATCCCTGGTTGAGGAACTAAGATCCCACATGCCATGTGGTATAGTCGAATTAACAAATTTTTAAAATTTTTTTAATTTTTAAAATTTTTTTAATTTTTAAAAAAGAAAATAATACTTATGCTTTGGCATCATATCAAAGAAAATTATTTGCAATTATCTGAAAAAAACTGTTAAAACACCCCTTGTTTTTCCAACTACCTATCAGTGTGAAGCTAGATTTTCCCCACATACTTCAGCCAAAATAACATATTGCAACAGATCAAAAACAGAAACAGATATGAGAATCCAGCTGTCTTCTGTTAAGCCAGACGTTAAAGAGTTTTGCAAGAATTTAAAACAATACAACTCTTCTCATTGTTTTATTGTTTGTTTCAGAAAATGGAGTTATTTTCATAAAAATATTTTATTCATGTTAAAATGTTATGGGTCTACTATTATTTTAAATAAATATTTTGAAGTTTCTTAGTTTTCATTTCTAACACAGCAAATATCTCTAAATACAGCTCATATATATAGAAGTTTTGGGGCTCCTTGATGATTTTTTTAAGAGGTTAAAAGGATTTGGAGACCCCAAAGTTTCACTAGTTTAAGAGGTGAAGACAATAGGATTTGGGAAGTGATTAATGGGGTTGAGAGAGGATGGTTTTCTCCCGATGGGGATTATGTCAAGAACAGGCTTTTAAGGACAGATGATGGGTTCAGACTTGGAAACCTAAATTTAGATTGCCTGAGGGATGCTGTGATGTAATAGACCATTAGACAAAGATCTATGGGTTTGAGTGCAGCTGTCTGAATACAGGGAGAAGGAAATGGCGACCCACACCAGTCACAGAGTCCATGTAGCTGCAGTAATTGAAGGCCCAGGAAAGAACAGTACTACACAGGGCGAAAATTGCCCTAGAAGAGCACTCAGGATGTATAGGGTAAGGGAGTTAGAGAAGGTGAGGTTCGGAAAAAGAATGAGACCAGCACTTTACAGGAACAGATCACCTTTAATGAGGCGAGAAGAGGCAGCAGTCAGATTAGTGAGCTGCTGCACTAACCCAAGAAAAGAGGAAGTACATACAGGCATATATGCGGAAATCTACTGTCTTAAGGGGGCCTTTTCTTCTCCAAGGTTGTTTGGATTAGTTATCTCTTAAAAGGCTGGGGTAAGGAATTCTGGAGATTGGCCAGAGGCTGGGACTGGCAGGGAACTGGGCGTAATCAAACTTAGTGTCCATTTTTTTCTTCAGGTGAGAGAGTTCTTTGTTTTGCATAGAATGGTGGGGAGGACCTGGAGGGGAGTTTAAACTCCAAGCTATTTTGAGACTTGTAACTTTCCTTCATTCTAGACCCTAAGGAATATATATAAAAAGAGAAAGAGAGAGCACGAATTGGTAATGTTCAGGGCTTCTTCCTGCTGATAAATGAGGGTCAGGGGTTTGTGGTCTGGGAGGAAGGAAGTCTAAGGCCTGTAGTGTTGATTTTCTATTCTAGCCATCAGGGTCTAAAGCAAAAGAACACTCTTGATTTGGTCTTGTGAAATGGCTTGGATTTGGTCTTGGAGGAATCCCTGAAAAAGATTAAACAAACATGACCCAAAGGTGAGTAGGAGGATGATAAAAATGAATAGTCCGAGAAGGGGTAAAACAAGACATCCAATTCCAATCTGTTAACCATGACTGCCAGGAGTTGGTTAATCTCTGGCGGATTCATGAGGCTCGATCTGTAAGGTTTTTTGCAGCTCCTTGGACTGACAGAATGTGGTCCACTGGAGAAGGGAATGGCAAACCACTTCAGTATTCTTGCCTTGAGAACCCCATGAACAGTATGAAAAGGCAAAATGATAGGATACTGAAAGAGGAACTCCCCAGGTCAGTAGGTACCCAATATGCTACTGGAGATCAGCGGAGAAATAACTCCAGAAAGAAAGAAGGGATGGGGCCAAAGCAAAAACAATACCCAGTTGTGGATGTGACTGGTGATAGAAGCAAGGTCTGATGCTGTAAAGAGCAATGTTGCATAGGAACCTGGAATGTTAGGTCCATGAATCAAGGCAAATTGGAAGTGGTCAAACGGGAGATGGCAAAAGTGAATGTCGACATTCTAAGAATCAGCGAACTAAAATGGACTGGAATGGGTGAATTTAACTCAGATGACCATTATATCTACTACTGTGGGCAGAAATCCCTTAGAAGAAATGGAGTAGCCATCATAGTCAGCAAAAGAGTCCGAAATGCAGTACTTGGATGCAATCTCAAAAATGACAGAAAGATCTCCGTTTGTTTCCAAGGCAAACCATTCAATATCATGGTAATCCAAGTCTATGCCCCAACCAGTAATGCTGAAGAAGCTGAAGTTGAGTGGTTCTATGAAGACCTACAAGACCTTTTAGAACTAACACCCCAAAAAGATGTCCTTTTCATTATAGGGGACTGGAATGCAAAAGTAGGATGTCAAGAAACACCTGGAGTAACAGGCAAATTTGGCCTTAGAGTATGGAATGAAGCAGGGCAAAGGCTAATAAAGTTTTGCCAAGAGAATGCACTGGTCATAGCAAACACCCTCTTCCAACAACACAAGAGAACGCTCTACACATGGACATCACCAGATGGTCAACACCTAAATCAAATTGATTATATTCTTTGCAGCCAAAGATGGAGAAGCTCTATACAGTCAGCAAAAACAAGACCAGGAGCTGACTGTGGCTCAGATCATGAACTCCTTATTGCCAAATTCAGACTTAAATTGAAGAAAGTAGGGAAAACCACTAGACCATTCTGGTATGACCTAAATCAAATCCCTTATGACTATACAGTGAAAGTGAGAAATAGATTTAAGGGACTAGATCTGATAGACAGAGTGCCTGATGAACTATGGACAGAGGTTCGTGACATTGTACAGGAGACAGGGATCAAGACCATCCCCATGGAAAAGAAATGCAAAAAGGCAAAATGTCTGAGGAGGCCTTACAAATAGCTGTGAAACAAAGAGAAGCGAAAAGCAAAGGAGAAAAGGAAAGATATTCCCATTTGAATGCAGACTTCCAAAGAATAGCCAAGAAAGATAAGAAAGCCTTCCTCAGCGATCCATGCAAAGAAATAGAGGAAAACAACAGAATGGGAAAGACTAGAGATCTCGTCAAGAAAATTAGAGATATCAAGGGAACATTTCATGCAAAGATGGGTTCAATAAAAGACAGAAATGGTATGGACCTAACAGAGGCAGAAGATATTAAGAAGAGGTGGCAAGAATACACAGAAGAACTGTACAAAAAAGATCTTCATGACCCAGATAATCACAATGGTGTGATCACTCACCTAGAGCCAGACATCCTGGAATGTGAAGTCAAGTGGGCATCACTACGAACAAAGCTAGTGGAGGTGGTGGAATTCCAGTTGAGCTATTTCAAATCCTGAAAGATGATGCTGTGGAAGTGCTGCACTCAATATGCCAGCAAATTTGGAAAACTCAGCAGTGGCCACAGGACTGGAAAAGGTCCATTTTCATTCCAATCCCAAAGAAAGACAATGCCAAAGAATGTTCAAACTACCACACAATTGCACACATCTCACACGCGAGTAAAGTAATACTCAAAATTCTCCAAGCCAGGCTTCAGCAATACGTGAACCGAGAACTTCCAGATGTTCAAGCTGGTTTTCGACAAGGCAGAGGAACCGGAGATCAAATTGCCAATATCCGCTGGATCACTGAAAAAGCAAGAGAGTTCCAGAAAAAACATCTATTTCTGCTTTATTGACTACGCCAAAGCCTTCGACTGTGTGGATTACAATAAACTGTGGAAAATTCTTAAAGAGATGGCAATACCAGACCACCTGACCTGCCTCTTGAGAAACCTGTATGCAGGTCAGGAGGCATCAGTTAGAGCTGGACATGGAACAACAGACTGGTTCCAAATAGGAAAAGGAGTACATCAAGGCTGTATATTGTCACCCTGCTTATTTAACTTATATGCAGAGTACATCATGAGAAACGCTGGGCTGGAAGAAGCACAAGCTAGAATCGAGATTGCCTAGAGAAATATCAATAACCTCAGATATGCAGATGACACCACCCTTATGGCAGAGAGTGAAGAGGAACTAAAAAGCCTCTTGATGAAAAGGAAAGAGGAGAGTGAAAAAGTTGGCTTAAAGCCCAACATTCAGAAAACTAGGATCATTGCATCTAGTCCCATCACCTCATGGGAAATAGATGGGGAAACAGTATCAGACTTTATTTTTTTGGGCTCCAGTACTCTGGCCACCTCATGCGAAGAGTTGACTCATTAGAAAAGACCCTGATGCTGGGAGGGATTGGGGGTAGGAGGAGAAGGGGACGACAGAGGATGAGACAGCTGGATGGCATCACCGACTCGATGGGCATGAGTTTGAGTAAACTCCTGGAGTTTGTGATGAACAGGGAGGCCTGGTATGCTGCGATTCATGGGGTCGCAAAGAGTCGGACACAACTGAGTGACTGAACTGACTGACTAACTAACTGGACAATACTGGACTAGGTGGCATAGAAATAGCAGGATTCATCTAGAAGAAGGCACAGACCTCCCTTCTCTGCAGTGAGTAGTTCTAATCCCCTTCTATTTTGTAATACTACGGCCGCCAAGGTATCGAGTTGATTTTGGATAGTTATTAGGTCTTGAACTATTTCCTGGAGACTGATAGGTCTTTAGATAGCGTCTAGTAGTTTTGGATGGAGGTGGTTAAGCCGGTGGTTCCTGTTGCAATTCCAGCCGCTATTCCTAATCCTACTAAGAGGGGAATTAAATGAATGGCTCATTTTATTCGCTTGTGGATGAGAGGAATAGGCCAGGGTCGATCATTGGGGGCTATTAACATGTTTGGACTGGACTATACCAGGGTGCAGGTTCTGGTCCAGTTAGCAGGTAGACAGAGGTATGTAGATGTCCCACACAGGAAAAATAGGCCAGGTGTCATAATACAACAGCTGAAGTCAATGGTGAAGAGGAGTCGAGGCGGGGGTTTGATTGTTCGTTCAAGGGCACTCAGAGACCCTGCTAAGGTGGCCCCAACGATGGGAGAAGTGGAGGAGTATGCTGAGGGAAACCACCCTGTAAAGGTTAAAGAGTGTCCTGTAGGACCAGAAACATTATATATAGCCTTTTCAGTGGCAAAGAGTAAGGTGGAGGTATGGTTGCACATGGAGTTAGGGATTGTGCCCGCGGGTTGGTCATATGAACTGTTTCGGGAATGTAAAAAAGAGCTGGATATGCAAAAGGATATGCAAATAGGAGCTGGTTTTAACAGTGTTACTCTATGGGCAATAGGGCTTCCTATTGGAGGTTTTTCATTGAAGGAGGGAAGTTTGGTGAGTAAAGAGTCTAAGAGTATGTCTGAATTTCAGATTTGGTCACTAGTGTGAAGATATTTAAGATATGAGATGAATAAAGGCTCTCCACGGTATGAGTGGTGTAGGGATGTGTTACCTGTTGTCCAGTCAAGGATGGATATGGGGAGGGCTGAATCTCCCAAAGGAGTTACAGATAGACATATCCAGCAGTCTTTAGCCAATTGTGGGCTAGAAGAATTGAGAAGGGTATGGGTTAAATTAAGGGTCCGGAATAGATAGTTGAGGTTAGGCTTTTGAAGGAGTTCATGCATCAGAGGAAGAAGGGAGGATAAGAAGAAGATGTTAAACAACATTTGGGGAAGTGAGTATAAGATAATTACTATGGAAAAGAATTGGATTTCAAAGGGGTAAAAATTATAAAAGGTTCCCTGTAGCCACAGGGTGGAGATGTAATCTTCAACGTGTTCGAATGTAGATTCTTGAGGACTCGAGACCCAGATATCTACCAGAAGTTGTTCCAGGAATAATTGCAGCCGTGAAACCATCACAGCTCATCCGTTGCCAGTTGGGGCTGGTGGAAGCTATGACTTTAGAGTTGTAGGGCCTGTGTGAGAAACTTGATAAGTATTAGTCTGGCAAGCATTTTCATCATTGGGCTGCATAACCTTTTTTAACCGAGTGATGTGTACCCAAGGGGTGATTTCTTTTAACTTTGCAGCGGTGGGGGTCAGCAGAATTACCATGCAGGGACCTTGCCATTTTGGGGTTAGATCTGACTGGGACTGAGTTGTCATATAAACTTTGTCTCCTATTTGAAGAGAGATGGGTATGGAAGATTGGGAGGTGGTCAAGGAAGTAAGTCATCCATGTATTGCCAAAGGGCATCTCGTATCTGGGCAAATAAAGGAAAAGGAAGGTGGAATGGCAGTTTGGGACTGTCCTGGGAGAGGGGAAGACCAAAAGGTATTACGGGCCTCCCATACATAGCCTTGAATGGACTGTTATTTAAGGGGATTTTGGGTAATGCCTGGACCTTTAAGAGGGCTAAAGGGAGGAGTTTAGTCCAGTCTTGATGAAGTTCGATCGTTAATTTGGTCAGAGTTTCTTTCAGGAATCAGCTCTCTCAACCTTACCGGAAGACTGGGGATGATAAGGAATGTGAAACCTCCAAGGAACTTGAAGGACTCGTGTAATATTTTGGGTGATTTGAGATGTGAACTCAGGCCCATTGTCAGACTGGAGGGAGGAAGCCCTTCCAAACCTGGGGAGGATTTCAGTAAGAATAAGCTGAGCCACAGTAGGGGCTCCTTTGTTAGTAGTTGGGAAAGCTTCGATCCATCCAGAAAATGTATCTACAGAGACTAGGAGAAATTTAACCCTTTTTTAACGGGTGGCATGTGGGTGAAATCTACCTGCCAGTCTTGTGTGGGAAGATGTCCGCAAATTTGGTGGGTGGGGAAAGAGGGGGGTGAATATTAGAATTAGAATTTGTCCACTGACAAATGGTACAAGTTTGGGTCAGATTATTTAAATAAGTAACATCATCCTTAGTCAGTTCAATAAAGTTCTGAAGGAAAGCCTTAAGTACTTTTGCAGAGGGGTGGAAAAGGGAATGTAAATATAAAAGTAATGTGCGGATGTTAGGCTCGTCAATTTGGGCCATAGTAAAGACAGGACTAACAGAGGCGGCCTGACGCTTTGCTTCATGATCTGCTATATTGTTATAAAAGGAGATAGAACTATGTTGCTGATGTTCCCAGCAATGTATTACAATAGCTTGTTTGGGGAGCTGAGCCACATGGAGGAGTTCAGAAATAAAAGAAGCATTGAGAATACGTGTGCCCTTCTGAGTCAGGAATCCCCTCTCCCTCCAGATTATGTTAGAATGTAATATGGTATAGACATATTTGGAGTCAGTGTAAATGTTTATCTTTTGGTCTTGGCTAGGGTCAAAGCTTGTGTAAGAGCTATCAGTTCAGCCTGTTGTGAGGATGTGTGAGCTATGAGTGTGGCTGACTTGATAAGGCAGGGGGGATGACTTTGTCGGGCTGTCCCTGGATTACAGATTATCCAGCCCCAAATGGGGCTTGTTTCTGGGCACTGCCACCTATGAACCAGGATGGGACTTTGGGGTCAGTAAGGGGCTGATCAGTTATATGTTCAAAGGGATTAATTGTCATATCTAAGGTCTGAACACAGTCATGGGATAGGTGTTCTGCTTCTGAATCTGGTGTAGGGAATAAGCTAGCAGGATTAAGAGGTTTACAAGGCATAAAAGAAAGAGATGGGTCGAGGAGGTATGTTTGGAGAATCTGTAGTCGAGCAGCGGGCAGAGAAAGGAAAGCCCTATGAAAGAGTAAATATTTGAAGGAACGAGGTGAGCATACATTTAGAGGAGCATTTTGGATTCGTTTTTGGGCTTCAGGTATTAAGAGGGTAGTTGCAGCTAAGGCCTGGAGACAAGGTGGCTATCCGAGCGTGACGAGATCGAGTTGTTTAGATAAGTAAGCTAGAGGTGCCCATATGTCCCCATTTTTCTTGCACAGAATCCCTAAGTGATGTCCTTGTCGAGAATGTACAAAAAGGAAAAAAGGCTTGGCATAATCAGGCAAGTAAAGAGAAGGGGCCTGTAGTAAATGTTTGATAAGAGTCTGTATTGGAGTGTGGAGAGAGGTGGGGGCCAATAAGGGTTCATCTAAGTTTCCTCGGGTAGCTTGGTAGAGAGATTTTGCTTGGAGGGCAAAATGTAGGGTCCATATTCAGAAGAAATTTAATAGACCTAATAGTGAAAGAAGTTCCCTCTTGGTTTGGGGCCTGGGGGTCTGTGTCAAGGCTCGAAGTGTCTGAGCTGGAATTATTTTGGATGTGGGAGTGAGAAGCAATCCCATGTAATTGACAGTGGTGGAAGCAATTTGTGCTTTGGATAGCGAAATCCTGTAACCCCAGTTGCCTAGGACATTTAATACTATCACAGTGAGGACTAGGCAGTTGTGACGAGAGGAACTGCATAACAATAAATAGTCCACATATTGGAGTAAGGTGGTAGAGCCTAAGTCTAAAGTTTGTAGGTCTCTTTGGAGGGCTTGACCGAAAAAATGAGAGCTATCTCTAAACTCCTGTGGTAAAACGGTCCAAGTTAATTGTTGAGATTGATATGTGTCTGGGTCCATCCAGGTGAAGGCAAATAGGGACTGTGAAGAGTGCTGTATAGGTATAGTAAAGAAAGCATCTTTGAGGTCCAGTACCGTGAAGTAGAATGTGTCAGGGGGAATATGTGAGAGAAGGGTGTAGTGATTAGTGACCATGGGGTGTACGGGTATTATGGACTCATTGATCTTGCGAAGATCCTGGAGTAGACGCCAGGAGTGGGGTCCCTTTTTGACTGCCAGTATAGGAGTATTATGAGGAGAACAGATAGGCTGTAAATGGCTGGCTTTGAGCAGTTGGGAGATTATTGGATTAAGTCCTTGTCAGGATTCCGTGGTCAGGGTATGTTGAGTTTGGGTTATTACCTGAGAGGGATTTTTAAGAAAAACCTGTACAGGGGAATGGTGTCAGGCTACCGACAGGGCTTCAGTGTCCCAGACCTGAGTATCTATCAAGGGAAGGTCAGGGGGCAGGTTTTTGGAGTGAGAGCTGGCCAAAGGTTCGGGTGCCATTTGGATGCAAAGAATTGATATGGGATCTAAGAATGGGAGGTTTATAGAAGCTTGTAGCTTAGCCAGAAGATCACATCCCAACAATGCCTTTGGGCATTGAGGAACTACTATAAAAGAATGTGTTAGTATTGCCTTACCAAAGGAACAAAGGAGAGGAGGGGTTATTTGGGGATAAGAAGGGATATCTGAGACCCCTTCGATGGCCACTTCTGAAGGTTGGAGAGGACCCTTAAAGGAGGTTAAAAGTGAAAAGGCCTCTCCACTGTCTATTAGGAACAAGGCTTTGTGTCTGGCCACTGTGCCAATTACCCGAAGCTCTGAGTCTGTCCGTATGGGGCAGACTTGTGGTCGAGAGCTTGGGCTCTGTCACTGGAATAATTCAGACACAATTGGATCATCTCTCACCTCATCTGAAGAACCATGGTCTAGAGTGCCAGGATCCCCCCTAAGTCTGGTTCCTGGTCCATTGTTGTTGGGCCTGGGGTGGACCCCGAGATTTGGTGAGTAGTGTCTAAGGACAATCCACTTTCCAGTGGCCCCATTGTTTGCAGGTGGGGCAGGGTTTGATGGGTGGCTGGGGATTTGGACAGGACTTAGCCCAGTGTCCCATTTGGTTATATCTGAAGCAGGGGCCTGGAGGGTTAGGTCCCATAGGGGTGGGCCAAAGGGATTGAATTTTTTCCTTGGATAGCTGCAGCAAATAAAGCATATTTGGCCTTTCTTTCCTTTTCTTTTTTCTTTTTTGCTTCTTCCTCCCTATTGCTGAAAACTTTAAAGGCTATTTCTAGGAGATATTGCTGAGGGGTTTCAGGGTCATTCTCTAACTGGTGTAGTTTTCGGCAAATATCACAGGCCTACTGGCTTATGAACTGGACATGTAGGTACAGAAGTCTGGCAGGGGTGGAAATATCTAGATTAGTGTATTTTTGGACTGCCTCAGTAAGCCATGAAAGAAAAAGGGCAGGATTTTCATCTTTTTCTTGAGTCACTTCCCTAATCTTATCGTAGTTAACATGAATGTGAGAGCTTCATAGCATTCCTTCTAATAAAAGGTAATCATATGATGCAGGTACCAGATGCCAGCATCGCCTGCTTGATATGTCCACTGTGGCTCAGGTAAAGGGACTGCATCATCAGCCACCAGATTAGTCCTATTTTGGTTATGGAGTTGACCAGCATGAGTCCGGGCTACCTGCCATATCCGTTCCTTTTCATCAGGGGTTAAAATGGCATTTAGGGTGTAATGTAAAAGATCATTCCAGGTTAAATGATATGCTTGTGTAAGGCAGAGGAATTCTTTTCTATATCTAGTAGGATTTTTCTGAAAAGGATCCAAATTTTTCTTCAATTTGGCTCATATCAGAAATTGAGAAAGGCACATGAACCTGTGTAGGGCCCTCCAGTCCTGCTACCTCTCTGAGAGGAAACATGTATTTGTTTCAGGTCCTAGCTGATGGAGAGGGAGTGGACATCTCTTTTGGAGTTTCAGAGTCATCGGTTCCTGTTTTGGAGGAAGAAGTGCTAGAAGATAGGGTCTCATCTGTGGAAGCTTTCTCTCCGGGGCAGTAGGGAGGAGGCTCATCTGCCGGGTCAAAATCGGGGGCTGAGGGTTTAGGGGACCTTTTAGGGGTTTTAGGTTTGGATTCTTTTGTAATGGAGGGGGAGAGAGAGAGCAGAGGAGGATTTGATAGGTGGAACAGTCCTTGCAGAGAGAAGGACAGCTTCTAAGTTCCCAGAAGGCTTGAATATAGGGGACCTCCAACCATTTGCCATTCCTCTTGAGGAAGTCTGTGAGATCTGATAAAATATTGAAATCGAAAGTCCCGAACTCAGGCCAGCAGTTTTGGTTATCCAGTTTGTATTGAGGCCGAATTTGAGTTCAAAGTGACTTGAGTTTATGAACCTTGAGATCGGTCAAGAGTAGAGGTTTGATGTTTCATTTTACTCAGGCCAAGGGAGAGTCCCATGGGACAGACTGGCTTGATCCTGTAGCAAATGGCTAGCAACTGCTGGTCGAGAGAAAAGATCATCACCTAATCTTTTGGCCGGGCAAAGAGAGAGGAAGACTCTGAAGGAGGGAGGGGCATCCCCCAAGTACCTCCCCAGAGGGCCTTTTGGCCAGAGGGTTCCCCAGGAACCCAGAAAGGACGATAGTCTATGGCGCCCTAGAGTACCATCGGAGCTTACCAAGGCTACTGGATCAGGCGAGAATTTGTGGTGGATGGAGGGAGGTCGAATGGCAAAAGGCCTCTGTCCTGGAGGTGGTCAGTCTTGCGGAAAAGAAAGTGTAGAGAAAAGAGGAAGAGAGAGACCAATATTCCTCCAGTTACATGGAAAACCAATAAAGCCCTTACACAGGACTTGTACTGCTCACGAAGGCACAGGCATCTTCTCAAGGAGGTCTTGAAAGCCTGGGACGGGGGGAGAAAGTGAGCTCATCATGTTTCCATGCTCCAAAGAGCTGGCCATAAAGAACAAGAAGAAACCTCAACCTCCTGGCACCAAAAAAATGTAGGGTTAAGGGAGTTAGAGAAGGCGAGGTTCGAAAAAAGAACGAGACCGGCACTTTACGGGAACAGATCACCTTTAATGAAGCGAGAAGGGGCAGCAGTCAGTTAGTGAGCTGTGCACTAACCCAAGAAAAGAGTAAGTATATACAGGCATATATGTGGAAAACTACTATCTTAAGGGGGCCTGTTCTTCTCCAAGGTTGTTTCGGTTAGTTATCTCTTAAACGGCTGGGGCAAGGAACTCTGGAGATCGGCCAGAGGCTGGGACTGGCTGGGAGCTGGGTGTAATCAACCTTAATGTCCATTTTTCCCTTCTGGTGAGAGTTCTTTGTTTTGCATAGAATGGTGGGGAGGATCTGGAGGGGAGTTTTAACTCCAGGCTATTTTGAGCCATGTAACTTTCCTTCAGGACGGAGTCTAGGTTTACACTGGAGAGTTAAGGCACATGGAGAAAGCTTGGCTATAAACCAACCTGAGTCAGAGAAAGTATCATGGGGAAGAGAAACCTCACATGGAGGGATGTCAGAGAAAGGAAACAAGGCAGAATTTTCAAGAAGAGAGGTATCAATTCAGTTCAGTTCAGCCACTCAGTCGTGTCCGGCTCTTTGTAACCCCATGGACTGCAGCACACCAGGCTTCCCTGTCCATCACGAACTCCTGGAGCTTGCTCAAACACATGTCCATTGAGTTGGTGATACCATCTAACCATCTCTTCTGTCGTCCCCTTCTCCTCCTACCTTCAATCTTTCCCAGCATCAGGGTCTTTTCCAGTGAGTCAGTTGTTCACATCAAGTGGCCAAAGTATTGGAGCTTCAGCTTCAGCATCAGTTCTTCCAATAAACATTCAGGACTGATTTCCTTTAGGATTGACTGGTTGGATTTCCTTGCAGTCCAAGGGACTCTCAAGAGTCTTCTTCAACACCACAGTTCAAAAGCATCAATTCTTGGCTGCTCAGCTTTCTTTACAGTCCAACTCTCACTGGAGTTGGACTACTGGACTACTGGAAAACCATAGCTTTGACTATATGGACCTTTGTCGGTAAAGTAACGTCTCTGCTTTTTAATATGCTGTCTAGGTTCATCATAGCCTTTGTTCCAAGGAACAAGCATCTTTTAATTTCAAGGCTGCAATCACCATCTGCAGTGATTTTGGAGCCCAAGAAAATAAAGTCTGACACTGTTTCCCCATCTATTTCCCATGAAGTGATGGGACCAGATGCCATGATCTTAGTTTTCTGAAAGTTGAGTTTTAAGCCAACTTTTTCACTCTCCTCTTTCACTTTCATCAAGAGGCTCTTTAGTTCCTGTTCAATTTCTGCCATAAGTGTGTGTCATCTGCATATCTGAGGTTATTGATATTTCTCCCAGCAATCTTGATTCCAGCTTGTGCCTCATCCAGTCCAGCATCTCACATGATGTACTCTGCATATAAGTTAAATAAGCAGGGTGACAGTATACAGCCTTGACGTACTCCTTTCCCCATTTGGTTGTTCCATGTCCGGTTCTAACTGTTGCTTCTTGACCTGCATACAGTTTTCTCAGGAGGCAGGTCAGGTGGTCTGGTATTCCCATCTCCCATCCTCTCTTCTCCTCAGGTTTGGCCAGGGGAGGAGGTATTTGTGACAGTGATGGTTCCTAGGGCAGCAGGGCTGGTACTCCAACTCTTAATAAGCTGTACCTGGATTATCAGCTCTCTTTAGATGTGGGGGAGTACTGCTGCCCGTCATTTTCAGTGGTGGGTTCCGGTGCCTGAAGCAATGGGGAAAGTTCCCCTCAGCCAGTGAGGAAGCTGGTAGGAAGTCAGGGAGGTATTGGCCGAGCTCAGAGCGACAGGAGATGAGCTTTAGACAGGCAAAGGAGCCAGATCTGAAGGTGCTCCCCATCGCCTGACCTGTTATCACAGGCTGGGTTTTCTAGAAGTAGACACTGAAATGGGATTTGGGAGTGCACTATGTTTGGTAGTGGAGGTAGTTTAGTTGCTAAGTTGTGTCCAACTCTTGAGACCCCATGAACTTTAGCCCTCCAGGCTCCTCTGTCCATGGGATTCTCCAGGCAAGAATACTGGAGTGGGTTGCCATTTGCTTCTCCAGGGAATCTTCCCCACCAGGGATTGAATCTTCTCCAGGGTCTCCTGCATTGCAGGCAGATCCTTTACCAACTGAACTACAAGGGAAGCCTCTAGAGGTAGACACTGAAATGGAATTTGGCGATGCACTATGTTTATTAGGGACCAACACCTAGGAAGAGGGGGGAAGCAGGATCAGGCCCAGGGAGCAGACGGACTGTGACACAGGCCTAATGGGGAGCTCTGGACTCAGGACTGTCTGTGGGTGTCTCAGGTCACACACAGAGGTCCAGAGCCCTGGACCACCGCTTTACTCCATCACCGGACACAGGCTCCCCTGGGAAGGGTATGGCCATCCATGAGGCTGCTCTACAGCTGACACTGAGGCTGACAGCACTGAACACTGGAGCCTGTCTGCTGAGCAGTCCTGCAGCCAGGCAGCACGGCTTCTCTTGGAGGGGGATCTAGCCGATGCATCTCCATGACTTCTGTTCCGCACTCCCCTCCAGCACCCTCCTCATTTCCGCTCTGGGACTTTGTGATCAGGCCTGCTCCTGCCAGCCTGCCTCTTGCACTTCTGCAGAAATTTGACAGCCCGGGAAGTTTGCCAGCAGGGCTTTGGAGAAGGAAGCAGGAAGAACGTTAGACTTTGGAAATGCTATTTATCTGTAATTGTAGCTCCAGGCAACCATATTTAAGATGAATTTACTTCTCAAGAAATTGTATAACACTTTCCCCAGTAAGAGATATTTTGGAGATTTTCTGTCTGACTCCCATCCCTACCTGAAATAATCTAAAATCAAGAGCGCTGACCACTAAGAGGATAGGCGGCTTCCTGAGCCCTGGACATCCCCTTGCTCATCCAGACTTTGGACTGACCCTGCCCAGGTTTGCCCTTGCCCAGGAAAACTTGAATTAAATTAGAGTTGGAGTTTGAGAAATAGTTTATAGGCTTATTTTCAAGTTTCTTTGAGGGTCATCTTAAGAATCCAGAGACCACCATTTTCCAGGTACATAGCAGGTTTGCTTGTTAAATGAAGCTCGCTAAATGTTTGTTGAGTGAAACTTCTTCATGAATCTAGTAAGATTTATCTGAGATGAGCACAGCATTCAGTTAAAACCTCACTCATTAAATTTCTGTTAAAGGGGAAAGGCAGGTTTTATTTTTAGAAAGGCGGATAGGCAGGCAGTTAATGAAAGAGAGAGGATGAGGGAAGGGTAGATGGACTTCCAGAAAAGGAGTTTCTGATCTCAATTTATGACGGAAAGTGTTATGTAAAAGGCTGGAGCTCTTGCTTAATTGTTGATAACCCTTAGTCAGAAATTTACCATTTATAAGACTTTGTTTGTAAAATGACCACATTCCTATTACCTAAATTACAAGATGTAATTTGTATTGATTAATACAAGATGTATGTTGTATTGATTAATGAGATAACAGATTAAGTGTCGCCTAGCAGGAAGCCTGACACTTAAGGTGAGGTGATGCACTTGTGGGGCTTCCCAGGTGGCGCAAGTGGTTAAAGAGCCCGCCTGCCAATGCAAGAGCCAAGAGAGATGTGGGTTCGATCCCTGGGTCAAGAAGATCCCTGAAGTAGGAAATGGTAACCTATTCCAGTATTCTTACCTGGAGAATCCCATGGACAGAGGAACCTGGAGGGCTACAGTCCATAGGGTCACAAAGAGTTGAACATGACTGAAGCAAACCATTCTATTCTTTCTCCTCTCCTGCAGTTGTTCATCATAATAAACAGAGGGTTCTGTTTTGCAACAGAGGGAAATGGCAGGAGAGAAGGGACAGTGAAGACCGGGACACAACAGTCCTTTCCTCAGGCACAGAGAAAAACACATGATGCCCATCATTCATTTGTTCAGTCATTCACTGAAAATACTTATTGAGTGCCAACTATATGCAAGGTAGGATTCTAGGTGCTTAGGATTCATCTGTGAACAAGACAGGCAAAGATTCTTGCTCTTATGGGGCTTACATTCTATTGAAGAAGATGGATGAGAAAAAATATTCAGTATGTGAGGAGATGAGTACTACAGAAAAATAACAACAACAACAAAAAATCAGTTCAGTTCAGTTCAGTCACTCAGTCATGTCTGACTCTTTGGGACCCCATGAATTGCAGCACGCCAGGCCTCCCTGTCCATCACCAGCTCCCGGAGTTTACCCAAACTCATGTCCATCGAGCCATCTCATCCTCAGTTGTCCCCTTCTCCTCCTGCCCCCAATCCCTCCCAGCATTAGGGTCTTTTCCAATGAATCAACTCTTCGCACGAGGTGGCCAAAGTATTAGAGTTTCAGCTTCAGCATCAGTCCTTTCAATGAATACCCAGGATTGATCTCCTTTAGGATGGACTGGTTGGATCTTCTTGCAGTCCAAGGGACTCAAGAGTCTTCTCCAACACCACAGTTCAAAAGCATCAATTCTTTGGTGCTCAGCTTTCTTCACTGACCAACTCTCACATCCATACCCGACCACTGGAAAAACCATTGCCTTGACTAGACGGACCTTTGTTGGCAAAGTAATGTCTCTGCTTTTTAATATGCTGTCTAGGCTGGTCATAACTTTCCTTCCAAGGAGTAGGTGTCTTTTAATTTCATAGCTGAGTCACCATCTGCAGTGATTTTGGAGCCCAAGAAAATAAAGTCTGACACTGTTTCCACTGTTTCCCCATCTATTTCCCATGAAGTGGTGGGACCAGATGCCAAGATCTTAGTTTTCTGAATGTTGAGCTTCAAGCCAACTTTTTCATTCTCCTCTTTCACTTTCACCAAGAGGCTTTTTAGTTCCTCTTCACTTTCTTCTGTAAGCGTGGTGTCATCTGCATATCTGAGGTTATCAAGGGGGATCATAACTGAGTGAGTCAAGTGAGGTAAAAGGAGGGAGGCAGTTCGCAAGTGTAAGCCAAGGTAGGTAGATGTCCTTGAGAAAGGGAGATGAGGACCTCTGGAAAGCTAGGGGGGAGCAGCCCCATAGCTACAGCAGATCCTTCAGATGGGAGCCTTCTGGTGCAATCTCCCCAGTGTTGGCAGGATGCCAGGGTGACTGGACAAGTGAGCTAAGCGCAGAGAAACAGAGGAGTCACTTTGAATGACAAGGAGAGATCACACTGGATTTGTAGCTGTGTTCAAGACTTTGCTTTGGTTCTGAGTGAAACGGGACTTTGCAGGATTTTGAACAGAGTGACAGGATCTGACTCTAAAAAGGTTATACTGGCTATAGTGGGAGATCCATAAGAGTAATTGGTGCCATCGTTCAATACCATTGATGGAATCTGTTCCAAGACAGATTACTCAGTTTTATGTGGGACAAGTCTCAGCAGGTTGTTGCTGAAGATCGCACACAGCAAATGTTTCCCAAGGTTAGATAACTTACAGGGATGCAGATTCAGACCTTTCTGGCTTATTTTAATGCATAAACTAGTCTTCTTCAGGAAAGAAAAGAAGGAATGTTTAAAAGATGACAAAAGAAAATTGGAAGACAAGTTTATCCCCTTATTTTTACCTAATTAAGTTTTTAAATAGGTATTACCTGCATTGGACACCTCAAAAGGTACAAAAAGATGGAAAGTGTATATTCCTCCTTACCCGTTTCCTCGTCCAACAGTTTCCCTCATGGAAGCAGACATAGTCACCATTGCAGGCAGTTATTGTCACCCTGCTTATTTAACTTATATGCAGAGTACATCATGAGAAACGCTGGGCTGGAAGAAACACAAGCTGGAAACAAGAGTGCCGGGAGAACTAAGATCATGGCATCTGGTCCCATCACTTCATGGGAAATAGATGGGGAAACAGTGGAAACAGTGTCAGACTTTATTTTCTTGGGCTCCAAAATCACTGCAGATGGTGATTGCAGCCATGAAATGAAAAGATGCTTACTCCTTGGAAGGAAAGTTATGACCAACCTGAATAGCATATTAAAAAGCAGAGACATTACTTTGCCAACAAAGGTCTGTCTAGTCAAGGCTATGGTTTTTCCAGTGGTCGGGTATGGATGTGAGAGTTGGACTGTGAAGAAAGCTGAGCACTGAAAAATTGATGCTTTTGAACTGTGGTGTTGAAGAAGACTCTTGAGAGTCCCTTGAACTGCAAGGAGATCCAACCAGTCCATCCTAAAGGAGATCAATCCTGGGTGTTCATTGGAAGGACTGATGCTGAAGCTGAAACTCCAATACTTTGGCCACCTCGTGCGAAGAGTTGATTCATTGGAAAAGACCCTAATGCTGGGAGGGATTGGGGGCAGGAGGAGAAGGGGACGACAGAGGAGGGGATGGCTGGATGGCATCACCATGGACATGGGTTTGGGTAGACTCTGGGAGTTGGTGATGGACAGGGAGGCCTGGCGTGCTGCGATTCACGGGGTCGCAAAGAGTCGGACACAACTGAGCGACTGAACTGAACTGAACTGAACTTTACCAACTGAACTACCAGGGAAGTCCAAGAGTTCAACAATTTGTTACCTCAATAACAGCTCAGGACAACAGTGAGAGGAGTGTCCCAAGGATATCTTGAGTGATTACGGCAGTAAGTTCAGTTGAAGGTCTGAGGAGGTAGGTATTGAAGAGGTCAAAGGTGGCAAGCAAAGGTAGGTCTCAACCTGTTTACAAAGATGAAATGTTACTCTGAATCCTGTCTCTGGTTACATCTGCTAGGTTTCAGATACCCTAGACACTGCTTCAGCCCTCTGTCCCCAGATCACCCTGTTGATATTTGAATTGTCAGGCTCTTTCTAGCCTCTCCCCCTATTCCCTAATGTGATGGGCTAGACTTCACATTCACATACAGTGCAGGTGTGAATAGAAATGTGAACAGTTTCACAGAGGAACCTGGCAATGGCAGGGCCCACCTGGTGGAGATAAAGATCTGATGGGGTTCTGGAGGCACTGGCACAGTCCTGTGGGAGAGATAGCGTGATGGTGGGTGTTTATATTGATGCTGCCACACTTCATATTTTTTTTCCATTTATAAATTTGTTTTTTATTGCCACCAGGGAACTCCCAACTATACTTGATAATAAAAAGCATAGAGTATTCTCAGAAATAAAAGCTTCAGGAAGGAGAGCTTAGGTTACAGAATTCTGATTGTCAAGCCTTCTTATTGTCAAGATTTTATATACAATCCTTCTCAAAGTGTCAATCACTACAACAAGACTAAAAGTCAGTTCTGACTTGCAAGGAACAAAAGGTTAACTCTGCTAGGGCTTGATTTACCTGTTCCTTCAGACTCTTCTATTTTCTTTCACTACCCACCTCTCTCATTGGACCTGGTCTCCACTAACATTGCATATAGTCTCGCCCTGGAACACAGGCTGTCATTTGTTGGCAGGTTGTATCATGTCCCTGATAAGCCTGATGGTTGTTCCAGTTAGCTAATGCTGCATAACATATCACCCCCAAACTTAGAGGCATAAAACATTTTATTATTCTCAGATTCTGTGAGCTGTGAGTTCACAAGGGGGCACAGCCAGAAAGCCCTGCTCTGCTCTGTGTCGTCTGGGGCCTCAGCTGAGATGACTCAGATGTCTGAGAATGACTCAAATGGCTGAGGGCTGTGACAAGCTGGGCTGGAGAATTCACTTGCAGGATGATTTCTCATGTGTCCTGCCTCTTGGCTGAGATGGCTGGAAAGCTGGACTCAGCTGGCACTGTCTACCAGAGTGCCTACACCTGGCCTCTCCAGCATGGCAGTGCTGTGCTGAATAACAGTTATTCAGGGACTGAGTAACAGGAAAATGATGCTATGAGGAAACAGACAAATTCAGAATATGAGACTCTCCACATTGGCTTGTTGCCTTAGCAAGTCAGTGTCATGGGGGTAGGGGGAGGAAGATAACTGTTTTTGATTAAATGAGACCTAAAGGATATAATAAGACATACATCTTGACTAAATCCTAATTGGAATAAAAGAATGTAAAAGAGAATTTAGAGATGATTGAGAAATTTTAAACATTGGATAAATACCAATATTAATGACTTATTGTTAGGTATAATAAATATTAATAAATTTAATCATCATAAGTGTAATTTCTAATTTAATAGTTTATTCTAGTGTACTTATATAAACACAAATTTTGCCATTTGCTTGAAGAGTGGTTATATCTATATAATGCATGGGGGACATAGAGGGAATAACTGTACTATTCTTTCCATTCTTGTGCTCCAACTCTTTGCAGCCGCATAGACTGTAGCTTGCCAGGCTCTTTTACTCATGGAATTTTCCAGGCAAAAATACTGGAGTGATTTGTCATTCCCTACTCCTAGCAATCTTCCCAACCTATGGATTGAACCCACTTCTCTTGCATCTCCTGCATTGGCAGGCAGATTCTTTACCACTAGCACCACCTGGGAAGCCCTTCTATTTTTACTGTGTGTTTAAATTTTTTAATTTTTAAAAATGTACCTCCTTTCATGTTTTTATTGTGGTAAAATATGCATAGCATAAAATTGATTACTTTAACCATATTTAATTGTACCATTAAGTGGCATTAAGGACACACACAGTGTTACATGCCTCATTGTGTTCTTAACCTAGTCTATATCAAGGTAAAATTTACGTATGAAAAATTCACACATTTAAGTGTATGATGGAATGAGTTTTGAAAAATGTATACTCCTATGTAACCACCTTGTATCAAATTATAAATTTTGTTCATGTACCTTTGCAGTCAGTCACCCCTCACCATCACCTTTTGTAGCAATCACTAATCTTTTTTCTATCATCATAAAATAGATCTATACCTTAATATAAATGAAATCATGTAGCATGAATCTAGCCTATTTTTCACTCAACATAATTTTAGAGAACTATGCTGTTGCAAGCATCAGCAATTTGTTCCTTTTAATTACTGAGTGGTAGTCATTGCATGAATGAATATACAACAATTTGTTAATGCATTTACTTATAGATGAAGATTGGGTAATTTTCAGTTTGTGGCAATTATGAATTGTGAATAAAATAGCTATGAATACTCATATACAGCTCTTTTGCAGACATGTCTTCATTTCTCTGGATTTTGTGGTAAATGTATGTTAAATTTTTTAAGAAATTACTGGACTACTTTTCATAGTGGTTGTGCCACTGTACATCTCTAACCACAAAGTCAGGGATTCCAGTTACTCCACATTCTCAACAGCACTTGATATTATCAAATTTCTTGACTTTAGCCATTCTGATGCTTACAAAGTGGTATTCTTCATGATTTCATTTATATTTCCCTGATTATTAATGATGTTGAGTATATTTTCATGAGTTTATTGAACATTCATATACCTTTGTTTCTAAAGAATCTGTTGCTGTTCTCCCTTTAAAAAAAAATAGGGCTATTTTTTTCCTCATTCTTGAGTTAGGGTACTAATGTGGGGGTCTAATTCTTAATTTTCTACTCTGATCTATTGATCTATGTGACTATCCTCCTACCAATACCACACTGTTTTGATTTCTATAGCCAAATAATGTATTGATATCAGGTAGTATAAGTCTGCAACTTTGTTCTTTTTTGCCAAAATTGCTTTGTCTATTCAAGGTCTTTTATATTTCCAAACAAATTTTAGCAACAGCTTGCCAAATTCTACAAAAAGCCCCGGTGGAATTTTGACTGGGATTGAATTAGATCTAAAGAAAGATTTGGAGAGAATTTCCATCTTAATAATAATAAACCTTCCTGTCCATAAATATGGTATATCATTCCATGAACTCAGATTTTATTTTCCTGTTTTAATAATTTTGTTGATATTTGAATTGCTTTCAGTGGGACATTTGCTTTAAACTACAAGATATTACTATCTGAATTATCAGAGTACAAAATCCTTTCTCTCCTCCCCACCCCCAACCAAAACAAACAAACAAAACCCCAAACCCACAACTTGGCTTCAAATAAGCTTTGAAGAAAAGGATTCTAAATATTTTCATGCAAATCAAGAAGTAAATCACAAACTATTTACAAAAATACCCAAGCTAATGTGCATTGACAATTTAAACCAGTTCACAAAAGTTTTAAAGTATAAAAAAAATCAGGTAAGTTAAAATTAAGAACTCAGAAGTATGGCAGAAACCAACACAATATCATAAAGCCATTATCCTTCAATTGAAAAAAAAAAAAAAAACCAACTCAGAAGTATGATCTAAGACTTCCTAGGATGTTTCTCTCATGTCAGTCATGGCTGAAAAATCAGTTTTTCCTATCTTGAAATCTAAACTGCAAAACAACCATTTTTATTCTTTCAACACTAGCAGCACTACTCAAAAAAAGAAAAAAGACCCTCTGTGGACACTGACATTATCTTGCACACAGTTAAAGTATAACATACCTGCCTGGGTAGCTCAGCTGGTAGAGCATCAGACTTATAATCTGGGGATCTAGGGTTTGAGTCCCTGTCCAGTTGCCAAAAATAAATAAATAAACATAATAAAATTTTAAAAACTGAAAAAATAAACTATACCATTCCTGACATTTCTGTAACACACAGTACTAAAAATCACATGCCTCTAACCATTTGGAAGTATCTTTCTGACACACTTTTACTTTCATGATGACTCCTTACGCATACAGATTAGATGAAACTTTGCATACTGAATGGGTGACTGACAGGGCTGAGAACAGGTATATGGACTTTGCAGGCTCCTTTTTAATTTATTGACATATTTTGTAGTATTCAACGTGGAGATTTTATATTGTTTGATGTCATCATGCATTTTATTTTTTAAATGTCATCTCATTGTGGTTTTAGTTTCCCAGATTATTAAGTAAGAATAACTGCCTCTTCATATATTATTGACCAACTGTGTATTTTTTCATACTTTTGCTCAATTTATTATTTTTTTTTGGCCATGCATGTGGGATCTTAGTTCCCTGAACAAGGATCAAACCTGAGTCCCTGCTGTTGAAAGCACAGTCTTAACCATTGGAGTGCCAGGGATGTCCCTTTTAAATCCTGCTACATTTTTTTATAGAACTATGCTAAATTTTTGTACAACTATTTTTTTAGTTCTCTATATTTTCTGAATACTAATGTGCTATCATCAGAGGTATGTGGCGCAAATAACTTTATCCAATTTGTTGTTTGTTCCTTTCACTTTCTTTGGCCGTATTATATGATTAACAGAAGTTCTTAAGATCACTATACTGCTGCTAAGTCACTTCAGTCGTGTCCGACTCTGTGTGACCCCATAGATGGCAGCCCACCAGGCTCCCCCGTCCCTGAGATTCTCCAGGCAAGAACACTGGAATGGGTTGCCATTTCCTTCTCCAATGCATGAAAGTGAAAAGTGAAAGTGAAGTCACTCAGTCGTGTCTGACTCTCTGCGACTTACCCCACGTATGGCCCCCCAGGCTCCTCTGTCCATGGGATTTTCCAAGCAAGAATACTGGAGTGGGTTGCTGTTCCTTCTCCAGGGTAACTTCGCTACCCAAGGATCAAACCCACATCTCTTGTATCTCCTGCATTGGCCAGCAGATTCTTTACCACTTAGCCATCTGGGAAGCACTTAATCACAATAGCTTTATAGTAAGTCTCATTATCTGGAAGTACAAATTCTCCAACCATGTTTTTCTTTCAAAGAATTTTGGCTCTTCTCAATCCTTTGCTCTTCCCTGTAAATGTTAGAATTAGCCTGTCCAGTTTCAGGAAAATTGTGTTGGGATTTGATTGGAATACCATTGACTTTATAGATCAATTTGGGAATAACTGACCTCCTAGTAATAGTGAGTTTTTCTGTCCATCCATCATGGCTTATTTCCAATCTCATCTTTTGATCTCCACAAGCAATCCAAGGTCAGGCCCTGAGGAGAAACTCAACATATTCTGTTGAATGGCTTGATTAATTAATGAGTGAGGTAAATTTACCTATTGAGGTGGTCAAAAAGTTCATTTGGGTTTTTCCAGAAGATGTTACAGGAAAAACCCAAACAAACTTTTTGGCCAACCCAATAGAATCATCACCACTGCATTGCTACCAGTAGTCTTATTTGCAGTGAAACATCTCCAAGATTTCCTAACAAGGGTATAGTGACTCAGAGAACAGACACAGGATGGGAAGAAAGGCAAGTGTAAGGGTTTCCAGATGATGCCCACTGAAATTTATTGCAACACAGCATTTATGTTGCCTTTCCCAAGCTGGGCTTTGAGCATTTCCCGTGTAGCACAACCTGTCTCAGCAGGCATAACAGGTTCAGTCGCTGTGTGTTTAATATTAATAGAGGAAAGGATGATTTGTGGGGGGGAGACTATCAAACCCACTTTTAAAACAGCAAAGATTTTCCATTGTGCTTAATATTCAGGGAACCTGCCAAAATCACTTTTATTTCTACTGCTATTAAGAGGGTGAGCAAGTAAAGTTTTTACCTTAACTTCATGACAGATTGAGCTTTTACAGATTTTAAAACAGTGCAGCTTTAAGAAACGACTAGTAAACTTACCGTTTAACATTTCACATCAACAAATAGCTTGAATCCATTATCAGTTTTCCTACTAGACACTAGTTGATGACATCATAATATGAAATGTGCGACAAAAGCATTCAAAACAACAAATAAATATTTATTCTGCATACCAGAAAAAGAAGCTATCAAATTTATACTCATTTAAGAGAAACTTCTTCCCCTAACAAACTGCTAGTGGCACAGGAAAAATTGTAACAGCATAAAGGAGGCAACAGAAATGCATTTACTTTGGAATATTTTTAACCTTCATTCTTAGAGATGATCACTGTACTAATTAGAAACTGCTTGACATTCTGAAATGAGAAATGTTTATTTCTGATCTTAATCTTCCTCCATTTAAGAAGAGAGATTTACATGCTGTTTTTCGACAAGGTTGTGTACAAAAACTTTCCTGGAGAACTTTTTATCCCTCTATGTCTCTTATCACTGCAGACAGACCCATGATGAGGGACCGGATAGCAGGTGGAGGGCCCTGAACATTCCACCTTCTTCTAATTCTTGAACTTCCCATCAGCCAGACATATTCTAGGACTTCAGAATCTCTCACCATTAAAGGGCTTACTAATTTCTCCTATTTGATTTCGTGTTTGATCTCAGGGAGATTTTCCTCAGAAACAAGAACTCGTTAGGAAAGTGAGAAAAGGAAGTTTACCCAGTAGGGAGGAAAGAAGGCTCAGTGCTAAATTTAATCTGGTCAGCTGACTGTACTGTAAACTCTTCCTGCTCTTATCTGAGAAACCATAATTAACTTGAAATTTTACTTAGGTAGACTGAAAAGTGAACCAGAAATCTCATCACAATTGGAGAGCAAGGTTCTTATCAGTGGTCATCTATTCCCAAAAGCTCTTCACCAGCCAGCAGCCACCAGCCTTAGAAGTTTTTATAAGGTCAGTGCCTACGTAAATTCCAAATACCTCATCCACCACTACTCATAGCGTCATGCCTCAACATATGTAGATATGCCCTGTGTTAAAATAACTCACAGTACAGTGTGAAAATCTTAGATGACAAAATAAATGCATTTTAAAGAGAATAATTCTCAACACAGAGGTAACATCCAGAGTCCCTTTAATGAAAGACTTAATAAGACAAAGTGGCCTTTTTGTAACTTCAAATGTTCAAATGTCAGGGAGGACAGAGAATTTCCCTGAGTAAACTGATGCACCCACCTCTTTCTCAAGAGAACAGCCTGGGTGTGATAGGGTAGATAAGTATACCAAAACCTATGCTTGTTTATTCTCTGTGAACAGGGATTGAGACCTCCACCCCAAACTAACGCACACTTTTACTTCTCCTTCCAACACTCCAACTGATTGAGCAGAAAATGTTAGTCTAAATTATGTAAACTCTAGTGATATAATTTTAATATAGAAATATCTCTAAAATTGACTCTTTCCTCTTCAGTTCAGTTACTGTTGTTTTTGTCGTCTCCTGCTGGGACCCATAACCTCCAATCTGGTCTTTCAACATCAATAACACCAGCAAGTGACCTTCATACCATGCCAATCTGATGCTACGATTCTCCTACTTAAAAGATTTTTGTTAGCTTCCCATCATCGACAGGTGAAGTCCAAGTACTTTGCCTGCTCTTGCCTGCCTAACTCACCTCTGCTCTTTACTCTTACATATGTTTCTCTCCAGTCACATTGAACATCTCACCTTGTTTTATCAGCCCATTTATGCTTTTTTGACTTTGTATCTGCCATTCACTTTTATTGGTATATAGCAAATGCCTTTTCACTTTTAAGACTAAGTTCAAATGTTATTGCCAATACACAGATTTCCTGACCTCTCTGGCAGCCTAATGTCATTTTATTAATTTTTATGGAAACAGTGACTCTATTAAAGAAAAATTATGAGTATAGTGTCTATCTTTTTTCTAGATGAATGCTGTCCAATGAAACTTTCCGGATGATGGTAATGTTCGTCTTGTGTTGTCCAAGAAGATAGTTGCTAGTTATATGTAGCTATTAAACACTTGAAATGTGGTAGGTGCTACTAAAGAACTGAATTTTTAATTAAATTGATTCATTTAGAGTAACTTAAATTTAAAAAACAGGCCACGTGTGGTTAGCGGCTTCTAAATTGGACAGCACAGTTCCTGCATAATAATTGGTGGTCAGCATGTTTTTATTGAATGGATAAGTAGATGAACAGAAATAATATTTCTATTTTACATTTCAAGGCCATCTAGTTATTATACGCCCTCTAGCCTGGTATCTAAGAGAAAACCTGAAAGTCATAGTACTAATTTCAGAACACAATGAAATTGACACATTTAACTTAATTATATAAATCAAGAATCAGCCAGCATTATGATAGTATATTCCCAAAATAATACGTAAGGTATTTTAAAGATCACTTTTTAGCAGATAAATCCTTTTATCAATTTATGAGAAGGTTGGAGCTGATAGTTTGAACAAAAAAACCTTGATATCTGGTCTTCAACAATTACATGTTTATTTCCAGGACTATATTCAGGAACTTGCTGTGCTTCATCTTGAGGAAACATGAAGGGAGTATTGAGCTTACCTGGGAGTGACTGTGGAGTTGAGAAGTTGGCGTCTAAAGGAAAAAGAAATGCTAGCAGTAATAGTGTTGTTGTTTAGTCACTCAGTCATGTCCAACTCTTTGCGGCCCCATGAACTGCAGCACACCAGGCTTCCCTGCCCTTCACTATCTCCCAGAGTTTGCTCAGATTCATATCCATTGAGTGGGTGATGTTATCTAAATCGCCCTTAAAATTTTATAACAAATGAATCTTAGTAAAGCTTTATTTCTTACTCATGTCATAGTCTGATAGGGTGGGGCACTCTCTACAGAAGCTCTCTCTCCTCCAAAAGGTGGTGCTGGGATACAGAATCCTCCACCCTGTGACTCCACCATCATCCATCCATCATCATTAACCGTTGGCGTCTACTCTCACAATGGAGGAGAACACAGTGTGTGGTAAGGTACACGAGACATTTGTTTCAGGCTGGAAATGGCACTCATTGCTTACATTCCATTGGCCAGATCTACTCGTGGGTCCAAGGTAACCACAGGGAGGCTAAGAGATACAGAGGAGCAAGCAGACATCAGTAAGTTCCAGTGGTCTCTGTCACACCGCTTAAGGCAATAGCCAGATTCACTAAAATTAGCCTTAAGAATCCTTTTTTTTTAAAGAATTCTGAGTATATCCAAAATAGTTGGCTTGCATCACTGAGTATACTGAAGGAAAAATATCCATCTTCAGAGAGTGGATGATACTCAGCCAGAGGAGAAGCTCATAACAAAGAGATAACTGAAGACCAGCAAAGGAAACAGATTAATATCTCAATTCTCATGTTCACTGTGAGGGCTGTAACTCCCTACACATTTTAAAAAACCATCTCTCTCAATAGTGTGCATTTTTTATGACACAGCACTATAGCAAGAAAAAAATGGGGTGCACTGGTAGCTTATTTGCTGCATCTGGGAAATCAAGGATATTTTTATCTAATACTCGATCAGGTTCCTACTTCAAAATATTTTAAATCTTTGTTACACCTGAGTCCCAGTCAGTGCCCTTCCCTTTATTACAGAAGACAGGGAGCATACTATTTCCTGGCCCGTGTCACAATTTTCATTTTCCAGAGAAAACACTCACTCGTTGAAAGCAGTTTGGCATTCAGACATTCACAGCATTGTAGCATTCCTCATTGAATCATCCGTCATGAAATTATTCTCTGAGGGAAAGTTTTCCAGGGTGGGAAAGCCACTCAATAGAACTTATTCTTCATTTGAATACCAGAATTCATAGTTCCTTTTATGTGACTATAATTTTGTCATGAGTAAGGAAAACAGTAAGGTCTTTGTCTTTAGGATTCACATTTAATGTATTCCTATTTACTAAAACAAATGAGTCTGCCAAGTAAGCAAGACTATGAACCAGATAATATCTTGCTGCCAATAAGTCAGAAGGAATGTGTGAATCTGAGAAAGAACTGCTACTTCGACTCATTGCTAAAGACTGACTCTCCCTTTGCCAGACCTCCGCCAGTCAGCAGCTACGTGTGTGCAGCAGTGGAATATTAAGGAAGTTTTCTATAAGCTCAAATTACAGAAAACAGTTACACTTTCATAAGCCTGGATTTTATAAAGTTTACTTGGTTAATAACATCATTCAAACACATGTTTGAGTCTGTGAGTCACTCTTCTCATCTCCATTTCTGGCTGTAATTAATACTGAGACAACCAGTCCAGAGTTGAGGTTTCCAAGTTATTTGAGCTCTGACACCATTCTCTAAAATAGGCAGGCATTTTGCCCCATTTATAGACACACCTGCCAACATGTTTCGTTTCTGGGTATCAACATTATCCTAATAGATTGCTGTGACACTGCTATGGATTGCATGTTTGTGTCCTCTCAAAATTCATATGCTGAAGCCTAAATCCCCAACGTGATGGTATTTAGATGAGGGGCCTTTAGGCAATTAATCAGGTCATGAGGTTAGCATCCTCATGAATGGGTTTAGTGCCCTTCTAAGAAGAGATCCAAGAGAGATGATCTCTCTTGCTCTATCATGTGAGGTTCCTGCAAGAAGACAGCCATCTGCAAACCAGGAAGGAGACCCTCCCCAGGCCTGACAAGCATGCTTGCACTCTGATCTCAGACTTTCTTGCTTCCAGAACTGTGAAAGGCACATTTCTATTGTTTTAGTCACTTAGTCTATGGCATTCTGTTAGAGCAACTCAGATCACTGTATTTGCTCCTCGCTTTGCTTGGCGATGGACAGGGAGGCCTGGCGTACTGCAGTCCGTGGGGTCGCAGAGTCGGATATGACTGAGCGACTGAACTGAATGGAACTGGCTTGCAATAAATGCTGTGCTACATTCACTACAACCTGGTGTCAGCAGACTTTACTGCATGCGAGCAAGTGGACCCAAGTATGGTTCAGTAAAAAAACAAATTTAGCAGTACACAAAGAATCATATAACGTGATCAGCTGAGGTTTATTCCTGGGTCAGGGGTCAGGGGGCGAAGGGCGGGCGGTAAGCTGGTTTAACATCTGGAAATTAGTCAGTACAATTTACCATATTTTCAGAGACAGGAAGGAAAAGCATATAAGCATCTTAAAAGATCCCCTGCCCCCTAAAAAAAAATCTGCAGAAATATCACACTCATTCATGCTTTAAAGATAGTAGCTCTCAGCAAATTATAAATAGAAGGAAACTTCCTCAATCTGATAAAGGGTGCATGTGAAAAAAAAAAACCCTGCAGCTAATATCCTCAATGGTGAAAGAATGAATGCTTTCCAGCTGAGATCAAGAACAAGAGAAGGATATCCACCCTCCTCATTCCTAGTCAACATTGTACTAATTGAATACAGGAAGAGATGGAAAAATTAATAAAAGGCATATATTAGAAAAGAAAAATATATAATTAATCATAATCCTGTACACAGAAGATCCCTGATAGTCCACAATAAAGGCAATTAGAACTAATAAGTGACTCTAACAAAGTCACAGAAAATAAGACTAATATATAAAAGTCAATTACACTTTCACATACTAGCAACAAACAACTGGATATTGAAACGTGTAGAAACAATGCCAATTGTGCATGCATGCCTACATGCTCAGTCATGTCTGACTCTGCAACCCCATGGACTGTAGCCCACCAGGCTCTCTGGCCATGAAATTTTCCAGGCAAGAATACCATAGTGAATTGTCATTTCCTCCTCAAGGTGATCTTCCCGACCCAGGAATCGAACCTGAGTCTCTTGTGTCTCCTGCATTGTCAGGCAGGTTCTTTACCACTGCACCATCCGGGAAGTCCAAAATGTGAAATACTTAAGAATAAATATAATAAAACCTGCCTAAGATGTGCTGAAAATACAATACCATTCAATCCAGAAATTCTACTTCTAGATATATACCCAGAGAAATGAAAACATACCCACAGCAAAACCTGTACATCAACTTTCATATATAGCAGCATTATTCATAACAGCCAAAAAGTGGGAACAACCCAAATATTCATCTATTGATGAATGGGTGAATAAAATAGGTTTACATCCATACAATGGAATATTATTCCACAATAAGAAAGAATAAAGTACTGATATATGCTACAGTATTGATGAATCTTGAAAACATTATGCTAAGTGAAATAAGCCAGTCACAAAAGACCACAGGTCACGAGTACATTTTTATGAAATGTTCAGGATGTGCCAATCTATAGAGACAGAAAGTAGATTGTTTGCCTAGACTAGGAGGTATGAGAGATAGAGTTAAATTGAGAATAGGGAATAACTGCTGAAGGTTACAAGGTATCTTTTAGGGGAAATGAAAATATTCTAAAATTAGATTGTGGTGATGGTTGTCCAACCCTGTGAATGCATTAAAATATCATTGAATTCTACTGTATATCAGTGAACTGTATGGTATATAAATTATATCTCAATAAAACTATTTTTAAAAACACAGGAGAAAGTTTTCCAACATTGAGATACATGAAAATTATTAAAAGGATTTAGAACACATAAAGAAACTATAAAACTATAAACTGTAAAGGAAAAAAATGATAAATTGGACTCCATCAAAAGTTTTAATGTTGTGTCTTCAAAAGACACAACTAGGAAAATAAAACAGTAAACCAGCAGTTAGGAGAAAATATTTATGATGCATGTATCTGATAGATGACTTGTATTTATAATAAAGAACTCTTACAGCTCAATAATAAGATAAACAATCCAATTTTAGAATGAGCAAAACCCACAGATGTTTACAGCATAGTGGCTTTATTCATAATTTCCAAAGCTTAGAAGAAACTAAGATATTCTTCAGTAGGTGAATGAGCCTGTGTTACATCCAGATAATGGAACATTCTTCAGTGTTCAAAAGAAATGAGCTGTTTCACCCTAGATAATATACATGTTTAGATGCTGTTCTCTCGAAACATCCCACCCTCGCCTTCTCCCACAGAGTCCAAAAGTCTGTTCTGTACATCTGTGTCTCTTTTTCTGCTTTGCGTACAGGGCTATTGTTACCATCTTTCTAAATTCCATATATGTGCATTAGTATACTGTATTGGTGCACTGAGAAGACCCAGAGGAATTGGGTGGAGAGAGAGGTGGGAGGGGGGATCGGGATGGGGAATTAACAAAAAAAAAAAAAAAAAGAAATGAGCTATCAAGTTCTGAAAACTTATGAAGGAATCATAATTGCATATCATTACGTGAAAGAACCCACGCTGAAAAGACTACCAACTGTATGATTCCAACTATACAACATTCTGGAAAGGGTAAGACGACAGCGACAGTAAAAAGACCAGTGATTGCCGGGGGGTGGGGGTGGGGGATTGACAGACGGAGCACAGAGGATTTTTAGGGCACTGAAAGCATTCTATATGATACTATAAGGAAGCACACGTGTTATTGTACATTTGTCCAAACCTGGAGAATATACAACACCGAAAGTAGACTTTCTGGCAAACTATAGACTTTGGTTGATTCTGATGCGTCATTGTACTTTTATTAATCATAACAAATGCACTGCTCTGGTGAGGGATGTTAATAATGAAAGAGGCTATGCATGTGTGGGGGTCTGGAAGAGTCGGACACGCCTGAGCGATTTCACTTTCACTTTTCACTTTCATGCATTGGAGAAGGAAAGGGCAACCCACTCCAGTGTTCTTGCCTGGAGAATCCCAGGGACAGAGGAGCCTGGTGGGCTGCCGTCTATGGGATCTCACAGAGTCAGACACGACTGAAGACTGAAGCAACTTAGCAGCAGCAGCAGCATGCATGTGTGGGAGCAGAGGGTATGTAAGAAACCTCTGTATCTTCCTCCTTACTTTTTCTGTGAACCTAAAACTACTCTAAAAAAACTAAGCCTATTCTTTTTTAATTAATTTATTTATTTAGCTGCATTGCGTGGTGGCTCAGATGGTAAAGTGTCTGCCTACAATGCGGGAGACCCAGGTTCAATCCTTGGGTCGGGAAGATCTCCTGGAGAAGGAAATGGCAACCCACTCGTATTCTTGCCTGGAAAATCCCATGGACGGAGGAGCCTGGTAGGCTACAGTCCATGGGGTCGCTAAGAGTCGGATACAACTGAGCAACTTCACATTCACACTCACTCACTCACACTCACTCATTGTGTCTTAGTTGTGGCACGTGAACTCTTAGTTGTGGCATGTGGTATCTAGTTCCCCAATCAGGCATCAAACCTGGGTCCCCTGCTTTGGAAGCATGGAGTCTTAGCTACTGGACCAACAGAGAAGTCCCAAAGCCTGTTATTTTTTAATGAGCAGAAGATTTGAACTGGTACTTCACAAAATAATCTTTACAAATAGCCACTATGCACATTTTAAAAGTTCAAACTCATTAGTTATCAGGAAAATGTAAATCAAGACCAAGATGTAGTCTCACTTCACACACACTAAAATAGCTAAAATTAAAAAGGCAAAATAGCTAAAACTAAAAAGACTGAGAATAAGTGTTAGTACCTGGAACTCTCCACTTTCTGCTTGTGGAAATATAAAATAGTGCAACTACTTTGGAAAAGAGTTTGACAGTATTTTTTAAAAGTTAAATTTTCCTTTACCATTTGGCCCATAAATTCTACTTCTAGGTATTTACTCAAGAAAAACAGTGATATACATCCACCAAAAAAACATGTATACAATTTCGTAACAGATTTATTCATAATAGCCAAATACTGGAAAAGTCTCAAAGGGCCATCAACAAATGCCTGGATAAAAAAAAATTGTGCTATATCCATACAATGGAATATTACTAAGCAATGAAAGAACTACTGATGCAATAAGTAACATGAATGATTTCATGAGGTAAGACTGCCCTGGGTCTTGGCTTCCAGCACTGCTCACTTCCCCCATCACCTCATGGGAAATAGATGGGGAGACAGTGGAAACCGTGTCAGACTTCATTTTTGGGGACTCCAAAATCATTGCAGATGGTAACTGCAGCCATGAAATTAAAAGACGCTTACTCCATGGAAGGAAATTTATGACCAACCTAGATAGCATATTAAAAAGCAGAGACATTACTTTGCCAACAAAGGTCCGTCTGGTCAAGGCTATGGTTTTTCCAGTGGTCATGTAGGGATGTGAGAGTTGGACTGTGAAGAAACCTGAGCGCCGAAAAATTGATGCTTTTGAACTGTGGTGTTGGAGAAGACTCTTGAGAGTCCTTTGGACTGCAAGGAGATCCAACCAGTCCATCCTGAAGGAGATCAGTCCTGGGTGTTCATTGGAAGGACTGATGCTGAAGTTGAAACTCTAATACTTTGGCCACCTGAGGTGAAAAGCTGACACATTGGAAAAGACCCTGATGCTGGGAGGGATTGGGGGCAGGAGGAGAAGGGGACGACAGAGGATGAGATGGCTGGATGGTATCACCGACTCGATGGGCATGAGTTTGAGTAAATTCCGGGAGTTTGTGATGGACAGGGAGGCCTGGCGTGCTGCAATTCATGGGGTCCCAAAGAGTTGGACACGACTGAGCGACTGAACTGAACTGAACTGAACTGAGCTGAACTGAACAAGAAAATGTTAGCAGGACAGCTAGTGAGTGAATGGTCACCAAATCTCCATCAGGACACTTGACATTGTGCTGCTGGACAGAAGCCCACTCTCACAATTTTGTTTTGTTTCACTTTAGTTTGACAAGCCTTGTTTGTTTCTGAGGATGGGCAGCATTTTAGCTCAAAGCTTGATTTTTCTGTATCATAACTGAAGACAATATTTTTCTCCAGTCACATGACCTTTACCTTTAAATAGCTTTTCATTTTATTGCTAGGTTTGATACTTCCAATCTTTACAACTGCACATTACTTTCATCTATAAGATTTATTGCTTTTTTGTTAGCTATTTAATGCATTGGTTTTCTTGAGTTTGATGCAAGAAATGACACATTCTTACCAGTCAAATCTGAATAGTGCTGTATTTTTTTCCTTTGTTGAATAGAGTGGAGGTGGAAATGGGTGGACGGTGATAGTTTTCTCTTAAAAATCAGTTGTGTTTTTTTCTTCAATTTATATGGTACTTCTTTATTATATAAAAAATGCTATATTTTTCCCCTAACTATCCCTGCTTTCTCGCATATTAGAAGCACTCTTTCCTGTGGATCTCTCACTGAAAGTGATTTGGGTGGGACTAATTCATGCACATATTTCCCCTGACTCCTCCACTATTAACAGCAGAGGTATATATATATATATGCCCTTTCGATCAGGGTAGGCATGTGACCTGATCAAGATAATCACTAAGTACAGAGGGGTTTGATATATATCCATCAGAAAAACAAATTTTTCTTTAGCTTTGGGATAGAGAGGTATAAGAAGGACACAAGTAGAAATGTTTTTCAGCCAGCTTCTCTGGTCTCACACAAGAAGCCAGGATTTACAGCAAGGAAAAACTTCATCAAGATGCAGAAAGAAGCAGAGATAAGATAAAATGAGAGGACAGTTAGACTCATGGCCACATCAGTGTAGCCCATGGATTTAAACCCAAGATGCGGGCTCAATCCCTGGGTCAGGAAGATCCCCTGAGGAGGGAAATGGCAACCCACTCCAGGATTCTTGCCCGAAAAATCGTATGGACAGTGGAGCCTGGTGGGCTACAGTCCATGGGGTCACGAAAGAGTCAGACATGATTTAGCAACTGAACAACAACAACATGCTCTATCCCTGTAATTTTTGGTTACTTGACCAATAAATTCCTATTTTTGGTCACACTGGTTGGAATCAGGTTGTAACTGACAGTCTTGAAAATAATACAAAAAAGGAAGAAAAAATAAGTACTGTTAACTGCTGTTAATTACACAACTGAGAGATAACTATTTTTTAGTATTTTTGTGGGTTTTGCTTTCAGTGTTTGTCTATGCATATTTATGATCATACACCACAATCTATATATTTTTTGAAATGTCATTGGTCACGAGTGTAAAATACCTCATTATGCAGCCAAACTATAATGTTAACCATTCTTCCATTATTGAACATTTAGCTTGTTTCCAATATTTCTCCTTAATGAATAATACTACAATAAATATCTTTACACCTAGAGATTTTTTTTCTGCATTTAGGATTGTTCCCTTCACACATAATCTCAGAAATTTAATTCATGGACAAAATGTATGAACATTTTAAATGTCCATGATAAAATGTGATAAATTTGTTTCCAAAGAGCTGTATAATTAATATTCTCAGCAAAATTATATAAAGATGCCAAATTCATGTCTCCGTGTGTGTGTTAGTCATTCAGTCATGTCCGACTCTTTGCGACCCCATGGACTATATATAGCCCACCAGTCTCTGTCCATGGAATTCTCTTGGCAAGAATACTGGAATGGGTAGCCATTCCCTTCTCCAGAGGATCTTTCTGACCCAGGGATCGAACTTGGGTTTCCTGCATTACAGGCAGATTCCTCACCATCTCAGCCATCAGGGAAGCCTTCATGTCTCCATATCCACATTAAGTATTACCACTTAAACAAGTTTTTTGGTCACTTGGTTCGTGGGATCCTAGTTCCCAATCATGGATTGAACCCAAGCTCCCTGCAGTAGAAACACAGAATCCTAACCACTGGACCACCAGGGAATTCCTTAAAATAATCTCTTATTAGTTGTATAGTTAAGAGTGATATAGTATAACTTTGTTGTTTCCACTTGCATCTATTAGAGAGAAAATGCATGTGGATAAATTTATAATTCATGTATTTTTCCTTCTTGTGGCTTGTTGCTTCATGTTCTTATCCATGTGCTTATTGGAGGTATTAGGTTTCTCTTAATAAATTGTTTGACCTCTTCATATAGTAAAAGTATTAACATATCACATTTATTACAATAGCATCAAGTTTGTTGATTGCATTGTAATTTTGTTGAAAAAAAATGCCTTTTTTAAAAAACACAAGTTTAAAGCTTTATGTATCACATCTATTTATCTTTTCCTCTATTGTATCTTCTCTCATCTCAGAACATCTCCTCCCCATCTAGAGACTTGAGAGTCACTTTTATGTACATTTAGAGTGGCTTTTTTAATAGCTTTGTTTTCTACTTTCAGTTAATTTAACTATCTGATCTTTCAAGCATATATGAGGAAAGAGCCAAGAATAGTCTTTTGCTCTAAATAAATGAAATGCATAAAACTTCTTTTTATCACATATTAAACTTTTTTTATCTCTCTGTCTATACTTATGCCAGGAATACTCTAATTACTATATTTTGTAATATGTTTTATCATCTGGTAAAGGTAGCTTCCAATGCCATCAATAACCTATTATTTTTAAAAATGTGTTTTTATATTGTCTCACCTGTATGTTCTTTCAGATGACCATCACACACATACACAAAACTAACAGCTCTGAAAATTCAGCAGCAGCAACAGAATAAGAAAAGGGGTAGAGCTACAAGCTACAGACTTCAAAGTGTGGCCATTGAGGAAAGAGGCAAAGCATTCTGACAGATCAAAGCACAGCTTCTAAGCCCACTGCAGCCTCCACCATGACTGAACCCAGAAAGAAGCGGATTTCCTGAGATCTCTCACTAATACTCCCCAACCTGTGGTTAAACAGACTCAGGAGGTAAGGAAGCAGCTCAGAGAAACACTCCTCAGAGTATAGATCCCAACTTCAAGAGCTCAGCAGAAACAGGAAAGGCCCCAGAGAACTATCAGGAATCCAGTAGTATCCTGAGAACAGGAGGTATGGCTAACAAGATGGACCAATTTCTGGTACCAGATATGCAACGTCATTTCAGGAGAGTAAAACCCAGGTTATAAAGACCTCACACAGCCCCAGCAGAAGTATACTCCTACTCTTTCTGCCCTCAGTCTCCAAAGAATGGATAGAAAATAACTTTTAGCTCCACCCTGTAACTTGGAGGTGAGACATGCAAGTGTCAGGGATGAAAGAAGTCATGGAAAATTCATCCTCACTGCCTCTGAGAGGTCTGAAGGTCTTGAAAGACCTGCCCATGTTCAGCACAAGCAAGCAGGAATCAGTCAGGTACACCGCAGAAAAACAGAAAGAGAAACCCAATGTGCCAAAGAGGAACCGAGAACACAGTCTGGGAGAAAAAAGTATATACCAAGAAAAAAATTTTTTTAACTTCCTGTAGGTGCCTGTTCTATGGAAGATTGTGGTAAGAACATGAATGACGTAAGACAGATCTCAAAGATAAGAGGTAAATCAATAGAGCGCCCAGTACACTGTTAAGTGAGAAGACTGAGAATAGTAGTCATCCTTGTTTTGTATCCAATTTTGATGGAGATGCATTTTGTGTTCCACTATTTTATTATAATGCTGGACATTGTTTCAAATGTGTTATTCTTTATTATATTAAGGAAATAGCATTGCATTTCTAATTCATAAAATGTTTTTAATAGCAAATGGTTGAACATGGACTCAACCTATTTTACCTGGCATAAAGAAACTCTTTTGCAAGCTGGCATTTAAAAAAAAAAACAAAAAACCTCCTTTTTTTCTTGCATCACACTTACAAAGAACCTCAGTGCAGTCCTCAGAACTTGTCCACATAAATGATGAGTGAGACATTTCATCATATTTCCTTTTAACAGCCAGACTCTCTGTCATATAGCAAATTCAGTGACTCGTTTTTCAAAGGCAAGTTTTTCCACTACTGTTATTTACATGACTGCTGCCATTGGGGCTACAGGATATATAAATACCCTATCCTCCAAATGTTTTGAAATTAGGAAGAAGAAAGGAGTGGGATTTGGATTCACTCTTTCTACAAGCATAAGCTTTAGAATCAGGCAGCTCTGGGCATGAATCCTTGCTCTACAGATTACTAGATGTGGCTTTCGATCACACTTTCACCAGCTTTCTTATCTGATAATTAGGTCTATGCTATCTAATGTACAGGGTGTCATAAGGATTAAAAAAAGGAATGTGTTTCAAGCAAGTACATAAAAATGATGACTTGTATTATTATTGTTGTTATTATTTTTAAAAAATTTTTATGTGCTTGGCACATAGTGTACGCTTAATAAGTGCTTTCTGAATGAATGATCTCAAGAAAAAATTCAAAGATGAAATAGAAAGTCTCTGCCCATAATAAATTTCCAAGCTAGGGAATTAATTGCCGATAAAATAAATATAAATGAAACTTGAGTTCTAGGTTTGATTTCATGGGCCCTAATGACTTAATTTTGTTACCCCATTACCAAGTGGGCTTTCCTGGTGGCTCAGTGGTAAAGAATCCAGCTGCAATGCAGGAGACGCAAGAGATGTGGGTTTGATCTCTGGGTTGGGAAGATACCCTGGAGGAGGGCATGGCAACCCACTCCAGTATTCTTGCCTGGAGAATCTCACGGACAGAGGAGCCTGGCTGGTTACAGTCCATGGGGTCACAAAGAGTCAGACATGATTGGAAAGACTGAGTATTCTACCTAACTAGACCTCAGCCTGGAACCTGGGCACAGTCATAGACTAATTCCTGACCTCTTATACTCTTTAGATAGAGATAGCAGAAATAGCAGAAATCAACTCAAGCTAGCTTAAGTTAAAAGAGAAAATAATGCAAAAATCCAGGAATTGATGCCTCAAGTGACCGACCCATGGGCAAGTGTACAACTGAATATCAAAAAGGACTGGAACCAATAGGACTTCCCCGGTGCTCCAGTGGTTAAGAATTGGCCTGCCACATAACCAGCAGCCCAGAAAACCCACGCTATGCTCCTTCCTCCTTGCTCTCCTTCCCTCCTCCTCAAAGGTGACTCTATCGCAGCTTCTAAAAGAATAGATTTGTTTTGCTTGTTTTTTACCTTTAAATAAATGGAAGCATGTGCTGTGCTGTTCTTAGTTCTGAGTTCTTAGTCACTCAGTCGTGTCCAACTCTTTGCAACCCCATGGACTGTAGTAGTCCACCAGATTGGGATTCTCCAGGCAAGAATATTGGAGTGGGTTGCCATGCCCTCATCTCAAGGATCTTCCCAACCCAAGGATCAGATTCAGGTCTCTTGCATTGCAGCCAGATTCTTTACCAGCTGAGCTACCAGGGAAGCCCCAATGGACACAAACCATTAAAAAAAAAAAAAAGAATCAGTCTGCCAATGAAGGGGACATGGGTCTGAGCCCTGGTCAGGGAGAATTCCAACCACCGTGGGCCAACTAAACTTGAGCACCACAACTACTGAAACCCAAGTGCTTAGAGCCAGTGCTCTTGTGATAGCCACGAGAGAAGCCACCACGGTCAGAAGTTCACACACTGCAACTAGCAAGTAGCCCCTACTAGCCATAATAGAGATAGCCTGTACACAGGCAATAAAGACTCAGAGCAGCTTGAAATAAAAATAAATAAATAAAATTATTTAAAAAGTGGAAAAGCTTCTTGGAAACAGAGCACGCTCGCTCGCTCTCTCTCTCTCTCTCTCTCAGCCTGTTTTTTTCTCTACAGCTGGGCTGCTTCTATCTCTAGACCATGGGGCAGAAGTTGGCCACCCCTGAGTCTCAAATCTACATATTTCACATCCATCCTAGCTCATTGCTGGAGGAACTCTGGATGGCCCAGCTTAGATGAAGCATCTGGTTTGGTCCATTCAATGACCTCTAGGAGAAAGGAATTAGGAGAGGCCCACAGTGTTGCCTGAAGGGCAGGGCATGGGAGTGGCCCCACCACGTGGGAAGAAAGGGAAGAACACCCAGCAGGTGTCCACTACACTCAGTCAAAGGCTGAAGGCTTGACCTGTTTACAGCCCTAACTTAACTGACACAAGCTGAATTGCACTTTAAACCTTGAACCTGGCTCCAGAATTCCACTCACACTGATCTTGCAAGACACATGTAATGAATAAAGGGAAGTGGTCTCTGCATTTTCATTTCTTCCCTTATTTTTGGGAAAATGTGGTTTTTACGTAGTGAATTTCATTCAAGATCATGGTTACTTGCTGTAAAATACCTGAGTGAGAACTGAAAAGATAAAGGGAAAAAAAAAGATAAAGGAAAAAATCAAGTTATTTCTCAATCTTACTAAACACTTAGGTGTTTCCAAACATTCCTAAGGAAATAGCTAAATAAAATTGCTGAATTGGAGGTAAATATTTCTACTTTTATCCCTGTGGTGGAGTCAGGCTGACTGCTTTTGCTTCTGCACAACATGTGATGTAATCTCATCAGTCACTCCACACACAGGAAGAGTCAGATGCTGGGGTTATAATCAAGACCTTACCTGACCCTAGCCTCCCTTGGTCAAGGAGAGTTCAGTACCCTCCACATTCTTTCTTCAACAATGGACTACCTCAAGTCTCAAGATTGGACTTATTTTCTTTGACTTCCATCAATGTCAGGGTACTTTATGTGCCTTCTTTGGGCTCCTGCCATCACTCGATTCCTGCCCTTTATCTTTCTTCAGGAATACATGGGGTGTCTGGTGGGACATGGGGTGTCTGGTGCCAGCCAAGATGGATTTGTGTATTTGACTCACTCAGTTGTGTCCGACCTTTTGTGACCCCATGGACTATAGCCTGCCAGGCGCCTCTATCCAGGGAATTCTCCAGGCAAGAACACTGGAGTGGGTAGCCATTCTCTTCTCCTGGGGATCTTCCCAACCCAGGGATCAAACCTGGGTCTTCCGCATAGCAGGCAGATTCTACCTTTCTGAGTGATTACAACCAAAAACTCTAAACACATTGCAGAAAAGCAAATCCGAAGAATCTAAAAAGTAAATAGTGGCAGACAGATTGAGGGATGAAGTTCAAACTTGAATAACAACTCATAGCCTGGCTGAGTTTAATGGGGTTTTTTTCCTTCTTTGTCTCATGGATTTGACCTGAAAGCAGGCCAAGTCCTGGATTTGTGTTTTAGGCACTGTTGGGAGAAATCACCATTTCCGGGAGAAATCACCTCTTGCTGAGACCAGAAAAAGCAATTCCTGCATGACAGAGAGTGTAAGAAAAATCCCACTTTTTAAAGTATGCTTTCTTTTCTCTTTTTTCTTCCAGCTCCGCCAGGATCAGCCCCAAGCACTGGCTGCATTTCCACAGCAACAGCAGCAACACAAGCATCTAAAATTCACTCCCTCCTCCAAAAATATCTCTCTCTCTCTCACCAGAGAAACCAGTGAAATGGGCCATGCTATTCAAACAGTGTGGGTAATCCTTCTTTTCTGTAGCCCACCTTTCTTTCTTTTCTCTTGCTGCTTTATCCCCCTCAAGACAGCCTAAGTCACACAAGACTGCACGATAGAGCAAGAAAATAAAATTCAGAGAGAACCCGAGTTTCCTGGCAACAAGAATCAGGAAAAGGAGGGTCCCTGGGGGCTGGAGAATATAGGGACATGCCAGAGAGGAAAGAGCTGGAACAGGACCTCTTCTAATTATGTTTGGGACCCTCCCTAAGTCCCAAACTCAACCCCCAGTGTACACATGCAGAACAGACCAAATGAAGCATAGCAGAGGCTTCAAGAATTAAACTACAGGGACTTCTGTGGTGGTCCACTGGCCAAGATTCCTTGATCCCAGTGCAAGGGACCTGGATCCCACCTCTGGTCAGGGATCTAGATCCCACATGCTGAAACTAAAAGATCTCACAGGCCACCATGAAGATCAAGATCCAGTGTGCCACAACTAAGACCCGGCACAGGCAAATAAATATTTTTTTAAAAAGAATTAAACTACTAAAATCCCAGACCAGACTCTGAGTGGTGCATGTGACAGATAGCAAAGACTTGAATCTACCACTCTGGTAACTGTCCAGATTTTGCTTTAAGGAAAATACTCCTTCTCAAGCTTGAGCCATAGTCAATTAGGTCAATAAATATATTACATCCTCCTGACTCCAGTGACTGGTCAGAGATGAGCACACAACCCAGCCAAAGCCTATGAAATGCAAGGACGTCTTATCTGTCATTCACAAAATAGAGTTCTGATTAACACAAGGTTTACCCCTCTTCATCCCTCTCTAAACCCCATGTCGTCTCCAAAAATGAAAACAAAAGATCTGTGAAATAAGTGTTCTACTTTTAATGCTGGACAGGATCTTTATTTGTAGAAAATAATGATATACAATTATTTTAAAAAACTAAGACTTATATGTAGATATCATAATTGCCTAATGAATAGTCAAAAGAAAATCATTCAGAATTTAAAACTGCAAGCAAATAGCTAAGTTTTCCATCTCTATATTTACACAGAATGCTATTAGCTCTGCTTTTGCTAAAATCTTTGAAGAGCATCACTCATCTTCATCCTGAGAGGATGTTTACCACCATCAACTATCTGTAATTCCTTTTTTTTTTTTTGAGGAATATTTAACAATTCAAAGTACATGTATTTAAGGTGTACAATTTGATGATTTGATAGAGACATACATTATGAAGCAATCACTACAATCAAGCTAATTAAAATAGTCACCTCAGTTATCATTTTCTTTTCTTCATTTTCTTTCTTTTTTTAACACTTCCTAAAGAGCAAGAGTAGATTCAGGAGGCCCAGGTCTCCCCTGACCCTGTTGGTGCTCAAAGAAAGAATAGTTTCCAACTTCTTTCATGGGCTTTGCATTGCAAGCTCAAGTTACTTCCTTAAGGGAAAATTCTTTAAGTGTCCTGGAAAGCACAGTCATCCCTAACCTCAGTGGAAAAGATTCAAGCCATCCAGTGGAACAAAGATTAGGAGTTTAAAATCAAGGAGTTCCTAAAATAAGACTGTTTTTGTAGATAGGGATTGGTTATATGGAAAGACAGAAATGGAGTTAACTCTGGGTAGATAGGAGGTTCAAGAGTTTGATCTTCATTAGGCATCCATCAAGGACCTGGAAGGGGACTCAGTGTGCAGGAAGCATGATCCTCTGTGGGTAATTATCCCTGGGCTTCGGGAGGATGTCTTGCAGACCCAGGACTCTCATCCTTGGTGACACGTGGAAGGGCAGAGGGGCCCAGGCGTGAGAAGACTTGTAGGAAAGAAAAGATATCACATCAAAGAAGCTTCCCAACCTGGTGGTCTTGAGGAATAGGGAAGATGTGAACATGTGGAGATGGAGTCAACTTTCTGGGCCAGAGAGAAGGGTCTGAGGAAAGACATAGAGAAGAGGAAGTATGGAGTGGTCTAGTTGGAATGGGACCTAGTCTTGGAACCACCTTCTCTGAGGGAGTGCTTCAAAGGAAAGGCTTAACATGTGGTGAAGGCCAGTTCAAAGGTCCTCAGATGAGTTGGGGGGAGACCCCTACCAATACCCTACCAAAAGGCTATATAGTCCTTACAACAGACGCAATATACTGGAAAAGGTCCACAGCCCGGGGTTGGATTTCTAACTCTGCCACGTAATGCCTGTGTGACTTAGGCACACAGTTCTCTCATCCTCAGGACTGCAAGTGTGAAAAAGAGAAGAATAGTTTCTTATGTACTTCACAGGATTGCCAAGAACATAAGGAAAAACAGCAGGCACAGAATATCACTGTCAAATACCTTCTTGTAGTTAGTTATCTTGTTATGTATATGAAACTCCCCAGCAAATGTTATCAATCCTTCCATTACCACTACATAACAGATCCTTGAGGCCAGGGGACATGTCTTCTTCAAGACTGTCCTGGGAACATAGTATATCATTTCTTAAAAAAGGTACTTGATCGATGAATGCATGAATGATGTTCAGAATCCCCCAGCTAGATAATAAAATTGGTCCCCTAACTACACTGTAGACCTGTGGACTGTTCTTTCACTTTGGGCTGCTTGGCCCACTGGAGATTCTGAGTTAATGGTGCTCATTCAATGTTATGGTAGAGAAGGAAGCCTGTGAAGGTGGAGTCATGGACATTATCTGCATAGACCCCATTGTGATTTTCACCCTCATACACCTGGAGCCAGACTTGGTCACCCTTATCCAGATAGAGGAGCACGGAGCCAGAGGCCTGGTCCACGTTCCTGTCCTGGAACTGGTCGTGGGTGAAGAGCAGGGCCTTGTCATTCTTGTAGAGGCTGACCTTCACATCCTTCAAGTAGACAGTGATGTGGTAGGAGAAGTAGTACAGCCCGGGAATATTGCAGAGGAATTTGCCAGTGGTGCCATCGTAGTGGTTTTGCTGATTGTAGAAGATCTTGGTAAAGCGAATGGGAACATTGGGGACTGTGACCCGGGTCTCCAGTCCCACACTGAATGCTGAGCGGAATACATAGGCACTTTCTCCAGGTTCTCCCTTTCTGCCTGGGACTCCTGGAAAGCCTCGGGGACCTTCAATCCCAGTGATTCCAGTTTCACCAGTGTCACCCTTAGGACCAACAAGACCTAGAGAACAAGAAGACCTCAGTGACCCAAGGAACAGAACTCCTGTTTAGGTTGGTTTCAGCCTGAAACACTGTCCCTGTGGCCCCTACCTATGATCTGCTTGACTTACAGATCAAAGAACCAACGAGAGCTCCCAGAAGGGACAGCCGTAACCTTCTCCTCCACATCCACCACAACACAGGTTCCCACAAATTCCTCTCCAACCTTATCTCCAAAAGTCTCCATCACAGACCCTCCACCCTGCCAGTACTTTATGTGCAGGTTCAACCAATCATACACAGGGGACTTTTCTGTCCTCTCTGTCTAGGTTGCCCAACACCCATCCTTCAAGGTCTCACTCAAGCCCCGCCTCCTCCTGAAAGCCTTCATTGTCAATCTAGGTCTGCATCAAGGGCATTTTCTCTCCATTCCACTCTTTGGGCATTTGTCTGTATTCACTTTGGCATATTTGGGGTAGACCCTCTGGTAGTAAGGTTTAACAGTCCTGTGCACTAGGGCAAGAGTTCTCCAAGAAAAGGACTGTGACCTGCAGGAGGTCCCAGTACGTGTGGTTGAATGCCACTGGATAGAATGGGAATTAAGGGGACATTAAGGAAAATGGGAATATAAGCAGACTGAGAACAGGAATGGATGAGGCTGAGATGGGAGAGGATGGGGAAGGTAGTGTGGGTAGAGCAGAGCCAAGGTTACTTGGTTTTAAAGGGACCATGTGTGTTCACCCCTAGAAGGCCAATCCACAATTCACTTTAGGTTGCTCATGGGTCACATCAAAAAGCTTTGCTTCTTCCCTGCACATGGGCCTTAGTCAGTAACTATTGCCCTCTCGTGGTTTTAGAAGCCTTCCTCTACCCGGGAGGAGTCTGTGATGGAAGATGCCAAAGGCTTTATTCTTACCTGGATCTCCTTTCTCACCCTTCTCACCAGGGGTGCCATCTCTGCCATCCCGGCCTGGGGTCCCGTTGTGGCCAGGATGCCCTGGAACACCTGCCATCCAACCTGCGCAGGCCCCCTTGGGCAGCGGGGGCCCTTGCGTGGTGTACTGGCCATGACTGGGCAGGGCTAGTAGCAGTAGAAGAGCTCCCAGCAGCAGCATCCTGAGCCCTGGAACCCAGATCCACGTTGTCAGCCACAAAAGAGCAACCCCCACGTAGCTCCCCCGTCAGGTCCCGAGCAGGACTCTGGTCAGCTCTGCAGAGTCTGCCTGAAACCTGCTCCCTCAACACTCACCTCTTCTGGAAAGACTCTTCTGACTCTTCCAGCCCACCTTGTGCTCACTCTGCCTTGAAATTTTCAGTATTCAGCATTATTTTGTATGGGTGATCGCCTTTCTTCCACCACCAGTGACGGTGAGACAGCACTCCCCCAATTCCTCAGATCTGAGCACAGTAGGAGGAATGGGGAAAGCTCCAAGAGTCCATTTGTCAGGACTCTATCCCTTGGGTTTTCCAAGAATGATGACTCAGATCATCCCATTCGACTCTAACTTCCCCCTCTTGGCTCCCTCCTTTTTCTTCCCTTTTCCTTTTTTCTGTCTCTTCCTCTTCCTTTCTCTCCCATTCTCTTTCTTCCTTTCCCCATCTCCTGGGCCATATGTTAGACATTTGGTATATTACACACTTGCATGCACACATGCTCACACACACACAACTACACACATACACACACACAGCCTCGGTCAGACAACCAGAGATACGCTGTCCCATGAGACTATCCACTGACCTCGGCCTGTGCAACCCCTTAACTGTACCCCCTCACCTGCCTGATCCCTATGTGGACTTCAGGATACATGGGCTGTCCTCTCTTTCAGGAAGTGCTCCCTGTCCTCCTCCCCCATCTGGACTGCTATTCCTCCTGGACTGCTGTCCTCCCCCAGAGCCCTTGTTATCTTTCACAGCACTGCTTGCACTGTACTGTAATTTTATTTGTTCACCCACTAAACACAGCCACAAGGGCGGGGGGCTGTTAGTTGCACAGTCATTTCCAACTCTTTGCAACCCCATGGACTGTAGGCTACCAGGCTCCTCTGTCCATGGAATTCTCCAGGCAAGAGTACTGGAGTGAGTAGCCATTTCCTTCTCCAGAGGATCTACCTGGTCCAGGGATTGAACCTGCATCTCCTGCTTGGCAGGCAGATTCTTTAACATCAGAGCCAAAGAGAAAGTCCCACCAGTACAAAATAAGGACTAAATAAATACTTTTGTACGGAAAAGAAAAAAGGAAATACAGAGAGAGGAGGGAAAGAGGAAGAAAAATAGAAAAGGAAGAGAGAAAGAGAATGGAGTGCATTTAGAGTACGTATTCTGGAAGCCCTGGGAAAAAGCTCAAGGGGCACAGGTGGCCAAGGGATTCCCTGTCTCAGAACCAGCCCTCCATATCCCCCCCTGAAAGACAGTCCTTGTATGCACAGGGACTCTGGTTCCCCTGATCCCTGCCTCTGTTATTAGGTTACTGAAAGCACCACAGAGAGAAACCGGTCCTAGGATCCTGGATCACAGGCATCGCTGATACTCTCTGTGGAGTCTGAAATGTAGCGAATCCCAAGAAACTGACTCTAAACAAGACATGGTCCATGTGTATTTTTTTACCCTAAAGACTCACTATTATTCATCAGTTTGCTTGTCTCAAAGATTTCACAAAGCTTCCAGAACTGAATTTGGCTTCAGGAGGAATTTCCTCTATGAGGGATGCAGAAAAATCCCTGATAAGTAATCTTGCCCCCAAAATTGTGCATTGTGTCTGGAATCCCACCCCGATGGCCCATCACCAGGGGCTCTATCATCATTCAGGCAGTGATGCCATTCAACCATCTCATCCTCTGTCATCCCCTTCTCCTCCTGCCTTAAGTCTTTCCCAGCATCGGGTTTTTTCAAATGAGTCAGTTCTTTACATCAAGTGGCCAAAGTATTGGAGTTTCAGCTTCAACATCAGTCCTTCCAATGAATATTCAGTGCTGATTTCCTTTAGGATTGACTGGTTGGATCTCCTTGCAGTCCAAGAGACTCTCAAGAGTCTTCTCCAACACCACAGTTCAAAAGCATCAATTCTTCAGCACTCAGCTTTCTTTACAGTCCAACTCTCACATCCATACACGACTACTGGAAAAACCATAGCTTTGACTAGATGGACCTTTGTCGGCAAAGTAATGTCTCTGCCTTTTAACATGCTGTCTAGGTTGGTCATAGCTTTTGTTCCAAGGAGCAACCATCTTTTAATTTCATGACTGCAATCACCACCTGCAGTGATTTTGGAGCCCAAAAAATAAAGTCTCTCACTGGTTCCATCGTTTCCCCATCTATTTGCCATGAAGTGATGGGACCAGATGTCATGACCTTAGTTTTCTAAATGTTGAGTTTTAAGCCACCTTTTTCTCTCTCCCTTTCAAGGAGGAACTAAAGAGCCTCTTGATGCTCTTTAGTTCCTCCTTGCTTTCACCAGGGTGGTGTCTTCTGCGTATCTGAGTTTATTGATATTTCTCCTGGTAATCTTGATTCCAGCTTGTGCTTCATCCAGCCCGGCATTTCACATGATGTACTCTGCATATAAGCTAAATAAGCAGGGTAACAGTATACAGCCTTGATGTACTCCTTTCCCAATTTGGAACCAGTCTGTTCCATGTCCAGTTCTAACTGTTACTTCTTGACTTGCAAACAGATTTCTCAGGAGGCAGGTAAGGTGGTCTGGTATTCCCATCTCTTTAAGAATTTTCCACAGTTTGTTGTTATCCACACAGTCAAAGGCTTTGGTGCAGTCAATAAAGCAGAAGTAGATGTTTTTCTGGAACTCTCTTGCTTTTTCAATGATCCAACGGATATTGGCAATTTGATTTCTGGTTCCTCTGCCTTTTCTAGATCTAGCTTGTACATATGAAAGTTCATGGTTCACGTACTGTTGAAGCCTGGCTTGGAGAATTTTGAGCAGTACTTTGCTGGCTTGTGAGATAGTGCAATTGTGTGGTAGTTTGAACATTCTTTGTCATTGCCTTTCTTTAGATTGAAATGAAAACTGACCTCTTCCAGTCCTGTGGCCACTGCTGAGTTTTCCAAATTTGCTGGCATATTGAATGCAATTCTTTCACAGCATCATCCTTTAGGATTTGAAATAGCTCAGCTGGAATTCCATCACCTTCACTAGCTTTGTTCATAGCGATGCTTCCTAAGGCTCACTTGACTGCATCCCAGGATGTCTGGCTCTAGGTGGGCGATCACACCATTGTGGTTATCTGGGTCGTGAAGATCTTTTTTGTATAGTTCTTCTGTGTATTCTTGCCACCTCTTCTTAATATCTCCTGCTTCTGTTAGGTCCATACCATTTCTGTCCTTTATTGAGCTCATCTTTGTATGAAATGTTCCCTTGGTATCTCTAATTTTCTTGAAGAGATCTCTAGTCTTTTCCATTCTATTGTTAAGTTTATTCATATGTATAGTTATACATAAACTTATATATATATTTACTTATATATATGTATGCTCAGCTTTCATACACACAAACATGTGTGTTCATTAAAAATAGTAAGATAAATAGTTTGGAAACTACAGAAAATAAACTAATCCCCATTCCCAAGAATCTATCTGCTTATTTTTAACATAATGGAAATAATATTTTCCTAGAAATTTTATTCTCTAATTTTTGCTTTGCAATTTTCTAATTTTTGTAATCATCATTTTAAATGTGTGTGCTAGTCCATCAAGTGGATATAACCAGGGTATATGTCAACATTTCCATTTTATTGAAGCATGAACATATTTTCATTTTGAAACATTTTAAAATCTAACAAACATCTTTGGCACATAGCTTATCCTCAAACTAATATTATTGTGCTATGACATATTCCCAGAAGTAAAATTTTTGTACCAAAAGATATGAACATTTTTAAGGCTCCTGATACATATTCCCAAAGTATAGTTTGTCATGCTGTTCCACAACAGTGTATCAGTGTGTATACAAAAAGCTTGTCTTAACTGCACTCCTCAACTTTGGATATCATCATTGCAAACTGTTTTGTTGATCTCAGTTTAGTGAGCAAAAGAAATAGAACCTCACTGCTTTGACAATTAGTGCGTTGTACATTTTATTAAAGGCCTATTTCCTAATTTAATTTCTTCATTTTTGATCTCTCTGCTAGTGTTCTTTATCAGTTAATTTATTAGGGATACAATGTGCTTTTTGAATTAGCTTTTGTGAGCTCTTTATACCAGCTCTTTGTCATATGTCCTATGATTTATCTATAGTGTAAAGGTTATTTTCTGTTTTGCTTATCCTGTTTTTTATGTGACAGAAGTTTTAGTTTTTTGTTAAGTTTTAGTTTTTATATAAACAACTCAGTTGATTTCTTTTTTTTTTTTTGGCTTCTAAGAGTTAAACAATCTTTATCCATACTAGGATTTCGTAAGTACTTTATTTTCTTCTCTTTTATTGTTCGGTATATTTTAAATTTCATTCTTTAATCCATGTCTGATATTTTGCGTTGGGTAAGCTGTGATCTAAGATAATCAAGTGATTTCTTCCTATCTGACGACTAGCTGTTTAAAAGACATTTATTTACATTAATATTTTTCCTCTCTATTGATCTGATGCATCATTTATCAGATATCGAGTTCTAATATCACCTTATAAGTAAAGCGAGAGTTGAGAATGAGACCTGCAGGCAGAGAAGAGAGACTAGCAACACAGCCGAGAGGTGCCCATAGAGACAGACGCTGCCGCCTGGTGGTACGAGTCCCTAGTCAAGGCTCTCTTATCATCAGCCTGTACCTTTGTCCCCCTCTACTGGATTTGGAGGATTCAAAGTGATTGTTCTCAATAACTGCCGGAAATAAATGAAAATGAGATAGCTTAGGCTTGTGCTATGCTTTGTTGCTTCAGTCAAGTCTGACTTTGCAACCCCATAAACCCCTCCAGGCTCCTCTGTCCATGAATAATGGAGTAGGTTGTCATGCCCTCCTCCAGGAGATCTTCCGTGATCCAGGGATCAAACTCAGGTCTCCTGTGGATTCTTTACCCACTGAACCACCAGGGAAGCCCAATTGAGGCCAAGATGAGAAGAAAGAGAGGAGTTAGCTGCAAAGCCAAGAAGAGATCAGTCAAGTCCCTTTTGTGTTTAAAGAAAATACTTGTTCTAAGACTTTTAAGACTTTATATGTTGTCCAACCTTCCCACAATTTGTCACCTCCATCCTTTTCCTCTACGGAGTTAGCAGTAAAACTCCTAAGAAGACTACCAAGAGGCTCTGTGCTTGCTTTCTCCAGAAATGAGGAAGGCCAAGTTCTTGTCCACAGAGAAATAGGAGGAGAGAATCCAGAACACGAGAACTGGTGGAGGCAGCTACAGAGGGCCCCAAAGACGCAGGGTCACTGGGGGCTTTCTCCAAATCATTGCAAGGACTGAAAACTCAGGTCTCGTGCATTCTCTGGTTCCCCCTTTTCTTTTAAAAGTCAAGATTCTATTTTCCCAGCCCAAGGGACGTGTTAAGGAACGATCTCTCTTTTCATAGGGGCAACTAGTCTGGGTTCCATGACAGTGACAGGTGATGGAGGTAATAGAAGGAGGGAGTGAGGGCAGATGGGCACACAATCCTAGGACGTTTCTGCTGCGAAGAACAGATTCTGACTAAAGAAGAAGGTTATCGTCTAAAGCTCTGGGTGGAAAAATCATCAATTGATAGCAATTGAAAGTCAGTGCAGAGATGCTGAACTTTCAAACAATTTATTCCAAAACTATGCGTGCTCCCTGTTTAAATATAGCAATTATTACATTTTTATTTTGAAAGACCTCTCTTTCTAAAGGGGAAAACATAACTAAATAAAACTGTAATCTAAGACTATGTTCTAAGACTCAACTGTGCCTATAAAGAAATCATTTACATAGGTCATGAAGTTAATCCTAAAACCACTTGTAATTCTTTGTCTTTGTAGAATGCCACTTCTAAAGTCCTCACCTCACTTAATATCTCACTTAATTTTCACAACCATTTTGAGAGACAGGATGAGGTAAAATAGAGATCACATGTTCTCTGACCTCAGTACTTGGGTGAAAATAATTTGTTCTTCCTTGTAATATGTTTCAGGCATAGGCTTGTTGGAGGATTAAAAAGCACAATCTGGGACTTCCCTGGTGGTCCAGTGGCTAAGACTCCATGCTCCCAATGCAGGAGGTCTGGGTTTGATCCCTGATCGGGAACTAGATCCCACATACTGCAACTAAGACCTGGCACAGCCAAATAAATAAAAAAATTTTTAAACAAAAGCTCTCTTTTGAAAATAATAAAAGAAAAGATACAATCCACATAAAGTATATAGAACAGTGCCTCGCACATGTCAGAGCTCAATAGATGTTATCTATGACTGTACCCATTCTAGAGATGAGAAAAGTGGGTTTCCAGGAAGTTAAGTGACTTGTCCAAGATCCCAGAGATCTTGAGCAGTGGAGCTGGAAATCAAACTGTGATCTTCTGAAGCATAATGCTGGACACTTAGGCATAGTCCAAAGAAGGAAAACAGCATCAAGGTCACACATTTGCCTGCTAATATTCCATTCCATTGGATGGGGGATAGAAGAGAGAATAATGTGAAGAAACCCCAAGTCATGATCCAGTGACCTGGCTTCTAGTCTGAGCTCCATCATTAACTCACCGGGTGACTTACCTTCCCAACCCACCTCCCAGACTTCATGTTCTTTGCAAGCAAAGCTGATTATTAATGAGTTTATCCTTACCTATTAATAGACTATTTCACAATACTGTTGTGAGAACAGGTTCATTTAAAGTATGAAGAATTATTTTATAAACTTTTAAAGTGTTCCACACAAATAAGTAATTGTGTCCAACTCTTTGCCACCTATGGACTGTAGCCTGCAAGGCTCCTCTGTCCATGGGATTCTCCAGGCAAGAATACTGGAGTGGGTTACCATACCCTCCTCCAGGGGTATAAGTAAAGAGATATAAGCAAATATTTATGAAGCACTTGCTGTGGACCACCCTTTGTACATCCACTACCCTTTAATCTCATTTCACCCTCACCACTACTCCAGGGGGTCAGGACTCAGTTCCAAGAGAAATCTGAGGACCAGAGAAGTTTAGTAACTTCGGCTTGAGGATAAGAAGTATTGGCCAAAAATTTCATTCGAGTTTTTCCAAATCTAAATGAACTTTTTGCCAACCCAATGGAAGTGTGGAGAGTGCACTTTGAAATCCAAAGCCTGGGTTCTTTCTACTGCACTAGCTTTCATGGTGCACTGTGTACAGGTATGGATAAGCTTGCTTTCAAAATTATACAAGGGGATGGACCATGACGCTGTCTGAATCCTAAAAGTCCATATTACAGTCTCTCATTTTCATTTAAGTGTATGAGAAATTCCACTTTGACCTGCTGGAATTTCAGCAACAACAGCAGAATCTTGTGAAATGCAATGATGGGGTCTCCTCTGGGACTGGTAGGAGACAGAGTAAGATGGGGGAGAGAGGTCACCAAAGCCGATGCCAACTCCTCCAGCAGGAAAGGGCATTAAAGTACAGATCGCAGAGTCCAAGAAAACTGAAAGGGACCCCAGAAAGCATCTCACCCCTGCCCTGCTTGTACAAATGGGAGGCTAAGGGGGAGGAAGGGATGCATTGTTAGATCCTCATAGGATTTCCTTGGTGGCTCAGACAGTAAAGTGTCTGCCTACAATGTGGGAGACCCAGGTTCAATCCCTGGATCAGGAAGATCCTCTAGAGAACGAAATGGCAACCCACTCCAGTACTCTTGCCTGGAAAATCCCATGGACGGAGGAGTGTGGTAGGCTACAGCCCATGGGGTCGCAAAGAGTCAGACATGACTGGGTCGCTTCACTTTGTTTCATAGAAACCAGCTCCCACAGTAGCACCTCCCATCACTATGCCATTTGTTATTTGTTTCAATATTTACTCCATGAAGCAAAGAAAATATCCCCAACTTCAGAGATGGGGAAACTGAGAGATTAAGGAGAAGATCCCTGAGAGATGCCATCACCTTACGACTGCCTCAAAAAAGGCTTCTCAGACTGTTTCTTACTCTGCTAAATGAATTCATGTACAATGAGGAACATGAGAACACTTTGAAATTGGTAAGAGTACTTTGCAGTATAAATTGCATAAGTCAGTTTTAAACTATAGTTCATTTAATCCTCCTCATTAGTGCTGTTTTTGACTCCACTCTATAGAGGAATCAGAGGTTTGAAGAGACCAAGATGCTGGCTTAAGAGCATGCAACTCTTGGGCTGAATTAAATGAGATTGCTGTCTTTAAAGGTCAAAAAATGGCAATTTCACCTGGTGCAATTTCACCTCGTGCAATTTTACCTGGTGCAAAATATTGGCAATTTCACCTGGTGCAATCTAATGATAAACGGCAGAACCAGAAATCAGCTAGGCTCTGCCTCGCACCCAGGAGGGTGACCTGAAAGCTTTCACTCAGCATCCTTGTGCCCACCCCCCGCACATACACACACACACTCACACACACATACACACTCATCTCTCTCTCTCTCTTTCACACACACACACACACACACACACACGTTTGGGACTAGTCTCTCCACATGAAGAATTCCTAATTAAATATTCTAGTCTCCAAAGCTTCTGTCTCCCAACCTCAGCCAAGGGTCTGCAGCCCCTGGTCCCCGAGCTTGACAGGGAGTAAGAAGGAAGTCTGTCCCTGCAGCCACCTTAGAAACGACAAGAAGCCAGTCCTCTGTCCCTCTTTACAAATCCTCAAGAATGAAGGGAAGGAAACAAGAACAGCCAATTAAGCTTCGGGCTCCCTTCCCACTGCTCATCTTCTAGAACAAAGCTGGCACCCTCATGCTCCTTTGGACATACTCTGCCAGCATCAAGTCCCCCCTGTTCCCAACCTTGTCAGGAGGAGCTGACCTTACCCCTAAGGACAGGAATCCCCAGGAGTGAGGTGGTTGCACCCCTCCCGAGGCTTGATCTGAACACCAGAGTCTCTCCAGACCAGGGACCTGCATCCCCAAACACACAAGGCCAGCCTGACCTCTAAAATCCCTTCCACTCCAGCCTCTGCATCTATGGCTGGAAACAACCAGGATGCCTCAAGTGCAGCACTCCCCAGGGCAGGCGGGATTGGGCTTGGCAAAGGCCAGACAGATCGTTGTTTCTGTCAGAAGCTGTCTGCTACAAAAAAGATTTTTCATAAGTTCCCAGTAGATGCCAGGCTGCTTGCTCACCTTACCTCTTTTGAACTTCTCCATCATCCTGTGAGATATCCCCACAATGGTGTAGATAACCACGTGTTTACAGACATCCCCCAAATTTTATAGATAATGACCATGCCTCATCCATCTTTGTATCTCACAAACCACACCCAGGGTCTGACCTGTAAAATCTGCTCAATAAATACTGCTGAGTAGACTCCAGTGGCAGAGTTGGACTCTAAACTCAGTCTGAGGTCGGAGCTCAGGCGTTTCCCAAGCTGCCTCTTCGTGTGCTTCTTTCTCTGCCCTACTTGGTCAACTGAGAAGTGATGTATCATCTTCTCCTCTCATATAATTGAACTTTATTGCTGGACCATCCCTCCCACTTCACTGACCCCAACCTTCTCTTTGGTTAAGCATCTTTACCACAGAGTGAACTGGACAAAATTCAGGATGGTCCCAGACATTTTGACCAGAGGCAACAGTCCCTTTTCTCTTCAAGCTCTAGGAAAATCGAGGCAGAAGCCCAAGGCTTGTCGGCCTCCACCAGTGCTGCCCTGGCCAGGGTTTTGCCTGTATCCCTCCCACCCTGCTAATAGAGTAGCCTGGGCACAGCCCAGCCAAAGGTTCCATGGTAAAGAGCCTTCATCTCCAGCCTAGAACTTGAATCAGTTGTCCTTACCCTCAGGTGTGGAATCAGAGCCACAGACTTCAGTCAGGGTGGAAGTAGGAGGCGATGGCCCAGCTTCAGCAGCCCGGTACTCATGGGGGCGAGTAGTCCCCGCCTCACCACTGTCCCTTCCCATTGGCCAGCACAGCGACAGCCAGAGACCAATGGGTAGACACGTGCCCCCGGCAGCTCCCTTGGGTTGCCACCCCAGGGAACCTGGTGCAACCCAACTTGGGCTTGGGATGCCAAGTAGAGCTGCAGTCATCACACTTATGTCTCCAGACTTTGGCCCTTAATTTTGCCTCTTACAACAGCGACAGAAGACGGGGCCAAGGGTCAAGATCAGAAGCGGGAAAACAAGGAATTTCTTTATGTAAAATGAATTGCCTGGTGGTCTGGGGCACCAGTTAACACCATCAGCTCTCACTCACTCTGCATGACAGGGAACCCCAGTATAGCAAGAAACACAATACATCCTTTCCTCTCTGGCCTGAACCCCAGACTAGGGAAAGATTTTGCATGTTAATTTTGAGGACTGAGGTGAGGGGACATTTCTGGGGTGGTGTGAGGCAGAGCCATATTAAGATTATTAAAGGCCCTTGATTCCAAATGATTTTGAGGCTCCCACCTGTATGTGATTCAAATTCAATATATCAGAAAATATATACTAACTAGGAGAGGTCGGGCTTCTCCGGTGGTGCAAGTGGTAAAGAACCACTTTATGCCAACACAGAAGACACAAGAGACATGGGCTCAATCCCTGGGTCAGGAAGATCTCCTGGAGGAGGGCATGGCAATTCACCCCATTATTCTTGCCAGTAGAATCCCACGGACCGAGGAGCCTGGTGGGTTACAGTTCATAGGGTCACGAAGTGTACGATACGACTGAAGCCACTTAGCACGTGCAGGAGAGATTACCATCTTTCATGGATTTTCTGGTTCCAAAATTCTAGGTGAGCTTTTGAAAACTAACTTTTCACATGTGTGTGAGTCCCCATTTTGCCAGCGCCTAAGCCTGTACCCATCTACTGGGGAACCCTCCCCTGGGCTGGGAGCAGCCTGGAGTGGTACTAAGGCACACAGGTATTCCTAGAAGGCTCAGATTTAAAGTGGTAGTGTTCATCACCTCAAACTCTGTCCCGGCAAAGCCACACTCTGTTTTTGAAGGACAGGTTCAGCGCCACTTCCTGCAAGCCACAAATTCTGATACATTAAATTACGAACCCAGCAAGGGCTCAGGATCCCAGCAATAATTTCTGCAGACATTCAGAAGCAGAATGTCCTCAGGCAGAGGGTGGGCAAGTATTTGCCTGCCCCTAAATACCACCTCTGCTGCCCACACAGAGCCTAAAAGCCCCCAGCAAAGTCAAGTAAAAGTCTGATCTAAGTCTTGTGCTGTGTTGTGCTCAGTCACTTCAGTCACATCCAATTCTTTGAAACCCCATGGACTGTAGCCTGTCAGGCTCCTCTGTCCATGGAATTTTCCAGGCAAGAATACTGGAATGGGTTGCCATGTCCTCCTCCAGGGGATCTTCCTGACCCTGGGATCAAAACCGCGTCTCCTGCATTGGCAGGCAGATTCTTTACCTGCTGAGCCACCATGGAAGCCCTGATCTAAAGCCTAGCCTCCTACTAATATGCAAATATTTCGAGAGGAGTCACATCAGGCCTTTGAGATTAAAGTCCTGACTGTCTCTCCCCAAAGGCCTACTGGCTTAGGTAAGAGGTTTATGAAACTGAGGTTCTAGTTTACTAGATAAGCAGGACTGAGGAGAAAACATAGAAAAATTGCAGCAACGCTCAATTACTCCAGTATTTTACTTTTATTGTGGCATCTCTGATTTATTTTGGGTTTGTATTACTCTCTGTCTCTCCATGGGATTTTCCAGGCAAGAGTACTGGAGTGGGTTGCCATTGCCTTCTCCGATACTAGACTGTAGACTTCATGAAAGCAGCTGCCTTGCCTGTTCAATGTTTTACCCTCAAGCCCTGAGAATAATACCTGGTATAATCTGGGCAATGATAAATGCTGAATGGAAAATCAGGGAATGATTCTATTTAATCTTCTCCTTGGAGATAACTCTATCTCCTAGTTTACAAATCAAGTGTCCAGTTCAGTGAGTTTAAGCGACTTGTCCAGATTTGTACAATCTTGGAACCAGAGTTTGTACAAGATTGGAACCCAATCTATCTGGCTTCAAAACCCGTATGCTTTCCAGGACCTGCTCTCACCCCTCCTGATGGACTATAAGATACTAAGATTCATGCACTTACTTCAGGGTAGCTTTGGGTATGGCATAAAAAATACTCTCTTCCAATCTTATGGGAATATAGCTGTTTACAGCCAGGTTAAATGATTGCACAACATGGAATGACTTTAGCCCGCAAATCGCATGGCTACTGTGCTTGTCTGGCTGTCAGACAGGAACATTGTGCAAGCCTATCATTTTCGAGGCCTCAGGGAAATCTGCCATTCACTACGCAAGGGCCAACGTGTGGAAAGACAACTCTGTGGAATACTGGTTTAGAGTCTGAGACTGGAAAACATTCAGCCAGAGATGCCTTGAGGCTAGTCTTTTTCCCAGGATTGAACTGTTACTATCTAAAGTAAAATAATCTAATACATGTGATCCTTTCCTCCAGGGTATGTCATGGCTACCATTCAATCCCCTGTCAGCATGGGAACCAGGATACTGAAAATAGCAGGTCATGTGATCTCTCCCTCCCATAAGTATGTTTAAGTATTGCATATATTTTTGCTTAATTGTGATTTTTTAAAAAATAATCTTAATTAAAATAAATCAGTATAATCAAGACACAGAAGAAACATACCCTGTGGTCTTCCTCCCACTCCATTCCCCAATTCCTAGAAATGACCAAAAAAAAGTTTTTCATTCCTTTATCTCTTCCAAAGACTTGACTACAATTGCACTTTATCCAAGGCAAACTCAGATACAAATATAAGACTCTGGTTTTGTCATTCATTCTTTGGACTAACAGCAAGCCACTTTCACCAGCAAGGAGGCCAGTTCAAATAAGCAGCCCTCGGTTCCTATGTTTGAGAGCCTGTATCCTTGGACCCCTCCTCACTCCAAAATTCTCTATTAGTTGAAAGGAGGATGAAGTCCTAAGACAGTCTTTGGTGAGAGTTCTTTTAGGGTGAGATTTTCTAGTTCTGGCAGGGTGAGATTTTCGAGAGTGGGGGAAACTTTCTGATTGACTTTCCAGTACATCTGGCAGTCTCTAACTGGTCCATTATTTACATGTACGTAAGTGGGGGCTTTCCAGGCTGAGCAGGGTCATATGGGTTATCCTGGTTCAACTGAAAGAAAAACTGATGCTCAGCTTTAGAGTACTGCATTAGCAACTCATGTTTTAAAAAATAAGGTAAAATGTAGCTTTTTTTTTCTTTTTTGCATTCTTAGTGAACCCAGCACCCATTTTAATACATATTTATCTTTTACATTCTAATGTTAAATTTTTTTTCCATATAGTCAGTTTTCAAATGCATGGAGGGGATATTTCAGGATTCTCTATACTGATCATTGTGTGTGTTTATTCCTCATCAGGAGAAAGTATCCTCTTGGCCAATGAAAATAGCATGATGCAAAGCTTTAAGATATAAGTATTAAGGTCATATCTGAAAGTTATGAAGCTTGATATTTGAGTAAACATGTAATTGGGAGACTGTATTTAAAAAAACTTTCCAACCCCGTATTCTGACATGGAACTCAGCATACAAGAGGACTCCATATACGTTGGCTGAGTCCAGAATTGTAGGCGGAAGAAGCAGACAATTAGGAAAGCAGCAATGAGGACTCTGGACCTGGAGCTGGGAAACCTGAATTCCAGTCTCTGCTTCACTACAGGCTGGTTGGATGACCATGCTACATATTAACGGCCTAGTGGCTGCCGTCTATGGGGTTGCACAGAGTTGGACACAACTGAAGCGATTTAGCAGCAGCAGCAGCTGGGAAATGGCCTCCATTATTAGGGACTATAATTCCTACCATCCCTTAAAGCTAGGAGTTAGCATATGGCAAAATTTTCACCCGTAGAATATTAGGGACTCAGCTACTTCTGGCTGAATCTTAAAATATCACACCTGTGATTCTTCAATTTCTTCCCTAACAGTGAACAGGAGTGCAGATATGCCTGTGACCCAGTTTTTTTAGGGTTTTTTTTTAGAACTACATATCACTTTTCCCCCAAGTTTATTGAGGAATTATTGAAAAATATGCTCATATATATTTAAAGTATACAATCTGATGATTTGATACATGTATGTGCATGCACTGTGAAATGGTTATCAAGATAATTAACACCTCCTTCACCAGAATTAACTATTTTTTTGTGTGTGTGGTGAAAATGTTTAAGATCTACTCTGAGCAACTTCCAAGTACACAACACATATTATTAACTAGAGGCCCAGGACCCAGTTTTGATCATACAGGAAAAGACGATGTTCTAGGGGATGGTGGAAAAACCAGAGAAAAGAAACCTGCGAGTCCTGCATGACTGTGTGGAACAGAACAGTCTTCCTACCTGCCCTGGACTGTTACCTGAGATAGAAATAAACCTATCAAGTCATTATATTGTTGGGTTGTTGTTGAAGCAGCTTACTATTCTACTTGGCCTATGATATCCCACAAAGAAAACTGTTTGCAAAGTCTGGGAAATAAAGGGTGTGCTAAAAGTATGCAGGTTTCCCATCTACAGGACTTCTCTGCACCTGCATAAATGTTTCCTTTTCTCCTGTATATTGCAACTTGAGGAAGAAAACTGCTGATCTCTTGTATTCTCTTGCTGTTTCTGAAAAACATCTGGAAAATGCTGACTTAGATGATTTCTATTTCCTCTAAATATTGCATAATGCATGGCTAGTGTTAGTAGGAATTCAGAACACTACCAAATTTTCCAGAATCAAGGCTGCCTTTAGTCTAACTACTTTAGTCAGAGCATGTTATCTCTAGGGCCAACAGGCAACATTATAAAATCATAAAGAATATGAATAATTTTTTTCAAAAGTTTTAGGGGAAAAAAAGGTTTAGGAGATTTTGATCTCATTGTTCTGTAATCTTTCTAACCTAATCAAATGGAAAGATGACAGAAGTTTTACCCACAGAGGAGTATCTTTTTTGTTGTTGTTTTTGGTCTTACTTTCAAAGGGCTTGAAAAAGGTTCTGCAACCAATTCATTCAGTAGCTTGGGTGACCTGGGAGGCTACTTTGAAAAAGCCCCTGAAGAAGAGTACTCAGGGCCCATGGGGATCAGCGGGAGGACAGAATGGACCTGTCCCAGAACACCTGAGGGCAGCATCCTGGGAACATCAGCAGTGGTGACTGGTATTTAAATGGCTCCCCTGGCAGCCAGTCTACGACAGATTTGTGGAGAGGTTCTTTCTGAGAGGACTGGGAGCTTTGAGCACTTCACATTCTTCCAGTGCCATCAAGTGTGGCCATTTTTGTAAATTTATAAAATGGCTGAGATCCAAAAGAATGATAGAGTTTCGGGCTGTTTCCATAGTGGACGACTAGCCAACAGATGGTCGAAAGCATTTAAGGGAATCCAAGTAATGTGTTTGGGCTTCCCAGGTGGCTCAGCGGCAAAGAATCCACCTGCCCATGCAAGAGACACAGGAGACGCGGGTCTGATGCCTGGGTCAGGAAGATCCCCTGGAGGATGAAACGGCAACCCACTCCAGTATTTGTGCCTGGAAAATCCCATGGACAGAGGAGCTTGGCCGGCTACAGTCCATGGTGTCAGAAAGAGTCAGACACAACTGAGTGACCGAGCATGCGTGCATGCAAGCAATGTGTTTTCTGAGGCTACTAGTCAGAATCCTGAGAATTCCTCTGTCCAAATGTAGTTCTTACTTACTCTCATTGAGAAATCTATTAGTGTGGTTGACAAGATAATTGGACAGATGAAAGCAGAGAAGTCCACTGGGAAATCTATATGTTCAAGACAGACTCTGTGAATGTATGTTATTAAAAAAAGTGAAAATATGCCATTGTACATTATGCTAGACTACACTGTCTTTTGACCAGGTAGATTGACTTGGCAGATTACACATGTCCAATGTTGTTAACGCAGCAATGGGCTCTGAGTGCTTAGAAAAACCCCAATCTGTTGACCCACAAGCTTGAATTGGATCTAAAACAGGGTTTTCCCCCTCCCTTTGGGGAAGGAATCTGTGCAACCTTTCAAGGGTTTCTGAATGCAGGTGGAAGATGTTAGGATTGGTTTGCCAAGATCCCACTCCCATCGTCTTGGTCTGCAGAACTCCCCTGAGAAATCCGGCTGCAGAGCTCCTTTGCTCTGCTCTGCTTCCTCTCCAACTGCACTTCACAGCTGGCTGGCCTAACCGTCCTTCTTCCCTGCAGTTTACAAAGCAGCAATCAGAAGGTGGAGGGGGAAGGACTCACCTCCAAGGGTTAAGTAGGAAGGAGTGAAAGGATCAGGGACACAGCCAGGAAGAGGCTGGAGAATTCCAGATATGGCAAATCAGATGGTCTTCTAAACTGTGGTTGGAACAGTCAGGTCAGGAAGAGCACTGACGGCTGGTGTTGCCTCCTAGCCTCATGCACACTAGCTATGAGGACCAAAGGAGGCCAGATCTGTCAAGCACCAGGGCCAGCCTTTAATCATAGTGCCTTTCTGAATGCTATGGCCCAATGGTCTTGGCTGACACATCCTCCCTGCTGTGTATACATCACTCCTCTATGCCTGTGCCCAGATGTCCCTCTTTCCTCTCCACTTAGAGAAAATGCTTGCTCCAGAAGACCCAGCTCACCCCTTCCTTGACTGCATCAGGAAGAGGAAGTGGCAAGGTTCTGTGCCCCCACAGTATTTGTCACACCATGTCACGATGATCTGTTTCCACATCCATCTCCCTCAACCAGACTGAGAGTTTCTCATTCATCTTCATCCCTCCCTGGTCTCTCCTGGTTGCCAGCACCTTTCTTAGGATGGGGGTACCCAGGAAATAGGCATTGAATTAAATGAGTGAATACATACATAAATAAATAAATATTCTTATGGTCAGAATGGAACAATGTGGGTTGGCAAATAATGCAGGTAGAAGGAAATAAGAACTTTGTTTTAGTATGCAAATAATAAATATTGTATCCAACCAATTTGAAACACACTCTACCGAGACAGATACTTTGTTGTTAGGAAAGGGATCATGAAAGGGTGAATTCACAATCATAGCTTAATGTTCTGAAAAATTTCAAACACTCTACTGAACAACTGTGCCTAGGAGGCCCTCTCTGACAGTCTGTCCCTTAGTCCCTGCCCTTTTTTGGCCACAGTCAAAGGGCTTCTTTGTGAACACACTATTTCTATTTTCTTGAATTCTACAGTGATGTTCCTGAGTCTCATGGGAGACACTCCCCAGCTGCCTCCTGACCCAATCCATTCCAGGAACAAATCAGGCGACCGAAGTCTCAGCCAGATCCCTCATCCAGTGAACAGTGAAAATCAAAGCACCCTAACAATTCCCAAACTATTGATGACTAAATGCAAAACTGCCTCTAAAACCAAACAACTCCAGAGCTCAGGGTGCTGGTTAGTAGCCACAATCGCTCAGCTCTCCACCTACCCTCTGCTCTCTGCTTTGTGGTTGGGGCCATTCACCACCTTTGCCAGCTGCTCCCAAGTCAGCCTCTGACAACAGTGCTGAGGAGCGGAGGCTGGCGGAGGGGAGAGGGCTGTGTTCCTCCTTGGGTGCCTGGGTTCCCTTCAGTATTGCCCTAGCAGCTGGCCTCCACCCCGAGAGCCCTAGACAGTTCCAGGACCTGAGGTTTACCATTTCCCCAACACTTCACTAACCAGCCTCATCACACCCCTTCCTCCAGCACCAGCTGAATCCAGTTCCCAGGCCTGTCTCCGAGTCCCTGGGGCACCTGTCCCACTGGGCAGTGATGCCCCCTCAGAGGGCTACCCCTAGCCACGTGGGGCCCCCAACCTCTTACCTGTTCTCCCGGAGCCTTTGGGCTAGTGGCTGCTTCTTGCAGTTAAATTTTCTACCATACTCCAGTATTTTTTTGTTTTCCCTTTTTCATTTTCCAATAGCTGAGTTAAAATTCTTTATATTAAATGTATCAAATTTTTTTCTGTTATAGCCAGTAGGGAGTCTCTATCAGATTGGACTCTGACAGTAACTCTAAAGCTAAATAATTTTAAAAATAAATAAATTTTAAAATCAATTAAGTAAAAATAAAGAACAGAAAGAATTTTAATTTAAAAAGTTAATGAGTTGACAATTAATAGCTCTGAAGATAACTGAAAACTAAATAGGTGAAAACGTAGGACAAATTTTTGAGAAAATTTTAAAAAACTGAAATTAAGTCTAATAAAATTAAATTTATTTGAAAATAAATAATTCAAAAATAAAAACTAAATCATTCAAACATAAAACCACACTACATATGTCAAAAGTAAATAAAAATAGATTTAAAAAACTAAAAATAACTCAAAACTACAATAAATGAAGAGAAACCGAAAAATAACTCAGGCAGTCTAAAAATAAATAATTTTAAGTATTAATAAATAATTATCAAAGCTAATTCAAAAATAATTGAAGATAAGTAACTGAAAATGACCTTTGGAAAAAAAATAAGTTTGAAAATAAGATGAAAACTACAAAATCAAATAACTAGAAAGCTAAAGAAGTAAATGGGCTTCCTAGGTGGTAAAGAACGGGCCTGTCAATGCAGGAGATACGGGGTTTGATCCCTGCTGGAGGAAGGCATGGCAACCCACTCCAGTGTTCTTGCCTGGAGAATCCCATGGACAGAGGAGTCTGGCGGGCTACAGTCCATGGGGTCGCAAAAGAATCGGACACGACTGAGCCACTAAACAACTGCAACAAAGAACTAAATAGAAATGAGGAAAAAAAACAACAACAAACTGTCCCTCGGGCTGGTCTGCTGCCCCCGGGTGCCAGTTCGGGTTCCTCCCAGGCTGGGCTGAGCCTCCCAGGAGGAGTGGACCGGCGTCGAACTGGACCGCTCGCTCCTCAGGCTCGGGGAAGACGGTCCAGTCGCGCGCGCGCGGGACTGCGGATCCGCGGGCTCGCAGGCCCCTCTGCCGCTTCTGCTCCAGTGCGGGCCGGCCTTCGCACCCAAAGCAGCGGCTCCCCGGAATGCAGGCGGGCGCGGGCGGCTCGGGGTCTGGAATGAGTGTCCGTTCTCAGCCTCAGGTCCCCTTGCTGCGCCCGCACACCCTCTGCTGGAAAAGCAGACAGCTTCACCTTGGCTGGTGGGGGTCTGTGATCTCCATATTCCGTTTTCCAACTCAGAATTCTTTGAGAAGAAGTGTCCACGTGGTGCTCATAGCCCTACCTCCCTGTCTTCAGGAAAAAACTGTCTTTTTGCGCTTGACGATCTTCCTGCTGTCCCTCCTTCCCTCCCTCCTTCCCTCCATCTCGTCCCTGATGACTGCCCATTTCCCATCTCCTTGGCGGCCTCTGCCAAAAGTCACTGCTCTCCCCCCGCCCCCCCCCCCCGTAGGAAAATCAGAAGGAGGAAAACACCTTGCCTCTCTTGTCAAAGAATTGGCTAATTAACCAATTAGCCACACCACTGTGGCTGTCCTGTTAAAGACAGGCTGTTGTTAAAGACACTGCAGAAAACAGCCACCCCCACCAAATAGGAGCCTACTGTGTGCCTACTAGGATGTCAGCTATTTGTTAAAAGAGAAGTCTCACACAGTTCTAAGGACCTTAGCCCCATTTTACAGCTGAGAAACTGAGATGAGAGAGGAATTATCACTTGGTCTAGTTCCGTTGGCCTGTAAACACACAGCTGGAATCGACTAAACATCATATACATGGCGCAGGCTCCCAGATCAGGTAAGGGAGGCGAACATCTGCAGAGAAAGCCCCAGGTTGAGCATCAGCTGAGTCCCAGATCCCTTAGGAATCTGAGTGCAGGAGAGAGTTTTTAGTTCAGGTGAGAATTCAGGGGGAGGGCTTTGGGGCAAGGCCCTCTTCTGGGCAGAGGACTGGCAGAGAGAGGGAGTGGAAGGAGCCTGCAGTTGGGGTGGGGTGGGGTGGGGCACAGTATCTCTGGGAGCAAGCAGCCAGCAAGTGAGAGGCCCCCCAAACTGTATCCTGGGGCTCAGTGTCCTCCCCAGAGTAGGGCAGTGAGGGCTGTGCAAGCAACACGGGAAGCAGCGGGGCAGCGTCCAGAATCCCTGCCCGATGGAAGGGCACAGGCTGGTTTAATTCTGGCTCCTGGGAGGCGGTGGGGGGAGCAGAGGAGAACCTGGCCCTGGGAGGTGCCTCCCACTGCCCTCCTCCTGATGTAACTTCGGAGAATTCACAGGAACCCCCAGAGATGCTTCTTTAGGGCAATCATCCAGCCTGGGTTCCTTAGACCAGGGGCAAACAGTGAGGACAGAGGGATGGTGGTCTTGCTGGAAGGTTATTAGGGAGAAGCAGAGCAGCCGTGCCCTCGACCACCCCTGTGTGAAGCAGAGCTGCATCTCCAGGGGCCATGGCCTAAGTGCCCCAGACAATGCCAGGTGTCAGGGACCCTAGAGGTACCCGCTGGGGATGCAAGGGCACAGCCTGGTTTAATTCCAGCTCCTGGGAAGCTGGCTGCCCGTGTCCCAGGGATAGAACATAGGGGGAAATAAGGGAACTGAAAGCACTGAGGACAAGTTCCAGCCGTTCCTTGGGGTAAGCTGCTCCTGGGGTGACATGATGACCTGCTGGGGCTCCAATCCCCTCTCTGCTGCCAGCCCTGCAGGATGGGTGAGGGGCGGGGGTTTCAGCTAAGCCCAGGGGCCCTCGCATACTTGGCCCAGCACTGACTGCATTATTATAGGGTCATCTGGGCCATCCCTTGCCTCCAGGTAAGATTTGCTGGAGCTGATGACCAATCCTCCAAGCAGTGTCAAGACCCAGATGCCACCTCCCTGTTGGGGACACGGGCTCCTCGGCTCCTGGAACCACAGGTGAGGGTAGGAGCTCCTGTTTTAGTCTAGAGCAGGGTTTTCCTAATGTCATAAAATACGTAAAGTTTGCATCTTGACACAGTGTACACACACATGCAGACAGACACACTGACATGTTTCACATATTACCTTCACTGTGATTAATACCCTTTAATAGCTTGTATTGTGTTAATTCATTTTTATTAATGCTGGTTCAGACCTACTGAGTTGATTTTGTGACCTACTAATGGGTTAAAACCCACCGTTAGAAAAACACCTTTCTAGGGCAAGGCAGAGGGAGGAAGAAAAGAAAAAGGAGTTAGAAAAGACATGGTAAGGACACATGAAAGAAAGAACAGAGAAAGAAGACAAGGATAGAGTAGAGAAAGGGGTTCGGTGGGAGGTGGTGGAAGGTCACACAGATGCCTGCCGTGATGTCCTTTCAAAACCATCTGCTCTTACACTACATCCTACTCTGTGTGTGGCCTCAGCGCTTCATGGGGCCCTGCACTACTTGGTGGCAGGGACAAAATCTTTTCACTTCTGAGACCCCCCACAGCTCCTTGCAGAGGAATTCTTACAATCAGGCAAAATCTTAGAGGAGATCTCTTAGTCAGAGCTTCTCATTTTCCAGGGGAAGTAAACTGACTTGAAAGGGCCAACCAGCCAATCAGTGATTATTCACTGTAGTCAAGCCCTGGGCACCATCAGGATTTGCTCATGGAGGTGGGGGGTGGGTGGTGACAAGCATCAGTTTTCATCCAAAGTGAAGATAGCAGTATCTACTTTAGAGGTTTAGTGGAAAGATTAGCATTATGTATATCCATCAAGAACAGTCCCTGACTCATCAAAGAAGCTCAACAAATAGCACCTGCTAATATTAGTAACCAGAGTGAAAAACAGTCTCAGAACACCATTGGTCACCTCGGGTAAGCTGCTAGCACTAACTTTGGGGGGCTGCCAGCGTCTTCATCCCAGTCAAAATGGAAATCCTCATGAACACCCAAGGAAATGACTTTAGAAATAAAAACAGAAAATGTGTGCACTCATACACCAGCAAAAAAACTAATTCAAACACACAGGCCCTAACAAATACCTATCTTGGTTACACCAACATTTTATGTTAGTGTACTTTTTTTACATGAATGGAATTATTTTATTACCCCACTGTTTTCACTCAGTATTGGGGGAAGACATAACCCTCAGAGGCCCTGGGCTACTCCCAGTCTGTGTGATAGAATAAATGCAGAGTGCTCTGCTGAAATGGGTCATATAGATGGGAAAGGTGGGCCAGAAAAACTCACAGTAAGAACTTGAGAGCATTCTCTTCTTCCACAGACAATCTTCAGAACTCATAGCTTGTAAATATAAACATTTTGAGGAATTTAGTTTTAGGGCTTAATGTTTAGAACACTGGATTGTTATTGTGCATTTTAAAAGTTAATTGAACTTATTAATAAGTGAGTTCAGAGGAGAGTTTAAGTTATACTATTCAGAGGACACTTTTTAAATTCTACTTCTACTTCTTAGCTGTATAATTTGGGGCAAGTTCCTTTACCTCTCTATTCCTCTCTTACCTAATTTCTAAAAGAGGAACTAAATATGGAACTTAATTCATGAGGTAAATGTAATGATAAGCCAAATACCTATAAAATTTCAACACGCCTCTGGCAGGCTATAAACCTTTAATAATGTTTCATAGTTTAAAAAAAAAAAAACTTTCGGTAAATTTCAGATGATAAACTTTAACCGCAATTATTTTGCTCTAAATGTCTCTTTTCCCTCAGTCCACCAGATGGCAGAATGGAACCACTCTGGATTCTACAGGTTGGGCAGCAGCTCTTCCTGCACAGATTTTATTTATTTTTTTTTTTAATTTTTTTTTTAGTTCTACCAGTTTATTGCTACCAACCCATCTCCCTCCACCCTCGTGCACACATGCTCAGTCATGGAACCCCATGGACTTCAGCCTGCCAGGCTCCTCTGTCCATGGATTTTTCCAGGCAAGAATACTGGAGTGGGTTGCCATTTCCTTCTCCACCTGCACAAATTTTAAATGGTTAAACTGTATTTTTGTATTTTGTTTTGGTTCCAGAATTTTCTTTTGTCTAATGAAAAAGAGAGGTAAGCATTGTATATGCAAAATTTAGGACAATTTCTAGTGTATCAACAGAGTCATTGGAGAAGGAAGTGGCAACCCAGTATTCTTGCCTGGAGAATTCCATGGACAGAGGAGGCGGGCAGGCTACAGTCCATAGGATTGCAGAGTCAGACCCGGCTGGGCAACTGAACAACAAGTTATTTTTGATTTGGGGGGGGGTGGGGGTGGCTAGAGCTGCCTTAAAGAAGCCCCAGAACTTTCTCCCCTGCCTTTGAAGTATTGGATAGTACCACTGTGCTAATGTGAACATAAACCCCTGAGCCACGTGCTGTGCTAGGAGCTCCATCTCACTGAATCCCCACAGGGAGACTACAAGGTGTAACCTCCCTTTGTAAAGTTGGGAACTCAAACTGGGCTCTGTAACAACCTAGATGGGAGGGAAGTTCAAGAGGGAGGGACATGTGTATACCTCTGGCTGATTCATGTTGATGTTTGGCAGAAACCAACACAATTCTGTAAAGTAATTATCCCTCAATTAAAAAATAAATTAATTTAAAAAATTTTTTCAAAGATTAAGAATTTAAGACACATTGAGATTAGGTAACTTGTTCAAAGGAGCAGAGCTGGGCTTAGATTTCAGGAAAGGAGGGCTCTCGGGACTAGCATAGGTTACTAGGCTGGATCAGGACCTTTTGCAGAGTTTTGCTGTGTGAATCCGAAATTAGACCTACATTTAGACCAGTAAATCTCTGAAGTGTGTATTTCCTTTTCAAACAGTCTAGAACCAAGAGAAATCAGAGTTACTAATAACCACTGAGAGGGGATTGGTACTGTTCTCATAAAAATCAAAAGTACCTTCCAGTGAGCTAAGATAATCAATCAACACGAACTTTCAAAATATGATACTTCTTTTAAAGATAAAAATAAAATTTACTCAAGCCAGAGATTTTTTTGCATGTTTCATGTAGAAACTGACTTCCGACTAAAAGGAAAAAAAAATCAGCACTCAGATTGAAGCCTGTTTTGTTTTACACCCACACAGTTGGGTAAGCAAATATTAAAGGGATAAGGCCACCACACACATAAAACATTATACCCATGTACTTAAATGTATATGAAAGTATGTATTTAAGCTTTTCTTGCTCTCATACATCAGAAAACATTTTGCAGTCCTAGATCACTTGGTCCTGGCACCCTCTCCCACTTCTCAGCCCACCTGCTGTGTTCCTTGCAGGTCTTGATTCTAGGCCCATCTAAGTTGTGACAGTTAGCTCTGTTAATACTGAACTAAGCAATACCAGTGGGCCCACCATTCTCTATTCTTACCTACGTGCACCAGAAGAGAATATCGATGATCCCAAACTGTGTATGCTGGTGGGGCAGACTTACATACCCTGGGTCAGTGATCACATTCCATGTTCAGGTGTGGCTCCAGCTGTGCTGTCCCAGTTCTCCACAGCCCCCTCCCGCACCCGCCCCGCCCCGCCCCTCCACCGACCCCGCTCCCCACCCAGTCTTCACCTGTATTAAAGTTGAACTCCTCAGCCTGCTGCTGGAGGCTTACCTCCCTCTCTCTCAACCTCATTTCCTTCCACTCTACCCAAGAACTTCTCAAGCCAGGCTCCAGGTCATCACTGAACATGCTCCCTTGGAGGCAGTTCAGTAATTTTTAAAGGTGCCTGGGTCCACCTTCGTTACCCATGTGACAGGCAGAAGTTGTCCAGGTGCTACAGTGGGCCTGCGGCTTGGATTCCTGCCTTAGGCTCGGGTCCCTGCCAGGATGGGGAGAGACCTTATACCAGGCACCACGCTGCCCTGCAAAGCCGCCTGCAGCCAGAGCCCCTCCCCAGTGAGCCTGAAATTCTGGTGTCCCCAGGCCTCCTGGTCACAGGGGGTCAGGCCACAAGGGAAGTATGTGTAGAAGTTGTCCCAAACCACGGTGCCTGCTGCCCTCATTGACCTGCTGTGTCCCACACATCGGGTCCCGCTCTTCTCTTTCCAGACCAAAGCCTCTCTGACTATGACTCCCTCTGGGTACAGGGCCCCTCCTGCCTGGCTCTCTCCAGAGGCCCTGTCTCCCATTCCTCAGTGGCTCCCAGTGCCCTTCTTGTTGCGTTGTCGCTGGGGTCCCGGATGCCTCACCCAGAGCATGAGTTATCATGCCCAGCAGTCCCCTGTGGTTAAACGGAGGCGGGCAGGGTAGCAGAGGAATGAACTGGGGTGATAACACCACAGATGGAGCGCTGTGTAAAGTGCTGGACAGGGCTGAGGTCCTGATGTTGCTGATCTGACCACCTTTGGAATCCCCCGCCCCTGATGCCCGAGGCCCCGGAATCTGCGTTCTGCCTGGAGTCGCATCTCTCAGGGACCAGCCCAAGGCCCTGCTCCTGCTCACTCAGCCACAGGGCGTGGAGGCCTCTCTGAATTCCTAGAACCCTTGCTGTTGGCATCACTTGCAGTGACATTTCATCAGAACTTCTTGGTAAGCCAGGCTCAGGGGACCTGGTTCTGCTGTTGGAAACGTGTGAAACTGACCCTCTGTTTGCCTGTCTGAAGAGGGAAGGGGCCAGGACCACACCTCTGGGGCTGTCTTCCAATTCTGAGGTTTTATGTGTGTAGACTTCTTCCTTCTTATCTGAACTTTACATTTTTCATTCCCATCACAACCTGGAGCACAGTTCCAGGCTCACAGGGACCCTGTGTTTCTGAATTGGCAACTGAAAAATGGGTTTGTCCTACTAAGATGGTGAAGTGATTTTTCAATTTGATACTCCTAAGTTTATATTTTCTTTCCCCATCTCTTAACAACTGTATTGTTTTCTGGGAAAAGTTTAGTTAGGATACTGAATTGTAGTCAAAGGCCACTGACTAAGCCCTCCATATTCCACAAATGCAGATTCCCAGACACCGCATCTAGAGATTCAGTAGGTTGGTTGGGTGGAAATCTTCACTAGTGACAAGCCCAAGTGATTCTGAAGGTCCTGAGAAACATTACTCTGGGGATAAAAGATATTCAGGACAATCTAGAGAGTAGGAATTTGTTTCTGTGATATTTTCTGTCTTTATGAGAAAAAGGGTGGTAGGTCTCCTTGAGAGATGGTGCTTGAGGGGAGAGGAGTGCTCACTGGTTTCTGTAAACAGCAGGTTGGACTTTGAACAGTACAGAAGCTAGAATGGCCCATGCTATTGGACTCAAGCATAGCCTACATCTCTGGCACCATGGCCTCTGTTCATGAAATTACTGTGCCAGCACTAGGATGGCCAAGGGCAGGGGCTGGCTGAGGACACCTGGAAGAGTTATTCTGTTTGGTTGATAGTACCTTTCCCACAGGCTGCAAGGAGGTCAAACCAGTCCATCCTAAAGGAAATCAGTTCTGAATATTCATTGGAAGGACTGATGCTGAAGCTGAAACTCCAATACTTTGGCCACTTGATGTGAAGAACTGACTCATTGGAAAAGACCCTGATGCTGGGAAAGATTGAAGGCAGGAGAAGGGGATGACAGAGGATGAGATGGCTGGACGGCATCACTGACTGGATGGGTGTGAGTTTGAGCAAGCTCTGGGAGTTGGTGATGGACAGGGAAGCCTGGCATGCTGTAGTCCATGGGGTCACAAAGAGTCGGATACAACTGAGTGACTGAACTGAACTGAACCTCTCCCAGGGGAGATGCTCGCTACTGGGTGTTGACAGATGTTACAAAGATGTTCACACTCCATGCCCACTGCTTTGGTCCACGTGCCACACACCCCTACCCCAGACACCTTCATCCCCAATTGCCCCGTCTTTCTCCTTTCAAGTCTTTGGCCAACCAGCCAAGTATGACCACTACCCATGAGTCTCTGGGCATCCTTGCCCAGGCCTCTTCCCTTTCTTCACAAAGTGGATGACCATATGCACTGCCTGTTGCTGTCATTAGAGGAGGATATTCCTTCCTGCAGTCTCTAGGAGCCACCCCGAGTGAGGCTGCAGAGCAGCTGTGGTCCATTTTTGTCTCACATACCAGAAGACCATGCGCCAAGCTTAGCTTTTATCCTCCTCTTTCAGCTTGTCACTGGAATCCTCCATGCAGTCTGAGGCAGGCAGATTGTAGAGTGGCCCCCATGACCCCTGCATCCTGGTGTTCACGCTCTCAGGTAATCTCCTCTTCAGTGTGGGAAAGATCTACAACTTGCTTCTCATCAGTGGGATAAAGCAAAGGCAATGCGATGTCCATGAGACTCCGTACATAATACATGACATAAGATGGTAAGGCCCAGGCTTCCCTGGTGGTTCACTAGTCATAAATCTGCCTGCCAATGCAGGGGACTCAGGTTTGGTCCTTGATCTGGGAAGATCCCACATGCCAAGCAACAAGAGAGTCGGTGCACCACCCCTACTGAAGCCCACGTGCCTAAAGCCCATGTTCCACAACAAAAGAAACCACTGCAATTTGAAGCCCATGCACCACGGCAAGAGAGCAGCCCCTGCTCACTACAATGAGAGAAATCCCACACGCAGCAATGAACACCCAATGGAGCCATAAATAAATAAATCTTTAAAAAAAAAAAAAAAGATGGTAAAGCCCATCTTGCAAAGCATTCCTCATGACTCATTTGCTTTGAAGGAGCAAGTGACTATGTTATGAGCTGCCACATGGAAAGAACAGGTGACAAGGACCTAAAGGGGGCGTCTCTCCAACAGCCAGCCAGAAACCAAGCCCCTCAATGTGGCAGTGGGCCAGGAATTGGATTCTGCCAATAAGTACATGCAGCTGGGACTGAATCACCCCTTAGTTGATCCTCAGATGATATAACAGCCCGTCGATGTCTCGATCACAGTTTTGTGAGAACCTGAAGAAGAGGGTCCAGCTAAGTCATGCACAAGCTCTGACCCACAGAAACTATTAAATAATTAGTATATACTAATGTAGACCGCTAAGTTTATATAATACTGTTAGGCAGCAATAGAAAGCTAATCCACACTCATATGAGCTGAGACAGAGGCGCTGGTACAAAGTGTAGTTGACACAGGAGCCTGGGCCAGCTGCTCATGCAGCTTGCTTATATTCTCTGATTCATGGCTGTTCCCAGGCCTACCACCTCCACCTTATGATGGAATGCTGCTGACCCCTCCCAGCCTTAAGGCTTGGTGAATGTGACAGAACCCAGCTCCTGGTGGCAAATCTGGATACTTGGTCACTTCATGTCCCAGGTTAGGTGTGTAATCTCTGCCCGGGCCCATTAGCACAGGATGGTCTCTTTTCTGAATGCTTCTCTGATGCAGATGGCATAGATTTGCATCTATGGGCAAGCCCTGGGGCCTTGTGCTACAAGCCTGCTCTCCTCCACGTGGCATCTTTTCTCACCACAGACAACTCTAGTCCCATAGTGTCCATGTGGAGCCCACTGGCTGCACTGCCCACGAGTAAGGGATGCCTGTACCTCAGCCTCGATCTGCTACACAACCCGTTCCTGCTGTAAGTGTTCCTTGTCATGAAGGAAATAAATGAGAGCAGTATTTCTAAATATGGAACGTGCTGCCTCCAGAATTCAAAAGGCCTGGCACACATCGTGCTTTCTTCCTAGTTGTGGGAGATGGCAGATAATAATTTGTTCTAATGCAGTGGAGATGGGAGGGCATGCCCCAAGCCACTGGATTTCTAAAAACCTCACTGATGTGATAACCCCCTGAATTTTCATCTAGCTTTTATTCTGCCCTCTGGAATGCATGTATCTTAGTCTTCCAAAGTATTTGCCACTTCTTACTCATTTGATCATTCAACATAATAAGCAGTGTGACCTTCTGCAAAATGTCCAGATGGCTAATGTCCTTAAAACTATATTATGGGAGCTTAACTGGAGGCTCAGTGGTAAAGAATGCACCTGTCAGTGCAGGAGTCACAGGTTCGGTCCCTGGTCCATGAAGATCCCACATGCTGAGGAGTAACTGAACCCATGCACCACAGACTATTGACCCTGTGCTCTAGAGCCCAGGAAACACAACTACTAAAGCCCAAATGCCCTAGAGCCTGTGGTCCAGACAAGAGAAGTCACTTCAATGAGAAGGCTGCAACTGCAACTAGAGTAGCCTCCGCTCTCCACAACTAGAGAAAAGCCCATGCAGCAACACAGACCTAGCAGAGCCAAAAATAAATAAATAAAAGATGATATTATGGCAAAGGGCCATGGGGTCACAGAAAGTGGGACACAACAATGGCAAAGGGCAGATTAGCAGAGCTTCAGGGTAACATTGTGAGTGTATGCTGTGTCCTGTCCTAGTTGATGTGAGCTGCTTCGGTCCTCTGATAAGGATGGAAATGAATACACTTATTAGATAAGACTTCCCTGGTGGCTCAGACGGTAAAGCGTCTGCCTACACTGAGGGAGATCTGGGTTCAATCCCTGGGTGGGGAAGATCCTCGGGAGAAGGAAATGGTAACCCACTCCAGTACTCTTGCCTGGAAAATCCCATGGACTGAGGAGCCTGGTAGGCTACAGTCCATGGGGTCGCAAAGAGTTGGACATGACTGAGTGATTTCACTTCACTTCATCAGATTGATGGTAAACTGTATATCTAAGGCCATGTTAATCTGATCTAGCAAAGATACCATGTCCAGCTCACATCTGTAATTGGGAGACTACTGCTTGGTTGAGCTTATGGTAACCCACTGCTATCCTCCAAAACAAATCTAGTTTTTATAGGGAGCACACTGATGGATGGAAAAGGCATGTGATAAAGACTACTATTCCTGCTTATTTCAGTTTGGAGGAGCACTATTACTTGCCATACACCTCGTATAGTATTGTTTTTGACTTAAAATCTTCACTGGGGAGTGTAAGGTGGTTTCAGTCATCTACTTGGTTTTCTCTACCAACCCTTACCACACAGGACAAGGAACCAGTGTGGTTATCACCAGTACCTAAGTATAGCTGCTCCAGTCAGTCCTCTGAGAACCAGGGAAATGACCAGCAGGTGAGTCTGTGGAGCCAGTGACCTACCAGGAGCCAGACCTGGGTCCAAACTCCATTTATTACCTGACCCCTATCCATCCATTTCAACAAAAGAGTTACATGAGGATGCTTTGGGTCCCTAGATTGAGTACCTCAACTCACACCTTGTATCCAACAGTCCTTGAAAGGTTTTCATGTCCTTTTCCTTATAGTTTCATGAATAAATGGCTTTGGGCAAGGACTGAGGAAATCACTACTCATGTTGCCAAAATTCAGCCTCTGTGCACCAGTGCAGAAAGGCAAAGGGGGCCACAGTGGACTAATCAAGACTATGTGTCCTGCCATGAAGGGGGTTAGTGAGGAGTCTTCCAGTGTTCAAAGAGTAGGTCACGATTGACTTGTGGACATTCTTCTGACTAGTTGGTGGTGAGGTAACTGGGAGTCAACATCAGATCTTTATCAACTTTATTTAGGTATAATGTACATAAAGTAAAAATGTATAAACATTAAGTGTACATTTTGATGGTTTTGACAATGTAAACCAGTGACCAGATAGGTTACCTGTGTGCTTTTTATACTGTCCAGAGACTATATCAGGCCCTGCCTGTGAGAGTTACAAAGTAGCACAAAGCAGCCTTAATATGGTTAACCCCTTAATTAGGTTAGGCCTGGGATGTATGTACTCAGAGGCGCCAACTTCCTCCTAGGCTACCTGTAAGGCTACCTGAGGGCAGGACCCAGCTTGTCCTCTGCTGCATCCCCAGCACCTTGCGGCCTAAGGACACTCCATAAGCATTTGTTGACCTCGCAGCCTATGGACACTCCATAAGCAATTGTTGAAAGACAAATGAATAAACACGTAAAGTTTAAAACGCGTGATGAGTTCACGCCAAAGAAAATATCCATCTGGAGAAGACCCAGATCAATCCTGCGGGTTACAGTAATTAGAAAAAGGCCTGAAACTAAAGTAGTATTTCAAACGGGTCAAATTTCAGTAACATTAAGAAAAAATTCAAAGCTCAGACAAGCAATGGGCAAAGATAAAAAGGGTGGCCTAAAACACTTGCCTAGAGGACACATTGCCTGCACCCTGGTGGCGCACCACCAGATTTCTAGGCAGGGCTCCAGGATTAGCTGACCATAGCTGCACGGCAATGTCCTCCCTCTCACCAATGGGCAGAGAGTAATAGAGATAATAAGCCACATGCACCCAAAATGGCAAGGAAAAGCATCTTCTTCCGTCTCTGCCCACAGTGAGCCTCGCGACGACCAAGCCGAAGGGAGAGGACAGAGATCTCCAAGGCGCCCTCTTCTGGCGAAGGAGAGACTTTAGCCTCCCCTATTCTCGTCCTTCTTTAGGGTAAAACAGGTTGCAGGCCGAATTGTGTCGCCGCAGAAATGTCAGTGACACGCCCCATGACTGCCAAAGAATTAACAGTGCGGTACAGGTTCCGCAGGCTCGTTCCCACAAAAAGAGTGGACCTGCGGGATTCAAGGCCCCGTACTCACCTCCCCAACCACCCTGGTGGGTCGGCTCTCAGAGCCCTCCCTGTCCCCAGCCGCTGAGCACGCGGGTTAGCGGCCCCAGCGTCTCCTCCAGAAGGCCGTTCTCAAGTTCCCTTGCCTGCAGCCTCGAGTCGGAGAGGTGCGCGAGAGCAGAGTGGAGCTTTACTTACACCACCGCATTCATTCCCATCCCACCCACAGCGTACCCGAAAACTCGCGTGTCTCATCAGTTTGAACACTACGGACTAGGAGGACACAGCTCCTTTAAGGCTGGGCGCGCGCGGCGGACCGGAAGTGACGCGCGAGCGGCGTATTCCCGCCCTGCCCTTCGCCGCCTTTCGGTGGCGGGAACTCGGGATGCTTGCTGAAGGAGGCAGCTGTTAAGTGTCCCCGCTCTGCCGCTCGGGGCTTCCCGGGCCTAAGAGTCTCAGCCTGGGGGACGGAGCTAAGACTTCGTGACCACCTCGCCCTTTCCCTGTCCCGGAAATCTCAGGAACGAGCCGGCGGCGTCCTCGCTCTCCATACGAGCTACTGAAAGGCCCAGGCACTGCCGGCGAACACGCGCAGGGAACCGGGGAGAACAGGTGACCAGCGGGAGAAATTGCGAGGATTACCTTCGCCTTTCTCCACTTTTGCGCCCTCGATGCCTCTGTGATGTCTTGCACCCCTTGGTGTACGGGTAGCTCAGCCTTATCATCCTTCAGAGCCCTGCTTTGGGCGATATTACAGCCTGTTGCAGGGATGGACTAATCCAACAACGTTAAAAACCTTAGTTTACAGATATTAACAGTTTATTTTATTCATTGGTTATATACCCCTATGCTAAGCACAGAGCTATGTGTTTAAACAGTTCTTTTGACTTAGTTATCTTAAGAAATGGGCTTTTAGATTCTTTTACAGAAGGGGAAACTGGGTCTGATAAATGGTAATTCAGTCACCGAATCTTATAAAGCATCTATCCTGTGCCACGCCCTGGAAACACAACAGTGAAGAAAAAATTGCACTTCCAAAAAAATAAATAAAATTGCTACTAATGCTGGGGATTTTCAGGCAAACTATCCCTAAAAACAGCCTTGTGCTGCTTGGGTGAATGTTTACCTGAATGTTAATACTTATCTTATGGGTGAGATTTTGAATTTTTTAAACTCCTCATGCTTTTCTGCTTTGTTTTGATTTTTTCAAATAAGCATGCAATCAGAAAAACAGCTATTTACATTTTAACATCAGTGTCTCCTCTCCCCCAGTTCCCTCCCCACAAAAGCTTCTGAAGGCAAGCACAGGCTCTGCCAGTAAAATAGGCTCTTGAGTGGAGCTCTAGGCCCATGAGAAGCAGAGGGTTTTCATTTTTGGTCCTGGTACTCCTCCTAATTTTTGAGTCCATTCTAGGGTCTGAGCTAGAGCTAGGCTGATGACTTTTGAGACCCCTGTACAGTTTGGCCATTAATGCCATCGTACTTATCAAAAAGTTAGAAGTCCTTTTTTCTATAACTCCCTCACTATAAGTAGATTTTTAAGTTCCTTTAGCACTTTGGCCCACTAGTTTATGTCCCACTAGTCCTCAGTAGAATGCATTTAGGGGATGCTGGGTCACGGGGTGATGTCCTTCATGTAGTATTTATTGAATGTCTATATGGGGTTAAGTGTGCTTTCAGGCTATACTTCCTCATAATGGTGTCAAAAGAGCTTTTCCCTTTCTGTCTTAGACCTGGTCAGGGTGAAGTAACCATGCAGGCATTTCTAAAAGGCGCATCTATCAGCACTAAACCACCATCGACTAAGGATCGAGGAGTAACTGCCACTGCCAGAAGTAGTGGAGAGAACAAGAAAGCCAAACCTGTTCCGTGGGTGGAAAAATAGTAAGAACACGCGTTTTTGTTGAAATAATAAATTACCTCTCAGACCAGTTTTGATCACTTTTTCTTTTTAACTTAAGAGGAGGATGATTTGCCTTGCTTGTGAAGTGAAGTCGCTCAGTCGTGTCCAATTCTTTGTGACCCCATGGACTGCAGCCTACCAGGCTCCTCCGTCCGTGGGATTTTCCAGGCAAGAATACTGGAGTGGGTTGCCATTTCCTTCTCTAGGGGATCTTCCAGACCCAGGGATCGAACCAGGTCTCCCACATTGTAGGCAGACGGCTTTACCATCTGAGCCACCAGGGAAGTCCTTGCCTTCCTTTTAAGTGTTGCCAGTTAGGACTTCCCTAGTGGTCCAGTGGCTCAGACTCTGTGCTCCCAGAGCAGAGGGCCCAGGTTCTATACCTGGTGGGGGAACTAGACCCTACGTGCCACAACTAAGAGTTCACATGCCAAAGCAAAAATCAAAGATCCTGTATGCTGCGGCTAAGACCTGGCACAGCCAAATAAACAAATAATATTTTTCAAAAAAATCATCTTTAAAAGAAAATCACCCAATTGTAGAAGGCATAGAACCTTGGAACTGAAACGTACCTTAGAATACTCTAGCTTAATTCACTTATTTTCTGCATGAACTACAGTCTTCTCTGTAACTGAGGTCTGTGGTTTAGGGGGCTGGGATACAGCAGTGAAGAAAACAAAGTTTCTATAAACTGACCACAAGCTCTTAGGAGTTTTGCTTAAATCCGCGTAATCTGTTCCTCTTTTCATTACTGATAACTGGAAATTGTTGAGTTTTTGTTTATATATTTTTGGCAGAAACAACACTGATGAGGCTGTTAAATTTCAGTCAGTTAAGTGATATTATAACAAGTAGTTGTAACCCCTAGTATACCCTCAGTTATTACCAAAGAATTGCAGATTACTTATAAGCCAACTTAGGCCTTCATAAGTTTTGTTTGGCATCAGTAATGCTTTTAAAAATGGGAAATTTCACATAAAAGTCTAGAATCTTTTTATTAAATAAATTACACAAAGGTTAAAATCTAGATTTTCAGCTGCTCAGGAGATTAGGCAGCACTATATTCAGGTTCTCACCTGAAAACACTTAAATGGAATACTACTCATTCTGGAAGGGTCATATGTTCCTCACTTCACTGAAGTCCCTACTAGTGTCTCTTGTCTTAAACTTGCATTTTTCACTCTTGTTATCTGCCTGGACTCTGTAGGTATTTGACTATGAAACCCTAGTTTATTTACTTATTTATTTCTTTGAAACCCTGGTTTATAATACATACTGGTTTTCTAAGATAACATCTGACATAAAATATCTGTCTGGTGTTGGTCTGTTTACTTAGAAAAGTATAAATAGAAAAGAGCTTTTGATTAGTTAACTAAGCACAAAGCCTAACCTTAGTGTTGGATAACTTAGCTTAACAGCATTAGTTATGTAAGACAAAAGTTATACTTCATATTGATTAAGCTTGTTATTTTGTTAGTGTCAAGTGAATACATAATTGTTACCTCTTTTGAGGTTGCTAAATAGGTCTCTCTTTTCAGCTTAGGTGCATGTTGTCAAAACATGTTACTTCCTAGGCAAGTGTTCACTTTACATTTTGAACCAGTTGACATTTGTGATGTTATAAAATAAAATCCCATTGCATAATTTTTGTAAGCACAACAGATGTAAACAATGCATCTCGAAGAGTGAAACGTCACTTCATTTCATTCCTCAGTATTTATTTGCCTGAAGTGAATACAGATGGGGTTTCCATATCCAGTTATGAAAGTTTCTCATTTCATTACTGATATGAGAGAATTATCATTGGTATTTTAACAAAAGGAAAGACTTCTGTGGCTACTGTAATATACTAAATAAGTTTTTTTCCCTCCCCAGTCGCCCAAAATGTGTGGATGAAGTTGCTTTCCAGGAAGAAGTGGTTGCAGTCCTTAAAAAGTCTTTAGAAGGAGCTGATGTGAGTAGCATATGCTGTCTGGAGTCCTAAAGTCATTGGGAGATTTAAGAATTCATTCACCCTCTTCCTTCCTTTATAGCCTCCAGTCCCTTTTAAATACTATTCTGTATATACATGGTAGGCCCTTTATTACTATTTGTACAGTGCAGGAGTAGTTCAACAAATATTTGTTGAGCATCTCTTCTATCCTATGGTGGCCTTGTTATATGGTACACAAGTGGAGTTCATTAAGCAAGATAGACTGGGTCTGTTTGCTCATGAGCTTTCATTTTGGTGGGGAGAGAGAATAAACATGTAAGCACAATAAATGAGAGAATTATAGATAATGATAGCTACCATCCTAAAGGAAATCAACCCTGAATATTCATTGGAAGGACTGATGCTGAAACTGACGCTCCAATATTTTGGCCATCTGATGTGAAGAGCCTCATTGGAAAAGATGCTGATGCTGGGAAAGATTGAGGGCAGGAGGAGAAGGGGGCGACGGAGGATGAGATGGTTGGATGGCATCATTGACTCAATGGAAATGAGTTTGAGCAAACTCCAGGAGACAGTATAGGACAGGGAAGTTTGGTGTGCTACAGTCCATAGGGTTGCAAAGAATCAAAAACGATTTAGCCACTGAACAACAATAGATCCTATGAGAAAGAGTCAAAGATTCTTTGAAAGTATGATTGCTCACCTAATTTTAGGATTTGAACTCTTAATACAATACCAAAAAAAAAAGTGTTCTATTTACAGCGTCATGTCACCTGCTGTGATATATAGGATAAAGTGTCCTTGAGTGTGTTGCATTTTCAATTAATTCAGAGACAAGATAAACCCATGTGAAGAATTAGTAGTTTAAAATTGTATAAGGCAAAGTGTTGCAAGAGCTTAGTGGAGGACGGGAAACAGTTGCAGGTGATAGTGGGATGTGGTTTTTGCTTTATTCTGAAAATTTTCTTCCTTCCTCTCAACCTGGTTGTTTTGAATTAGAGATTCTTTGGGTTTTGATGCCATTATTCTCTTCCTAGAATTACACTGCAACAGTATATATTTTGAAAGACGTTATATTTATAAAACTGTTGAATCTTCTTCACTAGTATTTGTCTTAATTTGATCCACATACCTTTAGCTTTTAATTTTATAATGGCATACGATTTAAATTGCATGCTAATATTGACACAGATTGCAGGACATGATGTTTTTTTAATTGCTATGATTCATCAACTCCTTAAAAAAATGAAGTGGAATTATGATCCAGTTCTTGATTTTATAGCATCTAATTTACAAGGCTGAATTAAGAACTTTCTTCTTTAACTGCTTGTTTAATAATTTGTGTTTCTTTTCAGATTTAAGTTTTTTGAAACTTAGAGTTAAAGTAATTTTTTTAATTTTAAAGAGTAAAGGAAATTAAAATGGATAACCTGTATAGCACAGGGAATTCTGCTTAATGTTATATGGCAGCCTGGATGGGAGGGGAGTTTGGGAGAGAATGGATAATTGTGTATGATTGAGTCCATTACTTGTCCACCTGAAACTGTCACAACATTGTTAATCAGCTATATTCCAATACAAAAAAAATTTTTTTAAAGAAAGAGTAAAGCAAAACAATTCATTCCTTTGTTTACACTAAAGGATATTAAAGTAGAATTATAATTTTTTTCTGATTTTTTAGAACTGATATTGCATGTACAGTCCTTGAGTGCTCTATATTGTATATATTATCAGAGTATTACATAATGTGAGGCTTAATAATTTTACTGTATTTTAAAGAATTTAAAGTATTCTATGTAGTAGTTGACTGGATGAATCATTACAACTACTGAGGTAGTTGGATCAAAGTAAAAGTGAAGTCTTGAAGATGGCTGGGAGGTTTTGTTTTTAAATAGTGAATCTCATAGTTTGTATCTTAAACAGTATGTTACCAGTGTAACGGTAATACTTTTTAAATATATCTATGTATTGGTTTATTTACGTGGCACATTCTGCAGGAGATGCTGAGAACATACATGTGAGTAGAACAAATAAGATTCTAGTCACGCTTCCCATATAGTGAGGTGAACAGGCGTTTTAAGTTAAACCCAACAGCTAAATAAATAACAGTAAATAATTGCAGATTACATCACGTGCAGCAGAGACCACTGAGAGAATAACAGAAGAGACCCTCTTTAGACTGGGTGGTCAGGGAAGGCTTCTGACTTGTGGTACAGCAGGAGTTGATAAACAGAAGAACGGAGTCAGACTTCAGCTCATGGGGAAGTATATGTGCAGGCCAGAAAGTGCTTAGCTATTGGAGGCCATAGTGAGTTGGCATCTGGAAGGAGAGAGAGGTGGTGAGAAAATGATGGACATCTTTGTAGGTTACAGTAAGCAAGTTGATTTGGGGATGTGTTCTGTTTTTCTCAGTAGAGTATGAATGTGGTGAATAGCTTTAAGTAGCAAGTAGAGTGGCATCTGATTCGAGTGACGAATGAATGGATGGGAGGAGGGAGGACGGGGCAAGAGTGGAAGCAAATAAAGCTTACTGCTTAGTTTCCTATGTGCGGTGATGTCCATACATGAAAGGACATACTGAAGAATGTAGTTTCACAAAGACAGATATCATATGATACAGCTTATGTACAGAAATTTTTAAAAAAAAGATACAAATGAACTTATTTACAAAACAGAAACAAAGTCACAGACTGAGTAAACAAATATATCCTTACTAGAGAGGGGAAGGGTTAGTGGGTAGATTGGGAGTTTGAGGTTGACATGTACACACTGCTATCTCTAAAATAGAGAGCCAACAAGGGCCTACTGTATAGCACAGGGCACTCTGCTTACTACTCTGTAATAACCTAAATGGGGCAAGAGTTTGGAAAAAAAGATACATGCCTATATATAACTGAATCACTCTGCTACACACCTGAAACTACCAGTTATATTCCAATATAAAATCAAAAAATTTTTTAAAGTATACAGTTTCATAACAGTGCTCATTAGAATTTAGTACATTTGTTAATCTGTACCACAGATGAGTTGCCTGTTTGATAGGAGCCAAGCCAGCTAGATTTAAGGTTTAAAAGAGCTAGTTATTTAATCTTATCCTATCTTCTACTGATGAAATATATGCAGGCATCCCTACAGGCAGGGTGCATAATCATGATGTGGACTATCCTGTGACAGTAGATGCTTTTTTTTTAATGTTTCTATTCTTGGAACTTTAGCTCATGAAAAGCCCCAGTATGCCATTTTCATTCCTTTTTCCTTGATATTGGCCAAATCCAATTTGGTCAGTGTCCCTTTTGAAGCAACTGACATCTTTATAAAATATAAAATCTTGCCCAGTCATGAGTTCAGATGTGAGATAAAAAACTGACAGAAGCCCAGGATTCCATTCAGAAATAAGAGGTTTTTAATTCCTGCTTTGAAAATCCCACCTATGTATTAGATTAGATATAGAACAATCGTAAGTATTGATTCAGTTTAAGATACTAGAAAGACATCTTGGGGAAAAATGAATAGTGTTTGTGAAAAAGCAGGATTTAGTACTATTATTACTGTAATACCAGTTATATTAAGAAATCTTTGTATTCAGACATATATGCCCTATGAAGGAAGTCATTGCATTCTTCTGTAGACATTTTCAGTCATTTTTAACCTGTATCAGAATATAATTTTTAAAAAAATAAAATTTAACTTCTGCAGCTCCCTAATCTCTTGTTTTACGGGCCACCTGGAACTGGAAAAACATCAACTATTTTGGCAGCAGCTAGGGAACTCTTTGGGTAAGTTGAAATCTCTCTCTTTTTTAAGACTTGACACTAAGTATCTCTGGTACTGCTTTTCTTTCTCTAAAACTTTGCATTTGGTTTTTCTGTGAGTTTGTTGTTGGGTTGATTTTTGTTCTGATTTTTTTTCTTAATAAACCAGTGGACTGTTTTCAGTTCTTCCCCTCCAATAAATTAGTTTGCCTGTACCTTTTGTAACCTTTATTCTGAAACTTGTTCAAGCGTTTGAATGTACTACAAGGAGCCTTGTGATTTTTTTCATCACTTTAAAACTCATTGTCATTTTGGAGACTAGAGGACCCTATCTGCAGTCATGCTGATAGTTTCATCACTCTTAATGGTCATGTTCACGTCTGTGTCATAGAATTTGCTGTTTTGATGCTACTGATGTTGACCACCCCTTCTTGAGTTCTTTCTTGCTCTGGACTTCCCAGGGCCTGCCTCCAGAGTGGCTGGGCCAGCTCCATGCCCTCAAGTATCCTGAGTGTAAGCAGAGTATCATAGTTGATGCAGTATGATTCCAGGTACAGCAGAAAATCTCTATGAGCCACCTTCTTAGAGTCCTCTTCCTAGATTGACAGTGTTTGGCTTAGCCAATTCTTGTAGTAGGGGGGCCTGGAGCCCTTTATCTAAAGTTAAAAGATATATTTCACCCTCTGTCTGGTATCCATGCAACATGCACCAACATAACATCAGCTGTTTTTAATTTATCCAGGATTTTACTATCAGGCATATGGCCTAAGGGTACATTTGAAATCCTACACATGAAAATAATTAGATGCCTCTGAAACCACCAAATACGGAAGGATAATTAGTTCTGTTGAGGTGTCAAGGAAGACAAAAGGGGAAGCTGCTCTGAACCTAGTATTTTGACAGCAACATTTGTTTTCTTAAGAAAATTTTAAAGGAGCTTTTTCGATTAATTCGACAACTCAGATCCAGTCTGAACAGTCCTTAGCAATGCAGTCATAAAGAAGCTGTTAAGTGTAGTTTACTATTAGTTGTTCTAGAGTAAGTTAGTCCAAATTATATAACTTGTAGAAAGGACTTAATTGTAAATCCCACATATAATGGAATATGTGGTTTTAAAATAGAAAATACATGTTCACAGCTTTCTAGATGTTGATGCCCATAGAAAAATGCAGAGGATATCATGCTGTTTAGGAAAAATAAAGACTAAATCCCTACTCCTGTTCTATATATATATATGTGTGTGTGTGTATATACACATACATACACATACACATAGAAAAATGAAGTATTCAAAACAGTGGTTTAGCAGGGTATGCCAGGTGTTTTTATTTTCTTTTAAATTCTCAGATTTTCCTACGAAGAGCTACTTTTAATAATTTTTTTAAAAGAACTAAAAAATAAATAAACTTCATATTTTGATCCAGTAGTTTTCCTTATAGCATGATACTTTTTGGAAAGAATTCAAAATATGCTACATTGCACCATCATTTTAAATTGTAACATATTTAAAACTAAATGTTTAACAATAGAAGGATGTTACCAGTCTTAGGTTAGAAACTCATAGCTATTAAAATGGTTTTTACAGTGTTTATCAAGACATGGCAAGATGTTTATGAACAGTACAAAGTGGAAAATTGATTTAAAATTTAGCACATTATGTGGTATCATCACCTATTTTTTTTTTTTTTTTGATGTATCAGATAAAAGCCAGAATGTTAACTATATGACCTTGCAAAAGAAAATACAGGACTGTGTGCCTTATATCCATATTGTTAACTACGTGTATTTTAAACTATTGAAAAATGTGCAGATGTTAAAATATGGTTTAAACCTGGTTTACTTATGTGCTCTATGATGTTTCTCATTTTTTTTTTTTGACATAGGCCTGAACTTTTTCGATTAAGAGTTCTTGAGTTAAATGCATCTGATGAACGTGGAATACAAGTAGTTAGAGAGAAAGTTAAGAATTTTGCCCAATTAACTGTGTCAGGAAGCCGTTCAGAGTAAGTAAGCTCGCCTTCCCTTTTCTATACCATGTCTTTGTATTTGTTTAAAATACATTTCTGCCAGAATTTCAACTTTTTTCATATTACATCATATTTTTATCTAAATTATTTAAAATTAGAAATGACCTTTCCATTAGTAACTAATTTTAAGTTATTTAGCTATCAGGGGTTTTTAGTTGATATTTTGTCTAAGGAGTATTCATTAGTCAAATATGGTTTGGTGGTACACTCAAAATAAAAATCCTGATTTTTAATAATAATTCAAAAAAAATTAAAAAATTAAAAAATAATAATTCAATAGGGATGTTTAGTCAACTGCGTATACTCCTTAGGTGGCAAAGTTCCAAGGTTAAATTTTTGGTACCTGGCATATATTTAATTTTATATGAGAGCACACTTAGGAATTTGTAGAAAGTGAATGACAGTTTTTGATATCTGCCTTGGATTGACAATATATATATATATATATCATATACTTGATAAGGGACTTAGATCAAGAATAAAGAATTCTTACAACTCAGTAATAAAAAGACAACCCAATTTAAAAATGGGCAAAGGATGTGAATAGACATTACTTACTCCAAGGAATATGTTGTTGTTGTTGAGTTGCTAAGTCATGTCCAACTCTTTTGAAACCCCATGGACTGTAGCCCACCAGACTCCTCTATCTGTGAGGTTTCCCAGGTAAGAATATTGGAGTGGATTGCCATTTCCTCCTCCAGGGGATCTTCCCAACCCAGGGATTGAACCCGAGTCTTCTGCATTAGCCAACGGGTTCTTTGCCACTGAGCCACCAAGGAAGCCCAAGGATGATAAACAAGTGGTCAATAAGCATATCAAAACATGCTCATCAACATCATGAGCCAGAGAAATGCAAATAAAAACCATGTTGAAATACCATTTACACCCATTTAGAATGGCTATATGGAGAAGGCAATGGCAACCCACTCCAGTACTCTTGCTGGGAAAATCCCATGGACGGAGGAGCCTGGTAGGCTGCAGTCCATGCGGTCGCTAAGAGTCGGACACGACTGAGCGACTTCACTTTCACTTTTCACTTTCATGCACTGGAGAAGGAAATGGCAACCCACTCCAGTGTTCTTGCCTGGAGAATCCCAGGGATGGGGGAGCCTGGTGGGCTGCCGTCTATGGGGTCGCACAGAGTTGGGCATGACTGAAGCGACTTAACAGCAGCAGCAGCAGAATGGCTGTAATCAAAAAGACAGAAAACAACTGGTATTACCAAGGATGTGGAGAAATCAGAACTCTTATACATTGCTGGTTGTGATGTAAAATGGCACAGCCACTTTGAAAACAGTTGGCAGTTCCTCTAAAAGTTAAATATGACCCAGCAATTCCAGCCCTACAATATATACTGACAGGATATGAAAATATATACACATGTACACAAATGTTTATAGCTGCAGCATTCATAATAGTCAGAACATGGAAAAAACCCAATATCCATCAACTAAAGAATGGACGAATGAAAAGATAGTATGTTCATCCATTTGCCGTAGTATTTGGCAATAAAAGGAATTGAAATAATGAGATACAACATGGTTGAACCTTAAAAACATTACATTAAGCAAAAGAAACCAGTCACAAAAGACAGCATATTATGTTGACAATATATGATTCCATTTATGTTGTGTCCAGAATAGGCAAACCTGTGGAAACAGAAGGTAGAGATTCCTGATTGCCTATGGCTGGGAAAGTTGGGAGAGAAGCGAAATGACTCCTAATGGGCACAGGGTTTCCTTTTGGAGTGACTAGAATGTTCTAAAGTAGATTGTGATAATGATGTATGAATTAACTCCTGTGTATTTCTCTGAATCAGTGGAAAGCCATGTCCTCCTTTTAAAATTGTGATTCTGGATGAAGCAGATTCTATGACCTCAGCTGCCCAGGCAGCTTTAAGACGTACCATGGAGAAAGAGTCTAAAACCACCCGATTCTGTCTCATCTGTAACTATGTCAGCCGGTAAGTGTTATCGCCCTAAAGATAGATACCAGGGAACCTTACTTTGATAGCCCCAAACAGAGGAAAAAAATGTTTCAAGGTTACCCTTAGTTTCCCCTTCATCAAATCTTGATTTTTCTTAATAAAGTTCTTTGGGGGAGTTTTTGTAGACAATGACTTGTTTTTTTCCAATATTTTACAGAATAATTGAACCTCTGACCTCTAGATGTTCTAAATTCCGCTTCAAACCTCTGTCAGATAAAATTCAGCAGCAGCGGTTACTAGACATTGCTGATAAAGAACATGTCAAAATTAGCAAAGAGGTAATTACTATTACTGTTACAGCTAGTGTAAATTAGTAATTCCTTTGATGAATGCCTATGAAGAAGCCCTGAGAGTCAATTTTGTATTGCTTCAATTTCTGATGCCAGTTGCTCAGACAAAGTTAAGTGAACAACTGGAATGTCTAGGAATTATAGGTTTAGCCTTTCTGTTGCTATTAGAAATTTATTATCTGTCAATATTTCAGACTCAAAGCTGAGGCAAATTTCATACATAGACTACAAATTCTTCAACAGCAAATCTCTGCATAGTCATTACTAATACTTCTGTGCAAGAATTAATTAGGTATGATGCAATTCTGGTAATGATAGAGTATATACACCCCTATTCATTGCAACAGAATTTAACCATAATTTATGTAATCAAAGCTGTCTCCATGAATCCTGCCACTATAGAATTGACATTCTTTATTAAATTCATCCTTAATTGGCCGTGACAGGTTAAGAACAACTTTTTTCTCTTTAGGGAATAGCTTATCTTGTTAAAGTGTCAGAAGGAGACTTAAGAAAAGCCATTACATTTCTTCAAAGTGCTACTCGACTAACAGGTGGAAAGGAAGTCACAGAAAAAGTGATCACAGATATTGCTGGGGTAAGAGCACTGGGTATCCGAAAATTCTTTGACTTTTTTGTGACTTAAATTTACTTCAGCAGATAGTGATTATGTTCTGTCTATTCAAGCTGCTTCAACAAATGCCATAGACTGAGTGGTTTATAAACAGCATTCTCAATTTTAAAGATCAAGTGCCCACAGATCCAGTGTCATGTAGAGGACATACTTCCTAATTCAGACTGGTTCATACCTCCCTGCATCCTTCTGTGCTAAAAGGGAGTATTTGGTTAAGGGCATAAATTCAATTTGCAAGGGCTACACTCATGACCTAATCACCTCCCAGTGGTGTCACCTCCAAATACTATCATGTTTTGTCTGTAGCTTATAGTAGCTGGGAAATATCAGAATGCAGGCAGGGATGTGGCTGTTAAATTTCAAAGGGTGGGTCCTATCCAAGGGATAAGTGACTAAAGGAATTCTTGTGCCACACCCTTGTCTTCAGATGGTCCTTTCCAAACTTAGCTCTGTTTACTGTAATGAAACTGACCAACTGGCCTCTGTATTGACATCTAGGAGAAAGGATTTTGTAAATGCCTTCTTTTGGTTACATGGCAGTGCCTGATCTTTTAAAGATGGGCATGCAAATCAAGGCTGGACCTACCTATCTGGAGCCTAAAAGTTTTTTGCCTTCCTGTAACTGCAAAACATGTGCTGCCTGAAAGCATTTAACAGGGAGTGGGTACGAGACTGGTAGAGAAGTCAACTGTCTTCACCCAGAAACTAATTCTTTTAGGTAGTACCAGCTAAGACAATTGATGGAGTATTTGCTGCCTGTCAGAGTGGCTCTTTCGACAAACTAGAAGCTGTGGTAAAGGTAAAGTGACTCTACTAGCCTTGGGGGAGGGTGAAGGGATAATAATGCTAAAATATATACATTTTGGTTATAGGACTTAATAGATGAGGGTCATGCAGCAACTCAACTTGTAAATCAACTCCATGATGTGGTGGTAGAAAATGATAACCTTTCTGATAAACAGAAGTCTATTATTACAGAAAAACTTGCTGTAAGTAGGCATTCTACATTTCAGCACAACATACACACCACACCCACAAAAGGGCAGTTTTACTTACTATATTTCATTTTCTTGTAGGAAGTTGATAAATGCTTAGCAGACGGCGCTGATGAACATCTGCAACTGATCAGCCTCTGTGCTACTGTGATGCAGCAGTTAACTCAGAATTGCTAAAACTATATTCAGTATGTATTTCATAAGCAATTTATAATAAAATAACCAAAGCACCTTTAAAGTGAATATACAATTTATTTAACATTCAAACTTCATTAAGACATGTGCAATATGGCAATTTTACTGGGGGTTTAACCCTACCTAGGATGATTGCTTGCTGGGGCTTAGCAACAGGGTCCAGTTCACACTTAGCACTAATTAAATACTTTATTGAATAAATATAATACCAAACAAAATGCATTCAAAAGCTAAAAAAAAAATCAATTTTAAAGGCCTTTCTATTCAGGCTAATGACAAACACAATAAAGGCAGATATGCTAGTTTAACATAATTGGCTGATTTTATACAGCACTTATATCTTTTAGTCCACAAGTATATTATTAAATGATAGAGAACATCTAATACAACCATTTCTACAGAACTAGGAAATAAATTTCTAAGAAAGAAAGATTTTACAGACCCCATCTTTTATACCCACCCCAACAGTCTAACTCTAAAGAGGATAAAGCCAATGACTTTCCTCACAAGAGCTCACGACTAATGTCGCTTTGCTATCAAAATCTGTATTTCTGATCCGTTATGAGCATTGAGACAAGATTCAAATATTCCCAAAGAAAGAAGCACAATGCACGTTGTGATCGCCTATTCAGCAACAGCGAGCACTGCATTCAAAACTATCTCATCCCAGGAATTAAATAAGGTCGGCCACATTCATTGGCATTTCCTCCACTGTAGTATTGTAGAAAGTCTCAATGTCACGAAGAATCCTCTTGTCTTCTTCAGTAACAAAGTTTATAGCCACACCTTTCCTCCCAAATCGACCCCCTCTGCCAATTCTGTGTGAGGAAAAGAAATCAGCCATTAGAATATATTACTTCTCACATGCTGCATGAACTACTGAACATGATGATCCACTTGTTAACCATCAGCTGCTGTTTACTTATCAAGGTTATAGTTCGTGCTTCTAATTGGAGCACTAGCTGCTCAATATCTAGAGAAAAAAATCTTCCTCTGCAGTTAGTGCCAAAAGGATTCAAGGCTTGTCTGGCTGCAAAATGAGATTTTATCAGGTGTTTTGAGCATTACTTTTCTTTTTTAAAGCAGATGACAGTATTGTGTTTGGGGTAGTGAATTTAAAGCCCATACCAAAGTGGGCCAGCCAAGAGCAGATGTCGGCCTGGGACAGATGTCAAACACCAGGGATAAAACAAAGAAGTTATGTAATCCATTTCGACGCACTTCTGGAACTGTAAACTGCAAATACAAATGCTGCAAGGTTAACTACTGTCTAAAACTTAACAACTTTTTCCAGTGGGAAAACAAGTATTTGGTATGGTAACCCAAACTTATCACTGCTTTTTTGCTCAGTTTCACACGTTGTAACTCAAATTACTCAAACGTGTTTACCTCCAAAACATCTCTTTAACCTTCCTAATAGAAACCAGACAATACAAACCACCTAATAGGCTAATACACAAAATGCCTTAGCTGGAGCATGTTAAAATATCAAATAATCATGACAAAAAAAAAAAAAACAAGTATAAATACCGACTCGCTCTTTATTCAAACAGTGTGCTGTTTCGCTTATGATTCCACGTCCTAAATTACGTCAACGCCGTTTCTGAGTGCCATCTCGTCATCAACTGCTGCTATCGACTCCTGTATTTTTTAAAAAGTCTTTTTTTACATCATATAACAAAGTACAATTCAATTTACTTAGGGATAAAGCCACTATAACTAAACCAGGGACTGCTCAAATTGCTACCAGACAACACCAAGAAAATCCCAACTATAGAGGAATCACCAAGAAAGCACATGGACACAAGAGCATCACTAAAAATAAAGCTCAAAAATAAGCTAAGACCAACAGATCTAAAACAACCTGATCTCTATGTAGAGTCCACAATTTGGGCAACATTCACAACTGTTTTCCCACTGTGCACAATCTTCCCAAGTACAGTTTTAATTATATCCTACCAAGTTACTATGTCTTAATACTTAATTCCCTGATTTGAAGTTACCTTTCAGACAATTTAGTCAGTAGAAAAGCAATGAGTTACACCAATACATCACTAAGTCAAGATGCCATCTACTCACCTGTGAATATAGTTTTCACGATTGGTAGGTAGATCATAGTTTATAACCAATGACACTTGTTGCACATCAATTCCACGAGCCTGAAATACAGTGATAATGATGTTCAAATTCTATGTAATATAGGGGCTTCCCCAGTGGAAAAAAAAAAAGACATGGGTTCAATTCCTGAGGTCCCCTGGAGAAGAAAATGGCAACCCACTCCTATATTCTTGTTGGGGAAATCCCTGGGCAGAGGAGCCTGGTAGGCTACAGTCCGTGTGATGTAGGCCACAAAATAGTAATGAACTATACTAAGTGGTATAGCTCACTGTGGAGCATGGCCTCCTTTGTTCTCCCAAATAGCCCGAAGGTGGTAAAGGCCATTAAGAAACCTTCCCCCAATAACAAACTTTTGGTGGATTAAAAAGAGCATTAAAATACTTACCAACAAGTCAGTAGTGATCAAAACACGGCTTGACCCTGATCGAAATTCCCTCATAATAACATCTCTTTCTTTCTGGTCCATGTCACCATGCTGCAAAGTAACAAACCTATTAATTCAAGAATCACCAATCAAATCAGTAACTTAACTTTATCAGCATGTATGAGACCAAGCGTTCCTGGCTGCTACTGGAGCATAGCAGACAGGTATAGTAAAGAAACAACTTTATTTTTAGCAGGGGGAACGACAACACAGCACTTAGCAGCTATATTGTAGTCTAAATCCTGCTTGAGTGAAAGCAGAGGTTTCAATTACCATTACTAGGTTAGAATACCTCTTACCAGGGCAGAAACTGTGAAGTCCCTGGCATGCATTTTCTCTGTGAGCCAGTCCACCTTGCGCCTTGTATTGAGAAAAATAACAGCCTGTGTAATTGTCAGTGTCTCGTACAAGTCACAAAGTGTATCCAACTTCCATTCCTACAGTAATTCAAAGAGAAAGTAACAGTCACGAACAACTGTTTCAAACTTCCATTCTTTAAAAACTCATTTATTAGATTGGTCTAAAGACATATTGCACCAAATCTTAAGACAAAGGACACTGGACATTAAGAAAGAGGTCCACCCCAGTCTTTACAATCTAGTGCAGTTTCTCTTCTTCTTGTGTATACTCTGCTAGCATTATTACAAAAACCAAGGTTATCTTGGTTTCTGTAATTTTAGCACAGTGCTTATACAAGAAGGTAAAAACCTAACTTTTTAACAATTAGAAAAATTACCTCTCTTTCAACATTAATATAAAACTGTTTGATTCCTTCAAGGGTCAATTCTTCCTTTTTCACCAAAATTCGAATTGGATCTCTCATGAATTTTTTGGTCACTTCCAACACATCCGTTGGCATTGTGGCAGAAAGCAACACCACCTTAAAAAGATACGTTGTCACACGTAGTTAGCACAACTTTCACAATACTCAAGAGAAAACATTTTGAAATCAAGCACCTCTGAACATGGAATTATACCAGATAGAAATAGTTATCCATCAGTTGCTGTTAAGTAGGGGGAATGACACAAAACACTTCAACTGTAATAGTGCCTGTGTTAAATCTGATCTCCAGCAATTTTAGGGGACTAAAATAAAGCTCACCTGAATACTAGTATTTAATTTTTGGAAAATCTCATAGATTTGATCCTTAAACCCTCGGCTCAGCATTTCATCTGCTTCATCCAAAACGAACATTTTGATCCATTTTGGAGCTGTTAAAAAATAAAAGTCATACCATCATATCTAAATTCTCAGGCATACTATTTATTTATTATAGTAAAAACTACTCATCAGCAATACTTACAGAGATATCTTCTGTTTAACATATCGAACACTCTCCCTGGTGTCCCAACAACAATATGTGGTGCTTCAGCCTGCAGTTTTTGCATTTCATTTCGAACATTTGTTCCACCAATGCAGGCATGACAAGTTGCTCCCATATAATCTCCAAGTGCCAGAATTACCTTTTGGATCTGAAAGCCAAAAGCTTTAATTATTATCCTGCAGAATTACAGGCTTGTGACTATAACTTCGAAAGCGTAATGCCAAGTATCTGGTCTGCAAATAGCTTTAATGCATGCACAGCACTTAACTACTTCCAAGCTTAAAATGCAGACCAATCTAACTACCTCAAAATAAACTTTTGTGAAAACATCTTGTGCCTCATCAAACTTTGAATCCTAATGCCCCAGGTACCACCTAGGTAAGTAACAAAAAATACTTCCTCCACTATCCCTCACTGTGTAGGAAAGTGTAAGTAGTGATTAAAAAAAGTAGCAGTTTTAGCTGGAAGTTAATATTTATCCCCGAAGGGTACTGTGACTTAACAATCTTGGCCTTAATAAAGCCTACAGGTTAGCAAGGCTTTACTTCAAAGCCAATAGAGCAGTGAGCTTTGAAAACTGCAGCATGCAAAAGATGTTATCACAAACTACTGAGACTGTCAAAGGAGAACGTCACTGCAGTTTTCATGTTGCACAACTGCATTCAAACTTAAAAATGAAAACGTGTCTAGTCCACCCTGAACAGAAACCTCCAGTTTCTCAGTCTGTTACACAACCCTGCAAACCATACCTGCACACCCAGTTCCTGTCTAGCTTTCAACAAAACTCCCTGCATGCATGGACAGTTAAAAGGAGGGCTCTATAGGACAAATTTATACTAAGCTTTAAATTCTTCACAGTTGTGAAACCTGAAACCTATGCAACACGCAAGCAGTTTTTTTCAACTACACTATCAATACCTGTTGAGCCAGTTCTCTGGTGGGGGCCAATACTAGTGCTTGGGTCTCCTTGAACTCAATCTCCAACTGTTGCAGGATGGAAATAGCAAATGTGGCTGTCTTGCCAGTACCTGACTGAGCTTGAGCAATCACATCATACCCTAAAAAAAGTAGGATACATATTTACCGATCCCACATCAAACCGTTACTTCTAGTTCACACCATGTATTCCATTTGGAACATGAATTATGCCCAAACAATAAAAGTGATCAGCAATGAGTATTCTCTTCATTTCAGGTCAGTCCCGAAAGATGATTGCCATCATTTCACTTTAAGGAATACAAATAAGCGCTAGTTCCCCAAAAGGTAATTTTCCCATATTAGAGGGGAAAAAGATCCAGATCTATGTTTAACAGTTAACTCATTTTTAAGAAGGGTCAGCAAGTTCTTTTACCTTTAATACATGGAATAATAGCTCTCTGCTGAATAGCTGATGGCTTCTCAAAACCATAAGCATAGATGCCCCGAAGAAGAGACTCCTTTAAGTTCATATCATCAAAGTTATCAACAATCTCATTCCAGTTGCTCTGAAAGTTAAAAAAAAAAAAAAGGAATAAATGGGATGAACCAACCCACCTTTCCAACGTTCCAAATTCCACATCTATTTCTTACCTCGATGACACCATCGGGGTCCATTCCCTCTGGGCCGCCATGTTCTCTGCTGACAAAAATACTGTAGTTAGAGAACATCCCTTCCTCACAACCCCAAAACTGCACATTCAGGGGGATAAAAGCCCTTTCATAACCGGTCTCACCCGGTCACCCTCCCAGGCACGTGTAAACTTTCTAAACGATTAGAGGAGGATGGTGCCGCAGAGCACACGACATACTGCGCGCCACTCAAAGGTTAGGAACCAGGGACGCCCGGAAACCCTACGGACGCAGGCCCTTCCCCCCAGGCCCGAGCGCTCCCCTCTCGGCCACGGACCATCTCGCGAGAGCTCCACGCGCCGAGCTCCGCCCCTAACACTGCGCAAGCCGGGGTGATTGACGCGGGCCAAGGCCCGGCAAGGCCTTGCCAACGGTTCGCCGGGAACGTGTGGCCGGCCCGGCCCGGCCTCTAGCCGCCGCCGTCCTGCCCTTACCCGAACCTATCGTCTAGCGCCCCCAAACCGCGCGGTTGTCCGCGAATAAAGCTTCGGGCCCCAATTACACTGTACCGACTGCGGATTGCGCCACGGCTTCCACTAAACGCCGGGCTCCGCAGAGACAGGGGAAACTGCCGCGATTTCAAGGCGTATTTGGGGAAAACACACTCTTTTACCACCCCGTTTTCATACTCTTCCCCCACAACCTAGGCCCTACCCACCATGGAAGCTTCTCGAAGGACAGTGGGGTACTGTACCCCAAGGCAATGCCTAAAACCCAGGATTCCCTGCCTCCTCACCACCTATTACAATCTCCACCGGCGTCTTAGGACCTATAGCACAGAACACCACCGATGAAGCGCCATACCTGTTATAATCCGCGGAGCCACCAGACATGATCCGAAAAACCACTCAGTGCCGGACTGAAAAGACAGCCCGGCCGCGCCACCCGTTTTTTATAGGCTCGCGGCCGGAACCCGTTTTCTGCGGAGGAATTTTTCCTTCGCGCTTCGGCTGGCCAGAAAATTGTGACCCTAAAGTGCTTATCTCAGAAAATATCCTAAGCAAATCGGTGTTAAAGCCAAAATTAGGTTATTTGCCGATATTACAGGGCTGCTGAGAATCCCAGGACCCTGGGGAAGGTTGGAACTCTTTGCTCTGCAGCGGAAGAATATTGCAGCAAGCGGTAGGCCGACCGCGCTCCCGGCCCGCCCTGTTCCTACGGGGTTTCCGCATCCCCGAAGCAGAGGCAGCTGGGGCGCTGGACAGGACCGAGAGGCGGAAATCTGGGGTGCCCGGGGCTCTGGGCTCCCCCGGCTTCCCCGCCGGTTAGTGGGGCCAAGCTCGCCAATCCAGCGGCGCTCCGTGCCGGAGAGGCAGGCAAGTCTATACGCTGCACTGGAGGGGACTTGGGTTGTTCCGCCTGTTCCCACCGCTACCTAACTTGAAGATGAAGAGCCTCCTGGCATTTCGCCGGAGCATTTAACAGCCTGCAGACCTTGACTATGTGAAATCCTGCTTTGGAAAATGTCGGCTACCTAACATGTCCTGGAAGGTCCCGTTTACCGTGTATCGTGCAGGGCGAAAAGAAATAGTGTTCTCTGCACATATCTCTGGGGTAGCCACCTCCATTCTTGTCATGTTGCCTCTGGTCTTTTCTCATTCTCTCTTTAATACAATGCTTATAATATTTTAACAGGCGTGAGAAATGGCAGATAAAATCATTGTAAACTTTTGCAAATATAGGGGTAATATTCCTTGAAACGCAAGAATTTAAATGGATACTTCCGTGGCAGGTACAGCTCCATGTGGCTTTGGAATTACATAGCTTTTGGTTCTGGTCTTTTTTTTTCCCCCTAAAGGTTTTTTGAATTGTAACTGCTTGTATATAATGAACGTTGATTTATTGAAACTGAGAGCAGTATAATCCTTGCTGCTTAAATAAGCTCCATGATTCGTAAAGCTCCAGAGGTTTTCCAACTGTAGCCCTAACCCAGACTCGTTAATAAAACAAAGAGAATAGTATATTCAGTCATCTAACTTTAAAATACAGTCCCACTCATACCGCAAGATAGCAGGAATACGCAAGAAAATATTTTCTCATTAATTCAGAAGGACAGCCTAAAGTATGATAACTAGAAAAAATGATTCAACTTTCTATATTTGTGTATTATATTCAACTTAGTTGGTTCTAAATGCCATTTTTTTCTTAAAACAATTATGTTTTAGAAAATTATCATGCTGGAAATTGTGACAAAAACTTATACCCAGATGACAAAGTGTACTTGGCCCTCCGTCCAGGGATTTCGCTCCCAATCCATCCCTTTATAATGTTCAAATCCAGATTTGAAATAATGCCAGGCATTTTCTGAGAATGGAGGTCAGAGGTCCTTGTTGGCTCATCCAAAACCTACTAAAAGTCTCCTGGGATCCAGGAAACGGAAGAAAATACTTAATTAGAAATATGGCCAACAGTTAAGTCTCACTTGAGTCTTTACGGTGAATCAGTCAACCGTGGGGGAAATCAATCAACAATTAACACCGAATTGTTGAGTGATTTCCTTAGGTTTAGCACTACTGTTACATGCTGTGGAGGATTTCCAGAGTATCTTAACAGGAAATAATCAAGGACTAAAACTCTAGTTTTAGGTCACAGTTGCTCAACGGGTTTCAAGGTAAGAAAGCTCCTTAATCTAAAATTCAGCAAAAATCCAGACCCACATACCCTGCAAGTCTAAAATGTATTTCAAATAAATGCTGTGTTTACTACATTTTCAAGTGCTTACTCAATAACATTAATAAGTAAAAAATGAGATAAAGACCCAAACAAAACAGACACTTGAACAAAGTTTTGCATATCAACACAGAGCATACTGTTAAACTTTTTTACTTACCCGAGATCTAAAGTTAGATGGCCGTCTTTAAGTTAACTACAAATTGCTTCTTTGCTAAGCTGGAACGTAGGAGGCTATTTATACTGCAAATATACTAAAACTGGGCTTCTATCCCTTTGTGAGCCACAATTGTAAATCCATCTAGCAATTTTAAGTCAATGATCAGCAGAGGAATCATGGAATTAGTATGGATGTGTCAGTATGACATGAAAAAACAGTAACAAAACATTTAAAGAGTATGCTTTATGTTGGGTGATGTCACCCTGTAGAAAGGACCAAGTATTCTCATGATTCAACGACAACTACATTGTGTGCCTTCTTGCCAATCTAACATTAAAGGCCTCAGTTGATTTTTAAGTAACAGCTATGCATTTAAAGGAATGTCTTGGTAAGCTATTGATACACAAAAGTTTGTTAAGGTGTGTTTGGATCTTTTGGGCTTGTCTGGCTCAAGTGGTAAAGCATCTGCCTACAACTCAGGGGAGTCGGGTTTGATCCCTGGGTCAGTAGGATCCCTTGGAGAAGGGAATGGCTACCCACTCCGTTATTCTTGCCTGGAGAAGTCCATGGACAGAGGAGCCTGGCAGGCTATCCAAGGGGTCACAAAGAATCAGGCATAACAGGATAACTTTCACTTTGGATCTTTAATTCATTTATTACTTATTAATGTTGTGTATTATTTAGTAAACACACAAGATAATACATCTATCTATAATTTAAGTGTTTAGAAAGAATTGCCTTGAGCTGGACAGGAACAGTGCGTCTTTATTATTTGGTTACTGGAGGAAATTAAGAGGCTAGATTCTGCTTGAATGGCGACAGTGTCCACTGAAGCAGTTTGGACAGTGGCACTCACTGCCGCATTCTTCACAATAACTTTTTTTTCCTTTGCTGCTCGGCTTGTGGGATCTTAATTCCCTGATCATAGATTGAACCTGGGCCTTTGGCACTGAAATTACTAAGTCCTAACCACAGGACCGGGAGTTGGTGAAGGACAGGGAGGCCTGGTGTGCTGCGATTCATGGAGTGGCAAAGAGTCGGACACGATTGAGTGACTGAACTGAACTGAACCACAGGACCACCAGGGAATTACCCTCCACAATGACTTTTAAAACCATCTATGTGAAGATAGGTAAAGATATTAATAGAGTTGAAAAATGGAAAAAATTGAGGAGGACCATGGAATGGGGTGTTGAACAAGGACAAGTTTATACTCATTAATCCAGGTTATTAAATTCTATTGTGTAATCAAGATATGGAGGTTTTTCTAGCTCTACCCTTATAAAAACTGAAATAAAGATACATTTATTGTACTTCAAATCAATACATCTTAAACCATGGTATGGGTAAAAATCAATAGGAAGAGCTATCTGAAATGCAGATTACATGGACTCCACCCTCCCAACCCAGATCCAGTAGATCTGATCTGAGGTGGGGCCAGCTTTTTATTTTGGAAAATTCTAAACCTAAAGAAAAGTTACAAGAGAATGCAACAAATGCCAAATGTTTGTCACACCAGTTAACAGTTCACTACATCTGTTTTCTCTCATATTTATCCATGACGTTTTCTTAACTTCTGAAAGTCACAGACATAGACTGTTCAGTCCTAATGCTTCAGTACTGCATCCTAAAAACAATGATACTCTTTTCATAAAAGCACAAAAGTATCATTATACTCCCAAATTTACTGTTGATGTGATAATAACTATAAAACTATCTATATTCAACATTTCTCAAATGTCCCAGTAATTTACTTTGTGACCTTAAAAACAAATATCTAGGATTTTCTCATCAGAAATTCTATTACATATACATGTGTATACATTGTGTGTGTGTGTAGTGTGTGCTTGTGTGTCTTATGACCTCATAAATCTGGTTTGGCTGTTTTTCATGTCTGTCATAACACTGACATTTTTGAAGATTCCAGACCAGTTTGTTTTGTTTCTTAGTTTTAGAATGTCCCTCACTTTTAATTTCTGTGATCATTTCCTTATTAAAGATTTGTCTTCAATATTTTTGGCAAGAATATTACATGTAGGTGGCAAAGCATCTTCCCCAATCCTTCAGGTTAGGAGGTGTTAGAATCACCCATTACCCCTGTGCGATTTTGATTCAAGTTAGTCTAAAAACAAAACAGTTTCCCAGGCGACTCAGTGGTAAAGAATCTGCCTGCCAAGCAGGAGATGTGGTTTTGATCCCTGAGGGGGAGGAAATGGCAGCCTACTCCAGTATTCTTTCCCGGGAAAAACCCCATGGACAAAGGAGCCGGGCAGGCTCAGGGCAGGCTCAGTCCATGGCGTTGCAAGAGTCAGACACGACTTAGCAACTAAACAATGACAGACAGCACTTTGACAGGAACCTGCTTTTAAAAACATTATTTTAAAAGAAATATGTATATATATGTGTGTGTATATATATATATATATATATATATATATATATTCTTTGCAGTGATACTGAAGTCTCTGGTCTAGGACCATACCTTTTATAAGGTGTGAGAGACCATGGCAGTGTCTAAGAATGGAATAAATGATGATGCCTTTGGAAAAAAAAAAAAAAAAAACTTGAAAATTTATGTTTTATTTGAAGAAATAAAACTTGGTCAGAGTTCTGTATTATCAGCTCAAATCCTTTATTTAAACTGCTAAAAGCATTCAATTCAGTTCAGTTCAGTCACTCAGTCGTGTCCGACTCTGCCACCCCATAGTCTGTAGCATGCCAGGCTTCCCTGTCCATCACCAACTCCCGGAGTTTACTCAAACCCATGTCCATCGAGTCAGTGATGCCTTCCAACCATCTCATCTTCTGTCACCCCCTTCTCTTCCTGCCTTCAATCTTTCCCAGCATCAGGGTCTTTTCAAATGAGTCAGTTCTTCGCATCAGGTGGCCAAAGTATTGGAGTTTCAGCTTCAGCATCAGTCCTTCCAGTGAATATTCAGGACTAATCTCCTTTAGGATGGACTGGTTGAATCTCCTTGCAGTCCAAGGGACTCTCAAGAGTCTTCTCCAACACCACATTTCAAAAGCATCAATTCTTTGACACTCAGCTTTCTTTATGGTCCAACTCTCATATTCATATATGACTACTGGAAAAACCATAGCTTTGACTTGACAGACCTTTGTTGGCAAAGTAATGTCTCTGCTCTTTCATAAGCTGTCTAGTTGGTCATAGCTTTTCTTCCAAGGAGCAAGCATCTTTTGATTTCATGGCTGCCATAACCATCTTGATTTTGGAATCCAAGAAAATAAAGTCTGTCACTGTTTCCATTGTTTCCAGTCTATTTGCCACGAAGTGATGGGGCTGGATGCCCTGATCTTAGTTTTCTGAATGTTAAGTTTAAACCAAGTTTTTCACTCTCCTCTTTCACTTTCATCAAGAGGCTCTTTACTTCTTCTTCACTTTCTGCCATAAGGGTGGTGTCATCTGCATATCTGAGGTTATTGATATTTCTCCCGGCTGAAAGCATTAACAACAAATAAACAACTAGTATGGTATATGACATAGTGCTGGGTCCTTGCAGACACCAAGAAAATTAAAGGGGGGCACAATTCTTGCTTTGGATCCAATTGAGAAAGTGAAAGAGCACATACAAACAACTTGAGAACAATTTTCAGTCAGTTGATTAAAGATTACAAAACTTTGTAATACTTGGTGAGAAAACATACTCTTATGTTGTTGGGAGTTTAGTGTAATATTTTTGAGGCTATTTTAGCAGTATGAAGAATTAGATTGCACACGTCCTTTGACCCAACAATTCCAGTTAAGAGTTTTAGACTGGGCATGTAATAGCACAAGAACCCAAAACTCTGTCCCTCTTGCCCACCTGTCATCTCCTTCCCCACCCCCACTCCCCTCAGTGCACATTCCTTTCCTCATTATTTTGAGACAACTTAAATGCCTGCCAAAATAAGATTGGTTAATAAGTTATATGCCATGTACATTAGTTAGTCTCTTCTGGGAAGAGAGAATAGACACGCTTTCCTTATTTCTTACACTTAATACAAGTCAAACCCCTGCATGTTACATATACAGCAAACCCAAGAACACTGAGAGGTAGAGAAACTAGGAACTTGGAGATGGACTTGGTGGTAAGTTCCCTGGGTTTTCCTCTTGTGTCATGTATCCCCAGTTGGAAATGAAGAAGTCAGCAACCCAGAAAAGCTAACAGGCAACAGATCAAAAACAAGGTCCAGCAAAAGTCTGCTCCTTCTATCCAGAAGCTGAAGAAAAGGGGCATCCTGGGGAGACGGAAAAGCTTCAGACAATAATCTATTCCAGCCAAACACCAAAGAAGAAACTAAACTGTGGTCCTACTCACAACCACACCAGCAAAGGCCAAGGGGGAAGCCTATGATTCCACCCCCACAAGAATCATGGGGCACCTTGGTATTCCCACCACCACTACTGTGGTGTCACAGAGACCTCAGGGAAGCCTGCACTTCCATACCCAGCAGGCAGTAACCAAGGCACTGTTTCCTCCTTACTGAGGTGGTGGCAATTCAGAATATCAGCATGCTCGCCATCTCACAGTGGCAACAAGGTCACTTGTCACTGTGCTGGTGGAGAGCACCTGGGAGCTGGAATTCCCAGCCCCGCCCAAGAGTAACAAGGGGCACCTCCCTCAGCTGTCCCCTGAGGCTAGTAGGGAACTGGACTTTCATCTCCTGGCAATAGAGAGGTAGTGCCAGAGAGTGTCAGAGAAAGCCAGCTAAAACAAAAGATTTAAATAAGATCTAATAACCATGTGAAAAAAATGCTCATTATCGCTGGTCACTAGAGAAATGCAATCAAAAGCACAAGGAGATGGCACTTCACAGCCGTTAGAATAGCCATGATTTAGAAAACCAGCAACAGCACAGAAAATAATAAGTGCTGGCAAGGGTTGGGAGAAACTGAAACCCTTGTACATTGTTGCTTATGGTGACTCTTCAAAAATAAACTCAGTGAGAATTCCCTGGCAGTCTTAAAATCAAATTGTCAGCAGAGCTGTCTCTGGTCCTTCTGGAGGTCTTAGGGAAAAATCTGTTTTTTCCTTTCCCACCTTCTAGAGGCTGCCCATATTCCTTGGCTCCTGGCCACATCCCTTTGCTTCCATTATTGTCACATCTGCTCTAACTCTGACCTTCTTCCTTTCCTCATATAAGGACTTGTGGTTCCAGTGGGTCCACCTGGATAATCCAGAATAATCCCTCCACCTGGGACCTTTAACTTAATCACACCTGAACAGTCCCTTTTGCTATGCAGGATAACATAGTCACAGGTTTGGGGGATTAGGATGTAGACATATTTGGGAAACATTATTCTGCCTGCCACAATGACCAATCAGCTTTTTTGAATAGTGTATAGAGAACCAAGAGGAGACAGTAAAGACATTATTAGAATAAAGTTGAAAAGTTTCTAAGAAGTTGTGCATTTTAGTCCAAAAGTGGCAAAATGATTTTTTTTTTTTTTTTTTGCTTCTTTTATTCTTAGGTTAAACAAACCAATGACCAATGACACAAAGTGTTTGTTTTTCGCTGCTGGCGGTAATTTCTTACACATATAGTAAGCACTTAAGTATTTTTGAATGAATGAGTGAATAAGAATAAATAGTAGAACTACAAAGATCAAGGAATATTATCGATTTCCTATAGTGATTTGTAATGTTGATATGCTGTTTAAATTACTCTTTAAAATTTCTTTTCAAGATTAAAACTACTCCTGCTATTCATATTCAAAAAGGATACATCCTGATGTCTGTCCCCTTTAGCTTATATGACCATTTCTGTCCTCTGGATTTGTAGGCCTGCATTTATTTACTAAAATGATGATGATTTACATAAAGGTGCTTTTAAAAAAAATATTTGTTTTTATTTCTTTGCACCAGGTCTTAGTTGCTGCAAGCTGCAGTATGTAGGATCTTTAGTTGCACCTGTGGGATCTAGTTCCCTGACCAGGGATCTAACCCAGGCCCCCTGCATTGAAAGCATGGAGTCTTAGCCACCAGACCACCAGGTAAGTCATTACATAAGAGTGCTTTTAATAAGCTGTTTTAAACTATCTGGACTGTAAAACACACTGAGTTCTACTTGCAATTTTTTATCTTACTTTTTTGTTGCACCAACAATAATTTTAAAACAATAAAGGACATTTTAAAAATAAAATTTCTCCTAACCCTACTACATTAAAGATCAAAGCTCAGCGTTTTCCTCCTGTTCACTGCTCCATCCAATATCACCACGGCTTTGGCGCTGTTACTTCTGCCGATGCTGTTTGTGAATTTTGTATGGTGAATTTGCCCACATTTAAGAGTGGGCCTAGAGCACGGGCTGGATACTGGTGCTCCTTAGGTCCGATCTGTGCATCTGGAGCTGGGGTGCAGTAGACATAGAAGTGAAGTGGCAGTTTAAAGACTTCATTTCCTTGGAATAAATCCAGCCATTCTTCAACTGTTCAGGCTTCATGATTTTTACCATACTTGAGTACCATCTGAATTATTTACCTAATTTTTTTATAAGTCAATTTACATTTACTTTTCTTGAGTTAAATCACAGGTTTAATTTGTTGTATTTTCTAATACTGATTAAAATAACTACCTGTGGGGACTTGCCTGGTGATCCAGTGGTTAAGACTTTGTACTCCCAATGCAGGGGGTCCCCAGGTTCAGTCCCTGGTCAGGGAACTAGATCCCACATGCCGCAGCTAAGACCTGATGTGGCCAAATGAATGAATATTAAATAAAATAATTACCTAAAATATAAAAATAAATACTGTGAATCAATATAGTTCATCTGAACTTTTCTGTTTGGGATACACTGTTTCAGATGGATTGTAGACCTATGAAATCTATAGTCATTAGCCAGACCATGGCAGAGGGAAATTAGATCTTGGTTTCCAGTTTTGAATTCTGAGTGAAAGGCCAGCTAAAATCGGTGACTAGCCAGATAATATTAATCATCAGTTGTTTCTGATGAAAGCTTTTTAAAATTATAAGACTTAAAAAGTGGGGGCACCACTCTGCCATCTTCCTGACTCCCATAGAGAGGCTGAGGTGATGCATAACTAGCTGGTGTTCCCTGACCTAGTTACACTAACTGTTTGGGAAGGCCTTTGAGTCTGAAAAGAGAAGGTGGTCAAGGCATCGTGCCCTTTGCTTGCTGCTGCTACTACTGCTGCTAAGTCACTTTAGTTGTGTCCAACTCTGTGTGACCCCAAAGACGGCAGCCTACCAGGCTCCACCATCCGTGGGATTCTCCAGGCAAGAGTACTGGAGTGGGGTGCCATTGCTTTCTCCGCCTTTGCTTGCTAGAAGCTTCTGTTTTTCTTTTCCTTCAAAATCCTTTGGAAAAGTAAATTTTTATACTTACAGTTGATCCAAAGAAAAGAAATTATATAGGCTGTAGTGTCATTGAATAAGCTTTGGAAGAGGGGGTGCAGTAAATAAACCTATTATGTTAAATACTTGAGATTTTCAGAGTATTAGGCTGACCATCATCCTCTTCATTAAGAAGGCAAGAACTAGAAGTGTGTACAATCTGGTGATATCATGAATAAGCAGACCAGAGCATCAGAGGAAAAGTCTTACTTAATTGTAATTTATAAGGCTCTGTCTCTTGTTACATTCAATAAGAAATGCCCAAAATTGTCCTGATATGTCCACTGCTACTTGTTTTTCCTGAGCTGGTTATTCACGTTTAAACACCCTTCTTTTGCAAAGTGAACACTTTGCAGTGTTTCTTTAATCTACAGAATATGTTTGCAGTAGAAAATAGAATTTGTTCACTTAAATTGTCATTGAACTTTAATAGCCTTCATTTAATATGACCTATCTTTCTCTATAACCTGATGTCTCTTCAGTTCAGTTGTTGAAAAAACCCAGACCCTGTGTTTAGCTGTCTTTCTGTTCACTGTACAAGTTTTGGGGGAAAAAATGGTTCTAATAGATTTAACTCTAAATACACCTCAGAACTGCTCTAGGGACTTCCCTGGTGGTCCAGTGGTTAATAATCCACCTACAAATGCAAGGAACATGAGTTAATCCCTGGTCTGGGAATATCCCACAGGCTGTGGAGCAACTAAGCCCATGGGCCCCAACTACTGAAGCCGGCTTGCCTAGAGCCCGCGCTCCACTACAATTGCCACGGCAATGAGAAGCCAGTGCACCACGGCTAGCGAGTAAACCCCATTCGCCACGAGAGAAAAGCCCTTGCACAGCAACGAAGATCCAGCTCAGCCCAAAACAAAGAAATTAAAAACAACAACAAAAAACTGCTTGGACTGAACTCCCTGTCCGGCCCAAGAAGGGGAAAAGCAGAAACTCTGGGGCCTTCAGTGGAATGCTTCCTGTTTTTCTTGCTCTGACTCAGGATTAGCTGCTCAACCTGTTAGACTCACTGAAAGGAAAATCTATCAAATGAACTAAAAAAGGAGATGCTGAAGTTAAAAAGTAGAGTCAGGGAGTGCGTTCTTATGTAAGTTTAGATTAATCTGCCCAAAGGTATTTGATAAGATAGAGGGATACTTGTAGACAGTAGGAATCACTGAGGGATAGACTCTCAACAAAGTAGAGATTGAGGAGTAATTACTACATTTTCCTTGCTGTCCTTCAGTCGCTCAGTCATGTCCAACTCTTTGCAACCCCATGGACTGCAGCACACCAGGCTTCTGTCCTTCACCATCTCCTGGATCTTGCTCAAACCCGTGTTCATTGAGTTGGTAATGGCAACCAATCATCTCATCCTCTGTCATCCCCTTCTCCTCCTGCCTTCAATCTTTCCTAAATCAAGGTCTTTTCCAATGAATAAGTTCTTCACATCAGGTGGCCAAAATATTAGAGCTTCAGCATCAGTCCTTTTAATGAATCAGTTCAGTTCAGTTGCTCAGTCCTGTCCGACTCTTTCCAATGAATATTCAGGACTGATTTCCTTTAGGATTGACTGGTTTGATCTCCTTGCAGTCAAGGAACTCTCAAGAGTCTTCTCCAACACCACAGTTAAAAAACATCAATTCTTCAATGCTCAGTTTTCTTTATGGTCCAGCTCTCACATCCATACATGACCACTGGAAAAAACATAGCTTTGACTAAACAGACTTTTGTCGGTAAAGTAATATCTCCTCTTTTTAATATGCTATCTGGGTTGGTCATAACTTTTCTTCCAAGGAGAAAGCATCTTTTAATTTCATGGCTGCAGTCACCAATTTGAGTTGCCTTCCTTCTTTGACCCTGATTCCTAAAGGCAAAAAAAATGTGGAGGAATTGAAAGGTACAGAGATTATAGAGATTAAATAATTTACTTCAAAATGCTTGCATTTGAATGCATTCCTTGAGGGAATAGTGATAAGTCCCCCTGGGCGATCCCTTAGGCTAACTAATGGGAACTGAGGTTTCAGTTCAGGCAACTGCTAAATAGTTTGTGGATCTAGGTAGATTGTTAGACTCCTAAGGGTATCAGTGGCCCCACATTTCCTCCACCCCACCCTCCTCCTTCAAATGGGGACCTTTGTCCCTATATTATTTAAGTCTTGATTTTTGGTTAAAGTTAGAATGCTTATAGTTAACCTCTGCCATCTCTTGAAAGCTTATTAAAATAATGGTAAAAATCTTGTTGAAAAGACTTAAACACTCAAGAAAATGGGAAAAGAGACAACAGCCCACTAAACTTAAATTGGAAAACAAATGGGAAAATCATGAGCAAATTAGCAGATGGGAGAAAGCTTAGTCCTAAATTCAGAGTGGTTCCCCACTCTGAAGTTGATAAGCAACTTCATTTATATTGCAGAGCAATCAAAAGACTAAGAAACTGGTAGGGCCGTGTTCTTGTGGGGATGTGAAATTAAAACATGAACACTGGTTGAAAGTCTGTTGAAAAACAGTTAGAAAGTGCCAGAGCAGAGAGAAGCAAGCACATTTCTACCCTCAGTCACCTCCAGGCTCTGCAGAATTCCAGGAGCTCAGAATAAGTGCCAATGTGGCCAAACCCAGGTTTGTGTGCATGAACCTGGAGGTTCATGTTTGGCCTCACTGTGTGAGGTCAAACAAACTGAAAACTCAGGGTTTGGAGCAGCGAAAGGTTTACTGCAAGGGCCAAGAAAGCAGTACAGGCAGTGGCTCCTGCTCAAAAGACCCCAGACACCAGCTCTTTCTTTGCTGACCCTGGATTAGAACTCTGTGGCTACAGAGAAAACTCAGGAATAAAAACAGAGAAAGTGACACTTTAGGCTGAAATCACTGGCAACCCCACAAGAAGTAAAGGAGGAAAAGTAAACCCAGGGATCAAAAAATCCAGCAGACCAGTTAATTAAACCTTAGAGTGATTGTTAAATTGAAGTTTCCTAGAAAAATGGGAATTCCCAGAAAGTAAAGTGGTCTGAGGAAGACTCAGGTGTGACCAAAAGCAATTGCCCAGGGTCTCAAGCCCAGGGGCATAAAGAAGAGTGGCAACAGTGTCTCCAGAAGCTCGTAAGTTTACAGGATTTACGCTCCAGTATCCATGAGGTCAAGGAGCAAGCCCCAGCCAGTCCTGTCTTGATGAAGAGGTCCCTTCGCAGGATCCTGGGATACAGATGGTTGGACAGTATCTCCTCGGGTCCTCCCTGTGTACATGTGACCAGCCTCTCACCTCCTGAATACCAGTCCCAGGTCTGTGCCAAGCATACTCCCTTTGGGGAGCTGCTGTGCCCTCCCCCCCCCCCCATATATGGTCTACATGGAGGATCCTCAGGTACCCGGATGGGAGCACTGGACCAGGAGTCCTCCAAGGTCAAGTACATTCCTGTCCCCTGCTTTTTTTTTTACATCCCCCCAGCCTCCAGTTACAGTCAACCTCCTATGACTCTGATTCAAATCCTGAACTTAAAAGGACATTAGAAACTGGATCCCAGTTCTATCTGAAAGATGACAAAATACTGCAGTTCTATACACTCAATGACTTTTTCCTTTCCCAGCTCAAGATAATGAGAATAAATGTGAAGTTAAATGAGAAAAAAAGAAAAATAAGTCCTTCCCTACTCCATGTAGTTAGGCAACTTTTTCTCCTTTACTCTGGCTAGTCTAGAAGTTTACTCTTCAAAAAAGGTAGAATAGTAGGTCTCTGGATTTAGGGCCCTCCTGAAGGTGTACTTGAAATTGGGTGGTCAGTGTAGAGAACTATGGGCGCGTGGGTAAACAGAGCACCTGTCTTCTTCTCCAGCTTCCCCCTCTCTCCGCTTCTTTGTCCTCTCCTTTTGCTCCTCCCCTTCCTTCTTTACCACAAATGTGGGAGAAGAGCCAAAATTCCTTTCTAACTTAGCAAATTCAGAAGTATTTATATATTTTAGAAAACAAAAAGACAATTAATTTATTTATCACCAGTCCAGTAATTTACTAAAATGACAAGCATCAAGCAATCAAACTTTAGATGATGAATGTGATGAGGAAAAATCATAAATTTTTCTATGGCAAGACAATCGAATTAAAACATTAAAAAAAAAAAAAAAGGCCTGATTTGTGATGGGCATTTCCCAATGTGCATCACCTGCATGATACATTAACCAGACCTCCTCAAAGCAGGACAATGTCATCAACCTTTGAGAAAAATGGACTCTTTCTTTAGACACCAGCATTGTAATTTTAAGATTAATATTCTTTTTAATCCCCAAAGGGGGTCACATTGATCAAAGGCTCACTCTGTATACTTATAACTAAACATCTCTGATGAACTTAATGTACAATGCTGAACTGTCAATGGTTCCATAAATTCTTTGTCTCAAGATTGTATAAAAATACATCTCTAACTCTAGGCCAGTGGAACAGTTCTTGGAGCTTCTGCAAACTTGTGTCCTGGGATATAGTCCTCTTCTTGGCTTGATTGTGACTAGATTGTCCATCCACAAAAGTAACTTGTACAAGATAAAATAATCTCTGAGCTAAAATATTTCCAACTTACTACATAATTTTTCAGCTCCTAACTGCCTAAAGGTTCACCAATCCACTTGTCCTCTGCTCTCAGGGGAGTACAATTTGACAACTTATTTTTGCTCATAAGATTTTATCTTTAGTGATTTCAATGTTGCAAAATCTCTTTGAGGGTTTTTCAGTGTAAAGATTTTTGCAGATATCACTTTCACTGGCACGTCTTTATCCTTGGTGTAACAACCACTTTCCTCATTTATGTCATTAAGTTCACCTTCACAAAATTACCCTGGCTGCATGTCTAGATGCAGTGGTATAAACACCTTAATCATTTCCAATTTCACCTTTCATTTTTTTGGCTGCACTTTCATCTTTCTTAAACAATTCTCTCTTTCCGCCATTCACTTTTGTAATAAGTCAGGTGGATTTTATCACTGGAAGACAAAACAGCAACTGCATACTGAATTAACAGATTCATGGTGACTAGTCTTCTACAGACTTTGAAAGAATGGATGTGATTGGCTACAGATCTTGATGCACATCTTTTATTTCCCTAGTGCTTTGAGGTCGGTGAAGTTTGTACTATGTCATTGCAGATAATGTCCTGTGGTAACTGAAGTTTTCGTGGTGCTGTTGGGGGGCAGGTCTTAATTTAGACCACTGTGACTGAAATCTGTGGATATCAGAACTGTGCAAAATGAGGATCACCTGTAGTTATTTCCTAGTGAGAAAGTGATCAAATATATTTCTGGCAGAAAATATTATCAATCTAGAGGTTCTGCGTTACTCGTTTTATAGTCTTTGGAACCAACTTACTCAAATCAAAGGTGAAATGCTGATGCATAGCAAAGGTAAGAATATATTTAAAAGAAGTACTTGGAGACAAGTTTGAACCAAACCTTCCCGTTAACAAGCAGGCCAGTTGAATGTTCCACTGAGAATTTTCTGTTCTCTATTAGTTCCTCCCTTCTCCTCCCTCCTTTTAGTCATTAAAACACTTTTAATCAGAGATTTTTAAAGTTTAACCTTCAGAATTACCCAGGGCTTGGTAAAACACAGATTGCTGGAAATTTGCATGTTCTCACAAGCTCCCAGTTAATGCTGATGGTCTGAGAACCGCACTTTGAGAACCACCGTTTTCATGATAGACTCAAGAATGGAATGAAAACCTCTTCAATTAAGTGGATAATTCACAAACTTTTTGACTGGTAAAACCTTACGATCAATTAATAAAACATGAGCAACCCTTTCAGGCCATAATTTAAGTCTCTTAAGCCAAATCCACAATTCTGCAGATGCCACTTTTTTCAATATGAATTCAGTTTGCCTTATTGTACACATGCATGCGTGCTCAGCCGCTTCAGTCATGTCCGACACTGTGACACCCCATAGACTGTAGCCCACCAGGCTCCTCTGTCCTTAGGATTCTCCAGGCAAGAATACTGGAGTGGGTTGCCATACCCTTTCTCAGGGAATCTTCCCACCTAGGGACTGAACCCACATCTCCTATGTCTCCTTCGTTGGCAGGTGGTTCTTTACCACTAGGGCCACCTTGTAGTACACAAAAACAAATATTTAAAAATCTTTAACTTTAAATTTAAAAATCTTCAGAATACTATCTAGTTATTCTGAACATTTGCAAAAATATTTGTGATGAAAGTTAAAATCTAAAGACAAAAACCACTATTTATTTTGCTGTGTAACAGAAAGAAATGTTTATGTTCTTAATGGCTTGATTTTTGAATCAAGTAAGTTTTGAAACATAGTTTGAATGCTCACAGAAGTCAGAATGAAGTCTCTGGTGTAGTACTGTACTAATGCTAATTTCTTATCTGTGATAATTGTGATATGATTATGCAAGATGTTAACATTAGGGGAAGCTGGGTGAACAGTGGTGTCAAGAACTATCTGTGTTATTTTACAATTCTTCTGTAAGCCTAAAATTATGTCACAATTTTAAAAGTTTAAAGAAATGCATAGGAAGAGCACTCTGGTATATGTATACTTATACATCAAAAAGAGTTTTCATCTGTGGGAAATTACTTGGGTTTCCTCCTTTGTCTCTGCAGAATAGTTCAGTTGCCATGTTCTATTTCTCAGTCTTGGGATAATTTCAGAGATAGTCTAAATGGATTTTATTTGGATAGCAACTGAAATTTGGTGGAGGTATATAAAATGTCTATGGAAGAGGTTTTTTGAAATTGGTAACATTTCACTCTTACCCTCTTCTATAAGTTTTTATAATTTTGAATAGGTAACATATTTACAAGATTTAAAGTTTATAAGGTATGAAAGTGTATACAGTGACGAGCCATCCTCTTACTCTTGTCTTCAGTTCAGTTCAGTCGCTCAGTCGTGTCCGACTCTTTGCGACCCCGTGAATCGCCGCACTCCAGGCCTCCCTGTCCATCACAAACTCCCGGAGTTTACTCAAACTCAAGCCCATTGAGTTGGTTATGCCATCAAACCATCTCATCCTCTGTCGTCCCCTTCTCCTCCTGCCCCCAATCCCTCCCAGCATCAAGGTCTTTTCCAATGAGTCAACTCTTTGCATGAGGTGGCCAAAGTATTGAAGTTTCAGCTTCAGCATCAGTTCTTCCAATGAACACCCAGGACTTATCTCCTTCAGGATGGACTGGTTGGATCTCCTTGCAGTCCCAGGGACTCTCAAGAGTCTTCTCCAACACCATAGTTCAAAAGCATCAATTTTTCGGCGCTCAGCACTCTTGTCTTACTGCTAGCTAATTTTCTCCCCAGATTCAACCAATATTATTCTTCTTCTGTATCCTTTAGATATATTTGTTAATACATTAGCAAGAAAATGCATGTCTATTTTATGGAAAATGATAGCTTCATTTACTTTTCCGAATCTTTTATTTTTTTAACACACTTCGGAAATACGGAGTCCATATCTGTGCATAACAGCCTTCTTGATCCTTTCTGGGATCTGCATTGTATCTCATTATATGAATGTAAGCAGTTTATCTCACTGATCCCCTTGGTGGACATTTAGATACTTCCCATCATTTGCTATTACACACAATGCTGCCGTGAACAGCTTTGCCCCATCATTATTTGCACATGTGCAGTTATATCTGTATTAAGTGTAATTCAAGGATCATGTATGTGACCTTATAATCTGGAAGAGCATTATTATATGAATTTTTTGATAGGCAGTTATACACATGGTACAAAATGCAAAAGAACAAAAGTAGATGGTAATTCACATTCTCTCCCCAGAGGTAACCTCTGCTACTTGCTTCTTGGGTATGGGTAGTATTTCTGGCCACTTTAACCCAGGTTTTTCACAATCTTTAACCGATGGGTTGGTCCTTCCTTCCTGCCTTCTCCTTTTCTCTTTCTCCTCCTCTTCTCCTTTTTCTTCTTTGAAATTTATATTTTAACATCACCCTTGACTAATCTAAGATGGCAGAATCAGTGAAGGCATTACTACATATATGTGGAGGCTTAAAACAAAACTTTTTTTACAATCTATCCAGTGAAGTGTATCTAGCTATTATTAACAGGCAGAATGTTCCAAACCTGGAAATAAACTATTTTTTAGAAGTCTTTTTTCAAATAATCATTGTGTCACCTTTCTATGTGTGCTGTTTCCATGCATCCTAAAGAGAGGCTCACAATCATGAGAGCACGCTCATATTAACAACTCTTCACTGAGTTCCCAAGGAGGGGAGGAATGCTGCCTCTTACTATCGTTTTCAACATTGAAGTGCTGACCAAAAAAAGGGCAGCTTTTACAAGACTCTGGAGCAATTCTGGAAAAAAACTACAGCATATAAATCAGGCCCATTCACTCCTGGACTCCCTTTCTTGGCAAGTGCTGACCTGGGCGAGATAAGGGAGTCAATCTTGGTTACTCTGGGGAGCAACAAAGATGGTCAGGGTGAAAATGATATCCTGTGAGTGCCCAAATCTTCTGAATGTGGGGTTAAGTTGTAGAAATGATATATGAGAAGGTGGCCCAAAGAGCCTGGACAGTTGATAAAAATAATGGCAAAAGTGACTGAAAATTAAAAATGGATATAACAGCCATAGAGAGGTAACAGTGGAAAATACAATTGTTTATAGCAGTGAGGAACCTGGGTACAATCATGAAGTACTCAAAAGCACCCCAAGGATCAGTATAAATATTGACACACTTGGGAAAGGAGAGAGGGCACACACAGAGGTGTGACAATTTTTGCTCCCATGTCAGAATTTAATTTAGGAAAAGAACTTCCACCTGCTTCATGTTGACAATAAATGATATACCCAGACACCAATTTTCCTTTCCTAAACAAGTCTCCTCTGTTATATATATATTTTAAAATTATTAACCTCAATATAACTTGGATATGCACATATGCGCTCACACAACGATACAGTCATCGAAGTTTAAAACAACAATACTTTAAGCTTTAAAACTCCAAGTCTTAAAACAACTTTATCAAGCATATCATCATTTGATGTTTATGTATATAATGGCTCATCAGGTAAAGAATCTGCCTGCAATGCAGGAGAGGAGATGCAGGTTCGATCCCTGGGTTGGAAAGATCACCTGGAGAAAGAAATGGCAATCCACTCCAGTATTCTTGCCTGGGAAATCCCAGGGACAGAGGGGCCTGATGGGCTACAGTCCATGGAGTTTCAGAGAGTTGGACATGACTGAGTAACAAGCATGCACATGCTTTTTTATCTTGAGTATTCTGAAGAAAAAAGTGTTCATGCATAAATGAGAATACATGTATAAAACCATGCATAGGTATTATGTAGGAACTATGCATTTCATTGTTTATTTATCTCTGTGTTGGGAGACCATTCTCCATGGGTTTCTCAGGATTCTCCACATCCTAAGAGCAGAAGCAATGACTTCCTTTGTTCTGGACTATCTTTCAAAGATGTCTGTACAGTGAACAACGAGGAAATAGAAATTGTTTCTCCCTCCAGAGCAAAGGGTGTGTTTTATTTATTGCCCATCATGATAATGTCCCCCTCCGGTATAAAGGTTAGATGGTCTTACTGCTCATTGTGAAATATTTGTGTTCTTTAAACTCAGGTTTCCTCTCTTGTCAATGCAGGCCACTATATGGGCAATGCAGGTACATCCTGACCCTCTTAATGTCACTCTGTGGACACTGGCACATAGGGGACTGATGAAGTGCTGAGTTGCTGGGAAGAATACTGACTCTGACCCAGGCATCTTATATTTCCTCCCAACATCCATGAAACTGGGGAAGACTAGCTTGTTGGCTGAAATTAGAGTAAAATCTTAGATTCTTCACAGTTCTTGGTTCTCTGAATTTTCATATTTTTTAATGTTCCCAGGGAGATATTGATTCTTAATTAAGTATTTCAATAAACTATTAGTTTAAGTTTCCAAAGACAATTTACAATTTTAGACAAATATATTAAGTGGGCATTAAAGTCCAATGCTGATTTTAAATTTTTATCAGAGAGCTATCATAAGTTATCAGGTTATACATAAAAGTAGTGGAGGAACTCCACAATAAATTACAGTACTGTCTAAGCTTTTTGAGACCAGTTTCTAATGATACCAGTCACTCAAATAAAAACTCAATCCAATTGTATGCCTATGTACATGTTTATATATTTTAAGCAATAATAATTTATAGGGCAAGTGTTTAGAATTTTGAAACTTTAATTTAGCATTTTGTAAAATGTTGAATTTCTCACATGAAATAAAATGTTATGTTTGCATTTTTATTTCTCACATAGCAAAACCAGGAGAAGAAATACAGCTATCTTCCACATCCAGAATATATGAAATAAATTATTAAAGTATTTGAATAGTATTATATAAATCTGGCTTATAGTTTACTGTTTATTTACTTTTATTCATGTATTTTAAAAGTAACATGAAAACCATAAATCTTGGTTAAAAGGATTTTTCAAAGTCTTTTCAGTTGGAAGCTGTGTCTTTATAATTCGTCATCTTACAAATGAAAGGGGTCTCCTGTATTTGTTTAATCTTTTCTCTCCCTTTTTATAACAACTCACTGTTGGCCTGTGGTCACTCTGCCGTGTTTTACATTTTAAATTCTATCTCTGTTTTTTACAGTATAAGTAAGAGAGACAACAGGTCATTCAATGAAAGTTAAATTTTCCTTTATCTTATCTAAAAATGTTTTGAGAGTATTTATAGTAGAAAACGATAGTGTTTAAATTTGTATTAATAATTTAGTTATCTTTATACATTTATATGTTTTAAATTTTATTTTGATTAGAGTTTTAACTCTCATTTAAATTTAAAATTTTCCACTTGGAAGTCGCCTTTTCCTAGAAAAAAGACCTTTTAAGTTTCAATTTTCTGAAGACTGATGTTAACCTACTTGATGCCTTTCTATAAACTCTAGAGTGTAATTTTATTGCCAGGCACTTGCAGACAGAGTGACAACCCAGCATTTATCTTTCTTCACAGCTTAGAGAATTTCCCATCAGGCTTAATGTTTCACTTTTTTTGGAGAATCTTTACGATCCTTTCCCTTAGACTCATAAGTCTTAGTAATCTATTGTCACCAATTATAGGAGGCCCATTGAATTTGAGAAATTTAACTCGACTTTCTTTTCTAATTTCTTCCATCCTTGAGTCGTCCTACATAATGCAAAGACTTCTACCGAGGGAGGCTCTTGTCCCCTGTCTTTTGTGGTATATCTACACTGGTCCTCCAGGACAGAAATCTTTTGCTGCTTCGGAAAGGCTATGGTGCCGTTCAGAGTCCTACATCTTCCTGGGTACGTAAGAAATTTCACATAGGAAAAAAATCCACAGCATATAACAAAAGGAATTGGGGAACTCTTAGGCAAACTGAAATGATACAGCAGCCCTCTAAGAACAATGAAAAGAAAGGATGGAAATACATTCATTAAAAAGAAAACACTTTGTTCAAGTGCCCTTGAGTAGCCCGTGAGGCTCCTCTGTCCGTAGGATTTTCCCTGACAAGAATACTGGAGTGAGTTACCATTTCTTCCTCCAGGGGAGCTTCCCCATCCAGGTTCGAACCTGCATTGCAGGCAGATAGATTCTTTACCAGTGAGCCACTATGGACCTCACACAAAGACCTTCACTTCTGCATTTATCCTCTGGGGGGCAGCAGTTCCCCATATAGGAGGAAAGAAACCAGGGGGAAGGTGAGGGCCACTTGCACTCTTCAATTTGTTTCTCATTTTTCCTGGCCACGAGGGAAAACTTGCTTCTTGCTGGGGCTGAACTCTCACAAAGAATCCTCACTCACCTGAATAAGATTTAAGCTGAATCACCTTTCAAATTTAGAACCACTTAGTCAGAAAGTAAAGACTACTGTGAGTCAGCTACTCAGATGAGTCTCCACCTCTTTTATGGATCCACCTTTTGTAGTATCCCTGCAGTAACAGCAACAACAAATAACATACTTACTGAATTTTCTCACCAGCTACAGTTTCTCAGCAGTGTATCATTATTAAAAGTTATTCATATATTTATCACAGTTGTGAATGAATTTATGAAAATCAAATCTATGGGCATAAAAAGTGGTCATGATATATACTGAGTAAAAAATAGAGATTATATGTTATATTTACAAGATAATTTCCTCTTTGGAATACCCATACCTTCAGGTAGCTGGAGAAAATATTTCTGAAAAGTCATAGCCAAAATTTCAACAGTAGTTTCCTTTGGCTTATGAGATTGAAAGCAGTCAAAGTGTTAGTCACTTAGTCATGTCTGACTCTTTGCCACCCCGTGGACTTTAGCCTGCCAGACTCCTCTGTCCATGGAATTCTCCAGGCAAGAATACTGGAGTGGGTTGCCATTGCCTTTTCCAGGGAATCTCCCCGACCCAGGGATCAAAACTGGGTCTCCTGCATTGCAGGTTGATTCTTCATCATCTGAGCCACTAGAGGAAGTCTGATGAGATGACAGGAGTTTTTATTTCTTGCTTTACCTTATTCTGTATTTTCTACATTTTCCACACTAAATGTTAAAGTATGTACTATAAAATAGTATATAAAAAGAAAGAATAGAGATGTCAGGAACCTTAGAGAAAAATTAATAGTGGATTTCAACATTTAAGTGAATATTTGCATGTGAATAGCCTCCATCTTAGTCCTACATTTTCCTGTCTTATGTTCTGGTTTTTATTGATTAATATTTACCTAGAACTAGCACATAGAACTAGCGTAAAGTTGTTTAGGGCTTCCCTGATGACTCAACAGGCAGAAAATCTGCCTACAATTCAGGAGACAATCCCTGGGTCAGGAAGATTCCCTGGAGAAGGAAATGGCAACTCACTCCAGTATTCTTGCCTGAAGAATCCCATGAACAGAAGAGCCTGGTGAGCTATAGCTTATGGGGTTGCAAAGAATCGGATATGACACATCACACAACAAAAGTTGTTTTGAGGTGAATAAGATTTTGGAATGAGGGTAGTAAATGTTCAAAACAGAGATGAAATGCGGGAGAGAGCTGTCTGCTCATTATTAGTTTTTCAGGGCAACTGAGCAAATGTCATTGCCTATCTCTTTCTCCTCTTGGTCCATAGGCTCTAGATTGCCTCATTACAGAATTGTAGAATCTCGGAGGACAATGAGCCATCCATGTCATTCTGTCCTGCCCACCTACCCAGCTCAGAGACCCTCCCCAGAATACCTCTAACTTCTGTGCTCTTCTTCAGCACCTCTGGAAATGTGGAACTCAGTACTTTAGCCTGAAATACTCTTTCCCTTGGTCTGCCTGGGGCACTTCTATGCATCATTCAGTATTCAAATCAGGTGCGCAGTTTCTGTGAGGCCCAGTCACTGGTCTTCTAAGTGTGGATTCTGAGGTCAGAAAGACGATTCAATCCTGCCTCTCCTCCTAACACTTGCTATGTGATCTTAGCCAGCTTGTCTCACCTCTCTGAGGTTTTCTTACTTGTAAAATGGGGTTCACAGATGTGATAATGTGTATGGGCTCTTCAGATGGTGTCCAGAACATAGCAAGCAAGTAATAAATGGTAACTGCTACCATTAACATCAGTGGTTTCAACACTGACCTGCAGATTAAAATCACCTGCAAAGCTTTTAAAACACGATTTAATAGGTCTAGGATGATGCTCTAACAGAGTTTTTATTTTCCAAAAGTTGCCCAAGCCTGCCAGGGGGGGAACTGTTACACCAGCAGTTCTAAAATTCTGTTACCTAAACCAGAAGCACCAGCGTCTCCTGGGAACCTGTTAGAAATTCAAATTCCAGGGCCCCACCTCACACCCACCCTGAAAGAAACTACTCAGCAGTCAAAAAGAATTCATTTGAATCAGTTTTAATGAGATGGATGAAACTGGAGCCCATTATACAGAGTGAAGTAAGCCAGAAAGATAAAGAACATTACAGCATACTAACACATATATACAGAATTTAGAAAGATGGTAACGATAACCCTATATGCAAAACAGAAAAAGAGACACAGAAATACAGAACAGACTTTTGAACTCTGTGGGAGAAGGTGAGGGTGGGATGTTTCAAAAGAACAGCATGTATACTATCTTCGGTGAAACAGATCACCAGCCCAGGTGGGATGCATGAGACAAGTGCTCGGGCCTGGTGCACTGGGAAGACCCAGAGGAATCGGGTGGAGAGGGAGGTGGGAGGGGGGATCTGGATGGGGAATAGGTGTAAATCTATGGCTGATTCATATCAATGTATGACAAAACCCACTGAAATGCTGTGAAGTAATTAGCCTCCAACTAATAAAAAAATTAAAAAAAAAAAAAAAGAAATGGGCCCCAGCAATTCAGGTTTTAACAAGCCTTCCAGGAGATTCTGATACATGCTAACGTTTATGAACCACTGCACTAGTTGGAAGCAGAACGACTGTCAGAACCACAGTACGAGGAATTTATCTTAGAAATTAGACTTTACACCATTGTGGGAGGGGCTAGAGAAGTAAGATCCAGGGAAAAGGCAAGAACTGTTTGTCTTGTTCAATGTGTATATATTTTTAGGGCTTAATGCTGTGCCATACACAAGTGCAGTTTACTTGAATCCAGGAAATGTTGACTGAACACTAAATTTCTTTATGGCAGTGCGCCTGGGTCCTGGCAGTACAATGCTGTATGAGGCATCTCAGGTTGCTTACAGCCTCTCAGACTCAACTCTTCCTTCCTGCTCTCACTGCCCCTTAAGCACACCTCTACCTACTGCTGTAATCTTTATGCTGATCTATATACACTTTTTTAAAGTTATATTTACATTTATTTGATAATTATGGGTGTGATGAAAATTGTATACTTTCATATGTTTATTGGCCTTTAAAAATTTTATTTAATTGGAGGCTAATTACTTTACAATATTGTGGTGGTTTTTTTCATACATCGACATGAATTACCCACGAATGTACATGTTTCCCCCCATCCTGAATCCGCCTCCCACCTCCCTCCTCACCCTATCCCTCTGGGTTGTCGCAGAGAACCGGCTTTGAGTGCCCTGCTTCATGCATCAAACTTGCACTGGTCATCTATTTTACATATGATAACTATATATACACTTTTATATGTCTATGTCCACCACTAAACTGATCTTCTTGGGGAAGGAACAGACTTTACTCATTTCCTAGGAGATGCTTAAAGGCAGCTGTATTCTTGGGCCTGGCTCTGCGTTCCAAAGCCATGGGTTGTGTTCCCTTATGGAAAAACAATAGGAGGGAAAAGCCTGGTGTATTAGTCAAAGTTTGATCAGGGAAGCAGAACCACTATGAAGATTATACAAAGAATTTACCTTAGAAATCAGACTTTACACCATGGTGGGAGGGGCTAGGGAAGTAAGATCCAGGGAAAAGGAGTTGAAAGGTTACAAATCAGCCCTCCTCAGGGACTGGTACTTTAAAGAAAAAAAAAAACCTAATATTGGAACATAGTTGATAAGCAATGTTGTGTTAATTTCAGGTGTATAGCAAAGTGATTCAATTATACAAATATATATGTATTTATTCTTTTAAAAATTCTTAAAAAAAAATTCTTGTCCCACTTTGATTGTTACAGAATATTGAGCAGAGTTCCTTGTTCTATACAGAGGCATTGGTGCTTTTAGAAACCAGAACTTTTAGGGAAATCTGGACAAACACATCCGGCTGCCAGAGGGACGGTGAAGGAGAGTTGGTGAAGACATCTGTGGAAGGCTGTGGTCCTGGCGGGCCTCATGAGGCTGGAGGTCTACAAGGCTGGTGTTGGGGTGGGGGGGTTGTCACATTCAAAGCAGGGAGGCTGAGACCAGCAGGAGCGAGCAGCATCTCTGCGTCTTATCCCGCGACTTTCGGGAGTAGCAGCACTGCTTCGTTTCATTTTCTCAATCACAAATGAATTTCTCCTCTGAACAACTTTAGCCTAGAGCCACATAGCAAAAGGTTTTTTTTTTTTTTTTTTTTAAATAATTCCTATTTAGCCCAGTTGACACAGTACTAAGTCACCCAGCTGGTAAATATCACTCACCTAAAAAGCTTGTATTTATATTCTCTGCAGGAGCTACTGTTTCATCCATTTTTAAATAGCCATGATAGAAGAGTGTTATTTCCAGACACAATACAGTACCATCTCCAAATGTCATGTAGAAAAGATAAAAGGCAGGAGAGCTGCTATAACAAAGGTCTGTTGCTAGATTCAGGTTTCTAGATTAGTAGTAGAAATAGAACTTAAAGGGAATGATCTCTTTATGTTCTTTATGATATAAGGAGTCATGTAATTGCAGGTTCTCACATGTTTCCTACAGGCTTAGTCCATAAAACTAAGCTATCTAATGCTACTTCCCCATTTATATGACAGGTCCCACACTGACTATTTCAATCTAAATTCCCACTTGGTAGCACAGGGAACTAGACTCGATATCTCTTAATAACCTATAATGGAAAAAATCTAAAAAAGAATATATCTACCTATCTATATACATATAAACTTAGGTATACTCCCGTATGGGCTTCCCAGCTGGTGCTAGTGGTAAAGAACCTGCCTGCCAATGCAGATGTAAGAAATTCGGGTTCAATCCCTGGGTCGGGAAGATCCCCTGGAGGAGGGCATGGCAACCCACTCCAGTATTCTTGCCTGGAGAATTCCATGGACAGAGGAGACTGGCAGGGTACAATCACAGGGTCGCAAAGAGTCAGACATGACTGAAGTGACTTTGCACTCATACATGCATGTACACATTTATCAATCATTTGCTGTACAGTTGAAAGTAACACAACATTTTAGGTCAACTATATTTCGATAAAACTTTTTTTAAAGAACCATCTCACTAGGGCTTCATTTTTTCTCTCCAGTTTGGTCCTCCCACCTCTTCAACATCTTCCCATCATATTAGCCAGGTTCACTGCTCCACAAAGATGCTGCTTGGATTAAATATCTGTTCCCTATGCTTTTGTCTTGGTTTCCCAAAGGGACTGTAAGCTCTTCAAGGGAACGCATTCATGTCTTTTAGAATTCATTTCTCTTCTTTTTGCTTTGAGGCTCCCATAAGCTGAATGTGAAGTGAAATGAAGTGAAAGTCGCTCAGTCGTGTCCAATTCTTTGCAACACCATGGACTTCTCCATGGAATTTTCCAGGCCAAAATACTGGAGTGGGTAGCCTTTCCCTTCTCCAGGGGATCTTTCCAACCCAGGGATCAAACCCAGGTCTCCTGCATTGCAGACAGATTCTTTCCTGACTGAGCTACAAGGGAAGTCCAAGAATACTGGAGTGGGTAGCCTATCCCTTCTCCAGCAGTTCTTCCTGACCCAGGAATCGAACTGGGGTCTCTTGCATTACAGGCGGATTCTTTATCAACTGAGCTATCAGGGAAGCATATAGGCTGAATATGTGAACCCAAGTCGACTAAAGAGGAGTAGAAGCACCAATTACCACACACATGCTCTGAGCACTCAGGAAACCTCAAACATGTGATGAGCTGCCAAGTATTTAAACTAAGACTGACAATAAAGAAGACATGTCCACTTCTGTCATCTTATTGATGGCATCTTCATCTTACTCTGTAATTCTTTAAAATGATTGCACAGGTTTCTTTTTGCTGACTGCCTCTTCAGTCTGGATAGTACAACGGAGGGGAATGTTTTCAATAAAAACTCAACATTTAAAATATAACAAAAAATATTTCTTTTTCTCAGGACTGACTGTGGTAAATAGCTAATGCCTATGCTTGACTGCATTCTAATTTACCATGAGCAGGACTCAGAATAGCACCAGATACAGTGAAATATTTCATAAGGGCTTTGGAGTGAAATCATAATCATCTCAGAGTGAGAAATTATCTTGATGTGTTTTTTGTAATGACAATATCGATAATCCTGTAAAGCCCCGTGATAACACAGTATGATGAAGTTCAAAGGTCTGAGTTTGAATGCCAGCTCTGTCACATATTAACTTTGTGACTCTGGGCAGGGCTCTGTGAGCTATAACTTCCTCATTGTAAAGGAAAGGTGATCACGGAGACCTTTCTGTGAGTGGTGGTGAGGATTAAGTTACACCCCAAAAGGAGGCTTCAATAAATGTTTGTTACAGAAAACTTGAAATCTCTTATTTTTTATTCTATGGGTTTTCTATCTTTTTTCTTTTACCCAGATCAGAAAGATAATTTTATATTTTCTTTCAACTTTTTTGAGACTCAGTATTTTCTGATAATGAGAAGTTAGTAGATATATTAACAAAAGATTTTTTTCTCTTTTGGTAATAATTTAGATCATAAAAAAATAATATAAGACGACAAATTCTCTCAGCATTGGGTTGGGAGTCAGGAGGGGAAGGAAGAAGGAAAGGGAAAGAGAGAGTCCTTAGATCCATGGTGGAAACATGACCCACTACCCCTTGATTGAGCACCCATGACAAGGTCTCTGTGACAGGGAAGCCCCAGCTGAAGGATCCTGCCTCCTCCGTGAGCACGAATGCCCCAGGGCTGCGCTGTGAGCCCCCAGGGCAGAGCCCTAGTGCTGGCTCTCTGATCATCTCGACTTGGCTGCAGGTAGGTTGTGACTGAAAGGAGACCAGTGTGAATGAACCAGGAGGGGAGCATAAAGACAGAACTTTATTTCACTCAGCCACAGAGGGATAAAATGGCATTCTTCTCTAATTAAATTCTACCCCATCTTCTCGTCCTTCCACGCAGGGCTGCTGACAGAGGTTGTCGGGGCTATTGTGCCAACTGCGGAGATTCTGCCGGTAAATTGACCTCACCCTGAGGTGCTGGCTCTGCCCCTGCCTCTTGAGGTTGGCCCTTGTACTCGCAGAACCTTACATGCCTCTGTAAGTATAGTAAAACTCTGTTAACAATCTGAGGGTATCATTCAAAGAGAGGAAGATGAAGCCACTAATTGACAAGATGAGACCTTTTTCTGAGATCATTGGTTCTTTATTTGCAAGTATAGATAATATTTGGAATGAAATAAAAACTCAGCGGCTCAAATGCAACCAGTAAGTTGAAGAAACAGTGACATGCATCCACAGGTGAGTGTAGGTGTATAAAGCCCTATTTCCCTAGGCGAAAGCACAGCAGGGGTTGTGAAAGACATGCCTCCCTCACATGATCAGTAAATTAAAGATAATCATATTATTCTTGTCTGCAAAAGCCCATATACTTCAATGTTACAGCAAAAGAAAATGCAACTATAAAGGCTAGGAAGAATTTCTCATAAAATTTCTGAAAATTTGCATCACATCTCATGATATCCCCTTATCAATTATTAAAAAAAGATTTCCTCAAGCAGGCCAGCCTTTGTGTTACTTCTGCTTTCCATCCTTATCATTAAACTCAGAGCTATTGGACAGCAAGGATTACTCAGTCTAACGCTGGCAACATACAAACAAACAGAAAACTCCTATTTGAAAGCCCTATTGCAAAGCGTAGTTAATGAGTAAACAAATTACTGACTCACAAGAAACACTCTCAGCCAGAAAAAGAATTATCAGAATAGCTTTGTCACATGGGAGTAACTGTTTGAGATTACTAGCCCATTTTGGAAACAGAAAGTCAGTTTATTTTCTCTGTCTTCCCTTTGGCCCATCTGTCTTTCTCTTTTGTTCCTCTTTGACCTCTGGAGGTTTTTATTATTATTTTTTCTCCATTAAGAAGTTCAGCGTTCAGTCTCTTAACTTCCCTTATTGCCACATATGGACCAGATGTTACAGTTTATTCAAAATGTCAAGAATCTTTGTATGAAAATTGATGGTGTAGGTTTTAAGGTACACATTCATTATCAGAAAAGCAGCTGCAGTAGGCCACAAGTATATTAGTTTGTCCATTTTCTGTGCTAGTTAAGAAAACTTGGGAGGAAACCTCAGAAAGGAGTTAGAATTCTGCACACAGTTTTATGTCATCCATAGAGATTGATGGTGTTCCCATGGGGAGTCTCACCATTTATTTCTCTCTAGGCTGTTCTGAATGTTCATGGTTTTTGTTGTATTATATGAGGATCTTTGGACAATGGGGACAGGGGTTGATGAGATGTTAAAGAAATACCCCTGGCTGCCTAAATTAAGAAAGAGCATCAAAGAGATCGAAATCATGAGACTCTTTCATTTCCACAGTTGGATTCACTCCATTAACTGGCTTCCAGGGGCGACCAGGACATTTGGGGGAAGTTGTTTCTGGAAAATCCGAAATCAATTTAAATGCAAGGCTCTCTGGCTCTATCTGGATGTCAGGGATCCAGTCATCATCACTCTGTGTGGGAGGTGGTAGTGTATTAGGCATCACAGTGGCAATGAGATCTGAGTCCTGAAAGTCAGGAAAGGTAACTGCTACACCTGGCTGGGCTAGGGAAGGGAGAGGTGTTGTCTTTTCTGTCTTCTCTTGCATCTGTGCAGAGGATGTAGTGCTATCTTCATAAGGACTTGCCAAATAGTGTGTTCTCCAATCATCATGCTTTCCATTGTTTTTTCCTTTGTTTTTATGTTTTCCAGGGCCATGACTATGCTTATGTCCATGGCCAAGACCATGTTGCTTTTGATGTCCGTGGCCAAGATGGTGACCCTTACGGTGCCCATGGCCTTGGACATGCTCATGTTTATGGCCAAGGCCAAGGCTGTGTAATTTTATTTGCTTTCCATGGTCCTGGCCATGCCCATAAGTGGGTCCTTGTTCTTTTCCTGAATCCTGCTCTTCATCTTGTACAGGTGACATGGCAGAGTAGGGTAGACTTACAGTTGTTTTTTCTTCAGTTTTCATCACTTGTACCGATCGGAAAGGTGAAAAACCCGGAGGCCTTTTCATGAGTGAGGTCTAAACAGGAAATATTAAGATGAATGCATTACTGTGAAAATCACACTATCAAAGAAGAAAGAAGGGATGGGGGCCTGACAATGCTATCTCAGTTTATGATGGGGAATGTCTTTGCCTGATTTTAAGTGCTATATACATTAATATTCCATAAAGGATAAAAATGAATAATTTTTTCCTCTTTTGATTGATTTTATAATTTAGAGATATTGATTCTTCTTCCTAATAATACTCTAAAATAGAGTTTTTAATCAGGAAAAACTGGATGGTTAACTACATAATCTCTAGGGTACCCTCTAAGCCTATGGTTCCATAAGCCATGGCACATTATTTATTAATTGATACTATTTCTATTAGCACATTACTGCTTTTAATCCAAAAAGACCTTAACTGACTTTAAGAATGGAATAGATAAGCAGCATATATCCATAATCACTCCGTTGAATTGAAACACATTAGGATATATATGTTCACAAGCTTGAAACACAGCCTTTGTATAATGTTTGTATTAGACTATATACATACCTACATATGGCAAAAACCTAAATGCAGAACAAAGGGAGCAGAGCCAACTTGCATTGAAGCTATGGCTTTGTGGGTTATTTCTACCTACACACTTACCTGTGAGAACGTGGTGGTTGGAGGCAGTGTTTGGTGATTCAAAGAGCATGGTCTTTGAGGTCAAACAAGTCACAGCCTACTAGTTACCAGCATGATGGTGAGCAGAGCAGGCTCTGATTTGACCTAGATTTGTGTCTGAGCACCACTAGCTTCACTTCCCTTGTGTGTAAAATAGGAATAATAAAATCACCTGCCTCATAGAGTTGTCAGGAGAAAAATATGTGTCAAGTCCTCAGTACAGTGTCTGAGATGGAGGAAGCACTTGATAAAGTTATTATCCTCTTTAGGACTTTAGCATCTTTGTAATTTTTCATGTCTAAATCTTGAAAGTGGGGAAAGTACTACTTACCTCCCAGGGTTCTTTTAAGAAGTAAAAAAATGATGCAAATTAATGCTTCTCAAACTTGCATATGGGTATGATTTCCCTGGGGACTGTGTTAAAATATAGCTTTTGATTCAGGAAATGTAGAGTGGGGTATGCGACCTGCATTTTTCCCAAGCTCCTTGGATGTGCTTCCCTAAGAGAACCTGTGGACTCACGGGATACTAACCGTGTCTGAGAAGTGATTAATGGGACAGCTGCTCTCCCTTTCTAGCCATGAGAAGAGAGATCAGCATAGAAATGTGAGTGTTCTCCCCATTTTAAAAAGATAGTCCTCCAATTCATGTAAATAGTGATTCATTTTCAACCTCCAAATATGATTTTTCAGAATGAGCATAACTTGAAATGGCAACCCACTCCAGTGTTCTTGCCTGGAGAATCCCAGGGACAGGGGAGCCTGGTGGGCTGCCGTCTATGGGGTCGCACAGAGTCGGACATGACTAAAGCAACTTAGCAGCAGCAGCACCCCAAACCAACTGCAATTAGAATCATACCTGTCCAAGTGACTGACAGTTGACAGTAGGGTAAATTTTTTCCTCCCAAGGCACCACATAAACATCAGCATCACAGTTTAGAATTAGCTATCCATGAAAATCGAAGCCAAAAGAGAAAACAGTGTTATTCATGGGATACATAAATAAGCATAAAACATCATACAGATTTCCAGGGAATCAGTAAGACAGCTGTATTATACTCACACCATGTCTATTGATCTCACAACTCTTGGTCAGCTCTTTATTACTTCCCTTAGAACATGTGGTTTCCCTTGCTATGAACACAATAGAATACTTTGTTCCAGCTACCACCTGGAAAATGAATTAGCACAAAATAGGAGCTTAATTAATGCTGTGTAATAAATCATACATTTTATCATAAGGGCTTTTAGGAGAGAATCTTGACATTTTAATTATGTACTGAACAAATGAGTTACCCTCAAAAAGTACAAATATTTGACAACAAAACTTTGTATGCACGTTAAAATATTTGGCAATTGGGCTTATTTCCTTTTTTAAATGGAAAAAGAAAACCATGCAATCATTTTTATTTTTATATTTTCCTTAGTTTTATTGTTCAGCAACTGCAAGATTCACCAGCAATTCAAAGGCTCAAGTCATAATATGTACAATCTAAGACGAGTAGGAAGAAAACTTAAATATTTCCTTTAAACACACCTTTTTGTTCTACGAAAGCTTGAATCAGAGAAATACTGAGTTAGTACTGCTATAGGAATTATGTGGATTAAATTATGTGATTAGGAAAGTTCTTTGGATTTCTAGCTTGCTTCTCCGAGGTGGTTTTTTTTTTTTTTTTTTTTTTTTTTTTTTTTAGTATTAAGAGACTATTTTAAGCTCTAGCAAGTTTTAATCATTATATAATACTATCTGCTGTTAACATTTGTGGCTCAATTTTTTTCTTTTTGGTCTAGAATACATGTATTTCATTTACTTCAAAAGTAAAAGTCATTGTGTGGTTTTTTTCCAATACACTGACTTCAACAAAATCCCAAGTACAGTTTTTTCAAAAAGGCTTACAGCCTTTACATACTTGAAAAATATACTTTATAAAATGTTTTAAAATTATATAGATAAATTTAAAAGGTAGTTAACGTGGCCCAATTTTCAGACTAAGTTATTCAGCATTTCATTCTAGGATTTTTTTTTTTTTTTTTAATATTTATTTATTTACTTGACTGCACCAGGTCTGAGTTGCCACATGTAGGATCTTCAATCTTTGTTGTGGTATGTGGGATCCTTTTAGTTGTGGCATGTGGGATCTTTAGTTGCACACACAAACTCTTAGTTGAGGCATGTGAGATCTAATTCCCTAAGCAGGGATCGAACTCAGGCACCCTGCATTGGGAGCGTGTAGTCTTAGCCACTGGACCACCAAGGAAGTCCCTCATTCTAGGATTTAAAATGTGTGTGTGCACCAAGGAAAACAGATGTGAAAGAGACACGTGAACCTCAGTGTTCATCTCAGCACTGTTTATAATAGCCAGGACATGGAAGCAACCTAGATGCCCACCAGCAGACGAATGGATAAGGAAGATGTGGTACATATACACTATGGAATATTTCTCAGCCACTAAAAAGAATACATTTGAATCAGTTCTAATGAGATGGATGAAACTGGAGCCCATTATACAGAGTGAAGTAAGCCAGAAAGATAAAGACCAATACACTATACTAACGCATATATATGGAATTTAAAAAGATGGTAATGATAACCCTATATGCAAAACAGAAAAAGAGACACAGATGTACAGAACAGACTTTGGGACTCTGTTGGAGAAGGCGAGGGTGGGATGTTCAGAAAGAACAGCATTGAAACAAGTATACTATCAAGGGTGAAACAGATCACCAGCCCAGGTTGGATGCATGGACAAGTGCTCAGGGCTGGTGCACTGGGAAGACCCAGAGGGATGGGATGGAGAGGGAGGTGGGAGGGGGGGATCGGGATGGGGAACACATGTAAATCCATGGCTGATTCATGTCAATGTATGGCAAAAACCACTACAAAAATAAAAAAATTTAAAAAAAAGTGTGTGTGCATAATATTATATAGTTATCGAAAAGAATATATTATACATACCTGTTTCCTAGAAGGTTGACCATTATTGAAAAAATAAAGTTACAGAGTGATAGTATAATTCCATAACGTAACAGTCTTCCCTTTCTCTTTGTGTTTTTTTGAAAAGCATGGAGGAATTACAATGGGAGGAGGATGAAGAGAGCAGAGTCACAGAAAGAGCTAAGTTACTCCTCTACCTTTTCTGGCATCATTTTCTAGGTAAGCAAAGTAAAATTTTTAAGACAATTTTGATAACTTGTAAAACTCAAGATGTGTATAAGCTGGGCAGGGAAGTCCAAAAAGTGTTTTAGAGTGTATACATTGGTGATCATGAATTTTGTTGCTTAATTTGAGAGTATACTTTAATCCAGTTTTCTGACATTGTTGTTGTTAAGTAGTCACTCAGTTGTGTCCAGTTTCATTGAAACCGCATGGACTATAGCCCACAAGGCTCCTCTGTCCATGGGATTTCCCAGGCAAGAATACTGGGGTGGGTTACCATTTCCTTCTCCAGGGGATCTTCCTGACCCAGGAATTGAACCCCAGTCTCCTGCATTGCAGGTGGATTCTTTACCTCTGAGCCACAGTTGATTAATATGATGTTGCCTAGGAAAGTTGACAATATATGACAAAAAACACAGCTGTTGGCTCAATTCTATTCAGGGTCCACAGAGGAGGAATAAAGTAGACCTAGTAATATCTTGTGTTTAAGAACCTCAAAATCGCATCTATATTGCTGTTCTTATCAGAGGTGTTCCCTGCTTAAGTCCATCCTGTCCAAGTTTTGTTTTTAAAGTACAGAATACTACTTAGTAATGTAAGTTCCAAATGCCTAAGACATTTAAACTAAATAAGCTAGAAAGGTACAAAAAACATTAATCAGTTCTTAGGATGATGAGGCTTTTCATAGGTGAAAAGCAGAGGAAAGAACCTAAAGAAGGGGAAAATGTGGAAATTTGACTAGACAAAAATGAAAACTGATTCTCGAATGTCACAGTGAATAAAGTAAAGGTAAACTGGGAAAAATATGATGTAGGGTCAATATTCTTATACACAGAAAGTCCAACACTAAAGAAATGAACCAAGGACATAACCAACTCTTTTGGAGAAGTTAAAAAGATCATTACTCCAGAACAAGTTGACTTTCATTAACAATCAAGGATATGCACATTTAAAAAGCTATATACAACATCATGTTTAACCTTGCATCTTGTCAAGGATAAAAAACAGAGATGACACCTGGCCAGGTGTGGGAAACATGCAATCTCAGTCACTGCTGGTAGTATTCGAATAGGTCAAGTCAAGACCATCAGCCAGTGCCTTACATCCACATGGTGTGAAGGTACATTGATATAATTGCAAATCATTTGGTGATCTGTCAATTTGCATCATAAATCTCAGACATCTACATATTCCTTGACCTTTCTAGGACTTCTTGTCAAAGGAAAATTCCTGAATGTGCACCCACAGATCCTTGAAGTGTACTTATCTGAGCAGAGGCAGGGAAGAACATTAACAGCAGCCGTGGGGATAGGGCAAAATGAACAGCATGTGACAGAAATCACAACCGTTCACATGAGAAAACAAAGGATTTAAGAAATGTTTGGTATCTGAAGTATGAAACCAACCTGGAATGGACATGTTCCCAAATAGGACTAAACATGCAAAGCCAAGGCAAGAATAAAATTATAAAACAAATTAGCAATTTGGCAAATGGGTCACTAAGAGACTGGCTATTGCAAATTCATTATGGTAAGCTGATTTCCAATAAATCAGCTGCTTCCACTAGGGCTGCCTTGAGTGACCAAATTGCTCTCTTTAAATGCAAAAATAAGTAAAGAGTAACCTCTTAAAAGTAAATTTGAAATTCTCACAATATTCCAGATTACTTTAACAAGTAAAGGGATGTAGCTTATTCTATTGTGGTTTTCCTTGTACCCTTAGCATAAACACATCCATTCTAGTATGTTGACTAAATTATAGAAAGAACTGGGACTACCAAGAGGACTAGATATACACACTTGAGAATGAGTGGTTCTCTCCTGACAGCAACTTTTTGACATGCATTATGTGGTGGAGTACTGGACTGTCCCTGCATCTGTAAGAATAAGGGAATTTTACAGAAAAACAGAGCAAGAAGAAAAGCTGACAAAGACAAGAGCAGCATGAATTGGTACTCCTTTCAAGTAAGCCTAACATAGCTTATGTGCTAGTGAAATCAGGGAGAGGATATGGCATCCAGAAATAAGTGTGTGAGTAGGAGAGAAATCATAGTGTCAGTTTTGATTTATTTTAATACGGTTGGTTTAGGTCTTCCTCCACCCCAGCATATAAAACTAATACAGGAAATAAGGAAGATTACAATCAACAGCCCTCTGTGACATCACCTAAATGCTATGAATAATCTGAGACATTTCTTTCCAGTATTTTTTTCTGTACTTTTTAATAATATGATCGAGAACAGAATGTTTATTCAATTTTATGGCCCCCCTTTTCACTGCATAGTATAACACAAGCATTTTCTACATCAAGAACTCCTCACAAAGATTTAAAATTGCTGCTTAATACTCCATTGTAAGGATATGCTGGACACAATTTGATCATTTCTATATTATTGATCATTTTGAGAGTTTACCATTTTATTTTTTGCTTTTATAGTTAAAGCTGCAATGAATATTATTGTATTTAAAGAATTTTTCTATTTTATATTTCTAGAAATTCAATTACTGAGCCAGAATTATGAACTTTTAAAGTGAGATTTTCTTTGTAGACTATAAAGATCATGTTTTGTGTGTGTTAATCACTTAGTCGTGTCTGACTTTTTGCCACCCCATGGACTGTAGCCCGCCAGGCTCCTCTGTTCATGGAATTCTCCAGGCAAGAATACTAGAGTGGGTTGCCATTCCCTTCTCCAGGGGATTTTTCCCAACCCAGGGATTGAACCTAGGTCTCCAGCATTGCAGGCAGATCCTTTATCTTCTCAGCCATCAGGGAAGCCTATGAAAATCATGTTTGTTTGCTATAATAGTTTTTTCCCTTTGGTCATGTTGCGCAGCTTGTGGGATCTTAGTTCCCTGACCAGGGTTTGAACCATGCCCTCAGTAGTGACAGTGTGAAGTCCTAACCACTAGACTGCCAGGGAATTCCCAGTTTGGCTCCTTTTTGATGACTTTTCTTTAGCTTGTATTTGGGGAAGCCAGTTTTCAGGTCCCATAATAGGAATCTGTCCATAAATACATTGGTCACATGCTATTGGAGTTGGAAGGGATTTGAGCTTTTCTGATCCAGCCACAAAGGTTTCATGAGTCTGAATAACTGCCCAGGGTCACCCAGGATGTGAGTGGCAGATGCTGTTGCAGAGCTAGGCCCTCTGACCTCCAAACAAGGATACTCCTTAACCTCTATGACAGGCATGGAAGGAGAGATGAATTCCTAGAGGGTACACTTGTAGAGGGGAATGGCACCCCAGGCAGGGGAAAAATGACATGGAGATGAGCATGCAAAGAAAGTCTGGGCAATGACTGGCTGATGTAGTGGAGCCCAAGGCACTGAGTGATGTTATAATGAGAGATGGATCTAGAAAGGCAAAGGATAAGTCTTGCTTTTCCTAGCTCTCAATTTTCTTAATTATACAAGTTGCTAGTACTTATATGGCACTTTAGATTTTGAGAAGTGACTGATATGTTATTTTTTTGACCCTTCCTATAGTCATTTATGGGCTTCCCTTGTAGCTCAGTCGGTAAAGAATCTGCCTGCAGTGCAGGAGACCTGGGTTCAATCCCTGGGTTGGGAAGATCCCCTGGAGAAGGAAATGGCAACCCACTCCAGTATCCTTGCCTGGAAAATCTCATGGACAGAGGAGCCTGGTGGGCTGTAGTCCATGGGGTCGCAAAGAGTCGGGCATGACTGAGCGACTAACACTTACTATAGTCCTTTATGGCTAGAAAACGGAGACAGTGCTTTAAATGACTTGTCCAAGATCACACATCAAACATGCTGTGAGGTTGGGACTTGAAATTCAAGTCTATCAAATCCCATTTGTCAGGTGCACTGTTTCCCAATCCAGAGCCAAGATCAGTGGTAAAATTGGTAAACAATTTGCATTAGACTATCACTATAATTTACAGACCTGTACTGTTGCTTTTTTCACAGTGTCAATCTTGAAATAGAAGGTTCCATTATTCTCTGCATTAAGCTTTGCGATGGAATGGTTCAGAGGCTCCTCCAGTTCTGGGCTGTCAACAGGTATAGGTTGGGGGCAGCCAGCACAAAGCCTGATGGGTGGTTGTACAAAATCCTCCCCTGAAAGAGGCAGGTTTTATGTCAGTGTATGCCCTGAAGGGGCAATCTAGCCTAGTACCTTTTCCACGTGTGATCCAGCGTCCACTGACAGAGGGCCACGTGGCAGCCCAAGATCCAGCAGTGGAGGTTGTCTATCAGACCTCCAACTGACTGTCTCTCCTCCTCTTTTCCTCAAGTGTGTTTAGGGAAACTTTCAATCAGAAGGTGACTCAATCAATATGCTGCCCTTTTCTTAAGTCTTTGCATTTTTGATGGAAACTGTAAAAAGCAATGCTTAATGTAAAGGAATGATTTTCTAGTGGGAAAATTTTAAATCCTATGACTCTGGTGAGCAGGAAACTTCAGTAATGCTTCATATTGTGCAATGTACACAGCTATCTTCCAAGTATGAGAAAAGCCAACCCTTGGTATAAGAATGTTCAAGATGAGTCCAGATGTTCAAGCTGGATTTAGAAAAGGCAGAGGAACCAAAGATCAAATTGCCAACATCCGTTGGATCATCGAAAAAGCAAGAGAGTTCCAGAAAAACATCTACTTCTTCTTTATTGACTATGCCAAAGACTTTGACTGTGTGGATCACAACCAACTGTGGAAGATTCTTCAAGAGGTGGGAATACCAGACCACCTGACCTGCCTCCTGAGAAATCTGTGTGCAGGTCAAGCAGCGAACAGTTAGAAATGGACATGGAAAAACAGACTGGTTCCAAATCAGGAAAGGAGTACATCAAGGTTGTATATTGTCACCCTGCTTATTTAACTTAAATGCAGAGTACATCATAGAAATGCTGGGCTGGAGGAAGCACAAGCTGGAATCAAGATTGCCGGGAGAAATATCAATAACCTCAGATATGCAGATGACACCACCATTATGGCAGAAAGTGAATAAGAACTAAAGAGCCTCTTGATGAAAGTGAAAGAGGAAAAAAAAAAAAGGAAGTGAAAGAGGAGAGTGAAAAAGTTGGCTTAAAACTCAACATTCAGAAAACTTAAGATCATGGCATCCAGTCCCATCACTTCATGGCAAATAGATGGGGAAATAGTGGAAACTGTGACAGATTTTATTTTTGGGGGCTCCAAAATCACTGCAGATGGTATGGCAGCCATGAAATTAAAAGACACTTGCTCCTTGGAAGAAAAGTTATGGCCAACCTAGACAGCATATTAAAAAGCAGAGACATTACTTTGCCAACAAAGGCCCATCTAGTTAAAGGTATGGTTTTTCTGCTAGTCATGTATGGATGTGAGAGTTGGGCTATAAAGAAAGCTGAGCACCAAAGAATTGATGCTTTTGAACTGTGGTGTTGGAGAAGACTCTTGAGAATCTCTTGGACTGCAAGGAGATCCAACTAGCCCATCCTAAAGGAAATCAGTCCTGAATATTCATTAGAAGGACTGATGCTGAAGCTGAAACTCCAATACTTTGGCCACCTGATGCAAAGAACTGACTCATTTGAAAAGACCCTGATGCTGGGAAAGATTGAGGGTGGGAGGAGAAGGGGACGACAGAAGATGAGATGGTTAGATGGCATCACTGACACTGTGGACATGAATTTGAGTAAGCTCCGGGAGTTGGTGATGGACAGGGAAGCCTGGCATGCTGCAGTCCATGGGGTCTCAGAGAGTCCGACATGCCTGAGCGGACTGGTATAAGAAATACTAACTTGACCTTAAACGTGCACTATCACCCTTTCCGCATGTTATAACATGGAAAGGAAAAAACCTTTAATTGAAAGGATCTTATTCTGAGTAGTTAAAAATGAGATACAGCTTCCCCAGTTCACAATATCTGATGCAGAGACAGCTGGTGTAACGAGAAAGACCAGCTGACGTAATCAAAGGGCAGCTTTGCCCAGAAAACAGAAATTTTTCCTTCTGTCACCGTATTCTCTTTGGCCACTTGCTGAACAGTCTCAGGTGAACCTGCTGTAGCACAGCGGGGCAGGGATGGGACCCAGTGTTCCTAGTAAGGTCTGCGGGTCATGTAGACTTTATCATGGGAACCAAAGCACAATATCTATGGAAAGACCTAGCCAGTTGTCTGGGACCAACATGAATACCAACACGTATTATCCCTTACCTGGATAAAGGTCACATTTCTGCAAGAAGGAAGCAATTCTTAGCTGGGGATCCACATGTGCTTTATCTGTACATTCACCAATATCCTGTTTTTTAAAAAATCATATAAGAACATGTAAATCCATGGCTGATTCATGTCAATGTATGGCAAAAACCACTACAATACTGTAATTAGCCTCCAACTAATAAAAATAAATGAAAAAAAAATTTTTAAAGCATATAAGAGCATATATTAAAAATGTTTTTAAGAATCTTTAAATGACTAGTAAAATTAAAAATAGGATGTTGACTCTGCAAATTATTGTATAGAGAAAAACAAAGCAAAACATAGTCTATATTCAAAAGACGGAAAAAGAAACAATGCAAAAGTAGTACCACCACCGACAAATACACACACCCAAACACGCAGAGACATGAAATAAGATGACAAGAATACCTAATGTAGAAATAGTAACTATACAAGTGAGTGGGTAACATTTTCTCTTAGCAAGACAAAGACTTTCAGATTAAGTTAAAACCAAAGTCAAGGTACTCCATCTTCAAGAATAATAGCATATAATAAAAAACATAATGAAAGATTAAACATAATGGAGAGGGACTTCCATGGTGGTCTAGTCATTAAGTTCCCATGCTTCCACTCCAGGAGGCATGGGTTTGATTCCTGGTTGGGGAACTAAGATCCTACAGGCTGGGTAGCACAACCAAAAAATAAAAAAATTCAAAAAATTTTAATGGAGTAAAATAAACAGAAAGGATAAGCAAAGCCACATGAAGCAAGTGTTAAGTCATTCAGTCATGTCTGACTCTTTGTGATCCCATGGACTGTAGCCTGCCAGACTCCTCTGTCCATGGGATTCTCCAGGCAAGAATACTGAAGTGGGTTGCCATTTCCTACTCCAGGGGATATTCCTGACCCAGGGATGGAATCTGTGTCTCCTGTGTCTCCTGCATTGGCAGGCAGATTCTTTACCAACTGCATCACCAGCCAAAACATAGAAATAGCTTTATTCTAAAAGATGTTTGGTGAGGTATTAATCATAATAAAAACAGAAACAACATATTTTGTTGCTTTTGAACACAGGACCAAAAATAGGAAAGTAATTTAAAAAGCAATCTATGGTATCGTCACTAGGATATTAAAAGTTATTTAAAAAGAAGTTTATCAAGAGTTTTAAAGACATAGAAAAAAAATGTAGCATGTAAAGTAATTACAACTAATAAAACACACACACACAAAACGGTCAAAATTGGCCATATTCCCCACCAAAAAAAGACAAGAAGGAAATACACTCAGATAACTTTGAGTGGTTGGAAATATGATATAACATTATTTTTTCCCTTTGTTTTCTTAGTGTCTTGAAGATTCCTATAAATGTATATTTCCAACAAAAGAACACACATGAATATAATAAATGTCATGTTTTTTAAAGGTATAGGAAATACCACACTTACAATACCTCAATTTTGGATGGGGAGAAGTATACTGGAGGTAACTCAAAAGTTCTCAGTATCACCAGCACCTTTGGTCTACCTGAGAAACTTTTGATCATCTGACCCCAGACCAATTAAATCAGAAGGTCTGGGGGAATGGTTTGGGAATAGGTGTTTTTTAAAGCTAGGCTAGTGATTCTAAGGTGTAACATGACTGAGAACTGCTTAGGAAACTCCTTAAATCTTTGCTTTTCAAATTTTAACGTGCAGATGAATTGCCTGAGAATCTTGTTACGGATAATATGCAGATTCTCATTCAGTAGATGTAGGTGGACTTGAGATTCTACTTTTCTAAGATGCTCCCTGGCGTTGCTGATGCTGCTGGTCTTTGGACCACACTTTGAATAGCAAGGCCTTCAATCTTACCAACTGTGGGCAAAATAATTCATTTGCATTTTATGTTCTTTAATTACTGTAATAACTCTGTGAGATAGATACTATTATTCGTCACGATTTTACAGATGAAGAAGTGAAAGCTTAGGACAATTACACCAAAATCTGACTGGCTTTGTTACCTCAACCAGCCTTTGCATTTCTGTGTTGCAAAGCAAAAACTTACCTGGGGCTTTTATAAACAGATGCAGCAAGATTAAAGCTAGATAACATTTAGGCCTATATAACCTCAATTTGAAGCTAAGCATAAAAAACAGAAGATATTATAGATGCTTAAAAGGCCAGATTCAATTAAAACTGACAAAGTTACACAGTGACTAGAACCTATGATTTTAGAGGGTTTCTCTCTCTCTTTTTTAATTATTTTTAAAAATTCTGGTAAAATATATATACAATTTGCCATCTTAACCATTTTAAAAATAATTTATTTATTTTTGGCTGTACTTGGACCTTTGCTGATGTACGGGCTCTTCTCTAGTTGCAGCGAGTGGGGCTACTCTCTGGTTGCTGTCCGGGCTTCTCACTGCAGTGGCTTCTCTCATTGCAGAGTACAGGCTTTAGGGTGCTTGGGCTTCAACAATTACAATCCTGGGCTCTAGAACACAGGGTCAGTATTTGGGGCACACCAGCTTAGCTGCTCTGCAGCATGTGGGGTATTCCCTGGTCAGGGATTGAACCCATGTCTCCTGCATTAGCAGGCAGATTCTTTACCACTGAGCCACCAGGGACGCTCCTTAACCATTTTTAAGTGTATAATTCAGGGACATTTTACAGGGTTGTGCAATCATCCCTACTATCTATTTCTAATAGTTCTTATCACCTAGAAAGACTAGGCGAACAGACTTGCAGCCTCCCCTTGCTTAAAGCACAGCCTTCTGCTAAAGTGCATATACCCCTGGGAAGGACCTCATGCCTGATCATCTTAACATACATTAATTCCTGCCACCTTGAGATGCTCTCTTTTAACATAATTTTGGTTCAGTAATAAGTAATCAGTAATCATCCTAGAAAGGGTCACTAAGGGAGAGAGACTCAGGATGTACTTATTAAAGAGAAAAGTAGGGGAGGGAGGGTGAGAAAACAAGCAGAGACAGTTGGAAGTATTGTCCTGGGTAGAGTTCAGAAGCCTTGTAAGGCTGTTGAGCACACAGAAGGAAAAGATAGGAAAGCGTGAAGACATGAAAAGACAGACTTGACTGTGGCATCATTTTGTCTCAGGCTATTGCTAGTCCCTGGATACATCTGTAGATGCTTATTGCCAGATGTGTAGACTCTGACCACTAGGTAAGCAGCTTGACAGGTGACATGAGTTTCAGATTCTCAATGGGACATGAAAGGGAACTGTTGAATGTCATCTAAAATTTTAGTGATTGAGTCTTCCTGGACAGCTGAGTTCCCACACCTGTAAATACTGGACACAAAAGGCTAAGAACTTTATAATTAGATTTTTTGCCTACTTACACCATGTGAAAGGGACTTGCAGTCTGGAGTTAAGAATGGAAATTTCTCCTTGGAACAATTAGTTTGTGCAATTGAGTAAGTAATTTCATAGTTCCATCCAGCCACCACCTGAAACAATTTTGGATTGAATATTTAAAGGTCAGTTTAAACATTATTCACAGTGTTAGAAGGAGCTTAGAATAATATCTGGCATTTGGTAAGTGTTCAAAAATACAAGCTATTATTATTACTAGGCAAAAATCATTACCAAATTAATATTGAGCACTTTATGATGCTCACACCCTTCAACACAACACACACATACACACATACAGCTACACATCTGAAAATGAAAAGCAATTTATAGATAGAGTTTTCTTAAGTAAGACCTAGCAATATTTCCTCTGTGGACAGCAGGAAAAAAAATGATCTGTTAAATTTTGTAAAATATTAATAATGCTTTTCTAGGTGGATAAAGAAAACTTGGGAGCTGGAGTGGCTTTAACCAGTAGGTCCTTAGGCTCCCAGACTGCCAGGCAGTAAGATTTCTCCTGCTTTATCTGAAGTGGGTCCCACCCTGATAGCCGGATATGAACAGAACCAAGCAGAGCTTGCATCTTGTATGAAGGCAAGCTCCAGAAGGTCAACTAAAGGTCAATTAAAAGCAAGGAATGCTACTGACCAAAGTGAGTCCTCCAAAATTAGAGGCTGAAATTCAAGGGGCTCAGTCAACTGTCAGTAAAGGCTTCAATGGAAAAACCAGATTTATTAATACAAGTATTTGCTCTTTTCTCTATTGAAACAGAGACTATAATTTAGAGGGTACCCAGCAACTGTGCCAACCTTTTTAGGTACATTTTAGTATTGGGGGGTCATGTTTGCCTCATGACAGCTAGGTGATGATAGAGTCTTTTTAAAATCCTAAGGCCAGAATGATTTTTTTTTCCACCAATGACTTTTCCATTTCACAGCACAAGCAGAGCTGACCACCCATTCATTAAAAACAAATCTCCCAGGAAGGAAGTCTGATTAGCTTCCTTTCCCCTCTTTACACACTGCAGCATCCAAATCACTGTGCCTGTAGAGAAAGCTTTTGTTCTCCCGAGCTGGTCATATGAGAACACGGAAGAGTTCCTCACCACCACCTGTGGAATCATGTTGTCCTCTGGCCAAAGATTTATTTTAGATAATGAAATTCTAAACCTTAAAGGTCTAACACATTTTAGCAATACTATGGCAAGAGAAAAATTAAAGAACAGACCTGTCTTTGGGCTCTTTTTACTTCTTTCAGATCAAAGAGGTGGGAATGACTGGTGTTTTTGTTAAAATGTTGGATGGCATGTCTCAGAACAGGCTCCAAGTCGGGGCTCCTGGTAGATATGGGGTGCACGCAGCCAAGGCAGTCATACTGCGCTGTCACCACGGGGCCCTCAGCTTGACAAAGAGTAGGCAAAAGGGCAGCGTTAAGGAGCGAAACCTACATTCACATACATTGCCCTGAATAAGTCAGATAACTCATCAATAAAAAGCCTTGATAACAAACTTTCCAGTAAACCCTAGTAAGCACTAGAAAAAAGAGAACACAAGTCTGCTTTTGAGTCAGAGAAGGCCCACCATCCACTTAGGAACATCTTGTATGCATTCTGTTGTGCATGGTTATTTAAAATTTAAAGTCACTTAAAATTACAGGAGTGATACACGAATCTATCCTCATAAAAATCAAAACATTACAGATGTATTTTAAGTTACTTTTCAGTGTTAATGAAAGCCCCTTGAAGCTAGACTCAGGGTGTAATACATTCTGTATCCTTTCTACTGAACAAATATGTATTTCACACCTACTATAACATGTCCTGTGCTGAGCCTGGCTGTGTGGATACATAAATTCATGAGTAATATTCACTGCCATGAAGGAGTTGGACAAAGTCAAGGGGAAGAGATAGAACTGGAGATGGATGATTTCAGTATAATTCAGCAAGAATTTGGAAAGGCAGGAGCCCAAGAACTTGGAAAGGCAGGGAAGACTTTTCTGAGGAAAAGAGGCTAAGCTAAGAAGGGTGAAGAGCAGTCAAGGTAAACCTCACAACCCGAGGTGTGAGGCCTGAGGAGAAGGGACAAATGGGTCTGGATGCAGCAGGATGAGGCAGGGACAGAGGTGTGGGACACGGTGTACACACATCTTATCAGTTTGTAGCGGGAGACAGGGAGGGGTGATTTGAGGTCTGAGCAGTCAGTAGGGAAGCAGGGAAGCAGGGGCTTCCCTGGTAGCTCAGCTGGTAAAGAATCCTCCTGCAGTGCAGGAGACCTCGCTTCGATTCCTGGGTCGGGAAGATTCCCCTGGAGATGGGATAGGCTTTCCATTCCTGTATTCTTGGGCTTCCCTAGTGTCTTGTAGCTCAGACGGCAAAGAATCCGCCTGCAATGCTAGAGACCTGGGTTCCACAGAGTTGGATACGACTGAGCACAGAACTCAGCAATCAGTAGAGAGGCCTCTGTTGTGCAGCCTGATCTGTGCTCTGTAGGCATGGATTCCTAACTATCTTCCTGGGTCACCCTCTCCTTTGACGACCCTGACGTAAGCTATGGCGCCCTCTCCTGGAAGATGCACATACCCACAACTTTGTCCGCTCAGCTGGGGGCCTTTCCTAGACCTTCGGAAGTGAATTAAGAATGGGATGCAAGCCCTTAGGGCTTCCCTGAGGGCTCAGTATTCTTGCTTGGAGAATTCCATGGACAGAGGAGCCTGGCGGGCTACAGTTCATGGGGTCGCAAAGAGCTGGACACAACAGAGCGACTTAACGACACTTTTCCTGTAAGAACGGGAAGCCACTGAACAGGTTTCAATAAAACAATGTAAAATATGTTTAAAAGGAGAGAGTTTGTATTAGATTACCAGTGTTCATAACACAGCCTTCACCCTCTGATCAGTGACAGCACACGTGGCAAAAAGGGGAAGTAATGAAGGAGTCCTGGGTCCCTTGACCCTGGGGCTCTCACTATCCAAGGATGTAAGATCCCTCAGTCAGCAGCTCAACACAACCCCCTTCGCAACTGTGTGTCAGCTTTCTTTCCATAAACATGTGTCAGGAAAAGACTTACTGGGAAATATTCATAGCTTTACCCCCTCCTTTCCTTGTAGACGTTAGACTGAATCAGGGTAATGGGCAAAGTTAAAAAAACCTAGGGGATTACATGGGAAAGATGAGAGAAATGACTGATGTGAAAACAAACAAAAAAAAGATAAATACAGAAGATGAAAAGGGGAGATGGAGAAAAGCCCAGAGGCTGGTTTGCCTGACCTCAAGGGCAGCTCCCAGCTAGGGTGGGGGAAGAGATAGAGCAAACTTCTGAGGGTGAGAAGAGCAGGGAAAGATGCAAACTCAATTTTTCTGGGTAACAGAATGATTTTCCACCCTGCCCAATTTCTAGAGAAACTTTTAAGTTAAAATAAAGTTTTAAATTTTTGAAATTCCAAAACACATCTGGCCAAAAAGGTTTCAGATAAAGCATTATGGACCTAGCAGTAATTTCTGAAGGTGTGGCAGAAAGCATTTTCTCTCATGGTATGAATGTGCTGTGCTCTGGCTAATGTTAAAATCTGCTTATAATATAGAGTTCTTAAGCTAAATAATAAAAAGCTATTCCCATCAGAAAATCTCAATGACTTGTGATTTCTGTCACAAGACTATCTTTCTTCGAATGCAGCTTCTTGCAAGAATGGCAACTCAAGGGATGCAGTTTCTGTGGGTACCCTATGGATGATTAAGGCTGAAATAGAAGAGTTACCACTACAGTGAGGGTCACCAGGGTGGCTGAAGATGCTGTCTGGAGCTCACTTGTAAGCAAAGGCCAGTTCCAGGATGGCTTTTGTGACTGACATCACCTAGATGTGTCCATCCTTCTGTACCTGGCACCTCTGCCACAAAAGGGAAGGAGCTAACAGTGGTTATCTGTTGATAAGCTGCTCCATACTTAGAATCTAAAGGAATTTCATTTATGAAGGGTCTATTCCAACCACTCTGCTAATTACTAGCTGCGGGATCTTGGGCAAGATATTTGCCTGCTGTGGGCCTTAGTTTCTTCCTCTGTGAACTGGGATATTACTATTTGAGTTATAGAGTTGTTTTGAGGGTTAGATATGTTACTGCACATGAAGTGATTAGAACTGTGGCTGGTAATAAGTGCTTAATAAATGTTAATTGTTACTACTTTTATCTTGATTATCATTAATACATTATAAAGATTACATCTTCAGATGTATCATCTAGTTTCACCCTAAAGAATGGTACAAAGTGGGAATTATTGTTATCTCCTTTCACAGGTAAGGAAAAATGAAGAAAGTGAGAGCTTTCAAAGATTCCAGGCCAGATCTGACTCAAAACCTGTGCTTTTCTCATGCTAGGATGCTACCTACAGTTGAGGCCAGTTCTGTGTCTTCTTATTCTTTCACACACACCTAATACAACGCAGCTCCTGAGGAAGAGAATCCGGATGACACCAAGGGGATGATTGGCATGAGCCTGGGCCCACCTCAGGAGTCTGCCGCTCCACCCTTCCAGCGCCCCCACAAGGCTGCAAATGGTATCGCCACTGCAGCCCTCAGGTAAAGGGTTTTTGGCACCATACCGAAAAGGTTCATTTCCCCCCAGGGCAGCACCAGCAAACACATCAGCTACCTGGAGTGATCAGGCAGGTCTGGGTAGCCACGGAGAACTTCATATTCCCTCTCTTGGCCACCGTCGCTGTGCACTCTCCTGTGGCCTATGGAAAAAAAAAGATTTATCCTAATCTTTCAGATGAAATCCACTTAGTACTATTGCTAAATATGGCTTTCCTTTTTAAAATCTTGTAAAGATTTTTTTTCCTAAGCAGAGTTTTGAGGCACAAGAATAAGTATTTTTCAGCCAAATCATTATTTTTTAAAAGTCACCAATATTCATGAGATAGAGGGGAGGCACTCTAAATGACGAGATTTTAAAGTATGAATCTTTGTTTTGAGCTCTGGAGATATTTCCTCTCCATCAAGATGCACACCATGGCTGTGAATCAGCCTGCTAAACTCCTTTTGATTAACCTCTCAATTTCAGTGTTCAAACTGCATCCAGGAAGCCAGGGTTTTGACTTTGAAGAAATGGCTCCCTGGATTATGAGGAGATTGGCTTGGTTCCTGGCAGGCAGCATCACAATCTCCCTCAATTATTATGGCCAGACCAGCAGCTGTGCTGTGCCAGGGCAGGGTAGGCATTAGGTTAAGACCCCTTGTTATTAAAACAAAATCGTTTGCATAATGTGTCTCATTTCTTCCTTCAACAACCTCATGAAGTCAATTTGATCTCCCCTTGCAAGGGAGCACACTGGTTCCAAGTGATCAGCTGGTTGAAGGTAGAGCAGGATTGGTACTCAGGACGGCTCAGGTGAAGCAGCTACACTGTCCACTCACCAGCCCCAGGTCTCAGCCAAGTATTGATCTGTTGCCTCTCTGGGGCCTGGCCCACATATCCCTGTTGGGCACTAGAGTCCCCTTCCTGTTGGAGGGCTTTCTCCATGTTTGACTCTGGCCTGCGGGCCTCTCTACGCCCCTTCCACCTATGTGAGAATACAGACATCAAGCATTTGACTGTTCTACACAGTTGAGGGTGTATGTGCATCCTATAAAAGCAGCCAGCAATGTTAATCATCTCCAGCACTGGTGCACAAGTCTGGCACGCTTGTCAGAGAAAAACGGAGCCTCAGGAACAGTCAACATACTCACAGCTTGTGTAGAGTCCTTGTAGTCACAGTCCTGCCAAGTTTTGTTACTTTGAAAAGGACAGTCGCCCTCCTTGATTTGGTACTTCAGGGAATAAAATATGTCAGGATTATCCTGAAAAACAGCACATGGATAGGTAGGTCTCATCTAATGGACCCAATAGCACATCATTTGAGATCTGGTACAGTTATGAACATTTGACCTCTATTTGATTCAGTTAAGGCAAAAACATTTATTAAAATATTGGGAAAATATTGAAAGTTTATAAATATTTGCTTGGAAGAATTTGTAACATACTATTTACAAATATACATATATTTAAGTTACAAAGTAGATCCATAGTATTAGCCTATTTTTGTAGAAACCAATTTATACATAAACATATGATTTTTAAAAGTCTGGAAAACTATGCAATGAAACTGTTAAATATGTGTCTTTCAGTGGTGGGAGTACAGTTCTCTTTTGCTTTTCTCTTTGAACAAACATTCCTGAATTATCTATTTTTTAAAACAAACATCTATCATTTTTACAGTTAGAAAACAAACCATATGCCTTTTTAAACTTTGAAAAAAAGTTACAGTTATCTGGATGGTGAGATTAATTATGAGTAATTTTAGTATTTTTGTTTGCATTGTTTTGCTTTCTATTTAGTCTAGCATGTCATGAAATAATAAATAAACCTTTTAAAGTTTAAAGGTGCTGAGTTAGATGAACTTCCAGATGCAAAGCTTTTCAGTTGGTAGATGAGAGTAGGGAGGCCCCAGGTGGATGGCATATGGCTTAAGCAGCCTCCCCATCTTGGAAAGGCAGAGCCAGCCCGGGATTGCAGGTCTCCTGACTCACTGGGAAGTGCTCTCTCCACAGTATTTGCATCTGGGAGGTGATGTCATCAGACAAAACCGACTCTGAGGTACCGTCCAGTTTCAGATTTTAATAAAACCTAAGTGATCATGGTATAGGCAGTGTCCACATGGCAAAGTAAAGATGAACAGTGATTCTATGGGCATTTTAGAATAAACTAGAATAAACCACATTTGCCATGGATGTCAACCAATAAAGACAATACCAATAAACTGTTGCCAGAGAACCCTAGGACTCACATGTATGCACAAGTATGTGAAACAGAAAGACTGGATTTTCAGAAAACAACAACAACAAAAAACCTCTATCCACTGGACTTTTTCCTTTCTCCTCATCATATCAAATAGCCGTTTGTTTGTTTTTTTTCCACCAAAGTAATCGATAGCTTAACTCACAGAAACACAGTGTTTTATAGTGAAATTCATTTAAATAAACTATTGAAAGATTTGTATTTCTTAAAGTCACACACGCTGTCAGGCTTTGTCTCCATCCTGGGTATATCAATCAGTGATTAAAAAAAAAAAATACTAAAAACCAGCTAGAACATGGCTGTTACCTTGATGCATTGAGCCACATTGATTTCACAATAGATATTTTGTTCAACACAGCTGGCTCCTCTTAGACAAACCTTCCCTTTCCCCAAGCATAACTGAGGTTTAATTGACAAATAAAAGTTGTCTGTACATTGTGCAATGATTACCACAAACAAGCTAATTAACACACCCATCACTTCACAGAGTTACCTTCATTTTTGTGGTGAGAACACTTAACCTTTTAAAAAATTTCCAGTAAAGCCTTAATAACTGTAATCACCGCACTGCACATTTGATCCTCAGTACCTATTCTTCTTATAACTGGACATCTGTGCCCTTTGACCAGTGTTTCCCCGTTTCCTCCACCACCCAGTTCTGGCAATCACCATTCTACTTCTGGTGTCTGTGAGATGGAATTTTTAGATTCCACACAAGTGAGATGGTATATTTCTTAGATGTACTTCTTTAAGAATGGGCTTTCCTGGTGGCTCAGTGGTAAAGAATCCAGGAGACGTGGGTTCGACCCCTGGGTCAGGAAGATTCCCCTAGAGGAGGAATTGGCAACCCACTCCAGTATTCCGTTCTGGGAAATTTCATGGACAGAGGAGACCGGCAGGCTCCATTCTGTGGGATCTCAAAAGAGTCGGACATGACTTAGCAACTAAACAACCACAAAGCTTCCCTTTCATTGTCAGTTCTCTGGTGATTGGGGTGCATGTGTGGGGGTGGGGTGGGGTTGGGGGTGAGTGGGGCCTGGGCTCCAAGTGACAGCACAAATCCCAAGTGACCTCAAGGTTAAACACAGCTCACTCACCGTTCTGGTGACCTTGGTTACGCGGTACAATACAAACTGGTTGTCAGCTTTGTTTCCACTGTTATGTTTCTTCAGAGCAGTGTCCACAGCTGTAAATACATCTTGGTCATTGCAGTCGATTTCTTGAGAGGACTCTTGGGCTAAACTTGGTAGCAGCCTGGAGCAAAGGAAAAGGATGGTGATCAATTTCATGATTTAACAGTCTCCCTTTAGGAGTTTCACCAGGAATTGGGAGCCAGCTGGGAGCCAAGACACTGATTTTTAACTAGCTTCAGCCTCTGTCTCCTCCGGGCTCTGCTCTCTCTGCCTCAGTGCTCCAGGACACTGGCTGATTCCTGCTGCCATGCACTATTTGCCCTATTCCAAAAGGACAAAGGACCCTGCTGGGTTATCCAAACAGATTTCAGGCGGAAACATTACAACACTGGGGTGGTTGATCTGCTTGTTTGCATTTGGGGAGCATGTAGGACCACAGAGCTCATTTCCCGGTGATTGCACAACTTTGTTGAACAAATCAGAGCAGACTCTCATAAAGGAGGAGGGAAAAACCCACCAGTCACCTCTGTTATTCCCGTGTGACTTTCCCAAAGCCATTTATGAAGGTCACTGCATGTGACAACAGTGCCACAGTAGGTACAATGTGCAGACACCTTATGTGAAATTTCTCTGCAGGAGAAGCAAACTTCCCGCAGTCATATTGAGGCCTGGAGAACCCATGCACCGGGACATCGCGGGTGGTGGGGGTCCCACATCGGGATATTGGTGCAACTAAATATAAAACATGGCCATCCTTTCTGTGGTCTGTGGTCAAGCCAGGCTCTCTCTCCACTCACTTGCATTAGTTCTAGAAAGGAAAAGCTCCCCGAGGGTGGAGGAGACAGAGGAGAAGCACAAGAAGAGATGAGTTGGGTGAAGCCCTGTGTCCCCAGTCCTTGCTTCTGGTTTGATGGCTGTGGGTGTCCTTCACTGCCAAGTCTCAGCCACCTGTCTGAGAAAGACCAATTATTCGGGGAAGGGTGTTTTAAGAGTAGGCTAAAGATGAGGGCTAGTCCCTAGTAGATGTTTACTCTCAAGTCTTATCCCCCTCCCCCATAAAAAAGATGTTTGATTTCTTTGTCATTGATAGGGTCTCTAGCTCAGCAATTCAGTCTCCCCAAGAGTCCTTGGAAAAGAGGAGTCAGTGTGGACTGATTGGTGGCAGAGTGGCAAGAACATGACACTTGATCCCGAACTTGAGTCCAGTCTAGCCCTGCTCCTTCATTGCTCTGTGATCCTGAGCAAGTCAGGGTCATATAACCTTTCTGAGCTTCAGTTTCCTCCTCTGTAAAATATAGAATACTATCTTCACTTGTTTTTTAAAGAAGTGAATGTTAATACATGCACAGCACCTGCTAATTAGTTCTTACAAATTATAAATACATTTAGAGTAGGATGGTTAAAAATCCATGACTTATGGAAGTGGTTTCAGGTGCATGGTGATGGTATGTGTGTGGTGTGGTGTTTAGGAAAAAAAGCTAAGGGTGAAAGAGACTTGGGTAAATTCCTAGGCTGAGAAGGAGTAGTAAAGAAGGAGACGTGGGTTTGATCCCTGGGTTGGGGAGATCCCCTGGAGAAGGAAATGGCAACTCATTCTAGTATTCCCACTTTGGAAATCTTGTGAACAGAGGAACCTGGTGGGCTATAATCCATGGGGTTGCAAATGGTCAGATATGACTCAACAACTAAGAACAAAAACACATGAGATGATGGATGTTAACTAAACTTATTATGATGATTATTGTGATTACTGTGATTATTATTCACAGTTATGTAAATCAAATCATCATGCTATACACCTAAAATTTATACAGTGATGTGTGTCAGTTATTTCTTAATAAAACTGACAAAAGAATTAAAAACACAGGACTTGGCAGTGTATGGGCATGTGTGTGTGTTCAGCCACACAGTTGTGTCCACTCTTGCAACACCATGGACTATAACCTGACAGGCACCTCTGTCCATGAGATTTTCCAGGCAAGAATACTGGCGTGGGTTACCATTTCCTCCTCAGGTGATTTTCCCAATCCACAGACAACCCATGTCTCCTGTATCTCGTCTCCTGCATTACAGGCAGATTCTTTACCATTGTGCCACCTACAGGAAATAAACAGCAAAGGATGTGACTTTGGAGGAGGTTGATCTGGATTGTAATCCCAGCCCCACAATTTACTTACTGTAAGATCCTAAAAAAGTAATTAAACTTCTTTGGGCCTCATCTTTCTTCCTTAAAAAATAGTAATCACGGAAGCCCATTCTCCTTTCCTCCTTGAGATACAGCTAGGTTTCATTTCCTGAAGCCACAGTGATGATACTGGTATTCAGTACTAGTGTTTAATAACTAGTATCATGCAAACACTGACCAAGCAGACCAGATACAACTCATCAGAAGACTCACCAGCCCCAAAGACAATTACTGGGACACCCCACTGAACGCCAGCCCTGCAGAATCACATTTCTCCATGAAGGCACGGACATAGTGCTGGCAGCTTGATTAGAGAGTGGAGAAAGGTGAAATCCAGGAAGACCAAAAAAAATAATAAAAAAAATTAAAAATACATAGCTTAATAACTCTCAGAAGCATTTGAGCTGTATTTTATAATTTATTAAGTCCTTTCACAAACATTGCTTGAATTATTAAAACAGTTTCCTGGAAAACACAGTAATGAATCCTCTCAATTCATTTCAATTAAATGTATTCATAATATGCAACCAGTTGATACAGGTAAATAAAGGAGTAAGAAAGGATTCCTACTTTAGGGATTTTACATTGTGCTAGAGGTTTGGACAATATACCATTGATTGCTTCTTTTCTAGATGTTTTTTGTTACATGTTAGCTAAAAAGTATGTGAATGTTTAACTATTGCTATAATTAGTAAATTGTGGGGCTGGGATTGGAACCAGATCAACAACCTTCAAAGTCACACTCTTTCTTATTGGTTATGTAACTATATGGGCTTCCCAGGTGGCTCAGTGGGTAAAGTGGGTATCTCCTGCAATACAGGAGATACAGGAGACATAAGTTTGATCCCTGGGTTGGGAAGATTTCTGTGGAGGAGGGCATGGCAACCCACTCCAGTATTCTTGCCTGGAGAAGCCCATGGACAGAGGAGCCTGGCAGGCTACAGTCCATGGAGTTACAAAGAGTCAGACACGACTGAAGCGACCGAGCGTGCGTCCACGCATGCACCTGTATATACAGGCAAGTCCTGTTGTAACTGGACCCTTCGGGGCCTTCCTGGGACAGAACCCCACCCCGTGCCCTCTGCCTGCCTCTTGTTTATAAAAAGTTTCAGTCTTCTAAACCTTCCCTGAGTTCCAAAGAGCAGATTCACACAATTACTAACTAGGGAAGTGAGGTAGTACAGAAACAAAGGAAAAGCAAGCCCAATATAATCTTAAACCATGACTTTTATTTTAAACTGATACCTTGATTTATGACCCCAAATTGTCCTGTGGCTTTAACCAACTGGCTTCAAGAGGGCTTAAAATATATGACACTGGGGAGGTGGAGCAAGGCGGTGCGGGGAGTCAGTTAAGAGCTGAAACTCCTGATCCATCACAGAGGCCCTGAGAAATAAAATGCCTCAACCATTGCTATTACTCTCTCCTAAAGAGAGGTTGAGGGATCACAAGACATTGATTGACTGATTTGCTTTGCAGGAACCCATAGATTAATCACAATCACCGAGAACACATCCTGTCACAAGACAGGGCCAGGGTATCTGCAACTGCTGCTGCTAAGTCGCTTCAGTCATGTCCGACTCTGTGCGACCCCAGAGACGGCAGCCCACCAGGCTTCCCCGTCCCTGGGATTCTCCAGGCAAGAACGCTGGAGTGGGTTGCCATTGCCTTCTCCAATGCATGAAAGTGAAAAGTCAAAGTGAAGTTGCTCAGTCGTGTCCGACCCCATGAACTACAACCTAACAGGCTCCTCCGTCCATGGGATTTTCCAGGCAAGAGTACTGGAGTGGGGTGCCATTGCCTTCTCCGATCTGCAACTGAGACATCCTGAAATCACAAAGATCCCTTCTCCTTTAACTTTTGTCCCTTTCAGAACCTTGTGCCCTGGTCAGTCAGCAAGATAAATAGAATTTGACACAAGTCTAGCTCTCCCATCATCCATGTTGGTGCCTCTTCAACCAATAAACCTTTCTTTGATCCAAACTCTTTTTTTTTTTTTTTTTTTGGCCTTACAGTATGTCAGGCACACAAAGTTAGGTTCAATAACACTCTGGGCAGGGGGGTGGGGGGGCAGGAGGAGGGTTGCTTTTGCTCTTTAATATTTACTTTTATTTATTTGTTTGACTCATCGAGTCTTAATTGTGGCATGCATGACCTTCTGTCTTTGCGGTATGTAGGATCTGTAGCTACAGCATGCAAACTCTTAGTTGCGGCATGTGATCTTTAGTTCCCTGACCAGGGATCGAACACGGATCACTTGCATTGGGAACGTGGAGTCTCAGCCACTGGACCACCAGTGAAGTCACTCGACAACACTGCGAAAGAGTGAATTTCTCTTTCTTCCCAGCCTAAGAACTTAGACTCTTTCACCCTTAGCTTTTTTCCCTACCCCTGACCACCCCCCCACCCCCCAGCCTCACCATTAGAATCTACCTCCTTCTGCCAAACCCACACACCTGAAACTGTTCATTAAGTCAGGTGGAGAGAATCTGAAATCTTGTTGTTGTCGTTCAGTCTTTATGGCCCACTCTTTGCAACCCCATGGACTGCAGCATGTCAGGCTTCCCTGACCTTCACTATCTCCTTCTGATCTTAGCCTGTGTCTGAATACTTGATATTTTCCCTGGTGGTTCAGCAGTAAAGAATCGACCTTCAGTGTTGGAGAGGTGGGTTCAATCCCTGGGTTGGGAAGATACCCTGGAAAAGGAAATGGCAACCCACTCCAGTATTCTCACCTAGAGAATTCCATGAACGGAGGAACCTGGAGGGTTACAGTCCATGGGGTCGCAAAGAGTCAGGCATGACTTAGCGGCTAAACAACAAAATACTTGAGACTTGATGTGGGAAGAAGGAAAAAGAAAGAGGATTTGAGTGTGAAAAAGGAATCTTTTGGCAACGAAAATAAATAAAGTGAAAAGAGGCTCCTATCTGAGACTATTCTGGGGAGAAGATAGGAAAAGGACAGCAGAGGGTATCTCGGTCCTGCTTTCTAGAAACGTAGCCTGGAGGCTGCAGGATCTCAGGGAGAGAGCCATGTGACCATATGGAATGACCTCTTGGCAGTCATTCCATTAACTGTCTTACAGAGACTCCTGTATTGCCAGTTTGATACAGAAAAAAGCAGGTAAACTAGACCTAAAAATCATGTGAACAGAGTAGTAAGCAGGGGGACCTGGTGGACCAGTGGTGAAGAATCAGACCTCCTTCTCATGCCTACCACACAAACACCTTGGCACTATGAGAGTAAAACCCTAGAACTGCTTTGTGTAGGGAGTAACAGAAAGTTCAAGAAGGCCTGAGGTTAAATTTCCCATTAGCTCAGTTAGGATGGCAACTTAAAATAGAAATTAATCTATTCCAAAAATAAAGTTGTATTTTTTGTGCACCTGAATTTATGGTCATGATTCATGCTTGCAGCCTTTTTTTTTAAAAAAAAAAAACAAAAAACAATTTATAGCATGAGCTTTGTTTCCTTAATAATTGAATTGAGAATTTGTTTTCCCAAAAGGAAATTTAGGGGACTGGATAACAAGTGGAAGAGAATTTGGGTCACTTTTATAAGAGTAATCCTTTTAGTGATTAGTGATTTAGTGATTTAGTGATTAGTAAATTCCTTCTTGGTAGGTCCAGCCTCAGCATAAGTACCAGCAGAGGAAAGATGCCAGAATTAAAGGAGTTTAATCCAAGAAAGAAAGAAATTTTGAGGATCAGAGATTTGCCTCAAGTGATATAGTAGCCAGTGACGGACTTAACTTCCAATCTGTAGCACTGATGTCTTTCCTCTCCTTTCCTTTCGTCTGTCTATTCTTATGCCATTTCCTCCCCTACCCACATTTTGCCCTATCTTGAGTATGAAAATAAGGTTATAATAACTTGCAATTTTGCATTACTGGTCACATTTTTATTTCTGGTTCTCATTCAGGACATGATTCATTTTTCCCCATCAAGGAAATCAGATTTTATTTTGGCAATGTATATGCAAAAAACTTTGAGATATGTAGAAATTCAGTGTTGAATGTCCCAGGACATGATTCAGAGGCTGATTCTGGGAAGGCCTGAATCTCTGGTTGTAGGGGATTATTGTGGTTTGGTAATGAGAAGCTGGGAAAATTGGCTTCTGGAAGAGGCAGAACTTCACCTTTCTTTAGTGAAGGAAGTCTGTGAATATATCTAATTGGTCTCCAGTGGAAGCCAAAGTGTCTGTCACCTGGACCTCTTTCTTTGGAATGCCTAGGTGGTGGGCCATGTCCTCGGCGATGATGGTCTTGGGGACCTTGGCTATGTGGTGGTGGGTCACAGGGTCCATGGTCATAGAAATCATGGGGATGATGTCCATGGGGGTGGTGTCCATGAGGATGATGTCCATGGGGGTGGTGTCCATGAGGATGATGTCCATGGGGGTGGTGTCCATGAGGATGATGTCCATGGGGGTGGTGTCCATGGGGATGATGTCCATGGGGGTGGTGTCCATGGGGATGATGTCCATGAGGACGATGTCCATGGGGATGGTGCTCATCAGAACTAGAGTTATGAGGGGGCCTGTGGTTCCACTTGGGGCCAAAGGGAGGGTGAGGACATCTTAACCCTGGAGGGGGAAATGGTAGAGGAACCCTCGCTTGAAATGGTGGACTGTCTGAGTGATTTTTGTGTTCTGGAGGAGGCGGGCATCTAAAGTTATGTGACTCATGGGGATGACCATGATCTTTAGATCCCCTGGGCTTAAATGGAGGCCTTCCAGCAGGAGAATGCTCATGCTCACCAGGGTGGAAGGGACGGCCCAAATGATGTTGCACACCACTGAAGTTTCTATGTTCCTGATGATGGAAACAGAAGAGTGGATATCATCATGTAACACAAAAAGAAGCTAGATGTTTAATTTAATTTATGTCAGTGGCATCTAGATTTTTAGATTCCACAACTATTTTTAAAATTAGGGTATCAAAAAAGGATTTCTCAAATTCTTCTCTAGCCAACTCACATTCAAAATACAAACAAACAAAATCAAATTACAAACAAAACTGTCATTTACTACCATCATTATTTCACAATAGAAATATTTTAATAATCAAATAACATTTGATTATTTTAACATTTTTGTTATTTTCTGACTCTTGTCAGAATCAGAAACTTAATCTCAGGGTAAAGGGTAGTACTTTAGATGAAATAAATGTTATATTGTGAAAACACTCCTTATTATTATTCTTCCCATCTCAATATAAACTGATGAAATTATACTATAAAATGATCCTTATCTACAGATCAACCTTTGGAAAATTAACGCCTTATAATTTATATTCTCAACGAGAGTCAGGTTTTATGGTACAAACATCTCCTACTCCTAAAGAATGATCACCTACCTCTGTGTAATTTTCCTTGTTTAGATTTTAATTTTTAAGAAATCTGTGGAGCCATGTTCATGGTGACAAGCCTGCCCCCTCCATTGGGGTGGTGCTGGTACATGGGCACTTGGATTATGCTCAGGTTTGTTTGTTTGTTTGTTTTTTGATATAAAAACACTGTGAAGAATATCTTGCTATCAAATAAAAACTTTCTGGGACATATGTAAAATACTGTTTTGAGTCTTAGTCCATATACCTTTATATAGTAAATTTAAGCCTCATTCATTTTTTAGGTTCTATGCCTAATATTGAAAGCTAGAAATTAAGTGTCAGCACTGGAGTCCTGACTACAAGAGCCACTTTCAATTCATTAGAGGTTGGTTGAATTAATCATGATTTTACTTTTCTGGCAAATCTTACCCTTCTCAATTCTTGGGGGAAAAAACTCCATATTTTTTGTGTCATATCAGCAATTTGTACCGTCCCAATTGTACTTTCCCTGTTCTCTCTGTGTTTCTCCTCCTTGTCATCCCTACTCCCTCATCCACCATCTCTTTCTCCCTCTTCTGTCTCTGTCTGTCTGTCTCTCTCTCACACACACACAATACACATCAACAACCATAAGAACAATATATGCTGTGTGTGTGAAAATATCACCTAGTTTGGCACTGATCATGACAAAGACTACTGAAGCAACCCACCTTAAGGTTGAAGACTTCACACTTTGTGACCATGTTTTTTGGGGTTTCCAAGTCAGAGGCTTCCACATCATAGAACAAATCTGCTCTGCAGAATCCGAAGATCTATAAAGAAGAGATAAACCTGTTAGGGTGTGTGTGTTTGAGTGTGTATGCGCAGGTGGTAGGAAGGTATCCAGCTTTGTTGTGAACTCCCAGACATTTGGGAAAGGAAAAGAGGCTTCAGAAAAATCAGGATTGTTGTTGTTTAGTCATTAAGTTGTGTCCTGAGGAGGGTAAGATGTGCCAGAAAATAAGGAGATCTTCATGCAGATACCTGAGTATCAAAGGATAAGTGACCAGGGGAACAATCCCTTTGATTGAGCATCAGGAAGACTGGATTCTAACCTCAGCTTGGTTGTGAACATCAGGCAGGACCCTTTGCTGAGCCTCAGTTACCTGTTTGTCAGAGGGAGTCACTGTGAGGTGGGAATGAGGTGACGTGAGTGACAGCGCTGTTGGCTGTCAGTTCTTAATACAAGCTAGTTAATTGTTTTACTTAAGTGTTTAATCCTAGTGGGTAAAAAAAAATTCCAGTGCTAAGTGTAGGTAAAGAACATGTAAAGTTTTATAATATATGTGATACTCTCATGATTCACTTAACTGCTCTGTGCCTCAGTTTCCCCATCTGTAAATCAGGAATAAAAATAGTATCTACTTCGTAGGGCAGCAGTGAGTTAATAAGGCAACATATGTAAAGCACTTAGAAGGATGCCTGGCACATAGTAAGTGGTTTCTGAATGTTACCTAGCATTTCGCAGACACCGATTATACTCACATGAGAGTGTCTGGGAAAGTGGTGACTGGAACAGTTCCTCACAGAGAAGTCCAGGAAGTAACCGGTACCTTCCCCTCCTCTCTAGAACAAATTGGATCCAAGCAGTTTCAAGAACATAAAAAGTTAAAAAAAAGCGGTAGATGCTTACTTTCCAACATACTATAAAGTACTATGAGGATTCGAAATCTCCAATATGCACCATTTTTCTGATGGTCTCTGCCTTTAAAAAATTTATCATGATAAGGTTTCTATTTCATTGAAAGTTTCAATTAATACCTATAATTAAGGGTAGTGTGAAAAATCAACATTCTCAGAGGTACCACTATCATCCACTTGATGGAGGTTTCCTTCAAGCCTTTTCCTAAATATGTTGCCCATATACACATATATCTAATTATTTAACATAAATGGGATCATAGTCTTAAGTATTGTTCTGTAACCTACTTTTTCCATTAGCAACATATCTTAAAACTCTTTCCAGTGCATAAACATTCAAAATGTTGTTTTCATTAATTGCGGTGTATTCATTCCATTGTTTGCATGCACCATAATCTATTTAACTGCACTTACAAAATGCATGACCGACATCAACTAGCCGCTGTGCAAGGCTAGCTTGGACGGGAAGCACTGCGGTCCTGGGACTGGGAGGCAGAACTGTCTCACTCCAGCCACACCACTAGGAGTGGTAAGGTGGGTGCTGAGTCTATGGTTTCCATCATAATACAGGAGATTAGGATCAGATTATTTTAATGACTCACATAAGTTTTATTATTCTCTTCTGTCTTTCCCTCTTCCTTGTTTGAGTTTTTCCTTTTCTCTGCTCAATATTCACACACATATACTCACAACCCCAAAAGCCAAAGAACTGAAGGAGGGAGCCTCAATTTAAAAGGCCCCAAATTAAAAGGTCGACTGAGGGCAGCAAAGAGGCTCAGGGCTGCCAAGCTCACACCTGCTGTGTTGGACCCTGGGCCCTCAATGTTAGCTAGACATTAGAGGAGTCTCACCGCTCTTATAGCCCTCTTCACTTTGTCCACTCTGAAAGGAGCAAAGTCACTGTTCTCCCTTTTGTACTTCTCCAGGGCTTTGTCAGCTTGTTTTCTGTAGAGCTCAGTATCCTCAAAGAAATCGAAGAGCACTGGGCTGTCTATTGTATTGGCCAGTGCTGAAGAGACTGGAGAAAGAAATTGGCAGTTTTGCGGTTACTGAGTTGGAAGCAGTAATGTCAATGTTGGGACTTGATACATGTAATCGTGATGGCAAGAATAACAAGAGCTTCCATTTTACAGATGGAAATTGAGGGTTGGAAAGGTAACTTGTCCAAGATCAAGTCAGTCAATCAGTGGCAGAGCTAAACTTAAACCCAGATCCTTCTAATGCTCAAGTCTCTGTTGTGACCCCTATTCATGACAACCCATCACTCATAAAGTGCTAATATTTTAATGAACTTCTCCCTGTCTCTGCCAAGGAGAGAGGCATTGTTAACACAAAATTTTGCCCAGAGAGAGAAGATGCAGCTCAATCTTTATGGCAACCTTGTGAGGGAGCTGCTTGACTGTCGAATTTTTATATATTGAACCATGTTAAGATTAATTATTTTAAAAGACATTCTGTGATCATCCTTTTGAAAAGGTGAATTTAATATGTGTGTAATTTAGAGTCAGCACCAGTGGAATAGGGTCATGTCTTTGCCACACTTTGGCTCTGTTCCCCAGGCTGGGTCACTGAATCTCCTTGAGGCTTATTTTGTATCTAAAATAGAAAGTATTGTAATCTTTACTTCATAGTCCTGTGAGATTAAACAAGTTAATATATGAATAACTGCTTTGTGAACATACGTAACTTTCAATTGTTGAAGTCAATACTTGAACGCTAAGTACATTGCAAAGTGTACTACACAGGCTATCTAGTTAATTCTGGGAAGAACCTGAAGGGATAATATTATTGTTATCTTCATTTTACAAAGGAGGAAAGCTTGAAGAAGTAACTTGCCCTTAAGACCATACAACTAGTAAGTGTTGAGGTTGGGGTTCAAACTCAAATTGGACCCCAGAGCCTATGTTCTCTACAATGATGTCATACAGCCCCTTGTAAGTGTCTGTTTTTAGATGTTGAATTTCTATAAAAGAAGATGTGCCAGTAATAGGGAAAAATCTCTCTTCTCTTCTCAAGAGAGCAAGTAATAATTGCATCTGCAAGGGCAGGAACCATTTCTGATACATACTTCATAGACTTCGATGATGAATACCACTGTTTGATTGAATTTTGTATGAACCTAGAATTAATTAGCATTTTAACAATCATACCAGAACTTGTGGTGCAGTTAAAGTCATTCACTCTAAGATCTTCAGATCCAGCCAGATGTGTTATAGCGATTACCTTACATTGTCCAATCACCTATAAGAAAGAGAGGTTTATTTTATCACCTATTTTCCTTAGGTTGACCCGAGGGAACAAAACATGAGGCAGCATGCTCCTACTATCCATTTGAAATTATTGTGCTTCCTCTCACCATACCCTCTCTCAAAAACCTATATTTTCTTAGCATAGTTCTGTGAGCTGGATATGCTACAAGCATCCAAAACCCTCATGAAAACCACAGAGAAAGTGTTGAAAGAGATCATGGCCATATCCCAAACATTTTCAAGGAATAAAAAAGCTAAAACTGCTGGATATGTAGTCATCTTATTTTCTGGAACTGAAATCTTATATCTTTGCATCTTCCTCTGTGCTGGGCTCTGAGAACCCATGTGCAATGTGCAGAACAAGGCTCTATTCCTCATGGTGACTGCAACTAATCCCTTTGGCCATTTCTGTTAGGGAAACCAGTATTCACCGTTACAGGTTCAGAGGATCTTAGACATTAGGTGATTTGCCCAAGGTCTCATAGCTGGTCATGCTATGACATGGGACCATAAGCCCCATTGACTTTTCTTGAACTGATTTCCTGGTATGGCTCTCAAGAAAATATTACTTGAAGTCAACATAGTCCTTATAAGCCATGAGGCAGAAGTTTTGTTCTTATTGTTTTACTGTGTAAGCCCAGGTGTGCAACCACCCTGGGCAAGAAGATATTTCTGCTTCTATCTATTGATAGAAGTCAGGAATGCTAAGAGGAGAGGAATGGTACCTGGTTTACTTACTATTTCAGATGGACGATGAGAAACATCTGGCTCACAGTCATCCCAGCGCTTCCTGGATAGGACTGGACAGTCAGATTCTTTCACATCCAAGACTAAATAGTAGACAGTTGTGGATTCCTGGGGAATGCCAAGAAAGCAATGGCTGGGTGGTATGTGGAAACCCAGAGTTTTCCAATAAAAATAAGCTCTTTATTTCTTAAATAGAATTCCTGTCATTCTACTCCTCTCTACAAGTCATTCTACAAGTCATTGCAGGTGCCCTACCTTTATATCATTTGATCTGTTTATTTAATAAAAAGCATCAGAGAGTTTTTAACTGGTCATAATGTTGCTTCTGCCCATGAATTTTAAAGAGCAGTCACAAAAAGGCAGTGTTGGTTTGGGTGGAAGTATTGAAGGTACAAGACTAGAATATAAGCGATGACAGCCATATATTCTATATGTGCAGTTGTGTCCTCTCATCCTGTTCTGTTCCTGAACTTGGGCTTCTTCTTCTTTTTTTTTTTTTTTTAAATAGATTGACTCTTTTATTTTTCCTTTGGCAGCTATGGGATGCTAGTTCCCTGACCGGGGATCAAACCTGTTCCCCTTACAGTGGAAACTTGGAGTCCTAACCGCTGGACCATCAGGGGAATCCCAGATTTCTTGTCTTCATTTCAACTTGCCCTAAGCTCAATTCACTCTCTTCTCTTACAAACTAGCTCCGTCCCTCTACCTCCTTTGTCTAATCAGAGATGCCATTATTTATTGCCTTAGTCTTTGGCTTAAGGAATGTCTCTCTTCCAAGGTGATGGCTGTTCCAAAACCCACAGAGAACCTCTGGAACCCCTCTGCCTTTGTCTGTTTCTCCATACCTTCTTTCCAGATTCCCTGCACACATAGAGGTGGTATACCAGGAATTCTCCTAGAAGGCCATTATCCAAGCCATTATGTTATTCAAATACTGCTCATTCTTCAGGATCCAAATGCAGCCTTCTCCCATCCATGATAATTGATCTTCTATTTTATCCCTCCAGCATTTATTCCACTCACTTAGTCACCTGAGTGTATCCCATCTTACCCAGTTCATCTATGTGTGTATGAGAGCTGATGATTATTTCCTTGAGAGCAAGGCCCATAGTTTATTATAATTTTTCTCTTACAGCACTTAGCCATTGATTGGGCTCTGCATAAGTGCTTATAAGTATTTAGAGGCTGATCAAGGACATAATGACTGTGCTTAGTAGCTTCAGTCACGTCCAACTCTTTGTGACCGCATGGACCATAGCCCAACAGGTTCCTCTATCATGGGATTTTCCAGGCAAGAATACTGGAGTGGGTTGACATGCCCTCCTCCAGGGGATCTTCCCGACCCAGAGATCAAACCCACGTGCCCTATGTCTCCTGCACTGGCATGAGGGTTCTTTACCATCAGTGCCACCTGGGAAGTCCAGGACATACTAGTAACAAATACTAATTCAAAGGATAAAAGAACAGTTAGGGCAGCCCTGAGGGCTTCCCAGGTAGCACAGTGGTAAAGAATCTGCCTGCCAATACAGGAGACACAAGAGACACTGGTTCTGTCCCTGGGTGGTGAAGATCCCCTGGAGGAGGAAATGGCAACCCACTCCAGTATTCTTGCTTGGGAAGTCCCATGGACAGAGGGGCCTGGCGAGCTACAGTCCACGGGGTCGAAAAGAGTCAGACATGACTGAACACAGTACAGCACAGAGCAGCCCAGAAGCGAAACCGACAACTCTGAACAAAGCCAATCCACTGTGCAAAGTGGCAGGCTTAGGAGCTAGCGTCTCCTTTGGCCCTGGTCCATCACCGCCCCATTCAGCTCTGCCATGGGAGGCTCCTCACCACTTTGTCCAAGTGGGCATCAGCGACCCGCAGCAACTGGAAAAGGTAGCCATCCCACCGTCCTTTATTGATCAGGTCCAGAGCTTTTGCAGCCACAGGCTCAACGGCATCGCAGCCTGTGGGATTCACAGCACAAGAACACTGCTGTATGATCAGAAGGATGGACGACAGTGCTGCAGTGAGTACCTTCATCTTGTTAAAATGTGGAAAGCATCCCTTGCTCTGGGTTACCACGGCAGAGAAGTTTACACAAATTTTCTAAAATGCACACACAACTGATTATGCAAGATTTTATACATTTTCGTTATGTAACTGGTGATGTTCACCTTGACCCCTGGTTCAGCTATCTGTCAACACTCTGTAAATGATTAGTGGGCCCTGGGGACAGAAAGTTGAAACATGCCATGTTTAAAACATGCCTCGTTTTGAGGCTAATACCCTCAAAACCACGTGTCCCAAAGTGGGGAAGACAGTGAGATGTTTTATAGTAATTGTTCAGAGAGGCTGTGATCAGCTTATGGTCATTCTTCTAATGGGTTCAAGGTAAGGTAAGTAGGAGTCAGCATCATCAGCCTTCAGGCCTGACAGGTCTGGGGTCTGTGTATTTGGAGGCAGCATACCATCATTAATTGTTAACTTCTCCCACCTGGAGTGGGAGTATCTGCAAAACAGCTTAAAGATATTGTTGTATGTAATTGTTGAAGAGGAAACAGGACCTAGGCCCAGGCTACTCTTGACTATTTCTCCCTGGTCTTGAACCCCTGTCCGTGCTAAGTCACTTCAGTCATGTTTGACTCTATGTGATCCCATGGACTATAGCCCGCCAGGCTCCCCTGTCCATGGGATTCTCTAGGCAAGAATACTGGAGTGGGTTGCCATTTCCTCCTCCAGGGGATCTCCCCCACCCAGTGATCAAATCCACACCTCTTTCTTACATCTCCTGCATTGGCAAGCAGGTTCTTTACCACTAACACCACCTGGGAATCCCCTCCCTTTTCAAATTAACAATTGCTTGAACTGAAAGTCAGGGAAGGTCATGGAGGCTAAATGAAGGCTGTTCCCTGTAATCAAAGAAATGGGGGACACAGAAAACTTTGTGCCCGGAGCCTCACAGGATTCTGCTCAGTATCACCTGGGAAAAAGTTGGGAGCACACTCATGTCATTCCAGTTCTTTGTGACCCTTAAAGTATGCTAAAGAGAATTAGTTCATGTGGAAGAGGAAGGTGGTGAAGGTAGCAGTCAAGTCATTCGATGCCCTTCCCAGAGATAGGGTTAGAGGGCATATACCATTGGGTGAGGGACCCAGCACTGGGGGATAGGGTTGAGATTAAGCTAATCCCCCATCTGCACCCCTCCTGAAAAAACAGTATAACTGCACAGATCCCTCATACCAGTAGAGCCCAGCAGCATCAGGAAGGATGAGGAGAAGTCAGCCCAGGTTGCCTCCCCACAACCAGTGACTTACAGCACCTGCCTTCCTCCCCAGTCTCCTTGAAGTGTCAGAGTCTACGGCCATAGTTCTCAGCCTTGAATTCATATTGGAGTCACCCAAGGAGCTTTTCAACATCCTTATGTCCAAGCCTTCTCCCAGAGAAATTAAACCAGGGGCTTTCGGGGTGGACCCAGGCGTTGGTAGTTTTCCCAATGTGCAGTCAAGGCTGAGAACTGGTTGGGCTTTGGACACAACCCAAGGGAAGGGAAAGAATTTGAAGAGAGAAGCCATGGGGAAGGTGTATGGAATGAGACCTCACTTCCCAGAATCGTAGTCTGATGTAGTGAGTGTTAAAAGGGGAAGAAATCCGTTTTGAATTATATATGAGATTGTACCTTTAATATTAGTAACACTAGCTTTTAAATATCCAAAACAGATGGCTTCAGTGTAATTTAGAATGACAGGAATTGTATGCAACCTGGCCAAGGTGTTACTCAGCGGCTCCAACCCAGGGAGGGAAGGGAAGGTCATTGATTAGAACACAACCGTATTATGTTTCAGTGGAGAACAGGTTGAACTCCTTAATTAGGCTTTTCTAGTCATGAGCCATTAGAGAAATACAAATCAAAACCATGTTGAAATACCATTTACACCCATTTAGAATGGCTATATGGAGAAGGCAATGGCAACCCACTCCAGTACCCTTGCCTGGAAAATCCCGTGGACGGAGGAGCCTGGTGGGCTACAGTCCATGGGGTCGCTAAGAGTCGGACACGACTGAGCGACTTCACTTTCACTTTTCACTTTCATGCATTGGAGAAGGAAATGGCAACCCACTCCAGTGTTCTTGCCTGGAGAATCCCAGGGACGGGGGCGCCTGGTGGGCTGCCGTCTATGGGGTTGCACAGAGTCGGACATGACTGAAGCGACTTAGCAGCAGCAGGATTACTACACTGGCCTCACCCAATACTGAGTGCCCTGGGTGAGTCAAATGCTGGTGGAGGGAAAGAGATGGGAACACTGAGGGGATGGAAGAGGGCACTGACAGTGAGAGTCAGCTTCTCCTGAACACTGTTGTGGAAGGACTGATGCTGAAGCTGAAACTCCAATACTTTGGCCACCTGATGAGAAGAACTGACTCATTTGAAGAGACCCTGATGCTGGGAAGGATTGAAGGCAGGAGGAGAAGGGGACGACGGAGGATGAGATGGCTGGATGCCCTCACCAACTCAATGGGCATGAGTTTGAGTAAACTCCAGGAGTTGGTGATGGACAGGGAGGCCTGGCGTGCTGCAGTCCATGGGGTCGCAAAGAGTCAGACACGACTGAGTGACTGAACTGAACTGAACTGTTGTGTTAAGACCTAGGGGTAGTAATGAAAGCCATGCTTTCCTTGCTCTATTTTTTGGCCCTGCCATGTGGTGTGTGGGCTGTTAGTTCCCTGACCAGAGATCCAAACCGTGCTCCCTGCATTTGAAGCACAGAGTCCCAACCCCCAGACCATCAGGGAAGTCCCTTCCACCTGCTTTATCGAACCTTAAAGACAAATAGTGTACTAGCGATGTCTTATGTTTCTTGCTAGACCCTGACTGAAATAGGGTCAAAGATACCAACTGATACCCCGACTGAGTCATTTTTCTATCTTAAAGGAGGCAGATAAGGGTAATAGTGTGTGAATGTTGTCTATTGCTCCTAAGCAAATTATACCAAGGCATATGAACCTCTTTTGGGAAACAGCTCCCGGGAGAGAGGAGAATAGTCATATCTGCAAATTCCCTGTCGTATGAGTTTGCTAGGGCTTCCAGAACAAAGTACCACAGACTGGGTGGCTTAGACAATAGAAGTAATTTCTTTCATAATTCTAGAGATTAAGAAGTCCAAGATCAAGGTGTCAGAGGACTTAGCAGCAGCAGCAGCAGCAGGGCTTGAAGACTGTTCAGACACGTAAGAAAAAAAAAAAAATCCACCTTCAAGTGGAAGGTTTTGCAGACAATATCTGACCAATACTTGATGCTGAAATGATTGTGGAATAAAGGAAGAGTGAAGTGCTGATGAATCCCAGTCTCTTGATAGCCTTTAATTTTCATATTATTTGATCAGAAGAATCACACTATTCTTTTGTAAAAAATTAACAGAAATCTCAACTACATAGAGTTGGGAAACCAGAACGGGGAGCATTCATGCCCTGTGACAGTGGCAGAGCCCAGCAAACAAGAAGAGAGACTTCTGTCCTGGCAACGGCTCAGCCAATGGAAAGCCACGGACTCTGTTTACTATAGCGCTTCAACTTTCTTTTCCTCTTTGTAAGTTTTCCTTCCCTTGCTGTCTGGGGAGTTCTCTGCAGCTCTCTGAGTTTACAAACCCTAAATTGCAGTTTTCTGCTGATCCCAAATAAATCCGTCTTTACTGGAGAGATAGCTAGCAGTGTATTTGTTTCAGGCCAACATTTTGGTGGCCTGTACAAGGCCCAGAGAAGATGCCCAGCAGCTCCAGGGTTGGTGAGCAAACAGGTGTGGTATCCACAGTCGAACCAATTGTTGTTCATGGTTTTTCCTGCCCAGGAGTTTGAAGGTATAGCTTTCTCCTGGATTTGAGCTTATACCTTCTTTGCTTTGTTCAGTTCAGTCACTCAGTTGTGTCCGACTCTTTGTAACCCCATGGATTGCAGCATGCCAGGCCTCCCTGTCCATCACCAACTCCTGGAGTTTACCCAAACTCATGTCCATTGAGTCGGTGAGGTCATCCAACCATCTCATCCTCTGTCGTCCCCTTCTCCTCCTGCCTTCAATCTTTTCCAGCATCAGGGTCTTTTCCAATGAGTCAGTTCTTCACATCAGGTGGCCAAAGTACTGGAGTTTTAGCTTCAATATCAGTCCTTCCAATGAATACTCAGGATTGATCTCCCTTAGGATGGACTGGCTGGATCTCCTTGTAATCCAAAGCTCCAGGCTTTATTCAGCATCTATTTAAAGGTTCCCTCTTTCTGGTTAAGGCCTTATTCTGCATGTGAAGTTGGCACTTCTGCCTAATTTGAGATCAGGCTGTTTCACTGAATGTGGCTAACCTTCACCTATTCCCTTTGGAACAAAGGCTGCTTCTCCTGAAACTGGATATCCTTTGACTCATTCCTTGGGGAACAGGGGATTTTTTTCTGAATCAGTGTGGAGTTTTTCAGCCTTTGACATATTCCTTTGGAAGCACTGTCTTCTGGAGACTGGCCTTTAAAAGCCTTACAGTCTGGATCCTTCAGACTTTCAAGGTGTCTCAGTGGTAAAGAATCTGCCTGCCAATGCAAAAAGATGCAGGAGATGTGGTTTGATTCCTGCATGGGGAAGATCCCCTGCAGGAAGAAATGGCAACCCTCTCCAATATTCTTGCCTGGAAAATCCCATGGACAGAGGAGCCTGTCAGGCTGCAGTCCATGGGATCACAAAGAGTCGGACACGACCAAGCATACACATACACACACACACACACACACACACACACACACACAGAGATACATATACTGGATCCTTTAGAACCAAGCTATCTCCTTAAGACTGGCTGGGATCAGCCTGCTAGCTGTTTGAGCTGTTCGTGCTATGAGATATTCGAGCTGTTTGAAATTGAGATATTCGAGCTGTTTGAAATTGAGATATTCGAGCTGTTTGAAATTGTTCTTTACTGTAGAGGAAAAACTCTAAGAAATGGGATCCCAGTTATATAAGCATTTTTCAAGGTGCCCCCCATTACAGAGAGTCCTGCTGATTTTATGTCTAAATACCTTCCTCATATTCATTTCTAACTAAGTAAGTGGACTTGACCAAGGCAATTTAGAATTCCAGTGGCCATTGTGGTGGACTTTTGAAATTCACAAATTTAATTTCCTTAAAATCAAACTGTACTACAGTAGGTAAAAAATTTCCAGAACTGAGTGGTATGCTAATTTCACTCATTACTTTGAGACTTCTTAACTGTTATCAGGAGTCTGAAATTGTCTCTACAAAAGATTAACTGAGGCAAACAAGTGATGGAAGAAAGATAAAAGGGCTCCCAAAGTCTGAGGCTCTTCTTCCTTGGTTTCTTTGTCCCAGGCTTTGCCTCTGGCATCACATTCTTCTTTCTTTTCTATGATGTCTGTGCCTCCAATACATCTTCCAATCCCTCAGACAAGTTTTCTCTGAAACTCCCCCTACTCCCTTACCAGCTTGGCTTCTCTGACTTTTATCAGCTAATTCATATGCTCATTGGTGAAGACCAGGTCCAGTATTGAATGAAAACCACTAACTGGGGAAGTCCTGAAAAGTCTCTAGAATTACAACTGGGAGTCCAGTCCACTAATTTACTATAACATATGATCAGGCTCAGGCAATCTCTAGCAACCTCAGTAAGAAATTCCTAGGGCTTTTCGAAAGTCTGTTGATGGGAACAAAATCCAGGCTTGTAAACAAAACTCTGATGAACTGGTTCATGAATATCACAGTAGACTTCAGATTCTGGTCTTCCATATGAAGTTGATTCCACCTGGGTAGCTTATAACTATATGTTTATTAATGGGCTGAACCAGGATCTTTCCCTTCTAAAAGAAGGATCAGGATAGAAGGCAACTATGTCTGCTCAGATTTAGTGAATCTGGCAAACCAGCTTTCTCATTCTCTAGATGAGTCACCTCCAAGGAAAACAGCCAAAATCTTAATATTCAGCTCCAACAAATGAAGGCACCTATATGAAATGAAAACCTTCCTGGCTTCCTCTACGATTGCAAAGGACCAGGACTTTGGAAAAGAGATTGTTACAAATTTAACTGCTTTAGGTACCCTCAGCCCTCTATCAGGTACCATCAGCCTTTCCAGCATCCTCCTGATTGTCGATGATGAAGCTCCGAAGAACTATAGGAGCTCTTCCCAATAACCCCTCTTAAATGCCTTAGAGAAACATTTTTCTGGATTGGGGATGAATCTTTTCCAGTCCTAAATGACACTAGAGCCATACTATTTTTGTTCTTAATATATATGTTTAATTGAAGTATGTAGTTGACTTACACTAGAGCCGTACTCTTTGTTGTTGTTATTCAGTTGCTAATTCATGTCCGAATCTTTGCAACCCCATGGACTGTAACATGCCAGACTCTCCTGTCCTTCACTACCTCCTGGAGTTTGCTCAGACTCATGTCCATTGAGTCGGTGATGCTATCTAACCATCTCATCCTCTGTCACCCACTTCTCCTCCTGTCCTGAATCTTTTCCAGCATCAAAGTCTTTTAAAATGAGTTGGCTCTTTTCATCAGGTGACCAAAGTACTGGAGCTTCAGCATCAGTCCTTCCAATGAGTTTCTGGGGTTGATTTCCTTTAGAATATGTTCTTTGTACTCAACCCAAAGCTAATAGATAGGCCTTGCCTTGAAGCACTAAAACAGTTCAGACAGTGGGGCACTCCAGTGAGCCTCAAGAGGTTCCTGTGTCTGAACTCATTCCTTTTGTTTAGCCCTTTTGAGAGATATCCACACTTTTCCTCTTAGTTCCTCTCAGTCATTTCAGCTGCTCAGTCGAGTCTGACTGTTTGTGACCCCATGGACTGCAGCACTCCAGGCTTCCCTGTCCTCTCCCCTCATTAATTTATTAGAGACTTCTTAGAGAAATATACTGGAATGTCTTTCTCCAAAAAGAGGGGCATAATTCTAGAAAACTGACAGTCATCATCAAAGTGACCCATGAGGTAAATTAAATGATCTTTTGATCTTTCATTTGTTCCATCTCTGACAGTAGTAGAGCAGATTCTGGAAACACTGAGCATTTGTCTCTATTCAATCAGCTACCACTTTTTTATGGGCTCAATCCACAGCATACTTCCCATCAAGATTCAAGTAGATCCCTCAAAACTTCTTCCCAGAATTAATCAATACCCTGTTTGTAAAGAAACCCTTCAAGGCATAAAGCCCATAATAGAAGATTACAAGGCTCAAGGCCTCATTTTCCCTTGTACATTAATAGCTCCTGCATACTTCCCATATTACTGGTGAGAAAATCTAAGGACCAAGTGTTGAGATTTGTCCAGGACCTCTGAGTAATAAGCAACATTGTTATCCCTCATAACTTACTAACATCCATTATCACCGGAAGTAAATTTTTTTTTACTGTAATTGATTTATGCAGTGCACTCTTCAGTATTCCAGTTAATGAAGCTAGCCAGTACCTTTTTGTCTTTACTTGGGAAGAAAAAAATTCACCTGGAAAGCAATGCCTCAAGGTTATACTGACAGTCCTTCTGAAGGCTGATCTGAAATATTCTTTCTTTCTTTTGTTTTTTGGCCACACCATGGGGCTTGTGGGATCTCAATTCCCTGACCAGGGATTGAATCCTTGCCCTTGGCAGTGAAAGTGCAGAGTCCTAACCAGTGACTGCCAGGGATTTCCCTGGGCTGAAGGCTGATTGGGATGATATAAATTTCCTTAGGGGTTTTACTTTGTTGCAACAAAGTAAAAGTAAAAGGTGGATCCTTTGCTTCTTTGCTGTCTTTTTCAAGTCTTCTCACAGGAAGACAGCATCTACTTGCTAAAACTTTTAGCCTTAAAGGGACTTAAGGTTGTCAAAGAAAAGTTGTAGCTTGTCCAAATGCAGGTTTGATAGTTAGAGCATCTGATAACAGAACAAGGTCTGTACTGAGATCCAGATAAGACCTCACAGTGTCCTAAGTCCCATCAGACCTAAAACTAAGCACAGCTGTGAGGTTTTCACAGGCTAGTTGGTTATTAATGAAATTAGATTCCAAATTTCTTTCTTATGGCCAAACCTCTATGTTTTACTCAACAATAGAGGCTGCAGTTTTGTGGGAAGAAATGGCAACATAGTCTTCCAGGCCTTAAAGGAGAGTCTAATGAACTCTCACCTGACTTCGGGCATCCCAATGATCAGATTCCCCTTTTCCTTTTTGTATGTGAAGAGGAAGGGAATGCCTTAGGGTACTCACCAAAAACACAGGGGCCACCATCAACTCACAGGGTATTATGGCCAGCAACTGGATCCTGTGGCAGAGGGATACCTCCCTTGCCTTAGAGCTATTACAGTCAATGCACTTTTGGTTAAGACCACTGAGAAAATTGTCGTGGGATACTTGTTAACTGTTTTTGTACTTCATACAGTTAGAAGCCTCCTGAACTCTTATCATGCTCAACATTTCTCAGCCAGTCACCTCACCTGTTATGAAGTCCTTTTGTTAACTGTTGCTCACATAACTCTTTTACGTTGTGATAGCCTTAACCTGGCTATGGTTCTGCCCTCCGTCACTGACAAAGTTCTTCGGGACTGCTTAACGCTGATAAACTTGATCCCTTTAATGATCTGTAGGAAATTCCATTGGGTAACACTAGTTTCTCGTGGTTTGCTGATGGATTTTATTTAGAGGTGACAATGGCAAATATTGTGTTGGGGATACCTTTTGATCTCCTTTTGATGAGGTTGAAGCAGCATCTTTACCTAAGGCTACTTTGGCCCAACAGGCTGAATTATATGTTCATACACAGGCTTGTTCTTAAGCCATGGACAAAACTGCCATTCTTTATACTGATAGTAGCTATGCTTTCAGAGTAGCTCATAATTTTAGAGTGCCATGGGGGAAAATGTGCGTTCCTTACTTCTCTGGAAATAAAATTTTTAAATGGCTCCTATGTTTAGGAATTATTAAAAGGACTGCTTTAACCTATTGCTTTAGCTATTATTAAGATCCCCAGGGCATTCTAAATTTGACTTTCTGGGAAGTAAGGGAAATTCACCTTTCTGAGATTTTTGCACGGAGTGCTGCCTTTAAAGGGACCCACAGCAGCCAAACCCCTGTCATGGTCCAAAGGGATATTTCTCAAGTGATAATTTAGAAAAACTGGCTACTGAGGCCCCAAAACTGGCCTCAGAAAAAGAAAAAACAAGATTTTTCAGCAATAAAGAGAAACCTCTAGTTTTCTAGCAGCCCAGTTCTGCTGGTGACTCTAAAATTCCCACTTCTCACCACTGTACATGCATTAAACCATTGGTATCCTGACAAAATAACGTCATGGACCAATATTGGTGGGAAAACACTAGTAAGGTACAAAACGTACCTAACTCACTTGTCCCACTTGTCCAAAGTACAACCTACAGAAGCCTGTTCATACTTTTCTCAGATATTTTATTAAACTGCCTACTGGACCTGAAAAATGGATTCCATGCAGCTTGCTCCATGTGATGAACATAAGAATATTTCAGTCACAGTCTGCATGTTTTCACACTAAACTGAAACCTTCCCTTGTAGACAGGCTACTGACTCTTCTGTGGCTAAAGTCCTCCTAGAAAAGATTCTCCCTATCTGGGGAACTCCTCTCAAACTTCAGAGTGATCGAGGAACACAGTTTACTTGCCAGGTGTTTTGATAAATATGTGCTGTTTGGTCGCTTTTACACTACCATTGTGCTCACCACCCTCAATCCTCTGACTTGAAAACATCATTAAGACTCACTTGGAAAAGTCTGTAGAGGCCCTCCAGCTACCTTGACCAAAAGCATTGCTATTGGTCTCTTTAGATCTCAGATCTGCCCATTTTGGAACTCATAATTCGCACCCTTTGAGATGGTCACAAGACACCCAATGCACTTGGCTCCTGCTTCTTTTGACCCACAGCTAATAAAGGAGAGGCATTCCAATATTGCAAAGGGCTAATTGTTCCTATTAAAAATAACCATGTTTCGGTAAAGCAATCTTTTCACGGTGTGCCCTTGGGAGAAAAAGACCTTAAACATCATACCTTGCAACCTGGAGATGTTGTCTGGTTTGAAAAGATGTCGCCAGAAGAACTCTCCTTCAACCTCATGGAAAGGCCTCTATCAGGTACTGCTAACCAGCTCTTGTGCCACCAAACTCCAAAGAAGAGACTCTTGGATTAACATGATACATCTAATGAAAGTACCAAACCCTAATTGGACCTGCCCATCATCGGGTGACCTGAGAGTAAAACTTTCCCAGAACTGAAGCAGATGACATCTGATGAGACAACTTTCCAAAGATACTCAGACCAGGCCTGTGAGAAGTTTGTTAACAGAATTTTGATGATATAATGCTTCAGATGATCTCCAATGTCTAGGATCTTGACAAAGTATGAGCTTTAGATGAAAGGACCTGAGATTCCCTACCCTTTCATGTCATTTAAATGCAGCCTTAATAGGTTTGTAATCTTTGTGCTTTCCCCCCAGTTTGAGACATTATACTCAGGAGAGGTCCTTCCTGACAATGAATGACAAAAAGCCATGGAAGTCAGGAAAACCAACTCTTGATCAGTGGTGTTTTCAGAGAAAGATCTTGATCAAAAGGGGAGAAATGTAAAAAAATTATAAACCGGAAACCTCAATTAAATAGAGTTGGGAGCCAGAAGGAGGAGCTCTCACCTGTGACAACAGTACAGCCCAAGAGGAAGAAGAAAGACTTTCCTTTCCTGGCAAGGACTCAGCCAATGAAAAACCATGGACTTTTTGTTTAGTGTGGCCCTCCCAACTTCATTTTCCTCTCTATGAAGGCTTTCTCCTTCTCTTGCTGTTTGGGGACTTGGTATGGCTCTCCACGGTTGCAGATCCCAAATCACAATCCTCTACTATCCCTTAAATAAATCCATCTTTGCTGGAGAGATATCTTCAGGCCATTTGTTTTAGGTCAACATCAGAATGATGAAGATATTTGTAAGGCCCTACATCAGAGACACTTGGCTAAAAGTAAGAAGTCATTACAAAGAGAGAGGCATCTATGTATGGCATGAGGCCTTGGATGGTTTAGGAAGGGGGTAGCCCACTGTGCAAAGTGAACTGTTGAGCTTTATTTCCATTTCTGGGCAACATGAGACGAAGAGGAGTCCAAAAAACTTACTTTATTAGCCTGCTCTATGTTTGAACTGTTTTTCTGTTTCTTTTCCCATCACCTCACATCTCCTGCAGGACAGTACGCCCCCAGGAATCCTCTACGTGGTTCTCATGGTGGGAGGAGACGAGGGTCATCCTTCTGAGCTGGTCCTGGGCACTCAGCAGAGCGCCATCCTTTTGAGGGGAAAGGCAGGACAACCAGCTTCTCCTCCATGGGCTCCAGGAAGAGGAAGGGGATATCCAGGTGTTCTCCTTGGGGATTGGTGGTTAGATCCAGCTGCACAGGGACAGTCTCAACAGGTTCCTTTTCCTGGGAATCTTCAGGCTTCTTACCCCAGTCAGGAAGGTACTGGACAGACCCTTTGAGCACAGCTTTGGTGGGTGAGTTGGTGGGAGCTGTGTTTTGCTGCTGGGGCTCTTCTGCCTCGGTGAGGTTTGCAGGTCTCTGGTTTACAGCAGCGTTTTCACCTCTAGGGGTGGGAGCCTGAAAAGAGAATGTTTTCAAATAAGGGAATGTCCTCCAAGAAAGTCCCTGCTATGCCTGGTACTAGATTACGCTGTTTGGTGCCTTTCTGATGGAATTCTCCAAAGGGGATTAGCTAGATGGGCCTCTGATTAAAGGGATAAAGGGAATTCCCTGACATCTAGTGGTTAAGACTCTGGGCTTTCACTTGCCATGGGCCAGGGTTGAATTTCTGGTTGGGGAACTAAGATTCCACAAGCCATGTGGCCAAAAAAAATGTTAAATAAATAAATAAAAGGTTAAAAATCAGAACAGATAAGGGCTAGGGGAAACCAAAACCTTTGGAAACTGGACTGTAAGCCTCACAAATTTCAGAGCTGAACAATGATCCAGAGAGGTAAGATGGCTTGTTCAAAGTCCCTAATAAGCTGCCTCCCCGCTCCTAGTAGTGGCAGCAGAAGCCACCTTTCAGTTCAGTTCAGTTCAGTCACTCAGTCGTGTCCGACTCTTTGCGACCCCTTGAATCGCAGCATACCAGGTCTCCCTGTCCATCACAAACTCCCGGAGTTTACTCAAACTCATGCCCATTGAGTCGGTGATGCCATCCAGCCATCTCATCCTCTGTCGTCCCCTTCTCCTCCTGCCCCCAATCCCTCCCAGCATCAGGGTCTATTCCAATGAGTCAACTCTTCACATGAGGTGGCCAAAGTATTGGAGTTTCAGCTTCAGCATCAGTTCTTCCAATGAACACCCCGGACTGATATCCTTTAGGATGGACTGGTTGGATCTCCTTGCAGTCCAAGGGACTCTCAAGAGTCTTCTCCAACACCACAGTTCAAAAGCATCAATTTTTTGGCTCTCAGCTTTCTTCACAGTCCAACTCTCACATCCACACATGACCACTAGAAAAACCATAACCTTGACCAGACTGACCTTTGTTGGCAAAGTAATGTCTCTGCTTTTTAATATGCTATCTAGGTTGGTCATAACTTTCCTTCCAAGGAGTAAGTGTCTTTTAATTTCATGGCCGCAGTCACCATCTGCAGTGATTTTGGAGCCCCAAAAAATAAAGTCTGACACTGTTTCCACTGTCTCCCCATCTATTTCCCATGAGGTGATGAGATCAGATGCCATGATCTTAGTTTTCTGAATGTTAAAGCTTTAAGCCAACTTTTTCACTCTTCTCTTTCACTTTCATCAAGAGGCTTTTTTAGTTCCTCTTCATTTTCTGCCATAAGGGCGGTGTCATCTGCATATCTGAGGTTATTGATATTTCTCCCTGCAATCTTGATTCCAGCTTGTGCTTCTTCCAGTCCAGCGTTTCTCATGAGGTACTCTGCATATAAGTTAAATAAGCAGGGTGACAGTATACAGCCTTGATGTACTCCTTTTCCTATTTGGAACCAGTCTGTTGTTCCATGTCCAGTTCTAACTGTTGCTTCCTGACCTGCACACAGATTTCTCAAGAGGCAGGTCAGGTGGTCTGATATTCCCATCTCTTTCAGAATTTTCCACAGTTTATTGTGATCCATGCAGTCAAAGACTTTGGCATAGTCAATAAAGCAGAAATAGATGTTTTTCTGGAACTCTCTTGCTTTGTCAGTGATCCAGTGGATATTGGCAATTTGATCTCTGGTTCCTTTGCCTTTTCTAAAACCAGCTGAAAGCCACCTTTACTGATTGCTTATTCTGTGCCAGGCCCAGAGCAGTTCCCTTCAGTCAGATCCTCTGACCTATGTCTCATGGGGATCTGAAGAAGGTAGGTGTTGCAATCCCATTCTACAGAGGAGGCATCCAGGACTCAGCGAGGTAGGAACTTGTCCATGTCCACACAGCTTGCAGGAGGCAGGACAGGATTGGAACCCAGGTGGCCTGTCTTAGCCACCTCTCATTTATACCAGGTTGCCTCATGGTAAGTGCTTAATAAATACTTGCAAAAAGGGATTCAGTGTCTCCATGGAAACAACTTCTACCTATGGTTCAGGATAAGACTCTTTGGGACACTGAATTTAATGTCACAGAGGGCTGAGCCATTCAAGCTAAATGGGTCTTACTTATGCTGTAGGGAACATGCTGTAACTAAAAAAAAGTGTAGGAGATCTTCAATCAGCTACCTTGTGGATGTGGCCTTAGGGCACCCTGAATAAAGTGGTAATCATGGATTTAAGAAAATAAAAGGAGAATGTATGGTAGAGGCAATTAACTATAGATCACCTGCTCTTATATTCACAGAAAGACAAACAATTTGACTGAAAAATACCTGTGAATTAAAGAAGGAGCAATTTACGGAGATGAGCTTGCCCGGCTTTTCTGGTGATTGACTCATAGAACCGTGGCAAATACCAACAGGCTAAAGAAAAAAAAATACAGTGTTATATGTGCACATATGATCATAGGTGGAATCAACTTCATTTTTGCTTACATAGACACACAGCCAATCAACACACTTTTATGCTCCTACCATGTAACAGGTAGTGTTGATAGTGCTGTAGTCACTAAGTCATGTCCGACTCTTGTGACCCCATGGACTGTAGCCTGTCACGCTCCTTGGTCCATGGGACTTTCCAGGCAAGAATACTGAAGTGGGTTGCCATTTCCTTCTCCACACTATCTTCCCGGAGCAGGGATTGAATCCCTGTCTCCTTCATTGCAGGCAGATTCTTTACAGACTGAACCACAAGGCTCCAATTCTTTTGGAGGAAAAAGCGGCAACCCACTTCAATATTCTTGCTGGGATAATCTATGGACAGAGGAGCCTGGCAGGCTACAGCCCATGGGTGACAAAGAGTCAAACACACCGGAGGACTGAGCACAAGCCAATTCTTTAGATCATCCCTACCAATTAGTCACCCAAACTAGGCTAAGTTGCCTCCAATGAGAGAAACTCAGGATTTCTTGAGGAACAAATTCCATTAGAAAATTCTTTGTATTGAGCAGAAATCTATGTCTATAGGACAGACACAGAAATCCGGATCTGTCTCTTGGCCACACTCTATCCTTGCGTCAGCTAGAAAACTTGCTTTCCTCTCTCATGCAGCAGCCCTTTATGCAGGTTTCCCCCGAGTTTTTGCTTCTCAGACAAGACTACTCTCAGCTCCTTAAACTTTATTTAAAAATAAAATGTTTATTTTCTTATTATAAATGTAGTAGCTATTTAGAATAGGATAAACAAGAAGAAAATGAAAAGACCTGTAATTGCATGAAAGGTACCCGTTTCCTACAGTGATTTGATTTTGTTTCTTCTGACATTTTCCCCAATGAATACACACTTTTTCTTCTAGAAAAATAGAATTATACAGTACATAATATTTTATAACTTCTTTTGTCATTTAACAATATATAATGAAAATCCTTTTCATGACACCGAATAGTTTTATGATTTTCTTTATAATGGCTGCCTAATATTCCTCTGTGTTATTTAACAAGTTCTTTTGTAAAACAGTGGATTGAGTCTAATTTTTTATGTTTAAACATTTTCACACATCCTTAGGGTAAATTTTTAGAAGATAAATTTTAGAGTCATTGAGCATGTACTTTTTCAAGTGTAAACAGAGGGCCAATGTAAACCAAGAGAAAACTACAACTACAGGTCCAGTAATGTGAAAAGACTGTAGACTCTTTTCTCTATTCCTGTCTTATTCTTCCTGAAACTCAGAAGAGCCACAGTTAAATAAAAGATTGCAGGAGGGGTAAAAAGAATGAAAGGACAGGCCTTGACTCCTTCTTCACAGCAGGTCCTAAGCTCTGGGTCAGGCTTAAGCCTCAGAGAGGAAAACACTTTGAATTGGATATGAGATAGAAGTTTTGATTTAGAATTGACTAAAAGGAATTTTTTAATACCTGAAAGTGAATCTTAATAATCTAAGTGAAATCATTCTTATTACTGAAAATGACTAGAAAACTATGTGATCTGCCCAAGATAGTATCAAAAAGTGAGACAGGGAGATTCCACAGAAGATGATGAAGATGTTTTCCCAATGATTCCCTAATATTCAATTGACTGGTTATAAAAGCCTTTTTAAAAAAAAACATTTACTTATTTGGCTTCATAGGGTCTTGGTTGCAGCATGTGAGACCTAGTTCCCCGACCAGGAGTCAAACCCCAACCCTCTGCATCGAAAGCAGAGTCTTAGCCACTGGATCACCAGAGAGGTCCCTATAAAAGGCTTTTGAGAGACATAGTTCAGATTCAGACACAAACAGGTTGAAAGTTAAAAGATGGACAAAATATTACAATGCAAACAGTAACTGAAAAGAGTTGAGAATGACTATACAAATATCAGACAAAATTGACTTTAAGACAAAAATTGTTACTAGAGACAAGGAAAAATATTTTATAATGATAGAAGGCTCAATTTATTGAAAAGACACAACTATAAATATATGTGCCCTTCACAACAGATCCCCAAAGTACATAAGCAAAACCTGACAGAATTCAAGGAAGCCATAGGTAATTCAACAATAATAGTTGGAAAGCTCACTTTCAATAATGAATAAAACAAGTATGCAGAACATCAATAAAGAAACAGAAGTCTTGAACAACACTATAAACAAACTAAACCTAACAGACAACTACAGACTGTTTTACCTAACAACAGCAGAATACATTCTTCTCAAGTGTACATGGAAATTTCTCTAGGATATACCTTAGGTTAAACCATAAAACAAGTTTCAATAAATTAAAAAGAATTGAGATCGCACAGAGTACATTCTCCAACCACAATGAGATGAAATTAGACATGAATAACAGAAGGAAATTGGAATTTTCACAAATATGAAGAAATTAAATAACTCTCCTAAGTAACCATTTGGTTAAAGAATAATCACAAGGAAAATTAGAAAATATTTTGAGATGGATGGGAACAAAAATGACAAGAATAACTTGTGAGAATCGATTCAATCATAGCTTAGAAGGAAATTTATAGATGTAAATGCTTATGTTAAAAGAGACTAATGATTGTAAATAAATAACATAAGTTTCTACTTTAAAAAGCCAGAAAAAAGAGGAGTAAACTAAGCCCAAAGCAAGCAAAAAGAAAGTTATAATAAAGATAGAGAGGAAATATAAAAACTAGATACTAAAAAGGTAAAAGAAAAAATAAATGAGACTGAAAATTGATTTTTTTGGAAAAAATTAATAAAATTGACAAAGTTTTAGATAGACAAAAAAAAGACTCAAACCACTAAAATTGAAATTAAATAGGGTACAACACCTCTAATATTTCAGAAATAAAAATGAAGTACTGTAAACAGTTGTACACTGTCTAATTAGATAAGTTAGATGAAATGGATAAATTCCTAGGAAGATATGAACTACCAAAACTTGCTCAAGAAGAAATATAAAATCTGAATAGGTATATAGCAAGTAGAGAAATTGAATTATTAATCAAATAAACTTCCCACAAAGAAAAGCCCAGGCCCAGATGGCTTCACTGGTGAATGCTACCAAATATTTAAAGAAGAATGAACACCACTCTTTCACAAATTCTTCCAAGATAAAATAGAAGAGGGAAAATTTCCCAACTCATTTTATGAAGCCAACATTACACTTACATGAAGATCAGGCAGAGACAAGACAGAGTAACTACAGGCCAATGTCTCTTATAAATGTAGATTTAAAATCTTAAAAAAAAAATCACTGGCAAGCTGAGTTCAGAAACATATAGAGGGATTAAATATCGTGATCAACTGTGACTTACCCCAAAGCACAAGGTTGTCTTAACATACAAAAATCAGTGGTGTATACAACACTAGTAGATTAAAGGAGGAAAAAACCAAACGACTATCTCACTAACACAGAAAAAGCATTTGGCAAATGCTAGCACTGTTTTTCAATAAAAAACATTCAACAAAACTAGGACTAGAAGGGAACTTTCTCAACTGATAAAAAGCAGCTATAAAAAGCCTACAGTTACCATCATATTCAATAATGAAATGCTGAATGCTTTCCTCCTAAAATCAGGAATAAGATAAGGTCATCTGCGCTTCCCACCTCTATTTAACATTGTACTGGAAGTTCTAGTCAGGAAAGTTAGGTAAGAATTAAAAGTCATTCAGATTGGAAGGGAAGAAGTAAAACTATATCTCTTTGTAGAAGACATGATCTTATATACAGAAAATCCTAAAGACTGTACTAGAAAACTATTAGAAATAATAAACGAGTTCAGCAAGGTTACAGGATACAAGGTGAAAATATAAAAATCAACTATATTTCTATATATTTGCAATGAATAATCCAAAATAAAATGGAAAAGTCAAATACATTATACCAGCATCAAAGAGAAAAATAAAATACTTAGCTATAAAAAAAGTGAAGACTACAAAATATTGCTTAAAGAAATTATATTTCCATCCTAAACAGATGGAAAGACTTCCCATATTCATGGACTGGAAAAATTAGTATTTTTAAGAGGATAGTACTTTCTACATTTGGTCTAGAGAGTCAGTGAAATCCCTATCAAATTTCCTGCTTTTTAAAGATAGAAACTGACAAGCTGATTCTGAAGTTGACATATTATGAAAATGCAAGGGATTCAGAATACTCAAAGCAATATTGAATAAGAAGACAAAATAGGAGGGCTCACACTTCCCAATTCAAAATTTACTACAAAACTACAGTATTGGAGATAGTGTGGTACTGGTACAAGAAGAGATATGCAGATCAATGGAATAAAATAGAGGGTACAAAAATAAGCCCTTACATTAATAGTCAATAGGTCTTTAGAATGTATGTCAATATAATTAAACAGGGTAAACAATAGTAATAGTCTTTCAACAAATAGTGCAGGGACAACTGGATATTCACAAGCGGACAAATAAAGTTGAACCTCCTACCTCATACCATATACAAAAAAACTCAAAAATGGGTCAGAGACCTAAAGCTAAAACTATAAAGCTCTTAGAGGATTACATAGGAGTAAATCTTAGTGATCTTAGATTAGGCAATGGATTCTTAGATATGATACAGAAAGCACATTCGACAAAAGAAAAAAAAACAGCATTTCATTAAAATTAAAAACTTTTGTACTTCAAAGAACATCATCAAGAATAGAAATGAATAGAAAAATCAGATAATGGGAGAATATATTTGAAAGTCATATATCTGATAAAGGAATCATATCCAGAGTATGTAAAGAATTCCTACAATTCAACAATAAAAATACAAATAATCCAATTTTTAAATGACAAAGGATTTCAATAGATGTGTCTCCAAAGAATACATACAAATGGCCCAAAAGCATATTAAAAGATACTCAATATCATTAGCCATTAGGGAAATTCAAATATAACCAAAAAGAGAGACTATTTCATACACAGTAAGATATCTATGATAAGAAAGACAGATAATAGTAATGCATGCATGCATGTTAAGTCATTTTAGTCATGTCTGACTCTTTGCAACCCTATGGACTGTAGCCCGCCAGGCTCCTCCCTCCATGACATTCTCCAGGCAAGAATACTGGAGTGGGTTGCCATGCCTTCCTCCAGGGGATCTTCCTGACCCAAGGAGCAAATCCACTTCTCTTACATCTCCTGCATTGGCAGGTGGGTTCTTTACCACAAGCACCACCTGGGAAGCCCAGATAATAATAGGCATTCACAAAAACATAGAGAAATTGAAACCCTCACGTACTGCTGATGGGATTGTAAAATTGGTGTAGTCACTTTGGAAAAGTTTGCTATTAGTCAAAAGGTTAAACATAGAATTCTCATGCGTGTGTGCTTAGTTGCTTAGTCATGTCTGACCCTTTGCGACCCTGTGGACTGTAGCCCGCCAGGCTACTCTGTCCAAGGAGTTCTCCAGGCAAGAGAATACTGGAGTGGATAGCCATTCCCTTCTCCAGGGGATCTTCCAGACCCAGGGACCAAACAGGGGTCTCCTGATTTGCAGACAGATTCTTTACCATCTGAGCCCCCAGGGAAGCCTAGAATTCTCATATGACCCAGCAATCCCACTCCAAGGTGTGTACCCAAAAGAAATGAAAACATATGTATACATAATAACTTATACATAGGGAATTCCCTGGAAGTCCAGTAGTGAGGACTCGGTGCTTTCACTGCCATGGGCCTGGGTCAACCCTTGGTTGGGGAACTGAGATCCTCTGAATGATGTAAGGGGAATGACCGTTAATGGACACGGAATTTCTTTGAAGGTTGATGAAAATATTCTAAAATTAGATAGTAGTGCTGATGATTCAACTCTTTGAATAGACTAAAAAGCACTGAATTGTATACCTTGAAAGGGTGAATTTTATGGTATGTGAATTATATCTTAATAAAACTTTTATTATAGCTAAGTGAATAATGGGGGAAACAGCTTGCATTTTGCCTAATTGTGCTATAATCCACTGTGCCAATTGACATTCCTACCAGCTGTGCCTCAGATGGTTTCAAGGTGGCACCTTCGCCATCTTGGCTGCTTTCTTTGAAATAAGTCCTGTTTGATTTCGTCCTTCTTAATAAAGAGTGGTCCAAGGAATGGAACATCATGATGTATTCCAAATGTAACTGGTTTTGTTCAGATAAAAGTAGGGCCGCTACCAACCACTGAGAGATTTGTCTATGTTTTATAGCCTCCTGTGATTATTTTTTGCCAAGGCACCATGTTGCTGATGAAAACTGCATTTACGATCAAATGTTATTGCATCTGGGCCATCTTTAACTAACCAGTTGCTCCTTAAGGTGAATGAAAGTGCTTTGTGCATTACAACACTTCATGTGTAATTTTACACATTATGAATACACATAGATGATCTGTGAGCACAAATCTTGAGTTATGAAAACATTCAGCAATACTCACCACAGAGTCAGGGGACTCCAGTGCACAGCTGCTACCCTGTGACTTGGTGCATGGTGATTCTTTGATCAAATATTCCACAAAGTAGGCAGGGCCAAACACCCACTAGTAGGAAACAAGAGGTGAGAAATAAAAGTCAAACCTTCCCAAGTGGTGCCATGACTCAGCTTTGACAACATTAGATTTACAGAAACCACGCATCCCCAGAGTCACTGTCAACAAAGGCCGCTTTTTGTCCCTGAAATCCCCACCATGACCAAACCTTGTATTATGATTTTGTTATTTCGAAAACGTAACTTTTCCCATACATTTCTTCCCTTCTTAAGGATTTAAATGGGCTCAAAAATCTTCCCTTGGGTGAGCTTATTTTTCCCCCTGTAAATTTGTTATTAAATTAACTTTTCTCCATTTGATAGATACCAACACAATCCAGACACAAATGAACATTTCCTTTCCTCTAACCCATAAAACTCAACAAGTACTCCTGTATTTAAAACACAGAAGTTGACTTGCTAAGTGGTCTGTGGTCAGCCAGGTGTGGGACTATGGTAATAAACAGTGAACCTAAGTAGAATAACCCATGGAGACCATGAGTCCATTTCCCTTCTTGCCTTCAGGGCAATGAAATGAAATCAAATCACACAATTCTAGTGGAAATCCCACAGACCAACTCAGAAACTAGACACAATTGAATGTGCATCAAGGTTACCAAGGTAGGAAATGAGGAAAAGGCTCTTAGGTTCTAATCAAAGGGAGTACCTTGATAACCATGGCAAGAATTATGAGACATGTTGTTGTAGCTGACATTTCAGACTCACCTGACTAAAAGTCTTGGTGATTTTGACGAGAGAATACTGCTTTGAGGGGCTCCCACTGTTGTGTTTTGCAAGAGACTCAGTAGCAGTTTCCATGTACCTGGGGTTTGACAAATCATAGGGACTGGTGCTGGGGCAGTCAGGGCACGTCATGGAAATCACTCTTCGAGAAACTATAAGTGCCAAAGAGAACAAGTTTAAAATAAAACTCCTTAATTATGTATAATTCTGTAAATCACATGATCACAACAGAGGTGGAGATCAAAAGGAGAAAAGATAACACTCAGCACTGTCAAGGATGGAGTGGAAAAGCATTATTTAGAAATACATGCTTTCTGCAAGGAGCCTGTATTACTTTCACAATTTAAAAAGAAACAAGGCAGTATTTTTTTTTCACCTTATGCAAATCTTTTTAGCCTAGAAATTTAGTTTAAAAACACATAATTAAAAAAAACAAAAAACAAAAAAAAACCACATAATATAGTACAGTTGACCCTTGAACAACATGAGGGTTGGGGTGCTGACCCTCCACATAGTCAAACATCCCAGTTTAACTTTGTTTTGAGCCCTCTGTATCCATGGTTCTGTACCCACAGATTCAATCAACCAAGTATAGTGCAGTATTATAGTATGTATTTCATGAAAAAATAAATCCATGTATGAGTGGACCCTGATAGTTCAAACACATGTTGTTCAAGTGTCAACTTACTTTGATATAAAAACATTTTCCCTATTAGCTCACTATCTTCCCCCATCACTGCCTCTATAAAGAGAATGAGTTGGGATTTCATTACCGTCATGTTCTATTTACCTTTTAGTCACCAGCACCTAAAATAATGTCTGACACATGGATGGTGCTTAGTAAGTGCCTGCTGAATGAATGAGTGAGTTAATGACATATGGAAGGTGGAAACACAGCCTCTTTGGTTAGACAATGTACATGAGCTGGAAAACAGAAGTTGATCCAATCACTGTATGACTGAATAGGTTAATCACACTAATGATACAGCTAGAATGTCTTGACTGGGAGGGGCTGAGGGTGGCATAACTAGTGTAAAAGTCACACTAGGAAGCTTGTCTAGCAGTTGTTCTAACAAAGCAAACACATTGCTTTGATCAACTGTGGTTTTATTTAGATGTATTTGGGCATATTGTGGGGGAGTGACATCCACGGCTTGTCACTCCCAGGCACATGTCATTGCCTGACCTCCCATACCTCTGGTACCTAGGACTTCCATTTCAGACTTGATCTGTTTTATTAGTTGTTGTCCTCGAATTTATTTTAGGTGAGTCTCATCTTCACAACCAGGAAGGTTTAGTTCTGTTGCCTTGTCCTTCAAAGGAACCAATCGTATTGTTATCACCTAGACCTTGTTAGAAATGCAGACTCTCAGGTTCCACCCCAGATCTATAGGAATCAGAATCTGCTCTTGAATGAGATCCCTCAAGGGAGTCACATGCACTTAATAGTTTGATGAGGAGCCATCCTATTTTCCCATGCTGTGGATGCTTACTTTTCAGGACCCAGAATGAATATATGTATTTATTAATTTATTCAATGATATTATAGACTCCTTATACTTGATAGGTGGAGGAGGAAATGGTAACCCGCTTCAGTACTCTTGCCTGGAAAATTCCATGGACAGAGGATCCTGGCAAGTTATAGTCCATGGGGTCGCTGAGTCTGACACGACTGAACCCGCACACACATACACACACCCACTTGCTAGGAACTGGGGGAAGCGTTGTAGCAGAGAGGAAGAAGGGATAAAATGCTCTACAAGATATAAGACAGAGGACCCCAAATCCAGGCAGTGCATGGTCTGTGCTCCATGAATGGTTAGGGTAAAGTTGTACAGGGCTGTAGAACACGAAAGCACTATTTCTTGTTTGTTTCTGTTCTGTTTTGTTTTCTTGAATAGAGAACATGATAGAAGAAGCAGCCTTGGCAATGATCTTTAAAGAATGCTTAGGAGTTCCAAGGGCAGAGGTTATCCTCAGCAGAGGGAGAAGCACAAACTAGATGCAGAGATTGGAGAATGTGATGTGTGTTCAGAAAATAGTGAGTCATCTGGTTAAATGGAGTGCAGAATTGGTACAGTCAGTGAAACAAGGCACAGATAGCTAGAAAGGAAACCTGGGGACCTGTCATGGAGATTGTGCCATTTACATCAGACTGAAAATTTAGGATTTGATATAGGACACAATGTAGAGCTATTGCAGGTTATTTAGAAAGATTAATTGTGGGAAGAGGAGCAGTGCAAGTGCTGGGTATACAAAAAACCTAGCTTTGGGATGAATAAGAAGTGAGGATGGAAGAAACCCTATACACTACAGCATAGTAGACTTAAATGCTCTTTTTTCACCTGTTATTAAAATGAACAAAATGAAAGTGATCTCTTACCTGGGCGAAGAGTACAATTATATGCAGGTAAATAGAAAATTCTTTTTTCCTTATTAATGTAAAATATTGCTTTGCATTGGCCATAAACCTAGAACCAACAAATGCACTTCATGACACAGTGGAATGAACTAAGACTTAAAAAAAAAATACCTCTGAAATGAAACTGGACATTTCATTTTTAAGGAACAAGAAACTCAAGATCAATTTTCGTAGTTTTGGGGTGGAGTAAACTGCCAGCTGATCATTAAACAATTTAACCCTCATCTGAGACACAGCTTGACTTCTTCCCAGCCTCCTTCCTGCTTAGATGTGATTGTGTGTAGATGAGCTCTAACCACAGCCAAGTGAGCAGAAGGGATGTATAACCACTTTTAGATCTAGCCTGTAAAGCCCTCCCACACGCTATCTGCCCTCCATGCTCTTTCCCTTTCCACTGCTTGTTGCAGATGAGCATGGTGACCACAGAAGCCACAAGGTGAAGTCTACAGAGTCTAGGGGGCCACAACATGGAAGCATCCAGTCTCCAAATCACTTCTGGAGGAAAGCCCCTTCCTCATCAAGGATTTCTATTTTAAACTTTACATGAATGGGAAATGAAGTTCTATCATTTTGCAATTGATATATCCTTTTTGGTATATGTGCTATAGCAGCTAGTGATACACAAATATATTTTGTCTATTAAGCTAGTGCCTAACAAACATAATTCACAACAGGGTATACAGACTGTTTTGCTTTCCCAAACCAGGTAGGTGCAGTTTGACAAGTTTGGTTAAATGACTAGAAAAAGACGTCTTTGCCAAACACTTCACTTCTAGATACTTATATCACACTTATATCACTTACAAAGTTTCATATAAATTAATGAAAATAATCTCAGGATAATTGAAAACTAAATGAAAACTTAAGATGCTCTTTTCAAGCCTCTTCAATGGTCATCTTTAAAAGGATCAATTCTGACTCCCTTTAGGTTCTGTAATACTATGAAATCCTTCTAAAGCACCTCTGAGAGCACCCATACCACAGCCCTCCCTTCCTCAGCCTCAAATCTCATATAAGTGTTCTTGAAAACAAAATAAAACTAAAACAAATTTCAAAGCTCCCCTGCCATTGCTTCTACAGTTTTCCTTAAACATACATCCAGAGCACTATACCTCAGATCTTTGCCCCTCAATTTAAGCCTAGCTCAGAGCCTATGGGGAGGTCTTGGAGGCAGAAAACAGTTTGGGGGCAACATTTCAATTCTGGGGTCATGACCCCAGTGGGAGCGTCAGAAACCCCCTCTGATTAGACTCTTTTTTCTATCAAATTGAAATAACCACATAGGCACCCTGCCCCAGAGATTATAAAGAGGGACATTTAAAGATGGCACATGTTGAATAATCTTCATCCTGTAGACAGAGAACACCTAGATTCCCCCCCTCAAGTTCCTGGGGAAAGTACTCACCGATTGATGAAAGAGCCTCACCCCACAGTTCTTCCATGGTGTCCTGCTAAGCACATGGCAGCCAGTCTCTAACACGTCCAGTGTGAAATAGAGCAGAGACCCCAGACCAGCCTGTGCAAGGGGGACGAGAAATGCACAACCCACATGAAGCGGAAACCTCTAATGACCAGCCAAGAAACTCTCTGTTTGATGGCAAAGTCAAAGGATCTGGTGTTTGTGAAGTGTTCCTATAAATGATAGGACACAAGTTTCAGAGTGGATACCATTAGCACTTGTTTCTAATACTGCTGAGAGGCAGCAGCACCCTAGCAGAGGAGAGCAGCGTGTACTCAGCAGGGTTTCTGACTTGGAAAGCACCTGTTGGCTGGTGTCTCTGGGTTCCCATGCCCTGGCCAGCCTCCCCAGCTTGTGCAAACACCTGCCCCAGCAGGGACCACCACTTACCCCCTGTCTGTGTTCACGGGCATCTCTCACTCGGTTAAGGCTCAGCACGTAACCGTCCTGTCGGTCCCTGTTGATGTCCTGCAGGATGTCACTTGCGATATCCAGCACATAGGAGCTGTTGCAGTCAAGGGAGAGGAGAGGTGAGGGCATGATGGCTGGCTGGGGTGGATATGAAGCCCCGCAGCCCATGGCCAGGGTGCAGAGCGCCAGGAGTAGGAGCACACTCATCCTATGGCGAGAAGGGGTGAGTGTGCGGAGCTGCAGGAATGAGGCTGTTTGTAGGATCTTGAGGCCAACTTGAGCAGCTTTGTAATCGCAATCTAAACCAGTGATCCAGATATGAAGCATAGTGTCCTATTTATCTCTGGAATGCCAAATGTAGATTTCGCTGAGTCAGTACTTTGGATGGGATTTGCCACTACCTATAACCTTTGACCCCAGAGTAATCTCATATTCACGTGTGCATGTAAACAGATTGAAGTTTCCTGTTACCCAACAAATCAATACAAACACTTGGGTCAAGGCTCCTAGGAGATCGTTATTGAATTCTGATTTCTGTTCAGGGCTCCAGCTGAGTCAGAATAGGCAGACTATCACCTCCTCTCTCATTACCCCTAACACCTTGCCTCCAGTCAATGTCCTGGCCACACTCACCTTTATTTCAGGTTTGGAGCCCGGAATCAGTGGTAAGGGCGCTCAGTGACTTCATACCCCACAACCCGGGTTCACCATTCTTGTTATATCAGAAAAAGGACTTTAAGTCCATATCATATACATGAAGCTCTGGTGAGATTCCTAAAGCATTTTGGAATCTGGCTAGAAAGGGTTCTGTTTCATGGCCAACAGGCACATGAAAAGATACTCAACATTGCTAATTGTTAGAGAAATACAAATCAAAATCATAGTGAGATACCACCTCACAGTGGTCAGAGTGGCCATCATTAAAAAGTTTATAAATAATAAATGCTGATAGGATGTGGAAAAAAGGAAACCCTCCTCCACTGTTGGTGGGAGTGTAAATTGGTGCAGCCACTATGGAGAACAGTATTGAGGTTCCATAAAATACTAAAAATAGAATTGTCATATGCCCCAGCAACCCTTCTCCTAGGCATATATCCAGAGAAAACTCTTAATTTGAAAAGATACATGCACCCAAATGTTCATAGTAGTACTATTTACAATAGCCAAGACATGGAAGCAATCCAAGTATCTACTGACAGATGAATGGATAAAGATCGCATATATATGATATATATATATATAAGCTTCCCTAGTGACTCAGATGGTAAAGAATCTGCCTGCAATGCAGGAGACCCAGGTTCCATACCTGGTTCAGGAAGACCCCCTGGAGAAGGGAATGGCTACCCACTCCAGTATTCTTGCCTGGAGAATCCCATGGATAGAGGAGCCTGGCAGTCTACAGTCCATGTGGTTTCAAAGAGTCAGACACAACTGAGCAACTAACACTTTTGCACATATGTATATATGTGTTTATAACAGAATATTGTGCTCAGACGCTCAGTTGTGTCTGATTCTTTGAGACCCCATGGACTGTAGTCTTTCAGGCTCCTCTGTCCATGGGATTCTCCAGGCAAGAACACTAGAATGGGGTGCCATTTCCTCCTCCAGGGGATCTTCCCAACCCAGGGATGGAACCTGCTTCTTTTACATCTCCTGCATTGGCAGGTGAATTCTTTACCCCTAGCATCAGCTGGGAAGCCCATAAAGGAATATTATTCAGCCAAGAAAAAAGGATAAAATAATCCCATTTGAAGCAACATGCATGGATTTAGAGATTAGCTACCAGTAAAGCAGGCCAGACAAATATCATATGACATTGCTTATATGTGGAATTTAAAATATGACACAAATGAACATTTTTACAAAATAGAAACATACCACAGGTGCAGAAAACAAACTTAGAGTTACCAAAAGGGAAAAGGGGTCGGGGAGGGATAAATTAGGACTTTCCGATTAGCAGATACAGACACTATATATAAAAGAGATAAACAAGGTCCTACTATATAGCACAGGGAACTATATTCAATATCTTGTAATAAACCATAATGGAAAAGGATATGAAAAAGAATGTATACATATGTTTAACTCAATCACTTAGCTGTATATTGGAAACTAATAAAACAGTGTAAATCAACTATATTTCAATTAAAAATAAATAATTTTTTAAAGTGTTCCATTTAGCCTCATTTAGGTTTTTTTTTTAAATGAAGACTTCATTTACATCAAAAAACTGAATGACAGGTCAATAGTTCTCAAATGATACTCCAATTCCACACGTTTTTTCTTTGGAGCTGTGTGGAAGCAAACTTGTTCAGAGATTAAAATCTAATATTATTGTTAAGAGATAGATACTTTGGCCACTTGATGCAAAGAGCCGACTCATTGGAATAGACTCTGATGTTGAGAAAGCTTGAAGGCAAGGGGAGAAGGGGGCGACAGAGGATGAGATGGTTGGACGGCATCACTGACTCAATGGACATGAGTTTGGGCTAACTCCAGGAGATAGTGAAGAACAGGGAAGCCTAGTGTGCTGTAGTCCATGGGGTCACAAAAATCGGACACAACTGAGCAACTGAACAACAAAATCAATGATGGGAAGGTGGTCTGGAATACAGGAATATACTGGTTTGGACCCTTACTTTTCTCTTTTAACTTCTTTTGGGGTTCTACTTAGTAGTTACTACTGATTGGAACTTTCTATTTGAAAAGCACATACACACATTACAGACAGTTCGTCGTGAGAGAGGGGAAGCTTCTAGACTAGGCTATCACAGATGGTATTCCATAGAACCCTAGTCCATGAGAGGCATTTCTCACCCCTCTCTCTGCCTGGCCCCCTTCCACGTTTACCCACCCTCTCCCACCCATCCTTGTTCTCAGCGTTCTGTGCTCAAATATGTTTAAGAACTGCCACCTCCGTAACTGCACAGTTTACAGAGTCTCAATACACATGAGCACGTTAAAGGCTCTCTGAAGCTTTGAGGTGAGGAAACCTATTTATATTGCAATTTCCTACACTAACTTAACTATAGGAGAGATTTTTGTGATACTTATTATTAATAATAAGCTTTGGAATTGCCGTACTGGCAAATATGAATAGCTATCTGTGATGTTTTTTGATGAGAAACTGGATAGAGGTGTGAAGACTTTTTTACTGAAAGTATTCCAGCTGGATTGAAAGAAATGTCCCTCCATGAAACATTTACTCTTACCTCTGTTTACTTGAAACTTCAATTTCACACTAAAATATAATGATTTGTGCTACTAGTAAGGACTACTATAATTAGTTACTGTGATAAAATTTAGATTTTTATTTAAAAGTTGAATGAAGGGACTTCCCTCATGGTCCAGTGGTTAGGAATTCGCCTTGCAGGGCCGGGGGCCCGGGTTCCATCCCTGGTCTGGGAGCTAAGGTTCCACATACTGTGGAACAACTAAGACACAGCAGCTGAGCCTGAGCATCACTGGAGAGTCTGAGTGCCTCATCCAAAGATCCCACATGACACAACTGGGACCTGAGGCAGCCAAATACAATAAATAGACAAATTTTTTTTTTTAATTAAAAAAGAAAAAAAAATTAAGTGGAAAATAGTTTTTTCTTCATTGATTGCCGTGCACTTGGGGGACATTGTAGACCACCTGGTGGTAGCATACAGACTCGCAGAAAATTACCCTTAGTGGTAATTTAGTGATTCTAACCATCAAATTTCTGAGGTGAGAAAACTGAGGTTTAGAAGGAGAAGCCTGGAGTGCTACAGTCCATGAAGTTGCAAAGAGTCGGACACAACTGAGTGGCTGAACAACAACCTAAACAAAACTCATAAATGAATTAGTGGCAAAACCAGTTACCGAAACCTTCTAGTTTAGAATCCTTTTCATCAGAGCAAACACTACAGTAATAGCCTAATTGTTAAGTCTCTTAATTACCAACTAAATGAACTTGGAAAGTTAGTTAATCTCCAAACCTCAGTTGTCAGATCTGTAAAACGGGCTAACTACAGCGCCTGCCTCACAGGAGATTCTATACACGGGGGGCTAGGCTCACACTTGGCATCCAGGGCAGCTAGTGTTACAGGTAGAATCACGGCAGTTACTTGAAACTCCCTAGCACTGAGCAAGGGTTAGGGTTATGCCAAGAACCATGTTAGGATCTCTGGAGTCAAGGGTTAATAAAACTAATTAGCTTAATAAAACTTAGCCCCTAATTTCTGCAAGCAAATAATCAGTTTTCAAATCTTAATTTATAAGTCCAAATCTAATTATCCCAACTCCTTCGAGATGGGCTTTAGGCATTGTTTTCAACTAACAGCAACACTAGGAAAATGGGTATGAAAATCAGAAGTGGGTATGGACACCAGGCATTCAATTATTGGGATACAACAAAGATTTACAGCCAGCAAGTGAACAAACATTCACAGAGCTCAGATGATGTGCAGAAAAAGGGTGGGAAGGAAGGAGGAGATGGACTGGAGAGGGGCCAAAAGAGGAGGAGATAGTTTGAAACCTGAGGAAATGCAGTGGACGTGCAGGGATAAAGGCCTTCATTGCAGCTACTGACGTGACTTAGCAGCAGCAGCTAAGAAGAAAGGCAAACAGATTCAAGGGGGATGAAACTCTAACTGATAGGAGAGGAAACTGATTTTGACTCAAATGTCCTGGCTCAGCCCTTCCTTAGCTGTGTGACGACAGGTAAGAGATTCCTTAATGGTGAAGACACTGTGGGTGTCATAACGGTTAGTTTCCTTGCCCTCAAAACAGCAGCACACACGTGCACATATAGACATGCCCACACATTCACACACACATACACAGTTGCATCTGCTTGTAGAGAGGAAAACACATTTGGTCTTTTCCCAGGAGCCCCACCCCAGCTTCACTTCTGTTTGGTGCCCCATGTGTGTAAATGATTTTAGTATCAGCAGAGAAGTTAATTCAGCATATGAGTGTGAAAGAACGATTGTGGCACCATGAACCCAGGTTTAAATCTTGGTGTTGGTTTAGGGTGTTTCCATTAAAACACACTGCAAGTCATGTTTAATTTTAAATTTCCTAGTAGCCACATTTAAAAAGTAAAAAAAAGCAGGTGAAATTAATTTTAATATTTGACTTAATCCAATAGATTCAAAATATCATCATTTTGATTTTGGATGTGAGCAGCAGTAAGCGGCAGCTTGCAGAAAGCAGCAGCGAGCAGTAGCTGGAAGCAGGGTCTTAGTTTCCCAGACCGGGAGTCCTAACCACTGGACCATAAGTGTCAGCAGTTAGGGCTAAGGTCCCTAGTCTTGCCTGCCTAGTTAAGAACAAATTCAGGCAAGGAGGCAGAAGGTAAAGAGAAAACTAAAGTTTACTAAAAAGAAAAGTACGTGCTGAAAGGTGCCTAGGTGAGCCCAGAGAGACAGCACACCTTTGGGAAGTTTAAATCCTTAATGAAGGGTCAGTTTTCCGGGTCTTCATTCCCTCAGGCCAATTACCTTGCTTTGTCCCTTCCTAGGGTAATTTGTCTCAGGACCCTCCCCTGGGGTCCACACGCACACCCTGGCCAAGTTGGATCTCGAAGTGAAGGCTCCTGGGAGGAGCATGACTCATTATGGCCTGGAATTATCCTCTGACTTTTGACTCCAAGGAGTCTTTCTCCCTCATCAGACAGGGTTTTTTCCTTTCTTTGTCCTTGCCATGATTATTCCCTTGAGGTAAAAGACAAAGACTGGCTATTTACCCTGTTTTTGTTGACTGTAAATTCCTCAACTGAAGCCCACCTATCCCTTATCTCAAGAAATGAAAAGAGGCTCACTTCAGTTTAGTTCAGTCACTCAGTCGTGTCTGACTCTTTGCGACCCCATGAATCGCAGCACGCCAGGCCTCCCTGTCCATCACCAACTCCCGGAGTCCACCCAAACCCATGTCCACTGAATCAGTGATGCCATCCAACCATCTCATCCTCTGTCGTCCCCTTCTCCTCCTGCCTTCAATCTTTCCCAGCATCAGGGTCTTTTCAAATGAGTCAGTTCTTTGCATCAGGTGGCCAAAGTATTGGAGTTTCAGCTTCAACATCAGTCCTTCCAATGAACACCCAGGACTCATCTCCTCTAGGATGGACTGGTTGGATCTCCTTGCAGTCCAAGGGACCCTCAAAAGGCTTCTCCAACACCACAGTTCAACAGCATCAATTCTTCGGTGCTCAGCTTTCTTTATAGTCCAACTCTCACGTCCACACATGACCACTGGAAAAACCATAGCCTTGACTAGATGGGCCTTTGTTGGCAAAGTAATGTCTCTGCTTTTTAATATGCTATCTAGGTTGGTCATAACTTTCCTTCCAAGGAGTAAGTGTCTTTCAATTTCATGGCCGCAGTCACCATCTGCAGTGATTTTGGAGCCCAAAAAAATAGTTAGCCACTATTTCCACAGTTTCCCCATCTATTTGCCATGAAGTGATGGAACCGGATGCCATGATCTTAGTTTTCTGAATGTTGAGCTTTAAGCCAACTTTTTCACTCTCCTCTTTCACTTTCATCAAGAGGCTCTTTAGTTCTTCTTCACTTGCTGCCATAAGGGTGGCGTCATCTCCATATCTGAAGTTATTGATATTTCTCCCTGCAGTCTTGATTCCAGCTTGTGCTTCCTCCAGTTCAGCGTTTCTCATGAGGTACTCTGCATATATGTTAAATAAGCAGGGTGACAGTATACAGCCTTGATGTACTCCTTTCCCGATTTGGAACCAGTCTGTTGTTTCATGTCCAGTTCTAACTGTTGCTTCCTGACCTGCACACAGATTTCTCAAGAGGCAGGTCAGGTGGTCTGGTATTCCCATCTCTTTCAGAATTTTCCACAGTTTATTGTGATCCATGCAGTCAAAGTCTTTGGCATAGTCAATAAAGCAGAAATAGATGTTTTTCTGGAACTCTCTTGCTTTTTCGATGATCCAGCAGATGTTGGCAATTTAATCTTTGGTTCCTCTGCCTTTTTGAAAACCAGCTTGAACATCTGGAAGTTCATGGTTCATGTATTGCTGAAGCCTTGTTTGGAGAATTTTGAGAATTACTTTACTCACGTGTGAGATGAGTGCAATTGTGCAGTAGGCTAACTGATTGCAAATTTCCAACCTGGAGCCCATCTATCTCCTACCTCAATTTCAATCTGTAATTAATAGGAAAACTTATGAATGATATTGTTTCTATTCATTTTACACTGTGGCACACCTTATTTAAGCTGCTAACAGTCAGATGTGGCCACTGACTACACGTCAGAGGCTCCCTGCTTCCAAGGAATGTAGCAGAAACTGCCAGATCCTGAGGCCACCATGAAGACTGGTCACAGGGAAAGTAAATGCAAGGTACTTGGCACAACCCTGATGCATAGAACATGCGGACAATGTCTACTGTCACAGCCGTAACTGTCCTTGTGGTCCTCATGTGCTCTCACATGGACAGTCCCCATGCTACTCTGCTGACCAACTTTTCCCAGCCCACCTGAATGGAGTCACCACTAAGCGAGTCAGGTTAGGAGAAACAGAGCTGATTATCCTTGAGCCAGGAGGGGGCGGTTCCCAGGTTCCCAGTCCACCCACCGCCTGACAATGGTGTGATTCAGGGCAGCGATATAGGATTGTTGACTTTATAATAGGGGGAGGTCAGCCAGGTGAGGCATTGTTTGCTGCAGCTATGAGAGGCTCAGTTCATGGGATTAGGTTTCTGGGGAGGTAGAAATATGCTATCAAGTCTTGACCTGAGAAAGTGGATTGTGTATTCAGGAAAAACGTGCAGCAGCCACAGCTCCAAAACTTCAGGCTGGCACTGTGCTTGTTAAAGATGATCTCCACAGCTGGTTGGTCTGTTTTTCCTTCTCCTTTCCTCCTTTTATCTTCTCTTCCTTCCAGAAATACTTTAATCCATTTGCTACCAAGGTTTGGCATTACACATAATAAGCTCCACTGCTAAGTTCTCTGTGTGTACCTAGCCCTGTGCTAAATATTTTGTTGTCTTCTTCTCATTTAAGGTCCTCAGCCAACCCAGAGCTATAGGTATCTCTATTATTCCCATTGTTCAAATAAGGAAAACCAAGGGACAGAGAGGTTAAGCAGCTTACCCAAGGTCTTACAACAGGGTGTGCATCTAGCCTGTATGGCTTCAGAGGAGGAGGCAGAGTTCTTGTCTTCAATGAGTGGGTACTAGGAAAGCAGTGGGGGAGGAACTAATCTGGAGAAGTCAGGAAAGGAAGTGACATCCTGGCTGGGGCTTGAAGGATGAATAGGAGTGTGCTGATGGGCAAGATAGGGAGGAAGCGGGGGCTTCCCAAGGAAGCAGGAGCCGGAGCAGTTAAAAATTAAAAAATGTGGATTATGTGATTTATTTTCTTTGTCCTTCCAACCCTTCCAGCTGCCTCCTCTATAAACTAAATGATATTTCTTGCTCCCAACCCACCCAGTAGCTTCAGGCCTTTCACTGGTAATCTGTCTCCTAAAGTTCCCCGTCTCTGGGACTTCTCTCTCTTTTACTTTTATCAATAATACGTAGGCAATGTATGAAAAAATTTAGAAGATTTAGAGCTCATCTTTCAGTATCAAAATGTTCTTAGGGAAAAGCTGCTTTACAGCATCAAAAGTGGGATCCTCTCCAAGAATCTCTATGGTGTTGTGGCCAAGAGCACCAAGCCTGGGTGTGATCCCAGCTCTATCACTCATCAGCTCTTCATAGATTGAGGCCATAGTTAACCTATAGAAAGGATGTGAGGTCAGGCAGGATCCCACACAAATAAAGTGCCTGGGACACAGCTGGGTCTGCACGTCACCAAAGAGATTCGAAAAGATAACAAGGGGCCCTTAAAGAAAGGCAGGTAGGATTTCCAAACCACATCTCACACTCACCTTAAATGAAGGAGATTGGAGACAGCAGTGCTGGTTTATGAAGAAATATCAAGGATGTCTCAACTTTTCAGGGCACCTAGGGTCACTCAGGCCTGGGGCCCAACTCACACTAACCCAGTGTAAAAACAACTGATGTATAAACCAGACCCTGAAGGTTAATTTATACTGAAGAGGGATGCCTCTCTGGCATCTCCCCAGCAGGCTGGACAAACACTGACAAATTCTTCCTCTCCAATCACCCTTTTATATCCTGCAAATAGTGTTCACTGTCACTTTAAAATGCCAGGCAACAATACATTTGACCTTCAATAGCTTGCATTCAGTGCTGGGAAAACACCCTGGCTCCTGAATTAGAGACCTGGTCCTGGGCAGAAGGGTAAGTTTTAATTAGGGATAGTCTATCTCTGAGGAGCTGCCGGGCACCTTGCTCAGACCTGGGCACTTCTCAAGTTATCTCATCAGCACCGTTACAAGCAGGCTGGGAGGATGTAGTCTCTGCAGATGGCTTCCTTCATCCAGAGGTGTTGGTTCTCATGGATTTCACTCCTGGTGGGTGGTTTTATCGCTAAATTCTACCCTAACCAATACCGCCTGCACTGACCAAGGAGGGGAAGGGGAATTAACACCACAGCGTGCCAGCACTGCTGAGTGTGAGGTACCTACAGTCAACCCTCGTAAAGCCTTGTTGGAAGTTACCTTCAGCAGCACGTGATGACCATGTCACTCCACAGCATGTGCCCTTTCTAATACCCCAAGTGGAAGATCTGCCAGGCTAACAGGACCAGAACTTGGTTTCAGGACACATTCTCACAGAGGGGCTGCAGCTCTGACATATCTTCTTTCAGTGGAAGTTCTGCTATGATTCAGTTACTTTCTAGATGTGGTCTGCATGTTGGGGTTTAAGGAGATCCTGATGAAGAAGTAAAAGAATATGGGTTGGAAGCTGGGGAAATGGGTGATGGTGATCAAAGACGGCAAACTTCCAGTTATAAAATGAATAAGTTCTAAGGATGTAATGTACAACATGAAGGTTACTAGTTACCAGTATTGTACTGTATACTTGAAAGTTGCTAAGAGACTAGATCTTAAATGTTCTCATCACACACAAAAAAAGGGGAAAATAGTAAGAATATTAGGTGATAGATGTGTTAGCTAACTTGTGGTTATTCATTTTGCAACATGTATATATCAAGTCATCATGTTGTATATCTTAAAATTTACACAATGTTTGGTGTTAATTATATCACAGTAAAAGCTGAAAAGAAAAAAGGGATATGGGACAGCCAAAGTTGAGAGGGGTGAGAAAGACGTGTGTTCAATGGGAGTTCTCACCAAATCCCATCAGACGGAGGTATATATAGCAATAATTAAAAGAGAATTCTAGATATAAATAAGAGAGAAAAAATATATTACTCAAAATTCCTAGTACTACTTTTGGAGCATTCCTTTTTGTATAATTTTGACCTTTGGAATCATGTTGATGTTTTCAGTAGTCAAAACAATACAATTAATGCAATGAAACTGAGAGGAGGGAGCTAAAATGGAATACAAATGGAAGCAAATGCCCTGTGTTTCAGATGAATATCAGACACAGTGAAAGGGAAAAAAGAGAATTAATCCAAGTAACTTTTGAACTCAATTCTTTGATTGCATATTATCAGTCTAGGGAAAAAAAAAGAAATGCAATCAAATCTTGAAACTCTCCTTAGTAGGTTTGTTTTTCCATAGTGGAATCAATGTAGTAATTCCTAAAACTATGTTGTGTGGTGTAATACTGAGCAAATGACACTGTTCTACTGTTTGGGAAGCCAGGTTCTCACTGGAGAGCAGAATGCAAATGGGCAAAGACAAGAAAACACTGTGAGTTGGAAAGATACCAGAGGAGGCAGTATAAATTTATAGTTCTACATAGGCAGCGTGAGTGACTGCTGAACCACATGAAATTACTATTCTTTCCAATTTTGTCTACTGTGAAGGTCTAGAAGCAAAGGTACTCAGTAGCATTGAGCACATCAAGTGCTCAGATCTCAATTTTTAAGTAGTGTTTCCCATGAAAAGCAAGCAAAAACCCATTGAAGACGTGACTGATTCCAAGAAAAAAGTACAGGATGGTCTCATGCCAGAAAGTAAGCACCTACTGAAAGAATGATTAGTTCACTTAAAGAGGAATCACTTGAAGGAAATCAATTGCCAAATCTGGGACAGCCTGAGCATCAGAACAAAATGATAAGAGTACTGAATTATAACTTATTGAATAAACTAGTGACCCACAAGTCTGTACTGATACTAACTAAAAAAGGAAGAAGGAAAAATGTTTGCTTACAATAAAATGCCAATTACTAAATATAGATGAAATTACAGAGCCAGAAAATCAACATTATAACCATCAATGTAAAAACTAATTAAGGCAAGAATCATTGGTATACATTAAAACTGAGTGAAAATTTTATATATGGAATAGGTTATCTATATAGTCTCAAAATATCTCCCCACAAACTGCTTATTGATTACTATTCCTTGTAAAGGGAGAAATTATAATTACATAAGCAGAGAAACCTGGAAGACACCACCTTAGCCAAATGATCAAAATTAGCATCACCAATAATGGACAAACATGCCATGTGTTTCCTGAGGACCCAGCATCACTTCCATGGTGTTCCTGTGGGGAGGGAGAAAGGATAACCTAAAGCTAATCACAAGCAAAGATTAGACACATTTCTAGACACACTATGTGTGTCGAGGGAAGATTAGACACACCTGAGCAAAACTAGTCTGTATTCTTCCACAATGGCAACTCAAGAAGGACAGAGAAAAGCCAAAGAACGATTTTAGACTAAAGGAGATTTTAAAAAGACTTCATAACTAAAGACAATATGTGATTCCAGTTTGATCCTGGATTGAACCTTGAGGTAAGGAGGAAAGATTGCTTCAAAAAACACTGTTGGGACAATTGACAAGTTTTGCAAATGGAATATAAATTATAAAATAGTATATACACATTAAATTTTCTGATTTGATAACTATTCTGTGATCAGTAAGAAAATGTGCTTGCTCTTAGGAAATAGACCTGAAGTATTTAGGGATAAAGAGAAAAGTGATGATATCTGTAACTTATTCTCAAGTGGTTAAGAAAAAAATAGTATTAATCTGACTCTGTGTGTGTGTGTGTAGAAAGAGAACGTGATAAAATATCAACAATTTGTTAACCTGGGCAAAGAGTATCTGAGAGGTCTTTGTACTACTGTAATTTTGAAGATAATCAAAATAAAAAATTAGAGCTACTATAAAGTTGCTTGGAGAAGGAAATGGCAACCCACTCCAGTATTCTTGCCTGGAGAATCCCATGGACAGATGAGCCTGGTGGGCTACAGTTCATGTGGTCACAGAGAGTTGGACATGACTGAGTGACTAAGCACATAAAGTTGCTAGTTATTTAAATACCAGATAATGATTAAGAAGTAGGAAATTATTAACAGTATCCTTTGCCATAATGCCCAAATGCTATGGAATTTATCCAGTGGGCACATTGAATGTGTCCCCCTAAATCTACATGTTGAAGACCCCATCCCAGTGTGATGGTAACTGAAGGTGAGGCCTTTGAGAGGTAACTGGGTTGGATGACATGATGGGGTGGACCCCTCATGATGGAATTGGTGCCCTTATGATAAAAGAAGAAGAAACAAGGACTCTCTCCCTGCATCATGGAAGGATACAGCAAAAAGGTGACTGTCTACAAGCAGGAAGAGTCCTCATCAAGAACGCAACCAGGGAATTCCCTGGTGGTCCAGTGCTTAGGACTCCACAGTTTTACTACTGCGTTTTACCCACTGGCTGAGGAACTAGCATCCCACAAGCCTCAGGGCCAAAAAAGAGAAAAATGCCCATAAAAAAGCCATCCAGGTTGACATCTAGGTCTTGAACTTCTAGCCAAGGACTTCTAACTTCCAGAACTGTGAGAAATAATTTGTGTTGTTTAAGCCACTCAGTCTATGGTATTTGTTACAGCAGCCCAAGCTGACTAAGCTCTAAATTACAGAAAATACTAAATATAAAGTGATCTCCTAATGAGAAGATTCAACTTTTGAGGGCCAAATGCTTGTAGCTTGAGACATTCCCAATAATAGCATTATACATGGAGATTGGGCTGGCCAACCCTCATTTTCTGTTAATGGCATAACCAAAGTCCAGAGAAATTAGATGATCCTCCTGAAACCTCACATCTGGCAGGGGCTGAACTCAAGACCCACCCCACCTCCCCACCCCAACCCGGAGAACTTCCAGATGTGTGCGTGGTGTTTGCTGTTCTCTTTCATCATGGAATTTGTTGGGTCGATACTCAGAAAGATAGACTATTATTAACTACAGGGCAAAACCAATAGACACGTCCTCAGCTTCGATACAGCTTCTGCTAATGCAAGGGTCCCTGACCTCTGGTGGGTTTACATTAGAGGACATCGATCTTGGGAATGAATTTGTTTTCACCTTTCCCAGTGCCGACACGGGCCTCAGGGGTGGGTGCTCTTAAGTGAGGCTTCTGCTGCATGGTGTGGAGGAAAGGCTGGAGCTTAGGGTTGGGTGAAACTGTCAGAATCTGTCACTAGCTGTGTAGTTTCAGGCACACTATTTTCTCCAGCACTCATTTTTGTCACCAATATAAACAGAGACAATATGTATATCTTACAGGACTAAACGAGATCACGTATGTGATGTATGGCCAGACAGTCGCAAGTCTTAATATTTGGTAATTTTTTCTTTTTTCTTTTGATCCCAAAGCATTTATGCCTGTTAATGGAGCTTTAGATGGAGGGATGACTTACTACAAGTCACTTAAATATTTTTCTTGCTAAAATAATATTTTAGAAGTAATTTTTGTGCATTTTAGAAAAACTTAAAAAAAACAGAAAGCAAAAAAAGATAAGAATATTTCACTACACTTTCTTCTATGCATCCATTACATACATTTTATATAAAATAATATAATACTGTGGTTACTGTATTTCAAGTTGCTTTTAAATCTAACAATAGATCATTCCCATCTTAATATATTGTCAAACTGTAGCTGTACAAACCTACTTGTACAATTTAATTTTCAATTACTACATAGTAGTTCATTGACAATTCATTTGATTATTGAAATTAGTTCTCTTATAGAGACAAAGATTGTTTTCAATTTTCTGCTGTTATAAACAATGCGACGTTTAACATTGTCGTGGGTAAACCTTTGTTCACACCCTTAATTATTTTTTTAGTACAAATGGCTAGAAATGGAATTTACAGGGTTAAAGGCAATTCCTAATGCTACAATTTTTGCTATGATTCACCACATTGCCCTCCCCAAAATTTTAAAAAGTAGTATTCACACCAGCATTGTATAAAACATTGGGAAATGATCTTCATTTGAATGTCCCGAGTTTACATTTTTGGGCTTCTCTGTGGACAGACAGATGGAGCAGGACTGTGATAGGGTAGGGATAGGGGTGGGGTAAGAAGGAAGTTCCTTCATTCAAGTAATGTCCTAAATTATTTTCCAGTGAATGAAGCTGTGAAAGGAACTATGCTAAATGCTGGGGATTAAGAATTAAATTCCATAAAAACATCATATCGCCTGCCTGAGGAGCAGATAACAATACTGTGTGATAAGTCTAAGCACAAAAGTTAAGCCTAGGGATTAGCCCCAGTCCTGGGTAGATGGAGGGGCCAAAGGGAACAAGCAAACATTTCCTGGAGCATGTGACATCCTATACAAGTCTTGAAGCAAACAAGAGTTAATTCCATGAAGAAAGGCAAAGGGATTAAGTGATCAAGACCTCCAAGTGGGAGCACACTCAGGGAAGTCTAAACACCAAAGAATTCAAACCAGAAATGTTCTAAAAAGGCTTTCTAAAGAAGGGCCTATTTTTTGATCCACTCCATCCTAACTTGAGAATAATTTGCTCCAGTGGCATGAGGTGGATAATAGACACTGTGGGGCTACAAATGGCAATCATTGACCACAGGGAGGGCATCTTAACTCAGGAGCGCAGGGCCATGCTCTTTAGAATGAAATCCCCATGTGGTGGGGGATACCTGGCTTGGAATACATCACTGGTGACAATTCCCAGTCTCTTCTGTGTTTTGGTTATTTTTTAAAATATTTATCTATTTGGCTGTGCCGGATCTTAGTTTCCACATGCAGGATCCTTAGTCGTGACATGCAGACTCTTAGTTGAGGCAAGCAGGATCTAGTTTCCTGACTAGGGACTGGACTCGGACTCCCTGTTTTAGAAGCACGGAGTCTTAGCCACTGGACCACCGGGGAAGTCCCTCTCTTCTATCTGTTAACGGGTAGTTTTTCAAGTGTTCACCTTTTCTTCGGAGTTAAGATAGCTAAACTTCAAAAATGCTATTAATTTTGGACAAACTGGGCCCCAAAGATTATGGGTAAATTTTCTTCTGCTGCAGTTTTATGTGACTTGAGTGTGTGTGTGTGTGTGTGTGTGTGTGTGTGTGAATTAAAAGGGGAAGGGGAAGAGGGGAGAAGGGGAAGAACAGGGGAAGGACAAGTTACCAAACCAGAGGGGTAGACAGGCAGGCAGAGAGCTGAGGGCCTCCTGTGTTGTATGATTTGCATAGCATTCTCAAAGCACTGAAGTCACAGGAGGGTTTTAAAGACTTCGTTCTCATGAAGATCATCCCAGATAACGGTGATAAAGGCCAACGTCTGCAGGATGCCCGCCTCACTGAGGTAAGAGGCAAAAGAATGGGAACGGGTCTCCAGCTCATGCTCGTGTGTTCCAGCCTGCCCTCCTCCCCGCACTTCACGTCAATCTCTTTCAGAACACCTGTCCTATAGACTTCAGGCTCCAGCGTCAGATAGAGAGACAGCCTTAGAGGAACTGTTTATCCAGCCTCCACAACACAAAGGGGTAAACAACTGCATAAGCCAGTTCCTTGTAATACCCCCCAGTGGTTCGGCTTCTCTGGTTGAACCATGACTGATACATCACCTGTCAGAGGGGGTGCTGCAGCAGAGACAGAGGTGATAGTGCAAATAGAGACAAAGGGATGACTCTGAGCTATACTAAAGTGTAGAAAATTGAGACTTGGTGGCCCATTAAGTATGGCAATGAGGAGAGAGACGGGGCCAAGAATGACCTCAGAAGTCTCAGGCCTGGTAACCGGGCTGAGAAGTTGTGAGGTCATCACAAGAATGGAGCAGTTTTAGGGAGGGAAGGAGATGGAGAGATGAGTTGGGACTATTAAATCCAAGAGCCCGATGGATCTCCACATGGAGATTTATAATAGGTATTGAATATATGGGACTGAAGCTAAAAAAGGATCAGATCATCTTCAATACTACAGGAGGTAAAACCATGGGAGTGAATGAGCTCCCTTCTGGGAGGGCAGGTTAGGTCGTAAGATAAGACTCAAGGTCTCATATATATAAGAAACAAGCAGAGGAAGATGAGCTAAAAAAAATAAATGTCTGAGATTGAAAGGCTGCAAAAGAGAAAGCCAGGCTCCATAGAAAAAGGACTGAATTAAAAAAAGAAATAGGTGGTCAGAGGGTCATATGCCAGTGGGAGTTTGAGCAAAAAAAGGCTAATCAGATATCCACTTGATTCAGCACCAGGAACTTTCTGGGACCTTTGTTGACAGTGGTTTCTGTGGAGTGGTGGGGCAAGGTGCGGTGGAGAAGCCAAATTGCAGTAAAAACATGGAGGCACTTCTGTTAAGCCCAGGTTAAAAGACGCAAAATTTTTGCTATGAAATGAGAGGGAAACAGACATAACACTTCACCAGATGAGAAGATGTACCAAGGATTCCTGATATGAAATCCTAGTATTAAATAAGCATACTAGCATTTTCTATCTGCATTTCTGAACATGTTTAGGGCTGTCAATGAGCCCATTCCATTATTTAAAAAATCGTTTTTAGCCTACAGATGTAGTTCATCGCTAACCTTATCCCCACCTCTATAATTGTAGCTGCAAACAATGTTTAAAAATAACAACAAAAACTTTAAAACAAAACAAAAAAGAGACTTCAAGAAGTTGAGACCATTGTTCTTAAAAGCTTGACTATCAATAATAAAAAAAAAAGCAACATATGATAGAGAGGAATACAGCACTTAGGAAGGACCTTTAAAATGAATGGAAGAGATTCAAGTACATTTCTGTACTGATCTACTGGGAGAGGTATAGGGCCATTGGGGTGGGAAATTGTTAAAAAATACAGCAGAAGGGCAGAAGGAGGAAATTTTATGGAATAAATAGGTAAATAAGTAAATAAATTGAAGTTATATGTTGGATAAGATTGCCAAAGGGAAGTGAAATTTGCTCAGTTGTGTCCGACTCTTCCAGACTCCATGGACTGCAGCACACCAGGCTTCCCTGTCCTTCACTATCTCCCGGAGTTTGCTCAAACTGATGTCCATTGAGCTGGTGATTGAACCACCCAACCATCTCATCCTCTGTCACCCCCCTTCTCCTCCTGCCCTCAATCTTTCCTAGCATCAAGGTCTTTTCCAATGAGTCGGCTCTTCCATCAGGTGGCCAAAGTATTGGAGCTTCAGCTAAACTGGATGTGTTATAAATCTCCAATCCAAAGATTCATGTCTTTCTTCAACTGTAGAAAATTCTCAGTTTTCATTTCACTGAATATTAACTTTCTCCCTTCTTTCCGTGAAAGTGAAAGCTGCTCAGTTGTGTCCAATTCTTTGTGAGCCCATGGATTATACAGTCCACAGAATTCTCCAGGCCAGAATACTGGAGTGGGTAGCCTTTCCCTTCTCCAGGGGATCTTTCCAACCCAGGAATCGAACCCAGATCTCCCCCATTACAGGCAAATTCGTTACCAGCTAAGCCACAAGCAAAGCCCAAGAAAACTGGGGTGGATAGATTATCCCTTCTCCAGCGGATTCTTCCAGGAATCGAACAGGGGTCTCCTGCATTGCAAGCGGATTCTTTACCAACTGAGCTACCAGGGAAGCTTCCTGATATGAGCTTCCCTCATGTATGATGTGGGCTTGAGAGAGGAGGATGAATACAATACAGAAAAGATATTAATAGTGTTTGTATCTGAGATATAAGACTATAGGAGTCACTTGTTTTTATTCTTTCAGCTTCTCAGTATTTTCCAAATTTTCTTTAGTGAGCAGGTAACATTTTTTAAAAATTTAAGTAATAATTTTTGAAAGGAGATTTGATAATAAAGGGGAGGAAAGGGATAGAAATTGGCTTGAAAGGGATGCAGGCGTAAGGGGAGAGTGGTATTTTAGGACAGAGATTATCTGAGAATGTTTGCAATCAGTGGGGAAGGTGAGTCTGATGTTAGGGTAGAAAGGATGCTGGGGAGGGCCATGTAATTAGGGAACATGATGGGGTAGACTAGGGTAGGGGGATAGCTGAGAGAAGAGAAACACACCTACCCTGAGCAAGAGAGAAGGGGATAAGAATGGATGACTTTGGAGATAAACTGGAGGGAGGAGGAGGGGATTTTGGCCTGGGATCTTTCTTTTATTTGGAAACTGAGAGTTTCAATCTGTTGAGGGTTGAAATATGGGAGTGTTATCAGGGGCTTGAGGAGGCAACTCTTGCACTGTTATGGATTAACCACTGGGCATGCTCAGTGGCTAAGTTGTGTCTGACCCTTTGCAAGCCCATGGACTGTAGCCCACCAGGCTCCTCTGTCCATGGAATTTTCCAGACAAGAATACTGGAATGGGTTGCCATTTCCTACTCTAGAGGATCTTCCCAACCCAGGGATCTAACCCATATCTCTTGAGTCTCCTGCATTGGCAGGAGAATTCTTTACCACTGCACCACCTTGGAATCCCATTGGGCAGAGTGGGAAATAGAGGGAAAATGAGGAACATGAGGCTGGGAGTCCTGTGGACCCACCTGAGGATGGAGAGCAACGCTTGTCAGCGCACCAAGAACAAATGGCTGATGGGAAGCCCTTCAGCCAGACCCAGCAGGCTGCAAACAGGAATGGGAACGTCCAGCTGGAGCTGGGCCCTGGAAAGGCAAAGAAGGTCGAGACTTGCAGAGGGTGCTGTGTGGGTATCACTGAAATTGCTGACTGCGAGATTGGGGCTCACAGGCAAGAAAGTGAAACCAGGAGGAGTCCAGTAGACTGGACTAATAGAGACAGAGAGACCGAAGCCCTCAGTGAAGCTGAAAAACCCGTTTAACTTAACCAAGGGTGTGTGAGAGGTGGAGGAAAAGGCAGCTAAAAGACCGAGCAAGGGTGTAGCAAGATTTACTGTTCAGGATGAGGACAACTGCTGCATGAGAGTGTGACTGTGGGGACAAGAGAGTGCCTGAAGTAGCGTCACTGTACCATGTCTAATCTCAACAAAGACTTTATCTGAGGCTTTCTAAGGACTGGGCCATGTCCTGTGTAGACTGAAAAACAGAGATTAAAATGGGCCAGATAACCAGGTATGACGATAGGTAGAGAAGGGGAGTAGCAGTTTTGTAAAGACTTAAATGCTGATTTAAGGAATCTAGACCTTATTCCTTGCATTAGAAGTTTCTAAATTTTTTAGAATCATGTACCCCACTAATAATAAAATGTTTGAATATGGATATGTATGACCAATTATTATATATATCAATAATTGATATGTTCAATATTAGCAAAGCTTAATTTCTTTCTTTGCAGGTAAAAATAAAAGTAGAACCCTTTAAGAAAATGAGAAGGCAAATCACATACTGGGAGAAATTGTTTGCAAAAGACATATCTGATGAAGGATTTTAATCCAAAAGAATGAACTCTTAAAACTCAACCATAAGGAAATGACCAACCCAATTAAAAACTGGGCAAGGAGAGAGACAAAGTGGCGTTGAAGCAGGTAGATGTGGAGTACAGCTCTCTCCATGGATGCATCAGGAATACACCATCAGACCACAGAAGATACACCACAGAAGATCTTGCAAAACACCAGCTGAGAGCAAGTAGGAGTCCCTGACTGCCAGAAAGGAATATGTGTGCTGTGCTGTGATTAGTCGCTCAGTCATATCTGACTTTTTGTGACCCTATGGACTGTGGCCCGCCAGGCTCCTCTGTCCATGGGGATTCTTCTGGCCAGAATACCGGAGTGGGTTGCCATGCCCTCCTCCAGGGGAATCTTCTCAACCCAGGGATTGAACCCAGGTCTCTCGCATTGCAGGCAGATTCTTTACCATCTGAACCACCAGGGAAGCCCAAGAATACTGGAGTGGGTAGCCTATCTGTTCTCCAGGGGAACTTCTCAACCCAGGGATCAAACTGGGGTCTCCTGCACTGCAGGTGGATTCTTTACCATCTACCCGGGAAGCTCCCCCCCAACCTTTTTTTTTAACCTTTAACTGCTCCTAATTCTTGCATGTCTGTAACGAAGTTTGCTTCTGTCCCCTAACTCTGCAGGAGCTAAAATTCACATTTTCTCCTTTGACTCTATGCTAAATACATCCTCTGTCTGGTGTTTACCCATACAACACCCTTCTCCTTGTAGATACATATCAGAAAAGAAGGCCACAGAGCCACCGAACCACCAGACTCAATTCCTGGGTTACTGCCAGCAGTTTATGACTGTCTTTGAAACAAGGCAAGAGGAAGAAATCAACCTCATCACCAACTCCTGACTTGCCTTATATAAGCCCCTAGACTCCTCACGGAGGGGGAGCACAATTCTTGAGGCATGAGCCTACTGGGATACCCTCTCCACCAGTTGAGAATAAAAGCCACCTTTCTATTTCCTCCAAACTCTGTCTTTGTGTATTTTTCATTCGGCTTCAGTGGGCAGAGAAGGAGAGATTTGGGCTGGCAACAATTGTTGGGCTGTACCCTAGAGGTCTGCAAGTCCTGTGCCCAGCTTCGAGACTGAAGAAAGAGCCCAGAGTTAGCAACAGAGACATCACTGGTGTAATGGATGGGGGAACTTACTACCTGTCTGAAGCAAGGTCCTGGAGCGACACCCACAGTGTGCAGTGGGTGGTGGGCAGAATGTGCCAGCAGGCTTCACTCTGGTTGGGGGAAATAGGAAGGCTATTAGTTATGGGGGAACTGACTTCAGCTTGGCTCATCAGTTACCAGGGAAACCAGCAGAGTAGCTGAGCCCTCTAAAACACCGGAGCTAACTAAGTACCTTCCTGCAGCAGAGGTTTTCCCTTTGTTAAACTATCAAGGAGATGCCACTCTGAGCTAAAGATTAGAACGGTACCTCTGGTGGGATGAGGAGGGTATTTTCTAATTAGACCCTATGATTTAAGGGGATGATTTAGGGAGAGTCAGGTGAGTAAGGTGTAGGTGAAGCAGGAACTGGTCAAGCAGGGGATGTACAGAGAGTTTTCAGCAAGTACTTTGTAAACCTTGGTTACAACATTGCCATATGATTGTTCCATGGAAGAGAAATACCCATCACCCTTTGTCAGTATCATTGGAACCACTTTTCTTTATTTTCTTGAGCAGCAAATCTCCATGAGTGGTTTTGATGAAAACTATTCTATTATTCTGGGCCTTCCCTGATGACTCAGCAGTAAAGAATCTGTCTGCCAATGCAGGAGATGCAGGTTCAGTTCCTGGGCTGTTAGGAAGATGCCCTGGGTTGTGGTGGGAGAAGGCAATGGCAACCCACTCCAGTATTCTTGCTTGGGAAATCCCATGGACAGAGGAGCCTGGTGGGCTACAGTCCATGGCATCACAAAAGTGTCAGGGACACACCTTAGTGACTCAAAAACAATAGCATTCTCTAATTCTAATATTCACTTATTATCACTGTTGTAAATATTTCTATTATCCTGACACCTACCAAATATTGTTGATTGGTGTGGTGATACAATATTGAAAAATATACCTGAAATTCAGTAACTTTGGAAGGTGAAGCAGATGTGATTTAAAAAAACCATTAAGAAGGCAAGTAAATGAGACCCACACAACACTATTAATTTAGGAGAGCTCACTCTGCAAAATATTAAAGATGATGTTGAGAAAATATAGGGCTGCATTAGATGCAAAAATGTGCTGGAAGCACAGTAGATTTAATAGCTTCATAACTCATTCTAATTTATGTTTATTCTTAAGAAGAAATTTTTCTAGAATATGCACATTTCAAATATTACTAAGTCTTTATGTATGCATTCTTTTCTTACATCAAATAAATCACGTAGGTAAATTCAAGTGAGGAAATCCTAGAGACATTTGGAATGCAATGTTAGAATTTGAAAAAAAATGCCCAAGCTAGAGCTATAAAGTTGGAAGTTATCTGTGTAAGATCGAGAGTTTCAATCATGAGAAAGAACGGACTTGCCAAGCTTAGAGTACACATTTAAGAGAAGGTCAAGGACATAATCTTCGGAAGCCACCAAATTCAGAATACAGGAAAAAGAAGCAGCGAGGGAGGACCCTGACTGAGTACCCAGAATGTGTCACGAAGGTTCCAAGCATATATTCTAGCATAATTTAATCCTCCCTACAGTCCTGGCAGGCTGCTACATACACCTGGTTGTATAATGGAGGCCAGAAGAAATCAAAAGGTGAATTGTCTTAGCCCAGACAGCACAAGTCTGTCAGATCAAGGCATGGGTTGGGCTGACAGAAAAATCAACGGCACAATTCTAAGACAGGAGAGAGACTGGGGGAACTCAGATGAAATGAACCAGCGCCCTCTGCCTCAGTAAAAGACACCAGCCTCTACCCAGTTTGCAAAGCCACAAATCAGGAGTTATCTTTCACCTCTCTTTTTCTTACATCAAATCCATTGGTAGGTCCTAGGAGTTCTACCTGAAGTTATGTCCCTATTTTTAAAGCACATCTTCTGCTCACAACCTTAGACTAAGGTACACATCTCTCCCCTAGAAAGCTCCAGTCACTTCCTATCCCATGGCTACTCTTTCCCAGATACAACCCATTTTCCCTATAGCAAATAACAATGTAACATGAATGCTATTGGCTTTGGGGGGCATTAATTAATCATTGTTCTTTGTTAGGACTTCATTGTTGGGAAGGTCCTGTCCATTTCAAAATGTTTAGCATCCCTAGTCTCTGTCCAGTACCATCCCAAGTAAGTGTCTCCAGTTACTTCCAAATGTCCCCAGGTGGGGGGCGTGAGAGGGAATAATACTACTTCACCCTACCTTTCCTCATCCCAGGTCTAGAACCATGGTGCCTGGTTGATCTCTTAAGGTAAATCAGATTATGCCACTGCCCTGCTTAAAACCTTTAGTGGTTTCCCATTGCACTGATTTTTCTCAATACAATCCTAATTCCTTCTGGGGGACTTCAAGGCTATTCACGACCTGCCTTCACCTACTTCTTCAATCTCATCTTCTAAAGCTGTCCTCTTTCCCCTCTTAGCTGCTCCAGTCAGCTTCCTTTCTCACCCTTAGCTACATCAACATATTTTCTGCCTCTAGGCCTCCGTGCCTGCTATTCCCCTGGGAAGCCTCTCTCTTGTCTCCTTTAGAGTAGCTCTTCTCTTTCTCTGCAGGGTTAGGCACTAATACTTATGAAGGTGTGAGGCTGCCAGTGGCTATCCCGGCTAAAACTGAAGGCAAGCACTGATGACAGAAAGAGAGAAGGAAGGAGGGAGGGAGGGGAGGATGAAAGGTGAGGGGGGAGAGGGAAAGAGAGAAGGGAAATGAATCCTGGATTCTATGGTGCCCTAGGTAAGACTCACCCATTTCAATTCCCAGCACATGAAGGGGTGACATTTCTCTTTTCACTTAAGCTGCTTTGGATTGGGTATCCACCACCTGCCAAGGAAAACACTCTAATACTCCATGTTCCCTCACAGCCACACCCAAGTATAGCAAGGGGAGAAAGCGAATGAGTCTCTTTTAGTACTGGGTAAAAGGTGAAATTTCCAGAATTCCCTTGCAAACTCCCTCACAGAAAGACTAGTCTCTTCAGCAGAGTTGCCCAAACCATTTCCAGTTCTTCACTAAATATTGCCTCTGCCCGTGCCCCATTATATCCTTTCTCTCTTTCTTCTTCCATCTCTTCCTATCTTTTGCCCTAAGGACACTCAAAGCTCTTCTCTCCTAGAAAAGAAATCATCCCTGTACCCTCTAATCTATCCTGAAGCAGGAGAACAGATGGGTTCCAGGCTAGACATTTTTGCAACCAGCCTCCTTTTTATACTTCAAGATAGAAATAACAAGTCTAGTTCAGTTCAGTCACTCAGTCATGTCCAACTCTTTGTGGCCCCATGGACTGCAGCATGCCAGGTCTCCCTGTCCATCACCAACTCCCAGCATTTACTCAAACTCATGTCCATTGAGTCGGTGATGCCATCCAACTAACTCATCCTCTGTTGTCCCCTTTTCTCCCTCCTTCAATCTTTCCCAGCATCAGGGTCTTTTCAAATGAGTCAGTTCTTTGCATCAGGAGGCCAAAGTATTGGAGTTTCACCTTCAACATCAGTCCTTTCAGGGAATATTCAGGACTGATTTCCTTGAGGATGGACTGGTTGGATCTCCTTGCAGTCCAAGGGACTCTCAAGCATCTTCTCCAACACCACAGTTCAAAAGCATCAATTCTTCAGCGCTCAGCTTTCTTTATAGTCCAACTCTCACATCCATACATAACTACTGGAAAAATCACAGCTTTAACTAGACAGACCTTTGTTGGCAAAGTAATGTCTCTGCTTATGCTATCTAGGTTGGTCATAACTTTTCTTCCAAGGGCAAATGTCTTTTAATTTCATGGCTGCAGTCACCATCTGCAGTGACTTTGGAACCCCCCAAAATAAAGTCTGACACTGTTTCCACTGTTTCCTCATCTATTTGCTGTGAAGTGATGGTACTAGATGCCATGATCTTAGTTTTCTGAATGTTGAGCCAGCTTTTTCACTCTCCTCTTTCACTTTCATCAAGAGTCTCTAGTTCTTCTTTGCTTTCTGCCATAAGGGTGGTGACATCTGCATATCTGGGATTACTGATATTTCTCCCAGCAATCTTGATTCCAGCTTATGCTTCATTCAGTCCAGCGTTTCTCATGATGTACTCTGCATATAAGTTAAATAAGCAGGGTGACAATATACAGCCTTGACGTACTCCTTTTCCTCTTTGGAGCCAGTCTGTTGTTCCTTGTCCAGTTCTAACTATTGCTTCCTGACCTGCACACAGATTTCTCAAGAGGCAGGTCAGGTGATCTAGTATTCCCATCTCTTTCAGAATTTTCCACAGTTTGTGGTGATCCACACAGTCAAAGACTTTGGCATAGTCAATAAAGTAGAAATAGATGTTTTTCTGGAGCTCTCTTGCTTTTTCAATGATCCAGTGGATGTTGGCAATTTGATCTCTGGTTCCTCTGCCTTTCCTAAAACCAGCTTGAACATCTGGAAGCTCACAGTTCACGTATTGTTGAAGCCTTGTTTGGAGAATTTTGAGCATTACTTTACTAGCATGTGAGATGAGTGCAATTGTGCAGTAGTTTGAGCATTCTTTGGTATTGCCTTTCTTTGGGATTGGAATGAAAACTGACCTTTTCCAGTCCTGTGGCCACTGCTGAGTTTTCCAAATTTGCTGGCATATTGAGTGCAGCGCTTTCACAGCATCATCTTTTAGAATTTGAAATAGCTCAACTGGAATTCCATCACCTCTACTAGCTTTATTCATAGTGATGTTTTCTAAGGCCCACTTGACTTTGCATTCCAGGATGTCCAGAAATAACAACAGGAACAGGGTAAACAGCCGGACTTTGTCTCCTGTGGGCACTTTAAGATAATAGCCCAGCAATGGCAGGGGCAGAGAGGGACTAAGCCCTGCTTGGGTAAAAGATCAGGAGCTCACATATTTCCCATCCTTGGAATCAGAAAGACCTCAACTGAACATGCACAGAAAGGCTCCTCGGCGGTCAAAAAGGGAGAGGGTGCCAGACTGTACGCTTTGCTAACTTCCCAGGGACGCTCGTGCTAAATTCCATTTTGGCTAAAGGATGCACGTGTACATAGGGGAGGACCCTGAGACAAATCAGCTGTAGGGTCAGAGCAAGACAAAGACCAGGAAGACTGCCCCTTTGTAAATGATTTAAACTTCCCAAGGTGTGACTCTCTCTGAGCTCACCTGTGAGTCTCTCTGCATGTGTTCTGCTTTTCTAGTACATGTCTTACTTTCCTTTCTAACTGCTGTCTCCTTAGCATTTTTTTTTTTTTCTCTAGGCAGCAAGAACTGGGGCCCAGAGTCTTAGCCCCAGTCCCTCCTGGTCTAGTGCTTAGGACTTTGTGCTCTCACTGCTGAACCCAAGTTTCCATCCCTGGTCAGGGAATGAAGGTCTCGCTGCAAGATGCTGCTCTCCACTGTGTCTGTGCAAAATCAGTCCTTTAAGATTACATCCTCTCTCTCCCACCCTTCACCATCAAACTGCTTGAAAGAGATTACACACTCCTCTCCATTTTCTCATCATCTTCCACCAGGCATCTTCAACGCTGCCACCAGGCTTTCACACTCAACCTTCTTGAAACTGTATCTGCCAGTGGTCACCATCACCTCCAAGTCAGTCAGCTAACCCATGGCCTTTGCTTGGTCCTCATGTTTATTGCTCTTTCTGCAGCATTTAGGTCAGCTGATCATGCCTGCCTCATCTTCCCTGGGTTCTGAGGCACCTAATGGTTTTCCTACCTTCCTGGCCATTCTTTCTGGTTACTGGAATGTTGGCAAAACCTCTAGGCAAGAGTGATAAGGTGAGTGTCAATGCTTGATTCAGTCTTCTGGGGTCAAGTGAAACCACCCAATTGGTTATTAGTCCTAATCCTTTAAAATTTCATAAGAAAGGGCCCATCACTTAGGTTGCTCAGAATAACCTAATGCTAGTGGATAAACATTGAAATTGTCTAGGCACCACTCTATAATGGGAACTATTTATTTCTTTATGCTCTCTGAGCACTTAGATAGTATCTACAAATGTCCACTGGATTTACCACTGGAGGTATCCCTCTTCTATTCATACTATAAACCAGAGCTTACACTTGAGGTCTTAAAATGGATTGGCTAGAATCCATTTTAGTATATAGTACTATATGTATACTTCTCTGGTGGCTCAGAGGATAAAGTGTCTCCCTGCAATGTGGGAGATCTGGGTTTGATCCCTGGGTCGGGAAGATCCCCTGGAGAAGGAAATGGCAACCCACTCCAGTATTCTTGCCTGGAGAATCCCATGGACAGAGGAGCCTAATAGGCTACAGTCCACGGGGTCGCAGAGAGTTGGACACGACTGAGCAACTTCACTTTGTTTCTTTCTTACTATATACACATATAGTATAATCAACAGGTATAATTAAAGTGAGGCTCCTGTGCTAATTACTAACCTTTCCTTATCTGGGAATTGGGGAAAACCAATGGTTGGTTTGTCTTTACAAAGTTTAAGCACTTGGTCCTAATTTAGCAATATTTTCTGACCATGATGAAATGAAAGAATTATTTTCTTATAAGGAAATTATCATATCATATAGGTTGTGAGCAGATCCTGGTCTCACTTTTTCCTATGTATATAGGAGGTTTTGTTCTATTTTATTCCTATTTTCACTTTGATTTTGATTAGGGACACGTGGTAGGGTTGCTGGAAAGACCACACACACGAGATTGGATGAAGTAGGCAGCAATCATGACAACATCTCAGCTTAGAACCTTCTTTATTAGAGCATTTTTAATGACAAGTAGATATAAACTTGGCAAGAGCACCTTTCAAAGTCACAGTTCCAATTATTTTTGTGAGGTCAGGAAAGAGAAGGTAGAGAACACAGTGGTGGAGGCTTACATCAAAGCAATGACCATCAAGCTGCTGACTTTATGTTCCATCAAACATCACTAGCACCTCCTCGGCTCCTGGTCTTGGAAGGATGAGAAGTTGGGACTCAAGAGCTGACATTCATCTAGGCCACAGGCAGCACTTGCTTCCAGAGCAGACAAAGCCCCTACCCATACCCATACTTGGACAAAATGATAGCTGTATTCTCTGTGCCAAACCGTCTCATCTCCGACCATCTTCTAGATCTTGAAGTATCTGATTCTGCCTGGGCAAAGGCGGACTGGACCACCAGGAACGCTAGGCTGCCCCCCTACGGGTGTCTTCCCCACGCGGAACGCTTCTCCCGAGGCTGACTCCACCGAGGCTACACCGGAGAAAGTGTGGCGCAGATCATAGTGTGCCCGATGCAGAGGCAGGGGCACGGCCACCACGCTTGGTCCCGCCACCACGGAGGCCACGGGCGGCCCAGCTGCAGAAGGCGCAGGGGTGGCTGCCTCCGGCACGGCGCTCGGGGCCCCAGCTTCGGCGCCGTCGGGCTGGGGCTGCGGAATCACAGGCTGGAGAGAGGACCGTTTCTTTAGGTTAGCTGCCTTTCTCCTCCTTCCAGGGGAAATCCCCACCCAATTCTCTCACAGTAATAATTTTTATGTGTAAGGAATCTGGCCAAGAAGAACTACCTAGGTACAAAGGATAGTCATCAGGGTTCCAGGGGAGGGGTAACTGGCTTGCGCCGTTCCCTTGCTCACCAGCTGTTTTGGGGTTGGTAGACTTACACTCACGCTTCAGGAGCAAAAGAACCCCACCTTATGGCTAACTTTCACCAGCAGCGTCACCCTCTTTTTCATCTACACCCGCAGTTACAGGGAGCTAGCAGGCAGATCTACCCGCCTAGTCTCTGCAACTCAGAAAACCACTCCCACACACCCCTCACTCCCGGAGGCGGCAGCTAGAAACATGACCTTGCCAACTGCACCTGGGGGTGGTTCTGCCCTGTAAGTACCAGTTCCTGGAAGGGGAGGGCATGAGTGAAACCTTTCATTTACTGATGATTCCACATTCCTGGCACTATCTATTGTTGTGGGGCTCAGAAGAACAGGCAGCTAATGCCCTGATTACTACTGCATGGCAGAAATCCAAAGGGGTCACTGGATTCTGACAAACAGGGCCAGTACATCTATGGGGCTCTTACCTGCGTTTGGAACACCGTGCAAGTCACTGAGACGTCTTCCCCACCAACAGCTTTCTGAATGACTGACCCCTTACAGAAGCCATATTGCTGCCCACAGAAAGAGAGGGGTTATTTGAACATGTTCAAAAATTGGACTTCTCACCCAGTTTCACTTATACTCAACACATCCAGGGTAAGGCGCTTAAATTCTTAATTCCTGTCTTTTTGTTTTTGTTTTTTTTTCTAACTTTTTTCCTAAAGTTCATGCTTTCTGCTTATATTTTATATAGAATGTAGAAAATACAGAAATGTTTTGGGAGTGAGAGAGCTCACCCATAATCTCAGAAATTGTGGTGACTCAGAAGAACTTCTGTTAACCTCTATATATTTCTTTATTTTTAAATACTATTAGATATCATTTAAAAGTTGACATGATTGTGACTGTACCATTTTGGAGACTCTGTTTTTCACACGCTAGAACGCTAGCATTCTCTTATATCATTCATCATTCTTTGAAAACATAATTTCTGTGTCTATAATTTTCTATTTACTAACATGTCGTATTTTATTCAACGATTCCCTCCTGTTGGACATTCAGATGTTTCGGGTCATTTTGAATCTGTCATAAATCATCTTTATAGACATATTTTGTCAAACAGGCTGATATCTTTAGGCTAAATTCCTAGAAGTAGACATTACTGGCTTAAGGACTTAGGTTGCATACCTGAGGTATATCTAGAAAATCTACACTTTATACTTCCAGCAGCCTGACATGACTCATATTAGTTAGGAAATAGCCTCTCTAACTCCAGGGGCCTCCAGCAGATGAGAAGATCTGTTGATAGCTCTTAAGCAGGGGAGATGACACCCCAAGGGATGACCTGGCATGACCCAGCCTCACAGGGCATGGGTATTTTGCATTATCTCTTTCCACAGCCCCAAGATATAAACTTGCTCTAAGAAGGCTCTGTTCCATGACCAGCTTTGCCGATTCAGTGCCTGGCCCGCTCACCTTTTCTGCCAGCAGGTTGCACTTGGTTGGATCTACGACGTCTTTAGCAATACAGTCAGTAGCAGCCACTGCAAACTCCACAGAGACAGAAGCTGGAAGAGGCTGATGAAGATATATGAACATTTTCATGGAGCAACGTGACAGCGTGAGAAAGGCAGGGAAGGACAGCCCAGAGGGAAGTAGTGAGGGCCATGGTACTACATAGTCCGGGGAGCGCCACTCATGTAGACCACACTGTGTGGCCAGGAAACATGCCCCTGGTGGACTACACAGGGCTCACATGGTGGCAGTGGGTTTTAAGGGCTTGCATACAGAAGCTGGGGTTTGGGTGTTCCCTGAAGTAGGTGCAGGTATCCACTGCCCATCCTTCCAGAGCAGAGGCAAGTTTTCCGGTAGAAAGCAGGAACCCAGAGGGCTGACCTGACACTGATCTGGGTAGGAACCCTGCCCCCTGCCAATTTCCGTATTGGGGTTGCACTTTGAGACCCAAGGTTCAGGTTATTCCAAGATGGGATAGGAAAGTAACTAATTCCTCTCCCACATATTTTAGATAGCTGGATCAAATGAAAAAGATAACTGGAAGTGCAGAAGATATTTATGCTTTTCTATCTCATTGTTCTTGGAGCATAAGGACACTCAAAATAATAAAATATCTCTTATTTGTTATAGTCTGAGGTGGAGGTTCTAGAATCACATATTCTGGTTAATAGAATTACTACCTACAGTGTATTTCCAAGTATGCTATGGCTGGCATCCAGAATACCAGTTTTTTTTTTTTAATATTAGAATTATATTGTGTTCAAATGTGCTAACCTAACCACAGGACAATTAGTTGTTTTTGTTCAGTAATTCCATGGCATTTTAAGATTCTGCCATTATATATAAGTATGCCCATGCCTTTGTAAGTTTCAATTACACGAGTTGATACTTACAAGAGCAGATGTTCAGTGGTGATGGGTGATGGTGATGTGGAGACCCATGAATTTACAGTGTGTGCTTCTGGATAAAATGGGAACTCCCACCCTGGTGTTAACTAAAACCGAGGAACACAGCCTGAACAGACACGCAGACTCTGACTATTTTATGTTGAAGTGGCTTACGTGGGGGGAGGGGGGTGCAGTCAGGGTCCTCTGGGTCCAGGACAGGACCCTTTCTTTCCCTTTTCTCCCACCACCCTCCTTGACTTCCTGTGGCTGCACCTGCTCCCTCCCTCACACTTGCTTCACCACGTCCACACTCCAGAGTGCCACCAACCTGCCCAATCTGTCAGCAGGGTCTCAGTCTTACCACAAATTTAGCCCGAGAAATTTCCACCAGCTGAAAGTAGGAGCCGTTACTCTGGGCATTGAAGGTAGCCAGCGCGACCTCTACTGCGTGCACCACCCGGCTGTCGTTGAGCGGGGCCAGCAGGGGGCAGTCTGGGCACAACTTGCGCACGTCCTCGGCGGAATCTGCGCACAGAAGTAACCCGGTTCGGGCCTGGAATTCTCAGTGGCGTTAGTCCCCGCTCTGCTTATTTGAAAGGGCTAAGACAGGCTCCGAACAGTTACAGGCTGATTCTCTGCTTCTTACTAAAACCCTCGGGTGGCCCCTGGCGTGCTGGCATTTTTGCAGGAGCTCCTGTCACCAAGGGGCGATTTCCAACCTCCAAGCAGAACAATTCCTTAAAAAAACAGTTTTAAAATCCCCAAACTCAAGGACATTTGGCTTCCCCTTTTCATCACCAATAAAGTGGCTAGATCTGCTTCTGTTGAAAACAATTCAGGTCCCTTCCTCACTCCCTCTACCGGGTAACCGTAATAAGAACAGTCAACTCTACCTGGACTGGAATCACATTTTGTAAACAGCACGGAAAACTGGCCATCTTGTTTCAGCACGTGGATATCGCAGTCTCCTTCCACCGCCTGGAGAAATAAACCCACAGTGAGGACCCCAGGGGGCTGACCTTCACTTCTCAAGGTGGAAGATAGGGGTAGGGGGGAAGAGGGGGTGGTCTCTCAGGCGTGGACGTCAAAGGCGAGCCTCACAAAATCTCCCTCACTTGGTGATATTGAAACAGGACACTGGTTTTGCAGAGGTTGAGGGGGAGGCGTGGGGGGCGGGGTACAACAAAAAAGGGGAATTGTAAAAAATGGGCGCTAGGGAGGGCGCCATCGACTGGCAGTTTTAGTTGGGGCACCACCCCCCCACCCCACCCCGAAGTTGCCCTGAGAGGGCCGCTCACGTGCTCCGTCTGCTGCCTCACGCTGCAGTTTGCCAGGGGCGTGGGGTCCAGCACGTGGCAGGTGGTTTCCAGGGTGTCTATTTCAATGTCATACACCTCTCCCGTGGGCCGCTGTGGAGACAGAGGATGAAGAGGTGAGCCTGAGCCTGCTGAGCGGGCCCACGGGTGAGCCCCCACTGGGTGTCAACACACCCATTGTTGGAAGGGTAAGAAAGAAGCGGGCATGGGCTTGGACAGGTTGAAGGAACCACAGTCATCACTCTCAGATGTATTTGGAAGGCAAAAATGAGTGTCGGTACTAACCCTTCAAGCCCTACTTTGAAAAAGTCAGTTTGGGATTTTTCTCAGTCAAGCAGCAAAGTAAGGTGGTGTGGGATAATAATTTACTGTCTCTCGTTTATCTTCTCCATCCCTCCCTCTACTTCTTCTTTCCTTCCTTCTCAACACCGACTTTCTTCCTTCCCTGTTTTCTTTTCCTTCCTAAAGGAAAAGTTGTCCTCTGTGGCTTTTTGTCTCCTAGATGCCTGGATGCAAAGTTGCTGTTCCCTACTGTCCCCTGCTGGTAGTAAGGGGGAAGCGTGATCCTTCCTCTGCTGGAGGAAGCAGTGTGTCTGTCCTTCCTTCGCACAGAGGACAGGAGTTGTGGGCAAGGCAGTGACAGGGGAGCTTGGATGATTATTTGGAGTTTTCCCTTCCAGTTCACTTGTTTCTGCATCCTTTCTTCAAATACCGGAAGATCCAGAAGGTACGCATATGCCTATTTTTTTCTTTCAGCCCAACTCTCCTTGCCTCTCATTTCTGTTCTGCCTTATTCACTAGTACCTGAAACCTCAGAATCTCCTTTCCTGTTTTATGATGTGCAGATGTGCCCAAATTAACTTCCCGAAAACACTCAGAGCTAGTGATAGGAGCCAGCATTCCAGCTGTTCTCAAACCCTGCTGTAAGTGAAAATTGCAACATTGTTCTTTCTTTCCCTCAAATATGCAGGTTGTGTGTTATTTCCCCTGAACTGATCATTGCTTCCTCTGAACCACCACTGTACTTCACTATTGCATAACTCCTAAACTCCATCCAGGACAACCCTGATTTCAAATATTTTGTCCTATTGTAAGATCAGAGGTCTGTGAGTCAGTCCAGATGTCCTGAAGTTTGCCGTATTTTCCTTCCTAGATTGTGAATCTTCTGTGGTACTAATTATGTCTTTCTCATCTTTGTGTTAGGTTGGATCATTATCTGACTTCTTGCCAATATCTGACTGCTTTTAATATACAAGGCTGGCTATTTCATTAATTCAACTTAGCATGTCCCGTAGCACTTGACACTGGTTCTTGTCCTGGAAGACTTGTAATTACTTGTTGGCTGAAAGAATTATCCTTTATCAGCTATAAAATCTAATTTCAAAATAGGCAGTAGACAGATGCTTTTTCCCCACCTCTCCAAATCACTCAGCTGACCTCCAAGGCACATTTCCCAGTTTGATCTGATCGTTGTCACCAGCTTCAGACTGCATTGCTTTCTCCTCCAGAGAGAGGTGAGGAGGTGTGAGGAGGTGAATCCTTTCAAGCCAAGATTTCTCACTGGGATGTGAGTACCTTTCTTGGGAAAGCAGCTTGTATAGAGGAAGGAATACAGTGCTAAAATAGAATCCTAGCCTGATGCTTACTGTCTTCTGACCTTGGGTAAAAAAAAAATGCCCTAAATATGTCAGAGCCTTCATTATCTCTTATGTAAGACAAGGACAGTACCCCCACAGAACTGGGGATGCAGCGGGGAAGGGGTTACAGAGATGAACTATATGAAAGGGACTGGCACATAATAGGCACTTTAAAAATGTGCGCTTCATTCACACTCAGTCTTTATGCAGAGAAACAAACAAAGAAAAAGAAATGTTTTCCGGCCAGTGGTAGTTTGGCAACCAGAATCCCTTCTCTGGTGCTAGTTTTTCTAGAAGGTCACACTTTCTACTTCTGGCCTTCAAAATACCATTTGAAGCCTTGTCCTCTCCTCACACCTCCTGCTCCCATCCAGCAGCCTCCTGGAGACCCTGACCACAGTACAGAATGTCTCCTCTTTTCCTCAGCCTGCCCTCTCCCTCCCTCCTTGGAGGAATCAGGGCATTTTTCACTATGCAGTTTCCTTTGTTCTGGGAGGCAGGCTCTCAGGGACACCCAGCTGAGCCTCCCACACCAGCCTGTCCTGCCTGGCCTGGCAGGGCTGGTTCACTTACCCTTGGCCACACCTTCACACTGTCAATCTGGTTCAAGGTGTGCTTGTAGCCCCGAGGAAGGTGCTTATTGATGTAGTCCACGGCCGCCAAGGCTGCTTGCTCTGTGTCTGGGTCATCACAGGCCGGTTCCTTATAACCTGCAATTGGGTCAAGTGGGATCGAGCGGCAGCTACAGAGCTGAGCCAGGCAAAAGAGCAGAATGAAGGATTTCATGGTGGTTTCAGAGAGGCCCTGGTGTGTCAGCAGGCAGGCAGCTGGAGGCTTCCGGACCAACCCAGGTGCTCTGACTGGTGGAGTGTCCAAAGGCTTTATTTATATGTTGGAGCCTGCGGAAGGATTGCATAAGGATATGGGATGATTTCTGTTCTGGTTCCAAAAAAAAGCCCCCTGCAAACATCAGTCCTGGAAAAGCAAACAGGTTATGACATCGCTGGCCCCCAAGAAATCTGCCAAAGTCAATGCTGCTTGGGGGCCCGTGTGGGCAGGTTGGGGGGTGGGCTGGGGAGATGCTCCAGAGTTGGCCTGGAACATGGTAACAGCAGCAAAGAGAGGAGGCAGCTGAGAGGACAAGGTGAGCACTAAGGTGATGAGGGGCTGGCACGGTCGGCCCTGGAGTGCTGTGATTCTGGCAGCAGAGAGAATGCCCTCCATTGGGAGCTGAGGGCAACATGGGGTCCATGTTGGGGAAAGTAGGGATGCTCAGCAATTTACTAAAATCTTCACATGTCAGGGACAATTACCTTCTTCTGGAGGGAGAACAAGGCCCACAGATGTAGCCAAGTTACCAATGATTTGGAGTGAAGAGGGAAAGTTACGGGATCTTGGATAAGATCTAAGCCGGGATCTTGGATAAGATCTAAGCCAAGATCTTGGATAAGATCCTTAGAGAAAAGAAGAAAGGAAGGGAGAGATTTCTGCCTGGAGCGGGGAATGGGGAGAGAGCTTCCTCCCTTCCTGTAGCAGGGCCGGGAGGGCTACGGCCTGCAGAGCTTCCCCATTGCCACGTCCCCTTCTCTCCAGACAAGACTGCCAACACACTGCCCAGATGCACCCTGACCTGGATTCCCTGGGTGGCTGCGTGTGATTGGCACCAGTGACCAAGTGTCACCGGTGACCCCGTGCTCCCGTGGCCTGTGCCCTCTGCCAGTAGACAAGTGCAGCAGAGAGGAGCCCTGGTCCAACAGCCACTCACTTGGCAGAGCTCTGGGTTTGAATCCTGCCCTGCAGGCTGAGACTCTGTGAGGACACTGACACAGATGCCTCCGTAGGGCCCTTTGGAGCATTAGCAGAACTAGAGTGAGCCTTGGCGGCCAGAGCACGCGGTCACAGTATTGGCTCAGACACTGCCTCTCAGTTGTGGCCCATGACGATCTCAGGTGTGACCTCCAAGGAGAGGTGGTCAGGATAGCGAGAGCCTTGGAAAACATCATCTGAGGTTTAGTTTGGTTTAGCCTGGAGCGGAGAAGCCCGAAACGTGGAAACCAACACGTTTTCCAAATATTTAGAGGTTATCATTGCGTGTGGGTGGACTTGCTCTGTTGTTTGCTATTGCTTTAGAGAACAAAACTTGGTTTAAAAGGGGGGGGGGTGTTCTATAGAGAAGCTTAATAATATTGACTTCCTGTAAGGAGGGAGATAAGCAAGGGGGGAGCCTGTGATGGGTAGAGAAGGTAGTAGGCAGTATAAGCATGGTTTTCATATTTGCTCCCAGCTGCTCACAAACAGACCCTTAATTCCAGAGGCTTAGAAGGTGTGGTCAGGACCCCAGGTTCTTTGGTCATCCCTCAGGATAAGCCTTAGAACTGAGGGTCTTTCCATTAGCCTTTTGCCCCCATTGCCTCCAGGGCCTTGACTCATGAGAAGCTTTTTGCAGATGCTCTGCTTTTCTTTTAAAATACAAAACAGTCATTACTAAAAATTTGAAAATCACAAAAAATATATGCAGTGAGTTTCATATATCATATATGTTTCATATATCATAAGCTCAAGTGTGTTCAATATAATTTTAATTTCCGTAACACAGTTGGATTTCTGACTCTAAACTTTCTTTCATGAAAATAGAATCTACTCACTTCCAGGCAACCCAGCTTTCCAGGTACTTGGATTGAAACCCAGTCCAATTTAGTTTTGCCATTATGCTTCTTCTCCTAATGAGGTTAGAAGAAAGCCTGAAGTGCAGAGGGGGAGATTTATGCAAATACTGATTTTGTCAAGGTCAAGAGGTATCTACTTTTGCCTTGGCATCTTCTGCCAGGTAGCCTGTCTCATGTGGTCCTCAGACAAATGCACTCATGAGCTAATGGCCTGCTTTCCTCCATCTAATCCATAGAAAGACAGTCCTCCCACATCCTATGATCAGGGGTCATATTATCAAAGCTGTGGCACCCTGTCTAACCCACAGGTCTCTTCTTAGCTGGGAGCTACCCACCTCGTTTTATTTTTTTGGCCACACCGCGCAACATGCGGATCTTCCCTGATCGGGGATAGAATCCACGCCCCATGCAATGGAAGCAGAGTCCACTGGGTAACCACGGAAGTTCCAGAGCTACCCGCCTCTTTAAGCTTGGCAGAATTTGTCTGCTTGCCCTCCCAGGCTGTGGGGGCTTCCTGAGGCTGCCTTCAAACTTGTCTGTTTAGACATTGCTGTCACAGCCCACGGGCCCCCACCCCCCACTAGGGCGGCCCTGCAGGGGGCTTCTCCCTGCCACGTGATGTCTCACTGTGCTACCTGTGTGTCCCCTCCCCTCCCTATCCCTGCAGCGAGGTTCCAGGCTCTTCTAGAGGCTCTTCTCCAGGACTCCCACACTGTTCTGGGGGTGGTTCTATTGCCATCCCAATCTGAGGGTAGAGGAAGAGAAAAAAAAGTTCTCTCTGATCATCCTGTCTGACCATTTCTGTTCTATATATACTTGGCACATTTCTTTTGATATCTTTGTTCTTGCGTCTTTCATGGGTGACCATTTCTAAAGCCCCAGGTATTGTCCTGTTTTGCTGATGCTAGAAAAACAAAGCATGTAGTAAAGAGCAATTAATATCTCACCTGTCATCCTAACACAGATAAACACTGAAACAAAACTCACCCACAATCTCGTCACCCAGAGATCAACAGTGTTAATGTTTTGGTGCATTTGCATCTTATTTTAATATAATTCAGTGTAATATAATCGTACTTATGTACAGATTTGTATTCTTTTTTAATTTAACATTATAACTTGAATATTTCTTCATGTTATTACATACTTTAAATCTGCTTATAATGACTACCTATGATTCTGTTGTATCATAATCTATTTTACCATTCTCTTATTGTTGTGCATTTAGTTTGTTTTCAATCGAGCACTCTCATATACAAAGTCATAATGAACTTTTAATTCAGGAATCTTTGACTTTCTAGTTATTTTTATTCAGGATAGAGATTTATTAGTGAATCATTGATTTTAAAACATCTTAATTTCTGTGGCCAAATTGCCTGTCAGAAATTTCTACATTAATTTCTACCCCTATCTGGTAGGGTATATCAAATTTATATACTGTTTTATATATATATATACATATATATATACACACACACACACACACACGGGTATATTATGCCAGGTCAACTGTTTTCTCTTTTCCTCTGCCACTGCTTCCATGCTGACTTTTGGGGGAACTTAGATATGGGAAAATCATCAGAACTCTTTTTTAATGTATTTTATGAATATCTTTGGTTTTAGCTCAACTATTCCATATGTCTAATGCTTATAAACTAAAATAGCTTTGGTGTCAAGCTGAATAAAATGGTCTCAATTTTTTTCAGTTGGAAAAACAAAGATTACCATTTACTTACTGAAAATGAAGGAGACACTAGAGGATCTTTTGATATGTTTTCCAAGAAAACTGTGACAAAGGATGCCCAAGGGAGGCTCTAAGTATTTCACCGTGCCTGATGACATCACTTTCAAACTTTGGAAGATTTTCACACACCGAATGCATGTACCCTTGAGTGATCTTGGGTAAGTTTCATCCACCTAGCTCCAGCATATCAAGAGGAGATAAGCATTTACTCCATTTTCTGGTCATTCGTCCCATTACTTTAATGACTTCTCTTTGCATTTTTCTTTGAGGCCCAGGTCTGCACTAAAACAACGTCTAGTAGCACATTGAGGATATCAGGAACTTGTTAGAGCTGGTTGGGAAGAGCAGTCCCAAAGATCCAAGGAGCAGAAGAGGACCAACAGCCTCCAGGAGATGGCAGCAGGGTGCTGGGCAGTGCTTGCTGTGTGGAGCTCATGCGGCTGATGGCGGAATTCCAAGAGGGCAGCTAGGGTTGGCACCAGCGCCTCTGTGTTTGTGAGTAGGGCTGTCCACTAGGGCGGCGATGCGTTCAAATTTCTCCAGAGCAGAATTCAGCCTTGAGAGTTGTTGGGAGTCAGATAAGGATGGTGGCAAGTGCAGGATCAGAGTTGCTGGGGGTTGATTCTGTTTGGGCCCTGCCAGCAGACAGGAGTCTCAGAGGGGAAAGATAGAGCCAGAAGGGGGTGAAATATCAAGTCAGGCAGTGAGGGCTCCGGTGAGAGCTAGAAACCCAGCCTCTCGCAAAACAGGACATGAACAAGTGCACGTCAGCAAAAGCCAGAGGAACCATTGGTTTTCACAGGGAGGAAGTGGCAGTGGTTGGTGTTTAAATTGTTGGGCCAGATTCTTCGCTCTGCCCTTTCTGGTACTTAAAGGGCCTAGGCCCTAACAGGCCCAGTAGTGATTTCTGATAAGCCGGGTGTTTCTTCATCCTTATGGGTATTTATTGAACACCTACTATCTGTTATGTCAGGTGCCTGTATGCAGAGTGATGAGAAAACAGTCTGCACTAAAGGAGCTTACCTTGACTCCCTTGGTCCAGCAACATCTGATCAGCCAAGAGCTGTAAGTTAGAAGAGATGATCATGTTGTATGTCCTAGGGAGACAGGTTGGGATTTATATCTCCATTGTAAAACCCTTGATCAATGGAATGCAAATTACCCTTCTCCAAGGACCCACTAGGCTTCTTTTCTTTTTTTTTAAATTTTTATTTACTTATTTTTTTGCCACACCTCATGGTGTGTGGGATCTTAATTCCCCAGCCAAGGATCTAACCTGTACCCCTCGGCACTGGAAGTATGGAGCCTCAACCTCAGGACCACCAGGGAAGTCCCTCACGAGGTTTCTTGTGAAGGCAACAGAGCTCTTGTTGCCCTGAAAGTTATTTAGAAGAGACTTCTGTTTTCAGTGCCAATGCAGCAAAGTTGGGAGACACTGGCCTGAGCACAACGTGGCAAAAAAAGATTAAACCCCAGTGACCACAGGTGATTACTTCCTTCTTTAGGTGGAGAAAGGGCTCAGCAAGCCCCCCCACCCCACCCCACCAACCCTGCTCTCATAACCATGATCTGGCTCAAAATCTAATTCATGGAAAGAAATGCTTGCTTTGAGGGTCACACCTCCTTAAATTATGTGCCTTTGTCCTGTACTTTGCTGGATCCTAGTCCTGGCCCTGGGGAAGAGGCAGAATCTAAACCCAGAATAGAAAAAATGTATTTCATCAAGTCTTTCTATTCTTTCAAGTATAATGTTTTTCTCATTTAACTATTGATATTCTGTGTGAAATCAGCCTCAAGAACTCAGTGACACTTGTCCTCAGCTTTCATTATCATATAGGAAACTATGGGGAAACTTCTATTGTCTTCTGTTTGGAAGCGATTTAATATCATACACTGCTTAGTGTGGCCTTGACACCCACTCCAACGTTCTGTCTCACAAAAGCGAATCATTTAAGGTTAAAGAAAGGATGGGGAGATTTGGACTTTCTGAAGCTGTAACAACTTCTCCTCAGAAAAACATTATCATCAGAGCAAATGATGTTGATTCCTTATTCCGTAAAAGGCTTTGTGCCTTTTTTTTTTTTTCATAACTGCCTGAGAGTTTTACTGTTCTCATCTTCCATCCCTTATAGAGTAACAGAGGTTCAGAGATGTTCTGGAACCTCCCCATATCACAGAGTAGTGGACCCTGGCTTTACTCCAATTGCTTTGTCTCTATTAACCTCAAACTAAAAGAATATCCCCCAAAACTGAGGAGGTTGGCTCCTAAACATTGCCTTAAAGTGAATAAATCATTATTCTTAGCAATAGGAAACATGGCTGTATGCCATATTTGAAAAAATGCAAAAGATATAGAAAAATGTATTGTGTGGTTAACAATTAAAAGAAGAAAAAAAATTAGTTTATCCAGCTCATTTCAGTCAGTGGAAAATAGCTAAAAATCGATTTTGCAGAAGAGACTTTCACCTCTTGACTTTAGTTGTTTTTGAAACTATCTCTAACTCTAGTTTAGGAGGTAAATAAAAGGTAAATGATTACACTATTTCTGGTTAAATGTTTTCCAGGGGAATGCTAGTCAAAGGAGAGAATTACATCCATCCTTCCTGCTGGTTTGTCATCAACATTTGATATCTTCCAAACAAGTGAGTGGCTCTCTTCAGACCAGAAGGAAGATGAGAGTTGAAACCATTGTCTTCTAATGAGCACTTTGGGGTGCCATCTGTGGCCATGGACATGGAGGTGTTCAGAGGAGCTGTGGCCTTGTGTCATACGGTTATACTGAGGCCACTGAAATCAGCCAATTCATTGCACCTTAGTAAATCCGGGCCCTTCTTTATCCAGCATGTGGATGACTGGGGTTGGAATGGGTCCTTTTTGACAGTGAGTCAGTATCGGAAGTTTGATGGATCCATTTATTGACTTGTATTGAGTTCTTCTCTGGACACACATTCATTAACTCCAAACTGTTTCTTGGACACTTACATTGTGCCCAGTGCTAAGGATGCACAGATGGAAGGTGACATTCCTGTCTTCGATGCTCACTGTTTTTGAGTCTAGCTCCACAGCACTCTGCTAGTTCTTGTGCACCTACTAGAGGAATATAGACTATGGGTCCTGCCCTCAGCCTGCATTAGATCCAGAGGAACACAGGCCTGAGTTGGGAGGTTCTCGGAGGACAGCAGTGTCTATGTCATTGTCAATCTTATGTGCTCAGCTCCTGCCTCCTGCCCAACCCTGTATGACTAAGCCCCAAACATGATCACTGAGGGGCTCTTGGCCAGTCTCCTACTCAACTCAGAGCCTCCTTCCAATGTCTGGAGTCTTCCTGAGGACATCTGGATACAGACTTCTCTCCACCACTGTGGCAGCCCATCTGTTATTGAATCCCTCTGGTAACCGGGAAGTTACTAGTTTCCTTCACACTGAGTCAACACCAGCCTAACTTGTAGTCTCACCAACAGATGCAGATTCTCCCTTCAGCAACTACGTAAACTAAATCTATTTCTTGATGCAGTGTTGGGCTTCAGGCACTTACAGACATCCTAAGGCAGTGGGAGGATGAACGTTAGCAGGAAAGCAGGGCGAGAAAGATGGAGAGCGGCAGATGGGTGGGGTGGGGGGTGGGGAAGGGCTCAGGAGCAGCTTAGATTGATCATGAGCCCTGCATTTAGAGTTAGGCCAGACCCTGGTGCCGCCCTTTACTAGCTGTTTGATCTAACTAGAGATTTAATCATGGTAAGCCAGTTTCTTCATCTGTTAGGTTGTGGTAGTGGTTTAATCGCTGTGTCTGATTCTTGCAATCCCGTGGACTATAGCCCACCATGCTTCTCTGTCCATGGAATTTTCCAGGAAAGAATACTGAAGTGGGTAGCCATTCCCTTCTCCAGGGGATCTTCCTGACCCAAGGATCAAACCCACATTCCCTACATTGCAGGTGGTCTCCTGTATTTCAGGCAGATTCTTTACTACTGAGCCAGTGGGGAAGCCTTCTTCATCCATTCACTAGGGCAGTAAAACCTGGCTAGTAAAAATGTGCTGAGAATTTAATGAGATAACATTTGCAAATACTCAGCCTAGGGCATGGCACACAGTGAGCTATCAATAAATGGGAGCTCTGAATAACCCCAACAGCACTCTAGTATAGAAAGCAAAAAAAGGTATCACAGGGCAAGACGAATACAATGTGACTAAGACATGGTCTTTGCCTTCAGTTAACAGTGACTAACAATGACAACATCCTATTCAGATGCAATATAGGCCAATGCTAAGAATGAGGGATCCTTAACTTTATCACTTTTGACAAGTCCCTTAACCCATCTGAGTTGGTTTACTCATCTGTGAAAAGGCATACCAATAGCAGTGCGTACGTCAGAGGATTGCAGAGAACATTACGTGAGATAGTACACTTATTCCTAGCATCAAGTAAGTATCTACACTGCCACATAGAGAGAACTAGAACATGTGCAAGAATGTGACTGCATGTTTTGCACCAATAAGCTGGCAAGGAGAGGGTCATGTGTGTGTAACTTTTAGCAACAGGAGGGAGCAGAAGGAGAAAGGGGGATAGTGGGATTGTGGAAAGCTACGTATAGATTCTTCCCTGTTCCTTGTGCTAGTGGCATGAATAAGGCAGGACTCAGGGATAAGGGATGGCAGGCATAGATCAGTGGCTGGCAGGGCTGGGGAAGGTGAGCCCTCAGCTAAGTGTCTGTGAGGTGGGGAGCCAGGCAGGCAGGTACTGGGGTGCTCAGGCAGGTGGGCAACTCAGGAGATTCCCTGGGAGAGGATTCGAAGGAGCGTTTGTGTCTGCCCAGTGGGTCTCTCAGTTTCCCCCGGAGGGTTCCGATGTAGTCACCTGGCTGCTGACTGTTCCAGACAGTGGTCCAGGTACTTCCAGACAGTGCAAGCATTTAGCAGTGCCCTGCACTTGGTGTTACACTCTGCTGTCACTGAACTGAAATTCCTAATAACTTTTGAACAAGGAGCCCTGTGTTTTCATTTTGCATTGAGCCATGAAATCATAAAAGGAACCAAGCCTACAGGCATTCATGGGAGGAGGGGAGAACCATTCCCCACTGAGGGTGGGCAGCAGAAAGGAAAGAAGACATCACCGATGGGGGTGCATTTTGAATGTGACCCTGAGAATGGGCAGGATTTGGATAGGTAGAAATCAGAGTATGGCTGTCTGGTTGGAAGGAATACACTGACAAAGTCAAGAGGTGGAGGAGGATGGGCTGTGTTTAGGCAGTGATAAGAAACCCTTGTGAATTCAGGGTCCCCACTCCTGAGTTGCTCACACGGGCTCTCCCGGGGCAGCACTGTGCTCAGCTGGACTTTCTCAGGGCGGCCTTTTCCCCAAGACTTCTCTTAGACCTTTCCTCCAGGTTCGTTCTGCTAGATGCCTGTCAAACTCATGCATTAAATTTAGCCATGTTATTCATGGAAACGACAAAGCAAGGCAGCAGGCAGGAGAGGTAGATACAACAAAGAATCAAGTAGAAAATTTTCATTGAAAAGTGTGGTTAGTGAAATAAAAATGAAAAATACTTCAATAGGTCAAGTAATAGATCAAATGCAGACCAAGAAAAAATTCAATCAGGAATCCCCATCATCTAACTTGCTCTTGGTGTTTGGAACTCAAGTTCTGTGTGGGGGTTTGCATAGCAGGCACATGGTGTAAATGTGGAACTCTGACAAGAATCCACATCCTATCCTCTGTCTACTACCCGACACTACCATGGCCCTCATTTCACTCCGTAGTGGTGTGTTTCCCCAAACGGACTCCTGGAGTGATCTGGAAAATAGTGCCAGCACTGGTACTTATAAATTTAGCTATAGTCATACCCTGGCCCTTCAGAGGAGAGACAACATGAAAGATATTTTCTTCTAAACATCTCACAATCTCTATCCCCAAACTTACTACCTTAAAATTTATTGAGTTTTATTTCAAACTTCCCTGGCGGTTCAGTGATTAAGGCTCTGCACTTCCAATGCAGGGGCATGGGTTCAATCCCTGGTCTGGGAACTAAGATCCCACATGACCTAAGATCTCACATGCCCCATGTCATGGCCAAGAAATTAAAATAAAAAAATAAATGATTTAAAAGAAATAAAGTTTAGTTCTATGAACAAAGTGGATCATGAATGGCACTCCAATATACATTTTGTGTTATTTCCATTTGATTTGCATAAATATTGAACTTTGTCACTCAATCAACATGCCTTGATTTTCCTTTTCCAATATAAGCATGCCGTGGCTTCTGAAAGTTGGAGCTCCCATTTCTAAATTAAGTGAGACAGAGTTACAGAGGTAGCTAGTTGGTTTTTTGTGGTCCCAGAGCCTCAGCCCCCTTCTAGGCCATGTTGCTGTGTGTCTGGGGATTGGTGGAACAGACCACCAAGACACCATCTGCGGGAGGGGTGGGGCACCTTCTGGGCCAGCACCCACCTCCTTGGATAGAGTCAGGGCCGACAGGCCTGACTGGTACAGAGGCCTCCTCCACAGTCAAAGCGAACAACACAACAGTGTCTGTCACTCAGATTTGTCTCCTGGCCTGGCACTGCTTTGAACTCATTATCTGAATTCTATTATGAGAAAGAACTGAACAGGGCTGTCCCCAGAGGACCTCAGGAATATTCCAGCATTTATGTTTTGTTGCCTGTTGACAGCCTATAACACAGAAGAGCAAAGAGACCTTCTCCCACAGACTGTACAGAACTCAGTATGGCCCTGGGTGCTCCAGGGCCTCTGCTGGGGCGGGAGAAGCCAGTGTTCAGTAGCAGGAGTGGTGTCCAGGACAAGGGCCAGTGGAGCCTGGAGGCAGGCAGCAGTGTCCAGGGGCAGGCAGTGTGCCCTGCAGAAAACAGTGGTGCTCTCAAAGTCCCCATGGCATTTAATTGCTGTTAGAAAACAATGTCCACTCATTGTAAATAGCTATTATGCAATGTATCTCTAGCGATAAGCATTTAACCAAAAGAAATTTGGGAGCGTTGTGTTTAAGAAGGAATAGTAAATGGTTACCCAGGGAAGTTTAAACCAAGGGAGACCAGATTATGGAGGGAGAGGCAATGGCAGCATTATCTCTTTGTGAAAATTCCAAAACTAACAGTTCAAGGTTGATTTACCTTCTGATGTAATAGAAGTCAAATTCCATTTGTTATTCCTGTGTCCTTAGTCCATGAGCTTAAAGATAAGTCCATGGAAAAGTATTGACCAGAGAACCTGAGGCAGGGGGCGGGAGGGCCTTTAGTGGAGTGGATGGGGGTGAAGTTTACGCCCTAGTTTCCATCAGCACTGCCTTGCCTTTAATGTGAATGGTTGATGTTTCATCCAGTCTAACATGAAATGTTATAGGAGTGCCACTTTTATGATATGTCAGCTGCTCTCCCTCCAACCCCAGCCAGGTTACCCTGAGCCCCACTGCTGAATAGGAATCTAACCCCCAGTGCCTACAAGCTTCAGTTCCACCTCTGCTCTGCCACTCTGATGATGTTACAAACATGCTGAGGCCAATTTTCCTACCAAGGTCTGGAGAGCAGCCATGACCCTCAGGGAGGAGATCGCTGAATAAGCCTGCCTCCCCACTCACACTGGCTGGCTCTGCCATGCATAAGCTGGCTTTTGGGCATTGTTGGTTCTCCAGGGTATCCAAAGTTCTTGTACATTGAGGCTGCTTGATAAATGTGTAATGAATCAATAGAGTGTATTGTTTTCTTCTTGTTTCCCTTTGAAAAAGTCTGCAATTGTTTCTAATTGTTTTTATACCAAATTAAGCCTGCAAGGAGCTTCCCCAGTGGCGCCAGTGGTAAAGAACTCGCCTGTCAATGCAGGAGACATAAGAGATGTGTTCCATCCCTGGGGCTGGGAAGATCCCCTGGAGGAGGGCATGGCAACCCACTCCAGTATTCTTGCCGGGCTAATCCCATGGACAGAGGAGCCTGGCAGGCTATGGTCCACAGGGTCGCTAAGAGTTGGACACAACTGAAGCGACTTAAGCACACACACAGGCAAGCCGGAAAAGTCTTCCACAGTCAAGTTCTCTCTTCTTCCTTGGTATAATTCTGCCCACTCCCTGTCTGCCCCACAGACACTGGACTTTTCCCTGGCTGAAGGGAGGACATGGAGCCCCTGTCCAAGTCATAGGGGGAGGGGCTGGCATTCATGACCAATCAGTGGGAGAACAAACTGGAACAAATTGGAAACAAACTAGAACAAACTGGAAACCTGGCAACTGTCAGTCACAGTTTCCATGTGAGGGTATGTGCTCAGTTGCTCAGTCGTGTCCGACTCTTTGCGACCCCATAGACTGTAGCCTGCCAGGCTCCTCTGTCCATGGGCTTCTCTAGGCAAGAATACTGGAGTGGGTTGCTTCTCCACAGTTTCCATACCTGACTGCTTGGTCAGTAGGATGTATATTATATCATCAGCCTATCCCCTCCATAGTCAAAGCTATGGTTTTGCCAGTAGTCATGTATGGAAGTGAGAGATGGACCATAAAGAAGGCTGAGCATCGAAGAATTGATGCTTTTGAACTGTGGTGCAGAAGAAGACTCTTGAGCATTCCTTGGACTGTATGGAGATCAAACCTGTCAATCCTAAAGGAAATCAACCCTGAATATTCACTGGAAGGGAAGGACTGATGCTGAAACTGAAGCTCCAATATTTGGGCCACCTGATGCAAAGAGCTGATTCATGGGAAGAGACCCTGATTCTGGGAAAGATAGAAGGCAGGAGGAGAAGGGGGCAATGGAGGATGAGATGGTTGGATGGTATCACCAACTCAATGGATATGAGTTTGAGCACACTCCGGGAGATAGTGAAAGATAGGGAAGTCTGGCATGCTGCAGTCCATGGGGTCACAAAGAGTTGGACCGGACTGAGGGACTAACAACAATCCCCTCCATGCTGGACAGTACCCTCTCGTGGAAATAAAGAAACTGTCTCAAAAATGTTTCTTGTGGGCCTGGGCTTTCCCTCTGGAGGGTTTTTGCAATCTGTGCCTGCAGGCTCAGGCTGTGACAGGGACTCTGAGGTCAGCCAGCTGGCCACTGCCTACTGTCTGTAGTCAGGGAAGGCTGGAATTCTGAAATGGAGTAATACCACTGTTCACAGAAACTAATGTGCTTTATTAATATTATATGAAATGAAAACCCTTAATATGGGTTTTAAGAAAATGCTTGGCACAAAACAAATAATCATACGACAAAAGAAAAATAGAGACAACAGAACAAAAAAATAAAAAGTGAGAGAATTTTGCCAACATATAGTCAGAAAAATAATTTTAAAGATATTTTTAGGGAATTTAACCTGAGAACCACAAAAGTAGCTTGTACTCTTAGGAAGCATGAGTGAATAAAGTTATTCATTAAAATAAATGGAAATGTGTGAAAGACAATTGTCTACATTTTAACCATATTGTCAGTAAAAGTAATAGTTTCTACAGCTGCAATATAAAGGATGAGGTGCATGTATAAAGAAAATCATTGCCTCTCTATTCCCCTGCATAAATGTCCAAAGTGGCATGTTGTTTTTGATGCATGCCACTCCATGACCCAGTCCAGGAAGGACTCACCAGGGTCTGGCCTGTCGCTGTACACACTCACCCACCAACAGTCAGGTCTTGGGCCTGCTCTTCTAGATTTCCATGCACATTTCTCACAGATTCCTCCTTCATGGAACATTCTCAGGGCTCAGCCTGGCTCTGCCCATCCTGTCCCTTCAGCCATCGCTCTTGCCCATGGCAATTACGAACAACACACATCTTTCATGCAAGCTGCCCCTTCAATGCTGGACCTTAAAGTGACCAATCGTCCTGGCTTGACTAAGGGGTCCATGGGGTCGCAAAGAGTTGGACATGACCGAGGGACTAAACAACAAACCCCTCCAGAGTGGACAGCACCTTCTCATAGAAATAAAGAAACCTTCTCAAAAATGTTTTTTATGGGCCTGGGCTTTCCCTCTGGAGATTTTTTGCAGTCTGTGCCTGCAGACTCAGGCACACAACCCATGGACCCCAACTTTCATTCTGGAATTAGAAACTTCTAATGCTAAAAGCAGAAACTAACAAGGATGAGTTGGTCACCCTAGCGCTGGTACAGGCCACACCAAGTACCGTGAGTCTTGACTTTCAGAATTCCAGCAGCACAGGCCCAAGAAATTTAAGGCTTCCTGCTATATTAACACCCTGACAGATGGTACACCACAGGTCAACTCTGAAGACATGTGTGTTTATTTCTCATAAGACTCTGTGGTTGGTTTGCCTTTCCCCCTTTTAACCTTTAGTACTGTTGACCTGAAACAAATGGACTACCAGATATTTCTCCAGCAAAGATGGATTGCTGGATCAGCAAAGAATTGGAGTTGCAAGAAAACTTGCAGATACCTACATCTGTATCACTGATGGGGCTCTCAGTTTTTACAGCAAGAGATCACCTGAAATCAAGGTGAGGTACAGACAAGTACAAGCATGGTAGGCGAAGGAGAACACTTTTATAGAGAGGAAAAGGAATTTGGGATGGCTGTGGTAAACAAATAGTCCATGACTTTTCATCTGCTGAGTCCATGCTAGGAATGAAGAGGAGTCTTTCTTCTTCCAGTCGGTCTGTGCTGTCACCTCAGGGCATGAGAACTTCAAACAGTCTGATTTTAAGATCAGACCAAAGTTCCAAACAGTAACTCACATAGAGAATAAAGCTTTAACCAGAAAGATGAAACCTTTAAATAGGTCCTAAATAAAGGAGAGCTTTAAACACAAGGGTGTGTGAGTTCAGATCCAGGAGAAAGATGTACCTTTTGACTCCAGATTCATGAGAAAAGCAGTAAGCCACTCTGGGCTCAATTGTGGATAGCATACCTATTTGCTTAGCGGTCCTGGAACCACTGAAAGTCTTTTCTGGTCCCTGTTTAGGCCACCAAAATATTGACATGAAACAAATAGACTGCTAGATATTTCTCCAGCAAAGATGGGTTTATTCTGACCAACAGAGAATTACATTTCAGTGTCTGCAACCGTGAGCTATAGGCTAGTCCCCAAACAGCAAGGGAAGGAGAACTCTTTCATAAAGAGTGAAAGGAAGTTGGAAGGGCTGTAGTAAACAAGAAGTCCATGGTTTCCCATTGACTGAGTCCTTGCTAGGAAAGAGAAGCCTTGCTTACTCCGGGGTTCTGCTGTCCTCCCAGAGCGTGAGAGTGCCCCCTTCTGGTCTCCCAACTCTATTTGCAGTTTCTCTATTAATGTTTTATAGTACACCCCCTCCTAGCAGTTCCTGTCTTTCTGGCCCTGGAGCCCACTGAGAATGTAGGATCAGTTTCCATTGGCTCTTTGCAGAAATCCTTCAGCAGGGACATTTCTGTTTTTTTCAGAGTGGGGAGTACTACAGGGTCAGATATACACACACATGAGCAGGTCAATGAATGTTTTATACTGGTTGACACTGGGGGAAGATAACCTGTTAAGGTTTCATAAATGTGACGCTTTACTAGAAGTGCAAACTTCTTCAAAAACAGTTTAATTGCATTTATTTCATAATAGTAAATAATAACTGTCTTCACTCAGGCTGCTATAACAAATTACCATAAATTGGGTGGCTTAAACAACAGACGTTTATTTCTCACAGTTCCAGAGGTTAAGTCCAATATCAAGGTGTTGGCAGATCCAGTGTCCTGTGAGGGCATGCTTCCTGGTTTGCGGATGTCTGTCTTCTTCTTGTATCCTCACATGGTGGAAAGAGAGATCATCTCTCACATCTCTATAAGGCCCTCATGACCTTGTTACCTTCTGAAAACTCTACTTCTGAATACCATCACTAGGCATTAGGGCTGAAACCTATGAATTTGGTGGTTGGGGAAGAATTAAGGGCCACAAACATCCAGTCCGCAGTGATGACTAATATTTAAAGAGTATTTGCTGCACACCAGGTACTTTGCTAAGTACTTTAAGTACATCATGCTGTGTATCTTCAGAATATGATGTAGGTGAGGAGACGGAGGCTCAGAGAGGTTCAGATACTTCTCCGAGGTCACATTGCTATAATGGGAAGATCTAGGATTTGAATTCAGACAGTCTCACTGCAGAGTCAGCACTTGGATTCAGAACCGCAGACCTGGAGCTAAGCATGATCACACTCAAGCAAACTGAGAACATTGCAATTTCAGAGACTGTGTTCTGGTCAATTGTTGAGCAAGCGTATCAATCAGGGTGCATCTCACTCCTGAACCTATGCCTTCCTGAACCTACATCTGTATCACTGATGGGGCTCTCAGTTTCTATAGCAAGAGTTAAGTAAAAGATAAAAATATCTGTACATTGAATGAATCCAAGAACTTCCCAGAGTTTAGCCAGTCTGAGAGTCTATGCTCATTCTGGATTTATATGCTGTAACCAAAATTACAGGGACCACACGCCCATGGCTTACACATAGCCGAGGATTCGTCTCAGTTCAGCCAGTTTCTCTAGAAAGTGAGTCACGTTGATTAGGTCTAGGCTTGAAACTTCAAAGAAATGTAAAACAAAGACCATCAAAGAAATGTAAAGACAACTCTTAGTGTGGTACTTCATAACAGTTTGAGTTTGCATCTCCTTTTTGATCACATTCTCGGCATGCACACACATCTTGGAGTAACTGTGTTTTGAGTTTGGAAGAACTAGAGTTTTAGGTTCAAATGTCACATTTTTGCATGTGTTTTCCAAGTTTTCTGCATTGATCATGAATTATTTGGGGCCAGGGGTCAGTGTGGGAAGCCCCTGCACTAGATTGTGAGGCCCCCAGTACTGAGAAGCATGTTTGAGCACCTTACACACGCCTATCCTTGGCACCTTGCCCAGCACCTGGCAGCTGGTGGGGATGAATTCAGTGATCACACTATGGCAAGTCCTGAGGGCTACCAGAAGATGCAATTGGACTTTAAGGACTTTCCTTGTGCTATTTGCTTTAAAACACAACTGTGCTATGTATGCTTAGTCCCTCAGTTGTGTGTGACTCTGCAATCCCCTGGATTGTAGCCCGCCAGGCTCCTCTCTGTTCATGGGGATTCTCCAGGCAAGAACACTGGAGTGGGTTGCCATGCCCTCCTCCAGGAAAACACAACTAGTAGCCCTCTTTTCCCAGAACCAGGTTCTGAGAGGTTTCAGCTATGGTAATGAAAGGAACCAGACCTGTCCTCTTGACAATGGTCTCAGGTTTAAGTGTCCATGGCTCTAATCAGCATCCTTCATGTTTTCGTGGAAGGTCACTGATGTGTAACCCACATTTTTCAGGCTCCCCCAGCAGAGAAGGGGATAACCCCATGGACTAGAATGGTGCTACCTTTGGCTCAGGTCCCATTTCCAAGGCTCCTGCTCCCAGAATCCTTCCCTTCCTGGGTGGCAGGGACGGGGAGGTGCTCGTGGATGTGCAGATAGTCCCTTCATTCTTCTTGAGTTTCGCTGCCCTCTTTCACGCTGCAAGAGCACCGTGAGGCTTCTCCATTGCTGCTCTAACATCCCTTGATCATGGCTACTGCTCTTATGTTTACCGCATGTGATCTCCCTGGAGAAGGCAATGGCACCCCACTCCAGTACTCTTGCCTGGAGAATCCCATGGACAGAGGAGCCTGGTAGGCTGCAGTCCACGGGGTCGCTAAGAGTCTGGCACAGCTGAGTGACTTCACTTTCACTTTTCACTTTTACGCATTGGAGAAGGCAATGGCAACCCACTCCAGTGTTCTTGCCTGGAGAATCCCAGGGACGGGGGAGCCTGGTGGGCTGCCGTCTATGGGGTCGCACAGAGTCGGTCACGAATGAAGTGACTTAGCAGCAGCAGCAGCAGCATGTGATCTCCCAGGGCAAATTGTATTTTCTGGAAAAAAAAAAAAAAAGGAGGGGGGGCACAGCAATATATGCAGGTCTACGTACTCTTTCAGAACCTGAAGAGTCTTTCATCAAAAGGTTGAGTCTAATTTCTCTCCCCTGGAATACGGGTGAGCCTTTGTGGATGCCATGAATAGAAAGAATGTGGAGAAAAGATGCTGTGTGACTTAGGAGGCTAGGTCATACAAAGAAATAAAGCTTTTCCTTTCTTCTGTCTTTTGAAGCATGCGTTTTGGAAGCCCTGAACTAACATAGAAGAAGGTCAGCTATGCTTCCTCACTGTTCCGGCCGCTTGCTGCTTGAATCCTCCCAGAGTCATCTATTAGACATGAGAATAGAGCTTTCAGAGAACTCCAGTCCCCAGGTTTTGAGCTGTCCCTGTAGACACCACATGCACAAAGGCGCTGTCTTCATCAAGTCCATCCCATTCTACAGGCTTGCAATAAAAATAAATGTTGCTGTTTTAAGCCACTCAGTTTGGGGTAATTTTACACACAGCAATAGTAACTGGGGTATCACCATTAACAGCATCATCAGGCTGCTCATCTGGTTTCCTTCTTGTTGCAGTTGATGAGCAGAATTAGGGGAAGTTTCTTGCTCCCACCAGTGTCAAAATTCCTTTACCAAACCTCAAAACAAGGAGACATTTAACTCTTACAATTTGGAGACTTACAGCTTCATATAGTGGTCCTGATGGTATAAAACTGCGAATCAACTGATTCTTTAGTTGGTTACAGTTTTGCGTGCTCAATAGTTTCAGTTGTGTCCGACTCTTTGCAACCCTGTGGACTGTAGCCCACCAGGATCCTCTGTCCATGGGTATTCTCCAGGCAAGAATACTGGAGTGGGTTGCCATGCCCTCCTCCAGGGGATCTCCCCGACCCAGGAATCAAATCCACATCTCCTGCATTGCACATGGGTTCTTTATCGCTGAGCCACCGGGGAAGCCGTTGTTATAGTTACTTGCTCTCAAAATTTAGTGCAAGTCCCCTTGTAACTGTGTTGTGCTGTGCTTCCCCCATCCAGAGCATTGTGCAGGAGTCAGAGCTTGTCTGGCCAGCTTTAATGTGTCCTGCTTCTCTCCTAGGACTTTTGGACCTACAAGCACATAAGGGCTATGAAACTGTTACACACATACTAGGCACTTGGCATTTTAAACTCTTTCTGAACGCTCACCTCTGATAAAAGTACTGAATAGATCAAGACTGAGGGGACATAGCTCTGTTTTGTACCAGCAGAGACCACCTCCCTTCCAGGCTGACACTGATTCATTAATCAACAGCATGTTCAGCCATAGTTAGTGAGTTTTGAATCCAACTATATGTCTCTAATTCTGCCCCCAAAGATATAAAGATATGGATCATAAAATGCCTTGCTAAAAACCTTGTCTATCAATTTTCTGTTGTCCTAGGTTAGTGACCAGTTAGAAGAGGCAGAGGCTTTAATTACCTGACTTGTTTTTAATCATCTAGTCTGGCTCCTCACGATGTTTTCCTCAACTGGTATTAGTTCTCAGGAGCCATCTTTTATTTATTTTTGTTTTTTTGGCAGAATTGATATCTAAATCAAAATCCAGCCCCTGTGAAATCTACATTAGGAATAAGTGAGGCTAAGAGAGGAGGGCAGAGAGAGTCAAGGTGCATTATTTATTTGAATTTGCATTGAAAGTTATCATTTTTGTCATTTTAACGAATAACTTTTTTTTTTAAAGTGATAATAGCCAGAAAATGGCTTTTTTTAAAAAGTCTGGGAAACAAACAAAAAAAAAAAAGTCTGGAGTTTCAGGGCAGATTTTAACACTAGCATAGCACTATTTTAGTGCCACCTGGAGGCAAACCCCATGCATTGCAGAGGGGAAACAAATCTTAATTAAGCAACATAGAAAATACTAACTTGCTCCTTTTTGCCTATCTGCCCCAAGCCAGGGATTCCAGTTGGAATTGTCCAATGACCCTGTGAAATAGGTGCTATTATTATTACCATTTTGCAAATGGAAAAACTGAGGCATAGCTTGTAAGTGGTGGCATTGGAGTTTGATTTTAAGCAGCTTGATTCTAGATCATATACATTTAATCACTATGGTATATAAAACCTCCAACTTTGCATCTGTACTCCATCAGGAAGAACGTTTGAAATGTAAAGGCAGAATGAACATCAGTAGGAGGAAATGGAAGCCCAAGAGGGAAGAGCTGATGACAAGAAACAGTTTTACCACTTCAAAGGAAACCATGTCTTCTGGACTAGACAAAATTTAAGTACTTAAAGGAATATAGAGGAGGTTGTTAAACATGGCTGTGATGTTGAGGGACTGTGGAGGAGTGAGAGGCTGAAAGACTGAAGATGCACGATTTTTCCAAAAGCTAAGAACATGACAGTCAACTTAGGCATCATTTGTAAGCACGTAAATTACAAAGTTGGAGAAGGAAATGGCAACCCACTCCAGTACTCTTGCCTGGAAAATCCCATGGATGGAGGAGCCTGGTAGGCTGCAGTCCATGGGGTCTCGAAGAGTCGGACTCGCCTGAGCGACTTCACTTTCACTTTCACTTTCATGCATTGGAGAAGGAAATGGCAACCCACTCCAGTATTCTTGCCTGGAGAACCCCAGGGACGGGGGAGCCTGGTGGGCTGCCATCTATGAGGTCACACAGTTGGACACGACTGAAGCGACTTAGCAGCAGCAGCAGCAAATTAGAAAGTACTGATCCCTAGGGCGCATATATGGGCTTGCTAAGAATTCAAGTCAGATCCACCTCATTTCCTAAGAAGCTGCTGTATAAATGGATTTCAACAAGGCCTCTCAGCATATCCTTGCGGACATGATAAGAAATATGGCTACATGCAAAATAGCTATTTTCATGGAGGCTGATATGACTATATGCTGATGTTTTGATGACAACCTGGAGCAAGGCTTTCAATGGCAAAATTCAAGAGCTGGCCTTCAATTCTTTTCTTCACTATTTGGATAAAAAATCTTGATGTCTCAGCCAATACAGAGGACAGATAACATCAACTGGAGAAGCACAGAATATCGGATGACTGAGTTGGAATCCCAAAACATCTTAACCATCTGGACCACTGGACTAATTGAATGAGATGTAATTGAATAACAGTGAACATGAGGCCCTTCATCCCAAATATTAAGTCAATTTGCCCCATATTGAGAAGTAACCTGGCAGCCATCAGTAAAGTAAGCTACATACATAATTTAAAATTTTCTAGAATCCACATTTTGAAAAGTAAAAATCCAAAACTAAGGTAAGGCAAATTTTATAATGTATTTTATTTATCATTTTAATAATATATTTTACCAAATATACCCAGAATACTATCATTTCAACATGTAACCAATATATAAAATTATTGCATTACTTTACGTTCTTTTTTTGTACCAAGTCTTCAAAATCTACTGTGTACTTTACATGTATAGCACCTCTTAGTTTGCACCAGCCACATTTCAGGTGCTCAGAAGTGGACATATGGTCCCATATTGGACTGAGCAGTTTTAGAGCATCCTCATTGAGACTTAGCTCTGTGATGACACCGCACTCCGATCGTGGCGTTCTCGGGCCGGTTCCATCAGTAGAGATACCATACTTAAAGTTGTACCACTCATAAGTATTAATTTCATTTAGTGGGAAGAGAAAGGGTCTGGGCTCTTTGACATAAATCGTGGTGGGAGCTGTACTGGTGCCCACTCTCTGTGACCCATAGTCAACCCTTCAGCATGAGTTCTGGTACCATGCCAGTGACTGAAAGTCTAGAATTTTAAAAAAGTAAACACTCATCAAACTTTTTTCCTCTCTGCTTATCTCCTGGAATCTTTGTGTTCAGGATAGATGTTTTTACTGGAGCTAATTGCAGCTTAACTTTTTTCAAAGACTAGAGTAAAATCTTCCTTTCATTTTTAAGACCAACCAATGCAACTTTTATAATTGGTTTTAACTTTCCATATCCTGTTCCCTTTTCCAACAACAGTGATTTCTGAGCACTAACACCCATCTAGGATTCAGGAATCTGGCAATATAACCAATAGTGAATGTAGCTGAAGAGCAGAAACTAAACTTACATAAATGTATAGCCAAAATGTTAGAAATGTGCAAAAACTCTCCTTAAAATATATCACCCTTCATCATTTCCAACTGGCTTGCCCAGTGTCACAGAACTGAGTCTGATCCCAGGCCAACCACCCTTTCTGCTTCATTGTATATCTCACTGCAGGGACATTTTTCCCTGCAGGTCAGCCAGGCACTATTATTTATCCTCCCACCATCACTACCTAGAATATTTCCTCCACACCACCTGTTTTCTTTGAATAGAAATCATGAGTTCATGGTAGTTGATACATTCTCTGGAGCAGACTGCTTGGCTTCAAATGTTGGACCCACTGCTTATAAGCTGTGAAATGTAATTCAATTTCCTCATCTGTAGATTGAGGATAACAGTCTCTCTTCCATATAAACAACCTCATCCATATAAAACACTTGAACAGAAACTGGCCCATAATAAGGACTCAATAAATATTTTCTACTCAATGAGTAAGAGGACAAGTTTTCAGTTCTTCACATGAAAACTTTGTAACTCATAGTGACTCTTTTTTTGGGACACAGAAACTTTTGGCTTGAGGGGAGCTTACATATTGACCACTATCACCTCCCAAGCCCATTCCATAGGAAGCTTGCTGCCTTGGGGATCACTGCTCCACTTCGGGGCAGCATTAACTTCTGGGAAGGCAGCTGTACCCTGGTGCAAAAAGCATGAACTTTAAAGCCTGGTTTTACAATCTTCCTGTCATCACCACCACATCATCCTCTTACTATGCTTTATTATAAGAAAACTTATGGGGCTCTGATACGTCTTTCCATATTACAATGTGTTTCAGAGAAAGCACTTAAATAGTGACAAAGCCCCAAGAACATTCTTATTTGAAGCAAAAGAATTATATCTGGGGTCTTCCTAGCTAAGAACAGTTCTAGCTTAGTATGTGACTGATTCTTGCAAAAATCTTGTAAAAAATCAATAGGTGCAAATCATGATCGAGAGCTCTCCTGGGCTAAGATATAGAAGATAAGTGTTGATAATTATTCCTCAGAAATTTTTAACTACAGAATCTTAGTACATAATGAATATTAAGTGTACAAACAGTCCATGAAACATACATATGTATCTATGTGGTGCATTTGATTTCTAAGATTTTTAACATTTTAAATATTCCTCAATTTTCTTTCCACTTACAAGTAAATGCACAGTTGGATCACTCAAATCCAAATACTGTCTGATCAAGGTTAAATGATGTGCTTGTTAACTATTCTAAATGGATGAAATTTCTTCCCCTCTTCCCTTAATTTTTATAAAACCGGGCAAAATAAATGAAAAGGCAACAGCAGCATTGGCTGTTATATAGACATAGATGGGAATGTTGCTGGAACCATACTCATGACTAGAAGGCAGCTCCATAAACCCTCTGCAACAGTTGTTCAACAACATTGAAACATTCACTAGCTAAAGTAAGGAAGAGTAGAGTGTGATCTGACCATGTAATGAAGAAAAGGGAAAGAGGTTCCAAATTCACATATATTGAAGTCACATACCACCTGAATTAGGTGCCACTGACAGAAGAAAATGTAAATTTGTTATTCTAGTACTTTAAAATTCATCTCCTAGGGGCAACAACAATTCTAGTTCCCAACACAAGCCAAAGACCTGTTAAACATGATGTCAACTGATATTGGACACATGAAAAGTGCTTTCTAAACAGTAAAGTTTCCATGTCAGATTTTACTATTCTCTACTTAAAACGAGAAGAAATATACTTTCTCAAGGATAATTAGGTCCTTGTTTCATCCACTCCCATCTCTAATTTCTTCAGGCTCCTCTCTAGAAAGTGCCATGTATGTTTAATTGGGTATGGGGACTTGATCTTCACCACTCTCTCACAGGCTTGTGCGTTCATCTTGCTTCATGGGAGGAGAATCCAACAAGCACACAGGTCCCAGGGAGGGAAATGAGGCTGGTTGAGGAAAAATGACAAGGAAAAAGGCTGAGATGGGAGAGGCAACAGGGGAGCTGAACCAACAAGAAACAGGAGTCAAGAAAAAAATCAACAACAGAATGTATTTAAAAACAGACTTCTCCAGTTGGTATTTCAAATGAAACAGCTAACAATTAACTCCAACCCTTTGTATAGTGTCTTTTTGCTTCTGGAGTCCTCTTGCAGCTTTAATTCTTGAAACTCGGGCGGCAGCACCAGACATATATCCCAAAGGGAGAGGTATTATTAAACCTTTTGCTGGTCATTCTTTTCTCAACACAAATGGACAAATTCTTAAGCCCGCTTACTCATTTCATGACGATCATTAGAAGAAAAAAAATTAAACCAAACTTGCATATTGAAAATGAAAACAAAAATACACACACAAAAAAAACCCCTGCAGATAATAAATATCGCTGATTCACTTATTTTAAAACAAAGTCCAATTTTATTCAATCTTAATATCCTTGCAGTCCATTGTAAACCTTCTGCACTGATCCTTGTTTCAGTAGCTGTTTGATACCTGGGGAAAGAATGAACAAATGACTCCATTAACAAAAATGCAGCTTAAAGAGCATGTTTCACAGGGAGGCTCCACAAAAGGCCCTATGACAAGCATGGATCTGAATTAAACAAGTCCAACTTCTTTAAACCCATGTCCAACTTCATCACGTGGGGATACCCATATACGCACATCCAGGTGATCCCTTCTCTTTGTGTCTCAGGCAGACATACAACACACACAGCCCACAAAATCCCATGAGAAGAGGCAACTGGAATGGACAGAAAGCTCTTCAGCGGTCTTCCATCCCTTCTTCTTTGTCCTCTTTCCACTTCTGACCTCTTTCTTTTTTCCTTTACCTTTTCCTTTTTTCTTATGACCCACCACCTGGGCCCTCTTCGCAAGCAACCATTGCAGCCTTCACCCTCTAAGCCTCTGATCCTTCTAAAGCAGACCTCATCTTTCCCTGAACAGTAAACATTATACCCTCACCTTCTCTTGCTTCCTCTGACAACTGTTCTTTTGGAAAATCCACATCGAAGGTGATTATCAAAGAGCCCTTGATGTTGTTGTTGTCAAAGTTGGGGAGCCCTTCCCCTTTCTTCCATAGCTTGGCTCCGGGTCTGGTGATCTTATCCCGGGAAATATGTACCTGGAAAGCAAAAGGGGATGGACTAGAGAAGGACTGGTACTCTCGAAGCACAACACAGCTTCCAGTGAGCACTGGTACCCAGAGCTCATGTCAGACAGCTCAGCAGAGCATCAGGATGAAGGGGCAAGCAAAACATGTCTCCGTGGCTCCAAAGGACTGAAGTAACCTCAACACCAGCCACAAGGCGGCTTTAAAAGGACAGGACTTTAAAAAGAACTAGTTTGCTTACCTTGTGACCATCCAAGTGAGTAATGTCCATATCGAAGCCCACCAGAGACTCTACGAGTGAGATTGTCACATTTGTGTATAAGTCATCTCCTCGCCTTTCAAATATCGAGTGCCTGGAAGAGAACAAGGTAAAGATCAGTAACTTCCAGTCTTTTTCTGCAAGAGTTCAAAAAGTTTTTAGAAAAATCATGGAAAAGGATGGATGCCACTTTTTCAAACAATAAGCATCTCTTAAGATATCCCTTTGTGTGTAGTATTAATAGAGACTGTAAAGTTAGTAGGATTTATTAAACCCTCATCTTCAGGAGCTTATGATCAGCAACAGCAAAAGCATATAATTAAAATACAAGTAATCAGATTATGGAAAAAAGAGAAGGACAACTTCTGGCCGTGGACCTGGGGGAGAAGGGCGTCAGAGATCGGTGGCTGGGTGGGGATTCCAGAGCTGGGTTTATAAGGCCCAGTCGGCTCTGAAGCTGTAGATGAGGGTGTATGGGAGGCTGGGGACAGGACAAGAGCGAATCCTGGCAAAGATACGGACTTGAGAAGGGACTAGGTTCATTCAGGGAACAGAACATATCCCATTTTCCCGGGAAGTGATCAGAAAGACAAGGCAGGTAAAGAACACTGGGGAAAGACCACTGAGATTAAGGAGTGCCATGAGAGAGAAAAAAGTCTTTGGCACTGGGGACCCATTTCTCCATATCTGGGTGGGAATCCTGTTTCAGTGAATCCTTAGACGCAGAGGCATCACTGGTCTCCAAAGTGGTAAATAAGAAAGCCTGAGTTCCAGGCAAAATTCTTATGTAAGAAGCCCTGCAAGTTGAGGAGAGGCAACCAGGGACGCTGCCCAGCAGCTGCAGATGACGTCACAGTAGGTCCTTTCTATGGAAAAGTCTCCCATTATTGCACGGGGCGCATTTCCTCAGAGTTACTAGCTCTGGCTTCCTTCTCTGCTTCTCTTTCATAGCTCCTTACTTGTCTTATCAATGCTCTCCTCCCAACATCTTTCAGTCCCGAGTAAATAAATATTTAGGCTCAATAAGAGGCTCCAACCCAAAGAAGGCTTCCAAACTGAGACGACTTACTTGACAACTTTGATTCGGAACCGCAGGTCTCCTGGCTCTCCATCCACGTGAGGCTCACCTAGTCAGAAGAGATTACCACACACTGTAAGCGGAACACTGCAAATCTGTTTGGTAGCTGAAAGAAGTTTTTAAAGCCACTAACTTGGGCTTTGACTGTTAAGCCTATCTGTGAGCGCAGTCTATCTGGTTATATCAAATTTCAAATTATTAGTGAGGCTCACCTGTGCCTCAGGCACAGCAGTAAATAAGTTGACCTATTTCCTAAACAAAGAATGATTCACTGATTTCTGAACCTTATGTTTTAAAGCTATTTTTTCTTCTAGAGTTTTAAATTTAACCCCAAAATGAGGTCTGAGAGCATCTCATTAATGCCAATTAGAGTTACGTCTCTTCTTTTATTGTGGAGTTCAAATTAATCCATTAAGTTCTGAACATCTTAAACTTTGATATAATTTAGGCTGTGTGCGCATGCTAAGTCGCTCAGTCGTGTCTGATTCTCTGCGACCCCATGGACCATAGCCCTCCAGGCTCCTCTGTTCATGGGATTCTCCAGGCAAGAATACTGAGGTGGGTTGCTATGCCCTCCTCCAGGGGATCTTCCTGACCCAGGGATCAAACCGTGTCTCTTATGCCTCCTGCATTGGCAAGCAGGTTCTTCATCACTAGCGCCACCTGGGAAGCCCAACTTAGGCTACTGGACAGTAACTTTTGGCCATCGTATTCAAAGGATACACAGTAATGCTAGAGCTTAAAGATGGTCAAAAAAGGCTTCCTGTGTCCTAAAAAACAATGGAAGTATGTTGGAAATGATGCATGCATTTACTATGTGGCCATGAAGTATGGGGTGAGGTGGGAGGTATTCATAAGCACTCAGAGAGCAGAAAGCTATGATAATAAAACACCAATGTCAATGTTTCACCTTCTCCAATAAAGGGGTACTCCATGCCGTCCCTCACCCCAGGTTCGATTTCTACCTCCAGTGTTCGCTCTTCATTCACTAGTCTGAGACAAAGAGAATTTAAAAGGAAAAACAAATAAAAATATAAACCAAATCCTAGACACAGACAATTCAAGTTTTATCTACTCAATCTTCTTTTTCTTGGAAGACTAGCCTGTATCTCTAGATGATAAAGCCACTTGATATCCATTTACACCTTCCACCTGCCAAATGCCAGGGCAAAGCTTCTATATATCACGTAATCATGCAACCACTGATTCCAAAAGGGCCTACAGTTGGCTGGCTGCTTTAACATGAGGATCAATAACAGAGAAAACCACTCACACTTACATAAATGTCCACCTGAAAGGACAGTGTCATGTTTATCAGAAAATTTAACAGGTGAGTTTATCCTATTTGATTTTTTCCCCTGATCCCACAAATAAATGAGCTAGATTTAATATATACAACTGAAGGTTCAATTAAATAGTTGTGTTCATAATGTAATCAGCAAACAGTATGTCTCTAATCTGAAACTTAGCTGGACATATAAGACTGCTCTAAATATTCCAAGTAGAAAAAAATGGAATATCAACAGCTTTAAGAACATTCAGAAATAAAGCTGATTAGCTTATACACATAAAAGAAGATATTCAGAAGAGATACTTTAAGAAGAAACAAAAATGTAAATTTCCTTGCTCTGTCCTCTGGCAGGACATGAGGAAGAGAGGGAAGGAAAAAAAATCTAGGTATGGACCACTGGCATTTTATTAGGGCAGTGAGATGATTAAAGTGTCCCTCGGCAGAGCGAAGAAGGTGCTTCCACTCACTTGACATTCGGGCACTCGTCGCAGACCACCTCCTGGGTCATCTGGAAGCGCCCGGGGCCCAGCTGGGTGGTCCGCATCTCCTGCCTGCAGTTGCACTTCCGTTTGCCAGGGGCCTGCCTCGCCACGGGTTTGTTTCTAACCACCTAGGAAGTGCAGACACAGCATAAGCTTCTCTTTTGCATCCCCCAGGTTTCAGCTTCCTCACCAGATCTGGGCTGGAACCTCCCCTTCTCTCCCAAGCCATCCATCAGGGAGACCCACAGCTGAGAGAAGTCCTGGAGGAGTTACAAGTCAGCCCCCACACAGGACTGTAGTAAATGGATCTTTAACGGACTCAAATTCTAAAGCTGGAGGAGAGAGAGAAGGCTAAGAAAGAAGAGCTAGAAGACTGTGTATAGGATCACTTTTTCTAAGCCACAAAGAAATACTACTGAGTTAACACAGTCCACAGAATTACTATTTCTTGAGAAATCTAAGCTGTGTAAAGCAGGAGCCCTGAAGAACAACCACAGCCTTCAAAAGCTGGCATGCGGCTCCCACTCCAAGATTAGCCATGATTAACCTCATGAAAACACTTCCTTGTTTCAGGCAATTCAATCTGGCAGTGTTTTCCGATGCTGCCTCAATCTAGATACTCAGCCTGTAAGAAGAGACACAATGAGCATCTCCTTGTAGCTGACTGCAATCAAACATTCTGATCCCTCCAAATCAAAGGAAAACTAAAAATATATGATGAAATAAATGCATGTCTATGCAGCTGAATGGGGCAAATGCTTGGAGGAAAATCCCTCAAAGCCTACGAACATATGAAGCCCAGTTCAACAGAATAAACAATAGAAGTAATTACAGCTAACAGTTATGGCACTTACTATGTGCCAAGCAAGGCCCTAATCACATATATTTATGAACTCTTTACGACATAGATGCCGCTATCATCTCCATTTTACAGAGAATGGAATGAAAGCACAGAAAGGCTCAGTAGTATGACCAAGGTCACACAACCAATGTACGGCAGAGCCAGGACCCTAAATCAGGCAGTGTAGCTCCAAAGTCTGTACTTCTAACCACTATGCTCTCTTACAGTAAATATTTTTCTTAAAAAGAATAGACCATGGGGGCATTTAAATAGCAAGGTCACATACATACATTCTTTACAACAATTAGATTAACAAGGAATTTGTTTAGGAGCATGCTAACTATAATAAAGTGATGTGTAGATTATGTATAGCCAATGACTAAGGACAACAGACCTGCAAGGGAACATGGGAAATTAATCTCTGTACCTGAATACAGGTATAAGGCTTCCTAAAAGCACTGTTTGGAATTGGAAGAAAACTGGAAACAACCTACATGCCTATTGATCCAATGCGGTGGCAGTGAAATTCTATTCAGCAGAATTATAGCTGTAAGCAACAACATGGGTGAATCCTGACAATATTAAGAGTAAGTAAAAAAAAGGCCAGTCTCAGAAGATAATGCACAGTCTGATGTTGTTTTCAAAAAGTCAGAAACCATGTGAGTGAACGAAATACTATTCAGGTATACATACACATATAATAGAACAAATAAACAGTGGCAGTAGAGACGAAACTCAGGATATAAGGTAGTCACCTTGGAAGGGAGGTGGGGGGTTGGAATAGGGAAATAGCATGTAGGTAGATATAAGTCCTGGTTTATTGTTTTATTAAGTTCTTGGGCTGAGAGATGAGTTCATGAAACAATTACAGCATATCATGAACCAAGGATTATGATTGATTCAATTCTATGCACTGCCCCCCTTCCTAAAAGACAGGGAAGGTACCCAGAAACCTCTTAGTTTTAGTCATAAGAACACATTCTAGAGTTAATATGAATAGATGCATAATTTGGACTTACTTCTACAAAATTTCCTGCATACACTTCTTCCAAAGTGACTTCGAGATCTACAATAATATCACTTCCTCTTGGAATATTTCTGTCTTGCTGACGAGGGGTTCCTCCGAACATGAAACCAAAATCTCCAAAGAAGCTATTGGTAAGTGTAAAATCATCAGGAAAAGAAATCAGAATTCACCTCTTACAATTTTAGTTTTCTTCACACTGATAAAATATTGTGACCTACCAATGAGCAAAACTGAAAGATATTTTTAATACAGTGAAGTAATAACATCATATACAACATATATAGTATTTATGGTATAAATATATAGTACATATATATTGCCCCAACACAAAAAAACTACTTTTTAATATCTTCTAGACATACAGTACAGTGTATAAAGTATGCCAATGAATTCTTAAACAATGAAAAAATAATCTCTTAATACTGACAAATATTAGAATATAATGGAGATATTGAGACAGGGTATAGTATACATAAGCCAATGTATTGCTGAACCCAACGGTAATTTTGGACTCTTGTAGTGTTCACCTTTATATGCTTTTTAGATACTAACTTTGGTGAAAGAAGCTACTGCTTTGTACAAAAATCTTGGATACATAATTAAACTAAAAAAGCATCAGCCTCAGTAAAACTGTGGATCTGAAAGAAAAGGAAGTTCTGGTCTCATATGATCAAAATTAATTTGTGTTAAATAACAGAAGCATCACTTTAAGATTAATATAAACAGTGACCTTTAACTCCATAAGGGTTCTAATTATAATCTTAAATTTTGGTTAAGAAGTCTCAGATGTTAGCATAGTGATGACAACTATACAACCCCTCAACCCCTCCCTCCAGAAAAAAAAAAGACAAAAAACCCCCAGTCTTGGTGAACAGATTCCCTGAATCTTGAATAAAAGCAGAGGGGGAGGCTTTTGGTGCAAAAGGGGCATGGGCAGAGCCTTTTCTCTTTCTGGCGTCTCTGGGTATCACTTCTAACTGCCAAGAGGTTCGGACAGGAAACTTCCCTGGTAGGCTAAAGCAGCCAAATCAATCCTGGGGAAGAGCAGGATTTCCTAACCGTATTACTCACATATCTTCACAGGTCCTGAAAATCTACCGTCACCCCCAAACACAAAACATGGCAACTGTGATTCTTACTTTTTTTGAGTTCTCAAAACTCTTTTAAGAATCTGAAGAAAGCATTGCATCCTCCCCCGACAGAAATGCATATTCAAATGTTTTTATTTATAATTTGATTCAAAATCCCTGATCAAGACCCCCTATTTATGCATCATCAGAGCACATGACAATTCAAATGTTCAATAAAGTGGGCCTCAAAGAGTGGGAAGGTATTTATTATCCAGCCACTCAGCATTCTCAGAAAGCCAGGAGCAACAAGAGATGGAGTCTCTGCCCTGACTCCTTCCACCAATGCTGATGATCACAATCATCCCTTTCTTGTCGACAGGATGAAGAGGCAGCTCTGGGTATAGGAGCAGGCATTTCTCTCTCTTACAAGAATCACCTTGCTCATTAAGTGCTTTGCAGATATGAAGACAGCAAGGAGGCAAAATGAACTGGTTTCCAATATGTATCACCCCCAACATAGTCCCCAACAAGTGGACATCCTTCTAAGTACTACCCGTCTTTTCTGGAGCTTTGTGAAAATAGAGAAGTATATTCCCATACAAAGGATGATGAGTGACCTTCTGGTCAAGGATCAGTTGGTCCTTGATAGGCTCCAGTGATAGGCTGCTAATCACTATGCTATGAAGAGTTGTACTCTTCATCAAAAGATTCTGAACAAGGGAGCAAGGATAATTCTTTAATAATCACTAAGTGATCCACTCTCAGACACTCATACCTTGCAGATGGATAAATTACTTACTGTGAAAAAATGTCTCCATGGGAGCTCTGATGCCCATCTTTCAAGCCCTCTTCACCATATGTATCATACTGTTTCCGTTTCTCACTATCTGACAGAACCTGGGGGCAAAAGCCAGTGGAGGAAACGACTATGAGTTGGTAATGGTTTGCTAAGGTGCATTCACATTTATGTTTTTAAAATTTTAAACTCTTGATACTATGTGTAAAATTTTAGTGGAATGTGGTTTTCATTATGTATGTTATTAAGGCATGTTTAAGAGTTATTTTCTTTGTCAGAATAAATTCTTTGATCAGTGTTCATTTTGTAACTTTTCACAATCTCAACTCATGTTTCTAATTTAAATTGATCAGAACTCACCTAGCTGCATAAACATCATGCAGATTAGCACTAACAAGATTAGCAACATAGCTATGAATGTGAGGGCAGTAACAGGAAAGAGTGAGATGAATTCCTCAGGTTTACTTCCCATGTAGTATGACTTCCATACTTAGACTGCTAATCACTATGCTGTATTATCTCTCTAAATTATAAACTCGGGACACGACTGACGCGATTGTCATTAGTCACAGAAGCAGTAAAATAAGGACAGCTTTCAACTTTGCTCAGCCTCACATATCTATACCATAAGCTCTACCCGACACTACCCCACACAAATTAAGAGACTGGCAAGTTGAGGCAATCAAATGACAGGTCTCCAGAAAGGTCTACACTACAGTATTTTCATATTCCCCTTTCATTCTTTTGATATATGTAGAAATTCATTTGTGGAAGAGTGCTGTCTGGCACATACAGTTCATAACCTCCTGAGTCTGAACTGCAAAGAGTGAAAAGGGACACTGCTCTACGAAGGATGCTCAAGCTCAATTTGACAACTTGAGAAAAGACTTTCTAAAGTTTTAATGGTTTTAGAAAACTGTATGCTCAGTCATAAGTATATGCTTTCTCACTGGGACCATTTCATATCTAAAATAAAGAATGTAAAACAAAATAAGCTTCAGTGTTATTCAAAATTTGCCTTCCAAAAACACCTTCCCATTTACTGACAGCATTCTGAAATATATGCACTTCGAAGGGGCTTCCCAGGTGGCTCAGTGGTAAAGAATCCGCCTGCTAAGCAGGAGATGCAGGCTTGATCCCTGGGTTGGAAAGACTCCCTGGAGAAGGAAATGGCAACCGTCTCCAGAATTCCTGTCTGGAGAATTCCATGGACAGAGGAGCCTGGTGGGCTACAGTCCCATGGCATCGCAAAGAGACTGACAGAACTTAGCAACTAAACAACAACATAAGTTTGAAAATTAAACAACTTCATGCTCTTTGGTATTCTTACATTTCTATTTAGACAGCAGACTGAAGGAAAAAGTTATTCTAAACTCATACTTGTGTTGGCTCAGGAAAAAAAAAAAGGTTGGAAGTATATGGGGCTTGTTGACTCAGCAAAAGGAAGGGAAGATCTGATTGGCATATGTAAATAGGACACATTTTTGGCTCAGGGCCTGAATGATGCGTAAGGAGCTACAGTAAAGAACTCTATTAACATTTAAGATACATTCAGAAGGATAAGAAGAAAGTCAGTGTATAAGAAAGTGAGCATTCTTAAAATCAAAGAGAAATAAGTTAGACTAGAAGTGACTCGAGTGCTCAACTAAAGCCACCATGATAGAGCAGGTAAAAAATAAAGGGTTGGATAAATATCCTTTTTTTAAAAAAAAGAAAAAAAGCTACTTTGGGGACACAGAAATGGGCAGAGTTAACTTAAAAAACAACAACAAAAAAAACACCTCATTATTATGGGATCGGGATTTTCAATATTTTCACTTTCAAGTCTACTTCTCTGTTCTTACCTTGGCAAAGAAATGAATTCCACACTGGATCCATAAGAAATTCCATTTCAAAACCCCCCAAACAAAGACTATTTTTAAGTCAGCTTCTTTTTGGACATAGGAGGCTTCTGTAATAACTCCCCCAAAACTACTCTTAAAGTTATCTATTATCATTCACTTACTCCTCACTTCTCTTCTATCTACAGAGTGCAGTTTTATTCCAGTCTTGGAAACTTTTAAGAGAAAGAAAGGAATTTCTTAGTTGACTGGCCAATCAACCAGTCTCAACTAATTAAAATGCCTGCAGTAATCTCAGGTCAGTAGAGAAGACAGACGTAGTCACAATAGACTCTTCAACTTTAGTGGGATTTTGATTTATGGACACTAATTTATCCAAGGACCAAAGACAGGCAATCAAGTGAATGACACAAAGAAGAAAGAAAATTTGAACTGGGGACTAGAAAGGTTCTGAGTTAAATTGCAATCTCATTGAATGATGCATGTATAGCCTGCCTAGGTCATGGTGAAACAACATGGAGAATCTATAAAGAGCATGGAAAATTCTTAGCAACAGTTCTCCCAGAAAATATTTTTGATTATTGGGTTTCTAGCAAGCAATGGGAGTATTCATGGGAAATAAAGTGCAAAACATGGAATCCATATTAACAAGAAACAAAATGTTACATACAGTAATTTAAGAGAGTCCACCAACCCTCTCAAGTTTATTTGTGAGCCTAAGGTTAGGAATTTTGGTCCTATAGGTGTTGAGAGAAGAAAGGGAAACCCCATCAGTTTAAGTTTCATGTGCATATAAATCACTTTTACTTCATTCACTTCTTTAACCCAGGAGGCCTTGGAATCCCCTCTGTGTGGTTTTTTCCCACTAAAATATTTTTCAGACTTGTTTCCAGTCTTCTCACTATACAGGGATTTAGTCTGAATTCAGAAGCTGTAGCTCCCTGACTACTGCAGTCAAATTATTTTTTTCTGTGCCCTTTTAGAAAATGGGAATAAATGGTGGCTAGAATTGATAACACTCTATTGTACAGCTGCAAGTTGTGAGGAAAGCAGAACTTAAACATCCTCACTATAAAAAGAAATACATGATGTGATGGATCGAGCAAAATCCTTTCACAATGTATACATATATCAAATCACCACAATGTACACTTTAAATATCTTATAATTTCATTTGTCAATTATATCTCAAAAAAGCTGGAAAAAAAAATATAACCACAGATCTCTTATCCTATTTCTAGGGAAAAGGTGAACTGCAACACATGCAAAGCAGCTAACTCTTAAATACACATGAAAGATCATCAATTGCTTATTTGTAAAAATTTTTTCACCATGGTGTTGTGTAAAATGGTTTTGTGTAAAATGGTTTTTCATATAGTAAAAATAGTAAAAAGTAAATAGTAAAAAAGGTTATTAAGGATACAGTAAATACTCCTCTGTGTTGTTGAAAATGAAAAAGAAAGAAAATGGGAATAAGAATATGCCCAGCTCTACTAAATTTCACGTTGTCCTAATGAAGATTAAATGAAATGATACACATCAAATGTTTTAACCTCTAGATTAGAGGTTGCAAATTCAAACTATAGCTAGGTTTTCTTTGATCTGCACATAAAAGAAAATTTTAAATTGAGTTAGTTCCCAACATGTTATAACCATAAAATTTACCAAAAAAATCAGGAATTCCACTCCTCTAGAAAAATTAAATGATCTGGCAACACAGTGCTTCCATCTACATATGGCAAAAACTGGCTGGGCGCTGCTGCCTTGAAATGAGTCAAGAAGTCTTCAGTTTGTCACAGTCCTCTTCAATCCCTGCTGATTGCTAAAATGGAGGTACAGTATCCACTCTCCTGTTTTATCTTATACCTGCCATGCATATTATCTGCCTGGTCCATATAGGCAGGTGGATTTGCAATCCTCATTTAGATTTTGTTTCTGCTTCTGGCCCCAACTTCCAAACAGACCGACCGAAGATCAATCTACTAATTAATCTATCAATTCTTTCTTCTTTCATTCATCTTTTTTAACACTACTCTCCTTAAGAAAACAAACAGTGATATGAAAAGGGCAGGAAGTAGTACCTTCTAAAATAAATGTACAATATAGCATTGAGCACTACTTTTATCTATTGTCTATTTCTTTTAAAAAGTTACCTGAAAAACGGGAGTGTTACTCTGTGTTACACGGTCTTTTCTGTATCTCCTGGTTTTATTTATACTTTATCTTCTTCCTGACTCACCTCATAAGCAGCACCCAGATCCTGGAATTTCTCCTGTGCTCGTGGATCATCTGGATTCCGGTCAGGATGAAGCTGCAGGGCTAGTTTCCTGTAGGCCTTTTTAATATCCTTTATAGAGGCACTGCGAGGCACCCCCAAGATCTTATAGAAGTCTCGCCTGGAGATGCAGGAGAGGGAGAAGATACTGCATTAAAGGGTTATACATTACATCTTTAAAAGTGAAATTTTTTCCTTTACATTTAGGTTTGTGTCTGAGCAAAGAGGTAGGAAAATGAAGGTACACATGTGACATACAAAAAGAATGACTAAAAAAAAACCACACTAGAATTTGTAACGAGTTTCATACATTGAAGCAATCATAATGAGAGGCTATGTACTTTTTGAACAATGCTAGGATTATTCAAAGTATCTGTGGCATTCTTCTGTTAGGGGAACTACTTTTAGACAAGAAAATCATTTTCTTATTTTATGGTCACACATTATTTCCAAGCAAGAACTCTATAATCAAATTGACTCTCTTTGTTGTTCTCTATTACTGACTTCAAATGACTTGACTGCTTCCAAAGATAAAATAATCTCAAAGGATGATTTTCTCTATCCAAAAAGATTGTATCACATAAACATTCTAACAGTAGCACACTTGGAATGTTAAAAATGAGGTGACTGAAATTAACTTCCGAGGTTAACACAGAAGTTAAGTCAAAGCCCAAACAAGAGAAGCCTGAAGAGAGAATAACATTCATTTGAATGTATGAGTTGTGGAGTTTTGCGCCAAAAAAGAGAAAATATCAATTTTGCAGTCATTCAGTCAGTTCAGTCGCTCAGTTGTGTCCGACTCTTTGTGACTCCATGGATTGCAGCACGCCAGTTTTCCCTGTCCATCACAAACTCTTGGAGCTTGCTCAAACTCAGGTCCATCGAGTTGGTGATGCCATCCAACTATCTCATCCTCTGTCGTCCACTTCTCCTCCTGCCTTCAATCTTTCCCAGCATCAGGGTCTTTTCCAGTCAGTTCTTCACATCAGGTGGCCAAAGTATTGGAGTTTCAGCTTCAGCATTAGTCCTTCCAATGAATATTCAGGACTGATTTCCTTGAGGATGGACTGGTTGGATCTCTTTGCTGTCCAAGGGACTCTCAAGCATCTTCTCCAACACCGCAGTTCAAAAGCATCAATTCTTTTGGCACTCAGCTTTCTTTACAGTCCAACTCTCACATCCATACGTGACCACTGGAAAAACCATAGCCTTGACTAGATGGACCTTTGTTGGCAAAGTAATGTTTCTGCTTTTTAATATGCTGTCTAGGCTGGTCATAGCTTTTCTTCCAAGGAGCAAGCATCTTTTAATTTCAAGGCTGCAGTCACCATCTGCAGTGATTTTGGAGACCAAAAAATAAAGTCTCTCACTGTTTCCATTACTAGGAGTTATTCTAGTTTGTCTAGGTCAAGTCTTAATCAGAGCCAGCTGCTGGAACCCATATGCCGGTGCCTATACGTCTCAGCAGCTGCAAATATGCACGCAGCATGAGTTAAGAGACAAAGTGGAGAGCCACTGTCCTCCTTGCCAGGAACTATGCTAGAACTAAATTAACTGTAGAGCAAATCTTTGCAGTAAAGGCCAATGAGAAGACAGAATCAGACTAATAAACCTTGAGGGCAGGGACCATATCCAGTCCATTGAAGACACCAATAAATATTCACTGAATGAAATGACTAAATAAGTATGCTCTCAAAAGTCTATCCCTTTAGCCAGCAAAAATTTTTCTGAAAATACACTCTCTCAACCAAGGGATGGGAAAGTTATTCACAATGGAGATCATGCAGGAGTGATGATAACTTTAAAATATAGTGGGGGGGAAATGCATTAGGGTACCAAGATCCACGTAATATACCAAAGGACTTAAAAAAAATGATTTAATAAGCTCTAAGTCACACTTTAGGGAAATCATATAATCATTTTATGTGTAAGTTTTTAAAATTATCACTGACTAGGGGATAAGGATTATTCCATGAGGATTATTTAGGTGCTTTATCCCCCTCCCCCCAAATATGCAAAAACCTGGCATCTCTTGAGACAAAACTAGAAAAAGGTTCACTAATGTTAACAACAAAAGAGCTAACTATATAAAAAATGAGGCTTACTTAGGATATACTTAATACAAAAATGGTTAAGTAATAGCTGAGAAAAACACAGGGAGATGGCTGGCACAGTTCAGTATCAACATTACAGTTCCCAGGAAACTCCTTTATGAAAGACTTAAGTTTATAGTTGGGCTTCCCTGGTGGCTCAGATGGTAAAGAATCTGCTTGCAATGCAAGGGACCTATATTTGATTGCTGGGTCGGGAAGATCTCCTGGAGAAGGAAATGGCAACCCACTTCAATATTCTTGCCTGGAGAATTCCAAGGACGGAGAAGCCTGGTGGGTTTCAAACCATGGAGTTCCAAAGAGTTGGACAGAACTGAGTGATTAGCACTTTCACTTTTTCACTAACTTTATAGTTGAGTATTAATAGTATTTATACTGACATCTTGTTCAAACAACTTAAGGTACACATTGCTTTAAGTGCAAAAAGTGCTAACAAAAACATGTTAAAAATACAATAAAGTGTTACCTAGGAGAAGAAGATTTTTATTTTAGAAGTATAAGATGTTTCACAAGGAAAAAAAAACCCAACAAAGTTTAAGCATATATGCACATGGGGGGTAAAAAAACTTTTAAGAGAATAACAAGCACTTAAAGTGTCAAGTTCTGCTAGGTAGTGCTGTCTCCTTTCAAAGTAACTTACAAATTTGTCAGAAGCTAAGGATTTACTGTTTTCCACATTCTAAAACATGAGCCTGACATATCAAATTCAGTGGGCACCGGGCCTACAGGGTAGTGAATCTTAAAGGCTGGAGAATCTCTGGAGTCCAGGAGGTCCTGCTTCCTTCAAACAGATGGCACATTATCATCCTCATGTCAAAGATGGGAATTTAGGTTCTCTTTCAAAGTCACATAATTCATAAGTTGGGTCGGGCTAGAATTCCAGTCGACTATCTACTGGTAAAATGTTTCTCCCCTCTTCTTGTAACACTACTCAGCTCCCTAAGAATGCCCCCTGGAGAGACAGTGAGGCATGATGACAGCTTAGGCTCAGTATCTCACGAAGCTGAAAGGTATAAGGGCTCTTCAAAGGGTCTGCCTTGCTCCCTCAATCCAATTTCTTTCAGTGCCGGCATGGCTACCCTACCTATTCTCCCCACTTCCTCACTTTACCTGGCATCACAACCCACCCACTTTAATGCCAGCCAACGGCTCGTTGTAGACTTGACACTGTATCGTCCCCTTCTCCAACTCAGCAGCCCCCCATCCCACGTTGCGTTTAGCACTGCATCCACCCCTCGCTTCTCTGGGCAAATCTAGCTCTAGGGCTTCTGGGTCTAAGCCCCTATCACCCCGGTCACCCACTGTCCTCCTCTCCATCCCACTAGCCTAGCCCACACTACCCACTCCTCCTCTCCACCGCCTCACCACAGCAACGCCCCTTTCCACTCCCCCCGTCGGACAATGTCCCCTTCTCTCCCCAGCCTCCTTCCCAGCCAAGACTGACTTAATGGCCCCGTGCCCGCAGATTCCAATTCCTCACCCGGCGATCACGGTCCCGATGAGGTACAGCAGCAACAGGCAGAAGGTGCCCAGGTTCTGCGGGGCCATAGTCCCTCTGTGCCGGCCCCGGACCCCCGCACTCCTCACAGCCCCCGCCGCCGCCGCCGCCGCGTCGGCTCGCCAGCCCACCCGGCCCTGAGAGGCCGCCTTACGCTCGGGTCTCCGACTTAGTTAGGAGCGACAGCTAGCTTGCCCCCTCCTCTGCCAGTCCACTTCCCGGGAGTCCCGAGTCCCGGCGAGAGAAGCCCCTAGCGGGCCAGAGCCAATCGCTGCTCGGGACATCACACGCGGCCGGCGCCTCACAGCCAATCAGTGCAGTACACTTCACCTCCGAGGCGGCGCGGGCGGCCAGTTAGGCTTCTGAACTGCAGCCGCAGCTCCCGGCCAATTAGAAAGGGAAACGTCAGAGAATCGCGCCGCCGCAGGAATCCGTCCGGCCCAAGCACCTGCCAGTCGGATAAAATTACGTAAAGATTGGTGATGTAGGACGCGTTCCTAGAGCCGGCGTCCACGGTACGAGAAGTTTCCCTCCGCCCGCCTCCTTGGACTCTCTACCAATCACAAGGCTCTTCCCCCAGCACTGGCCAATTGCGGGAAGGAGGTTTTATCTTGGTTACGAGTCTAGGAATTTCATTCATATAGAGCTAGGCGCTGGACGCCCGGGAGGAGGTACGCGAGCGAGATGGGCGGGGACAATGACTGCAAGTCAACGGTACAACGGACGCGACGCTTAGGTCAAGTTTTGCCTTCTAACAAAACTCACGAGAAAACTGTCTTGCTTTCGCAAAGAAGAGGCCTGATGTCCGTGGAAGCAGACTGACTTAGTTTCGAATTCAGCTTCCACCACTTCTAGCGGGGAGAACATGCGCCTGTCCCCAGCCTGAGCTTAAGCTTCTTTTCCACAAAACTGAGGCATAGCATTTACTGAGAGTATTGTGAAATTTTAATCTGTAAGCCGTCTAGCGCAGGGTCTGGCACATAGTAAGCACGCAAAGAATAATAAATATTATTACACTTAAGAGAACCAAATAATAATAACAGAACCGACCCTCTGACCCCTTCCGCCCCTTGGCTCATTTCAGTACATCGCCACCTAGTTGTTGACTGCAAAGCTTCAGGTATCTTCCTGGATTTCTCTCCTGTGTCCCCTATACGAATCTTTACCTTTAAACCATTTCTTGAATCTGTCCACTATTATATTATCTCCACCACCTCTCGGCCAAGTCACATCGTCTCCCACCAGGCAAGGGCTTCCTAACTGGTCTCCCTGCCTCCACTCCTAATATCTTAGGATCTCTTTCTCACCCCGACCCTTTTCCCTGCCATGATTTTTTACACACATGTCAGATCATATAATTTCTCTGCTTAAAAGCCTCGAATGACTTTCCCTTGCACTTACAATAAGATCCCCAGCCTTTATACTAGCTATAAGATAGCATAATAATGTTTCCTTGTTTAGTCACCAAGTCGTGTCCAACTCTTTGTCACCCCATGGACTGTAGCCTGCCAGGCTCCTCTGTCCATGGGATTCCCCAGGCAAGAATACTGGAGTGGGTTGCTATTTCCTTCTCCAGGGGATCTTCCTGACCCAGGGATCAAAGCCAGGTCTCCTGCATTGGCAGGCGGATTCTTTACCACTGAGTCACTAGGGAACCCCCATAAGAAATGTTTAAAGAGATTTAAAATATATCAATTATATGTATATATATCACCTGGGTATCATACACATTAAAATATTAATAGGCAGCAAAAGACAAATATATAACTTTAAATAAACCATCTACCTAATTATTCTCTAAGTGGGTAACTAGTGCCTAAAAAGTTTAAAGAGGAATACTGGTCTAGCTGAGTCAATATTAAAACATTGATAATATAAAGAAATACATTTGTTCAGTTGCTCAGTCGTGTCTGTATCTGACTCTTTGCAACCCCATGGACAGCAGCAGGCCAGGCTTTCCTGTCCTTCACTATCTCTAGTAGTTTGCTCAAACTCATGTCCATTGAATCGATGATGCCATCCAACTATCTCATCCTCAGGAAGCGAAGGGGTGACAGAGGATGAGATGAAAGGAATTGAAGCAGTCACCCAAATTTTCAGAATAATGTTAATCCTAGAAAATATCTTAGTCCTAAAATCTAGTAACATCCCAAAGGCGAGAGTCTCTTCCTTTACAATCCTAAAAGTTTGTACTGTTACATCTGAAAAAATAAGGAATGTGTATAAAGTCAGATTAAGATAATAATCAAAAATAAAACTTCTCAGTCTAGAATATAAAGAGCTGGGGAAGTGGGAGAATGATACTGTTCAAACATGCCAATGATCATCTGCAGAATAAATGTAATGAAATAAAAATTTATGGGAACTTAAATAGAAAAAGCAAACCTCACAGATAAATATTTGAACCATGATTGGCAATGCAGCTACGGTGATCAAGTGATCACAACAGGCAGCAGGCAGAAGTCAGAACTAGGAAGCAGGACATGGGGAGGCATGTATAAATGAACGCGCCCAGACTCTCAGCATCATTCCAGTGTGCCAGTAGCCAAGTTTCAAGTGCTCTATAGCCACATGGGGCCAGAAAGAAACTTATTATTTCTCAATAAAGCTGGGGAAACAGAACAAAAAACTTACATGATCTGTACCTTCACCTAGTATACTCCTTTTTCAGCAAAATGGTTTCCTTTATCTTTTTTTAATACATCAAGCTCATTCCTGGTTAGAGCCTTTATTCTAGTTGTTTTCTGCCTGAAACACTCTTCCCTCAGATCCTAACATGGGTACTCCTTTTTAAACTCAGATAACAGCTTAAAGTCACCACTTTATAGAAGACTTCCTTGACCAAGCAAACAAAATTAGCAACTGTTGAACCTCTGTTCTTACACTGCCCTGTTTTATTTTATTATTTTCATCCCTGCTCCTAACACTCACACATAGTAGAATGCCAGTTTCATGAGAGCATGAATCTGGACTGTTCTCTTAACAGCTGTTTAAGACTGCAGCTTAGAACAGAGTCTGCTACGGTGTAAAAGTCGCTTTGACTGTGATCTTCCTGTGCTGGCTTCTTATTCTTCAGGTCTCAGCTCAGGTTTCGTATTCACTCCTTTCCCCAAATTTCGTAGCACTTACATATGAAAGTATTTTATTTTTTCCTAATGCATCATTTATTCTACCTATTAAAATACACACTCCAAGAAAGCAAGGGCTTTATGTTTTGTTCACTACTGTAACTTAAGTGCCTAACACTGCCAGACACAGTGCAGAGCTAAGAGGGAGATCAGGTTACTGCTTTCAGGAAGATGCCTACTAAGGGAGAGAGGCCACCTGCAAGAGGAGCTAAATTGCATTTTATGGTCTTATTTACCTTTGTATCTCCCACACCTAGAGGCCATAAACGAACTAAGAAAGCAGGAAATGGCCAAAAATCATAAAATGAAAGTTTAGAGAAAGGAGTGATGTTCTTATACTAGGTGAAATCCAAAAAAAAAAAAACTTAAAGGCAGTAACATGGAGGAAAAGCTAACAGTTAGGGAGCTCACCCTGGTCGCTCCCGCTTCAGATAGCCTGGGTTTGTATCTTTGCTCGGTCGCTGTGTTACTTTCACCTCTCTAAGCCCTAGTTTCTTCAGCTGTAAAACAAGTGTACGTAGAGTACTCTTAGGAAGACTGAGATAAGTTAAGGTGCTTTAATCAGTGCCCCGTTCATAGTATTCTATAAAAGTTAACTGTCACTTTCATTATTATTACTGATGAAAGCGTGCTGACCTTACCAGCAGCTAGTTGCTGACCACAGCTCTGTGGAGCAATAGAAAACTTCCTACTACCCTGAGTAGAAAGGCGCGACTCCAGAAAGCAGCCAGATCTGGTTCCAGGTTCCAGCATCAAGGACTCTTGGCGCTAGCCAAGTGTTTCCCAGACCGCGGAAGAAGTACTGGGCCGCTCTAGCAATGTCGTGCCCCCAGTCTCGGTGGTGCGAGGCCTCGCGCTTGCGCAGAGGTGGGCGACGAGCGCGGGGCCGGTCTGGCGCGCAAGGCACGGCCCCACCCAGAGACACACGGTAGAACGGCCCCTTGGCTTCGCAGGTAACCGCTCGCTGGCCCGCGCCAGGGAGGGAGGAGAGGGACCATCTCGCTTCGGGCTCCGGCTGGAAAGGCAGCCTTTGCGCTCGCCAGGTCTTGGGTCCTCTACAGACCCTGTCAGCTGGGGCTTCTCTGTTCCCGAAGTCTGATCCGGGCGCGCTCAGGCTGCACATCCCGCGTCCCAACCTGGACCGCGTCCTACCGCGGACCGCGAATGAGGTGGCGGCGAAGCCTCGGGAGGACGGCCTTGGGCCTCACGCCGGTATCCCCTCCTAAAAAACCAGGATCCCAGGGCATCCCAGGGGAGCTTTTGAAGCGGAAAGGAGCTTCAGTTTATGTTTATGAATTTAGCCGTCTCGAATTTCGTGGTTAGACTAGCGGGTTCGTCTCCAGTGAGCTTTTGATTGCTCGCTTTAGAGACAGGTGGACTACACTGGAGCGGGCCAAGATCTTCCTCACAGAACTTGCATCGTCTGATTTTACTCAGAGACTTCAAAGATAGCTGTCATCCACCCTCTCACACCCTTTCTGGGGTTCGTGCTTCCATGATTCTTCACCTGGCCCTTACGTGGCCCTCCATTTAAGACAACTCATTCTGGTAATTCTCTTCTGGATTCACTCCCACTTTCCAGATTCCCCTAAAACTGGGTTCCTAAAGTATTGATATATATATTTGTAAGTAGCTCAGTTCTGAAGTCAGACTGACTTGAATTCTAGTCCAGGGTTCTCTGCCAACTCAAGTATGTGACTTTAGGTAAGTAACTCCCTTAACTTTTCTAAGACCCAGTTTTCTCATCTGAAAATGGGGATAATCATATGTATCTCTAGGTGGTTGTAAGGATGAAAGAAGGTGAAGAGCATGAAATACTTAGAATGCTACCAAGCACATAATAAGCACTTAATTTATGTCCGTTATTTTTTGAACAGAGCATTCCCCAAAGAAACATAGTTTTCTTAGAATCAAGTGCCAAATATAGTTTTCTTAGAATCAAGTGCCAAACAAAAATAGCAGTAAAACTTTTTTTCATCCAGTCATAAAATGAAGGTTTTTAAAGTGAAGTTAATGCTGAGGCGTGCTCAGTGAAAACCATTCCTTGGTCAACTGATGGAAAATTTGATATAATCATTTTGGAAAGCAGTGGACATATATGGCAGGAACTTGAGAAATGTCAGTTTCTTCATTTCACAAGTGCACATTTGAAAATTTTCTCTGGGAATTAATCACAAGCCAGAATATATGCAGAAAGATGGTAATTATAGCATTATTTATAAAAGTGAAAACATTAAACTTTTTATTGTGGAAAAATTTAACATATATAAAAGTGGAATAGGTAAGTGAACCCCCATGTGCTCATCATTCAGCTTCAACAGTGATCACTATTTTGGCTGTCTTGTTTTTGTGAAAAATTTTAAATTTACAAGGTGTCTGAAAATAGAACAGTTGAATAAACTGGATTATATTTATTTTTTCAGCTTTTAAAATAATACAGAACTGTATTATAATACAATGCAATATGTACAGTATTATCACAACTATGATCATTCAAAAACCTGTGTAGAAAGAAAGGAAATAAGTACAGTAAAATATTACCAGTTTCCCTTTGGTGGTGGGACTGTGGATACTTTCCTCCCCTTCCATTTTTAGATATTTAATAAATATTCCATAAAAGTGGTGTATTGTTGTTACAGCAAACAATGAACAAACAAAATCTAAAAATATTGCTTCTGAACTAAGGACAGTAGAATATGCCAGAGCAGGTTAACTGTTACAGAGAATAAAGATGCTTTAATTTCCCTTGATCAGTTTTTTTTGGCTTATGTTTACATGAGCATTCTTGTCTGCCACCTCGTGCTAGTGGTTGATATTGCACTCATATGGTCGACACATATCCAAATCTTTAATCAATCTCATCCTCTATGTGTAAGTGAGTGGACTTTGAAGTTTTATTCCCCTTATTTTGATTAGTGTTTGCCCTCAGGGTAGAGAAAGATTTCTGGTGATAGGATGGCTCTTTTTTTCCATTTCTTCTTTTCTTTATCCTGAGCAGGCATCTATTTCATACCTCACGCATTTATACTCTTCCTACAACAACCACTTTGAACAATTCAAGTCAGATGGCTTTATCACATTTTTTTCTTGCTCAAATAGATTATGATGAGATCTGGCCAAAAATCTTTTCTACTTTTATTTGATAAACTGGATTCACTTTTTAAACTGGACAGAGGAGCCTGGACAGAGGAGCCTGGTGGGCTGCAGTCCATGGGGTCGCTAAGAGTCAGACACGACTGAGCAACTTCACTTTCACTTTTCAGTCTCATGCATTGGAGAGGGAAATGGCAACCCATTCCAGTGTTCTTGCCCGGAGAATCTCAGGGCTGGGGGAGCCTGGTGGAGCCCATCTATGGGGTCGCACAGAGTTGGACACGACTGAAGCGACTTAGCAGCAGTACATTTAAAAACAGCTAAGGGAGAGGTCACCTTACAAGAAAATGTGTAAATGAGTTTTGTTTCAAATTAGTTTGTAAAAAAACTTTGTTTCCTAGGTATGCAAAGAAGCCTTTTCACGCCGATGTTCTTAGAGATAATATGGATCAGTCCGGAGTTCTCCTCTGGGTGAAAGCAGAACCCTTTATAGTGGGTGCCTTGCAGATTCCCCCTCCGTCCAAGTTCAGTCTTCACTATCTCAGGAAGATATCCACCTATGTTCGAACACGGACCATAGAGGGAGGTTACCCACGCCTGTCTTGGTCTACGTGGAGGCACATTGCATGTGGGAAGCTGCAGTTGGCTAAGGATCTGGCATGGCTTTACTTTGAAATGTTTGATAGTCTTGCACTGAAGACACCAGAGGAGCGCCTGGAATGGTCTGAGATTCTGTCCAACTGCGTGTCTGAGGATGAAGTTGAAAAGCAAAGAAATCAGGTATGGGTTTATATGTATATGTGTGTGTGTTTAGTTACTTTGAGAAATAAACTATTTAAAATTTTTGTACTAGCTGTAAAGTGTGCAGTTTTAGATTTTAATGACCATGTGATCCCAAAGCACCATTTAAGTTGTAGCATTTCCAGTTTGGCAGTATTTAGTGAATTAGTCCTTACTTAGCAATCCATACTCATCTACTCTCAAAGTGGAATGATATAGAAACCCTGTAATTGGAAGAGGGAAATATTTTCATTGACATTAAAACTAATATTGAGGTATTTGAGTGCTTATGAACTGTTGACATGTTATGGTAATAGCACCTGCCTATTTTTAAGTGTGCATCTGCTATGTGCTGGGATTCAAAGATGATTAGACTAGCAGCTCTGCCTTCATGGAGCTCATAGACTAGTAGGGGAAGCTGGTGTGTGTTAAAAAGGTGCTATTTAATAAACATTTCTTCAAAGAAGACATGCAGATGACCAACAGTGCTAATTATTAGAGAAGTGCAAATCAAAAACCACATTGAATTCTACTCAGTACTCTGAAATGATCAATATGGGAAAAGAATCTAAAAAAAAGTGGATATATGTGTAACTGATTCACTTTGCTATGCACCTCAAACTAACAAAATTGTAAATCAACTATTACTGTATTAGTCACTCAGTCATGTCCAACTCTTGGTGACCCCATGGACTGTAGCCCACCAGGCTCCTCTGTCCATGGGATTCTCTAGGCAAGAATACTGGAGTGGGTTGCCATTCCCTTCTCCAGGGGATCTTCCCAACCCAGGGATCGAATCTGGATCTCCAGCATTGCAGGCAGGTTCTTTTCCATCTAAGCCACTAGGGAAGCCCAAATCAACTATACTCTAATAAAAAATTTTTTTAAAAAATCACTTTGAGGTATTATGTCACACCATTCAAAATGGCTATCATCAAAAAGTCTACAAATAATAAATGCTGGGGAGGGTGTGGAGAAGAGACTACCTTCCAAATTGCTGACGGGAATGTAAATTGGTACAGCCACTATGGAAAACAGTATGGAGTTTCCTTAAAATAAAAATAAAGCTACCGTATGATCCAGCAATCCCACTCTTGGACCTATATCCAAAGAAAACTCTAATTTGAAAAGATGCATGTACCCCAGTGTTCACAGCAGTATGTTTACAGTTGCTAACACTTGGAGGCAACCTTAAGTGTCTGTCAATAGATGAATGGATAAGGAAGATATATATATTAATTACTCATCATAGAAAAGAATGAAATCATGCCATTTGCAGCAACATGGATGGACCTAGAGATTATCATACTGAATGAAGTAAGACAGAGAAAAACAAAAATGATACCACTTCTGTGTGGATATAAAAAATAGTACAAATGAACTTATTTGCAAAACTGAAACAGACTCATGGACATAGAAAACACACTTGTGGTTACCAAAGGGGAAGTGGGGAGATAAATTAGGAGTATGGGATTAACAGATGCACAACACCATGTATAAAATAGATAAACAACAAGGGTATGCTGTATGGCACAGGGAACTATATTCAATATCTTGTAATAGACTATAATGGAAAAGAATCAAATGTATATATATATATATAATGGAAAAGAATCAAATGTGTGTGTGTGTGTGTGTGTAACCGAATCACTTTGCTGTACACATGAAATTTAACACAATATTGTACATCAACTCTACTTCAGTTTAAAAAGTACTATTTAATAGTATGGAATGTACAGTAAAAGTATGCATAAAGTACAGAAACAGAATAGAGAAGAGAATAATTAATTCTGGTGATGAGGAAAGACTTCACAGGGAAAGTATATTAATCACAGTAAGCTTATGACAGTAACAAGTGAGTCCAGCATTTCAGTGGCTTAGTGCAGTAACATTTTATTTCTTATTCATGCGGCACACAACATAAGGCATCTGGTTGGATGAGTCTCTAGGCTGCTGTTGTCTAAGCAATGACTCAGGGATCTGGGCATCCTCTGTCTTTTGGAGCCACTATTATTCTAGTCTGCTTTGCTGCAGTTAAAAACAAACAAAAATGAAATTCCAGTGGCTTACAGTAACTGGAGTTTATTTCTTGCTTATTTGACTTTTAGTTTGCACCTTAGTGAAGGCTCTTTTCCAGGCTCTGGCTCTATGTTTCTGCCCATTTGGGGACTCGGGCTGAAGAAACAGCTTCTGTGATGGTCATGCCTGTCTTATGACAGAAGGGAAGAGCAAAAGAACAGGAGAAAAGTTTTGACACCTCTTAAAACTTTTGCTCAGATGTGACATAAACAGCAACTACTTTTGTTCCATTGGCTAAAGCTTTGTCACATGTCCATGCCTGATGTTAAGATGGGAGGGAATCTACCTCATAGGAAGTAGGGAAATCCTGTGGCCATGGGTAGAGCCATGTAAGCCCCTTGGAAGATGAGGAAGTGAGCAATTGCAAATAAAATACAGTTTGCTACGGCCATGCCCACTAGGGCCTGAGTCCTTCACTTCTGTTCTTTGTGAGGCTTGAAAGTGGTATGTGTAAATCCACACATATTCCATTGATTGTAACCCAGTTATACCATATCCAGTTTCAAAGGAGGCTGGGAAATGCCATCTAATTGTGTGCTCAAGGAGGGGAAGGTATTTAGTTAGCATTTAGCGAGACTCTACCACATGAAATAATATCTAAACAAGGTTTTGGAAATTGAAAAAAAGTTTGGCAAGCAACCAGGAGGAGAAGGGCATTATAATTAGTTGTTGTTCAGTCGCTAAATCATGTCCAACTCTTTGTGACCCCATGAACTGCAGCACTCCAGGCTTCCTTCTCCTTCGCTATCTCTCAGAGTTTGCCCTAGTTCACGTCCATTGCATCAGTGGTGCCATCCAACCATCTCATCCTCTGTTGACCCCTTCTCATGCCCTCAATCTTTCCCAGCATCAGGGTCTTTTCCAGTGAGTCAGCTTTTGGCATCAGTTGGCCAGGGTGTCAGAGCTTCAGCTTCAGCATCAGCCCACAAACATTTATTGAGTGCCTACTCTGTGCAGCATATTAAAAAGCAAAGACATAACTTTGTCAACAAAGGTCCGTCTAGTCAAGGCTATGGTTTTTCCAGTGGTCATGTATGGATGTGAGAGTTGGACTGTAAAGAAAGCTGAGCGCTAAAGAATTGATGCTTTTGAACTGTGGTGTTGGGGAAGACTCTTGAGAGTCCCTTGGACTGCAAGGAGATCCAACCAGTCCCTCCTAAAGGAGATCAGTCCTGGGTGTTCATTGGAAGGACTGATGTTAAAGCTGAAACTCCAATACTTTGGCTACCTGTTGCGAAGAGCTGACTCATTTGAAAAGACCCTGATGCTGGGAGGGATTGGGGGCAGGAGGAGAAGGGGATGACAGAGGATGAGATGGTTGAATGGTGTCACCGACTCAATGGACATGGGTTTGGGTGGACTCCGGGAGTTGGTGATGGACAGGGAGGCCTGGCGTGCTGCGGTTCGTGGGGTCGCAGAGTCGGACACCACTGAGCGACTGAACTGAACTGAACTATGTGCAGTAGTGAGTGCTGTGGATACAGAGATGAATAAAACCTTCAGGAAGCCCCAGTGTGATTTTGAGTGCTTACTATGTACTAGTTTCTGTGCTAGTTACTAGCGACATAAAAATGAAAAAGAGATCTCATAGTCTCATGGAGAGGCAGGTATATGAAGAAGTGACAATATAACAAATAATTATTAAATGGAAGTACTAATATGTATAAAATCAGGAAATTATGTTGAGTGAAGAAAATCAGTCCCAAAAGATGACATACTATGATTCCATTTATGTAACATTCTTAAAATGACAAAATTATGGAGATAGAGAACAGAAAAGTGTCCAGGGGCTGAAGAAGGGGTGAGGGAAGGTGGGAAGTAGGTGTGGCTATAAAAGGGTATCATGAAGGATCCGTGTGGATGGAAGTTTCTCTACCCTGACTGCATCCATGTCAATACCCTGTCAATACTATTGCATGATAGTTTTGCAAGATGGGAAATTGAGTAAAGAGTACATCACATTTTTGTTCTTGCAGCTTCATGTGAAACTACAGTTACCTCAAAGTGTTTAGTTAAGAAAGTAACTTTAGTTAAGAAAAAAACTTAAAAAAAAATACATAGATTCATGAGGTTCCATGTTGACTGCTGATTTGAACAGCTAGGTTTAGGTGGTTCTGAGAATCCATATTATTAAGTTCCTTAGGCTTCATGATTTTGAGCCATGTTGGCAATCTGTAGTCCTAGAGGTATTGCTTCACTTTTTTGCCTCCATTGTATGTGTATGGGAATGGGTACATGAGGATAATCATGAGCTTCAAACCATACCTTCTTCAAATAAGAAATGATTTAGGAACATTTGTCAGGCCAGAAGTATTTTTTTTTTTAATCAAGTACTTTTTAAAGAATTTGATGGGAACCTGAGGCCTACTCCTCCACAGAATACCATACACCAAAAAATTACATAGTTTCAGATGTTGCCCTGATATCCTAAACTTTCTTGATAAGTTTATGGTTATGTTAAACTAACTTCTGTGTCTTGATTAAACTCCCTTCCTTTCTTTCTACTTTTTAATTCAAATTACTAAGATGTTTTAAATATAATTTTAAACTTCTGAAATCGGGTGGAGAGGGAGGTGGGAGGGGGGATCGGGATTGGGAATAAAGACCTGCCCTCTGTAGTTGAAAAAAAAAAAAAAAAAAAACTTCTGAAATAATATTCTTCTAAAAAGAATGTGCTTCATGACTTTTGGGAGAGAATCTCAATGGCCATAGATGCTACATAGCTTTCTGAGAAGATAAGTGACTCCAGTTTAATTAGTTTTAGACACTCCTACATCTGGGTACCAGAGACATATGTATCCAATGCTAGAAACATTTTTGCATTTGTCCTTTTAGGATCAAAACACTGTTGTGAATTTCTTTTACTATACCTACTTAGTTGTAGACTAGTGGTTGATGTCATTTTAGGACATGTATTCATCATTTATTTTCTTCTTGGACAGCTTTCAGTGGACACCCTGCAGTTTCTGCTCTTCTTACATATACAGCAGTTAAACAAGGTCTCCTTGAGGACATCTTTGATTGGAGAAGAGTGGCCTAGTCCCAAACACAGATCTCAGTCTCCTGACCTGACTGAAAAATCCAGTTGTCATAAGGTACTGTTTAAATTATGGTCTCTTTCTCTGAAAGGGACAATTTTCGAGGGAGATATATTGCCTTCATTAAAAATTACTTTGAATAACTTATATAAGCCAGAGATTTGCTGGGTTGTTTTGTTTTGCTTTTTACTTTTTTTCCTATTTATAAAACAAAATCAACATGTGCAGTCTTAATAACATAGAGAAGTGATTTCAGTTCCTTCAATGACACAAAAATCACTTAGATAATTTTCTGGCAAATCATTTACTTTACTCTTAATTAGTGTTCACATTTTTGCAAATGTTGATGAATTCAATTTCACTTGATTGTAGGCAAGTCAGTTAACTTCTCTTGCTTGGCTTCTTTTCTCTACACGGTGATGATAATGCCTATTTCTGAGTGGCTGTGAGAATTCAGTAACATGTAGCACATGACTTGTTGCACAGTAAGCGCCAGTATATGGTGACTTTAGTTTGTGTATGGCCTCTCCCAGCAACTGACTGGACCAGGGATGGACACTTGACTAGAGTAACCCATTCCTTGGCATGAATTTGAAGTTGATCTGATTTGAAATGGTGACCATGGCCCAAACAATACCCCTAGGGGTTGAAGAAATTACCAACTGGTGATGGGTATTTGAGCTGGTAGCTCATGTGGCACTGAGACCAGCACAGCTACCACATTTGTGAGTGACCTGGAGTTGTGACGGATTAGAAACTCTGAGGGAATCAGAGAAAAAGAAGAGAATGGGACAGATATGCACACAGTCCTGGGAGAGGGAGAGGTTCAAACTGGCTTTCCAGTTCCAGTTCTGATGAGGCCTTCCTGTACTTCCATTTGGGAGATGACTGTGTGTCCCTGCAGTAAATCTCCCTTCACTTGAATTAACTTGTGTTCCCTGTGCCAGTGAAAGTTACTACCAGCCAGCCACCCACGCTCTCTTTATCACTGCCCATACCTACATAGTTGTCAAGCCTTACTGATTCTGATTCCAAAATAACTTTAAAAATTTGTCTTTCTTCTTCTTCTTATATAGGTCCTAGTGTGTCTTTTTTTGTTTGTTTTTTTGCTTTTATTTCTGGTATTAGATCCTACTTGATCATCCTGCTTTTACTCTATAGTCCACCTACTACTACACTGGAGTTTCCAAAATACAGATCAGTTGTATCCATCTCCTGTCAGAACTCCATCAGTGAATTCTCACTGTCATTGTTGCTTTCACCCTTGTACTCTTTGGAGTCCTCTCCAGCCTGCTTACTATGGGAGAGGGAGATGCAGCAAGAGGGAGGAAGAGCAGGTGAGGCTGTGGGCAGCTCTGCTTTAAAGTGTTCTCTGGCATCCAAAAGAGAGTTTATTCAAAAGAGAAAATGGTATAGCTATTTTCAAAATAGTTTGAAAATCTCTGGCACACACAGTGAAACCCAGAGACCTTAGCATTTCATGCAAGGCTCTTGCTGAATGGACGCTGCCTACCATTTTACCTTCCCCTGCCAGTTCCCAGCGTGCTCCCTACACCCCACCCAGAATTTTCACTTCTCTCAACATAGCACATAATTTCACTCCTATAGGCCTTCGGATGCAGGTTCCTAGGGCTAGAATGCCTTGTTTCCTGATCCGTTTGCAAAACTACCAATGTCAATCAAGAATCTATTCAAACAGTACTACACTGAGATTTGTTTTCCCCAGATGACGTTCTTGTTCCTCTCCTGCCCATAGACCGTCTTTCAGATCTCTGCTATAGGCCTTATCTCATTGTGTTTTAGTTTATGTTGCCATTTCACTACACAGATGCTGAATTCCTTGAGGACAGGAACTATGTATTACTCAGTTTGTATAATTCATCACTTAACACTGGTCATATCACATAAGAGGTATTCAAAAAATATCTGTCAAATGAATGAGCCAAGTTATTAGAACGTCTGCCAACTCAAAGCTTATTCCCAAAGTAATAACTTCTTTTAAATCTGACTACTGTAAGATCAGTTGCCTTTTTTCATTGGATTTTGAAATTAGTTCTGTGATTTGAGACAGTAAATTAAAAAAACCTAATGCTTCATGAAATGTTTGATCTAAACTTTTGGAATATTTACTAGCTGTGTGACCTTGGGCAAGTTTCTTTTTGTATCTCCATTTCTTCATCTGTGACATGGGCATGGTAATGGCATTTCATTTAAGACTGCTACTAGGACTAAATAATGATAAAGTTTCTTGAACAATGCTTGGCACACACTGAAGCTTAGCTACTAGCGTTACTTTTGGATTACCTTAGGTAGGATAGAATCTCTTTATACCTATCACATGCACAGAAAATCTTTATAAGTTTTGTATAGTCACCTTAAATCCTTTTGGGGGGATGAGGCAAAGTATAAACATAAAACAATTAAAATATAAAGGTTTCAGATCTCACTGAATCTCTTTGTTCTGTTAAGAGTGCTTTCTTTTGATATTTTTTAGAACTGGAATGATTACAGTCATCAGGCTTTTGTCTGTGATCATCTGTCAGATCTCCTTGAGCTGCTTTTAGACCCAGAGCAACTTACTGCATCATTTCATTCAACCCACAGTAGTCTAGTCTCTCGGGAAGCTGTTGTGGCGCTCAGCTTTCTTATCGAAGGTACAGTGAGTGGAGCCAGGAAGATATATCCGCTCTATGAACTTGCACTGTGGCAACCACTGCATGCCGAAACTGGCTTCTCAAAGACCTCTAAGACTTTTTCTTTCTACAAGCTGGAAGCCTGGTTGAGAACCTGCTTGACTGGGAATCCATTCGGTACATCTGCTTGCCTCAAGTCTGGCAAGAAATTGGCTTGGGCTCACCAAGGTATTTATTAATATCTTAATCTATATTAAATTGAATGACAGGTTGTGGAACCTAGTGTTTTCTGGTGTATTAGTGATCACACATCTTTTGTGGAAGACCTCAAGAGTATTGCTACTATAGAAGGGAAAAAAGGGAACATCTCTTTTGTAAATGACTTTTTCTCAAGGCAGCAACAATCTCAGTTGATTCATTAGTCCAGCTTGCTTTGGTTGCAGCTAACAGAAACTCCAACTTCAGTTAGTCCTTTCTTTGCTCTACTTTTGTCTTTTCTGCCTCATTTTCCCTTTCACTCTCATGCAGATTTGCTTGAAGCTTTCCCATTTCTGTGCCTCTTAGCAGAAATTGGCTATTCCGCAGTTATACCCTCATAGAGTTGTTGCAAAAATGAAGTTCTTTTAGCTATACAGACACAGGCAGACTAGCTATTTCTTAATTAGAAATTTAAATTCATAGTAGAGAGAATTTGACTTTGGTTGCAAAGGTATCTACTTCTGATAGTCCAGTGATGGCTAAAGGAATAGGTTCAGGTACTGTATGACTTCTTGGGGCCCAGGTATAAGTTTTAAGAGAAGAGGGCCTCAGAAGTAGGTGCTCCACTAAGGCAAATGCCAGGCAAAATTAATGGGAAAAAACTAGAATATACTTCCCAAATCTCTGAGTTTCAGAGATAAACAAAAAATAGTTTCCATGCAAATGTAAAAAAAAAAAAAAAAGATCAGTTTTGTATCAAATTTCTGTAATGCTAAAATTCAAAAAACAGTTGAGCAACATCTATAATGATCCAAGTATTTTATATGCAACCAAGTTATTGCTCTAGCATGAGGTCAGATTCTCAGGTATATATGGCTCCTATAAACAGGAGATACTATATAATTGTTGATAAAAGAAATATAGGTGCAAGTAAGTTTTTAAACATTGTTAGGGAAAGTACTAGGAGGAAAAAGGACATCTGGCCTCTTAGGATTATAAAATGTGTTAGACAGTAGGATTACAAATAATTTGCATCTTGTTTTACTTATAGTATTTAAAAGTTTTCTATAGTAGCCATATATTAGTTTTCTAATAAAAGAAAACAATAAGAATTGTTTTAAAAGAATAGCATACTATGTGACCTCTCCACATTTGGCAGTTTTCTTTAAGAGTGGCCCTGATGGCTTGCACGGAAGTACAGTCTGAGAAAGCAATGATGTCATGGTGAGACTGTGTTAGGAGGGCAGCCTGTACAGTTTTTGAGTGTGAGTTTGTGCAAGGCACCATGTCTGAGAGGAAGATGTACTCTCAGTAATGATCCTGGGAGTAAAGACATGAACCTAAATAGAATGCATGGAATGATGTGGTAAGTAACTTAGGAGGAGTTCAGAATTTGTATTATGGCAATTTAAAAAGAATATTTTGGAGTTGGGATGATAAATTAGGGTGAGTTGGGGAAGATATTTGAATTTCGTCAACTCTACCACTTACTAGCCATATGGCCTTAGGCACAAAGACATGAAAAAAATCTTAGATCTATAGGCAATCTTGAATGGATTGTAGACGTAACCATTTTTTAAAAAGACAAAAAATTTAAAATTTGGCAACATACAGAAAAGCACAGAGAGTAGTATAGCATACACCTCTTTACCTGACACCCAGATCTAACACTTTTTTAAACCTGTTATATATCTAATTTTAGACATGTGGACATGTAGATATGTATAAGCTCATTTGGATGATGGTTTTCCTTTGAAACTATCTCGTTTGTATTTTCCTTAAATAGTTGAAGGGACAACCAAGAGAGCGAAGATTGCCTGTAATACTCACGTGGCCCCAAGGATGCACCGCATGGTGGTGATGAGCCAGGTTTACAAGCAAACGTTGGCCAAGAGCTCAGATACTCTGGTGGGGGCACATGTAAAGATCCATCGTTGTAACGAGTCTTTTATATATCTGCTCTCTCCCTTACGGTAAGCAGTCTTCATAGTGTTCTGACGTCGTGGCATCTTCTTTAGAATGGGGTTGGTTCTTTTATATGTCATCACAGAATAATATTGTAGTCAAATGTTTTTTAATCTTATTCAGAGGAATTTACCTCATTTTTCAGATCGGTGACAATTGAGAAGTGCAGAAATAGCACCTTTGTCCTGGGCCCTGTACAGACTGCTCTTCACCTCCACAGCTGTGACAGCGTTAAAGTCATTGCTGTTTGCCATCGTCTGTCCATCTCGTCGACGACAGGTTGCATCTTTCACATTCTGACACCTACACGCCCCCTTATTCTCTCTGGGAACCAGAGAGTAACTTTTGCCCCTTTTCATACCCATTACCCAATGCTGGAGGACCACATGGCCAGGACCGGCCTTGCTACAGTGCCTAACTATTGGGATAATCCCATGATTGTGTGCCCAGAGAACAGCAGCCCAAGTGTCTTCCGACTCCTACCACCATGTGAATTCTACGTGTTTATTATTCCATTTGAAATGGAGGGGGACACAACAGAGATACCTGGGGGTCTTCCATCTGCATATCAGAAAGCACTGAGCCAAAGAGAAAAAAAGATACAGGTCTGGCAGAAAACTGTGAAGGAAGCTCGTTTAACAAAGTGAGTATTTTCTAGAAGTAAGTAGTGACTTGTCTTACGTAAAACTCCACGGGAAAGCAAATTAATCTGCATGAATGCTCAGTCTCTCAGTCGTGTTTGGCTCTTTTGTGACCCATAGACTGAAGCCCGCCAGGCTCCTCTGTCCATGGAATTCTCCAGGCAAGACTACTGGAGTGGGTTGCGTTTTCCTACTCCAGGGGATCTTCCCGACCCCCAAACCTGCGTCTCCTGCATTGGCAAGTAGATTCTTTATGACTGCGCCATCTGGGAAGCCCCCCAAATTAATCTGCACATGTTTATAATTGTGCTAAACAAACAAAAAAGACAAAGAGTGTCTTTTGTTAAGGTCAGTATTCCAGGCACTGTTTGGTTGGGGGATGGGAGCAAGTGGATACTCAAGTATTAGACTCCCTCCTTTTTTTTGGTATAGTAAATTTTATTTATTTATTTTTTAACACAAAAAAAACTTTGTATCGGGGTAAAGCCAGTTAACAATGCTGTGATAGTTCCAGGTGAACAGTGAAGGGACTCAGCCATACATAATACACGTATCCATTCTCCCCTAAAATTCCCTCCTATCCAGGCTGCCACATAACATTGAGCAGAGTTCCATGTGCTATACAATAGGTTTTTGTTAGTTATCCATTTTAAATATAACAGTATGTACTTCCCAAATAGACTCTCTCCTTTTAAGAAGCTTCAGTACTGACAGATATAAGACTTAAATGAAGGACCATATATAAGGTCAATCATAAATGGATTACTTTTAGTTTTTAATTTTCTTCTCTGCAGTATATTGGTGGTTCTCAAATGGTTGTGTGTCAGGATCATCTGAAGAGCTTGTTAAAAAATACAGGTCCTGGCTCCTCTACTCTACAGACAGACTTCCCAAAAGTGGACTCGTAATGCTGGTCCATGTAGTGCCAGTTTTTGTCAAAGTTACTAATTCATAGTAAAATGTGAAAAATAAGTACAGTATTTTTAAGTAGTGCTAAATTTAGTCAACTTAGAATACTGTCTTTTATTCTGAAATTGTTTCTTTCCTACTTTGTAGGTACTAAAGTATCTTGTTTTTAATAACATGCTTGATAGATGGTTATGGTTTATTATGTCCACCATAAAATTTTATTTCAAGGGTACTTGTCTTTAAACTCTAGGAGTCAGGGACACACTATATATAAAGCATATATAAAGATTTAGAAAACATGAGTGTGGGTAGTCGGAGAAGATTGATGGAGGAAAAAGAATTTGTGTTGGACATTGAAAAATGAGCAGAGTTTGGATAGGAATTGAGGGTTAGGTAGAATACTTTAAGCAGCACTAGAGGGACAGATGTAGAAGCAGAAGCAGACCCAAGGTGTCCTGGAAATCAGTTGCTTAAACAAGATTCTGGGTGTGGATAATGATGTTTAAACTGGTATGAGTAGATCAAGCCAGAATATGTAGAATCTTGCATATCAGTCAATAAGAGTTAGATTTATGTGGAATTAAGTAGTAGAAGGCATAAAAGGGTTTTAAACAATGGAATGAAGTTCAGAAAGCCATTTCATTTATTCAGGAACATTTATAGAATGCCTACAATATGCAAACCACATTATTAGATGATATGGCAGATAAAGAAATGTGATTGGCACATATGAAGATCCTCTGATTAGATCTGAAAGAGGGAAGTCAGGGTGGTATTCTAGACTGAGAAACTGGACTAGAGTGGAGCTAAACGGGGTGAAAACCAGAAATACTTTGACAGGAGGCTGAACTTGGTACAAGATTTTCTAAAAAAGACAAAATTAAAGATGACTTCAAAAATTGGACTCCAGTTTAGACACCTTTGATCACTTTTCTTCTGGACAGAATAGCATATACAACTTAAAAAGTAGTGGGTGCTCAGAATAATTATTAAGTAATTATTTAGTAATGAAGTAATTATTATCTGTACAATATTTTGGTATTTAATTTTGTTAGAGATGATAGGAAAGATAACTAGGAAACATTATAGTACCACGAGGTGGAGGGGTGCTTCTTTTACAACATTGTCCATTTGGGAGCTGGAGCTAGTTTGAGAAGAGGGTATCAAGTTCTTTTGGAGGCTGTTTGCTTGAAATGTCCTATATCCTGATAATGTCTTGATCCTTAAGACTTAGAAAAACTCTTACTTTAATAATTGGATTCCATTTGCTTGTTATTAGTTTTTTGTTTGTTATTATTTTTCCTGATTATCATTATCTGGGAAAATAGCAGCCATTCTAAAAATGTTTCTATTTCTCATGATCCAGAGCTGTGACTTGATATGTAAGTAGAAGTGCCTATTTTAATTAGATCTCTTGATTTTATTGCATGTTAAAATTAGTGTTGTTCTTTGGACAGCTGTGTCTGTATTGTAGGGGAAAGTACTCTGAGTCAGGAATTAGTACAGACCATGCCACTTATTGTGTGACATTGAAGGTGTCATCTGATCTATCTCCTGGCTATATCACATATATATAGTGTATTTTCTACCTGATAAGACTGATATAAAGGTCCATTAATAAAGATAACTTATAGTAATGATGCACGTATAAGACACTGTAGTGGTGTGTCCTGTACCTGTGTAGTAGTGTGAGTGTAAGACACCCTTCTTAGTGATGAGTTTGAGAGACACATCTTCTAGGTGAGATTGTTTACTCAATATCTGAGACGTGACCTGTTAGAGTTGACTTCATTCTAAGAGAAATTGTTGAAAAAAGACTCAATCCAGCCATCTAATTTTCTGGATGCATTTTTGTGGCATATGGATTAAGGAAGGAAGTATATAAGATATATTACACACTTGCATTTAGATTCTTTTTTTAAAAAACCTTTTTGTTTTGTATTGAGGTATAGCAAATTAACAATGTTGTGATAGTTTCAGGTGGACAACAAAGGGATTTAGTCATACATATACATGTATCCGTTCTCCTCCAAACTGCTCTCCCATCTAGGCTGCCACATAAAAAATTGAGCAGAGTTTCATGTGCTATACAGTAGGTCCTTTTTGGTTATTCCATTTTAAATATAACAGTGTGTACAGGTCCATTCCAAACTCCCTAACTGTCCCTTCCCCTCATCCCTCCCACTGGCAACCATAAGTTTGTTTTCTAAGTCTGCGAGGCTCTTTTTGTTTTGTAAGTAAGTTTGCATTTAGCGTCTTCAGAACAGTTGCTGGCTACCAAAAATATAAACATCAATAATAGTCACAACTCATGCTTTACCTGGGAATCCGCTGTAAAAATACTGCTGTTACCTGTAACAAACATTCCACTTGGTTTGTATCTCATTGATTGAGCCACCAGTGTACTAATAATACGGATCAGTCATGTTCAGCTTAGCAAAACAATGCTGATGACCATAATAGTAAGTAAGATGTACTGAGCACTTACTATGTGCCATGTACTGTTCCAAGCACCTTCTCTGTATTAACTCATTTCTTCTTCCTAACAATTCCTTATCACGGATGAGGAAATTAAGGAACAGAGAAATTTAAGTAGTTTACCCAAAGAATCAGGATTTGCATCTAGTCAGCCTGGTTCCAGAACCTAGGTTCTTAGTGTCTCTACTGTTTTCTGTGAACTATTATCACATATAATATAATCATTATAATGATGTGATATAAAAGTGGATCACTGGAAAAACATTCTTTTAAAGCAATTCTGTTGTTTGGATGCTGCTGGTATTTAGATGCCTAGATTTCCTCACACATACAGAAAGCTTATACACATATGCAGAATCTGGAATATGGTAAGGCACGTAATACATGTTAACTGTGAGTCATAGTGTCTTCAAGTGGTAAGATCCTTGATAACACTAGAAACAAGGAAGAGCACACAATTCCACCTTGGGAACATGGAGAGACAGAGGAATTATTGACTAATTTGAAAGGAAACTCCCAACATCATCCTTTCAAAGTGATTAGGTTATATCATTTCCTTACTGTGGCCCCTCTAATGAGTCCCTGTCATACTTGAAATAAAATGCAATATAAAACCTTTGTGGTACCTACCAGGCCCTTTCTGCCTCATTTTTCTGCCATTCTTTTCCTTATTCACTCTTCTCCCACCATACTGTGATCTTACTTACTCATTGCCATCCAACCATACACTACCAGGAATGTATCTGTAGAATAAAGTTGGATTCATTACTTATTGCAAGGAGGGAGAGAATTAGTTACATCTCCGTAAAAGCATGTTTAAAAGAACTGATCATTGCATTTTGGCTGTGATAGATGATTTGGGGGAAGGTCCTGTTGTGAGTTGGATGCAGTCTGGAAGTGAGGGTAATTCTGTGATTTGATATTATAATAATTTTTATATTAAAGAAGAGAGGAATAAAGGGGATAAAAATATAATTGTAAAAAAATAGCAGTCACTCATTAGCCAGGAAAGGGTAATGCTTGGTCATTTTTGTGGTTTGGATCACAAAATGTTTTTGTTTTTCATCCAGACCTGAGATATGATTATGGAGTGGTTTTGTTTTTGTCTTGATCTAGCATCATCCCACAATGATCTTGTCTGCTATTGGTGTGCTGTGGGATTATTTATGTTTAACAAAAGAGCACCACAGCCAGGCTAGATCCAGACTACACCTAGGCCTAGCTAAGCCTAGGTGCTGAGCCAGCTCCTGGCTGTCAGGAACTTCTCTTCTCTTGCTTATCCTGAACATGTTAAATATTCTTTCACTCTCGAGCCTTTGCACTTTTTGTTCCCTCTGCCTGGAATGTTCTTCTCCAGATATTTATTTTGCTTAATCCACCACTTCATTCAGATCTCTGCTTAAGTGTGCTCTCAGGTGTCTCCTGTCCATCCTTCCTCAATTAGCATTCCCAATACTCTCAATTTCCCTACTCTGCTCTGTTTTCCTAACCACTTAAGTTCACACACACACACTTTATTTATTACCTGTATTCCCTACTAGAATATGCAGTTCACAAGGAGCACAGACTACATAGATCACAATGGGAACCACTCCTTCCAGAGTCTTGTGGTGCAAACCTGCCTGGACAGAGGCTATATCTTCTTTCTTTACATGTCTCATCAGTCAGAACACTACCCACCATCACTGGTCCTCAGCAAATATCTGTTGAGTGAATAATCACAGTAGAACAAAATATATAATTACTGACAAGTTTTTACAAAGAGAAAATTGTATTTGACCAATCATTTTTTTTTTTTTTGGTGGTGGTAGTGGTGATGTAGTATGTAGAACTGAACAGAGCAGTCATTCAGAGAGGACAAGTGAATAACTACAAATAATTTGAAATTTATCCTTTTAAAGCATTTTATAACCACTTGGTATAAAATGAATATGAGTGCATTGTTTTTGCAATTTTAGGGATCAAAGGAAGCAGTTTCAGGTGCTGGTGGAAAACAAGTTTTATGAGTGGTTGATTAATACAGGACACCGTCAGCAGCTGGACAGTCTTGTGCCTCCTGCAGCAGGCTCCAAACAAGCAGCAGGATAAGACTTCCTCATCGAAACACTGGTAGGTATTTACAATGGCAACCACGTAAATTATTTGGAGGAAATCTTACAAGTGTGCCAAAAAAAACACAAAAAACAAAAAAAAACACCACCCAGACTATTATGTTACCAACCATTGCTTTTTTCCCCCACTGCTCCCACCAGCATATACAGAATTTTACATGCCCATATTTATGACATTTTATACTAAGAAGACCAACCAGAATATTCAAGCAGAATCTATAGCGTTATCAGCAAATAGAATAGCCAAATTTGTCTTTTTTGTCTCTTGCTGGCACAGTCCAAAGCTGTTCTGTACTTCCCTGTATATGGCTTTAAGGATTACGCTTTCTAACACATTTCACCTCTATCCTGCAAGCCCACATACTATTCATTTAATTTAGCTAATCTTTGTTAATTGTGCATTAATAAATAACTAGAATTAAATCAAATGAAGATTTGAATACTAAACTCTAGGAAACCTACAGATTCAATAGAAGAGGACATAGATACAGACACATTTACTGGAAGTTGTTTAATCCAAATATATAGTATTTTTTTTAATAGAAATTAGCTTATTTTGCTATTTGAAAGTATCTTTAAAGACTCACAATAGAAAAACACAAAGGGCATAAGTAGGTAGTTCATGGAAAGATACTTACAAAGATGCTCACTATCACTTAAAATTAGAAATGTAAGATACTATTTTTCATCTGTCACATTGGCAAAGATCAAAAATGTAATGTACAACACTAAGACATTTCACTTACCACTGAGCAAAGTGTAAATTTGTGCAACCTTTTTGGAGGATAGTTTGACAAAATCAGAATTAAAAATGCACACATGCTTTGACTTCGTAATTTCACATCTTAGATTTAGCTTACATATATGTAAAGATCTGTTTAAAAGAAATGTTCATTGTAGCATTATTTGCAACAGCTGTAGGCCGGAAACAAGCCAAATGCTTCTCAGTAGAGGGCTGGTGCCTATGAACCTGTTCATTCATGCTTGGAATGCATCTTTAAGAAGAGTGGAGTATATCTACAGGTGTTCTCCCTGAATGATCTATAGTGGAGTGAAAGTAAAAGCTGAGAAGGGGAGTAAAATATTGCCTTGTGTGTTTGAGAAAAAAAGGAGGGATAATCCCACATATTTATATACTAATTATATGCTTTTAAAATTTCTGAAAAGTTATAAAGAAATTGTTAGAGTGTTTGTCTTTAAAGAATGAGACTGATGTCTAGGGTAGGAGAAAACTTATTCTTAATTTTCATTGAGATATAATTCACATACCATGAAACTCACTTTTTAAAGTGAAGAATTCAGCAGCTTTCATTATATTCACAAGTTTGTACAGCCATCACCATGAACAAATCCAGAACATTTTCGTCACCCTAGAAATAAAGCCCATATACACGGATCAGTTCAGTTCAGTTCAGTTGCTCAGTCATGTCCTACACTCTTTGAGACCCAATGAATCGCAGCACGCCAGGCCTCCCTGTCCATCACCAACTCCCAGAGTTTACTCAAACTCATGTCCATTGAGTCGGTAATGCCATCCAGCCATCTCATCCTCTGTCGTCCCCTTCTCCTCCTGCCCCCAATCCCTCCCAGCATTAGGGTCTTTTCCAGTGAGTCAACTCTTCGTATGAGCTGGCCAAAGTATTGGAGTTTCAGCTTCAGCATCAGTTCTTCCCATGAACACCCAGGACTGATCTCCTTTAGGATGGACTGGTTGGATCTCCTTGCAGTCCAAGGGACTCTCAAGAGTCTTCTCCAACACCACAGTTCAAAAGCATCAATTCTTTAGCGCTCAGCTTTCTTCACAGTCCAACTCTCACATCTATACATGACCACTGGAAAAACCATAGCCTTGACCAGACTGACCTTTGTTGGCAAAGTAATGTCTCTGCTTTTTAATATGCTATCTAGGTTGGTCATAACTTTCCTTCCAAGGAGTAAGCATCTTTTAATTTCATGGCTGCAGTCACCATCTGCAGTGATTTTGGAGCCCCAAAAAATAAAGCCTGTCAGTTTCCACTGTTTCCCCATCTATTTCCCATGAAGTGATGGGACCAGATGCCATGATCTTAGTTTTCTGAATACTGAGCTTTAAGCCAACTTTTTCACTCTCCTCTTTCACTTTCATCAAGAGGCTTTTTAGTTCCTGTTCACTTTCTGCCATAAGGGTGGTGTCATCTGCATATCTGAGGTTATTGATATTTCTCCCAGCAATCTTGATTCCAGCTTGTGCTTCTTCCAGCCCAGCGTTTCTCATGATGTACTCTGCATATAAATTAAATCAGCAGGGTGACAATATACAGCCTTGACGTACTCCTTTTCTATTTGGTCATGCCCAAATCCTCCAACTCTGATATCTCCTCTGCCCCCTGTTCCTAGGCAATCTCTATCCTACTGTTTGTCACTTGATTTGTCAGTTTTGGACATTTCATATATTGATAAGTGGAATCATACAACATGTGGCATTTGTGTCTGGCTTCTTTCACTTAGCATAATGTTTTTAAGGTTTATCTATATTATAGCATGTGTCAGTATTCCTTTTTATGGTTGGATACTGTTCCATTGGGGCTTCCCTGGTGGCTCAGTGGTAAAGAAACAACCTGCTATGCAGGAGACATGGGAGACACGGGTGATCCCTGGGTCAGAAAGATCCCCGAGAGAAGGAAATGGCAACCCAATCCAGTATTCTTGCCTGGGAAATTCCATGGACAGAGGAGCCTGGTGGGCTACAGTCCATGGGGTTGCAAAAGAGTCAGACACGACTTAGCAACTAAACAACTATTAATATTCCATTATATAGATATACCATACTTTATCTGTTCATCAGCTGATAGACATTTGAGTTGCTTCCATTTGTTAGCTGTTGTGAATAATGCTGCTGTGTGTACTATCGTGTATAAATTTTTGTGTAGAGATATGTTTTTATTTATCTTCATTATACATTACACAGGAGTAGAATTGAAAGGCCATATGTTTAATTTTTTGAGGAACTGCTGAACTGTTTTCCAAAGCTGGGTAGCATATTCTTTACTGTTTATACATTGTTTATATTTTCAGTATGTATTACTTTTTATGAAAAAATAATTTTACGGTACTTCAGTCACTCAGCCATGTCTGACTCTTTGCAGCCCCATGGACTGCAGCACGCCAGGCTTCCCTGTCCATCACCAACTCCCAGAGCTTGCTCAAACTCACATCCATCGACTCAGTGATGCCATCCAACCATCTTGTCCTCTGTTGTCCTCTTCACCTGCCTTCAGTCTTTTCCAGCATCAGGGTCTTTTCCAGTGAGTCACTTCTTTGCATCAGGTAGCCAAAGTATTGGAGCTTCAGCTTCAGCATCAGTCTGAACACCCAGGACTGATCTTTAGGATTGACTGGTTGGATCTCCTTGCAGTCCAAGGGACTCTCAAGAGTCTTCTCCAACACAACAGTTCAAAAGCATCAATTCTTCAGTGCTCAGCTTTCTTTATGGTCCAACTCTCACATTCATACATGACTACTGGAAAAACCATACCTTTGACTAGATGGACCTTTGTCAGCAAAGTAATGTGGCTGCTTTTTAATATGCTGTCTAGGTTTGTCATAGTTTTTCTTCCAAGGACCAAACGTCTTTTCATTTCATGGCTACAGTCACCATCTGCATTGATTTTGGAGCCCAAGAAAATAAAGTCTGTCACTTAGAATACTTAGTTAATAGTGAGATTAAGAATGGAAAATCTGATGAAGATTATACAAAGGAAATGGGAACTATAAGAGGATAAAATTTTACTTTAGACTAATCCCCACTGCTTACTACCTTGTCTATTTGTGAGTTTCTTTTCTTTATGTCTGTATGTGAACCTCAGAAAAAAGGAATGTAGTTAACTTTTAACTCACATGTTTTATCAGTCTAAATTATCATCTGATTGATTTATGTGATGTTGTGAAAAGGGTTTTTTCCTGTTTTTCCTTGAAGGTGATAGAAAATTAAGTGATTATAGTTCTGTTTTCTTTTGTTTTTTTTTTCAGTCATTTTCAGGGTCCTGGCAATATGCGGATGAACAGAAGATGGTGCACATGTTGAAACTGAACGGGGAAGGTGCTCTTGCTGCTTACGAAACTTTGGAGACTTTTCTTCCTATTTAAGACCTTTCTTTACGTTTCCTTCCAATTTCATTTGTTACTGTTTACACTGAATTTTAGTCTAAACTTCTATTCTATAAACATATTGTTTATAGAATATCAGAAGGCTCATTTTATGATGCTAAAATGAAAAAGTTGATGAAGACATTATGTTAATATTTTTAAAATGACTTAAGTATTGATTTAGTAAACCTTACATTTTAAGTTGTATAATGAAAGGGTTTCATCCTTTCTAGAGTTAAATAAGAGTTTTATAGTTCTTTGTAAGTATTTAAATGGAAATTGCTACGCCTTTTAAAAAAGAATTGAAATGAAAGTATGACTTGTTGGAGTATAAGTATAAATATAGCAGAAAAGCATTTATAGAAAGATATTTTAGTCCTTAACGTATACAGCAATGAAATTGTGTAGAATTTTTATTTTTCATTTTCTGCTTCAAATTTTCAATAAAACTCTAAAAAGTAATTTTCTCCTTTTGATTAAAAAATAAAGTTTTAACTTTAGGAAAGGTTTCCAAAGTCATTCTGTGATGTTATATCAAAATAAAGTTTACATTTGATAGGAGAGTTGTTCTTTAAGATAAAGGAAAACAGTTTAATAAATAATCTGATTGCTGATAAATGCTGTTTCATATTCTCTTTGGTCATTTAATTAGTAATTATATCAAAAGGGCTTGATCTCTTATTTCTAACGTGAAAATTAACCCTCAGAATGTTTTAATTATAATTGGAGTTCTTATAGTTTTTATTTTAAGATGAAATTTAACCAAGCAGAGCATTATCAAATAAAGAAACACTGGAGTAATGAGTGTGTTTTGGAAATTGCTATTGGTTAATAAAATTAGTGGTATTAATTAGATACTTTAAAGTTTATAAAATTCAGAATACTAGGCACATAACTTAATACTTTATAACCCAACACGCTTCATATCAAGGCACATTTGTCATTTTCTGAACTAACCATAATATATCTGGGGGCATCCCATTTATAAGAATATCTGCTGGAGTCTTCATTAGTGGAAAGATCAGGAAGTCGAACTTAAGAGTATATTTGACCAGGAAAATTAAAATGGAGAAGACTTGATTTGTTGTTTGAGTTTACGTGAGATGTACTCTTATTCATAAAATCAGAGGTACATTAAATGCCAAAAACTGTTCTCTACACAGGCTCCAAGATGATAGCATGGCAGAGAAAGGCCACCTAGCAGGCGGCAGGTTGGGCTTAGCTAAACCGTGTGATGCAGGATTTCCACAGTAACTTGCTGCTGCTTGGGCTACACACTGTAGCACCCTTTCTCCTGGTCTAGAACTTTTGTGTGTATGTGTGTGTTTTGAAAAAAATTTCAGACTTAAAGGACAGTTGCAGGAGTGTGAATTCCCATATGCCTTTGTCTGGGTTGACCAATTGTTAACATTTTGCTACATTCACTTTTGGAGAAGGAAATGGCAATCCAGTCCAGTATTCTTGCCTTGAGAATCCTATGGACAGAGGAGTCCATGGGGTCACAAAGAATCGGACACGACTGAGTGACCAACACACACACACATCTTCACTTTACCACCCTCTACGTAGTGTTACTATTGTATTTTTGCTCAACAGTGTAAGGATAGGTTGCCCACATCTGGGACCTTAACTCCTAAATACGTTGGTATGTATTTCCTAAAATCAGACATTCTTGTACATAATCATAGTACATATAATTCAGGAAGTTTTAACAATGGCACAATAGTAGTACCTAATATATGGTCTATATTACAATTTTTCTAGCCATTCCTAAAATGTCACTTGTATTGACTTTTCCCCCCAAACACAATATCATGCACTGCCATTAGTTGACATGTCAGTTTTATTGCTTTGGAACATGTTTTACTTCTGTTTAGAATTAGAGCGTGGTTTTTCAACTCATCTCCTACAAGCTCTGTTGAAGTGAAAAAAAAAAAAAAAGATACTGGGGATTTCAAGGTGGCTGCTTGCTAAAAAACCAAATTGCCCAGGTAAGAGGATCTTCTTTGTTTTTAATTTTGAAAAATTTGGCTGGGTTTTGGTGTCTTGACTCAGCAGAGTCTAATGCAGCAAGGCTTGGTAAGCATTAAAGAGGGTACTGAAGCTTTCCTTTATTTCATAATCCCGATTGTTTTTCTAGAAACCATCAATAGCCTGTAAATGACTGACTCAATTTTTGGATCCTATTCTCATGACTAAGCAAATGTTTGATTTGAAACCAGCCCAGTATAAATGTCTCTGTGCCTGTAACTCTCTAGCCATTCCTGGATTTCAGCACTGGGGAAACCAATCTATGCACCAAACATGTCTAAAGCTGGAACCAAAGTAAGTAAATGGTCAAGCTGATTTCTAGCCTACCCACTTTCTTTTCACCTAATGATACATTGAAAGAAACATTTTTGCTTCTTCACCTGGAGGTGAGTGTGATAGTTAGAATGCTGGGATGATTGAAGAATAGATGAAGGGATGCTTATTATATTTTCAATTCCAGCAATTACCAAATAATTTATTAAGGGTTTTATCTTCATGTGTGGTGCTATGTTGAATACTGTACAGGTATGTAATGTGTAAGTATCATCCTGATTTCTGCCTTCTAGCAGCTGATCTTTGAATTTCCACAGGACTAAGACATGCAGATAAAAGGATTATGTGGAGTAGAAAACTTTCAGTATTCAATTAAAATTTTGTCTTGTGAAATTTAGCCTCAACCATTAATATTCTAAGTGGCCAAAGTGGGTGGACCAATCAGGTGAATTAAATCTTACATCTCCCCTTCATTCAGCAGCTACTCTTATCCTGTTCCCTAAATAAATTGCTGACTTAGATCAGGAAAATTGCCTCTAAAATATTTGATTCACAGTTGTTGGACTGGAAATTGATTTTTTTTTTGGGAATAAGGGAATATATCTTCCTGCTCTTTTTAATTCTTCACTGACTGTAGGTCTAAAGCAAAGCCTCTGGTGCCTGGTTTTCCCCCCAATGTTTTACTTTGAAAATATTCAAACCCATTGAATCTTAATAAGAAAGAAATGGTGAACGAATACTTGTTTGTCCTTTACTTAAATTTCCAATTGTTTACATTTTGCCATATCTGGTTTCTCTGTCTCTCTTTTTACTAAACCATTTGAAAATAAATAGCAGACTTCATTATATTTTGCCTTAAGTTTTTAGGCTTATCCTAAAAACAAGGGCATTCCCTGTATAAACATAATATCCTTAGCAAAACACAATACCTATAATTCAGACTATATTCACTTTTCTCCAGATGCTGCCTGCAAAAACGCTTCATGGCTGGCTGATGTGGGATCCAGTCAAGGACCATGCATTTCATTTGGTTGTCAAGTTTCTTTAACATTTTTTAGCCTCTTTATTATAGAACAGCCCTGCCTATTTTTATTGTTGTTCTTTGAGATATTGACATTTTTCAAACTCCAAACCCAGATGTCTTATAAAAAGTACTGAAATCTGAATCTTTCTAATTGTTTTCTCATGTTTAGGTTTAGACTACCACCTTGGCATGAAAGCCTCATAGGCAATGTCAGGCACTTGCCATTGTATTTTTTCAGGAGGCACCTGTTAACTTGTTCCATAATTGGTTAGTGCCTGCCTGATTTTTTTTTTTTTTTCCAATTTGGAAAATAGAACTAATAGTCATATTTGCATCCAGAAGGTTTGGGGAGAAAAATGAGACAACGTCTTTAGTGCTCTGAGATTTTTGAAAAATATGCCATGAAAATCCACTAAAGAGAATCTGAAGTCTTTAGAGGGCTATCCACATGCGTGGAAGGAAGGCTATTATAGAATAACCCCCACTTTCAATGATTTCCAGCGTGGGAGTACTCTTATTCCTTGTAGCTGGTTTATTCACTTAGTTAAAACTTGCTAGGTCAAAGGGGAGAGTAATTTATCTCTTACTCTTATTGCTTCTTCCTTTCTCACTATCTTGCTAGCAGTTTAATCAGAGGAATTATGAGCTAGGCAAAAGCAATTTTTCTAAGTTTGTTTTTGTTACCTGTGGCATACTCAAGACATTTTTCCCTCTTTTGTATTGGATTAGTAGGCTTTTTTTTTTAAATTAACTTGACAATTAGAGGGATTTTGTAATAACTTAGGAAAATCTGCACATTTCTTAGCCTTTGCAACATCTTTTTTTGTCCAACCTCTCAGCTGACTATAAAGTGGATTTCATGGTCCTTCTACAAACTGAAATTGAGTAGAGGTGCACCATTCTCTGGGTCCTAAGATATGGAAGGTCTCCGACTAAAAGAACAGCTTGGCCCTGGAGCTCAGTAATGGTACTGTGGCAATGCTAGTGCTTTGTTTCAACCATGGGGTGGTTGGCTGGTCTGCTGGGAAGGTGGACAGCAAGCAAAAAATTATACAGATTTCTACTGTTCATATACTGAAGTCATCAGGTAAGTGTGCAGAGGGTAGTAAGTGTGAGAAACAATGAAGGAAGAAAGATGATATTAATTTCCCCTGGCATGTCCCTTGTAGAACATCTTATTTGGTGAATAGTTGGCCAAAAACCAAAGGTCAGTTGAATTAAGGAGTTTAGAATCTATCCATTCTTAGAGGGGTTACCTTGATTTTCCTAAAGAGCTCGCCACAGGTTTTGGGAGAATCCCGTCAGATTCAGGATCAGTCTTGCTCCATTTCTAAGAGTAAGTGGCTTATGTTGAACAGAGCTGGCCGTGCAGGCAGGAAGACAGCAGAGGGAGATGAAGTAACCAGGCTGCTAGCCAGAAGTTTGCACTGCTGTCCACAACCAACTTGTAACTAGCTAGTGACCTTAGGCAAGTCATTTAGCTTCTTTATCTGTCACTGATGTAGCAAAAGTTTATTGGCAGTCATGAGGCAGCTATTAAAATTGCTTTATTGGCACTGTGCCATCAGACCCTCAGAACAACTCTTCAGTGGACAGTGTTACCTAGATTTAACTAGTGGTGTTGCAATTTTGTTTTCTCATCCGTAAACTGGGGTACCACATAACTCTAAACCTGTCTTATGCTGAAATGGAAAAGGGAGCAGGAAGAGATGAATGTGGGAAGGGGGAAAAGGGGGTGGAGCAGATGATTTAGGGGTGGAAAGGATAAGGAAGCTGTTAGGGAACAGGAAAGAGAAGAGAGAAATGGAAAGGGCAGGGAGGGGAAAGTTTACAGTGGAAGGAAAAAACTACTAGTAGGTTACCGTCTAGAAAGACTCACCTGGGGCAGAAAAGAATGAGGTGTTACACCCAGCTGCAAGTCATTCTTAGTTTCTTCCTCTCCTTCACTCCCTGCATCTGACTAGTCACCAGACCCTCATTTCTTGTGACTGTTTCCCTCAGTGTCGTTCGTGTTGCTATTGCCTTTGGTTGGTCCTCAGCAGCTCTCAGCTCCACCATAGCAGTCACCTATTTCTAGGCACAAGCCACAGCATTATTCCAGCCTGGCTCCTGGGTCACTTCTGGCTTTAATTCCCAACTCTTCACCACGTGCTCAGTCTGTACCAGGCTTAGTGAACTACTTGTCCCTACTCTATGGTGGGCCATGTTCTTTGACTCCTTTATTCCTTTAAACGAGCTGTCCTTTTTCCTCTGCCTCTAGAAAACCCCTCCTCATCCTTCAGCCCTCACCCCAGACATCCTCTCTTCCAAAGTCCTCTCCAGACTCTTAACTGGTTCCGTTGCTGTCATCTAAAATGGCTGACCTGGTTTTCCCTCCTAAACCGATGAAGCACATTTAGCCACAAGGTGGCGGCACAACATCAGGGAATGACACCTGTGATTTCAGTTGGAATTACAACCTAGCAATGATCATGGGTGTGGAATTATAGAATAAGAAGGGACAAACTCTGTGGTCCATTTGGTCTCGTGGTTTTCAGAAACTGCGTCATGAAGCCCTGGGACTTCCTGGGAACTCGACTGCCTAGTTCAAAGAGAGAAGTTTTATTTTACAGCCAGGGCTTCGATTCCAGTCCAGTCCTTTTATTTGACCAATGAGAAGCCGCAGTCTGGAGCAATGGCTTGATTAAAATAGCAGGGCTGATGGTAGAGCTGCAGCTCTCCAGCCAGGCGTAGTATTTCCCTGTTTCCCAGGGCTGCATATTTCCCAGTGCTGTCACAGGCCTTGGAGGTTTACCCTGAGGATTGTGGTGCAACTTGATAAGAGCTTGAAGCAAAGGACATTCTTGCCTTGTTTTGTTACTTTGCAATGACTCTATTGGCAACAAAATAATAGTACAGAACATATATATTCATATCTGTATATTCTATATTATCTAAAGTTCTTAAGCTAAAGTTTATGTTTTGTTTCTCTTTATATATTTCCTCTATATCATCTAAAATGAATTTCTGTATTTGGAACTCACTCATCTTCTTCCAGCCTTTGTTGAGGGTTTTGTCCAGTTCTGGCACAGGAATCCATAGCTTAAATAAGGCTTGATCCTTGCCCTTGAAAGAAGTATCGGTGGGAGAGACAGATAAAAAAGTGAAAAACGTATTACAGAATGTGATAAGTAGAGTGAGGAAGAAGCCATGAACGAGTCTGAAAAGGATGGCTTATAGTAGAGCACTCTTGTTTGGCTTCATCTTAAGCCCTCATAAAGTCCTCATTCCTATTGCTGACAGCTAAAGTTGTCTGCCAGAAGGCAAATGTGTGAGGTACAGTAGAACTGTATCTTTTTCTCCTCAAAATGAAGGGAAAAGGAATTCTTAAAGGGGGAGATATGCCCTTAATTTTCATTTTTCTGTAAGCGCAGCCACCTCACCCCGCAGTTCTTTGCTTTGTTTGCCCTATACTCCAGATTACTTTCTTTGAAGATAAAAACTTTCAAGGCCGCCACTATGACAGCGATTGTGACTGTGCGGATTTCCACATGTACCTGAGCCGCTGCAACTCCATCAGAGTGGAAGGAGGCACCTGGGCTGTGTATGAAAGGCCCAATTTTGCTGGGTACATGTACATCCTACCCCGGGGCGAGTATCCCGAGTACCAGCACTGGATGGGCCTCAACGACCGCCTCAGCTCCTGCAGGGCTGTTCACCTGGTGAGTCTGGAGCTGGTGGACTCTCTCTCCCCTTCCCCTTCCACCCCTTTTAGGCTTTTATGTAAAGGAGTTTTCTTAAGATTTTCCTACCTCTTAATGGGTGGTTGTGTCTTGTTGGCTGATGAGGCTTCAGTCAAATGTTAGATCAGTTCATCGTAAGACGACACGATTTATTTCCACTTTTCTTTACCCCTTATATATTTTAAGGAATAAAGTTTTCCTTATTGGACGTCAACTGTTTTAGTCAGTACACGGTGGGGATGGGAGTTCAGATCATCTCGCTTTCAAGATGGCGGGTCCTGAAATGCTCTCTTCTCTGAGTTCCTAGCCTGCTGTTGATTTCCGTAACACTTGCTGTTCTTTCCCCCTTGTTTTCTGTTATGTTTTTGTTTTTCAGTCTAGTGGAGGCCAGTATAAGATTCAGATCTTTGAGAAAGGGGATTTTAATGGTCAGATGTACGAGACCACGGAAGACTGCCCTTCCATCATGGAGCAGTTCCACATGCGGGAGGTCCACTCCTGTAAGGTGCTGGAGGGCGCCTGGATCTTCTATGAGCTGCCCAACTACCGCGGCAGGCAGTACCTGCTGGACAAGAAGGAGTACCGGAAGCCCGTCGACTGGGGTGCAGCTTCCCCAGCTGTCCAGTCTTTCCGCCGCATTGTGGAGTGATGATACAGACGCGGCCAAACGCTGGCTGGCCTTGTCATCCAAACAAGCATTATAAATAAAACAATTGGCATGCATCCGCTCTTTACTGTGACGCCTCTCCTTAAACACCTTAAACAGGGACCAGTCAAGTAATGCCCACCACAGCACGCAGTCACACAAAGCAACTCGCCCTTCAGGTTACCCTTCTGTATCTTTGTGCCAAACAAAATAGGGTTGCATTAAAAGGATAGAAAATCATACTGCCACGTGGAGGCCCTTGTTGCTTAAGGTCTATGTTAATTCACCAGATACAGTCATCAGAGCTGCCATTTATTGTGTGCCTTCATTTTCCCATTTCTCTTCACAATAGCCCTATAAGTGGGAGTGAGGGGCGCAGTGTCTATTTGCATTTCACAAATAAATAAATTGAGGCCTAGAGAAGTTCAAAAGTTGCCCAAATTTACCATCTGGTGAGTGGAGGAACCTGGATTTGGTACAGGACATTTATATTTCCAAAGCCCTTGTCCTTTTTATTTCTAACTCTTTCATTCAACACACTGGCTGGGGATCTCTGTGCATAATGTAAGACCGCGAGATATTGAAAAGCTAGGAAGGACAGGGCCTCCCAAAGTTCTGCCTGAAGAGCCAGCACACCTATCAGAAATAGCCAGTGAAAACAGGGCTGTTATTTGAAAATAATAGAACGCCGTGTGTGTGTGTGTGTGTGTGTGTGTGTGTGTGTGTTAGTCACTCAGTCATGTCCAACTCTTTGTGGCCCCGTGGACAATAGCCCACCAGACTCCTCTTGTCCATGGCAAGAATACTGGAGTGGGTTGCTATTTCCTCCTCCAGGGTATATTCCTAACCCAGGAATCAAACCTGCATCTCCTATGTCTCCTGCATTGGCAGGCAGGTTCTTTACCACTGAACCACTTGGGAAGCCCTGTGTGGTAATTCTCTTAAAAATTTCATTTTGTTAACTTCCCCTGCCTTTTGTCATTTTGTCTGTTTTGAGGGGTTTGGATAAACTGGGGTAGAGGAATGGGAGGATAAGCACTGAGCTGCAGAGAGCTCTGGGCCTCCCGACCTGAAGCTGACTTTTCTGGTCTCCATAAACCAGCAAGCTGAACCAAATGCTCGCTCAGGTCCCATCAAACATCAACATTCTCTGGAGGCTGAGGACTAGCTGATGACTAACGACCACGGACACTCATTTTTAGAGGCATACTTTCAGGAAGTGGTTCAGAGATACTGCTGCTCCTTTTCTGCCCAGGAAACTGAGGTGGTGGTAACAGTGAGTGAGGGCCAGTCTCTCCTCTCATATCAACTGCTGCCACGTTCCATTCCATGGTGAGTCGGCCACAGTCTGTTAAAACAGCCAGAAAAGCAGCTCTGGCGGCAGGATAGGAAAACAAGTGTCAGGATGACTAACCACAGCCTCAGAGAAGCAGAAGATGGCTTTTGACAGATGAAACTGAATTATCATTTCTAGATGTTAGATGCCTTTTGGTTCATGCCCTAATCCAGAAAGCAATTGCAACCATTCTCCCCAGCTATAGAGACATCCATCAGCTTGCACTTAAAAGGAATTTTACTAGCAATTGATATTAGAGGTCAAGAACACTTTACGTTCTTATCAATCAATCTCAGTTCCGGTACAATATTTTGGCATTAGAGTGAGAAGCTAGTGTCTCCCTCCCCCCAAACCCCCCACCTGCCCTAGTTCAAGCACACTCAGAAGAACACCAATATTATTTAGAATTATTATCTCCCTCTACCTTTTATTATATTGTTGCTCTGAAATGGGGGATTTCAAGAAAACTGGACAAAAGCATTCTTAGACTATTTCAGCTCTGCTTCCATCCTGAACATTCCTCATTGACAATTCCTTTCCTTGCTGAAGAGTCAGAAATGGATTCCAATCCTTCTACTTGCATGTGTTAACTCTTAAGTCACACAGTCTAATATGCATAACCTCAATTTCCTTATTTGTAAGATATAACAGTTTGTGGGCATTAAAATGAGATAATACATGAAAAATACGTAGCATCTATTATTTATAGTAGCTATAAAGAGTATGAACACTGAATAGCAAACACTGAACTACTTTTTCCTAAAGGAAATACAGGGTTGGGTTCCTGTGAGCCTTTGGTCACAACATTCTTGTCAATCATTATATAACCTTTTAAAATATGTGTTTCTTGTAATATACATTATTGATTCATTATTTTCTCTGTAAGGCACATCACAGCTTTCTTATGTTTGGGAACACTGGACTGGACATTAGCACTGCCCCTGGGGTGGTTCCATACAGCAGAATCATGAACCAAGAAGGAAATAATACAAAAACATAGCACTAAACACTGCAAAAAGAACTCCTGTTTATAGTACAAGAGCTGAAACAAGAAGGCAGAACATTTATTCCACCTCAACTGGGAATGTACACACTGGGTGACAAATTTTTCGCTGCTGTGTTCATGTCTGGGAGTGACCTCAAAAGCACCGTGAGCAGTGATTTGGGAGTTACACATGCATTGAAGTGAGTGGGCAAATTCACACGTACAGAATCTGTGAATGACAAAGATTGAGTACACTTCCCACCTTGGTGCTTGACCTGGTACCTTTCCCCAAGACATTAAGTGTTAGACCTCTGTTGTCAAGTTGCTCTGTTTTCTGGGTTTCGTTGTTTTACTTGTTTAGCTTTTTCATAACTCTAATACTCCAGTTCTTTTCAGAAAAGCATCTCGGCATTTTGGCAGATGCTTCCTAGTTGGGAAGAAATATATCAGAATCATCCAACCCATCCTGTTGCTTTGAAAAAGAGCCACCTTCCACAGGAGTCTGGCTGTCCCTTAGTTCTCACACCCACCTCCCTCCTAGTTCTGAGTCCCACTAGTCCCCAGGCCCAGCAGGGTTATCCAGAGAGCTCACACACACACACACACACACACACACACACACACATTTTGTTTTCTCACTTTCTCCTCAGTCTGTCCTATTTGGGGTCTCATAGGCAACAGAGAACAGTGAATCACCAAGCTTTCTTTTCAGCCCTTTGCCTGACTAGCCATTTTATCCTGAGAGAAGGATCCCTTCTATGCAGGGGAAACCTCTGTGTCCACGGGCACCTCCTCCCTCTGCCTCCTCACTCAAGCCCCAAACTTCAAAATCAGAAAACTGTGTACCTAGAGGGGCTGGGGGCCTTGCTGTAGACTATAACAATGGGAGAGATGGGCTTATTGACCCCAGTTTACAGACAAGGAACTCGGGCTCAGAGAGGATGAACAACTTGTCCAAGGTTACTGGTTCCCAAGTTCTGGTTCTTCCACTGTACCATGCAACTTCTGCCTCTCAACCTTTACAACATAGAACCAGGGTGCCTTTTCAGTCATAACATGAGCTATTTCCTTTTAAATAGCTTTATAGAGATATAATCCACACACCATACAATTCACCTGTTGAAAATGTACAACTTAGTGGTTTTTAATGCGTTCACAGCCATAAGCAACCATCTCCACAGTCAATTTCAGAGCATTTTTGTCACCTCAGAAAGAACCGTGCACTCTTTAGGGATCACTGCCATTGCCCACCCCAACCCCTCAGCCTTGGCAGTCACCAATCTGCTGTCTCTATCCATGTATTTGCCTATTCTGGACATTTTACAAAAACGAACTCATATAGTAAATGGTCTGTTGTGACTGACTTCTCTCCCTTAACCAAATGTTTTCAGAATTCATTCATGTTGTATCATCCTTCATTCTTTTTATGACCAAATAATATTCCATTGTGTGGATATCCCACATTTTGTTTATCCATTTACCAGCTGATGAACATTTGAATTATGCTGCTATAAACGTTCCTGCACAAATTTGTAAGTGGACATATAGTTTCATTTTGCCTGAGTATACACCCAGCAGGGCAAATAGCTCAGGGCCTGAGCTATTTCTTCTTAAATGCTAGAAGTCTCTGGGGACTTGAAGCCACACAGACCTCGGTTCAAAACTCTATTTTCTAGCTATAGGATTTCAGGCAAAAACAAATCTCTTAGTCTCTGTTTTCTTGTATGTAAAATAGAGATAATTACACCCACTTCCCAGGGGTTTTGCTGGCACTAGAAGTGATAATAAAGGGAAATTCTTAATTCAGTGAATGATCCAAAGGAGCAGGTACTCAGTAAAGGCAGTTATTCTAAAATCCTCCCAAATATGGAATCCCTGCAGGAGCAGATGTAAGAGGAGTGGTTGGTGCTGAAAAGGTTGGAGCCCTTGGGCTGGTGGTCTCTTCAGTCCCTCCCCACTTTAATGATCAGTGACTTAGGTGTCTGTGAGTGTCTACGAGATGGTGCCTGGTGAACAGGTACAGAGGAGGGAGGAAGGTAGAGGGGTTTGGGGGTGGGGGAGGATTACAGGAGAGCAGAGAACTCCTGCCCTTGAGGGGAGCAGCTACTTGCACAGAAAGGGGAAGGTGATCTCTCTCACTTCATTTCTTCCAGGCCTTGTGATGCCCCCTTGGTCTTCTCTTACCTCTGTAAACCATCTCATTTCCTTTCTCTTTGGTGAATGGTTTCCTGTTTCCCCAGCAGCCCAGTGGCCCTTTGTGAGTCAGCAGCCTCCGGGGCTCAGCAACCTGGTTGAATGGTTCTGGAATTGATGAGCTCCAAGGGAAAGCCTGCCAGCACTTTGTCCCCTGGGAGGGCAATGGGCAGAGATTTGTTCCCATTGTTCATGCCCCGCCTCCCTGAACAGGCCACATTAGCCCGCGCGCTGACCCGTGGGCCTGGACAATGGGGGCCTGTCTGGGGTGCTGACCTCTGCACTTAGCACACACCACATGCTGCGTGGAGCTCAGGGGGAACTTGATGACCCTGACTAGGCTAGTTCTGCAGGGTCCAGCACTCAGGACAGCAAGAGAAATCTTTAGATTGTGTGTTCCGGTGAGCCAGGGAGGGGCAGGAGGCTTCCTGCAGGTTGGTTATAAATTAGAAACAAAAGCATCTCAACCACTAACAAGCTTTGGAGGGCTCCTCTAAAAGCCAGGGGTCCTTGCCGTGGAGACGGAGCTGGTTGGGTCTCAGGCTCACAGGCATATCGGTACTATATAGGTGCTATTCCAGAGTTGATAGGGCCTTTTCACATGCAACTCCACATGTACCCCTCATCACGGTTATGAGAAAAAAAGACAGTATTAGTATTCCCACTTTACGTGTGAATACACTGAGTCTCTGAAGGACTATGTGACTGTAGGGGTCATTATAGACCTCTTGGGCCCCCATGGTCAGCAGCAGCCCTTTGGTATAACAGGTGCTCATGCCAAAAGTCTCTCCCATGATATGACAACTTTGTAAAGGTCATCATAAGAAGGACGCATACTTTCAGAGTAGGTGGCTTCTGTGATTGAGTGAAATCCAGGTGACCACAGGACTGCTGGGCTGGGGAGGGATGTGCGAGTGTCAGTGAGCATGCATCAGAAAGACATATAGAGATGCTTTCTGTTTAGGCCTTGTTTTGTGGTATCTTCTCTTCCTTTCTGCCTTTCATTTTTCTGGTTTCCAATTGGGCCCCGCCACAACAGGACAATCTGACAGATCTGTCAAGCAAAGTGGAGGTTTGATGCGTTATCCTTCAGGCTTATCCTTTTAAGCAAATCCAGTTCATGAAAAATTTCAAATGTGCAAAACAAGTAAATTAGGGGGAGAATATTAACTTTAAAGTGGCTACTTACAGGAGTCTTTTAAAAGTTTACATTAAAATTTCAGCAAAATGCAATGCTTATGGAAGGCTTCCTATCAAAGGGTTGTGTTGAGTGAGAACCTATCACATGGTAGAAGCTGAGGTACCCAGACTTATCAAAGGAGATGCTCTGAGCCTGTGGCAGTCTCTTCCTGTTCTCACACCCTGGAAAGAGGACACTTTCTCTGCCTTGGGGCCCACACTTTAGAGTATCCTGTGTGCTAAGTTGTTTCAGCCGTGTCCCATCCTGTGTGACCCCATGGAATGTAGCCTACCAGGTTCCTCTGTCCGTGGAATTCTCCAGGCAAAAATAGTGGAGTGGGTTGCTGTGCGCTTCTCCAAGGGATCTTCCTTGGCCCAGGGATCGAACCTGCGTCTCTTATGTCTCCTGCATTGGCAGGAGGGTTCTTTACCACTAGCACTACCTGGGAAGCCCCAGAAAGATCCTACGTATCACAAACTCCAACATACAAACTGTTTTCTGCATTTCTGTCTAAATCTCTGTCTCTGTCTCTATCTATCTTTCTCTGGTTTGGTAACCAATTGGATAATGGTAATTACAGGAGAGGGTCACTTAGGCTGAAATGGATCCACTAGACCAGGGAAGAGGGAGAAAATCACAGTCTCTTTCCTGGGAAACCAGAGAAACAGGGTCTGATTCATTTTTTAATTTACTTGTTTGGGAAGGGTAGCTTCCTTAAGGGCTTCTCTGGTGGCTCAGACAGTAAAGAATCTGCCTGCAGTGCGGGAGATGCAGGTTTGATCCCTGAGTCAGAAGACTCCCTGGAGAAAGGAATGGTTACCCACTACAGTATTCTTGCCTGGAGAGATAGTTAGATGGCATCACTGATGCAAAGGACATGAATTTGAGCAAACTCCAGGAGATGGTAACAGACAGGGAAGCCTGGCATGCTGCAGTCCATGGAGTCACAAAGAGCACAGAGTCAGACATGACTTAGAAACAACATGCTTCATTAAATTCACCCTTTTAAAGTATTTGGCTTAATGAGTTTTGATAAGTGTCTACAGTTGTGTAACCACCTGAGCAATCAAGATATAGACCACTTTCATCACCCAGTCAAATTCCCCTCTGCCCTATTGAAGCCATTCCTCTCCACCCTTCTTGCTCTGGAACCACTGTCTTGTCTCCCCATAACTCCCCTTCCAGAAGGTCATGAAGGTGGATCACACAGCCTGGAGCCTTCTGTGCCTGGATTCTTCTCTTAACATGATGCTTTTGAGATATATCTGACTTGTTGCATATTAGTAGTCTATTTTTTAAGTTACGGAGTGGTGTTCTACTGTATGGATATACCACATTTTGCTTTATCATTTACCAGCTGAAGGAAATTGGGTTGCTTCCAGAAGGCCTGCCTTGTTGACAATCACTTCCTATCACCCAAAGAAGGCATTTAGCCAAAGCAGTTTCTATAAGATAACTCTTTCACTTTTCTAACACTCGGGTGATGTGGTTTGGGGAGGTACTTAGAATTGCCTGGAATTCCTGGTTTGGCAAAATGACACTCAGACTCAGAGAGGGGAACCTGCCTACCTCAGCTCCCTGGGGACCTTGATTAGGTCCGTCCCTATCCATTCTGAGGGTCTAGTCACCAATTGGTAGTCCTGGGCCCAGGTCCAGCTAATGCCCTATCCTGGCTCACAGGTCCACAGGTGGCCAGGCTAACCCAGGGGAGAGCTCACCACTTTTAGTCTCTGGGAGGCAAGGGTGGTGCTGGGGAATAGGTTGCGAGGTCCCACTGGGAAGGCAGGCGGGTTGAGGGAGCAGCTTTGTTCAGTGTCTCCATGTTTAGCCATCTGGGTGTATGGGCCTCCCTTTGCACTCTCGCTCTAGGCCTGCTCCTGCTGGTAGCTGGGGAGGCCGGCCTGGGGCCTCCTCATCGGCAAATGTTGTCTCTGCACTGGTGGCCCTCTAGTGGCACAGAGGACACAATTCTATGTCTAAAAGCACCTGCTCTGCCCCCAGAGCATAGCTCCTGTGCCGGGAGGATCTTACCTCATTGTTCCATCTGGTCCCCTGCCTGATGGCAGCTGTCAGGCCAGGAGAAAACAACCCGTGCTTGGCAGTCCTCCCCGGCGTCCTGATCGGCTGCCTCGCTCACCCCCCCACAGCAGCTGTTTCCTCCTCACCACTCTCCAGGCTCCCCACACACCCGGTCTCTCCAGATACCTCTACCTCCTACTCGGTGGGAACAAGAAAGACCGCAGGGCCAGGCTTGCTCAGCCCCCTCCCCACTTCCCACAGGTTTCTTCCTGTCTCCACAACATCAGGGGTCCCTGACATTTTGTTCTGGTCAGGGGTGGATTCACCTTCCTCTCTCTCCACATAAAGACTCCTGCATCTATGTCTCCTAAGCCACAGGCTCCAGCTTTCATTGTGTCCTTGTCTCCTCCCTCCCATTTCTGCTCGATCACAAAATCCTAACTTCCTTGGATTCCTCCAAGGCCCCCCTTCTGACCCTCCCACACCCCTCACCCCACACACACACACTTGTGCCTCTGCTCATCCTCCCCTCTCCCCACCCCAGGCTTCTCTCACTCCTCACCCGTCCATCAGCCTCCCTGCGTTCAAAGTGTTCTTTCAAAACCACAGTTGTGATGGTGTCACTTCCTCGATTTAAACCCTCCTAGTGAATTTCTCAGGTCTGGAGTGTTCTGAACCAAATCCAGACTTCCCAGGCCGTGGCCCACATCCCCGAGAGGCAGCACCCTGTGCCACAGGCCTGGGGTGCTGTTGCGCAGTGATCGTGCAGGGCCATCCAGCCAAGCAGAGGAAGGGGCTTGGGGAGACCCCGGGACCACAGAGGGGTGCACAGGCCTCATCTCTTTCCACTCCCCCAGGCTCCCTCATCCACACCTCCAACCCACAGTACTCATGGTGAATCGGTCAATCGGTGAATCACTGATAATCCTTCAAAGGCAGCCTGCTCTTTCCTGCCAGGAATCACCCTCCCTACCTTTCCCAGATAAGTCTCCTCCTCATCCTTGCTATCAGCTCTGATGTTTCCTGGGGTAGGGGTAGGGGTGTGGGAACAAGCTGGTGGAGGGAAGGGAGGGTCTCCTCTGCTGACATCACCTCTTCCCATTTGGTTACACGCTCTCATCTGAGCTCCTGCAACTCTCCACCCTGACCACTGCCCCAGTCCTCTGTATCCTCAGTCACAGTTGTCTCTCCACATTTCTCTCCTCCTTAGACCATGAACTCCTTGAGGTCGGAGGCTGTATCTCGTCCATATATCACCAGGGTGGATGTCTGTTGTTACATGGACATTTATTGTGCACCTACTATGTGTCAGATGTTTTGTGTACGTTGCCAGTACTGCTGGGCTAGGAAGAAAGATTTCTCCTGAAGACCTAAACTTAGGCATAACTTACCAAGCATAACAGCAGAGATGTTTAAAGCCATCTTTGGAAAACAGAAAGACTCCTCATCCTCCGAGTTTTATTGTATCCTAGTGGAAATTTTAATTGCAGGAGTGCATGCTAAATTGCTTCAGTCGTGTCCTACTCTTTGCAACCCTAAGGGCTGTAGCCTGTCAGGCTACTCTGTCCCTGGGATTCTCTAGGCAAGAATACTGGAGTGGGTTGCCATGCTCTCCTCCAGGGGATTTTCCCAATCCAGGGATCCAACCTGCGTTTCTTAGGTCTCCTGCATTGGCAGGCGAGTTTTTTACCACTAGTGTCACCTGGGAAGCCCCTTATTGAGCAGGGATGAGTTAATAAACAGGAGGGGTTTGGTGAGCCATGGAACCCAAGAAAAGTCGAGTCTCAGGGACAAGGTTGGGTGAGTAGGTGAGAATGTCCTAGTGCTGACTTTGGAAGAGGAAGCCTGGGGTACCTTCCCAAGGACAGGAGGTGGAGGAGGCGGGCTTTCGATGGCTGGATTCTCTAGCTGACAGCTGTCAGACATGAGTCTTACAGCTATCCTCATCTGAGTCCATGTTTTCCAAATTTGAATCTGATTCTGACCTGGCTTCTAACTAATGTGTTGGGCATAAGGGCTAAGAGTTCTGTGTCCTCCAGTTGTTATTACTCATAAATTACTGTCCCATCTTTATTGCACTGATATAAGTTGGTTTCAGGACTTACAATGCTGAAGGCCATATCTTGCACCAGGACAACCTTACCAAAGTGATGAAAGGTATTCTGTGAAAAAAACCCTAAGGACACAGCAGCATTCCCAGGAGGTGACATGTCAGTGGAGCTATGTAGCTATAAATGAGAACTTTTTGAATTTAGACATATGGCCAAGTATAATGGCTAACTGTAGGCTCTAGGGATAGATGACACAGATTCAAATTCTGGTAAATTATTTACTCTTTCTGTGCCTCAATTTCCTCATCTACTAAATGGGAATAGAGAAACTGCCTACCTAGCTGTCATCATTTTCTCCACATCTTAAGCCTGTTCCACCATGGCTTTTCTCCACATTTTAAGCCTCTTCCATCATTGCTTTTCTCTACATCTTAAGCCTGTTCCATCATTGCAGTGATTCTCAGCCAGAAATGCTAAATGAGAAGTTATGGATGAGCAAGTTAAAGCTCAGAGGGTTGAAGTAACTGTTCCAGGCTCACAGAGCCACAAGTGATGGAGCCCAGATTCAAACCCAGGCTGCCCATTCCCTTTCTGTCCTACCCACTTCCTTACCAGGCAAGACACCATAGCTTCCAGTTTTGAACCACAGATAGGGGCCCCGGGCCTCTACTTGCACTGGTTCCACCTTCTGCTTTAACTGAGCACTGACCTGTCACTGCTGCTGGCAATACCCTCTAGCAAAGGGAAGCCTCAGACAGGCAGACAGGCAGAGGTGGGTTTCCCAGATGTTTTAATCCGCTCAGTGGAGCTGGGGGCTGGCTTCTTTCAGGGGGACAGAATTTTTTTTTCCTGCCCTTATATAAACACTGGCACAGACTTCCCTATTTCTAACTGGAAAAAAAGGTTGATATTTTAATAAACTCAAATATGATTTAAAAAATTATCTAAAGCGATGATAACATGTGATTCAAAGCCCCCAGGGTGCTGTTAGCAATTTGGCATTTCCAATTCTGATGGGAATACTAATGGCAGTCTAGAAGCAGTGTCGTTATGATTAAGACATTGCAACTGTAGAAACTTAGAAGTGTGAACTGCAGCATAGGAACAAATGCCAACATCCCACCAGAGCCAGTTGTGTATGTCAGTTTTGGTTGGCTCCCCCTTCGAAACTCAAGTTCTAATTTCTTCACAAGGAACACCAAGAGGTTTCCTGGGATCAAAGACTATCTGAGCTGCTGCGGATGCTAGAGCATCTAGTCCATCGCCCTGCCTGGCAGAGGAGGAAACTGTGGGCCAGAGAGGATGTATGCCTTGCCCAAGTTCACCAAGTTCAACAGAGCACAGCTGCGAGTAGGATCCAGGTCTTTTTCCCCAGACCAGCACTCTCTGTCTTACACCACACCACCTCTGTATTCCCCTCTCTAAACTCCAGTTTCTCCCTCTGTGAAATGGTGTTCTAGTCAGTTGGGGCTGCTATAACAAATAACCATAGACTGGGTAGCCTAAGTAGCAGACATTTATTTCTCACAGTTCTGGAAGCTGGGAAGTCCAAGGTCAAGGCATGGGCAGATCTGGTGTCTGGTGAGAGCTTGCTTCCCGGGATGCAGATGGCCGTCTTGTGTCCTCACAGGCAGAGAGCAGAGAGGAAGTCTGCAATCCTGTTCCTGAGGGCTCCACTCTCACAACCTAATTTTGTGTTTTATAGTTTGTTGGGACAGATCATTTTAATAATATCTTAAGCCTTGACTCAATTGAAATCTAAGTGATTTGTATAAGCCACAGGTAATTAAATGTTTCTAGGTTGGGCTTCCCGGGTGGTGCTAGTGGTAAAGAACCCACCTGCCAATGCAGGAGACATAAGAGATACAGATTGAATCCATGGATTGGGAAGATCCCCTGTAGGAGGGCATGGCAACCAACTCCAGTATTTTTGCTGGGATAATCCCATGCACAGAGGAGCCTGGCAGGCTATGGTCCAAGGGTCACAAAGAGTGAGACACAAATGAAGTGACTTAGCTTGCAGATTTTAACAAGACTTTGTGTAATTCTTGGAAAAAGAACCTGGTGTCTTTGGAGACACACGGATGAGAAACTTTCTTTTTTTCAGTTATGTATATAATAGTCATATATATGGTCATTCTGACCAGTGTGAAGTGATAACTGATTGTGGTTTTGATTTGCATTTCTTTAATGATTAGTGACTTGGAGCTTATTTTCATGTGCCTGTTGGCCATCTGTATGTCTTCTTTGGAGAAATGTCTACTTAGGTCTTTTGTCCATTTTTTGAATTTTTTTTTTTATAATGAATCCTCACAACCTAAAGGCCCTACCTTCAAATACCACCACATTGGAGATTAGGCTTCAATATATGAATTTACAGGGGAAACATATAGACGTTCAGTCCAAAGCAAATGGAAATTTAAAATAATTCCTGGATTGTTGTGAGAATTAAATGGGATAGTTTCTGAGAGTTGCTTTGTAAACTGCAGGTACTCTACAGATGTGGGGAGGCAATGGTGAGGAGTACATATGTGTTTTAGAGACTGGCCTGGTTGGAACCCTTGCTTCCCACTTGCTTTTCTAAACCCCAATTTCTATAAAATGAGGCGATCCCATCTTCTGCATAAAGCTGTTATTTATTTAATTTTTATAGTTGACTTTTTTTTACCTTCAAAGACACATGTTTGTCCCTCTTTTTAAGATATTTTCACTGACTTTTTTTTAGGTTAAAATTTATGAAGTATCTGAGAGACATTTTCTGTAGGCCAATGTTATTATTATTATTATTATGGCAAAAGTCACTTGATATGAAACATATTATTTTAACCATGTTTAACTGCACAGTTCAGTGGCACTAAGGATATTCACATTGTTGTACAACTCTCACCTTCATCCATCTCTTGAGTTTTTCACCTTCCTAAGCTGAAATAAGATTTAAATGAGATGTTTTATGTAAATGTATACTTCTCTGTCAAAATACTAACTACTAAATTCTCCGTCAAAGATATAGGATATTAATTCTGTCTTTCATATGCTGCCCACCTTTTGAAGGGATCCCTGAAATCAAACTTTTGGGAATATTCTTCTAGAAATAGAAGAAATGTTGATTGTAATAGGAATTGGCCCAAATTAAACAAAGAAAGCTTTTCCTTATCCAAGAGTGCCTACTGTTTCCAAAGGTGTCAGTAAAACCAGCTTAGCGGAGAATAGGCAGCCATGACTTCCCATGAGGTTGACAAGATGTCAAGGGCTGGCTGTCAAAACGAAGGGCTACTGCCTCAGTGTTCAAAGGACTTGGCTGTGCTATTTATGGGAGCCTCATTTGCTCATGTAAGAGAACACTCAAGGCGGCCATCTTTATAGCCAGCGCGGGTCAGCCCCACAGGGCTGCTGTGTGAAGACAGTGGACTGCTAATCCTCCAGTTAGCTTTTTTCCTCTGCTGTCATGGAGGACGGTAAGAGATGCTCATCCAGATTTCCTGTTTTTTCCAGTCTGTTTTTAGCCCCACGGTGTCCTGCTTTCCTGGTCTTACCCCTTTAAATGTACTCTTTAAGGGAGTCCATCTGTGTAAAAGCTATACACAGTACAGAACAGCGTTCTGTCTCCTCTCAGCCCTCCTCTATCCTGACACCCCTGCTCTCCCCACCAACAGGCCACCACCCATTCCATGTTCTCATCTCTCTCCTCAGGGATATTCCTTTCATTTTGTCCTACTTGCTCAATTAAGATATACTCATCGAGAGCCTGTTCTAGGTATTGGGGATAGAGCAGTGACTAAGAAGAAGTTGAAAATTCCTGTCCTTAACAGAGTTTACATACAGATGGTACTTATGACCTTAGTATGCGCATCAGGGCTTATGTGTGTTCAGATGTGTCCAATTCTTTGCCATTTCCTACTCGAGGGGATCTTCTTGACCCATGGATCGATCCCATGTCTCTAACGTCTCCTGCTTTGGCAGGCAGATTCTTTACCATTAGCGCCACCTGGGAAGCCCCTTGTATGTGCATTCTTTGATTTTATAACCACGTCCACCCCAGCTTCAGTATATCAATCATTATTTTACACACTTTCCTGTACATTGCTTTTTTCTCTTAATCCTGATTCTAGGAGATTAATAATAAAGGATATGTTTAAACCTAACCCAGAGGTCTTTTTGTTTTGGTCACCTGGGCTCCAGACATCAGTCTTGGCCAGAAGGAAGGTAAAGTCTACAAATGACTCCTGGCCAGACAGGTAGGAAGGAAGGGCTAGCGCTACAGTCTTTGGGGGGAAAACCTTGGTAATCAGGTCCAGACTACTGCAGGAGGATTAATATTGGATTAATCAGGGTTTTTTATGTTCTCAGGTTCAGAAATCCAACTTAGATTGGCCTGAACAAGGTGGTAAGGCCTCAAGGGCAGCTCCCAGGGCAGGAAGAGGACAGAATTACCAGCTCCAGGGTCCAAGGTTATGTCCAGCTCTCCATCAGTCCCTCTTCTCTGCATTTGTCTGGTTCAGTGGGCATGTTGGCCTCCATCTGTCCTCAGGAAGCAGACCCTTTGTATTTTAGGGGGGAACAAGAGTACTATAGGCCAGGCAAAGACACCTTTTGGCCAGAACAGGGGCATGTGCTCACCTTTTTGTCCAGGGAGATGGTGTCTATTTCCAGGAGAAGGGGCATGGGAATGTTCTCAAAACAGAACAGTTACTAAGCCCTGTTTAATGGGCTTCTGGCAGTCACCCTTCTGGGCAGCATCCTTGCCAGTCCAATGTTTCTTGGACCAAATGGCATGCCTAAGACTTAAGTTAGAATGGAAATTTCCAGAGCTATTTTAGAGAGTTTTATACAACACGAATTTTGGTGCACTGACAAATCATTCTTTCACTGATTCACTCTTTCATCCAACATTAATAAGCATGTGCCTTATGCCAGGCAGTGTTCCAGGCATCTGAAGATACCTGGATGAATGCAAGATACCTGGTCCCCGGTCCGATGAGAAACTCAGCCCCTGCCCTGAGAGCCTGGGGAAAGGAAATGGGCAGAGGGCTGCTGAGACGTTTAACCCACACAAGTTGTGTACAGCAGCCTTGGGAAGGGGGTGGGGTCAACTTACCCTGCCGGTGGGGAGCTTTCAGAGAAGAGAGGCACAGACATGCAGAACATTCGTGAGGTGGGGTGGGGAGCTTGAGATATATGTTAGAACTCTTTGGGGGACAATAAATAGAAAGCAAATTTAGGTAACTCAAGTTTTTTTTAAAAAAGGCATCATATGATTATAGCAGCATTCTGGAAAACCTGGAATGAAGACCTGGAGGACCAAAGGCAAGCCAGGCAGGAGCACGCTTTCTGTGTCTCTTGTATTTAGTTCTCTCTCTCTCTCTGTCTCTAGCTCTTTCCAACCACCTCTCCCCCACAGATCAGCTTTCCCGATCCACATGTGGGAACATGGCAGGTGGAAGGGTTTGAAGGCTGAGTGGGAAAATGGAACAGGGAGGTGGACAGAGGCTAACGGAACAGCCTAGCATTCCACACAGGGCCCGGGACCTCGTGGCAGCCGGGCTGGACTCACAAGCCTTCCCAGGAAGCAAGTGAGTTCAGCTACTGCCAAGGGAGGGCCGGTTACTCCAAAGGAGCAAGAAGGGAAAATTGCCTGACCTCTGAGAGGGGGGATTCTCGCCTGAGTGGCCGCCTAGTGGAAGAAATGTCCAGAGAGCTGAGAGGAAAAGGATGACCTTCCACCAGAGGGATAAAAAGGAGGCCTGTATCCCTCTCTAGGGCACCTACTAGTCACAAGCCAGCGAGTCTTGCTCAGAGTGAAGTGTGACAGAAAAGAAGAAAGAAGTCCTTTCAGTATGAGTTTTATACCCATACAACCTTGTTCTCCCAAAAGCCCCAGGCTGTGGGCACAGGAGTTAAAGGTTAAAGGGAAGGGTTTCCTCAATGGTCCCCCAGTGCTGCCATGTGGGAGCTGGCTTGCCACCAGCTCCCAAGTGGCTGCAAACTGTGTGCACAATAGTGCTTAGTCACAAAGAAATAAAACTTGCCTCTTCTCTGGATTCAATAAGCCAGTGGCCTGCAGAAGGACATGACGGGAGGGTATACCTCCGAGGTTCCTTCCACAGGGATGTCACCAATATTTCAATTGTTTATTTGTGGCCTGGATGCTGAAGTCACAGAAAATACACACAACTTTCAGTCCTTCTGGGTGGTTTTCTATAATTCAGCAGAGCAAATTTATAAGTTCACAAAGTCAAGAATACTCCCTGTGGCCACTGCTGCTATCCATTCCTACCCAAATGTTGGGGCAGGAGAAATGCAACCAAAATCCACCCTTTAGATTATTCCAGTCTCAATGGCAGAGGGGTCAACTGGGTGTTCAGATGCTATATATATATTATAGATTAAGTGGTCTTGTATTTACTTTGTAAGCATTCTTCCTGTCTCTATTTGATTGGGTAGCAGAAGGCAGAAGGGGTGGGATGTAAGACTGCCTATTTCAAGAGGCTCTGAAACTATTCCACCCTCTCACTGAGGTGTGTTTGGATGGGTGGTCTCCTTGTATTTCTTCTAAATGTTCCATTTACTTTCCCCATCCCACCTCATCCCTTTGACTCAGGGCAGCTGATCTCTGATAACAGAAGAGAGTTGGTGCCTCTAGAAGTATAAGGCTATGGAGCTGGTGGCCTTTAAAATAAGATTTGCTCAGTAAGGCCTGTTCAGTTATTCATTTTCTCAAGGCTGGGCTTTCAAGGGCAATGGTGGCTCATGGAGTCCAGGTCTCCAGAGCCTGTGTCCAGGAGCAAATCAGACAAACTCAACACCTATGGGAAGGTCATTTTTGAGCACCTGGGAGAGGAATCAGGGTTCAGATCCAGCTAAAAATGATATAATTTGCATTTCTTGAGCCCAGACTATGAACGAAGCTCTTTTCATTAGACCTGATAAATGGGGGCTTACTATGCCATTTAATAGAAGCACAAGCTGATGTTCAGAGCAATTTGCCCAAAGTTACATACTTTATAAGTGACAGAGCCAGAATTCATATCCACGTAGTTTGAGTTCAGAGCCAATACTTCACACAGTCTTATCACTTAACTACGTGTTTGGAGGAAGTTACTTACCTTGACTAAGCTTCAGTTTCCTTATCTAAAAACATGGTTATGATAACAGTCCCTCCATTCAGGGTTATTGAGGCATTCCATGGGATGAGGAGTTTGGAGCAGCTAGTGCACAGGGACCGATGAGTGGCAGCAGTTATCATGTGACGCTATGTAAGAGACAAGAAACCCAGATCCCTGCTGGCTGACTCTTCCTTGAACCCTGGGCTGGCATCCAGGGCCCTGTGGCCCTCAGCCCTCAGATCTCTCCAGGGGAGGGTGGCTCGGGGTGGACCTAGACCCACAAAGCCTCCAACAGTGAGAAGGAGGTCCTCATCAGGTGCAGTGTTAGGCCGTTAAGCCCAGCCAGGTGAAGGGATGTGCTTGCCTCTCATTCTTCCCAGCCAAGCCTCACTGTGCTCAGAGGAGGACGCCCTGCCCAGCACTCACAGAAACCCTCTTGTGCTGGCCTATGAGCTGCTGGTGGTGGGTGGTGGGTGGTCCCTCTAGCTAGAATTCTCCAGAGAACAGATGGGGCTCTCCAAGCTGTTCGGAGGTGGCAGATTGATGTATATTAACTGGCAAACCGCTCATCGTGTAGAGGCGGCCCGGAAGGAGGCCTGCAGTTGTGAGTGGGCGAAGGGGACCACAGGGAGGAAGTTGGCAAGGGAAAGGCACCCTGTAGGCAGAGGAAAGGGCAGAACCGTGGGCAAGTGCGTTCTGGAGGTGAGGAGGTGAAACAGCTCGGCTCAGAGCCCTCTTGGCCCCGACTCATCACTGAGGGAAGCATATTGGATAACATTTGTTAAACTGGTCTCATAGAAACAGCACTGTGGGAGCCTGGAATCAGCACGCGGTGCTGCCAGAGGCCTTGCTGCTCTCCTGGTACAATCTGCAGACAGAAGACCGAGGTCCGGGGCAGGGAACTTGTCCAAGTTGCATAGTGACCTGTCTTTTTGTTGACGGCCAAAAGCAGTCTCTTCGAAAGTAAATCCAAGTATTTAAACATATATTTTACTTCTATTTTTTAAGTTTTCCAAGTGTGATGGTCAACACAAAAGAAGTTTGAAAGAAAAGAAATCATCCAATGCTATAATTATGATCATTTTGTTCTTTCATTTCCAGGCCTTTAAAGACACAATTTTTTATTCAGTTGCAGTCATACATGAGAGAAAGTTCTTACTCAATAGCATGATATTTCCTCATGCTACAGGTTTCAGGGTTGTCACCAAGAAAAAAAAAAAAAAAGCAAAACCCACAAATCCACATTCAATGACAGAGTTGGACTCATGAAACGTGCCTGGTCTGAATTTAGTTATGAATTTGACAACTATGTGTTTTTCTGGTGTCCCTCCTGTCCTAGATAATATTTTACGAAAAGATCATTTGTAACCAAAATGAGAGATAGGACAGGGCGAGAAACTGCCTGTTTTTGCCTGAAACCCCAGACATTATCGATGTCTATGTTCTGTTGGAACAATGGTTCTCAGTCCATCTGCACATTAGAATCACTTGGGGAATTTTTTTAAAAATATTTATGCCTAGACCCTGTGCCCAGAGATTCTGATTTCGTTGTTTGGGGATGGAACCCAGGCAGAAGTACTAATACACTTTTCAAAGCTTTCCTAGGATCCTTTTTCAAAGGATCCTACTGCGCAGCCAAGATGGAGAACCACCAGTGTAACAGAATCCTTAGAAATATCCTTACCATGTGGCACGTAGAGGATAAGGTAGATCAATTAGAGTTCTGTCCTATGATAGGAGCTTTCTTGGTGGTCCAGTGGTTAAGATTCTGCACTTCCAATGAAGGAGGCAAGGGTTCAACCCCTGGGTCAGGGAATTAAGGTCCCCCATGCTGCACAGCACAGTGAAAAAAAAAATTTTTTTTTAATTAGAATTCTGTCCTATAATAAAGACTTTTGCCATCTGCAGAGTGTGACAGCTGCAATTTAAAAACATACTTAAAATTGTTTGGCAGGAAATGGCTAAGAATACTGGGTGCTAAGTCATGTCTGACTCTTTGCAGCCTATAGACTGCAGTCCGCCAGGCTCCCCTGTCCCTGGGATTCTCCAGGTAAGAACACTGGAGTCAGTTGCCATTTCCCTCTCCAGGGGATCTTCCCAACCCAGGGATCGAACCCGCATCTCTTATTTACCCTCTATTGGCAGGTGGGTTCTCTATCACTAGTATCACATAGGAAGCCCAAGAATACTGGGAGGGTTGTTTAATGGATGGGGAATTAAGGTGATCAGAGGGAGATCTGGCAGCGTGTTTTGAATGGGAGGGTGGGGGAGAGTATGACATAGAAGATTTATTCCTGTCCACATGAGGGCTTCAGTGGATTTCTGATGCTGGGGCTCAGCGACAGTTAAGAGGCCTGGGTGGCATTGTCCAGGGAACTTGTGTGCAGCATTCAACCCAGCTGGCCTGTGGCGGATGCCCCTGGCTGTCCCTCACCGCCCTCGTGAACTGTGGGAAGCTTCCAGGTTGCTGGGGAAGTGTGCTCCTGACACGGGATGCTCCAGCCCACAGGTGTTTGTCTGTTGTAAGTGAAGGAGGAACGGCAGTCCCCTCTGTCTCTTCCATCTCTCTCTTCAGCTCAGCTTTTTAAAAATGGCCTCAAAAGCTCTTCTTCCCTCTGGTTGGAAAGCTTGGCCGAGACTGACTCGGCACCTTCCAGCTCGCTGGTTGACACTGTGTACCCTGGGATTTCCTTGATGGCCTGTGCCTGTATCTTCCTGAGGCTGCCTGACTCCCTCAAGGGACCGGACAAAGGGAGAGGAAGACAGTTCAGTTCAGTAAACGCCCTCTGAGCATCTGCTCTGCCGTGAACAGTGACAGGCAGCATCATGTAAATGATGAGGTCAGATCCTCACCCTTCCCACCTAAATTGTGTGTCAGGAGACCCTGAACCTCTGCTGGACACAGAACTTCGGGAGCACATGAGAAAGGATAGTTCATTTTGTCCAAGCATTCAGGGGTCTCTGCACTCAGGAGGGGGTGTTTGAGCTGCACTTAGAATGAAGATGTTCTAGAATCTATCACTGTGGGGATTTCCCTGGTGGTTCAGTGGTAAAGAATCTTGCAATGCAGGGTTCGATCCTGGTTGGGGAACTAAGACCCCACATGCCTCAGAGCAACTGAGTCAGTGAGCCACAACTAGAGGGTCCAAGTGGTACATCAAGAAGTTTCCGCATGACACAATGAAGATCCTGAGTGCTGCAACTAAGACCCGACGCAGCCAAATAAACTAATTTTAAAAAAAGAATCCATCATTGTGTAACAAATGTAGTGATTTCCAATAACAATTGACTGCACTTTCTCATTGCTCTGTGGGTTGATTGGGCTCCCTGGGAGAGTCTCCTGTAGGGTTGCAGTCAGGTTGCAGTTGGAGTTGGAGTCATCCAAAGGCTTGATTGGGCTTGACATCCAAAATGGTGTCACTCACGTCTGGGACCTAGTTTGGGAATGGCTGGGGTGGCCTGGGCTGTATGTGGTTTCTCCAGCGAGGTTAGCTGTGCTTCCCCACAGCATGTAAAACTCAGGGCAGTCGAACTTCTTACATGGCAGTTGACTTCCCTCAGAGCATAATTCCACAAGACCAAGAGGGTGGAAGCTGCAAGACTTCTCATGGTCTAACTTTGGGAGTTAGGCAACATCGCTTCAACTGCATCTTACTGGGCAGGCCAGATCTGAGTGGGAGGGAATTACACAAGGGCATGGTGACTAGGAAACATGGTTCACTGGGGAGGCTCTTTGGAGTCTGGCTGCCACAAAGGATAGGATTTCTTCCTTCCTTCCTTCCCTGCACATCTTGTGGGATCCTAGTTCCCCGACCAGGGATCAAACCCGGGCCCCGTGAGTCAAAGTGCCGAGTCCTAACTATTGGACTGCCAGAGAATTTCTGAGGGTAGGATTTCAACATCCAAATCCAACATGGGAGGAGGGAAGTGTGCTTGGCAGAAGAGAGCTCATGAGCAGGGCACAGGTATGTGTGGAGAACAAAAGTTGTTTTAGTTTTGATCATTTAAAGATCTAAACAGAAGTTAAGACTGGAAAAATAGGTGGAGGTCAGACTGTGGAAGAAGGTGGATTTTGTTCTGTAGGCAATAGGGAACCACTGTATGTTGCAGGGTTGGGAAATCCACATAATTAGATCAGAGCTTCTTTTTTTATTTGTTTTTTAAGGACCCTGGAGCTCATCTGCAAAGATTCCTATGCACAAAGACCAGGTTGAGGCAGATGCGTTTCCATCCTTGAATGTTTCCTGTCTTTCCAGTGACTTCCCATCTGTGATTGACAAGTAGTTTTATTTATTTATTTGGTCATGCCTCACAGTATGTGGGAATCCCCATTCCCTGATCAGGGATCAAACCTGCACCCCTGCAGTGGAAGTGTGGAGTCTTAACCACTGGACCCCCAGGGAAGTCCCCAGATTTCTGTTTTGAAGTCCCTTTCAGCAAGGTAGAGGACAATTTGAAAGACAACTGATCCTGGAAGCTAAGGGACCCTTTAGAAAATGAATGCAGCAGGCCAGGTGAGAGAGGCTGAGAGTTTCACCAAAGGCAGGGTTGTGGGGCTCAGGGGGACGAGGGGAAAGGATAAACACAGGGAAAATTTCAGAAACAAAATGAACGAGGTGGAGCAACTGATCACACATGGGAAATGAGGAAGAAGATGAAGTAGAAGATGAAAAATGGATTTCAAGATCAGGTGACGGGTAGGAGAGAAGACTGAAAGTTGTAATAAATCTACAGAATTCAGAATCGTCATCCTGCAGGTCGCGGGTGGAGGCCTTGGAAGGGATGTGACACTGGAAAAGCATTCTTACACTAGGGACAGAAGAGCTCTTGGAGAACTGATTAAAATGAAGACACACACACACACACACACAAAAATGAAGACACACGACTTTGAGAGTCTGATTCAGCAGGTCTGGGTTGGGCCCTGCGACCTGCATTGTTAACATATACCCCAAGTAATTGTGATGTTGGTCCTAGAACCCTATTTGGAGAAATGTATAGATAACAAAGATCATAGTGCTTAGAACATTGGGAAAGGTGGGCATTAAGTTTGTAAATGGAGGGCAGGGAGTCAGAGGATGGGAGCAGTTATCAAGAGAATCTGTCTTGCCTTTGCCAGATCAACAGGAGTGTGGGCTTCAGGGAGGAAGGAGCAGGCAAGTCACTCAGATGCTGCAGGGTGATGAACTGAGAACAGCCACCAGGTTTTATTCTGGAGGGCTTCTGTGGCCTTGAGGGAGTAGAAGTCAGAGTCTAAGGAACTAAGGGGGGAACAGGGGTGAGAATAGAGACAGGTAAGTGTCGATTACTCTTCCCAGCAGTGTGGGAAAGGGAAGAAAAGGAGAAAGAAATGACTGTTACAGCAGGGCTGAGGGGGGCATCCTTCCAGGATGAAGGGGAGGGACAGAGAGAAGGCGAGAGGGAGGGAGAGCTTCGTGATACAGACCAGGGGCTTTTGTATCTGGCTTGTAGTTCTAATTGCTTCTTACCATTTATGTGACCTTGAGCAAGTAATTCAATCTCTCTGAACTTCAGTTTTTCATCTGCTACAACAAGGATAACAGCATCCACCCTATTGGTTTGTGGTGGGAATTACAGTGCTCAGCAGAATCCCTGGTCTCACTCAACTGGGGCTAGTACTGCCTCTGCAGCTGGTTGGGAGGATGAAAGGAGGGAACAGATGTAATGACACAAATAATAATGATATCTGGTACTGAAAAAGCCAAAGGGTTCACATTTTTAAAAACATTATACAAATTTCAAACATAAACAAAATTAGACTAACATAATGAGCATCCAAATACTCTCATCAAGATTTAATCACTCTTAAATTCTGTCACACTCGCTTCAATTTTTGTTGTTGCTAAAACATTTTAAAACAAATTCCAGACCTATAGTTTCACTCTTTTACACCTAAAAACCTATTTTTTTTCAGCATTGCTTTCATCATCACTATTACATACTGAACCAATAGTTGCACACTCCTTGGTAGTATCTAATATCCAAGCCATAATCAAGTCTCCCCAGTTGTGTAAAAAATGGTTTGCCCAAGGTGCTTCATTTGGTTCATATGTCTTTAATATTTCTTAATCTGAAATAGCCCTCCTCCTCTTTTATGCCAATGAACTCTTGAAAAATGAGGTGAGTCGGTTGCTTGGCGGAATGAGTCACTGGCGCTTCTGTTGTCAGCTCTTCACAGTGTCACTTGTTCCTTTAAGCCTTGAAATTTCTTTTCGTGTATGTGTCAGTCGCTCAGTCGTGTCCAAATCTGCGACCCCATGGACTGTAGCCCACCAGGCTCCTCTGTCCAAGGGATTCTCCAGGCAAGAATACGGAGTGGGTTGCCATTTCCTCTCCAGGAAATCTTCCTGACCCGGGGATCAAACTCACGTTTCCTGCATTGTAGGTGGCTGCTTTACTATCTGAGCCACCAGGGAAGTCCCCTCAGTTTTCAGATATTATAAAATTTCCATTGTCATTGGGGAGGAAACTGAGGTACACTGACCTCCCACTCCAGGCCTCTATTTGCCAGTCCAAGGTCTAGCGTACACCCTCCTGCTCCTGCTGCTCTAGAAATTTCTTTACATAGAGATTAATTTAAAAGGCTTGATGGGATCAAGTCTTGTGAGGGCAAGCACTGTTCATGGCTGTATTTTGTGGTTCTTGTGCCAGGTGTGAGTCTTAACCTTGGCTACGCATTACAATCTGTTGGAGCACTTCAAAAAACTCTCTTTTTTGGTACCCTAGACCTTTTAAATCATAATTGGTGGGGATGGGTCTCAGTCATCAGTACTTTTTAAAGCTCCCCAGGTGATTTAAATGTGCACTAGCCACTACTGTCTCATCTCATCCAAAGGCCCATTTATTTGTCGATTATCCCATCCTTAGTGATCTGCTGAGATGAAACAGTGGGTTCAGGTGGTGGTATCTGTACCACTCCAGGCACAGTTCCCGTTAACAGACCATCTGATTGGATCATCCACTGAACCAAACAGGATTGCAAAAGGATGATTTTTGCAGTTCTGCATTCTGTTCACATTTTTAAGCTGGAATTCTATTAAAGAGAACTTTCTTTTATTTATCTGGGCTATTTGGTTACCCTGAGCTACAATCCACCCAGGCAAGGCAAGATAAATGGTTAATCAAGAAAAATGATGATATCTTTTTCTGAGACTGTTTGAGGGAGATGAGGGTTGAAAATGCAAACCTTCTAGGAAGTGAAGATCAGAAGAGACGAAGGGGAGGTCACATTATAGCCTGAGGTCAGGTCACCCTCAGCAAGAGGAGACAGAAAAAAATGTCTGGAGTACATGCTTTGAGGAATGTGGCAAGCAGTTAATTATCAAGGAAAGAAGTGCTGAGTGACCGAGGGTCCAGCTGGGATTAGAGTGTAATTTGTGTTGGAACCACTGCTGGCTAACTTCTCTAGCAACATTCAGCAGCAGACTAGCACTGACCAGAGTCTGGCCAGCACCGAGCAGGCAGGGTAGAAACTGAAGGAGAGGCGGGTGAAAGAATGTGGATGCAGGCAAACCCATCAATACAGGAGCATCTCTGCTCACATGTGTGGTTTTCTTGCCGGCACCCCCTGATTTCCTGGCCACCTCCTGCTTATCCTCTGGGTCATGCACACATGCTGCTTCCTCCAGAAGCCGTCTGATCTTCTAGCTGAGAAAGCCATGTCTGACTGAGACATCCCATGGACAGAGGAACCTGGTGGGCTATAGTCCACGGCATTGCAAAGAGTCAGACAAGACTGAGCGACTAACACACTTCAGTCGGATGGTATTAGGAGGTGGAGCCCTCGTGGTGGGATTAGTGTTCTTATAAAAGAGACCCCCCAGGACCTCCTGGCCCCTTCCGCCATGTGAGGAGATAATAAGAAGTCTAAGACCTGCAATGCAGGAGATGTGGGTTCAATCCCTGGGTCGAGAGGAGGGGGTCAAGAAGTTCCCCTGTAGGAGGAAATGGCAACCCATTTCATATTTCAGTATTCTTGCCTGGAAAATCCCATGGGCAGAGGAGCCTGGAAGGCTACAGTCCATGGGATCGCAAAAGATTTCAACGTGACTTAGTGACTAATGTATACACACACATATGTAAAATGTGTGTCTGTGTGTGTATATATATATATATATTTCCTAGAACTATGTGATTGGTGCATTGAAAATACTATGTAAGTAGTGGCTGTGTACATGGAGATGGTGAGACCACAAAGCGAGGAGGGGCAATGCCACCTGGGGGTGGGGGGCACGGGAGGAGGCAGGGAAAGCTCACAGGGCCTAGAGCTGAAACGTTAGAGGTGAGTGCTGTGGCCACCCAAGGGAAAGGGGCCGTGTAAGGGCAGTGGTCATGGAATTTCCAGAGCACTGGCCCATATGTAGAACATCAGTTTGGAGGAGACTGGGCTGTGACATGCTGGCATGGAGCAGAAGGTCTGGCCCAAAGCAAGTGCAGGACTCGGAGATGGTCTCGGGGAGGCCTCCCCGTCCTGGGGTCCTGACTGCAGCTTCCAGCCTGTCCAGGGAAGTGGCCACAGGATGGCTCCATGTCCCCAGAATAAGCCAGGGCCATTTACAGGCTGATTGTGATTTGTTTAAAGAAAGCAGTGCAGTTTGCCGGAGCTGGAGGAGACGTTAATTTTGTTACGTGGGCCGCATGAGTCATCCAGGAACAAAGCTAGAGATGTAAATACACTTCACACAGCCCTCAGGGTGTCACTCTGTGGCTGCCCAGGCCTGGTTGTTACTTCAGGCAGCTCAGATCTCCTTCTGTGGGAAGGTCCAGTGCTGGAGAAACTGAGGCATGTACCTCCTGGGTCCATGCCAAACCTTAGCCTGTTTGGTAAGCCCCAAAATGGGTGGGGGAAAACACTTGTCTCCTTCCATTCTGTGGTGGGATTTTGAAGACAGCCAATGTCCCCTACCTTGGTTGTGCTTCTTCTCATATGACCATAGGCATGTTCCATGGCCCCTCAACTCATCCAATTTCTCATCTGAAAATGAGGTGCAAGGCCCTCTAATCAGGGCTGTGATGAGGATGAACTGTAAGAATTCCTGGGACAAATATCTGCAGAAGATGTGCTCGAGACATCTTGGTTCTGCCCCTCAGTGGATGTGGAGTGTGGAGAAGCAGTGTCTGTTCTTGTGGTCCTTTCTTGGAGCCCTTGGTTCAGCTGCTTCCCCTCTCTGAGGCAAGTAAACTCACAGTCATCATCTTGCAGCTCTGATAGTGCACAATTCTATGACTAAGGCAAGAACAAACTTGCCTTGAGGTAGCATTAAGGATGTGCTGTGTGCTCAGCTAGTTAAAGTTGGATGAGTTATTGATGGTGCTTAACCGAGTAATAACTCCCAGCAAGTGCTAAATCAATCTGGGTTATTGGTTCTAGTGGGCAGGCAGTGCTATTGATATTTGGACAGTGTGATTATTTATTTAGGGCTGAATCACAGGGGCTGGAGGAGGGCCTTTCCCTGAACCTGCCATGAGGTTCATCAGCCACCTGTGGGAAGAAAAGGGAAGACCATTAGCTTTGTCTCAGAGCAGGCAGTTGGTGCCTGTCTAGAAGCTGGGGAGCAGAAGGAATGCCTTTCCCCCTACCCCCAGAGCTGCCTAAAATATCAACCTGTTTTCAGGCTCCGGTCAAATTCAGCCTTCTCTAGGAGGTCGGCAGCCTGGCCTTCTGGAAGAACACATGCTTTAGACTCGGAAACTTTGTCTTGGTCCTGCCTTTTACTGGCTGCATAATTTGAGGCATGTTATTTCACCTTTCGGAACCTCAGTTTCTTCATCTATAAAATGGGAGTGGGAATAATCTCACTCCTCACAGATTGTGTAGGTTCAATGAGATAAACGAAGTACCTACACGGTGTAGGTGCTCAACAAATGGCAACTGTAGTAAGCTTTTCTCGGGCCCCTCTGACTGGAAAGTCTCTTTTCTTCTCTACACTTTATAGCAGCTTCTCTGTGCTGTCATGGGACTTCCCAGTAGCTCAGTGGTGAAGAACCCACTTGCAATGCAGGAGGTCCTTGGGTTGGAAAGATCCCCTGGAGTAGGAAAAGGCAACCCACTCCAGGATTCTTGCCTGGAGAATTCCATGGACACAGGAGCCTGGTGGGCTACGTCCATGGGTTGCCAAGAGTGGGACACAAGGACACAACTGAGCAACTGAGCACACATGCCCTGTGCTATCATACAGACTTGGAGGTATTCATGGATCTGCCTTCACCTCCTGATAAATTCTAAGTTTCTAGGGAATGAGGAATCCCATGTGCCTGAACAGAGTAGGTGTTCAATTAAAGCATTCCACATTAAGTGCAAGACAAGCTCTGAGAAGAAATATCATTTCTCTCCTTGCCAGCGTAGCTTCCTGGCTCCTGCCAGCCAGCCAGGTGCAGGTGAGCATGTGTGAGTAAGTAAGCCTGGTCCTTGGGACTGAATATACTGTGGACACAGGTCAGGGGACAAAGTTGGGCAGGGGAGAGAGTCAGACCAGCCATCACACATCCAGATCACACATATCTTCTGTCTCTTTAGTAGTAAAGCTTAATGTGAAACATCCTGCCCATCAAACCCTGTTTAGACCAGTGTGGTTGTTCTGCTCATTCTCTGTAATGGGAGCCTCCAGCAGAACAGTCACTGCAAAGGAGTGTGAGTCACACAAAGCCACCCGAGAGGAGAGAGCACTCTTTGTAAAAGGACAAACGACCTGCCAAGAAGGTGGCTGAAGACCAGATCTGGTGCCGTGGAGCCACAGGGCACTTGGGAGGAAGGGAGGGAAGGGAGTCATGATCACACCAGCTTTGCGTCCATGGTCTGCCAGGGATCATCCATGGAGGAGCATTCTTTAAATACTTTTCATTATCACTAATTTCAAAAACACACAATCATACAAGTAGTAAGACAGAATCTGTCCATGTGGCTACTTAATCCTTGTGACCATGCTGTGTGGAGCGAGAGCCATCAGTCTCACTGACAGCTGTAGAAACTGGGACCTGGAGGTTTTGTGGTTTGCCCAAAGTCACAGCACTCACTTCATGCCATTTGTCACCCAAGCCCACACTCCGCTCTTTGTACCAAAGCCTGGTCCAGTCTCCCGCCCAAGGCAGGGGTGGTCTCCTGCCTGCCCAGGTTCCACTGCTTTCAGCAATGAGGCCTCACAGCCTTGAAATAACAGTCCTAGTGAACTCCTCGCAAGTGTGTGTCAGACACTGTTCAACACTATTACCAACATTGCCTCCTATCACTCACCGATAGCCCTGGGAGGTAGCTACCATTATTTTCTTCACTTTACAGATGAGAACAGAGAGGTTACGAAATTTGCCATGGTCACATAACAGCTCTGTGCTAGAGCTGAACCTGAGATGGCTGCCCCTGAGACTCTTTTTTTTTTTTTTTGGCCACACTGTGAGGTATGCAGGATCTTCGTTCCCCAACCAGGGGTGGAACTGCAGTGGAAGGCAGTCTGAACCATGGGACCATCAGGGAAATCCCTGAGGTCACATTCTTGTCTACTTTCCTGAGAGCTTCCCTCTGGCAGCCCACTTGACTGCAGTGCTCCTCTGCTTAAAAGATTTTCCCTATTCTAGTCTGAGAGTCTGCTGCCCTGGAACTCTGACCCACCTGGTTTTAATTTAGAAAAACTCCAACCCTTCTTCAATGTGAAGAAGCTAGCCGCCCACACCAAACTTCTGTTCACCTTCTCTAGCTCAGGTTCTCATGTCCCCCATCTTCTGGTATGGATGCGTTTCAGTGGAGGCCACAGAGCTGCCCCAACATCCCAGGCATCGTTGAATGAATCTCTGGATTGGATGATCTCATTGGGGTTGCATCACTCTATTGTCTCCTGAGTCATTTAAAACCTCCAGGTGATTGCTTCTTCAGAGGGCTCAGTTCAGCTCCTGAGCCTGTATGCAAGAGCTTCTGGGCCACCCTTAGAGTCCTTGCCCTTTCTGAGCTTCCAGTTGACCTGGGGGCCCAATACAGGACATCCTCAATAGGGGAGGCCAAATGAGGGCAGAACAGTGGCTCATAATAGGGACCAGGTGCCACCCCAAGGTAGTGGTTGAGTGGCACTGGAAGGAGAGCTGCCCTCACCTGAAGGCTATGCAGGAGACAGCCTTGAGCCCCTTGAAGGCAATGTGAAGGTGTTATTCGTGGGAACAGTGAGGCTGAATGGCAATCTGTTGACCTAGCTCCTTAGCGCTTACATGAATGTATCCATTGAAGCTGTTCTCTCAGCCTGTTCACTAAGCAGCAACATCTCAGAGGCACAAGGAAGGGGGCAGCAGAAAGTACTTTGACTTTTTAATCTCTTGGTGACTTGATTCTTCCATCCTATTGCTTATTATACAGGATCAAAATAATGCCAAGGAAGGGAGTCATCCTTGATTTTGGCCAGGTCCTAAAACAAGATCTAAGCAAGAAGGAAATGTATTGGGAAGTTGTCAGGGAGCAGATGGAAGTGATGGGAATTCTGAATGCAGCCTGGAAGCAGAATAGGAGCCAGGACAGTTCGTACTTGACAGTCAGCATGTCCTGTCTTTGCATTAATCTTCTCAAATCCCGGGGAGTAGGGAGAAGAGTCTGATGGGTTGGACTTAGATCACAGACCCACCTCCTTGGCTGTACTGAGGTGACAGAAGGAATTTGATGAAGGGAGTCTCCTGGAGATCCTCGGTTGCTATATTGGGGGCAAACACACACACCACACACCAACCTGCCCACAATGGGGAGAGGTGAGCCCCCCCAAAAGGAACCTGGGTATTTTTAGGAAAAGAACACTGGATAGCCAAGGTGATGCACAAAATCACAAACGCCTACCCAATCCATAAAAGCTAGGGCTCACATCATTAGTAATTAAAAATAAAAGAAGGAAAAATTAGGGTCCTCCTTCTTTGAAGGCACAGAGGGTTGGCACAGAGGACACAGCCATCTTGTCTTCCCTTCCTGGAGGGACTGAAAGATATTTCATCCCGTCCTGGAGAAAGGTAGATGAGACTCCCAGATGCAGCCAAAAGTCCAAACAAAATGAAGTATTCTATCAAAACAAATGGAAGGACCATTCCCTTCTACAGTTCCTTGATCCAAAAGGCTTGTGGAAAGTATTCCATCTGAAAGAATTTCCATGAGGGCCACATGAGCGGATGTACAGCTCTGAATGCAATAAATGTCTGGTTCTGCCTATTCATTGTTGTGTTTCCAAGGGAGAAACTGCTGTTCTCCCCATGTCTGGCCTAAAATATATCCTGATAGGAGATGTCCTTATTTGGAATTATAGAAAGAGATCTCTCCAGCCAAGAGACGAGGAGAAGCAATGATGATCCATAGGGAATGGATAGGCATAGCCATTTGGAGGGTCCCTCTGTGGGATTCCCTCTGTTTATAGACCATAAGGCCTCCTAGCTAGGGTGCTATAAACAATGGGCATTCAGACAGGCTGTAGATTGTGTTGGATGGGCAACTGGACCCAAAGGACTGGGGCCTGATGCAAAGAGAATGAGCTCTCAGGGAAGTTTTCCATGGTGAATGACACACCATCCCTTCTCTCTGGCAGAGTCTGTTTGTGCCCCTGTCAACAGGGATGTGCACTCCTAGGATCCAGTAGCATGACCCCCAGGCTCCTGAAGGGCACAGGCAGAGCTTCAGATTAGCAGGTGTTGGCTGCAGACACCTTGGATCTGAGGGCTGGACTCCTTCAGGAGCAGCTCTGAGAGTCTGGAGTTGGTGATGTTCAAGGTGAGGGTTGGGAGTACTCCCGGAGATGCTGGTTTGTCTATCTGGCCGGGAAGCTCACATGCTTGTGTTCAGTCACCCTTGTGCACCACTAGCCTGCTCAAAGTATCACAGAGGGCTCTCTGAGCCTGTTGTTGGATTTGTAACTGGTATGCCCATTGACATCTCTCACTTGGGACGTGTCTTCCAACTTCAAAACAGACTCTTCCTCTAAAGACCGCAATGCTCTCTTGTTAATAGCTCTGAGTGATGGCAAGTTCTCTCTGCACCTTCTACTCTTGGGTTTTGCCTTGAGGTGTCCCTGTGAGTGTGTCTGACTCTTTGCAACTCCATGGACAATCGCTCACCAGGCTCCTCTGTCCATGGAATTCTCCAGGCAAGAATACTGCAGTGGCTTGCCATCCCCTCCTCCAGGGTATCTTCCCAACCCAGAGATGGAACCCGGGTCTCTATGTCTCCTGCATTGGCAGATGTGTTCTATACCACCAGTGCCACCTGCAAAGCCTTGAGGTATCCCTAAATGTGGCAAATTCCTCTTCCACAGGTGGACCCTCACTAATGTCAACCTAGGTGCCCCAGGCTTCTTTCTCCCTGCTAAGCACCCTCTGCTCCCTACATCTCTCATTGTCTGGATTCCTGATGAGATCCCAGCCTCACCTTCAGGCCCGGGCCCAGGAGGCCTCACTTAACTCTCACTGCAAAGGCAGCTTGTGTGGTAGTGGTTACTCCTGCCGCTCCCCCGGGGAGCACCGGCAGCTGGGGGTCTCCTCCTTCAGTCTTAGTGAGCTGGGGGTGGGGCTCCCCTCAGTTGTCCCAACTCCTCACAGCCTTGGTTCAACCAGCCCTGCCCTTGAGGTGCCTTCCTCACAAGGCCAGCCCTCTAAGCACCCCCACACCCTGACCCCTCCAGGCTGAGTTCAGGTCGTGAGACATGCATTCCAGGACTGTGTCCTGCCGCCGTTGTTCTCAGTCCTTCGCTGCGCCCGACAGCCCGCCGCACTGCAGGCCTGGTCCAGAGGCAGAGAAGGCAGGGCTGTCAGCCTGCTGCCATTTGTCCTACGCCCACCACTCAGGAGCCTGTCCCCCTGAGCCCAGAGTCGTGACAGGCTTCGTGCAGCTCTGCGGGGGCGGGCTGTAGTTCTTGTCCTTTTAGGGGCCACCAGAGGGATGGGGATGTGGGGAAGGTTTGTGTGGGTTGGGCGGGAGCCACAGAGGAGTGTGCATTCTATGCCTCCAGTTTAGGCACCTCCCACCCTTCTGGGCTGAGAAAACAGCCTGGAGGCAGAGGAGGCCCCACGGGAGGGACAGGGCTTCAATTTTCAGCTGAGGAGGAGCTGCAGCTTCCAACAGGCCCCATTGTCCCTGGGAGCTGGGGCGGAGGGAGGGGGGGCACAGTTATCAAGGCTTTTGTGGGAGCTGTAATCTGCATTTCATTTTATGGATTTATATTTGCTTTGTTCATTTCCCTTTGTTTCCCCAGAGTTTGCTTTTGGGATAAACGTTTCTTTTGAATATTTTTCAATAACACTAAAGCGAGAAGGCGTCCTGCCCCCACTCCTGTTCTATTCCGATGACTCCAAGGCTGGGGAGACAAGGCAGCAACAGCCTCCTCCAGCAGAGGGTGGGGGCCAGAGAGAGCTGCAGGAGGTGGGGAAGGCTGGATGGCTGAGCCCCTGTTAAGTGTCAGGTGCTCCGTGTGGGTAATCAAATTTCATTCTCACCACAACCCTGCAGATAAAGTAGATAAGTCATGCTTGTTTTTCCTCAGATGAGGCTCAGAGAAGTTGAGTCACTTGGATTACCCCCAGCTGGTAAGTGGCAGAGTTGGGATTGGAAATTGGGTCTGACCCTGTCTTACCTCCATGGTGCCTCCAGGCTCTCTGGCCCATAGTTGACTGTCCCCAGGACCCCACTCTCCTCTCCCTTTGGAGGATCATGTGTTTTGTGTCTGTGAGCTCATCCCCTCCTACGTGTATGAGCACTTCAGAAGTAAACACATCAGTGGAAGAAAGAAAAGAAAACAAGATGTCTGAGTCAGGAGGACCTGTCCCACCTAGACAGGCCGCTCGGCCGGGCTCTGTTCTCAGGGCCCCTGGGAAGGACACACACCTTGGGAAATGGTCAGTAGGCCTAAGATCTTCCAGCAGGGCCAGGGACTCATCTCCGGGTTCATCTGCAGGAGAGAGCTTTGTCCAAGGAACCCCGTGCGGGTGGTGTGGTTGATGCCCTCAGTCACTCTGCACATGTCCACTGGGCCAAGACAAGGGGCCTGAGCATCAGGGATGCAGCCCTTGACCCAACCTGGAATGTCAGAGCCGCAAGGTCTACTGGGTTATCCCACCCAATCTCCTCATTTAACGACACTCTTGGGAGTGAAGTCATACAGCTGGCTCGCCAGCCAGCTCCAGATACCCAGCCTCTTCCCTCTTCTCATAACTTACTCCAGCCCATGTCACTGATGCAGGTTCCCTTTGCCCACCCACAACAAGCCAAATGCTAAGACGATGAGATTTGCAGCAAAACAAAAAAACTTTTTTCTCAAGGCAGTCAAGCAAGGAGACAGGAGAACAAGTCTCAACTCTGTCTCTCCAAGGGCAAAGGGGCAGGGCTATTTATAGGCTTAGGAATAAATCATCAGGGCAGAGTAAGGCATGGGGAGCATGGGGAAAGGTGATTGGAAAAAGGTGCGGGAATTGAAGTTCTATGCAGATGTAACTAGGCTACAGGCCTCTGAGGGTGGAGTTTGCAGCCTTCTGATGTCAAAACATCACCAAGCCAGACACGCACGTGTGCCCAATTGGAGGGTCGATGGTCCTATCCAGCTGGTCTTTACCAGCTCAGCTAGAACTAGACATGTGTAACTGACTCTCAGTTCAGCTGAACTAGACAACTGACTCCAAGTTCCTGGGAAATAACTTGGGTAGACATCTTATTGTTAAACAACATGCCACTTGGAGGACATGCAATTCTTAAGACAACCTTGATTACTGAAGGCAGGTGAGATGGAGTGCACTAATCATCCCTACGTTTCACCGAGGGAATTAGTCACATCAGAATCATTGGTTCTGGCTAGCATCACAAGGGAGGGCCCAGGAATCCACATTTAAAACACCGCTGAGGTGATTGTTTTGCACATTAAATTGAGCCCTTTGTTTGGTTCACACAAGTAAAGTTAAACAAACATCAATGATTAGTGTTTTAAACCAGCAGAGCTAAGGGATGGACCTAACTTGACTTTATCCACACTCTTGTGGCCCCACCTGCAGTTAGTATCCTGGAGGCAGAGACCTGTCTGGGGGATAAGCAGGCTGGATGAAGTAGGAGAGGTTGTGAAGAGGTTGCCTTTAGAGGGGTCTGTGTTCAGTCCACTTCTCTCCTTTATGTCACCTGCCTGGAAAGCTCAAGTTTGCCCCTTCATGGAGAAATAGCAATGACCTGGCCCAGGAGTTCAAAGACCTGGCCTCTAGGCCTGGCTCCGACAATAGCCACAGGACACTGGAAAACTAAGACTTGTCCGCACGCTGGGCCTCATTTTCCTCCCCAGCATAATGGGAGGTTGCTCCCCATGGTTGAGAGCCCTTTCCTTTCTCATTCACATTCTGGAGTCTCGTGACTCATTGATGGTGAACACGTCTTACTTGGCTGGTATCCACTGCACCCATAGAGGACCTTGAATATGATAGGTGCTTCAGTTCAGTTCAGTCACTCAGTCGTGTCGGACTCTTTGCAACCCCATGAATTGCAGCACGCCAGGCCTCCCTGTCCATCACCAGCTCCCGGAATTTACTAAGACTCATGTCCATCAAGTCGGTGATGCCATCCAGCCATCTCATCCTCTGTCGTCCTCTTCTCCTCCTGCCCCCAATCCCTCCTAGCATCAGGGTCTTTTCCAATGAGTCAACTCTTCGCATCAGGTGGCCAAAGTATTGGAGTTTCAACTTCAGCATCAGTCCTTCCAATGAACACCCAGGACTGATCTCCTTTAGGATGGACTGGTTGCATCTCAGGTTTATTGTCAAAGGAAATTAATTTGGAGGTTTAAGCAGGATTTGTGGGAGTATGTTTTGGTTAGAAATTGACTTGGGACTGTTGAAATGTAGGGAAGAAAAGATGTTCTCCTGGGAGATCTATTACATGAGCAACTTATTTAAAGCAGTGTCTCAGAATTTGTTTTTAATCACGTGTCACACAACCCTGGAGGAACATGTGCTGAACTGGCTGACGGAAAACAAGCTGTTGGAGCCAAACCAGGGAGTGCAGGGACATGTGCCAGGCAGAGGTGTGAGCTGGGAGGAAGGCGGAGGCCTTCTAGACACAGACCTGAGCGTGGAGGGCTGGCTTGGAGACACACACTGGGGTCATTCTGCATTAAAAAGAGCCACTGGCTTCGGGGGGGTATATTGTGCACAGCTATATGGAAATAATTAATTACAGCTGCCTTGGGGTAGGTAGAGAAGCCTTCCTGGGAGGTTATACTTGACTTAAGGCAATGTTGAAAGGAATTTAGGGATTTATCTGGCTACTGAGCCAGTTCTGGAGCTTTCTAAGAGAAGATAATGATTGCCTTCAGGGATGGGAGCTATTGTTCCAGAGCTTAGAGCAGCCCCTGGCACATGATGGATGCTGCTGGGTGTTCCACAGAATCTGGGCTGGCTCCACAGGGGGAAAACTCATTGTGGGTTTCAACTCAGACCGGACCACATCCCCAGTGCTACTTCCTCAGTTCTGAGGCTGCCCCGAGAGGAATTAGTAAATATGCTTGATACTATGCAACATTAGTATTTATATTCTATTTTATTCTTTTCTGTCTTCTCCAAATTCACTACCTTGAATATTGTTATTTTAGATTCAGGAAATAGTCTAATTTTAAAAGCCTGTTTCAAATGAGAGAGACCCAAGTCGAGTTCAGAGAGTGGTTTACCATTCATCCAGTCATGGACAATGTCAAGAAAACTACTCTGCTTTTCTCCTTTCTCAGATAACCATGCTAGTTACTCCCACTATTGACTGAAAGCCTGACACGGAGGAGCTTCCTACCGTCAAAAGGCATTGCAGTCTCAGAATAGGGTTCCTGCGCTCACCCCGGGGCCCAGGCTGCAGGTCAGACCCCATGAGTCTCAGCTGTAGCCTCTGACTCTAGAAGGCAGAAAAAAACCTTACTGTGCACTGAGGTTGGTGGCTCATGTCCAGGGTACCTGGGAGTCAGTGAGAGCCAAGTGCAATCCCCTGGAGCTTGCATGTCTCTGACTCGAAATCCTTGCCAAGCAGAGCTGCCAGAGGTGGCTCTGCAGAGATGGGAAGACTCTCAGGGTTGAGCCAGCAGTGCGCCACAAAGCACCAATGCTGTGCCCCTTCCGCAGTCTAGCTGGGCTCTCCACATCCCAGCTCCTGTGCTAGGGCTAAAGTTCATTCTCCTTCCCGGCCTGGGTCAGCTTCCCCAAGGTCCCCCTGGACCCCACCTTTGGTTTCCCCTGCTGTCCGGAGGACCAATCTGTGTCTTGCTTACACCTGGCCCCAGGGAACCTCCAGGGAACCTTGTGGGAGTTCCTTTGTTCCAAACTGTTGGCCCATGAGCCAGCCTGCAGCAACTCTTACCACCTTTCTCTCTCCTGGCAAAAATAAGCCCAACCCCAGTTACCGGTGCCCAGTTGAGCCCCAAGGCTACAGGTTCCCATCACCAGCCACTGTTCTCTGGAGTCCTCCTAAGAGAGCAGCCCATTGTGCAAACTGCAGCCTCCGAGAGGCCTGGGCAGGGATAGGGGAAGTTTTCATTGTTACGTTTGTGTGCGCAGGACTTTTGCCAGTGCAGGGAATGGAGACCCATTCACCCTAGTCTGAGTAAAGAGGATTTATTATAAGGCTCCATGTCGAAGATTTAAGGACATCTCAAGGAAATCTGGGCACAGGAAACACATGAGGGTTTTGTGTCCAGAATTCTGAATGTTCTGTATTCAAAACAACTCTAGTTTCTGAGAAGTAATTCTAAGAACCTCCAATTCAGGGGTTGCAAGCAGCAGTGTTGCAGGAAGGGGGACCCCTTCCAGGGCCCGAAACTGGGCTCTTGTCTAACACTCGGAAATGAATTGTCCAAGGAGACACATGCTGACAAAGCAAGAGATTTTATTGGGAAAGGGCACCCGGGTGGAGAGCAGTAGGTAAGGGAACCCAGGAGAACTGCTCTGCCGCGTGGCTCGCAGTCTTGGGTTTTATGGTGATGGGATTAGTTTCCGGGTGGTCTTTGGCCGATCATTCTAATTCAGAGTCTTTCCTGGTGGTGCACGCATCGCTCAGCCAAGACGGATGCTAGCAAGAGGGATTCTGGGAAGTGGACGGACAGGTAGTGTCTCCTCTCGATCTTTCCCGAACTCTTCCGGCTGGTGGTGGCCTATTAGTTCCGTATTCCTTATCAGGATCTCCTGCCATAAAACAACTCATGCAAATGGTTACTATGGTGCCTGGCCAGGGTGGGCGGTTTCAATCAGTGTGCTTCCCCTAACAGCAGTACTCACATGTGCCAGGCAGGTAACATAAATGTGAGGCTGGCCAGATAGAGCCAAGTGGAGCGTGGTGCAGGCTGGATGGGAAAACACAAGGCCTGTGTAAAGAGGCAGCACCCCAACTCCAGCAGACTGCAGCCACACAGACCCTGTGTTACTTCTGGCTGGATTTTAATGTGAAATCTCCCAAATTTTAAAGATTGGTAACAGACTCACAAAAATGCAGACCATCATGAGGTCAGATCCCATGACAGTCTTCTTCCCTGACTCCCAGTTATTCTCTCTTTCAATTGCTTGTCCTCTACCAGCTGGTGAATTCTCTCTTTAGTTCCTATTTAGGCTCCTAAAACAGGAAAACTAATTGGCTTGGCTCTTCCTTTTGGAAGAGATCAGGCCAGACCATGACTGGTTGGTTGCCTTCAGGTCAGGCCTATTCCTCCTATCTAGTGCAATCAGCTTTGGTCAGCAGGCAGCAAGGGGTGGGGGCAAGATGTGCTCTAAACCAGCACAGCTACAGTTGGGTGGGCCCTGCAAACATGTCTAGTCCACAGATGCTATCTCAATCTCCAAACAGCCTGTATCTGTCAGCATTCTCCAGAAAAACAGAATAGTAAGCAGAATATATACATATATATATATATGAATATATATATATTTATACACACACATACACACACACACACACACACACACACACACACAGAGGCATATCTTGGAGATAGTGGAAGTTTGGTTGCAATCCACCACAATAAAGCAAATATCACAGTAGACTCAGTCATGTGAGCTTTTTCAGTTTCCCTAAACATATAAAAGTACACTCACCTAGAGCCAGACATCCTGGAATGTGAAGTCAAGTGGGCCTTAGGAAGCATCACTATGAACAAAGCTAGTGGAGGTGATGGAGTTTCAGTTGAGCTATTTCAAATCCTGAAAGAAATCATGTCGTGAAAGTGCTGCACTCCATATGTCACCAAATTTGGAAAACTCAGCAGTGGCCACAGGACTGGAAAAGGTCAGTTTTCATTCCAATCCCAAAGAAAGGCAATGCCAAAAAATTCTCAAACTACTGTACAATTGCACTCATCTCACACGCTAGTAAAGTAACGCTCAAAATTCTCCAAGCCAGGCTTCAGCAATACATGAACCGTGAACTTCCAGATGTTCAAGGTGGTTTTAGAAAAGGCAGAGGAACCAGAGATTAAATTGCCAACATCCTCTGCATCATCGAAAAAGCAAGAGAGTTCCAGAAAAACATCTATTTCTGCTTTATTGACTATGCCAAAGTCTTTGACTGTGTGGATCACAATAAACTGTGGAAAATTCTGAAAGAGATGGGAATACCAGATCACCTGACCTGCCTCTTGAGAAACCTGTATGAAGGTCAGGAAGCAACAGTTAGAACTGGACATGGACCAACAGACTGGTTCCAAATAGGAAAAGGAGTATGTCAAGGCTGTATATTGTCACCCTGCTTTTTTAACTTATATGCAGAATACCTCATGAGAAACGCTTGACTGGATGAAGCACAAACTGGAATTAAGATTGCTGGGAGAAATATCAATAACCTCAGATATGCAGATGACACCACCCTTATGGCAGAAAGTGAAGAGGAACTAAAGAGACTCTTGATGAAAGTGAAAGAGGAGAGTGAAAAAGTTGGCTTAAAGCTCAACATTCAGAAAACTAAGATCATGGCATCTGGTCCCATCACTTCATGGCAAATAGATGGGGAAACAGTGGAGACAGTAGCTGACTTTGTTTTTCTGGGCTCCAGAATCACTGCAGATGGTGATTGCAGCCATGAAATTGAAAGATGCTTACTCCTTGGAAGGAAAGTTATGACCAACCTAAATAGCATATTAAAAAGCAGAGACATTACTTTGCCAACAAAGGTCCGTCTAGTCAAGGCTATGGTTTTTCCAGTGGTCATGTATGGATGTGAGAGTTGACTGTGAAGAAAGCTGAGCACTGAGGAAGGAGGAGGAGGAGAGGTGGATGACAGAGGATGAGATGGTTGGATGGTGTCACCGACTCAATGGACATGGGTTTGGGTGGACTCTGGGAGTTGCTGATGAACAGGGAGGCCTGGCGTGCTGCGGTTCATGGGGTGGCAAAGAGTTGGACACAACTGAGCGACTGAACTGAACTGTAGTCTATCAAGTGTGTAATAGCATTATGTCTAAAATGTACCTAATTTAATTTTAAAATACTTTATCACTAAGAAATGCTAACCATCATCTAGCCTCCAGCAAGTTGTAATCTTTCTACAGTAGTAACTTGAAAGATCACTGATCACAGGTCATCATCACAAATAAAATAATAATGAAAAAGTTTGAAAGATCACCAGCATTACCAGAATGTGACACAGAAATATGAAGTGAGCAGATGTTGTTGGAAAAATGGCATCAGTAGATTTGCTTGACACAGGTTGCCACAAACCTTCAATTTGTAAAAAACACACTATCTGTGAGGCCCAATAAAGCAAAGTGCTATAAAACAAGGTATGCCAGTATATTTATATTCTATAAGTATATATGTATTCATATTACATATAATATACATTCATATTATGTAAGTATATATATATGTGTGAATACACACACACAGAGAGATAGATTTATTTTAAAGAATTGGCTCATACAATTGTGGGCACTGGAAATTCCCAGATCCTTGGGTAGGCCAGCAGACTGGAAGCTGAGGCAGGCGCTAATGTTGCCATCTTGAGTCTGAAATCCACAGGGCAGACTGGGAACTCAGGCAGGAGTTAATGTTGCAGTTTTGAGGCAGAATTTCTTCTGCAGGAAACCTCAGGTTTTATTGTTAAGGCCTTCAATTGATTGGATGAGGCCTATGCACATTATTGAGAGTAACCTCTTTGACTTTTGTTGTTCAGTCTCTCAGTTGTGTCTGACTCTTTGCGACCCCATGGATTGCAGCACGCCAGTCTTCCCTGTCCTTTACCATCTCCCAGAGTTTGCTCAAACTCATGTCCATTGAGTTGGTGATGCCATCCAACCATCTCATCCTCGGTCGTCCCTTTCTCCTAATGTCAAATGATTATAGATGTTAACCACATCTACGTATAGCCTTCACAGAGATACCTGCGTGCTTGATGAGACAAATGGGCCCTAGAATCCAGCCAGATTGACACAAAAAACTATCCATCATATAAACCCATGAGGTAGATATTGCTTCTCTCATTTTAGAGATGAAAAAACCAAGACTTAGAAATGTTAAGGTCTAAAGGGTGGTTTACTGCACTTGGCTCTGAATGACTCTCTCTAAAGCCCACCCTCTAACTCCTGCACCTCTTGCCTCTCAGTTAAGTCAGAAGACAGAATAAATCTGAGTGGGCTTTGTGGACTTTCTGTTCTCCAAGAAAGGCTTTGGGGAAGAGGTATTTCCGTTTCCTTCATGATGGCATTTGGGCTTCCCTAGTGGCTCATAGATACGGAATCCACTTGCAATGCCGGAGCCATGGGTTTGATCCCTGGGTTGAGAAGATCCCCTGAAGAAGGAAATGCAACCCACTCCAGTATTCTTGCCTGGAAAGTCCCATGGACAGAGGAGCCTTGTGGGCTATAGTCCATGCGGTCACAAAAGAGTCAGACATACCTGAGCAACTGAACAACAACAACCATATGATGGCATTTACTTCTCCTTTTTCTCTTTTTTCTTTTCCTTGCATTTCTCCTAGCCTCCATACCAAACTGGGAGAGTGGCGTCCTTGTCTACCAGTGGAATGATAAATATGATTTCAACTGCTTTCTTCCTCTCTTGAAAAAGCTTTCTTCCCATCAGTTGGGAGCAGCAGGAAGAACGAAAGAAAACAAGTCAGCATTTCTAGCTTCTCAAGCTGCTTTTCAATAAGGAAAGAGGCAAAGAAAGCCCTGGAGATAGGCATGAATTGTGCTGAAGAGATTGCCTTCAGCAGAGGGCTCGTTTAACTATTTTTTACTTAGCTTGATGATGCACCTGCTCTAGGAAAAAGATATTGAGTTAGAGTGGCCCTGAGGATGGGGGTCTAGAATTTAGTACTTTCTGGGCTTCCCAGGTGGCTCAATGGTAATCTGCTTGCCAGTGCTGGAGTCACAGGAGACGTAGTTTTGATCCCTGGGTCAGGAAGATCCCCTGAAGAAGGAAATGGCAACCCACTCCAGTATTCTTGCCTGGGAAATCCCACAGACAGAGGAGCCTGGTGGGCTACAGTCCGTGGGGTTGCAAAGAGTCAGACATGACTTAGTGACTGAGCTTGCACGCAGGTGCTAATTAATAATGAGGTTGATAATGATGATGATACTTCCATGTGTGTGCACATTGCATTTTCTGGTTTAAAAGGCACTGACATGTGCAATGTGGGCATGATGCTTCCCTGCAGCACTTTCTCTGTTCCAGCCTCCTGTCTGAGTTCCCAGCAGGCTCGCCAAGAGGGATCTCTGGTGCCTTTGGGAGCTGGAGGATGGTATATTCTTGAGTCATAAAAATTCCTAGAATGTAGGAGCCAGAAGACGCTCCATACAACTCCTTTATTTCACAGATAAGACCCAGAGAGGTGACTTGCCAACATGTGATGACCGGAAGTGGGGCCTCAGGGATGCCTGGTCTGTTTTTCCTGTAAAACTCTCCCATCAGAGCTGCTTTGGGCTGACAGAGAAGAACGTGCCCCCAGTCCCCAGGGGGCAGGCAGCAAACTCTATAAAAAGGACAATCTGTGTGTTGATTCTGCCTCCTGTTATCTTTGGCGTGGCTTTGCATGCCAGTCCTTAACCCTTTGTGGAGCTCTGGGAAGGGTCTCCACAGTGGATCAGGAAAAGGGCAAGGCAGCCCCGGAAGAGCAAGAAATAGGGAAAGTTCCCTCAAGAGTGTACAGAAGGAAGTGAGCTAGAGACCAAGGAGAAAGCATCAGAAGAAAAACTTGAGGGGAGAGAAAGCCATCTTTCAGGCCCACCCCACCACCAGCCAAACAACTCTTTTGACAGACTTTCCTTATTTGTCTTTGAAGAGGATTTCAAATCATTCAAGAAGGACTCATGTGGTTGCCAGGGCAACAGTTTTCCCATCGTCACTACCATGGAAACTCTCTCTGTGGCATAATATAAATATTTTCCTTTAAGAATGAGACGGGGAGTCAAGTGGGTGACAAGCTATTTTCTAATGCTCAGGGGCTGTGGCCAGAGCTTGCGATGGAGGGGACCAAATTAGCTCACATTCTATATCGTTCACAGAACAGGCTGTTTTTGCTTGTTTGTTTTTAGATATAAGAGCCAAAAAAGGTGGGGAAGGGCAAAATTGTCAACGAAAATAGCCCATAGTTCTGAAGTGGAGAGATGTAAGAATTTCCCATTTTCTCTTGTTTTTCTCAGGGATGGTCTGAAAGACTAGCTTCTTGGACAAAGGCATATTAAAGAGTTTCCAAATCCTCCTCCTTAAACCTTCCTCCTCAAATTGTCTCTAGAGAGTACAAGAATGTCAGAGACTTCTGGGATGGGGTGGCTCAGGTAGCAATCAAGAAGGAGGGTCATATTTTGGCCTCATGTACTATTTCAGAAGCTAGAGCCACAGCAGTCCTAACTTTTGCTCCATTGGGCATGTCTCCACATCATGAGGCTCTTTGGTCACCCCCTAACTTCACTCAAATTCCCCAGAAGAAACACCTGTCACCTTGGAGGGAAGACAGGACCAGGTGACCTCCGGGTACCTACCAGTGTGACAGTCTCTGATTCTTGCTTTTAAGAGTTTGATTCTAAGAATCAGCGGTCTGTGTCCAAAGATGCCCTGCTTGTATTATTTTAAGAGCCTGTTATCTTAATTGAGTGCAGAGTGAGGCCTAGGGCAGCAGCTGTGTGCAGCTGGAGGAGCTGGGCGCTGCTCGGCGGCTGCGCTGGCCTGGGTGTCATCCTTCCCAGGGCCCAGAACACGGATGTCAGGGCCCCTGCCTGGCGCTCCTCCAGCTGGTCTCTGTTGTGGGAGTTTTGCTGGCTTAAATAATTCATTTTCAGTGGCTTATGATGAAAAGGGAAAGCCAGGCTGCAGCGGTGATTGGGGTCTGAAAGCAGCCAACATCATCCCTCTTAGCTTGCTGTGTTGACTTTGCATGGACCGGTAAAAAGAGAACTATACTCATTCTGGACTCAGCATCTGCGGAGGGGCCTGGGCCCCTTTCAGCTCCCCTCCAGAGAAGAGTGGATGGGGAGGGGGGCTTTGCATGAACGCTTACGGGGCAGCAGGATGAAGTTGGCCTCTGAGACTGAGAAGGTCCAAAATTGTCATTCCAGCTTATCTCAAGGTCTTGGGGGCTGTGTCTGAAGCGCTCTCAGTTCTGTGGTGCTGGGCTGGGGCTTTGATCCTCTCAGCCCTGGGGTTCTCTGTTCTGCAGTCGGGGAATAGCACAATCAATGGCACAGACAATAACCAAATCTGCGAAATGATCCCGGGGTTAGAAATGGGGCAAGGATAACTGTCTCAAAATGCCAAGGAACCCTCCTCATGGCAAGAGAGAGGGAGCATTCAAATACATTAAAAAAATACCACCTCCTATGTCATATGATAAAATGAAACAGCATGTCTGCCCTAGGACAGAGTTGGTTATGATTTTGTTTTAAAGAAAGCATCAGGTAGATGATGGATACTAGGCAAACTGTTTTTTTTTTTCCCCCTCACTGTGAAAACAGAGTAATTGCTGTTTTGGTTTGTATAATTAACACATGCTTTTTGGAATAATTTGAACAATGTGTAGAAGTGGAAGGAAGAACTTTAAAAAAAAATCACTGAAAAATCTGATCACCCAAAAAAGATCCCATTAACAATTTGTTGACAGTATTTTGCATATACATTAATGTTGTATATATACATGTATCATTTGACATAAATGAGGCTTTCATGTATGCTATCTTTATTCTGGGACATACCTTTTTAACTGCAGTATTTTGCTCTCTAATTCCCTGCTCTCCTTCTGCATAGCTCACATCCCCCTCCGCCATCATTAACCCATTTGCATTCCAGGTAACCCACTCTAACCACTTTGTGGGCCAGAGACCAGGGAGGTAGGAGAAAAATATTTTAAAAATGCACCAAATCTTCTTATACAGATCTATCTCCTTTTATCAGTTTAGTCCCTGCTGTTTTGTTGCTGTTTTAAAATTTATTTTCCTTTTGTTTGGATTTTAATTTTGGTTTTGATTGGCCACTTGGAAAAATTCATTCAATATAATAATTATTATATCCCCATGGACTCTTGCTTCTATTTCTATCAGATAGATTCCAAGGAGAAGGGACCATTGGGTGGAAGAGCATGTGGATTTTTCATTTTAAAAGATAAAAGAATTTTCTGTGACAGACCCTTAAGTTATCATTTGCTCCTCTCTGCAAGCCAATGACCACTATTTCATCTGCTTTCCACCCTCTAAAAATTCATTTAAATGTCATATCTGCTGCTTGCTTTCTTGTTCTCTATGTTCTTGTGTCCATTTTTTTTCTCCTTTATTATCATTTTGGCAAAAATTTGGTAGGGCAGGGATTTCCCTGGTGGTCTAGTGGTTCAGACTCCAAGCTTTCAATGCAAGGAGCCCAAGTTCAATCCCTAGTCAGGGGACTAGATCCTACAAGCCAAAACTAAGGGCTCACATGCCACAACTAAGACCCGGAGCACCTCAAAAAATAAATAAATACTTCAAAAAATTTTGTTAGGGCAAAGAAATGAATACTTGTGGCCAATCAGCATTTTAATACTGAAACTCATCACATGAGTTCTGAAAACACTGAGCCTCAAAGACAAAAGCAATTAGGGGCTTGATTTCTTTCTCCCAGAAAGCTCCTTGCCACCTACACAAATTTGTCTACTTATTTCTCAGGAAAATAATTTCTTTAGACCAAAAGCTATGAGTGGGTAGAATTTGGCAACTAAAAGACATATCCTGCTATATTGACAAGTGAAGAGGTTGGGAAGAGAGAGGTGGTAGAAATGAAATGTTGCAAGGCATTAAAAGGAAGGGAGTTAAGAAATCAGAGAGATTATGCAGACAAGGGGAGATGAGAGAGACAAAGAGTTCAGTGCCACTTTATTCCTTGGTGATGGTGGTGGTCTAATCACTAAGTTGTGTCTGACTCTTGTAACCCAAAGGACTGTAGCCTGCCAGGCTCCTCTGTCCATGGGATTCTCTAGGCAAGAATACCAGAGAGGGTTGCCATTTCCTTTTCCAGGGGATCTTCCCAATCCAGGAATTAAACCTGGGTCTCCTGCATTGTAGGTAGATTCTTTGCTAACTGAGCTACAAGGGAAGCCATACTTTATTCCTTATATCTCTCCTATCTTCCATTAGTAACATCACTGCCTTAACTCATACTTATGTTGTCCTTCAGCTGGACCATTAACAGTGGTCTCCCAATGTACTCCCGAGGAGTACAGTGGCATACCTCCTTGCACTCTCGGCTTCCATAAAATCATTGTCCATGTGGTTATGTCACTCTCTTGTTTAAAATCCTTTACTGGCTCTCAGTGCCCTCAGGATGAGGGCCAAGTTGCTCCCATGACATACAAGGCCTTCTGTTTCCTGGCCCCTGTTTGCCTCTCCAGCCTCATCTTTCTCCACTTCCTGCCATGAATCCCTGTAGTTTTTCCTTATCCAACTCTGCTCATGTTTTCCCATCAGCCTGGGGTTCTCCTTGCCTGTTTAATGCATGATCATTCTCTAAGATGCTCAGACATTGCTCACTACCCTCAGAAAATCCCACCACCACCTCTATCCCTGGGCTAGGTGCTCCTTGTTGAGCTTTTGTAAAAACCAGTGCCTCCTGTATTTACACTTGCTGTGTGCATGTGTTTAAATAATTATCTGTTTACTATGTGCTCCCTAGTCTGGGGTTCTCTAGGAGAAAATACTGCACCTTGGTTTCTGAATCTCTGTTGCCTAACAATGAACTTTGCACATAATAGACACAGTATTGAATAAATGAATCAGTGAATGAGCAAATAAATGATCAAATTTCAGGAGTCATCTGGAGGGGGTGCCTAAAAAGAGCTTTCAATCAGGGGGCTGTTTTAGAGTGGAGTTCAGCCCCAATCTGGCCTGCAGAGTCAACTCTAAGGATTTTGCTCAATAAATAAAATAAGGCATGATGTGTTCATATCTTACTCCAAAATAAATTTCTGATGGGTCAAAGACTTAATTTAAAAAGAGAGAAAGAAACATAAAAACTAGAAGAAAATATGCGAGAATATTATATGTTAGAGTGGAGGATTTCTTTTTCTAATGATGAAATCATGGCTAGAAAGCTTAAAGTTCTGAGGTTTCACCTATATATTTTTTTCCACTTGCATGAAAAAAAAATGCCATGAATCAAATCAAATACTAGCTGCAAGAACTATTTCTAACATGTATAAGAAAGGGAAAGAAACATAGACTAAATATTTGGAGAGTCCATCTTCACTCAGATTGGTAAAGATCAAACTGGTTTGGCGAGGGTGGGGAGAAACAACATTCTATACAATGTTGGTAGGCATGTAAATTAATGCATCTTTTTAAAGGACAATGTGTCTGGGGGCTTCCCTGGTGGCTCAGATAGTAAAGAATCTTCTTGCAATGCTGGAGATCAGGGTTCCATCCCTGGGTTGGGAAGATCCCTATTGAAAATGAAGATGTGCATACTTTTGATCTGGCATTTGCCCCTCTAGGTGCACCTTACGTCTAGGAGTATAAATTTAGATGCACCAGGATATCTATTGCATTAATTTATAAATAACAAGTGCAAAGTACTAAGTGCCAGAGATTACAATGGTAGGCAAAACAAGGATTCTGCTCTTAGGCAACATGCAATCTATCGGGACGCAGTGACACCAGATCAATTCTTGTGCTATGTAAGTGATGGCTGTGAGAGTCTACGAGAATATACTTAAAAGGAAACTAAGGAATCCTAGAAAGATTTCTTATAAAAGAAATACTGTGAGCTGCATTCAGAGGGTTCAAGGTTGAGAGAGATCAAGCAAACAACCACAACCAATTGTCGGTGGTGGTTCGACATAACACCAAGGGTTTAGGTAACGCACATTCTTATTGTCTACCCTTTTTGACCTTCTGTACCTTGTCAAAAATTAGGGCAATTTAAAGAAGGAAGTTGACAGTTAACTTCTTTGAGCTTCAATTTCATTATCTGTACAGTGGGAATAATAACACCGTGTAGGGTTATTGTGAGGGTTACATAAAATAATGATTGGGTCCCTACCAAGAAGGAGCTGTACAAAAAGATTGACTTGTTTACTCAAATCATTTGAGGCAAGAAAACTGGTGAAGAACTAAGAGCTGCTCGTACACCATTTCAGTTCAGTAGCTCAGTTGTGTCCACCTCTTTGTGACCCCATGGACTGCAGCACACCAGGCTTCCCTGTCCATCACCAACTCCCAGAGCTTACTCAAACTCATGTCCATTGAGTTGGTGATTCCATCCAACCATCTCATCCTCTGTTGTCACCTTCTCCTCCTGACCTCAATCTTTCCCAGCACCAGGGTCTTTTCCAACAAATCAGTTCTTCAAATCAGATGGCCAAAGTATTGAAGTTTCAGCTTCAGCATCAGTCTTTCCAATGAATATTCACAGTTGATTTCCTTTAGGATGGACTGGTTTGATCTCCTAGCAGTCCAAGGGACTCTCAAGGGTCTTCTCCAAAATCACAGTTTAAAAGCATCAATTCTTCAACACTCAGCTCATACACAACACCATATTTAAACCATTTCATACAGGAGAGAACTTTTCATTCTTTTAAGACCTCCAAAAGAAAACACACAACCTTTTAAAATAAGCCTGTGTGCTCAATCGCTTCAGTCGTGTCCCACTCTTTGTGATCCTATGGACTCTTTGCGACCCTATAGACTGTAGCCTGCCGGACTCCTCTGTCCATGGGATGCTCCAGGCAAGAATACTGGAGTGGGTTGCCGTTTCCTCCTCCAAGGAATCTTCCCCACCCAGGGACTGAACCCACGTTTCCAGCGCCTCTGCATTACAGGTGGATTCTTTACCACTGAGCCACCAGGGAATCCCTTTAAAATAGCCCTATCTAGGGTTAAATAAGAAACTAATTCTCAATGTGCTCAACTAATATGGCTGTAGAACTAAAAAATAGAGTCCAGACAGCACATCCAGGGATGTACTTGGGGTACGCCCTCTGGTGAAGGGTGGCTTGCTTTCTCCATTATAATCCATCTTCATAGTTAGCTGAGATCCTCCACCTAAGATTTCTTCCTTTGTTAATAATATCTAGTCACTGTTCCTGTGATCCTCATGCTCAGGCATTGAAGGGGTCTGGGGGCTAGAATAAAATCAATATCATATATGCATCCTGCTGAAAGGTTTTAAAATTATGTACACACACACAAACCTATAATGCAAAAGAATCTGAAAAAGAATATTATGTAACAACCTAAAAGGGAAAAGAATTTTAAAAAGAATAGATACATGGTTATGTGTAACTGAATAACTTTGCTGTACTCCTGAAACTAACACATTGTTAATCAGTTCAGTTCAGTCCCTCAGTCGTGTCCAACTCTTTACGACCCAATGGACCACAGCACGCCAGGCCTCCCTGTCCATCACCAACTCCCGGAGTTTACCCAAACTCATGTCCATAGAGTAGGTGATGCCATCCAACCATCTCATCCTCTGTCATCCCCTTCTCCTCCCACCTTCAATCTTTCCCAGCATCAGGGTCTTTTCCAATGAGTCAGCTCTTCACATCAGGTGGTCAAAGAATTGGAGCTACAGCATCAGTCTTTCCAATGAATATTCAGGACTGATTTCCTTTAGGATGGACTGGTTTGGTCTCCATGCTGTCCAAGGGACTCTCAAGAGTCTTCTCCAGAACCACAGTTCAAAATCATCAATTCTTCAGCACTCAGCCTTCTTTCTGGTCCAACTCTTACATCCCATACATGACTCCTGGAAAAACTATGGTTTTGACTATATGGACCTTTGTTGGCAAAGCGATGTTTCTGCTTTTTAACACACTATCTAAGTTTGTCATAGCTTTTCTTCCAAGGAGCCCACGTCTTTTAATTTCATGGTTGTAGTCACCATTTGCAGTGATTTTGGAGACCAAGGAAATAAAATCTACCACTGTTACACTTCAATAAAAATTAAAAAGTATAAAATAAAATTACAGGTGCAAGATGCAAGCAAGAGGATAATTAGGAATCAGTTCAGTGGTGTGTAATAAAGTGCTTTCTTATGTGGCATGGAAAATCTTTGAATAAAAGTCACTCTTTGACCACTAGACAGAAAAGCAATGCTTCACTATAATTTCAGGAGTTAATTGGCTTCTGACACCGGGGTCAGGTTATTCCTCTGAAACATTCTCAGACAAATTTCTCAAATATTAGGACACATCACAGAGGACTTTAGGGGTAAGCTCTGGGCACTTTTAGGGCAAAATACAGTGTCTAGAACACAGTAAGTTCTTAATCAGTTTTGTATGGTTTGTGATTGGATGGATTTAGTGCCATTCTTCCAATTTACAATCTCTTACTGGGATGACAGATGAGGAGGGCAGGAAGAAAGGGAGGAGAGCTGCTTAGGGGCTGTGGGTGAGAGGCCAAGTCCTTGGTGGTCATCTGTCTCCTGCTTCATGCCTATGGTGGAGAATCCTGCTTTGTGTGCACACTGGAATCACCTGGGAAACATTTAAAAACATTGATTTCTGGGTCTACAGGGTCAGTTAAATGAAAATTCTCTCCATGTAAGGCCCAGGCAACATTTCTTAAAGGTCCACAATAATTGTAGTGTACAGCCTGGGTTGAGAACCACTGGTCTTGACTTTCACTTTCCATTAATTCATATAGCAAATATTCATTGAATGTCTACTACATGCCAGGCTTTTTTTTCCCTTAGGTGCTGGAAACCGAGAGCTGAATTAAGCAGACAAAGATCCCAGCCTTGATGAAACTTGCCTTCTCGTGCTGCACTCACAGGCGCTTAGGGTGCAACATAGGCTTTAGAAACAAGAGGACCCATTCTAACCCAGGTCCCAACATAATGTGTGTGTGTGTGTGTGTGGCAGGGGAACCTTAGGCATGTATTGGCCATTCCAAGGCTCTTTCAGTGTTTCCACATGTAACATAGGACTCCCCCTGCCCTCTTTGCAAGGTAGCCAGGGTGAAGTGAGATGATGAACTTGAAGGGTCCAGCTGGAGGGGGCGGGGGGAAGAGGGTGCCAGGCACATGGTAGTGTGGAGTATGTTGTGCTTCTTATTAAATAAAAAAGAGAAGAAAGCCAGGCTTGGGGAGCCAATCCAGTGGGAAGCTAAACAATCAGATTTTAAATAAAATCTCTGAAAAACTGTTTCAGAAGAAAAAAAGTTAGAAGAGGCTTTTTGAGCACAATGCAGGGGTAGGAGGAGAAAACACATGTAATAACTGCTTCCTTCCTGACAATTGGTTGGTTTTGGAAACTTTGCACCTCAAAGTAGGTGGTTTCACACTCTGTGGGGAGCCAGCTGGAGCAGCAAGAGAGAACCATATAACCAGGTTGAGGGAAGAACAAATGGTGCAGGTCTTTGATGAGGCTGGAGAGATGTGGGTGGTAAGAAGCCCTGGGAGAACTCCACAGGGATGCTTGAAAAATCATCTGTCTCTTGAAGATCAGAAAGGCATGAAGCTTGGGAGGGATCTTAGAGCTCATGCCTCCTGACCCTCTGTGATGAGGACACATCACCCTGGAGGGGAGAGGGGACTTCTCAGACCCCATAGCCAGTTGGAAGAAAGTCTGGGAACAAGGAGTTCTAGGGTTCACTCTTCCCGCTCAGATGGGGAGCAACAGACCTGGAGGAAGATGTTCCCCTCACAAAGCAGGCACAGCCCCTGACCTGCCCTCACCTGATCCTATCCACCTGATTTATTCTGGTCCCTCTTGCCAGGGATGGAACCTTGAGGGGAAGCGGGGCAGGTATCATTCCAACCACCTGCTGCCCTGGGATCTTCAGACCCCAGTAATAATACTGCTCTGGTGTACTGCCCTGGGGTCCACATGGAGGCTGCAGAATAGTAGGCTTGAGGGTGACTGCCAGACCTGCTGTGTTTGGTCCATGTGGGGTTTTATTCGTTTATTTTTAATTCAAGGCAACTTTTAAAAAATTCAGAAGTTTCATATAAGAATATTGATCTCAAGTTTCTCTTTAAAAGATAGGGAACTCTGCAACATTGGACCTTTCTTGAACCGGAGCTGGAAGCAGCTTCCCACACTTGATGAAGAAATAGCTCATCCACAAACCACAGCACCGCCTGTCAGGAGTGCAGGAAAGGAAGTTAGGTCCACCCAGTGGCTAGGACCTTAACATCTGATGGGGTGAATTTTGTCACCCTTTTCAAATCCATTTTATGATTAGCTCTTTCAAGCCCTTTATAAAGTTTGCCAGTCTTTGATCCTAAGGCCCTGCTTGGGTTTTCCAACCTGAGTGTCAGGATGCTATTCCCCACCAATGATCACCAGGTGATTCTTAGAGGGGATCACAATTTGTATTTGTTACTCTTTGTGGCCCTATGAACTGTAGCCAGCCAGGCTCCTCTGTCCATGGGATTTTCCAGGTAAGAATACTGGAGCAGATCACCATTTCCTCCTCCAAGGGATCTTCCTGACCAGGGATCAAACCTGCATCTCCTGTGTCTCCTGCATTGGCAGGCAGATTCTTTACCACTGAGCCACCTAGGGGGCCTGATAAAACAAAATCTATAACTGTGCTGTATTAGGGAAATGGGTAGAGAAGCTGTCCAGCTATGCCTGGTGAATACATCCCCCAGCATTCATATTCTTGATACACAAAAAACATAATTTTGAATTATGAATCTTGTATTCCATGTTACCATTTAGACAAGGACTTTTTAGTTCCATACTATCCCTACCGGTATTTATTACCTCCTAAGCACTAGAATTGACTACTGGTTGCCTGTTATTATCATTCTCCTATTATCAAACAATTGTAAATGCTACCTTTTATGAAAGTGAATTATTTTCCTTTTTTCATATCCTCATGCCTCCATAAAAGGGATAATAATGAAAGCTAGACAGAGGAGGCCATGTACTTAAAAAAACTAGAAAGTATTTCTTTGTGAAATAAAAATTGCTTTTATATGCTTAATAGGCCAAGTGAATCCAATTCATTCATTGCCAAGGTCTGCCTGAACCTTACAGAAGTTTACATTTGCACTTGTAGCGATACCATCTTCCTGACAAGGCACACGAAGCTCAGCAGTTTTCTTCTTCCTCTTCAAGGCAAGGAGGGAGCAGTAGGACTAATAAACACTGTTTCACAAAGCTCTGCTGAAGCCAGAGAGAGGTCAGGGCATTCCCACAGGGAGCCCTGGGACTAGCCCAGGATTTGAACCCATCTTCCTCGGCTCGAATCCTGGCTCCATACTTACTGTGGGATTTTAAGCAGTTCTGTCTGAGCCTTAGTTTGCTCATCTGCAAGTTGTGGATGATACCACCTCTTCTGTTGGGTCTCTGTGCGGACTGGACACAACAGTAAAAGTGGAGCGAGGAGGCGTTTGATGGGCAAGTGTGAGTTCCGTGCTGAACGTGGCTAGTGGTGGTTCAGACCCAGGCCAGTTCTCGGACTTCAAGTGTCCCCTTTGCAGAGGGTTTCAAATGCTGTTGGGAAGGCTGCCTACATGTTTCAGTGCAAAGAGAGATGTTAAAAACCTTTGAAGTGTTTTTATGAAAAAAAAAAAAAAGATTTCATTCAAGCTAAACAAATGAATAGGAGGTGTATTCCTTTCCCTGTTCATTTCTCTAATATTTAATGCTCAGGCTCAGGGGACTTGTGTGGGTTGTAGAAGCAGAGATTCCCTCTGCTGTAGTTGCTGTTGGCGTTTTGAGGGCACAGTGAACATGCTGGGACAAAAAGCTGTCAAGTCTCACAGCTGCAAAGACTTTCCTCCCGTGGTTCTCAGATTCTAGTGCACGTTGGGGTTGTAGGGGGCATGTGTTAAAGATACAGATGCCTAGGCCACACCCAGACCTACTGAGTGAGAATTTCAGGGGACTGGGAATCTGCATTTCAACACCCTCCCTCCAAGATATATCTGATGTTGGTGGTCCTCCAGCAGCACTTTGAAAAACACTCCCTCCCCTCTCCCCACCCCACTCCCTTCTTACATCCTCTACGTAAGATTTTGGACTCAGAGTCACACTGAGTCCATTGTTGGAACTAACTCAAGGTAGCCCATGCCTGCCCTGAAGGCTTCGATATTTGAATGGTTCACACTCTAACCAGTGTTTACACACACTGATGTTCTTTACAGAGCTGATCTCCCTCTGCCCACCCCACCATCTCGTGGGCCTTCAAATACTCAAAACCAGGATCTTATCTGTAACCCATTCCCCCAGATCTCAGCAGCCTGTTGTTACAGAGTCTGGTAATGATTCCAGCCCAACAGTAAGGGGTCTTGCTCCTTTTTCCTGAAGAGTCCCACACCAGCTCACACATCATCTTCCACTCTGCCAGCTTCCAGCAGCTCTATCCTCTCCTGCCCTGCCCCTTCAGCTCAAAACAGGAAGCCTCCTTGGGGTCAGGATCGCCCCATATTTACAGTCGCTGTTGTCTGCAGGGAAGAGCTAGTCCTGATGGCCCCCAGAGCTGCAGCCCCAGGGGCCAGAGGAGCTGGGTCTTCTTGGTGGTCCAACAACTGGCTGATTGGCTGATTTCCCTTCAGAGTTGTGTGGGGCTCTCTCTGTGCCTTGCAGTCACCTGAGCACCCCCCACCCCTGCCCCCGAGCAGCCCAGTGGGGTTCTCACATATCACAGGGTCCCTGAGAAAAATGGCTCCTTCAGTTCTGCCTGCAACCCCACCTCTGCAAAGGGCTCAGTTGGATGTCTGACCCTAGAGCTGGGCCAGGGTCCAGAAACTGAGCCATCTTGTTCTCCCAGCCCTCTCCCCTCTGAGGCACAAGCTTCTTTGTGTATTTTACACAGGAAAAACCAAGCAAGTCCATGTGCGGGGTCCTCTCTACTGCTCAGTTCTGCATGCCCAGACATGTCTCAGTCTAGCACGGGACCCCCTTCACACACCTGACCCCTCCCCACAAGCAGGGTGTGCCACCTGAGCCGTCACACTGGGCCCTTCCTCACAAGGGGCTCTGCGCTTGGTTTAATGCTCTGCCGCTGTCATGAACTCTTAATCACTTTCTCTTAGAACTCATGCTTTATAAATGAAATCTGATGGGACAGGGGAGCACGTGACTGTGGGGAGAAGAGACACCTAGAGTGAGGCAGGAGAGGAATGGTCCCTGCTGCCACAGTGGGCAGTGGGCGGCGGTTGGCTCGGGCGGGAGCTGGGCCAAGACTGGTAGCGGTGACTGAGCCTGTAGCAGCAGCAGAAGCAGTGGTGGCCCTAGCAGCCAGGCCCTGGTGGGGAGGGGGGATTCTGCATGACAGCAGCAACATCAGGACCACTGGAGGGAGGTCAGCTCCCCTGACTGTCCTCGGAACCCATGCCTACAGCTTCTGCACAAATAACTCCGTGGCCCAAACGCCAAAATAGGAGCAGCCAAAGCTCAGAGGGGAAACTTTGTCAGTAAATTATTACAAAATAAAAGCATTCACACGGCAATAAAGCATATCAGGGAGTTATAGTGTTCTTTAGAGTTTGGATTCTGGTTTTGTAAACTGCTGCAAAATTGCAAGGCAAATATTCACAGCCTTAGAGTATGGTTAGATAACATCACTGACTCAATGGACATGAGTCTGAGACAACTCCTGGAGATAGTGAAGGACAGGGAAGCCTGGCATGCTGCAGTTCATGGGGTTGCAAAGAGTTGGACACAACTTAGCAACTGAACAACAAGAGTAGAAATTATATTTAGAGATTATTGCAGTCAATGGAAAAGAACACTATTTTCAAATGAAGCTTTAGATGAACCAATTTTAAATGAGGAAGACAATTATAAAAAAATCTTCCTTGTCATTAAAGATACAGTAATATAATACATAAACAGATGTTCTGAATTATATAAAATCATGAGGCTGGCCACTTTGAGCCTCATGTACAACTTTCACAAGTTATAGGAAGTGCAAGAGGAAACTTTAAAATGCCATTGTATAAAATTCCTTTAAAATTAAACTCAGACTACATGAAACTAGTTTGTAAAAGAGTTAAATCTTTTTAGAAAAATTGTTTCATAAGAATCATCAGATCTAGATGTACTGTAATATATACTTCAAAATAATTTATCAGAAATTTATCCCAATGTTGCCACAGCCTATAAAACACTCTTAATTGTTCAGTGACACTTGCATCAGCAGAAAGATTATTCTCAAAATGAAAAAGATCAGTCATCAGCTTGTTGGCCTGCATTTGCCAAGAGCGATTCCGACTGCCTTTAATTACACTGATTGAAAATGAAATTGCTGAAAGTAAAAGTGAATTTGCAGAAAAATCTTATGACCAGTCAATCTATCACATCAATAAAGTATTATTATTTATTATATAAAATTATGGCACTAAGATGCTGTTCTTTTGCAACTTGTAAATTTATGTTGCTACTCATATATTGCTATGTATTACCCTTATTATGTTTTATAAATAAAAAATTTTATTATGCAATTTGTAAAAAATTTGTTTATTTTGCCAATTATCTTTTTAAAAAATATTATTTATCTTTATTTTTTTGGCCACACCATGGGGCATGTGGGACCTTAGTGCCCTGACCAAGGATGGTACATACACTCCCTACATTGGGAGCACAGAACCTTAACCACTGGACCACTAGAAAAGTTCCAGTAAACAAAATTTTGAGGAAGAAGCTTTTAGTACCATTAATAGCCCTTTTCCCCCACTTTTTGAACAAGTGGTGCTGCATTTTCACTTCACGTCAGGCCCTACAAACTACGTAGACCACCTTGCCCACAGCCTTCTTCCCCGCCAGGTCCTTTGGTTTTCCTTTATGAGGGATGGTTTTGAATCCTGCTGCCGCTTTCATACTTGCTATGTCTCCTTCTAAAAGACTGCTTGCAGGGCTTCCTTGGTGGTCTAGTGGTTAAGAGCCTGCCTTGCAATGCAAGGGACACTGGTTCGATCCCTGGCCCAGGAAGATCCCACATGCCATGTGGCACCTAAGTCTGTGTGCCACAACTACTGAGCCTGTGAGCCAAAACTACTGAATCCCTTGCACCTACAGCCTGTGCTCCACAAGAGAAACTACCGGGATGAGAAGGCTGTGCACTGCAACTAGAGAGTAGCCCCTGCTTCCCGTGACTAGAGAAAGCTCACGCTCTGCAACAAAGACCCACCACAGCCAACAAGTAAATAAATAAATAAATCTTTAAAAAACAAAGCACTGCTTGCGGACCCCCTGGGGCACCCTGGCTGGCACGGAGAAGATGCCCGACTGCTAACTCACAACCGCAGGAGCTAGGCTTCCCTTGAGGCAGCAGGAGGCCACAGAAGGATGCTGGCAGCATTCTCTTACTGCTGGCTCCCCCTTATTTTGCTGTCAACTGAAAAGTTTAGATTTCCTCCCCTCCCTGCTTGCTGTTAAGCTATTCCTCACCCATTCTACACGTACGGGTCTGCTTTTTGGGACCTAGTAAAGATCTTTTCCATTTATCCGGTCAACTTCCAAATTTTCTCATCTCGTTCAGATGATTTTAGACCCTGATTCTGCTCTCTAATGCTTTAGCTTTTTGTAACAGCTCCATGATCACTATGCCTCCTCTGTTCTTATTTTGGCCACTGATACAATTGAACTTGCTGGAGGTGTTCTCTAACAAAGGAGAATGCAGCACCTGCAAGGCTTTAACTTGGCTGGGGCCCGTTGCCTCTCCCTATTCCTTCCTGCCCTCACTAACCCAAATGGGCATGATACCTCTTGGAAGTCTTATCTGTCCTCATTCTTTCCCCTATTAGGCAGTCCACTGTGATGCCTGCCCTCAGGCACAGTTCTGGGTAAAGTGGTGAAATATACAAAGCTCTCTCTCTTGCTGCTTCCCTTTTTTCATCCCCAAAGTCAAAGGGCAGGCAGAAGAGGCCATTGCTGTCTGCTGTTCCTCATTGTTGGAGGCAGCCTGGGTCTTTGCCAGGCCAAGGTACCACTTACCAAGTCAGCTTTGCAACAGCAGGAAAAAAAAGGCAAGTCAAATGCTGAGGTTCTCAGGATTTAATTTCCCTCTTGGGAGAACTTCCTTCGGCCCAATAACGCTGTGCAGAAGACCCTCTTATGCCTCTTACTGATCCCTGACAAGTTGGCTATTGTCCTCATTCAGGTAACAAGTTACAAAGGGTGAGAGCCTGGGACTATAGATAGACAGGGAGGCAGTAGAGAGTAAGATTTAATTTCCTATCTCTTTGGACACTGTCTTTTTGCCTTTTCATACTATTCACGGGGTTCTCAAGGCAAGAATACTGAAGTGGTTTGCCATTCCCTTCTCCAGTGGACCACATTTTGTCAGAACTCTCCACCATGAACCATCTGACATGGGTGGCCTATATGGCATGGCTCATAGTTCCACTGAGTTAGACAAGGCTGTGGTCCATGTGATCAAATTGGCTAGTTTTCTGTGATTGTGGTTTTCACTCTGTCTGCCCTTTGAGAAGGATAAGAGGCTTATGGAAGCTTCCTGATGGGAGAGACTGACTTGGGGGGAGGGAGGTGAGGAAACTGGGTCTTGTTCTGATGGGCAGGGCCATGCTCAGTAAATCTTAAATCCAACTTTCTGTTGATGGGCGGGGCTGTGTTCCCTCCCTGTTATTTGGTCTGAGGCCAAACTATGGTGGAGGTAATGAAGATAATCCCTGGCTCAGATGGTCTGCCTACAATGTGGGAGATCTGGGTTCAATCCCTGGATCAGGAAGATCTCCTGGAGAAGGAAATGGCAATCCACTCCAGTATTCTTGCCTGGAAAATCCCATGGATGGAGGAGCCTGGTAGGCTACAGTCCATGGGGTCGCAAAGAGTCGCACACGACTTCACTTTCACTAATGAAGATGATGGCGACCTCCTTCAAAAGGTCCCATGCACCAAAAGGTTCCGTGCACGCACTGCTGCCCTCAGTGACCCTAACCCTGCAGCAGGCCATCACCAACCCACACCTCTGCCAGAGACTCCTGGACACTCACAGACAAATCTGGGTCAGTCTCTTGTGGGGTCAGTGCTCCTTTCTCCTGGGTCCTGGTACACACAAGGTTTTGTTTGTACCCTCCAAGAGTCTGTTTCCTCAGTCCTGTGTAAGTTCTGCCGGCTCTGTGGTGGGGTTAATGGTGACCTCCTCCAAGAGGGGTTATGCCGTAACCAGGTCTATTGCACCCAGAGCCCCTGCCCCTACAGCTGTCCACTGCTGACCCGTACTTCCGCAGGAGACACTCAAACACAGTTCTGTCTCAGTCTCTGTGGGGGCTCTGGGTCCTGGTGCACACAAGGTTTGTTTAAGCCCTCTGAGCATCTCTGGTGGGTATGGGGTTTGATTGTAAACGTGATTTTGCCCCTCCTACTATCTTGCTGGGGCTTCTCCTTTGCCCTTGAATGTAGGGTATCTCCTCAAATTCACTCCAGCGCTGTGCAGCCTCTGCTCCCATGCCTACGGTCTTGCTGGGGCTTCTCTGCCCTTGGACATGGGGTTTCTCCTCAAAGTTGCTCCAGTGCTGCATAAGAAATCCAGGAAAAGGAGCACACAGGGCAAGAGAAGGAAAAGATGAGAGCAGGGTTCATTTTGAGCTGTCTTATGTGCAAAATGCCAGCCTTAAAAGGCACTGTCACAACCTCACTTTGATGCAGTGAGAACTGGACATGGAACAACAGACTGATTCCAAATCAGGAAAGGAGTACATCAAGGCTGTGTATTGTCACCCTGCTTACTTAACTTACATGCAGAGAACATCATGAGAAATGCTGGACTGGATGAAATACAAGCTGGAATCAAGATTGCCAGGAGAAATATCTATAACCTCAGATATGCAGATGACACCATCCTTATGGCAGAAAGCAAAAAACATCTAAAGAGCCTCTTGATGAAGGTAAAAGAGGAGAGTGAAAAAGTTGGTTTAAACTCAACATTCATAAAACTAAGATCATGGCATCTGATCCCATTCCTTCATGGCAAAAAGATGGGGAAACAATGACAATGACTGGAAACAGTGACAGACTTTATTTTGGGGGGGCTCCAAAATCACTGCAGATGGTGACTGCAACCATGAAATTAAAAGATGCTTGCTCTTTGGAAGAAAAGCTATGACCAACCTAGACAGCATATTAAAAAGCAGAGACATTACTTTGCCAACAAAGGTCCATCTAGTCAAAGCTATGGTTTTTCCAGTAGTCATGTGTGGATGTGAGAGTTGGGCTATAAAGAAAACTGAGCATCGAAGAATTGATGCTTTGAACTGTGGCGTTGGAGAAGACTCTTGAGAGTCTCTTGGACAGCAAGGAGATCCAACCAGTCCATCCTAAAGAATATCAGTCCTTAATATTCATTGGAAGGACTGATGCTGAAGCTGAAACTCCAATACTTTGGCCATCTGATGCGAAGAACTGACTCATTTGTAAAGATCCTGATGCTGGGAAAGATTGAAGGTGGGAGGAGAAGGGGACGACAGAGGATGAGATGGTTGGATGGCATACCAACTCAACGGACACGAATTTGAGTAAGCTCCAAAATTGGTGATGGACAGGGAAGCCTGGTGTGCTGCAGTCTATGGGGTCACAAAGAGTTGGACACAACTGAGCAACTGACTGGACTGAACTTGGATGCTGTACTGCCACCTCTTCTAACTATAAACCATAACATCTGAGTCCTTGTCTCCAGCTTGACCTCGACCTTTACCTTCCAGACAAGTGATCTCATACCTCTGTGTTCAGGGTCAACTATTCTGCACATAGGGGTCTGGGGTTCCTTGGCGGGAGCTGAGAACTCCTCCAATTTTTTAGTTACCTGTAACTTTAGTTTCTGAATCTTTGCCTGGATGAAGCCTCAGAACCCATGAATCCCCTAGTTTTTCATCAATCTCAGCACCATAGCTTTGTGGGGTTTTTTAATTATTTTTATTTATTTATTATTAATATTTATGTATTTATTGACTGTGCCATGTCTTAGTTGCAGCACACTGGATCTTTGACTTTAGTTGTGGCATGCAGAATCTAGCTCCCTGACCAGAGATGGAACCCATGCCCCCTGCATTGGGAGCACAAAGTCTTAGCCACTGGACCACCAGGGAAGTCCCACCATGGCTTTGTTTTATTCTTTGGCATCCATGAATCCTCTGGTTCTTAACTGCCTGATTTCTGACCCATAATATCTCTCCAGGCTCAAGCTCATCTCCACTGTAACACAAGGCTGCCTTCATTGTCTTGGTTCACCTCAACATCCTTTACCATCTTTGAAGAACGTGTGACAAAACAGCTCCTGTTCCTTCCTCATCATTTTCCATACAAGCTGCACAACCTTCTCAGCTGCACTGCTCATAGTCTTGAATAACTGGGACAGTCTTTCAGAAAATAGACTCTCCTGAAAATTCTAGGAAGGGTGCTCCCCTGAGTCAATTGGATGTTGCCTTTGTCACTATCATATGAGCAGTAGATCCTCCTTTGAGGAGCCAGACACACCTATTTTGCTTTTACAAACACTGAATGTTGTGAACAGATGGGCTTTTTGTAAATCAGACTACATTGCAAGGGATCCAGAACAACTCTTTTTTTCTCCAGAACAACTCTTCATAAAAAGGAATCCTGAGAAAAATCTTGCATAAAGAAAAACTTACCTGCATGAATGTCATTGCTTCCTAGAGCTGAATTTTCATGGGCGGGTGTCCTTTAGGTGGCACACGGATTCTCTGCCACCTGAGTGCTTCATCGGCTGCTCAGCAAGACTCTCTGCTGTGTGTCCAAGATCCATGGATCTCATCCAAGCTGCATGCCCCAACTACCTTATTTAGGTATTTATAGAAAACCAGTGTTTTTGATGCTGTGTTTAAAGGTTCAAGGCCCATTCTGAAATACAGCTTTCAGTTCAGTCGCTCAGTTGTGTCCGACTCTTTGTGACCCCATGGACTGCAGCACATTAGGCTTCCTTGTCCATCACCAACTCCCAGAGCTTACTCAAACTCATGTCCATCGAGTCAGTGATACCATCCAACCATCTCAACCTCTGTCATCCCCTTCTCCTCCCACCTTCGATCTTTCCCAGCATCAGGGTCTTTTCAAATGAGTCAGTTCTTCGCATCAGGTGGCCAAAGTATTGGGGTTTCAGCTTCAGCATCAGTCCTTCCAATGAATATTCAGGGCTGATTTCCTTTAGGATGAACTAGTTTGATCTCCTTGCAGTCCAAGGGACTCTCAAGAGTATTCTCCGACACCACAGTTTAAAAGCATAAGTTCTTCGGTACTCAGTTTTCTTTATAGCCCAACTCTCACATCCACACATGACTACTGGAAAAACCATAGCTTTAACTAGATGGACCTTTGTTGGCAAAGTAATGTCTCTGCTTTTTAATATGCTGTCTAGGTTGGTCATAGCTTTTCTTCCAAGGAGCAAGTGTCTTTTAATTTCATGGTTGCAGTCACCATCTGCAGTGATTTTGAAGCCCAAGATAATAAAGTCTGTCACTATTTCCATTGTTTCCCCATCTATTTGCCATGAAGTGATGGGACTGGATGTCATGATCTTAGTTTTCTGAATGTTGAGCTCTAAGCCAACTTTTTCACTCTCCTCTTTCACCTTCATCAAGAGGCTCTTTAGTTGTTCTTTGCTTTCTGCCATAAGTGTGGTATCATCTGCATATCTGAGGTTATTGATATTTCTCCCAGCAATCTTGATTCCAGCATGTGTTTCATCCAGCCCAACATTTCACATGATATACTCTGCATGTAAGTTAAGTAAGCAGAGTGACAATATACAGCCTTGACGTACTCCTTTCCTGATTTGGAACCAGTCTGTTGTTCCATGTATAGTATTAGCTGTTGTTTCTTGACCTACATGCAGATTTCTCAGGAGGCAGGTCAGGTGGTCTGGTAGTCTCATCTCTTTAAGAATTTTCCACAGTTTGTTGCAATCCACACAGTCAAAGACTTTGGTGTAGTCAATAAAGCAGAAGTAGATGTTTTTCTGGAACAGAATCCACGTGCGATGCAGGAGACTCTGTTTCAATTCTTGGGTTGGGAAGATCCCCTGGAGAAGGGATAAGCTACCCACTCCAGTATTCTTGGACTTCCCTGGTGGCTCAGTAAAGAATCCGCCCTCAAAGCAGGAGACCTGGGTTCAATCCCTGGGTTGGGAAGATCCCCTGGGGAAAGGAAATACAGCTTTAAAAATGTTCAAATTAACTGTGGTTTCTGTTGACAATTTTGCTGTTGTTGCTTAGCACCAGGAAAACAGAAATTAGGAGTTAGAGGGGAAGTCTTCACAGAGTAGATGCAATGGCTGTTCTGCTCCTGACAACAGCCCCCTTCAGGTTGGTACTCTGTGAAGACAGATCTGAGCCTCAGGCAGTCTGGAGGCTGTCCATCTAACAAGTCACCTCTGTGTCCAGGTCCACGCTTTGCTGTCTGCACCTGCAGGATGGTGATACCCAGGTGGAGGGGCTTGGCTCTCACCAAGCTCTCTCCATCTGTACAGCTGCTGAGCAGCTCTTAGGGCCTCAGTTCCTGCTCCCTGTGGGGCCTCAGACTTAGAAGGACCCTGGAGGGCCTAAGGTCAAATTTAGACACCAATGCGGAGTTATAGTCTGTCTTTGGTTGAAAGGCTGATTTTCCAAGGAGCTTTCTAAGCAACTCAAATAGCACCACCTCCTTAGCACTGACCCTTGTTCTTTCTTCTCCTTCAATTCAGAAGCTCCCAGGGGAGAATTAATTTGCCCAAGAGACATAGATTTCAACACACAGATTCCAACACCAGTCTTCCTCCTTCGTCCATACTTGACATCCAGGGCAAGCAGGGACTTTAGAGCCAGCCTGGGGGTGAAAGGGAAGAGGGAGGCCCCTGATTTGCATAGCATCTCACTGCTGGTGTACTTATTTAAAGTGCAAAGAAGGAGCAGAGGGAGAGTCAAACCTCTTCAGCATCTGCGTGACTCTGCATTTTCCTCCTACCTGAGGGGCCATCAGAGCCACGGGAGTGGGACTTTCAAGATAAAAACTGAGATTTCTATTCCTATAAGATTTTTAAAGAAATCACACCTGTGCCCTCCCATGTATCATAATTTTCCAAATGGGAGAGCAGACCTCTTCTCTACCCTTGCCCCTAGCACACACACACACATCTCTTTTTTTCCTTCCAGCACACACAGAGCGACCAGTTGAAGAAGGGGAGGACTGGTCTACACTGGTGTTGAGAAGCCTCAGTGGTGCTGTTCTTCGTCTAAGGGGGAAAAGTGAGGCTCTGCAGAAATCTAACCCACCAGCTGCTTCCCAAGGGGGCAGGACAGATCTGGGCTATATACCTACCAGCTGTGTCTTGAGCAAGGTGCTAATATAAAAGAGAGCAATAATAACAACAGTAGAGACAGGTATTGATCTCTTACTGTGAGTTAATACTCTGACTAAACAGCTTTCTGGAATAATCCCATTTAATCCTCACAATAATCCAGTGGAGAAGATACCGCTTTTATCTCTTACTTTTTAACAGTGGAAAAGCCAAAACATAAAAATATATTATCAGGAAGAAAAAGTATATCCATTGACATTTCCAAATATTATCCCATGCCATAGAAGAGAAAAACAGAAATTCTACTCATGGTTGTCATGGCGGGCTTCCATCCATTCTTCCAACCATCCATCAAGCAACCCATCCATCTAAGACCTCACAAGCCTCATGTTAGCATTCTGCAATGTTCACACCCACCAGTAAATGCTGTTAAACTCTAGCATTTCAGGTTAATGAACACTATTGAGTGATCTAGGGATAAACTTGACGTTTCCCCAATGACACAGTAGTTGTAGGAGAGCGCCAACGAGAGGGCTAGTGGGTCATCACCCTCAGAAATCTCACCTAGTGTCTTGGTGCCCTGGGAATTCACCACAGTTGGGGAAAGTATGAATTCCCCACACACTAGAAGAGCTGCTTGCTGAAGTCCTGGCCTCTAAATGTGTGATGATCTGGTTTAAAAATTCTTCTCTTCTTCATTTCATCTTTCCCTAAATCCCTGGTGGGAATAGAATTATGGTAGGATTTAGGTAACAGCTTCACAGCCTTAATATTATTTATCTGACAAATTTGACTCTGGAGACAGCAGCTGTAAGTTTATACAAAACAGCATGAAAATTATTAACTTTTCAGCCAAGGGTTCTGCCAACCCTCCTAACAGGACTGCAGGGCTGACTGTAACAAGGCTGACCCCAGGGCTTTTGGAAAAACAACAATCACAAAAACTTCATGCAAGCTCTGCACAAGACACAGCAAGGGAAACCTGAACTTGAAATCAAACATCCTGGAGAAGTTTTCTGCCCTGATTTTGCAGTCCTGCCCGCACTCCCATAAGTAGTCACGGGCAGTGAGTTAAACACCCCTTGTAGTAGTCTGAAGGGGGAGGCATTTGCTCTGCTATTTATCAGACTTTCTATTCTCTGCTCTGGGAATGGCAGGCCTGGAGCAGAAGAAGAAACAGGAGACTAAAGAAAAGAAAGTAAAATGAAAAATTTAGATAAGAAGAGAGGGACCCAAATAGAAATAAGCAGACATTCCTCGTTCCCGGGCATGTTGAAGTACCTGGATGCAAAGATGAATACCTGGAGGAATGAGCCCATAACCTCATTATGTTTAAGGAGCTTGGGCTTGAGGTCCTCCGATATGGATTAGGCAGGGAAGGGTTCAGCACCAAGGGAGGAAAGGTGGGTAAGGCACTGGGTAGAGGTGGGAGGGGATGAGCAGAGAGCAGCCAGGCTGCTGGGACCAGGGATCTGGAGAACCTGGGACCGGGAAAGGGAATGGGCAGTGGGTTTGAAACCTCAGGAGGACTTGGTAAGAGGTGGCAGATGTCCCAGTGGGTGGGAGAAAGAGTAGAGTCCCCACAATAGGGACTCTCAGAGGAGGCAGGAGGACAGGACAGTAGGGGGAGAGGAAAGGGAACAAACGAAACCGAGGCAGGTCCAGGGCTAGAGACACCAGGCATATTCGTAGAACAAGAGTGACTTAGACACAGTAGATATTCCAACAGTGATGGTGGAATCAGACTTGTCAGAGCCAGGGCCACAAGGTTTGAGTGGGACCAGTAGGCCAGGTGTGAATGCTGGGCCATCTCAGCGGCCCTACAGCACCTCAACCCAGCTTTACAGATTGAGATCACTGGCCCAGAGCCTGGAATCAGTGCTGAATCTGCAGGAGAGGTGAGGGCTTGGGGGAGGTTATCAGTCTGAATTGGGTGGAGGGGCTTCAGGCCTGACATCCTTCATAATCTGAAGAATTTAGGTGCAAAACTAGCACAGTTTAGAGCAATGCTTCTCAGCCCTCATCACACATTAAAATCATCTGGGAGCTTTAAAATACACCTGTAGTTCCTCTCCCCCAACCCAACCCACCCCACACCAGTGAAGTGAGCATCTGTGATTCTCCAGGGGTGTCCCATGGTAGCCAAGCCTGAAAACTGCTGATGTACAGACAAGAGTGGCCTCTCCCCATATCCAATGAAGATGTGCTCTGCACCATAGGCCCCATGGTCAACCTTGTCTATTGAGCATTTGAAATGAGAATCAAGTTTGAATCAAGATATGCCATAAGCCTAAGGCACACACCAGGTGTTGAAGACAGACTGAAAAAAAAAGTAAAATATTTCGTTAATAGTGAGATGCTTGTGGAAGAGCTATTTTGTATATCTCAGATTAAATAACACACAGTATTATTAAAATCAGTTCAGCTGTCTGTTCTCACACACCCGAATGTGGCTGCTGGAAAATTTACACTCAGGTGGGTGATTTGCGTTATATTCCTTTTGAGCAGTACCTCTTTCAATTCTGATTCACAAATCACACAACCGAAATTGCTTTCCCAATATTACTGCTGCAGATGGTAATGGGCCGGAAAAAAGCACTTATCACAGTTAGTAATTATGTATTTATTTGTGTGTTTACTTATTTAGTGTCTGATTTCCTCAATGGACCATCTGTCTTGTTTACCTATTTCAGCACCTAGCTGAGTATCCAGGACAAAGTAACAGCTCAATAAATATTTGTTAAGTGAATGGATGGAGGAATGAATGGAAGAATGAGCCAACCAATTAATAAAATAGACTTCTTTCCTATTGCTGCGTCCTCACACGGGTTCATCAGTGAAAGTCTCCTGCTAGGACTTGTACTGCAAACAGAAGGGAAGGGCTGTAGCAGAGGTGAAGTTCAAGGGCTTTGGTCGCAGATGGACCTGGGCTCAAATCCAGGCTCTGCCAAGACAAGTCACTTAGCCTGTTGAACTCTATGATTTCTCTCATCTACAAAATGGAGATAAGATTGTCTCACAGGGTTACTGTGTTAGGTGGGCTTAGCAATGCCTAGTACAATATAAGGCTGTCATCAGTTTAAGAAGGAAAACGAACAGAACAGGATGAGTTTCTGGGATGCAATATGTTCTTCACAGGGAGTCGCAACCCTGCTTTACCTCCTGGGGAGCAAACCTGCTGCCCTCACCTGGGCTGGGTACATGTCAGTCTCTAAAGGCTGACTTTCTATGCCTTGGGCAATTTATGACGATGGAAGAACATGTGGAGGAATTAAAATGTCTAGTGTCTCAGTGATGTTTGTTTCAGCTAATATCATAGCCTTGGCCATTGGCTGCTCTAGGACTGCATCATTTTACCTGCCTTCCCAGCTGAGCACTCTTTAGACTGCACACTGGAATGAGCCTCAGATTCAAACAGGACCTTCACAAATGGGCAGACATCTTTTGCATCCATATCTTGCTTGGCACAAAAGTAATCACTTCCTCCTTACCTTGCTTACAAAGCCCACAACATGACCAAGGGAATAAAGTGGGACTGTTGGGAAACATGAGGCTTGACCAGGATGTCCAAAATGCTCTAGTCTGGCTAAACAGGATACTAAGAGCTGTCCTGTTTATTAGGCTCACAACTGAAGAAGGAAAGTGGGGCAAATTCCCCAAAACAGCAGCTTATTTTCTTCTTTTGGGGCTATTTGTAATTAATATTCCAGCTAAATTTATGCAGACAAAGAAAAAGCTATCCATATGGACATGTTTTAGTAACATATGGGGTCTCTTCGAGATGGGTAGGAGCATGTCTGTGTGCCCAGGTCGGTGCAGTGATGATCAACAAAAGATTCTATATACTCTCATTCCCAGGCTTGAAATACCCTACAACTATAAGGACATATAATACATTTGACAAGTCAGGTCTTACAGTTGCAAAGCCTACAGAATCATGAATGCCATCAAAGTCCACATTGCCTGCAATCAACAGAAGGAATGAAATGTCAAAATGAGATTGAAAATAATACGCTGGTCAAGATTTGTGCAGAAACTGAATGGAAGAGTCCAGATGCACTGCCTATGGCTCTAGGTTGATTAGTCTACAACACACAAATTTCCCAAAATTTATTCTCATGAATTATTAATGAGTGACATTCTGGTTTATTCCTCAGCAGCTAGACCAAGAGACCATTCCTAAGCCAGACAACATAGTGCTATATTCCAGGTACTTACTAGGGTATCATTAACAGGCTCAAGAAATCCTACCACCCACCTAGATAGACAGGGCCATGATGTAAAGCCTCATGCCTGATCAAGTTTCATCAGCAGAAACTATTGCTTAAGGCCCCTTGGAAAGGGCTTTAATAAGTTCTGTTGTGTGTGAATGTACTGTCTAGTGCCAAGGCCTTTGTCTTGGATCCATGCCTCCCACTGAACAAAGACATGGAACACAACCCTGAATTATTAGCCTTCATTTTTCTCATAGATACTGGCAACAGCTCACTTCTAACTTGGGTCCGGACTCTTCTGGATAATCCACAGAAGCTCTTGGCAGTGACCTGAAACCACACGGACAGCTGGCCAACCAACTTTAACCATGACCCGCTGACTAGTTATTCATCCTCATATTCCAGACTCATCCAACGACCGCTGCAAACAACTCAGAGTGCATTCTACCCTGTAGCTCTCAGCCAGACCCAGGAAAAGCTCCAGTGAGATGGCACTTAGCCTTTAGATTCAATTTCTCTCTTTCTACCTTGATTCTAAGTTGGCCCCAATAAGCTTAGACCTGCACCTGCCTCATAAAGTGAGGTTTGGCCTTGGCCACCTCTATAATCACCTCTGGGACCAAAGTCTGTAAGATTTTAAAGTCAAAAGTATTGATTCCGTATCAACTAAGATGGGTTAGATTATGCTGTGGTGACAAACAACAGTCAAATCCCAGTGAATTAAAACCATAAATCGGACTTTTTGCTCACTTGTATAACCCTGTAGGGATAGTGGGAGCTCAGCTTCGCATTCTGCTCCCTTGTCTACAGAAGTAGAGACAACTTGGTGTAGAGGCAAACACCCCCACTCATGTCAGAGGCAGGGAGAAAACTCTGGAGAAAAAGACTGTTGCAGTCATTTGCGTGCAGGATAACTTCCTGGAAACAACTCCTGTAAAGGAGGGAGGAAGCAGGAGTGAACCCAGGAGCTGAACTGTAACACAGTGACCACACAGAGACCTCAGCCCATTCTACGGGAAGCTCTAGCACTGGGAGAGATATCGTCTGAGTTGTTCCAAATGAAGGCAAGGTGGCCCCAGCTTGAGCTTCCTACAGTTACCGTTAGTGGAGGGCAATTCTTAGAGAGCTCAGATGTGAAGAGTCAGCAGCTAACATTCATGGGAGCTCAGGGAATGGGAGCTTTGGCCCAAAATGGAAGGATCTGGGCATCCACTACAGTTCACAGCTGACGCTGATCAAATCCACTGGCTTTATTTAGTAAGTTCAGTCCACCTGGGAATAGCTCTTCTGGGATTCTGGTTGGTCCCCTCTGCTACTTGCTAGAGGAAGATTATGGAAATGATCTGTAACCCAAGATGCTGCAGTTGGCCTCAAGACCACAACTACCCATTTTCTACTTCTCTCACTGCTGACTTTTCTTGTCAAGGTGTTTAACCTGATGGGATCTCCCAAACATCACCCCTGAGCTGATGTGCAGTAAGCAATTCTCTGTTCATGGCTGCTGCACTTGTCAATTTACCATCAGAAGAGACAGGGGAGTACCAAGAAAAGCCCCTTGTCCTCCCTGTGTCATAGCAGCCCTATGTCCTTCTGACAATCAGGCTCAATTACCCCTACTAGTAAGGGGACTCCTTTTCTGACACAAGGAGTTTAAGGTGATCAGACAGCAGCTGAGGCTTAAAGTTTAATGGGGCAAATAGTTCCTTCTGGAACATACAATAGTCTATGCTTTATGGTGTTACCCACATTGTAGAGGATAGCACCCCACTTTTGAAGAGTTTAGCATCTCCTCTATGGTAGATGTTCTCTGGAGCATCAACATGCAATACAAAGGTCTTTAATGCCCACCCCCATAGGTCCATCTACATGCTCTTCCCCAGGCCCTAGGCCTTTAATCTTTCTCCTTCCAGGCTCCCTGGCTAGCCACCCTAGTCATCTTCCACAGCCATAAGCTGCATATTCCTGCCTTGATTCCTACTCCATACAAAGTAAATGACCATTTGTTCTGCCCAATGAGGGGAATTACCCTTGTTTTTCAGGATGGGCCCTGAGTGGAATGCAGTACCCAGCAGTCTATTTGTGGCTAGCATCTCCAAATCAAGCCAACACATCCTGGAAACAATCTCAGCCTTTTTCTTTCTCTGTCAGCTTGGCTGTAAGGCATTACCCCACGTGGTCATAAATATTATGAGGATTAGACATTGGTACAACAATGGTGTAAGATATGGAGATCTGGGTCATCTACTAGTGCAGCTTACCTTTGCCTTCTGGCCTTGCTCATGCCCAATCCCAGATGTACCACATACATTATATACAGATTGCTATTGACCTGCCAACTTGATGACTTGGCAGGCTGGACATCTTCCAGCTCATGATGGGTAACTTGGGCCACATGGTCATTTGTCAGATGCTCTGTCTCTATCAAGGCCAGTGGCATGCCAGGAGCTATTTTTCAAATGGCGTGTATCTCTCCTCTACAGATGGCATGGTCTTGCTCCGGGACCCTAGGGGGCTGCATTGTGATTTTCCTATTGGAGCATGCCATTAATGGCACATAAGGTTTTTTTTTCCCCCATCACAGATACCTCTAATATCAATAGGATCTGCTCAGTCATTTGACTCAAGCCATATGGCTTTTGCATTGAATCCGAGACTTGTTATGACTCAAAGCTGGCAGCCTTCCATGTTGCCTCGTAAATGGGTCAGAGTAACATCACTAAGTGGCCTCCAGATGCCAAAGAGTTCTACCAGGCATTGGTTTCTTCCTTAGTGGCAGGAGGTATGAGAGGCAGTAATAATCTGTCCTTTATTTTCAAGAGATGTCCTTGCAAACTCCAAGTCACTGGACCCCTAAAGAGTTCTCTGACGTGATAGTGATGTTCTATTTTTCTCAGACATTATACCAGGTGATACATGATGCTGATATGTCTCATGACTGTTTACTTTGACTACTTGGTTAAGGTGCTGCTCCTGGGGTTTCTCCTCTGTACATTTGATTTTTCTTTTCCTGAGTAAGTTTGAACCTTACATGGAACAACTGACTGATTCAAGATTGGGAAAGGAGTAAGACAAGGCTGTATATGGTCACCTTGCTTATTTAACTTATACACATATTGAACTTAAATACATCACGTGAAATGCTGGGCTGGACAAATCACAGGCTGGAATCAAGATTGCCAGGAGAAACATAAACAACCTCAGATATGTAGATGATACCATTCTAATGGCAGAAAGTGAAGAGGAACTAAAGAGACTCCAGATGAGAATAAAAGAGGAGAGTGAAAAAGTTGGCTTAAAACTCAGCATTCCAAAACTAAGATCATAGCAACCAGTCCCATCACTTCATGGCAAATAGAAGGGGGAATAGTGGAAGCAGTGACAGATTTTTTCTCGGATTCCAAAAATCAAAATACTGCTGATGGTAACTGTAGCCATGAGATTAAAAGACACATGCTCCTTAGAAGAAAAGTTATGACAAACCTAGACAGCATATTAAAGAGCGTAGACATCACTTTGCCAACAAAGGTCCATATAGTCAAGGCTATGGTTTTTCCAGTAGTCAAGTACAAATGTGAGAGTTGGACCATAAAGAAGGCTGAGTGCTGAAGAATTAATGCTTTCGAATTGTGTGCTGGAGAAGACTCTTGAGAGTTCCTTGGACAGAAGGGAAATCAAACCAGTCAACTCTAAAGGAAATCAGTCCTGAATATTCATTAGAAGGACTGATACTGAAGCTGAAGCTCCAATACTTTGGTTAACTGATGTGAAGAGCCGATGCATTAAAAAAGACCCTTATGCTGGGAAAGATTGAAGGCAAAAAGAGAAGAGGGCGGCAGAGGATGAAATGGTTGGATAGCACCACTGACTCAAAGGACATGAATTTGAGCAAATTCAGGGACATAGTGAAGAACAGGGAAGCCTGGCATGCTGTGGTCCGTGGGGTCACAAAGAGTCAGGCACAACTTAGTGACTGAACAACAAAAACAATTAGAAAGTATATGATGAGACAGATTAATACTCTGTAAATATCCTATTAAACATCATACTTTCACCCCCTGATTTTAGCATCTATTAATGGTTCCTCCCTGGTGGTTCAGATGGTAAAGAATCTGCCTGCAATGCAGGAGACCCAGGTTCAATTCCTGGGTCAGGAAGATCTCCTGGAGAAGGAAATGGCAACCCATCCCAGCATTCTTGCCTGGGGAATCCTATGGACAGAGGAGCCTGGCGAATTATTGTCCATGGGGTTGCAAAGAGTCGGACACAACTGGGTGACTAACACTTTCACTTTCTTGCCTGTGGTTCTTGGTTCTTGCCTGTGGCAATTATTGCTGTGTAAGACATGTGCATATGTGCTCAATCATGTCTCTTTGAAACCCCATGGACAGTAGCCTGCCAAGCTCCTCTGTCCATGGGACTTCCCAGGCAAGAATACTGGAGTGGGTTGTCATTTCCTCTTCCAGGGTGTCTTCCCAACGCAGGGATTGAACCCATGTCTCCTGCATTACAGGCAGATGCTTTATCACTGAGCCACCAGGGATTGTCAAATGGTACTTTTCTATTTCTATATTCCCTTCCACTTTTATTAATTGAAAATCTTCTATAAGGAAGAGCTATCCCTTCTCCCTCATTTCTTCATTTAATCAATTATTTATTTATATCACTATAAATTCATGGATATGAGCTTTTTCTATAGGTTACAATTCATCACTATCATTTATTTTTTTGCCCAAATTATCCCAGAGTTGGCCATTGGGATGCTTTTGAGTTAAGCACATCCTTAAAAGTAAACACTGTTTACTTTGAATAAATGTCTCTTTCCACTGCAACTTCTTTTCCATCACATGCTCCCTCATCTCAGGTAATAGTTGTGGTACTTGTGGGCATTTTGGATATTTGGCTAAGGGGAAGTTGAATTGGAGATATAGTTAATTTAGTTATTCCATTTAGTGGGATATAATTATGTGGTTTGAAATCCACTTGAAATATTACTTCCATGTATAGCTGAGTTATTGTTGGCTATCTGGTATAGGAGAGGCTTCCAGTAATATTTCTACTGTCCAAATTGTGCAGGACCAGAAGTTTTATTTCAATGTGAATGTGTCCTACAGCACTCAACACTGAAATTATGTTCATAATGACTGGTCTGCCATTATAAATCTGCTCTAGTCTCACTACATGGATGCAACAACTTTTAAGACTCTAAAATACATTTTTGAAGACTAAGAAGAGAAACTCAAGTACAAATAAGAAGTAGGGTGTTTACTTAAAAGATCATAAAGCTCAATACATCATTTTATTCAATTTGGAAAGATTTTGGAACATTTCAATAAAGAAAACAAGAGAATATAGACTCCCAATGTTGGCATATATGAAGGTGACATTCATTGTCATCTTTAGTTACATTTTTCAAGAGCTGAGAGAAATTTCAAAAACAAATCAATGAAAAAAGAAGACCAATGAAATAAATGAAATTTATTTCTAACATCAAAGATAGAACTATGATTTTAAAAAGTTTAATCATATCAAAAGCAATAATTCAATCATTGGAAAAGATAACTTTCCAATAGAATAATAATGAATAGATTCTTGGATTGTTTAATAATCCAGTTAATGAAGAAGAGTGAATAATGCAAACACACTGGAGAAAAATTTATATTCCTCACTGATAAACTGACACCTATGAGGACATGTATCTCATAACACACCTCTATAACAAGGACATGGACGACCAACTGATTAATGAATCAATGAGTAATTCTCAAGTGAAGGAGTGTTTAAGATTAGCCACTGCTGAAAAAAATTTTATGTGCTCTGAAGTCTTGTAATCATATAGGAGAGAGAGTTTGTTGGAAGTTTCCCCCAAATTGACAACAATCCTAAACACGGCATTTCCAATAATGAGTTGTGAAGCTGGAAGAAATTTTTTGAAACAATCAATAAGGAAAAAATGTTGATCAAACATGCTATTAATAGAGATAAGACTGACTTGTCTCCTCTTGGCAGAGCCATTACTAAATTGGTGCCATTTGAAGATGCGATCTAAAGAATATGTGACTCAATGTCAAAAAAAAAAATGTGACTCAAAAAAGTCAGGAAAAAATATTTTAGTCATATGACAGGCAGTTGGGAAATCAGTCCTGAACATTCATTGGGAGGACTGATGCTGAGGTTGAAACTCCAATACTTTGGCCACCTGTTGTGAAGAACCGACTCACTGGAAAAGATCCTAATGCTGGGAAAGATTGAAGGCGGGAAGAGAAGGGAATGACAGAAGATGAGATGGTTGGATGGCATCACCGACTCAATGGACATGAGTTTGGGTAGGCTTGGGGAGTTGGTGACGGACAGGGAAGCCTGGCATGCTGCAGTCTACCGGATCACAAAGAGTCAGACATGACTGAGTGACTGAACTGAACTGAACTGAACTGACGGTATTGGTCAGCATTTTTTAAGCTTTGAATTTTGTTATGATTTCTTTTCTCATTCTAAATAAATTGTGACTTTCAAATCTCACTTTGTATCCATAATTCAGTATCTTTTTTCTTAAAGAGGGCTCCCACATGGCACAGGCTTCAGGCCTCACAAAAATCCAAATCTGCCTCTTCCCTCTGATCTCAAAAAAGATAGGTTTTAAAAGCATGCCCAATCCCCTGGAGGGGCCTTTCCCTGACCTGGGTACCCGAATGCCGACTTTGCCCTAGTGCGTTTCGGCACTTCAGCTGCAGGAAGTGAGGGAGGGTCATGTCTTGCCCATTGCTGCAAGGCCCAGGGGAGAGAGAATCCATGCAAAAGCAGCTCTCAGTCTCCTGCTGTGCAGTCCGACACCTTCACCTCCCATTCATTAGGTGTGAAATGGTTGCTGTGAGTGTTTGCCTGTGTTTACCCAACAGGTCTGCAAGAAGTGTGAAGTTCTATTTGCTGCCAGTTTTATTCTCCAAATAGAAACTGGTGGTGGGGGGTGATGACAGGAAATTGTACCAGGTGGAAGGGTTTATTAATATCAACATTTCTCACCATGATAAATGAGTGCCCGGGAGCTCAGAGGATCTGACAGCTTTCATGTGCTTGCAGAAGCCCTCATAGAACCTTGGCTTTTACAGCCTGGAATGGTTTGCTGCAATCACAAATGAATGGCAGCCTCAAGACCATAAGTCCTCAGCAGTTCACCTGTAGACATGGGATTAGGCTAAACGCCCCCCCATCCCTCCCGGTACATCTCTATCATCCCATGCATTCATTTTGTTTTCAGGTAAAGCACAACCTCATTTTCCTCATCTTAGTTCTTATGCTGCTTCTCCTCCCAGAATGTTCTTCTTCCCTCCCTATCTTCCACAATGGTATCATCCTTCAAAAACTAGCTCAAATGCTGCCTACAGAAGGCCCTATCCATACCTGCATCTCCCTATCTGTGTGTCATTGCTCTATCTAGAGCAACTCTTAACTACCACCTGAAAGTATACTTATTTATTCATCCAAAACTGAAAAACTCCTGAGAGCAGGATTCAAGCCTGAATTGAGTGCTATGAGTGCTATGCTATGATCCCGTATGGGCCAGGAGAGTGGCAGGGCATCATAAATAAATGTTCAACAAATCATTGACTGTGAGCATTTACTTTTCTCATGCATGCAAAACACTCAGTCCAGGTCCTGACACATAGCAGGTACTTAATGAATGGTAGCTAGTACTTTTGTTTCCATCCAGTTTTTAAAGCAGCTCTGAGATGAGCTAGATCCAGCAGTGAAGGCAGTACTGAGTTATGATGAGGATACAATGGCTATAACTCCTATTCTGCCATTCACTAGCTGTGGGACCTTGGGCAAGTTGTAACCACTATAGTTATTTCATCTGTGAAAAGTAGCAATAATAATAAGCTACTGTGAGTATTAGAGGACTTAGCACACGTAACACACATAGAAGTGAGCCTGCCATATCATAAGTGCTATGTTAGGGCTGATAGTTATTATCAGTGCTACTGCTATAATTATTATCTGGTGGGTTAGGATAGGTGCCACCCATTTCCTCAGGCCTTTCAGAATCCAGCTCCTCTAGGGTTAGTGCATGAAAGATTCCAGGCAATGTCTCTTATCCCAGGCCCCTCAAAATGTGCTACTTCCTCTCCTGGTTCCTTTAGCCAGTGGAAGAGGGCATGGAGGCAGGCACAATCACGGACTTAATGTATCTGAAGGGCAATCACATGGAAGAGGCTTCACCTTGGCTTCAAAGTGCACACCTTGAACCAGGGATGGAAGTTATAGAAAAACTAAAACCAGCCCAGGGAGAACAGCGCTTGGTGGTACTCAGAGTGCTCAGCTTGCTGCCTAGAAGGAAGGAAGCCCTCTGTCAGTGGGAGCATTCAAGCCAAGCCTAGATCAACTGCTGTCATGGTTGCTACGGAAAAAATTAAGAGCCCTGTAAGCATCACCAACTCAATGGACATGAATTTGAGCAAACTCTGGTAGATAGTGGGGGACAGAGGAGCCTGGTGGGCTGTAGTCCATGAGGTCACAAACAGTCGGACATGACTTAGCAACTGAACTACAACAAAATTAGTTGTATATTGCTATGCAACAAATACCACATAACTTAGTGGCTTAAAGAACACTTTTATTACCTGTTCTTGTTTGTGGGTCAGGGATTAGGAGGCAGCTTAACTAGGTGGCTCCGAAGGGCAATCACATGGAAGAGGGAAAGATTCTAGGTCTCCCACGGGGTTGCAGCCCCCTCTGGGGCCAGAGCTGGTTCCTGGCTCTATGAGCGTCACCACAGGAATGCTTGTGTGTCCTCCCGACATGGCAGCTGACTTCCTGCAGAATACGCAATCCCAAAGAAAGAGAGAAACAGAAGTGCAATGTCTTTTATAATCTACCTTTGGATATCATATTCTGCCATTTCTTTTTTTTTTAATATTTACTTACTTATTTATTTTTGGCTAAGGTGAGTCTTTGTTGCTGCACCAGGGCTTTCTCTAGTCTTGGTGTGCAGGCTTCCCTTGTTGCAGAGCATAGGCTCTAGGGCACATGGACTTCAGTATTTGCAGCACGCAGGCTCCAGAGTCCAGGCTTAGTAGTTGTGGCCCATGGGCTTAGTTGTCCCACAGCATGTGGGATCTTCCCAGACCAGGATGGAACCAGTGTCCTCTGCATTGCAAGGCAGATTCTCAACCACTGGACCATCAGGGAAACCCTCTTTATTTTTTTTTAAAAATGTTTATTTGGCTGTACCGGTTTTAGTTGCAACATGTGGGACCTTCAGTTGCAGCACACATATTCTCTAATTGTGTTACATGGGTTCAGATGCTCTGTGGTATGCAGAATCCTAATTCCCCCACCAGAAATCAAACCAGGGCCCCCTGCATTGGGAACACGGAGTCTTAGCCGCTGGACCACCAGGGAAGTCTCTATCATTTCTGCTACATTCTACTGATTAAGTATATAGGCACACTCAAGAGAGGAATTAGGCTGCTCTGAAGGGAGGAGATTTACAGTTTGTGGACTTATTTTAGAACCACTGCAAGCCCCTTAAGTGCTAAATTACTGTGATTGCTTATGTTATTACTAGGCCAGAGGTTTTTAACTAGCAGTGATGATAAGTTCCTTTTCTAAATTTACTCAAAAACATGGGAGGAGTCACTGTTTTACTCCATCCCCAGGGAGTAACTTAAGCAGGTGTATCTTGTCCAGGACAACACAGTCTCATCATAGCCTCTGTCTCAAGGGCCTGGATGTCCCCACTCCAAACCACTTCGTAGCTTCACCTTCTCTTGTAACATCAGGGGAACCCATTCTCTTCTGGAGACCAAGGTAGGAGACAGTGGAAGAATGGATCAATGGAACCCTGCTAGGTGCTCAGAGGCCCCAACCCATGGTGCAGGTCTGCCCTACAGGTTCCCTTAAGGACAAGAAGGGATAGAAGGTAGTGGAGGGAGCTGAAGCTTAATAAATGGTGCACCTAATGAAAAAAATAAACTGTGAACCACCTGACGTCTTGAGCACACTGGCACCTTGACACAGTTATCCATATTCATGAGCATGTTGGTCACATGTTCTCCCTCCCTCACTGTAGTCCACAAAGCCTTTAAAATATTAGATTGTTTCTAGCTTTGTAACGTCAGTGGTTAAGCTAGTCTTGGATAGAGATCTTGGATTATCAGGTTTAAAGGCAGTTTAATTTTGTTTAATAGTCAAATTTCTGTGGCCAGAAGCTCACAAGGGTCCCAAGGAGGACATGGGTGTGCAATGCAATGGAATCTATTTACCTTACAGCTGTCTTTCTCTATTCAATGAAAGGGCATACTGCTCTTCTCAGTAGATAGTAGGTAAAGGAAGAAGTAGTAACAGAAAGTGCTTCCTTAAATGACATCAGGGCAGTGTGTATGTTCGAGTGTTTTGGGGCAGGGGGATGGTTAATGCATTCTCTAGCAAAAGTGTCAGCAAAAGCTAGTAAAAATGCCAGGCCTTTCTATACAGTACCTCTAAAATTAATGTTCATAACAATGGTATGAAGTGGATACTACTATTTTCAATTTATGACAATAAAACTCTGGGAATCAGTTTAAAATACACGACTATATTGCAAGTAATTATCAAGTAAATAAGCAGAGGTGCCCCCCTGTTTACAAACACCTAACATATGCATGGAGAAGGCAATGGCACCCCACTCCAGTACTCTTGCCTGGAAAATCCCAGGGACAGAGGAGCCTGGTGGGCTGCAGTCCATGGGGTCACTAAGAATCAGGCATGACTGAGCGACTTCACTTTCACTTTTCACTTTCATGAATTGGAGAAGGAAATGGCAACCCACTCCAGTGTTCTTGCCTGCCAGGGACAGAGGAGCCTGGTGGGCTGCCGTCTATGGGGTCGCACAGAGTCAGACACAACTGAAGCGACTTAGCAGCAACATATGCATTGCTGGTCCTGCCCATAAATGCCTCATTCTTCCTGAAGTGAGAGTTGTAAACTTCGGAGCTTTCAAAGTAGCAGGGGGCAGCACAATGGCAGCAAAGAGCAGGTCTTGACCAGCCAAGGAGCCTCACATTTCCTCCTGGTTCTGAAACTAACAGTGTGATTGGGAGCACAAGCATGTCCCTCTCTGAGTCACCTGTAAAAGGAGGGTGTGTGTGCAAGGGGGGTGGGGGGATTCACACAGGAGTCACCTGGGGAGTTCTACAAACACACAAAATACCCACCCACCTGGGCCTGACCTTTGAGTCACAATCTCTGTTGCAGGGAGCGCCTGTTCTCTTGAGCCAACTCTCCGGGGGTTGTAGTCACAGCCTTTGGCACAAGCCAGTGTTTGGGAACCACAGACCTGATGATCTTTGAGGTCCCTCCAGGCTCCAGCATTTAATGCCATTTTAGGACAGAGAAGAAAGAAGAATCTCTGAGAAGTTGGAACCGTTTGGGATGCACTGATCCAGTAAGGGCTCATCTGCTCACCATCACCCTCTGGCATGCTGCCCAACCTTTCCACTTCATTTGCTCTTAAGACCTTACTTGTACTCTTTGGAGACATATTTGAATGGAAAATTGACCTCATTTAAAAATCAAATAATCCAGCCAGCTTGACGCAGTTCTCTTCGGTCAAATCTGAGCCAATTTGGACATCAAAATAAATACCCTATTGAATATGATAGACATTCACCAGTTCATGTTTATATAAATAAACAGATAATTCTCCAGGCAAGACTACTGGAGTGGGTAGCCATTCCCTTCTCCAGGGCATCTTCCTGACCCAGGGATTGAACCTGGGTCTCCAGCATTGCAGGTAGACTCAATACCATCTGAACCACCAGGAAAGCTCACTGTTTATATAAATAAACAGATAAATGGAAGAGAAGGAAAAAGCTCTTCTTTATAGTAGAAACCAACTAATAAGTATAGAAGGAATGATAATTTAGAAAAGCACCATTTTGGCAACCATCATAGTAATGGTGAATTGAGGCAAGGATCAGTCATCAGTGGATGCCAGTTTGCATCCAATGGGTGAAAGTTTGCTGAGGAACAGGGTGGCCTCACAGTATATTCCCACAAAATTGTTACTAACAAAACGGGCTTCTTTGGTGGCTCAGCAGTAAAGAACACACCTGTCAATGAAGGAGACACAGGTTTGGATCCCTGGGCCAGGGAGATATCCTGGAGAAGGAAATGGCAACCCACTCTAGTATTTTTGCTTGGGAAATCCCATGCACAGAGGAACCTGGTGGGTTACAGTCCACAGGGCTGCCAAAGAGTCAGATAGGATTTAGCAACTGAGCACTAACAAAAAACACTTACTAACTTTACAGGGAAACCTGACAGAAACTATGCTAACTGAACGGTAGAAACAGCAGTGCAATTACTGCAATAAGTGGCCCCTGCGTGGCCCCTGATAGGATGCTTGGCGAACAAAGCATGACTTCAGGGTGTTCCTGCCAAAGGTGCAAAACCTGAATCTAATTGTGAGGAAGCATCAGACAAACCCCAAGTGAGGGAAAGCCTGCAAAATGATTTCTCTGTGCTCTTCAAAAATATCAAGATATGGAAAGCATGGAAAGACTGGGGAAATGTTCCAGATTGGAAGAGACCTAAGAGTCAGAATGACTGAATGCAATGAATAATCAAGTGTCCTATTTTGGACCAGAAAGAAAAGAGGGTAAAAATGTTCTTATTGTCATTGTTATAGTTGTGTTTCTAAAAAAGATTATTGAGATACTCAGTAAAGCTGAGACTGTAGATTAGAGGATAGATTGGATTGACATTAATGTACTGATTTTGGCTAGTGTTTTGAAACTGTGTAGGAGAATGTTCTTAGGAGATTTACACTGAAGCATTTGGATATTAGCTGGAAATGTACTCCAGGTTCAGAAAAAGAAAACAAATGTGTATGTGTGTGCAGAGAGAGAGAATAAAATAAATGCATTTCTAAACAGAGTATATACAAAATCTTTTATTTTTTCTTGTAACTTTTCTATAAGTGTGAAATTATTTTTTTTTAAGTTAGAAAAAATTAAAATTCAAAAACCCTTAGGTGGATTATGTGCTCATCAGTCATTCACATCTTAGGGTGAATTAGTCTCTGTGGTTTGCTCTCCTTTTGATACCTAGTTGATATCTGCTGCCCTGAGGAAATGGAAGTTTACTGAGTCATGGAGGAGATAGGCAGTTTGATAACTTGAAACACTTTGGGGAATAGAATAGTTGATAAAATACAGGCTTTTTCAAGAGAAACACAAATAAAAACACAGAGAACTGAGGGACAAGGACCCAAAGAGATAGAAGAAAAATTCAGAAAAGGAGGCAGAAAGAAACAATAGTTCAGTTTTGATTGGAGTTGTATTGCACTCATCTCACATGCTAGTAAAATAATGCTCAAAATTCTCCAAGCCAGGCTTCAGCAATACATGAACTGAGAACTTCCAGATGTTCAAGCTGGTTTTAGAAAAGGCAGAGGAACCAGAGATCAAATTGCCAATATCCACTGGATCATTGAAAAAGCAAGAGAGTTCCAGAAAAACATCTATTTCTGCTTTTTTGACTACGCCAAAAAAAAAAGCCTTCGACTCTGTGGATCACAATAAACTGTGGAAAATTCTGAAGGAGATGGGAATACCAGACCACCTGACCTGCCTCTTGAGAAATCTGTGTGCAGGTCAGGAAGCAACAGTGAGAACTGGACACGGAACAACAGACTGGTTCCAAATAGGAAAAGGAGTACGTCAAGGCTGTGTATTGTCACCCTGCTTATTTAACTTATATGCAGAGTACATCATGAGAAACGCTGGGCTGGAAGAAGCACAAGCTGGAATCAAGATTGCAGGGAGAAATATCAATAACCTCAGATATACAGATGACACCACCCTTATGGCAGAAAGTGAAGAGGAACTAAAAAGCCTCTTGACGAAAGTGAAAGAAGAGAGTGAAAAAGTTGGCTTAAAGCTCAACATTCAGAAAACTAAGACCATGGCATCTGGTCCCATCACCTCATGGGAAATAGATGGGGAGACAGTGGAAACAGTGTCAGACTTTATGTTTTTGGGCTCCAAAATCACTGCAGATTGTGACTGCAGCTATGAAATTAAAAGAGGCTTACTCCTTGGAAGGAAAGTTATGACCAACCTAGATAGCATATTAAAAAGCAGAGACATTACTTTGCCAACAAAGGTCCATCTGGTCAAGGCTATGGTTTTTCCAGTGGTCATGTATGGTTGTGAGAGTTGGACTGTGAAGAAAGTTGAGTGCTGAAAATTGATGCTTTTGAACTGTGGTGTTGGAGAAGACTCTTGAGAGTCCCTTGGACTGCAAGGAGATCCAACCAGTCCATCCTGAAGGAGATAAATTCTGGGTGTTCTTTGGAAGGACTGATGCTGAAGCTGAAACTCCAATATTTTGGCCACCTGATGTGAAGAGTTGACTCATTGGAAAAGACCCTGATGCTGGGAGGGATTGGGGGTAGGAGGAGAAGGGGACAACAGAGGATGAGAGGGCTGGATGGCATCACCGACTCGATGGGCATGAGTTTGAGTAAACTCCAGGAGTTTGTGATGGATAGGGAGACCTGGCATGCTGCGATTCATGGGGTTGCAAAGAGTCAGACACGATTGAGCGACTGAACTGAACTGAACTAACTGAGACTTACCTTCTCACCTTCACTCCCTTTTCTCTGCATCATGCTGTTCTTCTCAGTGTGGGTGCACATCAGGGCCACCTGGAGTGCCTCCACTTTTAAATAACTAAATCAGAACCTCTGGAGGGTGAGGCCTGGGCACCAGGTCTGAGAAGCCCCCCAGGTGACTCCAATGTGCAGCCTGGATGGAGCACCTCTGAGCTGCACTGTAGGGTAAGCAGGACACTTGTTGAGCCTGCTGTGTGCTCATCCCACTTCTAGCGTGTCCCCTCTTGGCCCCAGTTTTCACATGGTTACCAGGCTGATCTTCCGAAGCCCAGATGTAACCATGCCAGTTGCCCATCCAGAAATCTTTCCCAATTTCTCATGTCTTAACACTGACATACAAGACTTCCCACTGTCTAGCCAACCAGTCTCCACTCCCCGACATTTTCCCTGATGCTTAATACCACACCATTCTCTTCTTTTCCCTGGAGAAGAGAATGGCAACCCACTCCGGTATTTTTGCCCAGAGAATCCCATGGACAGAGAAGCCCGGCAGGCTACAGTCCATGGGGTTGCAAAGAGTTGGATACGATTGAGCAGCTAACACTTACTTTGTTGTTCAGTCGCTCAGTCGTGTCCGACTTTTCAACCCCATGGACTGAAGCACACCAGGCTTCCCTGTCCTTCATTTTCTCCCAAAGCTTGCTCAAACTCATGTCCATTGAGTCGGTGATGCCATTCAACCATCTCGTCCTCTGTCATCCCTCTCCTCCTGCCTTCAATCTTTTCCACCATCAGGGTTTTTTTCTAATGAACTGGTTGTTTGCATCAGGTGGCCAAAGTATTGGAGCTTCAGCTTCAGCATCAGTTCTTCCAATGAATATTCAGGGTTGATTTCCTTTAGGATTGCTGGTTTGAGCTTCTTGCAGTCCAAGGGACTCTCAAGAGTCTTCTCCAACACCACAGTTACTTAGTTACCGTACTCTTCTTTAAACATTCATCATTTTATTTTGATAGTTTTTAGTGACACGATGTGGTTCTCAGCTCCCCAGAGCCAACATTTTTTTGTCTCTTGCCTCCATCCGTACCAACATTTGCCTTTGCTCACTGGCCATTCACTCCTTCTGACTCTGAATCTTGGACCATTAAAATCCTCTCATTCTTCAAGTCTCACATCAAATGCTACTTCCTTCATGAATTGTCCCAGTTGGACTTAATGTCCTTTGTTGGCACCTTTTGTGCCTCTAGCATAGCACACAATTACAGCTTGCTTTGTTTTAATGCCACTTGTTTACAAGACTGTCTTATCCACTAACTTGTACAGTTGCCCAAAGGTGAGGAGAGAGCCTAGAATGATAAAGGCCAGGGCTTTGGAAGACACCAAACCTCCACTGGCCAAAATGTGGCCCTAAATTTTTTGATACACCTTCCTTCAAGAGGTGGAGCTTTATTCCCATCGCTTTGAGTTTGGCCTGGACTTAGTGACTCTCTTTTTAACAAATAGAATAAGGCAGAAGTGACAGTGTGACTCTGAGACTAGGTCATAAAAAGCATTGGGACTTCCTCCTTATTTCCTCTCTCTTTCTTTCTCTCTCTCTCTTTCCCTCTCTCTCCCTTAGATGACTAGCTCTGGGTGAATCAGCTGCCATGTCACAAGGAAGCTCCAGCTGCTAATGGAGAAGCCAGGTGGCCAACAGCCAGGGAGGAGTTGCCAGCACACTCGAGTGAACCATCTTGCAGTGGTCTTTTGATCTCAGGTGGAGATCCTGAGAAACAGGTACCAGGCCAGTTTTCCTAGAATAACTTTATAAGCATTGCCCCCTAAGTTTCATTAAATGAGCACCATTCTCAGATATGACATTCCAGGTGAAGCTTTGGTTACATGATTGACTTTTCCCAATTATATTCTTCTTGTTGTTGTTGTTGTTTTTAGAGACAGATTTTTATAGAGCCTGTATAAGTAACTATATTGCCATGAAAAGTAAGGAGGCAATAAGAATTTCTGATTTCAAGAGGGAAAAGCGAGAATTAGATAAAATTTAAATGTTATATTTCAGTATATAAAAGCAGATTCTACTAAATTGTATGGATTACAGAGAATTTAAGAAGAAAAAAAGTGCTTGATTTTATAGCTGGAAAATAGAAATTTAAATATCAACAATATTCTAAATAAATAATCACAATAAAAATGTTCTCAAAGCCCATACACCACAACTACTGATCAGTTCATTCCGTCCTACATAATTAATTCCTATTCTACTGGATTTTGAGTTGGCAGTCTCATGAGCCCATATGCACTTTTTAATGGAAAAGAGATTTGGAAATCGTGACTCAATTCACTGTTATGGCCTGAAAATTGTCCAAATGATACATCAAAAGTCTGGACCCAAAAGTCTACCTGGAAGCATCAACAGTTCCTAGTGTCTGACATAGTACTTTTCCATGGGACTCTGACATTGTGTATCTTTGTTGAAGATACAAACTCAGGTCTATAGCTGATAACAGAACCTTCAGATAAGCATCAGAGAAATAAAAACTACTTTAAATCATGGAGAAAATGGCTGAGGTTAATTTATTAGTGATAACTTTCAAATGCAAAAGTCTAATGAGAATTTATAATTAGAATAATGTAACTGACAAGAAAATGTGATTGCTTCTGTGGCAGGCGTAATAAGATGATAGAGCAATTCCAAAACAAGTTTTAGACAATATGTCTCTAAGAATAATGATGAAACCTATTTTCAGAGAAGTCAGAGAATATTCGATTTTTTAAAAGGCTAACCACAATTTTATGGAGGAGAACCTTGATATATAGCACAATAACCCTGAAACATAATATATAAAATATACCAACATTAAACCAAGCATATTGTAAGACTGTATCAGGAATATGAAGAGATTCAGTAAATCTGACATAGGTCCTAGACAGCTGTATTTTTATAAAACTCAACAGATAAGTCTGATGTGCATCTCCAATTGAAAACCAGTGTCACAGAAGATACTAGATTCAAATTTAAAAAGACTGTGACAAAGTTAACCCTTTAAACAATAATTAAAATGATGGATAACACTATACTATGGTTGCTGTCTAACATCAGGCAAAGCACCACTAGGATTCTGACAAATACAGGAAAACTGTACAGAATCTACTCAACGTTTCCTCTGAAGTTAAAATATATCATTGAAAGTGAGGACATTGACAAACATCTAGAGACTTTCCACGAATCATATACTCTCTGAAATATTTATATTAACAATATTTTACCTTCCCACACTTAACCTAGGGAAGGCTGAGTGTCTCTTCTGATTTGACAATTTTCCCCAAGAAACTTTACAAAATAGTAACATATTAAAAAAAAACAAACCCTAATTATTTCTAGAATCTTTCTTTTTATAAGGTGACAGAACACAAACTTTGTGATTCTTTCAGGGACTCTCTGGGAAATCTCAAGATAGATTTCAGTGTAAGTGGTATCTTGAAACATACTCTTTTATTTTCCTTCTTTCTGTATTTCTATATTTGGGACTTATCTGGGGAAGGCAAAAATTTAAAAAGTTGTTAGAGGAGATTTGGACATTTGATTAAGATGGGATCATGGGTGCCTGAAAATGATATTTAAGCAATGATATTGCTACTTAATCAAAATAGCAATAATATTTTATTTAAAAAATAGAAAGTAACATGATTGTAAAGTATATCTAACTTCTTTCATAACTGAGATTCTTTTTTTCTAAGTAATCAAGGAAATAACACAGCTAACATAAAGAGGTTTTGCTATGTAGGTAGATTATACAGAAAGTGAAGAATAACCCTTCATATCATTGGCAAACACATTAGTCAGTTAATCAAGGAGGCCAGCCCATTAAAGGGGATCAAACTTTACCAACATTTTAACGCATTTCATAGCTTCTTTTAAGACACAAGTGTTACCAGCCAAAGCAAGTAAAATTCACTTACCACATTCTGTCCCTTATCATTCTCCTTCATATTCTGGAACAACCTGACATTTTAGGATGGAAATCAGAGTTCCATGTGGTCAAAAGTAATCTCATAATAATTATGCTGTTATTTCTGTTAACATGCTGTGTGTTCCTCATTGCTAAACTTTGAAATGGTCTCAGTTTTAAATTCTAATACAATATTGATAGTTATCACCCACATAAACAAAAGCTCTGTGGGGGTCCTCAACAACTTTTAGGAGTATAAAGGGGTCCTGAGACTAAAAATCTGAAAGCTGTAAATCAATGCCATAACATGGTGCTGTGTCCTCAGTAGGTAGAATACATGGGTATTGGAACCAAGGGGCAGAATTAGGAATGCCCACTCACCATCACTCCTAGCCACCCACTTGTTGAAATCTGTATTTCTGCTCCAGTAACTCTAAGCTTTATTGGCCTAAGGGTTCTGGTTTTCAGAGAGAAGTGTTTCCAACAGAGGACTCAGCAAGGTTCCCACTAAATTTTTAAGTGTGGCTGGCAGGGGCCACTTTTGATTCCCAAAGCCAAGAGCAGAGTAGGCAAGGAAAGGGATCTCCATCCTGGCAGATAATTGGCTCCACTAGAGGAGGCAGGGCTGCTGTTAGCCAACAGGAGCAAGAAGAAAATGTTCAGCGTCTAATTTTGATAATAAATAGAAGTGCAGCAGTCATGGCCATGTGGCTCAGACTCTTTAAGAAAAAAAATGTCTGGTCACCACATCAGGTAAGCCGCCTAGTGCAACAGAGTTGCCTGCCATGGAAGAGGGGAGTCTGGAACAGTAGTCAAGGAAGGAAACAATGCCTATTCGTGGCAACTTCTGTATGAGCTGCGTTGTTGCTCTATTTCCTTTCTCTTGTAAGTTTCCCCAGGAAAAGCGACTGGTCAGAATTCTGGAGGCGCTGTTTCCAGAACTTAGTGTACAAAGCAAATGGATCCACGTGGTACACAGTGGGATCTGGGGAAGCTTAAGGCAAAATCAAAAGCTTTTATGTGTTCAAGTAAATTTGGGAAATGCTTCATGAACTAAAGTTAAAATAAATTTCTTCACAATGAAACTACACGGGGTTTTAAATTTTGGAGAATGAAACCCCAAGAGGGGGGCCCTGTGGTAAAATTCTTCCCAAAATTCTTAAACCATGAATTCGAATTCTTTCCTTCCTTCCCTCTCACTCTTTCTCTCCCTTCTTCTCTCTCTCTTTCTTTCTCTTTGATGTGCACCTATGAGCATTTCCTAGAAGCACTTCCGTACAGGGCATACTTTGGGAAACAGCAGTCCACATTTATAGACACTTAATTAGGAGTCATTCTATCTGGCATCTTTAAAACTTATCATGGCTTTGAAGGTGCTTTTCATAAGTCACATATAAAAACTGTCAAGGAAGTTAGAGCTGGAGCCTATGTTTGCTCTCAATAAACTTCTCAGTGACAGAAAAGTGGAAAAAATGGATTTACTGAACTACAAACTGCCTCAAAGTCAGAGTCATTGTTTTAAAGAGTTAGACTTACCACCACTTTAGCTGTAAGGATTTTTAAAAATACCCCCCGAAAATAGTTGTACTGGACTGGTTGAGGAGTTCATTCAAGAAGTCTCCATGCATGCCTAGCTGATCGGTCCCTTCAGCAAAAGCGACTTGAACAGGCTCCATCGTCATCAGTTGCTGCGCTCTTGCCCAGTGAACTGAGTGGCACAATCCTGCTGACCTCATCTGAAACAATGGGAGCAGGAACTGACCGAATATCAGGAAAGCTAACAGCTATGGAGAGGGTTGGCATGAATCACTTCCCAGTAGAGGCACTTCACTTGGATGGTGGCCACCTGACTCAGTGAAATTCTCTATTTTGGAAGTATAAATACCAGGGCAGATCTCTCAAACTAAGGTAGCAACCCAGACAACCCTGAGCTTTGGTTCTGGGTCCCCATTAGGCCTGTTGCACTTCCTACTCTTCATAACACCTGGACCCAGAGTGACTGAGCAACCAGGAAGATGACCTGTGTTGCTCTACTGATCTTGTGCATCTCTGTATAAGTTCCCCATACCAAGAGAATTTTTGTAATCACATAAAAACCTGACTGATAGAGAAATCAGTATTAAGAGTGGAGCTGTAAAAGGTCCCTAAACAGAAGGATTAAACAAGATTAAAATACCACTGGGTAGAAGAAAATGAGAGTATTCACATCTTGGGGTAGAAAGCTAATAGGTTCTTGGTTTATAGCAGTGATGAGGTTAATTACTCTCTCCTATTTTGGTCTCAAGATCCAAGTGAGGTGCCCACCAAAGATGACACTTTAGAGCAATGACCATATTTCACAGGTTATGGAGGAGGACAGATAGGCTGCTTCTAATGGTTCATAGTAACTTCAGTTGGGAATGGGATTGACTCTGGTCCCAGCAGAGTAAAGAAACTGACCCCATTCAGAAAGTACTATTTTGTTGTGATTTGTCTTCTTGTAGACAGTTGCAGAATGAGGTCAGAAACTGATTAGGTTCAGAACTTAGGTGGAAACTGAATTCTTAGACATAAGTGTCTGTAGTTACTGTTACTGCTCCCATTGGCAAACATGGGAATTTTGAAAACAGAAGTGTTTCACTTCTGGGAAATCTGTAATGATCCAAGGATTAGAAGATTCTCAGAAGAATTCGAGTTACTTTAGATAACTCCTCAGCATACTTCCCATTGCTATGGGATATAGCAACTCACCCCAATATAAGGTGTAACTTATGACTACAAAGTATAGATTCATCTTGGATGTGCAAACTCCAGGCCACAAGCAAGAAAAATTCATTCAAAATTCATTGCAGGACTGTCGAGAGAGGAAGAGATCACTAGATTCCAGGGGTGGGTATGTGGATCTGGGCATAAAGATCATATGATCAAGGCAGAGTGACTGCATAGTAGGAATGAGTTGACTTTAAAGTCCTAATGCTGACCGCTAATGTTGACTTTAATGCTTGCTTGTCTGACCACAGTTTTTGTTTATATGGATTACACCTGTTGATATTTCCTATAGTAGAAAGAATTGTGAATATAATTTCAACTTTGTGGATCCTCATAACACATCTCAGGGACCCCAAGGGATCCTCAGATCATACTTTTGAGAATTATTCATCTAAGTACAGTTTGGGGCTTCCTAAAGTACCCCTGAGGATTTATAAGTTTTTCATATTCATACTTATATAAACTAAACACATATATACAAATACACACCAGGTCTTTAGGAGGGGCACCTTAAAGTTAGAACAGAACCACATACCTCAGGCCCACATTTACATTGTGTCCAGATATGTTAGCATCATGTTTTGAAGCAGTTCAAATAAGTTAGTGTGACTGGAGATGGCATGGGGTTCAGGGAGGCAGAACTTACAGGAAGGTGGGCCATGGCAGTCTGGACCACATTTGTGGAAGAGATGGAACTTATTGTATGGACCCTAATTTATTAGCAGTAAGGATATTTGAAAATAATTTCCATTTACAAGTCCAGAAATCTAATGGATTTCAATGTCTATTTCAGATATCAATAATGCTGTAATGTAGCAGTCCTTACCTTCATATAGCCAGATGGCTAATGGAGTTAGCAAGAAGCATCTCATTAAAACTGGTGCTCAGAGAAGTAAAACTGTCACTCTTTGAGGATAACATAATATTATATATAGAAAACCCTAAACACTCCATCAAAAAAATTGTTAGAAGTAATAAATGAATTCAGTAAAGTCACAGGATATAAAACCAATACACAAAAATCTTTATAATAATAATGAACTGCAAAAAATATTGAGAATAACCCCACTTACAATTGCATCAAAAATAATAAATAAAATACTCAGGAATAAATTTAACCATGGAAATGAAAGACTATGGGTTAAAAACTATAAGACTTAATGAAGAAATTGAAGAAGACAGAAATAAATGAAAATAAATGGAAAAACATTTCATGCTCATGGATTGGAAGAATTAATATTATTAAAATGTTCATACTTCCCAAAGCAATATACAGATTCAATGCTATTCAAAATACCAATGGCATTTCTCACAGAAACAGAACAATTCTAAGACTTCTAAAGAACTGGAACCACAATAGACCCTGAATAGCCAAAGCAATCTCAAGAAAGAACAAAGCTGGAGGCATCACACTCTTGGCTTTCAAACCTACAAAGCTTTAGTAATTAAAACTGTATGGTATTGGCATAAAAACAGACATACAAATCAACAGAACAGAATAGAGAGCCCAGAAGTAAATACATGCATATATGGTCAATTAGTTTATGACAAAGGAGGCAAGAATATACAACAGGGAAACGACATTCCCTTCAATAACTCTTATTGGGAAAATTGGAAAGCCACATGCAAAAGAACGAAATTGGACCATGATCTCACACCATACACCAAAACTAATGCAAAATGGTTTAAAGACTTGAGCATAAAACCTGAAACCATAAAACCCCAAGAAGAAATCATAGGTAGTAAGTTCCTTGACAAAGGTCTCTGGTGATTTTTTGAATCTGTCACCAAAAGCGAAGACAACAAAAGCAAAAATAAACAAGCGGTACTACGTCAAACTAAAAATCTTCTGCACATCAGAGGAAACCACCAACAAAATGAAAAGTCAACCTACTGAATGAGAGAAAATAATTACAAATCATGTATCTGATAAGGAGCTAATATCCAAAATATATAAAGAACTCACAACTCAGTAGCAAAAACAAATCCAATCTGATTAAAAAACAGGCAGTCGATCTGAATACACATTTTTTTCAGACGTACAGATGACCAACAAGTACGTGAAAAGATGCCCAACATCATTAATCATCAGAGAAATGCAAATCAAACCCACAATGATATATCACCTCACATCAGTAAGAATGGCTATTATCAAAAAGACAGAACATTGCAAGGATGTGAGAAAGGGAGCCCGTGTGCACTGTTGGTGGGAATGTAAACTGCTGTAGCCACTATGGAAGACAGTATGGAAGTCCATCAAAGAATTTAAATTAGGACTACCATATGATCCAGCAATTTCACTTTCATGTGTTTACCTGAAGAAAATAAAATGCTAATTTGAAAATATATATGCACTCTATTCATTGCATTATTATTTACAAAGACTAGATATAGAAACAACCTAAGGGTCTATTGATGAATGAATGAATAAAGAAATTACACATGTGTGTGTGTGTGTGTATCAATATTGAAAGTGAAAAGTGAAAATGAAAGTCACTCAGTTGTGTCCGACTCTTTGTGACTCCATGGGCTATACAGTCCATGGAATTCTCCAGGCCAGAATACTGGAGTGGGTAGCTGTTCCTTTCTCCAGGGGATCTTCCCAACCCAGGGATCAAACCCAGGTCTCCCACTTTGCAGGCAGATTCTTTACCAGCTGAGCTACCAGGAAAGCCCGTATATCAGTATTATTCAGCCATAAAAAAGAAAGAAATCTTGCCATTTGCAACATGGGTGACTTCAAGGGCATTATGCTAACTGAAATAAGTCAGACAGAGGAAGACAAATATTGTACCATCTCTTTTATATGTGGAATCAAAAAAACCCAGAAAACAAACAAACAGAAAAAACAAGCTCATAGAAACAATCTGTACAGGAGAACAGATTAGTGGTTGGGGAAGAGAAGAGACTGAGGAGATGGAAGAAATGGGTAACCTGTTTGGGGTTTTTTTAGTTTAAGTAAATTGAATTTTTAAAGAAACCTGATGCTCTAGGTCAGAGCTTTGACTAAATATGCATCCTGATTCTCCAGGAACTAAGAAATAAAGGTCGTTTTAATATGACTCTACATAGAACATTATCTGTATTGTTAAATTTGAAATACAGTAGGAATAAGTAAAAGGAGACCTGACACTAAGATATAATATTTTACTATTAAACTTAACATTGGCAACTTACTTTCCATAAAACATTTTCACATTAAATTAGTGTTGTTAGTTTTGTTTTGATTGATTTTCCAGGTTTGTTTGTACTTAATCTAAACAGCTTATTTGAGGTTTAGAGTGGAATAAACCTCATTCCACTATAGGAGTTTATACTTTTTAACTTGTATATTTATGTGAAATTATAATAAAAGAATTTAACTTGATGCCAGGAGTCCATGAGAATTTTTTACTGTCTGAAATGGGTGCCCACGTTACCCAAGTGACAAAGAGGAAAAAATTAAAGGTTGCTGTTGAAAGGTCTGGTGGCCTATAGCTATTTTGTGGGTCAGAATGCTCCCTGACAGTGCCCTGAGGGTTATTCTTCATCACTGACAGCAAGGATTAGGTTGATAGGAAGGGCCCCTCAGGATTTGAAGCTCAGCTCACAGTCAACAATGGGCTTTGGCAGAGTTGGAGATGGGACGATGGGGAAGGAGAAGCAGAGTGGGTGGCATTCCAGGGGCTGGAGAGCAAAAATCAGTGCATAGTATTGCTGCTCTCACAGAGGGACAACTCCAGTGTGGACAGGCCCAGCCCCGACATTTGTGAAAGTGAGGACACGAGGTCAAACAGAGGCCTACATACCATAGCCTACATTTAACGTTTATAAATCATGAACAGTTGAATGACATACTTTCTATCCTCTTTCCTTGACAAATATATCTCCAGAATGATTAAAAAAGAAAATATGAAATGAATAAAAAGAAAAACTGTGGAAACTTGAAGTTTCTCATTGACTGAAAGTTGACAACATATCAGAGATGCTGCTGCTGCTGCTAAGTTGCATCAGTCGTGTCCAACTCTGTGCAACCCCATAGACGGCAGCCCACCAGGCTCCTCTGTCCCTGGGAGTCTCCAGGCAAGAACACTGGAGTGGGTTGCAATTTCCTTCCCCAATGCATGAAAGTGAAAAGTGAAAGTGAAGTCGCTCAGTTGTGTCTCTCGACCCCATGGACTACAGCCTGGTAGGCTCCTCCATCTGTGGGATTTTCCAGGCAAGAATACTGGAGTGGGTTGCCATTGCCTTCTCCCATATCAGAGATGACCAGACATAATAAATACTGCATATACAAGGTGTTCTGTTCGTGAGCTGTGGTATTTGCGTGCGTGCTAAGTCGCTTTAGTCATGTCCAACTCTTTGTGACCCTCTGGACTGCAGCCCGCCAGGCTCCTTTGTCCATGGAATTAGGTAAGAATACTGGAGTGAATTGCCATGCCCTCCTCCAGGGGAATCTTGCCAGCCCGGGGACTGAACCTTGTGTCCCTTATGTCTCCTGCATTGGCAGGCAAGTTCTTCACCACCAGCACCACATTTGGGTGAGTAATAAAAAGAAATTCATAGTTCATAAAGTGTTATTTTTAATAGAATCCATTTTTTGTCTTTATTCTAGCAGTCACTAATTATACACTTATACTCACATAATTTGTGTTCTAGGAAAACAATGATCTAAGTTCAGTATGTTGGCCACCAGCTAAATGTGGTTATTTAAATTTAAATTGATAAAAATTATATAAAATTAAAAATTAGGGCTTCCCTGGCGGCTCAGTGGTAAAGAATATGCCTGCCAATGCAGGAAACACGGGTTCAACCCCTGATCCTGGAAGATCCCACATGCCCTGGAGCAGCTAAGCCTCTGTGCCACAACCACTGAGCCTGCGCTTTCGAGCCTGGGAGCTGCAACAGCCGAAGCCCGAGCGCCCTAGAGCCTGTGCTCTGTAACACGAGAAGCACCACGGTGAGAAGCCACACACCACAACTAGAGTAGCTTCTGCTTGCCACAACTACAGAAAAACCCGTCCATGCAGCAATGAAGACCCAGCACAGCCAAGATTAATAAATAAAAATTATTCTTAAAATTATATAAAATTAAAAAATAAATTCCTTGCTGCATCAGTCACATTTCAGGTGCTCAACAGTCGAGTAACATTAGTGGTTGCCATATTAAACAGTACAAATAAAGAGCATTTCCATCATTGCATAAAATTCTATTAGATGTAACTTTTTAAAAGATTAAAACTTGGGAGGAGGAGCCAAGATGGCGGAGGAGTAGGACGGGGAGACCACTTTCTCTCCTACAAATTCATCAAAAGAATAACTGAATGCAGAGCAAACCTCACAAAACAACTTCTGATCGCTAGCTGAGGTCATCAGGCGCCCAGAAAAGCAGACCATTGTCTTCAAAAGGAGGTAGGACAAAATATAAAAGACAAAAAGTGAGACAAAAGAGCTAAGGACGGAGACCCGTCCCGGGAAGGGAGTCTTAGGCGGCCTTGCTTGGGCTAGGGTCCGGGCCTGAGTGCCCTGAGGACAATCGGAGGGAGCTTCTGTGAGGTGCCAACTTGAACTGTGGGAGACCAAAAGAGAGAAAATTAACCGGCCGGAACACACTGCCGGCCGTTCGCAGAACAAAGGGACGGAGAAAGTCCCAAGAAGAGGTCGCAGGCTGCGGACCCGCCCAGCCCGGCCGGAGGCAGGAGGCAGGGGGGAGGGGAAGGTCGCGGCGAGACACAGGGCGCAGGCACCCGACCGGCGCGGGCGGGGACTGGGGCTGGGGACGCAGAGGGCGGAAGGCGCGCGCACCCGACTGGCGTCAGCGGAAACTGAGACTGGGTCCGCGGAAGGGAGTGAGTGTGCCACACCTGGGGAGAGTGCGCCCACCAAGCCCCTGGCTGCCTGGACCGCTCTGACGGGGAAGGCACAGAGAGCAGGCGCAGCTTTTCCTTCCGCGCTTTTGTGTAACACCCGAGGGCTGGAACCTAGCGCAGCACGGGGCGCTCTCCATATAGAACAGCCGGGAGCCTGAGCAGCGGCAGACGGAGAAAGCAGCGTCAGCCCCTCCCGGCAGCGCCAGCCCGCCCCCGCAGGGCCAGCCCCTCCCCGCAGCGTCAGCCCCGCCCCGCAGCGTCAGCCCCTCCCAGCAGCGTCAGCCCCTCCCAGCAGCGCAACGGAACTAGCTAACTGAATAAGAGTCCACCTCCGCCCGCCTGTGTCAGGGCGGAAATGAGGCTCTGAAGAGACCGGCAAACAGAAGCCAAATAAACAAAGGGAACCGCTTCAGAAGGGACTGGTGCAACAGATTAAAATCCCTGTAGAAAACACCGACTTCACCGGAAGGGCCCTGTAGATATCGAGAAGTGTAAGCTGGAACGAGGAGCTATCTGAAACTGAGCCGAACCCACACTGACCGCAGCAGCTCCAGAGAAACTCCTAGATATATTTTTACTTTTTTTTTTCTAAGTAAGGAAAAAAAAAAATTTTTTTTTCTTTTTATATTTTTTCTTTTTTATTTTTTCTCTTTTATTTTCTTTTAAAATTCCCTATTACTCCCCCATTACTCCTTAACTTTCATTTACATAGATTTTTACGATTTTTTTAATTAGGGGGAAAAAAAATTTTTTTTTTCTTTCTTTCTTTTTTTTTTTTTTTTGTTTTTTTTTCTTTTTCTTTTTTTCTTTTTTCTTCTTTTTTTTCCTTTCCGTTTTCTCTTTTATTTTCTATTTTTCTTTTTCTCTTATTTCTTTTAAAGTCCTCTAGTACTCCTCTACTACTCTTCATTTTCATTTTCACTACACTATAACCTTACCAAAAAAAAAAAAAAAGAGAAGCCCTATCTTTAAACCGAAGATTATTCTCTCCCAATCTTGACTCTCTGTTTTCTACCTCAGAACACCTCTATTTCCTCCTTTCCCCTTCTCTTCCCAATCCAATTCTGTGAATCCTTGTAGGTGTCTGAGATACGGAGAACACTCTGGGAACAGACAGCTGCGTAGATCTGTCTCCTCTTGAGTCCCCCTTTTTCTCCTCCTGCTCATCTCTATCTCCCTCCTCCCTTTTCTCCTGTTCATGTAACTCTGTGAACCTCTCTGGGTGTCCCTAACAGGGGAGAATCTTTTCGCCATTAACCTAGAAGTTTTATTATCAGTGCTGTATAGTTGGAGAAGTCCTGAGACTACAGGAAGAATAAAACTGAAATCCAGAGGCAGGAAACTTAAGCCCAAAACCTGAGAACGCCAGAAAACTCCTGACTACATGGAACTTTAAGCAATAAGTGACCGTCCAAAAGCCTCCATACCTACACTGAAACCAACCACCACCCAAGAGCCAGTAAGTTTTAGAGCAAGACATACCACGCAAATTCTCCAGCAACACAGGAACATAGCCCCGAATGTCAACATACAGGCTGCCCAAGGTGACACCTAACACATAGACCCATCTCAAAACTCATTACTGGGCACTCCATTGCTCTCCAAAAAGAAGAAATCAAGTTCCACGCACCAGTACACTGACGCAAGCTTCCGTAACCGGGAAACCTTGACAAGCCAATCGTCTAACCCCACCCACTGGGTAAATCCTCCACAATAAAAAGGAACCACAGACCTCCAGAATACAGAAAGTCCACTCCAGACACAGCAATCTAAACAAGATGAAAAGGCAAAGAAATACCCAACAGGTAAAGGAACATGAAAAATGCCCACCAAGTCAAACAAAAGAGGAGGAGATAGGGAATCTACCTGAAAAAGAATTTAGAATAATGATAATAAAAATGATCCAAAATCTTGAAAACAAAATGGAGTTACAGATAAATAGCCTGGAGACAAAGATTGAAAAGATACAAGAATTGTTTAATAAAGACCTAGAAGAAATAAAAAAGTCAATTAAAAATGAACAATGCAATGAATGAGATCAAAAACACTTTGGAGGGAACCAAGAGTAGAATAACGGAGGCAGAAGATAGGAAAAGTGAGGTAGAAGATAAAATGGTGGAAATAAATGAAGCAGAGAGGAAAAAAGAAAAAAGGATCAAAAGAAATGAGGACAACCTCAGGGACCTCTGGGACACTGTGAAACGCCCCAACATTCGAATCATAGGAGTCCCAGAAGAAGAAGACAAAAAGAAAGGCCATGAGAAAATACTCGAGGAGATAATAGCTGAAAACTTCCCTAAAATGGGGAAGGAAATAGCCACTCAAGTCCAAGAAACCCAGAGAGTCCCAAACAGGATAAACCCAAGGTGAAACACCCCAAGACACATATTAATCAAACTAACAAAGATCAAACACAAAGAACAAATATTAAAAGCAGCAAGGGAAAAACAACAAATAACACACAAAGGGATTCCCATAAGGATAACAGCTGACCTATCAATAGAAACCCTCCAGGCCAGAAGGGAATGGCAGGACGTCCTGAAAGTAATGAAAGAGAATAACCTACAACCTAGATTACTGTATCCAGCAAGGATCTCATTCAGATATGAAGGAGAACTCAAAAGCTTTACAGATAAGCAAAAGCTGAGAGAATTCAGCACCACCAAACCAGCTCTTCAACAAATGCTAAAGGATCTTCTCTAGACAGGAAATGCAGAAAGGTTGTATAAACGTGAACCCAAAACAACAAAGTAAATGGCAATGGGACCACACCTATCAATAATTACCTTAAATGTAAATGGGATGAATGCCCCAACCAAAAGACAAAGATTGGCTGAATGGATACAAAAACAAGACCCCCATATATGCTGTCTACAAGAGACCCACCTCAAAACAAGAGACACATACAGACTAAAAGTGAAGGGCTGGAAAAAAATATTTCATGCAAATGGAGACCAAAAGAAAGCAGGAGTCGCAATACTCATATCAGATAAAATAGACTTTCAAATAAAGGCTGTGAAAAGAGACAAAGAAGGACACTACATAATGATCAAAGGATCAATCCAAGAAGATATAACAATTATAAATATATATGCACCCAACATAGGAGCACCGCAATATGTACGGCAAACACTAACGAGTATGAAAGAGGAAATTAATAGTAACACAATAATAGTGGGAGACTTTAATACCCCACTCACAACTATGGATAGATCAACTAAACAGAAAATTAACAAGGAAACACAAACTTTAAATGACACAATGGACCAGCTAGACCTAATTGATATCTATAGGACATTTCACCCCAAAACAAGCAACTTCACCTTTTTCTCAAGTGCACACGGAACCTTCTCCAGAATAGATCACATCCTGGGCCATAAATCTAGTCTTGGAAAATTCAAAAAAATTGAAATCATTCCAGTCATCTTTTCTGACCACAGTGCAGTAAGATTAGATCTCAATTACAGGAAAAAAATTGTTAAAAATTCAAACACCTGGAGGCTAAATAACACGCTTCTGAATAACCAACAAATCATAGAAGAAATCAAAAAAGAAATCAAAATATGTATAGAAATGAATGAAAATGAAAACACAACAACCCAAAACCTATGGGACACTGTAAAAGCAGTGCTAAGGGGAAGGTTCATAGCATTACAGGCTTACATCAAGAAACAAGAAAAAAGCCAAATAAATAACCTAACTCTACACCTAAAGCAATTAGAGAAGGAAGAAATGAAGAACCCCAGAGTTAGCAGAAGGAAAGAAATCTTAAAAATTAAGGCAGAAATAAATGCAATAGAAACTAAAGAGACCATAGCAAAAATCAACAAAGCTAAAAGCTGGTTTTTTGAAAAAATAAACAAAATTGACAAACCATTAGCAAGACTCATTAAGAAACAAAGAGAGAAGAACCAAATTAACAAAATTAGAAATGAAAATGGAGAGATCACAACAGACAACACTGAAATACAAAGGATCATAAGAGACTACTACCAGCAGCTCTATGCCAATAAAATGGACAACTTGGATGAAATGGACAAATTCTTAGAAAAGTATAACTTTCCAAAACTGAACCAGAAAGAAATAGAAGATCTTAACAGACCCATCACAGGCAAGGAAATCGAAACTGTAATCAAAAATCTTCCAGCAAACAAAAGCCCAGGACCAGATGGCTTCACAGCTGAATTCTACCAAAAATTTAGAGAAGAGCTAACACCTACCTTACTCAAACTCTTCCAGAAAATTGCAGAAGAAGGTAAACTTCCAAACTCATTCTATGAGGCCACCATCACCCTAATTCCAAAACCTGACAAAGATGCCACAAAAAAAGAAAACTACAGGCCAATATCACTGATGAACATAGATACAAAAATCCTTAACAAAATTCTAGCAAACAGAATCCAACAACATATTAAAAAAATCATACACCACGACCAAGTGGGCTTTATCCCAGGAATGCAAGGATTCTTCAATATCCGCAAATCAATCAATGTAATACACCACATTAACAAATTGAAAGATAAAAACCATATGATTATCTCAATAGATGCAGAGAAAGCCTTTGACAAAATTCAACACTCATTTATGATTAAAACTCTCCAAAAAGCAGGAATAGAAGGAACATACCTCAACATAATAAAAGCTATATATGACAAACCCACAGCAAGCATCACCCTCAATGGTGAAAAATTGAAAGCATTTCCCCTGAAATCAGGAACAAGACAAGGGTGCCCACTCTCACCACTACTGTTCAACATAGTGTTGGAAGTTTTGGCCACAGCAATCAGAGCAGAAAAAGAAGTAAAAGGAATCCAGATAGGAAAAGAAGAAGTGAAACTCTCACTGTTTGCAGATGACATGATCCTCTATATAGAAAACCCTAAAGACTCTACGAGAAAATTACTAGAACTAATCAATGAATATAGTAAAGTTGCAGGATATAAAATTAACACACAGAAATCCCTTGCATTCCTATATACTAACAATGAAAAAACAGAAAGAGAAATTAAGGAAACAATACCATTCACCATTGCAACAAAAAGAATAAAATACTTAGGAGTATATCTACCTAAAGAAACAAAAGACCTATACATAGAAAACTATAAAACACTGATGAAAGAAATCAAAGAGGACACAAACAGATGGAGAAACATACCGTGTTCATGGATTGGAAGAATCAATATTGTCAAAATGGCTATTCTACCCAAAGCAATCTATAGATTCAATGCAATCCCTATCAAGCTACCAACGGTATTTTTCACAGAACTAGACCAAAGAATTTCACAATTTGTATGGAAATACAAAAAACCTCGAATAGCCAAAGTAATCTTGAAAAAGAAGAATGGAACTGGAGGAATCAACCTGCCTGACTTCAGACTCTACTACAAAGCCACAGTCATCAAGACAGTGTGGTACTGGCACAAAGACAGAAATATAGACCAATGGAACAGAATAGAAAGCCCAGAGATAAATCCACGAACCTATGGACACCTTATCTTTGACAAAGGAGGCAAGGATATACAATGGAAAAAAGACAACCTCTTTAACAAGTGGTGCTGGGAAAACTGGTCAACCACTTGCAAAAGAATGAAACTAGAACACTTTCTAACACCATACACAAAAATAAACTCAAAATGGATTAAAGATCTAAATGTAAGACCAGAAACTATAAAACTCCTAGAGGAGAACATAGGCAAAACACTCTCCGACATAAATCACAGCAAGATCCTCTATGACCCACCTCCCAGAATATTGGAAATAAAAGCAAAACTAAACAAATGGGATCTAATGAAACTTAAAAGCTTTTGCACTACAAAAGAAACTATAAGTAAGGTGAAAAGACAGCCGTCAGATTGGGAGAAAATAATAGCAAATGAAGAAACAGACAAAGGATTAATCTCAAAAATATACAAGCAACTCCTGCAGCTCAATTCCAGAAAAATAAATGACCCAATCAAAAAGTGGGCCAAAGAACTAAACAGACATTTCTCCAAAGAAGTCATACAGATGGCTAACAAACACATGAAAAGGTGCTCAACATCACTCATTATTAGAGAAATGCAAATCAAAACCACAATGAGGTACCATTACACACCAGTCAGGATGGCTGCTATCCAAAAGTCTACAAGCAATAAATGCTGGAGAGGCTGTGGAGAAAAGGGAACCCTCTTACACTGTTGGTGGGAATGCAAACTAGTACAGCCACTATGGAAAACAGTGTGGAGATTCCTTAAAAAACTGGAAATAGAACTGCCATATGACCCAGCAATACCACTTCTGGGCATACACACTGAGGAAACCAGATCTGAAAGAGACACATGCACCCCAATGTTCATCGCAGCACTGTTTATAATAGCCAGGACATGGAAGCAACCTAGATGCCCATCAGCAGATGAATGGATAAGGAAGCTGTGGTACATATACACCATGGAATTTTACTCAGCCGTCAAAAAGAATTCATTTGAACCAGTCCTAATGAGATGGATGAAACTGGAGCCCCTTATACAGAGTGAAGTAAGCCAGAAAGATAAAGAACATTACAGCATACTAACACATATATATGGAATTTAGAAAGGTGATAACGATAACCCTATATGCAAAACGGAAAAAGAGACACAGAAATACAGAACAGACTTTTGAACTCTGTGGGAGAAGGTGAGGGTGGGATGTTTCAAAAGAACAGCATGTATACTATCTATGGTGAAACAGATCACCAGCCCAGGTGGGATGCATGAGACAAGTGCTCCGGCCTGGTGCACTGGGAAGACCCAGAGGAATCGGGTGGAGAGGGAGATGGGAGGGGGGATCGGGATGGGGAATAAGTGTAAATCTATGGCTGATTCATATCAATGTATGACAAAACCCACTGAAATGTTGTGAAGTAATTAGCCTCCAACTAATAAAAAAATTAAAAAAAAAAAAAAGATTAAAACTTAAAATGTAATCATATTGGAATTGTTCAAGATTGAATATATTTAATAAAAATATAATTAAAGTAAATGTAAAAGATAAAAAACCAAAAATTACTTTCTATATAAAAATTTAATGCTATTTTTCTTAAAATATTCAAAATTATTTAAAAAGGTAAAATCCAAATGATAATGAATAGGATGTGTGTTTTAAATATTTTAAAAATATACTTTAAATATTTAACAAAATACTTAAATATGAAACAACTTTAATTTTTAAATTTTAATTAAATATCATTCATTATTAGTTTACACAAATAAAACCATCTACAATTCCAATGTCCATTTAATTGTCAATGTCTAATACACTAAGGGTTCTAATAGAATTTAATACTACTAAGGGTTCTACTATACAGAATGCAAGAACAGATGGGCAATATAAGCAAAGAGATGGAAATTCTAAAAAAGAACTAAAGAGAAATGTTACAGATCAAAATCACTATAATAGAAATTAAGGATGCCTTTGATGGATTTATTAATAAATGGGACATAGCTGAAGAAATAAATTTTGACCTTGAAGAATTCTCAATAGAAACTACCAAAACTGAACAAAAAGTGAAAAGATTACCTACAAAATGGAAGAAAATATTTGCCAGTTATATATATCACAAAGTTCTAGGGTCCAGAATATCTAAAGAACTCACAAGTCAATAACAAAAAGATAAAAAACCCATTTTAAAAATGGACAAAGAACTAGATATTTTCCTAAACTATATACAAATAGCCAACAAGCACATAGAGAGATACTCAACATAATAGGGAATGCAATTGAAAACCATGATGATACATCACTTGACACCCACTAGGATAGCCATAATATAGAAAATGGAAAATAACGTGTTGGAGAAATCAAAACCCTCATACATCGCTGATGAGAATGTAAAATGGTGCAAATGCCATGGAAAACAGTTTGGCAGTTTTTCAAAAAATTAAACCAAATTATCATAAGATCCAGCACTATTATCCTAAATATATGTCCAAAATAATTGAAAAAAGATACTCAAACAAAAGGGGCTTCCCAGGTGATACAATGGTAAAGAATCTGCTGCCAATGGAGGAGATGCAGGTTCAACTCCTGGATTGGCAGGATCCCCTGGAGAAGGAAATAGCAACCCACTCCAGTATTCTTGCTGGGAAAATCCCATGGACAGAGGACCCTGGCAGCTATATTCCATGGGGTCACAAAGAGTCAGACATGACTGAAGCAACTGAGCATGCATGTACTCATGCAAAAACTTACACACAAATGTTCATAGTAGTACTATTTATAATAGGCAAAAAGTAAAAACATCCCAAATGTTCAATAACTGATGAGTGAATAAGCAAATTGTGATATATATATATATATATATATATATATATATATATATATGATGGAATATTACTTAGCCATAGAAACGAATGAGGTACTGATACATATTACATTGTAGGCAGGCCTTGAAAATATTATGGTAAGTGAAAAAAGCCAGACAATATAAAAGGTCACATATTACATGACTCCACTTATATGAAATATCCAGAATAGGTAACTCCAGAGAGACAGAAAGCAGACTGGAGGTTACCAGGGGTCAGGGGAAGGGGAGACGAGGGAGTGAGGACTTAATAGGTATGGGATTTTCTTTTGAGGCAATGAAAATTTTAGATAGAAGTGGTGGTTGTCCAATATGATGAATAGAATAAATGACACTGAATTATATCTTAAAAGGTTAATTTTATGTGAATTTCACTTCCATTTCATTGTATTCATTGAGATGTCATACTGAGATACTCCCACTCCTATCCTTCATCTTTCACCTCCACATTACCTTTTCCCTTTCAAAGGAGGAAATAGCATTCTGTCTTCAGGAAGAAGAGAAGGAAAAATTTCAGAAGGGTGTTCCACAAAGCCTGGCCAAGCAGACTGGTATTAAGGACAAAGTTAGGCAGAAGAGATCTGCTCCTTCAAGTTTCAAAATTCACAGATTATAGAATAGTACTCAAGATGAGACCTCTGCTAAATATTTAAAATAGAAATAATACCAATTCTACACAGCTTCTTTCACAATTTTAAAGACAGGCTGGAACCTGGGACCTGGGACCATTTGAGGCAGTGCTTGCACCTAAACAAACATCTTCTTCAGCACCAGAGTACAAAGAAACTATAAGGGACTAAAAATAACTACATGCACGAGCAGATGGGGCAATTAAACACAATAAGATAGAACAGGCCAGAAGTCAGTTGCCACATCCAGGCTGTTGGGAGCAAAAGCAGGGTACCGTGCATGATCACTGCACACAGCATCACCAAGGGGGTGGGCAGACCACCTAAGCTACTCCTCTGGCTCAACCCATCTATCCACACATACTACACCCTATTTAAGGAACCAGCCCACTTTCCTGTTACTTGTTTTCACCCTCTTGTACTACAGCTTGAGTCCCAATAAAACTTTGCCTGAATTCCTCTTTTGTCCTCTTGTCAATTTCTGTTGATTAAACAATCCAAGAACCCTAGTTGGTAACATACTGAAGAGGGGAAAATCCCAACTCTTTCTAGGAGGCCAGCATTTTCCTGATACAAAACCAGACAAACACATTAGAAGAAAAGAAAACTAGACCAATGTCCTTCATGAAAATTGATGCAAAATTTCATAATTAAATTTCATCAAATCACCAATGATATATTAAAAAGATAATATATCATGACCAAGTGATTTTTAGCCCCTGGGATAAAGCTAGGTTGGTTAACATTTTTAAAAAAATCAGTCAGTGTAATTCACCATATTAACAAATCAACAACAGTGACACATATGATCATTTCAACATATGCAGAACAGCCACTTGAAAAAATTCCACACCTATTCTTAACCACGTTTGATCTTAGCCAAAAGGCCAAGAAATAACTGCAACATCTATTCCTAATTTTAAAAAGTAAACTATTAGAAAACTAGGAATAGAGGGAAATTTCCTCCATCTAATAAAGAATATGAATAAAGAACCTATAACTAACATCACACTGCACGCTTTTCCCCTAATACTAGGAACAAAACAAAGACATTGACTCTCCCCACACCTAATCAGCATTGTACTGGGGGTTTTAGCTGGGGCAATCAGGCACAAAAGAAAAATAAAGATATCCAGACTGAAAAGGGAAAAGTAAAGCTGTTTATTTGCAGATGTGATAATCCATGTACAAATGATGGAAAAATACTGTAACTAAGAAGTGAGTTTAGCAATATTGCAGGATACAAGCTTGATATACAAAAACCAAATTTATTTCTATATTTTAGCAATGAAATTCAAGACATTGAAAATTAAAAACACCACTAACAACAGCAACTCAATCTATGAGACATTTAGGAATAAATGACTCATTAAAAATGTGTAATACTTATACACTGAAAACCACAAAATATTGTTGGGAGAAATTAAAGAAGAGAGCACCTCCACAGGAGAAGCCTGACTCTACTGGTAGTTAGCGTGTCCTGGCCTCCATGAGGCTTGCATAAATAGCCACATAGAAACTACAGTCAGTCATAAACCAGGCAAAGTAGACAGACAAAGCCTTGGAGAATGATCTTGATACGTCTCTCCCTTTTATATTGCTGTTTATAGGGGAAGCTTATGAGTTGATTGTACAGGTTGAATTGCAATGGAAAGAACATGAACTTTGAAATTCAGCACACCTAAGTTAAATTCCGACTGCTGCTACTTAGATGCTTGATCCCATAAGTTAACCTCTCTGAGCTTGATTTGTTGGTAAAGGGGTGAGTACAGCAATTTGGCAGAGGCTGGCCAGATGCTCACTAGTCTCTTGCTGGCATAAGGAAGACTCCATTTCCCAGTTTCTTTTATAGTTAGGTCAGGGCTGTATAACTAACCTGGCCGGTGGGTGGATACGATGAATACCAATTTCAGGCCTGGTTGTCAGTTCAGTGTGATCATCCTTTTTCTTACTCCCCTGATACATGCCTGGAAGGGAAGGTTTTTGAGATGGTAGAGCCACATGATGGAACAAGCCTAAATCTGAATCACTATGCAGTGAACAGCTGCTCAGGAGAGCCTGTTGATTTATGGTGGTGTGCAGTCTGAGCAAGAGTTAAACTTTAGCTGTGTAAAGTCACTGAGATTGGGGGTTTATTTGTTACAGCAGTTAGCGTAATGATTAACTTACCATACAGGGCTAGAGATAGAATTGTTTATGGTGTATTTGTCTTGTGCATCAGTTTCCTCTGTCTTTAAATGGGGTCTAGCACATAATAGGGGCTCATGTGATAAGTGATTATTACTTCTACAAGTATCCTTGAGAGCTTCCTCCTTCTCCCCAGCCTGCTGCTCTCTTCCTGAGATACTGCTAAGTACACGCATTATGGGCTTCCCAGGTGGCTCTGTGGGTAAAGAATCTACCTGCAGCAGACAGAGGAGTCTGGCGGACTATAGTCCGTAGTTTCATGAAGAGTCTAACATGACTGAAGCGACTAAGCACGCACACACACCAGCATTATAGGTACTTTGACTACTTGAACCTGTTTGACATTTGGGGATATAAAAGCCCAAATAAGGGAGTAGAGGGGAGAGCTGAGAGAGATGATTTTTCATACAAAGCCTCAAATGAACAGATAAATGTACAACAATAAAAAGTGGAGAACTACCTGTAGTCACTTAGAAATTTTTCATGATAGTCTATAACCTCTCTCTCCCTATTATAGCAGGTTTTGCAGTAAGTAGCTCAAATACTTTTTCTGTAAAGCACCCAGCCTTGCCTCAAATGAAAATCATTGCTTGAGACTGTTTTAATGAACACATCTGATTTTGAAAACCAATTTTCCTGGGACAGTTCAAGTTTGTGCCTGTAGTCACGGGATCCTGTCTAGTTAGCACCCCTCCTCACTCTCCAAAGTGTCCTGGTTAGAATGATAAATTATACGGTTATCCTATTTCTTTTTTTTCATTGAGGTATAGTTGATGTAGTTGATGTACAATATTACATAAGTTTTAGGTGTACAACATAGTGATTCACAACTTTTTTAAGGTTATATTCCATTGGAATATATAATATTCCATATTATAAAATATTGGCTATATTCTTTGTATTGTACTATGTATCCTTGTAGTTTATTTATTTTAAATATAATCTTAATCCCCTACCCTTATCTTGCTCCTCCTCTCTTCCCTCTTCCCACTGGTAACCACTATGTCTGGTTATCCTATTTCTAAATAAAATATGTGTAGCTTATTATTTTCCTCAAGTGATTCACTTTGTTAACTGACTGTTCTCGACTTACTTTAGCTTAGCAGGTAAAGAATCTGCCTGCAATGCAGGAGACACAGGAGACTCGGCTTCGATCCTCAGGTGGGGAAAATCCCCTGGTGTAGGAAATGGCAACCCACTCCAGTATTCTTGCCTGGAAAATCCCATGGACAGAGGAGCCTGGCAGGCTGCAGTCCATGGGGTTGCAAGAGTTGGACATGACTGAGCTTGTGTGCAGCCACATCTTACCCTACAGCATGTTTTGTCTTTGATCAAAGATAGGATCATCAGAGGAACAGAAATATTAGAGAAGAGGCTCGAGGATAAAGAGGCCCCGCTGAGAGCAGAGATAAGGAGGAGACAAGAAGACACTTCTCACCATCATCACCCCCAACTGCAGATCTTTAGAAACTGCCACCTCTCTATTTATTGGCAGCTCATCCAAACTGACTATGTGAATAAACAAGATGATGATTCTGTCTTTGGGTGGCACATGAAAATATGCTCTTGTGTATAAAACTGAGTGTCGAAAGTGATATGAGAGGGGAACCCGGGATCCCTTTTCTGTCTCCATGGAGATATCTGCCAAGTCCTCTCCTAAGTGAAAAGTTGGACTAAGATAAACCTTCTCAGACACAGTCTGAGGAAATATCAGGACTAGGAATAGGCTGCACAAGAGGAGGGCTACTGGTAGCCAGGGGTTCAATCCTAAGAGCAAATTGTTTTACCTTCATAGGGAAGAAGAGAGGTTCATGAAGGAACATGGTAAACCCACAACACAGGGGTAATGGTTTGCCTACCAAACTTCCATTTTAGGGAGCTAGAAACAAGGTAATACCTACACTCAACAAACATTTATTGAGGACCTCCATGTGTTCTTACTAAGTTTTGTGGAAGATACAAAGTGGTCTCTGTCCCTATGGAGCTTTTATTATATCAGAAATTGCAAACTCAGAGGCTTATAAGGGCCGACAGGTAGCATGACTAAATGAAGGAGACCCTATATAAGAAAAGTGACAGTTGAAATTACCATCCAGCCTCAGAGTCCTGAGTTGGTAGGGACTGATGGGGACCGTGGGCACTAGAAAGACCACATACTTCAAAAGGAGCAGCCACCACCCAGATCCAGCAGTTTATTGCCATGAGGACCAATTTTATGATTTTTCCAAGAGAATCCAGAAATAGAGATTTTTACATGCCTACTTTAACACTGGTAAGTAAATTAATTTTTAAAATATATATTCTGTGCCTTTACAACACTGAGAACCAAACAAACCATCTCTGCAGGTCCTGGGGTCCTCACTCTTCCCTGAATTCATTAGGAATGTTTTGTAGGCCAATGTAGAGGGGTTTGGAAGAACACTATGATTGATGACTATGCTGGATCTTGGGGAGGATTCTGAATACTTCCCTCTGGAAAGTTTTTGGGCAAATTAGCACTCAGTAGTGATTTGAATGTAGGAGATCGGAAGGTCATCTAGTGTATCCCTCTGTCTCCAAGGAGCCTTGGATTTGCTTTACATTCATTGAGAGTTTATAAGACAAGAGAAGACCATTTCTGCCACCAGACTACTGTTCTACCTTCGCCATAGACTTGTCTAAGGGACAAATACATAACTTTCCCCTTAATAGCATGCCTTTTTAAAATCACATTAGGATTTTTTTTTTAATGCCCCTTGTAAAAAATACAAAATATTTTTTAAAGGCATATTAAAGAAAAAAATTACTATAAGTGAACTATCCAGAAATAATCTAACATCATAATTACATTTTATTTCACTGCTAGCTCAACTGGTAAAGAATCCGCCTGCAATGCAAGAGACCCCGGTTTGATTCCTGAGTTGGGAAGATCACTTGGAAAAGGGATAGGCTACCTACTTCAGTATTCTTGGGCTTCCCTGGTGGTTCAGGCAGTAAAGAATCCACCTGTAATGTGCGTGACCTGGGTTGGATCCCTGGGTTGGGAAGATCCCCTAGAGGAAGGCATGGCAACCCACTCCAGTATTCTTGCCTGGAGAATCCCCATGGACAGAGGAACTTGGCAGGCTACAGTCCACCGGGTTGCAAAGAGTTGGACACGACTGAGCGACCAAGCCCAGCACAGCACACATGGCTCCCATCAGTCTCTACCAGCTCCCCAGTGGCACAGTTGGTGGACTCTGTCTGCCAGTGCAGGAGATGCAAGAGATGCCGGTGCCATCTGGGAAGATACCCTGGAGAAGGAAATGGCAACCCACTCCAGTATTCTTGCTTGGAAAATTCCATAGGAAGAGGAGCCTGGCGGGCCACAGTCCTTGAGGTTGCAGAATCGGACAAGACCGAGTGACTGAGCACCGCACAGCCCTCCTTGTACAGGCATAATAGTCATTCTGAACCTGAGCACGGAGTGTTGCTCCTTCCTCCACAGAGCCTGCCAGTGTCCTCCTGGCTGCTTGTCCAAGGAGTTAACAGGGCGTTCTCCAGCGGCAGCTGAGTCCTTCCCAGAAAGAGCCTACAGCAGACCTTGGCCAGAAAGGATTTCCTTAAGACAAGAGATGCAGTAAACACAAGAGACCCTCCACTCCAGGTTAACTCTGGGCAGGACTCACTGCCTGTAGTTTTCCTGCAAAAGTCCACTTATCCTCATTCTTTCCCTACCCCCCTCTTCCCTGGCTGCAGAAGCTATTTTTAAATTGCCCTGGCAACCGGAGGACAGGCTGGGCCTCCTGTGATGCTGCAGTCACCAGAGACTGAGTGGGAGGGTGGTGGAGGAGCCTGTTCCTCTCCCCTCCTGCCGGGAGCGATGCCCTTAGCGTACGTCAAGACCCAAGCTGCCTGCCCTCCCCCATCTCTGTTCCTGACTTGGCCTTCATCAATTTATTCTGAGAAAACTTCTCAGACTTTGGTTCTCAGGACAAACATGATATGAGTTCAGAAACTTGAAACAGAACCACACCCTCTGGCGAAGGGATCTGCTGGAGAGTGGGGTGGCTGTTCTAGCTGTGGGGGTGACCCAATCTGGTGCAGTAAATAAAGGCATGTGTTGTCTGTAGGGAATGTGGAATCCATCATGAAAATGACTTAAAAATAATCTGCTTTTTTATCAATACAATTATCATAAGTCAGCAATTCTATTGCCACTGGTAAATGCTTCCCAATGGTCCCTATCTCATACTTCCCTTCCACTGGTGACCTTTTGCTCATACCCATGATGACCCAGCTCACAGTGCCAATGACTGGGAAATCAAGACATTTCTCAAGTCCTGATGTGGACTGAATGTGTCCCTCCAAACTTTATGTGTTGAATCCCTAATCCTCAATATGATAATACTTGGAAGTGCGGGCCTTTAGAAGGTAATTATGTTTTGCTGAGGTCATGAGGGTGAGGACCTCATGATGAGATTAGTGCCCTGATAAGAAGAGGCCAGAGAACCTGATCTCTCTCTCCACCACGTGGGGACACAGCAAGAAGGCAGCTATCTTTCACCAGCAAGAAGGCCCTCACCAAGAACCCAACTATGTGGGTGCCCCAATCTTAGACTTCCAGCCTCTAGAACTGTGAGAGGTAAATGTTTCTCATTGAAGCCACCTGTCTATGGTATTTTTTGGTTATAGCAGTCCAAACTAAGGCAAATTTCACATGCTGGTGCTTGGCTATGAAAAACAGAGACATCCTGGCTGCATGAACAATAACAACCACAATCCTAAAATGTAAAGTGCCCACTGACTCAGGTACCCTTCTTGCCGAACCCAGGAAAAGTGAATTATGGTCAGCCGAACACTCAGAAAGCTGTCTCTCTCTCAGGATAGGTCCTGAAAGCCTGCAGGTGGAGATTCACTCCTCTGGTCCTGAGTGAAGTGTGAATGTCCTCATTCCTACTGCTTATACAAAAAATGCTTGTCCTCATAAAGGTTGAGAATGGTTCTCAGGAGAGTACACAGTGGTGGAAGTGGGGATGGAGGAAGTGATCACAACAAATAGATTATTTGTTTGAAAGTTTTGTGGGGATGGGGAGCAGTGATGGGGTGGTCTACTCCTGCATTTTTCAGTTACAACTGAGACCAAATGTGTCAACACAATAAGTGTATGTTGAATAGTGAAATCTTACTGCATGGCCAAATTTTATATCATATTCAGGAGGGCATACCGCCAGTGCAGTCAGCTCTGAGGGCACATGGGCATGTGCTAAATTGGAGCCTTTGGTGGCATTTACTCTTTAAAGGAATTATATGCTCTTTTTGCATTTTTACACTACCCATCTAGAACTGTTCCCTGAACCTCCCTTATATGTCCCTCAGTTGAGTTAAATTCCCTCTGACTTTGGTAAGAGCACCATCCATATAGAGGTGCGTAAGAAGCCTGAGTTCAGGACCTTGGCAGTCTGAAAATACATTTGTGGTTTGGATTAATTTTCTTTCTCTATTTTTAATCCTCTTGCATATTTTACATAGGACTTTCCTCCTCCGGGGTTCCTATTGCTTTTCAGCTGTGATCTGTTTTTCTTGCCAGCATCTCTTAGAGGCAGCCAATGAGGACTGCTGTACCACTCAAGACCGAGGAGAATCCTTCTTCGTATACTCCACCCAAGATCCCTTGAATCTAAGTCCCCCTTGCTCACCATCCCAAGTAACCTTTGGGTAGTCTCTTCTTTCATCTCTATCCATCTCTCTTGTCATCCTGCACTGGGTTACTTTTTAACAACCTCCTGGTTGGATAACCAGTGTCAGTTACGACCATTGTCTGAGAACAGATAGGAGAATCGAAATATTCAACAATCAGTAGAGAATGGACACTAATAAGATCCTTCAGAGCTAAACATTCACCCTGTAGTTGCTAGAGTAGACAGAGGTCCGTGGTCTCAGTGGAGGAGCCAGGACAAATGGGGTAGCTAGCAGTGCTAATTGCTCAGGCTGCAATTTGTTTCCAAAGGGTACAGAAATATTTTCAGTATTTTCAACCACTGGGGCAGTTTTCCCTGTGTGTGTTGGCTGAATATCAGCCCTGCCAAAGAATAAAGCCTGGAATTTTTAATAGATATCCCTTGAGTGAGAACAAAAGTAATTTACTCAGTTGGTCTGCTGAATTTATGCAGATTGTGAGCAACTTGAAAGGAATCTACATGTTTTCCCATCAAAGAGGATCACAGCAAACATTCTACACTCTGCAGTTGGCCCCCAAAGTTATGTCAACTCTCCTTGTGTCTCCTCTAGCTGAGCTCAGGTTGTCTTTTCTTTCTTCCTGTTTGTTGATCCCTGTCTTTTCCTTCTCTTTTCTGGGAATGTAAGTAGCCAACTGAGGCTTAGAGTTACAATATGATAGTAAGAGCAGACCTAGGTCTGTTATTTTGTATGTACTTCTTGCCCTTAGCACAGATCAAGGATAAAGACACACTGGAGAAACTCACTTTGCTTTCAGAAACTCCATTTTTAGAGTTATAAGTTACACAGAGACAGCTCTCAGGATAGCCATGGGTTCAGGTGTAGAAAACCAGCTTAGCAGAAAACCAGCTTAGCAGAACTACACCAGCTTAGCAGAACTACAGAGATGCGACCCACCTGAGACTGTGTTCTACTTCCTTCTTTGCAGCCACTTCCACCACTGACCAAATACTGCCCAGCCACCAATCCCTTAAGCCTGCTGGGACCATCAGGACTTTCTCAAAAAGATTCCAAAGAAGGATTATTTTGAACATGTAACTACATCAATCACAATTACATTGCAATGTTCTAAATATGCAATGGGTTATCTATTTTGTAAGTTTCAAGTGATTAAGGCACCAAACTGTTTCCATCAGTATCATCTGTTGTTCATGTAGCCTTATAATTCCCTCACAGTGTTTTTTACAGTGAAATTTCAAGTTTTACTTTTATCGTTAGTTGTCTGAAGCCTGATATTCTTTTAGATTCTGAGTGAGACTGTAATAATTCACCTGAGTGCTCATCAATGCTATCTAAATATCTCTGCAGGGTCAAGAGGGTTATTAACACAGAATGTCCAGCTAATGAATAGGACACTTGGAATTTCCTTTCTCAGTATGGAAAGCCAGAACCACCTTTGCAAGGGGAGGATATCACTCTGGGAGCTGATCGCTCATTTTGTCAGGACCAGTACTGAAGCACTGGCATGAGAAAAGTTAATCTGCAGAAAGCCGTTACCACCAAGTGTAAATTTTAGACTTGACAAATGAGCTGCTCTGACAGCATGAGATTCTTCAGAACTCAACATAAAAATGACTACTTTTTATGATATGGTAGAATGTGAAGGAAAATTTAGCTAGTAGCTTCCTGAGCTCAAGATGACAAACAGTTTTTTCATGGTATTATCCTGAAAGCATTCGATTCCTTTAAATCAATGGATGATGGAGCCCAAAAGCTTATTGGCTAATTCACACATGAAATGGTTGAAATTGTTGTTCTTGATCTCTTCTTGGGGTAATGAGATTCATGACTTTAGGGTCTATTATGTATGCTCTTTTAAGTTTCATTGGGTCTTCCCCAGTGTAGAGGGTCTTCCTCTACATTCTGGCATTTTTGCAAACAAACATCAATGCATTCTCTTCAGAATGTTAATATTTTATTCCTGGTTATATTCCAGGTCAAGCCTTTTTATTTAGGTTGAGTTTCTTTCTTTTTTTTTTTTCAATATGGCTTCCTGTAGATTTCCATCCACTAGGTAAATCCTTCCACCCAATTCTGTCTTCCTTAACACTAAGCAACCAGGGTATGACTCACAGTTTCCTGATCTGAAGACCCCCATGACTTTATAATAAGAGGATAATGCTTCTGATCCATATTCCATTTGGAGATAATCCACATCCCATTAGGGGTAAGTGATGTTGTCCAGCCTGTTTTACTCTTTTTTGACCATACAAGCTCTTAGACTCTAGAGATTATTACATTTGGGAACTACCAAAATCATCGCCCTTGGTCTTCACCTGGTTCCTTGGCTGCCCATCACCTTGTAAATATAATTTTGCTTTACCTAAAATATCCAGCTCTATAAGATTACACAAGAGTTTTTCCCCTTTAATTGACATTCACAAATCAGAGATGTTTATCATCAATTTCATTCTTTTCCATGTTACACATAAAAATGTTAACTAAGGCCAGTCCCTTACTTGAATACCTACTCTTTCTAGGTAATCACGTGGAAAAAATGTCCTTTTTCATACCTTTTACATCCTATCTCTTAGGTATGTCCCTGGACATAATGAGGGGGAAACTGATTTATCACTGATACGGGAAAAACACTGCAATAAATTTTGCACAGAATCTTGTTATCAGTGATGTCTAATTCATTTTCTCATGAATGCTCTTTACCCCTCTAAAAATAAGGTGTATTAGTCTAGCTTAACATTAATTTATGAGAAAAACCACAGCAGTTTCTGGTTTGGCGCCTTTGATTACTTTTCATTTTGTAAAAGCATAAATGTTTTTATCTATTTTCAAAAATAATGCACATTGGTCATAGAAAATATTTGAAAATACTGAAAAGTACATGTGGGCACACTTACACAAATAAATATCACCACTTTCAACTTTTATCACGCCAAGTTCTATCCGTTTTCTCAATGCAGAAGATACAAATAATTCCCACATTCTTTTACAAACATAGACTCATCCTACTTTACAATAAGCCCTTCTCTACTTACTGATATTTCATTATCCCAGAGTCCCCACTGAAATGGACGGCTGCAGGAGACTAATGTTTACTGCGGCAGCCTGATTTGATAAGGAGCCCGCACACTAAGCAGGCTGTCTTTGGCCAACGAAAGTTTTCTAGGCTAATTTAAGAAACATGTGTAATTGAGATAAATGCTGCCCCCATCATGTCCTCCCAGAGTATCATTAAGGCTCCCCAGAGGTATGTTTGTATGTGTGTGGTGGGAAGGGATGAGGCTCTCCTCCATGTAGCCCTCTGCATATACATGGCTTTGTTTCATACAGAAACCCAGCATTTGCAAGACTCAGGGCACTTGGGAGCCAACTTGAGGAAGCGCCCTTCATTAAGTGCTCTGAGGGCAGTTCTTGGCTAGATCCAGAACTCACTTCTGAGGCCCTCAGGCAACGTGTTTAGCTCAGCTGTGTGCGTGCTTAGTTGCCCAGTTGTGTCTGACTCTTTGTGAAGGTATGGACTGGAGCCTGCCAGGCTCCTCTGTCCATGAGATTCTCCAGGCAAGAATACTGGAGTGGGTAGCCATTCCCTTCTCCAGGGAATCTTCTCGACCCAGGGATCGAACCCAAGTCTCCATCATTGCAGGCAAATTCTTTACCTGGTCTGAGCCAACGGGAAGACTTTGGCTTAGCTGACTGTAGGCCAAAGGAAACAGTTTATAAAGATGCCACACCCCAACGCTAACCCAGGCCATAGGGCTCCTTGGTCCTCAAAGCTGGATCTGGCAGTGACTGTGGAAACCACCCAGCATTACACACCTGCCTCTCAGGGGTCCTGATCTGTCTCCACCTGGGACTTCTGCCCAGCATTGTGGCCCAGGATAATAACGGCTTGGGCAGGGACTAGATTGAGCAGGTACATGATCTGCGCTCTGCTTTAACCTAGCAGCTCTGTGTAGGGCTCACTGGAGCCAAGAGGGTTTCCAGCAACAGGCCCCTTCGGCGGTCATGGGACAGTCCAGTTAAAGGTTTACCCAGTGGAGGACTAAGCTAAGAAGGGAAGGGGCTTCTGGGAGAGATTTCTTTACCGTTATTGCCTTGTGTTATGCAAAATGTAGTACATATTCATTGACAAAAATCTAAAAAACACATAAAAGCAAAAATGGAGAAGAAAAACCACGCATAACTTCAACATTTATACATGTTTATTAATAGGTGTAGGGTCTTCTGACCTTCTTACATAAGTGGAAAAGTGGGTCAGGCTGTGCACACTGGACATAACAGACCAGGCTATAACCTGCACTTACTTAATCACAGCGAGAACATCCTTCTCCATCATTAAATGTTCCAATTTGCTAAGGTTGGACAAATGGACAAGTGATGCCTTCAGCTCTTCCAAATCTCTTCTTTACTGTGCCTATCTGGCTCCTGCTCTCCAGGGCTCCACACTCAGGCAGCTGTCAGCTCATCTCTGATAAAGTACTACCCTGCCCAGAGCTTTTTGCCTTTTACAAGAAACTCTTTAAGCAGAATAATCTCCATACACCCCAAATTAGTCACTAATGGCAGAATACTTGGGCAGGGAGCTGTTTGGGGTTTCTCAGAACTGTCTACGGTGTCAACCCACTGGTTGAAAAGAATCTGAAGATAATGGGAACATCTCATACCTTTAGTGAGATGGATGTAAAAGTATCCAAATTTCTCATAGAGCTGAAAGAATGGTGTAAGCTAATCCACTGGTGCACTAAGATTTGCTGATCATGGAAGGAAAGCCCTGGGGAAGGACTCACCCACAGCTTGACATGACAGTAAAAACATGGGCTGAAATTCTGACTTTGTAAATTTCTAGTTGTGTGACCCAGTTCAAGTTGTTAGCAACTGGGTGTCCATTTCCTCACTGGTAAAGGGAGATAGAATACCTCCCTCATAGGATTGTCATAAGAATTAAAATGGGATAATGTTTGTAACGTGCTGAGCACTCAGTGGTCGATATTAATTATAAAACAAGAAAAATAACAATTCTGGAAAGAATTTGGCTAGCGGACAAGTATATAGAAGCTCAAGAAAATCTGATATGTGAATATCTGAACTTGCATAACAAAGTAAGACCTGTTTTTTTATATCATAAAGAATAATTTGCTTCACAAAGACTCAGTAAGTCAACAGGTACCTGTAAGTATGTGCCAGGCACAGTACCAAGTTTGGGATGTATGCAGATGAATAAGTCAGTCTTTGCCCTCAAGCTTCTTACATGGTGATGGGGAAGACAGAAGATTAGCTCATACTTTCATGCTTACAGCTATCTAGATAGGGACATAGCATGAACATGGTAACAGGTACTATAAAGAAGATGAAACAAGATAATCTGGTGGGAGGTAACTGGTGTAGCAATGATATAGCTAGAATGGTAACTTCTAAGAGGTGACATTTGAGACAAGACAGAAATGTTGAGGAAGGAGCTATTCAAAGATCTGGGGTGGAGGACAAACTGGGCAAGAACCACTAGCGTACAGATGCTACGGCAGGGCCAGTCTCGGGTGAGGAAGAGAACGCAAGCCAGAGTTACTGGAATGTTGTGAATGAGGCAGGAAATAAAGGGAGACGTGATGGGAGAAGAAGGCAAGAGCCAGGTCACTTAGAACAGAGAAGACAAAAGTTTTTTTTAAAAGGGCCACACAATGACTATTTTAAGCCTTACGGGCCACACAACCTCTGTGGTAACTCCACAACCCTGCCTTTGTAATGGCAAAGTGGCCATAGATAACTCAGAGATAAATGGGTACATGTGTGTTCGAATAAAATGCTATTGACAAAAACAGGCGGGAGGTAGGGGTGCTTATTTGGCCCAAGGGCAATAGTATGTCTACTCTCGATTTAGACTCTTGAAGGCCTAGATGAGGAACCTGGGCTTTATTTTCAGTGTGTTTCAGGCAGGGGAATGATAGGATCTGACTGACACTTTCAAAGACTTCCTCTTTTCACTGGAGGATGGACTGGGGAGGCAAAGGTGGAAGCAGGGACCTGGGAAAGAGGTTGCTGAAACAGTTCAGGGAGAGATAAGCGTAGATAAAATCAGAGCAGCAGAGGTGTTGAAAAGTATTCAGATTCTGAGTACATACTGAATTAGAACCAGAAAGACTTTGAATTAATTGAATTGGCAAATGAAGGAAAGAGAGGAATCGAGGATAATTTCTGGGTTTTTACTTTAGCAACTGGGTCAATAATGCTCCATATACTGAGATGGGGGACCCTAGGAGAGAAGTATTTCCAAGGGAATAAAAGCAGTAGTTGAGTTTTGCACAGGTTAAATTGGTGATGCCTATCAGGTATACAGATCGGCTATCAAGCAGGAACGGTCTTTGCACAACTAGAACTCCCAGAGAGGTCCAGCTATAGATAGAAATGTGGGCATCATCAGAGCACAGGGATGGGCATCCTCCAGATTACCTAGGAGGAAAGAAATGAAGACAGAGGACCAAAGGAGGACCCAGGGACCATCTAGTACCCCGAGGTCTAGGGCAGATGCAGGGAGGACAGCAGAAGACACTGAGGAGGCACAGCCAGAGAACCAGGCGGGAAGCCAGGTGAGGGTGGAGGTCAAGGAATCACACCTGTTTCTGTAAGCAGATAGGTCAGGGGTTCTCCAAAGAAAAAGAACCAGGAACTGCTTTCTTGACATAAGAGAAGACATTTTGGCCTAAGCCAATTTGTGGTCTAAGCCTGGCCACAGTGCTTGCCTTTGAACAGGTCTCAGTAATGATCTTAAGGGAATAAAGGAATGCAGGAACAGAGAAAAGATGGCTAAGCAGCACTGCAGTGATAAAGCAGGGCTTCCCAGGTGGCTCAGTGGTAAAGAAATCCGCCTGCCCGCGCAGAATTACAAGAGACGTAATTTCGATCCTTGAGTCAGGAAGATCTGTTGGAGTAGGAAATGACAACCCACTCCAGTATTGTTGCCTGGAAAATTTCATGGACAGAGGAAGACTCCTCTGTGGATTACAGTCCATGGGGGTTGCAGAGGCGGACATGACTTAGCAGCTGAGCCCACACACATAGCTTCTCTTCAAGGGCTATACATAGTGTCTTTGAGTTCTGCAGGTGAGTTCCCTACACAGATGGAAGACAGAATGATGATGTTGATCCCCCTGACTTCAATCAACTAAAACTTGAACTCTGTCAACCTTTGCCCCAATTCAATGCTCAATTCTTCTCTACCCAAACCCCTTCTTGAATATGCATGTACCAAGGCTTAAAACTTCCCCAATTTTGCTGTTTGGAGAAACCCTATTTTGGGAAGATCCCTGGTGTTCTCTTTATTTGCTGAAAGTAATAATAAACCCTTCCTTTTCCCACTGTTTGGCTTGATTGTGTTTTCTGATTCAACAACCACCAAGAAGTGAATCCAGTTTTAGGGTAACATTTCAGGAAGGAGGCTGTGGACAAGTGCATCCGATTCTGCCTAGTGATTCAATCTAAAGGTTTCTCTAGAAGAGTCACCAGAGGCATCCCATAACTGCGGAGCTGTCCAGAATATTTAAATGATTCAACCTACAAAAATACAAAAATTCAATATGCCCTCAATTTCTTGGTAACAAATCAACTCAGCAAGTATTGAGTTACTACGACGACTCACTTATTTGCTTAGAACTGGAACAAAGGCAGTTTGGCAGTGTCTTAAATTAAGCAGCCCACAGTTAGAGGAGGGGAAAAGTCAGACAATAATTTTTCCTTATTTCCAGAAAGGCAGAGGTGGTGGTGGGGGAGGCCAGTTTTTGATTATCTATGTCAATCAGAAACAGGGTAGGGAAAATAGAACCCATCAGTAAAAATCCACAGGTGATCTCTTTCTAGACAATGGTTTTCTTTTTTTTTTTTTTTTTTTTAGACAATGGTTTTCATCTCTTTTTCCATTTAGATTTTAAAATAGAAATGGTGAGAAGCTGCCTCAATTTGGGCTGTTTCTCCTTTTTCTCTTACCTTTTTTTTGGGAGCAGGGTGTGGGGAGTGATAATAGGAAATAAAATGACCTCAGGGCACGATGAAAGGAAGACAAAGCAGGGGGCTTGGGATGGCCATCAGTCTGGTTCTCCAGAACCACAGGAGGTAGCACACCTCCTTCTCCCACCTTCCCTGCCAGGTTGGACAGGCAGCAGCCACCTGGCCCTGCTGAGGCTGCAATTCAAGTTGCCTGATTTGCATTCAAAAGGCTGCTCCTTCTGACCCAATTTTAGGCACCAGGCTTCACAACCTCTTGCTCTGTCTCAGCTTCTCCTCCTCATTTTGTCTCAGCTTCTGTCTCATTTTGCTCCCCTCCTTTCACAGGCTCTAATGCTCTCCTTCCTGTCCTCTGAAAAGCAATTAGGCCTCTGGAGGCCAGTAGATGCGTGGTGAAGAGAGTACCTGCTCTATGAAAAGAATTATAAAGCTTCTTCTAGCTTGTGTCTCTAACCTGAGCCCTGCAAGGCCCCCAGGGATTAATGAGCTAAAAATAGCCCACGGCTTGTAAAAGAACTGGACCAGTTTCTGCTGCTCTCCTAGTCCTTCATAGGCAGGGGGACAGGGGGAGCACTGTTTATTTTTCCTGCCATGCCTTGTGGAGGCCAGCACCCCCGCCCCGTGCTGCTTATGGATTAACAGTGGTATTTCCACCCTCCAGCTCCCCAGCCTCCTGTGAAGGTACAACTTGTCCTGTTCTGGGGTGCCACTTGGCATTCCTCCTGGAGGAAGAGGATTTTGAGTTGCATTTCCAAAGAAATGTAATGCCACACTGATGTGCTCTAAATTAACCATCTCGCTTGGCTGTCAAGGAAGTACCACTGCCCACAGCTCCAGTTCTTTTCCCCAGGGGCCCTCCTGGCCTGGCATGTGCACCCAGGTGACAGGGTATCCATCCAGGTATCTTCTAATGTTTGGGGGACACCTGCTAGGTGTCATATACTATGAGAAATACTGCTGGGTACTATGCCATATGCTGAGAACTCACAGATGAATAAATGTGGTTTAATTGTAATTCCTCATTTGCTCTGGAAGATAATGGAGCAAGAGAAGGGTGTTTAGGACAGCCCAAGAGTAGGCAAGGTCAAAAGAGTAGAATTTATAGGTGGATCAAATTTATACATTGCAGACACTTGGCTTGTTGATGGCCTAGTGACCTTTGCCATCCATGGCCTGGCCACACTCCCATATCATTTCCCAGCTGCTCTGGGGGTTGCCAAGCCACGGAGGCAATGGTCTTCAATTTTTAGGATACATAAAAATTCCCTGGGGACTTTGTTATAAGCCTTTCTCATGATCTCAAGGCAAGAGGCTCACACACAGATGAGACATTTGGATGCTTCTCTGATGCCTCCTCTGAGCCCCAGTTCTCAGTCTCCTGCGAACAAACCTGGGGTGGCTATCAGGACTCCACAGGCAAGACTCACGGAGCCAAGGGCCTTAGACTACCATTCAGATTCTGGGCAAGGACTTCGTGGGTGATAAAGCATTCTGCATGGTGGTGGTGGTGTTCAGTCACTCAGTCGTGTCCAGCTCTCTGCGTGTTTGTCTGGAGTTTAACCATCTTATACTTAAATGTTTCTATGGGAATATGAACTGAACTGAACTAATGGGAAAATGAGCTCCAGTTTACTTACAAGCTAGCTTTGGAAATAAAACTCACTCAAGGAGACACTGGCTATGCTGATGAGCGAGCTGTAGTTGTTGGGACCTGGGAACTAGTGTGAGGCTTTCCTCAAGGACTTCTAAGTGGTCTGAAGTGGTCCTGGACAGGGGAGCCTGGCAGGCTACAGTCCACAGGGTCACAAAGAGTTGGACACGACTGAGTGACTAAGCACACACACAAGCACTAAGTGGTCATTCTCAAATCAGAAAAGATGATCTGATGGGTGACAGCTAAATGCAATTTTAAGGAACAACTGGGTCTAGAAAATGCAACCAGTACCCACCTGAGTGTATTCATTCACTCTTTCCCAGGCTTCCACCCCTGTCTCATCCACTCAGTTCTTGGAATTGCTGTCTACCATCTATTCCACTATTATGTAATGCATGCATGCTCAGTCGCTTCAGTCATGTCTGACTCTTTGCAACCCCATGGACTATAGCTCACCAGGCTCCTCTGTTCATGGGATTCTCCAGGCAAGAATACTGGAGTGGGTCGCCATGCCCTCCTCCAGAGTATCTTCCCCACCCAGAGATCGAACCAGCTTCTCCTGCATCTCCTGCATTGCAGGCAGATTCTTTACCCACTGAGCCATCGGAGAAGCCCTATTGTGCAATATTTCCCTTTAAATTGACGATAGCCCACATACTTTAAAAAAAATTGAAGATATTGACGAGGAAACGCCTATATAAGGAGGAAAATATGAAAACTAGCACAGATCCTGGATCCAAAAAGAAACTGATCCCCCAGAGTGAGAGGACAGGGGTTGTAAGACCAAGAACAGGGAGAACCTGCAGCTGGTGGAGGAGAGAGGGAACAGGGCAGGGAGTGGTAAGGCCTGGAGAGAGAGAAAGAACCCCAGTGGCATTGAGGGGGGAGGGTGGAACCCGCTTACTGGAAAGTCAATGAGGAAGACAGGATGGGGAAGAGATAGGCCAGAAAGAACCCCAGAGACTGGGAGAAGCATGGGGCTCAGAAGAAGCAGGTCTGTGGGACAGCCAAGGCCTCTCAGAGGAGGCAGAGGGGGAGGCAGAGATTCTGGTAGGCTTGGGGTTTATAGGAAGAGGATAAGATGGAATATAGGGGGAATTCAAGGCCCAGGATGGCATATCACGGGTGCTAAGGAAGCGGGTGCAGAGAGGAAAGAGCCGAGGAGGGGTCAGATGGGGCTGATGTGGGCAGGTGAAGTGTTGGGGCATCAGTAGGGGGTATGCATCCCACAACACAGGGCCACAGGGTTATCTCCCTGGCACTGGACTGGAGAAAGGTGATGCCAGCAGGACAAATGATGTATTGGCACCCAGCACTTTACCCTCAGGGAAATAAGGCATTAATATCCCCCAAGAAAACATCTGTGTCTCTAGAAGGAGGGCTGCTGGCAATGGTATCAGCAAGAATGAGAGGAGCGAATGCTGGCCCCATTCATGCCCAGCACTGATGATGGCAGCAAGGACGAGCTCATCTTACTTGGTCCTAGAAAGGAAGGTCCATGAGGGCTGGAGCCTGTCTTATTTCCTGCTGTATCCCTTGTACCAGTGCAGTGCCAGCACATAATAGGAGGTCAAAAAGCATCTGGGAATGAATGAGTGTGTAAGCATATGGGTGTCAATTATCCATACTGTGAAGATGGCTGAATCAGACCTGGCCTGGTGTCATTAACCTTGGGATTCTGACAAGGAGAACCTGTTCAGCTCACGAGCACCTTTGAACCTCCCCAAGGGGAAAGAAATCATAGTGGTGCAGAACACACCCTCCAGATGGCAAGGATGGTCACACATTGCCTTGAAAAGTGTACATGTCTTCTGACTTTAAATAATCAATCTTGGAAACGAATTCATTCTTGGTATTTTGCCAAAACCAGGCTTCCGAGTCTGCCAGGTTTATACTAGGCTCTGGACTGTGAACATTATGAAAATAATAGTAATAAAGTAGCTAAAATTATTGAGTGGTTATTCTACACCTGGCTTAACATATATTATCTGATTTAGTACTGACTGCCCAGTGAAGCACATCTATTGATTAGCCCAGTTGAGGGCAAGGTTCTGAGCTAAGTGGCAATACTTGACAGTTGACAGTAGGATACACTCACCCTTGCAGATTTCAGCCCCCTATCTTCTCACTATCTGTATTGAATCCCACCAGTGACACCACCTCTGCAGCCAGCCCCTCCACTTAAAACTTCTGCTAGTTAGTGAATGAGTGTAGCCTGGAGACAAGGATCTGGATTTGACCTTTCTGCCTAAAGCTTGCTGACTCTCTAGCTTTGAGTGTCCTTGATGACTCAGTGGTAGGGAATCCACCTGCCAATGCAGGAGACAGGGTGTTCGATCCCTGGGTCAGGAAGATCCCCTGGAGAAGAAAATGGTAACTCACCTCAGTATACTTGCCTGGAGAATCCCATGGACAATGGAGCCTGGCAGGCTATAGTCCACAGGGTCACAAAGAGTCAGACCTAACTTAACGACTGAGCACATACTAACCTTGAGCAAGTCACCCAGCTTCTTTGAACCTGAGTTTATTCTACTGTAAAATTCTCAGTATTCACTGGGATTACAATTATGCAGCCTTGAGTCACTGGGATTGCTTTGGTTCCCAAGAAACAGTGCTGCCTCCTTTTTCTGTTCTCCAAGCTCTGACTCAGGGATGGTTTTCAAAAGTGTGCCCAAGATAGTGGCCCATCTCAGTGAGGACTCTACAAGGGATCCAAGCCAGGTGGCCCCGCAGATGTCAGGACCGCAGGAGGCCAGGAACAGAGAGGCAAGGAGGACAGTCATCCTCCATCTGAGGCAGGGGCGGAGGAATGAAAAACCCTCTGAGAGGAGGGAACTCGCTAAGTAGTTGACTATCCATGGGGGCTTCTCTTTTGCCTGGCCTTACCTCCAGGTAAGCTCACTTCCCTGTGTCAGGACTTTTTTTGGGTGGCCGAGATGCACAACCTGTGGGATCCCAGTTCCCTGACCAGGGGATCGAAACCAGCCCCTTGGCAGTGAAAACGCAGAGTCCTAACCACTGGACCACTAGGCAATTCCCAGGACTTTTTCTGCTAGAGTCATGGGCCTTCCTGACTCTGACCTGCAGTTACTAGCTCAATCAGAGACATGGGTTGTTGTTTCCCAAACACTTTCGTATGCTTCCTGAAACTCTGATCTCAGAACCTGGCACCTTCTCCTAAGCCTAGATACTTGTCCAGCCTTTGGTCAGCTCCTTGACATGCCCACAGGCCCACAGGAGTTCGCATTGTCCCCTGACAATCCCCAGGCCTTGGCCTTTGTCTTCAGGGATGCGGCCCTCACACAGGAGTGGACACGGCCATCACCCCAGAGGGACACTTCATCTGTTTGGGCAAAAACTTCAGGCTTCTTAGAAGCTTAACTTCAGTTCTTGACCTTTCTGTTTTTCTTTTCCACTTAAAGGGCAAAAAAAAAATCTGCTGCCAGGCTATTTTAGGTGAACTCACCAAAGGGAAAAAAAAAAGAAGAAGAAAATCGACGTTGGGACGTCACAGCTATTTTTAGCCAGTTCTTCTCTCCCTCCAGGACTCAGGCTCTATTTGGGAACCTTGTGTCTTGGTGGGCAGCCAACCTTGTGCTTTTTCACAGAGTAATCCCCTGGCATATGGCAAAGTCTCCTGGTCCTTCTCACTGTTTCTGTGAAGAGGAGTTGATTGGTGAAAGCCTAACCTCTGCTCTAGCTCCTTGCTTCCTGGCCCCAACCTCCAGCTGCTCAGCATCTTTTATGTTTTGCAAAGCACTTTGCAGTCAGGACCACTGTCCTGCCTCTCTGGGCTTCAGACACAAGAGAACAGAGCAACATTTAGCTAATTAATGCATCTATATATAGGTCCCATTTGTTATGAAGAATCACTCATTATTTGTTAGCTTAAGAATTCTTATTAACCTAAGGACCAAAGTCATGTGGAAATGTTGTCTCATCCAGGATCTTGGCTCCCAGGTACAAATCCAGGATGTCACACGTACTTTTAATTCAAATAAAAGAAGCTACTTTGCTTTTGAGTCAGGTCACCATGAAAATTGGGGGAAAGACCAAACATAAGCAAACAGGATTGAAACCCAGACGGGCCAGGCGCCAGACTTAGGAGCACTGAGACCTGGGTCAGAGACATTCAGCATTGGCTGGAATGAGGTTTGGTGTTGGGGGTAGCTGGCCACAACCCATGGTCCCCACAAAACCAACCATGGAGAGACCTGATACCTGGTTTCTTATAACCTAGTCTCACTCTTAGAAAGAGCCATCAAGAATGAGGAAGTCCTGGGGCTGATGGAATTAGACATTTCTGAGAATCAGAGCTCCTTCATCAAGTGTTGGGGGCAACAGATAGAATACTCAGAAATGCTTAGCATTTGGCCAGAGGGGACAATATTTCTTGCGTTACATAGTTTATTTTTCTTTCCAAAAATGGAAGTAGCTTTATACTCCAAGTTTAAAAATAATTTACGTGCATTATGAAGAGTGAAAAGCATCCCAAACCCCATCACCCAGAAATAATCACAGTTACCATTTCAGGGAATAACATCCAGGCCTTCAGTTAGATGCATGTGTTTTCAATTGCATCTAAACAGGTTCATGCAATAAGGGATGGCCTTATTTTGACAAGGAAAGATCCCGTTATCTGCTTTTGACTAAATAACATAGGTAGAGGAACCTATCTTATCAGCAAGGGCAGAGGACATTTTTTTTCCCTTTTTTCTGACACTATCCACTACAGTGCAGTCATAGAGAAACCAGCTGGTTTATCTGCCAGGGACCCGTTTCTTTCAGAAACATACTAATCCCAACTCAGCCCTTCCCTCAGACCTACCCTTTAGCTGGCTGGGAGGTGGAATTTTAGCTAATTTTTTCCAGTAGTGGCTAAGAATCCCTCCCTTACTCAGATGCTACAGCACAGGGTAGATAGTTTGCCCCAGACTGGCCTGAAAGGGGTCAAGTGCTTCAGAGCTGATGAACCTGGCGACAACTATGATTTAAAGGGCCGACTTACCACTTACTCTACTGGCCCTGGTGATGCAGTGGACTTCTTAGGCTGGCTGACTTACCAGTGACAGAAATATGGTTTACACAAGCAAAGGCCTCTGGTGGACAAAAGTTTATTACTGAATATGCCACCATTCTCCCTTTGTGATCATGTTGCCCTGTCTGAACTTGTCTTTGCTGGGATGGGAGTCCTGGGGACTGATTTTAGTTTTAGACTGCTCTTACACAAGGACTCCTTCTCCCTGTCTATTGATGTTTGTCAGGTAAATAAATTACTTTCTTCTTTGCCTTAAAATGAAGGTAGCAAATGATTGCAACTTTACATTTTGCATTGTTTGAACCAAGATCCAAATGAAGTTCATACATGGCAATTAGTTCCTATCTTTTAAGTTTCTTTTAATTTGTAGAGTTTTTTCCCTCCCTTACCCTCTTCTTATCTTGTTTTTGTTTTTTTTCTTCTGTCAACCTATTTGAGGAAGAATCTGGCAGAGTTTCTATAGTCTAGAATTTGCTTGGTTTGCCTGTGGTGTCATGATGCTACATTTTAATCTGTTGTAGTCAGTATCCTTATTGATAGTGCTTCCCAGGTGGCTCAGTGGTAAAGAATCGCCTGCCAATGCAGGAACCACAGGAGACTTGGGTTCAATCTCTGGGTTGGAGAGATCCCCTGGAGAAGGAAATCACTACCCACTCCAGTATTCTTGCTGGGATAATCCCATGGACAGAGGAACCTGGCAGGCTACAGTCCATGGGGTCTCAAAGGGTTGGATTTGACTCATTACACACATCCTATTGATGTCCAAATTGGTTTCATCTTTTGTTTGTTTCTTCAGTTTGACTCCTGATCCTTTTGGTACAACCTCAATAGTCTTTAACAACTTTAAATAATTGTGTTTTAGCTTTTGATTTGGGGGGACAACTTTTTTAATTTTTATTTTATTGTATAGTTGTATAAAATAGTTACATAGCTTCAGAGTGAAATCTACAAAACAAGATAGGTTCAGAGAAATGTAGATTTTATCTCTGTTCCTTCCCTCATACCATAGAAAACCTTTATTTTTTATTGCTATTATTTTAATGGCTCATCCATCCATATTTTTAATATGACCAGTTATAAATACATTGGGTTGAGTCATGATACTGCCATCTTTATAAGTTAAAAACAGTCCAAAATTGGTAATTTCATTTGGTTTCACCTAATACATTCATATTTTTCTTCTCAAATAAACAGTAGTATAATGCATACTTTTCTATTCTCCATCTTGCTTTTCCCCCTTAATGCATTCTAGAGATCCTTCTATAATATCAATACCCTTTCTTGAATTAGATCACTCAGTAAATTATGAGTAACAACATGCTTCCCTGATGCGATGAAATACATCACTTTCAGCCCAAGAGCCAGCTGCATGCTTAAAAAGAAAATATTAGAAATTTCCCCTAAAGCTGAGAAGAAGACAAATCCACATTTACTATTAATTTTTAAAATATTGTACTAAACTAAGTAACGAGAAAGTAAAAAGAAGTTAAAACTATACAAATTGCAAAGGGTAAAACAATTATTGCCACTTGGAGATAATAATGAATTTATACTCAGAAAATCAAAAGAATCAAAAGGAAACAAAGAATTCTGTTAAGGAGCAGGGCATGGTGGTTCAGTGATTAAAAAAAATCCACCTGCCAATGCAGAAGACAAGGGTTCAATTCCTGGATCAAGAAGATCCCCTGGAGAAGGAAATGGCAACCCACTCCAGTATTCTTGCCTGGGAAATCCCATAGACAGAGGAGCCTGGCAGGCTACAGTCCATGGGGTCACAAAAGAGTCAGACGTAACTTAGCAACATAAAAATAACAACCAGTTGGAAAATGTAATGAAATGAAAAACTTCACATATAATAACAACCACAAAGATAAAACACTTAGGAATAATCTTAATAAGAAATATGCAAGATCTTTATTTTTTTTTAAAGAAAGCTCCTGAAAGTCAAGAAAGAAGATTTGGAAAAAAATGGTAAGATATTTCAAGTTTGAGATAGGAAGTCTTAACAGCTTTAAGATGATCACAGTACAAATACCAATAGTTGGGTTGTTTGTTTTTGTAAACAAACTGATTGTAAAGTTAAAATGGAAAAAATTAAACACCAGAAGAATGCATTTAATTTAATAAAAAATTAAATATGAGGTAAAAAGTAATGAGGATAGGAATATCCTTATCAAACTTTAAAACAAATAATAAAATGGCAATAATTAAAATAGTATGAAATTATACCATAAACAAACAGCAAGGATGTCAAGAAATAGACCCAAATATGTACAGAAATCTAGAACATGACAAAAGTAGCCTCTCAAATTAGTTGGGAAAGTAGGAACTAGTGAGTAAATTATATTGGGACCACTGCTTCTCAGCCATCTAGAAAAAAATTAAGTTGGATTCACACTAAACTGTGTACACCAGAATAAACTCTAAGTGGGTCATGGATTTTTCAATTTAAAATTCAAATACTAGAGGAAATCTGGGGGAAAAAATCCTTTAAAAATGTGGAATGGTGAAGATCTTTAAAAGGATTCAAAACTCAGAAGCTATAAAAGAATAGAATGATACATTAATTGTCCTAAAAAAGTGAAAAATAAACCTCTGCAGGGCAAATAAAATACTCAAGACTAGAAATGGCAAACCAGAAGAAGTAAATGCAACTAACATCACAAACGAAGATTGAGCCATACTAGGCAAAGATCTGGAGAAGGAAATGGCAACCCACTCCAGCGTTCTTGCCTGGAGAATCTCAGGGATGGGGGAGGCTGGTAGGCTGCCGTCTATGGGGTTGGACACGACTGAAGTGACTTAGCTGCAGCAGCAGCAGACAAAGATCTAGTCATCCTAGACAAAGTTCTAATTCTCTTAAAAATCAATAAAGACCAACAATTTAACAGAAAAATAAGCAAAGTTATAGACACATAGTTATATATATGTAAACAAATAAAAATATGTATATCTTTAGTCAAACTGAGAGAAAAGCAAATTTAAACTACACTGAGTCACTTCCATTTTCCCCAGAATCAATTCGATATTTCAGTCTATCAGTGAGGCTGTAGAAAAAGGATAACTCTCATGTATCAAATGATAGGAATGAAAGTTGGTATGACCACTATGGAAGATAATTTGACAGTTGTTGTTCAGTCACTAAGTCATGTCTGACTCTTTGCAACCCGATGGACTGCAGCACGCCAGGCTTCCTTGTCCTTCACTATCTCCCAAAGTTTGTTCAAACTCATATCCACTGAGTCAGTGATGCCATCCAACCATCGCATCTTCTGTCACCCCCTTCTTCTCCTTCCCTTATTCTTTCCCAGCATCAGGGTCTTTTCCAACGAGTAAGCTCTTCGTATCAGATGGCCAAAGTATTGGAATTTCAGCATCAACACCAGTCCTTCCAATGAATATTCACAGTTGATTTCCTTTAGGATTGACTGGTTTGATCTCCTTGCTGTCCAGGGGACTCTAATGAGTCTTCTCCAGCACCACAATTCAAAAGCATCAATTCTTTGTAATCCCCCCAAATAAAATATTGAAGCCAGCAATTTCACACCTACAAATGCATCTTATAGAGATACATTTACACAAGTATAAAATAACACAGGTACAAGGTTACTCATGGCATTGCTGTTTGTAATAGCAAATATATGAAACAATCCAAATGTCCAACAAAGGTCTGTATAGTCAAAGCTGTGCTTTTTCCAGTAGTCACGTATGGATGGGAGAGCTGTTCCATAAAGAAAGTTGAGTGCCGAAGACTTGATGCTTTTCAACTGTGGCATTGGAGAAGACTCTTGAGAGTCCCTTGGACTGAAAAGAGATCAAACCAGTCAACCTTCAAGGAAATCAATCCTGAATATTCATTGGAAGGACTGATGCAGAAACTCCGATACTTTGGCCATCTGATGAGAAGAACTGACTCATTAGAAAAGACCCTGATGCTGGGAAAGACTGAAGTCAGGAGGAGAAAGGGGCGACAGAGGACGAGATGGTTGGATGGCATCACCAACTCAATGGACATGAGTTTGAGCAAACTTAGGAGATCGTGAAGGATAGGGAAGCCTGGTGTGCTGCAGTCCATGGGGTCGCAAAGAGTCAGACACGACCAAGCGACTGAACAACAACAACAACAAAGGAGACTAGCTAAGTAAATGATGGTTTAAAGAGAATAATGAACTGTTCTATGTTTGACATGGAACAATACTCAAGACATACTAGGTGTAAACAGAAAAGTCAGAACTATAAGGATCACCTAAAACCTTTTGTGTAAAAAATGGTGGGGAGTGGGGGGAGAGAGAATATATATATTTGTATCTGCTCATGTATGCTAATGAAACTCTGGAAAGCCATGTGTGAAATTGATGACCATGGCTACCTGGAACAATGATGGGAATTGCGTGGATGAGGGATAGGGGTGGTGAGAGGCTATTTGCTGTATATATTTTTATATATTCTATTTATAAACCATTTGAATGTATTATATATTCAAAAATAAGATTAAAAAAAGATAAATTAAGAAGTTAAAAAATAGAAGCCTCGGTGCCGCTCAGTTCCTCCAGCTCTGTCATCATCTGCCAGTCTCCAGTGGCAACCTAGTGAACAAAATTCTGACCCCTGCAAACAGTGGGCAATGAGCCATTTCATACACAACTAACAGAAATAAATTAAGTTTGTGGAAAATAACAACATAATTAAGAATTTGGAGAACCCAAGGCAGATTTTTACAAGGGGCAAATAATAAGCTCATTCATTTTCACAAGTTATTAGAGTGTTAATTAAATATCCTGTCAGTGACACAAAGTTTATTTTTTGAAAGAAAATTGCCAAGAGGAGAATGGGAATAGTGTTAAGCCACCATTCTTCTCACTGAACATACTCTGTACGAATTGGTTTCACTCTCTTGATAGTCTATATTCTTATAAGCTCCAGCCCTTTATGTGGGTCCAGACCCACAACCATCTACTAGACTCCTCCCTCTAGACAATCAACCTGTCCAAGAGGAAACCCAACACTCCAAAGCCTGTTCTACATTATTGCAGGCGGTACCACCATCTGTACTGTTTCCTTATGAGGAACCTGAGGGGGGGAGTTTATTCTTCTCTCTGCCTTCTCTTCACCAATGATAAAACACTGAAGATCTCACCTTCTCTGTACTCCTTCATTTCTTGAAAATGAACAAACAAAAATAAAATCCACCCCTTTTCTTTATACCTTTCACCACAGCATCACCTCCAACCCATTCCCACTCTCTCTTATGCCAAGTGGTCCTCCACTTCAGCCTGGCAGCCCTCCAATCCATCCTCCACACTGGTGCCTGAATAACCCTTAATAATTAAGTCTGGTTTGCCACCTCCCTCTTGAAACCTTCAGTGTCTCCCTACTGTGCATACTCTGAGGTTCAAATTTCTTAGTGTAGGCTCTAGGTGAGAGTGACGTACATTGCAGCATCACCAGGACAGTTTCAGATTATTTCTATTGTCTTGAGGTCCCAGCTTGCTAGTGCCCACTCTCACTCCCATAGTATCCTTTAGGAAATTATTTGGGCTTCCTAACCATAGGACTGTTCGCAATCCAACTCTTGCCTACTTCCCAGTTGCATCTCTTACCATTTTATGTTCCAGCACCACACATCACCCATATTATATATGCCACTGTTTCTCATCTTTGGGCTTTTGCTACCATTGTCTTCTCTGCCAGGAATCTGTCACAATCATCCTTCTCCTACACACTGCATCTTGTTCACTCCTGCTTATTCTTTAAGACTCAGCTAAGCATCACCCATAGTCTTTCCTAGCTGTCCTCCTACACACACACACACACACACACACACAAAGTCAGCTTTACTTCTCTGTATTTCTGTTAAGTCATTTAAGATCTCCATTAATGAATTTAGCAGACTACATTATAATCCTCTTATCTATTTGTCTGCCTCCCATCACCAGATTACAGATTTCTTAAGGGCAGGAGCTGTCTTAAATATCTTTGCATCTCTAGAACTTGCAAAGTTTCTCCATCCCAGGCACAGCAGGCCACAATAGCAAAAGCACACTGCCAGAAACAATCTGGGTGCATTTGTGGAACAGAAAGAAGGTGTGTGTGGTTAGATCATAGTGATGGAGGCAGGTGGGGAGTAGAATACAGGGTGAGATCACTTAGGAGGCAGCAGCCAGACCATGTAAGGGCCTTAGAGCACAAGTAGATGCCTTGGCATCCCAAACTAACAAGCAAGGAATATGGGATTTGAGGTCCAACAGACTTGAGTTTGACAACTGGTTTTCCTATTTGCCAGCTGGGTTAACATGAATAATGTTTTTACATGTCTCTAAGCCTCAGTTTCCTTGTCTATAAAATGGGTATAGTAAAACTGCACTGTGTGAATGAGATGAAGTATGTTAACTGCTTAGCCCAGAGGGTGATATGTCAGGGTTGTTCATTCATTAAATGGGAGATATTATGATTATTTCCCAGCAGAAATGGAAGGAAGGCAAGTCAGTTTCCAGAAGGTCTGAGTGTGGGGTCAGTATCTTCAGGGATTAGAGAATTTCCTACATTCTGAGAAGGGTTGAGAGGTGTCAGCAGTCAGGAGATCCCAAGGTCAGTAAAATGTGGCAAGTTTGCAGAGTTCTTCAGAAGCAATCCTGTAAACGAACAGCTAGCAGGATTCAGGCACAGAACCCTTCTCAAGCCCTGCCCGGTCAGAAACGAGTCCCTGTCTGTCAATAATGAGCTAACCACTCAAGTGTAACTGATTTTTATCATTAGAATCAATAAGACAATAGGGCTCATTTGAGGAATCACCTTCTATCCTGCTTTCGGAGGCATGCATCTTCTCTGAATGGTGGGGATCTTTGAACCAATCCTACCAGCGCCCATGACCCTTGACTCTGGGAACACGCCTCATCACCTACAAGTTATCTCTGAAAGCAAAATGTTTCCTAAGCCAGAATCCAACAAAACATTTCAGAGATTGCTCAGCATCCAAAAGCCTCCATTCCACATCATTCATTAGGTCAGGCAGGAGTGATGCCAAAACATATAACAACAGGAATAGCACAGGCACAGCCAGTTAGAGTGAACCGTGACCATGGCCCTGGAATGGTCATAGTCCTAAGGCCCCTGAGGCCCTGGTAATAGTTCTTTCTTTGATGACTTGTGAAGAAGCCCTGGGAGAACTGGCCAGCTTGGCCAGGACGCTGCGAAGTCCCTCAGATGGCAATTTACCCCCTGGTCAGTGGCTCAGATGGTAAAGAATCTGCCTGCAATGCGGGAGACCTGGGTTCAGTCTCTGGGTCGGGAAAGATCTGCTGGAGGAGGACAAGGCCACCCACTCCAATATTCTTGGCTGGAGCATTCCATGGACAGAGGAGCCTGGCAGGTTACTGTTCATGCAGTCTCAAAGAGTCGGACACAACTGAGTGACTTAACACTTTCACTTTCACTCACTTCAATGTTTGAGCAGCCAGCTCAGCCTTATCAGTGTGTATCTGCTGTGTACTGGGCACAGGTGAGTTCGTTCATCTGCAAGAACCCTATTCAGTGGTTCTCATTGCTTCATTTCTCACACACCCATGCCCTCTCCATCCGGAGTGAGCAAAACGAGCCCCCAAACCATATGGTGTGGTTAAAAGCTGTCCAGAGAGGGTAGCAAGACATCTGGTCCTAATCTGGGCTTTGCTTCTTACCACCTGTGTGACACAGGGCATATTAATTTCCTCACTTGTAAAATGGGACGGTCCTGCTCCCTTATTAGAGAAAGAGTGAAAATCAAATAAATGCATGCATGCATGCTAAGTCGCTTCAGTTGCGTCTGACTCTTTGTGACCAAGTGGACCGTAGCCCACCAGGCTCCTCTGTCCAAGGGATTTCCCAGACAAGAATATTGAAGTGGGTTGCCATACCCTCCCTCCAGGGATCTTCCTGACCCAGGGATCAAACCCAGGCCTCATATGTCTCCTGCATTGGCAGGTTCTTTATCACTAGTGCCACCTGGGAAGCCCAAATAAATGTATGTAAAACACCAGACACAAAACCTGGCCCATAGCAAGTGCTCAATGCACGGCATTAACCTCCAAAGAAAAGTGGAGGCATGGAAGCTGCTCTCAGGGACTTTCACTGGGAAGGCCCAATGCCATCCACCCTAAAGTTGCTTGCTGGATGGGGGATTTCGAGGAGGGGAATGGGGCAGGACAGATACTAGGATTTGGCTGCAGCAGCCTCCTGAGTCTGCTGCTCCCAACCCTGTAGGGAGATGCACACAAAATCTGGCTTTGCAGTCCACTTTGAGGAGGTGTTGCCAAGCAGGGGTTTCAAATGGGTGTTCAAGGCGGGAGGGTGCTGCTGGATGACTCACAGTGACCACAAGGCACTGGGGTGACAAGGGAGGGTTGGGGGAGCTGGCACCCACATTTGCCATCCTGGTTTCCTTTCTTTCCTGCTCACCGCTGTTTGGGCAGTTTCATAGCATTGCCATGGAAACAGTCTGTGCAGCAGAAAGAACAGAGCAGTCTGAGGACTAGCCTTGGGTTTGAATCCCGACTCTGCTGTTTTCTGGCCATATTATCTTGGCTGTGGTATTTCAAGCCCACCACATTTCCTTCACAACCTCTGCTTCCTGAAAAATAGGGCTCCTGAGGAGTCCCTGCCCACCTCCTAGAGTTGTGAGCTTTGCGAAATGAAAGCAATTTGTGTAATGTACTCTCCAAACACGATGTTCTGTAATGTGACTGTGTTTGCTTAATGCAACCTGAATTTCACCAGACCTACCAGCCAGTGAGGTGCCGATAGCAGTGACCATCCATACCTCACTGGCTGCCACCCTTGTGGTGCAAGCTGGGCCCTGGTGCCTGTCAAGTCCCCCTGAGGGTGTGTCATACTTCCTGGGGACATCCACCAGGCACCCACACAATCTGATACCACAGGCACTGCTCCTGCACCCCAGTTTCTCCTGCTCTAGAGCTGGCCCTGTGGGCATGCTGCCAATGGCTGAGAACCTCCTCTGTGACCACACCCCAAGTCACATGCTGTCTCTTAGGTCAATAGAGCCCTGCACAGGAACTGCTCCTGGAGTCCCTTTCTATCTGGGGCTTGGACACCCCCAACCCCCCAGGGCCAGGCAGGGAACAGATGCCCATCTGCCTTGTTCATCACTTCTCTCTTTGAATCAGGTTTTTCAATACAATCCTTCCTTTTAATCCAGACAAAACCAAAGGCCTTAGGCAAGTTAATGTCACAGAAATTAATTCTTCCAGAGACCCACACAAAATTAACTGGTATGGGTTAACCAGACCACAAGTTAAGCAGACATGTCTACAGAAATTTGGATCTTGCTTTGGGCAATGATGGTATGCTTGCTGCAATAATATTTATTACAAATCACCATTTCCATTATAGCAAGTAGCTATGCCTCCAGTTGTGGATGTGACTGATGATGGAAGTAAAGTCCGATGCTGTAAAGAGCAATATTTCACAGAAACTGGAATGTTAGGTCCATGAAATCAAGGCAAATTGGAAGTGGTCAAACAGGAGATGGCAAGAGTGAACATCAACATTTTAGAATCAGTGAACTAAAATGGACTGGAATGGGTTAATTTAACTTAGGTGACCATTATATCTACTACTGTGGGCAGGAATTGCTTAGAAGAAATGGAGTCAACAAAAGAGTCCAAAATCCAGTACTTAGATGTAATCTCAAAAACGACAGAATGATCTGTTTGTTTTGAAGGCAAACCATTCAATATCACAGTAATCCAAGTCTATGCCCCAACCAATAATGCTGAAGAAGCTGAAGTTGAATGGTTCTATGAAGACCTACAAGACCTTCTAGAACTAACACCCCAAAAAGATGTCATTTTCATTACAGGGGACTGGAAAGCAAAAGTACGAAGTCAAGAAATACCTGGAGTAACAGGCAAATTTGGCCTTGGAGTACAGAATGAAGCAAGGGAAAGGCTAGTAGAGTTTTGCCAAGAGAATGCACTGGTCATAGCAAACACCCACTTCCAACAACACAAGAGAAGACTCTACACATGGACATCACCAGATGGTCAACACCAAAATCAGATTGATTATATTCTTTGCAGCCAAAGATGTAGAAGCTCTATACTGTCAGCAAAAACAAGACTGGGAGCTGACTGTGGGTCGGATCATGAACTCCTTATTGCTAAATTCAGACTTAAATTGAAGAAAGTAGGAAAACCACTAGACCTTTCAGGTATGACCTAAATCAAATCCCTAACGATTATACAGTGGAAGTGAGAAATAGATCCAAGGGATTAGATTGGATAAAAAGAGTGCCTGAAGAATTATGGATAGAGGTTCATGACATTGTACAGGAGGCAGGGATCAAGACCACCCCCAAGAAAAAGAAAGGCAAAATGGTTGTCTGAGGAGGCCTTACAAATAGCTGTGAAAAGAAGAGAAGCAAAAGGCAAAGGAGAAAAGGAAAGATATACCCATCTGAATGCAGAGTTCTAAAGAATAGCAAGGAGAGATAAGAAAGCCTTCTTCAGTGATCAGTGCAAAGAAATAAAGGGAAACAATAGAATGGGAAAGACTAGAGATCTCTTCAAGAAAGTTAGAGATACCAAGGGAATATTTCATGCAAAGATGGTCACAATAAAGGACAGAAATGGTATGGACCTAACAGAAGCAGAAGATGTTAAGAAGAGGTGGCAAGAATACACAAAAGAACTATACAAAAAAGATCTTCACAACCCAGATAATCACGATGGCGTGATCACTCACCTAGAGCCAGACATCCTGGAATGTGAAGTCAAGTGGGCCTTAGGAAGCATCACTGTGAACACACCTAATGGAGGTGATGGAATTCCACTTGAGCTATTTTAAATTATAAAGGATGATGCTGTGAAAGTGCTGTGCTCAATATGCCAGTAAATTTAGAAAACTCAGCAATGGCCACAGGACTGTAAAAGGTCAGTTTTCATTCCAATCCCAAAGAAAGACAATGCCAAAGAATGCTCAAACTACCGCACAATTGCATTCATCTCTCACACTAGTAAAGTAATGTTCAAAATTCTCCAAGCCAGGCTTCAACAGTACATGAACTGTGAACTTCCAGATGTTCAAGCTGGATTTAGAAAAGGCAGAGGAACCAGAGATCAAATTGATAACATCCGTTAGATCATCAAAAAGCAAGAGAGTTCCAGAAAAACACCTATTTCTGCTTTATTGACTATGCCAAAGCCTTTGACTATGTGGATCACAACAAACTGTGAAAAGTTCTTAAAGAGATGGGAATACCAGACCACCTGACCTAGCTCCTGAGAAATATGTATGCAGGTCAAGAAGCAACAGTTAGAACTGGATATGGAACAACAGAGTGGTTACAAATAGGAAAAGGAGTACATCAAGGCTGTATATTGTCACCCTGCTTATTTAACTTATATGCAGAGCACATCATGAGAAACGTTGGGCTGGATCAAGCACAAGCTGGAATCAAGATTGCCAGGAGACATATCAGTAACCTCAGATATGCAGATAACACCACCATTATGGCAGAAAATGAAGAAGAACTAAAGAGCCTCTTGATGAAAGTGAAAGAGGAGAGTGAAAAAGTTGGCTTAAAACTCAACTTTCAGAAAACTAAGATCATGGCATCCAGTCCCATCACTTCATGGCAAATAGATGAGGAAACAGTGGAAACAGTGAGATACTTTATGTTTGGGGGCTCCAAAATCACTGCAAATGGTGACTGCAGCCATGAAATTAAAAAGCACTTACTCCTTGGAAGAAAAGTTATAACCAACCTAGACAGCATATTAAAAAGCAGAGACATTACTTTGCCAACAAAGGTCCACCTAGTCAAGGCTATGGTTTTTCCAGTAGTCATGTATGGATGTGAGAGTTGGACTATAAAGAAAGCTGAGCGCTGAAGAATTGATGCTTTTGAACTGTGATTCTGGAGAAGACTCTTGAGAGTCTCTTGGACTGCAAGGAGATCCAACCAGTCCATCCTAAAGGAAATCAGTCCTGAATATTCATTGGAAGGAATATTCATTCAAGGAAGCTCCAATACTTTGGCTACCTGATGCGAAGAACTGACTCATTTGAAAAGACCCTGATGCTGGGAAAGATTGAAGGCAAGAGGAAAAGGGGATGACAGAGGATGAGATGGTTTGATGGCATCACCGACTCAATGGACATGAGATTTGAGTCAACTCTGGGAGTTGGTGATGGACAGGGAGGCCTGGTGTGCTATAGTCCATGGGGTCACAAAGAGTCGGACATGACTGAGTGACTGAACCCAACTGAACTGATGTGCCCATCTGCAGTTCTTGAATTTGTTATTTTAAAATTTTTTTTATTTTTATTGAAGTATAGTTGATTTACAGTGTTGTGTTACTTTCAGGTATATAGCAAAGTGATTCAGTTATACATATGTATATATCCTTTTTCCAGATTCTTTTCTCTTATAGGTTATTACAAAATATTGACTAGAGTTCCCTGTGCTATATAGTAGGTCTTTGTTGGTTATCTATTTTATATATAGAAGTGTGTATATGTTAATCCCAAACTCCTAATTTATCCCTTCCCCTCTTTTCCCTTTGGTAACTATAAGTGTTTTCTATGTCTGTGGGTCTGTTTCTGTTTTGTGTATAAGGTCACTTGTATCTTTTTTTTTTGGATCCCACATGTAAGTGATATCACATGATATTTATCCTTCCCTGTCTGGTTTATTCACTTAGTATGAGAATTTCTAGGTTTGGTTCTGGAATTTAGCTGGAGTGATCCTGATGGTGGGCTTGCCATGTCCCATACCCCTGGTGTGACTCAGGACGCAGCCCTTCTAGATGCTTCTGAAGAGAATCCAGGCAGATGAGCTCTGACCGAAGTGGTGATGAAGAAGGCCATTGTGTCAGAAAATTCACCCGAGAGATTTTAAGTGATATTTAAAGGGAGTAGGATTAATATTCCAGAGAAGCATGGTTACCAGAATGGTTTTGTGTAGGTCAGTTTCTTAAACTGCATGTCACACCTCATTAGGGTGTCATAAAATCAGTTTAGTGGGTTGTGACCAGCATTTTAAAAGATAAAGTAGGATAGGGAGGGATAAATTAGGAGTTTGGGATTAACAGACACACACACTATTATAAATAAGATAGATAACCAACAAAGACCTACTGTATAGCACAGAGAATTATATTCAATATCTTGTTATAAACTATAATGAAAAAGAATCTGAAAAAGAATATACATGTAAATTAGGAGCTTAAGATTAACATATATACACTGGTGGTGGTGGTTTAGTCACTAAGTCATACCCAACTCTTTCAACCCCATGGTAGTCCACTCCAAATGTAGCCTACCAAATTACTTTGTCCATGGGATTTCCCAGGCAAGAGTATTGGAGTGGGTTGAAATCTCCTCCTCCAGGGGATCTTTCCAACCCAGGGATCGTACCTGAGTCTCATGCACTGCAGTTGGATTCTTTACCACTGAGCCACTAGGGAAGCCGAAATATATATTACTATGTATAAAATTGATAAACAACAAGGACCTACTGTATAGAACAGGGAAATATATTCAATGTCTTATTAAAAAAAGAACATATATGTTTAACTGAATCACTTTGTTGTACACCTGAAACTAACAAACACTGTATTATAAATTAACTATACTTCAACTTAAAAGAGAAAATATATGAAATGAAGTAAAATAAAAGTATTGCAGTATATTATACATGGTAGAGGTAAGTTTGTTTCATTATTTTTTGTTTCTGTTATACATGGAGATTGAACTATATGAAATTACCATTTTTAAGATCAAAAGGTCCAATATCTGCAGTTTCATATGGTTCACTTTAACAGGATGTGTGCATTTTTTGGAATACATAAAAAAATTTTTCAGTGAATCATAGTAAAAAAAATTTAAAGCCACTATTAGATTTGAAGTCAAAATCTGCCTTGAGATCCCAGCAGAGCTCTTTACTAGCTGTGTACTCTTTCAGCTTTGTTCCCTTTATGTTCACAATGGAGATGATAGGCCTAGCGATGGAGCCAATGTCAAGAATTGTGGGAGCGAATGCATGTGCTGGTACTTGATGTCAGTTAAGTCCCGGGAGAAAGGTAAATACCAAGTGTGTGTGGTTCAGGATTCTTTAGCTGCAAATGCTAAACCCAATGCAAATCAGCTAAAGCAAAAAATGGAAACCCAGGAGTGGGGTAGCCATAGTAATACCTGGATGAAGGAACTCAAATGATGTCACCAGATCTGTCCTTCCCTCTATCATTTAGCTCTACTTGCCTTTACGGATAGGGAGGAGAGGGGATCATTGCTACCCACCATTCAGGCCAATGTGTGCTAAGTCACTTCAGTCATGTTCAACTCTTTGCAACCCTATGGAGTGTAGCCTGCCAGGCTCCTCTGCCAGTGGGATTCTCCAGGCAAGAATACTGGAGTGGGTTGCCATGCCCTTCTCCAGGAGATCTTCCTAACCCAGGGATCAAACCTGTCTCCTGCAGCATTGTAGGCAGATTCTTTACCACTGAGCTACCAGGGAAGCCCATTCGGGTCTATATCAGCCCACTAATGACCTTGTAGGTGCTCTCAGGGGAAGACGGATCCAAATTGACACATGTGCTGTCTCGTGAGCTTGTCTCTGTGATAGAAGGAAGGAATGAAACCGCCTCTGCAGATTCATCCAGGGGTTGATGGAACCTCCCCTTGGCCAGAAGGTAGGGTGTTTCAACTGATGGTTCCAGCAGAGACACGAGAGGCTGTGGGGGAGGCAGTTCCCGGATAGGGAAGTTGTTATCATCAGAAGCAGGAAAAGGAAAGGAACCCTGGATAGACCACCACCACAAGATGAGTAAGAGAACCTGGGATGCCTCCCCAGGGTGCCGGAGATAGTATTTCTCATTAGAGATGTCCAAAATGTCTGTGTCTTGAGCAGGGTGAAACAGGTGATCCATGGTGCAGCCCATATGCTCTGCTATGGCTCTCTGGGTCACAGAAATATTGGCCTCAAGGCTGAAATAGGACAACTGAAGGATAGACGTCATTCATAAAGCACATTGTTGCTGTTTAGTGGCTAAGCTGTGTTGGACTCTTTTGTGACCTCATAGACAGAGGAGCCTGGATTTCCCAGGCAAAAATGCTGGAGTGGGTTGCCATTTCCTCCTCCAGGAAATCTTCCTGACACAGGGATGGAACCCATATTTCCTGCATTGGCAGGCGGATTCTTTACCACTGAGCCACCAGGGAAGCCCCATAAAACAAATACCCATCACTAACAGGCCAGAGCGGCGATGGAAGTCAAGAAAGTTTAGGCTACCCGGAAATGGACAATGCTCCCAAGAGGAGCTCCAGGCAAAGAAGCAAGAGGGGAACAGACATCTTAGAAGCTGGTCAGAGAGAGATGGGGGGTGGAGTGGGGTTTCTGATACAGATCATAAAATTTGCCCCCGGGAGAACAGAGTAAGCTGGGAACTTACACTGTTCAGATACAAGGAACGTCACTTGGCTAAAAGCAGAGCATCTGACACATTCAGAATTTGCCTTGCTAACTATTTTATCTCTCAGGGAATAAAGGAAGTAGTAGATAAACTTTTCTAGACCAAATTCCAACCAATAAGGAGGCTGTGATGGTGATGTGAGCATGGTGTGAGGGAACGGGAACTTGGGGAGAAAAACTTCCAAGGAGCTTCACAGTTAGTTCATGATGACAGGGGAGGAGACAGCTGGACCTCGTCAGGGATCCGCCACAGACCTGCGGCAGGCACATGTCAGAACCTCTGCAACAAATAGGTGTGATTTCGTGCTGAGGCTCTCTGGAGAGCATCAGCAAGCTTTCAAATCACAGTTCTGATGGTGTAAGTTCAAAAGGTCTTTATGAGGGGAAAAAGCATAGGATCGTTACCAAAAAAAATACCAGAAGTGGTGCAAAGTTCACATAAATGATTTGTCTAATGTTTACCATAGAACCTAGGTTTTTAAAAATCATTTTTACCTTCTTGTGAATTTTCTAAGCATCTGTCTTCAACCAGTGACCCTGCTGACAGTTTAATCTCTCTCTCACACACACACATGCACACAAACACATAGACTGCTTCTCCAACAACTCAGTTCCCTATTTCTCTAACTTCCTCTTTTTTTTTACTATTAAGAGGAAACTTGGACAGTTATTAATTTCATTGTCATCTTAGTGTTGCCGTGCAATATTTAGAACATATTTACACCAAAAAATTTACTTATCTGACATTCAAATTTAACTGGAGATCCTGGATTTGTGTGTGTGTGTGTGTTTGGTGGGAGAGATTGTGCTAAACCTGCAACCTTAGCCCACTCTTAACCGCAGCTCCTCACTCTGAGAGGTTCGGGTAACAGAGAGGACACTTAATGGGTGGAGCAGGGGCAGGAACCACCTCCAAGTTCTGCAGAGTCCCCAGCCTCCAAGAAGGGGTGCTCCTCAGGGTGGTTCCTTAGCTACATCACTCACAGTAGTGCACTTTATTTTCTTCTTCACAAACAAAAGCTGTGAGGAGGCAGTGCTTTTGCTGAGCTCATAGAGCAGGAGGGAGTTGCTTCCATCTCTGCCTTGGAGCTTTCTTCTCTAGGACCCCCTGCATCTTCTGTTACTTAGAGTCTCTCAGGATTCGCCAGGTCAGAGCGGTCTTTACCAGGTTGAAAGTGGGAATCACCCCCACTCTGTTTACTTCCTCCAGATGCTTAATAAGGAGCCACTGTTCCCTTCTTTCAGGCTTTTCTTATAGCCCTTCAAATGGTTATTGTACTTCCCTTTGAACACCCTCCAACTAGCTGTGGTTTCAGAAATGAGCCACGCACCCCTGGACCCAGCATTCAAGGCAGGACCCTCCTTGCACAGACAGGTCTTCTGTTGACAGCGATAGGGACCTTCCCAGAAAACAAAATACCACTTCCTGGACCTCAGTTTTAGACTTCTTCACTTGTCCGATGCCTTCTTTCTACTGGATGGATTTTATTTAAATTATCACTGTTCCCTTCTCCCCCTAACCAAACATCCCTTGATTATAGTTGGTGGATATGACCATTTTCTGGGTATCTGTGGAATTCACATATACACGTTTCATATGCACAGTTTTCCACTTTTTCTTAAAACAAGTTTTTCTTATTCAGACCCAAATAAGAAAGAGTTGATCCGATGAAAAACAAATTAAGGAGATTTTAATGAAATTGAGAAAGTCATTTACTCTCAGGGAAGGCATTTTATGTGTCTGGAAGAAATACTTGATGATGATAAACGAGGTCAGTGGGGATGGGAGGATGGATTAGTTATCATTAAGGCCTAGTCAATTATCAAAGTGATTGTCATTAAATTCTTTCTACAGAAGGTACATGGGTCCAGGTATTCAAAGACCCTTTGTTTTTCTAATGAGTGGAAGTCTGTGAAGTCTGTTTCCTAAGATGAAGGTAAGTCTGTGAAACTAGGACCTCTCATGCTGTGCTGTGCCTAGTCGCTCAGTCGTGTCTGAGTCTCTGCCACCCCATGGACTATAGCCCGCCAAGCTCCTCTGTCCATGGGGATTCTCCAGTCAAGAATAATGGAGTTGGTTGCCATGCCCTTCTCCAGGGGATCTTCCCAACGCAGAAATTGAACCAGAGTCTCCTGCACTGTAGGCAGAGTCTTTACCAGCTGAGCTACTAGAGAAGCCCTGGACCTCTCGTGAAGGTGAAGTTGCTCAGTCGTGTCCGACTCTTTGCGACCCCACAGACTGTAGCCTACCAGGCTCTTCCAATCCATGGGATTTTCCAGGCAAGAGTACTGGAGTGGGTTGCCATTTCCTTCTCCAGAGGATATTCCTGACCCAGGGATCGAACCCAGGTCTCCCGCATTGTAGGCAGACGCTTTACCGTCTGAGCCACCAGGGAAGCCACCAGGGACCTCTCATAAAAGTAGTTAAAAAATATGATGGAGTTGAGGATGGTATCTAGGAAGAAGGAAAAAAGAACTGGGAAACAAAAACAAAAATAAAAAACCTCCTACTCGTGCTCTAGTTACATAGGAGCTTAATATAAATCAGAAGAGATGAATAAATGCATTTATTAAAGTTGTAGGACATGCAATGTAAAATCTTCCTTCTATTAGTCAGTTCAGTTCAGTTGCTCAGTCAGGTCCGACTCTGTGACCCCATGGACTGCAGCACCCCAGGCCTCCCTGTCCATCACCAAACTCCTGGAGTTTACTCAAACTCATGTCCATTGAGTCAGTGATGCCATCCAACCATTTCATCCTCTGTCATCCCCTTCTCCTCCCACCTTCAATCTTTCCCAGCATCAGGGTCTTTTCAAATGAGTCAGTTCTTCGCATCAGGTAGCCAAAGTATTGGAGTTTCAGCTTCAACATCAGTCCTTCCAATGAATATTCAGGACTGATCTCCTTTAGGATGGACTGGTTGGATCTCCTTGCAGTCCAAGGGACTCTCAAGAGTCTTCTCCAACACCACAGTTCAAAAGCATCAATTCTTTGGCCCTCAGCTTTCTTTATAGTCCAACTCTCACATCCATACATGACTACTGGAAAAACCATAGCCTTGACTAGATGGACTTTTGTTGCCAAAGTAATATCTCTGCTTTTTAATGTGCTGTCTAGGTTGGTCATAACTTTTATTACAAGGAGCAAGCGTCTTTTAATTTCATGGCTACAGTCACCATCTGCAGTGATTTTGGAGCCCCCAAAATAAAGTCTGCCACTGTTTTCACTGTTTCTCCATCTATTTGCCATGGGATGGGACCAGTTGCCATGATCTTAGTTTTCTGAAAGTTGAGTTTTAAGCCAACTTTTTCACTCTCCTCTTTCACTTTCATCAAGAGGCTCTTTAGTTCTTCTTTGCTTTCTGCCATAAAGGTGGTATTATCTGCATATCTGAGGTTATTGATATTTCTCCTGACAATCTTGATTCCAGCTTGTGTTTCATCCAGTCCAGCATTTCTCATGATGTACTCTGCATATAAGTTAAACAAGCAGGGTGACAATATACAGCCTTGACGTACTCCTTTTCCTATTTGGAACCAGTCTGCTGTTCCATGTCCAGTTCTAACTGTTGCTTCCTGACCTGCATACAGATTTCTCAGGAGGCAGGTCAGGTGGTCTGGTATTCCCATCTTTCAGAATTTTCCACAGTTTGCTGTGATCCACACAAGTCAAAGACCATTCCCAAGAAAAAGAAATGCAAACAAGCAAAATGGCTGTCTGAGGAGGCCTTACAATAGCTGTGAAAAGAAGAGGAGCAAAAGTAAAGGAGAAAAGGAAAGATATACCCATTTGAATGCAGAGTTCCAAAGAATAGTAAGGAAAGTTAAGAAAGCCTTCCTCAGTGGTCAGTGCAAAGAAATAGAGGGAAACAATAGAATGGGAAAGACCAGAGATCTCCTCAAGAAAATTAGAGATACCAAGGGAATATTTCATGCAAAGATGGGCTCAATAAAGGACAGAAATGGTATGGATCTACAGAAGCAGATGTTAAGAAGAGGTGGCAAGAATATACAGAAGAACTATACATAAAAGATCTTCACGACCCAGATAATCACAATGGTGTGATCACTCACCTAGAGCCAGACATCCTGGAATGCAAAGTCAAGTGGGCCTTACGAAGCATCACTATGAACATACCTAGTGGGGGTGATGGAATTCCAGTTGAGCTATTTTAAATTATAAAGGATGATGCTGGGAAAGTGCTGCACTCAATATGCCAGCAAATTTAGAAAACTCAGCAATGGCCACAGGACTGGAAAAGGTCAGTTTTCATTCCAATCCCAAAGAAAGGCAATGCCAAAGAATGCTCAAACTACCGCACAATTGCACTCAACTCACACACTGGTAAAGTAATGCTCAAAATTCTCCAAGTCAGGCTTCAATAGTACGTGAAGCATGAACTTCCAGATATTCAAGCTGGTTTTAGAAAAGGCAGAGGAACCAGAGATCAAATTGACAACATCTGTTGGATCATCAAAAAAGCAATAGAGTTCCAGAAAAACACCTTTCTTCTATTTTCCCTGTCAAATCTTAATCACAAGTCTACATTCTTCATTGCTCATTGTTGTTTTGGAATGAACGAATTCTTCTTAGCTCAGAGTTCTGCAAACGGATTGTACAGGGAACAAAGAATATAGTGCTCCTTGGTTGGAGTACTAAAGGAGAGCTTACTCAGGATTATGTCTAAAAATCATTGTTAATATTTAATTGAAAAATAGTATGCAGCAACTTGGAGAAGGACATGGCAACCCACTCCAGTACTCTTGCCTGGAAAATCCCATGGATGGAGGAGCCTGGTAGGCTGCAGTCCATGGGGTCTCGAAGAGTCAGACACGACTGAGCGACTTCACTTTCACTTTTCACTTTCATGCACTGGAGAAGGAAGTGGCAACCCACTCCAGTATTCTTGCCTGGAGAATCCCAGGGGTGGGGGAGCCTGGTGTGCTGCCGTCTATGAGATCGCACAGAGTCGGACACGACTGAAGTGACTTAGCAGCAGCAGCAACAGCATGCAGCAACTAATACATCTAATACAAAATGATGATATTTATGGAGCATTTTGTGATAGAAATGGTTTATGCTAAATGTTACATTTAGAAAGCAAAATTTAAATTGAATATACTCTATAATCTCAATTTTGTAAAAATTATAGAAACATGACTGGGAAGAAAATATACCAAAATGTTAATAGTCATTGACCCTAGACAGTAAAATTATGATGACGTTTTCTTTTCATTTTATTTTTGTTGAAATATAGTTGACATACAATATTACATTTGTTTCAGATACACAACATAGTGATTCGATATTTCTATATATCACAAAATGATCATCATGATACATCTAGTTACTGCCTGTAACCATACACATTTATTATTATATTACTGGCTATATTACCAACGCTGTACATTTTATCCCTGTGACTCATTTATTTTGTAACTGGAAGTGTGTACCTCTTAACCTCACTCATTTATTTCACTCCTTCATCACTCCCCTCCCCTCTGATAACCACTTGTTTGTTCTCTGTATCTATGAGTCTGTTTCTGCTCTGTTGTGGTTGTTTATTTGTTTTGTTTTTCAGATTCCACATATAAGTTAATTCATATAGTATTTTTTTTTCTTAGTCTGGCTTATTTCACTTAGATAATACCCTCTAGGTCCATCCATGTTGTTGCAAATGGCAAGATTTCTTTTTCATATATATATATATATGTATACATATACATATATATATATACATATACACTTCACTCACTGGGTTGCTTCCATAGATTGACAATTGTAAATAATGCTGTAATGAACATAGGGGTACATATTCTCTTCAAACTACTGTTTTTATTTTCTTTGGGTGGGTACCCAGAAGTGAAATTGCTGGATTATATGGTAGTTCTATGTTTAATTTTTTGAGGAAACTCCATACTGTTTTCCAAAGTGGCTGTGCCAATTTACATCTCCACTAAGAGTGCAGAAAGGTTCCCTTTTCTCTACATCCTCACAAACACTTGTCATTTCTTGGTTTGGGATAATAGCCATTCTGGCAGTTGTGAAGTAACATCTCACTGTGGTTCTGATTTGTATTTCCCTGATGACTGCTGGTGTTGAGCATCTTTTCATGTGCCTATTGGCCATCTGTATATCTTCTTTGGGAAAATGTCAATTCAGGTCCTCTGCCCATTTTTAATTGAATTGTTTCTTTTTTTGTATTGAAATGTGTGTGTTCTTTGGATATTAACCCCTTACCGAATATATCATTTGCAAATATTTTTTCCCATTCAGTAGATGGCCTTTTCATTTTGTTGATGGTTTCCTTCATTGTGCAAAAGCTTTCTAGCTTGAAGTAGTTCCATTTGTTTATTTTTGCTTTTGTTGCCCTTGCCTCAGCAGACAAATCCAAAAATGGATTGCTAAGACTGATGTCAAGGAGCATATTGCTTATGTTTCTTCTAGAAGTTTTGTGGTTTCAGGTCTCAAATTTAAGTCTAAGTCCATTTCGAGTTCAATTTTTTGTATGATGTAAGAAAGTGGTCCAGTTTTCCCGACACCATTTATTGAAGAGACTGTCTTTTCCCCACTGTATATTCTGTCCCCTTGTCATAAATTCCTTGACCATTTAAGTGTGGGCTTATTTCTGGGCTCATTTTTCTGTTCCACTGATCCATGTGTCCGTTGTGTGCCAGTACCACACAGTTTTCACTACTATGGCTTTATAGTACAGTTTGAAATCAGGGAGTATAATACCTCCAGCTTTGTTCTTCTTTAAGATTGTTTTGGCTATCCAGGATCTTTTGCAGTTCCACACAAATTTAGGATTATTTGCTTCCACTTCTGTGAAAAATGCCATTGGCATTTTGATGGGGATTACACTGAATCTGTAGGTTGCTTTGAGTAGTATGGCGATTTTAACAATATTAATTCTTCCAATCCATGAGCCAGAAATCTTTCCATTTGTTTGTGCCATCTAGTGATGGTTTTATCTAATACTTTATGTTTTTATGTACTTGCAGAGCTCTATACAATGAACATATTCTACTACAACAATGCAAAAGAAAGTAAACTAGGCTTCTAAAAATTTCCATTGGATCTATAGAAATTTTTGGTCCTTCTCCATCTCCTAAGTATGTCTCTAATAGAATCTGAGGTAACCATGCTTGGACCCTAGCATCCCAAGTGAAAGGGGTAAGGAAGTAAGACATGATGGGATGAAAGTTGGGGGACTCTAATTCTGCTGCTGCTGGTCCTGAGGTGCAGCCAGACCATCGGACATAATACAGAACAGACAGGGTTCTGTCCTCAGACAAGGCTAGCTGGTGCTGCTGCACCCTTGGGGTTCAGGGCAGTGCTGGAAATCATATGGATGGTGAGTTCAGGTAACCAGTAAATTCAAGGGAGGACCATGGACAATGCTTAATGGTATTGGAAGTGATCCTTTGATGGATCCCTGAAAGAATTTATTCCAACTAAGCTCAGAGGAGGGATCAGGTAGACAGTATGAGACAGGAGAACTTAAGCTAAAACCTAGTAGCATAAACAGGGACTATACTGGAGGATATAAGGTTGTGAGTTGGAGGTTTTATGGATGTTCAGGGCTCATTTCTTTTCATCTACTCATTCACTGTTCATTCATTCATATATCCATCCATCCCTTCATTCATCCAATAAACATTTATTGGGCTTCCATGCTAGTTGCTGGAGACACAAAGCAAATAAGACATTGTCACCAAGTTATCAGATTCACACCAGGTCCTTTCACCTCGGTGATGCTAAGGTCATGAACACATCTAGGATGTTTATGATCTTGATCAACCTGTGGATAAAGTACATAGTGACTGCAGCTTAGGGGGGGCTGGGAAAGGGTTGACAGATATAAACTCTCCCTAGGATCAGTCATACCTTGCACCCCTGCTCCCTGCTCACAGAATCAGAGAAATGTCAGAGCTATCAAGAGTCATGGCAGATTCTCCCAACCTGATTCTTACTTGAACGTCACAAGGGATCTGCCCAGGATTGTGCCCAGAAAGCAGGATTTAATGAAAAATAATGTGTACATGGAGCTGTAAAGGCGGCAAACTGCCTTTAAGTCCATCATATCATGTGGTCCTAACACGACAGCAGTAAGCTAGTGAGAGACTACCAGTCCCATCTTACGATGAGAAAATTGGCTTGGAAAGGTTAAGTCTTCTGCCCACCACAAAAAAGGAATGAACTGGATCACCAGTTCAGGTCCTCTCCACACCTCCGGGTCCATCCATGGTTTTCTCATTACAGCTCAGCCAGAGAGTCTAGATGACCCCATCATTGCAAAGGACACAGCAAGCCCCTGATATATTCAGGCTGCAGGGCATGTGTACAGAATATGCAGGCATGAGTCGGGGGCAGGACAAGGCTGGGTGTATTCATTATCTATAACTGCTGTAACAAGTCACTGTAAACTTAGTACCTTAAGAACAATAAAAATGTATTCTCTCACAGTGTTGGAGGCCAGAAGTCTGAAAGCACTCTGTGCATGCATGCTAAGTCGCTTCTGCTGCTGCTGCTGCTAAGTTGCTTCAGTCATGTCCGACTCTATGTGACCCCATAGACAGCAGTCCACCAGGGTCCACCATCCCTGGGATTCTCCAGGCAAGAACACTGGAGTGGGTTTCCATTTCCTTCTCCAATGCATGGAAGTGAAAAGTAAAAGCGAAGTTGCTCAGTCATGTCCGATTCTTCACCACCCCATGGACTGCAGCCTACCAGGCTTCTCCGTCCAGAGGATTTTTCCAGACAAGAGTACTGGAGTGGGGTGCCATTGCCTTCTCCGCTAAGTCGCTTCAGTCATGTCCAATCTTAGAAACCCTATGGACTGTAGCCGTCAGGCTCTTCTGTCCATGGGGATTCTCCAGGCAAGAATACTGGAATGGGTTGCCATATCCTCCTCCAGGGGATCTTCGCCACCCAGGGATCGAACCCATGTCTCTTGTGTCTCCTGTAATCAACATGTCACAGGGTTGTTTTCTATCTGGAGGCTCTAGGGGAATATCTAATCCTTGCCTCTTCCAGCCTCTGGCATTCCTTGGCTTGTGGCTGCATCACTTACTCCTAGGGGATCTTCCCACCCAGGGTCTCCTGCATTATAGGCAGATTTTTTACCAACTGAGCCACCAAAGAAGCCCAATGTTAAAGGCCAATGTTATTCGAATGGTCTTCTCTGTCTGTCAAATCTCTCCCGCTTCCCACTTAGAAAGAGACATACAATTGCATTTAGGGCACACCTGAATAACCCAGAACATTATCTCACCTCAAAACATTTAACTTAATCACACCTGCAAATCCCCTTCTTCCAAATACAGTAACCTCAACTGTGCCAGCGATTGGACCTGACATCCAGGGGACATCATTCTGTCTTCTACTGCCCTGGGCTAGGGTCTGGCACTCATGACCTCTTCAGTCTATAACTGTTCAGTTAAAGCTGAGTCTGCATGGGGAAAGGGAAATGTGGTATGGAAACAACAGGATTTGGGGGAAACTACGTGGATGAGAGCAGGCCTAAGATTGCCTTCCGTAGGTAGCAACTTGTTTATTGATTCTGTTGTAGATCTGCCACTTCTTCACATGGTTTTACAGAGCTGGCTCAAGTTCCCAGGCTCTTTGTGTCCTCTCTATCCAACCAAATCCAGAGAAACTAAATTCAGGGAATGGCTGTCCCTGACGTCCTGGCATGTCAGAGCTGGAAAGATGACCTGGGCTAATCTTTGTTCCTCTCCTCTATTGATGGAGAGCCTGAGGTCTGGGTGAAACCAGGCTTGTTGAGTCCCTTCTCTCAGCAACCAGTACTTCCAATACTTGAGTGTACTTGGAGGGGCCAGCACAGTATCCCCCCAAAGAGACTTCCAGTCTGGGACATAAGGATCAAAGCAGGAGTAAACAGGATTGATTGAATATGTGAAAACCATCTTTGTTGGTCCTCTTTGAGCCTGGCTATGGTTCCGCCTGCCTCTCCTCTCTGGATCAGTGGGCCATCTCCTTTTCACCTTCCATATCTCCTTCTCATTTGCTTACGTCTTTGCCTCCACACTCACTCTCTCTTCTTGTCCCGTGGTGCTAGGTCCTGGAAGGATTTCCTCCCCTCCCCACCATTATCCTTCCCTTCTCAGCCCATAGCCCACCCTACTCCAGTGTCCTTGGCAGTAGGGTTTTTCAAACTTCAAGGCAAACATGATGAAACAGAAGCACAGTGGCTTCTGGAGGCAAAGAATTTTTTTTTTTTTTTTGGTGGGGGGGTCAAGTTTAAGGCCTCTAAAACTGAGAGATAATGAGGAAGGAAGTGGGGACGTGAGGGAGGGAGGTTCACCTTAGCTTCTCTGTTTGTGGGTTTCATTGCATGAATTCTCCTGTTAGCAGAATGAGGAGATGATATCTGGGCATCTACTTATATAAGTGCTAGGCTAAGGCTCATGTGCATGAGCACAAGAGACCCCCTAAGCTAGGGCCTCTGTTATTTGGGTGGTCAGACTGAGGGCTCTAATTCTACCAAAGAATCATTCATTAGCCATGTGACCTTTGGACTTAACGTTTCCTCATCTTTGAACATCACAGGGATAATAATATCTACTTCACAGGGTTTTTGTGAAGCATAAATGAGATAATGCCTGTGAAATCCTCTAGTACAGAAATTGTTGCCAGTTAACAGTCAATAAATATTCAGTGAAATGATATCTGAGTCATTTCCCCTGTGAAGACTTTCCTGACCTCTTTCTCCCAGGACAAGTGACCGCCCCCCTCCCTTTTACCTTAAACCCCTTATACCTGTTTATGCCCCTTTTTTAGAATCTATACTTTTGTTTTACCCTCTCAGCCCTCACCTGCCCTACTCCTCACCACTCTCTGGCTCAGCATCTCCAGGACAGTGGCAGTCTTACTCATCTTTGTCCTCCCAGTGCCTAGTACAGTGACTGGCTCCTAGAGATGCCTTGTAAGTACTTGCTGAGGGTTTCTGAGCACAAGCCTCTCAGGCCAGGATTGTTTTGAATATATCATGCCAGTTGCTGCCTCCTTGTATTTATTAAGATCGATGGCAAAACCCGTTGAAAGGCATCTGGCTCTCAGAGCCCCAGGAGATTCTGTCGGCTTTGGTCCACTCCAGGCAGACGGGCCTTATTTAGAGAGATCAAACTGTTTACTATGCTGGCAGTGCCCAGACTTGCTTCCTGCCCAAGCTGGGGCGGTTTGCCACTCAATGCTGTCATATTATTGAAATGATGAAGGCTCAACTGAAGGCTCACGCGGCTCTCCAACACTGCCAAAGGGGTGTCTCATGGGCTCATTTTCCCTGGGGACAGTCTCCTCTGGTTACAACCAGAGTCTTCCAAAGTTTTCATGGTTGGTCCCATCTAGACGTGATGGGTGGGAGTGCAGCCCAAGGAGTCACATCTGGACAGGAAGAGTCCTTCCTGGGGCCTGAAAATGCCAGAAGCTATTCCATGGGACATCGTCAGGATGGAGTACAGTGAGCTAGCTCCCTATATATGAACCTTTAAGTTGTGAACTTTCAAAGATGCGAACGTGCCCCTGCATGCCAGTTGTTGTACTGTACTACTGTACTTTTCAAGGTACTGTGCTGTGAGATTTAAAATGTTTTATTTTTTGTTTGTTTTTATGTATTATTTGTATGAAAAATACTATAAACCTATTATAGTACAGTACTATATATTGTGTTAGTTGGGTAACTAGGCTAATTCTGTTGGATTTATAAACAAATTAGATTTATAAACGTGCTCTCAGAACAGAGCTCATTGGTATGTAGGGGACTTACTGTACTAGCAATACTGTGACTCAGGAAAGAGTCAGTGGTGTGCCTAATCTAAGGGTGACGTGGAAACCAAACAGAAGAATGAGCTGCTAAGACATAGTTGGGAATTGCTGAAAGAGGTTACAGGAGGAAGTGGCAAACTGGCTGAAAGGTTCAGTTCAGTTCAGTTCAGTTGCTCACTTGTGTCTGACTCTTTGTGACCCCATGGACTGCAGCACACCAGGCCTCCCTGTCCATCACCAACTCCCGGAGTTTACCCAAACTCATGTCCATTGAGCTGGTGATGCCATCCAACCATCTCATCCTCTGTCGTCTCCTTATCCTGCCACCTTCAATCTTTCCCAGCATCAGGGTCTTTTCAAATGCGTCAGTTCTTCCCATCAGGTGGCCAAAGTACTGGAGTTTCAGCTTCAATATCAGTCCTTCCAACAAACACCCAGGGCTGATCTCCTTTAGGATGGACTGGTTGAATCTCCTTGCAGTCCAAGGGACTTTCAAAAGTCTTCTCCAACACCACAGTTCAAAAGCATCAATTCTTTGGCACTCAGCTTTCCTTATAGTCCAACTCTCACATCCATACATGACTACTGGAAAAACTGTAGCTTTGACTAGATGGACCTTTGTTGGCAAAGTAATGTCTTTGCTTTTTAATAAACTGTCTAGGTTGGTCATAATTTTTCTTCCAAGGAGCAAAGGTCTTTCAATTTCATGGCTACAATCACCATCTACAGTGATTTTGGAGCCCCCAAAAATAAAGTCTTTCACTGTTTCCATTGTTTCCCCATCTATTTGCCATGAAGTGATGGGACCAGAGGCCATGATCTTAGTTTTCTGAATGTTGAGTTTTAAGCCAACTTCTTCAGTCTCCTCTGAATGGTTACTGATAATTAAAAATAATCGCCATGTATTAGGAAACTACTAATGTCCCAGGTACAGTTATATACTTTATCTTCTTAATCGTCATGACAACCTATGTAACAGGCTTGCACATAAAGAAACTGAGCCTCAAAGGAGTAAGTGACTTACTAAAGTTCACACAACAAGCAAGTGACAAAAATGGGGTCAAACTCAGGCAGTAGACCGCAGTCCTTCCGTTCCTACCATGCTCCACTGCCAATATGGGGATGGAGGGTATGCGCTGTGACATCTTTTATACAGTATTCAGCATGGGCTGCAGATGCCTGGACCTGCCTGGTTTGGGGGCCCACACTAGTAGAGACTCATGACCCATTCCAAAGCTTGTAGAGAAATAATGCTCTTGTCCTCCTTATGGCCTATTTCTGGCTTTTGATCACTGCTTGTGTCATTGCACTGTACTGGGATGGAGTTTCCTTCTCATGCATTATTCAACAACAAAATTCATTGTCTCTGTTGTAGCCTTAAGAAGAACTTCTTAAAGTTGAGAAATGTGACCTTTCCCAAGTCAGTCACTACAAGAAAAGGCAGTAAACTGAGAAAGTGGAAGAAAGGATTCCCTGTTGCTCTAGGGATCTTTCCTTCACTCTCATGAGGCATCAAAGAGCATGGATTTCTAAGGTAGGACTCTTCTTGGATGCCGGATGGCACCCAGTAGATAAAGAATGAATGAAATCCAGAGCCACAATCTAAAGACCAAGGAGTATCTTGAGAAACAGATTATCTAGTTGTAAATCACTCTCAGTGCTTATTTTCCTTCTACTATCTCTGAACACTGCATGAAGAATTGTTTAAACACCCCAGCCTGCCCTCTGCTCTATCGAGGAGCTTTTAGGAGAAAGACTTGTTACAGCATTAAAGAGGAGTAACACCCTGAACGTAACACCATGAAAGATGAATCTTTGGAAATGACAGTTGGGTTGTATTGTCCTGCCTTTCTCCTCGTGGAGAATCTCCCTCCCTGGTCAGCCTTGCAGAGAGTGCCACTTAGAAGCTTTTTGACTGCAAAGAACAGAACATGTTGCTTAAACAATAGGGAAATGTGTTATCTAACATAAAGCGAGGCTAGGGGTACAGTAGGCTCCAGGCATGGTGCAATCCACACATCAGTGATGGTATCAGACACACAAGTTCTTTCTGCCACTACCCTCAGCTGTCCTCAGTGTCAGCTCCTACCCAAAACTGGTTTCCCTTGTGGTTTTAAGATGGCAGCTAATGGCAATCAGGACTACATGTCTTGTGAATATCAAGAAGTATGATGCTTCCTCAAGCATGGACTGTAATCCCTTACACTTCCCATATCTGGACCAGTAACAGATGCCAGTGAAATGCCACAGCTGGTAATGGGTAATGGGTTGATAGAATCAGGATTCAGTTGGAAAGTTCAGCTAGTAACCAACAGAATCTGCTTCAGAGAGTCTGGATATTATTTTATTTTATCATCAGTTCAGTTCAGTTCAGTCAGTCGTGTCCAACTCTCTGTGACCCCATGAACCGCAGAATGCCAGGCCTCCCTGTCCATCACCAACTCCCGGAGTTTACCCAAACTCATGTCCATCAAGTTGGTGATGCCATCCAACCATCTCATCCTCTGTCGTCCCCTTCTCCTCCTGCCTTCAATCTTTCCCAGCATCAGGGTCTTTCCGAATGAGTCAGCTCTTTTCAAAGTCAAAGTCAGGTCTTTTCAAATCAGTCATCAGGTGGCCAAAGTGTTGGACTTTCAGCTTCAACATCAGTCCTTCCAGTGAACAACAAGGACTGATTTCCTTTAGGATGGACTGGTTGGATCTCCTTGCAGTCCAAGGGACTCTCAAGAGTCTTCTCCAATACCACAGTTCAAAAGCATCAATTCTTTGGCCCTCAGCTTTCTTTATAGTCCAACTCTCACATCCATACATGACTACTGGAAAAACCATAGCCTTGACTAGACAGACCTTTGTTGACAAAGTAATATCTCTGCTTTTTAATATGCTATCTAGGTTGGTCATAACTTTCCTTCCAAGGAGTAAGCCTCTTTTAATTTCATGGCTGCAATCACCATCTGCAGTGATTTTGGAGCCCCCCAAAATTAAGTCTTTCACTGTTTCCATTGTTTCCCCATCTATTTGCCATGAAGTGATGGGACCGGATGCCATGATCTTAGTTTTCTGAACATTGAGCTCTAAGCCAACTTTTTCACTCTCCTCTTTTACTTTCATCAAGGGGCTCTTTAGTTCTTCTTCACTTTCTGCCATAAGGGTGGTGTCATCTGCATATCTGAGGTTATTGATATTTCTCCCAGCAATCTTGATTCCAGCTTGTGCTTCATCCAGCCCAGCGTTTCTCATGATGTACTCTGCATATAAGTTAAATAATCAGGGTGACAATATACAGCCTTGACGTACTCCTTTTCCTATTTGGAACCAGTCTGTTGTTCCATGGTCTGTGCCACTTTCTATGTTTTATCATAGGAAGTGGCAATTTCCTTAAAACTGGCCTTTGCTTCTGAGGTTTGCTAGAATTTGGGAGCCTTTATATTGAGTGGAGTAGGAGTAGGAAATGGCAACCTCTTCCTGTATTCTAGCCTGGAAAATCCCAGGGATAGAGAGCCTAGTGGGCTACAGTCCATGGGGGTCACAGAGTTGGACATGACTGGGTGACTGAGGACGCAGCACACTCCTCATACCAAGACTGAGAGCAGGATGGGATCGCAGGTACACCGTTGCCAGGTACACAGAGCCCAGGCCTCATGCCACAGATGACATTCTGTTTACGGCTAATCTCTGAGTCACTGTCCAGAGTTTCAAGGGGCTGCAGCTGCCAAGGGCTGACCCCATCCTCCTGGAGGTAACTAGAATACAGAAGAAACCCTTAAAATAGTGTCTGAAGGAACTTCTAGATACCAACACATGCCACTGTCTTATGCAAACCTGTCCAGACAGAGGTCTTACAGCCTATGGTCCTAGAAGCTGTATTCATGGTCTGTCAGTGTTGAGTTGGGCCCTTTGCTTCCCGGAGGCCACTGAAGATTTCAGTTGACCTTTTCCCTGCACTGCAGTTAATAGGGCCTTAATAAAACTAAAGAGATTCCATATCTGGAACCCCAGCCCTCATTCCTTTCATTAAATGCTCATTTTCTAAGTACCTCTCAAGAACCAGGCACCAAGAAGGGATGATATTTGCATGCTCTTCTATCTTCTTGCTCCAGAGATTATCACTAACCCCATGCAAGGAAGTAAGGGGATCATATCAAAGGCAGACACTTTCATGAATCTTTGATATGGGAGTTACTGCTAGGAGCAGTGAGGTGATGGGTAGAGGAATGCATGGAATATGAGCTGTACATGCTTTTATGGGGAAGGGGTTCTGTGGAGCATAATAAATGACAGGAGTCATTCTGGGTGAGAGGCTACCCTAAAACAGCCTTGAAAACAGCTACTCGCCAAGGGAGGCCTACATGTCATACTAGTTAATATAGGTTGTGCAGAGAAGAGGTTTCCTCTACAAGTATTCCAGGTGAGAGGGCTGCCCAGACTCAACAGAAGGGAAGCCCCATGTTGACTGGGGGACCGTGGAGAGCTGCTGTCAACGCCACTCTTTGTGACTCTTCATCTGGCGTGCTCTCATGTCAGAGAGGCAAAAAACATATTGATCTTCCTCTGGAGTGGTTCCTCAGTGACTGAGTCAGCAGAAAGGCTGCCAGCACCACGAAGCAGTCTAGATCAGGATGGCAGAGGTGGGCAGGTGGCATGTTAAGTACACACTCCATTCTGTGTACACTGGTTTTTAAAAACAAACAGCATGAACTTCTGTAGAAACTGTATACGTGTGTGTGTGCGAGGCGGGGTAGGAGGGGGAAGTGTGCACCTATCAGAGGAAATGTGCTACATTTTGTGGATCTGCACTGTTTCTATCAAAACCATTTCTATCAAAGCTTCAAAAATTAAGGTGGGGTGTCAGGGCCCTGTGACCTTGTCACCTAGGAATGGTGGACACTGGCTGTGTCTGGCAGGATTCTGGTCTGGGTGGCCAACCAGAGCCAAGTGGCCCCCTGGACTGGACAGGCCAGGAGGGAGCTATGGCGTTTTCCTTCTCCTCATGGCAGTGGGCCATCCTGAGACCATGTGAATAGCGGTTTGGTATTCTGGGAAGAAACTTACCCTCTACTAGTGATGGGCCTGGAGCCTCCCCTGTGGGCACTGGCTCCTTATACTTTGAGAAGTTCAGCTTACCCTAAACTTAGAGGGTAAACCTCCATCCCTGGAAGGCTACCACTACTTCTACCTTTATTCCTGCTGCCTCCTCTGAAATCAGCTCCCCTCCATCTTTAACTACCATGACTACTACTACTGCCATCCGATCACCTCCACTCCTCCTCCACCACCACCTTCATCTCCAACCACCATCATCACTTCCTCTGCCACCATCACTGGCCACCGCCAGCTCCTCTACCACCACCAACACCATCACTACCACCTTTATTGTCACCAACAAGCCACCACCTCCTCTACTACTGTTGTCACCATCCTCCCTACCCCCTCCACCAGGATCACCAGCGCTGTCACCACTATTACCAAAACCAAACCACTCGGTGACCACAACCACCACATACTCTGGGTGTTTACAGCGTAAGCCTGTGCACCATTGGGCCCACACCACACTTGCTACTATTTCTTATGATTCTTCCCTTTGTAAAAATTCTTACATTCTATAAATCTCATGTCTAGTGACTAGAACTTTGATGAGTCAGGGATTTGGATTAAATGACCAACCAACTCTTTTCCAGCTCCAAGATTCTTTGGTAGGTGTGTGTGTCTGTCTGATTATGTGTGCAACACTCATCCATGCCCTTAGGCATGGAGGCGGACAGTTCAGTCTGGTATTCATCCATCTTTCCAGGAGAGTTTCTGACAGAGCCTAGATTTAGAGTTTGTACCGGAAGACAGGCATGATGACCACCGTACATGTGTAAGCCCCACTAAGTTCACGCCATTCAACACTGCCTTATAAACCAGTGATGTGTCCTGGGAACTCTGGTTCGTGGGAAAGCTTGGGGGCTGCAAGGCATACAGGAAGAGTCAACATGGAGAATTAGAAAAGACTGGTGTTAAAGATTATTGAGGCCTCCCACTCACTGAATGATCTTAGGTAAATCACTTTTCTCTCTCTCAGCTTCAACTTCCTCTCCCTGTAAATGGGCGTAATTTTACCCACGTCCTGGTATTACTGAGGGGGTTAAAAGAAAAGACAACATGTGATAGTACCTGATGCCAGGCTGGAACACAAGGGTGTTGGCTCCTCCCATCACTCCCCCACTGTTCTGACTCCCTGCAGCCCTCCATCACTTGGGGAGCACCATCCCAGGTCCTGTCCTCTGAGACAGTGGGCTTCCTGTTCCCACTTCCATCTCAAATGGCTCTGAAGAAAGAACACAGTGATCCTGTAAAATGTCACTGAGTCAGAAGCTCTGCAGCTTTGCCAGCAGTCTGGGGGAGAGGACTTCAGAGCAGCTACAGGGAGAGAGAGAGAGAGGACACTGTCCTGGGCTGAGCTCCCGCTGCAGATGGACACCAGGGCTTCTGTCTTTCTGCCCCTTTAATGTGGGCACATCACATACCACACACACACAGGCCAATCTCACTGTGGGGGCAGAGGACAAGGGCCAGCAGGGAATGGGATCAGAGCCCCTGAAAGCTGGAACCGGTGCCTGCAGGGTTTGACAGATGCATTTGTGCAAATGACTGCCCGGGTGGTGCCTTCCGCCATAGCCTCAGCCCCGAGCATACAGATGAACAGGCTGACAGCCTCCCTGCCAGGCCCCCTCAGCGGGTTTCGTTGCTGCACTTCTCTCTCTTCTGACTGTGTCTCCTACCAGCCTTTAGCCCAGGGGTCTCTCTCTCTCTCTCTCTCTCTCTCTCTCTCTCTCTCTCTCTCTCTCTCTCTCCTTCCCCTTGGTCTCAGCAATAAGGGCAGGTCAGGGGGTCGTGTAAGCTCAGGCTGGTGCTCAGGAGCCCTTGAGAGATGATGGCTTTGCTGACAGTGACCTCACCTCTGTCCCAGCTGCTGGCACTGTCTTCGAAAGCCCAGGGTCACATCCCAGAAGCTGAGCCAGAGAGCCAGTTGGGTCTGCATCTTCTGCAGTCATGGTGTTTCCTGGAAAGTACATTTTTATTTTCTTCTTAGCTTACAAGACCCTTCATGGGAATAAATTCCAACCAAATTTTGGGATCCATGTGTTGGCATCCAATGGGAATGGAGTCTTCACTAAATCCCTGAGCCCAGGACTTGATCTCTACTCTGCCACATAAGGCTAAATGACTTTGGGGAAGTGACTTATCCTCTTTCTTTATGCCTTTCTACCTTAATCTGTAAAAATAGTAATAAATAATGATATCTGTTAGAGAGTTGTTGGAAATTTAAATGAGATTATTTAAATGAGAATTATTTTCTGGCACTTGAAGATTTTCCAGTGTTCTACAAATGTTACCTAACAGTGCTCTTACTACAACTGCCTCTATCATTACAATTATTGTCACTACCAGTAAAGCTTGTTGGAAGAGTTATCCCCAGTCTCAAAGATGGAATCAGCTTTAGTTACCATTTAATTCGCACCTTCTATGTGAATACTCAGTTGGGTACCTTTGCTGACATTAATGAGTGTGACCCTCACAATTAGACTGTGCAGTAGGCCATACCATTTTTTCCCCCATTTAATGAAAAGCTTCAGCAATAAGCATGGTGGTTTCTTAAGATCCCAAGGACAATGAGAGTAGGGAAGGGAACTTTGCATATTCTTGGTCCAGGCATTTATCTAGTTATTTATGACTTGCTTCCGTACAAAAAAGAGCTGAGGTCATGTGCCAGACAGCAGAGTGCCCTAGAAAGTATCAGTACAAAAGCATCAAAACTTGTGAGCCCTGGGTTGGAATCCCAGGTCCACCACTTACTAGTGAAATGACTTGGGAATGTTATATAAAACTTCTCTGAGCTTCAGTTTCCCCCACCCATTGAATCTGATCTGCAGCCTGAGAGACAGTCATTAATATCCCCACTTTTCTGTTGAGCAAATCAAGATTCAGAGATGTTGATATTTTACAAAGTTTACAAAGTTATTAGATAAGTAAAAAACAGAGCCAGATAATGGCTCCAATCTGAAATCTGATCTGATTTCAAATTCCAAATTATTCTGAGCTATCTAAATGGTGCCCTTCCCAAGCACAAAGCTGGGATTCAAACAGTACAGTTCTTCCTGTTACTGTAATTTTTCTAGGGGCATTGGACTTAAAGGGAAGACATACCAGACATGCTAATTCCCCCATTTACACTCAGTGCTCCCAATGACTAAGTATCTCAAGCCCTTCTTTCAAAGATAATTAAAACTTACACTGCCATCCAAACGAAAAAGGAGAAGATGGGCTAGTGGAAAGTGAGGCAGCCTGGATTGTAGCTTCAGTTACGGGTTTGCTTTTCCTTCATCCCCCGTTCCATGCACCACTGGAGTCTGACGTCTGCCCCAACACACCATGGGAAAACACTCCCCCAAGGTCATCAGAGATCTGGTGGTCAATTTTATGGGCCTTTAATTTTTTTTTCCCATCATGTAGTACCAAATATACACAAACAAGCTGCTACACAAAAGCACCGTGGGAGATGATTCAAGGTTTAAAAGGTTCCAGGCCTCAAACAGAGTATACAGTCTGTGGTGGGGAATGGTGAGAAGAAAAATAAGCAGAATGCAAAGCAAACATGAGACACAGAAGCACAGATAGCTCTGGGTGTTAGCCTCACCTGTCCTCCCTCCCACTTCCTGCTCCTCACCCTACCCATCCTCCACTCCCACAAATGAAGCTCCCTGCCCCCCACCACCCTCAACAACCACTTCCCATCCAGCATCTCTCTAATTACACCCTGATCACTCCGTGACCACTCTGATGACCTTCAAAACCAGCACGTTCAAAGCCACAGACACTATTCCTGCCACCAGCAGCCATTTCCTGGTGAAATGCAGAAAAATTCACCCTTAACACCTTTCTCTCCCTCACCCCCCAAATTTAATCAGTCTCCCAAATCCTTTCAAATCTTCCTCCTGGATAGCCCTTGAACACAGCTGCTTTTCTCATCTCTACAGTCACTTGTTTAATTCAGACCACCCTGCCTCTTGCCTGGAGTGTTCAGTCAGCTGATCACCTTCAGCTCTTTAGCCTGTCTCTCATCTGCTGTCCACACTTTATAAGAGTGATCTTTGTAATGGCAAAAGTTGATCTTGTACATTCCATGTTAAAAATCCCCCTGGTCTTCAGCATAAAAATCCAAACTCTTATGCCTGGCCTGCAACGCTTTTCCAGGCCTGATCCCGTGTTCTCTCTCATCCCTTTTCATCTCCCACTCCACCACCTAATATGGTCCATAATTCGAGTGATTGAATAGTGTTTCATCCAAGCCAGAGTATTTATGAGAGTGAAAAGAGGCCCTAGTCATAACTAACCTGAGGCACACTGGGATTCCCCAGGGTGAACTGATACATTTGGTCATCCAACCCATAATGGCCATCTCAGATGCCAAATCTACATAAATTTTTCTCTCTTCTCTAGAGATAATGGGCAACTTCTCTGTGTCCCTTGGCTCCCAGCTTTTCTTTGTAATCCAAGCCTAAGTTATAGGCCCTGACCAGCCTCCAGACTCTTTGACTACCCTTAAGTCAGGGGACCAGCATGGTCTCATCAGGGATGTCAGTGGGTGTTGCCTCAGGGCATGGCACATGGCCATTCACATGTTCATAGTCACTCACTGCAGCCAGGCCTGTGGGTGGGGTTCCCTTAGAAGTGCCGGGGGAGGAGAGAGAGAGGAGGAGGAGGAGGAAGAAAAGGGACCAAGATCAGGCAGCTTCGAATCCCTGGTTCCAGCTCTTCGTGAAGGCCATCCATTTCCCCATTCTTTCTTCAGTTTGGTGACTTAGAGGCGTGGGTTGGTTTTTGGCCATTTAATAACAGACTCTTGACTATGCAGAACCACCATGGATAGGTCAGACCCTTCTTCCCCAAGACCTACATCACATGTTGGAAGACAACGCCTGGGTCCCCTGCCCCTGGGTCATTCCTGCTCGGCAGCCCAGCACAATCCACTGCACTCTGTGCATCCCTAGAGCTCGGAAGAGCCCATCAGACGCTGCCTAGAGCTTTGCTTTTCCTTCACTGTTGGGCTTCTCTGTAAGGTTTCCTTGGAACAAAAGATTCTACAGCTTTAAAATATCTGCAGGTGACTGCCCTGACTTTTAGAGCAGAATCCATGTTGGGTTCATTGTTCTATCATCAGTGTTTACAATAGACCATGCATACAGTGGCATCAATAAATGCTAGACAAATGAATACGTTATTGGGATCAAGTTCCTTTACTCCCTGCTCTCCTCTGAAGGCACTGTCCTCTGAGTTACCTAGACCTGTCATCTTCCACACTTTAAAAACACCCTCCCCATCCCTGGGAACATTTGCCTGGAGGTGACAGGCCTAGACTGGACCCCACCAAGTTCCCACCCACCCTGTCCTACCTTCCCCAGTACAGCCAACCCATCAGCTGGCTAACTTGGAGGATGTCCTTTCTCCCCAGCTGGATGTTCTTCCTTCTCCCTTTCAGATCCCGCTGTGCTGTTGTTCAGTACTGGAAACAGCAGAAATCTCTTCAGAAAGGAAGCCAGCTGGTTCATTAGTCTGATTAAACTTAAGCAATGGGGACTGAGTACAGCTCACATGAATAGTATGCCTTCTCCTTGGCCACAGTGAGCTTTGAAGTGATTATTAATTTGGGGGCTCAGTCACCCCTCATATCTGCAAAATCATATGGGTCAGAAAGAAAGGAGAGGCCTATGGCCAGATGATGTCAGGACTTTCCGGGCAGGAGAGGTTCGGTCTCCCCTCTCTCCCATACCGCAGGCCTGGCAAACTCCACAAAGTATGCCAGGCTGCCCAAAGTCTGTCAAAAACACCCTGGTCTTCACTGACAGTGAGACTTGTCTCTAAAGTTAGATTTTGCTACTTATTAGCTGTGAGATTCGAGACTCAGATTCTTCACCTGAGAAAGAAAGGTATAAAATATATTTTTAGGGGCATGGCGAGGACCAGTAACTACTTAAAGCTCCTAATGTAGTGCTTCAGAACATCTGGAGTGTAGACAGGAGTGGGCAGAGGTGAGAAATGAGTCAGAACAAGCAAAGTAGGAACCAAGTCACAAAAGGTCTTAAAAGACAGGGAAAGGAATTTACGATCTTATGTTGAAAGTATTGGGGAAATTGTTAAAAAAAAAAAAGAAAGAAAAATCACAGGAGAGTGACATGATCAGATCTGCATTTTGGGAAGCTCTCTCTGGCTTCAGGGCAGTAGGTATGGACTGGATTGGTACTAGATGGTAGCGGGAAAATGGCTGGGACAGTCATCCTAGAAGAGAGGATGGGAGTTTAAAGGCAGGGAGTGGAGTCATAAGGAATCTGCTCTCTGGCAGCAGGTTTGGAAATCAGTGAGTAAGCAAGACAAATAAACTGTCATTGCTGAGGGACTGAAGATGGGAGGGGGCGCTGGAAAGGGAAAGTCCAACTGATCCTGAAGTTTCTGGCTTGGGTGGCTTTGCAGAGAGTGGGAGCCAATCTCTATGGAAAGGACTGCAAATGGAAAAGCAAATTTATGAAACACAAAGAGACAAGCTGAGTCTGGGACATGCTGAGTTGGAATTAATAGTCTGAATGTTCCATTTAATGCCATAGAATCCGATATTTAGGGGTATACAATTAGACCCTGTCTAAAAAGATCACCTCCCAGGCTCTATTTTTAGGGAGATGAACAGCCACATGCAATTCTGTACTTAAACGTAATGAAATGTTCTGTTTTAGAAAACAAATTGTGATGGGTGATGAAAAGTGGATACTGTACAACAACATGGAATGGAGGGGCTTATGTTGGTGGGAATGTGGACTGGTGCAGCCACTATGGAGAACAGTATGGCAGTTCCTTTAAAAACTAAAAATAGAACCATCATATGACCCAGCAACCCCACTTGTGGGCATACTCCTGGAGAACACCATAATTCCCAAAGATACATAAATCCCAAGGTTCATAGCAGCAGTATTATGATAGTCAGGACACAGAAGCAACCTAAATGTCCACCAACTGAGAAATAGATAAGGAAGATGTGACACATATATACAATGGAATATTACTCAGCTATAAGTAGGAACAAAATTGTACCATTTGCAGAGATGTGGATGAACCTAGAGACTGTCACACACAGTAAAGTAAGTCAGAAAGAGAAAAACAAATATTGTATATTAACAGGCTTCCCTGGTAGTTTAGTTGGTAAAAAATCTGCCTGCAATGCAGGAGACCCTGATTCGATTCCTGGGTTGGGAAGATCTGCTGGAGAAGGGATAGGCCTACATGTATGTGGAATCCAGAAAAATTGTACAGATGAACTTATTGGCAAAGCAGAAATAGAGACACAGACATCGAAAACAAATGTATGGACACCAAGAGGAGAAAGGTGGGGTGGGATGAATTGGAAGATTGGGACTGAAATATATATACTAGTATATGTAAAACAGATAACTAACGAGAATCTAAAAATAAAACAAAAATAAATTCAAGTGGGAAAACAATAAATGAATAAATGGATAGGAGAGAAAAAGAAAATGGACCTCAAATGTGCCTTCAGAAGATGGGTCATGTGATGGAAAAAGCACAGCTTTTAGAGCATCACAGTCTCAGGTTTAAACCCCAGGTGTAAGCGTGGCTGTGTGACACTGACCCAGTCATGCAGGCTCTCTGAAACTGTTTCTTCAGCTGTGAAATGTATGGTAGAATAATAGTTTCTTTGCATGGCCCAGAACGGGGAGTGGTACACAGAAGGCAATGGGTTTGTTTCAGTTGTAACCACTGTGATTGCCTCCATCACTCTCCTTCCAGCTGCGCTTGGGCTGGTTCTCTCTGCTTCACAACCACAGGGACAACTGTGCATCCCTGTAGGGACCCAGACCTGAGGGACCCTCTCTGACCACAGCCCAGGAGGACACTGCCTGCAAGACATCCCCTGGGCACACCGTCACTGAACAAGATCAAGACACACCTCTTGGTTTGTGAAAAAGTGTGGTTTGGCCTCATCTTCCCTGGAATTTGAAGACATCTGGTGATCATGAGGGCTTCCCTGGTAGTTCAGCTTGTAAAGAATCCACCTGCAATGCAGGAGACCCTGGTTCAATTCCTGGGTCTGGAAGATCCCCTGGAGGAGGGGATGGCCACCCACTCCAGTATTCCTGCCTGGAAAATCCCCATGGACAGAGAGAGAAGCCTGGTGGGCTACAGTCCATTGGGTCACAAAGAGTAGGACACAAGCAGTGAGGTGAAAGGAGCCTGGGTCCCCATGTCTGACAGAGCCGTACCTGCCTCCTACCCACTGCCACTCCAGCTCTGTGACCTTGGGCACCTCATTTAACTCCCCAGAGTATCTGGGTCCTGGCGCCCCTTGAAGGGCTACTGTGAGGATGAAATGACACAACCCATGGGAGAATGCTGGCACACGACGTGGGTTTCCCTCTCCCCCTTCCATTCTTCTCAATATCTTTGAGACTCTAGACAAGACCAGAAATTAAATATGCAACTGCATAGGGCTAAAAGTTATAAATCAATCTCTTAAATGACTATTAAATCTAATTGTCAGCAGAAGAGAACAGAAAAACCAGCATCCAGAATCCAACAAAATAAGCTGACTCTGACTTTGTGGATGGATGGAGAACTGGCTGAGCTCCTGTTCTCACCACCTCTTTTTTTTGATGCTGCAGAGATGAGGTAACACCAAAACCCAGGCTGAGGAAGAAAATCTCCAAATATATTTTTGTTTTGAATTTAATACAAGCAGCAGACAGTCACCTAGAACAAGGTAGCACAATGATGCTTATGCAGCAACTCAGGCTTTGGAGCTCACTTTGGGAAATTTTCTCCATCCCCACTCACCACTCAGAAGCAAAAGTAAATAGCATACAGGGCGTCCCAGGTGACTTAATGGTAAAGAATCTGCCTGCAAATGTAGGAGATGCAGGTTGGATCCCTGGGTCAGGAAGATCCCTGGGAGGAGGAAATGGCAACCCACTCTAGTATTCTTGCCTGAAAAATTCCATGGACAGAGGAGCCTGATGGGCTATAGTCCATGCAGTTGCAAAGAGTTGGGCATGACTGAGCACACATGCAAATAGCACATTTCTGCTGTTTATTTCTATACTAAATGATCATGAAAAGATCATAGAGTTGAAGTCCAAACTTCTATCAGTGTTAATGATCAAGGATAAGACAGTAAAGAAATCCAGCTCACAGTATGCACTTCAAGCTTTGCCTTGAGACCTAAGAAGGAAGACACAAGTTTGCCATGCATTGACATGATATTTCTGGCAGGGGGCGGGGGAGCGGAAATATCTGAGAAGAGCTGGGTGAACAGAAGTCTCTGCCTTTTTAGCCTCACCGCCCTTAGGAGACCTGTTATCAGAAACCAGCTTCTTGGTTCTCAACACAGTGGCACACCCCATCACTCCTGGAGACTTGCTTGGGCTTCTGTTGAGAGGCCCAATGGAGGGCAGGGGTCACTCTGAGGGTGACCCAGAAGCCTGGAGAGGTAAGGGTGGGAAGGTAGGCATACCATCCACACAGTAGAACCAGAAACTGAGCTGAGTCTCTTCCTCACCCCTGTGTTAGTTTCTACAATGTGTGAAGTATAGGAGGGCCAGCTACGTGCTAGCAAACATTTGACAACCAGTGCTGGTGGCATTGGGGCACAGGTGCCTGACTTATAGCATTTGCAGAGTTCAGTGGTATAAATACTCCCACTGTGACTGATTTCAAACTACCAACATGATGTCGCTGAGCAGAGAACTGGGAAGAGATGCACACCATTGTCTCAAGCACACTACTAGTTAGGGCCCTGGGACCACCCCTGCTTGCAGTTGTCAGTAGGTCCCACGTGTCACAGAAGGACAGATGGAATGTCCTAGCTAGCTCTGAAGACACAGATAAGGCATCATCACCTACCTCAGAGAAGTCTTCTTATTGTCCTCTTCCACCCACAGACCTCAGCTGAATGCCTCTCTCTTCCAGATCATTTGTGAGGTTGTGGTGTCATCAGCTGTCCACATGTCAGTCCTCTCATTAAATACAGGTCCATTCTTCATTTCCAATACCCCCAGCACCTAGCAGAGTCTCTGGAAAAAGGCTTGTAAAGAGCGTTCAGTTACTAAATACGTATTGGATGGACACCAGAATGAATGATCAGTGAATGTACTGGGGAGGAAAGGAGGAAGACACACAGAAGCTGTCATCAAGCATCTGCAGAGATGCTCTATATAAAAGGGACACATTTTATTCTTACAGATACCAGGGCAAAATTGGGACCAAGAGGAAGTGGCAAGAATATGTGTTTAGAGTCCCTTTGAAAAAATAAACAGAGCTCCCAGCCCCTACAAAGCCATAGAATGCAGGGTCCTTCTGGTCTTTACCCTCTCAGTTAGCATCTCCTGCCCTTCACCCACTTAAACAATGGCCCTGGTCTATTCTCTCTGCCTCCAGCCTGCCCTGACACCCTAGCACAGTGTTTTTACTGTTGTCACAAATATCAAGGGAACATCTGCTGGTGTGCATGGCTCAGCCAGCATAGATGGGGATCACTCAAAGCAACGGAATATCTCCTCCCAGTATATAGAAGGAGAAGAAGAACTCCTGGTGGGTGCGTGGAATTTTTCTCATCCTTCCGCCACTAACTGCTTGACTCCCTTCCCTTTAGACCTTAACCCCACAGCACCCTTCTCAACACCAAATCCTTTCCTGCATGCGTGCTCTGTTGTCTCCAACTTGTGACCCCATGAACTATTCCTGACAAGAATACTGGAGCTGGTTGCCATGTCCTCCTCCAGGGGATCTCTCTGACCCAGAGATCAAACCCACATCTCCTGTGTCTCCTGCATCGCAGGTGGATTCCTTACTGCTGAGTCACCGGGGAAGCCCATTCCTTCACTGGGTGGTTGGCAAATTTTGCTCCACTACTAGACTCAGGCCCATGAGAACAGAGAGCAAGACTCCTGTCTGAATCCCCAGGGCCTAGCAAAACATCTGTACACTGAGGTGCCCAAGAAGCATTTGTTAAATGAAGAAAAGCACAAATGAGAAAAAAAGTCCATTTCCTACACCTGTAGTTTATATATCCCAAATTGGTAAAGCTCCCAGGAACACCTAGAAACAATCTGCAGATCAAGAAAGCTATGAAGCTAGCCAGAGTTCTGAGAGAAGGCAATTTGGGAAAACCCAGAGTCTCCCAATTCACATCCTTCTAGGGCTAACTGTAAAAATCTTTTCCTCAGAGACAAATAACTACAAAAATCATAAAATACAGTCAGTTCCCTACTTAGGAACATGTTGTGTTCTGAAAGTCTATTTATGAAATTGTTGTTTGAAATTCAGAATACACTTTTTCATAGAACCATGTTAAGTAACTGACAATGTAGTTATAACTGGTGATATTTGTAAAGAAAAATAATAGGAAGCAGTAAAGCTATTCTGGGAAGGGAACTTTTTCTTTTAAACATCATGAAATAGACATAAGCAATGTGTCAAACTACATAACAGCCTTTGGACCAGGGGCAATATTGGGAAACAATAAAAGAAAAATTTGAATGGTTTCTCTTTATTATGGATGCTAATAATTTAAGAAAATGGCAGTTTCATTGGGAACAGCTGCAGTGGAAAGGGATCCCTGACAGGAGCCAGGCCGTGGTGCTCAGATTTCAGAGTCCAGGTGAGTCACCTGCAGGATGTGTTTGAAGTGCAAATTTCTGGCTTCTGTCCCCAATGAGGCAGACTGGCTGGGTCTGAGGTAGAGCTCAGCTCTTTGTAATCCCATGGATTGTAGCCTGCCAGGCTCCTCTGTCCATGGGGATTCTCCAGGCAAGAATACTGGAGTGGGTTGTCATGCCCTCCTCTAGGGGATCTTCCCAACCCAGGGATCGAACCCAGGTCTCCCGCGCTGAAGGTGGATTCTTTATGGTCTCAGCCACCAGGGAGGCAGAGCCCAGTAATATGCATTTTAACAAGCACTCAGGAGAGTCTAAACCGGGTGATCTGAGGACCATACCCGGAGGACTGCCAGATGGAGGGGAAGGAGCATCACATCAGCTGACTTAGGTCTGTCTCCTGAGTGTCTCTCTGGTACAGCCCCTTGCCCCTTCTTTCTCTTCCTGTTTCCCTTCACCAGTGGAAGAAGGCAACCAGGGACTACCTGTCACTTCACAAGATATGTAAGGGTTTAGGGTTAAGAGAATATGTCAGAGAGATGAAAGAAACTATCGGTACTTCCTTGCCAATACAAACAAAACAAAGTTGATGCTCAGTCGTGCCCGACTCTTTGTGACCCCATGGACTGTAGCCCTCCAGGTTCCTCTGTCCTTGGGATTTCCCAGACAAGAATACTGGAGTGGGTTGTCATTTCCTACTCCAGGGGATCTTCTCCATCCAGGGATCAAATCCTCTTCTCCAGCATTGGCAGATGGATTCTTTACCACTGAACCACCTGGGAAGTCCCCAATTAAACTCCCTGTAGATTGGGATTAATAACATCTCCTTTATAGAATTAATGTATGTGTGTCTGTATAAAGTGCTAAATACATAAGTGTTTAACAAGTGGTTATTTATTCGTATTATCATAGTGCTCTACAACTACTGATACTTGGAGAAGCAGGACAATATCAAAAAATACAACAAGGCAACAAAAAACCAGTTTTATATCATACAGTTCACTTTGTTCACAAGTGCTAAAGGATGAAAATTCAGGCAAGTACAGTGTGGGAGAGACACTCCAAGGAAGCAGAGAGATGCTCACCAAGGGTTCTGGTTTCTGGTACAGGCTCCACAGCTTACTACCTGGGCGACCTCGAGCAATCAAGTCTCCAGCGTAAAGTGATGTTGACGGCACCCTCACAAGGATCTCAGGAGGGTTAACATATGAGTCCACACAGTGTCTGTCACACGATAAGTGCTCAGTGACTGGTAGCTCTTTAGAAGATTTGAAAGTGGGGATCAACTTTCCCTCAGTGGTAGAATCTCAGGGCCAACAAGGAGGTCTTCTCTAAATCTGTCTTCATTAAACTCAATCCAATATTATTGATCTCCTACTATGCACAATACTTTCCCTGAGTGATAGGAAGATGATTAAGATGAGTCTAAGGAGGATCAATTGCCGTCCCAGAGATGAGGCAGGGGAGTGGGTATGAAGCACATGCAGGTAACCATTTTAGGAGGCAGCCTGTTGTTAAGTATTAGGGTAAATGTTATCTAAATCTCAATGGGAGTAGAGGAGAGAGAAAAAGTAACTTCAGCAGTGTGCATTTAAGAGGTGGCCCCAGGTGGCTCAGTGGTAAAGAATCCACCTGCCAAGCAGGAGACACTGGTTCAATCCCTAGAGGACGGCATGGCAACCCACTCCAGTATTCTTGCCTGGGAAATCCCATGGACAGAGGAGACTGGCAGGCTACAGTCCATGGGGTCACAGAATTGGACACAAATGAGTACCTGAGCACACACACACACATTAGAGAGAGAAAAAAGGCAGCTCTTCCTGCCAAGGGAGGAGCCTGAGTAGGATACAGAAAAGGGTGGGTCCAAGGTGTGTTGGGATGATGAAGCCAGTCAGTGTGTGGACCGAGTCCTTGAAAGGCTTACCAGATATGGAAACGGATGAGTAAGCTGGGACCATTTCATGGAGGACCTCACATGCCATTTTAGGGAATTTCAAGGTTACTCTAAAGCAGGAACAACAATAATTCATTGAGAACTTATGTGACTGACACTGTGTTAATTTTTTAATAGATGTTTCTTCTAAACTGTTAAAACCTATGCACTATGTTATGATGTCCTTTTTACGAGTGAGGAATCTGAGGCCTTGAAAGCTTTTAAGCAGAGGGAGGGCTTTGGGGTATCTGCTTTTGGAAAGTAATTCCGGCATCAGCAGGTTTGGAAAATGGGTGAGAGGGGCCAGCACTTAGGACCCCCCTAATTTCTAAGGTATTGTGCCACTTTATCCCCCTAAACTGGTTAACAAGAGATAAAGAGGTGACTAGTATTTCTAAAAACAGACTGATTCTCTCAAAAATTGTGTGAGTTGGACAGGCTTTGAAGCACATGGTCATTTATGGAATTGGAAGCTTTTCCTCCCTGTGGTTCTTCCCAGGGGTCCCCAGAAAAGCTTCCCCTTTTGGGACAGCAGTGAAGAATTCCACAGCAGTGTCTTCTGACCAGACACAGCAGAAAACAGATCCAGAGTAATGTGGGTGAACCAAAATTAGCCTCTTTACAAGCTCATTAAAAAGCATGAAGTGAAGCATCCATTGCCCAAAATACAACAGGAAGTGAACAGGCTTCTCGCTTTTGTCTCTGCGTCCTCATGCTTCTCCTCTCTTCCTCCCACCGGCCCTCTCATGACAGGCAACAATCAAAGCAGGATCTTGGATGGGGGCTTTCTCCTCCTTTTTCAAGTAAATCCAATCAAAATTCCTCAGAAATCCACTGTGACACTGCAGAATTCTAGGCAGGGGGCAAAGTCCAGCCAACTCCTTTATTAAGTTTTTGTGTTAAAATATTACCATCCTTAGCAGCATGGAGACAGTTGCTGACCCAAATTGTTGCTTCCTAGGAAGCCGACGAGTAAATAATATAACTGGGGATTTTGTTGTTGTTTTGTGTGTGTGTGTGTTTTTTAAATAGTGGGTGTTACAGTAACTGACTATCTAATAACTATTCATTTTTTGCATAGCAATTCTAAATACACAAAGCATTTCCACATATTCTTCATTTAATTTAATGATTAATTCTTCATTTAATGATTACGCTACCCAGTGGTATAGGTATTGCTAGTACCGTTTTACAGAAGAGGAAACTGAGGCTAGAGACATAGACCCAGGTCTTCCAACTCCATCTGGATGGTCTGCTTGTTACTCTTAACCTCATGGTTTCTCTCCTGTGCTTTCTCCCAAGCTTATCAGTTGTTACTATGGTTATTTTCCAAGCCAGCCTTGAGGAGGTGGTCCACCCCAGTTATGAAGCAGTACATACAAATTGTTCAGTTGACAATACTTCCTTAACACAGTAGCAGAGACAGAAAAGGTTGTAGACACCATTTCCAACCTCCTCCTTTTACCAATAAGAAAATGGAGGCCTGCAGATGGGGTGACCTGCCTACACTCCCAGGGCTGGATCCACATAACCTGCTCCTGGCAAAACCTCTGTCCCCATCCACAGCATCACAATTTCTCCCAAGCACACCCTTCACAGCCAAAGCAGAGAGAAAAGCAAAGTCAGGGCTTGGTAAATATCTGTTCCCATCTTGCACCTATTTGATAAAATGGAAAGAGCTTACTAATTATGAAATCACAAAATACTGGGTGGAAGGCAGCTTGGAGAGAATCTAGCATAATTTTTTTTTATTTTATAGGTGAGAAAAGTGAGGCCGAAAAAACGAAGTAAACTGAGGCTCCCCAAGCAGGGACTTGATTGAAGCCAGGGGGCCTGGCTAGATTCTCTGACCCTTCCTCCATGGCCTCAGCTACGCACAGCATCACGTGCAGTTCACTCAGCTTGTCAGAGGCAGTCCAACTTAAAAATTTCCAGACACAGGTACCTGACTCAGCCCCAGCTTTGCCTTGGCAATAGAGATCAGGCGTCAGCTGCCGGCTTGGATGATGTGTTCCCAGAGCAACATGGCGAGTGTGAGCTGCCAACACTGAAGTCTCAGGGAATGTAAAGTGTTGAGCCAGTTAAACATCCAAAAATGCCCCGTCTCTCAGAAACAAAGGTGACTCATCATAATGCCTGGCCATGAATAGGAACGGCATTGGAGTGGCCAAGCTCACGCTCAGAGGCCTCCTGCTGCCCAGCCTCCAGCCCTGGGTTCTCCTCTCCACTGGGAAGCCCCATCTTCCCCTCCCGGAAACCTCCCTGGATTCTTAAAGCGTGGAGGAGGTCTCCCTTCTCACGCCCTGAGAATCTGCTCTATACAACTTGACACTTAATTTTACACTGTCTTTCATTGCCTCTTAATCGCTTTGAGTGTTTGTTTTATAGCCTACATGGGTTGCAAATGCTCTGAGGGGAGGAAGTAAGCTTCCTCCTCCGTACCCAGTAGCCCAAGAGCAGAGACATGCTCAGGCTCACAGCTACTCCTGACTTCAGTCTCTTTCTACGTCACCTGCATTTGCGCTTTCAGCAAACACTCAATAAACCCTCACTTGTTTCACTGGGGCTTTAGTCTCTTCAAAGACGGATGAGCTCAGCAGCCAGGGGCTCTGTCAGCCCACATCAAGCCTCTCTGCAAATTAGAGAAAAGGCAGGACATGTGGCTCTGCTGAACTGCGCAGCTAGGCTGGTGGGGCCTGGGCTTCAGCCCCTCACTTGGCACCCTAGACACCTGATTCCTCATGGGGACAGCAACACAATGTCTCTGCCGCCTGACCTTCCCTGACTCTCCCTTCTGATGAAAAAACCTTACTCGGGGAAGCTAGCATCAAAGGCATCCCAGCCCCTTCCCCGTCAAAACCAAACCAAGAACAACAAGAAGCGCACATCTTCCATAGCTCCTCAATACTCATGCCCTGAAGGCTACATTTAGCGAGTCTTTCCAACATGGAGAAATAACTTTCTTCTACTGAAGGCCCCAAGCTCACCATGAGTAGTCCTCCTTCTGTGCTTTTGTTTTCCTTCTGCCTAGATTGTCTTTGTCTTGCTTATCTGTGTGTCAGATCCCTACTCTCCTCTCACATCCCAGGCCAAACCTCACCTCCCCTGTGATGCCTCAATCAGTATAACTGTCCTTCTCTGCGCTTCTTCCCACCTCCAGCCCCCTGCCTTCCGCATTGCTTCAATCTCTTCTACAACACTTTTCCTTCATGTTATTTGCAAGGAACCCAGGAACCAACTGTCTTTAAGTCTTCTGCCCACACAGGCTTCTCCGTACTCACCCTGTATCAACCCAGATGCTGAACTCAGCACCAGCCTGCATTCCCCAAAGGAATCCACTCACAAAATAGGGGACAACTGCCTTTACAAATGATTTATCTCATAGGAAGGGTAGAGAACAGGGACCTCATAGTGAACACCGTCCTAGCAAAGTACTTACTCATCTTTGCAAGCATTCCTGTTCTCCAAATCCTTGCTTGGCAGCCCTGTTCTGGGAGTTTCTCTCTTATTACTCTTCCTCAGTGCACTCCCAGCCAAACGTCTGCATTCTGTCTCTGCATGTCTTCCCCATTCCTCCCACCCAGCTTATTTCCTTCCTGTTCAAATAGGCAGAACAACTCAATGGTGCCCCAACCCCTACCTACAAGCATGCACCCCTCCTAGATCCATCATGATGCCCAAATACAAGTCCTCTCTCAGTTTCCCCTTCTTTGGAAGGAATATAGATTAGAGAGAACAAGAATGTTTTCTTGTGACACGTGTGTGTGCACACACGTGTTTTCCTCCACAGAGAATGTGGTTCAGAAGGCAAGGATTTTGTCTTCCATATCCACCCAACCTAGCAGAGTGAAAATATATACAGTAAGCCTGAGACCAGCCTTCTCTATCAGGGACAGGGACAGTTCTAAGCCCTTTCTGTCTCTTAGGTCCTCTTTCTTCCCAAGTAAGGCTCAGGACTAGAGTCAAGGGGAAGTGCCTGACAACATAGCAGGAGCTTAACAGACAGTCATGAAATGAATGAGTCAGGGACTAAAAGGGAAACAAGAAAAGATAAAAGACCTTTGAGAGCCCCCTCACCAGGATTATTTCATTCTAACCGAAGGGAACTTAAAGAACCAAGCCAGGACGAGAGAGAATAGATGACTGGTGAAGGGTCAGATGAAGTATGAACACAAGGTTCTTGGTATTGGCACTGCCTTCACTACCATGGGAAACCATGGGGAAATCTCTGAGCTTCAATTTCTCATGTACCCCTTTGGCTTGCCTGCAGATGGCCCGATATGGACACTGACCTCAGGGTCTTCAGTGCTGTCTGACACTCATGTTCGGCTTCTTCCCCAAATGCCCAGACACCCAGGGCCCCTTGGTGTCTCAGCATCATCAGAAAGCTTCTTGGCTGCAGTCCTGACCTGGGACCTTCACTGCCTGCTGGCAGAAAAGAATTCTCAGTTGTGGAAACTGGAAAACTCTACATATTTTACAGATGAGAGGCCAAACTCTGGATGACTTTAAATGTGGTGTGAAATGGACAGACACACCCTGCTGGTGTGACATGCCTAAGACAGTGTTCCCTCCACCACCATCACCCCATACAGACCTGCAAGTCATGGAAAGAGCAGTGTCTTGGCCAATGCTGGCCTTCATTCCTTACCCCTCTCTTCCAGCCCCTTTTCTGTGCTTTTCTACATCTTTAAAGTAAGAAGTGGTCTATTTACTGTGAAGGAAAACAGCCCGTGGTCACCTAAAAGTAAAGGAGAAAGGAAATTAAGCCTCAGTCCTAAGACCTGATCCAGCAATCAGAGCCCAACTTCGGTGGGCTGCGATGGTCCCCCTACATCTTCGACGGGGGAATTTTTTTCAGATGGAACAGTCACTAATCCCCTGCCCCTGAAATGTGCCCTTGGGCAGGGGCAATGATTTAGATGCTAGACATTGAGTGCCTAGGAAACGGAGATAATTTGTTAACTTTTCATTTTTTGTTTTTCTCTGACTTGGTCGAGATAGACAGCCAAGGCCCTAGCTGAGCTGTAGGTATTTGTCAAATAGTTGTCCCTGTCCCCTGAGTCACCTGGCCTTGGGCCTCTCTCTGCGCAGCCCACCACTGCTGCAGCCTAAATCCCTCAGCCTCTAACTCCTCCTCCCAGACCGAAGCCCTACCAGTGAGAAGTGCCCAAACCACCAAAGAGCCGCGGGTTCGCTCTGAGCCCACCCGCATTCACGCGTGTGTGCACGCGCGGGTGTATTGCGCGTGTGCGCGCGCACGCGGGTGTGTGGCGGGGGCGGGCTCTGCGCCCAGGGGCAGGGCTCCGCCGTGAGAGTGGCAGCCGGACTTGCCCGCTGCGAGGGGCAGGGCGCCGCAGTGCCGTAGTAGCGGGCCGCCGAGACGCACCGCTCCGGAGCCGCGGGGACCTGGGCGGGCAGAGACCCCCGCGCCGCCTAACCCCAACCGGGCCGCCGGAGCTCCTGCGGCGCCCACCCGAGCTCCATCCCCCTCCCCGGGAGAGCTGCGCGGGCGAGCAGACGCCCAGACGCCAGCCTCGGTCCCCTTTCAGTCTCTCGGTTCCTCTTTCCTCCCAAGTAAGGGAATAAGCCCCGAGGAAGGAGCGCGCCGGAGAACCGCGCAACCAAGTGTTGCTTGCAGAGGTAAGACGTGGCCCGCGCGGCGGAGGGGGCTCGGGCTGGGGACGCGAGCTGCAGCAAGTTGGAAAAAGGGGCCAAAGCGGGAGCCGGTCCCGTGGCCAGGGGAGGGAGCTGCAGCCGAGGCCACGGCGCCCCCCCTCCTGACGATACCACCTGCCACACAGCCCCTGCAGGAGGAGATGCCCCCCTGGCAGTGTGAGGGCACTGGGAGCCGCCCAGGGTGGGGCACCGGCTTCCTCTTTGATTGGGAGGACCTTCCGAACCTCAAAGGTGTGCGGGCGGGAGGCGGCCTGGCTCCACGTAGCGTGCTGAAGCAACTGGTCAGATTTCGCCCCTTCTAGACTTACCTTTGGTATCCAGTTCGCGCCCCAGAGTGCACAAGGGCAGCAAAGAGCGGGGACACTTTTTCTAATGTCTGGCCGCCAAACCTCTGACCGTCCCGCAGGGTTCCGGGACTTCGGTGGCGGGGGGAGGGGGGGAAACGCCACAAAGCCCCCCGTGCTGGGGGAGCGTAAAGGGAAGCTGAAGAGAACGCGGAGACCTTGACAAATAGAAGCTACGGAAGGAGAGGAGGGTCAGGGAGGTCGGGTTGACCTGTTTAGTTTCGGACTCAAAAGATGTTTGTGCATGTGCGTGCATTTAGGATCACCTGTGGGGCTTTCGAAAACTCCACCAGTCCACTCGCCCTGCACATTCAGAGATTTTCTTCCTCTGGACGAGTGGACTAGAATTTGAGGAGGGGGGCTGTGGAGTTCGAAAAAGCCCTACAGGTGATTCCGATGCGCTGCCCTCATCCGCGCCATCGCTGCAGCGGGAAGCACGAGACAGGAGCGAAGAGGCAGCTCCCAGGTGTGAGCAATCCAGGTGCGGGACTCAGAGTGGCGGGCGAGACCTTCCCGCATCCCCCCTCTCTCCCCGCGGAAGGGCAGGAGGGTCTGCGGCACGCGCGGCGATTTGTGGCTGCGCCGCAGTGGCGCGCGGGAGAGCTGCGAACCCGCGGGCGCGCTCGCAGGCGGGCTCGGGGCGGCTGTCTCCTCCTGCTTCATTAGCATACGATGACCTCGCGGTCCCGAGGCGGCCCTGAGAGGGCTGTTCGTCCTTTTTCTTTTCGGGACTTAGGGTAACGCGCTTTGGTTTGGGAGGTGTGGACCAGAAAACATCACTGATGAGGGGCAGCGGTCAGAACACAGGGCTAGGGTTCGAAAGGGGGAGACGACGCTGTTACTTCGGTGCCTGGGAGTTTTTGTTGAAAACACAGCCCCCCAAAGTCACTTGCTGGAGCACAGGGTACCCCTCGTTGTCAACGAAGGGTATTAGATCACAGGGGGCAAATGCCATCAGTATTTGGTCACCCGCGCACACATACTTTGTGCTCCTCTCATTTCAGAGCTTTGTCCTAAGGTGGGAGGGGACTTAGTCTAGTTTAAAAGGGCTGTGTTTGCCTGGTTCTGAAGGTAAATTATAGCCATGAAATAAAGGGCTGCCATTAATCTAACCTTCCTACTATACCTTCCATCAGTGTCTTTAGGGATCACCCTTAATGTTCATGAATAGCACTGGTAGGCGTTATTACAAGCTTTTTTTTTTTTCTGGGAGAGGGGTGGAAGTGGGGAGCAAGCAGAAGAGTCTTTCCTGTCTTACAGTTTCGTGTCAGTGTTTGGTTCAGATCAACCAAGACATGGGGAGATAATGATAAACAATCAGAGCATCTTGGAATCTAGACTTTCAGAGACAGGAAAAACTAAGGACATCTGTTCCAACTCCCCCTCAGATCTCCCAAAACACCTTCAACAGGTGGGGGTGGATGCCACCAACGTTGCACTCCTAGAGGTCCCAGCTGTGAATGCCTGAGGCTCTGCTCCAGGAAGTACCCTAAAACAGCAGCTCTTTGCTCTACTGCTGATCCCTAGCTCATCCTCTGGAAGAGAAGCACTATTTTTGTTGTGGTAAAACTTAAAAAATCTTATTGTATTGCAATGTTATGATATACATTTTTAGTATAAAAATAATTCACATTGAATGTTGGGAAGTTGAAAAGTGTACAAAGAATCAAACTACAGACATTTCCACAAGGCTAATATATTAGCATGTTTCCTTTCCAGCTATTTTTATGCCTGGAAATTGTACAGTCCAGGGAGAGCCAGCATTTAGTGGGTACCTAATGTACCTTGCAGGTTTTCCTGGTGGCTCAGCGGTAAAGAACCCACCTATAATACAGGAGCTGCAGGAGACATGGGTTCGATCCCTGGGTCGGGAAGATACCCTGGATGAGGGCACAGCAACCCACTCCAGTATTCTTGCCTGGAGAATCCCATGGACAGAGGAGCCCAAGCAGGCTACAGTCCATAGGGTCGCAAAGAATCAGACACGACTGAAGAGACTTATCATGGCCTGGCCACGTACCTTGCAAGTGTTAAGTATTTTAAATTCTGTGCCATATAATCCTCAAAAGTCCTGAGGTAGTATTATCAACCCCAGAGAGTTCAGGGGACTTCCCAAGCCCCACCACTTGTAAGTGTCAGAGTCAGTATTCAAACTCAGGTTGTTCAACAACTGAGGGGTTGCTTAGCCTCTGTAGCTATTGTTTCTCTGCTTTTTCTCCTAAATAGTATTGTAGTGAAAGTCCTTCACATGGCTGCATATTATTATATTTAGTCATTTAAATTGTTTCCTGTGTTTAGCAACAACATAACTCTGCACAACATCTCTGTGCAGTCTTCCTGCAGGCATTTCCAAATACTTCCTGTGTATAGATGCCCAGAAGTTAAATCACTGGGCCAAAGGGCATGAATGTTTTAAAGTTCCTAGTATATATGACAAGCTGGTTTTTGAAAAGGATACACCAGTTTATACTTCCATCCCCTTGAGGCAACTCTGCCACAGTCAAAGCAGGTGACCTATAGGAGGGTCTCCTCACAGGACCAAGCCAGCCCTCGTGGGCATTCCCCTGGCTTCATGGGGAAGGGATTACACATATTTCCCTGATGTATACACACAAGTGTGATTGTGAAAACCACACACTATATGGCTGTGCCTATTTTGTTTTTGTGCACAAGTATCAATTGCAGAATTCTCTGGCTAGACATCACTTACTACCTTTGAACAGACCACTGTGTAAAATATAAGTGGCAGAACATCCTACTTCTCCACGCAAATTAATAGATTAGCTCCCACTCTTAGAAGGTACATCACTATCAGAGCCAAATTCAGCCAGCCCAGCCAGAAAGTGACAGCTTCTTCACACACTGGCTATTTTCACCAAGCTGTTTGTTTATACCAAGTATTAGTAGAATTCCACAACCAAACCATAGTGAGTTATCTTCATATGTAACAAAATTCACCTGTTCAACTACCCGCCACCTCCACCCACTCATGGGTAGGGACTACTAATCATGAAATAAAAATTAAGCTTATACACATCAGCAAAAAATGTCCTCAAGTGAATAAAATGTGGCCACAGAAGAGAAGTTAGGCAATACAAAAGGGGAAATTTTCAAATAAAACTAATTGCCCCAGCTATGAATTTTCTCTAGGGCTGCGTTTATCCCACAGCCACCTCTGTCACCAGCAGTGGGCTTGGCAGCCTTGGAATATAATCTCATAAGTGGAATAAATATCCATTGAGCCTCCAGTGTGAAGTCTACTTGTTTAAGACTCAGCTCAGATCTTAAAAATTTCTAGTAAGCCTTCCTCAACTGTTCATCTAGGTTAGCGATCTCTCTGCTTTAACTGTGCATACACTTAGCTCTCTGTGGTGACATCACTTATCTGCCCATCCCCCACTAAACTGTAACTCCTAGAAGTATGGCTAGCTCTGTGCCCCAGCCCCTGAGCTGGTACTTTTGCACAGTAGACAATTTAGTGCACTGACTGAACAAGAGAATTTTCCAGGTACTGTGCTGGGTGCTCCATGTGCATTTCTCTTTTGATGCATCTTGATTCTGCTCAGATTGATCAGTCTCAGAAATGCATCTGAAAGCTGTCTAGAGCTGCGCAGTGTATTTCCACATGTGACTTGCCATTTTCACTGCATTAAAATTAAAGAAAATAAAAATTTCAGTTTCTCAGTCACATTAGTCATATTTCAAGTGCTGAAATGCAGCACTTGAATATGCTGCAGCTTCCGGCTGCCATATTGGAGAATACACACATTGGCATTTCAAGAGTGTAAAAATTTGCTTGGGGGCATAAGAGACTGTCCCGGGATGGGTGAGGTCAGGAGAAAGGAACCCACCCATAATGTGGTCTGACCAGAGGACCAAAACCTAGGAGAGCAGACCTGCTAACCACCACCATCTGTGCTTCTCAGGGAAGTTGATCATCAGCCCAGGATAGAAATACTGGCTTGGTTAGGATCTACAGTATCCAATCACAGCCAGCTATTGATATAACCAGGCTCCAACTCCATGGCCTGTGCCCTCCCCACTGCTCTGTCCAGCCCCATAAGTCACTGGCTCCAGGATTGTCCTCACTCTCTTGCCCCAGTTTTCCTTAATTTCTTTGTTCTTAATGAATAAAGCATAACATTTCAAAGAAGGCTTAATCAGCACCACATGACGTGAGATGACCACTTCCTTTATTCTACATCTCATGTTTCTGTTAAAACCCTGTCAGGTTGAACTATACCTGTTACAGTTCTATACAAGTTACAGCTGTTGAGTTTCATATCCATTGAAAAAGCCCAACTTTCTTTGAAACTTGCTCTTGAACTGTATCCCCTGCCTGCTGCTGCCCTCCCATTCCATATTTGTAGAGATGCTACCTGGGACCCAAATACAGAGCCCTTGCATTTATTCCCGATTTTGTCTTGTTTAATTCAATCTCTCTTGCCAGCTTGCCCAGATATTTCTGGCTTTGATCCTGTTACCCAGAATATATGCTGTCCCTTCCAACTGGCTTCCTATTGTCCCCAAACATGAGTATGACCTCTTCAACTAAGTCATCAATAAAAAATTATAAACATTACAGCATTCTGGAGCATTCCAATATATACTCCTGATAGACAGATGTTAATTCAATAAATACATAGCATGTTTTAAGATAATTTATCTTCTTGTACTATCTCTTAATCCAGAATTATTCTTCTTCAAAAGATTATCAGAGGAATCTTATCAAAGGTCTTGATAAAGTCAAGATACTCCTCCTCACTGGTATTTCCCCCATCTCCCTGCCTAATGTTGTCAAAGAAACAATTTTGTTACTTTGACGTAAACTAGTAGCAGTTAACCCATGTTGATTTCTCAAGATCACAACTTCAGTCCTAAAAGCTCATTCCAAATCCTCTTCTGTAATATTTCCTAGGATTAACATCAACCCCTTAAGTTAAGACATTTTTATAAGTAACTTTTCCCATTTAAAAAAGTAGAATTGTATCTGCCATGAGGGTAATGGTGATTGTGATGATTGCGATGATGTGGTAGTGGTAATAGTGGAGGTTCATGGTAATGATGATGGTAGTGGTGGTTCATGGTAATGATGATGGTAGCTGTGGTGTTAGTAGCTTCCTCATTCTGTGATTCTGTACAGATTAAGGAGAGTGATTTAATTATCTCAATTGTATGTTGTCTTGACACCCTTGAATATTATTGTTAGGCCAAGAGATTGTATTAATTTGAGGCAGATCTAATAGTCTCTAGCATCACTGAACATGAGATCAGAGAAGGAGCCAGGGAAGCAGTGGGTCCCAGGCCAGCCTCTTCAGCATGAGGAATCCTCCATCTAAAGGAAAGGGCCCTGCATGGGCTCACACCTTCAGGACAGGCCAAGGTCACACAACTCTTTCTGAGTGCTTTCTCCAGGGCATACTTCTTCTCTCCATCTTTGATTCTGAAGAAGCCTAAGGCTTTGTTTTCTGCAGAAATGTTCTCTTATTCTCTTGGAATTAACCTCTCAATCATTGATGTCTCAGTGAAAATTAAAGATTCTTTCCTGGTATCATGGTTTAATAGGAGAGAGGAGGAGCAAGCTTATTGTTCAAGTGGGAAATGGAGCTGAAAGATCTCCATGACAGGATACAGAACACAGAGAGAAAAGGTCCAAGTAAGAGAAGACTTTAAAATTTTGTTTTATTTTATTTTATATTGTAGTATAGTTGATTTACAATGTTCTGTTAGTTTCAGCTACAGCAAAGTGATTCAGTTGTACATATATATATATATATATATAGCCATTCTTTTTCAAATTCTCCTCCCATCTAGGTTATTCCAAAATATTGCTGTACAGTACATCTTTGCTGGTTATCTGTTTTATATATAGTAGTGTGTTTATGCTCATCCCAAACTACTAACTTATCCCTCCCCATCTTGTTTCCTCTTTGGTAGCCATGTTTGTTTTCTAAGTCTGTGAATCTGTTTCTGTTTTATAAATAAGTTCATTTGTATCATTTTTTTTTTAGATTCTGCATATAAGTGATATCGTATGTTATTTGTCTTTCTCTTATCTGACTTACTGCACTTAGTATGATAATTTCTGGGTCCATCCAGGTTGCTGCAAAGGCATTGTTTCATTTTTTATGGCTAAGTAACATTCCATTGTATGTACATACAACTTCTTCTATTTCCATTTCTCTGTCCATGGATATTTAGGTTGCTTCCATGTCCTGGCTGTTTTAAATAGTGCCACAATGAACACTGGGGTGCATGCATCTTTTCTGATTATGGTTTTCTCCAGATGTATGCCCAGGAGTGGGATTCCTGGATCATATAGTAGCTCTATTTTAGCTTTTTAAGGAATCACCAATCTGTTCTCCATAGTGGCTATACCAGTTTACATTCCCACCAACAGTGTAGGAAGTTTCCCTTTTCTGCACACCATCTCCAGCATGTATTATTTGTGAGAGTGAGAGTGAAGTGAGAGTGAAATCACTCAGTCGTGTCCGACTCTTTGTGACCCCACGGACTCATGGACTGTAGCCCACCAGGCTTCTCCAACCATGGAATTTTCTAGGCAAGAGTACTGGAGTGGGTTACCATTTCCTTCTCCAGGGGATCTTCCTGACCCAGGGATCAAAGCCAGGTCTCCCTCATTGCGGGCAGATGCTTTACCATCTGAGCCACCAGGGTTTTTAATTTTTTTATTTATTTATTTTAGTTGAAGGATAACTACTTTACAATATTGTGATGTTTTTTGCCATACATCAATATGAATCAGCCATACGTATACATGTGTCCCCGTCATCCTGAACCCCCTTCCTACCTCCTTCCATACCCTATCCCTCCAGTTGTCACAGAGCACTGGCTTTGGGTGCCCTGCGTCATACATCAACCTTGCCCTTTTTATCTATTTTGCATATGGTAATGTATATGTTTCAATGCTATTCTCACAAATCATTTCACCCTCTCCTTCTCCCACCGAGTCCAAAAGTCTGTTCTTTATGTCCATATCTCCTTTGCTGCCCTGCATGTAGGATCATTGGTACCATCTTTCTAGATTCCATGTATGTGAGTTAATATACAGTATTTGTGTTCGTACACTTTTTGATGATGAAATCACAATAATAATAATTATCCTTTAGACATGTACCACACTTGGAAAATAACAGTGTATTTGTATCTATGGTCTTTCCTGATTCCAGTCATAGGTGTGAGGCAGGTAGCTTGGATGTCATCAGCCTCATTTCACTAGAGTGATTCACCGAAGCAGAGGCTGTGAAGAGTAGAAGAGTCTACTATGGCAAGAAAAGGGATGAAGGATAAAACTCAGTGACCAAGCAGCAGCTGACCATTTGGGCCCATCCCTCCTTTCTATGTGAGTCTGCATGGAAAGTTTTCTCTTTGCTTAAGGCATAGATGGTGTCATCTGCCCAGGCACCAAGTTTTCACATTCCTGTTTTCTGACCTGGTGTGAAAGTGCCAAGTCAGCTGGCCAGAGGTCAGCAAGGCCACTTTGACCCTTGATGCTGAAATTCTTGAAGTGTTTTGGCCTAAATGTTTTCATTCCTGGCTGCATTTTTTCACCTCTCTGCTCTGGGACAGCAGCCTACAGCACTGTACCTGCTGCCTCAGTGCCCCTGCCTTTCAGATAATGTGAAGGAGCCGGAGAAGGCTCTCTCAGTCCCTCAGGGCCATAGTGTTCCTTCCAGGATCCTTGAGAGTCATGCAAAATGGGTGCTGTTACCCAGTCCCGCACACTCCCTGTCCCAAGGCCTCGTCAACAAGGATCTCCATGGCCCCCAGAACCTGACCCCAGGTCACCCACTGGTAGGAGACTGTCCTTGCCCTTTTCTCATGCCAGGATGAGAACATGATCTCACAAAAAATGATCTTTCCCAACAGGAAGTCAGTAGCCATATTTTTCTATAGTTGGGGCAATTCCCACTCTGCCCCAAAGCCCCCATGGTTCTTAAGCCCTAAATCATGAATATCCTGGAAAATGCACTCTTGAGGAAGTTCACTCAATCATCTGATCACCATTAAACCAGTCAATAAATATTGAGAACCCTTTCTGTGATAGACACAGGATGAGTTGCTGGGCATAGGGCCAACTGGTTCTCGGGGAGCTTGGTGGGACTGGGTAGACCAGAGACAGAAACAGACATCATGTAGCATTATCTTTAGCTGAGAGTCAGAGGAAGGTCACCAAGGAAGTCAGGTAATACTCTCTGGAGTAGATGGGCTTCAGCCAAAGTGTAAAAGCTGGCTAGAGGTTAAGTGAAGAGACAAGTGTGGGTAGTACATTCTAGTAAAGGGGACAGTATGGAGTGAAAACTGAGCTGAGAAGTGGAGGTGAGTTGAGATAGGAGATGAGTCTAGATATGTGGACAGGAGGGTCTTGTCTCCCAAGTTAACTAGGTGGATCTGTTCTGGTAGACAGTGAGGGATCACTGAGAAATTTTACATGGGAACTTAAAGTTTGATCAGATCAGATTTTAACATTAGTGCAGCCCCTCTAACTGCAGCATTGGGAGGAAAGAAGACAGGAAGCAGGGCTACCCAAGGGAGGCTTTTCTGAGAGCTTAGGAACTATGAGGGCTGGACAAGGTAGTTCAGATGGAAGGAAGGACAGAATCAGGAAAGAACTGGTAGTTGGGTGGATGTGAAGGTAGTGAGGGGGACAGGGGAACCTAGGGCAGTTCTCAGGCTTCTACCTGGTACATCTGGGAGGATAGTGGTTCCATCGACCAAGAGGCTCAAGGAGCCATAGCGGGATTATTGATGAGTTCAGTTCGAGGCCTGCTGAATTTGCAGTGTTAGTGAGAGATCCAGATGGAGAGGTAGTTGATAGATGAACTATGTGGCTACAGTTGGAAAGGGATTGGAAAGGGATGAGTCTAAGGGGCAGGTGTAACCACAAGAGCCGAGGAGATCATGGGAGATCAATTTTCATTTATCTTGATACATGTATTGCCAGTATTCGAAAGATCCACGTCAAGGAGATTCATGCCTTTTTAACAAAGCGAGGAGGCTTTTCACAGCACTGAGAGTCTGGGCTTGATAGGCAAGCTTTGCCGGTAGCCATCTGCTGACCAGCTAGACCAATACCCACTTCTGCCAGCTGAGTGCTCAAACTATTGTATTCCTCTTCTATGTTAGAGCCTCACAGATTGTCAGCATGGTCCTTTTCTCTAGACCAGTGGTCCTCGATGCTGGTTAAACATTAAAATCACCTGGGGAGCTTTGCAGTAACACCACTTGTGGGTCCCAATCCAGGAGATGCTAATTTAATTGGTCTAGGGTCAGGCCTGGGCCTGAGTATCTTTTTTTAAAGGTCCCCAAGTGACACTGGCATTCAGCAAAGTTAAGAACAAAAAGTTCCTTCAGTGATTTCTCAAACTACGGGGTTGTTAATTCTTTACCTCCTCTGGCAATTCTCTTATGGCTCTATTACAGTTTCTCTAAAAATCACTTCAGTGTGTCAGACCCTACACTGCACACTGCACTTCAGTGGTGGCTTTGGGCATACTGTCCTTACCTTTGCATTCAACACGTATTTCTCTCTTGTGCCTGTAAGGCTCATGGGAAACTCTTGTCAAACAGTCTGTGCTTCCAACCTCTGTTTACCACTTTCTGAGTTATGTAACTGATAGACCTGTTAAAAAGACTTAGGAACCACCCACCATGAATTCTGAGTGAAACTTGGTTAGTTCCAAGGGATCCTTGCTTTCTCTTCTAAATGCTTACAAGGCAGCAGTTCTTGAATGAATCTTTATTTACATTCAAATTGCCTGGAGACTCCTCCTCTGAGATTCTGATTAGGACCTGGTGTAGGGTGGGGACCTCGACCCAGAGATGTAGAGTGGGAGCCCAGAAATTCACTATCATTTCTAAGTTAAGATGGCAGAGGCAGCAAAGAATGGGACAAAATATTTGCAAATCACATATCTGAAAGGGGATTATTATTCAGAATATATAGAGAATTCTCCAAACTCAACAATAAAACAAGAATCTAGTTCAAAAATGAGCAAAGGATTTGAAACATTTTTCTCCAAAGACAATATGCAGATAGACAAATAAGCACATGAGAAGATGATCAACATCACTAATCATTAAGAAAATGAAAATCAAAATCATAATGAGATAACACTTCATATCCTTTAGGATATCTATTGTCAAAAAAAAAACCAGAAAATAACAAATGGTACTGAGGTTATAGAGAAATTAAAACCATTGTGCATTGTTGATATGATTATAAAATGGTGCAACCACTATGGAAAACAATAGCTCAGTTCCTCAAAAAATTAAAAATAGAATACCATATGATCCATCAATTCCACTTATGGTTATATACTCAAAGGAATTGAAAGACAGTATACAAAAAGTAATTGCATACCCATGATCAGAGGAACATCATTCACAGTAGACAAAAGGTGGAAGTCACCTAAGTGTCCATCGATGAATAAATAAAATGTAACGCATGCCTGCAGTGAAATATTACTCACCCTTAAAAAGGGAGGAAGTTCTGACATATGCTCCAACATGGATGAACTTTGAAGACATTACACTAAGTGAAATAAACCAGTTACAATAGGACAAATACTGTGATTCCATTCATGTGAATGGTTTAATCATTCTATTAAAAAACAAAGAAAGTTGAATAGGCAAAAACTGATTCTAAGTACATGCTGTTTTAAACAAAATGGAGCAAAAAGAAGGGAAAAAAGAGTATCGGTACACCAGGAAAATGTAAACCAAGGAAAGAAGGGAGAGCACTATTAGACAAAGTGGAAATAAATGAAAGAAATGTTGATTGATACATTAAATGTGGCTAAAAGACATAATCCATTAGAAGACTTACCATCGTTGAATATTTTTATTCTGAATAATATAAAACATCAAAATATATTTAAAAAAACTTGACAAAACTCAATTACAGAGGGAAACAACATATTTCTATCAATCTTCAACATGCTGAGTGACAAAGGAGTAAGTAAAGAATTTTAAGGATGTAAGAAAGTTGATGCAATGGACATGTACTCCTTCCCATTCAAGAATGAACATGTATCTGTATATTATCTATAGTGAAACAGATCACCAGCCCAGGTTGGATGCATGAGACAAGTGCTCGGGCCTGGTGCACTGGGAAGACTCAGAGGGATTGGGTAGAGAGGGAGGTGGGAGGGGGGATCGGGATGGGGAATACATGTAAATCCATGGCTGATTCATGTCAATGTATGACAAAACCCACTACAATATTGTAAAGTAATTAGCCTCCAACTAATAAAAATAAATGGAAAAAAAAAAAGAATGAACATGTATCTATTTAAACACAAGAAATTTTGGTCACATTGTAAAGAAAATTGTGATACATTCCAAACAGTAGAACTTGTTCTGACAATAAGAAAAATTAAAAAGTTACTCTAGAATAATATATTCCAGGACTTGAAGTTGCCTCGGCTCTGTGTACACCCCCCAGCCACTGTTAATTCAGTGTTCAGAGAGAACAAGACCCAAGACCTGTTCTTTGACAAGCATCAAGTCTGTAGAGTGCTTTCTTCTTAAAGAATGAATGAAGAGTGAAACAGAGAGGAGCAAAGGAAAATGTAAAACAAAAGAATAGCGTACAGAATTAAAATAAATGGGCTTCTCCAGCTGGACCTAAAAGATTGTTTTAGGAGACTGGAATACTCTTAAGAGGGCCAGAAGTCATGGTCTTTATAAATCAAAAGACAAGGAGAAAAGGCTGAGGTGATAATGAAATATGGTATGCAAAGATAAGAATGAGATATGGAAAGGTGGTGAGGAAACTCAAACACAGCAACAGAATTAAAGTCTATTAGGTGAAACTAACTAGCAGAGTTTAAGCTATAGTTAAGCAAATCAAGTCTGTGGAGGAAGTAATGTTATAAAGGATAAGCAAACAGTACTGAAGCCAATTTAAAAAGAGATGTCTAAGTAATTATTATAAATCCAGTTTTTAAATTGTGTGCAAAAGTCAGATACTTCCAAAGAGAAGATATGTATTGCTACACAAAGTTATGAAACAGCAAATTAAAATTTTAGACACCAAAAAGCATTTTTAAGTCTGAAAGGCTGGTATTTCTCTGGAGAATATAGGACAGGATGGGACAATGAAAATAAAATGTTCTGAAACCCTTGGTTCAACTATGAGAGACTCATTGCATTCTTGACATTTAAAGTTTAGAAAATAATAGTTATTGAGACTTCCCTGGAGGTCCAGTGGCTAAGACTCCACACTTCCACTGCAAGGGATGTGGGTTGGATCCCTGGTTGGGGAACTAAGATCCCACAGGCTATGCAGTGAGGCCAAAAAAAAAAAAAAAAACGTAAAAAAACAGAAATAGAATTTTTATCCCCACTATTCTATCTTCTAAATCAAGGGATCTGAGAAAACATATTTCATATGACAAAGGACAAAAAATAAAGGAGAGCCAAGGAAGCTTTAAAAAAATTAAAAAGGAGTTTGGGATGGGCATGTACACACTGCTGTATTTAAAATGGATAACCAACAAGGATCTATTGTATAGCACATGGAATTCTTCTCAATGTTCTTTTGCAACCTGGATGGGAGGGGGAGTTTGAGGGAGAAAAAAAGAAAAAAAAAATTAAAAGAAGCATGAAAATAATAAGGGGTCAAATACTTCGGTTATAACAACTAACATAAATGGACTAAATGACGTATTTTTAATAAAGGTTTTCGTATTGGGACCAAAACTAAAATTCAACCACGTGTTATTTGCCATAGTCATTCCTAAAACAAAACAATGTACAAAGATAAAAAGAAATGCTGAGGAAAGATATAGCTGGCAGGTGCAACAGACACTAAAGCAGAAGTCATGATATTAATGTAAGACAAATGCAACTCAATACAAATACTTTGTTTTTTCAAGATATTTATATATTTATTTTAATTGAAGTATAGTTAAATTACAGTGTTGTAATTACTGCTGTACAGAAAGGTGACTGTTTTATATGTATATATATACATTCTTTTTCATATGCTTTTTGATTATAGTTTATCATAGGATATTGAATATAGTTCCCTGTGTTGTACAGTTGGATCTTGTTGTTTATCCATTTTGTATATACTAGTTTACATCCAATAACCGCAAACTCCCAGCCCATCCCTCTCCTACCCGCCTCCCAACCTTGACAACCACCATCCTATTTCCTATGTCTGCGATTCTGCTTCTGTTTCATAGATAGGTTCATTTGTGTCCTGTTTTAGATTCCTCATATAAGTGATATCACAAGGTATTTGTCTTTCTCTTTCTGACTTTATTTAGTAGGATAATCTCTAATTGCATCCATGTTGCTGCAAGTGGTATTATTTAATTCTTTTTTATGGCTGTGTAGTTTTCCATTGTATACGTGTACCACCACTTCTTGATGCATTCATCTGTCAAGGACATTTAGATTGTTTCCATGTCTTGGCTATCGTGAATAGTTCTGCTATGAACATGGGGGTGCATGTATCTTTTTGAATTATATATAGTTTTGTCTGGATGTATACCCAGTAGTGGGATTTCTGGATCATATGGTAATTCTATTTTTATTTTTTTGAGGAACCTTCATACTGTTTTCCACAGTGGCTACACAAACTTACATTCCCACCAACAATATAGGAGGGTTCCCTTTCTCCATACCCTGTCCAGCAAAGACAAATACTTTAAGACAATGATGGTGGTTTCATATAAACAAATAGTCCAATTCACAGTGAAGATACACTGCTATAGAAATATATGCATCAATAAACACTGATAGAAGAAAAACCGATGTTGCATCCAAAACATAATCCTGTTTAAAGATTTCAAAATGCCACTATAGGACTTTCATATATCAAGTAAAGAAACAAAAATAAATAGAAGAATTATGTAATACTGTAAATATGATTTTAATAATACATGCTGTATAATACCCAAAATATAGAGAATGAAATTTCTTTTCCAGGGCTCATGAACATTTATAAAAATGTATTTTCTATTAGCTCTAAAATAAAATCTCTATAAGTTATGCATTATTAAAGCAGAAATAATAAAGATCATAGTCTCTAATCATTAGAAATGAATAATAATAAATAACAATATGGGGGACAAACAATAAATTATGGTCTATTTATGTAATAAAGTACTGTGTAGCCATGGAAGACAATATTGTATGTAGGAGCATATTTATTTACACCAAATAATGGTCACCATAAAAGAGTGAAAAAAGTCTGAAAATGGTCAAAAGAAGTTTAAAAAGAGTGTATGCATTTATACATGGGGAAAATTCTAGAAATAATTCACAGCAAAATGCTAATTGTTATAATTGATGGTGAAGTTGCATGTGATTTTTATTTCAAAATCATATTAAATTAAAATATGATTTTAATTAAAATATGATTTGGATTCTTGGCTAAGGTTAATATTATGCTCACACAGTTTATATTTTGTAGAATCCATATTTTTCCAGTTGTTTTTATAACAAAGATTAGTTTGCTAGTTTCTAGGCCTTTGGCTTTTTGTTGCTGCTGCTGTTGTTTTCCAAAATTCTTCAGAGATCAATAAAAGTGGTTAAATAACCTGGTCATCCTTGTCCCAAGCAGTCGACCAAGCTATTCTTTGCTCTTCTTGTTTTAGAATTAACCAGTCCGCTCTGTAAACTTCCCTCAACTATGGTTTGGTCGATAGTGTTTAGGGTTAGTTAGTTTCTTTCTTTCTGTTTGTCACTTAATATTTTCAAATCATTCTGAGCTACTTTTTCATAATGTAATTCATATGCATTTTTTTACCATCTTCCTGTATATCATTTGCTTGTGTACCTTCCCTTTTTAAAATTTCTAAATGTCCTTTTTAGTTATAAACTTGTGGATTAGTCCTACAGGCATGTTTTTTAAAAGAACTTTTCCTTTACCCTCTGTATCTGCATAAGTCTAGAGGTCCTAACTATTTATTACAGCCAGGCTTCTCTTTGACAGTCACGACCTCTGAGTTGGAGTGACTTCTTTCTCCTAAAATGTCTTTTGTGCTGGCTTCACCCTTCTGCAAGCAGGGTCTTTCTGTTGGTGAATGTGAGGTCTAGGAGTTCATCCAGTTAAACTTCTTTATTCCATTTCAACAAGGGAAATAGAAACACTTGTCTGATGTTCTTTTAGCCAAATGAGGCTTTCTGCAAATGTTTAACCAGTACAAGTTTCCTTTCACTCATCCAACTTCCCTTGTGCCTGAAGAGTAGGGACTAGGAATGCACTGTTCATTTCCCCCTTGTGGTCAAGAGGTTGGTAGAAATGCTCATGATGATATCATACTGTTCCTCACCCTTTTCTGCTCACTCATGAGATATTTTAGGTGCTCTATCTTTATAGTCATGAATATCCATCATAAACCAATTTTTAGTCCAAAGCTACGTTGCCACGTAGATGTGTGTGTGTGTGTTAAGTGCTGTTGTATCTGATTCTTTGTGACCCCATGGACTGTAGCCCACCAGGCTCCTCTGTCCATGGAGTTTTCCAGGCAAGAGTACTGGACCAGGTGGCCCTTTCCTATTCCAAGGGATTTTCTCAATCCAGGAATCAAACCTGTGTCTCTTGGGTCTCCTGCACTGTCAGGCATTTTCTTTACCACTGCACCACCAGCCCTTAAATACAGTTGGTTTGTTTGGTTGTCCTGGAGAGCCACTCCAGCTCTTCATTGCTGCTCATGGGCTTTCTCTAGTTTCAGTGAGTAGGGGGCTACTCTCTAGTTGTGGTTCACAGGCTTCTCATTGCTATGGCTTCTCTTGTTGCAGAGCACAAGCTCAGTAGTTGTGGTTTATAGGCTTAGTTGCTCCATGGCATGTGGAATCTTCCCAGATCAAGAACTGAACCCATATTCCTTGCATTGGCAATTGTTATTGTTCAGTCATTCAGTCATGTCTGACTCTTTGTGACCCCATGGACTGTAGCATAACAGATTTCCCTATCCTTCACCATCTCCTGGAGTTTGTTCAAACTCATGTCCCTTGAGCCAATGATACCATCCAACCATCTCATCCTCTGTCACACCCTTCTTTTCCTGCCCTCAGTCTTTCCCAGCATCAGGGTCTTTTCCAGTGAGTTGACTCTTCTCATCAGGTGGCCAAAGTATTAGAGCTTCAGCATTAGTCCTTCCATTGAATATTCAGGATTGATTTCCTTTAGGATTGACTGATTTGATCTCCTTGCTGTCCAAGGGACTCTCAAGAGTCTTCACGAGCACCACACAGTTTGAAAGCATCAATTCCTTGGTGCTCAACCTTCTCTATGGTCCAACTCTCACAGCCATGCATGACTACTGGGAAAACCATAGCTTTGACTATACAAACCTTTGTCAGCAAAGTGATATCTCTTCTTTTTAATACACTGTCTAGGTTTATCATAGCTTTTCTTCCAAGGAGCCAGTGTCTTTTAATTTGATGGTTGCAGTCATCATCTGCAGTGATTTTGGAGCCCAAGAAAATAAAGTCTATCACTGTTTCCATTGTTTCCCCATCTATTTGCTGTGAAGTGATGGCACTGGATGCCATGATCTTAGTTTTTTGAACATTGAGTTTTAAGTCAGCTTTTTCATTCTCCTATTTCAACTTCTTCAAGAGGCTCCTTAGTTCCTCTTTGTTTTCTGCCATTAGGGTGGTGTCATCTGCATATCTGAGATTGTTGATATTTCTCCTGATCATCTTGATCCCCACCTGTGCTTCCTCCAGCCCAGCAGTTCATGTGATGTACTCTGCATAGAAGTTAAATAAGCAGGGTGACAGGATACAGCCCGGACGTACTCCTTTCCCAATTTTGAACCTGTCTGTTTTTCCATGTCCGGTTCTAACTGTTACTTCTTGACCTGTATACAGGTTTCTCAGGAGGCAGGTTAGGTGGTCTAGTATTCCTGTCTCTTTAAAACTTTTCCAGAGTTTGTTGTGATCCAGATAGTTAAAGGCTTTAGCATAGTCAATGAAGCAAAAGTAGATGCTTTTCTGGAATTCCCTTGCTTTTTCTGTGATCCAGTGGATGTTGCAATTTGATCTCTGGTTCCTCTGCCTTTTCTAAATCCAGCTTGTACATCTGGAAGTTCTTGGTTCATATATTAATGAAGCCTAGCTTGAAGAATTTTGAGCATTACCTTGCTAGCATGTGAAATGAGCCCAATTGTAAGGTAGTTTGAACATTCTTTGGCATTGCCCTTCTTTGGTATTGGAATGAAAGCACCTTTTCCAGGGCTGTGGCCACTGCTGAATTTTCCAGATTTGCTGGCATATTGAGTACAACAATTTAACAGCACCATCTTTTAGGATTTGAAATAGCTCAGCTGAAATTCCATCACTTCCACTAACTTTGTTCGTAGTAACGCTTCCTAAGGCCTACTTGGCTTCATACTCCAGGACGTCTGGCTCTAGGTAAGTGATCACACCATTGTGGTTAACCAGGTCACTAAGACCTTTTTTATACCATTCTTCTGTGTATTCTTGCCACCTCTTCTTAATCTCTTCTGCTTCTGTTAGATCCATACCATTTCTGTCTTTTATTGTGCCCATCTTTTCATGAAATGTCCCTTGGTATCTCTAATTTTCTTGATGAGATCTTAGTCTCTCTCATTCTATTGTTTTCCTCTACTTCTTTGCATTGCTCACTTAAGTGAAGGCTTTCTTATCTCTCCTTGCTATTCTTTGGAACTCTGCATTCAGATGGGTGTATTTCTTCTTTTCTTCTATGCCTTTTGCTTCCCTTCTTTTCTCAGCTATTTGTAAGGCCTCCTCAGACAACCATTTTGCCTTTTTGTATTTCTTTTTCTTGGAGATGGTTTTGGTCACTGCCTCCTGTAGAGTGTTATTAATCTCTGTCCATAGTTCTTCAGGCACTCTATAAGATCTAATCCCTTGAATCTATTTGTCTCTTCCTCTGTATAATCATAAGGGATTTGATTTAGGTCTTACCTGAATGGCCTAGTGGTTTTCCCTACTTTCTTCAAGTCTGAATTTGGCAATAAGGAGTTGATGATCTGAGCTGCGGTCAGCTCCTGGTCTTGTTTTTGCATTGGCAGGAGGATTCTTAACCCTTGGATCACCAGGGAAGTCCTTAAATACAATTTTTAGTACCCTTTGTAATCATGTATACATCTGTGTCTATTTGTATGTGTCACCTGGCACCTCATCTCTCCTGTTAGTTTTATCAGCAGTTCTACACTTTGGATCGATTCATGTTATTCCAGCTCTTTGATCATTTTCCTATCCATCTCTAGGCAAATACACTCCCCTCTCACACCATGCTCATGAGATACAAGTCTTTCATTTCTAGATATGAACTCCCCGCTTTCATCACAACCGGAAAGCTACTTCCAGTACCGACACTGTTTGCTTCCATTTTATCTTAGAATCCAACTGTCAGCAGAAAGAATGGATGACAACACCCACCTTACTTCCAAATTTTTCACTGTCTTGCCCAAAACTAGTGGGACATCAGTTCAGATTAGATGATAAAGAAATTTAAATGCCTGGAAAAGGAACTGGACACAAAATGATAGTCAATAAGAAGTAATTAATTCTTGGTTCTTGAAAAGGGATATAACTGAAACTGATGTTTTCCTAGTATAAAGGATTTATATGCACAGAAGACTGAAATGGATTAAGGCAGTTTTAAAGACTAGAGGCAAATGCTGAGGGCAGTTAGCAGGCTGTTACTCAGAAATTGGGGGGTGCTTCACAAGGCCTGTAATGCAAGGATGGAGCTAAGAGATGATGCAAAACAAAACTTGGTAAGTTGGTTTCTGATTTGGTATTGGAATTTTGGGAGAAGGAAGGAAATTGAAGGTAAAGAACACCAATCAACCCCCTGAATATGGAGAATGAACCTCCCATTTAAAAAGTTAGGAAAATCTATGCTGCTTAGTTTTTGAGGTAGAGGTGTGGAAAGATAAGTTTGAGAGTAGATCTATTTATATACTTGAAAGTCACACCTTATAAAGGGCTGAAGGACTTTATAAATGTCTGTGATTCCATCAGCGGTAGGATGTCTTTCTGACCAAACTAAGTCAGTATAGGATTTCACACTCTGATCAAAATAGTAGTCAACCAAATCAATTTTTTCTTTCTACTACTTCTTCTTTAGTGGAGGCTGCTTTCTGTTGGCTGTTTTTGTCTAGTTCAAAGCAATTCACCCACAGAGGCCAGTCCCACCAATTGGACTATAATTTATTAAACACATTCAGCCAAATGACTAACTCTGTGCTCATCTCCCAAACCCTCCAGTGTCCTAATCTAGCTCATGCACCCAGCCACTGCTAATCCCTACAGGCAGATGTTGCCACAAAGTTCCCATGTCACAGCTTTTTTGTTTGTTTGCTTTATTCATTCATTGCTTCTGAGGAGTGAAGATGAAAATTTGCACTGTTTTATTTGTTGTTGCTTTTTTATAGCTGGTTCTGAAAAGCATCATGATTCCCTTCCATCCTCTTCCTTAAATTGAAATCTAAGATTTTTCACCCCTAAGTTCCTGTCTTTTCTCATCTTAAATCCCTTTCTCCATTATATGAGGCCATGCAAGGGATCAGGAGATCTTAGCACATTTACCTGAATCTGATAAAGAAGATGGGAAGGCCGTTAGCAACCACTGAGCCCTGTGTGCTAGGCACTGTGCTAAGAAATTTGCATTCATTTTGTTCAATCCTGTTCTACAAGGTAATACCACTATTCCAAGTTTCCAGCTGAAGAAACTTGAACTCAGAGATGAAGTGAGAATAAGTAATGTGCTCAAGACCACAAATCTAGGAACTGTCATGGATGAGATGCAGACACAGATTTTTGGACTCCTGGGTCATACTCTTCTCTACTTTATGACCAATCTTGCTGTTCAGGTATAGAATACTGTTGCTATACTATTCTCTGCCTCAGAAACCAGTGGAGCTCAGGAACAGTCGAGAAGTGCCTTATACCTCATAGAATCTAGTGTATAGATCTCCTGACATTTCACCCACACCCAATCCATACACACTATTGAATGTACAGAGCCCATGGGTTTGGAAGATTGGGGGGAAATGAAATGGCATTACTCCTAATCAGTCTGAACTGAGGAATCCATTACCTAACTTTGTATTGAAATTGAAAATTAAAGAAATTATCTTAGAGAATGAAGGAACTCTTTTAAGTTAGACCCAATTTAGGAGTCTTGATGTTTTGATTTCAGTGGTTCCTCCCTCCAGTGCAAGTATATCAGGTACACTTAGTAAACCAGAGTCTTTTCTCTCCACTGCCCTTTCGAATCAGCGTCAGCCTGTGAGCATCACTGTGAGCTGAGCTCTCCTGTCTCTGAACTGCATGGTACTTAGTGCACACTGCCCAGTGTAACAGCTTTTAGGGAAGCTCTGTGGTATCCCTAGTGGACTGTCAGTTCACTGAGGGCCCAGAAAAGTCCTAATTCATCCCAGCAACCCCCACAGCTCCTAGCAGAGTATTTTACACATACTAGTTCAGTTCAGTTCAGTTCAGTTGCTCAGTCGTGTCTGACTCTTAGCGACCCCACGGACTGCGGCATGCCAGGCCTCCCTGTCCATCACCAGCTCCTGGAGTTTACTCATACTCATGTCCATTGAGTTGGTGATGCCATCCAACCATCTCATCCTCTGTCGTCCCCTTCTCCTCCTGCCCTCAATCTTTTCCAGAATCAGGGTCTTTTCCAATGAGTCAGCTCTTCGTATCAGGTGGCCAAAGTACTGGAGTTTCAGCTTCAGCATCAGTCCTTCCAATGAACACTCAGGATTGCTGTCCTTTAGGATAGACTGGTTGGATCTCCTTGCAGTCCAAGGGACTCTCAAGAGTCTTCTCCAACACCACAGTTCAAAAGCATCAATTCTTCGGCGCTCAGCTTTCTTCACAATCCAACTCTCACATCCATACATGACCACTGGAAAAACCATAGCCTTGACTAGACGGACCTTTGTTGGCAAAGTAATGTCTCTGCTTTTTAATATGCAATCTAGGTTGGTCATAACTTTCCTTCCAAGGAGTAAGCATCTTTTAATTTCATGGCTGCAATCACCATCTGCAGTGATTTTGGAGCCTCCCAAAGTAAAGTCAGCCACTGTTTCCACTGTTTCCCCATCTATTTGCCATGAAGTGATGGGACTGGATGCCATGATCTTAGTTTTCTGAATGTTGAGCTTTAAGCCAACTTTTTCACTCTCCTCTTTCACTTTCATCAAGAGGCTCTTTAGTTCTTCTTCACTTTCTTTCATACTAAGAGGTAGGTAAATGTACAAGCATAATTGCCTTTGGAACATCATTATTTTAGCCAAATTTTATAGGAAAAAGTATGACAAATAGAAGACAGAGTAGGATTTCAAGTTAGGGGAAAATCCACTATGATGTACAAAATAGCAGTTCTGTTGTAGGTAATTCATTTATTTAATCATAGTATACATTTATGCATAGCTCACAAATAACTGAAATTCACATACATACATGTACTCAAAAGGACATATATGTACATAGTTCATACTGAAAGCCCATACACAATATGCATGTTCATATGTAGTAAACATAGACTTATGCTCTCTACAACTGCTTGGATATTTACCTTCAAGTCAATGTGCTTTAAGGCTCAATCTCTAACTAATGTAGGTAAACTTTGAAAAGACTGATTTGAGTTGTTCCAGAGAAAATAGAAAGATAGTGAAAATAAGGAATTTATTTTCTAAATTATGTAAACAATGTACTACCTTTTTAAAAAAGAAAATTGTAACTTAACATGATGAAATCTCAACTTCTAATTTCTGTGTGTTCCTTAGAAGTAATGATTATATTTTCTATGCATCCTTTCATATTTCTCTTTTTGCAGTTACATGTACTTGCACAATTTAAAATTGCATTTATAATTGCATATATAGTATGGCATATAAGGTTTTTTTAAATGCCATTTAATTCTATTGGTTCTAATAGTCACAATAACTATATAAGGGAGATTCCATTATTTTCATTTTACAAATGAGGACACTGGGGTTCAGATAGATTAAGATTTAAAATTTCCCCAAAGTCACATAGCTAGTAAGTACCAGAACTAGACTGAGTCTTCCTTTCTGAGTGTAAAATGGTTCTCCATTTTTTCAGGTTTTTCCTCTGTCCTTCAGTAAATTTTTATAGATTTCTCCATTAAGGTCTTATAGCTTTCTTACTGGATTTATTCCAGGGTACATTCCACTTTTTAAAGAAATTTTGAAAGAGATCCTTTTCTATTATGCTATATTTTCTAATTGGCTATTACTTTTATAAAGGAAAGCAATTCCCTTTTTTAATATTGACCTTATATGAAGTCACTTTGTGAAATTTCTTAATAGCTTATGTTATTTTATTCTCTTGGTTTTTCAAGATGTACTGTCATATCATTGAAAAACTGACAGTTTCACCTTTTCTAATATGAATACCTCTTATTTCTTCTCATTTAATTGCATTGCCTAGGACCTCGAGTAGATTATCAAATAATAGAGGAATTAATATACATCCTTATCTTGTCCTTGATTTTAATGTAATTCTTCTCATATTTTGCCATTTAAAAATAAGTGTACATTTATGATCATTTTAACAATATTAATTCTTCTAATCCATAAATATGGTATATCTTTCCATCTGTTTGTGTCATCTTCAGTTTATTTTATCAATGTCTTATAGTTTTCTGAGGTTAGGTATTTTACTTTGTTAAGTAAGTTTATTCCTTGGTTTTTTATTCTTTTGGATATGATTATAAATGGAATTGTTTCCTTAATTTCCCTATCACTATTTTTCAATGATATGATAGTATATCTAGAAAAACCAAGAGAATAAAATAACTCAAACTATTAAGGAATTTCACAGTGACAGCATATAAAGTCAATATTAAAAAATGAGTTGCTTTCCTACATGGTTAGTATATAGATATACAGATATAGAAAACAAACTAGTGATTATCAAGGGGGAGAGAGAGAGGGAGGGGCAAGACAGGCGTGGGGATTCAGAGGTACGAACATCTATGTATATAATAAATAAGCTACAAGGCTATACCGTACAGCACAGGAAATATAGCCATGTTTTATGATAACTATAAATGGAGTATAATCTTTTAAAATTGTGAATCATTATATTGTATACCTGAAACTTATATAATATGGTAAATTGACTATACCTCAATTAAAAAGTATACATTTATTATTTCCCAGAAGAGTATCTTATCTTTTTTATCTTATTTTTAGTTTATTTTCCAGTTTTGTTGAGATATAATTAACATACAGCACTGAATATGTTTAACATGTTCAGCATATTGGGTTAACTTACAAAACTATGAAACGATTACTGCAAAAAGATTAGTTAGCATCAATCATCTCATATAGATACAAAAAAGAAAAAGAAAAACAAACGTTTTTTTCCTTCAATGAGAACTTTTAGTATCTACAATGTTAACAACTTCAAATATACCATACGGTGGAGTTAACTATAGTCATTTTGTAGTACATTACATCCCAAGTACTATTTTGTCATTTAAATGTAAAATTTTCTGTGGGGTTTTGGTGGATAACTATTTATGAAGTAAAGGATGTTCTTCTTACCTTCTAATGTGCTTAAGAGAATGTTTGTTTTTTCTGTCAGTGTTAATTCTTTTTCTGACTATATTGAGATGGAAATATTAAAAATAGCAATATGAATTGTTCTTTTATTCTGTTAATATAGTGAAATATACTGATAGGTTTTGCAATGCTGACGCATCTTGCTTTCCTGGAATAACTCCACATATTACTCTTTTAATCCTGTTCTGGGATTTGCTGTTTTGTGGGGGCTTTGCTTAATTTAATAACCAGTGGTCATGTATGGTTGTGAGAGTTGGACCATGAAGAAAGCTGAGCACCGAAGAATTGATGCTTTTGAACTGTGGTGTTGGAGAAGGCTCTTGAGAGTCCCTTGGACTGCAAGGAGATCCAACCGGTCCATCCTAATGGAGATCAGTCCTGGGTGTTCATTGGAAGGACTGATGCTGAAGCTGAAGCTCCAATACTTTGGCCACCTCATGCGAAGAGTTGACTCATTGGAAAAGACCCTGATGCTGGGAGGGATTGAGGGCAGGAGGAGAAGGGGACGACAGAGGATGAGATGGCTGGATGGCATCTCCGACTCCATGGACATGAGTTTAAGTAAACTCCGGGAGTTGGTGATGGACAGGGAGGCCTGGCGTGCTGCGATTCATGGGGTTGCAGAGAGTCGGACACGACTGAGCGACTGAGCGACTGAGCTGAACTGAGCTGCTTAATTTAATACAGAGATTGATCTATAATTTGTTTTTATTTGTGATCTCCTTGTTCAGCTTTTGCAACTGGGTTATGCTGACCTCATAAATTATAGCTTAACATCTTTTTCTTTGCTCTAGAACAACTTCTGTTAGAGGAGAATTATCTGTTCCTGGATGATTCTTAAAATTTGCCTGTAATACTGTTTGGCCCAGGAGGGCAGGGCAAGTCTAATTTTGAACATTGATTTAATTTCATTTGTGGTTACTGTCCTCATCAGACTTTTCTATTTCTTTTTCTTCTTCTTTGGCTGCATTGGGTCTTAGTTGCAGCATGTGGAATCTTTAGCTGTAGCATCTGGGATATTTTTTAATTGCATGTAGGATCTGGCATGTGAGATCTAGCTCCCTGATTAGGGATGGAACCCACGTCCCTGGCATTGGGAGCATGGAGTCTTAGCCACTGGACCACCAGGGAAGTTCCAGACTTTTCTACTTCTTGATTCCCTTTTGAGAATTTGTACTTTCTCAAAATCTTCCCATTTCATTTCAGCCTTAAATAAATTTCTTAGAAAACAAAGAAGATGAAAACTAAATAAGTCAATCAAGTCTCCAACTCAAGAAGCTGGAGAAGGAACAAAAGAAAGCTAAATTAAGCCAAGGAGAACAGCATTGGTATGAAGACTAGAGCCCACAACAAAGCAAACAACTGGACAGTTAGTAAATGCAATCAAAAGCTCTTTTTGCTATTGTTGAAACAAAATCAATAAAACAGATAATTCTTTGGGGGAGCGGGGAGGAGGAGGAGGCCTAGGAGAAAGGGAGGAAGAAGGGGGAGAGGTATGAGGAACCCACCAATATTAGGTATGAAAAGGGGACACCACTATAAATAAAAGAGATTTTATTAAATTATAAGAGAATAAAATATTCAACTCTACAGCACCAGATTCTTTACTAATTGAGCCACAAGGGAAGCCCAAGATTGATATATAACTCTTCCATATTTTCATTTTCTTTTTTAAAAAAAAGTTACAAGAAATAACAAGAAGTTACTTAAGAATATATGGGTTTTTTTACTTGCCATATTGTTGCAGATTTTTTGGAGGCTCAATCAGCAAAGAATCCACCTGCAATGCAGGAGACCCAGGTTCCATCCCTGGGTTGGGAAGATCCGCTGGAGAAGGAAATGGCAGCCCGCTCCAGTATTCTTGCCTGGAAAATCCCACAGAGAAAGGAGCCTGGTCGGCTACAGTCCTTGGGGTTGCAAGAATTGAACAACTGACTGAGGGAACCCTCAGTGCCACACTGTTGCAGATTGACTTCCCAGGAAAACAGATTCTGAGATGAGATTGCAGTGCAGGAGTCTTTTTAACTTTAAAAGGAATGCTTTGAGGATCACATCTTGTGGAAGGGATGGGATAGGGCAGGAGTTGGCAAAGGATTTGGACTAGGATGGACCTGCTGAGTTATGTCCCGTTGGGGTAAGGGGACCAGGCCTTTATGCCCTCTCCCATGTGTATCATTCAGTAATTGGAAGTGGGTTGCCCAGGAAAGGGGCATGACTTTGGTCAAGGCAGATCTTTCCAGCTAAGGCAGTTCCTGAAAAGGGCTGAGAGCTGAGAATCATCTGCCAGCAGCACTCCCAAGCAGCTGGGGGAATCAGTCCTTTTCAAAAGGGAATCTGGTTGGCACAGTTCAGCACCTACTACAGCTATTTATAGTTTAATATTTTAACTAACTTTTGACCGTTGACATTTAATCTGTATAAGACATTTCCCCACAGATCCATATATATATATATATATATTATTTATATATATATATTATATATATATATACACACACACACACACACTGAGTTTCAGTGACTTTCAGAGTATTTAATTAGATGCACGTGCCAAATTGTAGTTAGCAGTCCCATATTGTGAGACATTTAAATTGCTTGGGATTGTTTTCTGTTATAAACAATGCTGCCAAAGATATCCTTGGAGTTGAAATCTTGTAGAAGTACTAACAGTAGTCACAGAGGTAGTGCTGTTATTTTTGTCTGTACTTTCTTTTTTAATATAATATATATATATATATATATATATCCTTCTCACCTTTTTATGCTGTATTCACTATTCTACAACTTTAACTTCTCTCTTAGTAATAAATCCTGATAAGTTGTCCATAATGGTTCATGAGGAATACCTCGTTTTTTTGTTTTACTTTGTTTTTTCTTTAAATTTGAGATATAATTGACATATAGCAATGTATAAGTTTAGGGTGGATAGCATGGTGATTTGACTTACATACATTATGAAATGATTGTCACAGTAAATTTCATGAGCATCTGCCATCATATAGATAGAAAATAAGAGAGAGAAAATTTTTTTTTCTTGTGATGAGAATTCCTAGGTTTTACTCTCAACAACTTTCATGTATAACATATGACAGCATTAATTATATTTATGTTGTACATTCAGTTCAGTTCAGTCCAGTCGCCCAGTCGTGTCTGACTCTTTGCAACCCCATGAATCGCAGCACACCAGGCCTCCCTGTCCATCACCAACTCCCGGAGTTTACCCAAACTCATGTCCATCGAGTCAGTGATGCCATCCAGCCATCTCATCCTCTGTCATCCCCTTCTCCTCCTGTCCCCAATCCCTCCCAGCATCAGGGTCTTTTCCAATGAGTCAACTCTTTTCATGAGGTGGCCAAAGTACTGGAGTTTCAGCTTCAGCATCAGTCCTTCCAGTGAACACCCAGGACTGATCTCCTTTAGGATGGACCGGTTGGATCTCCTTGCAGTCCAAGGGACTCTCAAGAGTCTTCTCCAACACCACAGTTCAAAAGCATCAATTCTTCGGCGCTCAGCTTTCTTCACAATCCAACTCTCACATCCATACATGACCACTGGAAAAACCATAGCCTTGACTAGACGGACCTTTGTTGGCAAAGTAATGTCTCTGCTTTTTAATATGCAATCTAGGTTGGTCATAACTTTCCTTCCAAGGAGTAAGCATCTTTTAATTTCATGGCTGCAGTCACCATCTGCAGTGATTTTGGAGCCTCCCAAAGTAAAGTCAGCCACTGTTTCCACTGTTTCCCCATCTATTTGCCATGAAGTGATGGGACTGGATGCCATGATCTTAGTTTTCTGAATGTTGAGCTTTAAGCCAACTTTTTCACTCTCCTCTTATATCCCTAGTATTCATTTATTTTCTTACTGGAAGTTTCTGCCTTTAGACCACCCTCATCTAATTCCCCCTCTCCCCACCCCCAACTCTGGTAGCCACAAATCTGATCTCTTTTTCTATGACTTTGTTTGTTTTTGAAGTATAACAGACCAACAACACTGTGTTAATTCCTGTTACACAACTTGGAATTTCTGTATATTTCAAAGTGATCACCACATCGATTTACTGCCTTCACTGTATATTTGCCTTTCCTGATGAGTTTTTCCTTTCACAATCTTCATGTTTCTAGTTGTGGCCTTTTCCTTTTTCAGTTAAAGAAGTCTAACATTTCTTGTAAAGTTGATTTACTGGTGCTGAGCTTTTTTAGCTTTTGCTTGTCCATAAAGCTTTAGATCTCTCCATCAATTGTGAATGAAAACCTTGCTGGGTAGAGTATTCCTGGTTGTAGGTTTTACCCTTTCACCACTTTGAATATATCATGCCACTCCTTTCTGTCTGCAGTTTCTGCTAAAAAGTCAACTGATAGCCTTAGGGAAGTTCTTTTGTATATAACTTACTGCCTTTCCCTTGTTGTTTTTAATATTATCTCTTTATCTTTAATTTTTGCCATTTTAATTGCAGTGTGTCTTGGTGTTGTCCTCTTTGGGTTGATGTGTTTGGGATTCTGTGCTGCCTGGACTTGGATATCTGTTTGCCTTTCAAGGTTAGGGAAGTTTGCAGCTATTATCTCTGTAATTATGTTTTCTGCCACTTTCTTTCTCTCTTCTTCTGTGACCCTAATAATGTGAATATTATATGTTTGATGTTGTCCCAAAAGTCTCTTAAACTGCACTCATTTCTTCTTATTCCTTTTTCCCTGCAGCTTCAGTGATTTCCACTACTCTGTCTTCCAGCTCACTGATCTTGTTCCTGTCTCTTATCTAATCTACTGTTGATTTCAGTTATTGTGTTCTTCACCTTGGATTTGTCTTTATATTTTCCAACTTTTGTTAAAAACCTCCTACTCTGTTCATTCTTCTCCCAAGTTCTTTGAACATCTTTACAGTCATTGCCTTGAACTGTCTATTGGGTAGACTGACTTTCTCTGCTTCATTTAGTTTGTCTTCTGGGGTTTTAACTTGTTCCTTTGTTTTGAACATAATCCTCTGTTGCCTCACTTTGCCTAATTTGTTATTTTTATTTCCAGGTATCTGGTAGGTTGGTCATGTTTCGTGATCTTGGAGAAGTGGCTTTTTGTAGGAGACGTCTTGTATGTCTCACTCCCTTCTCATCACTAGAGCTGTATGCTCTAGGTGTGCTCCCCGTTTAGACTGTGTGGGTCTTTCTGTTGTGGTGGGCTGACTGCATGGCTAACCCCCTTCCAGTTGCTTACCAGGCCTTGCCTTGTGAAGGGGATGCTATTCACTGGTGAGAGGGGTCTCGTTAGGAGGCTGCTGGCTCTGGGGCCTGGGGTTCCCAGGAACTGAGTTCTGGAGTAGGTGGTTGTGGACCAGGGGTCCCAGATCCAGTGTTGGCCTATTGGTGGGCATGGCCAGTTCTTGACATGGCTGACTAAGGTGTCTCAAACAGGTGTCAATATGCTGGTAGTTCGGGCCAGTCCCCAGGGTGACTGGCTGAGGGGCCCGCAGTGTCCCAGAGCTAAGTGCTGGCTTACTTCACCTGCTGTTAGGCAGGGCTGGGGCCCAGTAGGCCCAGTGCTGGCCTGGTGGGTGGACTGTATGCTGATATGGCAGGCTGCAGGGCCGTGCTGATCCTGGGGCTGGTGCCTGCCCACTGGTGGGTAAGGCCAGGTCCTGGGGCTAGTGCCAGACACGGGTGTTCAGAGACAGGTCTTGAGCCCTCTAGTGGACGGAAGCAGTCCTGGGACAGCAGTGCACTCAGGTGGTCTTAAGGCAGCAGCCCTGCTTGTGACTGGGGCTGTATTTCTCCCCAGCTGGTTGCATCCCATTACTAGTGCTGAAAGGCTGGTGGGCAGGACTGGGTCCCAGCACTAATAAGATAAAGGCGGGATTCCAAAATGGCCCTTGCCAGCACCAGTGTCCATGGGTAGAACAAGCCCCCCACAGTGGCTCCTGCCAGCGTCTGTGTCCTCAGGGTGGGTGCCAGTTGCCTCCTGCCTCTCCAGGAGGCTCTCCAAGACCAGTCAGTGGGTCTTACCCAGGTTTCTTTCAAATTACTGCTTCTGCCCTGGGTACCAGAGCCTGTGAGATTTTGTGTGCACTCTTTAAGAGTGGAGTCTCAATTTCCCACAGTCCTCTGGATCTCCCGAAAGTAAGGCCCATTAGCTTTCAAAGCCAAATGTTCTGGGGGGCTCATCTTCCCAGTGCAGGACCCCTTCCCTGAGCCTCCCTGATGTGGGGCTCAGGTAACTCACTCCTTGGGGAGAACCTCTGCAACTCTGATTATCCTCTTGTTTGTGGGTCACACACCCAGGGGTATGAATCTTGACTATATCACATCTCTGTTCCTTTTGCTCTCTTGTTGTGGCCCCCTCTTTATTTAGTTGTAGAAGATCTTTTCTGCTAGTCTTTTGGCTTTTCTTATCAATAGTTGCTCTGTAAATAATTGTAATTTTGGGGTGTCCATGGGAGGAGATGTGCTCAGGGTCTTTCTACTCCATCATCTTGGCCACTACCTCTAAACTCCACAGTTACTTTAAGATACATGTACGGAAGTAAAATTACACAGGAATGTACATTTTAAGGCTGTTGATATATAGTGCTGTTTTGGCTAATATGCTTCAGTATGAGCAGTGTTGGAGAGTTTCTGTCTCCTTGCTTTCTTACCAACAAGGATGTCCCTTGTTTTAAAATTGTTAACAATTTGGTACAGTAGCAATAATGTCTTATTATTGTCTCTATCCAATGAAGTATGCTTTAAATGAGTATAAAAACAAATGACATTTCCCATCCTAAAATACTGGCACCAGATACCATGTGGCAAGAGCAAAGAGTTGATGTCTAACATTTCCAGAAGGAAAATGTAGTTACTTTTAATTGTTTTTGTTCAGTCACTGAGTCGTATCCAGCTCTTTGCAACCCCATGGACTGCAGTACACAAGGCTTCCATGTCCTTCACCATCTCCTGGAGCTTGCTCAAACTCATGTCCATTGAGTCTGTGATGCCACCCAACCATCGAATCCTCTGTCATCCCCTTGTCTTCCTGCCTTCAATCATTCCTAGCATCAGGGTCTTTTCCAGTGAGTCATCTCTTCACATCAGGTGGCCAAAGTATTGGAGCTTCAGCATCAGTCCTTCCAATGAGTATTCGGGGTTGATTTCCTTTAGGATTGACTGGTTTGATCTCCTTGCAGTCCAAGGGATTCTCAAGAGTCTTCTCCAACACCACAGTTCAAAACCATCAATTCTTCAGCACTCAACCTGCTTTATGGTCCAACTCTCACATCCATACATGACTACTAGAAAAGCCATAGCTTTTGACTTTTTGAGTGAACCTTAAATATTACTTATCCCACTGTCTGCAATTATCAGATGAGGAATTTGAGATCTAGAGAGTAGAATTGACTTGCTCAAGGTCACCTATTCCTTAATATCAGAACCAGGGTTCCACCCAAGGGTTCCAAGTCACACCATCTCCCCTTCTCTGATCTGCCTGGGAAATGAATGTACCTTTTTTCTCAGTTTCCAAAACTCCATCAAACTGTGGTGTTTCTGAATCTGGAAATGGTGAGCCACCTATGAAATATTCTAGATCTTGTATTTTTACTCAAATCAGAATATTTTAAAATTGTTATAAATATTTTTGTGTTTTCTTGATGACCAATCTATTGCCAAGTATTCCCATATGATTTCAGTGCCCTTGTTATGTCATGTGGCATAAGATGGTGATGAACCATCCACAGTATCAGATTATCTGGATTTTAATCCTGTATTTATGAATTCATAGCTACATAAATTAGGACAAATTACTTTAACCCTCTGTTCTTTAGTTTTCTTATATTTAAAATAGGTATAGTTGTATCTACCTCTTAGGGTTATTCAGAGTAGTCAACCAGATAATTCACATAAATTGCTTAGGACTGTCTGGAATGTTGTAAAGGTTAACTGTTATTAATAAGTTGTTTTTCAAATTGGGGCCTGAACACCTCTGAGGTGGGAGGAGGCCATCTAGGGGCATGTTGTCAGGGGTCAGTGTAAGGTGTAGCCGTGCCTAGGCGCTGTTGTCCATGGTGCTGAATCATTGTTGTGTAATTGCCCGAAGGATATTACTGCTTTATGGCTGGAGGAAGAGGCACAGGACTGTCCAGAGTCTTCTATAAACTGAATCCTGGGTTCCTAAAATGAGCCAGAAAATTGATCCTCAGGCAGTCTACAATCTAAAGATAGTATTAATAATTTTCCTAGATCTGAAATCCAGCACCGGTGCTGGAGAAAGTATGGGCTTTGCCTGAGGCATACATGGGTTTGAATAATAATGGCTCAAGCTGCCTCCAAGGAGTCTGACCCTAGATACAGTGGCATAATAATACATACCTCGAAAGATTATATTAATATGAAGAAGGCAGTATATTCTCAATAAATAGCAGCTATTGTTTAGATTGTTCTGGGAAGCAGGAGGTGGGAAGAAGGAAAAGGAGAGGACAGTTAGAGAATGGAGATGCTCAGGTAGCAGAGGAGGGACAGGAGGGTTTGTGAATCTGAGACTATTCGTGAGCCGGCTTACCACAAGTTCCTCCTGGCCCACAGGAACTTTCCAAGCTGAATGTGGTTTCATATACTTCCAAACTTGAGTGTTGTCTCTTTGGTGTGGTCTTGTTTTGGTTATTGTTAGCACACACAAGCACACAGCAAGCCACACTACCGCAGCCTCCAGGATACCCGGTATTTTTACAGCGCTGTCTTTCTAGTCCTGCCAGAGATTCATACTCCTGCTGGAGATGTCTCTTCTGTGACTACCCTATTCCTGACACATGGATGCTCTGTGGTACAAGTAGACTTTGTCATTTTCTCGCCCTCTCATGCTCTTCTGTTTGTAGAGTTTTGCCCTTCACTTGATGGTAGGAGACTCCTATTATCTGTTCTGTACCCTCTCTGGATTATATATTTGGCACAAAATGTCATAGTAGGAGTATGAAGAATAGATCCAGCTTGTAAAGAAAGGGAAATTCCATGGGGAATATATCATAACATGAGAATTTTAGGAGCTCAGCACGGTGACAGCCATCTGGCAGTCAGGGGACTCTGGCATAACTCTGTTATGTTTTTCTGCCTTGAGAAAGTAGAACTGACTGAGAGGTTCAAAGTCTGTCTGCTTTCGGGCCCCCGGAAGGAGAAGGAATAGCTCCACATCATCCAAGCTTCTCTTCTTCATCCTATCCCTTACATTAGTGTAAAGCAGTGCTTAAAAACACTGCCTTGTATCAGAATCCCTGCTGCTGCTGCTAAGTCACTTCAGTCGTGTCCGACTCTGTGTGACCCCATAGATGGCAGCCCACCAGTCTCCCCCTTCGCTGGGATTCTCCAGGCAAGAACACTGGAGTGGGTTGCCATTTCCTTCTCCAATGCATGAAAGTGAAACGTGAAAGTAAAGTTGCTCAGTCATGTCGGACTCTTAGCGACCCCATGGACTGCAGCCTACCAGGCTCCTCCATCCGTGGGATTTTCCAGGCAAGAGTATTGGAGTGGGGTGCCATTGCCTTCTCCGATCAGAATCCCTAGGGCTCTACAAAACACAAAATTGTTGGATCACCCTGAATTTCTATAGATCTGCAATGGGGTCTGTGAATTTACCAGTTGATGCTGGTACTGTTGGTATTAGGGCCACATTTTAAGAACCACTAATAGGAAATTTTACTTGCTATGACTCTCATAAAACATTATCCGAATAATTCTCAGAACAGCCCTGGAAAGATGTACTACTGCTACTGTTACTGCCATGTAGAAATGAAGAACACTGGTTTAATGTCACATGGTTGTAAGTGGTAGACCCAAGATTTGAATTCTGTTCTAATTCCATTCCCAGACTTGTGCCTAGTGCTTTGAGAAGAAGGCTCCCTGACATGAGATGTAAGTCATTTTCCCCAGGTGGTAGTTTTGTGAAGGAGGCCTCCTCTTGTACTCTTATCTCTACATCATCCCCTCAGCTCTGGAGTCCAGAATTGGACCTTGGTCTTGCTGTTTACAGCCCCATTTGTTTAGCATTTTCACTGTAGCGCATACCTACTGGCAGAGCCAAGTGAATGCTCTCCCACATTTTTGAGAAAAGTTAAAGGTGGCCCCAGAGCAAGAACAATTTTTTTTGAAGTCTCATGTTTTACCTCAAACTTCCTGCATATTTTTCACTCTTTCACATTCTCTGTTCAAGTTTTATATAGATTTTTCCCCCTCAAATAGTATTAGCTTTCCAGGTGCGTGTCTTGGTTTTTCCTCTGGCTTCTAATTTACCTTCCAGTTTGAGGCTGAGGGTTTAGGCTCTCCTTGGTGGGTTTTTTGATGGTATCAGCACTTAGATACTCAGTAGGTATTCATCCAGTGGTGTTAGGTGAAAGAAAGATCATGAGCTTTGGAACTAAACAGACTTGATTTTGAATATCAGTTCTGTCACTTACTGGTGGATGAACTTAGGAAAATCATTCTGGGGCTGTTTCTTACAGTTATAAAATATCTTCCTCTTAGGGTTTGGTGAGTGAGTATCACAGATGCAGTGTGCAAAGCACCAGATGTGTGACAGTCTATACGGGAAGGTTGCTGCCATGGCTTATATTTTAATGACTGTTTAGAATGGGAGAACAAATGAATGAATGAATGAGCCCACTTGAGCTGTGAACGCCATGGGATGTAAACACTCCACAGTCTGATAGCACAGGCAGCCCCTCAAGTAGCAGGTCTCAGCTTCTCCCAGGAGACTGCATGCCTCTCCTGGGTACCAGCCCCCTGCACCTAGACATCTCTGTTCAGCCTGACATTTTCACACCTTCCCCAGAGCAGGGCTTCTTATATTCACTCTGAGGCCACTAAGAGATGCAGAGTCCTCAAATGCAAGTCCTCCCTGAATTCTTTTGGGTAGCACGCAAATTCGAGACTTTTATTTTTGTGTATGTGTAAGAACTATATGCTGGTAATTTACTAAGTGAGTTATTAGGGATTACTCATACTTGCTATTCATGAACTCAAATTAGATCATTACCAAGTTCCCTAGGGGCTCTAATTCAGTTATCTTTGAAGTCAGGCTGCCTCTAAATGCTCAGCAATGACTGCCTCCTCACTCAGCCAGATGGTTGGATTCCTGTGACATGGAGTAAAGTCATGCTGTTACCATTGCAATGTCAGACTTGCTTTGAGTCAGTTTTGGTGTTCAGCTACCGCTCTTCTTGCTTTTTAATTAGAAATGGTAGTTCATTTAACTTCATCATTATCACATTAGTTTGTGGAGGACATTTGGTTAACCTGACAGCAGGCAGTGATACATATTTGCATCAAACATATTTTAGGCCTGTAATTTTCCAATTACTAGATTTTAAGACATGAACAAGCTTTAGTTCAAGCATGAATCATGATATTCTCTTGCTAAACAGATACATATGTAATCCAAACCCAAACGTGCCTCTTTGAGTTGTTTGGATTATTTATGAGTGCATAACTAACTACCCTAAAATGGAGTGGCCCAACTGTTATTTTATTATTCTGCATGATTCCATGCGTCAAGAACTGAGACAGGCTCAGCAGGGACAGCTCATGACTGCTCTACATCATGTCTGCTGAAGCTGTGAAATGTGAAGTGGTTTCAGGTGCTTCCTCGCAGCCAGGGTGGCTTACGTGACTGCACAGTGACTGGATGGTTTGGCTGGGATCTCACCACACAGGTTTCACTTGTAATCAGCTGGGTTTCTGGGTTCTCCTCCCTCTGTCCACATGGTTTCTCTGTGATCTCTCCAGTGCTTCCAAGAACACAGAAGTGCAAGCTGCCAGGCCTTGAAGCTTAGGCCTAACACGTGCACAACATCACTTCTACTGCACGTTAAAGCAAGTCACATGTGCAGCCCGGATTCAAGGGGTAGAGAATAAAAAGAGTATGAATGTCAGGAGGTGTGAGCCATCAGTGTAACAGACTATCACACAGGTGACATTGATTAATTCAAGCAAGTTACATAAGCCCTAACATCCTATATATTAAGCATATTAAGGTGACTATTATAAGTTTATAGATTATAGTTAAAAATTTATGGGTCATTTGTTGTGGTTGTTCAGTCACTAAGTCACATAACTCTGTGGACTGTAGACTGCCAGACTCCTCTGTCCTCCACTATCCCCTGGAGTTGGCTCAAATTCATATCCATTGAGTTGGTGATGCTATCTAACCATCTCATCCTCCACTGCCTCCTCCTCCTTTTGCCTTCAATCTTTCCCAGCATCAGGGTATTTTTATGTGGGTCATTATTTTAATATTAAAATATATACACTGATTCATGTTTCTTTTAATTATAAGTGACTCAGAACTAATATTATCAGTTTTACATCAACTAGTGTCTTTCATTCCTCTCCAGTTCTTGGTTAGCACGTAGCTCTTTTTAATTTATTTATTTTTAACTGGAGGATAACTGCTTTACAATATTGTGTTGGTCTCTGCCATACATCAACATGAATCAGCCATAGCTATACATATGTCTCCTCCCTCATGAACCCCCCTCCCACCTCCCACCCCCTGCTACACCTCTAGGTTGTCACAGAGCACCTGATTGCTCCAGGCAGATGGTCTCAGTCCAAAAAAAAAAAAAAGTTGAAAACCACTTTCCTAGTGGTCAAGAAGTGAACCCTTAGGAATCTTCTAATAACTAGAGGTATACAGTGGACAGGGCACTGTTTCAACCCTGAAGGGGCCTAGAGTCTTGCAGTAGGTAAAGACACTGCAGTGTGGTGAGTGCCACAATGGAAAAGCCCAAGGAGTTATTGGAGACCAGAGATGATATGTCCAGCCCAGTGCAAGCAATTAAAGGGAGCTTCTTAGAGAAGGTGATACTTGAACTGAACTCCAAAGGCTGTGTAGGAGTTGCAGAGTTGAAGAAGGATCAGCAAGAGCAAAAGCCCAGAGATGGTACAGCTATCAAGATCTGACTAGTGATTTTTTTGGAAGGATCTGAACCCTTCTGGGAAAAGAGAGGGGTTCATATCTTTTCAAAAAATCACTAGTTTTTAGTGAGTCTTCCCTTTAAAAAATATACTCATTGCAGTTTGTTATAAGTCATCAGACATATATAAATAATCTCCCCCAATCTGATGCTGTATTCATGAATTAATGTTATTATGAGAGCAAAGAAGAGATGAAGAGGTGTTTGTTCCTAGATAATTGTCTGTAGCTGATTCATTCGAATGAATAGAGAGACCTGGGGTGCAATTCAATACCCATTGAATTTGCTGTCTTCCTTCTGACTTGTGATTTCCATGCTGACATCTGTACAGAACAAATAGGGTTTGATCCACTATGCGAAATTGCAGAGCTAGAAAATGTGTTTGAAACCATTATTCCCACCCTCTCATTTTTAGACAAGCAACCGAGGCCAGGGGAGCTCAAGCAAGTGCTCAGAGTGGCTTAGTTGTAGGAACATAAAACACTCTTCTTCCACCCAAGCCTGACAATATCTAATCTGAGTGCTATTTAGAAGATCATATTACATTTTATTTTCTGCCAGCCAAGATGTTGAGGGTGGTAATAAGAAGATTGTTCACACTGTAAAGAGGCCCCAAGAGGGGAGTGATAGGGCAGGCTGCTGGTAGGGAAATGCCAAGAGATGTCAGCTGGAGCAAGCCCTCTTGTGTTGTAGCTGTCATCTCTGTCAAAAGGCAGACAAACAGAGGGGACTGTCATGTGGGAGCATGGTCAGCAGTGACTATCTGGAGAGTCAGGCAGTGTTTGCTGATGGAAATAAAGAATGGTGCAGCTTTACTAAAAATAGAACTACCACATAATTCAGCAATCCCAGTCCTGGGCTTATATATGGAGAAAACCATAATTTGAAAAGATACATGCACCCCAATGTTCATTGCAGCCCTGTTTACAGTTGCCAAGACATGGAAGCAACCTAGATGTCCATCAACAAATGAAAGAATAAAGATGTGATATATATACACAATGGAATATTACTCAGCAATAAAAAAGGATGAAATAATGCCATTTAGTAGCAACATGGATGGACCTAGAGATTATCATACTAAGTGAAATAAGTCAGACAGAGACAAATATCACATGATATCACTTATATGTTGAATCTAAAAAAAAAATGGTACAAATGAACTTATTTACAAAATAGAAACAGACTCAGACTTCAAGAACAAGCTTATTGTTACCAAAGGGGGAGATGTGGAGGGGGAGGGATAAATTAGGAGTTTGGGATTAACAAATATATACTGCTATGTATAAAATAAATAATCAACAAGGACCTAATGTATAGCACAGAGAACTCTACTCAATATTCTGTAATAACCTTTATGAGAAGAGAATCTGAAAAAGAATGGATATGTGTATATGTATAAAGGAATCACTTTGCTGTATAGCTGAAACTAACACAAAATTGTAAATCAACTATAATATAAAATAACATTTTAAAAAAATGTTCCAGTTTCTTCCACTAGGAAGCCAAGCACTGCGCTGCAGTGGAACAGCAGTTATAATAACAGAAGTATTTGTTGAGTTGTTGCAACATGTACCTCTTTACCTTGTTACTCCTTCTCAACTTCCTCAGAAATCTTTCCATCTGCCCTGTGCCTGCTACAGACACATTGGCTGGCCTCATAGTTCCCTGTCCATATCTGTATCACTCCTCTTACCAGCTCATGTGTTCATTATCTGTTCAGATATCTGTCTCCCATCAACTACTACAATAGGAAAATATAAATGATTTCTGTGTTCTATAGGAATACAGCTAGGAGAATAGCTTGATTTGCTAAAAAAAAGTTTTTGAAAAGCTATAGAAAGAAATGACCTTTGTATCTAGAGCCAGAGTACTGGTTTGTTAGGAGGAGGAAGGAGTGAAGGGAACTCCAGGTAGATTAAAGGCGTGGTGGGTTTGTCAGTCCATTGACTAATGTTCATGAGGCCTTGCCATGTGTCAGATATTTTGCCAGGTGCTAGGGGGACATGGTAGGTTGGTTTGGCTGTAACAGGGAGTATGTGGAGCAGGAGGTCATTGGAGTAAGGATGCGGAGATGAGCTGCACCACAGATAAAGGATCTTCTGGAATGGGCTGAAGAACCTGCCTTTTATCCTGGAAGACAAAGGAGGCCTCTAAAAGGTTTAAGGAGGTAAATGCTAGAGTCAAATTTGGTTTTAAATGCAGAGGTTATCTAGCACAGATATGAAGTGATTCACAGGATATACTGTTAAGTGAAACCAACAGTGTACAAAAAACAGTCCACAGTGTGCTACCTTTTGTATGATAGAGAAGGGGAAATAAGAAAATATCCATATATCTGCTCACTGATGTGAAAATAAACAGGAAGAATAAACTAGAAAACATAAGGATTGGGTGGGAGAAAAGATGGAAAGGAGGCGGGTGGGAACAGAGTAAAGGAAACGGGAAAGCAAGACACTGTTTTTTATATAGTTCTGACTTTTGAAACCATACTAAAAAAGAATCTGTGGGAATGGAGAAAAATCTCTACAGTGAAATACAAACAGGAATGAATGGGAGTGGGAAAGAACTAACCTGAGTAACTTTTGAAAATAGTACTTTGAGGGTATTGGCTAAAGACAAAGGAGCTGTAAATAAATCTAGAACTCTGTTTTTCACAGAGATGTGGCTAGCACTTCTGAAATTACTTTCTGTATAGTTTAGAATTGAGAAAAGTACATTGTCGATAATGGAAACAGTTTGTTGGAGAAAGGAGTTTAACAGTATGGAATGAGAGGAGGCTACAATTGACTCTGTGTAGTGTATGAGTGTGCATCTGGGGTTTTTAACATTCATAGATGGATGGAAGGATGGTTGGAAAGATAAATAGCCAGAAATGAGCTATGTGTGTATACGCGCATCTGTTTCCTAGCTCTGTAACCAATAGGGCCTAGAAGAAGTGAGACCTCAGTAGCAAAGAGCATACCTAGTACCCAAACCTTGGTTTCAAAATCCATTCTCCACTAAAAGGAATCAGGGCTCTTTTGAAAAATGACTGATTTTAGGACCAGAACTGAGGAAGTACAAGCTGAGCCTGAAATATTTTGTAGTATCAGAAAATAAAGATGTGATCAAAGAATGATAGGAATATGTCTGAAGAATAAGGAATCACTTTGAATGAGCTTGCTCTGGCCAGATCTGGGACAATTTGGACTCAAAACAAGTAATGATGGTAATGGATCATAACCCATTGAATAAAGTAAGAATCTATGAATATAAGTAAATATACATTATGTGGAAATGTAATAAGCATATTATACTTACATATTTATCATGTATATTTACATAAGCATTTTATATATCTATGGTATGTGTCGTATTTATAGTATAAAGAAAGTATAGTCTAGTATAAAAAATAAGGAAGAGAAAGCTCTATCTTACAGTATAATCCAGCTAATAAATATAGAAGCGAGGGTGGAATTAGAAATTCACTATCGTGGTAATAATTAATCCAGGAAAGAACCATCAGTGGGTGCTAAAACCATCAGTGGATAAAAGTTTGATGAGCAGTTACAAAATTACTACAACCTGGAGCAGGATATCAAGTTCAGAAATCTACAGCACAACCCAAAGAACCCAGCTGCTGGCAGCTGCTGGCTTGTTGTATTGCTCAGTGTTGTATTTGCAATAGGATGGTAACAATAATGATTTGTTTAGGTTCCAGTATGTGACAGGCATTATACCAGGTGCAGTTTGGGGGGGGGGGGTGTTTGTTCTTCGCATATATTAACTCAATCCTAATACTAATTCAGTGAGTTTTTTTTATTAGTTATTCTCATTTTTAAGATGAGGACCCCAAGGTTCAGAAAATGGAACACTTGTCTAAAGTCAAATAATTGATAAGAGGCAGAAACAGGACTCAAATCCCCTGCCTTTTGAGTTCAAGTTCCATGGTGTTCCATCATGCAGTGTGTCTCTGGGTCCTGTCAGAGCTCTGCATTTCTGAAAGTATGCAGAATGGCAAGATCAGAGAGGCATTTTTACACAAAAGCATCAGGGGATTCCTTCTTTCTTCTTACCATATTTACTAAACGTCTTGCCTCATTTTCCTTATCTAAAAATAGGGAAGGCAAAGCTTAATTTCCATGGTTGTTATGAGGATGAAATTAGATGACATATATAAAGCAACGAGCACAATGTAAAGTAAGCATCCAGCATCAGTGTTTATAGCAATTGCAATGCTGAATTCCCTTGTATGATGGAAAATTTTTCTAAAGGCCTCACTTTTGGACTGAGTTGATAGTCAGAGGCCAGATCGTAAAAAGCTTTATGTATCATGAAAAGAAGACTACGTTTTATTCTATAGGCAATAGAAACCACTGAAGAATTTTATGACTTGGAAGATGTGATTCGGTTGGCAATTTAGAGCCAAACAAGGGGAAGAAAGCAGAAGCCAAGGCAGGCAGACTGTCAGGAGGCTGTAGTCAGAGACCAGGCAGATGAGGGTCTGAGTTAACAGACCAGCTGGCATGATGGAGGTGGGGGGGAGGTGCTGAAGTGGAACACCCAGTGGACAGTCACGCTCTCAGACTGGTGCCTGGGCTTGTAGGAAAAAAAGAACGAGGAGCTCAGCCTCAAACCTCTGGCCTGGGTATTGTATTGGTTCTTCTTGGGCATGATCAGAATGCAGAGGAGGGGCAGGTTGGAGGCATGGAAAGGTGCTCATTGAGGGTAGTTTGGGACAAACAAGGAAGTCACAGTGAAGTGTGTTGAAGTGGTAGTCGCTGAGTCGTGCCCGACTCTGCGACTCCATGGACTGCAGCCCGCCAAGCTCCTCTGTCCATGGGATTTTCCAGGCAAGAATACTGCAGTGGGTTGCCATTTCCTTCTCCAGGGGATCTTCCCAACCCAGGGATCGAACCTGGGTCTCCTGTATTGCAGGCAGATTCTTTACCGACTGAGCTATGGGGGAAACCCAAAGTGCAAGCCCCGTCACAGTAGACAGTTGAATATGCAGATCTGGAGTGAAGGGAGCATGCAGGCCTGGAGGTGGCACTAGTGGTAAAGAAGCTGCCTGCAATGAAGAAGACCCGGGTTTGATCCTTGGGTCAGGAAGATCCCCTGGAGGAGGGCATGGCAACCCACTCCAGTGTTCTTGCCTAGAGAATCCCATGAACAGAGGAGCCTGATGGGCTACAGTCCATGGGGTCACAAAGAGTTGGACATGACTGAGGCAACGAGCAGCATGCCTGGGAGTTATTGAAATCATGGAGGTGGATGAAGTTCCCCAGGGAAGGGATATAGGGTGAGGATGGGGCAGTATTCAACACACAGTATTTAACAGTGGCAAAAGAAGTGGAAGGAGACTGAGGAGGAACACTTAGAAAGATGAAAGAGTTTCCAGGGGGTTGTTTTCTGCTGAGGATAAGGCCACAGAGGGTGCAAATAATTCGAGGAAGGCCTGAACGTGCCTGTTGGATTTGGCAATTGGGTCAGTGGTTTTGACCTTAAAAAAAGAACACCCAGTTATTTTAACAGCAAATGGATTTATTCAAGCATAGCAGAGGAATTGCACTTTGGAACAAGTGAGTTGTGGCAAAAGCCACAGAGAAGTCCAATATATAAAAGAGAGGAATGTTATTTTATCAAGAAAAAGGAGGAAGTTGAGAAGGGGGTGTTTTGAGCAAAAGTCCATGAGAGAAAAGTGAGAGTTCATGGTGATGACCATTACTCATTCGTTGTTGAGTTGTGGAGGTGGTCAATTTCCTTTTTTTTTTTTCAAAGAAACTATTTATTTTTCATTTATTTATTTATTTATTTTGCTTCTCTGTGTCTTAGTTGCTGCATGTAGGATCTAGTTCCCTGACTAGGGATTGAACCAAGGCCCCCTGCATTCGGAGCACAGAGTCTTAGCTACTGGACCACCAGGGAAGTCCCTGAGGTAGTCAGTTTTTTGTAGGAAATGCAATGTATATCTTTTCCTGTTGGTCTGTGCTTGATGGTTCTTTCCCATTAATACTCCTTCTGTTGGGGTCCAAAATCACTGCAGATGGTGACTGCAGCCATGAAATTAAAAGATGCTTACTTCTTGGAAGAAAAGTTATGACCAACCTAGACAGCATATTAAAAAGCAGACACTTTACATTGCCAACAAAGGTCTGTCTAGTCAAAGCTATGGTTTTTCCAGTAGTCATGTATGGATGTGAGAGTTGGACTATAAAGAAAGCTGAGGGCCAAAGAATTGATGCTTTTGAACTGTGGTGTTGGAGAAGACCCTTGAGAGCCCCTTGGACTGCAAGGAGATCCAACCAGTCCATCCTAAAGGAAATCAATCCTGAATAATCATTGGAAGGACTGATGCTGAAGCTGAAACTCCAGTACTTTGGCCACCTGATGTGAAGAACTGACTTATTTGAAAAGACCCGATGCTGGGAAAGATTGAAGGCAGGAGGAGAAGGGGATGAGAGAGGATGAGATGGTTGGATGGCATCACTGACTCAATGGACATGAGTTTGAGTAGGCTTGGGGACTTGGTGATGGACAGGGAAGCCTGGCATGCTGCAGTCCATGGGGTCGCAAAGAGATGGACACGACTGAGCGACTGAACTGAACTGTTGGAGTCTATGATTGACAATTCCTCCTATAATTGACTTCTGTGGCAATTGCATGAGAACTCCCCCTTCTGGCCTCACCGCTCCATTTTAGTGAGGGTTCCCTTAATTAAGTTTCATGACTGGAAACTAGGCAAGACCAAGTGCCCAGAAACAGAATTCAGTTGGCCAGTGGATTAAGAAGAAAATTAAACTTTTTAAGGAGAGAAACTAGAGTTTGGATGCTCCCTGATACACAAGCATCTCACTCCCTTGCCATGTATTTCTTCCTACTGTTGGTGAGCTCCGACTAATGGAAGGTCTTACAGAGGCTGTCCTTACAGAACATCTATCTTCTGCCTGCACTTTCCCTCGGCTCTAGCTCAGCCATCCAGGTCCATACCAACCAAGTCTATGTGCCACCCCAGAGAACTGTCCATTCTGCTTCCTCACTCCATCATCTCTTCCAGCCCCTTCATTCCTCAGATCCCCAGACTCGCAGACTTGCCTTCAACCCTGACTCAACAGTGGATTCTCTTTTATTAAAACTGGGTTTGATTTTTGGTAACATCAGTCTTTATTTCTTGTCCTATTTGGCTGGTGACTTTTCAACATTTTTAAACCTCAACTCAGAATAAGAGATACATGTTGCATTGTGGTAGGTGTATACATGTATGTATAACTGAAAGGAGATGCACTCTTATTTTCAATTCCATCATTCCATTCCATTCTGTGCTATTCTATATCATGTTTTTAGATGCTGGTCTTAGCCTGCCACATTAATTTCACAACCCATTAAACTGATTTAGAACTGGTGGAGCCACGAGGGGCTCAAAGGAAAAGATATTAAGTATTTGTCTGAATCCACTCCCTCCTCTCTTAGGCTGATCTGCACCAGAAAGGCAGGCCTTCCCTCTAATTATATTTTTATGGTTCTAAGAGGAAAGAGTCACTTAAGATGCCAGCCAACCTTGAGGGGGAGGGTTGGTATTTGAATTTGCAGAGTGGTTTCGTGACTCATCAGAGGAAGGTAAGCAGCTCTAATGGTGGAATTTAGAAATCAGTGGAGAAGAGATGGGCTTACCTTTCAAAACACGCCCTGTGGGCTACCGTCCCTGTGCTTTCTCATGAGACACCCGACAGCCTGGAGTATTTTCACGCCTGGAGGATGCTCTTAGGTGGCCTTACTACCACCTCTGACGAGGGACGTTTACAATTTCCCAGAGTTTAGGAGTATGGCTGCCTCTTCATCCGGGCTACCCAACCCCCACCCCAGCCATCCAGCTGTCTGGACTTGTATTTGTCCGGTCTGTATGTCCTCTTCTTCCCTGGGGTGGCATTCCCCCACTGCTTGGAAACCACTGTCTCCAATAGAGCTTTCAGCAAAGAACATTTGGGAATTTTTTTTTTTTTTAATAAGAAAAGATGACGTGTATTCTAACATTCTCATTCACAATTTCTTTTCTACTCGCCCCAGGAAGAGCAAGGATTTCTGAATATACCTTGACTACCGATAGAAGGATATTTTTGCCTGAGGAATAGCAGAGGTCTTCTCTCATCTGCTCAACGATACCTGCTGCTGCCATAGACACTTGGGTCCTCGAGAAATTTCCTGAAGGGCTTGTCTGTCACGTACCTGCAATGAGCCAGGCCCTAAGCTGGGCCACGGCTACAGCCTGGTAAACAAAACTCTCTCCCAAGCCTCAAGCGCTCACACCCAGGGAAGATGAGTGAAGATCGCTGGGTGTCCCTCACTCCAGAAGAATTTGGCCAACTGCAGAAATATGCGGAATGTGAGTAAACGGATGGACCCATCTCGGTTGGGATTTCCTCTTGGTTGGGGAGAGCATTTTTGGAGAGCAGAGTAGTGTATCATAGCAAAGCAAAGAGAATGAGATCAACTTATTATCTCCTTATAAAAATAGAATTTGTGTCTTTAAACATAAAAATGCGATTATCTTTATACTCTATAAATGATACATTCTCACCAGAGAAATCTGGACTATCCAGGGAAGAAAAATAAAAAGTAGGTTAAAAAATCACAGCTAAACGCTATGAGCATCTTGTCACACTCCCATCCTGTGTATATTGCTTTCTGTGGTCGAGTTCCTGAATATACCTTTTTCCTTTTCGGTCTTCATTTTTTTAAATAATGTAAGATTGTGTTTTCTCAGCTTGTCAAAACCTCTTTCTGGCCTACCTTTTGAAAGGCTGCAGGCTGCTTGGTTACAATGTTGCTCAGTCATTTTCTTTAATATCCTCTTGAGTTTGGACCCAAAGCCTTCTTTCAGTAAGATACAGTTTTCTGATGCCTGCCACTTCTTTCACTTTGTATTGGAAAGCCTGGGCTTTCATATGGGGCTCTCGGTTTCACTAGCTGCACCCAGGAACAATGTCAGTGCATCAGCACACAGTGGGGGCAAGGCCTACATACACTCACAGCCCACAGCTGTGCCCCCCGCAGGCCGCTCCTAGTCCTGACTGTTGACAGGAGTTGGTCCGGGCTGACCGCTTCACTCTGCACACACACAGTGCCTGTCATGATTGGGCAACGGCACTGATTTTTACAGAGCCCTTTGTCTTTCAGAGCCCTCAGCAGCACTCCTAACCCCACCCCATTTTTCTAACTCCTCTCCCTTCGCATTAATTGTACTGGTGTTTTTGTAGGTCATTCAACCTGTCACTCCTTGACCTGCCCTACAGCACTTGCCCAGGCAGATCATCCTCTGAAGTGGGGCAGCCTGCCCCGCTTCCACAGGGCACTGGTCTGGGAGTCAGTCTCTGGGATGTGACAGCCCTTAACACCCACCCCACCCTTTAGATCCCCTCCCCCACACCCCCAACCTTAGTGTCCTCTTATGCAAAATGAGAGGGTTGGACTAGATGATCTTTCCCTGTGGTCCCTCCAGGCCTAACACCCCATGATTCCATGTGATCCAGCTGTAGGACTACTGGTCTATCTCTCCCTGGTACTCTGGAGCCCAGGGCCTCTTGTATGACCACAGTAGATTTAGAAAGTCTGAAATGTATTGGCAAGGAGCAAGGAATCACCCTCCAGGGTAAGTGTTAGTCATGGGCTTCCTTGATGGCTCAGATGGTAAAGAATCTGCCTGCAATGCAGGGGGACCCGGGTTCAATCTCTGGTTTGGGAAGATTCGCTGGAGAAGGGCATGGCTACCCACTCCAGTGTTCTTGCCTGGAGAATCCCATGGACAGTAGAGCCTGGTAGGGTTTCACGGAGTTGCAAAGTTCATGGGGTTGCATAGTTCATGGGTCGCAAAGTCTGTCTCTCCCTGCTACTCTGGAGCCTGTGTCCTCTTGTATGACGACAGTAGATTTAGAGACCTCTGAAATGAATTGATAAGGAGCAAGCAACCACCCTCCAGGGTAAACTCATCTAATTCTGCCCACTCTGTGGGTCAACAAAGTATCAGGCCCTGTCAGGGAGGAAGAAGAAGCAGAGAGATAAGGCTTTGCCTGAGGAATCGGAATCTTGTTAGGGCGGCAGAAATGTACTTTGACATAAGTAGAGAACAGACTCAAGACAGCAGGGAAACCGTGCACAAAGGAGAAGGGAATTTGGAGCTGGGGGAGGCTGAAAGGAGTGGCTTAGGATGTGGCTCCGTCGGTGAAGAATCCACCTGCTGTGTGGGAGACCTGGGTTCCATCCCTTGGTCAGGAAGATCTCCTGGAGGAGGGCATGGCAACCCACTCCAGTATTCTTGCCTGGAGAATCCCCATGGACAGAGGATCCTGGCGGGCTGCAGTCCACAGGGTTGCAAAGAGTCAGACGCAGCTGAGCGACTAAGCAGAGCACACACAGGATGACAGAAAGTCTCTCACAGCTCTTAGGGCCAGAAGTCCAACATCCAGGCTCCTCCTGAGGGCTGGGAGGGAAAGATCTGTTTCCTTGGCTTATGGGTAACTGTCTTCTCCCTTTAGTTTTCACGTGGTGCTCTCCCTATGCATGTGTCTCACTGTCCAAATTTCCCTCTTTATGTGGAAAGCCTTTTTTTTAATCCTTACTTTTTAAATTTGTTTTTTATTGACATATAGTTGATTTACAATGTTGTGTTAATTTCTGCAGTACAGCAAAGTGACTCAGTTATGCATATATATACATCCATTTTTATTTTCTTTTCCATAATGATTTATCAAAGGGTATTGAATATAGTTCCCCATGTTATACGATAGGATTCTGTTGTTTATCCATCCTGTGTGTAATAGCTTACATCTGCTAATCCTAAACTCCCAGTCCATCCCTCCCCCACTTCACCTTGGCAACCACAAGTCTGTTCTCTACGTCTGGATAGAGTCATTTTGGATTGAACCCACCCTACTCTAGTAAGACCTCATCTTAACTAATTACCTCTGCCATGACCCTGTTTCCAAATAAGGTCACATTCTGAGGTACTGAGGAATTAGGACTTCAACATATAAATTTACAGGGGAGACAACTTAACTTGTAACAGAGGATTCATCTGGGTGAAGTCTGTGGAGGAAAGAGTTTAAGACGTGAATAGTAGATGGTCGGGGGAGGAGTTGAAACAGGGGGAGCAAAGGTGAAGGGGAGCAAAGGGGGAGGTTGTGCGGAGGTAAGAAGAGCTTCTGGGCCAGGTGAGGAGAAGGAGCAGGAGGATGGGGAGGCAGACAGGGGAGCGAGGGGGTAGCAGGAGGCCTGGGACCCTGCCTGTCAAGGCGTGGCCTTTGGACCGAAGTGGCAAAATGTATAGCCATGGATCTGATGGCTGAGTGCAGGGTGCTCTGGACGAGAAAGTTGCCAGGTCAGGGAGGGCAGACAAGTCCTCTGGATGAAGGATGAAATCTCTCATCTGAACTGAGGCACAGAGCTAAAATGGGGAATGTGGCAATGAACAGATGCTAATTTATGGGAAATTACTGAGGAAGTACCCTCAAAACTTGTGGAACAAAAGGAAGCCAGCAGAGATACCTCAAAGCCTGTGAATCTGTGCATAGTAAGGGACAGAGGGGTCCAGATGTGGCAAAGCCATTGTGGAGGCAGGGGGTGAAAAGAAACTCAAGTATTTGGTAGGAAGTGGCTTCTCTGTGGTCTTTTTTTCAACCATCAGCTTTATCCTTCTTGGATCCATCCTCATTTTGTCTGTGTCTCAGGACAGGACAAGGGGCTCTAGCACCATTGTTCTAACAGAAAAGAAAAACAAAAGATGTGATTCTTAGAAAATGATTAATCCTCAGAGGAAACCCTGAACAAGGCACTTCTACCAATTTTAGATGCATTCTGGCGTTTAGTCAGATTACATTGCCATAGCAACTGCTCTTCCATAACCATAAAAACAGGAGCTCTACAACAGCAGAATAGCTGAAGCGTACAGCCTGAAAATTGAGAACTTTCTCCAGTGGAGTTCTAGGTAGGAGAGGCCAAGAATTTCAGGACAAGAGGTTTTCGATATGCTCTGTTTCAAGAGCATAAACCTTGCACCTTCTCTGGTGCACTTCAGTCAGGGGAGAAGCTGTGTTAAACTACCCTTGGATATTATATATATATATACACACATATATATATTATATAATTGACAGTGGCATGGCACGCATGTGTGCTTAGTCATGTCCAACTCTTTGTGACCCTATGACGGTAGCCCACCAGGCTCCTCTGTCCATGCAATTCCCCAGGCAAGAATACTGGCATAAAAAAAAAAGAATACTGGAGTGGGTTGCCATTTCCTACTCCAGGGAATCTTCCTGACCCAGGGATGGAATAGAACCCAGGTCTCCTGCACCTCCTACATCAGCAGGTGTATTCTTTACCACTGTGCAATGTGAATTAAGAGTGCTTGTCAAAAGAATAATATGACAATAATATGACAGCTTAAGAAGTTTTTTTTGTTACGAAATAAAAACAAATGTAAAAATTTTGAAAGTGAAAAAATGAAATTTAAAGCTACTCATGATCCTATCACACTTCTCTGATGACTCAGTGGGTAAACAATTCCGCCTGCAGTGCAGGTGGCGCTAGTTTGATCCCTGGGTTGGAAAGATCCCCTGGAGGAGGAAATGACAACCCACTCCAGTATTCTTAGCCTGGAGAATTCCATGGACAGAGGAGCTTGGCGGGCTACAGTCCATGGGGTCACAAAGAGTTGAACACGACCGAGCGCACGCGCACACACACACACATGATCCTATCTCTCAGTGATAACCACAACTCATATGTTTATGTATAAATATAAATATTAAAATACATATTACACGCATATGCATATATATTTAAAAACATCTAGACTATTTTGTGTGCTGTTGTCTTCACTCTACCAATATGTTTCAGTTATCCATTGCCGTGTCAAAACAGGCTCAAAACTTGATAAGTCAAAACACCCATTTTGGTTTTGTTCCCGTGATCCTGTGACTTGGGCACCTGGAAAGGGCCCAGCAAGATGACTTGTTCCTGCTCCACAGTGTTTGGGATTGCAGCTGGGTTGCCTCACATGACCCTGTATGGCCTGTTCACTCACTTGCCGGTACCTCGGTGCTCCTCCATGGGGCCTGTTCCTCCAAGCACTTTCTCATCTTCCCTGGTGACTCAGAAGGTAAAGAATCTGCCTGCAGTGTGGGAGACCCAGGTTCAGTCCCTGGGTAGGGAAGATCCACTGGAGAAGGAAATGGCAACCCACTCTAGTATTCTTTTCTGGAGACTTCTCTGGACAGAAGCGCTTGATGGGCTACAGTCCAGGTCACAAAGAGTTGGACATGACTGAACAACTAATGCTTCAACTTTTTTTCAGGGCCTCTCCATGTGGCATCTCTTGCCAGCAGGGTTACTTGGATTTTGTACATGTGGCTCAGAGCTCCAAGATATAAAAACAGCAGCAGACCTTTTCAATACCTGGATTGAGTGCTAGACCATAACTCTGTCCACATTCCATTGCTCAAAGCAGTCACAGACCCGGGCCAGACATGATGGGGTAGAGGAATGGACTCCACATCTCATGGGACAGTGGTTCACATAGTGGGGAGGAAAACTGACAGCAGCCATCTCTGGGCACTGCCTAGCACACAACGTGTCATGATGCATTTCCGAATCACCCAGTACTTTTCAGAAGCATGGTTTTTAGTGGTTATAGAGATTTCTTTTGAGTGCACATACATTATTTTATTTAACCAAATTACTAGCTGTGATCTTGCCTGTGTGCTCGTCACTTCAGTCATGTCTGACTCTTTGCAACCCCATGGACTGTAGCCCATGAAGCTCCACTGTCCATGGGATTCTCCAGGCAAGAATGCTGAAGTGGGTTGCCATTTCCTACTCCAGGGGATCTTCCTGACCCGGGGATTGAACCTACGTCTCCTGCGTCTCCTGCCTTGGCAAGCAGATTCTTTACCACTGAGTCTCTGGAGAAGCCCAACTGTGATCTTAGGATGTATTAATAGACTCATAATTTCTAATAAGGCAAATAAATATCTACATTCTCTCCTACCCTTATCAGGCCTCTCTAGAGAACTGGATTTATTTCTGGGCAGCACAGTTTACTACAGTTTACAATGGACAAAGCAGAACTTGTTGAGAAGTGCCCATGGCACGGTGAGGCGCCTCAGGGCCTAGTTATGAAGAAATAGAGGAAAACACTATGTATATTTGCTGGAAAGGGAGAGACTCAGGGAAGAGTGAGGGAGCACTAGTTGTGTTAAAAATAGCCACAGTACTATTGTGGGGAAAAGGTGTAAAGTTAATAGTGAACGGCTTTAAGAAGTAGCTTTAGGACAGATTGGAGGAAATCATCAGAAGAAAGACTTTAAGGGATACATTGCTTCCTAATGATCAAACCTGTCTAAGATGGAACAGAAGGGACTCAAAACCACTGTTTCCTTTTGCTACAACTGTCTGGGCAGAGTTGGCCGAGACATTAGAGAGATTGGAGCTTCAGATGTCTGGTTGATTAAATGACCTTCATTAGCCCTTTCAATACTTAGTTTCTATGTTTAAACAGGTTTCTTTTTCAACTTTGGAGAGCATGAGCATATGGAAATGCCTCCTACTGACCCTCCTAACAACTTCAGAAATGTAATTGGCTTATTGTCCTGATCCTGTTATTTGGGGGGAAGGTTTTTTCCCTCATTTTTTCCCCATGATTTACCAAGGACAGAAATTATCATCTTATTCATAAAGCAAAAAAGCAAAAAAATCCTGATAAAACATCCATTTTCGCCTTTAATTCTCTAAGAAATGAAGCCAAACATTTCCTACATCAGTTAGTGGTTGCTTGATTTTTTAGACCTTTTAAAGCTAGAAGAGATCTTAGCCATGATCAAATCCAACTACCATCCATTTTACAAATGAGAACACTAAATTTAGAAGAGCTCAGTGACTTCCCTAAAGTCACGCAGAAAATCAGTGGCAGAATAAGAATTAGAACCAATGTTTTCAATTTGAGGTCAAGTTTAATTTGTTTCATTTTCAGTTCCAACAAACTAAACAGAATCTACTCATTGGAGCTCAACTTTCAGCCATACACTGATAAAGAATATATATATGTATATATATATAATATTAATATATATTTAATAGAACACAATTTTTAATAAATTTTTGCCAAAGATTTTATTTAGCTCAATTAGTGGAGGGGCCAGTAAGACATTAAAGTTGAGAAGTAAGATATGGTCCCTGGATGGATACAGATCAAATCCATAAATTCCTAGTTAGGCAATTTCATAAATAAATGGAAGAATGAGATTGCTTTGTTGTTGTTCAGTCGCTCAGTCATGTCCAACTCTTTGTGACCCTGTGGACTGCAGCATGCCAGGGTTCCCTGTCCTTCACTATCTCCCAGAGTTTGCTCTAACTCATGTCCATTGAGTCGATGATGCCATCCAACCATCTCATCCTCTGTCGTCCCCTTCTTCTCCTGTTCAAAATCTCTCCCAGCATCAGGGTCTTTTCCAATTAAGATTACTTGGTCAGATACAAAACTGTTTATAGGACAATAAACCCTAATCGTTCGGGTTATCTGTTTCACAGAAGTTCTGTGCATCTCTGCTGGAAAAAAAAAAAATCTGTAAGTTAATATGTAACTTCACTAAGTCTGGGACATTTAATATGTTTTAATCAATAGTAAATAGTGAGCAGAACTAAGTACCTTCATTAAACAGTCCTTAGATAGCCTTTGTTCCATATGACATTGAAAAGATGTCTTGACCACTTATTTTTCTTATTTCTGAGTTTTAGGAAATTTTTAAAATAATAGTGACATACAAAGAAATAGAGACAAAACTGGGATTTACTTCAGTACCCTTCTAAGGCTCTGAGATGAGACACCATGCCCTCCCCCCTTTATGTTTCTATTCTATTTAGGTCTTGACAGAAGAATCTGAAGGTCTTTTCCCCCTATATTCTTCCTTCCATAACCGCAGGATAGTGGGAATAAATGAGAAGAAAGGGAGCCCCAGGCAGGATTTCTGGGCAGGAAAGCTCAACCACCATGCTGGTTCCCAGGTTCCAACAGATAATCGGGGTACTCGGTGTTGGGTAGCCCTGATAGACTCTTCCTTCCTGAACAAAAATTTTCAATACATTTTTAAAAGATTGAATCAGTAAATTGTGCTATTCAGAAGTATATTTCAGTAGAATCAAATTAAGGCAAAGTTTTTTTACTTTAAGATGTAGGGAATCTATAGCTCAAAATTCAAACCTGTCGGTGTAATATAGGAGTCAGAGAAAATGTTTAGGGCTAATTTGTAGAACAATGAAGGCTGTAAGTAAGCTTTCTTGAAACTTTGCTATTTATATTGCCCAGTAGAGTGAGATTTAATCAAACGTTCATGGAAGCCCGGGCCCATAAAGGGTCATGTCTAGGTACTTCCATCTTGAAAGGGATAATCACAGCTATTTCTCACCCACATCTCTTTTGGTACAACTGGCCTTCTTTTCATTATTAATGACTAGAACTCTGCCCACAAGCAGTCACAGAAGCTATGGATAGGGAGAGACTTCACTGAAACAGTGGCTCTCAAATTTGAATGTGCACATAAATCTTTGTTGTTGTTCAGTTGCTAAGTCATGTCCAACTCTTTGCCACCCCATGGACACCAGGCTTCCCTATCCTTCTCTGTCTCCCAGAGATTGCTCAAACTCATGTCCATTGAATCGATGATGCCATCCAACCATCATCCTCTGTTGCCCCCTTTTCTTCCTGCCCTCAATCTTTCCCAGCATCCCAGGGTCTTTTCTAATGAGTCAGCTCTTCACATTTGGTGGCCAAAGTATTGGAGTTTCAGCTTCAACATCAGTCCTTCCAATGAATATTCAGGATTGATTTCCTATAGGATGGACTGGTTGGATCTCTTTGCTGTCCTTAGGATTCTCAAGAGTCTTTTCTAGCACCACAGTTTGAAAGCATCAGTTCTTCGGTGCTCAGCCTTCTTTATGATCCAATCTCACATCCATACGTGACTACTGGAAACGATAGCTTTGACTGTATGGACCTTTGATGGCAAAGTGATACCTCTGCTTTTTAACATGCTGTGTAGGTTTGTCATAGCTTTTCTTCCAAGGAGCAAGCGTCTTTTAATTTCATGGCTGCAGTCACCGTCCATAGTGATTGTGGAGCCCTTGGATTCTGTTAAAATGCAGATTCTGAATCAGTAAGTCTGGACTTGTTCTGAGATTCTGTCTTTCTAATAAGCTCCCAGGTGATGCTGATACTGCTGGTCCAGGGATCACACTTTTAGTTGCAAGAAGGTAACTATTCCTGCATTCCTCCACCTATGACTGATGAGGCCAAATTATTTGGAGAAAAAGTGGGAAATCTTGCTAGCAATGCAAATTCTACTTATATAAAAAACCATACCAGTCATTCAGGTCATTTATGATAAATCAGAAAGTCTTAGTATCCTGAGGAGGGTTTTCTTTACATTGAAGCAGTGGGAATTTTGGCTGATAAAGTGTTTGTCTCTTATTCTATATATAACCTTCAGAAGTGCAACAGAACCTTCACTTCCATGGGTTTACCCAAGTAGTTAGCTTGGTGGGCCCCAGTGGCCCTCAGCCTTAGCTGCAAATTGGAAATACCTAGAAGGCTTTAAATGATTGTGATGTCCTGCCCACAAACCCCACATCTCTGGACCATTTAATTATCACCTGTAGGCATGAGACCCAGGCATCAGGGATGTTTGAAGCTCCCCAGGTCATTTCAACATGCAGCCAGGATTGAGAACCACTAGTCTACCTTTTCTCCCTGTGGCTCTGGGATTATAGGACATATGGAACAAGCATGACAAGCCCAATCCCTTTTCTAGCCCTCATTTATTCCATAAACTTTTATTGAACATCAGTTTTGTATCAGGCAGTGGGCTACATGCTGAGGAGAAGCAGGACAGGAAAAGAAGCGTAACTGGGAGAATGGGCCCATGCTTATGATGCTGCACTTCCTACACCTGCTTCCCACATTCCGCCCCAGGGCCTGACTCATCCTGGCTGCAAAGGTAGGCCTTTTGAAGCGGTGCTGCTGACCTGGAATCTCTGTACTGACATCATCTTCCTCCTTTGGACCCTTGGAAAACCCTATTCTTGCTTTTGTGCATCTTACTGTGTTCCTGAGTTTCTGAGTACTTATAAAACTTACTCATGCATCCCAGGCCTCACTGGAAGAAGGAAAATCTAGGGTTTTCCCCTTCATGCTTCAGCTTTCCCTTCTCCCTCTTTCTGTGTCTGTTCTTCCCCGGGTTGAGAGTCATTTATTATCTTGCCGGTCTGTGGAATATGTTCCTCTGGGCTCAGCATCAGTTTGTGTGTGTGTGTTGTGACAGACAAGCCTTACTAGTCAGATGCAAATAGACAGGTTGCTTCAGGTCTGCTCGAGCAAACTGAGGTCCTTGGGCCTACATAATTGGTGTCTCCCAAGTCCTTCCTTGAAATGCAGAATCTCAGGCAGTGATCCAGATCTACTGAATCAGAATCTGTGTTTAAACCTTCTTGTTGTTCAGTCTCTCCGTCATGTCTGACTCTTTTTGACCCCGTGGACTGCGGCACACCAGGCTTCCCTGAGCTTCACTATCTCCCAGAGTTTGCTCAAACTTCTGTCCATTGAGTCAGTGACGCTATCCAATGTTCTCATCCTCTGCCACCCCCTTCTCCTCCTGTCCTCAATCTTTCTCAGAATCAGGGTCTTTTCCAGCGAGTCGGCTCTTCACATCAGATGGCCAAAGTATTGGAGCTTCAGCTAACCTTATCCCCAGGCAGTCCAATTGTATGGATTGAGAACTTCAAAGAATGAAGAGTTATCATGTCCCTTAGATTTTCACTCTCTTCTATGGGTTTTCAGTTTCTCTTTTTAAAATGTTGCTTTATAGTTATTTCCAAGTTTAATGGAAACTTGATCAGTGTCTGATTAGTGTCATCAGGCTCCTAACTAGAAGATGGCCCCTAAACGCTGGGTCCCGGTTCAGGCAGCACAGCTCACATTCTGCTGTGAACACTGAAGCTCCAGTTGGGTCTGTTTGTTCAAACAGGGGACATCCCTGTCCCACACAAACATGGTGTCAGAGATGCCTATGAGTAGGGCCAGATTCTCTCCTTAAAGAGGCTTTGAATTTGCTCAAACACTAGGAACAAGTGGTTGGTTAAGATCCCAGAATTCTTGGCATTAAGAAACAACTTTTGACTGAAACTTCTTAAAGCAGTTGTTACGGCTAGCAACCTTGATCACAGCAAAGAGCCTTCTAAACTTCTGATTTCAGGTAAAACTGGGTACTGATGGTCCTGCCATAGTGAGTTAATATAAAATGTGTTCCTCCGTTGCCAACAGCTGAGTAAGCTGACTTGTTGGGTGGAGCTCTTTAGTGTTGTCCATTTAAACAATAAGGAATATTAGCCAAGCACATTTTTAGATTTTTAACATAATTATAATCTTTTTTTCCCTTTTGCAATGGTTATCTAACATTTTCAGCAGCATTCTAATGTATTATTATTTTTAATAATAAAACCACATTATAGAACAGTGGTTTCTCAACTTTGACTATATGTTTGAACATGCAGAAGCTTTTAAATTATACTGATGCTTGAGTTCCCCCAGAGATGTTGATTTAATTGGTCTGGGGTGAGGCCTGGGATTCAATGTGCTTAGGGATCCTCAGGTGATTTTAACATGCAGCCTGACTTGAGAGCTATTGTCATGGAGAAAGGGCATTACCTTCTGATTTACTTGTATTCGTGTATTACAACTGTGTTACACTATTAGATGTGTTACACTATTAGATGTGTTAAAAATAAGAGTGACTCACTCACTAGCTCTGTGTCTTTGAAAGAATCATTTAATTTCCATACACTTCAGTTTCTTCTTCTCTAAAATAGGGGTGACTTATCTGAAGGGTTATATTGTGGACATTTAAATAAAATGCATGAAGTGACTAGGACAGTGCTTAGCACATAGCAGGTACTTAAATAGGAGTTGTTATAGAAAAGAACTGTGGACATGGCCCTGCTTTGCACTCTCAGAAATGGAGCTCTGTCTCATGAGTCTGAGGGGGTCTTACAGCACAGGCTTGGATGGGGCAGTCTCTACTGAAGCTGTGCTTTCGTAGCCTCAGGTACAAGTGGCACCTGAAGTAAGATCAAGGAATGCTATGAAGAAGCCCCTCATGGTTCTTAACTATCTTCAGACAAACAAGATGGCGCAGTGCCCACTTATTCCTCAGGGAAAGAGAAACCCAGCCCTGAAATCTGTTGAGAAGAAAACAGATGAAGTATCAAAGGACCGCCAAAGAGAAAGTAATGGGTCTCAAGTTTGAGAATTAGATTGTTTCCCTTTTTTGTTTTTGTTTTTTTAAATGGAATTGTTTCCCTTTCACAAAAAAAAAAAAAAAGGAATTGTTTGATGCTCTGAACTCATAAAAACCTATAAAGGAAATTAATGTAAATGTGTGGTGAGAAACGCCTCTTGTGGAAATCCAGGAGCCAGCAATCTCTTGGATTGCTTTTTTCTATGTAATTTGAGGCTAATGGTCAAAGAATGAAAATGCTTCTATCTGTTTACTTGAATGTGTACATATGATGAATACATGTGTATATGTGTTTACATGTAAGACAAATATATACACTTATGCATATATAGGAGCTTCCTTTGCAGCTCAGTCAGTAAAGAATCTGCCTGTAATGCAGGAGACCTGGGTTCAATTCCTAGGTCAGGAATATCCCCTGGAGAAGGAAATGGCAACCCACTCCAGCATTCTTGCCTGGAGAATCCCCATGGACAGAGGAGCCTGGCAGGCTACAGTCCAAGGGGTCGCAAGAGTCAGACACGACTTCGCGACTAAACCACCACCACCACATGCATATATAAATTTGCCTATCATACATTTAAGGATAAAGCAGGATTAGCTCAATAGCAGTTGAGAACCAAACAGTTTCTGTGAGAATGAACTGGGGAATCTCTAAAGTGTGGCAATGACATGAAGAATTCAAGTGAAATCACTCCCTTGGTTCTCAATCAAAATGTTGTCTCTATGTTACTTTTGCAGAAGCCACACCAGGAAGACTCAGGCTCCAAATTTTTCATTTTTTAAAAAATGTGGCTACTCTGGCTAAGCTGAAAATCTCCCATTGAAATTGATTCCTAAATATAGTGTTTTCCCCAAATATTTAAGCTACTCATAGAGTAATTTGAATATAATGTATATGTGCCCTTAACTGAAATCTGACCGAATACTAATCTCTCTTCCATTCTGTTGCCTGAGTGACTTTTAAAAAACAGACCTGGTTCTGCTACTTTACTAAAAAAGTTTTTAACAATTTGAAATCAGTGTCCTTAAGTTGGCATTCAGTACCCCCCCCCCACAAATCTGGCTCTGACTACTCTCTGGTTCTAACTTTGCCTAAAGATCCTGTGATGCTCATCTATCTCCGTATCTTAGTTCACCCTGTCTCTTCTAATACCCTGCCTTCTTCACGTCTGCCTTTCAAAACCTTACTTATTTTTTATAGCCCATCTCAAATGCTACCTCCTTCATAGGCCATCCCCAGTCCCCACCCTAACCCTACTCTCATCCTAGTTTTACTTCTTCCCTGTTCATTTTGCTTCTTACCCACTCCATGCTTCCTTGAGCTTCATATCATTGTCGCAGCATTAATTACATATTGCCTTGTGTTAGCAAATGTTTGGGAAGTACTAGTGAACAGTGCTTAAGGAAAAGTAATATAGACTTTTGAGCCATACTAGACCTGAGTCAAAACCGTGACTCTTAGGTAAGTCACTTAACTTTTCTAAATTTCAGTTTTCTTCATCTGTCAACTGAAGAAAATATTACCAAATTTGCACAGATTGGTAGCAGAGAGTATATAAGAATGTGTAGTAAAGGTCTTTAATAAGGCATAACTATTATTACCACAGTTATTCAGATCCTGTCCCCAACTAGTTCATCATAGTACCTAGCAGCATCTTACCCTCCTTAGTATTTTCTAAATTGAGTGGAAGCAGCCCAAACTGATGGCATCTGGTGCCTGGATCTCACTGAGCTATTTGTTTTCCAACATCTGTTTTGAATTTCAGAGAGAAATGTCCATTTTTAGGCAACAGCAGCATTTTCCTGTGGCATTTCAATTTGTCTCAATCCTGAAATGATTATGGCTTGTGCTTGATTGAATCCAAGTCAGCAAAGTCATGAAGAACAGCCCACAGCATATCTACTTTACATGGGCCTAAGAGAGCATAACCGTCTATACGATGAGCCCAAATACCAAGGAATCCTATGTCAGTGTTAAATAACATTGCCCTTGGTTTAGATGCTTAAATTGTGGCAGTAATGGAACTTGAGAAGCTCTTACTTATTCACAATACTGTGAGATAGGGAGAGCAGAGAAATTCTGATTTTCTTTGATGTCTAGAGTACTGGTAACTACACAGGATGCATTCAGGATGTGTTTATAATGACAATTATTGATTATCTTTTCTTGACTCCAAAGTCCCTTATAAAAGAAAAGCCACCATTTTCTCTTATAGTTTCTAAATGACTTCCTATGGAAAGCAGAATTTTTCTCAACTACCATGTGTATGAAGCCTGTCTCTGTTTCAGCACCAAGGACAGAACCTTGCCAGGCTTGATGCCCACCCATCCATTTAATTAACATTTTAAATGCTTTAAAATTTCTGCTCAGATGTTTATTTGATCATCTAATGTATTATTCTTCTGAGCACTAATAATGTGTCAGTACTTGGTATGATATACAAAGACTTACAGCTCTGAAGGTAGAACCAGGCAGAAGATGGGCAAGTTAATAACTATAACACTATATGACAAGTGCTGTTACAGAGTTATGTACAAGTCATGTGGCAGCCAGGGGAGGGAGTGATTAACTGACTAGTAAAATAAGGCTTTTCAAAGGAGTCAGCATTTCAGCTGGCTACTGAGAATTGAGTGAAGTTTGCTACGCAGAAAAGAGACTCCATGAAAGAGTACACAGTGTGTTCAGAAATTTCTAGAAATGTAATTTGACATGGCTGAAAAATAGAGTGAATGAATGGTTAGAGTAAGAGATAAGGAGTAGGCTGTATCAGATCACCAAGTACTTGTATACCAGCAAAGGGGGTTAAGCTTTATTCTGGGAAATTAAGAACCATTTAAGGGTTTTGAGCAGAGACATGATCTAATCAGATTTGTGTTTTAGAAAGATAGTTCATACAGCAAGAGTGAAAATGTACTAAAAAAAACAAAAAAAAAAACTGAGAGGGCAGAAAGGCAGAGAAAAGGGACATTACTCCATGTGGTTCTGGAAATGAGGGGCTGCTCCATCTTAACCAGCATTACACATGAAGGATTGACTTGGCCTAGCTCCCACTTGCTGTTCACCAATTGTTTTACATATGGATTATGTCTTTCCAGATTCTTCCAAGAAGATAAAGTATGTCTTGGCTGAATTTAATGAGGGTGGGAGCCTCAAACAATATGGCCCACATGAGGTAAGAACATTTTCATTTCAAGCCTTTAAAAACCCCATGTTCTAGCTTTTCCATAATTTGTTCCTCTGTTCGAAGTTTAGCTCACTGTGAAGAATTTGCTTCTCAACATATTTTCTCCCAAGTTTCAAGTGAGCCATTGGTGCTACCTGGAATTATATGTTCCCCAAGTCCATTCCCTGATGGCTCAGATGGTAAAGCGTCTGCCTACAATGCGGGAGACTGAGTTCAATCCCTGGGTCAGGAAGATCCCCTGGAGAATGAAATGGCAACCCACTCCAGTACTCTTGCCTGGAAAATCACATGGATGGAGGCATCTGGTAGGCTACAGTCCATGGGGTCACAACGAGTTGGACACGATTGAGCACCTTCACTCTCTCACAACTTCACAAGTCTGTTCACCCTTTCAGTGTCTCTTCTCTCCTCAAATCTCTTATCCTCCTCCCCTCCTCAATTCCCAGTCATCAACTGTTTTCTACTCCACTGAGAAAATAGAAACAATCAGAAGAACTCATCCCCAAGATCCCCACCTTATGCGCCCACCTAGCTGTACCATTTCTCCTGTAATTGGGTTAACTGTCCATGCTCTGATCTCATTTCAGCCTCACTTGTGCACTCAATCCCATCCTCTTTGGTCCATTGACAGACCTTGCTTTAGCAATATATTTCTCTCTCCCTCTCACTCTGCCTCTTCCCATCGGTTTTCTCTATGTATTAGAGCTATCTCATCAACAAATAAACATACTACTATTTCTCCTATATTTAAAAAAAAAAAATTCCTCTGACTCCACTTCTCCCTCTAGCTACCAATTCATCTCTCTCTCCTATCCTTTATCGCAAGTAAGCTGTTCAAAAGATGTGTCTATACTCATTGCTTCCAATTTCTCTTTTTCCCACTTTTCTGAAAGCTCTTCAATCAGCATGTAACCCCCACTCCTCCACTAAAACCACTAGATGAGACAGCCAAGAACCTCCATGTAGCTATACTCAAGTCATTTTACTCAACAGCATTGGACATGATTGGTCAAATCCTCCTCTGCTTTCTTCACTTGGTTTTCAGGATACTACACTCTCCTGATTTTTCTCTTACCCCTTTACTTGACATTTCCACTTAAAAATCAAACAGGAATATGAAACTTAACATAAGCTAACTGAGCTTTTTCATCTTCCTCTTATAGAGACTGTTTTTCCAGCAGTCTTTCCCATTTCAGTAAATGACAGCTGCACATTTCAAGTTATTCAACCTAAAACTATGGAGTCATCATTGACTTTTTTCTTTTCTGCTTTCCTCACATCTCATGGCTAATTTATCAGCAACCTCCATCACTTCTACCTTCAAAATACATCCAGATTCCAGACACATCCCACTACATGCTCTGCTACCACCCTGACCTGAGTCACCACCATGTTTTGCCCAGATCACTGCAGTAGTCTCCTCATTGGGCTCCCTGGTTTTGCTCTTGACCTTGAAAATCTATTCTTCACACACATACTGAGCAGTCTGTTAAACTGAAGTCAGATCATATCACTGCTCTGTTCTGCAATCTCTTATGGTCTGCCCACCTGCTACTAGAGTCAAAAATCAAGATCATTACAATCTGCACCCCCATCCTACTCTCAGACCTCATCTCCTGCTAATCTTCTTCTCATTTTTCCCATCCTTATTAGCCTCTGATGCCATCAAACAAGTCAAGGTTGCTTTAACCTTAATATCTGTGCCCTTGCTCTGGCCTCTTCCTGCTGTGTTCCTCCCCTAGCTATTCATATCATTCATTCCTTCACCTCCTGCAAGTGTTTGCTCAAATCACCTTCTCAGTGGATGTCACATTCTCTATCTAAAATGTTAAGCCCTCTTTCCTAACACTTCATATCTTTTGCTCTGCTTATTTTCCTCCTTTGTGCTTCTCACCATCTGTCACACTATATAACTTAATTATTTATTTGTCTATCTCTTCCATTGGAATATTTTTGTTCACTGCTATGTCCTCAGTGCCCAGAAGAGTATCTGGCTCATAGCAGGCACCCAACAAACATTTGTTGAATGAATAAATGTATGCAAGATTCAGCTCATGTAAAGTTTTCTGAGAGTCCAGGCACTGTGCTGGACACTGTAGAAGACATAAAGATGAGGAAGCACAGTTTCTGGCCTCCCTCCAGAACTTACTTCCTACCAGCAGGGCCAAGTTTGAGAGCCATGACCCTGGAGTCACAGGGTCTTAGTTTAGGCTCCTACCTTTGCTGCAAACCAGCAATGAGACCTTGAATATTTCACCTGTTTGAGCCTCCGTTTCTTTATCTGTGAACTGAAGATAATAACAATCGAAAAGAAAGACCTTGAAGTTTGCAGATGAGTGAACCACATAAGATGATTTCTGAAAAATGTCTAAGACTTTAAGGACACTGAAAATAGTGCCTATTATTATTCCCCTTCTGTTCCCTTTCCCCAGAATCTTTTAAACTCAACTCCCTCTTCCCTGGTCCTGGGTCTTTTTATGAGGGCTAATTGCAGAAAAGCTACTGCTCATCAGGACAAACTTGGGAGGAGGCTGGCCACTTATTTACTCATATTGTCATCCTTTCAATAGACCTTGAGTCAGTTCCTTCTCTGCTGGGTCCTAGGAGAGAATCAACAGAGCCCATACCCTAGGGGTACACCTGAGAGGTGTTTTGGATAAAACGCACCAATCACCTGAGAGTGAAGCAGAAGGAAGATTGACCGAACAGGGACCAGACTGAAAATGCAGTTTCAAAGAACATTCCTGAGGACAAACCATGTAGAAAGGATGCCAAAGGCAGCAAAGAACTTGCAGCCCCCCAGTTGCCACCCCCACCTCCAAAAACATCAGAACAAAGACCAACAGGGGATGCTAATCAGCCTGTCCGCCCTGAGGCTGACAAGTAGGAGGGAACAGTTTAGGCAGGGCTGCAGAGGGTGTGAAGGCCATAGGAGCTTACAGAAGCAGGGAGCAGCTTGGCTGCTATGAGCTTGCTGCCACCCCCGCCTCCACTGGGCTGGCCCCCCGCTCTTTATATCCTAGCATTGCTGTGTCCCAGGGGAGCTCCATCATTCTGATTTCATTCTCTCTCACAGTGTGGCTGGCTTCAAGTAGGTATAATGTGCCAGCACGGGGTTCAGAAACAACAAGGGTTTAAATTCTCTTGAGCTTGATGGCTTACTGCTGCTAAAATGTCTCAATGAGCAATGAGTTAGCTGTTGGAAGGGGCAGGTTGCTTAGGAAAGTGAGGCCAGAAAGAAAAGTTTGTAGAGTGGCTGCCGGCGGCATGTGGCCGTGACAAGAGTACCCTTGCTGGCTGGCACCGCGTGATTCTCTGGAGAAGAGAGTGCCACTGAAGACTCGAGAAAGTAGACAGAAACAGTGAAGCCAAAAAGGTAGGGGGACCTGGTAGCATCTTAGCACAAAACAAAGCTCTGCTTCTTGCTTTATGACTTTAGCAAGTTATGTTTCCAGAATTTTTTTTTTCATCCACCACATGATAGTAACAATACCATCTCATATTGTTGTTTTTTGTTTTGTTTTGTTTTGTTTTTGTTGTTGTTGTTTTACGTAGAAGAGGTAGCTTTTTTTTATTTTTAGGATAGCTCAGTTTTTATAGAATGAATGTTACCCCCCCCTTAAGTCACCACATACTTAAGCAAGACAGTGATCAACAGACTCTTCGTCTCATTCTCCTTCCTTTTTAGCCTGTGGAGGAATTAACAATTGCCTAGCTAGTTTCCACATGAAAGTCACACTTTCTGGGGAAAAAGAAAAAAAAAAGTCTGAACAATGGCAGTGTCTAAGATGTTACTCAGGGTTCTGAGAATTGCCAGTATGATGCATAGTGGTTGGTTATCTGCTTTGGGCAACATACCATCCACTTCCTACCCATCACACAATAACCAGGCAGCTACCTTGTCTGTGCTCATAAAGAACTTATTCTTTTGCAACCCAGATGTCACTGAGAGAGGCCCCTAGTCACATCTCCTTGCCTGCTGAACTTGAGGTGCTTAGAGGGGCTGGCAGGGAGCAGGATGTCAGTACCGGGGCCTGGACAGATACAATGGCAGGAGCACTGGACCAGGAGTCAGAAGATGAGGCTTCTGGTTTCACTTTGCTGTGAACTGGCTGAGGCAGATTAACTTCCAGAGTCTTGGTGATATGAGGAGATGAAGTCCACTCTGAGCTCTTCTGATGTGAATATTCTGTGTTTCTGGGCTTGTTTTATACCACTCTGTTCCCCAGGATAGGGCCATAAATGATTGAACATGTGCTCAATCATAACTGTTTTCTAAGTTCTAACAGTTTGTCAGTTTTTCTTCTATGGCACTCACCACTGTTGACCCTGTATTAGAATTATTTCAGTACCTTTACCACTGAGTCTCTTAAAAGTGTGGACTCATGCCTAACTCACCACTGTGTTCCTCATTGGCGCCCAGCACTGCGTCTTGTACCTGGGAGACTCAGTACATATATATTGATTGAAGAGACCCCACAGTAATTGATGACAGCAAGTGTACCAACTAGAAACCCAACATCCATTAAAATACTATCAGGAAATACCATGATAGGTGGTGTGGCGGATACAAAGATGATATAAGACAAAGCCCTACCTTTTAGTGTGTGTGTCATGAACAACTGTATATTGAGAGGGTAGCAATGTGAGTGTCCCAAGTCAGGAACCAAGGTGGAAAAGTAGAGCAATTCAGGCACAGGAGATCATACTAGGCTTTCTGGAAGAGGTGGCATCTGAGTTGGGCCAAGAAAGCAGTTCATGTAAGTACATGAAAGTCTGACCAGGAAAGAACACAGAGATAAGTGTGTAGAGGTACACATAGAGAATCATAGGAGAAAAGACCAGAATGGTCTCCGAGCTTGATGTAGCTACAAACCTAGGCTGGAATGGGATTATAGTAGGGCTTTGAATCCCAAAGGACTCAAGGAGTGAACTGATCCATTGGACTGCAGCAATGCTGCATATTAGATCTTCTATTTACATCGATTTTTTTTTCTAATTTCTTTGTTTTTTATAATGTATAGTAGAGGAGCACAGTAACACATGTATACAATGTGTAAGTGAAGATAAATGGAAGTGTATGTTTGAAAATCTTAACAGAAGGGCATATGATTTTAAAAGTTTGGAGACAAATGATCTCAACTCTCCCATGGGTAATTAGAGGCCAAGGAAAGTTTTTTAGTTGGGAAGCAATCTGATAAGAATTGAGCTTTGGGAAGACATACAGATGGCTAACAAACACATGAAAAGATTCTCAGCATCACTCATTATCAGAGAAATGCAAATCAAAACCACAACGAGGTACCATTACACGCCAGTCAGGATGGCTGCTATCCAAAAGTCTATAAGCAGTAAATGCTGGAGAGGGTGTGGAGAAAAGGGAACTCTCTTACCCTGTTGGTGGGAATGCAAACTAGTACAGCCACTATGGAGGACAGTGTGGAGATTGCTTAAAAAACTGGAAATAGAACTGCCATATGACCCAGCAATCCCACTGCTGGGCATACACACCAAGGAAACCAGATCTGAAAGTGACACATGCCCTCCAATGTTCATCGCAGCGCTGTTTATAATAGCCAGGACATGGAAGCAACCTAGATGCCCATCAGCAGACGAATGGATAAGAAAGCTGTGGTACATATACACTATGGAATATTACTCAGCCATTAAAAAGAATTCATTTGAATCAGCTCTAATGAGATGGATGAAATGGAGCCCATTATACAGAGTGAAGTAAGCCAGAAAGATAAAGACCAATACAGTATACTAACACATATATATGGAATTTAAAAAGGTGGTAACGATAACCCTATATGCAAAACAGAAAAAGAGCCACAGATGTACAGAACAGACTTTGGGACTCTGTGGGAGAAGGCGAGGGTGGGATGTCCTGAGAGAAAAGCACTGAAACAAGTATACTATCAAGGGTGAAACAGATCACCAGCCCAGGTTGGATGCATGAGACAAGTGCTCAGGGCTGGTGCACTGGGAAGACCCAGAGGGATGGGATGGGGAGGGAGGCAGAAGGGGGGATCAGGATGGAGAATACATGTAAATCCATGGCTGATTCATGTCAATGTATGGCAAAAACCACTACAATATTGTAAAGTAATTAGCCTCCAACTAATAAAAATAAATGAAAAAAATAAATAACAACAACAAAAAAAAGAATTGAGCTTTGGGAAGATCACCCTGGCAAGGTGAGAGGACTAACAGATGGAAGTGGAGGCAGAGGAGGCTTGGAGGGGCATTACAGTGGCCCAGACGGGATACAAGAAACAGGAGTCTGAAACCAGGAATATGAGGGCCTTCAACATTCCTTGTCAGGATGGTGGCTGATGAGCCATGGATCCAAAAAAAGACCTGGATATGACAGAAGTTGCAGAAGAACAGTGGAAAGAGGGAAGAGACAAGAATTGATCTCAGACAACTGAGAGTTCAAAGCTGAGCCTGGAATATTGAGAGGATAATGCTGCCATTGACATTAACAGAAACTGCACAGTCAGGAGGCCTTCCCTTGTGGCACAGAGGGTAAAGAATCCACCTGCTATGCGGGAGACCTGGGTTCAATCCCTGGGCTGGGAAGATCACCTGGAGGAGGGCATAGCAATCCACTCCAGTATTCTTGCCTGGAGAATCCCCATGGACAGAAGAGCCTGATGGGCTGTGGTCCACAGGGTCGCAAAGAGTCAGACACGCCTGAACGACTAAGCACAACACAGCACAGTCAGGAAAAGGAACCAGTTTAAGAAAGAATCTAATAGCAGTTTAGAGCTTGAGATCTTCTGGTCCAGCCCTACATAGTTTGCTAAAGAAAAACCCAAGGAGGAAAATGTGGTAGACCTTAGATTAGTCACAAGGTCTCCTGAATCTTACACTGGTCTTGTTTGAAGATCTTCCAGCTTTGGTTTTTTAAGAGCATTATGTAAGACTTTAACTGAATTTCATTTTTATTAAATCATTTATTACACTCTGTTTTCCAGAAATATTTTATGCTGATAGTTTTCAATTTGAGGCCAACCAAAAAAAAGTTAACAGAACATTTTGGAGCTCAAAACTATGTTGTTAAACACTACTTGTTGATTAAAATGTGCAAAAGAAGGACAGTGCAAAAAAAAAAAGCCTTTTAAAATAAATTAATAATAAAGATGAGAAAATCTTTAAAAAGATCATTGAATTTGTGACCCTCAAGAGAGCAGATTCAGAGGTGATGTACTGGAATCCAAATTGAATGGATTAAGGAGGTGAGGAGAAGTATGAAGGGGAAGGGAAGAAGCACAGGCTAGTAGCTCAAGCCACCAATAATTTCTTTGGAAGAGTGATCTGAACGTGTTCACAGGTAGAGAAGCAGGTGCTGGGATATGCCATAAGAGGCAGAGAAGGTAAAATCCAGGGTCATATTGGTGGGTTCCACTTGAAAGGTAGAAGATTTTGCCATTGTGAACTGGGAAAATGGCAGAGGATGTGAGAGGAGGAGACATTCTCAAGTGTTGAGGGAGTGGAGACAGGACAGAAAGAGTACAAAATTCAGGAAAGGCAGAGAGAGAGAGATGGAGACTGAGAGCTGTCCCAGAAATGTGACTCCACCATTTGCTCGGAGATCCTTCCTCTGGTAAGACCCTTCATTATCCTCTGTCCAGCCAAATCAGGCTTCCTCCACTCTGCCAAGGAGATATTTGAACTGCCTGCCCTGAGGCCAAAGAGAAGCCACCTTGCAAGCGCCCTCCCAGTGTGGTCCAGAGAGTGAGCGTTGCTTGTTTTAAGGACCAAGACTTAGTATCGCAAACCTGATGGTGCATGTGCCAGCCAGCTCCTGGTTCTGGGAAGACTCTCAGATCTTCCAGAAGAAACAAGGGGTTAAATGCTATTCACATTTTCAGGGAGAGCCAAGTAGCCTCCCAAAAAGGGATTTTTATCGCTATTGTTCACAAAAGCCTGCACAGCGGATCTTGGAGCAGCACTTCCTCAGATGATTTCCAGGAGCATCTGCCGATTTGATGAAAAATCTGATGCCATCAAAACCCAAGCCAGTGATGACTCACTGCACGCTGTTGTTGTCGGGTGTTTGCTGAGAGCAGCAGCTCTTTCTGGCAGTCCCCCCAACCTGGGACCAGAAGCCAGGCAGCACTGGGCAACATACAGCAAGGAGAGGTGCTAGTTTTTGGCATGCTTCTTGCTTCTACCTTCTGTCCTTGGCATCCTGTTCTTCTCTCCTGGGGCCTGAAACCTTCACAAGGACATGTTTTGAGAACCACTGAACCAGACACACACCCTCCCCTGTTATCTTGAGGTTTCTCCAAAGAAGGTCAATTATGAAAGTAATGAAGAATGGAGCCTGTCCCCTTTTTATTTTCTGGGACCTGAATCCTCAGGAACCACATCCCTCACAGTATAAGCAAAAAAATTGACATACCACAGAAGAGCACTTGCTTTCCATTGTGTTTTCAACTACATCCTTCTTCATCTTTTTTTAATTGAAGTACAGCTGATTTATGACATTATATTATTGTCATGTGTGCGGCATAGTGATTCAATATTTTTATAGATTATGCTTCATTTAAAGTTATTACAGAATAATGGTTGTGTTTCCCTGTGCAATACAATATATCCTTGTTGCTTATTTATTTTACACATAGTAGTTTGAACCTCTTAATCCCATGCCCCTGTCTTGCCCGCCCCACTTCCCTCTCCCCTCTCCCCTCGTCTTCATCTTAACTAGGATTCCAGGGCACTGACCTAGTCCTGCTCATTAGAATCAAAACCCTCATGTGGGGCTGGACTCAAGCAGAGCCCTCATTCCCAGGGCTTACTCTCCATTGCCCCCTTTTCTGCCTAAACTTAGACATGTTCCAAAAGCCTGCTGGGGTTTTGTGTCCTAGCAAGCCCCAACATATAACCACCAGTTTTTTCTCTTACTTACATCCCACCCCTGCTCCCTGAACCTGTCACTCTCTATCGCACCCTGAGCCTTTTCATTCCTGCCCCCAACAATCACTCCACTCCCTCCAACTTGCCTTTCCACTGCCAGCTCCCCAATTCCTTCTTCTCTCCCCACTCACTTCTCTGTCTTTTCACGTCTCTCCACTGACATGTCCCTCCTCATCCCTTCTCAGCCAATCAGCTATGACGTCTTCAAGCTGTTCATGAAGGCGTACTTGGAGGTGGACCTTCCTCAGCCACTGAGCACACACCTCTTCCTGGCCTTCAGCCAGAAGCCCCGGCAGGAGACCCCTGAGCACCCGAAGGAGGGAGCCAGCCACAGCGAGGCCAGTGGCCCAGGTACCTGGACCAGCATCCCCGAGATGGAAGGGAGATTTTGCAGCTCTGACCCACTTGCCACAGGCTCGGACTGCACTCCCAGAGGGTCCCTTGTGCACGGTAACTTCCCTATGGGGAGGAGGAGGGAATGGAGATCAAGGAACCAGGACTCCTGCCCTCTCAGGAAATCCTGACTGACATCTCTCATAATGCCTGACACTCAGAATCAGAGAAGAGGATGGGGAAGAGGAAGCATAACATAATGTATGGCAGCAGGGGTGGGTCTTCCACAAAAGTTGCCAGTTCCTGGGGAGCACAGTCAGCTTATGTGCCCTGAGAGTTTTAGAGCGGGGGGAAGGTGTGGTTACTGCCTTTCTAGAGTTTGGGCTGTAATGGGGAAGACATAGCCAACTCCAGTAAGTGAGCATGAACCCAGCAGACACCAGAGACACTGGTATACCCCAAGAGATCCAGACTTTGTGGGGTCTTCTACCTCTCAAAAAACCTAGAGGACAGGGGCTGGTCATGATATCTTCTTTTTATTTCCCAGATTCCGACATACAGAATGCAGATAATGCCGCCAAAGCAGACGAGGCTTGTGCCCCTGATATGGGTGAGTCTCTGGGGGAGGAGCGGGAGGTACCTCATTCCTGGGGGCAGGGGGGAATCTGACTAGCAGTTTTGTCTCCATGTAACAGTATATCCTTGAACAGGTCTCATCTACTCAGAAGGGCAGGTCAGGCCTTCCGACAGCTCCTTAGCTGTTTACTTCTGATGGATCTGTCTAGCCAAAGGAGTGTGGGGGAAGGAGAATGTGTACAATGGGGGTTTTGGAGAAGGGGAGCAGAGAAAGAGAGCCAGAGCCAGAGAGTGTATTGTGAAGAAGTGGCTATAGGGCTGCGGTGGAGATGACTCTATCACGGAATGGCTAAGAGTGGGTAGGGCGAGAAGGTGAGAACATGCTTGGTTGATTTCCAACAATATTTGCATGCACTTGTTTGAACAAGTGGAGAGAAGCAAGAGGAAGCTGGCTAACATTCTTTTGATGATCCATTTGCCAGGCACCTGCTTTTATTGCATGTTTCACCTCGGCCTTTGTAATCACGCCCCTTCACACACTGAGCTGAGGCGTTAAGAGATTCCATACCACTGTGTGACTAGAGAGTCAACCCAGGATTGTTCAGACCCCAAGCTGCTGCTCTTTCCTACACTGAAAGAGGAAGCAGTGGTCTCTCCTGAGATGCCTAGACTAAGGTTTGTCTCCACGTAAAGGCACCAGTCTGCTGAGGTTCTAAGGGGATGATCAAGGCTGCACTCCCCCTGGGGCCACTGCCATCATGCCTGGCTGTCTGTGCACCAGCTCTTGGGTCATGATTGATGGAGAACCTTCCCGGGCACGTTTATCAAAGGGAGGCCATTTCTCCATTGACAGGCACTGTCCCAAGGGCAGAAGCTCTTGGAAAGAAAATATTATCCTCCTTGACCTCTGTTCTAAGATATAATACAAATTTCCTGGATACAATCCATTCAAGTTGGGTCAGACAATAAGACTATTGGCTAAGAATCTGGGCTTCAGAGGTAGAGTTCTTAGGTATGAGGCCAAGCTTTGACAATATCTATCTCTGTAACTTTGGGTATGTTTGGATCATGTCTTCGGGCCTCAGTTTCCCCATCTGTAACATGAGATGACAGTAAGTGTTAATATAGAGGTTAAGTGAGTTATGTGTATAAGATGCTTACAGTAGTGCCTGGAACAGAGTAAATGTTCAGCAATTATCATTCAGGTCACCTTCCAGAAGTCACCCTATTCTCAATTCATTGTGTCTGCCAAAATCTCTTTCAGTCTATACCCTCAGTCTCCAAATGTATCCACTGGGCATCCCCTTTTCATGGAAGGACCCTCAGGGACTGTGTCCTTCCTAGGTTGCTCTTGAACTAAGGGAGACAAACCTTTTTTCCCTTGCATTATTGTTTGGAAAAGATTGATACACATTGGTGAATTCCAGCTCTTAAGACATGCCCAGCAGATAAAGAATGCAGTTTTTAATGTATCTGTCTACTTACCTACCTGCCTAGCTATAGTCCATGGGGTCACAAAGAGTCAGACACAACTGAGCAACTAATACTTTCAAACCTACCTAGATACCTATCTATCTAAATACATACATACCTGGCAGGATAGATAAAAGATAATACAGAATGAGAACGACTGTAACAGGGACCTGGGATGAGAGAATTTCTTTAAGCAGATGCTACATGTAGGTCTGATCTTTTTTTCTAGTCATGGCAAAAAGGGCAACTAGAGGATTATAGAGGTTTCAATGTGTCACTGAAGGACTGATGAGATCAAAACTCACTCCAGATGGAAAGCAGAACATGGTTGGGAAAGGAGACTTGCCTCTGGACCATAAACTAATCAAATTCCAGGCTTCTCCTAGAGCTTCAGAAAGCAAAATTAGGAGCATCGCTGCATTCCTGAGGTCTTCACGGCCAGCAGCAGGGCAAGACTACAAAGTTTAGGCTCACCCACTCCTCTGCCTAGCATCTCACTCAGGCGTGCTAGGTCCAGGGCCCACTGGTCAGAATGGATAGGTCATAAATAAATCTTATGTGGAATAGAGAGGGCATTTTATGACATAAATCATTCTATTCTATGGTAGAAAGAAAAGCTTCAAACTGGGAGCTTTGAGATTCTAAACTCTCAGCAAGAAAATCAACTGAGAAAGCTGTCTTCTTCCTTACCCAGGCTCTTCGTCCAGAGATTTTCTTAGTCCAAGGATCTGGAACTTCAAGAGGAGCCTGAGAGAAGTTACATTTCATTCCCTGAGGTTCCAGATTGTCTGAACAGGGTTTTGTTTCCGTGGCTGAAGTTTCTAAGAACTTGGTGAGGGCTGTCATTGTGTGATATCTGAGAAAATATAACCAATGACAATAACAGGCGTTGGCTGGCTTATTTGACCGCCATGCTTATTTGCTATATTTGTTTCATTTTGAGTCTCAGAGTAACTTCCAGAGACTCTCTCCTGGAGAAGTGATTTGTCAGGGACTGTTTTCCTCTGCAGAGAGAATGCTAGCCTCCTGTGGTTCAGTCATGAAAGGGCAGTTATCTGACTGCTGGCCCAGTTATCTGACTGCTGGTACAACATTTTTTCATCTTTTGAGACTTGAGATTTTAAGTAGCAAATTCTTTTCCTGTTGGGCCACCTTCCACAAATGTCTTAATTAGATGCCCCTGTTCAGCAGAAACAAGAATGTAGGGACAGGTGGACACCGCAGAGAGGGGCCTCTGCCAGCAAGAAAGAGCCAAGTTCTGGAATCACTTTAGATCAGGCCATCTGTTGAAAATTTCACCCTTTTCCTGGTGCCCCAGCAGAAGCCAGAGGAAGAAACTTAATTCTCATTTGATATGGCCTATGTAGACCTACCAGATCAAGCTCCAAGCTCAGTTCTACAACCACCCACTTTAATTACTCATTCCTGGAGCCAGGTGGGGGCATGGCTGGATCCATAAGCATAGCAGAGAAGGCCTTTCACTGAGTCCAGAGGTCAGCTCAGGGCCTCGAGCAGCCTGTCCTTGTCAGAATGTCAGCTCAGGAAAGGCCGATCTCACCCCTTCCCGAATGCCCAGGACAAAATGGAATAAACAGCGTGAACTTCATTCTTCTGGTTTTTATTTGGTTCCTCAGGCAGTTGAGATGGTTCAGCAGCTTGGACTATTGGAGTCTCAAGGAAAATCCCTCCATTTTTTAATTTAAAGTAACACATTGTGAAAAAAAATTTTTCTAAGAATATGGGAAAACGAAAGAAACAACAAAATCATCTAAATCTTCCAATGCTATCTCTCACACACACACACACCCCTATCCTTGTAGGGGTCTTTTTTTTCCATAAATTTTTTCTAAAACTGGAATCAGATTGTATATATATGATTTTGAATCCAGATTTTTCATTTAGCATTATATTCAAAAACATTTTTCATGTCATTCACAACTTTTGTTAAACATCAATATTAATACAAGTCTGTCTTTTAACAGATGGAAGACTGAGGTTGGGTATGGGGAGTAAGCCTACTTGTACAAGATCACACATCATTTAGCACAAACCCAGGTTTCTGCTTCTAGTCTGGTATCCTTTCCACACTGCCCAACTGGAAGGCAAGAAGTAATGGAGAGACTTAGAAAGAAGGTGGAACAAGTCAGCTCTGCCCAGGAACCATCACTAAGAAGGGAGTGTGATGTGGCACCTGGATGGAACCTCTGTGCTCTGGAAGAGGGCAATCCCTGAGGGATGTGCTCAATGGCTGTGAGTTAGGGGTATTTCATGTAAGGTAGCATGAGCAGGTGGAACACCACTGGGACCGTATGCCACTCAATCCTCCTGCACCCCAGCATTTCCACTGCTGGACTGAATAATAGGCCAAACTGACTTAAACAATCCAGTCACAGCTCTGGTAACCAAAACGTCTTTGGAAAAGGATAATGTTGATGTTTTTAATTGAAGTATGGTTGATTTATAATATTGTGTTAGTTTCAGGTGTATAAAGTGATTCAGGTGTATATTTTTTCAGATTATTTTCTATTATAGGTTATTACAAGATACTGGATATAGTGTCCTGTGAGTGCATGTGTGCTAAGTCGCTTCAGTCATGTCCAACTCCTTGTGACCTTATGGACTATAGCCCACCAGGCTCCTATGTCCATGGGATTCTTCAAGCAAGAATACTGGAGTGGATTGCCATGCCCTCCTCCAGGGGATCTTCCCAACCCAGGGATGGAAACCACATCTCTTAGGTCTCCTGCATTGGCAGGCGGGTTCTTTACCACTAGCACCACCTGGGAAGCCCATAGTTTCCTGTACTATACAGTAAATCATCATTGCTTATCTGTTTTACATATGATAGTGTGTATCTCTTCATCCCCTCTCCTATTTATTCCTCCTTCCACTGCCTGTATTATTTTTTAGATTCCACAGATGAGTGATATCATATAATATTTCTCTTTCTCTGACTTACTTCACTTAGTATGATATTCTCTAGGTCTACCCACATAGCTGCAAATAGTATTATTTCATTCTTTTTAAATGGCTGAATAATATTCCATTATATATATACAAACCATATCCTCCTTACCCATTTATCTGTTGATGGACACTTAGGTTGCTTCCATACCTTGGCTATTGTAAATAGTGTTGCTATGAACATTGGGGTGTATGTGTCATTTCTATTTAGAGTTTTTGTCTTTTTCCAGAAGTGGGATTGCTGTATCATATGGTAGTTCTAGCTTTAGTTTTTTAAGGAACCTCCATACTTGTTTCCATAGTGGCTACAGAAATTTCCATTCCCACCAACAGTGTAGGAACGTTCCTTTTTTCCCATATATTCTCCAGCATTTATTATTTGTACAATTTTCAATGATGGCTCTTCTGACCAGTATGAGGTGATACCTCATTGTGACTTTGATTTCATTTCTCTAGTAATTAGCGATGTTGAGCTTCATTTCATGTGCCTATTGGTCATCTATATGTTTTCTTTGGAGAAATATCTATTTAGGTCTTCTGTCCAGTTATTGATTGGGTTCTTTTCATATTAAGTTGTATGAACTATTTGTATATTTTGCGCTTCCCTGGTGGCTCAGACAGTAAAGAATCTGCTTGCAATGCAGGAGAACCAGGTTCGATCTTTGGGTCAGGAAGATCCCCTGGAGAAGAAAATGGCAACCCACTCCAGTATTCGTGCCTGGAGAATCCCATGGACAGAGGAGCCTGGTGGGCTACAATCCATGGGGTCACAAAAACTTGGACACGGACTGAGTGACTAACACACACATTTGTCAAGTATTTTAAATATTAAGCTCTTGCTAGATACATCATCTGTCAGTATTTTCTCCTGTTCTATAAGTCATCTTTTCATTTTGTTGGTGGTGTCCTTTGCTATACAAAAACTTGTAAGTTGATTGTTATTTTATTTTTTCTTTTGCCTTGGAAAAATTATCTAAGAAAATACTGCTATGATTTATATCAGATAATGTTTTGCCTATGTTCTCTTCTAAGAGTTTTTATGGTGTCCTATTTTATATTTAGGTCTTCAAACCATTTTGAGTTTACTTTTGTATTTGGTGTAAGGGTATATTATAACTTTATTGATTTACATCTGGCTGTCCAGCTTTCCCAATACCATTTGCTGAAGAGACTATCTTTCTCCACTGTATATTCTTCTGTCCCTTATTGAAGATTAATTAGCTTCAAGTGAAGTGAAGTGAAGTTGCTCAGTCATGTTCCACTCTTTGCGACCCCATGGACTGTAGCCTACCAGGCTCCTCAGTCCATGGGGTTTTCCAGGCAAGAATACTGGAGTGGGTTGTCATTTCCTTCTCCAGAAGATCTTCCCAATCCAGGGACTGAACCTGGGTCTCCCTCATTGTAGGCAGATGCTTGACCATCTGAGCCACCAGGGAAGTCCTCAAGTATATGGGTTTATTTGGGGGCTCTCTATTCTGTTCCATTGATCTATACATCTGTTCTTGTGCCAATACCATGATGTTTGGATTACTGTACCTCTGAAGTCCTGGAGGGTTATGCCTCCAGCTTTGCTCTATTTCCTCAGGATTGCTTTGGCAATTCTGGGTCTTTTGTGGTTCCATCTAAGTTTCAGTATTATTTGTTCTAGTTCTGTAGAAAATGTCATGGGTAATTTGTTTAAAAAGTGAAAGTGAAGTTGCTCAGTCATGGACAGAGGAACCGGGGAGGCTGCAGTCCATGGGGTCGCAAAGAGTAACTTGTTAAGGATCACATTAAATCTATAGATTATTTTGGGTAGTGTGGTGATTTTAACAATATTAATTCTTCTAATCCAAGAGCATGGGGTATCTTTCCATTTCTTTGAATCATCTTTGGTTTCCTTTATCAATGTTTTATAGTTCTTACCTCCTTTGTTAGGTTTATTGCTAGGTTTTTAATTGCAATTTTAAATGGGATTTAAAAAATTTTTTCTCTTTCTGATGTTTCATTTTTAGTGTAAAAAATGCAACAAATTTCTGTGTATTAATTTTTTTATCCTGCTACTTTGCCAAATTCATGTATTAGTTCTTATAGGTTTTGCATGAAGCCTTTAGTGTGCTCTATGTAGAGTACTGGGCTTCCCAGGTGGCTCAGTGGTAAAGAATCTGCCTGCCAATGCATGAGGCTCAGGAGACATGGGTTTGATCCCTGGGTCAGGAGGATCCCCTAGAGAAGGAAATGGCAACCCACTCCAGTATTCTTGCCTGTGGAATCCCATGAACAGAGAATCCTGGCAGGCTTCAGTTTGTGGGATTACAAAACAGTTGGACATGACTGAGTGACTAAACAACAACAACAATGTAATAAACTATTACATTATCTGCACATAATTTTGTTTTAAAACAGCTTTGTTGAGGTACAATTGGCATAAAATGAATTATACACATTTAAAATGTACAGTTAGTAAGGTTTATGTCTGTATTCATCAATAAAATCAGCACATATCAATATAATGAAGTTATTCATGAACCTCAAAAATTTCCTTAATAGTCCTTTTCTCACACCCTCCTTATGCGTCCACTTCCATTTCTATATAGCCACTGATCTGCTTGTGGTCACTATAGACTAGATTGCATTTTCTAGATTTTATATGAATAGATTGATACTGTATGTACTTTTTTCCATCTGGCTTCTTTCATCAAGCATAATTTAAAAATTCATCCATGTTGCTGGGTATATCAATAATTAGTATGCTTTTATTGCTGACTAGTATTTTCGTATACAGGTAGATATTCCACAATTTGTTTATCCATTAATTTATCAATGGACATTTGGGTTATTTCCAGCTTTGGGCTATTAAAACTAAAGTGAATATTCATATACAAGTCTTTATACAGACAGCTTTCATTCCTTTTGAGTAAAGACCAGGAAGTAGAATGTTTAGGAGTATTATGTGGTCTTAATGACTTGACCTCTTTATCATTATGAAATGACTCTCTTTATCCCTAGTAATATTCTTTGTTTTGAAATTTGTGTGATAAGTGTGAGTCGTTCAGTCGTGTCCAACTCTTTGTGACCCAATGAACCCACCAGGCTCCTCATAACTGATAAAACCACCTTAGTTAACTAGTGTTACTATAGTATATCTTATTTCATTCTTTCAATGTATTTGTGTCTTTATATTTAAATTGACTTTCTTATAGAAAGCATGTTTGGGGATCTTATTTTTTAATCCATTCTGACAATATCTGCCATTTAGAGTTTTAGAACATTTACATTTACTGTGATAATTGATGTAATTAGGTTTACAACTACTATATTGCTTTTTTTTTTTCCATTCTCTTCTTTTATTCCCATTTTCTCTTTTTTCTGAATACTTTTAAATTAATCGAATTTTTTATGATTTTACTTTATCTCCTTTTTTATCTTAGTTGTTTTAACTATGACAGTGTACCTTCAAGTAGTAGTATTTCATTTTGCATATACTGTAAGAAATTTACAACAACATACTTCTATTTCTCCAGGTCTTTGTGCTTTTTTACTTCTACATGTTGTAAACAATACAACATGTTGTTATTGTCATAGTTAGCTATCTTTTTAAAAGATTTAGTTAATAAGAAAAATATTCTTTATATTTATCTACATGGTTTACTAGTTTTAATGCTTATCATTCTTGTGTGCAAATCCAGGTTTCCATAGATTGTAATTCTTGTAAAAAGATTTCCTTTACCATTTTTTGTAATGTAGTTCTATATAACTTGTACATTTGAAAAGTTCTTTATTTAGCCTTTTTTTCCTAAAGATATTTTGCAGAATCAAGAATTCTAATTTGACAGGTTTTTTTCTTTTAATACTTTTTTAAAGATGTTGTTCCACTGGCTACTTGCTTGCTTTGTTTCCAGTAAGAAAACTATAGTCATTCTTATCTTTGTTTTTCTCTATATCAGGTGTTTTTTCTCTGGTTTCTTTTTTTATTTTCTATCACTGATTTTAATCAATTTGATTTTGGTGTTCCTTGGTGTAGTTTTATATATTTCTTATGTTTGGGTTTCATTGAGCATCTTGTGTCTGAGATTCTATAGTTTTTATCATGTAACAAATCTGGGAAAATATCAGCCATTATTTCTTTAATATTTTTCTGCTCCTGACTCCTCTTTAAGTATTCCAATTACATGTTTGTTTGACTACTTGAAGTTGTCCAACAGCTCACTGGTATGATACTTTTTTTTTTTAATATAGTCTTTTTGGCTAGTTTCTGTTGCAGTGCTTCAAATTCACTAATCTTTCCTTCTGCAGTATCTAATCTGCTGTTAACACGGCTCAGTATATTTGTATTTTTCATTTAACATCATATCTAGACACTTGATGTGAACATCATAAAATATCTTTCATATCTCTACTTAACATGTTCAATCTTTCCTCCAGCTTCTTGGATATACAGAATGTAGTTATAGTAACTGTTTTAAAGTTTTTGTATCATATCATCTGTATCATTCTGGATATATTTCAGTAGATTTTTCTCATTATTATTATTCATACTTGCTTTGTATACATGGCAATATCTTATTGAATGCCAGTCTTTGAAATTTTTACAGTGTTGGTACTAGGTATTTTTGTGCTCCTATAAATATTCTTGAGCTTTGTTTTGGGATACACTTAGGTTTACTTGGAAATAGTTTGACCTTTAGGGGTCAAGCTTTTAAAGCTTTGTCGAATAGGACCAGGGAGGCATTTTCTCTGGGGCTAATTTTTCCCAGTTATCAAGGCAAAACTCTTCTGAGTACTCTACTTAATGGTTCATTAATTATAGGAGGTTTCTATTTTGATTGCTGGAAATAGACTGTATGCCTGGTTCCCTGTGCAGTCCGGGGATTTTTCCCTCTCATCTGGATTCCTTCCGCAGCCTCAGGTAGTTTCCTTTCACACGTGTGCTGATCACTACTCAGATGAGTAATTGAGGGAACTCCCAGCCAGTTACTTAAAAGGACCTTCTGCAGAGACAGCTGGAGTTCCCTCTGAGCAGCTGCCTCCCCTCCAGGGCTCTGCTCTGTGAATTCCACCCACCCTGAGCTCCCCAGACTTCCAGCTGCATCTCTGCAACTCACAGAGATTTCCAGGACCTCCCTGGGCTTCCCTCCTTGTGCCACAGTCTAGAAACTTTCCAGTCAGTAAGACGTGGCATTTGCAGGCATCACCTCAATTGTTTCCCACTCTTGGGATCACTCTTTGGTGCTGGCCATATTCAGTGTCCTATGAACCATTGTTTTGTATCTTTTGTCCAATTTTTTAGTTGCATCAGTAGGAGAGTAAAACTGGTCCCTCTTATTCCAACTTAGTTGGCGTGGAAGTCACTATAATAGTGTTTTATTGAATGAATAATTTGAGGATATAATAGTAACTTGAGCTACCTAATACAAAGACTTTTTCACATTTGTCTTATATAAGTTTTTCCATAACTTTAACTCCAGTGAGATTTTAGTACTTCTGTTGCACATGTAATTTCATAGCAATTTCCTCCATCTCACTATCCTTGTTTTTATTTCATCCTGTTGTGTTTTCATCTCAATTTGCTCACCCCTGAGGCTTTCTACTCCTGTTTAATAGAGGTTGCACCTTCTTGCAATCTACTGAGTGTCCTGCCCAGTAAGAAATCATTTCCAGAGATATGTTCCCCTGAGATTTCAGGATAAAACTTCCTTTCCTTGGTTTGCAGCTCTGTTTCATGGATTCCATCATGGTGTCTTCATAGGGCCCTTTGTGCCATACAGAGTATGTCAACGAGTATGTCATACTCTGAGTATGTCAGAGTATGTCTTTTGGTCTCATCCACTGTCCATCTGGGTGATGGGTAATTACCTTCTCAAGCCACAGCTAACCTCTAGGATCTGGAAGGTTTTCATCTAGCACAGCCCTGTTGGCCTGAGATGAACTGTTTGCCATTGCTTGGCATTTTGCTTCTCTAAATAGTGTACTGGCGGCATTGCTTTCCCCAGCAGGTATTACTATCGAGGTTGTCACTCCCTCTGCTTATGCCTTCAAAACCCTGTTACATGGTAGTACAACACTTAGGTTGCATTTTCCAGTACCAGTCTTCCTTTTACTGTTTCCTGTGGTCTTTGTGAGTTGTACCCCTTTATTCAGTATTAAGATCATGGATGTGAAGAGGGTGGGGAAAGAGAGATAGCCCTAAAAGTGCCTCAAAAAAGTATAATTCACACAGTAAAATATAGGTATCTGGTTTTCTGGTTAGTATTAATGTTAATAACATCATATTTCTTAACCAGAGGACAAAGAAATGGTTTTCCTATTTATTAGTACTAGTCTAGTCACTTGGTCGTGTCTGACTCTGTGACCCCGTGGACTATAGATCCCAGGCTCCTCTGTCCATGGAATTTTGCAGGCAGGAATATTGGAGTGGGTTGCCATTTCCCCCTCCAGAGGATCTTCCCAACCCAGGGATTGAACCCAGGTCTCCTGCATTCCAGGCATATTTACCATCTGAGCCACCAGGGAAGCCCTTTCCTACCTACAAGAATGAAAAGAAGGAAAATTTCAGAGGGAAAACTTACTCTACTCCTGTGGTATATTGAGTCACTTTCTGCACTTTCTTTATGCTACTGATTAGGCTTTCAGTAAGTGAAAATTCTTCCTAGTTTCTGGAAATTAGCTGATTGTTGATCCCAGTTTTCTCTTTTGAACTTTCATCTTTTTTATTTGTCTTTAAATGCACTTGAGAAGAAAATTGTAAAGGGGTATGTTGGTGTATAACCAATAGTCTGGATTTTTAGAGTCCCAGCTAAAATTACCTCTTTGATGTATTCCCCAAAAATTAAGCTAAATGACATTTACCTGATTGATATTACTAAAATTCACTGTCATCTTTTCTAAAAATTCACATAGCATAAGGGACTTTCTTATACGGCTATAGACTCTTTAAAGGGTCAGGATGCAGTTCATTCAAAAAGTATGAAGCTTACAAACTAGATTTCCAGGACCTCTGATTTAATCATATCTTTTTTATTTGATCAAAAGCATCATCCGTACCTTTGAAGACATTTATATAAAATTCTTGCCTCTTCCATGAAAAGAATGGGGCAACAAGGGTTTCATATTTACTAAACCTTGTGTCCTTGGATGCTTTCATTTTGCATGATGCAGAAACAAAGATCACTGCTAACAACCAAGCAGCTGCGACCCCTGTGGGAAACCTCGTTGCTCAGTCTTCAGGCTCAGAAGCCCCCATAGTCTACCTGAAGGATGTCGTGTGTTACCTGTCCCTACTGGAGTCGGGGAGACCTCAGGATAAGCTAGAGTGTAAGTACGTGCCCTGTCAAGGGGCTTTGACTGTTTCTAGAGGAAGACCTAGTGTCCTATCCATCCTAAGCAGGCTGAGGTTGATCTGGGATCCTGGGGGTGGGTCCTGCCCCCTTGAGGGAGGTCTTCTGCCCTGTCACCAGTAGTGACATAAACATTTCCTAGGATCTACCCTGGAACACAGTATGAGTTGTGTGGGGTGGGGGTGCATTTGACACCTTGGTATTGAGAATCCAGATCTGGAAAGGGAAGGGGTCTTTAAAAGAGGTGAAGAATCCCTTTCTCTGCTTGCAGGATTTCCTGAAAGCCTCTAATCAGAAAGCTGCTGCCTCCCCTTAGAAGATTTTTCAAGGGAAGATTTGCAACATCTGTCTTCCTTCCCCTGTTCCATGCCCAGGCAATTCTTTAACTATGAGGAATCCTTTTTTTTCTTGAGACATAACCAACCTCTCCCTTGTTAAAGCTTATTTCTGTGTCTTCACCCATCCCAATCCAAGTGTTTTGGCCTCTAGAGAAAGAAGACTAGTTAATTAAGGGAGTTGAGCTTGGTTTTAAAAACAAGCTTCAGAAGGAGAATAACAGCAGAAAGGGAAGCCCACAAAGTGCAGTCTCGCAGACAATCACTTTGGAGACGGTCTCGCTGGCCTCTGCGAGCCTACAGGCAAACTTTAAAACAGGTTATAGGTAGGTCTTCTTTAAAAATATATATTATTTTGGTTTCTCTTAGGATCTTAGGAGACACTAAGGGAAAAGCATACACATTATAGCAAAAGTTAGAATTCCAGTCAACGATCAGAATAGTCAACGAAATAAACATTAGCAAGGAGAAGTCTGGCAGAGGTTAATCCTTGCCAAAAACAAGATGAAACATTTGCTCATTAACCGAGCTTAATATCTACCCCACAGGTTTAAAGTATTAATAATTGCCAGTCTTAAATGATAATTTGGAAGCAAATGTACCAGATTTCTGTTTGTACTGACTAACGTTAAAAGGGAAATGTCAAATTATTTCCCACATTCGGTTGGATTTGAGGCATTGTATTTGTTCATAACTACCAGAGAGAATATGGCAGACTCTTCATATGAGTGTCTCTCAGACTGAGTCCTGTAATAGTGATAAAAAGAAACTAATTTTAAGAACTTTTTCTTATAGAAAAATTTAAATACAGATAAAAGTAGAGAATTCAAAGAACTTCCCTATATCCATCAACCACCTTCAACAATTACCAGCTTCTGGTCAGTTGTGTTTTATTTATACCTCCTATTCATTTTTTCTGCACCAGATTATTTTGAAGCCAATTTCAAACATCATATAATTTCATTTGTAAATATCTCAGTATGTATCTCTGAAATATGACTTTTCATTAAATATAATCACAACACTGTTATCACATCTAAAGAAAATGATTCCTTACTATTTTCAAACATTCAGTTTTCATTATTTTCAGTATTCATTGTTTTCCCATCATGGGAAACAATTCAAACGTTGTTTATTCAAATTGGAGGTTCAAGTAAAGTCCATACACTGCCATTGGTTACTATGTTGACTGTTTGCGTATTTTTTTCCCTGAAATTTTTTGTTGCAGAAACTTGGTCATTTGTCCTTAAAGTTTTCTTTAATTAAGTCAAATAAATTCAAATCATCTCAGATTTTAGTGATTGAAACCAAGTTAAACCTTTTAAAAAAATAACGGGGTGTGTGTGTGTGTGTGTGTGTGTGTGTATAGGAAATGATAGGCTGAAATTCCACCTATTATCAATGTAATAAAAAAAAGCTCAACATCGAACATCTCATTTTTGCTAAGCACTTTAAATGCACTATTAACCTCACAGTAACCCTAGAAAAGTGACACGATTTTTGTCATATATCTATATACATGTATATAGATATATGTATCATTTTGTCATTTATATATAAGAAAGCATGGAAAAGTTAAATGACTTGCCCAAGGCCATGCTTCTTTTTTTTTTTTTTTTTTTGGTAGGTTTTTTTTTTTTTTTAATTTAATTTTTTTTTTTTTATTAGTTGGAGGCTAATTACTTCACAACATTTCAGTGGGTTTTGTCATACATTTATATGAATCAGCCATAGATTTACACGTATTCCCCATCCCGATCCCCCCTCCCACCTCCCTCTCCACCCGATTCCTCTGGGTCTTCCCAGTGCACCAGGCCCGAGCACTTGTCTCATGCATCCCACCTGGGCTGGTGATCTGTTTCACCATAGATAGTATACATGCTGTTCTTTTAAAACATCCCACCCTCACCTTCTCCCACTGAGTTCAAAAGTCTGTTCTGTATTTCTGTGTCTCTTTTTCTGTTTTGCATATAGGGTTATCGTTACCATCTTTCTAGATTCCATATATATGTGTTAGTATGCTGTAATGTTCTTTATCTTTCTGGCTTACTTCACTCTGTATAATGTATATAATCCTTAAAAAAAGGATGCTTGCTCGTACTTCCTTGTTCTACTCCTCATAGTAGGACCAAAGTGGGCTCCACATTAGAGCCACCTGGGCCCAGAGTGTTTCTGACTGGGACATTCAGAGGAGCCACAAAGAATTGGAAGCCCATGACCCTACTTTTAAATAACTTAAACTCCAACCAGAGACACACCACTGTATACACAAGGTCCTGAGACATAAAACATGTAGAAGGAAGTGACAACACAAGGGCAGATTAACAAATTAACCGGAGTGCTGTGACCCTGTGGGTACATCCCGAGAGGTCCAGAGTAGTTACATGAGCGAAGGGTCTGTCAGTGGAGGCTCCACGGAAAATGCTGGCACGAGGGAACATTTCAAAGGATAGGAAGGAAATGAAGACATTTTCAGCTCTGCTCCCCACCCTTCTTACTACTGAGACCACAGACAGAATCTCTACCTTTTAGATTAATTAAACAGCAAGTTTCCAAATCTCATAAATGAACATTTAGTCCTTTCCTCAAAATTCATTCCCAAATCTTTCTTTTCCTCCATCACTCCTGTACAGTTAGAACATGGCAGAGGATGTTTCTGAATCACATGTTGACATTTTAGAAAAAGAAATACAGTAGCTTCTATAACAGTAACTACTTCATAATATTATTGAGGATTAAATAGTAATAATGATAGGTACATAAGATGATATACATATTAAATGCCATATATAAATATTTATTAATGAAAGAAAATAAAAATAACATCTGTTGAGTGCTTTCTACATTCCAGGCACTATAGATTCTGGTGTATCATTTATGTGTTAGTCTTCATTTGAAAAAAGACTTAGGGTAAAGAAATTATTTTCATCTCCGTCTTACAGATGAAGAAATTGAATCTAAAGAAGATAAATGACTTATTTGATGTGCTCAAGGTGGTAGGACAGGGCCATGGTCTGAAACTGTCTAACTTCACACCCTTCCTATGGGCAGTGGAAGCGGTGCCCCATCTGTCACTCCAGCGTCTGCCCACCACCAGCAGGGCATCTGCTTTGCGTTGTGTTCCCATGATGCTGAGAGGTGTGAATGCTCCATAGGGAATCACACTCAGGATCCAGATCTCATCAGCCACAGAGTTATTGCTCAGACAGTCCTAGAAGCCAGGTGGCTTGGTTCTCCTCCCTCTTCCCACCCTCTCTGTAAGGAAGCAGACTCTGTGGCTTGGAGGGTGGGTTAGCTGGCTGTAACAGACTGTGCCCCAGTGATGGTCAGAACTGACCTAAAAACTGGCATCAAAGTCTCAGCCCATCCCTGGTGCCTGGAAGACCTCCTCAAGCCTCGCCTTTGTGTTTCTTGCAGTCATGTTTCGTCTCTATGATTCAGATGAGAATGGTCTCCTGGACCAAGCGGTAAGTGCTCCAAATATTCCTCCAAGATCCAAGAAAGGGGAGAGGGGAGCAGGTGAAGGGAGAGTTCAAAAACTCCCAGTTCCACCATCATCAGAATAGCTGTGTCTCAATATGAGCTGCAGAGATGAATAGAAGCCCCCTCTTTCTACATCCAAAGAGCTGGGCCAGAGGAGAGTGAATGCCAGCTTTCTTTTTCATTCCAGAAGCCCAAATTGCAAAATCTCAGATTGGGGAGATGTAAAATCTAGCTAACTTCCCAGGTGGTTCAGAAATTCCCCCTTCAGTTTCCTGCTGAAGTTCCAGAGTGGAGGAAAGGAGGTGGGGAGAGGCAGTGAGACCAGGGCAGGAAGACAGGAAGAAGGCAGGTAACTTCTGGTGAGCATGGCCATCACCCTTGCCTTCTTCTCATATCCTAGGCACTAGCACTAGGAGTCTCGCTGTATCTTCTCTAAGCACATCATCCCATCCCACCAAACCTGGGAAAGCCTGAGTCTTGCCCCCACCTTCTCTCAGGAAGAAGCAGGAATAGGGTGGGGATCATAGGGTGAGAAGAAGGGCAGAAAAGGAAAAAGGCAGAGAGTGGAGAAGGCAGATAGAATCAGACAGGTCCTGTTCTCATGACTGGCAGGGTCAGAGATGGGATGCATTCCCAGAAAGGCTCTGAGGTTGAAGTGCATGGAGCTGAGACAGCCCAGAGGGAGGAAGAAAGGGAAGCAGTCCACTAGACCAACTGCCTCATCCAGGTTCCCCCTCAACCCCAGATGGTCTTAATGGGATCCCTATAGCCACATTTCAGTGCTGTGGGTTGGATCATGCAAGGGAACCATCGGAGAATCGTGGACACTTAAAACATTTGTTTAACACCCATTGATTATCTCGTATATGTCAGGCACTGGTCTAAGCCCTGGGGATGTATCAGTGAGCCAATGGAAAGAGATGCAGGTCCTCATAATGCTTTCATTCTAACGAAAACACACACACTGCAAAGTGTAGTCAAGTATGTGTTAAATATACATGTGTGCTGCTGCTGCTGCTAAGTCGCATCAGTCGTGTCCGACTCTGTGCCACCCCATAGATGGCAGCCCACCAGGCTCCTCCACCCCTGGGATTCTCCAGGCAAGAATACTGGAGTGGGTTGCCATTTCCTTTTCCAATACATGTGTGCTAGAGGAAGACAAAGAAGGGAAAGGAAGTGTTGGATGAGCTTCAGTTTTAGCAAGAGGAGCTAAGGAAGGACTCCCTGAGGGAAGGACATCTGAGCAGATACTTGAAGGATTTGAAGGGAGTGAGTCATGGGGAAGCGCCTTCCAGGCAGAGGGAGCAAGGGCACAGGTCCTTGAGGGGTGCCTGGAATGTCAGCAGATTAAGGAGGAGGCAAGAATGAGTGGAGCAGGAGGGGTGAACAGATGAGGTCAGAGAAGTAATGAGAAGGGACAAGATATCTGCAAAGCATTCTCAAGCCTTAAAGGTGATTACAAGGGTTTTCTCTGGAGAAGCGGAGAACCATTGCAGTTTCTGAGCAGACGAGTGACATGATTGACTTAGGTCCTCATAGAGTCTCTCTAGCTGCTGTGTTGAGTCTAGACTGTAGGAACATAGGCAGGGATACCAGTTGGGAGGCTGTAAAAATAAGCAAGACAAATGATGGTAACTTGCCTTAGGGTAGCAGCATTGCAGGTGGTGAGAAGTGGTTAAATTCTGGATCTGTTTGGAAGGTACCATTGGTGGACTGAAGCAAGTCTCAGAATAGTTCTCTGTCTCTCAACTTCCCACCAAGACCCCTTGGCAGTTGGATATCCAGACTCTTTGTGAACACTCCCAGTAATGGAGAATTCACCTGTTACCTTAAAACAGCCAATCCACTGCTGAGGATGATGTTAGAGAGGGCATCTTTCCGGCAACAAAGCCTCTAGTCCACCAGGGAAATTTTCAGTACCAAACTCGATTCTGCCCTTCTCTCCCCTCCCCCAACCCAATGGTGAGGTCAAAATAGGCCAACCTTCAACTCCTCCCTCCCTCTGTCCCTCAGCTTATTTCTGCCTGCTATAGCTGACCAGCAGAGTACCAGTTGTACACAGTTCAGCTCAGTTCAGTCTCTCAGTCGTGTCCGACTCTTTGCAACCCCATGAACCGCAGCACGCCAGGCCTCCCTGTCCCTCACCAACTCCTGGAGTCCACCCAAACCCATGTCCATTGAGTCGGTGATGCCATCCAACCATCTTGTCCTCTGTCATCCCCTTCTCCTCCTGCCCCCAGTCTTTCCCAGCATCAGGGTCTTTGGCCTTCAAGTATTTGAATATCTGACCACACCTTCCCTAAAATCTTCTCCAAGCTCCAATTTCCTAATTTCTACAGTATTTCTGGTAAAACAGATTTAACTATCCACTCTAGTCAAGCTCTAGTTTGGCAATGTCATTCTTAAAATATGGCGTAGAATTGAACCTGCCCCTCCAGGACTCTAAGTATCCATATGAGGAGAACTCATTCTTCCTGAAATCTGCCCACTCTGCTTCCTGAAAATGCCAACCTATTTACACAGCTCTAGATCAAGTCTAATTCTCCAATTCAGAATCACATTGTTTGCTCACATTGAATCTTGGACCCTGCTAGATTCACAAGCTCTTTTCCACTGGAATATCTGCTGAACTCTGTTCCCACCTTACTGCCCACTTCCTTACCCCCACCTACTGCCTCATCTGCAGTTTTGCAGTGGGCTATTTTCTAATTTAAATGAGATACAATGTTAAAATCCCTGTTGGGTTTTAACTTGCTTATGTTGATCCAGCATTCTGTCTGGTGAAAGTAACACCTTTAACCTTTGCTTTAGTTCTCCAACCCATGTGCCCAAATCAACTTTATTATGAATATCCTAGATGGTACCCTAAATGTGCAAATGCTTCCTCAGTCCAGTGTGTTTCCGTGGGACTCTCGGGGCACTAATTCATTAGCATCCAGCAATTCTGTGAAGTTTTAGATAGAGCCTGGCCTTGGTACCAAACAAAAGGCTCACTCATTAGAGAAGCATAGCCTTCATGAATTTCCTGTTTCAGGAGTCCCAGACCCAGGGCTGGACTTGATACAAAGGATACAAAGGAGATGCCAAAAAGAATCTGAATCATAGTGCCTGAGAAAGGACCAACCCAGTGGCCCTACATCCAGCTGAAACTGACCCCCAGAGGGTACAGATGAATCCCAAGTTGCTAACACTGTGGGAATGAGGTGTGGGAAAAGGGGGAGGGAAGAAGTGCCTTGGTTTGTAAGTATTTTTAGGAGCCGTGATCACAAAGGAGGAGGAAACAGGGGAAGAATAAAGCGCAGAATAGGGGAAGGAAGGTGGGTTTAGGAGGTCAGTGTTCAGTGAGCTTTCTGCATACCTCTGGCTTATCCACGGTCTGTGCTTCTTGTGAGCTTTGTGGTCAAGGCAGAAATAAAGAGCAGAAACAAACAGTGAGCTCATGATGAAATGCCAGTGTGTTGTACCAGCTGCTTCTCACACGACACCCTGCCCATCTTCCCACAGGGTTTGATTTTGACTCTTGCTCTTGGAAACACATCTTCAGTTGGTTTCTCTCCTTGGTGTTTTCTAGGAGATGGATCGTATTGTCAGCCAGATGCTGCACATTGCCCAGTATCTCGAGTGGGATCCCACGGAGCTAAGGCCTGTGAGTTTCCAACAGCCTGGGGTGACTTCCCAGTGAGCTTCTAAGATAAGAGTGGGACTTGAAAAAACACGTTTGTTTACTGTAGAGTGTCTCTCAGACTCATCTTCTTAGAGGTGGCTCCTTTGGGGTCCTACACCTCCTTGACCTCCCACTTCTCTGATAGGAAAAGTTAGAGGTAACGGGGAATAGTGTAGACTAATTCAAATAATAATACCTGATAATACCCCCTTGCTGAATTTTTATAACAGGAGTTCATAGGTCAGAGAATTTAGAGCTAGAAAGAAATTCAAAGTTATTTCTCAGTCATCAGATAATAATAATTATTACATTGGGGACTCCCATGAGACCAATATTATGTTTGGCATTTTGTATACATTTTCTCTAATCTTTGCTACCAGGCTGCAAGCACAGCAATGCTAGTTTTGTTTTGCAGATGGGCAAAGCAGATAAACAGAGTCCAGGTGGCTTGCTTAAGGGCACACAGGTCTGGGAAGAGCCAAGCTTGGACCTCTGTTCTCCTCACCCCAGTTTGCTCCCTCACTGCTCTCTACTCACTCTGACTTGGAGAGAAAGGGGTAAAACACAAGAAAACTCAGAACAAAAGAGAAAGGAAAGGGTGGGGGCGGGCAGAGAAGTCGGGAGTGAAAGAGGACAATTGCTTCTCTACGGATTCACAGATACTGAAGGAGATGTTACAAGGGATGGACTACGACCGGGACGGCTTTGTGTCTCTTGAGGAGTGGGTCCACGGAGGGATGACCACCATCCCATTGCTGGTCCTCCTGGGCATGGACGACTCTGTAAGTTGCACACTTGAGGTCCAAGACCCCTCGCCTTTCAGAAACAACAGGTTCCATGTGGAAGTTAATATCCTTGGTTTTTGTCCTGGACTTCCCAATGGATACCTCATATGCTCCAGACCAGCCCCAAAGTCATCTCTTTTTTACCTGTTAGTGCCTGAAACATGTTCATTCATTTGACAAACATTTACTAAATTATTACTAAATAAATATACTGTTCTGAGGACTGAGAGGAGACGCAGATATCATATTCACCCACCTGAAACTTCTGTTCAACCACACAAAGGACAAAAAATTTTCAGGGAAGAATTCCATCTTTTCTCAAAATTAGCTGTAAAAATGCTAAGAAAGTTTGGGAAGAAAGAAACAGGGAGGGAGGGAAGGAAAGGAAAGGAAAAATACTGATCTTATTTAGCAATCAGAATAACCAGATAAGGTAGATTTTTTTTTTTACCCGTTTATACAGATGGAAAATTGAGATTCTGAGTCTGAAGATGAAAGAGAGGAGCCAGCATTTATGTGTACCTGACTCTAAAGAACCTGCACTTTTGAACACCCCACACTTAAGAGTGAGAACAGTGGAAGAAACTTTGCCTGACTCTAAAGGATGCATGGGATTTTGATACCCCATTCTTGAGATAAAGATCAAGTGAAATGACCTAGGATATTTGATCTGGTTCTCAATAATGGGTATGGTTTGGCTGGTAGAAGAGAGTTTGCAGGCAGAAGAGCTTGGTCAAAAACCCATGTGAAAGAAAGTTCAGGGTGTGTTAGAGAAACCTCCCAATATTTATGTGAAGCACTGGCATCTGACCTGGTCTGCTCATTTACCATGAAAAATAGCTTCCATGCATGAGGTAGGGAAGGTTAGAACTAGGAATGCAAATGGCAGCATTAGCATTTACCAGTATGGCCACATGGGTTGTAAACAACACCTGTTTGAGATTACTGAAATGGCATAGAGAGGGACAGAAGAGAAGGTTCAGCTAGGTTGGCCTCTAGCTGACATTGTTGCCCGTGAAATGTCCATCTGACAGTTCTGCAGTTTAGGACTAAGAATCCTGCAATTATCTCATAGCATGTTTAGGTCTTTCCATGTACTAATAGAAATCAATGAACCAGGAACTCCTTTATCCTTAGAGCCCTAGGTCAGAGCTGGAAGAGAATTTGGTGATCCCTGGTCTAACCCTTTTTTTTTTTTCATACTGAGGACTAGAGAAGTAAAGGCACTTGCGGTTGGTCACACACCTAATTGGTACCAGAGACCATCCTCCACATTCAGTAACAGCACACTTCTCATGCAGTGATGAGAACCTACTGTGTGCATGAACCCACATGAGCTAGGACTTGGGGGAGCCCAGATAGGTATGGTATACTTTCTGCTGTTAAGGTTCAAGATGATACCTGAATCAAAGTAGTTCTGCTTTAGTGTTGTTCTAACACACCAGGTTTTGGTTTTTTTTTTTTTCCTTTTCTCTAAAACATAAGAATAGAGATGGGACTTTTTAATCACAAAGAACCAATTTCTACTTCTGTTTCTTAGGTGGGACTTGCTGAGTCCAAGGTGCCACCAACTCTTTGTTTGGGTTCTACTTTTTATGGCTGGAAGAGGAAGAGACATTATTTCTCCAACGTTCTCCCCAGTGTCTCCCCCCCGATGCCAAATGAACCTTGTATAAAACCATACTTTACATCAGGAATAATGCAAACAAAAAGCAAAAGTGCATTTGGTTTTCATGAATCAAAAGTTTTACGTGTTCATTTGAAAATATGCACTATATTGTATGTTTTTACACTTAATAATTAGAGTTCTAGGGAAAACATTCCTCGATGTCTTGTAAGTCACAGTGCTTGTTTGGCTTTTATCAAAACCCGCTTATGGCCACTGAGAAGTCTGGAGCTCTCTGAATGGGATAAATGAGAAACAATCTGTCTCCAAGGAGCTGTAGGCTCAGCATAAAACCTGGTGTACAGGACTCTCAAACACTGCAGCCTCCAATGTGCAAAAATAAAAGAACCACATGATGGTGCTGTAACTCAAGCAGAAATGTTACTTATTCCAAGTCAAGGTCCTTTTGATTCTTACCCTCCTCTGTCTGTGAAAACAGTATCTGAGAAAGGGAGAGTCAGCTAATTAATTTTGCTCACAAAGGTATTTTTAGGTCAGATGACCATCCTTTGGGCTGGGTCTGCTAAGAATACTGTAATTTCCCTTTTGTCCATGAAGGAAAACCCTGGTTGGTGGAGATATAAGAAGAAACATGGATTTGTAAGCAGTATGACCACTGGCTTGGCTCAGTCACTTAATATTTGTGTGGTCTTGGACTGTTTATCTGACTTCTATGAGTCTCTGCTTCTTCATTTCTAGAATAGGTATACATCTACCTCCTCACATGTAAGAAAACACTCTTTACTTATTTTTGTGTTCCCTAATGCCTAGTGCAGAGTAAGAACTTAATAAAAGTTTTCATTTTTCACTTATATTTCATTTAGTTTTTATAAAAATCCCTTTTGGTCAATGTTTGTCAAAAGAATGAATGAATCTGTCTTTTAGTGAATCATTTAATCAATTAATGAACCCATTTACTAAAGTAGAAACCATTAGATGATAGGGCTTTAATTCTATAAAACTCAGGTTTTGGAAGAAGCAGGGTTTTGAGGTGGTAAGAAAAAAGCATATTCTGGCCCCAGGAGGAGACCAGCATTTGAAAAAGCACATGAGCTTCTCTAGAGACCATTAGGAGAGGAGTCGAGCACAGGAATGGGTCTGGCCACCATGGCCAGCCCAAACCAGAGGGGCCAGAAATAAGTAGGTTTCAGTCCAGCACGTTGGACTCCATGTACCTGACTCTCGATCATTACGAGCTTACAGTACTTTTTTTTTTCCTTTTTTTTTTTTTTTTTTTACTACCCTTAAGATCAGCCCAAGAATGTTACTCTTTTGATGGAGTCTATGACAAAAGTTCAAGGACACTATACATGGAGGGACGCTTCTGAAACCACAGTCTCCAGTGAGGCTGTGCTCCCAGGGGCTAGAAGGTGGGAACTTTGGTGTCTGGGAAGGTGTGTGATTATGTCAGGCTTGGCCTATCTGGTGAATAAGGATGAATTTGCTTCTGAGCCAAGCCAGGGGGAAAGGATTTAACCCTCTCTGTCTCTTTGCTATTTTTTTCTATGTACAGAAAGTTTGATGAGAGGAGTACAGTATTTTTACTAAGCTAAGTTTTTTCCTGATTATAAAACTAGTACCTCCTCACTGTAAAAAATTTGCCAAATACAGAGAAAGTAGAAATTAGAGAATAAAGTAAATCTGTAGTGTTTTTAGCTATAGCTAACCTCTGTTAACAATTTGGTCACTTTTTTTTTTCCATCCAGTGTATCGTTATATAAAACCGAGATCATAATATGTCATCAAATTTGCATTCTGCTTTTTTGTCTTAGCACTTAGTATCATGAGCACATTCCCAAGCCATTCAAGGTTCTTATGAATATCTTTTTGATGGCCACATAGAGATGTACCTCAAACCTTTTGGTCATTTTTGAGAGCTTTAGGATATTTCCAGTTTTTCATTAGTTTAAATAATGCTGGGCTCAACATCTGATAGAGCACAAAAATGCTCATATATCTTTCAAAAATTTATTTAGGATAGAATCCAGGAAAAGAAATTTGTAAGTTGAAAGTTATAAACATTTAAAGGACCTTTAGATAGAGAAATGGATGGATGAATGGATGGATAGATAGATAAGATGGTTGATAGATGATAGGTGATTGATGGGTAATAGACAATTGATAAATAGTGATTGACATAATAAACAGATGCTTGACAGATAATAGATAGATGATCGAAAAAAGAAAGGACGAAGTTAAAAGAAAGATAACTAAGTTAGTTTGTTCTGATTTCTACTCCACCAGCCATGCAGGAGAGGGCTAATTTTATCTCCCACACACATACTCCATTCAGTCCTAATTTTTAATTTTTCCTTATTTTAGAACATACGCACATACACACATGAAGGATTTTGTTTTTATTTGCATTTCTATTTAGAGTATTTACATCAGTAAATTAAATGAATAACTCATCTTCCAAATATGAGAAGAGGCTTCTTGCTGAGTACCGCATTCCATTGCTGTCCCCTCAGGGCTCCAAGGGGGATGGGAAGCACGCCTGGACGCTGAAGCACTTCAAGAAGCCAACCTACTGCAACTTCTGCCACATCATGCTCATGGGTGTTCGGAAGCAAGGCCTCTGCTGCATTTGTGAGTAAACTTCCTTCAACCCCTTTTTTGCCAGGAACTAGCTTGCTCTGCACATGGTTGAGCCAGTCCCAGGAAAGTTTAGGCATCTCTCCTTCCTAGCTTGAGGGACCTGCCATATTCTTCCCACAGCAGGGAGTAGAGCAAGACCTCCATGTCCTATTCTTGTTCTACCCAAATCAAATGGACGAATATTATTCTGCTGGAGTCGTGTCATGGGCCACTGACTCCCTAGAAAAAAGTTATTAAAGTTCACAGGTAACTAAAAAGCATCTCATTAATTTCAGTTGCGTTTTGCTAGTGAATGTTTGCGTGGTCAGAAGAACCTGAGGTTTTTTTTTAATTAAATTAATATTCATAAATACAATGGAAATTAAAAATCCATTTGTCGAAAATGAATTGTTAAATGAAATGTTAAATGAAATGAAGTGTTAAAAATCCACTTAGGAAGTCAGACTTGAGGGGAGAAAAAAAACACACACGAGAAAGGAGGGGTGGAGCCTGGAAAGGAGAGCAGAAGAAAGAGATGGAGGGGAAGGAAGAGAGAAGGGATGATGGGGGAATGTGAGTGAATTTGGGGGGCAGGAAGAGAGGGGAAGGGCTGCAACAGAAAGGCTTTGCAAGGCCCAGGGTGTATGGGTGCAGAATCCTGCCTGCCCACCCCCGCCCCCACCTCAGGATGCAGACGGCAGGCACTCAGCCTGAACCCTCCAGGGACTGGGGACCTGCTGCTGTGGGAAGGTCCCTCGGGTACGGTGCAGGTCACCAAACTGTCTCATCTGCCATGCACACGGGAGCCAGGCAGCAGGCAACCTCCACCACAAAAGACATCATAGCAGAGCTGGACCCAGTGTCTACCTCAAACAAGCATCAGCAGGCATAAAAGGGGCCGCCTGTCTTTCCAGCACCCTCTCATATCCGGCTCTCACCCACTTATCATAGACCCAGCCTTATTCCTAGTAGGTTCTAGGCCTGTGGCATAGTAGTAAGTAGTAACAACAATAAAAGTCATTTGCAGAATAGCTATTCTGACTTGCCCAAGTGGTGCCTTATACAAATCATTTAATGCTGCAAAAGCTCCCCAAAGTAAAAGCTACTTTTATTCCCATCTTGTAGAACACTCTGAATTTCAGAGCTGTGAAGGCACATAACCTAGATCATGTGGGTAGTTACAAAGGGCAGAGCCGGAGTTCAGGCCCAGGTCTGCCTCTCTGCAGAGTTAGGGAAACGCTGGCCTTGCTTTCTACTCCCCACCATCCCGACGTTCAATACTGTGTTGTTGGCATAGCCAGGGTGACGCCTCACATTCTCCTTAGGGATGTTTTCCTGCTGCGTTCACCGCTGAAAGGCAGTGAGCGGGGTGGAAGGTGCAGAAGCATGCCTGGGAGATAACCGTGGATTCCTGTCAGTTAAAAACTGGAGACTTGAATTTCCAGTAGGCAAGGCCAGCTCCACATGTCCCCTGCCCCATGGAGGGAGGCCTGGGCCTCCGCTCGGGGGGAGGAGGATGGCTGACCCTCCCTAGGTGGTCACTCACAGGCACTATTCTTATTTATTTATTCATTTATTTTGCAGACTGTAAATACACTGTCCACGAACGCTGTGTATCCAAAAACATTCCTGCGTGTATCAAAACGAACTCCAAAACCAAAAGGGGCGGTGAGGTTGGTGATACCTGTTGCCTTGTTCTACTGCATGCTGTGTCCCGGGCAACATGTCCATCTCCACAGATTCCTGGACAGGAAGGGGCGTTGGGAGCTTTATCCTGTCCCTTCTCTGCCTCGAGGACCACCCTGAAACCATCTTGTCCATCCATCAATCCATTCAGCATCTCCCTAGTACCCACCCACCGTGTGCCAGGCCCTGTTCCCGGGGGTGTGAGGGTCATAAGGTGGTCCTCAGCCTGGGGGACCATGCAGTCTGGTGGGAGGAGACAGGCACATAAGCAGAGACAATGCAGTGAGCAATGAGGTAGATAGATAGCACTTTGTGGGACTTACAGTTGAGGCATGGGCCAGGGGGCAGGGAGAAGAGACGAACAAGGAAGCTTTCACACACACACACACAAATGGCATTTGAGTTGTGTCTTGAACCCCAGTCAGCAGGATTTCACAAAGAATCGAGGAGGACAAGGCACTCTGGACTGGAGAAGCCTCCAGAGTGAAGGCATGGATACGTGGCTTATTCTGGGGCCTGTACTTGGTTTAGTGTGACTGGCATAGAAGAGGCTCAGAGGGAAAGGCAGGAGATGTGCTCCAGGACTGGGGAGATCCAGGCTGAGGAGCTGGGAAGGAGGTTCATAGGTAGCTAAGGGACTGCTAAAGAACTTTGAGCACGTGAAGAGATGATTGGGTTTGCAAATTAGGTTCACTGTTGGTACTAGTGATAAAGAGTCCACCTGCCAATGCAGGTAGATGTAAGAGATTCAGGTTTGATCCCTGGGTCAGGAAGATCCCCTGGAGGAGGTCATAGCAACCCACTCCAGTATTCTTGCCTGAAGAACCCAATGGACAGAGGAGCCTGGGGGGCTACAGTCCAAGGGGTCACCGAGCTGGACATGACTAAAACAACTGAGCATGCACACGCTCTGACTGTGGAGCAGGAAAGAGATCAGATTAAAGAGTGGGAAACCTTTCCAACAGTTCAGGCAAGAGGTAGTGCTGCCGAGGGCCTGACTGGGTTGGGGTCTGTACTCACCTTCTCTGCTGTGTCTCTGCTGAGTGACTGCCCTCCAGTCACTCCAGCTGTTGAGTCTTCTGACTGTCTCACTGGCTGAGAAAAAGGACATAAAGGGAGAGGGGAGAGTTTGAGAGATCATTTGAAGATCCTACCACCAGGACTTGGTGGAAATGGTGTAGGGGTTGAGAGAGGGAGGGAGGTTGGAAATGACTACCCTGTTTCTAAGGTGGCCATCTAGTGGTGCCATTCACTGAGTCTGGAAATAGACTCTTCTTCAAATTAGCAGGGGAAGGACACTCAGAGTTGTTGCAGAGGGAAGATCCCATTAAGGAATCTGAGTCAGGGGATGATGAGCAGGCGGGAATAGTATCCAGCCATCCCCAGGAGTCTGAGAGAGAGTGTACCTCCAGGGACACGCATGCATGCCTGCGAGACACCACATGGCCTCTTGTCTACTCCTCCCGCACCATGCCCATGCACACACCTTGCCATGTCCATGCCTTTCACCAGGACATATGGTGCACCTCCTCGGCTCAGGCCCTGAGCCTGCACTCCGGCCATTGCCACACTTGGAATAGAGGGAGACCACTGAGGGACCAGCAGGGCACATTCATGGCTTTCTGAGACTCCAGGGCCAACCCAAGGCCTTCACCATCTCTTCTGATCCCAGAAGAGGAGGGAGAAGGCAATGTGGTGTTGGGAAAGTCCCATGGACTAGGATTCAGGAGATCTGGCCATGTGTCCCCGCCTGTCCACTTCTCAGCCGGAACCTAGGACCAGTCACTTAACCTCTCTGAAGCCTGATAGTTTTTATCTATATATAATGGAAATAATAATAATCTTGGAGCAAATTAATTGTAACCATGTAGGTGACAAACTGGTTAGCAAACCGAGTTCTTTACACCCTCAGGGGTGAGTGGCAGAAGGTGAGAAACTGCAAAGTAAATGTGACACATCTAGAGCAACAGTTTTACCAAAAACCTTTTGGAAGGAGGACACAGTAACTTAATTGATAAGTAATTTAAAACTTTTATCTAATGCAAACATGGATGGTGTCATGCAAATATTCCATGTGTTTTTAATATTGTGCTTGTTGTTGGCACTTCAGGCTATGCCCCCACATTTCCCCAGAGTCCATATCCTCCCCTTCTGCGATTCAGGGTGCCCTAGTGGAAAACAATTTTTGGAAGTTCTATAGAATTCCTGGGGTATACCTTAACTGAGTACTCAGACCCCCAGAATTTGGCATCATGGGTCACTTTGCGCTTACAGTCACATGTATACACATGCATGCCCACCTGCTTCCCAGGTTCCTGGGCTGCTCTAGAAGCAGGTCCTGGCCAGGAAGCAGGTACAACCAGCTCTGCAGGAAAAAGATGTGAAAGCCGCTGGCTGATGACCCACAATAATTCCTCTGGGCTTTCTCTCTCACTTCCTTCCAGAGTGCTTCTCAGTCTGGGCTGCACATTATAATCACTCAGGGGGCTTTAAAACAAACTAATGATGGGCCTTACCCTCAGGGACTCCTATTTATTTGACTTGGAGTGAGGGCTGGGCGTTAGGACTTCTAGAAACTCCCCAGATGGTCTTGAGGGGCTGCTAAGGTTCAGACACACTGGTCCGTAGAAGAAAGAAGGGCAAAGGGAGTTCTTGATCAGAGTACCTCCCAAGGCTCAGGGCTGTACCAGGAAGGCCCTTCCAAATAGGCTGGCTCCTTTAATTTTCCCAGCAAGCCCAGGGGTAGGGCTTATTATGCCAATTTCTACAGATGAAGGACCTGAGACTCAGAGAGATCCAGGAACTGGCCAAAGGTCACCCTGCTGTAAAGTGGAAGATCAGTGACTCTTATCAGCTTGGTCTGTAGACCAAGCCCTCCTGTGTTTCTCTGCACTGAGCAGCCTTCCAAAAGAGGGCACACACAAGCACATCGCTTTGCAAAGAGGTCCGCAAGACAGACAGAGGGACTGCCGGATGAGACTGCTCAGAGGCTTAACTGCTGGGAGATGGACAATGAAAAAGCAGGCAAAGTGGCTTTCACCTAGCTTGATTAGAGTGATAGTGATTAGGTAGGGAACGACCACCCTGTGCAATTCAGCTAAGCTGCCCAGTGCCCGCTAAACAGGAACCAGCCCTCTCTGGCCTCCCCGTCCCTGGCTCTTCCCAGGCCTTCTCCTCAGGCCCAGGGCCCTGGGCCGTGGTTCTGCAGCCTTCCCTGGTATCCTTCCCTTCCCTCCTGCAGGTGATGCAGCACGCATGGGTGGAAGGGAACTCCTCCGTCAAGTGTGACCGGTGCCACAAAAGTATCAAGTGCTACCAGAGTGTCACCGCGCGGCACTGCGTGTGGTGCCGGATGACGGTGGGTTGGCGCCCAGGGCAGCCCTGCTTCTTTTCAGGGTGGTTTTTTTTTTTTTTTTGCTCAAGCTGCAGGCAGGCAGCAGTGGACATCCTGCCAGGGGACATGAGCAGAGCTCCGTGGGCAAGGCTAGAGAAGGCGCCCAGAGCCGCTGCCAGTGCCTGACGTCTAATTGCCTCCATAAATCATCAAACTGCCCAGAGAGAGGGTGTCCCCCACCCCCAACCCAGGTCTGCTTAAGACGATGCTGGCCAGTCTGCTGTCTTTGTGGCCAGGCAGCTGAGATTAGCAGGCTGGACCATTAGCTTCCTTCTCCTGGGTATTGGCTGGGCCAAGGGCATTGACAGAGGGAGAAAAGAGTTAGACACCAGAATCCCTGTGTCAGAGGAAGACAGGATGCTGACAGCAGCCCCACTGCCTGGGCCAGAGGGCTGTGCCCACCAGCCGCAGCAAATGTCCACTTCCATCCTGGACACCCAGAGCTGCCTGACCTGCCTTCTATAGCAGACTCAGTGCTGCATCTTGTTCCCTTGACCCCCAGGTATCAGCTTCAAAAAGGACATGTCTCCAAATCAGATCGCAGAACTCTGAAAACGCAGAGGTTGAGCCATGGGGTTTACTTCCAGCGTCTCATGAGTTTCTTCAACAAGATCTCCTTCCTACCAGTGTCTCAGTGCATAGGGAGCAAATAACCAAGGGGGGCTCTGGAATCCACCCGCAGCTGCCACACTGACGGCCCACAAGTCTGCCTGGGACCATTTCACCCCAGCTGCCATGGGCAGCACTTGGTCTCCTTTCTCTGCCCACGGCAGACTTGGCACCCCTAACCACACACCACACATGCAAACACACACACTGTCTAAGCTATACTGCCAAAGCCAGCAGTGCATCAGGATTTGAAGGCATCCTAGACAACTTGCCTCCCTAGGAAGTTTCTAGACTCTCATACTTGACATTTCCTTGAACACTTTCACTCACTCTCATCTTCATTTTTCCCCTCCAGTTTCACCGCAAGTGTGAGTTGTCAACACTGTGTGATGGTGGAGAGCTCAGAGACCATATTTTGCTGCCCACGTCGATATGCCCTATTACCCGGGTAAGTGTTGCCTCCCAACAACAGGGCTCTGTCTCCCCCCGCCACCTCCACCACCCCCGCCTGGGCAACCCCAGCTCACGTTTTAGATGCAGGAGCATTTAGACATTTACATCCCTCTGCGGGCTCCCTCAATAACTCAGGATTTGTGTTTTCAGCACAAGTTGAAGAGAAGTCAGTGCTGCACAGTCAGGTTGTCAGGGAAGACTTCCCAGACTGAAACGATCCCGACCGCCAGCCACCCAGAATGCTCTGACATGGCCCAGCAGGAAAAGCACGTTCTTCATTCCCAGCCCCTTGCAGGCAGATCACAGCTCAAGGAACCCCAGTCACCAACTGTGCACAGCGAGGCTTCCCAGGCCTCCCTTGTGTCTGTCTCCCTCTCTCCTGTGTCCAAACATTCACTTCCCACCACTTTGAAGATTTCCAAGGGTGTCACAGCCCCATCCTAGAAATGAAAGCTGCAAAATTAAACTCCAGTTGTCCCCACATCTGAAACTTTTTCTGTCTCCTGTGTTGAAGACCCTTTTTTCAAACCAAGTACCAAAGACCTTAAATTGTTCTCTTTTCATCTTAGAGATGTGGCTGAGGATCACTGACTCCTCACATTTCACCCTTTACTTGACCATCTTCTTTCTCATTAAAAATTGACAGGAAAAAACCACCTTCAAAAACCATTTGGCAGTATCTACTAAGTTGAAGTTACACAAACTCTATAACTCAAGAGGTCCCCTCCTGTCTGTCTGAGAAATACGAGCATTTATTCCACCAAAAGACATGCACAAGAATGTTCCTATCAACTTTATTCATAACAGTCAAGCACTGGAAACAAGCTTAATGACCCCTCACGAGAACAGATTAATAAGATGAAGCAGATTCACATAATGTAATACTATAGCGCAATGGAAAAGAACCATGCTTAGATGCAAAAATATGGGTAATCCCAAAAATATAATGCTGAACAAAAGAAGCTGGACTCAAAAGAGATGGTATGTGATTCCATTTATATGAGATTCAAAAGACAGGCAAAGTCAATATGGCATCAGAAGTCACAATAGAACAACACCAGAAGATGCAGTAGTGACAAGGGCATGTACATATGCAGAAATTCATAGAACTGTAGATTTAGATTTGAACATTTTACTGTATGTGACACAAACTTCAATAAAATGAATAATAAACATTGAAGAAAACACAAAACGTGACAGATGACTTGGTGTCATATGATTTAGGTTAGTGGTAAGCATAGAAACCAAATCTCAGACCTTGCTTCTCAGAGATCAAGCTTCTAAATCAACAGAATAGATTTCTGCCCATTTCAGTGTTTCCTCTGAAACACTGTGTTCCTTCCAGTGTCTCGAAGTCAAAGTCAGGGCAAGTGATGACAAAGGCCTGGAGAGTCTTTGAGGAACCCAAAGGGAGCATTTCTTTGTTTTGGTTCAAAGCCTCACTTTGAAGACTCCATCCTATGCTATACTGGTTTTCTATTCTCTTTCTTTATATTAACCATTTGTTTTTCTTTTGATTTCTTTTTTTGTAGCAGGCATATTTTTTTCAAAGGATGCTTGTCTTTCCTCTCTTTTCACAGGACAGGCCAGATGGGAAGTCTGATGGTAGCGTGTCAGCCAAGGGTGAACTTGTCATGCAGGTACCTCAGCAAACCCTGAGTCTACTCATTCCTTCTAAGCTGGTCCAAGGCTGTGGAGGGAAGGACAGGATTTGAGTTCCAGAGAAACATATCTTAACATCTGCTTTCTTATCTCATTGATTATATTGCACAAGACACTGGATTTCCAGTCTCTGGAGTTACCTTTGACCACCACACTGTAGGCAAGTGGTGCAAAGGGAGGTTGGCTGATCCCATAGCTGGCCACACTGGCTTTATCACCTTTTAAGGAACATGCTGCATAAAACTTCAATATGCATACCCCCTGAATAATAACAAGAATGTGGCCTAAAAATAGACAATTGGGTTTTCCAAGACTGCCAAGCTGTCTCCAGAATGTGATCTGCCAAAAGAGTTAAATAGATCCAAAAGTTCTCCTTCATCCTTAAATGTGTATTTAAGAACTCAGCGTTTTTTTTTAGTTGGATTCACCAATGAACTTCTCTTTGTGCCTTTCACAAAGTGCCAGGGAATACAGAAAAGACAGCCTGGTGAGGTAGAATGAGAAACAGAAAAAGAACACTGGGGCCTCCTCCTCTCCCTCTGACCCTTAAGTTTCCTTGTTTGAAAAGGGACATAGCGAATCCCTGCACTGCCCACCTCCCAGAGGTGCTCCAAGATTCGATGAGAGCTTGTAGATGAGTATAAAACATAAGCCATAGTGATGGCAGAAGCTTCGTGTGGTAGAGCTCTAGATACCTTGAAGGGGAGAAAGTCAGATGGAGCATGCACACACACGCACACAGTGCAGATATGTCCGTTCACAGCTGGCATCTATCTGCTTATCCTGCATCTGTTCTGATTGGACAGTGTCCATGTATGCAGGTTGTTCAGCATTCTGAATATCACCCCCAGAGGTAAAGATTTACTTCTCAATCTCCAAGATGCTTCTGGGTATCACACAAATAATCATCCTTGGCAGATGAAAAAATTCCTAAAATGTATAAAGAATATTGCTGTCCATTTCAACTTATCTGGCACTGGGTTTGCTGAATTTTTAGCTTGAGATATGAAAAAGTAGGCATAAGACAGTGAATATGGAGCAGCGCTGCACCTCTGTATTGGTGTATCCTTCTGCTGAAGCTACAGGTATTTACTGAGTACACTTGTCTCTGGGGCAACGGGATCCTTGGTAGGAGGGTTATACACACTCCCACCCTGCCCTTGAGACATTTAATATCCAGTTGATGTTTTGAGACATTTGGGCTTCCCTGGTGTTCAGATGGTAAAGAATCTGCCTGCAATGCAGGAGACCCAGGTTCGATCCCTGGGCCGGGAAGATCCCCTGGCAAAGGGAATGGCTACCCACTCCAATATTCTCGCCTAGAGAATTACATGGACAGAGGAGCCTGGTGGGCTACAGTCTATGTGGTCACAAAGAGTCAGACAGGACTAAGTGACTAACACTTTCACTTTGGCTTCACCTGAGAAAATAAAAAATAAAAACATGCAAATAAACAATACCAAACGAAACCCAGAAGATATTATATGCTTCAAGTGCAATAGTTTTCATTGCAATGATCAAGCAAAACTTCATAGACGAAGTAGGTCTTGAATTGGGCCTTGAGGATGAGAAGTTTTTCTTAAGGTTTCTATGAAGGAAATAGGCATTTCAGGGCATTGAGGAGGAGATGAAACCAGTGTGAGCAGCCCCACAGGGTGGGAATTCACTCACTAGAGGGTAGGAGCCAGACTTGGCTGGAACTGCAGTGAAGGTTAGAGTGATTAAGGGAGAACGATAGAATGGGGCGACACATAAATACCTTGCAGGCCAGGTTAGCAGGTTTGGATTTTATCCTCTGGGTAATGAGCTGTCATTAAAGGATTTTGAGCAGGAGTGGTAGGACTAGTGATACCTGGGAAAGAACTGCGTGGGGGCAGCTTACGGGCTTCATCTGAGGTGAGAAAGGCCTGAGCAGTGTGGGCATTGTGGCAGCTGCTGGAGGTAGTGAGACATTCCAGGGAAAGAGCTGGCAGGACAGGGTCTTCCCTGGGTGACTGGATGAATAATAATAGTAGCCAGGAGAGAGGACCAGTTTTCGGGGGAAAGAAGGTAAGTCAGATCTGGGGCATGTTCCAGTGGCTGAAGATACCGCCTTTGACTGTGAGAAAGGTGGAACCAGAGCTCGGGAGAAAAATTGGGGCTGCAAATGTGGATTTGAAAGATGCCGGGGGTGGAAGTGATGATTAGCTCCATTCTATTTAGGTATAGGACATACGGATGGCCATATTTTCTAAGATCATTTCAGTTGTATCTTCACAAAAGCTAATCTTGTGCTGTGGGCACAAAGCCACACCATTGCTGAATAATTTGAAGCCCCATCTCTGATCCCCACCTCAAACCCTTGTCACCATTAATGCTACTTAAAAACCACTTAGGCTGGAGACACTTAACTGCTTAATCCCTCAGATTAAGCCAGTGGAGCAGCACCTACTGCCTCCTGACCTCCTCTACCCCATGCCTGGATCTGCTTCCCAGCTGCCTCTCCCGGGACCTGTCTTAGTATCCACTCTCATCGCATTCCTTTCTGTGGGCTGAAACACAGCTAACTTCTTTTTCTTTTGCCTTTGAAGTATAAGATCATCCCCACTCCGGGTACCCACCCCCTGCTGGTCTTGGTGAACCCCAAGAGTGGAGGGAGACAAGGAGAAAGGTATGTTCTCTTCTTTTTTGAGATGGAGAGGCTAGAACAACCTCATCCGGGTCCTTTCTTCCCCTCAGCCATAACCGAGTGGGCTACGGAGATGGCAGACCTGTGGTCCAGTCCCAGCCCTACCACACATCATTTGATGACCTGGTCCAAGTGACTTAACGTCCCTGTGCCTTGGTTTCATCCTCTGTAAAATAAAGATAGTAATCATTTCTCCTCCCATGGGGGTTTTGTGAGTATTAAGATAGACATAGTGCTTAGGGCTTGTCACATGGGCCATTATTCTGTTTCCCAGAATCAGGCCAAGTTCTGAGATGCCTGTTAAGTTCCCTGCCTTCCGAGTCTTTTCTTGATTTAAGAGACATGGCAGAGGCACCTGGTTGAGACTTCTTAGGCTATGCCACCCCGAGAGAGCAGGGCACGCATCTCATCAGTGAAGGATATGCCCAGTCTGCAGAGAGTAGGGGATGGGCAGAGCAGCTCTGCCTCCTGTGTTCAGCTCTGAGGCAATGAATTGTTGACATGGTGATCTGGAATCCACGCTTTAAAAAATAACAAGCAGATCTTAAACAAGAATTATGAGACACCCCCCCCAACCCCAATCATAGGGGCAGAGCACCCTTTCTGAACTGACCTATTTAGCCTCAAGCTGAAGCCTTGAAACCAAGCCTAGATGTGGCTACTGCCCCCAGTGCTCCTCTGCCCTAACTCCACTTCCTGCATGGCCTCCTGACCCCAGGACTTGGGGGATCTTTGTCTAGTCCACAAAGAGCAGAATCATACTACCTAGAACATGCAGAACATTTGGGAGAAGTTCTCCATGAAGGAGAAGCCCTCAGGAGAATATGAGTTCTGTTCTCTGGGTTGCTCTGCACTGTCCTCTGTGCAAGGGGTACTACTCCTGGGGTCGGAGACTAGAATCTTGGATGGTGGGGAGACTTTGAACCAGGGTGAGGGCCTGGGTGAGGCCAGCTGGACCTGGGAGTTCAGGGTCTGCAGGACCTATGTGCAGTCTTCCCCTTCTTGGGTTTAAAGAGACCCACGTTCCCACCATCACTGGGCTGGAGAGGTACTTGCCCTCCTATGACTTCTCACAATGACATTCCCCTTCTCTGTCTCGGTCTCTCTCTCTCTCTTTCTTTTTTTTCCATAGAATTCTTCGGAAATTCCACTATCTGCTCAACCCCAAACAAGTTTTCAACCTGGACAATGGGGGGCCTACTCCAGGGTATGGAGACACAATCTTTACTTCTTATTTCTCCCCCACCCCCTGTAATCTCTAAAGAGGATAGCTTTCTGGGTGGTTTGTTTATTTTTTTTAATCTCTTTCATCCATAGACTTGTCCTTCCTACCAATTCACTCCTTTTCTCTTCTTTTCCTCATTATCTACTCTTACTTCCTCCTGGAGATACTGAGGAACACCCATTACAGCTGACTCTGGGAAGCAGCCTAGTCTACTTTATCCCAGAAAAAGCTATTGATTTTGTAAGAGGGAAAAATTGCAAATGTCATCTGTGGGATTGGCCAGAAGGGCAGGCTCGTAAATTAACTTGTTCGCAAGGCTGTATTAGCTGGCATCTTCATACTGAATCATCAGGGAGAAGAAAAGAGTTTTCTTAGCACTGTCTGTCGGTGTTTCAGAAATCTATACGGCTGACTCAGAGTTCCACGGCATGTTCTGTTGTCGAGGCATTTTAGGATCAAGACAATTAGTTGTTCGATGAAATCACATTTTTTCCTGAATCATCCAGTTTAGAGGTTGTTCGGTGCACCCCTTCCCCACCCCCACCGGCCCGTCTCCTGTCATTTGCCTATTGGCCATTTCCCTGTGTTGAGGAGATGGGGAGCAACAAAAGGAGATGAGGCAGCCCCTCTGAAGCTCTCCCCAAGTTCTGTGGGAGGAACCGTGACATGATAAGCCCTGTAATCAGAGGTTCCTCCAGCACTGGGGCTGGAAGGCACCCAAAGACTGCTACCTTCTTACCAGCTGGAGCCAGTGCACTAGAGATGTTGGCTGGCCAGCCCGAGGCTGTCTCAGTGCCAGTCCTCAGATCTGGGCTTCCTGGGATGGGGTTTCCAACATCCAAACTTGCATTGCTATGCTTGGCTCACCAAGACCTTAAGAGGGTCTGGGTAAAGACTCTAAAAAGGGACTCTGAGGACTTCCCTGGTGGTCCAGTGGTTAGGACTTTGTACTTCCACTGCAGGGGGTGTGGGTTCAATTCCTGGTGAGGAAACGAAGATCCCAAATGCCATGCAGCATAGCCAAAAATTTTTTTAAGTATTTTTCATTTTTAAAAATAAGTAAGAAGAGACTCTGTCTTCAGCTGTTTGACACACAGCTATTATTTATGGCAGTGATGATACAAGACCACTAAAGGGGAAAGAAACATGAGTGCAAATTCAGCACCTCTGCCGTGACTTACCTATAAAATTAATGTCAAAATAAAGCCCACCTGTACTGCTGCACGTGCCATCATGGTCCCCGTGATGGCCGACAACTGCTCCATTTGTGACTTGTGACTGAGCAGCAGCCCACAGATGCCTTTACCAGCCTGCTCTCTTCTAGGGCATTTTGACAGCTGAATACAGACAGTACTGCCCCTTAACCGCATCCATCCTAAATTGGCTTTGCCCAGGATGACAAGCCTGGTGGCTGCTTTTAGGTCCACTGTGCCCTGAGTATCTCTCTCTGCTGTATATGTCAGCCTGTAAGCAGAGAGGCTGTCTAGCTGAAGGTAGCCTTCATTCAGAATCCACTTCTACAGGAGAGAAGAGTTCTACAAGAGAAAGGCTGGGAGGGGATGTTAATTTGCCCACACCTGCATTGGCAGAAGACCCCAGGGGTCTCCTCAGATCACCAAGCAGAGCAAAGAGGAAATCCTGGGCTTCAGCTTCTCAAGCCCCACCCCGAGGCCTCCCCAGATCCTGTCTGTGCTATGGCAGAGGTTCTTAACCTTTTTTGCACCAGGAACCCATTTGGCAGTCTCATGGAGCCTATGGACCCCCTCTTAATATTAAGATAATATTTTTTAATGTATAAAATGAAGTATATAGGAATACCCAGGGAAATTTTATTGAAAAGACAGTTACTAAAGGTTAGACAACAAATCTGTGACAGGAAAATACACGTGATTTATTAAGACATTACATAGCAATTTCCAGAGGCGGGCCTAATAGCTGCTGTAAATTAAAACAGTAATGAGCAGAAGTGATAATAGAAAATGCCTGCCACAACTGTAGTAAAACATTGAAATACCTGTCATTTCGGCTGCTTAACAAAGTCACAGGTATTGTTGAAGGAAATGCTAATTTTCAGTTAGAGTTTAGGGAAGATAATAGTGTAACATTTTTTTCAAGTTCAAGGCCCTCTGGATTCTACCCACAGACCCCTTAGATATGCACCCCAGGTTAAGAGCCCTGCTCTACAGGGTTAAGGCCTCTGAGGGGAGATGGTGCTCACTCCACTTAGGTCTGGGGTGGGATGAAGATTCAGCTAGTTCAATGCATCTCAGAGGTTTTGAGGACAGAGCAGGTTAAGAGAGCCAGAGAGGCGGCAGATGTTGGGGGTTAATTGCATTGGTGCCAAAATAAGCAAACTGTAGATTCCTCTGCATAAATCATAGACATTTTCTAGAAAACCATTTTCTGTGTTGAATACTGAGTCAGAATCTCCTTAGACAAAGATGGCTCCATGGGGTTCATACTCAATGGCATTGCTTAGTACGTTCTGGTTTCAGAACACTGAGTGACCCTTTCAACCCCAAAAGGAGTCAAGGTCATAATATGCTTCCAGGGAAGGGAGCAGGGTGTTGGGGTGGGGAAGGGGGACTCTGACTCAAAGAGTGTCAAAGGTCAGCCTGTAAACAAAACCATTTTGGCCTTTCTACTTCCCAGACTTAACTTTTTCCGCGATACTCCAGACTTCCGTGTTTTGGCCTGTGGAGGTGATGGGACAGTTGGCTGGATTTTGGATTGCATTGGTAAGAATGAGCTGGAAGGACCTTTGTAGTTGATTTACAATAAGTGTATTTAAAGTTGTGCGTGTGTGTGCTAAGTTGCGTCAGTCATGTCTCTTTGCAACCCCATGGACTATAGACTGCCGGGCTCTTCTGTCCATGGGATTCTCCAGGCAAGAATATTGGAGTGGGTTGCTATGCCCTCCTCCAGGGGATCTTCCTGACTCAGGGATGGAACCCACGTCTCCTGCTTTGCAGGCGGGTTCTTTACCACTAGCACCACCTGGGAAGCCCATATTTAAAGTCAGAGGAAGGTAATAAAAAAGAGAAATGGAACCATGTCTTGTTTATCTTTGTTTCTACTCTTGGACCAGTGCTTCACTAAATACCTACTTTGGGTGGACAAAAGAAAGAAAACACAATGGAAGGATTCCCACATGTACAGATGTTAACAGCTTAGTCTCAGGCCTTGCTTCAAAAATATCTGTCATGGGCAGGATTTGAGTAGTTGCAAGACAGGCCAGATAAGGAGACTGGGGGGAAAAGCAGCAGGACTGGGACTCCAGGAAGGTCCAGCTGCTGCTGCTGCTGCTGCTAAATCGCGTCAGTCGTGTCCGATTCTATGCGACCCCATAGACAGCAGCCCACCAGGCTGTCATCCCTGGGATTCTCCAGGCAAGAATACTGGAGTGGGTTGCCATTTCCTTCTCCAGTGCATGAAAGTGAGCAGTGAAAATGAAGTCGCTCAGTCGTGTCCGACTCTTCGAGACCCCATGGACTGTAGCCTACCAGGCTCCTCCGTCCGTGGGATTCCCAGGCAAGAGTACTGGAGTGGGTTGCCATTGCCTTCTCCCAGGCAGGTCCAGAGTGCTGGATAAAGGCAAGAGAACTAAGAATAGATGCATAGTGCAGGGCAAGTCACCTTGAGATGAACACCTAGAGCCCAGAGCCCACAAAGCACATCTAGAAAGCTCAGATCAGTTCAAGCAAAGAAAAGCTACGATGGGGTATGTCCAATATGCCTTGATCAAAAGGGTTATGGGGATGGTGGGGAGGGTCTGGGCTGGGAATCAGGAGGCCTACCTGGACTTGTGGGTCCTTGGACACAGTACCACCAGTAAATGATGGAGAATAACTGAAATTCTGGGATGAGGGATACATTCAAGATCTAACCCTGGAGAGTGCAGATAAACACTGAGATATAGAACATAAACTCAGGAAATCAGCCAAGGGAATTGTGGAGATAGTCCAGAGCATGGAGCCTGGGCTGCTTGGCTGTTTTCATCCTTTGTTCCCCAGATCCTGCCTGCGTACCTCCAGGTGCTCAGCTCCCGCGGAAGCCCTGGCGATGCAGCAGTAAATAAAGGAAACTCTCACCCTCATGGAGCTTCCTTCTAGAGGGAAGAGGCAGGCAGAAAATAAATAAGTGAAACATACAGTATGACAGAAAGTGATTTTTTTAAAAAAAGAGAGAGAACAGCAGAAAATGGGCAAAGGGATCTCAGCAGTGGGATCGGAGTTGCAAACTAAGACAGGGTGGTTTTGAAGGCCCTGAGGAGCAGATGACATTTACATGGAGACCTGGAGGAGAGTGAGCTTCATGGATGCCCAAGGAAAGAGTAATTCAGGCAGAAGGAACAGCAGATACAAAGGCCCTGAGGCAGGAGCAGGAGAAGGCCAGTGAGGAGGCTGCAGAGCATGCCCAGGGTGGAGTCTGTGAGGGGAGAGGGGCCGGGGATAAAGCAGAGACAAAGCAGGGCCAAGTCACCAGGACATGGACGACATGACACGGAATGCAGCTGTCACACTGCGAAGGTCCCAAGATGCTAGATTGTTTCGAGCAAAGCAGGGGCACAACAGATTACAGAAACTGAAAAGGGTGGGAGCTGGGAGACCAGTTAGGAGGCTCTTGCAGAGACCCAAGGAGGGGACCTGGGCCGTGAACCATAGTAGAGACAGAGGAGGTGGTAAGGAGGAGTCAGGGTCTGGATAGCTTTGGAAGATGGAGCTCACAGGATATGCTGACTTCCCGTGGGAGACAAGGACTTCCTCTGGGAAGAAGGGAGTGGAGGATGGGCCAGGATAGACTCTGAACAGGGTGGTGAAGGCTGGGCCCCCAGGGGTCATAAGCAAACCACCTGGGTTGGGACAGGCATCCCCCACACCTGCCGCATCTGCTCCCCCACAGGCACTTTGGTTTCCATGGACACGGCCCTGCCAAGCAGCCACCCACGCTCTCTTGTCACGGTAGGGCTCTGGAGTTGTTTGTGGGAGGAGGCAGGCATCCTCTGGGAGCCGGGGAAGAGAAAGCTGATCAGCAGAGGGTGGATGGCTGCAGTGCTAGGAACTGCTTGTAGGGTTCCCTCTCCATCAGGAAGGAGAAAGTAGGGTTTGCGGACAAGCTTTATAAAATTCATCTGCAGAGAACACAGGTGATACATGCTGCCCAGAACAGAAAGAGCATGTGAGGTGATCTGTTTTTTTCACAGGTTAAAAAACAGAGATCAAAAAACAAGAGTAAAAGGAATAAGTGGACAATGTTCATTCATTCATTCATTCAAGAGATTGAGGCCCTTGTTCAGTGCTCTTTGCCGCCCCATTTCAGCTCTCTCTCTGATCTGTTCTCATGCAATAGCCAGAGTGGTCCTTCCTGAATGTCAGTGGGTTTGTGATGTGTGTGAAGCACATCAGTGGCTTCCCAGGATTCTTAGATAAAGATAAAACCAATGCTTTAGGGGGCCCAAAGTGGTGCCTAGCAGCTGCCCACCCTTCCAGCCTCATTTCCTACCCCAGCCTCCCCCTCAAACACTCAATCCCTTTCTGACCCTTGAAGACCCTAGTGTCCCTTCTACCAAAGGGCCTGTCTGTTCTGCTCCCCTAGCCTTTGCTTGGTCGGCTTCTACTTCAGACCTCAGCCTTCCTTGGGGAAGCCTTCCCTGATCACTCATTACAGGACCACAGTCACCTCCTTCCTAGTATGCATTTGAAATTATGCACCAATTACCTCGTTAATAGTTCTCTCTCCCTCTCAACGGTAGGTACCATGAAAGCCAGAGCCATGTCTTTTTTTTTTTTTTTCTGCCTGCTATGAGAGCTGGCGCACCTAGCACAGCATCTAGGCCTTCAGTAAAGGTGTAGAGCTACGACGACAAATGAGATACAGGTCCCCCAGGAAGGTCACAGTACATTTGGGGAACAAACAAGTAGTCATGTACAAAACAGTGTGAATGAGATCATCCCTGGCACTAGAGAAGCACTCTGGAGAGGCACGAGGTCCAGACTGGGCCAACCAGGAAGGGCCTCTGCATTGAACCACATGTTGACATAGTGAGTGGGAAGCAGGATGTGAGAAGGATGAGGCTAGAGAGTAAAGCAGAGCTGAGAAGGGCCTTGCTGCCAGGCTGAGGAGTGATGGGAGTCATGGCAGAAGGCAAAACGGTAGACTAGTGTGATCAGGCTTGTGGTTCAAGGATTGCCTGCCCAGGTGGACCTGTGGAGAACATACAGGGGGAGAAACTGGACGCCAAGAGGACAGAGACGGGCCGCTGCAGCAATACCAGTAGGAAGGACACAAACTGTGTCAGAACTCAGCCAGCACCATGGGAGGGAGAGGAGAGATTGCCTGGAAAGCTATGGAGACAGCATGTAGAAGTTGATGTGTGAACGGATGTGTGGTGAGGGAGAAGGAAAAATCTAGAATTACATCCAGGTGTCTAACCTCAGCACTGTGAGGATGGTTGATCTGCTGCAAAGGGAGCCACAGAAGAGGGGGCAGACTTAAACAAACAAGGGTCTTCCAGGGAAAGGAAGAGTCCCAGCAAAGGCCAGAGGCATAAATGCATTGTTCTGAGGAATAAGAGAGTCCACCAACTTACTCCATCTCAACCCTCCTGGCAGTAACCTCAGCCCTGAGTCTTGCCTCAGCCATTTCCGGCATGAGTATGACAACCTGGGGGGACAGTTGGAGGTGGGGGGGGGGCTGTTCTGCTGGGGCAGCCCTGGCATGAACCTCATGCAGGATGATGATTCTTGCACTGCCCCCCACTCCATCCCTAGCCATGCTCCCCAGTCACATCACCCGCATCCTTCCCTGGCATCAGATGCTCTGAGCTTTATATAAGTGATATCCCCTGCAACCCAGTGGGTGTCTGGCCTCCTTCAGCTTTCCCAGCGCAGTCAACATGCTGCTGTAGATATGCAGCCAGATGAAAACAGACACGTTATGCTATGCTTTCTCTAATGGCTTGACCTGGTGCTTCATCACAGCCATCGTGGGAGATAGGATCAGGACTCTGTGTGTTTGCAAGTCTGGGAGGCGGTGGAAGTGGCAAACTGTTCCCTAGGTGCCAGATAACATCTCAGGGTTTGGCTTGTTTGACACAATGTTATTTTTAAGCTTTTGAACCTGAATGACTTGAGGTGAGGCATCTTCAGTTTCTGATGTCTCAGACCCACCTGTTTTACTATTTATGCAGCTGCTTAGACTCTGAAGAAAGGAGGAGTTTGGACTTGGAGGTGCAGAAATCTGGGTTTGGATGCTGACTCTAGAATGACTTTCCCTCCATGAACCTCTATTTCTTCATCCACGTGAATGATAATATCTTGCAGGGTCTGTCTAAGGGATAAGTGTGGTAAATGCTTGTTATCATTGAAGATTAAAACTATGCAAACCAATGTTTTTGAGGTATACCACTGTCACCCTTTGGAAAGAATTAGGATGAAATGAGGATAAACCAGGTGTAAGTTACTTGGAGACAGATTTAGCTCAATATGAAGGCTCCTTTGCAGTGGTTAGCTTACTGCAGATGGAAGAGATAGCTTTAGGAAGTAGTGAGTTCCCCAACAGGAGAAGTATTCAAACAAAGAATGCCATAGAGGCGTTCAAGCATTAGATAATAGATAACTGAACAACTTAAACCTTCTGTAATCATGTGGCATATGGTTCTCTCTTCCTCTTCATGGGTTGCAGATAAGGCCAACTTTGCAAAGCATCCACCTGTGGCTGTCCTGCCTCTTGGAACAGGAAATGACCTGGCCCGCTGTCTCCGCTGGGGAGGAGGTGAGTCTGCGTGGGAGGGGCACTATCCGAGGGACAAGCACCCCAGTCTACAGGGAGGCTCTGCAGAGCTAGGCTAGCTCCCCTCTTAAGGATTACATTCCATGGAGAAATACTCAACCCTGGGGTCATCTCTAATCCATGCCTTTTCCCTGGTGCCAGGGCCTATGTCTGCCCTTCACAAGATTTACTATCAGCCTGAAACTCTCGACTTTGAATCTGTCTCCCTCTATGTGTGTGCTTGTGTGCTAAGTCGCTTCAGTCATGGCCAACTCTGTGTGACCCCACAAACTGTAGCCCGTTAGGCTCCTCCATCCATGGGATTCTTCAGGCAAGAATACTGGAGTGGGTTGCCATGCCCTTCTCCAGGGGATCTCCCTGACCCAGGGCTCCTTCATTGCAGGCAGATTCTTTACCACTGAGCCACTGGGAAAGCTCCGTCTCCTTCTGCAGAACAAGTCAACTCCTTTGTCTCCTCTCCAGGGTTCATCCCAGTCAGGGCTCACGTAGGAATTTTTCTGCCTGAAATTCCCCCTCTCCAAATTACTGACCTTCTTCTGAATTGGGACTCAGAATAAAGACTGAAAAGTCCAATTAACCAGTTACCAGGGGCATTTCAGATCATCCCAGGGCCAGGGCCTCTCATTCTGAAATTCCCCTAAGGGGGACCTCAGAGTAGTAACCAGCTTATAGGGCAATGGGCAGGAGCTAAGAACTCTGCAAACTGCAGCAGCCCCTGTAGAGCTGCGCACGCTCCATAGAGTGGGGAGGTTCAGGACAGCACTTGGAGCGGACGGATCAGGCTGGCAGGCAGAATTGGGATGAGACTCCAGATGGCTGATCAATTCTGGGAGTGATCCAAGACCAGGCCCGTAGCTGTAAGTGTGCCTGCTTGGAGGGCGGGGGCAGAGCAAGCAGAAGCTAGCCCCAGAAGGAAGCTGGCAGGCCTGGGAAGAGCTGTCAGGGTCCTCAGCCACACACTGGGCTCGGGAAAGACCCTCTACTCAAGAGGGACAAGCAGACTGAGGCCTCAGACTCTGGGCATCTAGGCAGCAGAGTGAGGCACAAATTTCCCACAGCACTGTGTTCCCAGTCAGCATCAAGGCCCTCAGCTACCTCATTACTTTCATTGCTATCTTGTGATGCATCCCCTGAGATGCTGACCAGACCCCTGACAGCTTGAAAATGCTCTTCAAGCTTGTCCCAGAGGTAAGCAGGAACATGGAAGTGTTATTTGAAAGAAAAGACTGTCTCTCTCACTAACTTCTTACCTACAGTTCACTTGATACATTAGTTTTCCATTGCTACTGTGTACAAACAAGGGCTTTCCTGGTGGCTCAGTGGTCAAGTATCTGCATGCCAATGCAGGAGACACAAGAGAGGAGGATTCAATTCCTGGGTGGGGAAGATCCCCTGGAGAAGGAAATGGCAACCCACCCCAGTATTCTTACTTGGGAAATCCCATGGACGGCGGATCCTGGAGGGCTACAGTCCATGGGGTTCCAAACCGTAAGACATGACTTAGCCACTAAACAACCACAAACTATGCAACAACTAATGATTATAAACACAGAGGCTTAAAACATCCTTGTATCAGCTGCTGTAGGTCAGAGATCCCAGAACAGCGACTTCCCTGGTGGTCCAGTGGCTAAGACTCTGCACTCCCAATGTGGAGGGCTTGGTATCAATCCCTGGTCAGGAAACAAGATCCCACATACTGCAATTAAGACCCAGTGCACCCATATAAATGCTTTAAGAAAAAAAAAAATCCTAGAACAATGTGACTAGGCCTCACCGGATAGAATCAGGGCACTGAACAGGCTGTGCTCCTCTCTGAAGACTCTAGGGGAAGAATTTCCTTCTGAAACTCTTTCAGGTTGTTGGCTGAATTCCATTCTTTGTAGATCTGAGGTCTCTGTCTCTTTGCTGGTGGTCAGCTGGGATCACTCTCATATCCTAGAGGCCTTCCTCATTCCTTGCGTGATTCATCCCTCCATCTTCAAAGCTGGCAAAAGAGACTCTCCCTCAGTCCCAATCCCTCTCAAGCTTCGGACCTATTTCTTAAGGAAAAGCCCAGTCTTTCTAAAGACTCACCTGATTAAGTCAGATCCACTTAGGATAATTTTGCCTCCTTGAAGTCAGCTGTGCCATATAATATACCAAATCACAACTGACTAGCCCCTCTTATCCACAGGTCCTGGGGGTTGCTGGGTATATATCCCTCAGGGGCAAGAAATGTGGGGACTATCCTAAAATTCTGCCTATAGCATTGTCCATCTGCATCATGACACAGTCCTGGAACAGATCCTTAGTTCTCCTATGTGCAGCTTCCCAGCCATCCGCACACTGATTCCCCAGGCCTCGCTTCAGCTACACAGGCCTACCCATCTTTGGCCAGCACCCGGCCCTGCCCCTGCCACTCTGGCTTCCAGATCACCCTGGCTTCTTTCTAATTACTCCAGATTGTCCTTTCCTTCTCTGTGGCCCGGGAAACCTAAGTGACTCTGGCCTGGACACACTGGGGGTGCCCAAGGGGTGCCCCACCCTGATAGCTGCATGAGCAGCAACCAAGCCTTTCTGCTCTGGGGCCAAATGCAGTGCTGCGCTCCACAGGTTATGAAGGGGGCAGCCTGACAAAAATCCTGAAAGACATCGAGCAGAGCCCCTTGGTGATGCTGGACCGCTGGCATCTGGAAGTCATCCCCAGAGAGGAGGTGGAGAATGGAGACCAGGTCCCATACAACATCATGAACAACTATTTCTCCATCGGCGTGGTGAGTTGGCCAGGAATGGCTTTTCTGCATGGGAGAGAAGTGCCCAGGTGGGCAGGAAGGTTTCTAGTCTTTCACTGTCCACTCTGGGTCCCTACTCTTTACTTGTCCCAGCTTCCCCCTGCCTCAACTTGGGTCCAGGCATCCTCGCATCCAGCCTGGGTGTGGACATCCTTACTGCACCCAGTCCTGTCCTTGTTTATGCAGCAAGTTCCTGCCCCTATCATTTTACCTAACACAAGAAAATAACACCACATTCTTCAAAAGACCTATTACTCTTTGGATAATTTGAAATAGTTAAAGAAAAGCAACACCAAAAAATAACCAAGGATGAGGTCAGGAGGAGATTCTCTGGTGAGCTTCCAGAGATGGAAATGCTGATGCTCCAGGGAAGACGTTGTGGTCTCAAGCTGGCTCCCTGGGTTAGTTCTCAGAATTCTCTTTCTCCTGTCTTTTCTCCTCTTCCCAACCCCACTCCCCACACTCCAAGTGCATCTAAGCCTCTGGGGCATCTCCTCCTCGCTGACCCTTTAGGCTGAGCTGTGTTCCCCCTAAGCTCCCACAGTCCTCTGTGGTCACCTCTGCCTTAGACTAAAGGGTTTGTTACCATGTGCCTCACTCAGCTGTCCAGCAACACACACACACGTACACATAAACACATACATATACATGTACATACACATGTTCATACAAACACACACACAGTATAAGGACAGCAGCACACTCCTCTTTCTCCCCCAGCTCCCATCACATATAGCACAGCTAAGTTAGTTTTGCTGAACTCAGCTTCTGGTCCAAGTGCATAGGTTGGACCAAATTGTTGGAGACATGACTGAGGGGAAAAGGTGTCAGTCTTTTCCATAAATAGATCTGGGGATTGGGAGGAAGGTGAAACATAGACATTAGCATTTATTGAGCACCTACTGCATGTTCTCCACTGTGTTAGACTTGATTCTAGTCCTCACAGCAATCCTGCAGGTATTATCATCCCCACCATCTGCATGTTACAGAGGAGACTTAAGGACACGGAACATAGAAGTGCTGGAACTAGGGCACACACACTGTGCCTCACTCTGAAACCAGGTCCTTCTCTCTGCTGTCTTGGAAACTATGCTGCCCAGTTTCATATGCACATGAATCCCTCCAGACCAAGACTGTGTGACCCTCTCAGTCATCACCTCTGCCTCTTTTGCAAATGTTGGTGGTTTTTAAAAAAGGAGAGAAAAGGAGAAATGATAGGTAGTTTGAGGGAAGAACAGGGTTAAGGAAAGGGTTTTTTGTTTTCTTAATAAACTAAAAGCAGAGCCATGGAAGCAAAAAGGAAGAATAATAATCCCTTATATTTATGGGATTTAAAATTTACCATATTTACAGGTATTTTCTTGGTTCTTATGATTACACTGGAGGGCAGTATTCCCTCCATTTGGTGAGTGAGGAAATAGAGGATCAGATTAAGGGATTTGCTTTCATTCTCTGACTCCCAGTCCCCAACTCTTTTTCTGTTAACTAAAACAAAAGAGAGAGGCATTGCTTGACCCGTGAATGGGCTCTGAAAGGATAGAGGTGCTGACGAGAAATATATTCGGGGTCTCTGCTGCCCTGATCTGGTTGATCTCCTCAGCTCCCCTGCGCCCTCCTTAGTGGGGGGAGATACTTTTGCCTAGGACCTACCAGCTCATCCTCCTGTGTCGTAGGCAGAGGAGACCCCTCCATCCTCTTTTTGACTCAAAAGCTCCTCCTTTGGAGCCACCTGCTCAGGCTCCACTTCATGCGAGGGGGACATGCAGCCTTCAGCTCCTGCAAATGAGACTTGGCTGACAGGTCTGGTGTTGGAGGCCAGGGGAATTCTGGAGCATGCAGCTTCCCTCCATTACAGTGTGACCGAAACAAGTGTCCTTTTTCCTGCAGTAACCAGAGAATGTCTTGCTGACATGTATTGAGTACCTACTGCACACCAGGCACAGTGTCCCTTTTGGAGGGTATAGCCTTTGCCCTTTTGCATTTTGCAAGAAGGAACTATAGCTTAGAAAGATAGTGACCCGCCCAAGCTGGTGATTGATGGAGCCGGGAATCCCTAGTGTCCATAGCCCACCTTGCCAAATGCAGCAGCATTAGAGAGGCATCCTCAAAATTTACTGTGTGATGGGCTCACCCATACCCTACCTATACCCTCAGTCAGAAATGCAGATTCCACCCACATGACAGATCCTGATTCATATTCTGATTCAGCTGGTCAGGGCAAGTCTGGAAATGTGCACCTTTAATAAGCCCCTGAGATAATTCTGATGCAGACGGTCCCGATCAAGTCCTCAGTGAGTGAAGACAACCCATTAGAGCAGAGAAGGATGGTCAGAGGAAGTGGTTTTTCACAGGAACAGAAACCAGATCTGAAGTAGATAAAGGAGAGGAAAGGCAGAAAGGAGGGGAAACCAGCACCTGTAAGCCATAGGCCAGAAGTGAGAGCCAAGCCGCAGGACCGGGTGACCTGCCTGGGAGCTTCTAGAGAGCAGGTTACGCCCTTGGCTGCCTTCAGAGTCCTCAACCCCAAGTCTTCTCTTCTCGCACCCAGCTCTGGCTGCCAGAAACAATAGTACTCCCAAGGCCTCCCTGTCCATCTCTACAAAGCGCCATATGCAGTGACACTCAGTACTGCTGACCAAATGGACAATCATGCCAAAAACGAAGAGACAACCTTCCCTCAGCTAGATAACCAAGCCCTAATCCCACGCGGCAAGACTGAGCGTGGTTTTAATATATTCTTACAAATAAGAAGGAAGTGAGTGGGGGGATGGACAGGAGGGAGGGGGAAAAAGGACAAATACAAACTAACTGCCCCCCAAGAAAAAGCAGAGGAATAGATTCTCCATTTCCCTCAGGGGTCAAGATATTTATCTACCCCGGGCTGACCTACAGTAATCCAATCCGCTCATCTTTCAAGTTAAGAAGAACCTCACAAAATCTTCCTCGTGGTTTTTTTTTTCATATACCTTTAGCTTGTGCATGTTTAATATTTTATTGCAAATCAGTGAAGAAGCAGGGTTGTTTTTCTCTCACTGGTGTAACCTTAGCCTTCTCTCAATAAAATGCTTGCAGGGTTTGTGTGCTCACTCTTTAAAAGCTGGAAAGGGAAATTCTTGAGAAAACAAGTAGCCAACATGTAACCCTAAGAGAATCTGGGGCTGACATTTGCAGAAGCTCTTGCTCCCTATTTGACTTCCCAAACTCTGTAAGAGGAGAAACAGTATGTAAACCAACCCCCCAGCTTTACTTCCTTAAGACGATTAGAGTCAGACTCCTTTGGCAAAGAGAGCGCTGCAAAGTCTTCGCCTCTTTTGAAGGACCTGGAATATCTTACTGATATCAAATGTCCGCTGCACTTATAAGGGTGGTGACAGTGACCCCCGCTGAGCTGTCCCTGCGTGGTAGGGAATTCACTCTGATGAGTGCACACACTCCCGTTGGTGCCAACAGAACCCACTTCATAGGTGGAGGGATGGTGAGGGCAGAGCCTCCTGGCCTATGTTGAGAGGGACGGGGCCTCATTGCCTCTGCATTCCCATCCGCCACAGACTCCCCAGTTCCCCGCCAGTGAGGAGCTGAGATCCTTGACCTTCTCACTCCCTCCATCTGATAATATCCATTGGCAGGAGATTTTTCAACCCAGGCATTCAGGACACTACTTCCTCTGACTTCTCTGGCCTCTTCATCACTGCTCTTTATTTTTGGATTTGCAGACATGTCAGGATGGCCAGGTATCAATGACAGGAAGTTTGGAACTGAAAAATCATTCCTGGGGTATGTGTAATTCTGAACACCGCAAAGGCTCTGCTTTCACCGAGCCTTAACAGGATGGGTGAACAGCTAATCCCTTGAGTCAATGAAATCTATTTCTGAGGCGAGGGGAACCCAGGGGCCAAGGACGGGCCACAGCCATCACACTAACTCACGCACCATTTTTCACCTCACATTCTGTACTTACTAGACTTCACCAGCTAAGTTTCCACAATGGCAAACCCATTAGGGAATTTATCAGAAAGTCATCATTTCCCTGCAGACTTTTCAATTCTTTCAGCCGCAGGTTCTTATCTGTCACCTATGAGAGTCAAGAAGTTACAGGAACAATGGACTAACTGAGAGGTCTACACTCTTTGTCATTCCCCAATCAGCCATAATTCTTCAGAACAATCCAAATACCAAATAACCTGTCTTATTGTCTCCTTTCTGTTTTTTTTAATCTCCATAAGTTGCCAAAGTGACTTAGACCTACATTGTCCAATATGGTAGCCATTAGCCACATGTGGCTATTGTATACTTGACATGGAGCTACTCTAAGGTGAGAGATGTAAAATGCACACCAAATTTCAAAAATGTGGTATGAAAGTATTTTCAATATCTTAATTTTTATATTAACTAATATTGTAGTGATAATATTCATTGAAATATATTATTAATATTAAAATTAACTCAATTTGTTCCTTTTCACCTTTTTAACGTGGTTACTAAAATTCTTTTAATTTATTTCAATTGGACAGGACTGGCCTAGACATCCAAATAGCTCAGAGTCCAAATGATTACCACTTATATGTGGAAGGGGCACAAAAATCTTTCGTCCAACTCTGCACTTGGGAGTTTTAGTTAAGGAAAGAGTAGACACGTGTCCATACTGCTTTTTATCTCCTTTTTACCCCACACTTCGTAGAAAGGACCCCAGAGAGTGAGGCCATCAGAAATCAGTGTGCAGCATATCCATGGATGTGCAATTCCCACCTCCACCCCCACCTTCCAAATAGAAGACTCATTTTGCTGCAAGTATTACAGGAAAGGTTTGGGACCACTATAGTACTGGTTTCTAAAATTTAAGTGAACTCACCTCTGAATCTAAGTATAGCTAGCTTAATGGCTGGCACAGAGAAGCCCAGCAGAGGGTGGAGATGAATCTTGCCTCTCTTCTTAATCCCCAGGCAGAGAAACACGGTTAGAGACTTTACCAGCATTGCCTTTCCAAACCTGAACAGTGGACCTGCTCAACTCCCTCTTACCACTTTGTGTATTTATCACGGGGTTACACTGTCGGATTCAGAACCACATGCTTAACTAGTAATATTGTATAGCCTGGTCTTTGTAAAAAGAGCCTTTGCAAAACCTAGTTATGAAAAAGAAAAAAAAAAAAAAAAACAAGGATAATGGGAATCACACAGAGGGCAGGGACCTATGCACATATTCTAGGGAATTAAAAAGCCAGGAGCCAGTCACAGCAGCATTGGGGGTGGGGTATGTGAAGTACAAATCCTGCCAGGCAACATGTGATTGCTTTTTTCTTTTCTTTCTTTTTCTTCTTCTGGTTTTTTCCCCCCTGACAGAAGAAAATCAGTGCTTCAAAGGAACACAAGTAGACGGAATGTTTCTTGAATTCTAGAGAAGCATTTGACAGATGTCACATGAATCTTATTCAGCAAGCTCACAAAACTTGCTTAGGAGGGAGGTGGGCGCACTCTGAGGGCAGGAAACGCTCCTGCCTGGAGAAGCCGTGCAGGCTGGCTCCGCCAAGGGGACAGAGACCAGCCCCCCACCACCCTCCTCGGTTGTTCCCCCTCTCCTCCCATTGTCCACAGGGGTGCTTCAACTTCAACTCCTGATGTATCTTAAACAAATAACAAATCAGTAACTGGAGTTTAAATGTTAAATTCCCAAGACATTGTTTCAGCAAAGAGTGTTAGCCAACCAGAAAATAAACCCATATCCTTGACTTGCCCCGTCTGCCTTTCAACAGGGGGCTGCTCGCTGGGTTTACTCTTCTGCCAAGTAAAAATATTACGAAAGCTCCCCTTTGGCCCCTATCTTGCTTCTGGATTTTCTGTCCCCACCCTTAGCCCGTATTTTACTCACCACTCACAGCACATGCTCAAAAAAAAAAAAAAAAAAGTTGCTTCATTGAACTATACCTCCTGATGTTTAACATTTTTTTCCAGAAATTTTAGAATTTCCATATCAAGAAATGAAATTGATATAGCTAAAAACTCACTGTATGGAATTCGAGTTTTGTTTTAGTTACACATTCCAGTAAATGAGTTTCTGTGTCTCTTCCCTGCACAAATCTGAATCAGCTTCCTTGTTCTGTCACCACCCCCACCCCCACCCCTCCCGCCCCAGCTCAATTAGCCTGTTTATTTCTAAAACCCACCACCTGCAGCCGACATGCTGGCAGGAGGCCTGAGCGCTGAAGGGGCTTTTACACATTCTTCTGCTGGAAAAGGAGACCAGTAACAAGGGCAGAGGACCAAATCTGAGGAGGAAAGATGAGTTCAGTTTTAGGTCTGAAGTTCAGGGTTGGTTCTCCAGCGATACATTGTAGAGACAGCAGCAGCTACATGCTAGCAACAACTAAGAGACCTGGATATAGCCCATGGCAGGGAATGTAGGCTGCAGAATGGATTCAAGGCTGAGAGGTTCTTCTGCTCTGAGCATGAAGAGCCCGGAAGCATGGTGACATGAGAGCCATCCTAACTGAGGAGCAGGTGGCTGAAGTAGAGCAAAGGAATGTGCTAATAGTAGGATAGCAAAGTATCCATAGAATGTGGTAATGAGACTCTTACTGACCTTGGGGAGAGTCGTTTCCATGGAGTGATCAAGAGGCAAAAGCCAGAAGTCTAAATATATTTTTAATTATCTGCTAAGCCTGTTATCCAATGCTACCAATTCTGTCTACTGATATGGATGACTAAGAGTTAATATATAAAAGCCTCTAGCAACATCAGTTTTCTGGTTTCCACCATGTACTATAGTTACATAAGATGTTATCATTGGGGGGAGATGGGTGAAAGGGCCACAGGCACTCTCTGTACTATTTTTGCAACTACATAGGAGTCTTAAAATATTCCAGAATACAAAGTATTTCTTTAAAGAGTGAATAGGGTGAGGCATTTCCGAACACATTCAGCCCCATATGGGCTTCTGCATTCTCACTGCTCACAGACTCAGACACACTCCCTCTCCCCAAAGGGCAAGCCTTTCCCCCAAAGGGCAGCATCATCCCCTTAACTTACCCTGAACTAGAAAGGGTAGAGAGTGAACATTAGGAGGAGTCATCTAGCATCAGTTCTAACAGCATGAGGGCCCTCGCCCCTAACCTTGGACCTGGTGTCCAGCCTCTGCGTGGGGACCTCCCTGGCCTCCCCCTGACATCTGGGAAGTTCAGTGAAAATGTGTGTCCCTTCCCTTTCTTCCACATTGCACAGGGTCAGGACCACTAACCAGGAATCTGCTTTCTGTCCCTTTCCCTTTCAGGATGCTTCCATTGCACACAGGTTCCACGTGATGAGAGAGAAACACCCTGAAAAATTCAACAGCAGGTAAGAGGGTCCTGCGGGCTAGCCAGTAGCCGGGACTGCACTGCCTGCCTGCCTGCCCCACCCAAGAGACTGCAGGTCGCAGGCCTCCACCTGCGCTCTCCAAAATGTTCTCAGCTCCCCGGCCCAGGGCTTTCCTGCCACGTTGCCGTTGCCGTTGGCTTTTCCATTTCCAAGAAGAAAACAATGTCAGAAACCCGCCACGGTCTGGCAGCTCGCCCCCTGCCAGAGGGAGATGGTGCAATTGGGAGGGCCTGGGGCCAGGAGGGAGGGTGTGGTGCGTCTGCCTTGGGGAGTGGGGGTCTGAGCTTGGCTAACTTGGATTTCCCCCTCCTGCGGCACAGTTGCTTTCTCAAAACCTACAACGCCCCCATCCCGAGCCCCTCGATTCCCGGGGGGAGGGACAGGGAGAGGGCAGAGGCCTGGCTTCCCTTCCTCACAAAGGGGAGCTGGTAGCAGCTCTGGCCGTGGCTGAGGGGCCGAGTTGGCGGCGCTTCCCCCTCCCCTGCCGGCAGAGGGCAGCAGAGAGCGGCCCTGCTAAGGCGGGGAGCCCACCGGAGTCCAGCCTCAGCCCGCGCACCTTGTAAAGGCCGGAAACTTGGTCCAAAAATGGAATAGAACAAAGGAAACCAGATCATTTGCAGAGTCAAACCATTCTGCGGGCGGGTCCATAGAACTACCCCTAGGATGGTTCAATTACCTTTTTCCCTTCTTTTTCTCCTCTTGATGGTTAATTTGCATCCTTTCTGTTTTCTTATGGTTGGACCTTATCAGGGTGACCACTGGATCCCACCCCACCCTCGAGCAGGTGGGGAGGAGAGTGGGTATTGATTTGGGCTCAGATTGAGTCTAAGGAACTTTATTTAGCCCACCAAGCAGAAGTCCAGTGTTACCCACACACCTTCATTTAAAGCCATGCACTTCCTCAGAGCTCCCTCATTTTCATTCCTCTTCTCTCCCCTGACCCCGTGCCTGGGAGGTTAACCAAGATTACGGAAATCTTTTTAGGGATCAGAAACTGAACGTAATGAAGCCACTTCGACTTCAGGAAGAGTGATCTGTGGGATCTAATAGTAGCTGAGCTAACCTTATTAGAATGTATTTTCCCTCACACACACACCAAGTCAACTCACAAAATACTATTAATATGTATATTTTCAACTCCTATTCCTACAATAGTCACAAACTTACAAATCAATTGATGCTTTTCTTGTGATCTTTTTCCCTCTAATATATATACACACACACAAAAATCACTTTTTAAAAAATACTCCTTCTCTTCCAGCCATTCCAGACTTTTAAGGTCCCCTTTTTACACAGATACCATTATGCATACTCATGCACACATGTTTCTTAAGATGCCAAATGTTTGTGAAATCCATGGGGGTTCTGTTCATTTGTTCAGTGAATATATCTTTTGAACACAGCACCAGGCACTGTTGTATAGGTGTTTTGGATAGATATGTGTAGGGGGCTCACAGTCCAGGGATGGAGGCGGACTAGAAAGCAGATGTGCGTAGTGATTTGTGTTAGGTGATATGAATCCACAAAGCAGGGGCATGGAATTTGATGTGGAGGGTCTTCCAACTGGAGAGATGCCTGGGCCAAGACACAAAACAAGTTAAGTATTGCTTTTCAGGTTGACAGAAAAAAGAAGGGCAACCCAGGGAGAAGGAGCCAAATGTACAAAAAAGATCCATATGAGCGGTGGGAAACAGCCTGCCTGGGGAAAAGCAAGCTCTTCAGTGTGATCTTTTGGGTGGTCTCCTTTCATGAAAAGAAGCAAAACCTCTGTAGACAGCAAGGAAGCAGAAGGCGGGAAGAATTTGTCCATACTCCAAAAATCAATAGACAGGTGAACATATGACATAAAAAGAGCAATCATCAGTTATCCACGTGATTAGGTAGAGTTAGAAAGACTCCTCTGCCAGGAAAAAGTAGTAGCTGTGCATTTCAGTGCAGCGTATGAACAATCTCACTGATCTGAATGAACATTTTTCCTCCCCACCTCCCAGTTTCTATCAGCAAGACTGTCCTTCGCAGTGAGGTGTGCACCTCACCCTTCACCCAGTTGAGGTTAAGGGTAGTGCGATCATCTAGGAGGACAGTCACGGCTGCTGCTGCTGCTGCTAAGTCGCTTCAGTCACGTCCGACTCTGTGCGATCCCATAGACGGCAGCCCACCAGGCTCCCCTGTCCCTGGGATTCTCCAGGCAAGAACACTGGAGTGGGTTTCCATTTCCTTCTCCAATGTGTGAATGTGAAAAGTGAAAGTGAAGTCGCTCAGTCGTGTCAGACTCCTGGCGACCCCATGGACTGCAGCCTACCAGGCTCCTCTGTCAATGGGATTTTCCAGGCAAGAGTACTGGAGTGGGTTGCCATCGCCTTCTCCCGGGCCTTCTAATAAGTGCAAACATAGTGGCTCCGAGGTAGACCCTGTTTCACAAGGTCTCAGAACACTTCCTGTTAAAAACTTGAGTCCATGCTGTTTCTACTCTGCCTGCTTGCTCCTATTGAAAATTCCCAGGAATGCCCAATTTGTCCACGGAGAGGCAGGCGAGCAGCCATTTATTCCAGGCTTCCTTATTTAGCTTTGGAAATGGTTTTAAATAGGCAGGTGGTTGTTGCCATGGTTACCCCATTACACCAGCCGCTAAATTTAGGAAGGGCCACAAGGGATAGGAAGAAAGCTTGATACCCGGGATTTGGAAATGTAAACGATATTATCAAACACAGCTTCGTTTTACTCAGCTGAACTTAGGTTTTCCAAAGAGTAGTCACTGCTTGGCTGGATGCCCTTACTGTTAATACCTAGGACTAGGCCCTCAGGGATAACCCTGAGGTTAAATCTAGGGAGTTGTAACTGTTTTGCTCTGTTCTGTTTTGAACAAGGGAATGTGACTAGTCAGGGCTAGAATTTATCAGGAAAACTGAATCTTTTGCATTGCTCTTCAGTTTTCTGGGCTATTTTAACAAGAATTACTAACCTAGGTACAAGGACTGCAGGAGTTCTGCAGGCACCTTGAAACTGTATGTAAGATATCGAATTTATTTTTCTGGAGAGAATGTCCATTAGCTATCAGAAGGTTCTTGAAGAGACCCATAACCCTCCAATGGTTAAAGTCACAGTTCTGAGCCCTCTTTGAGTCCTAAGAGGTATCAAATTATGACTCAGCTGTTGGGATTTCAGGAAATTCTTTTCCCAGTGGCCTCTGGACACAGGTTGTTGCCAGGGAAGGTGGTTGGTTACATAAAACTAAGTTATGTTCCCTGTGGAATTGCTTTGTTAATGAAGCAAGAACCAGACCCGAGGATGCTGGGTGATGAGCCAGATGTGATGGACAAGGATTAAGTGAGTGAAGTCGCTCAGTTGTGTCCGACTCTTTGCGACCCCGTGGACTGTAGCCCACCAGGCTCCTCCATCCATGGGATTCTCCAGGCAAGAATACTGGAGTGGGTTGCCATTTCCCTCTCCAGGGGATCTTCCCCACCCAGGGATCGAACCCAGGTCTCCCGCATTGCAGGCAGATGCTTTAACCTCTGAGCCACCAGGGAAGCCCTGGACAAGGATTAGAAGGCCTTTAATGGCAAAGATGTGGCTATTTGGAGCTCCTACTTCCTAGTGCTTCCCAGGTGGCGCTAGTGGTAAAGAACCTGCCTGCTGGCGTAGGAGATGTAAGAGATGTGGGTTTGATCCCTGGGTCAGAAAGATCCTCTGGAGAAGGGCATGGCAACCTACTCTAGTATTCTTGCCTGGAGAATCCCATGAACAGAGGAGCCTGGCGGTCTCTAGTGCATAGGGCTGCAGAGTCAGATACTACTGAAACAACTTAGCATGCACATGTGCTACTTCCTAATCATTAACAGTCTGATTATTAATTGCTGACTTAGGAATGTTATGAAATTTATCATCTCATTTTTGGCATGAACAACAAAAGAGAGATTTAATTCTCTTGGGATTATATGTGTTAGAAGGTGTTCTAGGATAAAAGGGTAAATAAAACTTGGTTCCTGCCTTCAAGGAATTCATAGTCTAGCAAAGAAGGAAATACAGGCCTCAAATATTTTTTTACAAAATGATTTTCACATATAGGGAGGCTATATGTTATAAGTCATAGAGTGTATAGGAAGTTGTATTTAATAAGACACTTGTTAATGGTTGTATTCCAGCATCACTTATAAATGAATTGTGTAGAGTACAGAAATGATGTTAAAAGGGAACCAAACTAAGAACTGTTATAGTTCGAGCTCCTGCTACATGCCAGGTGGTAAAATAGATATTTTAAATTCATTAGAATATTTGAATCCCAAAACTGCCCTTCAGGGTAAACGCTAACATTCCCATTTTGCAGATAATGGAACTGAGGCTGGGAGAAGCTAAGTTGCCTGACCAATATCATACATCTTGTTTAAGCAGTGGAGATGATAAGATTTGATTAAACTCTGACTCCAGAGTTTAATCTCTGTTTCCTGCACCTGTTACCTTCCATGGGTTGCATCTAGCAAATACCAGTTGTATGTCAAACATTCTGATGGGTACTTTATACATGATCCCACCCAGTGCTCACAACGGCATGCAAGGGCAAGTGCTGCTGCTACGTTTTAGAGATGAAGAAATTGAGGCTAATGAAGGCAGAGCTATTATCAGCTTGATCCGCCTTTATGAATGGTCTCTATGGGGGAAAGGCCCGCTGGGTTCCGAAGGAGAACTGCAGTTATCCCACCGTGCTTACCTTGTGTGGTAGGACTCTTCTCCCACTGTCAGTGGCCACAGCAAGGAGTAGGACTGACTACATGATTGTGTGGCCCAATGCAAAGTGGAAGTGTGGGGCCCTTGTTCAAAAATCATTAAGAATTTCAAGTCAGTGACAGCAGAGTTAAACCAAGCGCAAAGCCCTTCTCAGTGTGAGGCCCCATGTGACTATACAGAACTCATATTCATGAGTTGGCCCTGGCAAGAAGATGTGTTAGTCACTCAGTCGTGTCCAACTCTTTGCAACCCCATGGACTGTAGCCTACAAGGCTCCTCTATCAACAACAAGGAGAGAGTAGATCAAAATACAAAGACACATTTGCCAGGGCTCACAGAATGGGGGTTACCAATAAAGGTAAAAGAGTGGAGGAAACAGGGTTCCAATTAGGGGAGGAGGAGGAAGGATTATCAGTCCCTCAAACGGGCAGTAGTTAGTAATAGCAGATGAGCCAAAGATGTCAGCAGTGTCTTCCAGGTGTCCAAGAACCAGTACACCATGAAGTTTCTGAATTAATTCTCTGTGAAGCGTTTTGTTTGTATGGAACAGGTTGGGGGTTCCTAATTGGAATAAGTACCTAATTCCAATGTCACCATCAGTGAGTATCCAGAAAGGGAAGTCTAGCTGTGGAGTTTTTTCACTCTTGGTCAGAAACTCAGAGCACTTGAAGAATGTGTTATTCCAAACCTGCTGAGTGCCATCCACTTGAATATGTCCCTCAGCAGTTTAAGCTGAAGCAAGGTATTTCCTGTTAGGTCTTTGAAAGGGACCGAAAACAATGCTTCATTCCTACCAGAAGCTAACCACCTTTCTCAAAAGCCCTTGGGTCGTGAACAGGCTCAGGAGTGTTCACTTTCTTGGAACCAGGAGTAGCTGATCAGGGGTTCCCCAGAAGCTCTAACGAAGCCTGAATCCTTAAGAGGTTGGAAATACATCTCACAAATAACTAAGTGCTTAATAGTTATTTATAGAATGAGGCAGCAGGGTATAGCCCAAGTTGGCATCAGAACTTGGCTCTGCCACTTACTAGCTATGTGACCTTGGGCGAGTTACTTAATCTCTTTAATCCTTTGCTTCCTACTGAATCTTACAAGGTTGCTAAAAGTGTTTAATGAGTTAATGCCTAAGTGCCTGACACATAGTAGGTCCTTAGTAAATATTTGTTGTTGAATATTATTGAATGACATGTATGAGGAAAGCATTTCCTTAAGTTTGACAATAAAGCATTGATAATAAAAGGCTTTTCTGATGGAGTGACAAGTGGGGTGCAATTATAGAGTCTTTGCCTCATTGACATGGCCCTTGAACTGAAAAGTTTGAGGACACCTAAAAGTTAGAGGAAACTCCAGCTGTGATATATTGAGTCTGTCCAAATCTTCTCTTGGGGGATAGGGAAAAAAAGCAAAAGTGTTAGTTGCTCAGTCGTGTCTGATTCTTTGTAACCACATGGACTGTAGTCTGCCAGGCTCTTCTGCCCATGGAATTCTCCAGGCAAGAACACTGGAGTAGGTATCCATTCCTTTCTCTAGGGGATCTTCCTGACCCAGGCATTGGACCCAGGGATCAAACCCGGGTCTCCTGCATTGCAGATGGATTCTTTACATCTGAGCTACCAAGGAAGCCCCAGAGGATAGAAGGATGGCACCAATTAACCAGGATTGGATTCTATAGATTGGAGCAATAGAAAAAAGTCCCTTTATTGGCTCCATGGGTGTCTACGAGTCAGAGGTTTGGGTTCTGAAGACCATAGATTGTAAGTCTAAATGCCAAGTTCAGGCTAGCAGCAAGATCAAGATAGGAATCACAGACCTCTGAGGACATGGTAACAGGAGGAACTAGAAGGGAGTGAAAAGGGGGAGTTACAGGACAGGTGCCATGTTCTCCATGGAAACATTGGGCTTGCCAGCTGGGGCCATGGAATGCATGGCTGCAGGGTAGGTGGGTGACCCAGGGCTGACAGACACTGGAGGTGTGACTCCCCTTCCTTCGTTGATGCTCACTCTTACCTCTCCCACTGAGCATCTCTTCTCCCACTTTAGATGAGCACAGAGATGTTCAGTGGGAGGCAGAATAGAAGCCAGCAAAGCTCAAGTCATACTATTCTGGAAGGAAAAAGGCCTCCTCTCTTGAATACTTATAGCATTGTCTGCAGTCACAAACATAAGCTGTAGATATTCTTTTTCATCTAGAAATGAAACTGGTTTCAGCTATTCTTTCCAGGAGCCCTGTGAGGGAGCCCAGCGTTACAGCCCAGATGTTTGACTTTCCCAAAGCATCAATGTACAACAGCAGCAGGCTGATACATCAGGGATAAAATGTTTATATTCTGGGCCTGAACTGGGTTTGCATCTCCTTATCTAGTACTCAGGAGCCCAAGAAAACCTGCCCTAGGTATTCAGAGGGCCAAACTGTCTGCACCTGTTTCCCTCAATATATCAAATGATTTTTTTTCAAACATGTAGGATTCAGAAGAGTCCCAAATGAAGCTGATTATGGCATTTTCTGTTTTTATTCTTACTCCTGTAGGTATTTATAAAGGAAATGCAAACCTTATGCTTTGTGTTCAAGTACTTTCAAGTCTTCAAGTCAAGTCTGACAGACCCACTTATTTAATTAGTTGAATGTTTCTATACTAGCCCACAAAAATGTTTTATCCCCCACCCTCCTCACCCCACCTCAACAGAGACATAGCGAGTGAAATGAATGAAATATGGGTTCGTGTTTTTTCCACCAGGCCTTCATCATTACGCAACTGCTCAAGACCAGGGTTTTTTGGCTGGCTTGTTTGTTTACAGTCAGCCCTTGATTATTTGCAGAAATGAGGGAACAGCAACATAGATCATTTAAAGCTGTGGATGGTCAGAGATTTTAGGAGGCTGTGATTAATCTTTGTGTGCAGGTCTCTGCTGTAAAGATTCAGAATATTTTCAATGATATGATGAAACTACATGGACTCTTTTAACATTTCCATTTTCCCCCTGCCTCCCAGACAGCACAACTTCTCAGACTGGTACGCACAAGGAGCCTATGATATCTCAAGACTCCTTAAAAAGTTGCTTGTTGATCAGAACGTTTCCTTGCTGTAGCTTAACAGGCCTTTTTTCCTAGCCCCTTCCAGACTGAAACAAAAAAAGGTATGATTCATATCAACAAAGAGTAGAATCAGTTTGTGATAATACCAGAAAGGAACTTGAAAGCCAGCTATGTTTTCAAGTCTGTAGGCTAGATAAACTAAAAGTTATCAGTACTTATTTGTTGATTCCTCTCTAGAAATATTTCCATCAAAGAGCACAAGACATAGGATATAATGAAGTTCAGAAGGGTTATGGTCAGCATGATAAGCTCATGGAAGAAAATCAAAGTACAAAAATTCAGAGTAAGGTAGGAACTGGCCAGGTCCTCAAATGGGTGTTGATAGTCTGGATGCCTTCCAGAAGGGAGAGGTCAGAAAAATACTGGAATCTGAAACCATGTCTTGTAAGGAAGGGCTGAATTGGGGATTACTTCACCAAAAGAAGAGAAGACTTAGGGAAAAGTGATTATTGGCCTCAAATATTTTAAAAGTGCTTCTCATATAGGAGGAATTAGGTTATTTTGAATGATAAGTCAATGGGGAAAGTGACTGGATAAACCGATGTGAGCCCCATATAAGTACATCAATTCCACCAACTAGGGCCACCCACAAGTGCAAGCAACAATTCTTCAAATTCTCCAGGCAAGAATACTGTAGTGGGTAGCCACTTCCTTCTCCAGATGATCTTCCCAACCCAGGGACAGAACCCAGATCTCCTGCATTGCAGGCAGATTCTTTACCGTCTGAGCCAGCTGGGCTTCCCTGGTGGCAATGGTCAGTCAAGTCTTTCTCACAGCGAATCCTTCTGACAATCTCTCTTCTGCCTTCCTCTTCCACTTTAAAGGGTTCTTGTGATTTCTTTGGATTGACTCAGATAACCCAGGATAATCTTCCCCCTCAAGGTCAGCTGACTGACTGCCGGTTTAAATTCCAGCTGCAGCCTCAATTGCCTTGTGCCATGTGACCTAACATATTCATATTCACAGGGCCCAGGGATTAGAACATGGACATCTTCAGGACATTATTCCACCTACCACAAGTGCCTTACCTCATAGCATTATTTTGAAGGTCCAATGAAACAGTGCATTTAAAATGCTTACTACAGAGGTGTGGCACATCAATGCCAGCTGTTATTATTAACATTCTTATTATTACAAAGACAGAGCCCACATCAGGTAATAGTCATGTTAAATGACTCAGTAAAGTCCTTAAAACTCTGAGATTTGGAGATTCTCTAAGAGGAATGGTAAATATCTATTGGTCATAGGGTATGAGTCATCAAAAACACACGGCATTTTTTTCTTCATTTATCTTGACAAAATATTTTCAATAAAATAACAATGCATGTTATAATTTAATAATATATCATATAGTATGATATCATAGTTTATTTCAAAATCATAAATAAGTTGTAAAGTTCAGAAAAGTTAGAGTATGAAAAAACCAATCACTCATATTCCTATCACTCAAAAACATAATATTGCTATTTTGGTACATTCCAGCAGGTTTACTTTGTATTTTAAAATAATTATGTATATATGTATACATATATATTTTTTAAAATAATTATAATATGTCCTTATAAAGTTGTATGTGCTGTTTTTTAAATAACTTTTGCTTATACAAGTAAAGGCTTATTGTAGAAAAATAAATCATATTGTCCTCTTCCCCCAAAAACATTATTAGCATTCTAAATGAATTTTCCTTCAACACCTTGCTACACAATTTAATTAAGCTCACTGGTATACACTGGGTTAAAGCATTATTAACCCAGAAGCACTTACAGGTTATGAAAGAAAAATGATATAAAAGAACTGATTGGAATAAGTTTATCTGCAGTGGGAGTTTTATTAGTCTTTTCCAATTAAGAGAATTCCAATGATTTTGTTCAGTTAATATGAAAATTTTAAAATGTTATTATTCAAGTCCCTTTGCAAATGAAATAACTACTTGATATGTTATGCAGTTCTACTTCATGGAGATCAAATAAAAAGGATATAATTCTCTTAACACAGTTCCCAGTGTTGTACATAGTTTTGCTCTATCTGAAAGAGACTAGTTTGTGTTTTATGTGGCCATCAGATGTAGCAAGAGTTGCCATCTGGACTCTGCAGTGGTATAGTTTTTTAAGCATGTGTGACTGTCTGGGTATATTGAAGTGCTTACGAAAATAATAAGCCCAATATAATCAGCATTGCTGCAACTCATACTAACAATAGGAGCCATCATTTGTTGAATGCTTTCAAGAATTTCATGTTTAAAAAAAGAATTTCATGTATATTAGTTTTAACTAGCACAGCTATCCAAGTAGCCGTTAAGTATTATTGCTCCATTTTACAGATGAGAACATTGAGGCTCACAGGGATTATGCAGTTTAGGAGTGGGCAACTAGTTATCGGAGTGGCTATTCAAACCTAGTCTGTCTGACTCCACAGCTTCCACTCAGCCCGCTATACTTCCTGCCTCCCTGAATGCCCAGTTTGGTGCCCCAAGACAAAGAAGCGCTTAGGAAAGAGACAAAAGAAGAGTCTCAGAGACAGTTAACAGAACCTCTGAGAAAACTTTTTTTAAAAAATCATTTTTCCTGGAGAGGAAAATCAGAGAATGTGTTGGGAGTAGAGTGAGAAGGATTCACAACAGGAAATAGTGACCACACCTCTTAACTCTTCTTCCCAGCTCAGGAAAGAATGCAAGGGGGAAGCATGTGCTTCTAAAGTGAGGAATTGCCTTTGGAACGGGAGGAAGAATCTCCTGACTTGGAGACATATTAAAGGCTAAAGTGAGTTATCGAGGGAAGTATTGTGGAATGTCTTGCAGAAGTTTCTAAAAACAGAAAACAGCCTCATTCATCTGGCCTGACAAGCGCAGCATCTTCTCTGAGCCCAGGAGTGAGTCAATGTGCCACCAAATGGGACCCTCTGCTTCCTACTTCACCGTGACGGGTGGTCCCCGAGAGACCTCTCACCCGCTTTATTCCTCAGTTCCCACTTGGACCCCACGATGGCTCTTCCTCAGCATGTCCTCAGTAGCCCACTGGCCCATCCTGATGCTCTTCCTTCTCAGGCCCACCCTACCTGGAGCTGCTCATGGTTTTTGTCCTGTTTCTGCCCCATGAGAACCTGCTGCCACAACCAGCGTCCCATTTTATAGAACTTCAGTGCATCTGCTTTACCTTCAGGGCCCTTTATACAGTTCTCCTTCCCAAACACCAGTCTAGTCTTAGTGTTTGGTTGCTGTTCCTCTCACCTTGCCCTTAACTCCTTAGTCTAGGAAACATCTCCTCTGGAACCTAATCGTCACCTATTGTTTCAAAATGCACTCTAAAACATTCTGAATAGTCCTACCCTGTCCACCCCAAGTCCTGGCCTCTGCCTTTCCTTAGAATCCGTCTGTAAGGTTTTCTTTTAACAATCATTAATTTATTTATGGCTGCGCTGGGTCTTTGTTGCTGTGAAAGGGCTTTTCCTCGCGGTGCACAGGCTTTTCTTTGAAGTGGCTTCTCTTGTTGTGGAGCATGGGCGCTAGAGCTCAGGCTCAGTTGTGGCACAGGGGACTTAGTTGTTCAGTGGCATGTGGGATCTTCCCGGACCAGGGATAAAACCTGTGTCCCCTGTATTGGCATGTGGATTCTTATCCACTGAACCACCAGGGAAGTCCTCTACAAGGTTTTTGACACATATTTTTCCTACTTTGATTTTTTTCCTCTTCATCTTCTATAAGTCCTCATTTTGGCACAAACTCTCTCTGCCTTGTTCACAGGCTTCCTCACTCAGAGCAGGGTCTGAACCCTTTGAGGATCCACTGACTTCAAACCAGAAAGGTGGTGCTGAGCATGTGCCCTCATTCAGCCAAACATGTTGAGCATCTGTTCTAGTAGCGTGATGCTGGGGCCGAAAGCAAAGATAGGTTACCACAGCCCCTACCTGCCGGAGTCTGCGGGTCTAGTTAGGAGGATGAGCGTATTCTGAGGCTCTTAGCAACTGTATTAGTTTGCTAAGGGTGCTGTGACAAAGTACCACAAACCTGGTAGCCTAAAACAACAGAAATTTCTCTCTCACAACTCTGGAGGTTGGAAGTCTGAAATCAAGATATCAGCAATATGGGTTCCTTCCCAGGCTCTGAGGGAGAATCTGCTCCGTGCCTCTTCACTTGCTTCTGGTGGTTGCCAGTGGTTCTTGGTATTCCTTGACTTGTAGCTGCCCCACTCCAATCTCTGCCTGTCTTCACCTGATGTTCTCCCTGTGTGTCTGTGTCTCTCTGTCCACATTTCCCTCTTAAGGACACCAGTCATTGGATTTGGTCCACCCTAATCCAGTATGGCTCCTCTTAACTTGATGACATCTATAACGTCACAGATCCTATAAGGTCATATGCTGAGGCACTGGGGGCTAGGACTTCAACAAATCTTCTTGGAGAACACAATTTAACTCCCAATACCAACCCTCCCTCAAACCCTCACAAAGGATGGAAATACAATATAACATGGTTGAGCTTCATTTGAACAAGGGGACATGAATAACGAGTACAAAGACCTAACTGAGAAAGTGCAGTTAGCCTTCAGAAAGAAAGTTATTACTTCCCATGTGGCAATAGTGATAAAGAACCTGCCTGCCAATGCATGAGACATAAGAGACATGGGTTCGGTCCCTAGATCAAGAAGATCCCCTGGAGGAGGGTATGGCAACCCACTCCAGTATTCTTGCCTGGAGAATCCCCATGGACAGAGGAGCCTGGTGGGCTACAGTCCACAGGGTCTCAAAGAATCAGACATGGCTGAAGTGACTCACACACACACAAAGAAGGTTATGTTTGAGTGTGAGCTTGAGAGAGATGGGATTCACAAGGACAGGAGCTGGGTGCCTGCGAGGAAGCAGGAAGTAGGCTGGGAAAAGGGCAGGAGTGTAAAAAGACAAGACGTGAGAGAAAGGAGAGGGGCTCTGAGGGCAAGTGGGAGGCAGTTATGGCAGGATCTCAGTGCTCTGCCCAGGATTTTGTACTTTTTCCTATAGGTGAGTGAGTGGATGAGTCAACAAATGCTTTTTGAAAATATCAACGAAGGAATAAATTATTCTTTCCAGTATTTCCAGAGCCAAAATGTCAGGGCTTCTCCAACATTTACATGCTGAGCCTTGCTGAAGGGCTAGCCTAGCACAGGCTATTAGATCAGACAGATACCTGAGGAGAAAGGAGGAGAGGTAACCCCAGGAGGAAACCGAAAGAACAGGATAGAAATAAGGGGAACCAGCTCTGCTCACAGGGGGCTTCCCTGGTGGCTCAGTCATAAAGAATCTGCCTGCTATGCAAGCAGGAGATGCAGGTTCAATTCCTGGGTCAGGAAGATCTCCCGGAGGAGGAAATGGTAACCCTCTCTATTATCTTGCCAGGAAAAATATCATGGACAGAGGAACCTGGTGGGCTATGGTCTATGGGGTCACAGGTTCGGCCATGACTGAATTGACTTAGCAGCAGCAGCAGCTCTGCTCACCTGGGGAGTTAGCACACATCAGGGCAATTCCCCTGGAGAAAGGATAGGCTACCCACTCCAGGATTCTTGGGCTTCCCTGGTGTCTCAGACAGTAAAGAATCCACCTGCAACATGGGAGACATGGTTTGACCCCTGGGTTGAGAAGATCTCCTGGAGGAGGGCATGACAACCCACTCCAGTATTCTTTCCTGGAGAATCACCCTGGAGCCTGGCAGGCTACAGTCCATGGGGTCAAAAAGAGTTGGACACAACTGAGTGACTAAGCACAGTACAGCACACAGGACCAGAAAAACTGTGGAAAACAACCAACTTTCTTGTAAACCCTGAACCCTGATGCGTGCTGTTTGGTTGTGGAAGTAGAAATCTATTTTGGAAAAAAAAAGTAATTCCGTAAGTCATTCTCTATTTTCTACCACTACAATTTCAGAAGTTGATTTAGGTGGCTTTTAAACAGCATAACGTGTTTTATCGCTTGTTTTTAGCTACAGAGAAAAGAATATCTTATTAACACTCTATTGTACTTTACTAATTAAAATGTTAGAGGATTACTGTCCTTTTATATAGGGACATTTCTGTGATACAGAGTACATCTTTATGTTTAGAACTGATGAGATTAGCATGTTCATTTCGATATATTTTCCTTAAACTCTTCATACTTGCACATGTTTTATTAGAGTTTGAAAAACAAGGTTGAAGAGTAATATATATTCAAGAAAGATTTGAGTGATTGATTTTAATTCTTCATTTAAATCAACATTTATTCAAGAAAATTTTACTGCATTTATTACTTGGCCAAAGGAATTTCTGAAAGCAGCTTTTTGCTATACTAATCAGGAAACTCAATAACTCTCTTTAGTGAAATAAGTGAATTATCTGTCAAGAAAACCTGGGCAAATGGCTTTACAACTCCATATCTCGGCTGTGTCACCCTTATGTGAAATGTAGATGTTAATACCTTGTGAATTAGTCACTTCTCTCATTCTTAACTTTCTGGGGTGTAAATGGAAGTTACAACGATCTCACAAAAAGCTCATGAGATTTGGAATAAATATATAGATTTAAAATATCTTGGGTGCTGGTATGATGCTTTTGGCTACTACAGGAATTTGTAAGGAGAACATTCAGCAGTTTATATGTGAGTAACTGCAGAATCTCTCAGTTAAGTGCATAGTGTTGTGATCCTTACCTATTATATATTATAACATTGTATATAGACTCTTAGCTTTAGACTGGATTTTAGGTTTTAACCCCGTTCCCAGTATAAGTATCCCTTCTATAAACATCCCTCTGAGAGAGGTCTTCAGAGCTCTACTTTGAAGATTATAGATCTCTACTTTGAAGATTGTAGGACTGTTTTCTTTTTTTTTTCAACTTTTTTTGGCCTTACTACTTCACATTTTACAAGAAAACATTTTCCCAATCTTCTAATGCTCTCCAGTGAATAAGGGGCTCTCCTCGTTCCAAGAGTGTACTTATACGCTCAAATTGCCAAAGCATCAGAGACTTACATAATTGCTGAATATTCATGTTTACTGAACCTACACTTAGATTGAAATTCCTCATTGTCTAGTAACAAAATGTTTTCTATTCTGTTGAATGAAGAGTCCCTTTAATCTTGAAAGTGAGCCTTTTTAGAGAGCTTTCCAAAATGCCAATCAAGCCAAGTACTCTATCTTGCCTTTGAACTCAAGGAGCTAAAAGTGTGTCTGTAATCTTCAGCTTTGGGTTACCAGAGGGCAAGAGGTGATAGGAATGTCATGGATAAATGAAAACCCCAAAACTCTTAGTCTTAGTGAAACTTTTATTGAAGCTGTCAACACAGAGTGTTCTAATTAATCAGGTTCTCCCTTTTGTCTTCTGTACCACCTGGTAACGGAACTTGGGCAGAGGGAATGATGGAGGCTGCTTATAATCAGGATTTCTGTAGACATGTGCAAGGTTGGGTGAGGATAATAAAGCAGGATGCTCTCTGACTTGAGCTGATGGCCTGGTTCAGGATTTGTACTTACAACCGTGTCCCCCACCCAACTAGAGATGAGTGTACTAAAGAAAAATGGCCAACAGTAAGTCAGTCGGTTAGAAAAGTAGAAGAGATTTGAGAACTGGATAACTTGTCCCTTAATTATCAAGACTCCTTAGTGTAATGTTAATGTTTGTAATAACCATCCATCTGTGCAAAGTGGTAAATAAAGCAAGCTACTTCTGTAGGGTTAAAGGACAAATTCATTACTTGGTATTCCATGATTGTCAAACCTACCAGATTGTACCTAATTTATAAACACAGAGCAACTGAAAATATTTTTTTCCCCAGAAAAGGTGGACTTTATTCTTCTTCACATGATCTTTGCGAATTCCAACAGCTTCAAGTTTTACTCTGTTGCAGCAGGCCAGCCCTTGAAACCAGACACACATTAGGACACATCACCAAAGGTACCAGGGCTCAGATGGGAAGGATCCGATTAGGAAGAAAGTGGGAGAAACTCTTGAAGTAGCTTCTAGGAAAATTCCCAGGAGAAAACTACAAAGGCCTATATGAGGGGTCACAAATTTGAATGCCAGCAGAGACCAGAAAGTTAATGTGAACGGGTGCAAGGATGTAAGGCTTTAAGGAGTGATGAGGACTCTAGTAAGGTAGAGAGCATATGCCCTGTGTAATGGGAGTGGCCAGTACTCAGCTCTGGCCAATTGTTGCCAAGTTGGAAAGCAACCCAGTATTAAGCAATCCAGTATTAACAGATCTGATTTCTCAAGAGAAGCTGGGCTCCAGGTGTTTATTTTAAAATTCTTCCAATTTTGAAAACCACTGTGCAAGTCAAATTTCCAAGCCTCATAAGATCTGTGGGCCTCCAAGTTATCACACTGGTGCCCAGAAAATATAAACTGAGGGCTATTATGAGGGCAAATTACTTTTTTTTTTTTTTTGCTTGACCATGGTCACAAATATTGGTCTTGCAGATGTAATTTGGTCTCCTCCCAAAGGAGAGAGTGAATGGGCCTCAGAAGACCTAAGAGGCCAGGGTCTTTGCATTGATGGGGGGTTCTGAGATGTCCTAAAAGAAATGATCCAGAAAGAAAAGGCACTCAGAAGCTCAAACAGAACATAAAGCAAAGTCAAGAGTGTGATTACTAAGTAGATATACCATGGGGATAAAGAGGAAAGGCCCAGTCTCTTGATGGGGAGAAATTAAAGTATGGAACTGTACCCAAAGGAGACAGATTTCGCACTTCTGGAGAAAGGAAAGAACAGCTAACCAGATCATCATGAGTTTGATAAGAGTCTATAGAGGTCACTACAAGCTTGTCTTCTTCAAGCTATAAAATTAGCATTGGTTAAAGTGCATTCCATGAGATGTTAAAAGGAGATTCCCAGGAAGACAGGAGCTCAATTGTTGGAAAACTCCAAGTTAAATCTATTTTTTTTCTGTGTGATAATGTAGAGCCTTTAGTATACATAGATTCAAGTCTATGGAGACCATGCCAAAGCAGGATAAAGTATTTATTTTTTAATATTTATCCATTAATTTATTTATTGGGCTGCATCAGGTCTTAGTTGTAGCCTGCAGGACCTTCATTGCTTCATCTGGGATCTTTTGTTGTGGCCCACAGGATCTTAGTTGCTCTGCTACATGTGGGATCTTTGTTCCCTGACCAGGGATCCAACCCACATCCCCTTGCATTACAAGGTGGATTGTTAACCACTGGACCACCAGAGACATCCCAGGATAAAGTCTTTAGTTTCCCAAATTTAGCTGACCACAGAATCCCCCTACCCTAGAGCGTCTTGTGAGACTAGTGTTCTGCTGAGTTCACACTGATGACAAACGTGCATTAGAGACAAGAAGCAGCAAACATGAATGTGCATTAGAGACAAAAAGGAGCAAACGTGCTCAAATAACCCGTAGACTGTTTCTCCCTTCGAGCCATGGATGTGGGGACAAGTCACATGTCCAGAGGGACCCTGGTTAGTCTCTCTGGTGACTCTGGTGTCTTGGGTAGGAAACCAAGTGGCAGAGTTGATGCTCCAGTCTCTTCCAGAGCCGTGAGTCAGGATTTTAGAAGAAACAGGCACAGATGCATGGGGAGCGTGAGCTGCTCTGTAACTGAGCCGAGGACGCCTGTTTCCCTGGACCACGGATTTGGATGCTGGAATGACAGGCCCCTTGGCAAGGAATCGGGAGCTTGTCACATAAACCAAGGAAAACATTTTTGGCCAGAGACTTGAAGACCAAACAGGGGAGCTTTAAAATGAGATTTAAAGGGGATAAAGTGGAATGTTCAAATGAAACTCTAAAATCGCAGCCCACGGAGGGGCAGCAGGTGTGAGCTAGAAATAAGAGGCCTGGCAGAGGGGGTACCGAGCAGTTCTCTGAGGAACTGGCAGCAGGGTCACATCCACACTGGGGACACGCTCGCCAGCTGCATGGTGAGGGGGCCAAGTGAATGGGGGAGGCAAGCACGACCTCCAAGACAACAGAGGTGAGGTGGCTAGGACACACAGCCAGGATGCCATGCTAGGTCAGGGTGACAAGGTCACATGATTAGAGGCGCTAAAATGGGTGTTAGGAGTGTGCACACAAGTAGAAGTCACAAACGTGAAAGTGGAAGCAAAGCCGAGAGCATATGGATGAGATTTTCAAAAGGGCAAAATAGAAAGGATTTTGCTGGCGGGGTGTACGCTACAGTCTTCTCAGGCAGAGAGAGTCTCTGGCTGGTGCTTTCCTATTTAAGATGTTTTTCTAAGTAGCATAGGAAGAAGATGGAATAAAGATGGGAAGAGAGTATTTATTCAGGCATCTGCCCGATTTTATGAATTGTTGCCTTGCTAACAATTTCATGATGTAAAAGAGAGACCAAGGAGGGAACTACCTTACTCTGTATTTAGTTCTGACCAGGAAGCATCCAGCTGGTTCATGGTGTGGAAGGCACAGAAACTTCAGAGGAAGTAGCCGGATTATCGTGTAGTTTTATGAAAGCCAAAGGAAGAAATGTGAGGCATCCTTTAGTTGTGCCCTTTTCTCCCTCTTCTTACCTCTTTTGCTTCTTACTTCCCTCTGCCACCCCTGGTCCCAGTCGAATCAGAACTCCATCCCGACTTTAGGGTGGTCACCAAGGATTTTAGGGTGGGTTTTATTAATAGTGCCCATGTTTCTTTTCCAGGAAGTTAGGGAGAACAAAGATTCCCCAGTCCAAATTCAGCAAGAAAGATGTGCTGCTTGTATTTCAAATTGGAACTCAGAATCCATGAGGCCACAAAGCCAGTTTTATATATAGCAGTGGAGTTCTGTTGCTTCATTATCTGAGTGTTTATCAGAGGACCCATGTATACCTTCTCAATTAATTTTCCCAATAACCCTTGCAAGGTAGGGAATACCATCCCAATTCAAAGATGAGGAGACTAAATGACTTGCCCAAGGCCACGTAGCAAGTAAGTGACTGATCTGTGGCTGAAACCCAGCCCTTTCTGGCTTCTGACCAGAGCTTTTTCAGCCCTACCACACTGTCTCCAAAACTAGACATTGGATATCTAATGGGCTAATTGGCTTTGGTGGTTACTCTGAGAACCCAATCTCAACATGACATTGTTTCTATGGGAAAATGTGCTCAGAGTGACAAACAACTGGCTTAAGCAAGGAACTTTTGTAACCCGACCTGTCATAAATCGGGCACTACCTCAAGCTCAGGAAGGCTGGCTGTGGGAGGGAGAGAGGAGACCAGGCTTATTCAGCCAGCATCCCCTCAGACACTGCGATACCATTTCAGGCCAGCTATGCGTTTGCCCAGAAACAACAGCCTCAAAGGCATCTGTAAAATAACCACATAGCACCCACCACAGAAGACAGATGTGAGGACCACAGGGGGGGACCCTTTGGTTTCTAAAGCAGCTAATGCAGGTCCAGCACACAATAGACACCGGATAAGTAGAAACTAGAATAATTGCCAACAGCTGGGGGTGAGCTGGGAGTGGAGGAAGTAGAGACAGAGGGGAAGCTCTGCTGGGAATAACGTAGGGTGAAGTACTGTAGGGTGGGGTTGTGGACCTGCTTTGGGGGTTTACCTCCTTCTCCGCTAGACAGTTCCTAGTTTCTCGCCTTGGTTGGTCAGAACCCAGGAAATGGTCTTCCTCAGCAAGAGCATCTGAGCTTCCTCAGCCTACCTTCCCCCAGTGTTCAGGGCTATATTTGTTTGTTTGGTTGGTGGGTTTGAGAACAAAATCTCATCTTTTTATTTTGTATTTATCTTTCATTTCCTTATTTTCTAAAAAACTTTTTATTTTTATTGGGGTAGCTCAGCTGATAAAGAATCCACCTGCAATGCAGGAGACCCGGTTCAATCCCCGGGTCAGGAAGATCTGCTGGAGAAGGAATAGGCTACCCACTCCAGTGTTCCTGGGCTTCCATGGTGGCTCAGCTGGTAAAGAATCCACCTGCAATGCAAGAGACCTGGGTTCGATCCCTGGGTTGGGAATCGATACCCTGGGTTTGATACCCTGGAGAAGGGAACAGCTACCCACTCCAGTATTCTGGCCTGGAGAATTCCCTGAACTGTATAGTCCACGGGGTTGCAAAGAGTCAGGCATGACTGAGCGACTGTCACTTTCATATAGCCGATGAACAATGTTATGATAGTTTCTGGTGGACAGCAAAAGGACTCAGCCATACAAATACATGTAACCATTCTCCTCCAAACTCTCCTCCCATCAAGCCTGCCACATAACATTGAGCAGAGTTCCATGTGCTATACAGTAAGTCCTTGTTGGTTATCCCACTTTAAATATAGCAGTGTGAATATGTCAATCCCAAACTCTGTTCTAATCAGCATTCCTCCCCACCTCAGCCTTAACTGTTCCTGACTGCCTTCAGGTACCAGTTTCCTGGCCTGATGGATGTGTGAATGCTAATAAAGCATAGATCAGGATCAGAAAGCTACACAACAACTAAGCAATCATTACAGGGCCTTAGAGCCCCACGTGCCCATCTGCCTTCTCCCCTTTCCCTGCCTCTGGGAGCCAGGCTCTATTTGACTTTGCTCTCTGAGAGTTGTGAGGTTGTGCTTACTCAGAGCCCTCTAGCCTCAGCCAAATCGGCCTGAAGGGGATTTTCGTTCCACAAATAAATCTTCAAAGAGAGAAATGATTGCTAAAAGCAGCCAAACTTGGTGAGATTTTTATTTTATTTTATTATTTTGGATGGGGGAAGGGAACTGTTTTCCCTTGGCAAGGACAGATACTGACTGGAAAAACACTCCAGAGACTCGGGCCCTCAATAGAGGAACACTTTAGCTGCCTCACCAGCTGTCTCTCCTGAGGGTCACCCCCAAAGTGGCAGGACCATGTGGTGGCATTCTCGTCACGGTGGCAGTTCTCAAGTCACACTTCTGTCTCTTGGGAGAGACTCTACCTCAGGGCCGCAGAGTCTGTGAGTGTGCTGGGTACCCGTGGACAGAGTCTGAGAGAAACCTCCTGCTTGGGCCTGGGTGTTTGCCCACACAGGGGTGTGTCCCCAGGTGCTACCCTGGGGGAGGATCCCGTTTCAGACTTTGACTGGCTTCATGCCCACAACTGGAGTCCCAGCCTTAGGAGGGGAAACTGTCACAAGCTAGACAGAATTCCGGAGTGCCCACCAAAGGAGACTCTGCCCCTAGTCCACGGAAACCAACTGTCTTATGTGCAGTAGAAGGCTCATTGCTTAAAAGGAGCAGGTTCTCCAGGGCTCAGAATTACCCTGGGAGGGAGGGGCAGAACGGCTGCTCTAGAGGAAGCCACTGGCTTTGGCCCTTTTTTTCTCTGGGGCAAGAGTGGAGACTAGAGACCCACAGGGAGACCCAGACCGCCGACTCTGTGGGGAAGAGCGAGAAAGGGCTGGAGTAGCCTGAGTCCGCCAACCTGGAGCTGGAGCCTGTGGTCTTCCGGTGGCTTGTGATCAAAGCCAGCCCACAGGCACGAATGGGAATGGCCCGCAGCTTTGCAGTCACCAGCTCTTGTGGTTTGGGCTGACCTTTCCACTTCTCTCAGATCCCTCTGGGGCAGAGCTGCAGGAGGGGGTGTGGGGGTAGATGGCAAGGTAAGGAATAAGGATGGGAAGGTGGAAGGTGGGAGCTGGGATTTGAATCCCAGCTGGTGCATCCTCAATCTCAGTTTCCTAAGGCTGATGTCAGTCTTCTAATCTGTACCCTGAGAAGGCTGGTATGGCTTAGAGGAGAACCACTGTGCAGAGCTGGTGTGGTTCTGCTTGCACTCACATACTATCAAATGGAGCACTACTCTTATTTATTCCTCATCACCCTCCACCATGGATGCCCTACTGAATAAGATTTCTGTCGCCCAGAAAGGCTGTTCTAAGTAACCATTCGTTTTCTATCTTTAGGATTCAACAGAATCCCTTTGCCATTCAATCAGAGCAGGTTGCCAAGAGTAACCAATGTAATTGATTTTATTCCATTCCACATAAAAAAAAATTTTTTTAACCCGCTAGTTAGCCTATACAGTCTTTGTTATGAGTAAATGCCCAAATACTGTTACATATTAAGAAACACTGACAGCGACTCATGACCTCCTTCCATACTTTGGAATAGTTCTTGGAATCTGATCTCCCAGCTAGGAATCCCCGGGCCCCAAAGTTCCCCTAAGTGCAATTGATCTGTCAGCTGTGATTTTACAGGTAATTTTTCCCACGTCAAAATGACTTAAGAAGTGTCTTTATAGGTTATTAAAAGGATTTTGTCTTTATAAAATACACATTAGGCAGGTTCCTCCCTCCTTTCTTGGCCTTTTCAGTTTTCTTTAACCCCCTTCTTGAGCTCTTCCCCTTTCCTGTTCCCCACCCCATTTCTGGTCTTGTTGCCCACCCCCTCCTGGTCTCTGGTCTTGGTCTGCAGTCCACCTGTCCTTTCACCACCCTATATTTTTCTGAGCACCATGAACACCAGTCTTGTCACCAGTATGGAAAAAAGCCAGGGAATACCTTGACCCTTGAGCTGAGCCAAGACAAATTTGTTGGCAGGAACAGTGGGCACAAGAGTCGAACTCAGAGAACAAAAACAGCTATTTATAAAGTCCGCTTCCTGATCGCTGGGGGCTTGCTTGCCCTTGTACCAACAGGGCCACTGCCTCCCCTTGGAAAAGATCCTTCCATCCATAGCTCTGTGCCAGCAGGTCACCGAGTGCCATTCCAATGAGCAGCGAGGGCAGGGGATAGCATGCAGGGTGGATTAGATGTGGTGATAAGCTCTCTGATGGGCCAGGGCAGCTGGGTGTGCGGGTGACACAGATGGCCTCTGCAGCACCTGTGAGACGACAGTCACTGGCCCTTTACAGGACCTGACACCCTGGCCTTGGAACTAAGCCTTACCTACCTGGGCTTTTATTTTTTCTTTTTTAAAATTTTGATCTAAACTTTGGTTAACATAGTCACTGAACATCCAAAAGCACTCGGGACTTAAATAATATAAAATGTCAACAAATAAATGGTCTCAATATTATAACAGTTGTCATTCAGCTTGAGTTGCACTTGCTCTTCCTAGGTTGCTATCATACCTCTCTGGTTGTGCTAGATTCCTATTTTCCTTCATAACCTGACACTAGTCTAACTCTAGTAGTCAGAGCAGTAACAGCATCAATAACCCGGCAAACTCATGGTACTGAGATCATTTGTTTCTGTTTTTTAATTGAGATGAACCTTATGAAAATATATAATTAATGTGCCAAAGTAGCCTGTTGGCTAGGTGGAGTTTTTCCCCAGGTGTGCAGTTTGGGGTCCATATGGTGTTCTTTTAAAGAGCTGAACTAGTTGCCAACTTTAATAACTAAGAGATTTTACTTCACAACACATTTTTGTGGCATCTTTGTTTCAAAAAAAAAAAAAAAGAAAGGCAGCTCTGACAATACTCGGGCCCACACTCCTCCATGGCTCTGATTATGGAACAGGTGGGCCCTCCTGCCCTGTCCCATATCTTGTCATCTCAGGTTCTTCAGGGAGCTTGGAGAAACCTCTGAAATTTGTCATCCTCCACCCTTCATTGTAGGATGAGGAAACTGAGTCTAGGAGACCCTGAGTAACTCTCATGGGGTCGACATTCTAGTGTGTATGAGAAGTGGGGCTGGAGGAGGTCTACCCAGCATGGCCACCACATCATTAGGCTCCCTCAGCCCAACACAGAACATATCTTGGGGGCAGCATCTGCTTCACTGGGCTGACAGAGGCCTAACTGACTGACTGAGTCATGACCCACTCAGGGATTCTGATTATCAAAGTCCAAACCACAAAGAGGAACACCTTCAATTCAAGGGCTCCTATTTCTAGAAATAGCTATAGTGTCCTCTTTGTAGCCTTCTACACCCAAAGAAATGTTTTCATGTTTTGATGACTTCAAAAGTCTACTGCCCTTCAAACTTCCTAGATGATCAGAAAAGGGCCATCAGAAGCTCATTGCCTTTGCTGGTGAAAATGCCCAGCAGTGAGCTTGGTTTCACTTGTGGACATCCTTGAAAACAGGCTATTCATAGGCTGTCAGGATGGTGACTGAATCCAGTCCTAAATTGCTGACAAATATAAAAGAACATTTTTAATTAGTCTCATTTTTCCCTCATCTGTCAAATGAAAAGATTCAACTAACTAGTGTGCAATCAATGTTATTTTCTTATAAAGCAGGGGGAAATTAAGAAAGCCCAGAAATAGAGTCAACCCACGGTGTCACTGCTGCTGCTTACCACTCCTCCATGTGCCTGAGAGTCCCTGAGAGCCCAGATGAGGGGCTTCTGCCTCAAGAACGGGTTTTCCGGGGTAGCTTAGAGCCTGACAGTGAACCTAGGAGTTTCTTGGACCTGGAAACCAGCCTCAGGACAACTGGTTACGGATTAGTCATCTCCAGCTGAAAGGTGATTATGAGAAGGAAAGAAATGCTGGGCCAAAAACAACTCAGGAAGACGGATGCAGAAAAGGCAGTCCAAAAGTCATTAAAACATTGTTAGCTTTATTTTCTTCAAAAAATATTGGCTGCCTGGGATAGAACCCCACAGGCTCCTGTCCCTACCCCTGCAGCCTTTGGGGAACAAGTCTCCCGGGGAGTGTGTCTCTTAGCAACAAGAGAGAATAGTGAGGGAGTACTTCCCATGCATGAAACACCTGCTTGGTGCTTTGCATTTGCCATATGAGCTTCGCAACTTTGCTAAGTAGAAAATCATATTCACATTTTGTAGGAGAAGAAATGAAGGGTCAAAGAACTGAAGTAACGTGTCTAACCAGGAAATGGCAGAACCAGGCGTGAACCCTAGCCTCTCAGACTCTAAATGCCATGCTCTTATACAACTGAAAATGAAACAGACAAAAACTAGTACCACATGCAGCAGCAGCAAACCTCCAACAAGGGCTAAAAGTAATGGCAGGAGAGACATCTTCAAAAGACCAGAGGAACACTGGCGGTCAGGCTGTCTACTCAGCAGGGAGAATGAGGGCTTTGTCAAATTGTTAGAGGGCATTATTACCTCTTTCTTTGGAAAGGTGCTTAATGTGATGATGGAAAAGGGGAAAGAGAAAAGAGAAGATGAGGCTGAGAAGAATTTGCTTCACCCTGTGAATTTATCATCAAGAGCACCTCCTCACAGGATTCTTCTAAGAATGTAAAGAGATAATATATGCAAAATTTTTGAAAAAGTGAAAATGTTAGTCACTCAGTCATGTCTGACTCTGCGACCCCATGGACTGTAGCCCACCAGGTTCCTCTGTTCATGGAATTTTCCAGGCAAGAATACTGGAACCATTCCCTTCTCCAGGGGATCTTCCTAGCCCAGGGATCAAACCCAAGTTTCCCACATTGCAGGCAGATTCTTTACTGTCTGAGCCACCAGGGAAAATGTAAAACCTAAAGTCTAAAGCCTCCCTGATGAGAGACTTTCTCTACTTCCAGATCAACAAATAACATGTCAGCACTCAGCGCTATCCACATCTGCTCTGCCAATGTAGACAGAACCAAAGAATCCAGGTTATTCCTCCCTAGTGTCATGGTATGCAGTGGTAGCAGGCTGGGGGTTTGGCTTCCTTCCTGTTCTCGTGAAAGTGAAAGTCACTCGGTCATGTCCGACTCTTTGCAACCCCATGGACTATACAGTCCATGGAATTCTCCAGGCCAGAACACTGGAGTGGGTAGCCTTTCCCTTTTCCAGGAGATCTTCTCAACCCAAGCACCGAACCCAGGTCTCCTGCATTGCAGGCAGATTCTTTACCAGCTGAGCCACAAGGGAAGCCCAAGAATACTGGAGTGGGTAGCCTATCTCTTCTCCAGGGGATCTTCCTGACCCAGGAATCAAACCAGGGTCTCCTGCATTGCAGGTGGATTCTTTACCAACTGAGCTATCGGGGAAGCCCCATAGCAGCTGAGAAACCTTTAGGAAGCCCTGCCTCAGATGGGCCTGCCAGTGCAGTCCTTGGTGACAGCACCCCAACATATACAAAGAGAGGGTCTGTCTTGTCCTCTGTGTTACTTGGCCTGACGCCAGCCTCCACCTCAGGCCCACCATTAATGTCTGACCTCAGTCATGCAGGGTGCTGGGGGCCATCGCTATCTGATCAACCTGCATCCCAAGAGGAGTCTCTTCCTTCCTTGGTCCCTACCCTCCTGGCTCCAGCCTTTGGACTTGCAACTATTTTGGCAGCTAGGGCAGAGGCAACCAGAATAATCCCCCTTTATATTATCTAATATAAGGCTAGTGGCAATTTTTTCTGAGAAACCAGATATGTGACCTTCATTAGGAAGAGGGTAATTTGTTTTTTAATATTGAATGTTGCTGATGGCTTGCCAATAATCAAACTTTTAATGTGTACAGGGGATGAAGGCCTGTAGACCAAGGCCTGTTCTAAATGACTTTACATGTCTCATTTAATATTGATAACATTCTGTGAATTAGGTATTTATCCATTTTGTGAGTAAAGAGACTCAGAAAAGTAAAAAAAAAAAAAAGAAAAAGTTCAAAGTTATACAAGCTGTAAAGGGCAGGGTCAGCATTTGAAAGCAGGGCTCCTTGATTCCATCCTGGGGTCTTGCATTAGATCCCTTGGCCCTCTCTTATTATGCGTGGCCAGATGTGGCCCACATTGGAGCTGAAGTGGGAGGCACCCGAGGTGAAATTGATGTCTGTCTCCCGGCTTTCCCCATCTCACTCTGTGTAGGAGATGCCTCATGGGCACCTCCTGTGCCTCATTTCTGGGTGAGCTGGGAGAAAAATGTCCAGGGTGTCCTGGGAGCCTCTGGCTTTTCTAGGGATCTATTCTGGTTTCCCCAACTTTCTGAGGTTGTTTAGATTCAAGACCAGGAGGTTCCTGTGACAAATCCAATTCCGAGACTCACCTAGACCACGCCCCTGGCCCCTGGGACTTAGGTAAGGGGGAGGGCACACTCTTCATCAGACAGCATTTCCCAGCTTGTGATGTAACCACTAACACCCCAGGCCTGCAACCGCTTCCATTTCATAGCCTGGTTTACAGCGGCCTAGTCTGTGATCGGAGCACACAGCACCACCCCACACCACCCCACATGCAAAGACATGAGAAGATAGTGTGTCTAGGCAGCAAAACACAGGCTCTGGAGCCTGACAGTCAGGGAGGGGTCCACCTCTGCATTTACTTGCTCCACAACCTCGACAATTTGCTTTTCCTCAAGTCTTCCCTTACTTGTAGCAATGGTACTTACTTACTCAGAGATAAGTAATGGTACTTATTACTTGGTACTTACAATGGTACTTATTCAGAGATAGTGCATGTGAAATGTTTTGCAGAATGAAAAACCAAAGAACCATAAGAATAGATTGTATTTAAAAGTGAAAGTGAAGTTGCTCAGTTGTGTCCGACTTTTTACGACCCCATGGACTGTAGCCCACCAGGCTCCTCCATCCATGGAATTTTCCAGATTGTATTTACTTCTAACTAAAATGTGCCTGAGTTAAAAGAGGAGGAAGAAAAGCTCTGAGATTTCTGAACAAAAGTCCTGTCAGTCAGAGGTTGAATATTAGCATCTTGGTGAAGCTATTAAAAGCATGGAAATTTGTGAGGCAGAGATCCTGCCTCTCTTATTTATCACTCATCTCCAGGTCATATGCAGTGCCTAGTCCATAGTATGGCTCAATAGATGATCTATGGATAGATGGGTGGATGGGTGATGGACACGCCAAAACACAAAAGTGCTGTCCTTCAGTTACAAAGAGGACTGCCGCTGGAGGACTGAACTCCTGCGCTCCTCTCTCACTGAACAGCACCTGCCATCTATCATGCAACCTAAACACTTGGGTGTCATTGACTGTTTTTTCTCACTGACTCGTTCCAACAAACCAGCCCTGTCAATTCCACCTACTAAATTTTAGCTTGTGAATCCCTTTCCTTAGCCTGAGCCCTGCTGTTACTGCCTTGGTTCAGGTCCTTCCCAGTTCTCTCCTGGGTTTATACACCACCTACAAACCATCCTCCAGACCTCAAATCTGTACCCACCCCTTCCAGTCAACTCTCTCCAGACTTGGAACAGAGTGATCTTTAAAAAGCACAAAAGTCTGTCAGGTCACTACCACCAGCCCCTCACCACTACTGTCACTTGAGGATGGTCCACAACACAGTATAGACTTTAAGATAAAGCTCAAACACCTAAGCACTGCACCCCCCTTATCTGGCCAATCTACCCCTCCTGGAATTCCAGATCCTCTCCAGCAGGACTGTGCTCTCTCTTACCCTGGGCCATTGCTTGGGCTTTTTCCTCTGCCTAGAATGTTCTTCCTCAACTTTCCTTATTCCCTTCCACATCCTTCAGAACTCATCACTCACTTAGGATGGGTGGTGGCCTCACTAAGAACTGGATGTCCCTCCTCCTAGGTATCCCCAAGGCTCAGTACTTGGCACATGACTGTTTCCACACTCTGTTTCCTCGACTCCCTTTCCCAGGTGTCTGGCTCATGGAGTTCTGTGTTTTGTTCTCCCCTGTGCCTAAGTACACCCTATCTAGTCCTGGCACCCTGAATATTTCTTGAGTTGATGAATACTTTGTCTCACACCAAATGTGTACTTTCTCAGAAGCAGATTTGCAAACATGACGTCTTTGGACAATCATGTGACCAGTCAAGATAATTAACCAAGGATTAGGGTGTGGTCTGACTCTGGAAAAAAAAAAACTATTAGATTAGACATGGAGGGAACATATATTTTTAACCCAAAGTCAAGACACATGATCTGACTAGTATGAGCACATGTTTTTCTGTCCCAGAAAAATTTGGATGTATAATGTCTACAAAAGTCTATATAGTCAAAGCTATGGTAGTCACGAACAGATGTGAGAATTGGACCATAAAGAAGTCTGAGCACTGAAGAATTGATGCTTTTTAATTGTGGTGCTGGAGAAGACTCTTGAGAGGCCCTCTGGACTGCAAGGAAATCAAATTAGTCAGTCCTAAAGGAAATCAACCCTGAATATTCGTTGGAAGGACTAATGCTGTAGCTCCAACACTTTGACCACCTGATACGAAGAGCCAATTCACTGGAAAAGACCCTGATGCTGGGAAAGATTGAGGGCAGGAGGAGAAGAGGGTGACAGAGGATGAGATGGTTGGATGGTATGACCGACTCAATAGACATGAGTTTAAGCAAGCTCCAGGAGATGGTGAAGGACAGGGAAACCTGGCGTGTTGCAGTCCATGGGGTCGTGAAGAGTTGGACACAACTTAGTGACTAAACAACAACAACGATGTCTACAGCTGCCCAACCTGATGCCATAACTTTATTATGGTATCCAAACATGCCAAGACATTGAAATAATAACTGATAAGTAAGTAGCTAACATTATTGGTGAGATTACTATGCAGCAAGCATTATGAGAAGTGCTTTGCAGTCATCCCATTTAATCTTTACAACTACCCTTTTAAGCAGATCTTTTCATTACCTCCATTATACAGATCAGGAAACTGAGGCTTAGGTTCACAGCCAGCAATGGACATCTAACCAGCAACAGAAGAACTGTCTGTTTGATCTTCTCAGTCATTCTGCAATACTGACCTAACCATGACCTCTTAACCTTATTAGATCATCAGAAGCACCACTTCTGGGTAAAAATAGCTTGCGGCTTCCGGAAATTTTTATTAAAACTCTAAATCTCCTGGCAATAACTTTCAAAAGTCATGATTCAGACCAGCAATGATATTTGAAAATGGAATCATAATGCAGGTCTCCTGGCTACAGAGATGCTCTTGCTGCTTGTGAGGCATCCTCAACCTTGGCATTTATGACAGTCTGTGCTTTTCCTATTACTGGGTCTTTTGCCGTCATTGTCTATTGAAAGGCACTGACCCTCATTCTGTCTTCCCTGAGGAATCCTCTCTTTCAGGGCTAATCGGTCTGTCTTCTTCCTTCATTGTCACTTCACTGGGATCTAGAGTAATGCTTCGGAAAATCCTGACAGCTGACCACCTGAATAGTGATCACCTGGGCACTCATAAAATACATATTCCTGGGCCCTGTCACACATAGGCCACATAGAATCGCTACAAATCAGAGCCCAGGAACTAGCATTTTAATCACATTCACAAGTGATTCTTATGAATACTAATGTTTCAGAGCCACAAAAGTAGTCCCCAGATCCTCACAGCTCCAAGCGTGATTGCTGGACCAGTACTAGCAGCATGTTAGAAAACAAGGAATTCTTATGCCCAAATCCTGAATGACTGAATCAGAATTTGCATTTTAATGAAATCCCTGGGTAACTTGTATTCACATTTCTGTGCATACAGAGAAGTGATCAGAGCAGTGTTTCCTCTGCACATCATGGCAGGCGTAGAAAACAAAAGCAAATGTTTGGCATTTACCTCATATAGAAAGAACCCCAGCTGTGGCATCAGGGGCTCAGTCTGCCCCAGACCCCAACCTGGCCACCCAAAGCTGAGGAGATTGGTATCTCAGGCACACCTGGGCCTAGTACACTGGCTGAGAAGGTCTACTTAAAGAACACCCAACCCTTCTAAGTTTCTTCATAAGCATAACTCCATAAATATTGTTTATCATTTCTTTTCCTGCTTACTAAGAGTCAGAAAGGCTACTTCCCAACTAGATCTTAGAAATCTTCATGCAGTGGGAGAACACAGACTTGTCTTTAAGCTGTAGGTGGACTCTTTGAGAAACGTAGAGAGAAAAGTTGTGCCTCTTATTCAAAAGCATCATTTGCTATGGCCTAAGAAATACTAGGAAGAAAGCCTTCTTTCCTTTGAAGAATGCTCCTTTCTTTTAGTCCACAGCTCTGAGGATGGAGGATCAGCAACACGCAAGGCGGCATCCTCTCTCCTGAAGACTGTGCCAAGAAGATTGTGATTCTGTTTAATCCTTCCTCAGCAAAATCTGCCAGTTTATAAACTGGACAGGTGTCCCTTCTCTTAGCCAGCCCCTGAGAATAGGATGACAGTTGGGACGAGAGGAATGGAATACCTTCAGAAACACTTCCTGGTGAGACCATCTGATCAAAATGACCAAGTGTCAGGACACAACCATCTGACTTTGCAGAGCTCCCGGCTACATGGGAACACCATTGTTTCCGGCCACCCCACCCCCCATCAGGAAAATGTGGAACATCTTTAAAGCTCAAAATAGTGAGCTCTTACTTTGAAGCAAATAGGACAAGGCCTACCCCTCAATGAAGGATTGTCATAGCCTAAGCGAATACAATTGAGAAAGAAGTGGGGGGAAACTATTGCTACCAAAACAACTCACTTTTTTTTTCCCTCTTTCCTCCTTGCCTGCAAATCTGTGTCTAATTCTCTCCACTATGCTTCTCCCAGTCAGAGCATAGACAAAGTAGCACACATTTTAGCTGGTTTGATGTGGGGCTATCCCTCCTCTGTCCTGAGGCTATACCTCCATCAAGTCTCAACTGGCTAACTGATTGTCCTCCCTTCGTACCCCAACTATCGAAGCTCCTCTGCATTTGTGGTAGAAAGGACACTGACCAGAGCGTGCTGTCAGTTGCCACCTGGTTGACTTTCATGGAACTCCTCCCTTGATCCAGATCCAGAGGCAAGCAGGCCTTTCTCTGGCTCTGACCAGGAAGATCAGAGAGCCACTGGCTGTTCACCCAGAGTAGCCATGATGTCTAAGAAACAAATAGGTTTTTCTTTAAGTTGGTAGCAAGAACAGTTGGTTAAAAAAATCTTCCATCCCTGATCATCCGATTACGAAGTGCTGAAAACATAAGATTGGGGACAGCTGAGGGCTTGAGTGTCCCGGCCCTGGGAGCATCGCTGTTGTACAGCCATTTCAAACACAGAACACTGAGCCGTCTTTCTGACTCCTGGTCCAGGATGAAGAACAAGCTGTGGTACTTTGAATTTGGCACCTCGGAGACCTTCGCAGCCACCTGCAAGAAACTCCACGACCACATAGAGTTGGAGGTGAGTTCCCAAAAGCTTGCTGGACCTTGGTTCTGGTCCTGGACTGTCACATACCCTCAGAACATGTCCCCTAGGTTCATGGTGGTCCCAAGTGTAATCCTTCATACCTCCATCCTGTTCCCAACATGTCTATAGCCTCACTCCCAGTAGGCTCTAATCACGGGGTTTGCCTTTCCGGCCTGACCAGGGAGTTCTGGGGTCTAAGACCTAGAGGCCCAGTGGACTCAGGACTGCCGTCCTTTCCTGCCCTCAGCCCTCTCCCCAACATCACCTTTAACTTCTTTTTTTTCAAGAAATGAAGACAGGTGCTACCCATTCAGGGAAAGAAGCTGCTATGGGGGTAGAGGCAATGTGCCAAGCCTGGTTAAAGTCTGGGAACTGAAGACCGCAGGGCTGAGAGGTCTGCGGTTGAGGCCAGAGGTGACCAGACATCATCAGCTCACCTGCCTCAACTTTCAAGGAGCCAACTCAGGCACTCAGGGCCAGCTTCCCAACCTGCACAGTCACTCAGAAGTTTCCTCGTTTAATGCTCTTCTGTGATTTTCTTTTAAAATTTTTGATAATTTTTTTTTTAGCAAAGGGCCCTATATTTGCATTTTGAACCCTCAAATTACATAGCTGATCCAGTTGGTGCACTTGCATTTTAACTCTCCAGGCACTTGCAGCAGCCTGCCTCAGACATAGCCTGTGGGCTTCACTTACTGGTTGATAAGCTGCCCACTTCTCATTCCCCACCCTGCTTCTGCTGGGCTGCTCTCCTGAGGTCTTCCCACTTCTAAGAAAAGATTTGCCCTGCAAGCCCAAACTTCTATGCACACCTGCTGTCTCTGCTCTGCGGGACCTCAGGCCCTTGGGGCCCCTTGCCCATTGTTCTCAGTTACCGACCCCCATACCCCTTCCCAGGGAATTCAGGCCAATGGTCTTGTTTTTACTTGAGAAAAACAAGTGAAAGACAGGCAGAGTTGGGCCGGGATGGGCTCTTGCTGGGCCACCAGCTTTGTCCCTGAGCTTGCAGCAGCGGTCAAGTGGGGCCCGGGCATCCCTTGGAGGAGGAGCATTTGGCCTGAAGCAGTGTGGGAAAGCCCCACCACTCCCTGCCGAAGGGAGCCTGCGCTCACGGGGAGTTTTCACAATCAAACCACAAAGCCAGAGATTCTGTGCTTCTCTTTGACTCATCTGCCTGCCTCTCCCCAGCGGTTGCTGGGTTACCAACCCCAGGGTGGGAGGAGCCAACCCAGCTAATCCCCTAAACTTCTAGTCTGCTCAGTCAGAGGGCAGAGAGGCCCAGGAGTGGGGGGCACATGTCCCCAGGTGGTACCACCTCCACCTGGGAAAGTATGAGAAGCCTGCCTTCCTCTATGGACACGTAAATCCATGGCCAGAAGCCCTACAGCAAAGGGGGAGGGGGCTGGACTGGGCTGGAAACTGGACGTGGCTGGAGCTCTGTGTGCATTTTTCCTGTTGGCATGATCATCTGGGGTGTCTTTAAATATACCCCAAGTGAGGGACAGCCCTGGCCTAACCACTGCCAGCTGCAGACACACAGCGACTGCTTGTTCTCCCTGCAGCTGGCCTTGAAACTGTGCCCAGAATAGAGCAGCTCAGCTCCCCTGCCTCGGCAGGCCCCGCCCTCCCAGCTCCCAGCTCCCAACTCCCAGCTTCCAGCCCACAGCATCATGGGCCCCTCTGAGTCCAGTGCACAGCGGCTGGTCCTCAATTGCAGAGGGGGCTGGTGGCCTCTGGAGGAGGTGGGAGTGTTCACACCGTGGGTTGTTGGGGGCTTTCAGCAGCACTTCTTGTTTTCCTTAGCTCCCCATCGAGAGTCTTTTTAGTATTTATTCCTGAGGCTAAGGATGGGGGGCGGTGGTGCATCTGACAGGCAGCTTCTGTGCTGACAGCCTGCAGGATTGTGGCAGGCATCCTTTTGTATCCAGGGAGCGGAGGGGAGACGGTCCTGGGTCTTATGATACGGAAGAGACCAGAGAGACAGTGGGGGAGGAATGTGAGTAACAGATGTTAGGAGGCTGTGGGGCAGCCCAGGTAGATGTGAGTGCATCAGGGGCCTGGGGAATAACAATAACAGAAAGGTATGTTAAGTGACCTTCTCCAAGTGGCGGCTGCACACAACAACCCAGGCCTGGGAGGACCAGCATGCTCATCAGTTCAAGGTCAGCGAGCCTGAGAATAAGCCCACACAGGTATTTATACTGTGTCACCATTTCCAAAGCCCCACCACAGCCTTTATTGCAGAGTCACACAACAACCAGTGAGCTAAGTAGGCCCAGTATTCTTATCCCCACATCAGAGAAAGCAAGCTAAGGCACAGAGGGTTAGAAAGATAAACAGAAGGGAGAGGGAAGTAACAAGGGAAGAGGAGAAAATCACAGACTCTGACTGCCTACTGTGGAGTGTCCTCATTTGATACCATCACCCAGCGAGGCAAGTATGATCACATTTTTTTTAATGTGGAAACTGAGGCTCAGATACACTAAGTAACTTCACCACAGTTTCATTGCTGGAAACTTGTAAGAGTCTAGGCCTTCCTAGTCCTCCTGGAAAGGAGTTTAACTTGGAACTCAATAAACAGATTGACCTAACAAGTGCTAGGAGCTTGGTGAATTTTTCAGCGCAGATACACGGTTTCTTCCTCCTTTGTAGAATGTAGGACTGCTCGCTTCTTTCTCAGCTGTGGCAGCTGGGCAGGGCTGCTGGGAAATGCTTTAGGAGAACAGAGGGCACAGTCCCACTGCTTGCTCATTTGAGGAAGGAGGGGGTTCGGGCTGGACAGGAGGAGTCAGAGAGGAAACCCGCCTTAAAGTTTACCAAAGGTCTTCCCATGCAGCATTTCATTTTGATCCACAGAGCATGCAGGGAAGACACAAATATCCTGACTTTCTGGGTGAGGAAACTGAGGCTGAGAGGTCCAGCAACTCGTGGAAGGGTACAAAAGTTAGCAGTTCAGGAGAACAGATTAGAAAGTCTGTTTCATTCCATGTCTCTGTGTCACCTCAGTAACACTTGGATGGTGAAACTTAAAGCTAAAATGAGTTTTATGCAGAAGTTCTGCACTGAAAGCCTCTCGCAAGGAATACAGCCTGTTTTTCAGAGACTTGTAGCTTATTGGAAACTAGGAGAATTTGGTCCCTTCTCTGAAATAAAGTTTACAGCCCAGTTGACAGAACAAACATGAGCTGGTTAATATAATACTCACTTAACTAGTGCTAAGAAAACTTGATCCTGAGATCTTGAGGACCCACGTGAGCAATCACCCTGGACACTGTTTTGGGGTCAGAGACTAAGGCCAGAGAAAAGATGATTGCAGATCTACTGGTCACCTGCAGACACTTGGTCAAGGCTGGGGTAAGGGCGGAGGGGGTGGGGTTGCTCAGTGAAAGGGGCTTGGCCTGGACAGGCATCAGCCCTCTTCATAGAACTGTTGTCTGGGCTTCAGTGTTCTCATCTATAAAATGGGGAAAGGGGTTAGTCTACTTCCCAAGGCTATTGATTAATGTTTTCAGGTTTTTTTTTTTTTTTTTTTTTGAGTAACTGGCAATGGTGCCAAGTGCCTCACTGAATCCACAGAGCAGCCCCAAGTGGCAGGTGTCACATCCCCTTTCCAGAGATGGGGATAGAAAAAAAACAGAAGAAGCTCACCTGAGGTGCACAACTCTGAGTGGTCAGGTCAGGCTTCAAATTCAGATTTGCCCAAAACCCAGGAGTTTCAGGGCAGTCCTGGCACATCATTCTAGAGCAGAGATTCTCACCAGTATGAGGTATATCTATCTGATCTTCTCTTTAGTCATACAGTTTATTTTAATATTTTGGGTAACACTGAAAGCAAACAGGAGACTTTTACATTTATCAAAAAGCAAAGAAAAAAAAAATTGCGGATGCATGCGCTAAATGCTTCCTCTGCGAACACACAAAGCAAGCTGTGAGACTGAGTACCCTTCCTGGGAAATGGGTGCTCTTCATTCGGTTGTTGTTGTTCAGGCTTATTAAGTCACATTCGACTCTCTGTGACCCATGGACTACAGCCCTCCAGGCTCCTCTGTCCATGGAGTTTTTCCAGGCAAGAATACTGGAGTGGGTTGCCATTTCCTTCTCCGGGATCTTCCCGGACCAGGGATCAAACCCGCGTCTCCAGCATCGGCAGGCAGATTCTTAACCACTGAGCCAATTGGAGTTGCCTCTAATTAAGAAGCCAGCCTGTCACCCACATAGTTGTCATCAGCCCTGGTGGAACAAAAGCAGTCTCTTAGGGTCTCCAAGTCTCTGACTTCCCTTCCCTTCCAAAGCTGCCCTTGATGTTTATTCTGATCTGATTGTACCAGAATAAAGGGGTGGGGAAGGGGAAGAAAGAACACAGTGAATCACCTCCCCCACCCCAGGCCCAAAAGAGGCTTGCACAGGTTTTGAGTTAGTTATGATTAGGTGGAACAAACCAGGCAGGCACTGACTTGAGCACTTATTTTACATGCTGTGGAAATTTTACTGGTTAAAAATAAGAACTTCCAAAATTCCTTGATATCATATCTACTTTTAAACAATGTTCACAAGGGAATGCTAGCCAGCTTCCCTAATATGAACCTCTGCCTGGGGAAAAGTGAGTCCAAATGTGGAGGCTGCTTCAAAAAAAAAAAATCTGTTACCCAGTGTATTTTGGGAATCTCTGCACATCAATTTTCCCCTTTTAATTGAGGATTTTTTTTTTAATACAACAAAGTTTTGAGAACAGTATATCAGATATTCCCATTTCTCCCTCACTTAGAATTGATATTTGTCACTATTTTGTTTTATTCCCTTCAAGTATCTTTTTAACCAAAGAAATAAAAATTTATGGATGGAACTGAGTTCCCCACAACTGTTTTGTGCTCTGCAGCTTGCCTTTTTCACTCACCATTAATTCTCAAGATCTCTCCATGGTGATATTGCTGGGACCAGTTCATTACTTTTACCTACTCTATACCCAGGAATAGCACCCCCCCACCCCCCCCGTGATGGGAGTAGGAGCAGAAATGGGAACCCTCAGACCCTCTCGGGGGACATGAGTGAACCACTTTGGAGAGCAGTCTGACAACAAACACTGAACTGAAAATTATCTTTTAGGACGAATGACCCAGCAGGTTCTTCACATCCTAGACCTGGAGAGTCCTGCACATGAGTTCACGGGGTGATGGGCACAGAGATGCAGTGCAGTACTTTATTATTCCAACAGAATGGAACCAACTCCAGAGACCATATTATTCTAATACTTCAAAGAGATAGAGTGAAAGTACTAAAGGCCACTGAATTATATACTTTAAAATGGCTAATTTTGTGTCAGGTGAATTTCATCTTAATTTTTTTCAACGTGACGCCATATCATGAAATGGGCCCTGTCTATGAGAATCCTAAACTCTAAAACTAACCTTTAGCACAACTATGTGTATGTAAAGAAGCAGAATAAATAATGAATCAGATTACTTTAAGATTGAGCAGATATCTTTACCTACTCCAATCCAGCCAGGTGTCATTTTTTCAGAAGAGAGAAATCAAGGACTTTACAGGTTGAGTTGGTTGGCCAACTTCACCTAGCTAGTAAATGGCAAAAGAGAGCCCATGGTTGCCTTGATATCCACTGGCAATGGATATCCTCTAAATTAGAGGATAGATCTTCAAGCACCTTTTCTGGCATCATCTATATATACCTTCTCAGCTTGGGCAAGTGGAGGCTCCCAGAGCTTGGAGTAATGAGGTAGGAACTAGCCAAAAGTTCAGCTCATCAACCCAGCCACAGTGATTCCAAGGGAGATGAAATGAAAACATATTCATGGGGAAGGGAAAGATTTATGGAGAAGAGTGTCATGGGAGATTTTGAGATCTCAGAAAACAGAAGGTGGCAACCTGATCATGCACCAAACCTTCAAGTCAGAGGCTGGAATGGACACAGAGAGACATCCTCTCCCATTTGTGGAGTACATTCTCTTCTTCCATCAAGTCCAGGGGTTCCATCTTTCCAGGAGCATCCTCACCGTGAGACCACCCAAGGCCGCTCTTGCCACTTCAGATTTCTTCTTCCCTATCCTTCAGTTCTCACTGCTCCAGGTACCCAAGCCTCAGTTTCTGCCTGCTCCCTCTTACTACAGGTGCTAAATTCTTTTGATTAGAAAAGTAATCCAAATCTGTGCAACCCTGTGGACTTTAACCTGCCAGGCTCCTCTGTCCATGGAATTCTGTAGGCAAGGATACTGGAATGGGTTGCCATTTCCTTCTCCAGGGGGACTTCCTGACCCAGGGATCGAACCTGGGTCTCCTGCATTGCAGGCAGATTCTTTACTGTCTGAATCACCAGGGAAGGCCCAAATCCATGGTAGAACATGTTAAACCATATAGAGGTGAAAAGGAAAAGTAACCCACAATCTCAGCAATCAGGGATCAGTGCTGTTCTAACGTTGGCCTTGTTTCAATCCTGTAATAATGTCAGCCCTTGTATTTTTAAGAGCAGGCCTCTGGAGGACCTCTTTGACTCTTTGATTGCCTTAATCTTTATCCATTTTTAAACACAGCTCCATCCTTTCTCTCTTCCTCTTTCAGTCATGCACTGACTACAAGTTTCCTTCACAGATCCTCAAAATCTTTCAGCCTACCAAGAAGAAATTGGCAATTTTCTCTTTAAAAATCCCATTGCTTGCTTACAGTTTGACACATAACTTTTTCTCTTAAATGACCCTCTTTTTTATTCCCTACACATGCATACCCCGTATTTCACTTCAAGCCTCCATTCATCCACGTGCTTTTATTTTCTTATTCTTTCCCATTTCCTTTGTCTTTGTGAATTGCTTTGATTTTCTTTGTCTTCAGATTCCTGGCTTCATATACTTTGTGTCTCCCAAGTACTTTGGAATAACTTTTAGGGGTGAATTCTCATGCCTACAATTTCACAAAGCAGATGGTGGGGGAGGGGTATATGCAGCACAGTGGATAGACCTGAGGGTGTCTCAGGGGACCTAGCTTGGGATCTCATGCATGACTCAGTATGTTGGACTAGAAGGACCTCCACTCAGGTTCCTGAGAGACCTCAAGGCTAACCTCTGCCCCAGCAAGCTTAACTTTTCTACTCACCAAGGTCCCCTAGTGAAAGAATAACTTTCCCCAAGCTATGTCTACAAACAAATGCATCTTTTAAATAATAACAACCTGTGAGGCCCTGTCCGTGGGAAATGTGTTATTTCTCTTAGACTTTTTAGAACATTGAAAAGAACTCATGATCTTCATCTCCACACTCAGGACATTCGGGGAGCTTGGGTGAAAAGCATTCAATCTTTTCCAGCTTCTACCACTCGGTTATGAAACAGAATATTACATACACATACGTCTCCTTGGCTTTAGTAGACTAGTCTTTGGTTATCTGTCTTAGTGAGGTCATAAACATGCTGATCCTAGTGTTCTACAGAAGAGGAATGAAGAAAAGAGAAGAAATGACTCAGGAAGGATATATAATCTAACAAAGGACCAGTTAAATACTGTGTACACATACACATTACATGTCAAGTCCATTGGAATCCACAAATTAATAGCAGCAGCCACTTACTAAGCACTCACCTTGCAACAAGCTCTGTATCCTGGCACTTCCTACACTGACTTGTTTAATCCTCATAACAACTCTGCATGATGTGCATTATATACACAAGGAAACTAAGTCTCCTTAAGATAAGTACTCCAAGATCAGATGAGTTCCAAGCCCATGTGCCCCAAGCACAGCACTCCTTGTAGAATCTCCCTCTACTTTCCCCCTCAGGTATATATCAGCTGAGTTGGTGATATGGCTCCCCTTCAGGACTTGGCCAATCTATTAGGCAGTTGGCTGTCTGGGGCAAAGACTCGTCTTATTCACCCTATATCCCCAATGCCTGAAATGAAATCATTGCTCTCTAGTTATTGATTGCACAATTTGAACCAAAGTGTGAAAAAAACCCCATAACGAATGTGAACACTAACAGAAATTACTACTTGACCAGACTCAAGTGATACCTTTGTGTAGGATGTCACCAAAGTAAAAGGGACCCACCTTGCTCCGTCTATAAGACAGAATGGGCTTGCAGCCTGGCACTCAGGCCTTCTTCTAACCGTCGGGTGAGTGGGAAGACCTCCCACGCCCATCTCTGAGCTGTTGCTGGGACCTTTGAAAGTAACTGAGGGTCTGGGACAACTGTGAACCCAGGACAGGAAATGCCAGAGTTCTCCCACCTCTTTCCCACCAAGGAGAGTGAAGACAGTGAGTGGGCAGAGCCCATATGGCAGCAAGGGTGCAGAGCAGTGAGGGGGTCAGAGGAAGTGACTGCAAAAGGCAGAAGAAGGCATCTCTACCCTGAGCCCACTCTGGTGGCCCAGAAGTCTACCTGGTCCCTGTGGTCATCAGCCCTGTTCTCTCTGCAGGCAAATCTGGCCCTTCAGAAAGCCCCATCCACCCCAGGTTGGTCTGAGCACCCCAGACAGACCGCAGACCTATTAAACTGCATCCAGAGCAAGAATACCTCAACACACTAGGTTGTTTTTTCTTTTTTTTTTAACTTGGGGAGGGTGGAGCAGTGGATAGGAAATGGCTTTGCCCCCTATCCAAATCTGAGGCAACCCACCACTGTGAGCTCTGAGAAACAGCAGTTTTGTTTTGGAAACTGGCACCCAGGGCAGGCTTGCTCCTGGAAATGAATTTGGTTCTCCCCTCAGCTGCAGTGCTCTACTTCCAGCCTCACTGCCAACACCCCCTTCCAGCTGCCCCTCTCAAAGGCACCATTGTGCCTGCCTGGCACAGCAACAGAGGAGGGCTGAAGAGGAAGCAAACATTTTCTGCCCATGGGATGTTCTTAAGCAGGTTGTGTGTACATGGCTTCAATGCTGCATTCCTGGAGCCCACACAGACCCGCCAAAACACCATCATCCCTGTCACAGATGGCAGGCACTTTCCAGTCTAACTGGCCCGCCACCGCTCCCTGTCAGAGAAGGCAGGGCAGGCAGCTAGATGGACACGGGCAGCGATAGGGGGACCATGATGCCACTTTTTCAGCACAGCATTGTAGCCTGCCAAAGCGAGGCTGAGCAGAGACTGAATCTCTGAACTGGAAAGGGATTTGGTCCCATGTACCACTCAACAAAAAGATTCATTCTGGCACATTCTGATAAGTACACATCTAGCCTTTTCCTGAATACTCCAGGGAAAGGAAGCTTACTACTTTGCCAGAAACCTGTCCATTGCTGGGAATCTCTTTCAGAAAGTTTTCTTCCTGATGTTGAACAAGGATGTATGTCCCTTTCATTGCCATATCCTTCCCTTGTCAGCCCTCAGCACAGTTCTTGGAACAAAATAGGTGCACAATAAGTGTTTGTGGGATGCATGACTGAATTCCCCATCCTTTGGGCCTATTCCACCCTCTGGGAGCACACTGAACATACCTTCCTGCTCCTCCACATGACTGCCCTTCATAGGGGTGCAATCTGTCTTCCATGTCCTCTCCTATTGATCTTCACTGAGCTAAATATCCCCAGTTCCTTTCATGGCTCGATGTATAAATCCCTGACTATCTTGACCTGTCTTCTCGTGATAGAGTCCATTTTTTCCAATCTCCTTAAAATGAAGAATCAAATCCCTTATATTTTATATATCCTTATATCCCAAAAGTAGTCTCATAGGTGACAAAGCATGAAATTAACAAGCCTCAGGTACATGCTCCATAAGCTAGACTGTCTTTTTGATCTCGTCATTTGCATCTTCTGCAGGAAACCTGTAGGTTCATGAAGCCCACCACAAACCTGATTAAAATGGGAAACGTCACTGAGTGAGTGTTTCCTCATCTGTGGAAAAAAAAAAAAAAAGATACAAATACCAACCTTGCAGGGCTCTAAGGATTAGACATAAAATATATGAAGTGCCTGGTTCATAACAGTTACTCAATAAATGATAATCTATTAATATTATCACATAACATGTATATATTAGTATCTAACTGCCCACAACAGACATTAGGTTCTAAAATGAATAAAATAAATAAATAAAAATAAAATCAAACAGTGCCTCTGATTGCAGGGGAAGCCACTCCAGCTACATGCCAGGCCAGATTTTTTTTTAATATAGATATTACTGGACTGTCTTTCTAGTAACATTGTCACTACTCATCAACACCACTCAATTTCTTTCCTTTTCTTCTCTCAGGATCCACATCAGATTATGGACACTAAAAACATTCTCTCTAGTTCTTCTCTAGGGGAAAAAGACAGCATTGTTGCCCTGACTGCTTTTCTTTCACTCTCAATAAATTTCTCTGTTCTGGCCATAGGCCCTATAGATATGCAGATATCTACTGCATTCTCAGTGGTGTGCTGAGGCCAGCTTGCCTACTGGCACATCTCTTCTTAGCTCTGCCTTTAGGGATGTCTTGTTGGTACCTTCAAATTGGCCACTGTGGGAGAATTTACACCATGTAACACCACGATCACAGCTTTTTTTTTATCCTGGAGATCCTGTTAAACATTTAGCAGCATACCACTGCCTCTAGCACTGACCTGCTAGAGGTCCCTTGAGGACCCATTTCCACTCCTTCCCCAGGGTCTAGCACTGAATAAGTAGGGCCCCATCATTCTTGTCTTCTGTCTCTTAACTCTCTCAGATACATCGTGTGCCATGTTTCCTATTCTTACTACTAGCTGTTAGATATAGGTTTCCCTTAGCTGTGATCAGAGGACCACTTCTTGAAGTCTTGGATTAACCTTCCATATTTCTCCCGAATATGAATACTCAATCCACTTTCATTGGTCAATATATTCATCCTGGGAAGTTATAGAAACTCATCTAGAAGGAAAGACTTTGCCCGGTTTCTTTAACACCTTGGTTTTCATTTGGGGATCTCTCCACAAATGAATTCTTCCAGTTTAAAAAAGTTATATTGGACTTCGGAAATGGGTGATACACGCCAGAACTGTGGAGAACACAGAGCCATGTAGCATATGGTCCTTTCCCTCTGGGAGCTTAAAATCTCCTGGGGACAGGTACATATGCATGATGCATGGCAGAATATATATTCAATATACAACAGAAAAAGCAAGGAAAATTCAGAGAAGGGGAAGATCAATTTCTATCTAGAGCAGTTTCCTCTATAGGGAAGGCCTCATAGTGGAGTTAGTTTTTGAGCAGAAAGGGCAGGATTTTAACAGGCATAAAAGAGCTTCGTGGCAGTTCAGACAGTGAGTACAACAGAAAAAGCAAGTAGGCCCAGCTCTGTGACCTACATATGTGGCCCTAGTTAAGCCCTAGCTCTTGCAAGAGACAGCTGTGTGATCTAGGAAAGTTACTTACCAACTCTAGGGCTAATTGTTCTCATCATGGTGATAAGATATTAACAAACTGAATGTTCCATCCGGCTTTGCCATTCTAAGATTCTGTGCTTTGGCCCTCTTTCAGCTGCTAAAATTCATCTTTACAAAGTCACTCCTGACCCCTTAGTTGCCAGACTAGATGACCAAAGGTCTGATTACAGATCTGCTCACTCTTGATTAGCTATGTGACATTGGACCATTCCTTTTACCCCCTTAACCTCCCTTTTTCTCATCTATAAAATGAGGTAATTAGACTGAATGATCTTTCAAGACACTTCAGATTTTTGATTCCATGAGAACACAGATGCAGAGACAAGAGAGAGAAAGAGGTCCTTTTATGGCATTTGTAGAGACTTGGATGAAGAGGACAGAAAGGGTGCTAGGGTGTCCTCAAGGATATCCTACCACTAAGGGACCGTGATAATGGGTCCAGACAAGGAGTGTCATCCACTGACTGTGCTGTGCTAAGTCGCTTCAGCCGTGTCCGACTCTGCCACCCTATGCACTGTAGCCCGCCAGGCTCCTCTGTCCATGGGATTCTCCAAGCAAGAATACTGGAGTGGGTTGCCATGCCCTCCTCTACCCACTGATCAAGAACTCTACAGCGAAAGATTCAGGCTGACAACACCTAAACCCACTAACCAACACGAACATCACCAAAAAATGAGACAAGCAAATTATGTGCCTGTTAATGAGATGCAATAGTAGATACACTGATAGAGTAGTCTTGCTAAAACGTCCATCCTGAATTTGACCAGCCCTGCCGATAGGCTGGAATATGTTTAAAAGATACCTCAGAGGTGCAGTAAGCAAAATCCAATATCTGGAAACGCTACATAGCCTTCTGTCTCAAAGAGTGGCCCACCACCCCCAGCATCATTTTCAGCAGGGGGCACGTAGAAATGCAGCCTCAGGCCGCCTCAGACGTCCTGAATCAAAATCTGCATTGAAACCATCCTGAAGTGATTTGTATGCACGTTGAAGTTTGAGAAGCACTGCTCTATGAGCCAAATGACCCATTTCCCCCCATAAATATTACAAGGCAAGAAAAAAAAAAAAAAGAACAAGGAATTTATAGATCAGAAGAAACCTAAAAGACATATCAGCCAAGTTCAACCTGTAGACCTTTCAGACAAACCAGTTATTTTTTTAAATGAGACTCTTGAGGAAATTTGAACAATTACTGGATATTTATCAGTATTAAAGAATTATTGTTACATTTTAAAAGTGGTCAGAGAATTGGGGTAATTCCTTTTTAAGAGTCTTATCATTTAAAGATACATAAAGAATCTGCCTGCAATGCAGGAGACCTGGGTTCAATCCCTGGGTCAGGAAGATCCCTTGGAGAAGGGAATAGCAACCCACTCCAGTATTCTTGCCTGGAGAATTCCATGGACAGAGGAGCCTGACAGGCCACAGTCCATGGGGTCTCAAAGAGTTGGACGTGACTGAGCAGTTTACTTTTAGACGTATTTGTAGATGAAATGATAGAATATCAGAGATTTGCTATAAAATAACAGTTCAACATGGTGGTGGGGAAAATGAACTGAGTTAGAGTTCAAAAAAGATTAGCCATGAGTTGCTAACTGCTGAAGCTGAGATTTGGGATTCATGGGATTTATTATTTTATCATCCTGTATATTTGAAAATATCCCTAATAAAAATCTGTTTGTTTTCTTTAAAGTCCAAGAAGGAGTCATCAAAGATGAGAAAGTCCATCAAGAGAAGGCAGTGGCAGGGGAACCCAAGACAGAAAATGTCAAGCAGAAAGGGGACAAATGCCCCCAGAGCCACGGGGGGTGGGGGTTGTTCCACCTTACAATCCGCCTGGAAGAGGTCTTTCCAGACAGCAGACACTGCCAGATGGCAGGGAGGATGAACCCAAACAATCTGAGTTCTGAACTGGAGAAAATCAGTGCTATCGGTGGCACCCTGAATCGAGGTTAGAAGACGAGAGAATTTCCTAGTTGCTAAAAACTGAAACAGGTCATCAAATAAATTATGGGATCTCCTTCTCTAAGGACCTTCAAAAATAAGATCCACAAGGCTAAAATGGAGGCGGCCTCATTCCCCATCCGGCGCCTTTTTCAGGTCACCGAGGCCGCCAGGCACCCGGGGCGCGGAAAAGCCCACAGCCCAGGCAGGGAAGCACCGCTGCCCTCTCTCACGTCCTCGGCTCTGTCCCTCTCAGGCAGCACGGCCAACTTGGCAGGTCCTAGCTCTGCCCATAATTATGAGGATTTTAGGAATCGCCGAGATGGGTGGAAGGGGATGGGGGGATGGGAATGAATAGGACTATCCACTGACTCTCCACCATCCCTCGGCTCAGAAACTAGAACTTCAGATTGTCTTCGCCGGGGTCACGAAGGTTGAACTCGCCGACAGCTGCGGGCCGGCACAGGAGGGCCTGGAGCCGGCGGGTGCGGGCGGCTCCGGGCCCGCGCTCCGGCAGATTGCTGAACGTCTTCCAGGCGGCCAGGAGCCGGGCTGGGCCGGGATGTAACCACCCACCCCACGCGCCGGCAGCGCCGCTGCCTCAGACCCGCGTCCGGCACCTCACCGCCCTCGCCGGCTGGGAGCACGGCTCGGGGCGTGTGCGTGCATGCTGCCGGAGGGCTGGGGACCAGAACTGTCTCAGTTTCAACCCATACCTGGCTATAACTACCTGGGTTTCACTGCACGCAGCCTCGACTCGGAGGCGAGCCTGCCAGCACAGAGCTAGGTTAGGGATGGCTAATGGTGCGCGCAGGGACCGCCGCCCTCCTTGCACTCTCCCCAGGAGCCCCCCTCTCCCCTCCCCCGTGGGAGCAGGGGGAGGGGATCCCATGACGTCATGGAACTGCTGGAGGATTTAGCTCAGGAACCGCCGGGGGGGGGGGGGGGGGGTGGCTGTGTTCCATATAAGCCTCCTGTGTACTTCTCTCCACGGCTCCATGTTTCCAAATCCAGCACGGCAGCTTTCCACCTTTCCGGAGCCCTAAGCAGCCCAGGGGTTCTGAAAGAAAGCAGTGCATGGTGTCTAGGCCAAGAAGTGTGGAGAATAGGCATGCAGGTATGGTCTGGCAAGCCTCCCACTAGCATGAGTTGGGCCAAAAGGCCATTAAAATGCTTCCAGCAAGGCCTTAGATAGTGGGAGAATGATTTCAGGCTTAAAAATGCCTCATAGCACAGGTATTATTATTATTAACAGTAATAACAGTGCAGACAATTGTGGAATGCTACCGCCTTCCAGAGACCAATCAAACCCTTTAAGTAGATGCGATTTCCCTACCCCCACCCCATCTTACAGATGACAGATTAAAGCTGGAAGAGTGAAGGAACCAACGAGAATCCAGGATCCTACAGCTGGCAAGTGACAGAGCCAAGATTTAAACCCATCTCTGTCTCCAAGCTCAGGCATGCTCCTTCCAAGACAAGGCAGTGCCTCTCAGTTTTCAAATAGGTGCATTCCGAAGGTGGGGGCATCTATAGCCAGCAGTCCCCAAGCTTCCCCCCACCTCCTCCACTCTCCCCAGTCCACCTACGACTCAGTGAGATAGTGGGGGAGGGGACATCCTATCATAAAGCAAAGTGAGGACTGTTTGCGCTTCCAGGGAGGTTAAAGGCTTACCAAGTTAATAACTAACACTCTTGAGCTTGTTAGGACTAGAGGCGGAGGGGATAGGGCACCCTTAAAACGGCAGTAGGGAAGAAAGGGGACATTGTGGAATACTAGGTGCCAATGACTGGGCTGTGCAACTAGTTTACTTAAAAAAGGAAACACAAAGCTGGCACAGAGGCAAGATATAATACTGATACCAACACTGGCGTGCTGGGCACTGCTCTCAGTACTCTATAAGACAGAGCAGTGGTGGGAGATTTCGGTTATTCAAGCAGCTGCACGTTTAATTTTACGGTAAGTCTAGCGTCAGCGAAAGTCCCACGTTGCTGCGCTGACTTTCATCTCCAAAGTAGGATCTGGCATCTGACTTGCCTAGGTTTGCAACTGAGCTCTGCAAGCCTGTAGAGTGGAAGCTGTGTAGCCTTACACCAGCACCCTAACCTCTCTGAGACTGTCACTTGGAGGTAGCAATAGTACCTCCCTCATGGTGTTCATGTAAGCATCCCAAGAGAGTGTAAGCTCAGGACCAGTACCGTGCAGAAGGGAGCTCTCATCAGATAGCTGCTAATAATATTATTATTACTTGTAGAAGGGAGGAGGGATTTTGGCCAACATTGATTAAATTGAGCTCATGCCGAAGTAACTACAACCGAAAGAAAGAGTGACTGAGTGGTCTAGGAAGTGATAAGGGTGCAAAAATTTCAGTGCTGGGCACTGGGTTGAACAAAGATAATTTCAGAGAGTTTGGTGAAAAGTCTGACCCAGTGGGATTCTAGCCCAAATCCCTAAATAAGAATATGTGTTTAAAGGACAAAAGGATGAAAGACATCCCAAAGTAAATTTCTTAACAGTTCATTAATTCTTTCAGGAAGAAAACAGCAACAAGTTTTTGATTAAAAAAAAAGGAATCACTATGACAGCAACAAGGAGGTCTGGGTTGAGTCCATGCTTTTGGAGGGTTGTACACATACTCATAGGGGCTTCCCTGATGGCTCAGCGGTAAAGAATCTGCCTGCTATGCAGGAGACACGAGTTTGATCTCTGGGTGGAGAAGATGCCCTGGAGAAGGGAATGGCAGTCTATTCCAGTATTCTTGCCTGGGAAATCCCATGAACAGAGGAGCCTGCCAGGCTACAGTCCATGGGTCACAAAAGTAGGACATGACTTAGTGACTAAACCACCACCATCAAACATACTCAGATAAGGTGTGAGTATGTACCCAAGTATGAATATACAAAGGCAACTCCGACCTGTGATCCTGGCTTTGGGCAAGCTGAAGGCCAAGCAGAATCTTAGACAGTGTTTGAAGCAAAAAAGAACATGGAAAGTATACCTCATTAGGATTTTGCCATTCCAAGAGAGCTTTTTTATCTTTTCCAGAGGGAGAAAGAATAGCTTTAACAAAAAAAATTGAAGAACGGATGATAAAAGTGGGTATCAGAGCCCAAGGTTGATCAATAGAGAACTGCTGACCTTGAAAAACATACACATTTAAATCGAAGTTGCTGGACAAACCTATATAGATGTCGTTTGATGACCACTTTGACAAATCTACAAAGCAGAGTAGGTTCCAGCCAATGAGAGGCAAACAGACAAATGTCCCAGTTTTTTTAAAATTAGGGATACATTCTGGAAGGCACAGACTGACAAACTTTATCCCACCCCTGGGAAAATTCTGGAGTCAAGTATTAACCAAGTATTTGTTGCCCTTTACAGACGTTAATGGCTTTATATGAGTTCTCTTATTCCTTTTCTGATGGAGGTCGTAAGGTGGTCATTTAGGAAATGTTATTTGATCTCAGCACAATATCTTATGTTTCAGTGGAAAGAGCACAAATTTGAGGTCTGCAGACCGGGATACTAGCCTAGCTTCACAATTATGAGTTGGGTGACCTTAACCTCTCTGGCCTCATTGATGGAAGATAGGACGTGTTCTTTTAGGTCCCTGTCATCTCTAAGTTCCATGATTCCACACTGCAATGAAAAGTGGGCTAGGTGATGGTCATACACAGAGAATGCATCCCTAAAAAGGCAGCCATACCCCAAGGACCGTTTAACGTACAATATCTGGTATGTTAAACTGACCAAGGAAAGGGCTTGTTCCCTGTTTTGCCCATTTATACATGTATTAAAGACAGTCTCCAAATGATAGGAGAGCGATGGCATACGGTCACAGAATGAAGATTTAATATAAACTAGATGGACTGGAGGAGGCTTGGGCTGAAAACCAGATGAAATAAGTATAAAACCCTATGTCTAAGTTATTTAAAAATACCTGTATGAGTTCAGGATGAAGAAGAGCAGGCTGAGAAGTAGATGATGGAATAAGGAACTGAGTGCCTGAGATGACTTCCCATTCAAGGTGAAGTGATTCAGCCATCATCTAGCTGCTCACAAAAGAGCTAACGCAACTTTGATCGTACTTGACAATAAGGATAATGGTCATGGCGGACATATTGAGCCCGTACACGGGCTCCCCACATTCTCATTTCTGGGGCATGATAGCATTGGAGGATTCCAGCCCCAGGAAGTACTGATGCCTTTGCCACCTGTGCCATCAGATCCTGCCATTGGTGGTGTTTTCAGTGCCAGGACCTTATAGAGTAGGAGAGTAACAAACCATAGTGTGTATGGATCAGGGCAAGTCTGTAGGAGGGGCCAGAAGGTTGAGACCACTCACCCAGAGAAGGCACAACTAGATGGTGGTGTGAGAGGGAGGAGAGAGAAAGGAGTGGGTAATACTGAGGCTCCAACTGCCTGCCATCAATCCATGTACTTCTATTTGTAAGTTGTGCGACTTGGGCAAGTTACTTAGCCACCTCTGAGTCCTGGTTTCCCCAAATGTAAAATGAGGGTAATCTTAGTAACTAATTTATAAGATTATTATGAAGGTAATAACTGAGATGTGTATAAAAGCTTACTGGTCAATGGCAACATTTTAGTCATGTGCACAGTGATGAAGTGTACATATCATCATGTACCTGGTGGGCGCTCCCATGGAGGAGGAAGGAGGCTCATTCTGACTTCAGAAGGGAGAAAAGGACCAATGGGTGGAAGCAAGAAGGAACAGAAGCATGTTCAACATTAAGACCTGTCAAATAATCAGAACTTCCTAATAAAGAAAGGAATTCCTGGTCACCAGAGAAGCCTACTCTATTCCATTTTGTAGCTGGAGAAACAAGTCATGGGGATGACAAGATACCATAAATTAGGAGCTGCAAAGAAATCAGGATGCCCGGATGAATGGCAACAAGCCCTACCTTGGCATTCCTCCTCTTTTGAGAAATCTCTGTAAGTTTTGATTTGTAGGTAACCTCAAAGAGAGATTTTTGTTGCATGCTTCTAATTTTTTTCCTGCCTCATAATAAGCAAGATAAATAGGGCTTTGTAGTCCAGTTCCCCAACTTTGAATCCATGCTCTGTTATTTATCAACTGTGCAATCTTGGACAACTTAGCTTACCTCTCTGGGTAGTGTTTTATTCTGTAAATGAAGTAAACTACCTCCAGTTCTGAGGAACAAGGATCAGAGCTAATATATGTCTTGCTGTGTTGCTGAGCATTACGCCGAGGTAGGCTGACTTCTATTAGATACCTGAGACAAACAGATTCAAGCCTTCTGGCCTTTTGTACCTGGCGGGATGCGGGTGATGGAGACTGGATAAAGAAACTCTGCTACATCAGCAAGCACATATGCCAAAATTGCACTTAAGATAGAGATACAGGAGACAGAAGAAGTCTGAAAGCCGGCCAAATCTTAAAGTCTTATACTTCTCACAAGAGGGATTAAATAAGAAAGGGTAAAATGAAACTTTCCTGTCATTTGTTGAGAATCTGCTGTGTTCGAATCTGGACTCCATGTTCCACCATATCTTCACAGTGGTGCAGAAGGGACAGGATTGATGATAATGAAGTTGGACTGGAGCACAGTTTGCAGTTGTCTTCTGAACCAGCCCTTCTAGATCTATAGATCAGTGGTCCCCAACATTTTTGGCACCAAGGACTGGTTTGGTGGAAGACAGTCTTTCCACAGAGGGAGGAGTGGCTTTAAGATGATTCAAGCATATTGCATTCATCGGACACTTTATTTCTGTTATTACATCAGCTCCACCTCAGATCATTAGGCATTAGATCCCAGATGTTGGGGACCCCTGCTAGAGATGGTTTCTGAAGGTTTGTACTGTACCCCCAGAGTTGACAAGGAATCACCACCCTCATCTCACTGCAGTGGATAAAGCATTAGACCTGAGCAACTTTAGCCACGATTCAGCTTCTGACAGAGACTGGCTGGTGGCTAAGGGCCTGTCACATTCTTGATGAGAGCCCCCACCACACTCACCACACCTGAGTTGGGATACAATGAGGACACTAACAGATGACCTTTCTTCTCTGTCCCCCAGTGTGACGGGGTTGGGGTGGACCTGAGCAGCATCTTCCTCGAAGGCATTGCTATTCTCAACATTCCCAGCATGTATGGTGGCACCAATCTCTGGGGAGAAACCAAGAAGAACCGGGCTGTGATCCGGGAAAGCAGGAAGGTCGTCACTGACCCCAAGGAACTGAAATTCTGTGTCCAAGGTAAGCCAGGCATGAGAAAAATCGTGCTAGGTCAGTGCCTCAGTGGGAGCCATTTTCAGTGGGTCTGTCAGCAAACTGTGTTAGGATCTACAGCAGGCTCGAGAAGGTTCTGCAGCCTTACAAGAACCCAGCAATACACTGACTCATCCCTGGTGCGTCATCATTTATAACCTAATTGAGAAGAGAAAATATACAGTAAGGGATCCCTAAATGGCAGTCAGTAATCAAACCTTGCGTTTGAAACTCCATGAGGTTAGAAGCCAAATGCTACTTGTGTCAGGATTACCAGTCCTTTAGTAACTAAATCCAGTAGTCAATTCTCAACCTGGATCTTGCTTCATCTGTCAGCAGCATTTGACCCACCTTCCTGATTTCCCTCCTTCCCACTGGTTACTTCTCGTTAGTCTCTTTTGCTGATTCCTTGTTTTCTCTTTAACCTCTTGATGCTGGAGGGCCCCTAGGAAGGGTCCTCAACCCTCTCCTCTCTCTGTCTGCTCTCACTCCCTTGATGACCTCATTGAGTAGTGAGACTTTATTTAAGTACCACGTGAGGGCGAGTGACTCAGCAAGTCCAAAACTGAACTCCAGCGTCCCTCCCCCAAACCTTCTCCACCCACAGCCTTCTCCATCTCAGTTGACGATAACTCCAACCTGCCCATTGCTTAAGCCAAAACACTTGGCAGCATCCTCGATTCCCTTTTATCTCACATTTCATATCCAAGCCATCAGAAAATCTGTTAGCTCTACTTTTTAAAAACATCTAAGATTCACCCACTTCTCACCACTGCGTTCCTACCACCTTGGTCTGAGCCACCATCCTCTGTCCCCTGGGTTCCTGCACATCCTCCCAGCTGAATTCCCTGCTTTGTACCCCCACCCTCTACAGTCTGTTCTCACCACCTCATCAGAATGCCCATGGGCAAATATGTCTGACTGTGCCACTCTTCTCAAAATTCTGCAGTGGCTAAGATTAAAAGCTAAAGGTCTTTACGTGGCCTAGAGAACCGTAAATGGTTTGGCCTCTCATTAGGTCTAGACATCTTCTTCTTTTACTCCCCCACACTCCCTCTGCCTCTGCCACCCTGGCACCTTTAACATGGCAGGCCGCTTTCATGAGCTGACTCTTCTTTTTGCCTGGAACAACTTGGTAGTGTGCCTTAGAAGCCATCAGGTAGACCATCCTACCCACCAGGATACAGAACGCAGGTCTCTGAGAATGCCCCTAAAATTACTTTCAGCCCTACGCCTTACCAGCCATTTCCACGAACGCAGCGAATGAGACTTAAAGTTCCTGGCATCTCTGACTCCTCTGTGGATTGGACAAACAGGCCTCACTCATCCCCAGGGATCCCAAGTGGACTCAGTGACCTGGGGCTGGGGGAGAAGCCATATGTGAGGAGGGCTGTGGCAAAGACCCCCCAGTGAGGAGGCAGGAGAATGGATTCAGATCCAAGTGCTGGCATTCACCTACTTCTTGGCACCTCGGGTTTCTTTTCTATAAACCCTACATCTGATGTAGAAGTTTTGATAACTGAATGGATGGGACTGACCATTGGTTTCTAAACCACACCTGTCTATAGAAAATGAAGTCCTGGGCCCCAGCCCAGATCTCCCTAATCAATCTCTGGGTTGGTTCCTGGGAATCTGGACCTCCCCAGACAATCTGATGGGCTGCCAGGTTTGCGAAACATTGACATAGACAAGTATCCCGGAATCGGAGCCTGGGTTCTTTGATGTCCGAGGCTGTTAGTCCTAAGACTGGATGCAACCCCACCAGTAGGAGGAAACAAAACTTGGCTGACCATCCAAGAAAGTGGTTACTGGCTTATTTCAGACCTACTTGTTAGACAGTCAGATTGTTATATTCCAAGGTCATCAAGGCGTCACCGTCACACCTGTTCTTTTTAAGAGAGAACTAGGGATTTTTTTTTTCTCTGCTGCCCTCTTAAGTCCCCTTTCCTTCACACAGTAAACTTTTCAATTTGTATAAATTATTAAACTGAGTAATGTGTTCCTCCTTCCTCCCTTGGCAGGGGAAGTTGTGGGTACTAGCAGAGGGTGGGGGAAGCACTGGAGGTTGTAGAAAGTTCCTGCAGACTTTCCCACCCTCGTGCTTTCATCCCAGCCCCCACTCTGGCATCTCAGCAGAACAGAGTCAGGGCAGGATCCCACCACCCATATCAGGCAGGGACTTGGGGACACCGTTGCTGAGGGTGTGTTCTGGTTAGAACTCAAGGACAACTGTCAGTTCCTTACATGTCTTACCATTTATCTTCCCCTTCTTCAAGCAATAATAATGTCTGCTGATCGCTCATGACCATCATGTACAGGAACTCTCTTCCTCAAATCCCCCTTTCTCACCCCAAGAATATGCTTTCAGAGCTAAAAATGAAGCTACTTCCTGTTCTTTAGATGAGGACTTGAGCTGATCAGAGCAGAGGCTAAGGAGAGAGCCTTGGCTTCTTAGCTTTGCAGAGAACCAACCAACAGTGAGCTCACTTAAAGGGCCATAATCTCCTTTAAGATGAGATGTTAATGAGGAAAAGCTAAAGAGGTGACCCATTTTAGTGGAAAAGCATTGGCCTGGTAGTCAAGAATTCTGGGTTCTTGTGCAGGTTCCCATAGCACACAGGTTCCTTACAGAGCTGCAGAATTATGGCATGGCCAGGTTTTGATCTAATGGATTCCTTGAACAGAATTATATGGCAGGTTTGTTTCTTCAGTGTGTTTTGTCTCACAGCTTACAGGCCAGTGGCTGAGAAGGTAGGGATCTCTCTCCCTGCATGTTCATCATTTGTTGGGATTTGTTACTCTTTGGCAATTTTACTGGGCTTGAGGGTCAGGGAAGAGACAGGAGAAATTAGTGGGAGGGAAGGGGTTTATCATAGGAAATGTTAAAGGAAATGACGACAAAAAAGGTTACTGTCAGATCTCATCATGGGTCAGTCTTTCTTCTAGGAAAAGCAATCCAAAAAAGATCAGTCAGGATTAACATGGAGACTTCCCTAGTGGTCCAGTGGTTAAGATTTTATGTTTCCAGTGCAGGGGTTTCAGGTTTGATCCCTGGTCGGGGAACTAAGATCACACATGCCAGGCAGTGTGGCCCACCAAAAAATGTTTTTTAATTAAAAAAAAAAAAAAGATTAGCATGGAATGAGTTCTATACAACCATTGGCTGATTAGAAAGCAAGAAGTGGTCCTGGGAAAAGCACCAAGCTTGAAGTTGAATGACCTGGGTTTAAATTTAGGCTTTATACTTTATAATCTTATAAACCTTGGAAAGTCACCCAACCTTTCTGAGTCTCAGCTTCCTCATCTGTAAAAATTGGTATAATAACATCTAGCTTGTTATCATGATGGATGTCAGAGTACCTGGAACATAGTATAACCTCAAGCTGTAAGAAAATTTTCCCCTCACCTTTAATGCTGCTTTATATTGGTGCTAAAGCCAAATTTCTGATTTTGAAGTTCTTATCTCTAGCCTTGCCGCCTACCCACACTGTCACTAAGAAACAGCAGAGATCCTGCCAAACTCCAGCAGCCCCTTTGCCCTAGCACATTAAAGTCATACTATCAATTGTACCCACAGCATCTTTTCTAGACCTTTCAAGGATGGAGGCTAGATGATTTTAATTTTTGTATCCCCAGTGCCTGACCCAATGTAGTTAGTCAAAACAAACAAACAAAAAAATAGTTGTTGAATAATTGAGCAGTCCACAGCATTCATTCTTTTTAGTTTTTGTAATACCAATAAGAATAGTGACAGATAGTATTTTGTAGTCAGTTTTGCATATATTGACTTAAGTCCTAACCAGAAACCCATGAGTAAGGGTATACCCACTGCCCACCATGTCACTGTTTCATAGTTGGGAAAAACAGAGGCCCAGAGAACTGGCAGGACTTACACAATTTATGTCTACTGGTTGCAGCAGAGCCAAGTCCATGATTCCTGGCCTGGCCCCAAGTGGTTAGTGTCCACCTAGAACATTTATTTGAGAACCTACTTTGTGTACTGCACAAGCCAGACCCTCAGGAAACAGGAAGTATTTATGATCCAGTCCAAACAAACACTTGGTTGAAATTCTGCTCCTCCTACAAGACCTACCCCAAGGGCCATCTGCTTCCTGGAGCCTATAGTGGTACCTCTGGAAGTGAATCTGGCCTCTGAATTCCTAGAGCACTTAATTTTGCCTTCTGTCTTGACAGTGCACTGGTTATGGGTAGCCTTTTCTCATAGGCATGTGTATCCTCATCATATCTTTCTCTTGCCATTACCTGGAAAATAGGGAGCATGTGTTCTTCACCTTTGTGTCCTCTTCAAAGACCAACATCCTACCTGACCCATTTCTACAGAAATGCTTATCAGAAGGAGGGAGAGAGAGAGAAAGGAATCTTGCCTTTGGTCTATGAGCACAGTGGGCAGTAGATTCTGGAGCTGGACAGGAACACACCCTCAGTGAAAAATGTTGGAGAAAAAAATATCTTATAAACTGTTCAATGCAGCTATTTGTGTAACTGAGAATTTCATTTTACGAAACCATTAGAAATGCACTTGGTAAGTAAGATATGCCTGAAAAAGTGAAAGTGAAGTCACTCAGTCGTGTCCAACTCTTTGCAACCCCATGGTCTGTAGCCCACCAGACTCCTCCATCCATGGGATTTTCCAAGCAAGAATACTGGAATGGGTTGCCATTTCCTTCTCCAGGGGATCTTCCCGACCCATAGCCTAGAGGACTTATAGCTGAGAGTCAGTGTAGAGTAAGAGCCTAACCATTTAACTAGAGGTTGAAAGACCCAGGCCTCCCCACCTCCAGCCGTGTGACAGTGGTTGAGTCATTGAACCTCTCCAAGCCTCCATGTCAACCCTTGCAAAATGGAACCTGTTATAATCTCTCTCCCTCAGCATAGCCACCTTGTTTTGAGGGTTAAATGAAATCGTCCACTTAGAACACTTATCAGAAATGCCTGGAGCATGGTAAGCACTTGATCAATAGTGGTCAGAAGAATTAAGTGATAAGTATTTAGTATGTAAGAAAATGACCAAATTTAGAATTTCACTCTCTTGATCTCTGCTTCAGGAATTTGGTCTAGAGCAACCCATAACTCTAACAAGGGTTACTTGTTGGCACCGTGCCTAATGTGTTTGACTGTTGCTGCCAGTGTGGGGGTTCCACCTGAGCAGGCTGTCTGCTGAAACAAGATAAGGGGAACAGCACCAAATCTTAAAGCACCAAGGGTGTGCACAGCACAAGATTACATCAGTCCCCATCAGGCTAGAGGCTAGGGAGTAAAGCCCTGGAAGCTCTGCCACTGCTTCTCTCTGGCAGCACTCTGGATGTGAATGCGGAGACTTTTACACATGTTCTCAGACTCTTCTCTGGAGCTTCATATCTGTCCCCATCCAGCCTTCAGTCTGGAGCCAGTAGCAGCCTTAAGGCTAAGTCAGCCGCACCTGGCCCCTCTGGTTATTCGATATTAAGGTCACCTTCCCCTCAGTGATTTCTTAGTCAATCCCATTTGAACTGCCACCAGAGTGTCCTAGACGAGTTTCTAAGTAGTGAGAGCATAAATCTGCCCGGAGTCTCATTAGGTAATAACTTTTGCAATTCCTGGTAAAGACAGGGAGACAGACACCGTTGGTAGGATATACAGTTTGAGTCAGTTTCCCAGCAGCAGGGACAGGGTTTCTGTCATTTATTCAACACACACCTACGAAGCACCGACCAAATGCCAGGCACAGTGACGAGCAAAACCAGGCCTGATGTCTGCAGCCATTAGGGAGTGCGGGAGCCAGGCCTCAGTAAAATAGTCCCACTGATGGGCGTATAATTAGAATCTGTCATAAGTGCTAAGAAGGAGGATGATGGCTACCCAGTACGCCAGTTGACCAGCCGGGTGTGGCTACAGATATGCCTCACTAGTCTGGTACTCAAACCAACTAGCAGGCACTCACATAGGCAGCCTCCTGGAAAAAGCATTTAGTCATCAAATGTGCCTCCCAGATGCCCAGGTCTTGCCTGGGAAGAGGAAAACCCGCCGCCTCACAGTCAGTTGACACCACTATGCAGGCACAGGTAGTTCAGTCTGCCCATAGATCTGTGCCCGCATAGATCTTCACTAGTTGTATGGGTCACACCCTGAATCCCAAAACAAGGGAAAGGGACCCCAACCAGACATCATATCCACCATCCCAGGTTGGGAGCCACAGTTCAGTGAGATAACAGGATAATCGTGAGCACATGAGTTCATTGCTTCTCGGGGCTCCCTCTTCCTTTGTATGAAACTAGAACAGAAAGTGGCCAGTTGGGTTCAAGAGCTGTCCAGGGCTGTAGGTTCCCAATTTTCGTATTTGGTGGAGACCTGACCAGAAAGACAGTCATAGTGAGCAATCACCAGCCTCTTACCACTCGTTCAAGTTGAAAAATAGAAATATTCCTAAAAAGCATGCATTTTGCAGAGGTCTCTCTAGCCAAGGTCTCACCTCGGGGCTGAGACAGAGTGACCCCCTAAGAGCCTGGGGATACTTAGATGTGCACTGGGATGTCCCTCAGTGCTGGGAAGTAACCATGGCAACATACTAGTCATTCCTTGTGACAGTGGCAGGCCTACAGAGTGACCCTGCTCTGCTTTCCACAGAAAATCAGCTTTGTCACTCAGTCCTTCAGGCACCCACATTGGCATCAACAAACCCCAAGGCATTCTCTTCCCCCTCTTTACACATCTTCCCTCCTCTCCTATAGCCCACTACCCACCCCTATGTTCCCTGCCTTGTTGATAGCATCACGTCCCCAAGGTAGGGACCCAGAGTCAAGCACTTCCCCTATGGTGACTCATGAAACTGTCCTGTAATAATTAACTCAGATGGTGTCTCTCCCACCCAACTGTGAGCTCACAGTTCTAGATGTCATAGTTCCTTCTACATGCCTATGCCTGGCATGGTCTCTGAGACCTCGAAAGAGCTAATTAACATTGGTTGACCAGAAGCTCCCAGGGTCAGGAGCACCTGGAGTGGTAAGATAGGGAATTGTGTTTGATGGGATGGAACATGTGTGTGTGTGTGATGCTCGTGAGCGGTGTTCCAGGGCCCCCGTGCTGGCATCAGCCCGTACAGGAGGCCAGGAGTTCCCCTCCCATCCTTACTGGTCCTTTCTCCGAGCACCTGTGTATTCCCAGCTGCCTCTATGTTACACAGTCCCTCTGCTCCTGTCAAGGCTGCCTGCTGGACTCTGCGGGTTATCCAGGTGTGTTTTCACAGCTTCCAAATAAAAGCCACACAGCCTGATTCTCAGATGCCCGTAGAAGCTATAATATTTCCTATGTAGTATTGAAATCCGAGAATCACAGGTCTCTTTAGAAATTTAGAGGTCCTTTCCTCTAGATAAGGAGAGTGAGAACCAGCAAGATGAAGTGGCTGGCTTGACCAAACCTGGATTGAAATGCCAGTCTTTTAGTTCACACAGGCCTGCTCTCTGTGCACTAGAGCAGAGGTTGGCAAATTTCTCCCATAAAGGACCACATAGTAACTATTAAAATAGTTAGGCCTTGTGGGCCATACCATCTCAGGTACAACGGCTTTCCTCCAACCACTTAGCATGAAAGTGGTCATAGACAACACACAGGCAAATGGGCATGGCTGGGTTCCAGTCCAACTTTATTTACACAAACAAGCATCAGGCTGGGTCTGGCCCTCCAGCTGTGGTTTGCCCAGCCCTGCACTGGGACCTCGTGTGGTCCACAGCCAGCATCAAAGGCATCACCTGAGAGTGTCAGAATATAGGCCAGACCTCCTGAAGCCAAATCTGCCCGTCAGCAAGATCCCCTGGTGGTGTATGCTTGCTCCAGATTGAGAAGTACTGCACTGGTGGGGCTGGCTGCCCCTGCTGAGAATGCCAAAAAGAAATTTCCAGATTAGAAAAAGTGAGGCCCAGGGAGGTTAATTGACCCGTCCAGGGTGACACAAGTTGGTGGACCTGGGACTGGAGCCCAAGTTGTAGTCTTTCAAACATAGAATTGCTTCTACACACACCAGAGAACCCATCCCATCCTCCCCATTTCTGCCTGTCCCTGACCCAACCCACATTTACTAGAAATTCTAGTGAAGCAATTCCTCATTCTTTCCCAGTTGACTTGTGAATCAAGAGAACTCTGCCTCTAGCTGTGTCTCCTCCCACCCACTCCCTGCCAAGACTGGGAGGGGCAGGGGAGGCAGAATTGGGCCTCCAGAGGCTGTTCCCCTTCTGCAGAGGGAAACTTGCTCACACAGGTTCAAGTTGGAGTTAAACTCCAACTGAATTCCTGCCTTTGGAGATTTGCTGCTCAAAATAGAACGAAAGAACCTTTCATTTTTCACTTGCAGAAGAAAATTCTAGACCGGCTCTCTGGCAGGCCTAGACATTGTAGATTTTTCCCTCTTCTGCTTGCCCCATCTTGACCCACATACCAGCTTCTGTTCCCCTGTAGCAGCTTTAATACCTGGCAGCTCCTAAGACCCAACCCACAGCAAGACTCCATGCTGGCCACACGCTTTGCATAACCTATGCTTCTTGATCTGTGTCTAAGGCATGTGAGAAGTGCTTTATCTTCTTAATTAATCAATAAAAATGTATTGGGCTGTTATTTACTGAGCACATATTTACAGGCCAAGCTGTTGCCTATTTAATTTCTTAATCCATTTAATGGCTGAGGCTAATGAGGTTAAGTGACTGTCCCAAGAATGAAGACAATACCCAATAGAACCAGATGCCAACCTGCCTTCAAGTACTGAATGCTCCAGATGCTGTAGAGGGTGTCAGCATGAAGATGTGGACCTGACCTCCAATACTTCCCAATCTCATGTTAAAAATACATATAGAACCACCAAGTTACCACTGGCATGATAGGCCAGAACAGTATCATTGGAGTGGGGGTGGGTAAGAATAGGAGGGACATTCCTTAGGAACTCAGTCCCCAGCTGCCCAGAACTGTGCCAGGGACCTTGGAGGCAATCAATAAATATTTGATGAAGGACTGAATGAATGAACAAAGTAGAATGTATATATGCCAATACTTCAAGCTGGAATGGATTTGAAAAGTTGGAATGAGAAAAGAGGCACATGGGCTAGGGCATTACCACCTAGAAATAGCAAAGGGAAGACTGGTAAAAGCCTTTGAGTAATGTGCCTTTGAGTATGTGATCCTTTGACTAACAGGAAGAGATGAAGCATTCTAAGCCAGGAGCAATAGAATGACAAAGCAGCACACAGTATGTATTGGAAGAAAGGGAAAGGAACTGGCAGCAAGAGGTCCAGTTAGGAGGCTGGTGCAGAGTACAGGCTCACAGGTCTAAGGCCTTGAATGAGAGTCAGTGGCACAAGAGGAAGAATGGATAAAAGTCAGCAGGAATTGGGAGACAAACAAAGGGAACACTACCCAACGGAGTCCCAGCTTCCTCTGCCCACAAGCTCAGCCTTCTCCTGTCTGCCTCCACTTCAGAGCCCTCCCCACTCCCAGTGGCTGCTGTTGGTAGAATGGATGTCTTAAGCAGGGCCCTGTGTCTTCCACCTGCAGCCAGCACCCACTTCTTCCCATTTTCAGGACAGTTCATCCAACACTTGTTAAATACCTACTTGAAATTAGCACTCAATGCTGCTAGAAATATTTTGCATTCATCATCTCATTTTAATCCCTTACAGCATCCCTGAGAGACACTTTATAATTAGAAAAATGAGGCCCAGGGAGATTAATTGACCTGTCCAAGGCCACACTAATTGGTGAATCTGGGACTAGAGCCACGTCCAAGTATACCAAACCTGGCATTCTTTCCTCCCATGCCACAATACCCTCCCCCACCACCTGCATTTCTGGTTGGTCTAGGGCTTCCCTGGTCACTCAGAGGTTAAAATGTCTGCCTGCAATGCGGGAGACCTGGGTTCGATCCCTGGGTCGGGAAGATCCCCTGGAGAAGGAAATGGCAACACACTCCAGTATTCTTGCCTGGAGAATCCCATGGACGGAGGAGCCTGGTAGGCTGCAGTCCATGGGGTCGCAAAGAGTCGGACACGACTGAGCCGCTTCACTTTCACTTGACCCAACAACCAGAGAGTCACAACTCTCCTCTAGCTTTGCTCTTCTGGGTATGTGCGTCCCTCTGAGCTGTGATTAGTTCAGTAGGTGTCGTTCTCTGTAATGTACCTCGTGTGTGTCATGCCTGAGACTCGGGCTTGAGTTGAACTGGAAAATCTCACCACTGACTGATGTATTCTATTACAGACACTGAATGTGGAGTTGAAGCTTCTTGAGCTCAGTAGGCATAGTAATGCCAGGTCACACACCAATTGGGATTTCAGCTTCGGCATTCCGTTTAACAAGACTGTGTTGCCAAGAAATCTCCCCCCCAAGAGCAGCCAGGGAGAGGCTTACCCCACTACACGCCCCGTCCCCTGCCCTCAGACACTCCAGCCTGCCGAGACATTTGGTCTCTGCTTTGCATCCTTTATTTAGAAGCTTGTTTTTTATGTCAGACAGGCCTTGGTTTGAATTCCAGCTTTACCATATGCCAGCTCTGTGACATTAGGTGAGTTTTTCAACCTCTCTGAGCCTCAAGATTTTTTTTTTTTTTTTATGTTGGGATAGTAGTTTCTACCCAACAGAGTTGCCACAAGGATTAAAAACAGTAATGTTTATAAAGCTCTAGGCCTGCTTTAGAGTCTGTACCCAGTACTGGTCCTTTTCTTCCTGTTGTCATTGGAAGCACCAGCTCAAGATTCCTATAGTTCCACCGCCTCCCAAGCCTTAAAAGACATTCTCACTCTTGGTCTTTCTTGCCGCCATGATGTCAGACCCTCACCTCAGAGCCACTTGGGGAGACCCTTTCTTCTGGAGAAATCTCCCACCACACAACGACTCCACCAGCATGCTGCCCTCCCCTTCTGAAGCACCTGCCCTGAGGCATGGAGGGGATAAGAAGCCCCCTCCCCCAATGTGCAGAGCCTTCACCAGAGCCCAGCCAAACCAGAGAGGGGAACGCCACACAGAATGGAGGCCCTGTCCCTCCCTCCTCCCTCCCTGTCCCACCGCACAGACAGGCTTTTAGGAACCAGTGACAAAGGCCATTGTGAGTCCACACTCGCTCGTCCTCTTGTCTCCGTGTAGAGCTGCACAGAACGTTCTGTCTTATGCACAGTGTGAGAAATGGCAAGGCCTGCGGCCAGCCAGGCAGAAACCCCAGCCTCCACCTGTTAGAAGAGCTCAAACTAACACTCAGGATAGAATGCCCTTGCCCCTGATCAAGGGAACAGAGGCCCAGAGGAGAAAAGTGACTGGCCCAAGGTCACACAACTAGACCCCCAGAGCAGAGGCAGAAACCCAGCCCTGCCTGCGGGGCCAACACATCTCCTCTCCCTTCCACCTTGCAGCCCTTCTGCTCCTTGGAAAGCAGTGGCTCTGGGAGGCTTTTCCCTCCCGTTTCCATCTGGGTTATCCGCAGTCCAAGACCATTCAATACCCTCTGGCCACTTTTACGCCCTGATGGTGCTTTACGGACCGCTGGGAGTGGAAGACAGCTGCCAGCCAGTGTGACGAGGGCATCAAGGAAATGCCCATCAGGAGGGGTGCCTGGCTGGACCAGGAGTGACAGAGCCATGACTGAAAGGCTCCGCACCGCATTGCTCAGCCCAGAAACAAGGGACAGTCACCTGGACCGTTGTGAAATTGTATCTCACACATACACGTGCATATGCACAGGGGAGGGACAGGAACTAAGACACTCATTTACAAGTAAAAACCTCCCTGTCTTAAAGTAAAAGAAGTTGAAAAGGGGATGCTTCTCTTGCCAGAAGGACAGTCACCCTAAAATCTCAAGGTCACAGTATTTCTGCGCCTCCCTCCCTCAGCACCTTCTCCTCCTTTTCATACCCTCCCACCTCCTCCTCCGCCATCTCTTCTTCCCCCTCCCTTCTCCTCCTCTGACTCCCCTCCTCCCCCTCCATCTCCTCCTCCTGCACTGTCTTTCTCTGGGTTACATTAATTACCATCTGCAAAAGGCCACACACTTACTATGTAGCAAAGGCAGTTTCCTGAGAACATCCATTTCTAAAGAACCTAAAATCACAGGAATGGGCCCCTGTTTTTTGAGGGCAATCTTCATGCTCTCTGTGCAGGCCCTGGATGGCATCACCTCTAAACCTTACAGCAATCCTGCCAGAGTGCTTATTAGATCTATATTTTCCTGATAAAAAGACTTGGAGGAGCTAAGTGACTTGTCCCAAAGTAATAGAACTAGTGAGTGCCAAGTCTGTCTAAAGTCCTTGCTCTGTGCGTCACACTTTGGCCCAATGGCATGTTCTTCACACTGGGTTTACAGAAGGCCAGGGGGTGACATGACATACTGTCACTCAGTCGTGTCCGACTCTTATGACTCCATGGACTGTAGCCCACCAGGCTCTTCTGTCCATGGGATTCTCCAGGCAAGAATACCCAAGTGGGTTGCCATTCCCTTCTCTAGGCCAAGGGGTGAGCCCCTTACCTATTCCATTTGCCAGCATGGGGCCCGTCTTCCTTTATGCCAGGTCTGACTTAGAATCTCTAGGGAAAGCACAGGTCACAGATTACCCTTCAGATAAATTGTGATTGGGATACCTGAGGCCTGGTGCTGTGAAAGACAAAGGGGGAACATGGAAGGTAACTGACAGCCTTCTTTACTTACTCACCTTCGCGTGCCCAGGGAAGTCCCAAAGTCCCCTCCATCTCCGTCTCCCCACCCCCAGCCCATTTTCAGGCCGCCATGCTTCAAAGCCAGCTTTGAAGCTCTCTAGCTGGGAGCAGCCTCTCATCTTCACAGACCAGACCCAGTGGGCAGCTTAGGTGGGCTGGTCCATGCCCAGCTCTGTGGGACTCAGTGTTCCTGAGCTTCCCAGGGTGTGTGGCCTATCTCCACGGAAATTTGGTGGCAGGAGGGGAGCCCAAGGTGACCCCTGACACAGTCTTGGCGGGTCGAGCTTGCCAGCTACCACTCACCTTCTAGACGGTGGGGGCTGAACCACAAGGCAGGTTCATCCCTTCTTTCTGAGAAGAGTGAGAAGATGGCACACCCGCCCTCCCCCTGCGCATCGGCTTCTCAGTAACCCGTGATAAGGGACATTTCTAGTTGCTGTTTTACTGCACACCCTTCACATTCTTTCTTTCTCTAGTCTTCAAAAGAACCCACAATGAAGGTTTTATTATTGTCCCTCTTATGGGCAGGGACATCGTGGGGGGAATTTTGTTCATATGTTGAAGCCCCAATTCCCAGTACCCTGGAACGTGGCTGTATTCGGAGATAGTTGTATTTGGAGGTGATTCAGTTTAAATGGGCAGTTAGGGCCCTATTTCCGTCTGATTGGTGTCCTTATAAGAAGAGGACATTTGGGCACAGAGAGAGGCCCTGGGGGTGCACAGAGGAAGGGCCATGTGAAGAGGCAGCCGGGGGTGGGGGCTGGCCATCTGTAAATCAAGGACAGGGGCTTCAGAAGAAGCCAACCTTGCAAGGTGCAAGGTGTAACTTGACCTTGACCTTCCAGCCTCCAGAACCATGAAAGAATAGATGTGTGTTGTTTAAGCCATTCAGCCTGTGGCACCCCAAGCGAAAGAACAGACTCAGAAAACAAACACCCTGCCTGTATGGACACAGCCATCAAGCTGTTAGCCCCAAACTCAAGAACTTGTGCAGAGTGTCTCAGCCTTCTTCCTTTATCCTGTGACTCCATATTTGTCTGTCAGAGGCCAGGTATGTAGTAGTGACACATTTTTGCATTTTGAATTAATCAGACACACAGACCTGTCAGTCAGAGCTTCAGATCAGCATCAGCTGATGAATGTTACCCACTGAATTGATCCGTGTCCATCCTTACTTTGGGCTGGAATCCTAACACCTCAGTCAACCTGTGCTGCTGTAACCTACATAAGGGGGCCGAGCCCACAAGTTTTATTACATCACACAGCCACCATAGGGTATGGGCAGCCTTCCTCACCACTGGGATGGGATGTTTCAGAAACTCTCTGGGTGCCATCACATACTCAGAGTTTCAACACCTCCATTGAGGGTTGCTTAATTCCCAGGGTGGTCCATGGCAATCCTTAGACCTTCGTGCTGATGGAAGGGGGAAGTGGTTTGGCAGTGAGATTGACAGTAGCAAGGCATCCTGCTAAGCCTTGCTAGATCTCCCATGCTTCTCTAGGGCCCCACAGGCAAGGAGCCCAAATCATGACACTCACATATCCCTCACATCTTAAAGGACTGAATTTTCATTAGTGTGAACCAGCAGCCAAGATGAGAATGAACATAAAAATTATTCACCAAAGAAGAGAGGTGAAAACCAGACTGGGTCATCGCTGTATGCAGATTAAATGGGTTAATGCATGGAGAGCATGTTACCGTTTCCATCTAGGCAAGTTGTTTTATCATTATTATTAATCATCATCATTTTCCTCTTTCAGGCTAAACTTGTCAAAGTCTTTGGCACCAAAACATGTCTCTTATTCAATTTATTCAACAAGCACTTAATGGGGGCCTTCTGTATGCCGAGGCCTGGGCAGGTTGCTAAGGATTCAAAGATAAAATGAGAATATTATCTCCCAGCCTTCATCTCTCAGTGGGGTTGGGAGAGTGATGTGTACAGAGACAGGTGTCGTTGGGTGAGATCCAACGAGGAGAGGGAAACACAGGAGAGGGAAAAATGCATGCTGCCTGGGGTAATGCAGGAGGGTGAGTGTGTGTTCTCCAGGCAGAGGCATTTCTGTGCTGGGAACAGGGACAGATAGAGAGTGACCTCGCATGCCTCACTGAGAACTAAGACGTTGTCCCTTGGGCTTCCAGAGAGTTTGAAGAGGGAAGACGTGCCCCTTAAATATGAGCACTCTGCTAGCATCTGCCTGTCAGTACTGAGCTCCAGCCCCTCCTCCCACCTGTGGGCAGGTCTTTAGAAAAGCAAACTGGGACTGTTGAGATGGAAGAAGTGGGAAAAGGAGCAGTCAGGGAAGAGTTTAAAGGAGGAAAAACAGCTGGAGCAGGACTCCCAGTTCAGCTAAAGCTCAACTGGAATTATGGCATTTGTGTGGACGTGTGAAACCATGAGGAACCCTGCAGATTGTTAAATGTGTTTTATCCTGAATATGTGGACTTATCCTGAATGTGTTTATCCTTATGTGTTTTATCCTGAATGTGTGGACTTTTGTACACAGCTCTGAGGTAGACAGAATTGGGAGTTGGGAGGGTGGATGTGACATAAAGGAAAGCAAAATTGATAATATTTTTGGAGCTCACTCTGTGCCAGGCGCTTTCCCATACACCCCTGCCATTCAATCTCATAACCACTCTTTGAGGTCAGTAGTATTATTCCTAACTTCTCCTTTTCAGAGTGAGGAATCTGTGGATCAAAGCAGTCAGGAAGTAACTTGTTTACATTTTTCTTCACGCCAACTCCTGCGTATGTTTGGGGCAGTTTTATTGCCTGAGGCTCAAGTCCTCCAACTTGAGTGTGCCTCAGACTCTTCCAGAGGGCTTGTTAGAACACAGACCGCCCGGCCCAGCCCCTTGAGTTTCTGATTTGGTTGGTCTGGGTGAGGCCTGAGGATTTCCGCTTCTAACAAGTTTCCAGGTGAGGCTGGTGCTGCCGCTCGGCCTCCCCTGGAAACAGCCACATTCTGAGAATCACTGGCCCATTGGGAATGATCTACCCGGCAACCTGGCCCAGGGGTTCCCAAACTGTTTGCATTTTGGAATCACCTGAGGATCTTTAAAAGGAAATGCTGATGCCTTGCTCCAGGCTCACACTTTATTTTTCATTGAAGTTTAGTTGATTCACCGTGTTTCAGGTATACAGCAAAGTGATTCAGTAATTCATTACATGTATATATATTTTTTTTCAGATTCTTTTCCATTAGAGATTATTACAAATACTAAATATAGTTCCCTGTGCTATACAATAGGAGGTCCACATGTTTTGATTTAACTGGTATAGGGGAAACCTAGGCATCATTATTTTTAAATACCACCCCCCCCCAGGTAATTCTCACATGCAGCAAAGTTGAGGAGCCACTGACCTAGCCTCTTTTCTCCTTGACTCTGATCTCCATCAAAACCCTCTCCCTCGGCTGCCACCACTGGGGCCACAGGTAGAATGTGTCATACTAGCGCCACTTGCAACACATCTTCCCACCCGTCTTAGAACACCTGCCCCTGGAACTCATCCAGTCTCTTACTTGCCTTTTTCCTTTTTGCCTAGTCCATCGTCTCCTTCTGTGTTCAACATAAATCTAATTACTGCAGCCATCTCTTGCCCACAGCAATACAGCACCCTGTTCTTCCTTTGATGTCTACCTGGGAAAATCTGAGGAGGAATATCTAAATCTGACTGCAGGCATGGAAGTCCAGGAGGCTTCTTGAAGTTGATGGCACTCGAGCCAAGTTTGGATGGACAAGTGAAAATGAAAGAGGGTGTTTCAAGCAGGGATATGGCAGAGGTAGAAGCATAGAAGAGAGGGAAACAGTAAGGTTTATGGGGGAGCTTCATGTTGTGTGTGTCTGGAGCAGGAACTTGCCCTACAATGTCAGGAAAACACTACAGAGGCAGCGTTTTGCCAGATGGGGGTGGGTCTTGGGCATCAAGTAAGGAAACTTACATCTTTCCAAGTATAAATGGCAGTTGATAGGCATTTTAAAATGACTTTTAAATTGAAATAGTAATACCTACTTAGAAAATGCAGAATAACTAGGAAAGCATCAAGCAGAAAATAATCACTTTTAATCTAATGACCCAGAACTCACAACTGTTAAGATTTTGGGGGAATTTGTTTCCTGCTATGCACGTTCTTATATAGTTGAGAACATGCTGTAGAAGTTTACATTCTGCCTTCACACTTAAAATTATAATATATACATATTTAGTGTTATATAAATCTGTAAACATTATAATTGTGTAAAGTTCTATAGTGTGATACCATATAATTTAGCCATTTTCATAAACATAGAAATGGGAGAGGGAGAAGTTTCACTGTAATAAATGATGCCACAATATTCATAGCTGAATGGACTTAGGTTTTGTCAATGTTCTTGTGATCAGTATCAAGAAAGAAATGACTCAACAGTATGAAAGTTTTAGACTCATTACCAAACTTCTAAAAACTTTTCTTCCGGTTTATACTCTGATCATAGGTGTCAAAGAATGCACACTTCATCTTTCCTTCCCAGCACCTGGTATCATGGCTGGTGCCCCTGAAGAGTTTTTGCCATGGGTGTGACATGAGCAGCTGTGCATTTATAAAATCCTATACTGGAGGCTGAATCAGATGAGCCAGGTTGGAACAACTATGGCTGCCCATGCTGTTCCATCTTTGCTTCCACTTTCTCCTAATCCCATGTTCCCATTCTTCATCTTTATTCTTTCTTGGAGAGCATATGGTAAGCGTTTGCTTCACACAGAACTGGGCATAATGCTTTGTCACCAAGAAAAGTGCTGAAAGACCTAGCTCTATGGTTACAACAAGTTGGTGCCCAGCCCAGAGACCCTCTTTGGATAGTTTTATAGAAAAACAAATCTCTAAATAGTAATTCTAATTAGGTAGAAATACCTTTTTATATTTTCCAGTGACACTGCCAAGTGAGTTTATTGCTAAATTAGTTTCCTTGTGCATCCAGTGACTATCCAGTCCTATGCATAATCATCCCATTCCCTGAAATGTCCTTCTTTCTTCTTAACCCAGCAAATTATCTTGACATTCATCCTTCAAGACCTTTCTTAAAGTCTGTGGAACCTTCCTTCCATACCTTGCCCAGAATCAGTTACTCAGGCATCCTTCTTCCTGTAGTTTACTCACAACATTTTCTATACCTAACACTTTCTCCCTCTTGGCTAAGAGTCCTTGAAGAGTAGAACATTTTGTATTCCCAGTTCTTAACACAGTGTCTGGCACATGGTTGTCACTCAGTAACTGTTAAACGAGTGAATTAATGCACTCCTGTTTTGCTAAGGTACACAGACATTCCATCTTAAATATGAGTGACTTGACGAGTATAGAAACAATATAGAGATGATATGAATTGCCAAAAACCACTCTTTGAATCATTTGTACCTGAGGTAAAACAGGGGCCTTGCCGGGTAGCTCAGTTGGTAAAGAATCTGCCTGCAATGCTGGAGACCCTGGTTTGATTCCTGGGATGGGAAGTTCCCCTGGAGAAGGGATCAGCTACCCACTCCAATATTCTTGGGCTTCCCTGGTGGCTCAGACGGTAAAGAATCCACCTGCAATGTGGGAGACCCAGATTCAATCCCTGCACTGAGAAGATCCCTTGGAGGAGCTCATGGCAACCCTCTCCAGTATTCTTGCCTGGAGAATCCCCACGGACAGAGGAGCCTGGTGGGCTACAGTCCATGGGGTCGCAAAGAGTCCGACTTGACTAAGCACATTGCAACAAGGTAAAACAGACCCTGGTATAGCAGATGTCCTGGATTCTATGTTCTGAACATTAATGTTCTGTGTGCTTGGTCATTGACTTGTAACTCTGTTTCTGTTTCATTTTTAACTCCAGATTTAGTTTCTGCATAAGTATCTGTGTGCTAAAGGAAGTACAGGGAATTAAGTGATGCCAGAATTTCCCAAAATTTGTTCCAAAGAAAATGACCATAGATACCTACAAAACTGTTTATAGGTGTCACACAAAAGAAGAGTCTCATGGTCCAGCAGGTTTGGCAAGCAGAGTTAAATATATTTCTTTACCTCAGAACTTCCTGGTAGGCATTTTAAGTTGAAAGATCAGTCAGGCAATGGTAGAGAAACAGAAGAGCAGTCAATCTTCCTGCAGTAGCAGACAGGAATCATCCTAGCCTCTTCATGCCAGGAAAAATTCAGAGTCAAAGGCAGAGTGGCAAAAAGTATAATAAGATCCTTGCCCATTCTCCTACATTTATCCCCCCTCCGCCTCCCAGTCCCACATCTGTGTAAACCCCCTGCCCCCCACCCACCCACCCACCACACTGATGAGATCAGCCTGTATTACATCTCTTCTAGAGCCAGGAAGCAAGGTAATGTGTGGGAAGTGATAGCTGCAAGGTAATGTGTGGGAAGTGATAACAACTTTTCAAGTTAAAGCCATTCAACAGGAAAATTTGTTAAAAGACCAAGACATTGTAAAAGCTGAAACACTTGAGTCTATTAAGTCCCCTGCTTCTTAGAACATTTTGTTACCAGGGAATGTTTCAAGGAGGGAAAACATTCAACTATCACAGCACTGTCAGACACCAAAGCCTGGTACAGAGAGCAACATTTTAAAAGACATCTGTCTCTCTGCCAACAGAGAAACTTCTGCCTCTCTTTTGTCCTCCTTTTTCCTACCCCAGTACAACTCCCCCACCCTCCTCACCCCTAAACCCACTCTCTCTCCTCCCTCCTCCCCCTCCTATTCTTCCTCCCCCTCCCCCTCCTCCTTCTCTCATTCACAACCCTTCTTGATATCACAGACACTGTAAAATGACACAGTAAGCTAAACTATCCAATGGTTATTCAACACGCTTGGGTAAGAAGGGAATTAATTAAGTGACTGGAGGCTTAGACATTCGCTGTTTATTGGATCTAAACTCCTTAAAAAGAGCCTGGAGCATTCTCCTAAACAAACTTTGCCCTTTTGTGGCTTCTTGTTAAAGTCCAAATGAGAGGGAGGGTTTAAGGAGACGGTATCTTTTCACACATGTGAAAAAAAGGAGTACCAGAGAAGAAAAATGGGAGTGTCAGTGGGTATAAAGGAGGCAACCTCTGTGCCATCACAGAGAGACTAACAGTTTGTGTATCTGTTGGCAGCTGATATTCATCAGTTATCATCAGTAGGTTAGCAAACTTTAGCAATGTTTACACATTTGTGGACAGCCCAATAGTTTAACTGTCTTCATTAGAAGAATATCCATAAAGTCAAATACAGGATTTCATTAACTTTGGGAAAGATATATTTAGCTCCTTCCATTAAAGCTTCCATTCTAACAGAACATTTTTCCTATGATCTGTTTATAATTTTAAATGTTTATATACATGACTATTTGTATATATGTCTTACCTCCCATATTGGATCTTACACCTCTTACAAGCTGAGTTCCAAAGAGCTAGAAAAGTGTCCTGCACACAATTTGTATTCAATAAAAATTGGTAGAAAGAATGAAATGAATGTAAAAAAGAAGTATATTTGTCAAGAGAATGTTTTGTAAAAAATAGTCTTCTAAACACAAACCCAAAGATCTCCTTGCCAGTCTTAATAAACACTAGCACATTATACCAGGAGACATCTTAGAAGATGGGCTTCCCCAGTTGGACATCCTTGGGCTCAGCGGCAAGGAATCCGCCTGTAATGCCGGAGATGCAGGAGATGTGGGTTCGATCCCTGGGTGGAGAAGATTCCCTGGAGGAGGGCATGGCAACCAGCTGCAGTATTCTTGCCTGGAGAATCCCACGGACAGAGTAGCCTAGCGAGCTACAGTCCATGGGGTCACAAAGAGTCAGACACAACTGAAGTGACTGAGCATGAGTACCTTAGAAGACAGAAGCCATCTGTCAAAGAAGCAAAACATTAACATAGAACAGTTTTCTACTTTGTGAATATTAGTAGGATGTTAGTGATTAGCCACAAACTATGAGAGAATTACACTTGCTTTGGTAGGCAAAGGAGGAATGGAAGCTTTTAAAGAATCTGCCTTTTTATTTTGCTTCTGTTTTAAGTAAGTAAAAGTTGTGTTGTAAAAATGAGTCTTTGGGCCAACATCAGACCTTCATCCTGCCATTGCTTTCCCCAGAAGTTGGACAGGCACAGTCCAAGTCCCAGGAACTTTGGAAAGAAAGGACCTCTTCTAGGTGCTGAATCAGAAGCAACTGCCACTGTGGGAGGCCGTGGATCCTATGTGACTCTGAGCCTGAGACTCATATTTTCTGTGCCTCTTTTTGTACTTTGGACCCAGGATAATCTGTTGTAGGTGAAATATTCTTTTCCTTGGCTCAGATTAGGCACCTGGTGTCCTGAAAGAGGTCACTGACTTCCCCCAAGGATGTCCAAGAAGGTTGGCTCACCACTGGCTTACCGCAGGCCAAATTTGAAGTTAATTAAGCATCAGTCATCGTCAGTAGGGCCAAGATGTTATTCAGGCATTCAGGGAAGAGAAACCTGATCCAGCTCGCGTTAATGACCTTCATCAGCATTCCTTCCTATCTTAATCCCAAACCAGTGTGTCTTTAGCTGCAAGGTGGGGGCGGGGTGGGGGGGGTTGTATTTCAGAAACAGATGGTTCATCTTTTACGTTACTCTGCTTTTGAAGAAACTTCTGGATATGTCACCCTATTCGTTGCATGCATGATCATGCAATCTGGAGCAAAACCTTTTTTCACTGGAACCAGGTTTCTGTTTATGAAAAAGTACGTTTATTGACTTCTGGGGAAATGCCCTATTCAGAATGAGGGTGAGAATGCTGTTTGGTGGGAGCTGACCAAACTCCCACCAAATTTGGTGGGATATTGAGAATTCTAGGTTGGCCATCTGGGGACTAGACCTTCTGGCCCAAACCACACTGGGGAACAGAGACATGTGTATGCACTGGTTCTGCTTGTCTCACTCTACAGACCTCAGTGACCAGCTTCTTGAAGTGGTGGGGCTAGAGGGAGCCATGGAAATGGGGCAGATCTACACTGGCCTGAAGAGTGCAGGCAGGAGGCTAGCCCAGTGCTCCTCTGTCTCCATCAGGTATGTTTCCTCATCACTGAGCCCGCCCCCGCCCCCACCCCCACCCCCACCCCACCGGTCTCCCCACATCCCTGAATATTCCTACAGATAACAGCGTGAAAGCCCTCTTTAGATTTCAGTGCAGAGTGTGGGGGCAAGGTGGGGGTAGAAGTTCAATAACATTTATAGAGAATGCCTTTGGAGACCACTTTCCAAACCAGGTATAACAGCCATCTAGGACATCAACTGGAGAGTCCCACCACAACCAGCTTGCTGCTCTCTTAAAATGAATTGATGAAATTCTAGAAATAGGATTGTAAGATGAGGTCCAGAGAACCAGAGATCCAACTCCTTGCCTTCTGTAAGGCATGGTTCCGGCGAGGCAGAAAAGGAAAGACGACCTCAACAGAAGTAGGTTACCTTTATTCAGGCAAGGAGGGGCGACAGTCGGCCTAATGACCAGGCTGAGCGCCGAAAGGGATCAGGGAGGCTTCATACTTATAGGGAGGTTTGTGGAAGCGATAAGGGAAACGTCAATCAAGTGGGATATTTTGAGTATTCTTTTGTTGAGATGACACTTGTAGTTGGGCAGGGGGTGATAAGTCTTCTGGGCGGGTGTAGGGGGTGGTAGGTTTCCGGACAGGGGGTGATAAGTCCCAGATAGATGCAGCTGGCCTGGAGCATCAGGATGGAACTAAAGTTATGCTTTGTTTTCTCCGAAGTTAGATGATTCAGCAAGGGGCCTTTGAGACTGTTGTTCTCTTTTCTAGGCCCAAAAGACTCCTTCATTCCAGACCCTGAAATCATAAGAAAAAGGGGAAAAGGGCGCCGTATCTCTCTGGCTACTTCCTGCTGGATAGGGGCGACGGTTTTGGGTCTGGAATGGAGGATCGTCTTAGGGCCCACAGTCTCCTTTTTTTGAGCTTGAGGTGAGGCTCTCGAGAAGAAGAATGGTCTTTACCTGATCTCAAGAGATGGCCTGAATCCGTTCTTGGAGAAACCTTTGAAAGAGATTAAAGAGACAGGGTCCAAATAAGAGGAATAGAATGATAAGTACCAATGGTCTCAGGAAAGGGAGCAACCAAGGGAGTATCTGTTGGAACAGGTTTTGGGGAATGTAAAGGTTTTGTAACTCTTTCCTGCGGCGTTCAATTCTGTCTCTAAGTTTTTTGACTCGGCCCTGGACTATGCCCGTTTCATTAACAAAATAGCAGCAGTCTTCTCTCAGGAAAAGGCAGGTCTCTCTCTTTTTTGCGGTGAGAAGGTCCTGAGGGGAGACAGTTACTAGGCCTATAGTAAGGATTAAGATTAAGAGTGTAGTTATAGTTAGAGAGACAGGGAGAGGCCAGTCAGGGTGAAGGGCAGAAGGCCCCAAGTTGGTGGTTGTTTGAATCTGAGGAGGAACAGTGCTCATTAGGATGTAGAATGATGTAGAGAATGAGAGTAAAGAAATCAATTTCGTCTAGAGTCAGGTTGTAGAAGGTTCCCTGGAGCCACAGTTGAGACACCAGTGTAGTCAGGTCTTTGAAGGAGGTTCCTGTCGGGGCGCTGATCCAGAGGTCTTGTAGTAGTTGGGTCAGGAACAGTTGTAGGTTGAAGAGAGTCCAGGTCATTCAGTGTCTTCTCCGATGGTTGACAGGGGTTGTCGCTGGGTGAATTTTAAGGAGGTGGGTCCTGTGAGGGAGACCTGATAGGTGTCATTTAAGGAGGACAGCGCAGGATTAGAGGTGACCCGTTTTAGACGAGAGAGGTGTACCCAGGAGGTGACCTTTTCGAGTTTAGCTGCAGTTGGGGTAAGGAGGATGACTTTGAACGGTCCCTGCCACTTTGGGGTTAGGTCACCCTGGGGATTATCAGACAGATAGACCATGTCTCCAATTTGTATAGGGGGCAGGGAGGCTTGGGGGTCAGGGGCAGGCAGATTGTGGTTGACGTATCTCCAGAGGGCATTGCGGAGTTGCGCCAGCAGAGGGGAGTGTAGGAGGCTTGGTATGGGAGGAGGTTTGGGGGGAGTCCAGGAGGGAGCATGAGCCTTCCACACATCACCTCAAAGGGGCTCAGCCCCAGGGGCTTTCTGGGCAAAGCCCGTATTCTGAGGAGAACAATTGGTAAAAGTTTAGTCCAATCCAGATGTACCTCGAGGGTTAATTTGGTAAGGGTTTCTTTGATTATTCTATTTATCCTTTTTACCTTTCTTGAGGACTGGGGACAGTATGGAATGTGAAATTTCCAGGGTATCTGTAAGAATTGGACAAGTTGTTGGGTGACCTTGGATGTAAATTCTGGGCCATTATCAGACTGTAGGGATGAAGGCAGCCCAAACCTGGGGATAATTTCTGTGAGGAGAATTTGGGCCACTGTGTGGGCTCTTTTGTTTGTAGTGGGAAATGCTTTTACCCATCCCTAAAATGTGTCTATAAGGACTAGTAGGTATCTGACTCTCTGGACCCGGGGCATATGAGTAAAGTCTATCTGCCAATCTTGTGCTGGGAGGCTGCCTCGCATTTGATGGGTTGGAAAGGATGTCGGTTTAAGGTTGGAATTGGGGTTAGTACGTTGACATGTTTGACAGGAGCGGGTAAGGTTATCTAAATATTGTTGGTCAGCAGTGGATATGAGGAAGTGGTTATGGAGGAACTGCTGGAGTGTCTTGGATGAGGGATGAAAAAGTGAGTGTAGATAAGAGAGGATTTCTCTGGTGGTGGGAGGGTCGGGTGGAGTCAGAGCTAAGATGACAGGGGACTGGAGGGAAGGATGGGACAGTGCTATCTCCTTTGCCTTCTGGTCTGCAGCATTGTTGTAGGCTGATATGAGACTTTCCTTTTGATGTCCCCTACAGTGGAGGACAGCGGCTTTGTTTGGTAAGAGTGCTGCCTCTAGAAGTTTGTGAATCAGGTCTGAATTAATAATAGAGGATCTCTTTTGGGTTAGGAAACCTCTTTCTCTCCATTTTAGGATGTTTGAGTGAAGTATGTTATAGGCATATTTGGAGTCTGTGTGTATGTTAACCCTTAGATTTTTAGCCAGAGTTAAAGCTCTGGTGAGAGCTATCAGTTTTGCCTGTTGGGAGGTGGTGTGAGGTGGCAGCGGTGAAGCTTCAATTGTCTGTGTTTTATGATTGTGACGAAGGTCTCCCTGGATGATGGCATATCCTGCTGCAAACGGTGGGGATTTTTGAGAGCTGCCATCAATGAACCAGTGTGGGGTGTCTGGGTCTAGGATGGGCTGATCTGTTACATGTTGGAAGGGGTTTTGGGTAAGATCTACTGTTAGGCTGCAGCTATGTAAGAGGGAGTCTGTTGTAGGGGACATGGGTAATAAGCTGGCGGGGTTAAGGGGAGAGCAGGGGGAGAATGAGAGCTGAGGGTCGAGGAGAAAGGCATGTAGGACCTGTACCCTGGAAGGGGGAAGGGAGAGGAAAGCCCGATGTGACAGCAAGTCTCGGAAGGTGTGTGGAGAACAGACTGTTAAAGGGGCATGTCTAGAGAGTTTATTTGCTTCGGGTACGAGGGCTGCGATAGCAGCCATGGCCTGTATGCAGGGAGGCCACCCCTTGGTCACCATGTCCAGCTGTTTTGACAGATAGGCTGTGGGAGCCCAGCTGTCTCCAGCCCGCTGACATAGAAGCCCCAGGGCCTGTCCTTGGTTGGAATGTGCAAAGAGAAAGAATGGTCTGGTGTGATCTGGCAGGTGGAGAGTTGGCACTCGGAGGAGGCTCTGGGTGAGTTGGTGAAGAGGATTGGCCAGCGAGGAACGATTAAAGAGGGGCTCATCTAGACATCTTTTAGTTGTCTCATAGAGCGGCTTTGCAATGAGGGAGAAGTTGGGGATCCAGATACGGAAAAAATTTAGGAGGCCAAGGATAGACAGGAGTTCCCTTTTTGTTTTTGGAAGTGGACAGTTAATTAAGGCCTGGATTCTATCTGGGGGAATAGTTTTTTGTTGATGGGATATGGAAAGTCCCAGGTAGGTGACTTTTGTCTGGACTATTTGGGCCTTAGATTGGGATACCCGATAACCCCAGGATCCTAGGGCCCCAAGGAGTTTGGCAGTATGTTGGAGGCAGAGTTTTCGGGTTGAGCTACAAAGGAGGAGGTCATCTACGTATTGGAGGAGATGACTCGGGGCTAGGTTGAGAGTCTGTAGGTCCTTTTGTAAAGCCTGTCTAAAAAAGTGGGGACTGTCTCTGAACCCCTGGGGGAGAACTGTCCATGTTAGCTGTTGGGAAACGTGAGTCTCGGGGTCTTGCCAGGTGAAGGCGAAAAGAGGTTGGGAGAGGGGGTGGAGGGGGATGGTGAAAAAGGCGTCTTTGAGATCTAATACTGTGAAGTGGGTTGCAGTCGGGGGTATGGTAGACAGAAGGGTGTAAGGATTAGGGACTATTGGGAATGTCGGCATAATAGCCTTATTGATTTTTCTCAGGTCCTGGACCAGTCTCTAAGAGTTTGGTCTCTTTTTTACTGCCAGAATAGGGGTGTTGTGTGGTGAATGGGTAGGAATTAGGATAGAGGCTTGAAGAAGACGGTCTATGATAGGCTTAAGTCCCTTGTGGGCCTCTGGGGTGAGAGAATACTGTTGTTGGGTGATTATAGTCGAGGGGTCTTTTAGGGTAATGTGGACTGGGGGATGATGTTTGGCTATTGAGGGGTGATCAGTGTCCCAGACTTGGGGGTCTAAGGCAGGTAGATCTAAGGGAAGGTCAGGGGTGCGGGATAGGGACTGTCCAGGTGCCATTTGCATGCAGAATATAGAGACTGTATCGAGGGGGGGTATGGTAATAAAGACCCCCAATTTGGATAACAAATCTCTCCCTAGAAGTGCCATTGGGCACTGAGGCATTATAAGGAATGAGTGTATAAGGGCTGATTTTTCAAATTGACAGAGTAATGGAGGGCTGATTTTTGGCCTTAGGGGAACTCCAGAGACCCCCTTGATTGTGATTTCTGAGTCTTGAGTTGGGCCAGAGTAGGAAGTTAAGAGAGAGAAAGTGGCTCTAGTGTCTATTATAAAAGAGGTCTTTTTTCCGGCCACTACCCCGTCTACCCTAAGTTCCGAGCTCGTGTTCAAGACACGGGCCGGGGGGCTGGAACCCGGGCCCCATCATTGGAACAATTCTTGTAGAGTTGGGCTGGGGTTCCGGGGAGAAGTGGGGATCTCCTCAGATGCGTCAGGGCGTCCCTGTGGACATTCCACTCTCCAGGTCTGGGAGGTGGGGACCTCCCCAGGGGTGCCAGGGCACTCCCGGGGACAGTCCATCTTCCAGTGTCCCCATTGGCCACAGGTTGGGCATGCTTTTGTGGGGGGCCGCAGGTTTGGGCATGCCTTTGCTCAGTGTCCTGACTGGTTGCATCGGAAGCAGGGTCCGGGGGGAGTCTTAAGACCCGTTCTGGGATGACTTGGGCCAGGCTGATTTCTTTCTTTAATTGCTGCTGCCAAAAGGGCATATTTAGCTTTTCTCTCACGTTCTTTTTTTCTCTTAGCCTCCTCTTCTCTATTATTGAACACCTTGAAGGCTACTTCTAGAAGGTCTCTCTGGGGGGTCTCAGGGCCCTTTTCTAGTTGGCGAAGCTTGCGTCTGATGTCAGGGGCAGATTGGCTGATGAACTGAACATGAAGGTACAGTAACCCAGCAGGGGTAGTGATATCTAGGTTGGTATACTTTTGGACTGCCTCTGTGAGGCGTGCCAAGAATAAGGCTGGATTTTTGTCTGCCCCTTGGGTGACTTCCCTGACTCTATCATAATTGACATGGATATGAGTATTTTTCTGCATTCCTTCTAGAATGCAGGTGATCATATGATTGAGTCTCCTGATACCTGGGTCACCGGGCTGGTAAGTCCAGTGGGGATCTAACTGAGGCACAGCCTCATCAGCAACTGGGCTGTCCCGGTCTTGGTTATGTAAATGATCAGCATGGGCTTTTGCCGCTTGCCAGATACGGTCTTTTTCATCTGGGGTGAGAGTGGCATTTAGGATATAATATACGTTACTCCATGTGAGGTTATAGGCCTGGGAGAGTCTCAGGAATTCTTTTCTGTATCTGGTAGGATTTTCAGAAAATGATCTTAACTTTTCTTCTATCTGGCTCATATCTGACAATGAAAATGGCACATGGACTCGGGTGGGGCCCTGGGGTCCTGCGACCTCTCTTAGGGGAAACATGTGCTGGGTACGTGACCGTGTGGCAGGGGGGGAAGGAAGGGGGGAGGGGGAGTCAGGAGAGGTTTCAGTGCCAGTAGGTGAGTTGGATGAAGGGGAAGGAGAGGGGCGGCGGGGTGGCGGGTAGGGAGGGGGCTCGTCCGCGGGGTCGAACTCTGGGGGTGCAGAAAGTTGCGGTCTGCGGTTAATTGAGGAAGAAGAGCTCTTTTGCTTGGGAGGCAAGGTGCATAGAAGGACTTCGTGGGTGGAGCAGGCCTGGCATAGGGAGGGCCTGCTCCGAAGGGCCCAAAAGGCTTGGGCATAGGGGATCTCCGACCACTTGCCATTCCGTTTAAGGAAGTCAGTGAGATTTTGGAGAATGTTAAAGTCAAATGTGCCGACCTCAGGCCAGCGGTCTTGATTGTCTAATCGATATTGAGGCCAAATCTGTGTACAGAGTTGCTTTAAGCGGTTAGCTTTGAGTTCAGTGAGTGAGAGTGGTTTGAGATTTTTGAGAACACAGGCCAGAGGGGAATCTTTTGGGACAGAGTGGCCAGACCCCATAATTGAAAGGCAAGCAGAGGCTCCTATTGGGAACTCGAGTCGTCACCCGCAGTCGCAATAGGAGTTATGAGAAGAGAGCTCTGTGTCGAGGTGGAGCGTCCCCCACCGTCGCCCACAGAGTGGCCCTGGGCCGGGGGTCCCTGGGACCCGGAGAGGACTGAATTCTAGGGCGCCTCTAGAACTCTGTCCGGATCGGATCTTACCTTAATCTAGGGGCTGGCTGGAGTGGAGTGTTGCATGTAGAGCGGTCGAATGGCAAGAGGTCCCTATTCTGGAGGTCGTCAGAGAGAGAGAGAAAAGGGGGTAGAGCCGAGGCCTGGGGGTACGCAAATCATCAATAAAGTCTTAGCACAAGACTTGCACCGCTCACGGAGGCACTAGGCGTCCCCGAGGGGAACTTAAGAGCCCTGGCAGAGAAGTGAGCTCGGAGGATGTTTGCGCTCCCAGACTCCGGGAAAAGGGGAAAACAGTGAGAGGGAGGGAAAGTGAGAGAGAGTGAGACGAGTGCCTCGCCCCCTCCCGGGTTTCGGCACCAAAAATGTAAGGCATGGTTCCGGCGAGGCAGAAAAGGAAAGACGACCTCAACAGAAGTAGGTTACCTTTATTCAGGCAAGGAGGGGCGACAGTCGGCCTAATGACCAGGCTGAGCGCCGAAAGGGATCAGGGAGGCTTCATACTTATAGGGAGGTTTGTGGAAGCGATAAGGGAAACGTCAATCAAGTGGGATATTTTGAGTATTCTTTTGTTGAGATGACACTTGTAGTTGGGCAGGGGGTGATAAGTCTTCTGGGCGGGTGTAGGGGGTGGTAGGTTTCCGGACAGGGGGTGATAAGTCCCAGATAGATGCAGCTGGCCTGGAGCATCAGGATGGAACTAAAGTTATGCTTTGTTTTCTCCGAAGTTAGATGATTCAGCAAGGGGCCTTTGAGACTGTTGTTCTCTTTTCTAGGCCCAAAAGACTCCTTCACCTTCCTTATCTCCACAAATTGAAACGCTCAATGCATGCCGGAGGGCAGCTTTGACAAAAACCAGGCTCTATGCTCTACTCTGCTCATTCTTGGATAGTGGTCTCAGAAACACTTTTATTAAAACAGTCCCATATACCTTTGTAGAGCTAAACTGATGTCAGCAAACCCATCATAATTGACAAAGAGGATAACAATTTTTTAGAGTATGGACCACATAGGTCAGCCAATGCAGGCTCCTTACGAGATAGGGTCTAATGGAGGGGATCTTCTGATTTTGGGTTGCTTCTGTTTAATAAATGCAACTAGTCACAGATTTTTCTCCACATGATTATTTCCAGAGTCCTTATTCCTTTCCATTTCCCATTTAATTTTTATAGTGTGTCTTGGGGATCTCCTGGAGGGGACTCCCATATGCAGGTTTCCCAAAGTTATTTAAACACAGAACCCTTTTACACCTTATCGTGGGTGAAATGTCCTCAGAGTTCTTTTGGGGAAACTCTGTTCTTAGTGCCACCCTGCATCCTTCATAGAGGTCCCCATAGCTGTTCCCCGATCTGTCCCACTAACCCCTTTTCTTCATTCCCTCTGTGTCTCCTGTCCTTTCTATTATTCCCCAGATCTTTGCTTCTCTTTCCTTTTGGGCTGTTGTTTTGCTGGAACTGGTTTTCCAAGTTAATCTCTTTAATTCCTTTCTCCGTGACTCTTAACACCGAGTAGGTCCAGTCTGTTAGAACATCTAAGCCATAACATATGTGGACCAGAGAATTTTGATTCCCTAAGAATTTGGGGGGGAAAAATGTCTAAGAAAGAGGATATTTTCTGTTTCCAGATAAAAACAGGGGTTGAGTCAGGAGCCCTAGCCCCCTGGGCATTCCCTACATAATCTCTTCATGCCCCAAAACCAAAATTCCACTCTTTCCTTTTATTATTTGTTTTATTATTAGGTTTATTGGGTTTTGTTATTAAATATCCTCAGGGTCAGTTGGAGAATCATCTACATCAAAACAGCTTGCCTCCCTCATTTTATAATTTCATAAACAGGGCAGATGCCAGACCCAGGTGAGGGCTTTCTGGCCAGTGTCTGGCAACTGTTCCTGGCTCGCCCAGACCAGAGACCGCCAAAAGGACCTACCTTTTCTCCATTGTCTCTCACCTGTAACAGTCCATAAGCCAAAGAAGCCTTGACCCAAGCAAGAAAATAAGGCTTTCTCCTCTTCCCTCTGCCTACCCCTGGGGATCACATTTCCAATGACCCCCCCCCCCCTTCCCCAGCTAAGCCAGCTCCACAGTCCATGCAACCATAATGTCTACTGTTGTTCAGGAGATAAAAGAGGGGATGGTTGAGGATTGGGGACAAGGCAAGACACACTCAGACCTGAGCTATACCTCGTATAAGTAGGAGACATTACCTCATTGACATTATGCAACTGCTCACTCAACATAGAACCCAGGCCTTTCCCTATTTCATAACCTTTACCCTTTCACAGTGGAGTTTTTGGCACCACGGGCAAGCCCTCTGGCTGGTTGTTTGCCTAGGGGTCCACTTAGATATTGTGCTGCCATACTTGTTGCCCACTTCTCCCCAGACTCCTGTGGACTTCACTGCTCACTCAGGGCCATGTTTTTCAAAATAGAGTCTGAGGACCAGAGCAACAGAGTTGTCCATAGTTCTTATGAAAACACAGACCCCTAGGCCTGACCCAGACCTGCCCCATTGGGACCCCTGATGTGAGCTCAGAAATCTGTTTTCAACAAGCCCCCCAGGAGTCTTCAGAACCACTCCTAGGTGGCTCCACTCTCCACTTCTGTTTCCCTGGTGAGGACACCCTTCATTCTCCAACTCCAAGAAGCCCACTGTGCTCTCTCTGTTCTCCGGTCTCCAGGACAAACAAGCTGCTGCCCATGCAAGTGGATGGAGAGCCCTGGATGCAGCCACCGTGCACGGTGAGTTTTGCCAATCTTTGAGATGAGGGTGAGAAGTTTTGTTGGGGATCCCTTCGGGGCACTGACTTAATATGAAATTCTGAGTCTCTGAGTTACACGGGCTTTGGGAAATCATTCAGCACAGCTTCTCTCCCACTTAGTTCATCCATCCATTCATTTACCTGCTGAGCTTTTATTGATTAGGTGCTATGAGCCAAGCCCTGGGAGGCACCAGTTCCAAAACCAAAGGAGACATAGACCTGTCTTCAAGGAGCTTATAGTTCTAGGTGAACTCTGAGGCTTCATCTACAGTATTCTTGAGAGCCTCAGCTTGAACTGCTCTAGTGGCAAGGAACTTATGAACCCAAAAGGAAGACTGTTCCACTAATGAACAAACCTAATTACTAGAAAGGGCTTCCTTATGTGAAGCAAAATCTGCATGCTTGACCTTAGAATTCCACCTAGTTACTATGACCACCCGGGCTCCTGGGGAAGAATCCCCACAATGCACAGGCATGCTGCACCCGAGATGTACCCACAACCCTGAGGAATCACCTGAAAACTCCCCTAAAAGTGTAACCTCATGGGTTATCTATTGCCTTTATGGCATTTCTGTGACCTGTATTACCCAGCACCTAGAACTGTACTTGTTTTGTAATAGTTGCACAATAATATTTGTTGAAAGATGAGTAAAGAATTGAACAAATGAACAAACAAAAATAAAGGGAACAACCCCATTCCCTGCCTTACCAGTTTGTTAGAAGTTTTTCTCAGAAACCCAACTAGACTGTCTATGGCGAAGAGAAACCACTGTCCTGGTGTTTAGAGCCCAGGGTGTTAACTGAAATATGATGTTAGCAACATCCTCAATACTGTTGTGAGTGTGCGAATCTCAAAAGACAGAACTTGTGTTTCTGAGCTTCCTCACTCTAGGGGAGTATTCAGATACCTTGAGAACCTGCTATTTGGAGCCCTTCAGAACATCAATTCATCTTCTATTAGAGAAAGGATTTTCATGAGACTGGGCCTGAATTCTGTTGGACCTGAATTGTAGGTTTATTTCTATAACTCTTTGCTCTGTGTAACTTTTACAAATTGCAAAGTTAGTCCCTAGAGACAAAGACTTTTTAAAATGGCATCTTTTATAAAAGATATCAAAAGTAGAACTTTTTCTGTAAAATCTTACCTCCATCTTTTGGTTTCTATGAAGTCTAAGAAAAGGATGAATACACTATACCAAAATCTAATAATATCTTACCGCCTTGTTCTAGTTGTGACGGATGGAGGGAATTTGTACTATTTATAATCTTGATGGAATTGAATTAAGAAAACTCTATCCAAAGTCCTCCTGTCTCCTAAAAGGAAAAAAGAAAAAGCTGGAAGAAAGCAAACCCTTGGCTACCTAGCTCAGTGATATCTAGAAACTGGACTGCCTTTCCTCCAGATCCAAATACTGGTTTTAAGATAGATAAATATTCCTCCTATCCCTGCTCTCTCTCCACGCCACCCTTCAGACATTACTACTTACTATGAAAAAAGTAATAAGTAAAACCCAATGATTTTATGGTGTACAGTCATATGTGAAGGTATGTTAGTCAGCTCAGGCTGCCCTAACAAAATACTACAGACTGGGTGGCGTAAACAGCATAGTTTCTCATAGATCTAGAGCCTCCAAGTCCAAGAGTAAGGTGTTGCTTTCTGGTGAGGCCTGTCTTCCTGACTTGCAGACAGAAGCTCTTTCACCATGTCCTCACATGGCCTTTTCTCCGTGTGCATTTACTCCTGATGTCTCTTCCTATTCTCATATGGACACAAGTCCTATTGGACTAGGGCCCCACCTTTATGATTCCGTTTAACATTATTTACCTCCTTAAAGGGAGGTTTAGTGGTTTAGTGGTAAAGAACCCAATGCTGGAGACACGGTTTTGATCCCTGGGTTGGGAAGATCCCTTGAAGAAGGAAATGGCAATTTCACTCCAATATTCTTGCCTGGAGAATCCCATGAACAGAGAAGCCTGGTGGGCTACAGTCCATGGGGTGACAAAGAGTCAGATATGACTGAGCATGCAAGCACCTCCTTAAAGGCCATATCTCCAAATGCAGTCACACTGGGGATTAGGGCTTCAACACATGAATTTGGAAGGGGACACAATTCAGTCCATAGCAGAAGGTAACAGAAATACTTCTTAAACTTCCAAAAGTTTAAAACACCCTTTTTGAAACATTTTCCTGAATGAAGGCACTCAGTAACTGTGAATTGATTCAGAATTGAAGGCTTATTGATAGGACATCACAGCAACAGAAGAATGTTTGATAAAAATTAAAATCAGTTAAATTAGAAGGAAAGCTATGACAAATCTAGACAGACTATTAAAAAGCAGAGATATCACTTTGCTGACAAAGGTCCATATAGTCAAAGCTACGGTTTTTCCAGTAGTCATGCATGGATGTGAGAGTTGGACCATGAAGAAGGCTGAGTGTTTAACTGATGCTTTTGGACTGTGGTATTGGAGAAGACTCGAGAGTCCCTTGGACTGCAAGGAGATCCAACCAGTCAATCCTAAAGGAAATCAACCCTGAATATTCATTGGAAGGACTGATGCAGAAGCTGAAGCTCCAATACTTTGACCACCTGATATAAAGAGCCAACTCATTGGAAATAAGACCCTGCTTCTGGGAAAGGCTGAAGGTAAAAGGAGAATGGGGTGACAGAGGATGAGATGGTTAGATAGCATCACTGACTCAATGGACATGAGTTTGTACAAACTTCAGGAGATAGTGAAGGACAGGGAAGTCTGTCGTGCTGCAGCCTAATGGGGTTGTAAAGAGTCAGACATGATTGAGCGACTGAACAACAACAAATTAGAATGAAGAAAAAACTGTTAAATATGATTATGCAACTAAATCCAAATGGCAAAAATCATTCTTTGAAAGAGAAGATAGTGTAAACATTTGTAACTTGGATCCCAAACCTAAAGTTATTTTCACCAAGACTGAAAGCATATGGGAGACATTGTTGAAGGAACAGTAAAAGTATGTTAAATTTGCTAATTGATAATTCACCTCACTTTGATAATTAAACAATGTAAATCTGAAGAAAAATTTAGTAACTAGATAATTACTACTGAACCTAAAAAACAGGGTTGACACCTTCTGAATCTGGGAGAATTTAAATTTTATGAACCCTATCAGTGTAGCACAAAAAAGAGAAAAACAAGCAAACATTTTAAATGTTTTGATTAAAATAAAAGAAGTTAGGACTAAATATATCAATAACAACAAAATACCATAAATGTGCTCATGTTCCCTATTAGAAAGACAAAACTCCCATATTGGGTTAAAATACATTGATACACTTCTTGTAAAGAGATATATCTAAAGCAAAAAGACATATCTTTTTATCTTATCCTTTATCAAGCATAGAGAAATTAAAAGTAAGATATGATAATTTGGGGCAAACTAACCTTCCAACATGCCAAAAGCATAAGGTGGAATAAAGAAGGTCGCTTTTAATGTAATAAAAATTACACTCAATTTTGAGATCTAATGGTCATAAAAATTTAGTTGTCTGATAATAGAATCAAAATTTATACTGTGAAAAACTGTATAGATGTAGTATATTCTGAAATATATATGTATATAAGAAACTTACAGAAAGACAGTTACTGAGAGGCTTTAAAATATTTGTTTCTGTCTTTGAGGTCAAGTTGTAAAAAAAAAAAATAGATGACTTAAAACTTGGATTTTAAAAAAACAAGCTCAGAGGTACAGAGAACAGACTGATAGTTTTTCAGAGGTGGGAGCAGGGAAGGCAAGGTAAGTGAGATGGGTGAATGGGGTAAAAATGTACAAACTTCCAGTTATAAAATAAATGAGTCCTGAAGATGTAATATACAGCAGAGTAACTATAGTTAATAATACTGTATTGCATATTAATGGGCTTGGTGTGTAGCAGGATGTTAATTCCCTTCCCTAAGGAAGTCTCCTTAATAGAAGTTTAGATAGAAAAATTACATGGTAATATGAATAGATGACCCAAAATACTCAATCACATTCAACATTTCTGATTTTTAAAGATTAGAAACTCTTGCAAAACTCAGATTAGGAAGATACTTCCTCAAAATAAAATGTCTCTTAAACCAATAACTAATACTTGATGTAAAACAGTAGTAGGATTCTCATTAAAATTGTGGATAAGACATATGCTAATGTTATTTGGACATTCTAACCAATGCAAAACACATGAAGTAGAAAAGAGGTTAGATAACTCTTTGGAAAAGACTCAAAACTGTCATTATTTGTAGGTAGTATGTGTAAAAGAAATCTAATAAAATCAGCTGAAAACCTCATAGGTTAAATTATTTCAGTGAAGCTATATAGAAAGAGACAAAAGTTAACAGCTTTTGTATATACAAGCAATAACCAGTCAGAAGAACATAATAGAAAAAAGCTGAAATATTATATGGCAACAAACAAAAACAAAATACCAAGACAAATTGTGAAAAATAGATGAAGAAGGCTGCAAGACTTACTTAATATTTTTTTAAAGATTTGAAATTAGACACATCCCATGTTTCTAAAAGGGACCCCCCAAACAAAATTCCAATGCAATTTTTTAACTTGACAAAACAATGCCATTGCTAAGGCATTTTATAAAAGAGCTGTGAAGAACTTCCCACAAGATATTAAAATAGTTATATAGCTACAATAATTGGCCCAATGTTGGATAGGTAAATCAATAATACAGAAGAGAGCGCTAAGAAACTCTAGTGTATATCAAAGGTAGTGAAGGAAAAAAGAAAGATCATAAACTAATTTGAAAGTAATGGACTGTTTAACATATGTTAGCCAAGAAATTGCCTGTTTGGGAAAATGCCATTATACAATCCAGACATCCACATCCATGGGCGTCACATCCTGGATGCAACCGACCTTGAATAGAAAATATTCAGGAAAAAAAATTCCAGAAAGTTCCAAAAAGCAAAACTAGAATTTGCTCTGTGCTGGGAACTATTTAAATAACATTAACATTGTATTTACAACTATTTACATAGCATTTACATTGCATTAGGTATTATAAGTAATCTAGAGATGACTTAAAGGATACAGGATGTGCATAGGTTATACACAAATACTATACCAATCCTACATAAAGGACTTGTATAAAACCAGCATCCGTGGATTTTGGTATCCCCAGGGGTCCTAGAACCAATTCCTTATGGATACCAAGGGATGTCTATATACTAACCTCTCACCTCTGTAGTACTAGAATCCACAAACCTCGTCAAAACCTCACATTACCCAGCATCTCCAAACTCCTACCTTATCAAGACATTTCTCAAAACTGCTGAAAACCCAAATGGGAGGGATTTGAGTTTCACTTCCTCCTCTTTGCCCAGGAGGTGCTAACAAGCAAATAAATTGGTCAGCTAGAGGGAGAAAAAGGAGAAGCAAAGGTCTTCTATGGTCTTAAAAAAATGGGCTCCATCAGCGGGAAATGTAAGCAGTGCACCAGCTGTCGCTCTGCCCCAAGCACGTCCAGCTCCACTGACAGGATAGCCCTCGTTCTTCTTGGCTGGGCTAACTAGTCAGTACTTCCATAGCAGGTACCAGTCCTATGCTTTCTCAGGGAATGCCAGGGTGAATACGATGAATTTCTCTTTCCCCTCAGAGAGTGAGAAAAGACTTTACCACAATGAAATGTGCCACAAATCATCAGCGGGGGCTAAATTGCATGCCACAGATAACTACTATCAGGGCCCCCTGTCATCTGCATCTCACTTCCCTGAATTCTGAGATAAAGACGATGCCCATAATCTGGCACGGAATGCAAAATGATGCTTGAAGTGTCCTTGGTGTGCTCCCCTGGGGACCACCCCAAAACAGAGAGACTTACTACTCGCCTCCTACATCTCCAGGCTGGTGGAAACCAACCTAACAGTCATTTCAAGCTTCCTTCCCACAGGTTAAGCTCTTTCTCCACAGCGTCTTTTGGTCCCATCTTTTTCTTTTCATAACCTGGGGCCTTATAAATTTAAATCCAGCTTGCAGTAGAACTTCTTAGGCATACTCTCCCCAACTCCAGCTCATCCTGACAACAGCTATTGAATAATTCCTTTCAAGCTTTTTTTTTTTTCCTAGTGAATTCTCCAGCTTAAAAAGTTGTCCTGGTTCCCATTACCTCATATTAAACCCAGTCTCTGCCACCTCCCCTGTAAAGCCCTACCCCAGCCGCCCCTCCTGTGTCCCTGATTTCACTTCTCATCCTGTGGTCCACACTCAACCAGTTGGTATGTAGCCCCTCAACCTAGTGCTTTCCCTTTCTCTCTCACCAATACATCTTCTTCCCTTCCTTTCAGATCTTAAAATGCTTCCTCAGTTGCTGCATTCAGATTCTTCTCATTCCTTACCGAACCTTCTTTTTGACACCACTTGGTTTATCCTACATTCATTTAAACATGTTGATGAGTCTGTCTCTTCAAGAGCTCTTCCATTGTTCTCTAGGATCACACACTGTCGTTTGAACAGGTGGTAAAAACTGTTGAGAGTAGGTTCATAGACTGTTTCTTCTTGATAGTTTTTTTTCTTCTTGATAGTTTTTTAAATTAATTTTTATTAGAGTACAGTATAGCTTTCCGGTGTTGTACAACTTTACAGTGTTGTACTGCAAAGTGAATCAGCCATGTGTATACACACACTCCCTCTTTTTTGGATTTCCTTCCCATTTAGGTCACCACAGAGCACTTAGTAGAGTTCCCTATGCTAGACAATAGGTTCTCATTAGTTATCTATTTTATACACAGTAGTGTATATATATGCCCGTCCCAATCTCCCAATTCATCATAACCCCTCCCTTTTCCCTCTTGGTGTCCAGATTCTGTTTGACATACATCTTTCTCCTTCTCCGATATAAGGTAAGTCTTTAATTGGTGCATTCCATTGTTTACACTGGGTTTTCACTGACTGTCGTTTCATCTTCACAACAACTTTGTGAGGAAACTAGAACAAATGTTACTATCATTTTACAGTTCAGCAGGCACTGATTTTGAAGGTTAAATGATTTGTCCAAAAGTTCACAGCAAAGAAGGGGGAGTTCTAAGACCCAAATCCAGGTCTTTGTTTCCTAATTGCCTCTTGTTCCCACATCATCTTCCTTTTTGATAAATGTTGATAGACTGAGAGTGCAAGTATCAATGTATCAGTGTCACTAGGCCACATTCAAATAGGTACCAAGCATTTTGAAGCCACGCCATAAAGGTAAGGTTGGCAAGAAAGAGAAAAAAAGACTTCACCAGTGTCTTTTACTTCCAATTGCAAATTTCAAGTTTGCAGGAGAAAACACTCATTAAACCTAAAAGTAAAAAAAAAAAAAAAGAAAGCTTTTATAAGAAAGTTGGGTCTCCCCTAGAAGACTAAGAAAAGAGGAAATGCCTAAGACTCACTTTTAAACTATCCACATGAGTGGCGATTGGTTCAGAGGTCAAATTCAAGATCCTAGGTCAGTTCAGAGTTCCTGGTTTATGTCTGTGTATGCTTGGGCAGGAACGGCCAGGAACAGGGGAGACTGGGAACTGGAAAAGCAGGACTCTGGCCATTCTGCCCCTCTCTGTGCAACCTTAGGCTAATCTGAGGCTCAGCAGAGCCTTGGGGGTCTCCATTCCTTTATCTGTCCTACAGAGGGCTTGACTGAGATGGTCCCTGAGGTCTCCTCTGGCTGTGACATTCTGAGTCTATGAATAGCAAGGACATGGGACAGGTGCGAGCTGATCGCCACGTGGGAAGCTCACACCTGTCTCTCTCCAGCGTTTCCGCCCCTTGCTTCCAGCACCATTCAGGGTCCAGTTGCCAATTGTGAAGCTGTTCAAGGACAGTCGTCCTTCTGCGTGGGGCTCCTTCCAGCTCGAAGCTGGCCTCCCTTCCTCTCTCTGCAAGTCACTCTCCCATAGGCTCCTGGGGTTTGCAGGCCACTAATTCATTTCTCCCTCTTTGCTTTTAGATTAAAATTACTCACAAGAACCAAGCGCCTATGATGATGGGGCCCCCTCAGAAGAGCAGCTTCTTTTCGCTGAGGAGGAAGAGCCGTTCAAAGGACTAGACACTGTGCCCAACGCCAGTTCAACCAAGAGAGAAGACAAGAAACTGAAACACACGCACACATCCACATGCACACACACAGACACCAAACTCTTCTCCAGCCAATGGAAGCCAAGCCACCCTTCAGGAAGAAAGCTTCATCCATTCTGTTTCAACCGTGGATGCATCCCCACAGAGCCAGTGCCGGCGGGACATTTTGAATGGACTTGGGATTCTCCAGGGTGTGGCTGGCTCGTGCAGCAAGCTTCACTTTCCCAGAAGGCCCTGAGTGGGACTTTCTGAGACTGAAGGAGAAACCCCCCTTTTTTTCCACCAGCCCTGCAAGTTTCCTCACAGCCGCTTGCAAGGAGCAGGCTGCAGGTTTCCTGCCTATGCTGAGGTCGGATGTGGCCAAGAAAAAGAGCCCGTGTTCCAGAAAACTCACACAAAGGTCCCTCTGTGCGGAGACAGGACGGCCTCGGACTCTCAGAGCGCAGCCCTTGGCAGGGCTTGGCACCTGCACGCTGGTCTCTCACTTGTCCTTCAGGCTTCTCCCTGAACTAGCTGAGGAGGCAGAAAGGCTGTGGAAAGCTGTGTTTCCCTTCTTGGTTCTGCATATTGTCAGTGGGCACTAGTGGTTCTCCCGAAGCCTTCTGCTGGCTGTGTGCTTGTTTAGAGCCGGCTCCAAGAGCCCGCAGAGCTGCGTGCACAGCACACCTTAGATGTGGTATTTATTTTCTTAGTTCTGTGAACACCTGGGAGGGAAAGCAGAGAACCTGGGATTTATTTTTTAAATCGGTGTCATAATATTGTGTAAAAAGGGAAGAGGAAAAAAAAAAAAAAACACCCCCAGCTTCTTTCTTTTTCAAGCCAAAGCGTGTTTCCTGTTTGAGTTCCAAGGCCTGGTGGCAGACTATTCCTGAAGGCAAAGATGGGAGGGAAGGGCCTTTCACTGAGGAGACCAGGAGACAAGCCTTCAGGCGTTTCCCTCCTGCCTCTTTGCACTTGCCACTCCCAAAGCACGACCTGAAGACCCTTCTGCAGGTCTTTGGTGTGTGTATATATATGTAGCATATATATATTTATATATATATTTATTTACTGATGGATTTTTCCTAATTGAAAAAAAAAATGCAGTATAAGAATTGAAAGTGGGAAAGAAAAAGAAATGCTTGTTTCTGCCATTTCATTGTCAAGACACATTTCTCCCTGGTGGTCATAGGATTCAAGGGAAATTGAAGTATCTCCTTATAAAGAGACTGAGAATTTCTCTTCTCAAAACAACTATGAAAGCTATGGGGGTCAGGATTTACTTTCTCATTTGTCAAATAAGGAAACTGAGTCCTGGAAAAGTTAAGAAACTTGTCCGTGGTATCTTGGCTAAAATGGTTTGGGACTCGGTGCCACTAAAAAGATACTTAGTAGAGAAAAGAACCTACACATCTTGGAATAGGGTCATTTCTGGTCACTGAGAAGTGATTCCATTTAGATCCAGGTTGCCAGGGAGGAATCAACACGTGGTACACATGTGGATGGGACAAGCCCATGTGAGAAAATGAGGGCCTCCCCCATGCTTGCTGGAGACTCTCTCAAGTCTGAGCTGGTCAGCGTGTGCATGCATGCTCAGTCGTGTCAGACTCTTTATGACCCCACGGACTGTAGCCCACCAGGGTCCTCTGTCCATGGGATTTTCCAGGCCAGAATTCTGGAGTGGGTTGCCATGCCCTCCTCTAGGAGATCTTCCTGACCCAGGGATCAAACCCACATCTCCCGCACCTCCTGCATTGGCAGGCAGATTCTTTACTGCTTAACCACTGGGGAAGCCCTGACCTGGTCAGTAGACAGATTAAACTCTCCACGTGTCACGTCATCATAGTCCCTAAATCTGGAAACACTCCTGGCTGCAGGGATGACCTCAGCATAGAGGCACAAGGAGGACAAAGGCACCTTCAGCCAGGAACTGCCAGCCAGTGACCAGAGGGGTCTCTGCAGAGCTCAGAGGGTGTCATTCCACTGGCACCAGCATCACTGCCTTCCCCAAGGGCAAGCCTGAGGAGAGCTTCGTTGGTAGAAAGAAATGTTCACCTTGTCCCCTATCCCCTCTGAGATTTCTAAAAACCAAACCTGGAGCCACTTGGCATCACCCCACTAAACTCCCTCTCATCTCCTCGCACTGGGTCAGGAACTTTGTGCAAGGAAGGGAAAGTTAAGATTATATGTACAAACTGTTCGTAACTCTGAAGGAAGCATCATCTAGGACCGCCTCAGATAAGAGATCTAGAACCATCTTGTTCAACCTAACAGCACGGAACACCAGACAAAGGGAAACCCCTGAAGATTGTCCTGAATGATGGGCTCCTTGGGATGGGACCAACAAGCTCCAGAATGACAGCGGGTGCTCTCTTGGAAGCAACTTGCTTCTGAAATGAAGGCAGGTTCAGTTTGGAGGTCACTGATTGTAAGACATTTATAGAAGTTATTACATGTGCTTCAGCCCCAGCACCCCAAGATTGAGGCTGTTGAGATGCTGCACTGTTGTCAACAGATGAGACTGATCTTCAGAGATTCACCCATCAGACACTGGCCCTGCCTGCCCACTCGGGTGCACAGGACTGGCAATGTTGCTTGAGAGACACGTCCCACGTCCTCCTTAAAACCACAGAGTATAACAAATGTTGGTGGAATTGTACTTTCAATTTTGTAACCTAAGTCTAGTGATGTTGTTTAATCTGACTTTGCAACTCATCTTTTAACTAGTGGGACTGTGGTTTCCAACTGTGGAGTACCTCATCATAGTGCTCTTCACAGCAACCCCTGAGGTTGACAGAGAAGGTATTATTAACCCCATCTAAATAATGAGGAAAACAAGACTTCATATAACTTAGTGACTTCTCAAAATTAGGCAGTCAGGGGGAAATCCTCCCTTATTCCTCATCTTATCTGATTCTGACCATGCACAGACATGTTCTCCACCTGCCCCCACACACTTCTATCCCTCTGGCAATAAAAATGAAACAGGAAATCTTCAATACATTCTGTGTCTCTGGACTAATGGATGAGGTGTTGCATCTCATTATAACTTGGTCTTTGTAGATTTCCTCCAGTGAGTTGAAAATGGAGATAGATTTGGTAGAACGATTATATTTCAGGTCAGAGACCAGCTCCTCTCAAGAGAGTTCTTTCCACAGATGGAAAAGATATGTTGAAATTGCCAAATAAATTAGGAAATACTTGGCAGAATCTGGAAGAGCCTCCAGACTGGCGTTACATAACATGCATATACATTATACATATGCACATTATATAAGGTGACATAGTACTTAATGTGCTGTATATATTATGTAAATTACATATTTGTGAGTAATCACGATAAATATAGAGACCCACTAATCACTTTTTACACATACCCAGTGACAGATTAGGAAGTTGCCTTGCCAGAGAGTCTTAAAACTTACTCTCTCCTGCTGCTTTGGTTCCAACTCCTGCCAAAAATAATTGCATCAACTTTTCCCATCTCTAGCCCCCTCTTCTCTTGGCCAAAACCCTTAGTTACCTCCTGTCCTAGCTAGGCTGCATCTTCCATGGAACACTACCATGACTGGGATCCATAAAAATAGATTCTGGGGATGGGATGGGTCTAGACCCCCAGATCCCCTGTGTCGATGTTCCCAGGTAGGTGGATGCCTAGTGCTGATATTAAAGGGAGAGGTGAGGAGAGAGAGGAAGAATCTACCAACCATCCAAGGAAGGAAACCGTGTTCCTTGGCCACCAGTTCCAGGATCTGACCATCAATCAGGAAGTTATTTCCAAAGTCTAGTCTAAGTTTCTGCAGCACATCTGAAACCATAATTTCCTAAAATGTGTTTCACACAATACTGGTATCTATGCTTCACACACAAACAGTTCTGTGATCAAGTACTAGATCCCCTTCTAGAAGAAAGAAGGGGATTTATTTGTCAACATCTGTAAGTTAGAAACTTGCCCTAACCCCACCATTTCTTCTTTTTGTTCTCTGGGGATATGGGAACATGTAAGTTACCATCCTCTGCAATATTCCATAAAGTACTTTTCCAGGACAAGGAGTCTCTACTCTTAAGACACTCTAGTTTCTTCTGTGATTGTTTAACTACTTTTATTGTTCCCATCTGCATGTCTTCAAGCAAGAATCAAGGTTCTGGCCTCTTTGTTTCCTGAATGGAGAAGGGATTGGGGAAAAATTAAGGGAAAAACATGATAAAGGTCAGACATTGTTGGTCCAGAGGAGTGAAGGAGGTCTGAAGAACACAGTTGTGGGAAGAGTCAATGTTTATTCAATTTAATGACCACTTTTGAAGCTAGCTGGCAAAACATGCAAAGAGCTGTTTGGTCAGAAATTGAACCACCACCTGTTCTTATAGAAAGAACCTTGACCTAGTTGGGGAGGAACAAGTAGCGATTGATCTACCTTGTTGAAAAGCTATTGAAACTATTGTTATAGGCATCAATGTTAAATCAATAGGTCTGTTACTTTCTTTTGAGGAGCAAACCTCAGTGTCCATCCTTTTCTGAAAGAGTGAAAAACGACTCCCAGAGAGATTTCTGGATCAGTGGGTACTGACCAATTAGACCACACTTGTACATGGTGAGACTGACCAAAATTGCTGGGGCCTTCAAGGGCAACTAGTGGTGGTGGTGATCTTTCCTCAGCAGTTCTGTGTTAAAGGAAAGAGTTACAATGTTACGCCCAAAAGAGAGCTTGCATTTCTGTTGGTGTTCCTATTAGCAGTTTGGAAATCTCTTAGTCATGAATACCAGACCTGCATCCAACTTGGAATAAATAGCAAGAAAAAAAAAACTATCCCATCTCAAATACCAATCCAGTTTTGCATAAAACAGGTGAATAGAATTGTGTAGAATTTCACATGAGACCATGGTTTTTAGCTCACTTTAATGTTCCACCATACTCAAATACATCTTTTAACTTTCTACTATAGGGAGAAAACAGGAAAGGGAATTCTCATTTATGGCTTGCTTGATGAAAGTGGAACTGTTAGTCACTCAGTCGTGTCTGACTCTTTGCAACCCTATGGACTATAGCCTGTCAGGCTCTTCTATCCATGGAATTCTCCAGGCAAGAATACTGGAGTGGGTAGCCATTCCCTTCTCCAGGGGATCTTCACAACCCAGGGATTGAACCTGAGTCTCTTGCATTGCAGACAGATTTCTTTTACCATCTGAGTCACCAGGGAAGAGGCACTATGTCAAGGCCTTTTCATGTGCTATCCTATTTAATCCTCAGAACAGCCCATGATCTGGGCATTTTGCTCCTTTCACAAATAAAGGAGTTAGTACATAGAAAGATAAAGTACCTTGTTCAAGGTCAAACAGATACAAGTGGTAGAGCAAAGGCTTGACATGAGTCTGACTTATATCAACGTTCATGCTTTTTCTACTGTGTTTTAGTGTCTTTAACCTTTTTATCTATTTCCAGCTCTACCATCGTCCTGGGTGAGATTACACAGATAGTTGATGCTCTATCTGGTCAACCTCTGTATGGCCATCTGCTCGTATTTCTACTGAAGAGCTTCTAGCACTTGCTCATATTGAAACTCAGCAGCCTCTGTGGGCAAATAGAATCCAAAGCCTCACCCTTGCAATCAAACTGGCAGCCATCCCTTAATCCTCAGTGTTTCAAATTCCAGCTGAATGAGAATTGTTTCCCAACGCCCGCCTAATAGATTTTTCTATTCAGTGCTGAATGAGAGAGCAGCAAGCGGCTTTCTCAGACTCAAATGCTATGGTCAGCAGTGACTGGCCTGCACAGGGAAGGAGAGCTAGGGTTGTGGAAGGGAGCCTCCAGCAAGAAGGCTCTGCATGTGATCATCATTAGTGATAGGCGTGGGCTGGGCCATCTGTGTTCCACAGAAGAACAGAATGGCAGACTGCCTTTCAGATGCCAAAAGATGCTATCTAATGGCAAGATCCAGGGAGCTCAAAAAGCAGAGAGGCATTTTCCTCCTGGGCATCTCTGTGGGAAACCAGGGACACACAGAAAACCAAGGGGTTTTGGAAACTAGCAGCTTAACTTGTGGGGCATTTTGCCCTTGCTACCACTTCACCCTTCATGTCCATGGTGCAAGACAAGGAGACTCTCAGTCTCATCTGCTAAGTAAACTCCCTTACATGGATCCCAAGCTGAACCAATTATCCTGGAATCTGTAGATGCAATGGCAGATGCATTATAGCAAGGCACCAGGATTTGGAATTAAGCCTCCAAGTCTCCCAGGGGTCAGGAAACACTACAGGTAGAAGAGAACATTTAATTGGATGCTCAATGAAGATTCTAGGGGAATAATCAGAAAATTTGGAAGACTTGTCTAAATGGGTCAAATTAAAAAATGCAGTTTGGAAGCAAAGAGGATAACAACTAACCCTATATCAAGCACGCAACAGGTAATAAGCAAATATTTACTAAATGAATGAATATTCAAAGTGGTATCTGTCCTTCTACCCTGGAATGGGTAGGGGAGGAGGGATGGGGGTAGAGGGGATGAAAGCTTCTTAACTAACAACTCGGGAACTTGAAACCACAGGATGTAGAGGGAGCTCATGGGGGCCTTTAACTACTCAGACATCTGTTGAGTGATGGATACAGCTAAATATGGATCATCAAAGGGCTTTCTAGGTCACATGGAGGGCAGCTTCATGATTCAGAAATATAAAATTCAACTTGGACAAAAAGAACTGTTTGCAATCTATTTCTTAGAGATCAGGTCTGAACTGACAAAACCAAAGGGACAGTGCAGAAGTGGAATTACTACAGAGTAAGAGATCAGCATAATAAGATAGAGACTCATGAGATGAAAAGAGAATTCATAGGATAGAGAAGAGATGGATTTTTAGCAGGTTTATTTGGGCAAGGGAGATGAGCCTGGACAAAATGGAAGAAAGGGTTCCCTTCTAAAAATGTAAGAAAGAACTGAGAAATTAAAAAAGCTTAACATTGAGTTCATGGTAAAACAGAAATATCTAGGCATTGACATCTATTAAATAACAACGACCATTAATTGTCCAGTCCAAAGCCTATAGCTTTTGTGACCACTTTCAAACTTCACGAGAACCTTTTGAGGTGAGGGCTATATGGTTCCCCACTTCTAGTTCCCCAGATTCCAGAAAGTCTGCCTTTGCTGTTGAGGGACTAAACAACAGTACTTTCAAAGTCATGAACTTTATAATTTTTGTCTTTTTTTTTTTTTAATGTATATTATGGGAGTGGGTCTGGTAAGATCTTTCTATTGTTTGTTCTAATCTTGTTAATTTAAGATTGTGGGAGTGGGTCTGAAAAAAGTATATAAGGCCTTGGAAAGACTAGCTATTGGGGCATTCATTCTCTGTTCCTCCTTCTGATGTCTATGTCAGAAGCTTTCTCTGTCCCTTTTCTTACTTTAATAAAACTCTGCTACACACACACACACACACACACACACACAAACTGGTACCAGTTGGCTACCAGAAAATGGCATGACGTGACCTGCAAGAAAAAAATTTTTCTGGTGAATATTTCTTCTCTCCCCCACAACACTGAGGTAAAAAGATTGAGAACTAGACAAACGAGGAGACTGAGAAACAGCAAATCCCATGAGGCAGATCTGGGATTCAGGTCTGTCAGGATCTGCCTTTCAGAGTCCATGTTCGTGGCTGCAGTGCCCTGGCTGAGGCCACTGAGCTTCAAGCATGGTGACAGGGATTTACTATTCCCAAACCCACCCGTGTGCATGGTCGCTTCTGTCTCAAACTTGAAATCCAAGTCCCTCCCCTTCCACAGAGCTGGAGTGGGAAACAGCCTTCAGCATTGGCTTGGGTGCAATGGCACGCTTGGAAGAGCAGGTCTGGACTCAGCAAGTCCATGCATGCTTTGCCCACCTCCTTTCCTAGGCCCTTGCTCCGAGGCACGAGGGGAACCTCCTCAAACACCACTCAGAGAGCAGAGCGCCAACGTGAACACCTGGTGAAGAACTCAGCCAGATCAGAGTACTCGGCAGGATATTAAAGATCATATTAAAAAAACACACTGAGAAACCACATCAAAGGTCCAGTGAAATGAGGTTAGTTAGTCAAACATCAAAATTCAGTACCTGATACCTAAAGGTGGGATGGAGACTTGAAGTGTCCTTTTAAAAATGTGTTGAGTGAATCATAATTTGGAGTAAAAAGACTGCTTCTAGAATAATGCAAAAAAAATTTCCTTTCCAAAAAAAATTATTTTTAAAATGGAATCTTTGCAAGAATTACAAGTGAGGGGTAATAAAAATGGTAATTTCTTTTTATGTTAGATAATACAAAAAAAAAGAATTTATAAATGTCACAATCTAAGTGGCAATCCAGAAAAAGATTCCAGAGAGTCTGCCTTTGCTGTTGAGGTACTAAACAACAGTACTTTCAAAAGTCATGAACTTTATATTTTTTGTATTTTTTTTTTTAAGAAAACTGGTGCCAGTTGGTTACCAGAAAATGGCATGACCTTCAAGAAAAAAATTTTCCTGTTGAATATTTCCTCTCTCCCCCACAACCTTGAGGTAAAAAGATTGAGAACTAGAGCCTTTAATTTAGAGAAACATCCATGCATGGAAGGCGTTAATGATAGAAGATGTTATTGTATTGCTGTATGGGGTTTGCTATCATCACACTGTACTACTACCAGGCATTAAGGTAATGATCATAAACTTAAGAGGATGAAGCAATTCCCACTCCCATGCCCCCCATTAGCCTCCTGAAGCTCCCACCCCTGTTATATATACTTCCTGAAATTAGAACATCCGGGAATAATTTCTTTCCATTATGACAATTTTCAACCATACACAAAACTAGAGCCATACATGTAACAAGAACCCATAGACCCATCATTTAGAGTCAACAGTTGTTATCATTTTGCCATATTTGCTTCATCTTTTTTCCCAATGGAATACTTTAAATAATAGGTGTCATGATGCCTCGCACCAAAATACTACACATACATCATGGTGGGGATTCCTTTAAGTGTTCAGGTTTGCGTGTATCATCCATGTCGCTGCAGGGAGATTTCAGGGTATTGTACATATGAGCTCAGTCATTTCTCAACTGACTGAATCCAGTTGCAAAAGTAGAAGTTAACCGGGGCATCATTTTGTCACTGATAGGAGAAAGTTTGGGGGTGGAAACCAAGGAAGATCTTAGCTGCATTCAAAGCATACCTGATTGATCTGGAAAGAGGAAAAGAGGAAGGTAAACACATTAATTAAATTCTCAAAAGACACTAAATTGGGGAATATTAAAGTATTAATGATGTCAGAGAAAATGCAAAGCACTTGGAGGACTTGGAAATTTACCTGAAGGATGTGTATTCTTATTTTTGAAATAAATATTGTTTAAAACATTAGGAGTTACAGGAAGACCGGGCACAGCATTAGTTGGGACAAATACAACAGTGAAACATCATACCTGCAGATTCATTTGATCACATAAAAACCAATTCTAGTTTTTGCCCCACCACATGAAAAGGAGGAAGCTAGACTGAGGGAGGGGGCAGCTGCTGAGCTGTGCAGACAGGTCCTCCCCACCACACACACACTGGGGCAACCGACCTGGGGGCGTGTCAAGCCCTGAGAAACCATCTGGGAGGCCTAGTAGGCAGGGCAAGTTATCATTTTCAATGAGCAAAGGGTAAGGGGAGCAGGTAGCATTCCACATGCTCTGTGCTTGGCTGCTGGTATCAGGATGGACTGACTGTAGATATTGAGGACAAGAGGGTGGGCAATATGGTAGGCTGGCTTGCTCTCAGAAGTGACTCTGCCCAACAGAAGGGAAGATGATAGAGTGAGTGACAGCAGGTTCCTGAATACTCCATCCATCAATGAATGAAATGAGTTTGTTATTCAAGAACAGCCTAGGTGCAGCAACACTTGAAAAGCAAGCCCTGATTGTCACCAAGGTGCAATTCCCAGCCTGTGACCAGTGGACCTGAGCACCCATCCGACTTCCCCACACATCAGGAGGAAGTACTCTTATCCACAGACCCAGCGCACTCCTGCAGACCTCTCACTTATTAAACATCCTAGCCTGTCACCCCATGCCCCAACACCATGGGGCTCATAAGACCACCACCTTCTCCTTTCCTGACATAGCTGCCATGAGAAATGAGAGTCAGTGTTGACTAAGATGGGAATGAAAACTGTTTGCATCATCCTGCTAGTGGGAGCATGTTTTCTTCTCAGAGCACCCCCTCTTTAGAAGAACGCCATCTCTCCCTCCTCCAGCCTAACCCCGGCACCCTAAAGCCCAGGAACCAGTGATGGACGTGAAAACATATGAGCTCCCTAGGGCTTAAAGAAGAATTCTTGGCAGACCTTCCTGCAGACAATGGTGGGCTGTGTTTGCTCACCCGTGCTGCCTCCTCTGGGCAGCATGACTTTCCTTTCCTCTGTTTTCTCTGAACCAGAGACCTGGCTATACTGCTGTTCATGAGTGGTTTTGGTAGCAGGAAGGAGGAAGCACAGCATCACCTCCTATATCCCAGGGATCAAAATTGATATGGTTTCCTGTGTGGGGGGGAGAATAACAGAGAAAGTTCACTTGTAGCTGTTGAGCCTTCTTCATGGTGGCACTGCCCTTTGCTTGGCTCTTCCATGATCAGCCCATATTGCTTAGGATGTGGACAGAGGAGCAAGGAAAGAAATAAAATGGGATCAATGGGAGGGGAGTTTGGGGGAGAATGGATACGTGTGTATATGTATGGCTGAGTCCCTACGCTGTTCACCTGTAACTATCACATTGCTAATCAGCTATACTCCAATAGAAAATAGTTTAAAAAACCAAACAAACAGGATCAGAGGACAGGACTTCATGGTGACTCTGAAGAAGCCAATTCAAATGTTCCTTCTGAGATGCTGGTGAGGATGGGAATTCTATTTTCCCCCAAAAGGGAAGAAAAGTAGGGGATTTTATGGAGATCTGTCAGATGTTCTCAGAAGCAGGTTATCTGCAGGAAATTGATCCTGCCTCCACTTGACTTGGGAAGAACTCCCATCCTTGCCCAGACCCTGTTTTCTTGAGGTAGGAAAGAAACTTTGGGGAACTTTGGTTGGGCTGGGAGCCCAACCTCCATATCCAGCAGATGTTTCACATGGCTCCCAAGAGGAGGGCAAAAGATATTAGGTCAGAGCTTGGTTTTTCTGCTGCCATCAAGGAAAAGAAAGGAGGGGGGAGGACCCTTGGCAGTAATGGGTTCCACTCCAGACCTGGGCAGCTGGAGGCAATGCCGGAGAAGACTGGGGTCTCAGCCTGCCTCCTGCTGACCCAAGGGCACCTCCTCCCCACGCAGCATCACTGGGAACAAGCACTCCTTGCCTTCTGCTCAGCACTGCGGTGCTCCTCTCATGGGCCAATGCCCTGTCCTGTCCTGACACCAGTTCATAGGAAGGACTTGGGCAAGTCATGTTATATCTCAGGCTTTCCACCTGTGAAATGGGGCTGGAGAGGATGGTGAATGCCTTTATTCTGTACTCAAAGTATTTTGTGATTAACCAATGTCTATTTGCTAAGCATGTACCTTAACTTCTTAACATGTTGCAATGCAGTAATCTTACTTTTTCTCATATTCTGCTTGTCTCAACCTCCACCCACCCCCAGAGCCTGTTGCTTCTGCTTTTTCTTCTTCCTTTTAGCCTCATGATGTTTCTCTTCATTTTTCCCATGATTCTATTTTTAGTGTTTTTACATAAAATCAGAGGATCAGAGGGATTATAAGGGGATATCTCCCTACTTGGTTATCTCCAGGCAAGTCTGTGCTCAAAAGATCAGAGGACATAGTCCAGAGCCCTGTCTCAGGATGCATTCCAACGTCTCAGCTTCTCCCATCAAGAACTTGTCCTCAGTCTCACTTATACACAATGCTACGCTCCTTTTTCTCTTTACCTCTTGAGTCACTTCTCAGCCTAAAGCACCTTTCTGAGTACAGAACTGTTGGGACATTTAGCACAAAATGACATTGTTCAACATCCCAGAACATAAAGATATTAGTTTCAGTGTAAAAACAACAGAATCAGGAACAAAGAGGAACTAGAGACCATGACAGTTAAGAGGGTTTGACTTCTATCAACAAAAACAGAACAAATACGTATAACCCTCTGGAGTCACAATTTGATATACTGCAATTTGATATACACAATTTGATATACAGTTGATATCTCAACTGATCTGAAAATTTCATTGAACAGGGAGTTCTGGAATCCTAGGCCCCTCCTGTTGGAAAGCGCTTCCTTAGAAGTCATCAAGTGAGTTGGTCACCTGCATGGCGAAATGTTTGCGCTCTGTTGATGGTAGTTGAACAATGGATGGTGGTCATTCAGCCTTAGTTCCTGTGTCACCATATATAGAAATCCTCTCCAGAGCCATTTTCGCAGGCCCTCGGGGAGGGAGCAGGCCAGGTCTACACTTGAACAAGGCCCCATGCTCCAGAATGTGCCCCTATTGATCCATGTGAACCTGCCAAGGTGGCTTATGGTCTTGATAGACGCAGGGTGGTCTAGTGATCAGGTCATCTTTCAAAGAGGCAGATTTCAAAACCTGCGGCATCTTTTCTCTTTCTTCCCCAGATGACAAGAGCCAGGAGACCCAACTAAAGAGAAGAGGGCCTGACAACAAGTTGCCAACCTCGCCTACAGGACAGCTGCCCTCTCCCATAGAAGGGGAAGAAGCGTCCTCAGTGCTCGGGAGAGATCCCAGAGGAAGGACTGTTGGTGGAAGTAACTGTAACTCCAAGAAACCACCTGTTAAGGATGGTTCTTTTAAGGATGGATGCTTTACTCTTTTTGCAGAAAACAAGACCCCTCTCTCTTAGAAAAATCTGGCAAATGTTCCATCAAGGCTGCTGAGGAAGGGAGCCATGCCCTGTCCCATGATGGTGTGAAGAAAGAAGCTCTGCTTGGGAAACAAGAGCAACCCGGGGAGGCCTTGTGGCCTTGGACATGTCCCTTAGCCTTTTGGGAGTCCTCGAGTAAACTCGGGAGTTGGTGATGGACAGGGAGGCCTGGCGTGCTGCAGTCCATGGGGTCGCAAAGACTCGGACACGACTGAGTGACTGAACTGAACTGAACTTTCTCCGTCTATCACACAAGGGGGCTCTGAAGACCTTCCCACTTTACCAATCTTGCCTTCACCTGGGACAAACGTTGCTTTGCTTATTCTCGTGGGTCTTCCACAAGCCCAAATTTCCCCCCTGCCCTGCCAACCTCAGAGGGCTACTCTTAGCCTCTCAGCCAAGAATCTACCTTCCTTCCTTTTGGAGGATTGATAGTGCTCAGAAATCAGCTGATTTGGGGGGCCAACATGAAAAAAAAAAAACTCTACAAGGCAATTCTTTGATAATCCCTCCACCTGTACACACATTCACACACACACACACACACACACACACACACAGATACACATACTCAAACCCTGAAGTGTAAACATTTTCCCTTCTTTGTACCAAATCTCTTTTACCTTTTCTAATTGCCAGTGTGTTAGGAGGGAATTCAATCCCACCAACAAAAAGCACTGCTTCCTCTTATGGAACTTAGCCAAACCTCTGTGTTTGGGGGTAACCCTGGGCTCAGGGTGAATGAAGCTGAATGTTCTAACACCCCTCAACTGCAGCCCCTCAATGCAGACTCTACCAGTGTAGACTGAGGCAGCAAGCAGCTAGGCAGTGCCAGTGCCCAGATCCCTCCCACCTGGCCCATCCACCTCCACTACCTCCTCCACCCATAGATACGATGTTCGGTCATGGCGGCTGCCTGCTCCAGCCTGCCTGTCTGCCAGCCCAGAGTGCCGTGGACTTGTTCTGCAGTGTACCGTCTGTATGTGTGTCTGACTCTGTGGTTTACTGTAAATAAAAATGACAGCTGGCTGGCCTCTGACCTCCTGGTAGGTTTTTTCCATGCCATGCCTTGAGAAACCAGGATTGTCTGGTCAGTGAAGAGCACTGGAGATGTGCATGGTTCTCTAGACTATTCTGCAGCCTCTCCACAGTTACCCACTGCCAGGAGAGGTGGGTACCACTGAAATGCCAGGAAACAGGAAGAATGGAAACTCTAGGTGCCACTTTCCTGATACTGAAGGAGGGGGAGAGGAAGCCAAAAATTCTGTTAAATAAGCACCCGTTAGATGTTTTATGTAAACAATCTCACTGACATCTGAAGAGTCCCTTATGAATTGGTTAGCATTTTGTAGATGAGGAAACAAAGGCAGAGAAAAAGGAATGAGCTTGCTCAATAATTAACACATAAGTATCCTAGTTCTGTCTCTTGCGTACCCCCAGCTTCATGTTCTCTTCTCTAGTGTTTCTCCAAGTATGGTCCATGGACGGCTTACATCAAAAACATTCTCCTGAAGCATCATCTCTGATACTGGGACCCTGAGATCTGATATTTATAACCTGGGATCATTTGTCTGTTTGTTTGAGAAATATTTTTATTGAAGTGAAATTTGCATAACATAAAATGAACCATTTTAAGTGTTTTTTTTTGGTGGAATTTGGTATAATGACAATGTTGTACAACCACCACCTCTAGTTCCAATGTGTTTTCATCATATAACCTTGGGACTATGATAGATCCTTGTGCCTCTGAAAGCTTGAGAACCACCGTACCACACCTGCTAGAGAGCAGGGTCACTCTAGGAGGAGACTGAAGAGCATCCTTAGACAGAAGAGTCCTAGAGAGAAAGCTGGTCTGCACTGGCAGGGTGAAAGGAAGTGAGGCCATGGACTTCACATCAGGGTAGGCTGCCCTTCACCCCAAGAACAAAATCTTCAGCTGGGCTCTAGGTGGAGGCAGTCCTGAGCCACAGGTGTCCAAGGTTGCACTGGGGTGGGGCTGGGCAAGGAGGTGGGGGTCCAACACAGGAGCCTCCGGGCCGGGCCCTGCCGTGGAGCAGCAGCCTCAGAGGGTGGGGCCCCGGGTACTGGGCCACTGCTGGCGGGCTCCTGTGGCCTTCTCAGCCCCACCTCGCGGCCCAGCCCAGCTTGACTGGCCACTCCCTGGTATTTAAAAAGCCGCCGGTGTCTACTCTCCAGGCTCTTTCTGTCCCAACTGACGACCAGGTTCCAACAGCCCCAGAACTCACTCCTGGAACGCTCAGTCTTCTCCACGTCCCTGCCATCATCCTCAGGTCTGGGCAAGGACTCTGACCTCAGGGAACCTTCCCAAAATGGTACTCACTCCTACCCATTCCATCCCCCATCCACCTGGATCTGCCGAGTTCTATTTTGTGCCTCTGAGTCTAGGTAGAGGTTTCTGAAATGTTGGTTGGGATGTTTGAGGTGGGGCCACTGAGACAGATGTGTAATTGCTACTTGGGGGCAGAAGAAAGTTCTGGAAATAGCTCAGCTGCCCACTAGACTTTGGGGAGATTTAGCTATCACCCTCCCAGCTGAAACACTAACTATGCATGAAAAATATTTTCCTCAAGAAAATGGCTTTTCTAGAGGCAAGAATTCAAGAAAACCCCTCTGGTACAGAATTTGAAGTCACAAAATCAGCAAAACACTGAAATTATGAATATGGAAAGTTGTTTATAATACTGAACTCTTATGGTAGAGTTTTCGTGAATCTCTGTAGCTAACAAAAGAATTGGGTAAACAAAGAAAATGTTGGTCCTTTCAAGAACAAAGGCTTTTAGCAATTGTGTTTGTGTTTTCAACAATAGCAAAGAATGAGCCATTTGCTGTAACATTTACAAGATTTTCTAACACAGGGGACCATGTTCCTACTGCTCCCACCATGTAACAGGTTACTGTGTGCCCTGAAAAGTAACAAAACTGCCTTTGTTTTTAAATGTTCTTCCCTCCCACTTTCCATTAACCCAAACTGTCACTTATTACAGACATATTTCTGAATCTAAAATCCTAAAGCCATCATAGTGGTAGAAAAAGTCAGAAAGCAGGGCTTCCCTGGTGGCTCAGTGCTAAAGAATCTGTCTGCCCTTCCAGGAGACACAGGTTTGATCCCTGGTCCAGGAAGATCCCACATGCAACAGAGCAACGTGCATCACTACTATTGAGTCTGTGCTCTAGAGCCAGGGAGCTGCAATTATTGAGCTCACATGCCATCACTACTGAAGCCCACACACCCTAGAGCCTGTGCTCCACAACAAGAGAAGCCACTGCAACGAGAAGCCCAAGCACCACTAGAGAGTATCCCCTGCTCACCCCAACCAGAGAAAATCCCTCACAGCAACAAAGACCCAGCACAGCCAAAAATAAATAAAATTGTAAAAAGTCAGAAAGCAGCAAAAAGTGGTGATAGAAGCAGCTAGGAAAGATCAGTGAGATCAGATGGATGTGGTCACAGTCTCAGCATCAGAGGACTCTCAGAGAACACTTAGCCTACCTTCCAGTCAGAGCTGGACTCCCCAGGACCACACCTCTCTGTATGCGGCCACATCAGCTTGAGGACTTCTGCTGATGCGCGGCCCACCACCTTCCCAGGAAGAGTGGTTTTCTGAGCCTTAGGCACTTTTTGCACCCATATCTGCCTGCCATTCACTCCCGTTGGTGGGCCCTGAGTTGGTCACTATAAACACAAAATAAATCTCTCCTCCCTTCTGCAGGACAGCTTTCAGATGTTTGGAAACATCTGTCCTAATTTTTTTTCCCCATCCAAACTAAACATTCTCTAAATCCTTAAATCATCCCTTATATGGGTCAGACCCTTAGATAGGGATCCTTATATAGGATCATGACTCTCAGACCCTAATCTATTCTTGTAGCTTTCTCTGGAATGACAGCAGTTTGTCCACGTCCCTCCTAAACTGTGGTTCCCAGAACTGAGCACAGCACAGGATCAGGTGGACAAGTACAGAGCCGCATCCTTGCTCTGAATGCCACGCTAGCTTTCTTTGGCACCTGTGCCAGCCTGCTAATTCATCTTACTCTCACAGCCAACCTCTCCTAGCCTCTAATGCGTGCTAATAATGACCACTGGTGCGGTGCTTCACAGATCACAAAGTCCTTTCAGAAACACGGTCTCTTTTGCTCTTCACTACAAGCCAGTGAAGTTGATTAAAGATGAAGAAACTAAGGTTTTTCCGAAGCCACACGGCCAGGCTCAAGTCAAATTCATGCTCCTCCAAACACACCCATGTTGTCTTTTCACTTGAACCTCAGTTCGTCGAACCTCTGTTAAGCCCAAGAAAGTCTCCCTGACATCATCTGTTAGTGTCTATTCAAAATCATCTTTTCTGTTCCATTTTGTCTTGTTAATTTCTTCCCACCTTCACCCTATCTCCATCTTTTGACTCCCATTTCTACTGCCCCTCAGCTTAAAAGGAGACGAAAGGCAGCAGAAAACGACAAAGTGCCAGAGAGAGCCTTTGGGAGGGAAGAGCTGGAAGAAAGCCTCTCAGAAGAATGGGCAATGTGAGCTGGCATATGTGTTTTCCACAGGGGGCTTGGGGGAATGTGTTCCACGTCCCATTCACCTTGGCTGATTCTGATACCAAGGCAAGCCACCCAGCCTATCAGAGTCTCACTTTGAGGGGTGGGCATCTCAGTGAGACTAGTCCATTTCCAAGACTGTTCTCAGTTCTGTGAATCTAATAGGTAGAAAAGTTGTGTCTGACTCTTTGCAACCCCATGGACTATAGCCCACCAGGCTCCTCTGTCCATGGGATTTCCCAGGCAAGAATACTAGAGTGGGTTGCCATTTCCTTCTCCAGGGGATCTTCCTGACCCAGGAATTGAACCCAAGTCTCCTGTTTGGCAGGTGAAGCCCAAGTTGAAAAGACTTTATTGTTAATTCAACAGTTCTTTTATTTCAACTCAGTGAAGATATTGAACATCAGATATTGCACATGAATTTCTTTTGCTAAAATAAAGAAAAGCAAATATGGCTAGGGGTTATGGCAATAAGCAATGTTTATTTCACCTGATTTCCAGGCCAGGGTTTTGTAGGGGGAGGAGGAAGAAAGGATTACAACACCTACCTCTCAAGAAGTAGGACCCCAAGACTAAGGAATCCTCAAGGAGGCTAAACAAGAGGCTCTGCAATGGTCACCTGACACCCTCTTCACAGGGGACTGAGGGCCCCACAAAGAACAACCCTTCCACTGTGACCACTTAGATGATGTGGGAAAGGAAACCCTTACTAGTTAAGCAACTCTTGTGTGCCTTCCTGGGGCAGGCACGTGATAAATATTCCTAGATTGTTGCCTTAAGATAGGAAACATCATCCCATGTCTTCATTCTTCCAGAGTAGAGCTGTTCAATAGAATTATAATGTAAGCCACATATGTAAGTTTAAATTTCCTAGTAGGCACACAAAAGGAGTAAAAAGGAACAGGTGAAATTAACTTTAATCAAATATTTAAGTCAGCATATTTCAAATGCTATAATTTCAACCTGTACTCATATAAAACTGAGCTACTTAACATTATTTTTTCATGCTAAGTCTTCAAAAGCCAATATTTAATTTACATCAACAACTAGCCTGGGCTCAGTGGCTACCATAGCAGACAGAGAAGCTCCCATAGTATCTGGTGCTTCCCCATCACAGCACTTCTCAAACTACACCGCAACTCCCTGCTTCATGGTCTGCACGATCCACCAGACTGGAGTTCTGGGAGGCCAAGGACGGTGCAGTTCACTGATACGTTCCCAGCTCAGTGCTCGGCATGAATAAAATAGGTCCTTGATGAATATTGGCCAAGAAAGCAAGGAAGAGAGGAATTCAAGCTGTCATACCCAGTCAGTACAGGGAAGAGTTTGGGTTTGAAACTACGTCCATCTGACGATAAAATATACCATCCCCTCACTATATCATGCTACCTCCTAAACTTCAGGAAGTGTTATGAAAACAGCATGGTCTTTAATGCCAAACAGAATTGCATTCAAGCTTCAGCGAGGAGACCAGTAATGGGGAACTCACTACAGAGGTTATCAGAGCAATTTTGTGTTATACCCTACTTCTCTTAGCCCTAATTTCCTTACCTGCTAAATAAGATGATAATATTTACCTCTCAGAAAACTGTGAAGAGGACATGTATCTTGCAAACATTAGACTTTCTATCAATGTTAGTTTCTTTTCCTTGTCTGATTAAACAGAAATAAAACATTCTTATCTGGCCAAGGTTTAATCACGCAGCAGCTTTGACCCTATCTAGAGAGGGGAAAGTAATGAAAAGCAAACCAAAATTTGAGAAAGGGAGCCAGCTCCTACCATCTGCCTCCTTGTTTGTTCTTTAAAGAGCGCCACAAAATGCAGATCCAGCCAGGGCAGCCCTGACTTGTGAGAATGCTGGAGAGCCCCATGTTCTGCTGGCAAGTAGCTTACACACAGCATGTCCTTCCGACCTTCGCCTCAGGAACTCTAGCATTTGCCCAGTGGAATCCACCTTCACCACCCTGAGACCTCAGGAGGCTGGAAACTAAGAAACACATGTGATACAGCAGCACAGGTAGAGAAGGGGGCCCAGTCAACTCCGAGAGAGTCGGTCAGGAGGCCTGACTTCTTGCTGGGTCTGACCCTCAGGGAAAGAAAAAGCTCCTTTTACGCAAGGTCCTGGCAGGAACCTAGGAAGAGGGACAGCTGGTGAATGCCAAACGGCCTTTGTCTTGATCAGAAAACACTTACCAAAGTTAAACACTCCATCCTAGCTTAGCTCCTACCACCCACCCTCCCCTTGTATGTGCCCCCTGCCCCATCCACCCAGATTTGTCCTACCCGCATGCCTTTCTGGCACAGCTCGCTGCCTGCTGGGCCCCCTCCTCCCATCTGCACTTGCCTGTAGGCCTTCGCCCTCCCAATCCTACAACCACCCTCCACAGGGAACACCGTGTGCGTGTGTGCGCACACATACACACACACACACACACACACACACACACCCCATCTTTTTTCTACCCATCCTCCTTTGCCTAAGTCTTCCCTACCTCATTTCCACCACCACCATGATCAATACACACACACTCACTGTGCCGCTATCACACACACACCACCTCCACTACCACACTCACACCCACATTTACCCCCACCACTTAATATGTTTACTCCTGTTAACATGCACACACTCAAGGTTGCAAAGAGTCGGACCCGACTGAGCAACTGAACAATACCCCACACATAGAGGCACATACACATCACAACTGACTGTACCACACACCTTCTGCTAGTCCCCCCACCCTTACACACACACACACAGAATAACGACCCACTTCGGAATGTTTGATCTCCCCAGTTCTGAAGACTTAAGAGTCATTCATACTCAAACACCTCTTATCTCCCCTACTTGACTATGAACCCTTGAGGACAGGATCTGTTTCTCTGTTTATTTCTGTAACCTGCACAGTACTTGGTTCATGGCTGAGACTCAGTGATTATTTCTGAATGAATCAGTGAATCAATGTGGGTCTCTCCGGCCTAAGTGAGCAGATAGGGGGGAACCACCGTGTAGGCCCTGGGGGCCAGGGGTTCTGTTTTTGGTGGCCGGTCCTGCCTGATCCTGTTCTGCTGCCTCAGTTTCATTCCAAAGGAAATATTTGCTCTGGGAACACATAAAATGTGAATATGTTCTAATCTGTTGCAAAGATACACAGAGCCTTCAGTCTGACACTTAGCTTTCTGAGGGCACTTCAAAGAACTGTGAAAATAAAATGTCCAGGCAGGGAGCAGGAAAAGTGTAACTCTTTCCTCCCCAGAGAGAAGACAAGATGAAGCCAGGGTGATCAACTCCCCTTGGAACAGCTCTCAATGAAACCTCTGGGGGAGGGGGGGTATCGGCATCCTAGATGTGACCAGTGATCAAGATTTTCTTTTCTATCATTCTACAGATTCAGAAGAGCCTGTGATCTGAAACCACACCAACATGCTCACACCAGAAACCTCTACTTGATGTCCCTGGTGAGCTAATGGAGAAATCTACCTCCCAGGAATGTGTGGGAGTTAACCCAAACTCTCTCCAGCTCTCCGTCTGCTGGAACTATCCTTCTGCCCACCCAAGCATCACATGCCCTGTGTCTGTGTACCTATATTTTAGCGAAGATGCAGCACAGTTGGAAACATCAGAAAAATAAAAAATTCCTCCTGGCAGAAAATTCGAAAGAGATCTTTGTAGTTTGTTTGTTTCCTACTAAGGAATTCTTAGAAGTTCAGAAGCTTCCATAATAAGCTGTCATAGGATACAGTTGTTTCCGAATATGGCCTCAGGTTTGATTGCAGGGTTTTAAAGTGTCTGACCGAGGAATGCAATGTTTCAGCGTTCTCTTAGCCAGCCCTGTCCCTATTATAGGCGGGGAGGTGGGGGTGGGGAAGCACAGTGTTGAACCATCAGTTATGGAAACCTAGTGTGTGCAAATTAAACCATTTATTAAACACCTGAAGAGAGATCATTTAAGATCCCTGCAGTGGACTCTGAAAATATAACCCAGGATGCCCCCTTCACTTCCATGTCTTGTAAGTGTGAATCTTCTCGATTGGGCTATCCTGGGGACAGGCATATCTACTTAGAATTCTGGGCTGATCACACCTCAGCCACTCCTTAGGGCACAACTCAGCCACCATTTCCTTCCCCTTACTGGGTGTTCAAATCCTCTCAACAAACTGCAGGTGAGCCTTAATGGTGTCCTCATCCACCTCATTTTGTAAGTGGGGAATCTGAGGTTCAGAGAGGCCAAGCAACTTGTCTGAGATAGCCCAGCTCAAGTCAGAAGTCCAATTTGCTGACTTTAAAGCTCCTTCCCAGGGGACCACTTCACCAAGGGAGCCAGTCTGCACAAAAGCCAAGGTCTGCCTATGCCTACCAGTTGTTTTTCAAAGCAACTGTTATTCTCTACTCATTAAATTCTCTATCTTTTAATATCTGTAATGCAATTTAAAAGTTACACAATAATAACCTGATCAATTCAAACCGAATTTCAAAAATTCAGACTTTTTGAAAATCTCTATATTTCTTTTGAAAACGGTCTTTTACATTCCCCCATTACAAAGTGATGTGTTGACAACACCCCAGTGCTCTGAGTCTTTTGCCTCTCCCAGGAGCCAGATGGATGCCTCTGACGCAGTCCTCCCTCTGCCTGACAGCTGTCATTCACAATGAAAGGGAGCCTTTGACCCTCATCTGAAATAAGCAACCAAATCTAGCCAGATCTCCAACAGTCATATCTACACTAATGCACACACACACACTGTTCATGGTAGTGCTGTATTTAACTTCAAAAAACTGGAAACAGCCTAATATCCAACAGTAGGGAATTAAGTAAATGTTATAGCCGTAAAAAGGTATACTAGACAAACCTTAAAAATGGAATTCATGGAGAGTGTTTAATACTCTGGGGGACATGTCTATGATCTAATGCTAGGCAAATGAAAAGTTATGTTTAAAAAATATCTCTAATATACAAAACAGACCTCCCCCCCCAAAAAAAAGACAGGGAAGAAATATGTTTAAATGTCAACAGTATTCATTTATAGAATTATGGGTGCCTGTTCATTTTTGGTTTTTGTATTTTCCTAATTGTACACTATTGGAGAGGGAAATGGCAACCCACTCCACTGTTCTTGCCTGGAGAATCCCATGGACAGGGGAGCCTGGAGGGCTATAGTCTATGGGTCATGACGAGTCAGACATGACTGAAGTGACTTAGCACGCACGCATGCAATTGCACACTATGCATATATAATGATTTTATAATCTGAAATGTTTTAAAAATTTTAAGAAGTCTGATTTTAAAAATTAAAAACTTGGGGGAAACTGCAAAAATGTATTGAATATCTGAAAATTCAGATTGGAATTAGGCCATAAATTTTAAAAAATTTTTGAGTATCACGATAGATATGAATGCTTGCCTGTTAAAAAGAACAACTTCTACTTCCGATCCTACTCCCTTACAAGTAATAATGTACCAAGTCTTTTAAAATAACAAATGTAACAACATGCAGTTTTCTGTTACTTGTCAACCATGGTCTTGGGTAGAAAATAGTTTGAACTGACCTCTACCATTCATGGTCAAGCCTGATGAAGGGCCCCTGGAAGAAATCCCTGGTGTGTGGGGGGTGGAAAGGAGGCAGGGGGCAAGTAAGCAAGCGCCTCCTCCCCAGCCTGGTGTGAGCTTAGTCACTTAGTCACTGAAAGAATTTAGACCGGTTCTCCCTCCTCTCTGCCAACCAGCAGAGGCAGAAAGCAGCAGCAGCAGCAGGACATGCTGGGTTGACACCAATCATTCCAAGGCTCTCGGAACACTAGCAGCCCATAGACAGCCTTCCCCATCCTGCCTGTGGACTCCGTCCTGTTTATTTGCACTTCGGGGTGATCTGACCTAGGATGAGAAGGCACCTAACAGATGCTTTGCTGACCTTATCTTTTCATCTGGAAGCCCCACAGTTTTTCTCTTACCTCTCTGCTCTGAGGCACTTCAAGCCATCCTTCACCCATTTTGATTGATCTTCTGCAGCTCTTTCCACTTGTCCCTCCCTTACTCCAGAACTTCCCTTGGTTCCCTCTTGCTCAAGGAATCAGATCCAGACTCCTCAGATCTCCAAGACACAATCCCTACCCAACCCTCTCCAAAGTCATCTTCCTTTGACCTCCACCTCCCCCACCTACCCTACCACCCACCCCAGCATCCAGCCCAGCCCTTCCATCTGGCAGGCTGCACATCAGTGGCCATCCAAAGTCCCATCCAGCGGAAAGAAATGTTCCTTTACTAAAATAGAATAATGGAGTCTTGTCCAAACTGTGCTCAAAGATACAATTTTCCCCAATGTTAAGTTTTCTCCCATCAACTTCTGTTAAACCTTTGGCACCAGCAGCTCTGCCTAGCGCTAGTGAGAGCCTACAGATGGCAAAATGAAAAAACAAGTCCCTGGTGAAAATTCACGGAAAAGCCTCAGGAACAGCCCCTCACGTGTCTTTAACAGCTTGTTTATTTCACAGACATGTGCTCATGCCTGTGGTTTTATATGTACACGTAAAATAAATTTCCATTTTCTGCTAATAAAATTGTCATTGGTTCATGTGGCAGAATTATGTATCACATACTTTTGTGATGGTCTTTTTTTTTTTCAATCTTCATGGTCTGCTAAGAAAATTATGTTTGCTGTGAGCCAGGACACTGGGTGACTTTACAAACTACTGCTTCAAACACACGATGTCCCTTTTCCAACATATCACACACAAACACATTTGTGCCTTTGTCATGCTATGATCTTTGAACCCCTTTGCATTCTGCAAGGTCCCGTTCAAACAGCACAGCCTTCGTGAAGGCTTTCTGCCCTGTCCTAAGATCCAACAGAACTCCTTTAGTTCCTCTAGAAATCTATGAAGAAGAAACACTAGACATCAGAGAAAAGTAGTTAAGAAAACACTAAGTGAAATCTGCAAAAGAGGAAATAATACACTGAGAAGTAAAATGTTGGGAACTCTTTAATTTATTGAGGTCGTTGGGTAGGGGGGCAGATACTAAAAGCATCAGTAATGGTCACAAAAGGTTAGCACGTAGTGCCTGCATTCATACAGAGAAGAGGGGAGGGAGAAGATGTAGTACGTTTTCACTCTATGCCAGACATTGTTAGGTGCTTTTTGAAAATTTATCTCTCCTCAGAAATCTTAAGGTTTGCATGATCCTCTCTATTCTACAAATGATAGGACTGTGTCTCAGCAAGGTTGAGGTTTCTCAAAGTCACCCACTTAGCAAGTGGCAGAGCCATGAGGGACACCCAGGTCCACTACCCAGACCTACTAGGCACTGGATATTCACTCATGCTCTCACTGAACAATCCGACAGCTCTGTGAGTCAGGAGTTGTGATTCCTGTTTTTCCAAGGAGACTAGAGTACAGAGAATTGAAATAGTCTGATGACAGTCACGTAGTTATGATGGTGACCAGGGTTCTTGGCCTTTCCTAATCAACAGAAATTAACTAGTGGTCAGACACGGAAAAGAAAATGGCAACCCACTCCAGTATGTTTGCCTGGGGAATCCCATGGACAGAATCACTGGTGGGCTACAGTCCATGGGGTTCCAAAGAGTCGGACACAACTGAGCAACTAATATTACTACTACTAGAGGTCAGACAAGAAATTCAGACAAGGCTTGACTGGGACTCCTGCTGCAGCAGAGGAGGAGCAAAAACAAGTAGCAGGTTCCCTTGCTCGCTCCCTAACAGGGGCAAGCTGTTTCCTTACATGGGGTGAGGGTAGGGGTGGATTCAGGGGTCAGGCCAGAGGTGTGGCCTGGGTGTCTTGCCCACCCCTTTGGTGACACTGAGTGCAGGGGGCATGCACAGCGCTCTGCTTTTTTGCTCCTGTTTTTGCTCCCAGCTCTTCAGAAGTGGCAGGTTGGGGGGGGTGGGCTGGTCTTTGTATCTTGCTGTCCAAAATTTGCCCCAACCGCACATGCATGCAATTATGTTTAGTCCCTATCGTTTCCTTGTATGTTGTCGCTGTAGAAGATATTTGTCCAAGTGCAAGCATGGCAGCTAAACATCCCAGGTCCCAGCCCGTGTCAGTTAGCAGTGATGGAGGTGAGCTGGCAAATGGGCATTTAACTTCATGTCCACCCTTGATTCACCAGGCAGAGTACAGGTATAACTTAGTAACTGCAAGCGAAGGCAATGAATCTGGGAGGCAGGGGGAGGTAATTTAACCCACTGAAAATCTTTGAATAAATCAAAAACTGCTTCCAGACAGGAGTCTATAGAGCTATTACCATATGGATTACCTCGTTACCATTTACATTTGCAAGGTGTACACACAGTTGTAAATTAATGCTGCCCGCATTCCAGTCAGGATGCGTGGGTTAGAAAGGGTAAAACATGGATTCCGTAAGAAGAAATTACGTCTTGTCTTTGAAGGAAATTTAACATACGGGGACGAAGAGGAAAACCATATTTAGTTTTGATATTCTGCTGTGGCTGAGACTACCCTGTCGGGACAGGCCCTGAGGTCAGTTTCCAGTTCAAGATGAATATACCTAGGTGGGAAGGTCCAGATGAAACCCAGATAAATATCCAAAGCAATTAGGTTATGGAGAAAGGAGCAAGGAGAGTGGGGAAAGATTTCAAAGGCAGTTCAAGTCAAAGGATACATGAAATCCTCCCAACCAGGATGCTACCTGGTAAAGGCAATTCCTCAGTGGTCAGGCTGAAATGTTCGTCATTCTTGGCTGCCTAAAGAAGACAGACAAGGTGCCCTAGGGGTTTATCCCAGGAAGCTGGCCACACTGAGGCCTGAGGAGAAAAGGAATGTGGTTCTTCCAAGCTGTTCAAGATTGCCCGCCCAGTGGGCAAAGAGGCGCCTGTCAGGGAGCATCTGGGTTGAATAAGTTGATAAGGATGTCGATTCCCCTCCTTCTAAACAGGGTCTGGACTTCCAAAATACAAATGGGAGATTGGGGCATTCAGGAACATGATTTGCTCTGGGTTGCTAAGGGCCAAGATAAGGCTCCCACCACGCTCCATGCCACCCCAGATCTGGATAAAAGGAAACGCAGTGTCCCAGGGCCCAGGTGCTGCTGCTAAGAAAATGCAGCACCTCCCTCAGCCCACACCCTGAGCTGTCACAGAGCCCAGGTTATCCACTCCTCGTTCCTTGCCACCTAGTGGGCAGGTTGAAGCTGGCCACGCATGAAACAAATCCATGGAGAGAGGGTAACTCAGGCACCCCCTTTCTTGAGCACAGGGTTTTGCTCTGCAGTAGAGGTGGCTCAGTGGTAAAGAATCCAACCGCCAGCACTATTTACAATAGCTAGAACATGGAAGAAACCTCGTTGTCCATCACAGATGAATGGATAAAGAAGTTGTGGTACATATACACAACAGAGCATTACTCAGCCATAAAAAGGAACACATTCGAGTCAGTTTTAATGAGGTGGATGAACCTAGAGCCTATTATACCGAGTGAAGTAAGTCAGAAAGAGAAAAACAAATATCATATACTAACACATATATACAGAATATATGAAAGATGGTACCAAAGAATGTATTTGCAGGGCAGCAATGGAGAAAGACATAGAGAACAGACTTATGAACATGGGGAGAGGGGTAGAGAGTGTGAGATGTATGGAAAAAGTAACATGGAAACTTACATTACCATATATATAAAAGAGATAGCCAACAGGAATTTGTTGTATGTCTCAGGAAACTCAAACAGGGGCTCTATGTCAACCTACAGATGTGGAATATGGGAGGGAGATTCAAGAGGGGGGGGATATATGTATACCTGTGGCTGATTCATGTTGAGGTTTGACAGAAAACAATGAAATTCTGTAAAGCAATTATCCTTAATTAAAAAATTAATTAATTAAAAAAAGAATCCACCTGCCAATGCAGGAGCTGCAGTTTCAATTCCTGAGTTGGGAAGATCCCCTGGAGAAGGAAATGGCAACCCATTTGCCTAGAATATCGTATGGACAGAGGAGTGTGGCAGGCTACAGTCCATGGGGTCACAAAGAGTTGGACATGACTGAGCACACTTACACAAGAAGTCACTCGCACCTTCACATATTCATTCATTTTTAGTGACCTCCTGCTAAGTCGCAGGTGCTGTGTTCCGGGCTGGGTAATTCACAAGCATCCAGGAGGGTCCCTATTAGAGGAATTTTTCTCTTGGGCAACACAGCCACACAGACAATGTGATTGATACACGCTCTCATGGAGGACAACACAGGAGAAGTCGTCTGTGTGCCTTTTGGTTGATATCTGAAAGCACCTATGTGTATCCTGTGATTTCAAAATGTGAATGATCCCCCTTTAATGACTATATAGGACTCCTGATGCCCTGTCCCCAAGTACCCATTCTAGCTCCCCTCTCGGTCACATCTCCTCCCGGATCGACCATCTACAGTTTAGCTGCACCCTCCAAAGACCACCAGGCCTCCATGTATGTGCACTGTTCTCTCTGCCTGAAAGGCTCTTCCCTCCTGGCTCTGCCCAGCAAAGTTCTAGTAATTAATCACACAAGGGTTGGCCAAATGTCAAGCCTCTCTGGTTCTTCCTTGACCCTAACAGGAAGTACTCACTGCTCCTTCGGTTGTACTCCCAGAATCCATTTACAGGCCTCAGTTACGACACCTGTAAACATTGTATAATAGCTATTTGTTCCTGTGCTTTTCACCCCCCTCCCACCAGACTGGGAGCTCTTCTCAGCAGACAAGCCCCACGCGAAGGACACCGGTCAGTCAATAAATGTTTATGGACGTGAAAATGAAGTTTACGGCTGGGTAAACTCCCGTGTGTCTTACCTTAATAAGGTAAGGGCCTATTAAAAGTGATAGCCCAGCCTTGTCTAACAGATGGGAAGTGCCGTTCACCTTCCATGGCCAAACACTCTGACCTACTTATTGCTGAGCCTCCATAGTGCTGGGGTCGGGGGGAGGGAGCAGGGGGGTGGGAAAGGGCAGGGGGCAGAAATACAGGGTGGTAAAGTCCAACTTGTGTTTTTTAAAGGCTAAAATGCATATACTTAGGTAGGACTGTCTAGGCAATAGAGCATATCTAGAAAGTGTTACTAGTGTAGGATTTTGGAGGAATACAGGCTAGATGATGTGGGGAGTTTTCCATTCTGTACCTTTCTGTGATGTTGAGATTTGTCATGAGCCTCTGTCACTTTTCAAACAAATAAGACATGAAAATGAATCCTGTGACTATATCTTAAGTGAACAATGAAAATTAGGTGGCTGTTTACCAAAGAACATACACTAGAGTCTCACTGGAGTGTTCATGGGCTTCCCTGGTGGCTCAGATGGTTAAAAAAAAAAAACAAAAAACAAAAAAAACCCTGCCTGCAATGCAGGAGACCTGGGTTTGATCCCTGGATTGGAAAGATCCCCTGGAGAAGAGAATGGCAACCCACTCCAGTATTCTTGCCTGGAGAATTCCACAGATAGAAAATTCCACAGGCTACACATTCCATGGGGTTGCAAAGAGTTGGATACAGCTGAGTGACTAACACACAAAGTGTTCACAGCAACGTCATTAATAGCAAAAAAAAAAAAAAAAAAACTAAACCCTGGAAACCACTCCAGTGTCCATTAACACTTAAATGGAAAAAATCAGTTATAATGTATTCATACAATGGAATACTATACAGCAAAGAGAATGGACAGAGCACAAGTAAACACCACTAAATGGATGACTTTTCCAAACATAATGTTGGAGAAAAGAAGCCAGATACAAAAGAGTATGTACTGTAGGATTCCACTTACAGAATGTACAAAACCAGGCAAAATTGATCTGTGATGCAAGAAGCCAGGACTGTAGCGACCCTTGCCGGGGGCGGGGTTAAGTTAGTGACTAGAAGGGGGATTGAAGGGGTCTTTTGGGAGGGGTGAGATGAAATGTTTTGTAATCTGGCTGCTAGATGCACAGAAGTGTTTGCTTTGTGAAAATTCATGAAGTTCCACACTTATGATCTGTGTACTTTCCTATATGTACATTATACTTCAGTAAAAAGTAAACAAACAGATGGAACAGGCCACAAATGAGATGCCTGAGCATTCTATTACCTCAGGCTGACAGTCCCCCTTGAGAGTCAGATGCTGAACTTCTAGCTTCCTAGATGTCCAGTTGATGGCATAGCAGTGGGAAATGGGATCCAAACTGTGGTTCCCTAATGGCTTTATGAGCACCTGGGCACCACGCAAGGGAAAGCCTGAGTGCAGAGCACCTGAGTACCTCCAAGACACAGAGCAGCCCGAGTTTCCTGGAAGGAGATGCTGTTCTCATACTTCGCCTTTCTAACCAAGTAGTTTGGCTTTTTAAGGGCTTCCCAGGCTGCACTAGTGGTAAACAACCCGCCTGCCAGTGCAGGAGACTTAAGAGACACGGGTTCAATCCCTGGGTCGGGAAGAGAAGACCCAAGTGACTTAGCATGAATACACAGGTTTTTTGATGGGCAAAAAGGGAGAGGAGCAGGAGTCAGGAGAGGTTTTCAAGTGGACTCTGGTTTAAATGGAAGCTGTCTTACATCCCAGAGGTTAGGTGTCAGAGACAGACTATTAGTAAGAATCGAGATGGGGAAACATTAGCAGAGGCCATCTGTTAGTTGTGCAGTCGCTAAATCGTGCCTGAATCTTTTACAAATCCAGAGCCCATGGACTCTAGCCTGCCAGGTTCCTATGTCCATTGGATTTCCCAGGCAAGAACACTGGAGTGGGTTTCCATTTTTCTTTTCCAGGGGATCTTCCCGACCCAGGGATTGAACCCATGTCTCCTACACTGCAGGAGGAGTCTTTACCACTGAGCCACCTGGGAAGCCCCAGAGGCCATCTCCGTGTTTTTAAACACTCTTGTTTGGTTTCAGGTGACAACAGGCAAGAAGACTGCTGGATGCCCGATTTGAAGCCTTGGGATGGAATCCACACTGGGGGAGTATTTCACCTGCGCGCTCTGTTACCAGTCAGGCACAGTTGATCTCTTTGTCCAACTCAAAATAAATACTCCCCCCACCACCACCAAAGGCCTGACAGAGCCAGGGCAGGCACTCACAAAACAAGCCAAGAGCCGAAAAAACCACCCTCCTCACCAGCTGCTCAGCCAGCACGGCCGGAGCAGACTTCAGAGCCTAAAGTCTGAGCCCATCCGAGCAAGGGTTAACCTTTGGCCAAAGAAAACTCTCCATTAAGGGCGCAAAAAGAAGCAAAAGGCGGACTCCAAAAGGTCAAAATAGTTTTTGTCAAGTCTACACATTCAAGTTCATTCACTTCCTCATTGGAGGGGGCCCTTTTGCTCTCACTCAGAACACACGGACGCAGTTTCAAACTCCCTTGGGTTGCGAGTTTCCAAGGTCATGGTCCATCTGAGGCTGAAAATCCTGGAAAATATGAGGAGTTGCTGGAAAAGCATGTTCTTAATGTACTGACTTAAAGTTCTGATTGACAACCTATCATGGAAAAAGAGCAGGAAGACTCTAAAGATCAGACACGGGATTCCCCAGAAGCCCATCAACCTGAAGCTGCTTCACACAGGAACCCTTCACAGGCCTCAGAGGTACAGTAGGATGCTGACAGGTGACTGGCAGCTGTGTCCTTCATGGCTAGACCCAAGGGCCCAGGAGTCTCGGGAGTGACTGCAGGGCCCCCAGAGTGCAGTAAAGATCCTGCCGCTGGGCTGGACTCTTTTCTGAAGGCAACGGGAAGCCACAGGAAAGCTTCCAAAGATTTACACCCACTGTTTTGAGAAGGTTTGAGGCTTAAGGAAGAAATTCCCCAGTCATCAGGAAATCTAAATATGACATGGGCCCCCAGGTTTTCTTGATAGTGGATGTTTTATAAAGTTCAAGAATTGACAGTTGGGAGAAGGAAGTAGGAGAGAGGGTGTCCTCAAGCTCAGAAAATGAGCCAGGAGAGGAACGAGGTGCCACTAGGCCATGGGTGACAGGGTCAACCTGTTAGATCAGAGGCCCTGCTTGCTCCTAAGTGTGAAGACTCAGACATCAGCTTTTAACTTCTCACTTTGTTTTCACATCTGCAAACTGGGTATGATCACCACCTTGAAGGAGGAATGGGAGCACTAAGTGACCACATATGTGAAGTGTCTTCACACAGAGCCTGGCATCTGGGGCATCCTTAGTATAGGGAATTTCCAGTCTTTCTTCTGTGACTGAAAAGACAAATTCTAGCTGGCCTGGAATAACAACGCAGAAATCTGCCTTGGATTGCTGGAGCATGTTCCTAAGGAAGCAGAGCAACTCTCGTGGGAGAGGGCAGGAAGCAGCCAGAGCCCCAAAGGCAAGATGAGGAAAACTGACAGAGTGGGAGATGGCTGGAGTGAAGACCATGTGGTAAAGTGGCTCCTAGCAAGGGCTGCTCACGATCTGAACTGGGCTCCTGACTCCAACTCTTCCTGGCTGTGTGATCTTCAGCAAGTTACCTCTCTGTGCCTCAGTTTTGTCATGCATGAAATAAGGACAATAATGGTTATCTACATCACAAAGTTGTTAGGGGCTTAGTATGGGCAAAGCCTCTAAATGGCCTGGCACAGAAAAGAGATATTCTGTGTCAGCTATTGTCACTAAGCATACGTGCCTTCCCTGGAGCTGAGATGGCCCAGGAGAATGGTTACTGGCTGGGCTCCAGAGGGGGACCAGTGGGTACCCTCTCCCTCTAAAGACGTGCTAGCCACATATCAATTTATGTAGCTTCCCTGTACCTAACCTTCCTCCTTTGTGAAAAGTGGAGGTGATAATAATAGTACCTCCCTCAGAAGGTTGTTGTTGGGACTAAATGTGCTAATACATGTGAAGTGTTTAGAAAAGTGTCTGGCTCATATGAAGCATTCAGTAAATGTCAGCTATTATTATTCCCTGACTACAAAGAACCCTGAAGACAATATGGCACCTAGCTGTTTAAAGAGACATTAAAAATCTAAAAGATTTTCTTTTCTTGCCTCAGTTTTTAGGGTATTTATATCTGAATTCTACAGAGGAAGGTGTGCCAGCCAGATAGAATTTTTTATGCCATGAGGACAAGAAACACATTGCTGTACCTTTCTGATGTAGTCCTCAAGTTCCTTCAACCATACTGTACAAAAATGGAAAAGGACTCCCCACAACCCACGGTCATGTAGCCCACACCATCACCTTCAGACAGGGTTACACTCCTCACAGCATTTTTTTTTTAAGATTCTTTTTTTTTTTTTTTTAATGTGGACCATTTTTACAGTCTTTATCGAATGTGTTGTAATATTGTTTCTGTTTTATGCTTTGGTTTTTTGGCCACAAGGCACGTGAGATCTTAGTTCCCCCACCAGAGAGCACACCCGTACCCCTTGCACTGGAAGGTGATTCTTAACCACTGGACCACCAGGGAAGTCCTTGGACAGTATTTCCAAGAGAGGAAAGGGAGGCGTTGTCCCCTGTGAGGGGCGAGGATCACCACACTGCCACATTTCCCACTGCCATTTTGGTGATCAGCTCAAGGCAGGGTTACCTGCCTTATACTTAAACATGCTTTGGGGGTTTTAGAGGAAGACTTTAAAACCAGTCCTCTAACGGGAAACAGAAGCTTTCAGGCTGGGGGCAAGGGACTCGTTTTTCTATCCTTCCATGTTGTTTCTCTGAAGACACACTGCAAATTGAAGAACAAGGGGCTAGTTATCCTACTGTGACTGAGTTTTGCTGGTGCCAGAGAACAAAGGCTAGATTGACAGGAGATGGATGTTTCTGTGTGCTGGTCTTTTTCTGTTATCTTTCCCAGTCCTGTTTCTCTCCTGAAGTGAGAGAATGGTACATCAGAACACAGGCTAGAAAAATCCTCCAATGTAAGTGATGTTCTTAGGAGGACACACTCGGTGTACTAAACAAATAACTTCAAAATATTGACCCGTATTAACTCTTTCAAAGGGCTTCCCAGGTGGCACAGTGTTGAAGAATCCACCTGCAAATGCAGGAGACGCCAAGAGACACAGTTTCTATCCCTGGGTCTGGAAGATCCCCTGGAGTAGGAAATGGCAACCTACTCCAGTGTTCTTCCCTGGGAAATCTCATGGACAGAGAAAACTGGTGGGCTACAGTCCATAGAGTCAGACACGTCTGAGAGTGCACACAACACAACTCTTCTTAAAGCAAAGTTCATTCAAGCAGATGGGGGTGGGATGGGGATGGGAGCTGAGGAGGTAAATCATGAAGAAGGAGAAGCAGGAGAAAGAGGTGAAGACAAGAGGCATGATAAACAACTTATCAGTAAGGAACCAACTCTGAGCCCAGGAGTCAGTCAGGCAAGTTCATCATGAGTTATACCCTCACATTTCATGGCAGAGCCAAGATGCCTGAGCCCAGGGCCTGATCCCCATCTAACAGAAGCTCCTAATCCTCAGAGTCATATTCTTAGATCTGGAGCAATCCTCTAAGTTCATCTAGCCCACCCAGTGTCATAGTCCCTCTGCATTGAATCTTTCTGCCCTAATGCCTCTTGTGACAGGAGACTCATTACTAGCAGCAGTATTCCTTTTGGAACCACTGCACACATTCCAAAGTCCTTCCTAACCCTATACTGAGTTAAAAATCTGACTCCTTATGACTTCAACCAGTTCTGCCCCCTACAATTTGGGGTTCAAATTATATTTCCTGGTGGTTTTCTAAGCAGAGACACATGCTATGTCTGCCACACATGGGGTCTGAAGCCTACTTGCCTTAGTGCTATCCAGGTTCACAAACCTACAAGATGTGCAACTATTGGCAGATGAGTTAATCTGTGCCTTTGTTTGTTGTCTATTGTTAACATCTGTACTTTATAGAGACCACTTCAATTCTATTCTTATGAGGATTAAATGAGAGAATCTGTACAGAATTGAACATGGCATGAACAGGTTTTACATTAGGTAAACTCAAGTCGTTGAATGGTATAAGAGATGGTGGGCTCCTCCAAAACAAGGACTGGATCTTACTCATTGCTAACATTTTTGCTGCACACAGGGTTTGGCTGAGTATTGGGTACAAAATAAATGTTTACTGAATGACTAATTAGTTGGCAAGAGCTCTGCTCTGGTTCAAATCCCTTCATGATCTTCTGTTGATGACAATCTTCTCCTAAAAATCCATCCTCCAACTCCTTCCCTGCCTCCAATCTAGCTGCTGTTACCACTTGGGCTTCCCAGATGGTACAGTGGTAAAGAATCCGCCTGCCAAAGCAGGAGACTCAGATCCCCTGAAGGAGGAAATGGCAACCCACTCCAGTATTTCTGCCAGGATGGGCTACAGTCCATGGGGGTCACAAAGAGTTGGACATGACTAAGCAACCATGCATCATTACCACTTAAACACCCAGCTTTTCTTCCCAAGGTGGGGTGGAGAACCTTGGCTTGAGGCAAAGGTCATCCAAGTTACACTTTAGGCTTCAAGTCCAACCCCATGGAGGAATTCACTTTAGTGTCCTGTATAGTTTCCCTGTAGCCAGTGTGATTGATGTGCCAAGGCTTATATGGTAAAGGACATGTGGCCCCATGGGCTGCCGGCCTACCCAAAGGTTGGGGCCTGAAGACAGATTGAAGAGGAGTTCTGAGCTCTTCTGGAGAAACTAGATCAGAGGGCAACACAAGATGGGATGAAATGGAGCAGGAGGAGGGCAGACAAGTTGGGGAGGAGGACTGGAACCTGGAACTACCTGGGCCTTGAGTCTAGGGAGGGAGACAGCACTCAGCAACATATAGGGAGCACAACTGGTCTAGGGGTTTGCTCACTAAGGGAAAACTTCACTGCAGCTGGGGTGGGTAGCATATTGCTCTCCTAGGACACTAGATACCATGGAAGTGAAGTGAAGCGAAGTGAAGTGAAGTGAAAATCGCTCAGTGGTGTACAATTCTTTGCAACTCCATGGACTATACAGTCCATGGAATTCTCCAGGCCAGAATACTGGAGTGGGTAGCCTTTCTCTTCTCCAGGGGATCTTCCAACCCAGGGATTAAACTCAGGTCTTCCACATTGCAGGCAGATTCTTTACCAACTGAGTCACAAGGGAAGCCCAAGAATACTAGAGTGGGTAGCCTATCTCTTCTTCTCAACCCAGGACTCTTCCAGCAGATCTTCCTGACCCAGGAATCGAACCGGGGTCTCCTGCATTGCAAGTGGATTCTTTACGAACTGAGCTATTCGGGAAGCCCTAGGTATCATGGAACTGTTTGCCAAAAGTTCAGAGGACTTTCCCACCCACCCACTCATGCCCATCCCATTCTTTTGCAAAGGTTCATGCTTGTCAGCACTGGGTCTAGGAATTACAGGTTTCCTTTGGTGAATTCCAATCTTTCTTGGTTATAAATAACAGACCAAGGCTTCCTTAGTAGTTCGATGGTAAAGAATCTGCCTGCAATGCAGGAGACCCAGTTTTGGTCCCTGGATCAGGAAGATCCCCTGGAGGGAAGCATGGCAACCCACTCCAATGTTCTTACCTGGAGAATCCCATGGACAGCAGAGCCTGGCAGGCTACAGTTGTACCACAGGGCCTCAAAGAGTGGGTCAAGACTGAGTGACTAACAAGAACCCTAAGTGGAAGCAGAAAAGAAAGTGGGCAAATTTTGACTTAAAAAAAGTTTTTTTTTTTCTCTAAAATCCACACTCCAGTCTCCATGCTGGTAGGAGGCAGCCCCAGAGTTGGCCAGGGCCCCCTTTTATTAGGGGCTCTCTCTTGATATTTGGCTTCTTTCCTCTCCACCCCTGGCACACGGGGTGAATGGCAGGGCACACAAATGAGAACAGAAGAACTCCCTCACAAGCCCCAGGATCCTGGGAGAGTAGAGAGCCGCCCCACGGCCTTCACAGGAGGGGACAGAGGGGGCGGAGAGGGGAGAGGATTGCTTATTTGTTTCCTGGAACACTCTGTTAAGAATCTCAGCAATTGCAGTTAGTGCCCGGTCGTTTGGCAAGCAGAGTAGCTTCTCATCGTTCCCAGCTGCACGGGATCTAATTCGCAAATACACCATCTTGCATTCAACACTTAAATGGAAAACAGCAGCCCCAGGAGGGAGGCAGGCGATCTAACTCTGTAAGCCCCTTTCGGAAGGATTTATGTTTCTAGGTCGGCTGACTGACTGGTGTTGTCTCTGGAGAGGATTTCTTTGAGCGCCGACCCTCTCTCATCTCGGGTCCTAAAACCCACTCTGGCGGTTATAAACTGCAATTAAACGTGGGGAGAAACCGAGATTTGCTTGGGCCTTGGCCTGCCAGTATAAAATAGTAACTAAAATCTGTTTGAGAGCTCAGATTTTAAAAGGAAGATACTGCTTATTCTTCCCCCACTGGAAACCTAGTTAAAGGAAATTAAGGCCTCTCTTAAAGGTAACTAAGATTAGAGGGCTCGGTTTCCGTTTTCTGTGTTTCTGTGGGCCGAACGCCCAGGTCGGTCAGCGAGTTTCTTTCTGGGTGGAATGACGGATTCCTCTCGCCTGAATGCTAAAACGATAACTTCTCTTGGTTCTGCAGCTGCGAACGACTGGCGCCCAGTAGCCCTATCCTGGCGGGGGTGTTGCTGGGAGTGGGGGGTATGGGGGGAGAGAAGTAGGAGTGAATGGGAAAGGGGAAAGAGCCAAACCTCGATAAAAAGTTGAGAGAGCTGCGAGGAAGGAACGGCGGCTCCTCGAGGCTCTCTGCCCCTTTAAGTGCTTCACTGACTCAGCTAAGCTTCCCCCTCAGGTCGCGTTTTTTATGAATGAAAAACGTCCTTACATTCATTATATAAACAAGCCTGAGCTGATTGGTCAATGGCCCCCACTGCATAAATTATGCAAAACAGACCCCTGAAGGGTAGGGAGGGACGCGCTGTTGACCAATGGGAACCGGAGTTGATGGGGCGGCTTGGCTGGATTTGCCCGCAGACAGGGTAAACAAGAAGCGATGGACAGCCGCTAGGCGGCCTCGGGCCAATGGGAACGCGGCTGGCCTACAGCCGCGGGCCAATAGCAGAGAGCGGAGCGGCAGGCCGCTGGGGGCCGGGCCAGCGCTCCAGCCTGGTTGGCAGCTGCGGCGCAGAGTCCAGCCGCTGGTGCGCGGAGCGGTTCAGTGTCCCCGGAGCGGTTCGGCCCAGCCATTAGCCTAGGCTCCCAGGCCCGGTGCGCGCGTGCGTGAGCGCGCCTGCGCCCCGGGGCCGCTGCACGGGGAGGAGAGCCGCCGCCTCAGGTGAGGGGGCGTCAAGTGGACAACGGGGGCTTCGGAGGGGGGTGTCCAGGAATGGCCCAGCTGGCTAGAGTTCACTGGCTGATTCAGAATCCTCAAAGTCGGGGTGCACTTTTTAAATCGAGGTTGGGCCCCCTTCCCTCGCGGAGCTGACCGCCCGCCTACCCTCCCGGGGCCCGGTCCGGTTCGGTTCCTGGGAGGCGTTGGACGGGGGCGGCTAACGGTTCCGGAGCGCGAGGAGAACGGGTTTCCGCACGTCGCGGGGGAGGCCGGCGGGAGCGCGAGGTGCGGGGGCTCCCGGGTGGGGAGGGAGGGGTGCGGAGTTGCGGTCTTTACAGTCTCTGGAGATCTGAGAACCTCGAGGGGACTTGGAGGCTCGCGAGAAGAGGCACTCCGCAGATCTTTGCAGTGGGGAGGAGGGGGCAGAAAGCAGCTTAGGGGGAATGTTTGAGAGGTGATGCACCCCCACCCCAGTACCGGGAGGGGTTAAGTGACATAGGCATGTGCAGCGTGTGGTGCTGGGGGTCGGCCAGGAACTTATGCAGGCCCTGCAAGTTTCAGGTTGTGGAAAGCGTACACCCAATCCCCCTTATCCCACCCCCAGCAGACTGAGGGCGTCAGGTTGCCGGCGATTCTGGAGAAATCAGGGAACATCAGAACCGCGGCCTGGGGATGGTGGAAAAGAAAAAGATGGGTGCGGAGGGGGATGGAGAGATGTTGGAGCTTCGAGCTGGGTTGGGGATCTGACCGAATTTTCAGAGGGGAGGGGACCTCTAGGGGGGAAGCCGAACTCCTGATTGAGGAGGGGTGCCAAGGAGAGATGTTTGGAAGGGTTTTGGGGTGGGGGAAGGATTGGAGGCGGTTGGTAGCTCCCGGCGCCGCAGCTCGTTTTTATGAATGTGGGTGACTTTATGAATGAAGCGGGTTTCTTTCGTTGGCTCGCTGCTCCCTGCGGCTTTTTTTTTTCTTTCCTTTTTTTGTGAATGAAGCATTGAGCTTTCTTCCTAAAACGCTGGGGTGAGGGGCCTGCGTCGGAGGCAGGGCTTGCGTTGGGAGTGGGGGCGGGGGCTCCTCTGAAGGAGTTTTCATGAATGGAGAAGGCTGGGAATTGGGTGGAAGTGTGTCTTGTTTTGTGAATGGGGCCCAGTGCGAGGGATCCAGTTACAGCCTTTACCTGATGTGGCGGCCGCGGCTCGCTCTCTCATTCATAAAACCGGGCCCGCTGCGCGCCGCGGGGGAGGGGCCTCGATCGCGCCGCTAAGCTGTGTTAAAGTTTTTCCTGGGGGTACCGGGAGGTGGGGGTTGGGGGGGGCACAAAGGAAGTGGTCTAAACTCCTGGATGAACTCGAGCTTTCCCTTCAAGCTTAAAAAAATATGTATTCTTCGAACGCGATTTTTCTAGCCCTTGAACTTTGAGAGCTGCTTTTTAAAGACCTTCGATACCTCCTATTTTGGGTTTGCTTTTAACAGCTTCGTCAATTTTTTAAAAACTATTTTTGCTCTTCATGGTGAAGTATTTTTGTGAATCGTATTTCATCGCGAATCTCTGAGAATATCTCCCCCTCCGATCTCCTACCCGTTGTCCACTTCTATGGACGTTTACAGAATTTCTAAGGCCATGATTTATTTAAACTGACAAATTTTTGAAGGCTACAGAGAACTCGTGTTTTTGCCCTTCAACTCGCTGCTGATGCCCTCTTCAGATTTTGTTTACGGGTTGGTGACATTTGGGAAGAAAACTTTATGTTGAACTTTTTAGCGCTTTTGGAAGGCATGCAGGCAAACTATCTGGAGTGTTTTTCTAGGAAGTTATGAAGTGTGTAGTTTTGCTCCTCTCCTTCTGACTTTGAAAATATCTTATTACTTGGACTAAGGTGCGGAAGGGAGGTTGGCGGTGAGGGGTTTCCCTGTATACTAACATACAAAAATTTGATATGCTTCACACAGTGTGAAAAACAAATTAGATGCCATTGCCCACTGAGAAAAGGTTCCCTATTTAAAATTTGTATACTAGTTTAAAAAGATTTATCCTTAATTATTTTGAATTGCTTAGAGCTGGGGTGAGTGAAATTAATATTTCTCCCATTTTATTGACCTAACTGCATTTTTGTTTGAAGAATGGTGCTTTCCTGACATTGTTACTTTATACCTCCCAAATTAGAAACAGTTCCCTCCTGTCCATTTGGATCCCCAGCCTCTCTTTCCAAAACCCAATACTTGACAGTGCCGAAACAGTTTTAATTTTCTAAATCATGTAAGAAAAATTGATTTCACTATAATAAACAGATTTTTCTTTCCATGATACTTTTACTTTTAATGATTTTTAAAGATCTGTGGTAGAGATGCATTTAAAATATGTGCAATGGAATTTAGTTAACTTTAGGCATTAGTTTTCTTAGCTATTTTATTCTTTTAAAAGTTGGAAATGTTACAGCTTTCTTTGTGAGTTGCCATGGAGATATCAGTGACACTACAAACACTATACCTGTTTGGACAAAAGATTTAAGTTTTAATAAAGAGTTGTATCTGAAGATAAGTATATCTTTGGATCCTTGTATTCCTGGAACTATATATAGTATTTTACCACTGACCTACGAAATACTTTTAGAAGCACTATGTATGTCAGATTCTTAATTGAAAATAATTTGGAATGCTTAAACCCAGTTTCTCTACTTCCTGTCACTGTACTATCAAAAATTAAATTGTCTTAAAAAAAACAAACAAACAAGCTATAACACTACAAACACCCTGGGGAATCTTCTTACAGAGAGAATCTTAAAATCATCTTTTTAAATGAAAATAAGGTCCTTTTTTTTTTTTTTTTGGTAGGAGACAGATGGTAGTAAACCTATCATCTTAATGATTAAATAAAAAAGATTAAAAGAATGACTAGGTGAATGGATCTGGCACTGAGTATACCATGAATCTTTGATGCCCTTAATCAAGCCCAGGTCAGTCTATAAAGCTTACACCTTGAGTGGTGGTCTTTAAGTACCTCAGACAAAGTGAGTGTTTTCCCACAGAAAAGAACATTGCTAAAAGAACAAGCAGTAAACCACTTCATTTCTTTCCCCTCACCTGGGCTAAAATCTCCCAAATTCCTGTTACAGGAGGACCCCTTCCCCCCCGAAATTGCTCAATGCTGAGACCTTCCAAAGTGATATTAGAGACGTTGGAAGCACCATGGATGGGTTTTATGATCAACAAGTCCCTTTTATGGTCCCAGGGGTAAGTTTATGTGGCTTTTGGTTTGTTTTGTCTTCCTTCTTCGAATGTGAGTCTTATGGCACAGCCCCCTTCATGCCCCTTTACTACACTGACGTCTTAACTGTCTGTTGGCCTCTTTCAGAAATCTCGGTCAGAGGAGAGTAGAGGGCGGCCTGTGATTGACAGAAAGAGGAAGTTTTTGGACACAGATCTGGCTCACGATTCTGAAGGTAGTGCAGCTCTCCCCTCTGTTGTGGCTTGTTCATGTGGTTCCCTGTGAAAACTGCAGCACACAGCCAGCTTCTTCCCTCTTCCCCCTAGGAGAATTCTCCTCATTCTGGTGTCTTCTGTTTTCAATTCCAGAGTTGTTTCAGGATCTCAGTCAACTTCAAGAGGCTTGGTTAGCTGAAGGCAAGTTTCTTGGCTGTTCTGTTTTCCACATAAAACATTTTACTGTGCTTTTTAATAAAACTTAAAGATCTAAAATAAAAATCTCTTTTCTAGCACAAGTTCCTGATGACGAACAGTTTGTCCCAGATTTTCAGTCTGATAACTGTAAGTACCTTTCTGGTGGTGGCACATGTGTTCTGAGAGTGTTTGGTCCTCGATCATCCGTGTCTAGAATACTTTTCAGCTGTAGCCAGCCTCTTTGGACAGTGGTATGTGTTTGCATGCTAAGTCGCTTCAGTCGTGTCCAACTCTGTGCAACCCCATGGACAGCAGCCCACCAGGCTCCTCCATTCACAGGATTCCCCAGGCAAGAATACTGGAGTGGGTTTGCTATGTGTTTAGTTTCTTTTAATAATTCAAAGTTAACCACCTCCCCAAACTCTTGTTTCATTCCTTACTGAAGTTATTTCTAAAGTGCTTTTATTTTATTGTGGGTAAGGTTTACCAAACATGATTTTATCTTAAAATTTTTGCCTAAAGAATTTTGCAAAACTTCAAGTTCAAAAAATCCTAATTCTTAGGTTAACTAAAGTTATATTATATGAGTTACTGGACTAAGCATCCATTAATCAGACATTCTCTTCCAGTGGTTTTTTGGGGTTTTTATAAATTAAATCCTTGACAGAAATCATGAGCCTGACATTTTTTTCTTTTAAAGGTGCAGAAAATAGTTAATGGAAGATTCCAGTTAATTGTGGCTTCACCCAACATGTTGTCAATTTCTTTTCTAGCTCAAAGTTGACCAAAAAGTGGTCACAGAGTGACCTGATTTACACTTATTTTTCATGTAGTTGTCAAGACTATCATTCAGAGAAGAGTAAAAACCTTTACTTAAAATGGTCTTTAAGTGCTCATATCACTGAGATAACAAATGCCGTGGAAGCTCAGAAGACGGCTCTAGAGTGCTGGCAAGGGCATAGTTAGCTTTGCACTGGACTTTTGGGGGCTGTCCTCAACAGGTCTGGGAGCTTTTATGGTCCAGGCAGAGCTATCAAGGACAAAGCTGGCTGATGAAATTTGAGCAGCACAGGGCAGCTCTAGAGAGCATTAGTCACTGGCGAATGAGCAGGTTTAGAAGAGAGGCCTGGAGAAAATGCTGCCTCTTGAGAGTTGCATCACAGAAAAATTTGTGTCTTAGTCATAGTTTATAATAGCAAGCACCTGAGCCAGGCAAGGATTTGATTTCTCTTTTTGCACCAACACATTCTTCCCAGCTTTGTCTTATCTTGTGTGTGTGTATGTAAAAATGCCACTGGGATTGAGGATATCTTTGGATCTAAGTAAAAGCTATGTGTTCTAAATCAATACATGAAAGGCCAGAGGTACCAGCTAAACATTCTTTAATGATAGGCCTCATATTCATGGGGAGACGCTAGAAAACTTTAAAAGGGAACAAACTGTAACTCACGGATGTGGGGTTACCTTAGCTTTGTCACAGCTTGCTGTGGATGTTTTCTATAGGAAAGTAAATGCATGTTAATTATTGCCCTCTGATTGCTTTCAAATGATTGGGAAACTTGCCACTGAAGGGCTAAAGAAAGATAACCTAAAGTGTGTGAGTGTGTGTGTTTACGCGCGCGTGTGTGCGTGTGTGCGTGTGCGCGCATGTGTTTGCAAGATAAAAGACAGGATTGTAATCCTACTTTGTTCTGTGTTGACAGTTTGGCCCAGCCTTTCCAGTTCTTGCTCAGAGCAGCATAAACTGCAGTCTGTTTGGGAGGCTTTTCTTGGCAGAGGTTCTTTGAAATGCTTTTATGACACTTTTGTTTGTTTCTCTATAACCCAAAAGAGTTAGAAGGGAGGTGAGATGACTGCATTCAGATAGATTTCATGTGCTGAAGCAGAGGTAGGTTCCTTAGAGAAAGATGTCAGCAGACAGAATATTTGGATATTTATCTGCAGGAAGAGGCTTCAGTAAAGGAATCAATAAATGTGTTCTGTTCTGGCTCCTTAAAAATAATTCCTGCTCGACAGATAGAATGTGCTAAATTCTTTAAAGTGCCATACCTAAAATGGAACTGCTTTGGGAGATGTTTCTGCTTACCAAGTGTGATGTGTTTCTTTGTTTGCTTTTTGCTTTAACTTCTTAAGGTTGGGGTTTTCTGTCTTTTAAGGATAAAGCAGATGTTTGAGTAGCGTCAGAGAGTCTTTGAGAATTATCCCCCCCTCTCTGACTCTTCTTTCTAGAGATGGAACCGAAAGAAGGATAGATTTAGACAGAGGTTAGGCAGGAACACAGATGTGGGGAGGTGTATTCTTGAACTATTTCTCCTTGCTGTTATATGTGTGACTTTTCACTGCAGTTGAGACGGGCAGTGTAGACTCTCGGGAGCTGGCAGAGCCCAGGGCTGGGCATACCCTTTCTCTGTGAATGCATCTCACAATCTCCTATTGAGGATCAGCTTCCACTCCAGCCCCCTTCTGGAAGAGCTCTGACTGTTCCAGGGAAGTAGGAGAAGCTCATGCAAATTTAATGAAATCTTACGAACTGGTTTAAATCACTGGATCAATGAACTGGAAACCAAACTTGCACTTGCCCTGTAAAGCAAATCCCTCCCCTAGAGTGGCTGAAATATTTGTAACAAATACTCTAATGTGACCTGCCGTGAGTAGTAGTCTACCTTTCCTGTTACTGTTGACTTGACTAGTTTTCCATGTTGTATGTGAGAGTTTTTGTATGCATGTGAGAGAAAAAGAAATACCAAGTAATGTGGGTAACTTATTTTAGAAGCTCAGGTTTGAAGATGATGGCTTACTTTTTTTTGGTGAACGCTATCAGCTCAACTTCTAAAGAGATTTTTGTATATTTTCCAGATTTGGGTTCCTACCCATAGGCATCCATTCATAAGTGGGTTTTTTTTTATTTTTTTAAATAAATGAAACCACTGTTCTTAAGAGTTAAAAGAGACGTGAGATATTTCTTAAGTCTTATAGAAATGCCCAGCCTACTTCTAGTTGTATAGATTTCCCCTTACTTCACAAATACAGTAGTTAGTTAAGTATCCCCCCTAGAATCTCTTAAAGGTCATGTTCAAGGGAATAAAAAGTGCCACCTATAGACATAGGGGTTCTGCCTTTGCCACCCACTGTCCCTTGATCCTGATAAATAACCCTGAAGATCCCATATTGTTTAAGCTACAAGTCACTTTTAGAGATGGTCTTGCCTAACCCTTTCATTTTATTAAGGGGATAATACAAGGTCCAGACAGCTGGAGACACACTGGTGATGAGGGGCAGATGGGAGGGGTTAAGTGACATGAGGGAGGAAAAGTATATAAAATCCTGTCCTTAAAGAAGCTCTCACAAAGCCGCAGAGCCAAGGGCACTGTCACACTAGAGGCTGCCTCATGATTTCAGATGCCTGGAGCTGGCCCTCGGGAAAGCCTGGCTGAGGGTGGGCTGTCCAGTCTAACCCATAGTTCTCTTCATTCTACAGTCCCAAGAAACCTATTCAGTACCTTGGTGCTTTGAATTTTTTTGCATAGGATTTGGAAGAAAGAGAAATGAGAAAACAGAAAAATCAGAAAACTGACATGTTTTCCAAAAGCCATTCATGTGTGTGCACACTATGTATCCTATGTTATAAACGTGTTTAGCTATGTGTGCAGTAACACGCAGAGCTACCGAGCCACGGAATCTGGGCCAGTAAATAGGTGTGCACTACATCTTACAGAATTAGCTGCAAATTGAAACCCAGGATAACAATGGAAAATCAAAGTGCTTAGTGTTGGGTTAGGGCTGGAACTTGATAATTCAGTTTTCTGAACTGTTTGTTTGGACACCTTAATATTCAGTTTTCTGAACTGATTGTTTGGGCATCTTAGGGTATTACTCTTTCTTCTCAGACTGATTCTTTGGGACCCATGGACTGTAGCCCACCAGTCTCCTCTGTCTATAGGATTTCCCAGGCAAAAATACTGAAGTGGGTTGCTGGTTCCTCCTCCAGGGAGTCTTCCTGACCCAGGGATTGAACCTGCGTCTCCTGCATTGTAGGTGGTTTCTTTACCGCTGAGCCCTCAGGGAAACCTAGAGTTACTAGATTCTAGCATATATACATAGCGTTTTTAAATGCAGATTTAAGTTTTGATTTTTTTAAATTTCACTCATTTGTTTCAGTGTGATATTGTGACTGTTATACCTGTCAGCATTTTGAAGAACTGAAATATTTTACTTTGAGGAGAAGGCACGGTAAAATCTTATTTTAAAACATGATCTCTAAACAAATATAGATTAAAGAATGGCTTTAAAATCCAAATGGCCGTGTTTTCCCCTTGAAGTGTTCTTTTTAGATCTGTGCTTCAAAAAGAATGGACTGACTGGAGGAAGTAAGGGTAATTTCCTAAGACTGGCTAATTAACTGATAAAATCAACTTTTCATAAAGACATTTGCAATAGATGGCTGGGGAAATAGGATTAACTGTTATGGCAGCCCTTGAACCTGAAGTATATTGATCTTAATCCCATTTCAATATGAGATTATTCATCTGGATTTTTTTTTTTTTTAACTGCTCAGGAGGTTGATATGGTGAGGGAAGGGGTGCCTTCCTTTGGGAGAGGGCGGTCATTTGGCCCCAGACATACTGTAGCAAACTCTCCATTTACTTGCTTTCTGTTCTTGGGCCATCTCTGTATGAAAGGAGCAACCTAAAGTCTTTCTTAACCCAAGGTGGAAAAGACAGCAGTAGGCACTTTAAAAATAAGAGGCTTGAGGAAGTTGAGGCTCTTATTTAATCCTTTTCCAGAGCCTATAGCTCTGAAGGTAGAAGAAACAAGAGAGCTAAAGCAAGAGCAGGAAAGCTAGAGGTTATTTGACTCCCAAGTTTTACAAACCTTTCAATGTCTTTGTTAGCTAGCACACTCCCTACCTTACCACTGAGAAAGGGCTAAATGATTTGAAATCCTATCCTTGATAGCCTCCAAAATCCTTATAATGCAGGACTCCTAAGAACCAAAGCCTTAGCATTCTCATTTATTGAACAGAGCCATGTGTTTACACAAAATCTGTTTTCATCTAACTTTAATTCAGTTAGGTTTATTAAAAACAACAGACTTTTTCTCTTCCTCTTCTATGTCTCTCTGCTCTCAATCCTCTAATAAAACCCAGTAACCTTTCCAGTCTTCCATGTTTGGTGAAAAAGACTTGGGATAGAAGATTACACCTGTGTCTGCTGGGCAGATCACTTTTGTAGATTCCAGAGGTAACAAAATCCCAGCATCATGAAATTACAGTCTGTCCCCTGTTTTTCAGCATTCTTCTGCCTTAAGATTAAGATGTGGGTAGTCTGATAAAGCTGAGAATTTCTATTATCTGCCATTTCACCCATCTAGTATCACTGTTTTAACTTCAGTCCTAGAAAAAACATTACCACTGGTGGGGTGGGGTAGGGTCGGATGTGTAATCCTCTACCCAGAGACTGTTCCTGCACATGTTTCTGGGGTTTTAATTGTGATAAAGCGCATCTGGGCTCAGATGCTGACAGCCCCCCCTTGGGCACATGGCTGCCCTTGAGGCAGCCTGGGCCCCATCTGTGCCCTGGCACATAGCGCTTCTCCACTTGCAATCCAAGGAGCTCAGAGTCTTGTCATGTTGCAGCTCCCAGCTCTTGGACAAGCGCCAGGCATGCTGATGCCAGTACCGGATTAGGTTTCTTTTTTAAAAATTCATTTTGTGAACTCATCAAGCTCATTTAACAGAGGCTTTGGTCGTCAGTTTCTATCATTGTCCCATTCCTGTAAAAGACTCAGCTTAAAATAAAGGAGACACAAAGACACTAGGCCCCTAGTGTGTCCGAGTGGGTGCGCACATGAGTATGCGAGTGTGTAACCAAAAGGTTAAGTCTACCTTTAAGTTTGGCAGGTAAATGACAGTGGACTAGCAACTCAGAAACTCAGATGTTACAGTTGAGAAGAGTCCCTTCATAAAGGGGCCCTGCCTAGCAAAGAGGCACCCCTGCCTAACTGGAGGAGGCATCTAGACGAAAGCTGCAGCTGAGGGTGAAGATTCCAGGGAGCAGGATATGATCTAGCTATTAAAAAGGCCAGGAGTTTCAGACTGCTCTGCAGAGCAGCCAAGGCACTGAATGGGGAGCCTGGTTAGTTAGATTCAGAGAAGTGCTTCCGGTGGTCAAACATCTGAGTTCACTGGCTTGTGGCAGTGGGGGCAGGCAGTGAGAAGGGGTCCACATAAGACATTTGAATAGTCCAATATGTTATGAAAAAGAGGGAAAACCCATGTGCTAAAATTTATCCCCTGGATCTGGTTTCCTGAAATAGCATATTCTTCCCTTGAAACAAAGTCTACACTAGACTGGCTTCATAACATCTTCCTTAGGGTGATTATTGAAGGTTTGAGACGAGAAACCCAACCAGTTTTTAGCCTTGTACTTTATGTTGCCCTTGGAGTAGGTTTCACCCACAGACTATAGATCTTCTTTCTCTTTTGATGTCTCATGAGCATTCGGGGCGGGGGTGGGGGTGGGGGTATTATAAACCTTTCAGGCCGGATGCAAAGCCAGGAAAAGGAACTGTGAAACTGTTCATAATAGGTAGCTTGACCCCTCCCCCCTTTGCAAGTCAGACTCCTGTAGTGAGTGTCTCCAGAGACCCACTCCCTTGGGGAGGAAACCAGGTGGTTCCCAATACTGTTACTGGAATGGAAAAGCAAGGAGTCTGGAAAGGCTGGCTTCCAAAGAGAGCTGTCCTCTAATGCAAACCAGCTCACCCCTGGGGGCAGGAGAAATACCGCTGAAGTCTGTTTCAGCTGGTAGCTACAATCAGTTTCTGAAGTGGGCAGCGCAAGATAGATTCCTTTTGCCAGAGGGCACTTGCCTACCTCACTTGGAGCTGACTTGCACACCCTTGCAGATTTCAGCCAGGGTCTCGGCCATCTGAGTCTTAGGGAGAGTGTGGAGCAGGCAGGCGCCTGCAGTGTCTGAATTTCTTACATAAACACTGCGCGCTGGGCGAGCAAGCATCCCTGCGGCGACAGCTGGGCTCTGCTCCGTCTGCCCCAGCGAGCTGAGCTGCTGAGTTCCCCACCCCCCTTGCCTGAATGGAGCATTCCAAATTGGTTGTGAATGGAGGGCGGGGCTCCCTTGCAGACTTTTCAATGAATAACCAGACCCCATTGTGCAGCCTGTGGAAAAACAACCAACTCAAACAACACTGGGACTGTTAGAAATATGCTTGTGATTGGCAGCTTGGAGAACCTCCAAAATTAGTTTCCTTTGGCTTCCCTGCTGCTCCCTGTTCTCCAAGCCTGGGCTTAATAGGGTTTGAGTTTTCTTTTAAGTGCTGATTTTTAACCCCCCAACTACCAGGCTAGTGGCCTGGGCTTAGGCCGAAGGGCTGTTACTGACCCTCCAATCTGCCCCCACCCCTTTGTCTCTCGTTTTAGACTGAAGCTGTCTAAAGGGAGTGATAATAGGAGAGGGTGGTTTAGCTTCCCTGGAGAGAGAGGTGTTGAGACTTGATCTGAGGATATTACCCTTTTATCTCTTGGTTCCCTTGGGGCTGTGGCTTTATCTCTCCACCGAAGTTTCCTGCCCCCTCTTCTCCAGTCTTTATTCCAGTCCTGAAGAACTAGTGGGGTGTTTGCTGCCACACCACTCGCATGTACCTTTTAACATGGGAGGACCCAGCTATAACTTCTCTACTCCTTGGCAGTCTCTCTCCCATTTACTTTCCCTGTGTGGCCAGAAACATATCATTTTAAAGTGACACTTCCCAGACTGCTGCTCAGGTAAACTCTCCCACTGGGCACTCAAATGCCTTGCCTCGTCAAATGAACGTCTCAGGAAGTGCTAAAATGAACCCAGCCTCTGATGAACCCCCAAATCAGAGTGGCCTCCTCACTCCAAAACTAGGCCAGCTTCTAGAGGTACACTTGCCTCAGTATTGCCCACCTGAAACATCTCCCAGGCTCTTGGCTGACAGCTCACAGACAACCCCCACCCCCAAAAGGACTGTGTGGGCTAGACCATGGCTGTCTGATAAGCATAAGGGACAGTCCCTTAAAAACGAAAACAAAACTTGATAGTAATGATCCGGTGTCATTTTCTCAGGGTTTTCAACTTAGATCTCTTAGTTCCTGCTCTTCATCCTCACAACCTAATGAGGCTATTTGCATTTCTGTTTTGCTGTAAGGATTTTTTTGCTGAAATATTTCCCTTGCTATAAATTGGTTTTCCAAGGATGTCTTCCTTTCCCTATTAAAAAAAAAAAAAAGAACAGGCCTGGGCAGAGTGTCCTTTTATGAGAGTTTGAAACCTCTCAGGAGGTAACCCTAGATATCTGCTGTGTAAGAGGATGCTGGTGTTTGTGCTGCTTCTCCAGAGGGGCTGAGGAGGACTTAGCTGACATAAACACTTTTCAGCCGAGTGCCTGGAAATGCTTTGTAATTGCCTGAAAGGGCACTTAATGAGGGTCTTTTATCCTTTTCCCATAGAAAAGGTAGAAGAGAAGGAGAGGGGGGATGTCTCTTCTACTCAGCTGCCCACAGTAAAGACCAGATCCTGGAAGGCCTACCCCACATTTCCTAATCTGAATTTTAGTAGTGAATAATTCAGTGGTGATCATGTCACTGTGCTGGGGGTACACTCAGAGTCAGAACATTTCTGCTCCTCCCCACACTGCTTCCTTTTCTTTCCTTCCCCACCAGTCTTGAAATCTTTATTTCTTGGGGAATAAGGAGATAGCAGCATAGGGCTTTAATGTAGTCTGTATTTTGACACATTAAACATAGTCCCTGCTTCTCAACTTCCATTCCTGTTGAAGCAAGAAGCAACCAATTTCTCTTAGGCTGTCGGTGTCCAAAAGCAGAGAACCCCTGTCTTTTGTTTCTTCACCTCTGCCTGAGCCACAGCATCCTTCTCTGATCGCAGCCAACCCTAGGGGAAATGTGTTTTGCACACCACCACTCTATTCTGTTCCCTCCCTACCCTGTTGTTCAGCAGCCCCCAACACCAGCCTCCAGCCTGCAGGGAGGTAAGTCTGTAACATTAGTTCTAAGAGTCCTTGGGGTGACCTTAGGGATGAATAGGTAAAAAAAAAAAAAACGAGCTAGGGCCATTTTTCATTTTCTGATTCTTCTTTTAAAGTGCATTCACTAGCCAATTCTTCCCAGGCTGCCTCTAGATTTTGTGCAGCTAACGCTGTACCCCAGTAAGACTCTGTGCGAGGGGTGAGGTCACAGTGTAGGCACTCTGGACACACTTGATACGTTTCTGCCTTTAGGAGCAGCAAAGCTGCAGATAGAGGGGAATGGTTCTCTCGGAGGGGAAGCCACTTTCCTTAGGGTTTGAGTTTCCTCCTGTCACATTTTTAAGATGAATTTTAAACTTGAAGGTAAAATTTTCCACAGTGATTAAATCCCACTTCAAGTATTGTTGCTGCTTTAATGCCAGTTTGGATGAGAATCAAATGAATTGGGAATAAATTATAGAAGGGCTGTTAAAGGAGGCTTGTTTTGCACTTTTTTTCTCTATTTAGGAGGATTGCCCTGTTTCCCCCTTTTCCTGACGATGTGTTCCATCGTGAGCAGCCCCTCATGGTAGAGTCTGCTGTGGCTGATGGAAAGCCTACAGTAGGGGAGGCCAGCCTTTTGTCTCCAACAGAGCTGGGAGAACAGGGCTCTCTCTAGGCCTCTGTCTTGATGGTGAAAGTTAAAGAAGTTGTCTATCATATTGGTGTCTCCACAGCCCAGAGTTTGGGGATGTGACACTCTGATGCAATTAGAATACACATACTGTGCAACATTCTCTAATGGCAGAGCCCCGAATCTAATATGCAAGCCCTACTTCAGTCAGAGTTGGGCTCTTCTTTTCTAAGCTCCTTTTTCTCCCTTTCATTTCTAACTCTTCAAGGCCTCTGGGTTTCCATTTTCGGAATTCTAAAATAACAGCCCTAAATTGTTAGGATAAATGAGTCGCTGGAAGAAAAGGAACTACACAAATCCAAGCTGTTTCAAGAATAATGCTGAAGTGTGGCAAGAGTGTGAACTTGAAGGAAGTAAATCTGAAACTAGTTCATCTAGGTAAAAAAAGCCAACCTGTCTACTACCAGTGGCATTAGATTATCTTCCCTATTTGAGAACACCCGTTTTCGGTTTAGAAATGACTATTTGAAAGATGCAGTTTTGTGCTGAGGACATGTAACTGTTCAATAATAGGTCCTCTTTCTGACCTGCAGTTCCCTTCTGTAAGTCAGGACATCCCTGATTTAGTGCATTCATCCAAGGTGGGTTCCTCTTACTAACATGACCACTTCTTTTGGGAGGATAAAAAAGTACTAAAGAGTCTTTTTTCATCTATTTTAGCCAGATTTAGAATAGAAATCCTTAAAAAAAAAAACTACCTGTCATTACTGTTAGTACTAGTAGAGGTGAAGAAAAGATAAGGCCAATATCCTAAATTCCAGTTAGAAACTGGTCCTCCTAGTCGATAACCAAGGACATGAGCAGTAACCTCCTTACCCTGGCAGACTCGCCCCTGGCCCACAGGTCCCCCTTGAGGACTCCTTGGCCACTCAGGCTTCCCTGTGCTTAGCCCATCACTTTGACCTCTTCCCAGCCTCTCCCAGCGTTTTCAGCCCCTTGCAGCAGAAGAGGTAAATAGATAGCCTGGAGGACCCCTTGTCTTCCTAGCCAAAGCTATGCCCCCTGCCCACCCTTTAGGACTTGGGCATCTTCCTTGACTCGGGTCATGATTTTTCCTCTCTGGAGTGGGGAATAACGAGGTAGGGGGAACCTGGAGCACCCCTGGAGACTAGAGGACCCCACACACATTTTGAGTGGTCAGCCTGGGTGGTACAATTCTACCTTTGGGGTTGCAAATGTACATTATACAGTGACCTGCCAAACTGATTTCCATGGGCGAAATTTAGTTTTTCATCTTTGCCCAATGGTATTTCAGCCAGTGGTTGCTGTTGCTGGAAGAGGCAGTGGAAGAGGAAGGAAACTTGGTGGGATGATGTAATTAGTCATTGAGCTGGGCCTAACAGAGGCAAACCTCCAAATCACCCACCTCTCCTCCCCATTATATGAATTTACTGCTGCTGCTGCTAAATCACTTCAGTCGTGTCCGACTCTGTACGACCCCATAGACGGCAGCCCATCAGGCTCCCCAGTCCCTGGGATTCTCCAGGCAAGAATACTGGAGTGGGTTGCCATTTCCTTCTCCAGTGCATGAAAGTGAAAAGTGAAAGTGAAGTCGCTTAGTGGTTCCGACTCTTAGCAACCCCATGGACCGCAGCCTACTAGGCTCCTCCGTCCATGGGATTTTCCAAGCAGGAGTACTGGAGTGGGGTGCCATTGCCTTCTCCGATATGACTTTACTAAAAAACATAAACGTGCGTGCATGCTAAGTTGCTTCAGTCGTGTCTGACTCTGCAACCCCATGAACTGTAGCCCACCAGACTTCTCTGTCCATGGAATTCTCCAGGCAAGAATACTGGAATGGGTTGCCATGCTCTCCTCCAGGGAATCTTCCAGACCCAACCCATGTCTCTCATGTCTGCTGCATTGGCAGGTGAGTTCTTTACCACTAGCACCACCTGGGAAGCCTCTAGAAAATATAAACATTCTAGTTCAACTAAGATCCCAGCCTAATAAAAATGCCCCAATAAAGACCTTTCCTATAAAGTACAACCCCCTTGTCCAGTCAGTTCCTCTTTTTCACAGAGAAATTAAAATCCCTTTATAAGTAACATGGCCACTTATCTTTTCCTGCTTTTACCCTAGCGGCAGGGCTTTGTTTGGAGGTCTAACAGAAGCTACAACCTGGGGGTTCCTGAAGCTGGAGCTTTGGTATCTTCAGAGCTGCAGTTCTCCATTGAGAACTCCAATATATTAATATCTAATATCTCCAAGATATTAATATCTTGTGTCATATATTTCACATTCCAGGGAGCAGTAAGAGCATAAAATACCATAACACCAGTCCCACCCAAGGAGAAGGCAATGGCACCCCACTCCAGTACTCTTGCCTGGAAAATCCATGGACGGAGGAGCCTGGTAGGCTGCAGTCCATGGGGTCGCTAGGAGTCGGACATGACTGAGCAACTTCACTTTCACTTTTCACTTTCATGCATAGGAGAAGAAAATGGCAACCCACTCCAGTATTCTTGCCTGGAGAATCCCAGCAACAGGGGAGCCTGGTGGGCTGCCATCTATGGGGTTGCACAGAGTCAGACACGGCTGAAGCGACTTAGCAGCAGCAGCAGCAGCAATCCCGCCCAAACACAATTTAGCAGCATGTTACTCTCCAGAGCCATTATGAGCATTGCAGCTTCTTGTCATTGAAACACCAGCCCCACGTGAAGCCTTTCCCCCAGAGACAGCAGCATTTGGCAAGCCCAGTACTTGTCGAGGACACAACCTAGATCCGTATCACTCTTGTCAGCTTGAGTCTATAGCAGAGATTTAGGGTCATCCCTGATAAACAAAATGGAAGAGGGGCTTACAGAGCATGGTTTTAACTTCGTGGTATCAATTCTGTTGTCTAATTTAAAACCCAGGTGGGAGATATTCTATCAATAACTCTTAATTCCTGTCTCCCGGGAGAAATTCCACCGCCTTTGCAGGTGACCTCCCAGGAGTTTCAGATACCGCTCTCTACTGATGCTATTTATACCTTTTCAAAGTTGGGCCATTTTTTTCTTTTAAGCTCCTTTTCCTTCCTTTCATTTCTAAACTTGTATTCAAGACCTCTAGGTTTCCATTTTCAGAATTCTGAAGTAATCTCATGTCCCCGCTAACCCTGTTTTTCTGCCCACCCCATTTGTGAACTGATAGGGGTCTCTCTGGAGACAGTCTCCATACCTTTGTTAAAATTTTTTATTTTATATTGGAGCATAATTGACTAACAATGTGGCATTAGTTTCAGGTGTACAGCGGAGGGATTCAGTTATAAATATACATGTATCCTGTTTAAAATTTTTTTCCCATTTAGTTTATTACAGAATACTGGGCAGAGTTTCTTGTGCTATACTGTAGGTTCTTGTTGGTTATCTATATTAAATATAGCAGTATATACACATCCAATTCTCAGTTTCCCCAGTGGTTTAGCTGGTAAAGAATCCACCTGCAATGCAAGAGACACAGGAGACTCGGGTTTGTTCCCTGGGTTGGGAAGATTCCCCTGGAGGCAGAAATGGCAAGCTACTTCAGTATTCTTGCCTGGAGAATCCCATGGACAGAGGAGCCTGGCAGCTACAGTCCCATGGGGTCACAAAGAGTCGGACACGACTGAGTGACTACTCATGCATGCACACACACGTGCATTAATCCCAAATTCCCAATGTCATACCATCTTTCAATTAAGTGCCTATCATTTTTTATATAAACTCACCAACAAAGTATTCCTGAACTTACATTCCCCCAAAGGTTCCTGCCCTAGAATTTCCAAGTATTGATACTCATAAGAGTAAATGAGGTTTTACCAAGTAAGAGAAGTGTCTTCTTCCCTCACCTCTTTTTCCACTGTAGCAAGACCTAGCTCTACTTCTGCAGGTTATTATTTCACTCTGGTATTCCACAGCCATCTTCATTGCAGAGTCGTCAAGATTCAAATCTTGCTGTTGGGTTGTTCCTGTTCCAATACTGTGTAATTCTAACCCTATTTCTTGGATCTGATAGCCTTTTCCCGTAGTCCATGTCACGATAATAAGTTCAAAGATGTTTTTCTCAAGCCGACCATATTACCCCAAATTTCTAGCTCTAAATCATGAGAAGTAGAGTGGGGTTTTTTTGTCCACACCCCAATTCCCGAAGCCTGTCTTCTGCTGACTGTAGGTTTTTCCTGCAACATGGAAGAAATCTGATTCCTGGCACCAGATGTTCTAGGAACTAGCTTTATCAGTTTCTAATGTGGCTTTTGTGTTATTTATTGTACAGAAGATGGTATTGGCCATATAGGGAGGACTTCCATAGTTGTTAATTGATGAATTCTGCTACTTCAGGGTTGATTCTTTACCCTAGGGCCCTGAGATATACCACCAGGGTAATTAATATTCAGTCCTTTGGTCCTCACTGAGAAACAAGGAAGTAATAAACTGGAATAATCAACACTATAATTCCCTACCTCCATGATTAATCTCTAGTCTAAAACCCTGATTATTATTGTTACTCACCATAAACCTTGTAGTTTTATTTGATTTCTTAAACTATGTAAATTTATTAGTATGATGGAAAACAGATTACTTAAAATCTGGAATACTATTGCTGTGACAATCATGAAGAGATCTTTTCCTATACCTACTGATACTAAATTCTGTCCCAGAACAGAAACCTTGCTTTCTCCATGTAGGACTTTGCCCAGGACAAATATAGCTGTTCTTGCTGTTTGAGATTCAGAATGAACCTACCCGGAAATCTCAGCCCCTAGATGTGGTCTGCTCACCCAGGTGTTGGCTGTACCAGACGTTTGTCATATTTCCCATGAGTTATATGGAGAGCTTTTCCAGCCCAGAGTCCTGCTGCCATTCTTGATTCCCAAGACAAATGCACAGAGGATTCCCCAAGCCAACAGACTTAACACAGTTTAGGTCTTAAGCTCCACTCTTTTCTGATCCCTTATCCTAATAAGCTAGGTTGGGCCAATTGGAGCCCCCAGAAACTCTTGTGCCTTTCTCCCCGCCCCCAAGTGCTCATGGCACCAAAAGACCAGGTCACCCATTTCCAGCCTCCTCTCTGGGCACTGGCCGTGCTTAACCTCTTTGGACAGAAGGAGCCAAACCAGCTGCTTAGAGGGAAGCATGAAGGAGAACATTGGGGAAGAGAACTTTCATTCCTTCTGTCACCTGCACAGGTTGGTGCAGGGTGCCCTCCTGAGGACTCAGGGGATGAAATCTGAGTTGTCCTGTCTTCTGGTTGTGTTCTAAACCTGTTATGCTCATACATTCACAAGGAGTGGACATTCTCTCTCTTTTTTTTTTTTTTGCCAAAAATGCTTTGTGAACTTGAGTTGAGCTTCTGTTTTAGTTCCTGTTAAATGTGTTATTAATGTGTATACGGAACTGCTGGTCGATTTTACTTTTGTTACTATTTTGTACTTATGTAATTGCGGTCTTTTTACCCAGCAGCTGTAGAGGTGGCATGGACAGTCGTCATGGTGATAACAGTGGCAGTTTATTTTTCCCTCTCTGGGGTGTTCCCTTCTCCTTTCTAAGTGGGCCAGGGCCAAAAAAATATTTGAGAACCACTGGCTTAGATGTTAGAGTATGACAACATTTGTCCTTGTGTAATTTTAGATTCCTGGGGCTGTATTATCCAAACATGGTAAAAGGTACAGATAAACAGGACAGTCTTCAGGTTTGGTAATAGGCCAGAGGTGACTTCCTTCATGTATAAGGGCATGGTTTTGAAGTTGTTAGCACGTCTGCTGACCTGTTTAGTCAACCATAAGATAGGTTTTTTTTCCTCCAAGTATCTCAGAGGAGATGATATAATAGCCATTTTATTGATTTTTTTTCAAGACACACTGCTACATTTACTTCATTTCTCTATATTTTATTTCCAAGTTATTGGAAAGTTGCAAGCTTTATCACATTTCACCCCCAGATACTTCAGTGTGCATCTCAAAAGATTGAGGACATTCTTCTACATAGTCTAAGAAAATTAACTTTTATTCAGTAATACTCAGAATTCCCCAGCTGTCTTTTACAACTGATATCAATATTGTTTTTGATCTAGGATATAAAAATTGTACATCAAGCTTATTGTTACATCTTTTATCTCGGACAAGAATCTGCCCACCTTGCCGTCTTCCCCCCAGTAACACTGACTGTTTTTCTGGTTTTTTTTTGAAGAGTCCTGGCCAGCTGTTTTGTAGTTGACTTTTTAGGATACATATTTAATGGATATATAGAAACACAAACACACAGAAATGCTGAATTTAGGCCTGGAAATTCCCTATGTTGTGGGTTTTCTCACCTCATATCCATGTTATTTTGTTGACCTTGAAACACTGGTGAAAGAACAGAGTGAGTCAAATGGAGAGGTTTGTGCATGTTTGAAGAGAAGGCTTTTGAGGGACTTACAGTTTTTAGCACAGCTTACTAAATAGTTGATTTTTTACTATTTATGGGTGGTTTTTGCTACATTCAATTTTTTAATTTATGCTTACAAAGGTTAGCACTGTCAGATATTAGAGAAAATGGCAGTCCCATGTATCTCCACCAATTCTACTTTTAGAACTTGTGCCCCTAAATTTGATAACATTTCAAATTTTTATTTTTGGAAACTGTTGCCGGGCAGAAACAGTGCTAACCATCCATTCAGACGGGTTTGAGCATGTCTCTTATTTGGTTTAGAAATCCAAAAGGCATCCAGATATTTTTCCAGATATTCTTTAAGTGCCAGAACCTGTCCACTTAATCTCCCTTGAACCTCTTTTGGTTCCCAGAACAGGGAATTATCTCCTGTCCTTGTCATTTGCTATAGCAATTACAAGAAATACCAAGATTAGGAATATGTTTTATGTTTGAAATGGTTTCTAATCTACTCAGAGTAGTAGTAAACTACAATAAAGACTTCCAACTTTTAGTAATATGGTAAAACTTAAATAAACCTCAGCCTGTCTATCCTTTTCTTACTAACTGTCTGTCTTTGGTTTGTCTCAGAGTTTGTCCAAGGAAGGCCAGCACTAAGGAAAGTCAGCAGTATGTTGGAAAGTAGGTCTTTTGGGGTTTCTTTGTATGCAGAACTCAAGGGACACCACATCTAGTGACCTAAAGCCCCCTGGTCTTTGGCTGTGGGCACCCTGACAAGTTAGGAGTAATCAGGGGAGTAGAGACCACAAGTGCTCTATTTTGCCAACGTCATTTTTAAATTGACATGTCTCTCTGCCTTCTTGCCTGGTATTCTACTCATCGCCACAACCAAAGAGCAGTACAGGCAGGTGTCTCGGGCTCCCCCTGCCACCATTCTTGGAACTACACAGTACGTATTCCTTACTCCGGAGGAAAAGGAGGTGAGGTGGTAGTGGTCTAAGAAAGGAACAGTGACCCAACGCTGGTGGCAGAGAGAGCAGTAAGCTGAGGGATGAAGCTTCTTTGTAGGATTATGGCTCTGGGAATCCTCAGAAGTCTCTCAACCATGGCCGTGTACATCTGCACCACATTCGTTTACAAGTGCTGTGAGAGGCTCTGGAGACATGGGCTGGCACTGGGACATAACCGCAAGGACGTGCCATGTGGAGGCAGGTATTAGTGTCCTGGTCAACTTCCATCATGAGACACAACCTTCCGTGTACAGCAAGATCATGGCTGTCAGGCATAACCAAATAAGGTCTGCCCTGAGGTCAGGCCTGCACGCTGATTTGGGACAGATGAGTCTGCTCTAGATGAAGGTAATGAAAATGAAACTGAAGAAGGTGGAGAGGAAAACCCCAAAACAAAACCTAACAGCAACACCTAAGAGAAGCAGGCGGAGCCTCTGTGTGAAGCCAAAGAAGTAGGACTGGCTTAGTTTCGCCCCGGTCAGACCACAGCATAACTGATCGGCAGTTTCTCTGACACTCAGTATCTATTACATAAATGCCGTACGTATTCACAATAAAGGCTGTGGCGAATTGAAACTTTGACGATCATGAGGCACCAAAGGAAAGGCTTATTAGACAAGGTGGTTTATGTCTTTCTGAAAAAATTCCTTTTGACTCAAACTGTCATTTATCATAACATTCAACAAAAGTGTTTTCCTTTGTTTTGCAGCTCTGCGCTGCAGTAGTGAAGTTCACTGCCAGCACTGGCATCATAGCTGCCTTGGACAGAATCCACAGGCCTGTACTTGTGGGCAGGAAACAGATTTTGTCAGAGGGAATTATTATTTCTCTTGAATGGGTTAGTTTATCTACTTTTTTCTATTTTGAAACAATTGGGTTATTTCTTGAAAGACTGCTTCTCCACCATCACAGAAGAAAGATTTTCTAAAACGAAGAAATCTTAGTGTTAACTCAGTGGTGCTGTTTGACCAGGACAGGAGCTGCCTTTTTTGGGGGCCAGGCCCCAAGGCAAGTAGGATCCTAGTTCCGCAACTAGGGACCGAACCCTCACCCCCTACATTGGTGGCGTGGAGTCCTGACCACTGGACCACCAGGGAAGTCCCAGGGCTGTTTGTTTAAATAGAAGCAACTGAAATAATGCATAACAAGAGTAGCTTGATAAATTTTCACAAATGGTACAGGCATTTAGATCAAGACCTAGAATTTATGAGAGTGAGGAGACTCTACGTGCTCCCTAAAGAGGCACCACCCCTAGAGACAGGAGTAACCTCCATCCTGACTTGGAACACCATAGAATAATTCTGTTTCCTTTTGAATGTTATTATAAATGGGGTCATGTAGTATCTGGCTTTTAGGGTTTTTGTGAGAGTCCCTGTTAAAACTTGATTGTAATTTCTTCATTCTCATTTCTGAGTACTGAGATTTTGTTTGGGATTATATTGAGCCTATAGGTAAATTTGAGAAGAATTAATGTCATTGTAGTATCAAGCCTTCCAGCCTGTGAACTGATGTATTCTTCTATTTATTTAGAATTCTTTGATTTTCCTCGGGGTTTTATAGTTCAGTTTAGCTACCTTGCATGTCTTTTATTAGATGTGTTCCTAGGTATTAGATGTGTTCCTGGGTATTTGATGCTATCTGTTGCTACAGTAAATGTATTTTTTAAATTTTACACTGTTTAGGTTACTGTGTATGTAAGTCATTCTTTTTATGTACTGGCCGTGTAGCGAATGATCTTGGTAAGTTAGCTTACTGATTCTCATACTTGGTGGATACTTTCATATTTTCTATGTACCCACCTTGGAATAAATGAATGAGTTATTTTTCCTTCTCGTTTTTCCTTTTATTCATTTTTCTTAACTTACTACACTGGCTAGGATCACAGGCTTAATGTTTTATCATGGTGTCAGATAGAAAAATCTTCCAAGGAGTTTCCTAGTAAGAAAAGAAACTATGAAATTAAGTTAGTTGATTTGTGAGCATCCTGTCTAAATTTTAAACGGTGTTATGGTGGTCTACAGAGCAATGCATTGTACTTTGTAGTGCATGCCCACGGATGTAGACATATCTTATCAGCCAGCCAACCCATCTTTCCTATCCCAGACAAACGGAGACTCTCATTTGTGTACGGATCCTTAACAGAGTTCTGATAGTCAAATAGAAGTCCAGAGAGCTCACTCACAATGTTCTTGTCTCAGAGGTGGCATTTAGGAGGAAGCAGGAGCTTCAGGAGGGGCGGGGCATTTGGGGGTGCACGACGGTATCCACAGCAACAGTGTGGCATCTGGCTGGTCAGTGACTGGCTGTAGATGCCAGGTCTTCCACAGTGCCTGCAGTTATCTGAAAAGATTTTGATTAGCTGGACAATAGAAGGGGAATGAGATCTTATAGATGGAATACTAGGATGGGAAGCAAGGACTAAGAAGTAGAAACCGCTAGAATCAAGATATATTAGTTGCAAGTAAGAGTGAGGGAGGGAACCTGGGCGTTTTGGGGACCTAGAGACAGGAGAAAGTGTAAGTCCTTGAGTGGCTTCAGATGTGTCAGGCATGTCAGCAGCTGGAGAGTACAGAGTAAACACGGGGATATAGACCCCGAGAACTGGCAAGTAATGTTCTTCTGCTTCTCTGGTGTTGTCTTCTTTCTCCATCTCTTTCCGTATTTCTTTTAATCCCTTTTTGATTTAGTTCTTTATGCTCAGATTCCATTTGGGAGGCAATATAATGGAATGACTGACAACTGATTGGTATACTAACCACTTAGAGCTATGAGACTTTGGCAGTTTACCTTTTGAGCCTTGATTTTTCTTATCTCTTATATGGAGACAATGAAAGTAGCTTTCTCACTGGGTTTGGAAGATTGGATAAAATAATGTTAAGTAAACTGGCCACAGCCAATGAAGGGATCCATCTGGTTGCCTCTTTCTTGGTCTGCCTGGTTCTTTTCCAGAGGTATTAGTTATCCATTGTTCTTTTGTTCTAGAACACTTTCTTTTAATCAGGTGTAGTGTGGTATTTTTGTTGTTTTCATTGAAAACAGGGTTTATGTCCTCTTTTTGATGAACATAGTGGGTGAATGCAATATCGCCCATTTCTGTCAATGTGGAAGATGATCGAGATGACAGTTGGGGGCACTCTTCCTTCCTTTCCTCTCCAGTATCAACAGCTTCAAGACCTCAAGCCATTCCTTTAACTCCTTTGGGCCTCAGGGTCCTTCTCCATAAATGGAAAGACCTAAATTAAGTGGACTATGAGACTCTAGTCCAACTCTAATTACATTTATCGGAAGATGCTAAAAGTCAGATCCCTCACTAAATTATGCATGCCATGAGGAAAAGGACCACCATGTCTATTTTGTTTATCAGCATATCCCTAGCACCTTCAGGAACCTGACCCATGGAAGATGCTCAACAAATGAATCAATGGATGAATGAATGAAAGAAATCTTTGCAATAAGGAAGGTAGCCCTTATTTGCCAGAAATTGTTCATAGGACATCATGGCTTTATGGGTCCATCTTCTGTAATTGAGCTTAATTAAACTCAAGTTTTCTGTTGTAGAAAATGTCTATCAATTCAAATAGTCAAACAGCTTTTTTTTTTTTTTTTCTTAAACTTCTTCAGGAGTTCATGCTCCTCTTTTAATTGCGATTCGTTGCCATGGTTTATAGTCCTCAGTCTCTGTCATGGTTTAGTAAGTCATCTGTAAGAAGGTAAGCACTCTACTTTTGAAACCATAGTGTATGATTATATAACATCATAACACCATCTGCAAGGTGCTGTGCTATTTTCTTTATTTCTCAAGGCAGCATCGTATATCTCATTTTACAAAGAGGGAACAGGTTAAAAGTTACTAGCATTCCTTGGGCTTCTACTTTCCTACTTAAAACACACACATATGACTATCAGGCTCTTTCATACCTCCTCTGACCCAGCAACCTCTCTGTGGAGACCAAGCCTCCTTCCTTACCCCTCACACTGCCCCTCCTGGCTTTCCTGTCCATTACCTGTGAAACTTCCAAATCTCATTCCTGCCATATTCCACTCTCTTCTCCCTCCTTCGAATGGTTGACTCCCAAGGGGAAAAAAAAATAATGACTAACATCATGTCTAGCCTTGAAAGGCAAATGTGGACCCTGCCTTCAAAGTTAAAAATTAATTGGAAATATAACCCCTGAATCTTAGTAGAGCTTGAAGGGAAAGATTGAAGGCAAAAGGAGAAGAGGACAGCAGAGGATGAGATGGTTGGATAGCATCACTGGCTCAATAGACATGAGTTTGAGCAAACTCCAGGAGATAATGAAGGTCAGGGAAACCTGACGTGCTATAGTCCATGGGGTCAGAGAGAGTCAGATCCAACTTAGCAATTAAACAACCATACTACAGACTGGGGAGCTAATAGACAACAGAAATTTATTTCTCACTGTTCTGGAAGCTAGAAGAGGAAGAAGTTTGAGATCATGGTGTCGGCATGGCTGGGTGAGGGCTCCCTTTCATAGACTTGTGTCCTCAGATACCTCTGCCCTTGTGATCTAATCATCTCCCAAAAGGCGCCGCTCCCTAATATCACATAGGACATTAGAATTTCAACGTATGAATTTGGGAGGTTATAACAATCCAAACCACAGCACTCAGTTACTTCTTGAACTCCTCCTTTGGATAGAGAACATAAGAGTCCAGGTATAGGACAGTTATGGTATGATAGAAGGTACTATATGATGTAGAGCCATAATGGCGTGGTGCACACGAGGAATGCCGTGTGGATTTGAGGAAATTGAGACATCAGAATTGGGCTTCCCAGGTGGCACTAGTGGTAAAGAATCCGCCTGCCAGTGCAGGAGATGCAAGAAACATGGGTTTCTTCCCTGGGTTGGGAAGATCCTCTGGAGAAGAGAATGACAACCCACTCCAATACTCTTGCCTGGAGAATTCCATTGGCCGAGGCGCCTTGTGGGCTATATAGTCCATGGATCCTCAAAGAGTCAGACACAACTGAGCATCCACAGATATCAGAATTAGCCAAAGCTTAAGACTTTCAAAATGTGTATATGGTATTTCTGAAGCCATTATAAAAGTTTGCTTTCTGGAAAACTTTGGTTTACCCTCTGGTATTAATCTTGTCAGAAGAACTGATAACTTTTATAATACCATGAAAATGTCAAAATGTTTCTGAAGCCTGAAATGAGAAAATTGAACAATGCCATTACTATTTACTCTCTAAACTTAGGAGAAGTGATTGTAAATGATTTTCTTTAAATAAAATCAGAAAAGTACTTTCTAGTACATGTAACTGCTGCTTACATTGGGGCATCATCACCAGTTCTCATTATCTTGCCAAAACTTTTATGACAGAAAACTGGTAAGAGGAGAAGCAATGACCCAGGAGCAGTGCCGAGAACCAGGAACATCCCCTGCACACCCGACTCTCCCTTCTCGTTTACCAACAACATGCTAACAAGAACAAGTTTAGCCATTTTCTGTGTCTGAATGTCTGAAAACATTTGATAGCAATTGAGGGTTGGCTGCCATGATGTCACCATCAAAAAAATCACGAGAGAGACTCTAATGACTTCTAAATATAATCTGCCAGTTCCGAACTTATTTTGTGTGTTCGGGAAAAGCAGTTGGCGTTTTGTAGGAAAGGAATTATGAAAACCTGCCCTTGCCAGTCAGTCACTGGCAGGACTTTGCTTTATAAATTTGTCATCTGTGATCAAGTCTTCAGTCTCATTTGTTAACTTCTGAGTCCAGAATTCAGGGTTGGAGGAAGCACCTGAGAGACCAGTTGGCAGGAAGATTGTTCAGTCTTAGAAAAGAATTGTCATTTCACTAATTCTGCCTTATATAAATCACTAAGAAAACCAAACTTCTGGAAGATGGCTCAGGAGTAAACATTGAGTGCAACAGAAAAATTCGGTGGGTCACCAGAGACTAAGCACTGTTAGCCATTTAATGAGAACTTTGATCCAGTGGATAACAGCTAGTAGGGAAGCTTAACTAGTTCCTTTTCCTCTGCCTCCCAGACACCCGGCAGAAAGTAGCATTTCTTGCCCATAGCCAGAAGACAATCCTTACAGTACAGTGTCTTCTAAGAGTTTGCCCTTCTACTTTGGGTAAAACACCCTCTTTAAAATGAGTTAGCCCCGAGATACATTTGAAAAACTCTTAACTCCCCTGCCATCTCAGCATCACATATGGAATGTTCGATCAACTTCCAAACAAAGCAGCAGCTCTGTATACTGTCAATTTAGGAAGAGTAATTGGCACCATCTGTGAAAGGATTGGTTATGAGTGCCTGCCCTTCCTGGTAGGGCACTGGAAAGGCATGAAGCAGACACAAGCATGGAGGTTTTCCAGGCCTCCCGTATGTAGCTAGCCTCTCCTTATTTGTGGTTTGGGGTCCATCGTTGTATTCCTTTGCTTTTGAAAATTTGAGATTGACATGTACACACTGCTGTGTTTAATGGAAAACCAGCAAGGACCTACTGTGTAGCATAGGGAAGTCTGCTCAATGCTGTGTGGCAGTCTGGTTGGAAGGGAAGTTTGGGGGGAGAATGGAGGCATGTATATGTCCCTTTGCTGGGCACTTGAAATGATCACAACATTGTGAATCTGCTGTACTCCAATATAAAGTTTAAAAGTTTTTGAAGTGCCCCTAAAGATTGGGTATTTCTTACTCAGAACTAATATTTAGAGTTGCTTGAGGAAGGACTTTAAAATCATATTTTTAAAGTCATATTTAATTTGTATATGCACCTCTTTTTTTTTTTTTTTTCGCCATGGCAATTTTAAGCCTTAGATAAGCTAACATGTAATGTCTACCAGTATATTTTTGGCTGTTTTGTCCTTCTCAGAAACAGAGTTGTTCTTGTCTGCAATCCTTGGTATTCTTATCACACCTGTGTTTTCCTTGAAGCACCGTCACCTACAGGATCTTTAAGGGCTTCAGAGCCTCCAGGCAGTGGACCCAACACAGAAAAAGTTTGGGTGGGGGGGATTAAAAAAAAAAAAGCCTTGGCTAATTTAAAGTGTCAGATGATGATTTCTGACTTTAAAGAACTTTTCGTTGGTTTTAGATGGAAGGCTCTGTGTTAAGTGTTTGGCTTCCTCTGGTGTGTGACTGGACATGAGTTCCAAGAACAATCAGCTAAAATAGGGTTTGCAGAAGGAAGCATTGTGCTCCCTGTTAATCACTGTCCTCTCTGTCCCTCCCCTCATCCCTCTTCTGATTTCAGTGGTGCTTCATGCCCCACCTCCAACCAAGATCAAACGGGAGCTGCACAGCCCCTCCTCTGAGCTGTCGTCCTGTAGCCACGAGCAGGCTCTTGGTGCTAATTATGGAGAAAAGTGCCTCTACAACTATTGGTAAGTGGAGCCAGAGAAAGGCTGGCCAGGAAGTGGCCGGCACGTTGATTGTTTCCAGTATTATTTAGCAGACGCTCAGCGTAGTGCACCCGTCTCTGGTGGCAGTATAATGATCCTCTAGCTGTAGCCAGTCCAAATGGGCTTTGTCTGCATGTAACGTGCAGAACTGTTAAATCAGCCCTGCAGGGGACTGATTTCATGGGGCCCTGAGCCCTCCCAAGGGAAAGAACCCTGAATGCTGGGCTATTTGATCTGTGGCTTCAAGGGAGGGACTATATGCTCCTTCGTGTCTATCATATGTTAATGTGAACTTTAAGCACCAAAGAAGTAATCTTCACATCAGAATATATGAAGAAAATCCCCATGCCAGTGCCCTTTACTTAAGAATATCCAAGCCCCAGGAATGAAGCTTTAATTTTAAATCATTCTTTGCTCTAGAAGATAAACATAGATCTGCCTGAAAAGGGGAGGAGAAGCTTTGTTAAGTGATGTTACAGCAGAAATTTGTCTTCCAAAGGTTCTAGTTCCTGGGAACCCTGGAATTCTTGGGAGAGGGTGCCAGAAAACTCCCCCAGGACCTCATTTCTCCCCTCATCCATCCACCCCTGCATGCGCATACATGGAGAATTCTTTTAGAAAAGGGGAAAAAGGAAACCGGAAGCTGAGGCTAAAATTATCTTTGAGAAGAATCACTAGAAGTGTTAAACAAGTCCCTGTGACGCAGTGTGTTTGTCACTTTTCAGAGGTACAAATATTCCCTCGGGGCTGCCAGCAATTTAACTATGTTAATGCTGTCATTTCCTGGCAACCGTGGGCTGCAACCTCGAGTTCTGCTGGACCTGGTGACCACGCTAATGGCTTCATTGCAGCTAAATGGTTCCTTCTCTTTTTCTGTTTACAGTGCCTATGATAGGAAGCCTCCCTCTGGGTTCAAGCCATTAACCCCTCCAACCACCCCCCTGTCTCCCACCCATCAGAATTCCCTATTTCCCCCACCTCAGGCAACTCTGCCCACCTCGGCGGCACATGGCCCTGCAGCTGGCCCAGTCCCAGGTGTGGGCCCCGCCCCCACCCCTCATTCGCTTCCGGAACCTGGACCACAGCAGCAAACCTTTGCGGTCCCCCGGCCGCCACATCAGCCCTTGCAGATGCCAAAGATGATGCCTGAAAACCAGTATCCATCAGAACAGAGGTGGGTGCTGATCTGGGCTTCCTTTACCGCCTCCTCCCACCCCTCTATCTCCCAGGGAGAGGGGAAGTAGTAGTCATATTTACCAGGTACCTATAAAGTTCTCATTCCACTGAGGCATCTTGTGAGGTAAGACTACTAATAATATGAATATGACCTGTTTATATTATCACCATGGGGCTTCCCTGGTGGCTCAATGGTAAGGAATCCCCCTGCAATGCAGGAGACTAGATTCAATCCCCGGGTTAGGAAGATCCCCCGGAGGAGGGCATGGCAACTCACTCCAGTATTCTTGCCTGGAGAAGTCCATGGACAGAGGAGCCTAGTGGGGTCGCAGAGAGTCAAACATGACTGAGCGACTAAACAACATATCACCCTTCTCCTAAGGTACTGCAGAGGGGACATAGGCCTTGCAACACCCTTATGAAGTAGGTAAGGGAGAGGTAGCTTGTACTCTCCCCCATTGTAGAAGCAGAGGAAGACGGACCTGCTCAGGTCTGTTGACCCTGGCTGAGGGCAGCTTCCCTGGCTCCTCATTGGATACTGCCTGCTAGAATCACACCTTGGTTTATGCTACCCATAAATACTTTATTACCATTTTACTTACGTGTTAGGGAAGATTGCTGAGTTATCAGAGGTGTTATTACTCATTTCATTATAATACATTTTCACAGTAGGGGATTACCTGAGGACTGTATTTTTAATTTTCTACTTTTGAGATAGAGATCTTGATTTCACTCCAGGTATTTCTGCATTCTTAATAAGGAAATAGAGGCATCAGAATAACTTGTCCAAAGTCATTCATTCTCAGAAAAACTTCAGATGTAAAAGGAATCTACTCTGCAAGTACCAAACTTAACCTGTTAGGACCCAGCCTTTGAAGTTCATTATCTGTGGTATTCTAGAACTTTGCATGCTTGTGGCCTTCCCATAATACAGGATATTCTGGGGGCCTTTTTTATTTCAGTCCCTCTGGAATGAAGTGATAACGTAGGCAGGTAGTTACCTGTGGTTACCAATGGCTGCAAGGTGGCGACTGTTGTTTGTCCTTTCTGCCTTTCTTGCTCTGCTTGGGGGAGGGAGGCAAGAGAGGAAGAATATATAAGTTATCTTCCTCTGGCCTGGTCCAACCCAGATGCTTGCTGGTATCTAATTGGAGGTCACTATTTCTAGATGAAATGCAGAAAAAAGCAAGCACTCCTTTCTGGTTCCAGTTCCCTTCCCCCTTTGCAGTGAAAGTCACCGTAAAGAACCACATCATTTGTCTGGTTGGTGTTTATCCCCCTGCTGATCCAGGGGCCTTGAATGGTATACGGGGCCTGAGGGGAGAGAGTGTTGACTGGAGGCTGGCTCAGTGGTAGGCCTCAGTTTCCACAGGGAGCCGCTTCATCTGAAGGAGGCAGGTACCTCACAGTTTTTGCTAGTCACTAGCTTGTATCAACAGTTGTACTTCTTTGAGGGAGTATGGAAATTTGGAATTTTAGTGTAGAAATTCCAGGGTTTTTGTTTTTGTTTTTAAAGCTGGCAACTAATTCAAATTTAAAACAGCAGTAATACTTTGCAGACTAAACAAAATCTCTGTGGGCAGAATCATCCCCCGAGGCCTGCCAGTTTGTGAACTCGGGCCTGGATACCATTTTTATTTCAATAATTTTGGTTTTATGTTTTTAAACTGTCTTTTCTGATTTTATGCAGAGATTATTAATTGAAGAGGCGGGTTGGGGTAGGGTATATATTTTGTATTTGAAATAATTAGCCAACTTTAATTTGTTATACCATATGTAAAGGAAAATCACTTTGTGTTAAATCTCTTATTCGTATTTTCCCTTAATCCGTTTCATGTCCAGGGAGCCTGTGTAAACAGTTGTGTCAATGGCTGACTGAACTGGGGGAGAATCTCCTATTACTAATTCTGCTGGTAGTTATTCATCTTCCTACAGCCCTGGAAGATAGGATGCCTTAGTCTCAGTGATGGAGTAGGTGTGTCTCCAGGCTACCCGGCCTCCTCCCAAAAGGAGGACATTTGATCCCTGCTATTTGAGTGTCTGTCCTCAGGTATCCAAAGGCAGGAGCCAGAAAGTAGATATTTCTTTTAGGGGGCGATTCCTCCCTGAAATCTGCCTTCCATCTTGCACTCACCTCCCCTTACCCTCCGCCTTTAGGAGTGGTGGGTCTGAAATCAAGACCTCACCCACACATGGAGTGATACTGAGATCCTTGAGAGAACTGAGGTGAAGGGCAGGTGCCTGGATAGATATAACACAAACAAACACGGGCTCTTGGGCTTCTATACCAGAGCACTGTATTATCAACTCTGAAGGTGTACTAGAGGAGTCCTCAGCGGGGGATTATTAGTAGTGTAGACTTCTTGCTCTACTCCAGAGATGGAGTTGTGGGTCTGGGGCAGGACATGGAAATATTACTGTCATACTTTGAGAAATCATGGTGCACCCCTGTCTTCTACCCCCACACCTATTCAGCTTTTTTTTTTTTTTCTTTCTAAGAATCAAGTGCCCAGTACTCAATTTTGTTCTTATTGTGCTTGTCTGTTATTAATGAGATAATGATATCTGTGTGATGCAAAATACACCAGAAACATGACAAGTGATTTTGCTTGTAGATACAGGATTGCACACAGAAAATGAGACAAACTAAAATCCCTAGTCCGATTCTGGCTCATACTGTGAAGAATCTGCCTGCAATGTGGGAGACCCAGGTTGAGTCCCTGGGTTGGGAAGATCCCCTGGAGGAGGGCATGGCTACCTACTACAGTATCTGACCTAGGAAATTTCGTGGACAGAGGAGCCTGGCAGTCTGTAGTCTATGGGGTCACAAAGAGTCAGGCACAACTGAGCCACTCACAACACAATAGAAATTGCAGTCAGGTATGATAAGCTTAGTAACTACACATTTAATAACTTATGCCTGCTTGAAAGTGGAATAGATTAGTTAGTAACTGGAGTTTTTCTTATGCTTTTAAGTTAGAGGGAATGTTACTTCAAAATTAGCCCCGTAACAAAAATGTGGTATTTTGCAGGATAGAAGGAAATTAGTCTTATCTGAGATTTTCTAAATAGCTCTGTAACAAAGGCAAGATTAAAAACAAAACAAAAACAACCCTATCTTACAGATTAAAAAAAAAAAAAAAATCAGACCTCAGAGCATCTAAAGGACTTCCTAAAAGTCACATAGCCAAATACCAGGTCCTACCTTTAGAAACCAAAAACATAAGTACCCCACTTTGGTTATGCTTAGAGGAGAGGGGTTGCTAACAATGTACTAAAAGCTAAGTAAGGGACCTTGAAAAATCCATTTCGACCTTGAATTTTATCCATCTATTTCTTTAAACTAGCAGGACTTTCTCTTAAAACTACAAAATCCTACTTAATTCCTACATCATTTATCTAAACCCATGTTGTCACACCTTTATTTTTTGTTTTGCTGAGTGCCTTATTCCTTCAGTTGAGTAGAACAAGCTCTTTTGAGGTTTAAAAACCATGATGTATACCCCTTTCTTTAGACCATATTTCACTCAATATCTTGTCTTCAAGATATTTTGTTTATTGACAGTGATTGTTAGCTAAGACTATATAATCTAGTCAGTTATATTCTTAATGTTTTATATCATCAGTATATAATTCTTTACGACTCAAAATTCGTTTTAGGAGATAAATACTGTATTTGAAAGCCACGATTTATATTCGTGATTTCCTCCCCCCAAAGAGGAAAAAAATGCCATGTAATTTGGCATGTTCAGACATGTTTCATTTATCCTTAAAGACCAGCTGCTCCTTGAAAAGGAGGACTGCTTCTCATTCAACCTTCCCACTCTCACAGGGGTTTATTGTGCTATTTATAATGTGTACAAAAATCTTCCTATGTTATGCCCATAGTACTGGCCAGATATGGAATAAAGAAAAACTGTCATCCCATCTCAAGTTGAGTCCCCACAGTTCAACTGAAGAGACTCCACTAAGAAATGCAGCATCTAGAAATTTTGGGAAAGATTGAAGGCAAGAGGAGAAGGGGAAAACAGAGGATGAGATGGTTGGATAGCATCACCGACTGAATGGACATGGGTTTGAGCAAACTTTGGGAGATAGTGAAGAACAGGGAAGCCTGGTGTGCTGCAGTCCATGGAATCGCAAAAAGTTAGACACGACTTAGTGACTCAACAGGAATTTTGAAATCCACTGCACGCTCATGTGACAGCAAGAAGCAAAAAATCAAAAAGCAAAATTTAAGAAGATACCCCTGATGGGGAAATCATCTGCTTCGGGCTTCCATGGTGGCTCAACGGTGAAGAATTCACCTGCCAGTGCAGGGGACATGGATTCGATCCGGGGTCCTGGGGAGGTCCCACACGCCTCGGAGCAGCTCAGCCCCATGCACCACAACTACCGAAGCCCACGTGCCTAGGAGCCTGTGCTCTGCAACGAGGAAAACCACTGAAATGAGAAGCCCGTGCCCTGTAAGAGAGTGGCCCCTGCTCACTTACAGCTGGAGAAGGTTTTCACGCAACAGTAATTTTTTTAAAAACTCCCTTTTAAAAAATCCTCTACTTCTTGATGCTCCCTAAGGGCATCAGTTATTGCAATAGCCTACCACACTGAAATGGATAGTTAGAACCCAGTCCCCAGAGTCATCAAGAAAGGGTCTGTTGTGTGAATGGCCTGTTTGAGAAGGTTCTCTCTGTGGTTCTCTCTGTCAAAACTTTAGAGCTTAGAGGATGAGCTTACATTTAATAGAAAACTACTTATTCCCTAAAGATGCTAAAGAGACATAATATATGCAAGGTTTTTCTCTTCTGCTTCCTTTCAAGTCTACGCCTTATTGTTCATTTTTGTCCTTCACATTTTGTAGTTTTTAGACAGGAAAGAACTTGGCGGTGAGTCACACTTGTAGCCTGTCAGACACATGCCTTTCCATGCACTCCTATTAACAGTGTTTTTATGTGTGGCAGCACAGATTCACTTTACTCTCCGAAACTGAGTTTCATAGATGCTTAACGGAACCTTCAGCAGACTGAGTAGTGTTACTTGTAGTCAGACATGACTTAGCAACTAAAACCAACAACGGTTCGAGTATGGGAAGTTTTTTTGGTTCTGCATCTTAAGAGGGCTTGTTTTCTGCATTTCCTTATGTTTAAAATAGGGTTGTTTTTGTTTTACCTTTTATCAAGCTGAAGAAAATTTCCTTCTATTCCTAGTATGCTGAGTTTTGTTTTTTTTTTTTTAATATGAATATGCGTTGAATCTTATCAAATGCTTCTTCTGCCTCTATTGAGATCAAATGAATAGCTCTCCTTTAATTTTTCTATGTGGTGAATTGTACTGATTTTTATATGAAACCAATCTCATATTCTTGTGATAAGCTAAGCTTTGTTATGTACAATCATTTATACATTGCTGGGCTAGGTTTTCCAACATGTATTTAGGACTCCTGCATCTGTATTTATGATTGAGAATGGTATATAATTTCCCTTTCTTACATTATCCCTGTTGGGTTTTAGCATTGAGGTTATTCTCACCAGATGAGTAGTGATATTTTCCTTTCTATATATTCGAAAATAGCTTGTGTGAAATTGGGGTTTTTCACTCCTTGAAATTTTGGAAGAATTTACCAGTACAGCCACTGGGGCCTGATATTTTCTTTGTGGGAAGATTTTTAATTACTAGTTTAGTATCCTCACCTTCTATGGTCTTGCTCTGGATTTCTGTTTAGTTGAGTGAATTTAACAAATTTTTCTAGGAATTTGTTTCACGAGTTTTAAAAATTGGCATATGGTGTTCCCTGGTGGCTCAGTGATAAAGAATCCGCCTGCCAATGCAAGAGACATGAGTTCGATCCCTGATATGGGAAGATCCCACATGCCACGGAGCAAATAAGCCCATGTGCATTTAAAATAAAGAAGAAATACACAATTAATTGGCATAAAACTGTTCCTAATGTCAGCATGCTGCACTCCATGGGGTCACAAAGAATCAGATGTGACTGAGCATCTGAACAACAATGCCCTTTTAATAGCCTCTATAGCATCATCTGTTTATCCATTTTTCATTTTTTGTTCTATTTATCTAAACTGTGTTAGTCTTAGGAGGTTATATCACTTGTCTTTTCAGTAAATCAACTCTGGATTTGCTTGTTCTATTGGATATTTTCTATTTCATTGGTTTCTGCTCCTGCTGAGATTTTCTATATTTTTTGTTTATTCTGTTTTAGCTTCTTTGGTTGGCTAACTTGTAGCTTCTTTATACTCTAAATACATGACCAAATAAGATGTCTCCTAAGGTTGGGGTGACCATACCTTCAGTTTTTCCTGGGTCACATAGCTTGTGAAAGTAATTCCTGATAGCTTTTCTTTTTACTCCCCAAAATATCCTGGTTACAAGTAATCGATTATTTGATCTCCCTGCCCGAGTTCTGCCTTAGCTATACCCCACAAGTTCTGACCTGTGGTATTTTAAAAATTAAGTTTCAAGTGTTTATTATTTTTTCAATCCTAGAGTTCTTCAAATGTATATTTCTGAATTTCCAAACTTAAGGTTTCTAGCTGCCTGGACTGTATGATATTTAAATGTCATCAAGAAGGTATTTAAAAACAATTATAGAAACAATTGTATGAATAATATAGGCTCTGGAGTTGAACAGGTTAACAGATCTGGAATTGAATCCCAACTCTGCTACTTCGTATCTGTGTGACCTCAGGGAGGCATTTAATTTTCCCAAGCTTTGGTTTCTTTATCTGAAAATGGGAGACTACTAGATACTTAAACATAGAATCATTGGCTGACTTAATCACATTGGCATAGGGAAAGAACTCAGACATGACATGACAATCTTGTTTTAAAAATCACTTTTATGTTCCATAAAGAAAACTACTAAAGGAATCTTCCTAAAATGATATAGATACTATTACCTAGAAACTTTTAGCTTCTTGTTTAAAGTTTTAAAAATGTAAAGTTCTCTACCCCTAATCTTTTCATCTTTAGACTCATTAATGTTGTGTACATAAAAAACTAATACTTTTACCATCTAATCTCCTGGGAAGATCTTGTATTTACATCACTTTCCATATTTGATCTTGAAAAATCAAATGTCTAGGCCTTTAAAAGGCATACTTGGTTCCTCATCTCTGTGTTCTGTCACAGTTTGGATGGGCCAGTTTGAGTCTAATTGCCGACAGGCCTCACACAAAGTTCTGAGAGCTGTTTCAGAGCTGTTTGGTGGGCTTTTAGGGGCAGCGTTTGGGTTTTCTTTTGCAACAGTGCCTGGCTCTTGGTATATGGCAGGAAAATAAATATTAATTGAAATTGGGTGGCACGATGCAACCTGGAATAAAAACCAGCATTCTCGTTCTGAGAAAGGAGACTAAAGGCTGTCTAGGTAGCAAGGGGACTCGTGTGTGTGAAAGTCTCCCAGTTCCTTAAGATCTTCCCTACCATTCTGCATAATTTCTGAATTTAGCTTGTGGCAGGCTATGGGGAGGAGGTTGGATAGTTGATGTCTGAGAGTAATGTGTATCTAAGAACCTAGCAGTGTGCTGCGACCTTTTACATGGGTTGTCTTATGTAACCTTTACAACAGATCTTTGGGACAAGTAACCTGATTGTTCTTACTTTCCTGATGAGGAAACTGAGGCTCAGAGCAGTTATGTAACTAGCTCTGTGACCTTGGGTCAGTAAGTTATAAAGATTGGATTTCAGCCCAGGATGTGCCAGCTTTGCAGCCAGAGCCTCTTTTACCGAGCTGTGCTGCTTTGCTGTTTTCAATTTTTTCTTTGCCCTAACGGGAATATTAAGTACATAGTGGTGGTTTCTTGGCCAGTTTTCCATATCATCTCAGCTGACCTCTGAACCGCTCACTCCTTCACCTGGCACCCAGGGCCACTGTGTAGCCTTCGTTGAATCCACACTTTTCTCCTTTTTTTGTCTAAGTATTGTGTTTACTCTGTGTTGGCAGCAGAAACCAAAAAGGAAATGCAGAAAAAGCATCTAACGGTTTTCATAATGTAAACCAAATGTTGGTAGCGTGGGTGAGCTCTTGGGAGGAAAGGCGCTATATAAATCTGACAAATAAATAAATAACTGGTTCTTTAAATAAACTGGCACTGAGAAAGCCTTAATCTGTAACCTATTGAATATAGGCTTGCTCAGTAGTCAGAAGTGTCCTTTTGCTCACCAACTGTGAGCTCATGATGGCCTGAGCTCTGCTGGGATAACGGGTGGGGGTGGAGGGCGGGGTGGCTAGTGGGGGGAGGAAGAGGGTCTGTTAGGAACCAAGCCTTCCTTCCTTGGAAAATGATTGCCTGCCTCAGTAAACAACAGGCATCTCTGTTGTAGCTGTACTATGTATACAACACATTCTCAGCTACTTCAAAAGGATTGCATTGCGGGAAGGGGGTTCAAATGAAGGTCAGTGGTTGAAGTGCACAGTGTATTTTGAGGACAAGAACTGAATTACTTTACTAATCTCTGCAAATAAAAGCTGTTATCGGCAGCAAGCTCAGAGAGAAATCTTTCTTCCAAATATGTTGGTTTTATGACCTACCCTTAAGCTGCCCTTTGCCACTCCCGCTCTCTCAAAACAAACCAGGACAAGCCAATCCCAGTTGTAGAATGTGTTCCACAGATCCCAGGCCTGTAAGCTTCATACATCCTTAAAGTAATGCTGCAGGGAGGGGATGAAGGTTGCTGGCTGGTACCCATATGGAAGCACCTTTTCCTGAGGGCGTCGGACTAGGCCAACTCTAGAGTTTCATTCTGGAAAGCGAGAAGATGAGCACTGAGCGGAAGTGAAGTGATGGGCCTGTCAGCTGCACTGGCTCTGGTTACAGAGCGGAGTTGGTTCCGTGCCATCTCAGAGCCATCAAGGAAGCGATTTGGGGAGGTCACCTTGGAAGGTGCTAGAAGGTTGCAGAGTCAGGAGGGGAGAAGACATGGACAGTGGGTGCCCTTGTTACTGTTCTTGCTGGCATAAGCTCTGGGTACTTTAATGAAAATAAGCCTAAACAATATCTTCACTTTCCTGCCCACTTCAGAATTTTCTTTACAAAATCAGGTTTGCAGCCTGTTGCTGGTGCCTGTATTCCAAATATCAAACCTAAACACAAGTTTCAGATTTATACTTCAGAGACCATGCAAGGGTTTCCTGAAATAGCAATAACCTTGAAAATCAGCATTCCTGATTGACAGTCCACTGTCACAGCATTCAGTACCCTCTGATCCTTAGAGTTCATAAAACTTGTTTCAGTAATTTCATCAATCAGATCCTGATGCTTTTGGTATAAAAGGATAAATGTATGTAAAATAGTTTGGGGATCTTCCTGTTATAAAGGATCTTGTGGTACTGCTATTGGTAAGATAGTAAAGACTCAGAGTGAGAGTCCTGATTTAAAGTGTTTTATTCTTCACACGAATCTCTTCACTAAGATTTTAAATCTTGATGTTCTATGCCATATGACCCAGCAATCCCACTTCTGGGCATACACACTGAGGAAACCAGATCTGAAAGAGACACATGCACCCCAATGTTCATCGCAGCACTGTTTATAATAGCCAGGACATGGAAGCAACCTAGATGCTCATCAGCAGATGAGTGGATAAGGAAGCTGTGGTACATATACACCATGGAATATTACTCAGCCGTTAAAAAGAATTCATTTGAATCAGTCCTAATGAGATGGATGAAACTGGAGCCCCTTATACAGAGTGAAGTAAGCCAGAAAGATAAAGAACATTACAGCATACTAACACATATATATGGGATTTAGAAAGATGGTAACGATAACCCTATATGCAAAACGGAAAAAGAGACACAGAAATACAGAACAGCCTTTTGAACTCTATGGGAGAATGTGAGGGTGGGATATTTCAAAAGAACAGCATGTATACTATTTATGGTGAAACAGATCACCAGCCCAGGTGGGATGCATGAGACGAGTGCTCGGGCCTGGTGCACTGGGAAGACCCAGAGGGATCGGGTGGAGAGGGAGGTGGGAGGGGGGATCGGGATGGGGAATACGTGTAAATCTATGGCTGATTCATATCAATGTATGACAAAAAAATAAATAAATAAATAAAAATTAAAAAAAAAAAACTTGATGTTCTAGAAATCTGTTGGCCCGTAGATGTCACAAATTGATTCAGATCAAGTTATTTGCTTAAAGCTATTGATAGGATTCTTCGGAGAAGGCAATGGCACCCCACTCCAGTACTCTTGCCTGGAAAATCCCATGGACGGAGGAGCCTGGTAGGCTGCAGTCCATGGGGTCGCAAAGAGTCGGACATACTGAGCGACTTCACTTTCACTTTTCACTTTTATGCATTGGAGAAAGAAATGGCAACCCACTCCAGTGTTCTTGCCTGGAGAATCCCAGGGATGGGGTCGCACAGAGTCGGACACGACTGAAGTGACTTAGCAGCAGTAGCGTTGATAGGATTCAAACTAAAAGTAGAGAGTAAGACCTTATAGGCTTACATTGTTGACTTTTAGACTTATTTTGCTTATTGATGAAGTTGAACTTTGTTTATGACCATTTGCATTTCTTTAGTGATTTCCCTATTTGTGTTCTTTACCCATTTTTTTTTCTGTTGGCATGTCCATCTTCTATTAATTTCCCTCACCGCAATCTGTATTCTTTTATCCTCTTGCTTTGCAACATTCTTAAGTTGGGGGTAGGTTTTCATTCTATAGGCTACTAAGAATACAAAGCATGGCCCTTATATCAAACCATATGAACATTGCTATAGCTGCTAGAGATTTTCAATTTAATTTGGGGTCTTATTTCTGGTATTTTCTGACTATTACAGAATTATTCCCCCAGTTTGTTTTTCTTTAGGTTTTGTTTCTGGTGTTTGACTTACAGAAGTTTATGCAAGGATACATACCCATGTTTATCTTGATTTCTGCTATTGGTATGATATATAGAAAGGTTCCCCCCACCCACAAGGTTATTTTTTTGTATATGTTTACTATCATGGTTTCACATTGAAATCTTTACATAAAATTTATTTTGGCATATGGTATAAAACAGGGATCTTTCCCCCAACTTATTTGAAATGCTAACCTTGACAAATAGAAAATTTTGGAATATTCTTGCCTTATTCTAAGTTTGTGACTTAGTCGATACTTTGACATACCTTTCATTCTTTGTGTATTCCAATTGTTGTGGCTTAATGATATTTGTCAATATCTAGTAGAGCATTATTTCACAATTAATCATTTAAATAAAATTTAGACTCATTTTGTTGAATTGGTTGGGAAGGCATTGCTTTTATAGAATCAGTGCTGAAAACTTTCAGTGAGTGAAAACTTTCCAAGTCCTAAGCATTTTATCTTTAATTAGATCTGTTGCTCAGAAAAGGTTTAAGTTTTGTTGTATAGCCTACACATTTTGTAATTTTTCTTAGGGATTTTGTTTTTGATTGCTATTACATATGGCTTTCTTTTTTTTTTTTTAGAACTACGTTTTCTAACTAGTTAATTTCTGGTTAAATACTCTTTGGTCTTTAAAAATTAATTCTGTCTACAGATGAGCGAATGAATCAATGAACAAACATAACCTAATGTTAGTGATATTTGCAAATAGTTGGTTTTATATATTCAGATACATAATCTGGCTCAACTATACACATAGACTGTGCATGAAGTAAACATGCATGGAAAATAAAGCATGTTGTAGTAATTTTTTTTTTGACCGGTCCCTGACTCAAGAGATTTAAAATGTGTGATATAATTTTGGGGAAAAGGATGAAATATCCAGAAATAAGCATTAATGAGTACTTTGAATTTGTAATCCTCAATGCTTAAATCATAGTAGATATTCATCCTATTCTTATTTAAACAGTGTAACTACTTTCTTCTTGCAGATTTCAGAGACAGCTGTCTGAACCCTGCCACCCCTTCCCTCCTCAGTCAGGAGTTCCTGGAGATAATCGCCCTAATTACCACCGGCAAATGTCAGAACCTATTGTTCCTGCGGCTCCCCCACCCCCTCAGGGATTCAAACAAGAATACCATGACCCACTCTATGAACATGGGGTCCCAGGCATGCCTGGTCCCCCAGCACATGGGTTCCAGTCACAAATGGGAATCAAGCAGGAGCCCCGGGATTACTGCGTTGATTCAGGTGAGCATAACATCATACGATTCCTTTCTTCATCATCTCATTCATTTGTCTGGGTGTTACTGAGTGCCTTCTGTGTGCAGGACTTTGGGGAATAGTTTTCTAAAATTTGCCCTCAAAGAAGTTAGGAGCTAGTAAAGCAAACATGTTTATGCATAACTTAATACAGAACAGAAAAGTCATGCAAATGGTAGGAAGCACAGCAGACATTCAGATGTCATGCTGAGTATACCTGAGTCCATACCTGAAGATTGCCGGCAGCCAGTCTTGGTGATGCCCTTTAAGGCCTGTTATCTTAAAGTCACTGGACAAAGGATATTTCTGCATGTTAGTCCTGCCTCTAGTTTTGTGACCTTTTTTGAATACAATGACCCATTGAACTCCCAATGTAAGTATAGGAGAGTCCACACGTAGGACGGGACTCTATTGTTGAATAGCGTTCTGAGAAATTATCTGGTTTTTCATGGCTGTATGGGATCTGGGTATGCCATGGAAAAGTTTGTCCTGTTGGTTGCTTCATAGAAGTCACTTCTCTGCTGCAATCCTTTCATCTGGGAAAATTCCTGTGTCCTTCAGCTGCCAGTGTACTCAAGGAGAGGTGTAACATCTTGAAACACCTATTGTTTGCTTTTTGGCTTCTTGTCTAGAAAGTTAAACAGAAAGTTCTAGCTGTCTTTGGGGGTCCTCTTTACTCCCACTCACACTTTCACTGATCTCCCATCTTGTAGGCCAAGTTTATCAAATGAGATCATTAATGGAAAGAGTGGGAATTTTGCAGCTTGCATGTTTAGAAACTCTTTCCTCTTCTTTATTTCCCCTTATTTTAGATTTTTTTTTAGTGGGGGGGCGGTGCGACGCGAAAAAGAGGTGGTACCCCTTTCCCAAGACAAGGCCAGAAAGATATGACCTCGGGGCTGGAGTTTTAAGGGCTTTCCCTCTGCCAGTTTCAGCTGCAGAGACCATTGACAGGAGTGTGTTTCTCTTTCAGAAGTGCCTAACTGCCAGTCCTACATGAGAGGGGGCTACTTCTCCGGTAGCCATGAAGGTAAGTAGCTCTTTAAGAAATTATAATATTCAAGGAAGCCCAAAGTGGCTCAGTTTCCAAGCTAAGATTTGAGATCATAGTTCAAACCTTCCTTAGCTTGTGAACACATGCTCTCACTGATTGTGATCCCCAGTCATCTTGCACACAGAGTTTGAGGCACACTCCTGACCTGTGAGGGCTGCCATCCTTTTCGGTAGTAATGACCCTAACTTTTTAAGAAAGAAAGTGAACTGCCTGGTTTCTACTTTTCCATGCAAGGAGGTCATACAGCTGTAGATAGCACTATTTAAACTGGAACTTAGGAACCACGTCATGACCTTCAGGACTTCTTTTGAACATTGAAACAGGGAAGGATTTCTTTCTTTGAACAGTTCCTCAGAAGTATGTCTTATTTCCTGTCATGGACATCTCTGTAAGCATCTAGAGCAGTGTGATTCTCCAAACCTGCAGCATCAGCTTCACCTGGGACTTGTTAGACATACAGATTTTCAGGCCCCACCCCAGACCTACTGAATCAGTCTCCAGGGGTAGGGCCCAGCTCTGTATTCCAACAGGCCCTCCAGACAACCATGATGCACCTTCACATTAGGGAACTGCCAGAGTTGTAAGGCTCAGCTTTGACTACACGTTAGAATCACCTGCATGCATGCATGCTCAGTCTGTCAGTCACGTCCGACTCTGCAACCCCGTGGACTCTAGCCCGCCAGACTCCTCTGTCCAAGGAATTCTCCAGGCAAGAATACTGGAGTGGGTTCCTATTTCCTCCTCCAGGGGATCTTCCCCAGCCAGGATCAAACCCGCGTCTCTTGCATCTCTGCTTTGACAGACAGGTACTTTACCACTGTGCTATCTGGGAATCCCTAGAATCACCTGAGGAGCTGTTAAAACTTCTGGTGTCCAGGCTTCACCCAGAGCAACTCAAGCAGAAATTCTAGGATGGGGTCGGGCATTAGTAGTTTGTAAAGCTCCCTGGGCAATTCTGTTGTGTCCAAGGATGACAACCACTGTTCTAGAGTTTTAGAGATAGTTTGAAAGAGCTGATAAATCAGCACTGGGAAGCATTGGCTGGTTATCATGAGTGACTGGTTCACAAGAGTGATTTCTATAGGTGGCTGCCTCCCAATGACTTGGTCGGAAGGGAGACCAAGTGTGACTGCCACAGGCACCCAGGGATGTTCTGAGTGAGTGTCCAGCCCTGGGAAGGAAGGGCTGTCTACTGGACCTCTGTGGTGGGCACACATGTGTAGGGCTCTCTTCCAGGTTCCCAAATGTTTCTGCAGCAGTTGTGTCTGCAACAGGCAAACTAGGAAAGAGGAAAACACTTTCCTCTTGTAATGCATAATTACAACATTTAAAGAGGCGCATGCTCTTAAAGGAAATACTTTTAGTAAGGCATTGGGGCTGCTTACTACACACAGAATATCTGGCAAGCTTCTGTTTCCCCCCACTTCTTCCCTGACCCCACACACATCGAAGAAGTTAGTTTCAAAGATATCTGCATTCTTAATTGCTCTAAATTACCCTGACACAGTTTTTCTCTCCTTATACAGGCTTGACCACAGATGCCCGTGAAAGTTAGTGAGACAAGTGTTTCTGATTGGCATCTGTGATTACTAAGATAGCCATCCTGCCTTAGCATTCACCTGGAATCTTTACATACTATTTTGAATCTTTCATTTCCACTTTGCCCCTCAAACAGGTTCTTCCTTCCTGCTACCTTTGAGTGATTAGATGGTTGTGACCACAACTGATGCAACTGCTGTGCAAATTCAACTGACAAATTCACTTAAACCAACAGCATCTTCCAGATGTTTTAGAGAAGCACATGTGGCAATGACTAGAAACCACAAAATACACCAGAACGATACTCATGGGCAGGACTTCATCTGATTAGTTTGAAAACCAAACCTAGAGTTTAATCTAGGTTTACATTTTTCCCCTATATAATGTGAGTGTATTATGCTCAAAGAAAAGCTCTAAATATAGCAATTTTGGCAGGTGTGTAAACTTGGTAGTTTACTTTTGACTTTATATTAAGGATGTTAAAACATCAGAGTAGCAAAATTCATGTAGAAAGTCAGGAAATACAAAGCTTCCCAGCAGCCAAGGCAGAAAATATGAAGCATGATGGATTATGTAATTCTTAATATAAATTATGACAGTTTGTTGTAAGTCAGTTTCCTAGTACCAAACTGGAAAATTATAGAAGTCCCTGAGAAGTTAGCATTGCATTCTTAAATCTTTTAATGGAAAACTGTAGATTCCTTCATATTTATTCCAATAGTTATTGAGCACTTACATACTAGGTGCTATAAGGATGCTAAGATATTCAGAATATGGTCCTTACCCTTTAGAAACTTAGAATTCCTTGATGGAATAAGGTATGTGCTATTAATAGATTAACTGGAGAGATTTATCACAATGTACAAGTCCTTACTGTCTTGATTTCTTTTAACTATCCTACATTGCACACCTATGTACTGGGAGCTATTCTTAAGCTCTCTGTTGTAAGGATAAATCAGTCAATGAACAGAATATGTATCAACTCATTAAATTCTCACTAACAAGCCTGTAAGGTAGGAATTATCTTCCGCAATCCTTAGATGAGGAAAAATGGCGCACTGAGAGATTAATTTGTTCCAGGCCACATAGTTAACCTAGGTCCAATCAGTCTGGCTTCAGGGCCCATGCTCTTCACATTACACCATGTTTTTTGTTTTGTTTTGTTTTGCCTACTTTGTCATCTGTCTCCACCAGTTGGAATGCAAGCTCCATTAGAGCAAGCACTGAGTCTGTATTACTCTGTCTACCCTCTTCTCTAGCACAAACATGTGCCCAGCATAAATATCTATTGGATGACATAAAAAATATACTTCTTTGTAGTTAAGCAGAGAAAAAAATGCTTGGGGCTGAGGAAACAAAAATGAATAATATGAAACCTGAAAACAATCTGTTTCCAAGTTGGGCAGTGTTTTCCCAACCCCAGGCGTCTTTAAAATTGTGCTGATCCTGCCAAGAAGAACTTGATCCAAGCCGATTGTGATGAACAGATTATTTCTTGGAGCCTTTACCCAGGGAGTTTAAGTCATAGAAAATCCTTCTTAAAAATCTAGTGATCATTCTTCACTGCAAATGGCCTCCCCTGCCTGCCTGGACCGCATACTTGACACTCATAAGCCTGGTCCACATGCCAGACGAGTTGACCAGAGAACTGAGAACGGGGAGCACTGCTATGCAAACAGGAGCTCCTGGTGCTTCCTCTTGAGAAGCATGTGGTTAGAACGGAGTACACAGGGATGCTCACCCCTGAAATAAGCTGGACCCCAAGCAAGGGTGTGGTCCCACCATGCCTGTCTATCAGGTGGCTTTGCTTTGAGCCACTGGCCTCATCAGGGTGCCTGCTGACCTGGTAGTCAGCACTGAACCTGTATTAGGGGTTAGTGGGTTTACTTTTTTTGGCCCTATTATGTGGCATAGTTCCCCAATGAGCTTGAACCGGTGCCCCCTGCATTGGGAGCCTGGAGTCCTAATCACAGGACCATTAGGAAAGTCCCAGGTTAGTGGGTTTAGAATGCCAAGCCAGCATCCTTCCTTCTCCTGGACACCTTCCACTTTTTGCCCTGCTTTCCTTTCATTTCCACTTACACATGTTGTTGGGCCAGTCAGTTCCCCTGTTTTCTTAACAGTGCAATAAGTGTTATTGCTGGAATATCATTTCATATCCCTTCCACAGTATCTGGAGGTGATGATACCTCCAACTTACCTTTCAAATTATTGTTTGTCACAGTCTTTACTCATTTGGCATCATTTTCTACCTTCCAAGCTCTTTCATAATTAAATGAAGTGTGTGGGCAGCATGGACAAGCTGTACAAAAGATTGAAATTAATATTTGCTAAAAGGGAAATGGCAAGATCCTGTATAGATCAATTAGATCTCCCCCAGTGAGGCCAGCTGAAATAGATGAGATGTCGTTTCAGGTATAAAGGCTTAGTCACTGATCCATGCAGACCTCAGGAGTAAGATGTGCAGGAACGTTCTGGTGATTCAGTGCCTCCCTGCAGTCTCGGCTCTAATAGCGAGAATCGATGCTGTTCTGACTGCAGAGCAGGCAATTGCATCAGAACACGAACACCTAGGTTCTTGTGAAGTTCTCGCCCAAATTCAATCTGGCATAGATACAGTAGTTCATTGGACTGAGGACCTGAAATGGTAGAAAATTCTGTTTTAGTCCTTCAGAGTTTTCATAGAAGTGATCCATGTTAAGCAACCTGTTCTTTCTAAATTCTCCTTCAGGTTTTTCATATGAGAAGGATCCCCGGTTGTACTTTGATGACACTTGTGTTGTTCCCGAGAGACTGGAAGGTAAGTAGCCCCATCTGGTTTGGTGCAAAGCTGGAATTCTTGCCGTGTCAGAGCATCTTCGTCAGTCATCTTGATGCCAGGTTGACAACATTTGCCCAAATCAGGTGAGAAACTTGAGACTAAAGAACCGCATATGTATCTTTATCCTGAACAGGCAAAGTGAAACAGGAGCCCACCATGTATCGGGAGGGGCCCCCTTACCAGAGGCGAGGTTCCCTTCAGCTCTGGCAGTTCCTGGTTACCCTTCTTGACGACCCAGCCAACGCCCACTTCATTGCCTGGACAGGCCGAGGTATGGAATTCAAGCTGATAGAACCTGAAGAGGTAAGCACTGGGTGCTGATTTTTGGTTTGTTGATGTTTTTCCTATTTAGTTCTCCATCTAGCTTTTTTACTGTGTCAGATGTGCTCTTCTCATTCGGATTCTGGCCTGGCCAATGGGCTTGGCAGTGCTTTTTTCTATTAATGGGACAGGCAAAGTTCTCCACTGCAAAATATGTAAAAAGTATTAGTAACCCTTCTGCAAACTCTGGGGAGGGAGGCCATGAAGACTTACATTCTAATAGGGTCTGCTTTTTCTCTTGGAAAGTCTTTCAAGTGTTCTTTCAGTGATACCAACTCTTTTTTTGATGTAAGCCCTCCTATGTCATAGCCTGTGTCAGAGATTATGTGAACAGATTGTAAGACATTTTTGGTAATACAGGTTGCAACTGTCCTATGGTATATTTAAAATGTGGGATGGGGAGGGAGGTGGGAATGGGGTTCAGGATGGGGAACACATGTAAATCCACGGCTGATTCATGTCAATGTATGGCAAAAACCACTACAATATTGTAATTAGCCTCCACCTAATAAATGAAAAAAAATGATTCTAGAGAAATAACATTATCAGAGATGAATCAATCTCGATCTCAGAAACCTAGTGGGGTTTTTTTTTTTTTAATTGTAATATCACAGGAGCTTCCCTGGTGGCTCAGTGGTAAAGAATCCACCTGCCAATGCAGGAGACACAGGTTCAATACCTGGTCTGGGAAATCCCTACATGGCACAGAGCAACTAAGCTCTGCATCACAAGTACTGAGCTGTGCTCGAGAGTCAGCCATAACTACTGAGCCCACAGGCCGAAACTACTGAAGCCCGAAAACTGTAGAGCCTGTGCTCTGCAAAAGAGAAGCCCCCGCAGTGAGAAGCCCAAGCACTGTAACTAGAGTAGCCCCTGCTCACCTCAGCTAGAGAAAAACTGGCTCAGCAATGAAGACCCAACACAGCAAAAACACAAAAGTTAATGTCATCAAGTTCTTACTGTCTCTTTTTTAAAGTATCACAATGAGATAACAAACCTTCCTTATTTTGTTAATAGAAAAAACCTCCCTTATTTTGTTAATAGAGAAGAACATTGTTACCATCTTTTTGCCCAGATTGACAGAAAGGCCAGTGGACAGAACCAATGCCATTTCTTCAAAGGAGAGGATACATCATAGAATCTCCCCTCTCCTAAATATCACAAAGCAAATTAAATCAGGCTCTGGGCTTGCCATTATTTCAAAGAGGTTGATTTTTGTTTGATTTAGAATCTAGAGATTAGAAATGGAAAAGAAATAACTTCCCTGAAAGTCTGACATATGCTTCTTTCGGTAGCATAGACTTGAGCGTTACACATTAAGCCAGAAGAACAAAAAGATATCTTTGGGTTGGTGTGACTGGAATGAGAACAATGCTCTCGAAGGCTTCTGAATAAGAACTGCAGTTGTAGATGTTGTTCAGTCAGTTCCAGGGCTCACTTTAGTACACCCAAGGGGACAGGTGGGCATGGGGGCTGATAGCAGGAAATTTGGAGGAAGAAAATGGCCTGAAAGTTAAGATGAGCAAAGGAGAATGTGTGAATTGGAGGCTTACGGAGAATCCTGACTGGTAGAGGAGGGCAGGTTTCATTAAAGGCCGTTAGAGAAGATATACATGTGTATATACATACACAATTTCTGTTAAGACTTGTTCTGTCCTCAGAGCCAAAGTTTGGTACTGCTGTGTTCTCCTGAGGGTGTCTTTTGGCTAAGTCGTGTAGAAATGGAGCCGTGTTTCCGGCCACACTGAAAGGCATCCACCCCACATTCTTTTCCTCATAATGTGGCCTGGTTTGTATGAGACTTGAGGAAAGCATGTCGCCCAGACTCACTGAGGCTTTTTGAAAGTCAAGTCTGTCATGTGAGCAGCCCTTTTTGATTTATCTCATTTCACAAAAAGGAGCTCTTACGACTTTATTGCCACTGCCTTGGGCCTCAGCAGAGGCTGTACAGCTGCAGGTAAACCTGGTTATGACCCTTTGTAAAGCCGTTATTGAATCTGTTGCTCTCCGACCAATGGTAAAGAAAATGATGAACAGATGGCAAAGGGCCCCAGCTTTCTTAAAGAAATTAATGCTAATCCAGAATGCTCACATAAATGCCAAGCTGCCCAGTCACAGGGGAGTCTCCTGTGGCCTTGCACCTCTGTCAGCTGATTAAACAGCTCTGTTTCTTCAGAAAGTACTTCTTGCCACCGCAGCTTGAAATCCCCGAGCATTCCATGAACTCTGAATGTTCCATTCCCTTAACCCCAGGATCAGCTCTGTTCCAGTGTGAGCTTTGGCCCCAGGACATGCAGCATTTTTTCCCCCACTCTCTAATCTTTGTATAACTTGGCGGGCCCTCCTTTGGTAGTGTCAGGAAGATACCAACTCCTCGAAAAAAGCTGTAAGAAGTTGTCATGGAGGGAGCTTGAAGGGTGAAGCGGAGGAGGAAGCTGTTTGGGACGTAATTGTAGGCAGCTGTGTGGCTGAGTAGTGCACTCTGGGTAATTATCCATAATATCCATTACACTGTGCATGGAAATTGTGGTTTTAGAACTGCGTTTTGGCAGGCCCCCTAATCAAATGTCTTTTGATAGTCATCCAGCTTAGCACCCTCTCAATTACGACTGACTCGGCTTTAATCTGGAGCCATTTTAACTGTGAATCTGCATTAATGAATATTTTGGGGGGTAGGGTTGTTTGTTGAACATGTGGCAGATAACTGATGCCATGGGGAGGTTTAAAAGGACGTGCTGCTTAGAAAGAGCCGCTCCCTGTGCTGCTGTGGCTGCGCTCTTACAAAGAGAGGAAGAAAGATGTGAGTTTTTATTTTTGTTTTGTTTTTAACTCCTGCGGCCTCCATCCTCAAGATGCTGTCAAAGTAACAAATGTGAAAGATGAAGGAAAGAAGGAGCTGGCAGCGAGCTATTGCCTGCTCCCTCCACCCCCCAAAAATAGGGCAGCCGTTATTCCCAGCTGCTCTGCAGTTGCGCCGCATCATGATTACTGCATTAGGAACAGCCCCGGTGAGGGCTACTGAATCACAGGGCCCTGGCCCAAGAGGATGAGTCAGTAACTATGGCTACCAGAGCTGCTTTGAAGTCTACGGATATATAAAACCTCTCTCCAGTAAGCTACTGCATATGCAAGTGACATCAAAGAAAGGTCACAGCTGAAGTTAAATAGTCAAGAATTGTTTTCCACCTCGGGAGAAGGAAATGGCAACCCACTCCAGTATTCTTGCCTAGGGAATCCCGTGGACAGAGGAGCCTGGTGGGCTGCTGTCCATGGGGTCGCACAGAGTCGGACACGACTGAAGTGACTTAGCAACAGCAGTTTTCCACCACTGCAATACAGTCAAATGATGAGGCTGGGCCTCTTAAGGGTTCCTGCATCACTTGTGGCCAACAGCAGTTCAATAATACCTTCATGGTGTTATTTCTTTTGAGGAAAATAAAAAGGACATGTATTGATTTACCGGGTTTTCTTTCTTACCGCTATTTCTATTGGTTTAAACTGCTTTTCTCTAAACAGGGTATGTGTTTTTGCTTAATTTTGCCTTTTTGGTCATTTCAAAGAGTTGAAAGGGTGCAATATGGAGAAAGGCAGAGAACCAGGGTATCGTGTACCGTGGGGCACAAAGCAAATGAATGGAAATTTAACTTTCACGTAGTTTCTTACAAGGAAAAGTGGGATCGTGACTGTTGAATTTTTGTAATATAATTAGGACAGATGCATTTCTTCCTTATCAGATCATTTCTGATATTTATTAAAGATCATCTTGAATCCTAAGTTGAGATGTTGCTTTCAGTCTACCCCAGATACTTTTGAATAATACTTTAAGTGAAATGTGGCTTTATGATCCACTTTTCCATTTGCAGTCTCCCTACTTATTCCATGTTTACTTTTTTTTTTTTAAAGGAATGTAGTTATTTTGGTTAAATTTCCAAAACTGACCCAGAATGTTCCAAATATGATCGCTGGTTTGCATGCATTTAAAGGCCTCATATTTCCAAGGTTATTCTACCTGGACAGTCATCCTTATATGTAGGGTTTGGGATGTTGAGATACTTGAGCAGAATTGCTTGACTGTCTTGCTGAACTCCACTAGTAAGTTTTCTTGCTTTAAGGCTTCTTTGCCCAGAGTTCCAATTACATCCCCCCATCACTGCACCTCAGGTGGATCGGGTTAGATATAATGCACTTCACAACTGTTTGGGAAACCATGTTAATTTTTCATTAAATGGATAATGGTGCTACATGTTTTAATGTCCATTCTGCAAGTCCACTGGGAGCAGGGGATTGGATGGCAGCAGGCTGAAATGATCTGATTCCCTTTTTCTCCATGAACTGCAATACGTAAACATCTCCCAGCCCCTCTCCAATCTTATTAGAATTGAACTTTTGCTCTGCTGGCCCATTAGCAACTCACTAGTGTGTTTCTAATGTTTCAGGAATGACCATTCTAATTATTCCTTATTGACTGCTACAGAAACCATAGCACTTAATGGCAACATGTTAATGGTCTATGGGTATTGGTCAATAATTCATATGTGGAGAAACAGTAGAGAGCCTGCTTCCTCTGGGATGCTAGCCAAGCCCTCTGCAATCTTAAAATGCTAGGATTCTTCCACCTCCAGGTCTCACCTCTTAGCATCCATGACTGAATCATCACCTTTGTTGAATGTTGGTCTTAAGGGAATTAAGTGCTTTTCCATTCAGGACAGAGAAATGGATCACTGACCAGAGCAGTTGGGTTCTAGACCACTCCCCTGGGATTGGGAGGAAACCCACTAGACCCAGGGAATGAGTTCCATTGCTTTCCTGTCTCTTCAGGTTGCTCGACGTTGGGGCATTCAGAAGAACCGGCCAGCCATGAACTATGACAAGCTCAGCCGATCTCTACGCTATTACTATGAAAAGGGCATCATGCAGAAGGTGAACAATTATGAGACAATTAAGAGCACTCTCAGAGAAAATGTCCAGGGCTTCTATAATAAGACTAATGACTTCGAGGAAATGTTAGCTTCATGATTCTGTGGTAGGAAAAATCTGGGAAAAATGTGTTAAAATGAGATACAAAGAGCACCTTTAATACTCTTGGGTATCTGAAAACGAGGTTGTGGAAGACTCTGTAGGAAAATTAGCCTCCTCTGCTTTATTTAAACTGTCTCTACTCACGGAAATGTCCAGATAGGACTTCCCTGGTGGTCCAGTGGTTAAGAATCCACCTGCCAATGCAGGGGACAAGGGCTCGATCCCTGATTCAGGAAGATTCCACATGCTGTGGAGCAGCTAAGCCCTTCCATCTATAGAGCCCATGCTTTGCAGGAATGAGAAGCCACCACAATGAGTAGCCCCTGCCCCCCACCCTGCTGCAACTAGAAAAAACCTGCATACAGCAAGAGACCCAGTGCAGCCAAAGAAAAAAATTTTTTAATTGTCCAGATACTTAGGCCAACTATTATATCCATAAAGGAGCCAGGGAGAGAATCGACTTAAAGGTCTCTGCTCCCACAAGGGCTTAGTTGAAGTCTTTAGTTGTTAAGACACCAAGACCTCCAAATATGTTGGTTTAATACTCTTTAAGTGTTAGGAGTAAGAAAATCTTTTTCAAAAACTAGAAACTACAAGTTAAAAACCCAAGATTTGCAAAATGGCAGCAGAATCACCTGATACCAAGTTGCAGAATAAAGGATGAAACATATTTTGAGGAAGCCAGAACAAAATCCTTGTTGTGATAGGTGGTGAAAGACCAAAATCTTAAAAGCCATGTATAAGCAAAAGATGAAGCTGGCAAATCTTTGGTTTTTCTTAACCAGATTTTATACTGTGCTGTTACCCAGATTTTAGCATTTATACATTTAGGCAGTCTTTACATGGTCGATCCACTCAGAATTATATGGTCATTGTTGCTGAGAACTTGTGCTAAAACCAGGCTTATCTTCTTATAGGCAGGTGGTAATGTGACCCCATATTCCTCTCATCTCCTTGAATTATTAAAACTTCATGGATGGTCTTCTGGATAATACTCAGACTTTAATGCTTCATATAGGCTCTAAGGCACCATCTAACCCTCATTTCCTCACTTGCACTTGTCTGCTTCCACTACCACAGCCATCTTTCTCTTAATATGTATTGTTTGGTAAATAAACACTATCAGTCATGTAAGTTATCAAACATATTATAAAATGAAAAAACACCTATTAAACTACCATTCTACTTAAGAACATTCCTAACACCTTCCTTACCTGGCCTGGCCAGCCCCTGCTTGTTTTCTCAGTCACCTCTTTACTCCAAGAACCTGACGTTCTCAAGCCGAGCTACATGGTCCCATCTGCTTCTGAGAGCACCTGTGTTCATCTCCATCGCTTTCCTACTCTCTGTATTGCAAACCACTCCCTGGCTTGTCAGTATCTGCCACGGGAATGTCAGCTCCTTTGGGGCAAAACTGAGGGTTCGACTTCAGTGCTTGGCATAGTTAATAGATACTCTAAAATGGGTTACCACCCCACCCTACCTATTCCCTCCCCCCCTTTTTTTAAAGGTACAATTCAGTGGGGTTTTAATACGTGTGCAGAGTAGTACAACTGTCACTCACAATCAGTTTTAGAACATTTTGTTGTTGTTCAGTTGCTAAGTCATGTCTAACTCTGCAACCCCATGGACTGTAGCCCACCAGGCTCCTCTGTCCATATGGTTTTCCATACAAGAATACTGGAGTGGGTTGCCATTACCTTCTTCAGGGGATCTTCCCAGATCAGGGATTGAACCCATGTCTCCTGCACTGGCAGGCAGATTCCTGACCACTAAGCCACCAGGGAAGCCCATTAGAACAATTTATCACCCTAAAAAGTAACCCTGAACCCATTAGCAGTCACTACCCCTTTCCCCACTGCAAGCTTCACACACACTCCCCATTCAGTGTTAACACTATCAGGTAGAATTCTAAACTTAGGAAGGAGGGCCATTAGAAAAGAAACCACTGGCTTTGTGATTCCCAACTACAGATCCAATCCAAGGGAATGTAACCAAGACAGTTAACTTGAACTAACGGCAATGAATTGCGCCTATGAACTTGTCCCTAGGTTTTCTAAGAAGAGAACTCTGAGAATTAAGCATAAAATAGTACAGAGGAAGGCATGGGAATGAGACTTGGGTGGGCTCAGATCCCAACACTCCCATTTATTTATGCTTTAAGGAAAGTCAACCTTCCAAAGCCTGTTTCCAATGAAAGTGTAGCTAATAATTCTTGATCTAATCTCAAAGGGGTAATATATATGTGAAAATGTCCTAAAAATAGTAACTTGCTATCCAGTGTAAGAGATCATTGCTTTATCATGTGACCTATGAGTAAATGAGAACTAAATGAAAGAGGAGTGGTAGAATACTGATCTGCGGAGGGACTCAGAAAAGCATTAGTTCCATACCCTCAGGTTTTGAAAGGGAAAACAGATTCATAGAGATTGAGACTTGTTAGTGACCAAGCCAGGGCCGGAAGCTGGCCGAAACTCGACTTTCGGAGCTAGTATTATCATCACTGTATCCTCCTGCCTAGCTCTTCCACATGTGAACTGACTCTGGCTGGGGAACCAGAGATTTAACAGTAAACTGGCTTTTAAAAAACCCAAATAGGAATGAGTGATTGTATACACCTGCCATCCTTAATCAAGACTAGCTGGTTCAAGTAATGTTATAATGCATAAAATTCATATAAAGGTGGTTTGCAGTTCCTTCCTCCTCCTTTGTAGCAAAACCATGGCATTAGTCATTTTTAACTGCAGGTAAGCCAAAAAGCAGTTCTATTTGGTTTTGGAACAAGCTTATACATTCCCACATAGCTTCTGAATTCCTAGCCCTGTGGGACAACAAAGCTGTCCTGTGAAGACTGTAAACTTGAGGAAACTGAACACATGGGCTGACTCCTGCATCTTTCGATCCTTACATCTCATAACACCAACCTCAGCATAACCGTTGTTTCTAGACTGATTTTAAGAGTAAGGATGTTCTTTTAAGAAGAACCTGAGTTTGATATTCACATACTCTTTTCAGCTGCTAAGCTGTGGTGTCAAAACACTTAGCAGGTAACAGGTCCCCATGGCTTATCAAAATACATTGAAGGATTTGGATAATCAACTACCATTGAGCCTCTTGGTCCCAGGCTGCCCAAGAGCTTGGTGACTTAACAGATATCTCATCCTTCCCTTGGCGCCCACACCCCATGCCCTGTTTCAACTGGGCCTCATCAGGTGCATTTTCTCTCTAGGTGGCCGGGGAACGATACGTCTACAAGTTTGTCTGCGACCCCGATGCCCTTTTCTCCATGGCCTTCCCTGACAACCAGCGTCCGTTCCTGAAAGCAGAGTCTGAGTGCCACCTCAGCGAGGAGGACACCCTACCACTGACCCACTTTGAGGACAACCCTGCTTACCTCCTGGATGTGGACCGCTGCAGCAGCCTCCCCTATGCCGAAGGCTTTGCTTACTAAGTTTCTGAGCAGCTGAGCGGCCAAACCCTAGAGCTAGCAGTTCCCATTCAGGCAAATGAGAACAGTGGTTTTGTTTGTGTTTCTGGCTGTTCCTAGAGCTTGCCCTTTGAGTATTATCTGTCTCTGGAGATAGAGAATCCAATCTGTCTCCGGATTGGCACCCTTAAGGACAGAACTTTGGTGGGGGAGTGGGAACAGGGAGGGGCAGAAAACCACCCAAAGGCTGGTGCCTCAGCTCTTGATCCTGACAAGGTTTCTGGGAAGCGATTGAAATGGGGCCTCCTTCCCATGGACAATATATATGCAAAGCAATACCTTGTTCAGGTTGGTACCCGCAAACCAGGACAGAGTATGTGACAATCTGCATTGATCAAGGACTACTAAATGCCTTTACATAGAAGGGCTCTGATTTGCACAATTTATTGAAAAAGTGAGTCACAAAACCCATAGAACAGGAGGTAAGCTAAGTTGGGGAGGCTCAAACCATGAAGGGTTGCCAAGTATTACCTTAAAACTTGGACAGCTCTTGCAGCTCACTGAAATGTTTCCCCTTGGTCTAGAAAGAAGGGGAAATGGATGAATAGCTGTTACCCACTCCACGGTTCTCAAATAAACCATTGCTACTCTTGGGAACCTTCTGGCCATGTGGTCACCAAGTAGAGCAAGCCCCCTCTCTCTTCCCAGTCACATGGCTGTGTGTGGATGGCTTTAATTTTAGGAGAAAGTGATTAACACTTTTGACAGTATTTTGTTTTGCTTTGATTCGGGGGATTGTTTTGTTTTGGAAAACCAGTTTATAAACTGATTTTTGTAGTTTTGGTATTTAAAGCAAAAAAAAAAACAAACCTTTTGGTAACTGTGCACTGTGCCCTTTAAACAGGGCAGTGCCGACTTCTGAAGACGCTGCAGCTTGAAAGGGGCTTTGCTGGGGGCGTCCCCTTGGCTGAGTACAAGCCCTCTTTATTGCCTGCTTTGTGCTTTCTGCACCAGACAGCCTGACGGAACATTTGCACCTGAGTTGTACATTTTTGAGGTGTGCAGGGCAGCCTGGACACACCGTTTAGATTCTATGTGTATAGTCCCCAGTGTTCCCTCCCATGCCCTCTCTGGAAAGCATATGTACATAATACATGTCATGTCCATTTGAAACCTGGTCACCTGATGGAAACCCTAGGGAGTCTTCCCTGGGCATGACTGATGACAATTTCCATTTCATCCAGTTTTGTTTTTCCTTTTTCTTTAAATCCTTGGACTTTAAACCCTGCATATGATTCAATAGGGTTTGAGACGTATGCGCGACACCAACAGGTAAAACTGTACTAGCGCCTTAGTTTCCTGCCACTTTACAAAAGAGTTCTCTGATCGCTGAATTTTACTGGAAATGTTTTAAACAACCCAGCTAAAGCTACATGAAAGCTCAAAGAGGAAAAGGCATTAGAAAGTGGTAGCACCTTGCTGCCTGCTGTTGAGAGTTCTGTGCTTCCCTTGACACAGCACAGAAACGATGATCATGCTACTCTTCATACACAAAGGACAGGGCTCTGTATTTCTATTGATGCAACGCTCTGTAGTCTCAAACAGTCCCCCAGGTGACCCGGAGCACATTTGTGAAGAGGGTCACAGATAATGGGTGTATTTCATAGCTGTGGAAATACAAGGTTTCCCTCTTGGAAGCTAATTAGCCCACAAAGGTATTGCACCTGTAGCTTGGGCCTTAATTAGCATTGTATTCTAATCAAAGGACTCTTTCCAAATGGTATTTATAGCTTTCTAACCTACACATAGTCTATACATAGATGCATATTTTACCCCAAGCTGGCTAGAGGTTAATTTGTTGTAAATGCTGTATAGGATTTTTTTTTTTTCCTTTCTTATCTGGGTTTGGGTTTTGTTGGTTTTTTTTTTTTTTTGATGGATTTATGCTGTCTTAGCAAGTATGAAAAGAATCGTCTGTAGCCTGAGCTCCCCTCCCCCGCTCTGGCCACGTGGCCCGTGCGGTCTCGGGACACAGGATGGCGGCTTCACCGTTGCATTCCCATCGGACTCATGCATCTCCCTGATGATTTGGGGTTTTTCGGTTTTTTGTTTTTGCTTCTTTTCCAGAGTGTGGAAAATCTACAGTGCAGAAAGGCTTTAACCTGCCAGTTGATTTGAAATACTTTTCCCCTGCGCAGGGCTGTTTGCATCCTGCCAAGCTGCGTTATATTCTGTACTGTGTACAATAAAGAAGTTTGCTTTCAGTTTACCAAGTGCCTGAAACCCGCATCTTTCTTGCCTCCATCTTAAAGTAAGCGGAAGTCACCTGGCACCTTTCTCTCCCTCCCCTTCTCTACCCCTCTTAGCTGTCTAGCCTTATGACTGTAGAGTTGAGAGTCACCTTGTGCTCAGCTTCTCTCTCCTAATCTCATCTCTCAAACTCTGGCTAAACATTTGATCCAAAAGAGTGGAAGGAAAGTAGAAAGCAGAGAGGTTTTCCCAGTCAGTGGGGAGCTGACACCATCCCATCCCTCCCGTCGAACCTACCTACTCGCCAACTCAATTTTTTTTTTAAAGCATAGCTCGCTTTCCTCAGGCTTTGGGTTCATTGTGAGATCACTAACTAGGCTAGGACTTTGAGTTCCAAGATATATCTGGCTCAGCCACTTAGATGAATTCTTGGAAAACCAGATAGAAGACGACCACCTCTTTTCCTAGTTTCTCCCCAGATTTTGACCTTAAGTAAAAATTTTACTAGTAGTTCCCTCAAAAATGACAGCTTAGGAAAGTCATGGCTCTTTTGTTTTTTCCAGCCATAGAGAAGCAAAAACCTTTCTTCTGAGTTTGAACCCTGTTACCAAACCAGGTCCATTTTGCCTGACGCTCAGCAAGTCAAAATGCTGAAATGCCGAGGTTTGCAGCAGAAAGAGACAGGAAAAGAAGACTGAAAACTGCCTCCCGGACGGCTTAGGAATAAAACACCAGGGTGGAGTGAGACGTGGGGAGCCTGGGGAAAGGTGATTGGGAAAAGGTGCAGGATGGAAATTCTGCCAGGTGTAACCAGGATACAGGCACATTGTGAGGGTGGAGTTTGCAGCCTTCTGAAGTCAAAAGGTCACCCACACACACACACCAAAAAAGTCACCCACTTGCACATGCCCAGTGGGAGAGCAGACGTGTTTAAGCCATGTGCTGCTCCGGGGACATGCAGGTCTTTAAACAACCTTGATTTGGGGAGGCAGGTGAAATGAATTTAACCCACAATTTTAGGTGCATATATATCACTTGGGAAAAGTTTGCAGGACTCCATGCAGTATTAAGCTTTTAGTGCTCTTATTTCACCCTTTTTCTGCACTTAATTTGGGCTTTTCAAGGCTCCTATTACAGTAGAGAAACAAGTAGATCCTTTTTTCTAGTCTATAACAGAAGGCTTTCTGTGAGTTATCTGTATCTTTCTTTCACTGTTTTACAAGCCCTAAGTGTAGAAACATCTGAGCCTGAATCAGTGCACAGCCGCTTGAATCGGAGCTCGTGAGGAATGAATGCCTGCCACATAAACCCATTGGCTTCGACAGCTTAAGAGATGCTTGGGGAGAAGGCTGGGGAGCCAGGACAAAGTAAGCCCTGCCACTCAGCTTCACCACGATTAGACGTTAACAATCAGCTCCCCATTCTTCATGGGATCATGATCCCCCTGGGCCCAAATCCAGATTGTTAACCTAATGCAGGAGGTCACCAAACACTGGGCCGCCCTTCTGTAGAGCGCTAGGATAAGAAAGCCTGGAAAATGGGAAGTTTACTCTTCATCGAGGTCTCCTTTCTTGAGCCAAGCCAATAAAACAATGCTTTTTCAGTGGCTAGATGACAGAGAAGTAGTGTGAGGGCAAAAGAATGTGGTTTTGAGAGCCAGGGTATGCACAGCATCTAAATTCTAGTGCAGCTGGAACCAATGTAAACTAATGTGGGAGAAAAACACTCACACACACAGACAGTCGGAAATCTTGGAGAGCCGGTCCATTGCCCAGTGGTGCAGGTGGCTGGAGCTTAGTGTATGGCTTCTAAAGCACAAGAAAAAGGGAAAAGATCAGAAAACCATCATCATCTGTTAAAATCATGTGTTTTAACACATACATAAGCATCCTCAGCACACTCAGCAAGAGTGTGTTATGCTTGTGGTGTGGGGGTGAGAGACAAGCCCCTGTGTCCTTCTGGTCCCAGCAAAGACACCAGTGTCCCATTTGGAAGGGGCCCCTTGAATGACCAACTTTTGTTTTGCTCCTCCGATTTGAGAACTGGCCCTACACCCAGGTCTTGTTGACCTTGGCAGTGGACCTCAGATAACTAACCTTTGGATAGCACTTCACAGTTTACACAGTACATTTCCATCTGCATTATCTTTCTGGCAGGCTTTCTTAAATGGTAACACTTTGCTGAAATTAAATCTGAAAATATCCATGGCTGTTAGCCTCCAAAATTATGTTCTTAGAATGTTCTCAGTGGCTACTATGAAAATAGAGCTAGACACTGGGAGGCGGAACATGGGGGTTCTGGTTCCAGCTCAGAGATTGATTGGGTTTGACTAGATGATCTCAGAGGGCCATCCTGGCCTAACCTCCTACATCAGTGAGGCCCCTGATGAATTGTTGCTTCCCTGATCCCTTAGGAGGTAAAGGAGAAAGGTGTTCCTTGAGAACTCAAAGCAGGGGTTGGGGGTTGGGGGTATGGGTGTGTGTGTGTTGGCAGATTTAACAGATACCTCATCTTTGAACAAACCCTGAATGTTGCTCAGCCCCACCATTAACGGCATATGTTTGTTCATTCCCTAAGCATCCCCTGAACACCTACTAGATGCCAGGCACTGCTGGATATGGAAAATAAAAGTTTAGGATGACATGTTCAAATAAATCCCTGTTCTTGACCTTGTAAATGTTTAAGTGCTCTACTCACTAGCTCCTATTGCAGCACTACTGGCATCATCTTATTCAGACCACGTACCAGAGGCTGAGGAGGCTGGGACATTGACCCACCAACTCCTGCCCTTACTGGTTAAGGGTCATCCCCATGGAGGCCAACCCTTCAATATACTTCCTACAGGAAGGGAAGAAGAGCAAGTATTCAGTGTGGTGGGCAGTGATGAGGGTGAAGTAACTCCGGTGGGCTGAGGAGGCCTGGAGTAGGCATCAAGGTCTGTGACATTGAACACTTGTATGTCCTTGTTTCATCATACTTAAGGTGGGTAGGTGATCCTTTGCTTCCATTATTCCATTAATAAACATATATCAAGTGTCTATTGTGCAGGGACCACCCAGTGGGTAGGGACTACCCAGTGAAACCCCCCACCCCCCCTAAATAGCTCACAGGCTAGTGGGGAAACATTTGTCCACCTGAAAGTAGAATACTTTGGAGAAGGAAATGGCAACCCACTCCAATATTCTTGCCTGGAGAATCCCATGGACAGACGCGCCTGACAGGCTACAGTCCATGGGGTTGCAAGAAGACACAACTTAGTGACTAAACCACCACCATCCAATACATAGTGTCTATTCTATGCCAGGTACTGCTCTAGGATTACTGGAGGAGGGGCGGGGAATAGAAATCTGTGCTCTCAAGGATCTTACATCTGGGGAAGGAAGCAAAAAAACAAAACAACTGATAGCATTTTTTAGATAATGTTGAGTAACTTATGGAGAGAAATTAAGCAGAGAAGGGATGTGATGAGTGGTGGGGATGGGGGGGGGTTGCAATTTTAAATAGGAAGACCATGGAAGACCTCACAGTTGAGCAAAGACTTGACAATAAAGAGCCAGATGGTTATCTGAAGGAAAAGCATGTAGACAGAGGGAAGAGCAAAACCCCGAAACTTTAAACATGCTTGGACTATTTATGGAATAGTAAGGCCTGTGAAACAGGGTCAGAAGGAGTGAGACAGAGCACAGAGTAAGAAAGTCAAAAAAGTAACTGGGGGTGTGGGTGTCATCTGGGGTCCTATAGGTTTTTTTAGGACTCTGGCATTTACTCTGTTAATGTTTAGCTGTTAAGAGATTTTGAGCAGAGAAGTGACATGATCTGATTTATATTTTAAAGGATCACTGGCTGCTGAGTTGAAATCAATTGCAAGAGAGTGAAGAAGTAGGCAAGACCAAGGAGTAGGCTGTTGCAATAATCCAGGTGGGGCGAGATGATGTTCTGGACCATAGCACATGGAGGGCATGATCTGGATTTATTTTTAAGATAGAGCCAATAGGTTTCGAATGTGTAGAGTGAGAGGAAGAACGGAGTCAGTTATGACTCCAAAGCTTAGGGCCTGAGCACAAGGAAGTATGAGGTGCCATTCACTGAGATAGAAAAGCCTGAGGAGGACAAATGGAGGGTGGGAACAGGGGAAGAAGAGGCACTCTGTTTTGGACATAATAACTTTGAGATGCCTATTAGAAATCCAAACGGGAATGTCAACTTTGGATATACAAGTCTGGAGTCCAGGGGAGAGATCCAGACTGGAAAGAGAAATTAAGTGCCATCATTACGTGAGAGAGTGTTTAAAACTGAAACTGGATGAGACCACTAAGCCAAAAAGTCTAGATAGGAAAAAGAAAGCCCAGAGACACTCCAAGACTAAGAGGTCGGGGAAACGAAGAACCATCAGAAGAGACTGCAGAAGAGTGGCTGGTGAAGTAGGGATAACCAGGAGGGTATTTCCAGGGGGCAGAAGATCAACTACAGCAGGTGCTTCTAATGTGTCAGGCAGGGTGAGGATGGGGACTGAGTTGACAACACGGAGGTCATGGGTTACTTGCACAGGCCATTTCTATGGAGTAAGAGAGATAATAGAGAGCTAATTGATGCTACTAGAGAGCCAAAGGAGGTTTGCATTTAGTCTCAGTTGGGGGCAGAGATCAAAAAAAGCTCCGTGGACTCCAGAATCCTGGGTTTGAATTCAGCCCAGTCCCCCTCACTAAGCCCTTCCATTCTCAAACTCTCAAAATCTGAGAGGCTTAGGAATCCTGGCCAGTATCCTGCCCAGAAGGTATAGGGTGAGCCATTTGAGGATAAGAGAGAAGAAATGAAGATGCTGTTACCAACACCTTTCCCATCCCAATGGGAATCTATTCTTGTTTTGTGCTCTCAAATTTCTTTTTCTGAAATGTTAAGTGTTTTTTTTAAATAACTTTTTTTTCATATTACACAATTAGCATATGTTCCTTGTAGAAAAACAGAAAAGAAAAAAAAAAAAACACCATAGCCCAAATTTAAAACTACTCTGAAAACTCAACATGGAGACCATAGCTAACACTTTACATCTTTTCAGAAGGCTTTTCTCTGTAATATTATTCAAATGGAAAATGTGGCTATACCATATATTATACATAGTTTGAAATTTATTTTTAACCATATATTTTAAACATCCTTCCATATTATGAAATATTCTCCTGTAATTCCTGACCACATACTATCCCTAAGTTCACAAGTCATATGACATAGTTAAGCAATCCCCTTTATTGGCGATTAAGGCACCACAAATATACATCCAAAACCAAGCCAAGTGATGTCCATCCCTCAAAATCAAATTAACAAAAAATAATAATTTGAGCTTTTCCTAGTGTTCCCAATTAGCAGCCAACTCCTATTAATTTTATCTTCTATTAATAAATATTTCTCAAATCTACCTCCATCATCACTATCGTTATCAATTCACCGTCATCTCTCACCTGCACTTTTGCTGTCCCCCCTTAACAGGTCTTACCACATCTACTCTTAGCCCATCCCCACCCTTCTCCATATTGTAGTCTGAGCGATTTTTTTTAGCCCAACTCATTCCATTTCTTGAGACTTTAATGACACCCACTGGAATACCTAAAATTTAAAAAGACTAACCACATGAAATGTTGGCAAGTATGCAATGCTGGTAGGACTGTAAAATGGTGCAGCCACTCTGAATATCTGTTTGATAATTCCTTTTTTTCTAGAAACAAGTAATGTTTTGAGTTGGTAAAATGGTTGTTTGAACACACATTTCTGGTATCTGGGACAGAGAACCAAATATCCATTTTTGTGTAACTCATGCAGCGTTGGTTTCATCTATGCCACCTCTCTTACCTAAGTATTAAAAACATTTGACACTGTTCTTCTACATCTTCACAACACACCCCTGTGAGGTAAGCAGTATTGACCCCATTCTACAGATGGGAAGGTCTAGGTACTGAAAGAATCAGTGCCTCCTCGAAAGCTACGTGGCATGGCATGGTGTGGCATGGCAGCACTTCAGTGTTTGGCAATTTCTTATCAAAGTGAACATGCATCTGCTCTATGATCCAGCAATTTCAATCTGAAGTATTTATGCAAGAGAGAAACATGTGTTCACAAAAAGACCTCTGCAAGAACGTTTGTGTTAGCTTTATTCCCATTAGCTACCAAAATAACCCAAATGTCCACCAACAGGAGGGTATCCATAACACAAAATACTACTCAGCAATTAAAAAGAAAGAATGAACTGTGATATTCTTAATTGTAGCAACATAGCAAGGGATAAGTGGTAGCAAGGGATGGGTGGGCATTTTATTTTATGCTAATTCCCCCCCCCCAAAAAAAAATATCTGTCGTCATTTCTTGGGATAAAACCAAAATCCTTAACTTGGCCTTACAAGACAAGTCCTTGCCAACCTCTTCAGCTTCACCCTACACAATTCACTCCCTTAGGTTCTATGCTCCAGCGCCCCAGCCTTCTTCTGTACCTTGCTCCTTCTTGCTCCAGCCTTGATACAAACTGTTCCCTGGACCTGAAATGTTACACTATCTCTGCATGCTCAGTCCTCTGCGACCCCATGGACTGCAGCCTCCCAAGCTACATTTCCTCCTCAAGGGGATTTTCCTGACCTGGGGATCAAACCCACGTTTCCTGCATTAGCAGGCAGATTCTTTATCACTGAGACACCTGGGAAGTCACACTGCCTCTGCATCCATCCCTACCCTCCACCTAGCTCAATCTCCACACATACTTTAATCTCAATTCTGAGGTCTCCCCAGAGGCAGACAATCAGCCAATCCTGAAAACAACTGAATAAGTTTAATTTCCTTGCCTTCCTAGATGTGTTCTTTTCTCCCATTATATGCTTTCCAGCACTCATTATCTTTTTTTCACAGCACATTTCACAATTCTTAATTATTCACTTATATGAAAGATTAGTTAATTGTCTTCCCCAATAGGCTATAAATTTCATGAAGGCAGGACCATACAGTTTTGCTGCTTTCTCTTCAACATAGGTGATTTAAAAACATCTGTTGAACAAGTAAACACTGTAAGGTGTATCTTTATTCGCTTATGACTTTCAGTATAATTTCTTAGGTGGATTGTTTGGGCAAAGGGTAGAGACAGTTTAAGAATTTTCATATGTACTGCAAAAGGCTCACCAAAAAAAAAAAAAAGTATTAATTTGTATCAGTAGATGACTACTTGGTTCTCACAACCTTTGTCTACACTGGGCATTATTTACATTTACATGTCTATTTGCCATTCCTATCTATTCATTATTTATTCAAATGTTACTTATTGAGTACCTATTATATATCAGGTACCAAGCTGAGTGAATTAGATTAGTAGTTTATATATTTTTTGTTTATACATCCTATAAAAGAATTTTGAAAAGCAAGATAGCCTTTAGCATTAAGTTAACATTTAAAATTTCTATCATGTTATTAAAAGTTGAAAATACATAATTTCCAGTATATTGTAAATTCTGACATTTTGAAGTATAATTATTTGCATTTAACCACAGCCTTGTCTAACTCAATGAAACTATGAACCATGCTGTGTAGGGCCACCCAAGACGGATGGGTCATGAAGAGTTCTGACAAAATGTGGTCCACTGGAGAAGGAAATGGCAAACCACTTCAGTATTCCTGCCTTGAGAACCCCGTGAACAGTATGAAAAGGCAAAAAGATAGGACACTAAAGATACACTCCCCAAGTCGGTAGGTGCCCAAAATGCTACTGGAGATCAGTGGAGAAATAACACCAGAAAGAATGAAGGGATGGAACCAAAGCAAAAACAACACCCAGTTGTGGATGTGACTGGTGATGGAAGCAAGGTCCGATGCTGTAAAGAACAATATTGCATAGGAACCTGGAGTGTTAGGTCCATGAATCAAGGCAAATTGGAAGTGGTCAAACAGGAGAAGTCAAGAGTGAACGTCAACATTTTAGGAATCAGTGAACTAAAATGGACTGGAATGGATGAATTTAACTCAGATGACCATTATATCTGCTACTGTGGACAAGAATCCCTTACAATAAATGGAGTAGCCATCATAGTCAAGAAAAGAGTCTGAAATGCAGTACTTGGATGCAGTCTCAAAAACGACAGAATGATCTCTGTTCATATTCAAGGCAAACAATTCAATATCATGGTAATCCAAGTCTATGTCCCGACCAGTAATGCTGAAGAAGCTGACGTTGAATGGTTCTATGAAGACCTACAAGACCTTCTAGAATTAACACCCAAAAAAGATGTCCTTTTCATTATAGGGAACTGGAAGGCAAAAGTAGGAAGTCAAGAAACACCTGGAGTAACAGGCAAATTTGGCCTTGGAGTACAGAATGAAGCAGGGTGAAGGCTAATAGAGTTCTGCCAAGAGAATGCACTGGTCATAGCAAACACCCTCTTCCAACAACACGAGAAGACTCTACACATGGACATCACCAGATGGTCAATACCAAAATCAGATCGATTATATTCTTTGCAGCTAAAGATGGAGAAGCTTTATACAGTCAGCAAAAACAACACAAGGAGCTGACCATGGCTCAGATCATGAACTCCTTATTGCAAAATTCAGAATTAAATTGAAGAAAGTAGAGAAAACCAATAGACCATTCAGGTATGACCTAAATCAAATCCCTAACGATTATACAGTGGAAGTGAGAAATAGATTTAAGGGACTAGATCTGATAGAGTGCCTGATGAACTATGGATGGAGGTTCATGACATTGTACAGGAGACAGGGAGCCAGACCATCCCCTAGAAAAATAAATGCAAAAAAGCAAAATGGCTGTCTGAGGAGGCCTTACAAATAGCTGTGAAAAGAAGAGAAGCCAAAAGCAAAGGAGAAAAGGAAAGATATACCCATTTGAATGCAGAGTTCCAAAGAATAGCAAGGAGAGATAAGAAAGCCTTCCTCAGTGATCAGTGCAAAGAAATAGAGGAAAACAATAGAATGGGAAAGACTAGAGATCTCTTCAAGAAAATTAAAGATACCAAGGCAACATTTCATGCAAAGATGAGCACAATAAAGGACAGAAATGGTATGGACCTAACAGAAGCAGAAGATATTAAGAAGAGGTGGCAAGAATACACAGAACTGTACAAAAAAGATCTTCACAACCCAGATAATCATGATGGTGCAATCACTCACCTAGAACCAGACATCCTGGAATGTGAAGTCAAGTGGGCCTTAGGAAGTATCACTATGAACAAAGCTAGTGGAGGTGATGGAATGCCAGTTGAGCTATTTCAAATCCTAAAAGATAATGCTGTGAAAGTGCTGCACTCTATAAGCCAACAAATTTGGAGAACTCAGCAGTGGCCACAGGACTGGAAAAGGTCAGTTTTCATTCCAATCCCTAAAAGGCAATGCCAAAGAATGCTAAAACTACCACACAATTGCACTCATCTCACATGCTAGTAAAGTAATGCTCAAAATTCTCCAAGCCAAGCTTCAACAGTATGTGAACCGAGAACTTCCAGATGTTCAAGCTGGTTTTAGAAAAGGCAGAGGAGCCAGAGATCAAATTGCCAACATCCGCTGGATCATCGAAAAAGCAATAGAGTTCCAGAAAAACATCTATTTTTGCTTTATTGACTATTCCAAAGCCTTTGACTGTGTGGATCACAATAAACTGTGGAAAATTCTGAAAGATATGGGAATACCAGACCACCTGACCTGCCTCTTGAGAAATCTATGCAGGTCAGGAAGCAACAGTTAGAACTGGACAAAGAACCAACAGCCTGGTTCCAAACAGGAAAAGGAGTAAGTCAAGGCTATATATTGTCACCCTGCTTATTTAACTTATATGCAGAGTACATCATGAGAAATGCTGGGCTGGATGAAGCACAAATTGGAATCAAGATTGCCGGGAGAAACATCAATAACCTCAGATAAGCAGATGACACCACACTTATGGCACAAAGTGAAGAAGAACTAAAGAACCTCTTGATGAAAGTGAAAAGAGGAGAGTGAAAAAAGTTGGCTTAAAGCTCAACATTCGGAAAACAAAGATCATGGCATCCATGGCATCACTTCATGGCAAATATATGGGGAAACAGTGGCAGACTGTATTTTTGGGGGCTCCAAATTCACTGCATATGGTGACTGCAGTCATGAAATTAAAAGACGCATACTCCTTGGAAGGAAAGTTATGACCAACCTAGACAACATATTAAAAAGTAGAGGCATTACTTTGCCAGCAAAGGTCTATCTAGTCAAGGCTATGGTTTTTCCAGTAGTCATGTATGTATGTGAGAGTTGGACTATAAAGAAAGCTGAGTGCCAAAAATTGATGCTTTTGAACTGTGGTGTTGGAGAAGACTCTTGAGAGTCCCTTGGACTTCAAGGAGATCCAACCAGTCCTTCCTAAAGGAAATCAGTCCTGAATGTTCATTGGAAGGACTGATGTTGAAGCTGAAGCTCCAGTACTTTGGCCACCTGATGCAAAGAGCTGACTCATTGGAAAAGACCCTGATGCTGGGAAAGATTGAAGGCAGGAGGAGAAGGGGACGACAGAGGGTGAGATGATTGGATGGCATCACCAACACAATGGACATGAGTTTGGGTAAACTCTGGGAGTTGGTGATGGACAGGGAGGCCTGGCGTGCTTAGTCCATGGGGTCGCAAAGAGTCAGACACAACTGAGCTGAACTGAACTGAACACAGGTTCAATCCCTGGGTCAGGAAGATCTGATCCCCTGGAGAAGTAAATGGCAACCCACTCCAGTATTCTTGCCTGGGACATTCTGTGGACAGAGGAGCCTGATAGGCTACAGTCTGGGGGGTCACAAAAAGTCGGACAAAACTGAGCGACTGAGCACACATATACCTTGTATACGACACATTATTTTAAATAATTCCCTTTGGTATTAAGGCTTTACAAGTTAAAAAATTATGCTATATAGAGTGATTACTAAAATTATTAGTTCATAATTGATCAAAATAGCATAAATATACAGCCAAATCTGATATGTAATTATGAAACATAAAAAGTAAAAATGTGTCAGAAAAGAAAAACTCTCAGTGATCTCATTGGGATAGAAGTGTTACTGTTTTTTCCATTTCTTCACTTCAAGAATGAGACAGGGTTTAGCATCGGTTCTGTTCCTAATTTTCAATTTTGAGTAAGTGCTAAGAAATATCATGTGACAGAAAGTGCTAGCAGTCCAGCAAAACAAGTTTTCCTCTTCCTTGGTAATAAGATTGCAGGCAGACAAGTGGCTGGACTACATTTCCCAGCATCCCTTGTAGTGGCCTGGGCCATTATCAATGTATTTCCTCTCAGCTCAAATTTATCCTTTTTGTTTGCTCTGTGAAACAGATCTGGGCCCTTTAAACATCTTTCCTTTGTTAGCTGGCCCTGAATCTCTGTCGACAGAGGGCACTGGTGTGACATTAGAGGAGAAGAGGGTTTAATTCCTAGTTCCTGTGTGCAGCCTCCTGACGTGATCAAGCTTCCCCAGGGTCCAGCTGCTGCAGGCCACAGTAGCCAGCTTCCAGCAGCTTTCTATGGCGCCACTTCTCTTGGGTGATTTTGCAGCAGAGTGCCTCTGACTCCTGCCATGCTCAGAGCTTCTCCAGTGCCTGTGAGGGTTCCTGCAATACACAGTAGTCAGCAGTACCCAGGAACCTGCAGCTCCTTTGGCATCATTCCCTCCCAGGCAGTTAGATAGCATAGTGCAAAAGTAGATTTCCACCAGTCAGGCATTTCTCTGCCTTTTGGTGAGCCATAGCCATGACCTCTATTGCAGTTTTACATTGTCTGAACCCTGCACATTCCAAAAAAAAGTTTCACCTTTGCTTGGCTTCTGGACCATAACATCTAAGCCCTTGGAATATTCTGCTTGAGAAGGGTAACTCCATTTACCTAGGACGTTGGGCCTTACTGGTGTTCGGTGCTAACAATGTGACTTATGGTGGGGCGGTAGGGGGAAGCCTTGGACCACACAGTATCAATTGGCCTCTGGAGAATGAGTAACCAAGGTCGCCCATGTGGGCAGTAAGCCTTAGACAGCAAGGCTCAGGGGAGCTTCTGTCATTGGCAGTACTTCATAAATCTATTCACACATCATTGCTGGGAGAATTAAATGCTGTCCATATGACTCCCCTGGAACAGGACAAGTAGAAGCTTACAACAGGGTCTCCCTTGGTCTCTGCCTAGTACCTTTTTCCTTGCTGATTTTAATCTATATCCTTTTACTCTCATAAACCGTAACCCAGAGTACAATAGCCTTTCTGAGTTCTTTGAGGCCTTCTCACAAATCATTGAACCTGAGTGTGATTTCAAATACACCTCTCCAACAAGTGTGACTCAGCCCCGGGGGTGGAGAAGAAGGAGGGTCCCTTCCTTGGGCACTCCATCTCAGCTCTATGAATAGTATCTGCTCTTTATCTGCTATTTGTTTACTTTTGAATGACCAATCTCTTGTTATTTCAATCTCCTGTCAGTTAATAAACTCTTCCTATTCCAATTACTTTGTGGCTTCTCTCTTGAGTGGACCCAGATAGATATAGTGGTCATGTTACTTAGTTCTTTCTCAGGGGAAATAATGTGTGCTATTTCTGGACTGGGCTTCCCTGGTGGCTCAGCAGTAAAGAATCCATCAGCAATGCAGGAGATGCAGGTTTGATCCCTAGGTCAGGAAGATCCCCTGGAGGAGGAAATGGCAACCGACTTCAGTATCCTTGTCTGGGAAATCCCATGGATAGAGGAGCCTAGCGGGCTACAGTCCATGGGGGTCTCAAAGAGTCAGACTTGACTTAGCGACTAAACAACAACAATTTCTGGACTAGGGCTATTAAGAAAGCATGTGTACTTCCTCCATGCACTGTTCCAGTTGGAGGTAGATGATGACAAGATAGTGTAGGATGATGGAGGCACAAGGTGGGAGAAGCCAGGATCTCTGATTCACCACCTGCAGAACTCCAGCCAACTAAGAAATAGCAGTGATGATGTTTGAACCATGTTTGAGTCTATTTGTAATAGCAGTTTAACTTACCCTAACTAATACACCTTGGTCACTTAAACAAGTACTGAGGAATGAAAGGGATTGTATGTGTTGTTGTTGTTGTTGTTTTAATAGAAATGCCATTCCATTCTTGGAAGTCTTTCTAAATTCTATGCCAAAATTCACACACTGATCTTTCATCAGAAATTATCTATCAACTAACAGCTCTATTAGGCTCTCCTTCAATTGTTGAAAATAAAAGATTGAAAACAATTTAACTTGACAAAAGTAAAAGTTACCAGTTATTAGAGTCTAATCATTTTTTAAATTTTTTATAAGCATACCAAAAAGGTTTTACCAAATGCTTCCACATCAGTGGTTCTCAAAAATGTGAATTTCAGATGAGCTATATTAGCATCATCCGGCAATTTATTAGAAATGCAGTTTCAGGCCCCACCCCAGGCCTGCTGAATCAAACTCTGGAGGCAGGACAGGCAATCTGTGTTTTACCAACAAGGCCTCTAGGTGTTTCTGATGCAAGCTGCCCCTTATGTCTGTAATTCTTTCACCTGGACTTGTATTTAATTTGACAGTTTCCAACAGGGTTCACATATTGAAATATGAACTTCAGTGTATCTTTACCATTTCTATTAGGTATCCATTAGCGCACAACAGTATTACCACAAACACAGTTGCTTCAAACAGCACACATTTATTTTCTCCTAATTCCTGTGAATCAGGAGTCCCAGAACGACTGAACCAGGTCATGTACTTCAGGGTCTCACACAGCTGCAGTCAAGGTGTCAGCCGGGACAGCAGTCTCCTCTGGGACACATTGGGGAGAGGATCAACTACTAAATTCATGTGGTTGTTGGCAGCTTTTATTTTTTTTAATTTAATTGACAAATTTAATTTAATTTAATTGACAAATTTTTCCACAGGCCAGGGGTGGTTTGGGGGATGATTCAAGAGCTTTACATCTATTACACACTTTGTTTCTATTATTATTACTTAGCTCCACTTCTGATCATCCAGCATTAGATCCTGGAGGTTGGAGACTCTTGATTTAGATCATTCAATACTAGATGTTTTGAAAAACGTTTACTAGAACATCTTTTGGCAGAGCTGGAACTCATGATCAAACCTATCAGCCAAACGTGACTATGTACTACTTTCTAATAGAAACAGTATGATGTCATTTTTCAAATCAATGTGTCAGTAAAAATTTTGAGAAACAATATAAAAAGCTTGGAATATGTTTTGTAGCACATAATGTAAGAAAGATTACTGAAAGCAAGTCAAGATAAAATTGATACAGAGCTAATATAATTAATCATATCAGACTTATCAAAGCAGGATGATAATGGTAGTATTCATTATCTTCTAATTATCTAGTGTAATATGTGGCTAAAGTTATCAGTTATTATATGGGATGAGTGTTACTGACAGCAACACGCTCTTTCAGTAAATATGTGTTCATGTAAATGTTGAACTCTAGTGGACCGTTTTTGGGGATAATGCAATAAAATAATGCATTAAAAAGCCAAAATAGCTCCATTTACTTCATTAGGCATTATGATTAAATTTCCCAAGTATTTAATTAAAAAGAAAGGTATATATATTGCTAAAACTAATTGGCCTGGCAGCTAGCATATAATTTTATTTTTAGTTAGTAGCAGCTGGAAAATCTTATTATAAGCTGAAATAAGATGAGTATTGACTATAATCGTAGTGCACATTTCACAATATGATTTGACAAAATAGGTTTTAACTATATTTAATTGAATGATGCACACCAAATTTGCAAACACGTGAGATTTTTTGTAAGAATATATTTTGTGGGCTTATATGAGATATTTTCTTTGCAAATTTGCCTTATTTCAAGTCTATGAAAAGTTGTAAAAATATAATTAACACAAGTAAATACTTCACTTAAATTTATCTATCCTTCTACCTACTTACATACTTTTCAGTGAAAAGTGTATGAAGTTCAAGCTCTTTAAGTGAATGGACATTTTCTGAGCCTGTTGTCTAGTAGATTGTCTCACAAGCTGAATTTGGTGTTTTCTCATGGTTGCATTCAGATTAAACATTTTTGGCAGGACTGCTACTTACGTGTTATTGTGTGTTTCCTACTACATCACCTCAACAGACACATGACGTCAATTTACCCTGATATAACTGATGCAGAGTTTTGTCACTTGGTTAATGCACAGATGCAAAAACAAAAAGTACTATAAAAGTACTTGGTTCCCTACTCATAATTAATAAGCAGCCTGTTCCTCAACTAAATTTCACCTAATGGTTTTATTATCCTCTGATAACCTGGCTGAATAAATAAATATACACATTGGTTTTTGCCTAATGTTGATTTTCTGGTGTGTCTTGAAAGGTGAGTATATCCAGAAAACTTGGCAGATATATTTTAAAAATTAGCCTCCTTAATCTGCATTGCTTCAGTTGTTAGAGAGGCAACTCTTTCCAGATAGTGATTGATCCTAGGAATGAGAGTTGAGGACATCTGAAAAAAATTCCCTCTCTCTTAGGTCAGGTCCTCCAGAAGCAGAGCCTGAGACTGGGATTCTGTGCAAGGGATTTATTGGAAAGTATTCTCAGGAGAGAAGTAAAGGCAGTCGAAAAGGGCAAGGGGGCAGGCTAGGCAAGAATGCTCTAGAACAGCAGTCCCCAACCTCTGGGATCTAATGCTTGATAATCTGAGGTGGAACTGCTGTAATAATAATAGAAATAAAGTGCACCATAAATGCAATGTGCTTGCATGCATGCTCAGTTGCTCAGTTGTGTCCGACTCTTTGCAACCCTATGGAATCACCAGGCTCCTCTCTCCATGGAATTTTCCCAGCAAGAATCTGGAATGGGTTGCCGTTTCCTCCTCCAAGGGATATTCCCGGCCCAGGATCAAACCCGTGTCTCCTGCACTGCAGTCAGATTCTTTACCACTGAGCCATCAACGATGTGTTTACATCATCCCAAAATCATCCACCCCCCAACCCCCATCCCGGTCCATGGAAAAATTATCTTCCACGAAACCATCCCTACTGTAAAGAAAGGTTGGAGACTGCTGCTCTAGAACATAATCTTACTTTGAGGAAAGAAAATTGCCCTTTTTCAATTACACGTCAGTCAGTCACTAGCAGTCTGGGGGGCCAGGGGGCATAGCCTCCCTGGTAGAAGGGCTCTCCCGTTTGACCAAGAGCAATTCTCTAAAGAAGGGGGCAGCTAAAAATTGTTACCAGTGAACACTCACAGCACATTCAAATTCAAAATGTTTGAAACATTGAGCCAACTAAGCATAAGTTACCTGAAAATCAATTTCCTCTAATTTATGAAATTTGGAACAGATAAATAGGTCAATTAAAAAGACTAGAGAGATATACTTATATCATAATTTTATATATGATAAAAACATTATTTCAAGTCAGTGGATTTTTTCAGTTAGGGGTCTTTTGCTGGCAAGTGAAAACTGTAACTGTGTATGTATAAATTGGCTCAGGTCACTGAAAAGTCCAGGGGTAAGACACAGTTGGATCCACAGGCTAGGAGATTTTCATCAGTATCTAGTCTCTTTCCATCACAAAGACTCTGCGTTTTCATTGTATTAGTTTCATCCTTGGCCTACACATGGTGGAAGTCCCTGAAAACCCAGGCTTACACTTGTACAGCTTCAAGCCCAACAGAAAAAAACTCTCTCTTCTGAAATAATACCAATGAAAGTCTTAACGCTGAGTCATCTTGACTCTGATCATCTTAGCTTGGGTCATGCCCCAGCCCTGAACCAAAATCCGTGGGCCAGGGAGATGATACCAAGGTTGATTTACATACCCAACCCTGGAGCAGAAGCTAGTGTCAGTTCCAAACAAGCCATATGGACTAAGAGGAGATTCCCCAAGGAAACTCAAGGGGCTGCTATTAAAAAAAGAGGCAAAGGATTCTGGGCAGGAGGCAAAAACAACAGATGTTTCCCATAAACTGATTATTCAATAAAGATGTTTAGACATCTGATAAGCCATCTGAAAAGACCAAGGTTGGGGAGTGGGGAGTGAAGAGAGGCACCTACTTACTCTTTACATCAAAATAAATCCCAGATGATTTTAAAATTTTTATGTAAAAAGCAAAATCACAGAAGTACATGACTAAATAATTTTAAAAGCTGAGAGTAAAGACAGTCTATTAAAACATGACACAAAACACAGAAACTATAGAGGATGATACTGATAAAAGTTGACCACAAAAAACCTTAAAAGCTTTTGTACATCAAAAGTACACTGAATGAGATGATTCACAATGAAGGTATAATAGTTATGAAAATCTATATACAATGTAATGTAACAACAGCCATTATATACCATAAATTATAAAAGATGTAAGAAGAAGTAAACACGAACATGTTAGTAGGAAATTTTAATTTACCTCTCTCAGTCCGTGACAGGTCAAGAGGCTAAACAATGATGGATAAGATCCTTTATATATGTAAGTATCAGTAAGGAAGTCTGATAGACAAAGTTTCAACTCTGCACCCTGAAAAAAAAAGAATACTTTCTCCCTCCCCCAAGGGCCCATGAAACATTCACAAAATTCTATGAAGTATTAGGCTGTAAGAAAGCATACTCAGATCAATGTACAATAAAAAAAAATAAGACTACAGCAACAACAAGAAAATCAGAAACTAAAAATCCTTCCACCTTCAGAAAAAAAGAATGTTAAAATTCCATCTTTAACATTTCTTGGGCTTAAGGGAGAATAACAACTAAAAGCGCACTCTGTCTAGAAATGATAATAATGAAAACAACATATCAGAACCTAGAATTAAGCAACGTGCAGAGGAAATTCCGTATCTTTATTTGTACTAATAAAGAAGATAGGAGAGAAACCAATTTAAGTATATGACCCCAAAATTATAAAAAGAACAAGATAAAGAATAGAAAAGTAGAAAAAAGAAGAATAAATCAATGTATTATATGTGTGCTAAGTGGCCTCAGTCGTATTCAACTCTTTGCGACCCTATGGACTGTAGCCCACCAGACTCCTCTCTCCATAGAATTCTCCAGGCAAGAATACTGGAGTGGGTTGCCATGCCCTCCTTCAGGGGATCTTCACAACTCAGGGATCAAACCTGCATCTCTTATGTCTTCTGCATTGGCCAGGTGGGTTCTTTACCACTAGCACCACCTGGGAAGCCCGAATCAATGTGTTAGGAAACTGAAAATAGTTAAAATGAGAATAAATCAAGATGAAATGAATAAAAGAAAAAAATTTTAAAAAGCTTAAAATTTAACCAATCTTATTAAGAAAAAAAAGAATATGGCAGACAGAATAATGACCTCCCAAAGATGCCCACACTCTAACACCTAGAACCTGTGACTATGTTACCTTACGTGGCAAAAGGGACTTTGCAGATGTGATTAGAATGAAGGACCTGGAGATGGAGAGAGTTTCCTGGATTATCCAGGTGGATTCAACCTAATCTATGAGTCCTTAAAATCAGAGGAATTTTCCTGGTTGTGACCAGAGAGACAGAGGTAGGTGACGGATCAGAGACATGTAAGACTTTGTCCTGCCATTACTGGTTTTTGAAGATGGAAAGAGGAGACCAGGAGCCAGGGAACCCAGGTGGTCGCTAGAAACTGGAAAAGGCAAATAATCGGCTTTTCTTCTAGAGCCTCCAGAAAGGGACACAGCCCTGTGGACATCCTGATTTTTAGGCTGGTGATGACCAAGTTGGACTTCTGACCTACTGAACTTTAAGATGATGAGCCACTATGCTTGTGGTAATTTGTTACAGCAGAAAAGCAACAACAACAATAAAACTAATACAATGAGAAAGTGAAACGTCACAAAATAAGAAATGACAAGGGAGAAATAAACCTGGCATTAGAGAAAATTTAAAAATCATGAAACTGAATTGTTAATTCTATGCAGATAACTTTGAAAATCTGAATGAAATGAATACATTTCTAGGAGAATATAGTTCTCTAAAATCAACTCCAGAACAGGTAGAAAATAAAAATAGACCAGTTTCCACAAAAACGAGGTGAGAAATTTATCAGCGAGCTACTCCCTCAAAAAGCAGAACACTCAGAGAATCTCACAGGGACTTTTTACCAGCCATTCAAGTTGATACTGCCAGTGTTATTCAAACTATTCCACAGCTTAGGGGAAAAAAAGAAAACTTGTAAATGTTTTTCATAATAAAAATATAATATCAATACACCAAGACGCAATGCACAAGAGAGAGAAATCTAATTTATAAATATGAATGCAAAAATCATAAATAAATATTGACAAATAGACCCAGCAGCATTTAAAATAATAATAATAATAAAGCCTATGTGAGTTTTACTCTGTGAACACACAGATGGCTCAATACTAGCAGACCTATCAGTATAATTTATATTAATAGACCTAAGAGGAAAAATAATATCATTTTCACAGACACTGAAAAGGTATTTAACAAAAGTAAAAGAGCATGCATTTAAATCATAATAAATGTAAAAGGAATGAAGAAATTCGAAAATCATCATTTGGGAATCATTAGGGTAATATAATTAATTCAAGCTAAGAATCATGAAGAGTGCTAAAATTAGTACATGAAATGTTTGAGGACTAACAGGATACTTGCAAAGTCTCAGTGTATCTCCCCAAAGATAACTGCAATGGAAAAACGCGGAAAGATGTGGTTAACACCAGGAAGTAATGAACTTTAATATCACTGATAATAAGACAAGTCAATATCATATGCCTCTTGGTATGACGCACCGCGAAAACACAGCACCACTTCTATGGTATTCCTGCCAAAGAAGTATAACCTTATTCTAACCATGAGAAAACATCAGACAAACTTAAATTGAGGGATTTCCTACACAGAAGAAAAAAAAAACCCACCAAAAACAACAAAAACCTAGCCTCTGTTGGTTTTTTTTTTTCTTTTCTTTAAACACTTATTTATTTGGCTGTTCTGGGTCTTAGCTACAGCTCGAGGGATCTTCGATCTTTGTTGAGGCATGCCGAATCTTCAGCAAACTCTTAGTTGCATCATGTGGCATCTAGTTCCCTGACCAGAGATCCAACCCAGATCACCTGCACTGGGAGTGCAGAGTCTTAGCCACTGGACTACCAGGGGAGTCCCTCTAGTTTTTAAAATGTCAGTGTCTTGAAACACAAAGAAAAAACTGAAGACTGTTTCAGATTTTAAAAAAACAAACAAAAACCAAAATAATTTCTAAAGGAACATGACAAATGAATGCAAAGCATGCATGATCCAGAATTTTCCTTTGCTATAAAGGACATTATTGGGACAGTGGGTCAATCTGAATAAGGTCTGCAGATTAAATAATATTGTTGATATTAATTTTCTTATTTTGATAATTATACTTACATTTATAGGAAATGAAGTATTAATATTTAAGGGTAAAGGAGCACCCTACATGCAACAGCTCAGGAAAAAAATATATATATATAAATCCATGTGTTAGAAAACACAGGGGGAACATAGTAGAAATAAGAAGTCAAAAGATATAATGAAGGAAATAAAGGGAAAAATATATACACATAAACATGTTTATGCATTTATATTAGAGAAAGCAAATATTATAAAATGCAAGCATTTGGGAAATCTGGGTAGAGTATGTGGGAATTCTATGTACTATTTGTGTGATTCTTAAACAGATTTGATTGTGATAAGAGGAGAGATAAGTTGGTCAAAGATTGGAGTTTGGTTGGTTGGTTGGTTGGTTGGTTGGTTTTTTGAAGGAGAGAAACTTGAGCATACTTAAATACCAACAGGAAGATGTTGGTGCCGGGTGGGGGACGGGGGCGGGGGGGCGGTGAGAGCATGACAGCAAGAAAGGGAAAGAACGAATGAAAGATAAGGCAATGGCTGTGACCGTGAAAAACAATACATGTGGAATACATGTAGACTGCAAAAGGGCTTCTATAAAAGAATACAAACCATGGCATAAAGAGCTAAGCACCAAGGCTCCCTGAAGGAGGCGTTTCAGGAGCAGGCAAGCCAGGAGGCTGGAAGCACAGAGGAATGGAGGAGACCTGAGAGGACCTCTGGACCTGCTCCCTCATTGCTTAGATGCAGAAACGAAGGCTGGAGACGTGAAATTACCTTCTTTAGATCACAAAGCTAGTTAATGACAAACGTCATTTTCTCACCCCCAATTCAATGTCTTGAGAATATCATGGACAGAGGAGCCTGGCAGGCTACAGTCCATAGTGTCACAAGGAGTCAGACACGACTGAAGTGATCTAGCACTAGCACGTCACTGACTTTGTCAGCAGGGGAGGTACGGTACCCCTGATGGCATGGCGAGTGTGTGGGAACCTTTGTGATCGTCATAAGGCAAGGTGATGTAGCCGCCATTTAGTGGCTGGGGAACAGATGTCAAACTTACAGCAGCCAGGAAGGTGTGCACAACGAAAAGAGCACTGTCCGGAACACCAACCCCCGCTCTGTCAGGAAACCTTCCAGAAGTTGTGCCTAGAAATCGGACTTCTGGAGTCAAGGTTCAAGCCACCAGTATTGAGCTATGTGACTGGGCAAGTCACCAATCCTTCTCATCCATCTTCAAAATGAGCACTTTATAGCAGAAGGACACTCACATCCTTCAGTCTTTGACTTGTCATCACATGTGGTTGGCCCCTCAGAGAAGGCCAACAGTGGCTATGAGCTGATTCTGCCAATGACACGCAGGTGCAAGCAGAATATTATTAAGTCCCCAAACCCTCCACTTCGTAACCTCCTTGGGCCAGGCTGGTTCACAGATTCACTAAGCTAGGCATCTAGCATCTTCAGTTCAGTTCAGTTCAGTTGCTCGGTCATGTCCGACTCTTTGTGACCCCATGAATCGCAGCACGCCAGGCCTCCCTGTCCATCACCAACTCCCGGAGTCTACCCAAACCCATGTCCATCGAGTTGGTGATGCCATCCAGCCATCTCATCCTCATCTAGCATCTTAGATGGTAACTATTTTTTTGTTTGTAAAATTCTTTGTAGTTACAAAGCCTTTTCACATGCGTTATTTCATTCTATCCTCCCATTAACCTTGTGAAATCATTATTACTACAAGTCTAATTTTATAAATGAAAGAGACTAGGTTCAGAGTACAAATGACCTGCCCCAGTAAATGGGTCAGTAGTTGAAAGATGGGGCTTCCCTGGTGGCTCAGACGGTAAAGCATCTGCCTGCAGCGTGGGAGACCTGTGTTCCATCCCTGGGTTGGGAAGATTCCCTGGAGAAGGGATACGCTACCCACTTCAGTATTCTGGCCTGAAGAATCCCCACGGAGAGAGGAGCCTGGTGGGCTACAGTCCATTGGGGTCGCAAAGAGTCAGACACGACTGAGTGACTAACACATACCCACAGTTGAAAGATGGAGTTGGATTGAAGCCCTGTCTCCTGAAATCAAGCGCACGGCTTTTTTCAGGTCCCCTCACACTGTCCCCCATTGCCTTATGGACAAGTGCCAGTCTCGAACCTGTTCCCTTTGGTCAGGCTGGGTAACAACACCCTCTCTTTCCCATCCTCCTTCTCTCAGACCACTCCTTTCACTTGGATCAGAAATCAACTTAAGAACAAACAAAATGACCTCAAGCCTGCTCTCAGTTTCCTTACAAAACAGCTTTCTGACATGAACAATAGACAGCCAGCTGATTTGAAAGGTAGTGAGCTCTCTGTCACTAAGGGTGTTTAAGAAGACATTGGAGGACTATCTAGCAAAGATGTGGTAAATTCCTGATTCCAGAGACTAAAAAGGTCTCTGAGGTCCTTCCCGAATTTGAAGCAGAGGCCTCTATGCTTGGGAAGACAGCACCGTTCAGAAGCTGGCTGGGCAGAGGACCAAGCCGTGGAATAGAGACAAGTCTGGAGAAGAGAAAGAAAAAAAATCTGAGAGAGATTGTGAAGACGAAAGCAGAGTCTGGTCTTCCAAGAAAGAGACAGGAGACCCAACAGGGATGGGGAGACAAACTGGGTTGATGCCTAAGGAGGAAGCTAGGGGAAATGTCAGTATTTCTCAAATTGCCTTGCCCAGAAAACGTGTCCATGAACACCCAGCCAAACTTCACTGCCTACAACTCAGGCACCACAGACCAGAAACAGAGGAGCAGTCTCTTGAGAGAGAAGCACTTAAATTGAGTTAAAAATATATTAACTTCACAATCAATCAAAAATGCTAACAGCTCAAAGAATATCTTTGGATGAGACGTCTTCCATTTCCCTGAGAGTAGGTGGTGTGGGCTTCTTTTTAAAGCATTACCTGAATCAACATGCAGGGCTGGAGGGTGGGGAGGACTGGCCTTTGGTAGGAAATACGCATTTCATCTTTCAGTTGGAGCCTTGTTTTGAACACACTTCCAGAGGAGTTCTGGGACTACTGCTTTTCTTACAATGGACACCAGGCTCAGAATGTATCTTGGTGGCCTGGAGTCATAAACAATTTCATGTGAAAAAAGGATTCTCATTTACAGTATCCTACAGAATGCCCTTTCCACAAAATCCTTTAGAAATTCAATTCCTCTTTTAACCAAGGCTACAAAGACTTTTAATAAATTTAGAAAAAACTTTAAAAAGTAACTCCTTTTCTTACACACATAAAATACAGATGTACCAAGAAAAGGAAATACCTGTTTCTCCACCACTCAAAAAAATAAGCATTTTGGTTTGTTTATTAGAACTTTTTTTTAGTTTCTTGAATAGTTCAAAATCAAAGTGGTATTGACAAGATATTCCTTAAGAAGTGTTGTCCCTAACCTACCTCCATCTATCATGTTTCTTGTGCACTCCCACCCTCTTGAAGTATTAGTCATTAGTCTTATGGACTATAGCCCGCCAGGCTCACGCTGTCCATGGAATTTTCCAGGCAAGAATATTGGAGTGGGTGGCCATTACCTTCTACAGGGGATCTTCCTGACCCAGGGATTGAACCTGCATCTCCTGATTTCAGGCAGACTCTTTACTGTCTGAGCTACGAGGGAAGCTGACTCCCACCCCTTAGGTGAATTCTTTTTGATCGTTTGTGTATCCTTCCGATGCTTCTTAATGCAGACACAAGTACAAACATAAATTCTTATCTTACGCCTTCCTTCCTATAAAAAGCAGCATATTACATGTACTGCATCTAGTGTTTTGCACTTGACAATATATCCTAGTTCAGGTTTTTTCCATGTGTTTATGCAAACATTCTAGTTTTTTTACTAAAATAGGCTCATACTTTTGTAACTTGCTTTTTTCACTTAGGAATTTTTTACATAAATGTATTCTACAGCATGATTTTTAAGGGCTATGACATCAGGAAAAAGCTCTGGGATACTAATGTGGCTGTTTTTTGCCTCCCGTCCTAGGTGGTGCTAGGGGTAAGGAACTCACTTGCCAGTGCAGGAAACAAAAGAGACCCAGGTTCCATCCCTGGGTTGGGAAAATCCCCTGGAGAAGGGCATGGCAACCTATTCCAGTAGTCTTGCCTGGAGAATCCCGGGAACAGAGGAGCCTGGTGGGCTCCAGTCCATGGGGTCGCAAAGAGTCGGACACAACTGAAGCGACTTAGCACGCAAGCACAGGATAATCTCTGGAATAATAGAGAAGAATGCCCTGGCTCCTGTAGTCAAGAGGCTTATGGGTGAGTTCTGGCTCAACCAGTTACCAGCTGTGTGCACACAGGTAACACTGGGGCTATGAGCATCAATTACCAATATTTACGCCTTTCACCCACAATAATGCCAGTCTAGCCTCTAACCCAGGACTGTAGTAAAGATTAAATGAGACAATGGTTAGGAAAAGACCATTCAACACGAGACAACAAAATGTTAAAATATTGACACCATACACACACATACACACATATATACACCCATGCATGCATAAGTATCAGCATTTTAATAGGGAACTCTTTTCAATGCTATTTTATGGTTTTTCAAAAACATTTTTTGCAAAATGTGAGCCTTCTAAAAACATTTTTCTCTTTATATATTTAATGTATATGCAATATAGAGAAATTAGGAAGGAAAAGGAGAAAGTTGAAATAATCTAAAATTTATAAAAAGTCTTCCAAATTTTTCTTATATAGACATACATGAATGTATGTGTACACACACAAACACAAACTTAATTTACAAAACTGGGTTCATATTGTTTAGTTTGCTTTTGTAATCTCCTATCCCTACTCAGTAATATACTATGAGTACTGTTTCATATTCACAAATATAATTTTATTGTTATTAATCATTATATAGAGTTCTATTGTATTAACGAATATACCACACTTTGTCTAAACAATCCACTATGATTGGAAATTTAGGTTCTTTTGAGATTTGTATTATTAAATATGATGCTATATATAGGTTTTTACTCATAGGTCAAGACCCAATCCAAATATCCCTTGCTCTTTGGAGACTTCTCTGACCCCTCAAGAAAGAATAAATCTTTTTTATGGCCCAGAGCACCTGTCCCATTACATTTGTAATCATCCATATAGTTTTCTATCTTATCACTTTCTCAGCAGTGTAGATTCCTTGGAATTTAAAACTTTGTCATATTATTTCCAGCTATGCCCACAAGATGCCTAACACGGAGAAGGTGTCATCATTGAATGTTTATTGAATGGATCACTAGTACAATGTGCTTAGTACAATAACAAATAAACAATTAAAGTTACATTATTGGAAAGCAGGGCTCTTATCTTAGCAAAAGCCCTGGTCAGCAATCTGTTTAAGGGAAGGTTCAGCTGTCCTGGCCCACGGGATGGGCCAGCTTTTCCCACGTGCATATTTTGTCACTCTTTCTCTTGACCCTGACTACTGAAGCCCTATGCTCCTAAGTGTCTTGGCTCACTTAGGCAGTCAAAGAATACCATGGGCTCACCAGGATCTAAAACTTTAATAATTAGGGGAACTTTTTTAAAAGAAAAATATACAGAATCATGAATATGAAATAGGTATAAAAAATTATGTTTATTTTGACCATGGAATGAAAGCACAAGTTACAAATCTTAAGAGCTAACCAACATCACAAAACCCATACCTAACTGACACATTTCTCTAATTTTTAAAAAAATTTTAAGTTATTTTGAGAAAAACATACATTAATATGAAATTGAGTACACAAGAACAATTCAAATACATTTTAAATGGCTACAGTCTGGAGCAGGAAATATGCACGATTAGCCTGTAGCATGTTGTTATGCCAGAGTGTAAAGACATACTTTAAAAAAAAAAAAAAAGGATGTTCATCTGTCAGAGGGACACAGGAGCTGACCAGAAAAGCTACCAATGGCCAAAGCTGGAACAATTTGAGCAACAAAACTAAAGAAGTATTGGATTATATGGGACTTCCCTGGCAGTACAGTGGTTAAGACTCTGTGCTTCCAATGCAGGGGGTATGGGTTCAATCTCTGGTTGGGGAACTAAGTAAGATCCCACATGTCCTGTGGCATGGCCAAAAAGTAAAACAAACAAACAAAAAACACTAAAAATATTGGGTTATAACCCAAAGTATAAATATCCAGAGTCCATACTGGTATAAATAAATGATTGAACAAGTAGTAAGGAAGGGCGGGGGGAGGGAAGGAAGAAAAGGAGGTGGGAGGAAGAAAGGAAGACAGGAAGGAGAGAAAAATCTTCTAAGTCGAAGAATTCCAAATAATTTATGGAGTTACCACTCCCTCAAGCAAGGTTACCTAACTCCCCATCCCTTAAGGGTGGGCTCCTGATAGTAATTTCTTTCTAAAGAATACAGTAGGAAAGGGAAGTTCAGTGGAGAAAGATGACTAACTACTACAGCCAGATGATCATTAGCATCAACAGTGATAAGCAATGTTGACAGTACATACCCTAGATATGACATGAGGAGAACAGCACTTTTCCTCTGTGGTTTTTGTCCCCCAAACTCATAACCCCAATTTAACCATGAGAGAAACAACTAATTCCAATACAGGGGCATCCTGGAAGAGCTGACCAGTACTCCTCAAAGTACTGGTCAAAGTCTTCAAAAGAATGAAAATTCTAGAAACTGTCACAACAACAGACAGTGTTAAGGATACATGACAACTAATGTAATGTGGTGTCCTGGTTGGGATCCAGAAACAGAAAAAGACATTAGGTCAGAACTAAGGAAATCTGAATAAAGTATGAACTTTAGTTAATGATAATGTAGCAATACTGGCTCACTAATTATAGCAAATATACTTATGTAGGAAAGTAATAGAAGGGGAAAACTGGGTACAGGGTATGTGGAAAACTCTGTACTGTCTTAACTTTTCTGTAAATATAAAACTGTTCCAAAAAATAAAGTCTAGGAGGAAAAATGGCTCTAGTGTTGTACTGAACTCCATAAATGTATAATTAAATTATTCCTCTTAATGAATATGGGTTGGAATTTTATCATGAGGATACTTGTTCTTAGGCCATCTTGCTGCATCTGGAGAAATTTTCCCTGTTCTTTCGTGTGGCAACCCGCTCAAATATTCTTGCCTGAAAAATTCTATGGACAGAAGAACCTGGGGGGTTACAGTCCATGGGGTCACAAAGAGAAGGAACAACTGACCACAGCACACATTTGTCTAAAACAACCAGACTTGATCAGAATATGACAAGCTTCCATATCCTACCTGGAAGTATATATTTAAAAATTAACAGATAAAAATGAGGACCTGGTGCCCAGTAAATTGGCCCTCATCTCCCCAACCATCAGTGGCATCCAACAGACTGCCCAGGACTCCAAGGAGTAAGTCTAATTCTTCTTTCAACAAATATTTGTGTTGCTAGGGGATACAGTGGTAAACAAGAGAAACAAGACCTCTGCCTTCAGTAAGCAATGGTCCGAAACACTTGCCTGGTTCTCAATCCTGGCTGGACTTTAGACTCACCTGGGGAGATTTTTTTTTTTTTTTTAATATCAATGCCTTGGCTCTCTCCAGCCTCTCTGATGGTGTGACCCAGGAGTGTGTATGCTTTAAAAGCTCCACCAAGAGATTCTAAAGTATAATCAGGATTGAGAAACGTTTGCTAAATGATCTAAGAACAACCTGCTCTAAAATGAGTATTCTGTGATCTTAGTCATTATGGAAAAGGAGAAAAGGGTTGAAGTCCAGACACTGGAGAGTGTGCCCTCCCCTGAGGGAGTCTCAGGGGTAAAGGAGCAGGGATGGCAGAGATTCCTCCGCTGAAAGCAAGGCTGGCGCTGACAGAAGTGGGGGCGAGGGGAGGCGCCGAGAAGCAGCCCTCCGTAGCAGCCTACGCACTTGCTCCTTTTAGAACAAATCAGCTCTTCTCAGACATATGTACTGAAGAAGCCTCCTCCTGGAATTTTCCAGACAGAGCTGAGGTCTACTCCCAGCATAAAAGCATCAAGCCTAGATTTTTGGCTTATCTTGGTACAAAGAATCTAAGACTGGAAGGTCCTTAAAGGGGCGCTATTCTCCCCCCACTCCACCCCTGCCCCGACATGCACGCACCTCAATTCTGATAGTGCCACGGGCTGTTAAGTTTCAGAGCGAGTTTTCATGGCGCGTCCTAACAGCCCATGTAGTTATTTGACCTTCCTTTTGGCATGTTTGCAGCTGTAACCAGGTACTCTGTTAAAGGAAACGCCGAGAAAACATGTCTGAGAGGTAAAGAAAGGGAAGAACAAAGACCTGGTGGCCTAGAGTTAACCAATTTCACACCCCATTGTAACCTTATAGGGAGGGTGTGACTCGCCTCACTTTATAGAAGAGGAAGCTGTGCGTTAAAGAGTCAGATGTCTTCTCCCGGGTCGTTTAGCAAGGACAAGCTAGGATTTACTTCATCTGCACAACTTTATGAGGGAAGTATTATCATCTCTGTTTTCAGATGAGGAAACTGAGGCAGGAAGATGGTGGACAGCAGCATTAACCATTCACATTGGTCTCCTACTCCAAGGTCAGTGCTCTGAGGTGTCAAGCTGCCTGTTGATCTGGGAGGCACTGTGCTTCCTACCTGGCCAACACCAAGCAAGATTCTGGAGAACTCTGTGTATACCATCTTTACAATTTTTCTGTAAAATCATTCCAAAATAAATTAATTTTCAAACAGAAAATACTCAATATTGTTGCTCTCAAACTCTTTGCATGCAATAAACAAGATAAAATTAAATTTTAAATATTTTTTATTTTTACACATTTTAAGTACCTATTTCTATATATATTTTACAATGTGCATAATATCCCAATACAGTAACACATATCTGAGTTGTATTAGTTTATTGGAGTTGCTGTAATAAAGCACCACAAACTACATAGCCTAAAACAGCAGAAATTTATTGTCTGTTCTGAATGTTAGAAGTGTGAAGTCAAGGTGTGGGCAGAGGCATGCTTCCTCTAACGTCTCTAATGCATACATGCTTAGTTGCTCAGTCGCATCCAGCTCTTTGCAACCCTGTGGACTGTAACCTACCATGCTCCTCTGTCTGAGATTCTCCAAGCAAGAATATTGGAGTTGGGGGAGAAGGGGGGATCTTCCCGTGCAGCCCAGTGGTAAAGACTCTGAGCTTCTACCCGTGGTGGGCACAGGTTCCATTCCTGGTAGGAGAACTATTCCTCATGGTACATGGTGTGGTCAAAAAAAACCCAAAAAACTGGGGACTTCCTTGGTGGTCCAGTGGTTAAGACTCTGGGCTTCCATGCCAGGGGGTATAGGTTCGATTCCTGGTTGGGGAACCAAGTTCCTGCAATGCCATGCAATGTAACCAAAAAATAATTAAAAACTCCAGGTGGGTTCTTTACCCTTTGAGTCACCAGGGAAGCCCTTTAAAGGCTCTAGGGGAGAACCCATTTTGTGACTTTGGTGTCTTCTGGTGTCTGGTCTTTGGCATTCTTTGGCTTCTAAACACATCTCTCCAATCTCTGCTTCCTTTGTCACATGGTCTTTTCCCTGTGTGTCTCTGTGTTCATCTTTTCTTATAAGGACACCAGTTATATTAGATTATGGGCCCACCCTACTCCAACATGAGCTTATCTTAACTTGTATTTTAACTGTATATGAAACAACCTTATTTCCAAATAAGTTCAAATTCTGAAATTCCAGGAAAGACATGAATTTTGGGGGACACTGGCCAATCCAGTATAATCTGCCCTCTGGCCCCCTAAAAGTCATATCTGTCCCATGTACAAAATATATTCACCTGATCCCAGCACCCCCCAAAGTCATTCCAGCATCAACTCTAAATCCAAAATCTCATCTAAAAATCATCAATTCAAAAATTTAATCATCTAAATCATTTATGACTTATGGATATTGTACCTCCTGGAGCAAAATTCCTCTCTATCTGTGAACCCATGAAACCAAAAAACAAGTATATCCTTCCAAAACACAATGGTGGGCCAGGACAGGCCTGGTATGGATAGTTCCAGTCCAAAAAGGAGAAAAAGCAAAGGGAAAAGTGGCTCATGGGTGCAAAGCAAGTCTGAAACCCAGTGCACAAGTATAAGTAATGGTCTAGGTTTACTAATCTAGTTTTGCTATTTTTATATTTGTTTAAAATTTTCCAAAATTAAAAAATAAAAGGAAAAATAGCTTCTCTTCTCCCTACTATTAAAAAGTGCAGGCTTATTGCAGGAAAAAAAATATAAGCAAGCAAACAGTAAATAAGTCACTCTCAATTCTGCAACCCAGAAGTAACCCACTGTTTACATCTGGTACATTTCTGCATATACATCAAATTTGTTTTGCATATTTTTAACTTTTATACATTATATCTGCACTATACATATGAGAAAAGGAAAATGATATATGTTATACATAGGCTGTAACTACTTTGGCCAAGCAGTCTGTGTCCATGCCACATATTTCCTAGCCATTGTTCCAAATAGCCTTGTTGGAAGAGGTGGTTGCAATTTCAGCTGAAATCCAGCCACCAGCCAGCAGCCAAGGATCACCAATAATGAGATTTGTTGGAGCAAGGAAGATTTCTAAAAATAGATTGAAAAGTTACCTTTTTCAGATCAAAGTCCTGGGTTTTTCAAGCTTTCAGTCCAATGACTTGCATTTTTTCTTTTCTCCTCTGGCTGTGATGGTGGCTCTGAAGAAATTAAACTCTGAAATATATCATCACAAAATATTGTGGAGGGAAAGGATCACAGAAATAATTCTTTGAGCTAAGGTATCCACAGCTGTCAGAATCTGTAGAGTTATTTATTTTGTTTTCAAGTATTGACCAAACTTCTAGGACTTTGCATTAATTCTGGGAGGGATATTGTATCAACAAATAAATGTGGATAGAAAAGAAACTTTCCTACTATGACAAGAGACAAACTAGGATTGAATTAAACTGATTGATAATACAATATTGAAAATTATTCAGAACGCCTCATAAAATTCCATCAGCATATTTGTATCTCCAAACACTCAATAAATTCCCTTTAGGGTTTGGTAATAATGTTGAAATTCAACTATTTAATAAAATGTTTTATTTTTCTTTAAAAATAAAAAAAATCATAGTTAAATATAACAATCCCAGCAACCTAGCATCCATCATCTCCCCTTCCATCAGACCATGCATCTTTCACCCACAACTGTTTTTATTAACTGGGATTCTGTCCACCTCTGTGTAACTTTATGAAATATGTTTTGGCTTAGAGCACAGAAAATCCATTTAGACATTAATAGTCTAGCTGCAAGTTATGTGATTCATTCACAAGAGTAACAACAGTGTGCTGTGATTTTTTTCCAGCATTTTCCCCTTAATTTTATTGGCTAATAAAATCCAAACACTGGAACTTTTTGCCCAGAAAGTGATGCCAAAGGAAAGCAGCTCCCCAACCAGACCCCCAGGGACTCACCACGTAGGACCTGAGTCTTGGGTAAGGCCCCAAGGAAAAGAGGAAAACCTGAACTCCAACTTACAGGCCTCCACACTGGGTCAGCCAGAGGTCTCCTGCTGCCTTCCGGACTGAAGGAGAAAAACTCGGGGCTCCCTCTAGTTCTAGAAATTCAAAAGGACAGTATCACTACAGAGCATTCCCTCACTTAATTCCTTCACTCAAGCATTCTTTTTCTTCCAAACCTCAACAAGCAATTTTGAGCAAATATCGTATAATAAATCTTATGTAAGGTGTTGGGGATATAGAAAGAAACGGATGGATCAACAGAAAAGTGATATATAAACCAGTAATTACAGTATAGCTTGGTAGGTACCAGAATGAAATGGAAACAAAGTACATGGAAGCCCAAGGTAAATTTGGCACAAACTCAGTTAAACTAAGATTGAAAAGGAAAACAGCTGGCCAGTATAACCATTTGTAAAAATAATTCTCCAAGAGCTATCATTTACACTGTATAAAAATGGGTAAAATATATATAAGAACATCACCTCAACCCCATTAGAAAATGAGAACAGACCAAAATAGGTAATTAACACAATAACAACAAAAGTAATAAACAGGAGTTTTAAAAGATCCTTTACTTTAATGGTCTTCAAAGACACAAAAATCAAAGCAATAAAAACAAAAATGAATAAAATCCAATTCACAGAAGTCTACAGAAAAATTGAAATTTCACTTAATCCAGTAGCAACATAAATGAATGCAAACCTCTAGGAACACAGTCAGCAATATGACACAAGTCAAAATAATAATTATATTTCAAGGGACTTCTCTTGGTGAGCTTCCCTGGTGGCTCAGAGGTTAAAGCATCTGCCCGCAATGAGGGAGACCTGGGTTCGATCCCTGGGTCGGAAAGATCCCCTGGAGAAGGAAATGGCAATCCACTCCAGTATTCTTGGCTGAAGAATCCCATGGACGGAGGAGCCTCCATGGGGTCGCAAAGAGTCATAGAGGACTGAGCGACTTCACTTTTCTGGTGGTCCAGTGGTTAAGAATCTATGCTTCCAGTAAAGGGGGTTTGGGTTCGATCCCTGATCAGGGAACTAAGATTCCACATGCTGTGTGGTGTGCCCTGCCCCCAAATATCATATTTTTAAAGCCAAGATTCTCAATGCCACAGAATTTATCCTAAGAAAATAATTGTAATGAAGGAAAAAAGTTGTTACATATAAAGATGTTTGCCACTCTTACTTCTATTATTATTACATATTACCGTCACTGTTATTTACATTAGGGATAAACTGGATATAACATACATACCTAATACAAGAGGAATGTTTTAGTAGAGTACAAAAAATAATTATAAAGGCTCTGTTATAACATGAGAAATGGTTTACTTCTTAATATAAAATTTAATAAAAGAAAAACACAACATTGTATATAATAATAAATATAACTCTAGCCTCCAGACCCAGCTAGGACTCCAGCATTAAAAACCCTCAACTGGGAGGGAGGTCCAAGAGGGAAGGGATATATGAATACACACAGCTCACTTCATTGTACAGCAGAAACTAATGCAATATTGTAAAACAATTACACCCAATACAAATTTTTGAAAATTAAAAAAATAAATACAGAAATCACAATGGAAAAACCCTCAGCTAAAACAGATTTCAAAATGGTTTAGGGAACATTCAGACAGATAATTTCATAGTCAGAGTTAATGCGCCCTTCTCTTTTATGTTTCTTTCTTCTTAGCCACCTCCCACTCTTGTCATCCCCTGCTTGATTTATTCCATTTTAAGATTCTTTTTACCTCTCCATCTCCCTCCCTTTGAGGGTAAAAACTATACCCTATATATCCTATATTTTTGTAACCACCTACCCCTTCACCAGCCGCCAACAAATTCAATAAAGTCATGATTATCTAATTTACTTAACAATGTACAAATATGTATGAGGGAGAATGCAGAGAAATGCCAATCATTTTGTTAGGCTGGTAGAACTGAGCATTTAAAAATTTCTTTCTTTTGTGTTTTGTTTTACAATTTTATTTTTGAGATAGAACCCCAATTACCTGGGCAAGGTTTCACTGTGCTATCAGAAATCAGCCTCTAGACATTTATATCCCACATGAGCAGGCAAGCTTATCTGGAAAAATAAATTGATAAACAACCCAAGACATTTTTGGAAAAAAAATTAAGGAATGGACCTATTTCTGTAGCAATGATAACTTTCTTTAAAGCTACAGTAATTATGGAACTGATAAAGAAGTCAACAGTCTGGGCTCTCTTGGTGTGACTGTGGTTGTATCTTCACTGGAATAGGTCCGACTTTCAGACACACACAGAGCACATATGTCCAAGTGTGCAGCAGTGCTGGACACCCATACACTTCACTGTGAGCCTTGATGACGTTGAAGGGCCCACACTTGGCAGGGTAGCATAGAACCCACCTTGGACAGGACTCAAGTTCACAGAGAAGCATCATTTATTTCCTTTTTCTTCTTGTCAGTAATTCTCCAAAACACTGCAGTTTCATGATACGGCTTTTAAAGGAATTAAACTTGAATAGCACAAAATTGTATAATTATGTTAAAATTCAATTGCAATTATTAACAGATCCAAGTCTGCTACATCATTATTAGGTAATAATGATGATGTTGATAATAATGATAGCTAACATCCATAGTCTGGTGACCAAGTGCCAAATACAGTGCCAAACAATTGGGAAGATAATTAGGCCTACCAGACCGACTGTTCATATGTGCCACTATTTAGCGTAAAAAAAATTCTAGGAGAAACTTCCCTGGTGGTCCAGTGACTAAGACTCCACATTCCCAGTGCACGGAGCATGGATTCAGTACCTGGTCAGGGAACCAGATCTCACGTATTGCAATTAGGGGTTTGCATGATGCAACTGAAAGATTCCCGAATGCTGCAATGAAGACCTAGCACAGTCAAATAAATAAATAAAAATAAGTATTAAAAAAATTCTAGGAAATTCAGGTTAGCCACAATGTGGAGGCACATGAGTCACATTTAGCTCCCAGAATATGTATTGGATGCTTAGAGAGGTGCCTACATCCCCACAAGGCAACAGTGGGAAGGAGCTGAATTTCTGAGGTTTCATTTAGACAAGGCATGCATTTTCCAGCTCACCATACTCCCCATGGCTCCCTACTGAGCTGACATCAAGCCTTCTTCTTTCATTTCCATAGCTTGCCTGCTATGCATTTCAGTTTTCAGTCCCTCCATCTAGACATTATGACAGCAAGTCAGGCATCGGCCACTAAGTGGTACAATGCCTGTAGGCAGACAGAAAACTGAAAGAGACAGTAGCAATTGTATCACCTGATTGTTTTTCCAAACTCTTTAGAGCAGTGAAGTATTTCTTCTAACAAAGTCTTACACAAAGACCTGATCTCTAAACAGGAGCTGTTCTGGCCAAGAGTGGGGAAAACCCCAAGAAGTACCCAACGTGCTTGGCTCCTTCTCCTCTGTACCCCTGGGAGACCTCTTGACACTTTAGGAATGCTGGCTACAGTCCAGTCTCCTCATTGCAAAGCAGAGGTACAAATAAGCGAAGCCGCCTGGTCCTCAGTCACACAGTTAGTTAGTGGTTGAGAACCCAGGTCTCTGTTAAATGCCTTGGTATTTGGCAGTTTCTTCTGTTCAAAAGGTGTTGAATTTGTAGACAGTCAATGAAGATTAAATAACTACTTCCCATCTGCTTCTTTTATCAAGCCCTCTTATTACTCCATGCCACATACCAGTGCTTACCTTTATTAGCAAAGTTTTAAACTAAATAGTCAAGCATAGAATCATGAAAGCACACTGAAACACTAAAGGTGTTTTTTCATTCCACCCCCTCATCTTATAGACCAGGAAAATGAGGAATTGCTTGAAACCAATTCCTGCTCTTAAGTGTTCCAAGTTACCATCCTGTTCAACATATCCAGGACTGTTACAACTTGACTTGGTAAAAGCCAGAACTTTCTATTTTTAAACAGTTTCTCTATGAAAATCATAAAGTTAAGATATAAGTTAAAGTTGTGATTCCTTTCTCTTTGTGATTTTTCTTCCATCTTTGAAACGTACTCTCCCAGCTGGGCATGCAAATCTCTCTTTACTCCAGAAAGTTCATTTACAAACTTATGGGAAGATTGTTTCAGACTGAACTTTTCCAAGAGAATTCAAGTCCACGGTCTGTAGTCAAAGGGCTTTTATTTTTAAATTTCCAATTCACCACATTGTAGGCCAGTAATTTGAAAATGCAATAAATTCAATTAATAGACAGGTGCCATATTGTAGGCCAGTAATTTCAAAACACAGTAAATTCAATTAATAGACAAGTGAAATTTTTAAAAGACTAACAAAACACAACTTTTTATAAGATGCCAAATCAAGGGAAGACAAACATAAAATTACTCTCAAATTTCCATAACAGTTTCTAGATGCCTACTTTCTTTCCTATACTCACCCCATCATGAACCAGTAACAAATATTTCATGGACCAATTTTGGAGCTATTTTAAGAAGATTCAGGTAAAGCACCACCCTGGTGGTCGGTCTGGACATAGGGCATGTCAGTAACGCTGCTCATCTGAACCAGATCCTGCTTCCCATCTTTTAACCCCAGCCCGTCAGCCATTTTGAGGATGTGGTTGTGGTCCTCAAAGCTCTGGGTCATGGCTTCCGTACAGGTCCGGGAGAAAGACAAGTACACAAGCTTCTGATTGCCGCACCCGAGAACGGGCAGGATTCAGATCATGGCAGGCTTTGCAAAATGGACTGTGTTGTGTTGTGCTAATTCGCTTCAGTCGTGTCCAACTCTTTGTGACCCTATGGACTGTAGCCCACCAGGCTCCTCTGTCTGTGGGATTTTCCAGGCAAGAATACTAGAGTGGGTTGCCATGCTCTCCTCCAGGAGATCTCCCCGACCCAGGGATCGAACCCGTGTCTCTGATGTCTCCTGCATTGGCAGGCAGGTTCTTTACCACTAGCGCCACTTGGGAATCCTGCAAAATAGTTTTAAGTATCATAATTTGGGGACTTCATCAAAAGTAACAAGAACTGTTAACACATATGAGTCATATCTGGGTGTAAGAAAGATAGTTTTGCCTGCAATGTGGAACATGGTTTAGAGGGAAACAAGATCATTTAGGAGGCTTCTGCAATTGTTTCAAATAGAGATGATATGACCTGAACTCAGTATCTATAGCAGTAGTGCTTCAAGAGCGCTTTAGAGGACTTGGTTATTGATTGAATGTAGGTGGTGATGGGCAAGTAAAACTGAGCAGTATCCCATGGGGCCTTGGCGGGGCGGGGGGCTGGGGGAAGAATCCCTCCGCCATATCCTCTGCTTTAGCTCCTCTCTGAGGTACCTAAATAACAGTATCTGATATACGTTTCCTGAGTTGCTTTACAGCTTCAAAAACCCCCACCAAAAGAAAGACAGTAACTATTTGATGACCATGAGCACAAACCCTCAAGCCTACAGGGACCTGAGGATTGATAATGTTAACCCCTGTGACACCACCCTGTTACTCCACCATCAGCCGATCAGATACTTATGCACAAGCTGATCATAGAGCCCTCTCTCATCTTGCCTTTAAAAATGCTTTGCTAAAACCAGTTGGAGAGTTTTGAGTATTTTGAGCACTAGCTGCCCTGGACTTCTTTCTTGGTGCCCTGCAATAAACACTGCACTTTCCTTCACTACATCGTGGGGTCAGTAGATTGGCTTGACTGCACACAGGAGAGTGGACCCAAGTTTGGTTCAGTAAACACAGGGAGAGGTCAACAATGACACTCAGGCTTTGGCTTGAATGACATGATGGCTGGTAGTGCTATTCACCAAGATGAAGAGCCCAGAAGGAAGAGAGTGTTGAAAACAATGAGTTTAGCTCCTGACCCCCTGTGTGGGAGCTTTCCTGACCTTCTGCTCTGGCTCATGGTGGTCACTAAACTGGAATGCCCTACTCTTATATTCTGTCATCAAATCCCAACCATCAAAAGGTTTTGGGATCACAAAAGAGCTTATTAAGACCATTGAAGCAACATGGGAAACATTTATTAAGTAATGTCAGATAAAGTAATAAAAATTCAAATTAAAACAACGTAAAGTTCTTCCCCTATTAAACTGGCAAAAAAAATTTTTTTTAATTAAAATGCCCAAAGCTGCCAAGGATGTGGGTAAACTGGCACCCTCACACTTTGCTGGTGGCAGTGTAAATCGGTACAAATCTCTTAAAAGAAATTTGGCAAAATGTATTAAGAACCATAAAAGAGTTTGTATCCTGTGACCCTGTAATTCCACTTCTGAAAATTTATTCTAAGGAAATAACTCAAAATGTGGGCGAAAGTACTTCATACCCAGAGATGTTTATCATAGAAGAAACTGAAAACAACCAAAGTGTCTAATAATAGGAGATTCGTTAAATAAGTTATGACAAATTTCTTTGGCCTCTTGAACATAATGAAGATGAATATAATGTAAAGTATATATATGTATAATATATCTGCTATTGTGCTGAGTCACTTCAGTCATGTCTGACTCTTTGTGACCTGATGGACTGTAGCCTGCCAGGCTCCTCTGTCCATGGAATTCTCCAGGCAAGAATACTGGAGTGGGTTGCCATGCCTTCCTCCAGGGGATCTTCCCAACTCAGGGATTGAAGCTGCATCTCCTGCATCTCTGGCATTGCAGACAGATTCTTTACCTCTGAGTCACTGGGGAAGCCCATATCTGCTCTCCACCCAGTAAGTTCATTTGTGCTATTTTTTAGATTCCACATAAATGATATCATATAATATCTGTCTTTCTTTGTCTGACTTACTTCACTTAGTATAATAATCTCTAGGTCCATCCATGTTGCTGCAAATGGCATTATTTCTTTCTTTTTATGGATAAGTAATATTCCATTATACACACACACACACACACACACACACATTTTCTTTTTCCATTCAACTGTTTAGCATGTCTTGGCTACTGTAAATAATGCTTCTGTGAACATTGGGGTGCATGTATGTTTTCAAATTAGAGCTTTTGTCTTTCCCAGTGATAACTTTCTTGGAGTTGACCAAGTTACTTAAAGTTGACTTAAAGCAAGTTACATCAGTGCTCCATGCTTTGGCTCAAGCTGTTCCTCTGCCCAGATTGTCCTTCAACTTCTATCCTATTCAGATCTCTATACATCCAAAACTCTCATCTTTCTAAGTCCAGCTCAAATGCCATCATCTTCTCTATCACTCTCTCTCTCTGCCACTCACCCTCTTCCCCACCCCACCAATAAACCTTCAGTCCTGAATGCTCATGGTAGCTTGAGGCTATGTTGTTTAGACTCACTGTCTTTGCCTGTCGAGCTCCAGTACATTCTTTAATGTTCAGTCCAGTGTCACCTCCTTTAAGAAGCCTACCCTGATGCTCCCAGATTGGACTGAGCATCCCATCAAGCTTCTGTCTTGTCTTGAAATCACGTGTGTGTCTATCTGTGAGGACTCCCATGGCAGGCACAGAATCACACTCACTTATGTGTCCCCAGAGTCAAACACAGAGTCTGCCACATACTAGGGAAACTTCCAGGAGCTTAACTGGGCTGGAGTAGTTGCCAGCTGGGACACTGTCTTGGAGACACGTTCTCAGGGAGCAGTAACCCAGAGTAAAGGAGAAGGCATTTCCCCACCACACTGCACTGCTCTGGAGATTAGGACAGGCAGAACCCATGAGCCTGACACAGCCAAAGACTCAGTGTGCTTCTCTGGCTTCTCCTTGGCATCGTGGGAGTTTGTCTCATCAGCTTTCATAAATGCAAGTAACAGAGTATAAGCTGAACAAGGCACCAGGTGAGGGTGGGGGAGACATGGACAAGGTCTAGTCCAGTTCCAAAGTCCCCCAGTGGTACCCGTGAACAAGTGCAGTGCACTGTCCCAGGGAGCAGAGAGGAGGTGGTGTCAGCTCCGCCTGGAGAAGCTGAGACAGGCTTTGTGGAAGGAGCCATCCTTGAACTGAGTCTTAGAGACTGCAGAGGAATCCAGGTGAAGATGGGAGCTAGGATTGAGCCATCCAGGCAGAAGGACCAGCCTGGGAAAAAGCTCAAAGGTTGGAAGGTTGGAAGGTACTGTACTGGCAAGTCAGTGGATAACCACATGCCTACCTAGCTGGTGTTTGAGGCTCTGTGGAGGATGAGAGATGAGATGAGGTCAGGGGATAGTTTGGGGCCTGCCTGAAGGTGGGGGTAGGGGGGAGCTTGAGCACTCACCTAAAAGTGAGGCTTTTGTTTAATAAGCACTGGGGAGCCTTGAATGTTTTTAAGCAGAGGAATAAAAACTGGCAGCCGTGTTTAGGGTGAACAAGAGGGACGAGGAGATGGATTAGAAAGTATTGCTGTTGCTGGTAAGGGTGATGAGGACCAGGACAGGGCTGTGCTGGAGAAGGAGAGGAAGGAATGGCTTAAGAGATGTTGTGTTGTGGGGGTGGAATCACAAGGAGCCAAGCCCGCTCAGCATCCTGAATCCTTCCAATTCCTTTCCACACACCTACCCCCTCAGCCCCCGGCTCCCAGCTCCCCAGCATCCTTCTTCCCTCCTTGGCTGTTAATTCTAAGGCAAGGAGATTCCAAATGCTGACTACATCTTCCTTGGCCCATGTCAGCTTTTGGCAAATAAGCTGGTGTCGCGTTCCCCAGAAAGCTTTTCTCGAACTTCATAAAGTTAGCAAAGAGGAGAAGTGTTAACAGTATGATCTGTTGAGTCTCAATTTCTAATCCCAGCCCTAACACTAACCCAGCTTTTCACTCCCTGAAGTTCTGCCAAAATGAAAAGAGAAGGTCTGTGCCAGACACGAGTGATTTCAGCTGAACAAGCACTTGGAGGGTCACGGAGTACTGCTGTGCTCACAAAATGCTCTTGCTTCAGAATGGGCTTTGGGCGGCCGATGGCGGTGCATCTGGGCGACATGGTCAAAAGGAGCATGGAAAGTATTTTTCTTTGGTAAATAAATATTCCAATGTTGATGCTGAATTAAACCAAAAGCTCCAAGGAGACAGGTGCCTTTCCTTTATTTAAAAAAAAAATTGTGGAGAGAAAGAGAAGGCATGATTTTGGACGGCCTTCTTCTAGTTAGAGACAAAAACAATTTAGCCCCAACAGCTGGAGAAAAGTCAAGGTTTGGGAGACAAACATTGCACATTCTTGTATGTCTAATCCTTTGAAAACCCTGTTGCATTTAATTCCCACAATCATCCAATATGGCTGAAGATACCATGCCCATTTCACAGATGAGGCAGCTGAGGTTTAGAATGATGAAGTCATGTGCCCAAGAGAATATATAATCAAATGTCATTATAATGAAGTACAGGCTGTACAGAAACATTCTTACCATGGGAAACATGAGGTAAAAATGGTGTCAATTCCCTTACATTTGCATAGGGCTCAGGGTTTGCAAAGCACACTCACACATGTTATTCTCACATCATACTCAGAAAGGCCCTAGGAGGAGGACAGTAATATTCCCATTGTAGAGAAGGGGGAACTGAGAGTTGGGGAGAAGAAGGGGTTTGATAGCTGGAAGCTGGGACTTGAACACAGAACTGAGTTCAGACTTCACTCTTTTTCTGTAGAGGATGGTTCTGAAAAAGACAGGGGCTTTGCTAAGAGAGAGCAGGGCTTTCCTGGGAGAGAAAGGACCAGGGGAAAAGCCCCCAAGGAGAATTTAGGGTGTATCATAGAAGCACAAGCTGGAATCAAGATTGCTGGGAGAAATATCAATAACCTCAGATATGCAGATGACACCATCCTTATGGCAAAAAGCAAAAAAGAACTAAAGAGCCTCTTGATGAAAGTGAAAGAGGAGAGTGAAAAAGTTGGCTTAAAACTCAACATTCAAAAAACTAAGATCATGGCATCCAGTCCCATCACTTCATGGCAAATAGATGGGAAAGCAATGGAAACAGTGAGAGACTTTATTTTCTTGGGCTCCAAAATCACTGCAGAGGGTGACTGCAGCCATGAAATTAAAAGACGCTTGCTCCTTGGAAGAGAAGCTACAACCAACCTAGACAGCATATTAAAAAGCAGAGACATTACTTTGCCAACAAAGTTCCATCTAGTCAAAGCTATGGTTTTTCCATTATTCTTGTATGGATGTGAGAGCTGGACTATAAAGAAAGCTGAGTGCTGAAGAACTGATGGTTTTGAACTGTGGTGTTGGAGAAGACTCTTGAGAGTCCCTCGGACTGCAAAGAGATCAAACCAGTAAATCCTAAAGGAAATTAGTCCTGAATATTCTTTGGAAGGACTGATGCTGAAGTTGAGGCTCCAATACTTTGGCCACTTGATGCAAAGAGCTGACTCATTTAAAAAGACCCTGATGCTGGGCAAGATTGAAGGCAGGAGAAGGGGACGACAGAGGACGAGATGGTTGGATGGCATCACTGACTCAGTGGATGTGAGTTTGAGCAAACTCTGGGAGTTGGTGATGGACAGGGAAGCCTGGTGTGCTACAGTCCACGAGGTCGCAAAGAATCGGACATGACTGAGCACCTGAACTGAACTGATGGAAAGTCTAAAATCCATGGGGCCAAGTTACACAGTCAGGGGCATTGTGGTCATGTGTCAAACCTGGAGCCACATGGCCAGGATTTGAACCCAGATTCTGCCATTTAGCCCCCTCTCCGTGTCTCCATTTCCTCACCTGTAAGTGAGGTGACGCTAGTGATAGGAACTGTGTCACCCTCAAAGAGAATGCTGTGAAAGTGAACGTGGGAGAAGCACTGAGAAGAGGACCTGAGGCATATATAATCACAAGGAAGTTTTGCTATTCTGCTCTGGTTATGATTGCTGCTACTACTACCTCTGCCATCAGAGTCCTGGGGAAAAGGCTGGGCTGAAGAGGGAAGGCTTAGGAGCTCAGTGTGCAAAGTTTGAACCTTGTTTTTTCATGCTGCTACAATAAAGTACCAAGGACTGAGTGGCTTATAAACAACAGAAGTTTATTTCTCCCCATTCCGGAAGCTGGAAGTCTGAGACTGGCATGCCCGTGGGGTCAGCTTCAGCTGAGAGCCCTCTTCTGGGTTGTAGACTGCTGACCTCTTGTTGTGTCTTCACATGACAGAAATAGGGCAAGAGAGTTTTCTGGGGTCTCTTTTATAAAGGCACTAATCCCTTTCCTGAGTGCTCCGCCTTCATGACCCAATCACTTCCCAAAGGCCCTACCCCTAATAATATCACATTGGGGGCTAGAGTTTCCACACATGGATTTGAGGTTTAGGAAACAGTCATCCCTTTGCAGACCTGAAGGAGCAAAGGCAATTGGAGGCCCACTGTGGTAAAAACAGGATAAAGTTGTTATTTTATGAAAATGAGTCTGGCAGGAGTGTGCGGACCTCCCTAACACTTCTTCCCGCCTGGACTTGGACTCCCTGAGGCATACCCTCGCAGCTAGTACCTCCTCCCTCACCACACTCACCCTCAGGCACTGTGATTGCCTGACAATCGCAACTGGACCATGCTTGTCTTACTCACTGGTACATCTTGTGTCCAATACACTACCTGGTACTTAGTGGGTGCTCAATAAATATTCTTTTGATGAATGAATAATAAATGGATATGGGATGATAACCTGAAGAGAAAAGCGTCTATAGAGAGACCAGCCAAGGAGCAGATGCAAGAGTCAGATGCAAGATGCTGACTTGGGATGGAGGCAGAGAGAGTAAAAAGAAGTAAGAAATGCAAGAGGCATGGGGGAGAAAGGACTGATAGGATTTTGTGAATGAGATTATAGGAGTTCTGGGGAAAGGAAGGGTCAATGTTGACTCCATTCCAGGGTTCCTGGTCACTGGCAATGGCCCTTTTAAAATGGGAAGAAAGAGGAAAGATTAGCTTGTAAGAGAAGATTTAGCAGTGACTTTGTGCTTGCTGAACTTCATAAAAGGTTTTTGTGGGTTTTTTTGAACTTCATAAAAGTTGCAGGTGAGGAAAATGAAGTAATAAGGGGCTCTATGGGGTGAAAAGTACTGGCTGGAGTTGGGGATTTGGGAAGAACCAGTTTGGTGACCTTCAGTGAGTGTCTCTTTTCCCTGGGAAAGGAGTGAGCACCAGGAGGAAGGTGGGACTGACAGTTGGGGGTGCTTAGAGCAGAGAGGAAGCAGGTAGATGGCAATAACCCCCTTGGATGTAAGTGTTCCCAGCTTTGCCTCAGGCAGCCCCATCCACTTCATGGAGCTGGCTTTACAGGCCACCCTTGCCCCTACCTGGCCTTCCCTGGTGGCTCAGCAGCAAAGACTCTGCCTGAAATGCAGGATCTGCAGGAGATACGGGTTCGATCCCTGGGTCAGGAAGATCCCCTGGAGGAGGACATGGCAACCCACTCCAGTGTTCTTGCCTGGAGAACCCCACAGACAGAGGAGCCTGGTGGGCTACAGTCCTTAGGGTCACACAGAGCCGGATATGACTGAAGAGACTCAGCACACACACACGCACTTGGCGCTCCCCAAACTTGGACCTTCACCCTACCGCCTCACGATGCCCATCCTTGCTCTTCCCTTTCCTTGGGTGGTCACCCCCCCTTTCCCCTGCTTCACAAAGAAAAACAAAAAATACAAGCAAGAAGAAGGCACATTCATCAGGTGTCCTAAAAGAACGCAACTCTTAGCTCTTGGGACTGCTTGCTCTCCTCTTCCTTTCTTCCTCAATCCACGCTCCACCTGAGACCTGCCAGTGAAAGAACGATATCCGAAAGGAAAACCATTTTGTATCAGAAAGCCAGTATAATGTAAAGTGAATTTAGCGAAAAAGAAGACCAAGCCATTTCATGTTTGTTTTCTTGAAACATTCTATTACAGTCATGGCTACTATGAACCCACAACTTCTGGTTACCTCATTTCTGCAAGAAAAGTATAACCGCTGGGGCTCCAGAGAGTGCAAGCACAGGGCCATTTCTGCATGTTTTTCTGCCTCCCCCTGGTAGGTAGAAAATCAGGGAAAGGAAAATAAAGTGGGACTTCCCTGGTAATCCAATGGTTAAGACTTTGCCTTCACATGCTGGAGACTCGGGTTTGATCTCTGGTTGGGGAGCTAAAATCCCACATGCCTCACAGTCCAGACACCCAAACATAAAAAACAACAGAAGCAATATTGTAACAAATTGAATAAAGACTTTTAAAGAAAAAAAAAAAAAAGCTAATGCTTGCCTTCACTATGCGACAATGGGGAAAATTTACTTTGGAGTCAAATAATCTTTTTTTAATTGAAGTATAGTTGATTTACAATATTGTGTTAGTTTCAAGTATACAGCAAAGTGATTCAGTTATATATTTTTTTCAGATTATTTTCCATCATAGTCTATTATAAAGTATACATTATAGTTTCTTGTGCTATACAGTATATCCTCATTGCTTATCTATTGTATATATAGTAGTTTGTATCTATTAATCCCATACTACCCATTTATCCCTCCACTCCCTCCCTTTTCCCTTTGGTAATCATAAGTTTCTTTTCTGTGTCTGTGAGTCTGTTTCTGTTTTGTGTATAGATTCACTGGTATTATTTTTTGGATTCCACATATGAGTGATGTCATTTGATACTTGTCTTTCTCTGACTTCACTTAGTATGCTAATCTCTAGGTCCATCCATATTGCTGCAAGTGATAATATTTCATTCTTTTTTTAATGACTGAGTAACATGCCATTGTGTGTGTGTGTGTGTGTGTGTGTGTGTGTATATACAGTATACATACATATATATATACACACACACAATAGGTGGCACAGTTGGTAAAGAATCCACCTGCCAATGCAGGAGATGCAAGAGAAGCAGGTTCGAGCCCTGGATGGTTGGGAAGATCCCCTGGAGAAGGAAATGGCAACCCACTCCAGTACTTTTGCCTAGAAAATCCCATGGACAGAGGACCCTGGCAGGCTACAGTCCATAGGGTCACAAAGAGTCGGACACAACTGAGCATGCACACACATGTATGCACACAGACACACATACACACATACACACAGCATACTTGTTAAGCCAAGCATCTGTTGATAGGCAGTTGGGTTGCTTCCACGTTTGGGCTATTGTAAGCAGTGCTGCTGCCAACATGGGTGTGCCTGTATCTTTTTGGGTTTTTTGGATATATACCCGGGATCATATGGTAACTCTATTTTTAGTTTTCTAAGGAACCTGCATACTGTTCTCCATAGTGGCTGCACCAATTTACATTCCCGCCAATAATGTAGAAGGGTTCCCTTTTCTCCACACCCTTTCCAGCATTTACTATTTGTAGACTTTTTGATGATGGCCATTCTGACTGGTGTGAGGTGACACCTCATTGTGGTTTTAATTTATATTTCTCTAATAATTAGCCATGGTGAACATCTTTTCATGTGCCTTTTGGCTACCTGTATGTCTTCTTTGGAAAACGTCTATTTAAGTCTTCAGCACATTTTTTGATTGGGTTGTTTGGATTTGTTTTTGTTTTTGTGGGGTTTTTTTCAAATTTCTATTTTTTTTTAATTTTTATTGAGTTGCGTGAGCTGCTCATATTTTGAATATTAACCCCGCATTGTCTGCATTGTCTGCAAAGATTTTCTCCCAATCTGTAGGTCATCTTTTCAACTTATTGATGATTTCTTTGCTGTGCAAAAGCTTTTGAGTAGGTCCTATTTGTTTATTTTTGGTTTTATTTTTTTTGCCTTGAAAGGCCCATCTAAGAAAATATTGCTAATATTTACGTCAGGGAATGTTTTGCCTACATTCTCTTCTATGCTGTCGAGTCTTATATTTTGGTCTTTAAACCATTTTGAGTTTATTTTTGTAGATGGTGTGAGGGTGTGTCCTAATTTCATTGATTAACACACAACTATCCAGCTTTCCCAACATCACTTGCTGAAGAGACTGTTTTTTCAGTCATTCTATATTCACGCCTCCTTTGCTGTAGACAATTGACCTAAGGTGTATGAGTTTGGAGTCATATAATCTTGGGTGTGCTCTGCAACTACTGGGCTGACTCATCATCACCTCTCAGAGCCAGTCTCCTCATTGCTCAAGCACAGCTGACAATGACTCTTACCTCCCGAGATGACATGAGGAGGCAGCAAAGTCAAGTTCTTCGCACAATGCAGGTGTGCCCTGAAGAGCTACTTCTGATGGCCTTCTGTGTTTCTCCCAGGAGCCTCCCAGCCTCTGCTCGCTGCAGACCTCTAGGGGAGCCACAGAGGAGGGATGAGTTAGAGGTCCACTCCCAAGGGAGCTTTTCATCTAGTCATTTCCAAGAATTTTCCCTTTATTACACATTTTTTTCAGGCTTCAGTCTGACTTGACTAAAATGTAAAGAAACCTCACGTATTTGGGTGGCCAGAGCAGCATGCCTGCTTTCCTAGGCTTATCACATTCTGTCAGCCAAAGCTGAACACCATCTTCAAACAAAATGTCTATTTCTGGCCAAACGAAGGCCCCAGAAAGACTGAACCATCTACCTCATCCATGGTGCACTTGCTTGGAAAAGATCCAAGCGTGTTGGAGTCCTGGCCAGCCCAAAGCACCCCAGCCACTTTCAGAGAGAGCAGGCGGAAGTGAGGGCTCTGCTTTTCATGTGAAATCCCCATTTGGCCTCGGAAACGTTAAAAATAAACTTTCACCTGCATCTGATTTTCCTCTTTGTTACTGCAACCATTGTCCGTCTGAACAAAGAGGTAGCAAGAGCCTCTTTGAGCAGTTCACAGAGTTCAAGCCAGAGCCCAAATTGTAGGGGACACAGATGTTAATGAACAAGAGGACCAAGCAAGAGCACTACTGAGAATGGAAAAACCTCCCCAGGATTGTCAGGCCCCACGCTGCTCTGCCAGCCACTGGCCTAGCTCTCAGGAGAAAGACCTGGGAGCTGCCTGTGCCTTGCCCCCTCTGCAACTTGATGGTAGAGTGAGATCTTGGTGAGTCATACATGATTTCTTCCCACTCGCTTGCATTTTGGAGGCACCCATCAGATTTGGGGGGTGGGTGTGCTGGTTAAAATAAGATACGAAATCACAAATTATGACTGCAGCATTTATCGGTTCCCTTGGAAGCAATATGTTTTTATAGAAAGAGCCTGGGCTCGGAAACGGGATAAACCTGGGTTCAACTTCTTTCATTTTCAGTTTGTGACCTTAGGCAAATTAGTTGACTTCTCTGACCTTCATTTTACTTCTCTGTAAAATGGGTGTTTAAAATGCTCTATTAGTTAAAGCAACGCTAGTGGCTGTGATAAAAACACACACACAATTAGAGTTCATTGTCTCTAACATTAAACTGATTTCTGATGCTCATAAAGTCCACAACAGGCTTTCCTGGTCTCTGGGCTGCTCTTCTCCAAGAGAGGAGATAGGTGCCTGCATCCTTTCTTTATCTGTCTTCACTGTTTTCTAAGCATGGATTTCAAGGTCACCAGCCTTGTAGATGTCCATCCAAAGGTAGGTGGGAGACAATGTAGGACTAAGGCCAGTGGAAGGTTTTCTGCTGGGCCTATCCCATCCACTTGCACACACATCCACACACAGCATCCCATCCACTTGCAGGCTAGCATCTATCTATCACTGCAATGAATTGCAAAGAACACTTAGAAATGAGGTCCAGCTGCATGCCCAGGAAGATGAGGAAACAGGTTTGGTAAACATCTAGCTAGACTTTGCCACATACACCAACTTTTCAAGGAGATAAAAAGACTAAAATGAGATGATGATTATGAAACTGTGTGGCTCTCAACAAACGTTAATTCCTTTCTTCTTTCTCTTCCCACATGGCCAAATTTTGCTGGAAGCAATGAGAGAAAGCTTCATTTGTAATGACATACAAACAGGAGCAGTTGCTGCCAACAAGCTCCTCCCCCACCCCCACAGCCCTTGCCTTTGACATGTTCCCCATTGACTAAGCGGGGACGCCAGAGTCTTGTTCTTGCTCCTTCCTCTCATGCTCTGTCCTTACAACCTCACCAGGTACCTCGCTCCTTCTACAAAATAGGAAGATTCAGCTGTTAAACCCTAAAGTCAGAAAACCATCATGTTAGGAACAGTTGAAGCGACGATGCTTGGTGGCATTGTGTGTCTCCTAAATTCTATTCTTAACCCCTGTAGTTGGGTCACCCAGGCTCTCACTGCTGTGGTTTCCAGCGTCCTTTATTGTGTTACATCTGGCTGCTTCATAAATTTACCTGCCTGGCTCCAGGAAACATTTGGATTTGACAGCCCTCCTGAGGGTTTCCAGGTTTCTAGGCTGGGCTTTGTCCCTTAGGCCCACCCCTCCTATCCTGGATGCCTTCACACAGTCAGCCATTCAGACCTCATGGCTTTTGCTGTACCCTGGGTCACACCTTGAGTCTGCTTTCTCTTATTTCACACATACAGTTTGAGATAGCCTTTTCACGACATCCCCAAGTACTGCCTCATGCTCACCCCAATATTAGTTTCAATACTCACTTGCTTGTACATCTGGGAGAAAGGGTTAGCAAGAAACACCTTATCAAAAGTTGTGGTTTAAAAAAAAAGTTGTGGTTTCACAGTAAATGAGTAAATGTGGTTTCACCAGTTTTGGAGGTTGGTCTTTATATAGTGTTGCGAGTTAGCATTGACAGTATTTCTAAGAGAAAAATACGCCGCAAATTCCAAACAACTAAATTCTGAATGAATTCGATGACCCAGTTCTTTCTTAAGTTGAGAATTGCATTGATCAAAGTCCTGATAGGCAGGACAGCTCACGGACTTTGCATACATACAAACCTGAATTTAAATCCTGGCTCTACCACCTAGTAATGTGTGACTTTGGAAAAATTACCTAAACTCTTCAAAATATGTTTCTTTATCTGTAAAATGAGAAGATAATCTTGTTTATAGGGTTTGTGTAAAGATTTAGTGCAAGAATGTTCATACAGCTCCTATCATAGTGGCTAGTACATAGTAAATAACAATTATTATAGTTGTCATAACATAAGGAAGAATTAAGATCATCTATATTTGTTAAACTTTAAAAGGAACTTTTTAAAAATAAATAAATAAATAAAAATAAAAGGAACTTTTTTACATAAAATTTTAATGTCTAATTAACATATTTTAATTACAGAAACCTGAAAAAAAGGGAAAACTTAAAAGGAGAAAGTAGAAACCAACCAAAATCTCACTGTTCAATGAAAACCACTTTTAATGTGCTGGTGGTTTTCCTCTCGATATTTTACTATATACTTGCATACTTTACACAACTGGAATTAAGCTAGGTATAACATTACTTTACATACAATATATTCTTTTTTCACCACACTGTGCAGATACGGGATCTTAATTTGCCAAAAAAGGGATCAAACCTGGGACTCCCTGCATTAGAAGCAGAGTCTTAACCACTGGGCCACCAGGGAAGTCCAACATTTTTCACTTGAAACATAATAAGTTTTTTCCAGTAAAATTATTTACAAATTCTAGCTTTTAAGAATTTAAAATTTAAGGGAACTTTAAAACTATTCAGTAATTAAGTTATCCATTCCTTTAATGCTGAACATTTAGCTTATTTGCATTTTTCCACTCATGAGCAACAGTTTCATATAAAATCCTGGAAATTTAATTGTTATCTGTATTTGTGTTTATTTACCTAAAATAGTTTCCTAGAAGCATTGCCAAGCCAAAGGGTGTGCACATTTTTAGTCCTCTTGCAACCATTAGCTGAACAGCCCTTCAGAAATAGTCTAACAGCTTATACTCTGGAGTGTTTTAAAGTCTATGCTCTTGCCTTCCTGCTGACTTCTGCGAGGACTCCAGGAGCTGACTCTTGCCAGGGAACAGCTGCTTTGGACCGTGCACAGTGTTTGGCCCAATCGACACTTCAATTTTCCTAACAGTGCCCCGAATTCCTTTCGGGGAATCGTCTCTGCCCCTTGTGCAGTTTGGTGGGACATCAGAGTTGGAAGTATCCCCTGGGCAGGAGAATGGATGCTGGTGAGGAAGCCAGCTTGGATGAGGTTGCAGGGACCCTTTCCCATGCTAGATGCTAGGCTCGTCCTGCCATCTAGTGGTGGATAAAGGGAGCTGGCAGCAGGAACCAGATCTCCAGCAGAGGGTGGGGAGAGCCAGATGAATCTGCTCTCCAGGAGGCCACCAGTGCATGGCAGGTTAGGGCGTGACCCAGAGTACCCTATAGGTACCTCAGAACTCAGAGTGCTATATGAAGAAGGTGAGTGTTAGTCACTCAGTCATGTCCAACTCTGCAGCCCCATGGACTGCAGCCCGCCAGCCTCCTCTGTCCATGGAATTCTCCAGATAAGAATGCTGGAGTAGGCTGCCATTCCCTTCTCCAAGGGATCTTCCAGACCCAGGGATCAAACCTGGATCTCCCACATTGCAGGCAGATTCTTTATCATCTGAGCCAGCCACCAGGGAAGCCCAAAGGGGGTGAGGGCAGGGATTATTCTCAATACTAATTATTGAGCACTGACTATCTGCCAAAGACTGTCCAAAGTGCTTTTTCCACTTTTAATCTTGTAGCCGGAGCCCAGCAGAACCTGTGAGGATGGGGAAACTGAAGCCAAATGCACACAGCTAGTCAGTGGCACAGAGAGGAGTCAAACCCAGCATTGTGTGACTTTATAGCCAACGTTTCTAGGAACATTTATAGAATCACAGAGAGATACTGCCAGCACCCCTTCTGTTCCTGCACCTCCACCCTCACCCCCACCCACCCCACTCCCTGGACCACAGACGGTGGTTGCATTTCCTGTGGTGCATAGCTCATTTCTACCTGCTGTGCCTTTTGTGGGTCCCCAAATCTCTCCTCTGAGAAACTTGGAAGGGAAGCTTTTCTCTCCGTAGGCTTGGAGATCGAAGGGGGAAAAGGGCAGGGGTGGTGGTAGAGTCCCTCATCTGTTGTCCAGAAATGTCAAAATGTCTTAGACCAACGTTAACAGCTCTTTCCCTTTATTGATTGTGTGAGATGGAGATGCAAAGAAGATCTCTAAAAGGCAGACTCGTTTCAGATCAGCCACTGTAAAGTTTGCTTCTAAATCCACAAAGGGGGACTTCCCTGGTGGTCCAGTGGCTAAAACTCCACACTCCCAATGCAGGGGACCCAGGTTCTATCACTGGTCAGGAAACTAAATCCCACATGCTGCAAAAAAGATCAAAGATCCTATGTACTGCAACTAATATTTGGTACAGCCAAATAAACAAATATTTTAAGCCCAGAATGGGTTTCGTGGGCTTTCCAGGAACAAGAGTGGGACTGGCCTAGAGTTACCCTAGCCTTGTCCCAAAGGTTGGAAGAACCAACCTGCCACCCCAGTGAACACACAGTGAGCCCAGGGGACCCACTGGCCTACAGACACTTCCACTTAGGGGATACTGAGGTTTATTTAGGAAGCAGTGGCCATTCTTCCTGCCTGGCCCACCAGATGAATAATAAGCCACCTATTTTTAGTTTAAGGCTTTGTTTTTCTTTTCCTGTTTTAGAAATTTATCCAGACCCGTTTCTCAGGGTTAATAGCTTAGGCCAAATCAAGTTGATCACTTGGGGAATAAGGAGAGTGCCCTTCAGAAAGGAGCATGGTCCTCAAGTTGACTGATTTCCCCTTAAGAATCAAAATTTGTCTGCAATAACCTCCATCATTCACCCAACAAACACCACTGGATGCATTAAGAGACAGAAAGGCTGACGTTTGGCATTGCTGAGCGTCCTCTTCTGAGCCAGGTCCCGGCCACTGCGTCCTGTCACACAGGCACCGCCACCCTTGTCCTCGCTCAGCTCCATCTGCTACCTGCCCCAGAACAGTAGGGGTCAACCCCGCTCTCCCGGACGTGGACAACCTCTTGCGCTTTAAGTATCAGTTGCTGGTTCTCACCACTCTCCAACCCATGCACCTATTTATTTCCCTTTTCTTGTAATGGTATGATCAGTTAACTTTATTCACACATTTAGTCAATCAACATTTATTGATCGCCTACCATGTGCCAGGTGCTGGGGTAAAAAGGGGTCCAAGTCTCTCACAGCCAAGAGGAAGGCTAGTAAACAAGACAATTACAATATGGGATAGAAAAATGCTAAGCCAGAAACAAAAAAAGATACCATGGGGGCACTTCCATCACCTTCTTTTTCCACTTTACTACCTTTGGCCAGACATTGTCTCAAGCTCCTGGACTGTACCCACTGCAGAGGCTCTGGGCTTCACTTGTCGCTAAGTAGTGACATAGCCCCCTCCCTTGCCCTCGCATGACACAATCCCAACCACAAACTGAAAAGGGGCCATGGCAGCCTTTGGAGAGTGGACCACTCCAGCAAGAAAACAGGAGGGGAGCAAGGCCTACAGATGTACCATTGGTGCTGGGGCTGAAAAGAAAGTTGGAGGATGGATAAATGAGGGGCAGGTGAATGAAAAGACGAGTAACTGAGTAATGATTCAACAGCTGATTTAATGACAATTAGAGATGAGCTTCCAACCTTGAAGCAAAACTGAATTTCCATTTCCAACACTGGTTCACTGAACACCAAGTTCCCCAGAAAACCCTCTACAAAGATTTTTAAGAAAATTAAAATCACTTAAAACCTCACGAAGAATGTGACAACGCGCTTGAAAAAACTGGAGCTGTCTAAGGGAGTTCCAGGTGTGACAGTCACACATATGTGACCAGTTCGAGGTCACATATGAAGGAGAAAGCTGAGGGTACCCCCATCCCCACTGATTTGTGAGAAGGAAGGAGCTGCAAGTTGCTCAGGCCAGAGACTTCCAAGGCAACGTGGCTGCTGGGAAGAGAGAACTACAAAGGGTGATAGGCTGGGGGCTTCTCACTTAACCTGACAGGTGTACTATGTTTATTAGCAGCTGGAACGTTACATGTGGGTCACAGTACTGTGTGAATCAGCTCTGCAGTGTCCTACTGCCCACCCACCCCCTGCCCCCACCCCGCTCCCAACCCAGGGAAGCCTTCAGGGTATAACAACTGTATTCTAAGCTGTCTGTTCCATAAACACAGTTTTAGTGCTATAAAGAAGACCAGGAACTGGGAGGAATAACACTGTGTTCTCAGAGGCCTGTGTGAACAGTTTATAAGTTCTTCAAGGCTGCCTGGTTCTCTGAGATGAACTGGCTGAAGCTTTTGACTTTGGGATTCAGTCGGTGGGTGAGCTTGATGTCACGGTCTGGCTTCATTTGATAGAAACGACACGTTGGCCATTTCCTTTGCTGCAGGGAATTTCAGCTTCTCATAAGCCTCTGGGGTGATCTTTGAAGAACAAGTTAAAAAAGAAAGAAAGAAAAGAACAACACGAAATGTTATAGCCCTCATTTAAAACAGTTTGAAAAGAACTTGTTCACCTTCATGATGATACAAATCCACAATTCTTTTGCCTAATCCCAAGACCCAAGAAACACTGAAGTTTTTTTTCATAAGCAATTTGGCAACATATTGACTTTCCTGAACTAATTTGGGGGCAAAACCTTATCTAAACTTAAGAGAAGTTATTTATGGTCTTCATCCTGCTTAGTGGAAATTGCCCTGTCTTTCTCTGCAGAGATATTGATATGTTTGGTTACAGGGTCCTGCCCCAGCCCCTGATGGTGATGTCACATAGTGTGTGTAGACATAACCCCTCTAAAAGCTGCAAGACTCTGAAAGCTGAATTGTTTCTGGCCGCAAGCACTCGGGATAAGGTACCATGGATATATAGCCCCTTCATCTGACTGGTTTTCATATACATTTCCTCCTGGGATTCCTCAGCATGCCTTCAAGATCTTCAACCCATCAAGCCCTCCATGCAGCATCAAGGCACTAAGCTCTCCATCCTTCCCTCCTGATTGGAAACAAGCATCTGAACTTCAGCCATGCAGCCTCTGCCAGGGCCAGGCCCAACAAACACTCCCCATCACATACCCACTGAGCCACCCTCTGAAAAACCCTTCCGACACTAAGTGGATCTATAGAGATGCCATCTGCATCAACTAAGACCATTTCTTTCTTTCTTTCCTTTTTTTTTTTTTGGCCATGCCACATGGTATGTAGAATCTTTGTTCCCTGATCAGGGACCAAAATCTTGCCCCCTAACTACTAGCGCAGAGCCCTAACTACTGAACCACCATGGGATTCCCATTAAGAACATTTCTAACTATTGGATCCAATATAATCAGTTTTTAGTCTCCAACGATAAACTCTAACCTCACTTAGAAAACTCTAACCTCTACCTGGCCTTAGAATAATGTGACAGGTGCAAACTCATATAACATAATGACTGTCATACCATTTATAGTAATGAAAAATAAAAAACAATCTGCATATCCAGAAAATAGAGGAATGGTAAAATAAACTATGGTAACTATGGTACATCTACTCTAGAAATATTATGCAGTCAATATTTTTTAAAAAGTTGAATAGAAATATATGCTCATAATTTAATGTCAAGTGAAAAAGCCAAATACAAAATGGTACATAGCATGTTGTTTTAATTTTATTACATATATACTGGAAAAAGACCAGAAGAAAATGTACGAATCTTAACAGTTACTATCTCTGATAGATTAAACAATGTGACTTTTATATTCTTTTTAAAAATAATTTTCTGTATTTTCTGCCATAAGCATTTATAATTTTTGAAATCAGAAAATATTTTTAAATTTTAGTGAGTTTGAAAATAGAACACTATCAGAGAAGCATGGAAGATGACTTCTAAAATATCTGTCTCCTTGAGTTACTCTCTCATCCTATAACTTTGGTAACTAATATCCCTCAGGAAAATAAGGGATGCTTTTCTGCAGGTTTTTAAGAAAAGAGATTTGCTCTGTTGTGTCTCACTTTTCTGAGAGAACAGTGTCCCTTTTGGGGTTAGACAGGCAGTTTCAGCCAGATCAGAGTTTCTGATGGGAGTTTATTCTGGGGAGTTCGGGAGTGGGGTCAGGGGTGAGGGGTAGTCGCTGAAGTAATTAAGCAAACAGCAACCTTCTGACCAGACAGGGAAAGTCAGACCGCCAGGGCTGGAGCGCCACCTTGTGGCCACATGCGTCCTTCCCCAGAGTACCGTACCAGCACCAGTGGCTTTAAGTCAAACTCGTTTCTAAGAACAGCTTTAACCATTCTGTAGAACTTCCAGCTTCCAATCCCATAAAATTCTGTGTGCCAGAGAAGTTTCTGCTGCATTGCGAAACAACTTGTACCCAAAGCCGTCAGAAACCAGGTATGTGACTGAGAGATGCTTGGACGGTCCTGAGCCATCCCAAATAACGTTTACCTGGCGTTCTGAAATGAATGCACACACACCACACGCCCACATTCTTCACCTCCCTCCCCTTCTTTGTAGAGTTCAGACCCCACAGACAAAATGAATACAAGACCCAAAAGCAAAGCACTGGGAGAGGGGTCAGTCACTAAATAGTAAATTTGCACCCAGGGATAGATGACTTTGCAGAAGTTCTCATAAGAACAAAAGATGTTCTCTCACCATCTTTTGAATGAGTGCTGACTTCTTGGGCTTGGGAGTAACATTTTCTCCATGAAATTTGTGTGGCTTTCAGTGAGATCCCCAAACATGGCTTTATAGCTGGATTGATACCTACAATAGTTTTCTCCCCAAAATATCTGTCAGCCTCCTCACAGGGCCAGTACTTGAGGTGAACTGGAGTCTAGATAGCCTCTCAAGATTCACTGGCCCACGAGCTGCAGATGAAAACAAAAACCAACCCTCTGCCCCTAACTCTAGGAAACATTCTAGAGCAGGGTTCACCAAACTTACTCATGAAGGGCTAAATATAAATATTTAAGGCTTTCTGGCCATATGGTCTCTGTCACTACTACTAGAACTACTGTCTAGAACTACTCAGATCTACCAATGTATCCTGAAACCAGCCAGAGGCAATACACAAACAAAAGTGCAGGTGTGTTCCAATCAATCCTAATTTACAAAAGCAGACTCGAACTGTAAAGAGGAAGGGACTCTCTCTACTCTGGAGAAATGTCAGTACTGGGCAGAACCTGAGAAACCATCCAGACTACACTCTCCTTTCACAGATGGGAGACCAGCAGCCAGGAGAGACAAAGAGCTGTGTTAGTTGATGCCTGCCAGCTTGAGGGAAGGTAGGGTCCTCCTTTCAGCTGCGATGGTGTCCAGGCCAGGCACACACAGATGAACACTTCTTTCTCAGAAACACTGTTCTCTCTCCAGCCTCTCACAACAGCCGCTTGGAGAAATGGCTGGAAGCACTCAGGATGAACCACTGCCCTCACTTCTCTATGAAAGGTCTATCATGGCCACACTCAAGCCCAGGCCATTCCAACCCAGTTAGTTATGGAGGGCTACTAAATACCAGACCCAGTGCTAGCCTTTCCCACATGGGTCTCACCACATCCTCGCAACAAGCCTATGGCAGGTGTAATAATCTTCTTTAACATATGAACAAAGGAAGGCTGGAGAGGTTAAGTCTGCTTCCCAGGTGGCTCAGTGGTAAAGAATCCGCCTGCCAATGCAGGAGACTCAGGAAACATGTGTTCAATCCCTGGGTCAGGAAAATCCCCTGGAGAAGGGAAAGGCAACCCACTCCAATATTCTTGCCTGGGGAATCCCCATGGACAGAGGAACCTGGCAGGCTACAATCCAGGGGGTCACAAAGAGTCAGACATGACTGAACATGCACACACAACCATGGAGAAGTTAAGTAATTTTTCAAGAGCCCCCAGAGGGATAAGGGCAGAGCCAGGACTTGCTTACTTCCCCAGACTGCCTCCGGTTTATTCCTGTTCATTCTAGAACTTAGTCAGGCCACCCATTGCTCCCTCCACCCATACCCAGTCTTGCCCAGACTCAAGGACCACCTCAAAGCTACTCCTTCTGTGAAGCCTTCTCCTACCCTCTCTGACCACCCATAGAGCAGAGAGTGTGGGCAACACAATCAAGCACCACAGAGTTCTGCTCTTGTCTGATCACTATGACTTCATTCATGTGAGAATTTTCACCCCAACTCTGCTGTGAAGTCCTCAAAGGTAGCACCAGGTATATAACAGGTCCTTGAGATATGCTTGTTATATGCCAAACTCTAGGCTAAGCTCCCAAAATATACCCTAATTTTCACAAAATGCCCCAGGAAGATGCTCTCAGCCACTTTGTGAATGAGGAAGCCACAGCTTAGAGAGGCTAAGTGCCTTGCCTGATGCTGGCCAACTCTGGCACACTGGCCTGATCAGCGATGAGTCCCTGGGAGGGGAGGGATGGGATGGTGTATATGAGAACATTGTACCTTAGTCTTCAGAGTCTAAGTTCTTTCCACCCAAAAGGAATTGTACTTTAATAAGCTGATTAACCTGAAGCCAAAGCATAAAGTCTTAAGGTTAGGATTCAGATGCACCAACAAATGAAGACAGATTCATAGAACAGGAATCCTCTCCAATTTCATCTGACGGCCTCAGCTCAACCCTGCCCAAATCTGTGAAAAGTCTCCCAGAATTTGTAAGTTAGTGGGAATGTGACCTCTTGTGATCATGTTTGTCTCTTAAAAACTCACCTTTGCATCTCGGACTTCTTTCCCCAAACCCTTGGACAGAATATCAGCATACTGCTGCATAGTCAGCACTTCTGCACTGAGACCCATGGCCTTGCCTACAAACTCCTCTGGAGAAAATTAAAGATGCTGCAGACGACGGCTCCGATATCAGCAACCGAGATACCATCCATTGGTACATCCCCCATAGGCATTGCTAGTTTAAAAAATAAAAAGATAAAAATAGCTAATTACATCACATCCTTGGTAGCTCCCATCAATCTGAATTAATCAACCAGTTAAACAAAAGGTATGGGAATTCCATGTAACACTGAGTCGCTACCATCCATGCAGTTATAAGGTTTGTTTGAGAAAATATCATAATACCTGGGTATTGATAAAAAGAAAAAGAACTACTATTTACTAAGCATCTTCTGTGTGCAAGTTATGATTAATTGTTATGTCTAACCCTGACATCTCTGTTGAGCTCCAGATGCATTTGTCCCATGTCCTACTCAATATCCTTACTTGAATGTTTAATAAACATTAGAAACTCAGTGTGCCCCAAAATGAATTCCTGGGCAACCTGCTTCTGCTACAAACTTCCTTCTCAGTTAATGGCAACTCTATGATTCCAGTTTCTCAAATTAAAAATCTTAGAGTCAACCTTGACATGTGTCTCCCACCCCAGATCCTTTTTTTTTTTGTAGTCATATTCACAGTGTCCAGAATTTGAAGACTTCTCGCCATCCTCACTGGTATTACCCTAGTCTAAGCCACCATCTGAGAAGAGCTAACTCGTAAAAGACCCTGATGCTGGGAAATATTGAGGGTAGGAGAAGAAGAGGGCGGCAGAGGATGAGATGGTTAGATGGCACCACCAATTCAATGCACATGAATCTGAGCAAACTCTGGGAGATGGCAAAGGACAGGGAAGCTTGGTGTGCTGTAGTCTATGGGGTCGCAAAGAGTCAGACACAACTCAGTGACTGAACAACAAAGCCACCATCATCTCTGACTTGGATTATTGCAAAGCTGGGCCCCTTATTTCCAATTCTACTCCTGCCCTTCCACAGTCTCTTTTCAACACAAAAGTCAGAGTGATTCTGTAAAAACTAAAGTTAGCTCATGTCATATCTGCCCAGACCCCTCCAATGGCTCTCTGTGTCTCTCAGAAGAAAAGCCATAGCTTACAGGACCAGACCCTCTACTAGCTCTGGCCTCACCTCCTACTCCCCTCTCCCCAACCCCCAACCTGCTCCGATCCAACCACACTGGCTGTTCTGTCTGCCTGAAAATGTCTTCCCCCGAATATTCACAAAGCCAGTTACTTACCTCTATCAGAAGTTGCTCAAATGTCACCTTCTCAAAGAAGCCCACCAATCACCTAATTTAAATTTCATACACCACGCTTACTGCTAACACTCCACATACACTTTACTCAGGCTTATTTTTTAGAGTACTTATCACTTTCTAACACATAATACATTTTACTTCTCTATTATGCTTCTCTGCTATCCACCTCCTTGACCAGAATATGAGCTTAATGAGGGCAGAGCTTTGTCTGCTTTGAGTGGTTTATTACTGAATCTCCAGTAAAGTGAAGTAAATGACTGGCACGTAGGAGGCCTTCAAATATTTATTGAATGAAATCATTAGCAAACATATTGGATGGTTTAATCCTCAAAACAACCTTGAAACATAGGAATATCAAGGAGTTGCCTGAGGTTACTCAGCCAGCAAGCAGCAGAAGGGAACTCAAGCCCTCGTCCATCACTCCGAATTCTGTGCCATTCCTACAGGTGGGTACAACCTCTTGCAGATTCCCAGAAGCCCACACTCCTGAGGCTGGAACCCAATGTGGACGTGATCTAGCCCCAGCACTGTCGTTTATTTAAACTGAAGAATCTAAGTCTACTGACTCACCCAGCGCCTTACAGTTAGGAAACAACAGGCCAGGACAAGAATCAAGGTCTCTGAATTCCAGTCCAGTGTAAAAGTGACTTAAGGTTTAGCAGCCAGGAACTAAATGTCACAATTTGTCTTTTTGCAGCAAAATTAACTTCCTACCTGATTTCTGGGTAGGAAATATGTCTGCTCATTCCTCTGCATAAATTATAATTATAAAATATATAAATTATAAATTTATAAATATAAATAAATTATAAATTATAATTGTAAAAAAGCAGTCTCTGTTTTTTGAGGCACTCAGAGTCAAGTGTATTCTGACTCTGAGGTTTGCTTTTATTTGAAGATTGAGGTTCTTGGACTGAGTTTAAAAGGTGCTAAGGGACAGTGGTAAAAAAAAATATGGTTCTGGAATTCTGTTTGCAGCCGGCCAGCGTCTCCTTTAGCTCTCCTAGCTCCAGCCAAAGGAGAAGGGGTTAAGTGAGGCGGTCTCTATACCATGGCTCGAATGTAAGCTAATCAACCAGCAGTAAAGCACCGAGGAAGCAACTCACTACAAAAGCCACTCGCAAGAGTGCGCCCTCTACTGGAGGGGTGACGAAACCTCATCTTTACAGGCCTGGTACTGCGGCACTCGGTGAAATGAGACGTTATCAGAAGTCCACTGAGCTGCTGATTCGCAAACTTCCCTTCCAGCATCTGGTGCAGGAAATTGGTCAGGACTTCAAAACAGATATGCGCTTCCAGGGTGCAGTTATTGGTGCTTTGCAGGAGGCAAGTGAGGCCTATCTTGTTGGCCTTTTTGAAGACACCAACCTGTCTGCTATCCATGCCAAACGTGTAACAATTATGCCAAAAGACATCCAGTTAGCATGCCGCATACGTGGAGAACGTGCTCAAGAATCCACTAAGATGGTAAACATTTCATTCTTAAAAAAAGAAAAATTCTCTTCTTCCTGTTATTGGTAGTTCTGAACGTTAGATATATGTTTTCCATGGGGTCAAAAGGTACCTAAGTATATGATTGCAAGTGGAAAAATAGGGGAGAGAAATCAGGTATTGGCAGTTTTTCCATTTTCATTTGTGTGTGAATTTTTAATGTAAATGCAGGACATAAAGCATTAATGAATGTCAAAATGTTTCAGTGAACAAGTTTCAGCAGTTCAACTTTATAACAATTATAAATCTGTTAAATTTTTCTGGACAATGCGTGCATTTGGATTTTTTTAAAACAAGTAAATTTCTTATTGACTGAAAAAAACAAAAGAATATGGTTCTGGAATTCTCTGGTGGTCCAGTGGTTAAGACTTTGCACTTCCACTGCAGGGCGCATGATTTCAATCCCTGGTTGGGGAACTAAGATCCCACTTGCCTCATGGTGTGACCAAAAAAAAAAAAAATTTTTTTTTTTTTTCATTTAAAGAGTACAGTTTTGGAGTCAGATTACCAGAATTCAAGTTCTGGTTCTACCTTACTATTGATCTTGGCAAAGTTAATCTCATCTATCTGTGCCTCAGTTTTCCCATCTGTGAAACAGACACCAAACATCCAGTAAGTCCTCGGTAAACGTTAGATATTCCCTATGGTGTGTGGGGGCGGGGGGGGGGGGGGCGCGCGGTGGCAGGGAGCTATTCCCTATGGAGGGGGCGGCGCTTGACGGAAGGGAGAGGACGAGATCTCAGGGATACCCGAGGCTGGGTTTTACAGATGTGGGGAACTCACATGGGACTGGGTACCAGCAAAAGGTTAAAGCATCACCTCTTCACCTAGGGCCAATCTAATTCATAGATTATAATATCCTAGTTTAGAACCTGGGAAATGTCACGGGTGCAGGCTTCTGAAACCTGGCAGAGGCATAGGAAGAAGGGAAGGGGGGTGAAGAGATGTATCACATTTATACACTTATCAGGTCACTTGTTGAACTATTACCCAAGTCATCTGTGACATGTGGCAGGTGCTCCAGGCTCTAGCTCAGATCTACTTTGCCACTAGTTACGTCCCTCATCAGTCTTAATTACATGCCAGGGAAGAAAGACTGCCTTGCAGTCACTGATTCTCTCACACTCCCTCCATTCCACAGAGCCACCCTGGACTATGGTCAAAGAAAATGTCCCCAAAGAGCAGGGGAATGCAGGCCAGGGGACTGGCAGCATTGGAATTCTAACCAGGAGTCCTGATTAGAACTATAGTCTTGCAGGCCCCAGACCAGACTTATGGAACCAGGCTCTGCAAGCAGGGCTGGAAACTCATTCTGAGGGAGTCAGTGTCCCTCCAGGATTCTCCCATCCAAGTACTAACCAGCCTGACCCTGCTTAGCTTCCGAGATCGGACAAGCTCAGGTGCAGTATGGGCATGGACCCTCTCAGGATTCTGACCCTGGGATCCAGGTCGAGAGAAGAATGTGTTCCCTGTGGCCACAGAAGGGCAGAGAGACGAGCTAGAAAGGAAAGTCATCTTGTCCAACTTTCCTATTAGACATGGGGAAACTGAGGCCTGAGGCCACGTGGCTCACTGCTTATATGAGGAACATCAGCTGGATGAGACAGGAAGTGTAATCCTTGGTTTTTCCAGCCCAAGACCCAGCTCTCCAGGAGATCTAGGACAACGTGGGGCCCCTGTCAGCACTTCACCCAGAGCTGACCACACAGCAGGCACTCGGATGGCATGTGAAGAGAGGAAGGATGGGAATAGGGGGCTGGGCAGGGGGAAAGCTGGTGTCAGGTTAGTTTCACTACAACCCTCCACATACCCAGGGTGTAGTAATCTCCATCAGAGGCCTTCACCGGCTTCAGTGGGCCAAGAAAGTTTTCAAAGTAAGCTGCCACTCGGACGCTGGTCATGGAAACGCCAATGGACCAGAAATACTCCTCCACCTCACCCTTCCCGTCAAAGTGCAGCACCTCCAGCTTGCCGTTTGTCAGGCGCTTGACGTTCTCCGGGCCGCTGTACACCACGTGCTTCAGACCCTGGCTCTTGGCAACATCAGCCACCAGTTTTCCCTGAGGGACAAAGGTAGACACCTTATAGAGAAGGTTGAATTTGCATGCAGACTGAGGGGCTGATGCTGGGTCCTCTACTCCCCCCCGACGCCTTTCTCTTATTGTCCTCTTTGGAGGGGAGCTTTCCCAGCCTCAGATCATAGGGGAGGCCACCAGGATCCAGAAGCAGAGGCTCCACTGTGTCAAAATGCTGAACCCATCTTCTGGTGCAAACAGTAAGGAATCCGGCCCCTTCCTCTTGGTTGTCAGTAACTCTGTGATCCACTACCGCATTTTATATATATATATACACATATATATATATATAAAAGAGGCTCAGGGATACCTGTGAAAGCAGTGTGATGTTTTCTGATGATAGATTATATCTGCTCACCATTTGGATACTGAGGGCAAAATGGAGGGAGATATACATATAATTGGTTTTTATAAACACACACACACATACAAGCATGCATAGATGTACATATATTTTCTTTTTTGTAGTTTTAGTTCCAAGTTCTTCAAAGCTCCTTCTTCCTTCCACTCCCTCTCTTTTTTTTCCCTTCTTTTCCTCACAAAACCCCATACCAGACAGAGAAGACATAACTAATCTGGCTTAGGTTGAGAAAGTGAGACAGAGAAATGACTTGTACCCCTACATTCCACAGTGAGTGAATATCAGAATTAGAACTCAAGAGTTCCTAAAATAAGTCCTTCCTAAATTTATCACTTAAAGACAAGCTGTAAGTGATATAATTAACAGACGTTCCTGAAATGGTTCAATCTTGCTCTTAATTTTTTTAATTTTACCATTACTGAAAAAGTCCGATCCCATCCATTACATTTAAAAACTTTAATCTTCATATTTTCTATTTAAACATATGTATAATTTGCAAATAGCACTGGCATGGGGGAGGGGAAAGTAGATCTTATAATGACAGAAAAGTTCCCTGTACCCCCTATGGTGATAACTACTTTCCAGAAATTCTATGGGCTCATGCCCAATATTCTACGTGCTCATTTTCATCTTTTAGCTGCTTCTTTATTTCTAAATAACATGTTGTACTGCTAATTCTTGATTTTTCACAGTTTAAGAAATCATCTACTAAATTTCTACTATGACAGATGAGCCTCATCTTCAGCTCTCTCTCTCTCAATGTCTCTGTCTCTCTCACACAGGCTTCCCTGGTGGCTCAGCGGTAAAGTACCCGCCTGCAATGCAGGAGATGCAGCAGGAGAAGCGAGTTTGGTCTTTGGGTCAGGGAAGATCCCCTGGAGAAGAAAACAGCAACCCACTCCAGTATCTTTGCCTGGGAAATCCCCTAGATAGAGGTGCCTGGTGGGCTAAGTCCACTGGGTGGCAAAGAGCTGGACACGTCGTAACAACCGAGCACAACAGTATGCTCACACACATGGCCCCACCACCGTAACCATCACATACATACACAACTTCCTTTTTTTCATCCTCAGAATATCATATTTGGAGCTGCATCATTCATCAGTGCTAACATGGGTGAAGCAGAGCGACGCTTCACCTGTTTTATGGTCACATTCACTTTTTCTACAAATTTTCATTTTCCCTGGAGTTCATCCTTGTGACTCATTTGCTTGTTTGCTCACTTCTTTTCTTATGTACCCATTGCTAATTCATTTCCAAGTTCTCTGCCAGAAGTCTAAACATAGTCCTTACATTTGTTCTTCCCATTTCACTCTCAGAGTAACCTTAATTCATGGGATGTCCTTGCTGCCATCCCTCACATGCCATCTACAACAAATGGTAAGAATCAGAGGCTCTAATAACTGGCTCCACTACACGACCACTCTCAGATCTCCAAGGTCACCTTTGGACAGATGTCACATGACACTGATTTTACAATCACCTAACAATCCACCTGAAGCACATGGATTTCATAAATGCCAGAGAGAAGTGATAGAGTGAGGCCCACCCCCTTCCAGGGAGGGCAGCATGGGCAGGCAGGAAAAAAGAAAGGGCTTTTGAAGGTGGTTCCCACCTGACACACTTCTTTCTCTTTGCTGAAATGTTCCCAGGTGTTGGTTACCAGGAAGGCCCCATAGGCTCCCTTCAAGGCAGCCTCCACCGATGCTTTGTCATTCAGGTCCCCTTTAACCACCTCGGCCCCAAGGTCCCGGAGCACCTGCGCCTTTGGCTGGGTCACGTCTCAAGTCAGCGCTCTCACCACATACTTTTTGCTCTCTAGCATGGCCCTGGCCACAGAGCCGCCCTGGGCTCCTGCAGAATTGGGGAAGAAAAAATACAGAAAGAGTCAGGAAGAATGTTCACTAAAAGAAGCTGGGCAGGGAATCCCATTACTGCTGCTGTAACTGCTTCAGGAGGCAGTCCCATGGCTTGCAAGAGTGGTTTCAAATTAGGTTTCTCACAGCGTTCTCCGAGGTAGCTTAGCAGAAGCCATGGAGGAGAGAAAGAATGGGGGGCCCGGAGGCAACTGGGAGGCCAGGAGAGCAGGGGACCAGACCCTCCACCTCAGAGTCCACTAAACAATTCTACTTTTAACTGGTCAGGGTCCTCTGTCCATGGAATTTTGCAGGCAAGAATACTGGAATGGATTGCCATTCCCTTCTCCAGGGGATCTTCCCAACCCAGGAATCAAACCTGGGTCTCCCACATTGCAGGCAGATTCTTTACCATCTGAGCCACAAGGGAAGCCTTAACTGGTCACAGGTTTCATTTTTTAGGTTCTTTGTAGAATTTTACTTTCAAAAGAAGTTCCTATTCTATTATTTTTTTAAAGGGTCGAAAACTTGCAGAAGTTTCTTTTTATGGTGTTCAAGACTGTTCATGATATGATCATCACTCACCTGATTTATCCACTCTACAAATGTTTACTGAATGTCCTATGGGGGATGCCACAGACTCTACACATTCACTGATATTTGGGATCCTGCATCAAACTGGTCCCATATCGGTCCTGATTTTGTGTGTGTGTGGTTCAAAATGCACCTTCCCTTCTCTCTCCTGCCTAGCTCCTGAGAGGCTGCCCTCTATGGACTCCATCAGTGGGCTCTTTTGCCTTCAGTCTGGGTCTGGCCAGAGGAGGGCATCAACAGGGGACCCAAGGGTTGGAGCAGAGGTGACCCCTTCACATTGCTGCTCTTCCCAGGTTTTAGTCATCCCTCTTGTCCTCTGGTCCTTTCGTGTTGCTTACTTAGTCTTTCTGTTCTTTCCCATCTTTACTAAATTTTCTCAACTTCTCTGAGAGACTGTGGCACTTCTTTTTGAGGCACCCCAACTGATAGACCACTGATGATCCTGTCAGCCTGCCGTTCAGTGGGCTTTGCCTTTGGACCCTTAGCCAGTTTTGTACTCTTGTACTGAATATGAACAGATAGCCAAATTCATCAGATGTTCAAGGAAAGCCTCCAACATAAAAGGTAAAACCAAAATAAGCAAACTGATAAAAAAAAAAGAAAAGATAAAAAGAGGCAGGAAACAGAAGAAAAATTTTAAAGAATTAATATCCTCAGAGATTGGAGAAGATATTACATTGAGAACACTATTTCTGAAATGCAGTATCTATAAAAATTAAAATTCAATTTAAAAAATCTGTTGACCTTATTAGTTTGCTAGAGCTGCCATAACAAGATTCTACAGAATGGTGGCTTAAACAACCCATATTTTTCACACCCCTGGAGGCCAGAAGTCCATGAACAAGGTGTCCTCGGCTGGCTTGGTCTCTCCTGAAGCCTCTCTCCTTGGATTGTAAAAGGAGAGGCTGCTCACTGTGTCTTCAAGTGGTCTTTCCTGTGTGTACTCGAGCCCCTCAGGTCTCTGTGTCAGACTTCCTTTTTCTACTGAGAACAGCAGTCAGATTGGACTATGGCCCACTCTTATGGCCTCACTTTAACGGAACCGCCTCTTTAAATGACCTCTTTAACAATACAATAACACATTGTATATGTGCAAATACTGTCACATTCAGAGGTACTAGGGATTAGGGTTTCAACATATGAATTTGGGGAGGGACGGGGTACAACTCAAAACACTGACCTTTGTAATTATTTCCTTATAACTGAACTGTAACTTAAAGTTCACCTTGAAGACAAACTGTTTACTCTTTATCCCTGTTTGCTAATCATGTTTTGAGATTAGTGCCTGGAACACTGCAAGCTTTCAATATCTGTTTATTGAATGAAAGAATGAGTGAATGAAGGAAGTACAAATAATGAAACCTCTGTGCTCTGCATTCTCAGCTTTCAGGTGGACAGTCTTTGCCTGGACCCACATAAAATGGAAAAGCAAGCAATATGGACAAGTATGAAAAAATAAGAAGAGTAGAACCAAAACCAGGACTGGCTCTCCTAATCACACCCACTTTAATGTCTCATTAAGACTCAAACCAGGAGACGAATTCAACCATATTGGCCTTGCTCCCTTGAAGGTGAGTCCATGTAGAGAGCAGCATTTTAATGGCAGACACTGGAGATGATGCTCAAGAGTTTGACATTCAAATGCATACACAAGTAAGGGTTAACACTTTCCCTATCACATTTAATTAGGCATCATGTATTTTTATTCGCCGAATCTAGTAACCCTTCCCCAAATCCCCAAACACACACCCACAACTCCAAGGTTATTGAACGAAGGATTAAAAGTGGGCAGTAAAGCAATCAGCACACCTCCTCAGCCAACTGCAAGTCAACTTTCTTCAACTTTAACACATCTAACCTGATTCCTTTAGGAGCCACTCCCAAGCCTCTTACCGTCCTACTTTGAATGTTTAGGCAGCAATTCAAGTGTAAAGAGACGGAAACAGAGTTCCTGACCTGTCTTGACCTGCTCTCTCCAGGTCCTCCCCATTTCAGTGAATCGCAACTTTATTCTTTCAGTTGCTCAAACCAGAACACTTAGGAGTCATTCTTTCCCTCTGATATCTGACCCATCAGGGAACCAAGTCAATGCTCCTTAAAACATATTGGGAATCTGACCACTCCCTAGTCTAAGCCACTGTCAGTCATGCCTGGTTTAGGGCAACAGCCTCATAAGTCTCCCTGCTTCAGCCCTTGCCCCCTACAGCTTCTTCACCAGACAGATGTCAACAGGAAACTTTAGCACCAAGTCTTATCATGTCACAGCTCTGCTCAAAACCCTTCAGTGACTTCTCCTCTCTTTCAGGAAAAACCAACAACTTCACTATTGCCCTAATACGATATACAGTCATCCCCTCATCTGATTACCTTTTGTTTCCTTTTAAAGTCAGTGTCATGCCTGCTTTTGGGGTTGATTTGGGGGTAGTGTGGGGAGCTGCTTTGCTGGGTCCTCCCTGCTGTGTGGGCTTTCTCTAGTCCAGGCTAGTAGGAGCTCCTTTCTGGTTGCAGCATGAGGGCTTCTCATTTTGGCGCCCTCTGTTGTTGCGGAACACAGGCTCTAGAGGGTACAGGCTTCAGCAGCTGCAGCAAACGGACTTAGTTGCTTTGCAGCATGTGGGTTCTTCCTAAACCAGGGATCGAACTGGTTGGTGTCTCCTGCATTGGCAGACAGATTCTTTACCACTGAGCCACCTGGGAAGCCCATGGCTGTTGGTTTTTTGAGAATTTGCTTCTCTTTTCTCCCCACTTTAGCACTTGCCTCCCTTCAGACAAAACCCCTGTCCTCATAGAGCTTCTATCTTAGTGTGGAGAGAAGGTGGTAAAGGAAGAAATCAAGCAGGAAGGGAGTCAGACGGTGGCAGGGTGGAGTGAAGTTGCCATTTTAAAAAAGGAAGTCTGGAGAGCGGTCATGGAGAGGGCTTGGAAGACATGAGGGAGAAAGCATCGTGGGTGACAAAGGAAGGAAGATTATTCTAGGCTGAGGGAGCAGCCAGTGCAAAGGCCTTAAGTTGGGAGTGTGTTTGAGGAACAGGCAGAGGGAGAGAGGGAGAATGGCAGAGGAGGAAGTGGGAGAAGTGTCTTGCAGACCAGGAGTTGGGCTTTCATTTCACTTGAGTGAGGTAGGGGGCCGCTGTTGGGGGATTTTGAGCCGAGACCTGCCATGATCTGACAGTTTCAAATAGATCATCAAAAGGCAGAAATGAGAACTGACAGACGGAGAGTGAGCTGATTGAAAGATTTTGGAAAGATAGGTCTAGCTGTTGGGAGAACAGATTGTGAGGGAGGCAGAGGGGAAGCAGAAATGCCAGTGGCAAGGTTCAGGCAGCTGTGCGTGAGAGAAGTCCGGGCACGTGTTCTCCTAATCCCCACCCACGGAGAAGGCAATGGCACCCACTCCAGTACTCTTGCCTGGAAAATCCCATGGATGGAGGAGCCTGGTAAGCTGCAGTCCATGGAGTCCCTAAGAGTTGGACACGACTGAGCGACTTCACTCTCACTTTTTCTTTCATGCATTGGAGAAGGAAATGGCAACCCACTCCAATGTTCTTGCCTGGAGAATCCGAGGGATGGGGGAGCCTGGTGGGCTGCCGTCTATGGGGTCGCACAGAGTCGGACACGACTGAAGCGACTTAGCAGCAGCAATCCCCACCCACTCCATCCTTTCAGAGTCCTTCCCGCACTGGTCAGGATGTGGGTATCTTCTGCCCATGGGCCTCTCACATTTGCTCCTTGTGCTTATCAGGAAGCGAGTGGAGAAAAGTCTGTAGCAGATAACTTGTGCTGAAATGAGACTTACACCAACAAATCAGCCCATGATCAAGAACAAGAAAATGTGTCCGATGTCCTTGTGCCTCTCAGATCATTTCTGTACAAATCAAGTCAAATCACCCTGCTCCTTTACCACATCATAAATGCAAGCAAATGATAAACTTTTCTCAATTTTCTCCAAAGGGCTCTTTGTTCAGTCTATGCTTGCAGGCTTTGAAGTTAAAAACAGGAAAACAAGAAAGTAACCCAAGTCAGCACACACTTTTAAAGTAAGAAGTTTTTTACCTGTTGCTCCAACCACTGCAATTATTTTCTTGCTGGTCATGTTACTAAACAAAGAGTCAACGCAGCAGCAGCACTTTCCTCCGAACAGCGACAGCAGCTGAGATGCAGTTTCTGTTGAGCGTGAGAATTTTAAACCTTTCTGATTACCACACCCATCATGGACTATGTCCCTGCCTTCTAAAAACTTTTGTTATCACCACCTAACTAACTCACTCTGACACAGCAATTTTCTAAAGGAGGTTTCATTTATTTCACTTACTCATGTGTTCAGCAAATGTGTAGTGAGTACCTTTGGTATACTAGGCACTGAACTAGAGGCTCTGGTAAGGGAGACAGACTAGTAAGTAAAAGAAAAGCAGAGAGAAAGGCAGAGGGAACGTAGGTCCCGGAAGGGAAACACGAAACCCAGAATGGTGGTGTTAAGGAAGGCTTTTGAGGGAAGATGTTGCTGGAGCTGGCCTGAAGACCCCATGGAGCGTTCAGTTAGTGAGAGCAGGAAGAGAGACCACCCCAGGCAGGAGGAGTCACACATGGTCAAGTTCACAGGCAGGGTAATCATGACAAAGGGCTCAAGATGGCTGCAACAATGCTACTTGAATGATGGGAATTAAGACTGAGAAGGATGGCAGAAGGCAGAGGACAAAGGGCCAGTTTGTGGATTTATCCTGGCAGCCACAGCAGGTTTTAGCTGATCCTCTGGCAGCAGAGTGGAGGATAGATTGAAAGAAGATGATGCTAGAAGCAGGGATTCCCCTAAGGAAGACAAATAAGAAATGATTCAGTTGAGAAATGACAAAAGCTTGAATGGAGGTGATATTTTGGGTTAAATTGTGCCCCTCCAAGATTTCTGGGTTGAAGTCCTACCTCCCAACACCTCAGGATGTGACCTTATTTGGAGAGAGAGTATATACAGAGGTCCAGTCAAGGTAAAGTGAGATTAGAATGTGCCTAATCCAATATGACTGATCTACTTATAAAAAAGGGAAATTTGGAGATTTCTCTGGTGGTCCAGTGGTTAAGACTGTGCTTCCATTGCAAAGGGTGTGGGTTTCATCCCTGGTCAGGGAACTAAGATCCCACATCCTGTACAATATGGCCAATCAATCAACCAAGAGAAAGTGGGAAGTTTGAACACAGAAGGCAATGTGAAAATACAAGGAGAATGCCACGTGAACGTTAAGGTGGCCATCCACAAGCCTACGAGAGAGATCTGGAGTAGATCCTTCCCTCACAGCCTATCGAAGGAATCAGACCTACCCAACTCTGGATTTCCAGCCTCCAGAACCATGAGATGATAAAGTTCTGTAGTTTGATCAACCCACTTTGTGGTACTTTGGTGCAGCGACCCTAGCAAGCCAACAGAGGCATGACAATGGGGGTGAAGAGAAAGATATTCAGGAAGAAAAGTAAGAAGGCCTTTATGATTGATTGGATGGGGGAAGGGAAAGTGAAAAAGGACTAAAAATGGCTCTGCCAACTGGAGGAGTTGGCAGTGGGGGAACAGTAGTGGGGCTCAGGGGGAAATGAGCTCAGAACTGGACCTTTGGTTCTGGGGCTGCAGCTGGTTGAGAAACTGGGAGCTGAGGGAATGACAAATGCAAATGCAAATGTGCAAGTTAAGGAAACTTGCCATAAAGGAAGTAAGAGTGAACTGTGGTTATAAGGTACAATGAAGTTTCATTTCAGTAGGAAAGACTTGAACACATTTGTGGATTGAAGGTGGCTCTCTCCTTCCCCCCATACTCTGCTTTATTTTTCTTGATAACGTTTATGACCTGACATGTTACAGCCATGTTTATTTGCTCATATGTTTATTTCTGCTCCTGCTCCCCACAGCTAGGCTGTTTTTGTTTTATTCACTTGCATGTATCTCCAGTGCCTACAGCTCTATTTGGCTCATGGCAGGTGCATGTTAAATACTTGTTGAATGAATGAAAGAATATTTGGTAGAGTTAGGTCACTGGGAAAGCTGTAGGGCACAAACTTTGCATCACAAATGAAGAGGAGCTGAAAATAGCAGATACCACAGGATTACCTGGAGCCCTCTGCCAAAAGACTGTGAAGATGGATCCAAAATAGGGAGCAACCTGCCCCTTGCCTGCAGCCTGTCTGCCCCTTGCCTTTCCCTTCACCCTCCTGCTCCAATCACCTGCTCCTGCCTGTTCATCCTTGTGAGAGGAAGCATTTCTCCCACCCACCCCCTTGTATAGTATAACCCACAAGGAAACAAAGAGGTAAATTCTGGAGTTGCTACAGACTTCAAGAGTTGATCATTCACATCTTTCCATTTCCTGTCACAAGAAAGATATATGACACTTCTGCTACCCTACACTACACACAGTTTTACCCTAGCCATATGGAGAGTTCGCAGTGCCACTACAAAGATTTATTATATTCAAGGAAGTTTATCCATGGCATTATTTGTGTTAAAAAAAACACCTGGAGACAATCTAAATGACCACTACGTTGTTTTTCAGTCGCTCAGTCATGTGAGACTCTCTGTGACCCCACGGACTGCCAGCACGCCAGGCTTCCGTGTCCTTCACCTTCTCCCAGAACTTGCTCAAACTCAAGTCCAGTGAGTCAGTGATGCCATCCAACCATCTCGTCCTGTGGGGGAAAAAAAGTTAGCTTTTTAACTAAGCCAATCCCTACCAGGGCAAGTAGCAACCCATTAAGAAACTAAGTGTTCAAACAGAAGTCAGTGATGCCATTTTCTTTGTAATTTGAAGGCATCCTAAGCTGATGTCTCAACATTTATTTAGGGTCCCCTTGATAGGAAAAGTTTGCTTTTTTGGTCTGCCCAGCCAAGAGAAGGAGAGAATGGGCAGGACTCTGCAGTCAACATTCAGCTGTGCACTCCCTTGGCTGTGTTTGCTTCTTACTTCCAAGTGTAATTAACCCAACCCAGTAAATCCACAACTAGAAAGCTGTGCAACACATGACAAGAGCTACCTCTTGGACACTTTGTAAAATTTCCCTAAACTTCAGTTTCTTCATCTATAAAATGGAGCTGGGGCGGGGAGGAGGGCAGTGATTGTAGTATCTCCCTCTTATAGATGTGGTGAGGATTACATGAAATTAAACTACTTAGTCTTCCCAGGTGGTTCAGTGGTTAAGACTCCACACTTCCATTGCTGGGGGCACAGTTTGGGGAACTAAGATCCTGCATGCCATGGTGCCCCCCCAAAAAAACAAAAAACTAAAAGACAAGCCATGCAGTCTAAGTCAGAGGCCCCAGCTCCCATGGTCCTGACTGGGGGTGGCAGAGAAATGCCATAAGGAGGAAGCAAGTGAGGACACCTCCTTAGGAAAACTCTTGGATTATCAGGAGGAATTGGGGCTGGCTGGGCATGGGGAGAGGATTCTGGAAATTTAATACTGTTTTGTAATCACTCATTCAGTTTCTCACTTTGCCATGCTGATGTGGTCTGACAAGATTTGTCTTACACTTAAAAAACTCAGTCATTCAGCAAGGTAGCAGCATACAAGATCAACATTCAGAAATGGGTTGTATTTCTTTACACTAACAATGAAATATCAGAAAGGAAATGTAAAAACAAAACTAAAATCCCTTTTTAAATTGCATCCAAAAAAAAAAAAAATACTTAGGAATAAACCTGATCAAGGAGGTGAAAGACTTTTATGCTGAGAACTACTAAACATTTTTTAAATTTATTTATATTAGTTGGAGGCTAATTATTTTACAATATTGTAGTGGTTTTGCCAACTACTAAACATTTAATAGAGGAGATTGAAGATGATTCAAAGAAATGGAAAGATAGTCCATGCTCTCAAATTGGAAGAATTAATAAAGTTAAAATGGCTATACTACCCAATGCAATCTACAGATGTCTTTCGATCCATATCAGAAAACTCAATCCATTCTTTGTGTGTGTGTGTGTTAGTTGCTTAGTCATGTCCGGCTCTTTGAGTCTTTTTTTAATGATGCCAGCCCTATAAATATTCTGATGAGGACAATATTAACATTAAGATATTCCATTTTACCCTAGCAAACCAGCAAAAGAAAATCATATCAGAAAATCCTCTGGTGGTCCAGTGGTTAGGACTCTGTGCTTCCAAGCAGAGGGCTCTGGTTCTAACCCTTATTTAGGGAACTAACTTTCTCCTGAGACACACAGCACCCCCCAAAGAAAGTCAGAAGCCAAAGCAAGTTTTCCTTTCTTTCACATCTTTCCAGTTCAGAAAATGTATCCCTGTATGCCACACTTTGTTTTCTGTGTCTTCTTCTACATTTTCACAATGACACCTGTCCAACTACTAGCAAATGTTTAAAGGAAACAATAAAAAGAAAACACCTAGAGGAAAATGTAAAGGTACATTAATTTTACTCAGGATGAAGACTTTTTCAGTCTATATGTGATAAAGAAATTCCTAACAAAGAAAATCTGCAGCTCTGACTACAAGAAAATTTAGAATGTCTTGTGGTCGATACAAACTGGGATAGCTGCCCAGCTCATAATTTCCCATTGACCATTTTTGTGCCACTGCTTCTTTTCTTGGTAATAGACTCCCAGCATAGGCACGTAACCTAGGCTAGCCAATTATAGTGTCTCTATCTTCCCACTTCCTATTCATTTTTTTGTATATTAATTCATTCCAAAACTGTTTCTGGAGTGAGGATTCAATGATGAACAAAATATCCCTACATTTCCTTGAAGCTTTGGATTTAGGGAGAAATAAGCATTAATCAAACACTTATGCTAATAAACACATAATTATAAACAGAAATATGTTCTCTGAAGGAGAAGAACATGGGTCTATGAGAACTATAAAGAAAGCTGAGCACAGAATTGATGCTTTTGAACTGTGGTGTTGGAGAAGACTCTTGAGAGTCCCTTGGACTGCAAGGAGATCCAACCAGTCTGTCCTAAAGGAGATCAGTTCTGAGTATTCATTGGAAGGACTGATGTTGAAGCTGAAACTCCAATACTTTGGCCACCTGATTCCAAGAGCTGACTCATTGGAAAAGACCCTGATGCTGGGAACGATTGAGGACAGGAGAAGGAGACGACAGAGAATGAGATGGTTGGATGGCATCACCGTCTCAATGGACATGGGTTTGGGTCAACTCCAGGAGTTGGTGATGGACAGGGAGGCCTGGCGTGCTGCGGTTCATGGGGTTGCAAAGAGTCGGACACGACTGAGCGACTGAACTAAACTGAGAAGTAGGGAGGAGTGCAGTCAGGACTGAAGGAGTGTCACTGGAGATGAAAGGTGAAGAATGGGGTCGAATAAACCATTGGGACTTCCCCAGTGGCTCATTGGGTAAAGAATCTGCCTGCAATGCAGGAGACACAGTAGACGGGATGAGACCCCTGGATTGGGAAGACCCCCTGGAAGAGGAAGTGGCAACCCACTTCAGTATTCTTGCTGAAAAATCATATGGACAGAGGGGCCTGGCAGGCTATAGTACATAAGGTCACAAAGAGTCAGACAGGACTGAGCAACTAAACACAAACCAGGTGAAAGGGATAATGAGGGCAGAGAGAAGACTGCAGGTAAGGAGAACCACACCTTCTGTCAGTGATAAAAGCAACAGGAGATTAGCAGAGATAATCCTATCACTGGTTGTTAAAGAAGAGCAAATTAAACAACAGTTTCACTTTTTATATTAGATTCACCTTTTACATTAGATTAGCAAAGTTTTTAATTTTGATCCCCATGATATGGTGAACATTCATAGATTGTGACCAAGAGTGTAAATTAATACAACTTTTTTTGGAAACTAAGTTGACAGTATGTTTCAAAAGTCCTAAAAAAGAGATCTAATACACAGTATAATGAATATAGACAATAATATTTTACTACTAAAAAAAGAATCCTAAAAAAGATCATGTTTGTTGACAAAGTATTGTTTCTACAAAGCTATCCTAAACCCCCTCAAAAATTATTTTAAAAGCTCATATGTAGATTTATGAACAAAAAATATTCATTGAAGTATTATTTCAAATGTCAAAAAATTAGAAAAAAACAAAGAAAATGATTAAATTATGTATAGCCATATGGTAGAATATTATACAGCCAACAGTGCACATGCAAGATACAGCACTTTTCTAGTTAGAGGAAAGAATCCAATTAAAATGTTCCATTGCCAATAAAATATGTTAGCATTCAATGCATAATTTGTTGCTTAATAACTACTTGTTGAATACAAATTCATGATTGACAACAAATAAGATTTATGAAGCCTAGATGCATTATAAGATTTTAACATATATCTAATTTTGTATTTGTAGATGGAACTGCCTACTTGACAACATGTACTTCCATATTTTATAACCTCTCAAACTTACTGAATTCAAAATCAAACCCTAATCCCCTCCCAGTTTTTAACTCTTTCCCTTTCAGGCTTCCCCAGTCTGGCATGCCACAGCCTTTTGTGAGAGCTTCTTGATGTCTCCATCCCCTCACCCTCCTACAAGTCCATTCAATTCTGTCTTCAAAATAGATCTAAGATCTGTTTATGTCTCTCTGTCTCTTTTGTCACCACTGTATAGCAATGGTCTCTCTCTCCTGGACCACTGCAATAGCTTGATAAGTGAGTAGTCTAGTTTTCACCTCCCTCCAACCCATCTCCATCCAATGGAGAATGTGATCATATAAAAATAAAAACTGAGTCAACTCTTTCCCCCGCTGAAAACATTTCAATGGCTTTCCACTGTATTTACATAACATTCAACACCCTTCTATGACCTACATAATAATTGCTACTTATTACGGGCTAGACAATTATCCTAAATGTTTTTTTTTTTTTTTCTAAATGTTTTATATTTACTAACTCAAGGAATATTAACAAAACCTTTGAAGTAGGTGCTCTTGTAATTTCTAATTTACAGACAAGGCAAATGAGGCACAGAGGTTAAATTTGCCTGAGGGCTCTCAGTAATGGTGGAAACAGGGTTCAACCCCAGGTGTTCTAGCCCCTGCTCTTAGCATCACTAGCCCCCTCCAATACTTAGCTGTGCTCACAAGGATCCTATGGTCTGATCACTAGGCTCCTGGAGACTGACCAACGTCCTCATTTTAATGCATTTGTGCCCTGGCCTGACCCTCCCAGGGACACGGTTTCCACTTCTCTTTAAACAGCTGCTGCTTCTCATCTGTATAAAAAGGGAATAATAAAATAGATCATGGCACATACTTACAGTGGAATACCATGTAACTAGTTTTAAAATATGAGCTAAATGTATATGTACTAACATGGAATTTAGTACATTTTAGATTTGGCTAAGTGAAAAACGCCAACCTGTAGGATAGTATATTAAAATAAAAGAATATGTATAGCATGATATTAATAAATTTGTCTACCTATCAAAGGTCTAAATGTTCAGACATTAAATTTTTAACTGAGGTTACCTCTGAGGAGTGAGATTAAAGAAAAAAATAGGAAAAAGGACTTTCACCTTCTACATTGTACAGTTCTTGTTTGAATATTTTTATTCCCAGACTACATTAGTAATGTAATAATAATTCTAAGGCAAATATTTTCTTTATATGCTAAATGTCTGATTGCTGAATTTTGTCATCTGGTATTCTAATTTTTGCTACTTTTATCCCTTTCCCAGTTCTCTCTAGGTAGCTAGAAAAGATGCCTAATTTAATTCTTTTGTTTTTTTCTAGGCTGAGCTTTTCTTTAGTGTTCAGGATACTCCAAAATGATTGGCTGTTTCACCACAATTATTTATATTATGCAGCCATAGCCATTATTATTAACTAAATGTTTTCCTAATTTCCTCTCAGCTTTAAGCTGGTTCATGAAAATCAGCCTTAACTAAGTCGCCAACTTTTGATTTCCACGCTCATGTTTCCAAGCAATGAATAAGTGTTCAGCCACTTTTGTTGTTGTTTAGTCGCTCTATCGTGTCTGATTCTTTGTGACCCCATGCACTGCGGAGCTTGCTCAAACTCAAGTCCATTCAGTCACTTTATCTGCTATTGGTTCTCTGAGTGTTACTGAGTCCAAGCTCATACTGATCAATGCATGACAGGCCAATAAATTGAGACACAAAGTGTTGAGGCAAGAAATAGCAACTTTATTCAGAAATCCAGCAGACCGAGAAGATGGCAGACTAGTATCCCAAAGAATCATCTTACCCAAATTAGAATTTAGGCTTCTTTTATATGAAAAGGGATATCTTTTTTTTTTTGGTGTTAGTTCTAGAAGATCTTGTAGGTCTTCACAGAACTGCTCTGCAGCCATGAAATTAAAAGACACTTGCTCCTTGGAAGAAAAGCTATGACCAACCTAGACAGCATATTAGAAAGCAGAGACAGTACTTTGCCGACAAAGGTCTGTATAGTCAAAGCTATGGTTTTTCTAGTAGTCATGTATGGATGTGAAAATTGGACCATAAAGAAATCTGAGCGCCAAAGAATTGATGCTTTTGAACTGTGGTGTTGGAGAAGACTTTTGAGAGCTCCTTGGACTGCAAGATCAAACCAGTCAATCCTAAAGGAAATCAGTTCTGAATATTCATTGGAAGGGCTGATTCTGAAGCTGAAGCTCCAATACTTTGGCCACCTTATGGGAACAGCTGACTTATTTAAAAGACTGGGATGCTGGGAAAGATTGAAGGCAGGAGGAGAAAGGGATGACAGAGGATGAGATGGTTGGATGGCATCACCAACTTGATGTACATGAGTTTGAGCAAGCTCCGGGAGTTGGTAATGGACAGGGAAGCCTAGCGTGCTGCAGTCCACAGGGTTGCAGAGTCAGGCACTGCCGAGCAACTGAACTGAACTGAACTGATACTAAAAGGGAAGGGGGTGTGACTGGTTGTCACAGACTTCCTGGTGCCCACCAGACTCCAGAGAGCATGTGACAATGCTTTGATCTTGTAGCTGTCCATGTAGGTTCTGTAATATGTTCCTGAACACCTCCAAAAGGACAAATGTTATTTCCTGTTCTACAACTTTTTATCTCTGTATGAATGATCTACAACTTTTTATCTTTATGTGAATGAAAAGTGTGTTAACGGCTTTAAAGGTCAAACCTGGGAGGCAGAGCCTTGAGAAAGGGCTATCATGTATATTTCAGGCTCTAGGCAACATTCTTTTAAATCAAGGTACAGAGCCAGCATGACAAAGCACAAGCAACAGAGCACAAAGGTTAGAACTAAGAGAATAAACCCAATATGGACTCAGGTTTGCTGTTTTCTGTCACATGAGGACATCACTACTTTAGGCATCTTGTTTATTCAATGAAAGTTTTCCCTGACCATCTCTATACTGGTAATTCTAGTTCAGGATGTATATTCCACTCAGATCTTCCCTAAGCCCCAGACTGTTATAACCAGTACTCACTAGACACCTTCACTGGAATGTCCTAAATTGAAGTCATCATTCTGCCCCACCTTCCCTCATTTCCCCTTAGTTCATGGTACCATTGTCCTTTCACCTGTTCACCCAAGCCAGAACCCAGAAGTTGGTCTAGTTATTCTCTTTCCTTCACTTTCACATCTCTGTAGTATCTTGGGAGACCCCTCCTGAGAACAATTCTGAGCCAGTTCAGAGGCCAGAGATCTGAGTTGGAGCCCAGGTTTAGACGTGTGTTGGGAAGAAGATAGTTGTTAAATGCCCCAGGAAGAGGGAACAGTTCATTCAAAGGTATAGCTTTGATGATACATGGACTGTGAGAAGCTGTGTGCCTACTGCATAGAAAACAAGGAGAAGAGTGGCAGGTAAGGAACAAATCATGCAGAGACTTGCAGATTGTATCAAGGTTTTTGGACTTGTTCTAAAAGTTATGAGAAGCCACTGAAGGTTTCAAAGCATGTGATACCATGGCTTGACTTATATTTTTTTTCTCTCAACAGTTTATTATGAAAACATTCAAAGAGTGAAGAGGACTGTACAGTGAACACCCATATTGTTGACTTACATAGATTTTACTATTAACATTTTACTCCTGACTTAAATTTTTAAATTACATCACACAGGTAGGTATGCAGGTGTTAAAAAGGAGGAAATTAATTTCTTCATCCTAGGGAGAATACAAAAAAGTTTAGAAACAGTACAGTCTAGCTGATACAATGATTTGGTGTGGTGCTCAGTTATGTCTGACTCTTTGCAACCCAATGAACTGTAGTCAGCCAAGCTCCTCTGTCCATGAAATTTCCCAGGCAAGAATACTGGAGAGGGTTGCTATTTCCTCCTGTAGGAGATCTTCCTGACCCAGGGATCAAACCTACGTCTCTCAAGTCTCCTGTATTGCTGGTGGATTATTTACTGCTGAGCCACTAGGAGCTTCCCTGATACAGTGACTAGAAATCATTAAATACACAAAAGCACAAGAGATCGTCACAAAATTCCAAGCACAATTATTGGGAAAAAGTGTACCAGAGTTGTTTTCTCATTTTAACTTTGAAATGATAAGGTAATATTTTTAAGGTAATATTTTTTCCATTTATTGTTATTAGTTGGAGGCTAATTACTTTACAATATTGTAGTGGTTTTTGTCATACACTGACATGAATCAGCCATGGATTTACATGTATTCCCCATCCCGATCCCCCCTCCCACCTCCCTCTCCACCCGATTCCTCTGGGTCTTCCCAGTGCACCAGGCCCGACCAGTTGTCTCATGCATCCAGCCTGGGCTGGTGATCTGTTTCACCCTAGATAATATACATGTTTCGATGCTGTTCTCTCAAAACATCCCACCCTCGCCTTCTCCCACAGAGTCCAAAATTCTGTTCTGTACATCTGTGTCTCTTTTTCTGTTTTGCATATAGGATTATCGTTACCATCTTTCTAACTTACATATATATGCGTTAGTATACTGTATTGGTCTTTACCTTTCTGGCTTACTTCACTCTGTATGATGGGCTCCAGTTTCATCCATCTCATTAGAACTGATTCAAATGAATTCTTTTTAATGTCTGAGTAATATTCCATGGTGTATATGTACCACAGCTTCCTTATCCATTCGTCTGCTGATGGGCATCTAGGTTGCTTCCATGTCCTGGCTATTATAAACAGTGCTGCGATGAACATTGGGGTACACGTGTCTCTTTCAGATCTGGTTTCCTCAGTGTGTATGCCCAGGAGTGGTATTGCTGGGTCATATAGCAGTTCTAATTCCAGTTTTTTAAGAAATCTCCACACTGTTCTCCATAACGGCTGTACTAGTTTGCATTCCCACCAACAGTGTAAGAGGGTTCCCTTTTCTCCACACCCTCTCCAGCATTTATTGCTTGTAGACTTTTGGATAGCAGCCATCCTGACTGGTGTGTAATGGTACCTCATTGTGGTTTTGATTTGCATTTCTCTGATAATGAGTGATGTTGAGCATCTTTTCATGTGTTTGTTAGCCATCTGTATGTCTTCTTTGGAGAAATGTCTGTTTAGTTCTTTGGCCCATTTTTTGATTGGGTAAGGTAATATTTTTGAATTTTTTATAACACGATTTTCTCTTATTAGAACTTGAAATATAGTGTTTAAAGAGATAAAAACTCCACAAAAGGTAAAAACTCCACTAAAGTGTCTAAGATAATTTGCACTTCATCAGATAAGTGAGTTGATGAAACCCTGACAAATGGTGGCAAGAGGAATGGAGAAAAAAAAGATAAATTTAAAAAATATACAAGAAGTAGAATTAATGAGAAGCGTTAACTAATTAAATGAGGGAAAGAGAGAAGAAAGTTTTAGCAGAGATGTTTCTAGGGCATATTATTAAAATGCTTATGCTAATTTTTATAAATCTCTGAAATATCCAGGTAAATATTCCAGTAAGCACCTACAATTTAAACATGGAACTGAAGGAGGGTGGGTGTTGAAGTAAATATAGATTTGGAAGCCATAATCATATAGGTCCCTGACTTAAGCTATGAAAGCAATGAAGTTGACTCTGAAGAGCATGTAAAAAGAGAGGACAATTGTTACCTTGAGTCATCACCAAATCTCTGGATCTCAGGTACCTTAAGTACTGATGCTGTTCCAGATGACTATTTTAAATCAAGCAAGAATCAAATTGCCAATTCTTACAACTCAATAAGAAAAAGTAATAGTGGGCAAATTATCTGAACAGACATTTTCCCAAAGATCTACAAATGGCCAAGAAACACATGAAAAGATACTCAACGTTATTCTTAGGGATAGGCAAATCAAAACCACAATAGCATACCACTTCACATCCACTAGGGTATCTGTAATTAAATGGCAGTTCCTTAAAAAGTTAAACAGCATTACCTTCATGACCCAGCAATTACATTACTAGGTATATTCCCCAAAGAATTGAAAACATGTTCATACAAAAACTTGTATCAGAATGTTCATATTAGCATTATTCATAATAGATAAAAGGTGAAAATCACCCAAAAGTCTACCAACTGATGAATGGATAATTAAATCTGATACATTTATACAATGGAATATTATTCAGCAATAAAAAGGAATGAAATAACTGATGCATGCTACAGCATGGATGAACCTTGAAAACTTTGTTAAAGAAGCCAGTCACAAAAGACTCCATATTACATATGTGATTCCATTTATAGGAAATATTCAGAATATGAAAAACTATAGATAAAGTAGATTTTCGATTCCTTAAAACTAGGAGAATTGGTGGGGGGAAGCTGGAGAGAAGATGAAACGTGACTATTAATGACAGGTTTCTTTTTGGGGAGTGATGAACTGGTTCTAAAACTGTGATGGTTGCACAACTCTGTAAATATAAAAACGACTTGAATTGTACATTTTAAATAAGAGTATTGCATGGTATGTGAATTAAATCTCAAGAAAACTGTTTTAAAAAATCAAATGGCCCTTTATAGGTATCAGAGTACCTCACCAGCCGGGTACACACACACACACACACACACACACACACACACACACACACACACACACACTTTTTTTTTTTTTTTAAGGGAAACAGCAGGCACAGAGAGATGTCTGAACTTCCAAATCTGAGCTCTTTATCATGCTGTTGGGTGATGGCATAATTAATGTTTACTCCGAGACACCACTACAGTTGTACGTTTAACCAAATCAGTTTGCAAATGTATGTCTAACAATTCTCCCTTAACAGACCACTAACTTCCTCGGGTTAGGGATCGTGCTTGATTTCAGTGCATCAGGATGTGGTAACGTGATTTGGTACTTGACAGAGGCTCACATGAATGGATTTCAGGTAGGAATGATCCACAACTGAAGCTACAAAAAACCTAAGTAATGCACGGAACCCTGTATACGAGTATCTGCCCTCTGCAACCAAATAAAGACACAAAAAATGAATAAAGCGGAAGCAAGAAGGATGGGAGGAAAAGGTGGGTATCTCCTCTCTCCATCCCCCACCTTCCACGACGGTTTCCCTGGAAAATTAGAGAAGGCAGTCAGGTGTGGAGGGTGACATCACTAACCCCCGCAGCGACCACCACAGAAGCTACCCACCGCGCTCACTTTCCCGCCTCAAAGAGACTCGGAGATGGGGTTAGCGCGGCGCGAGGGGTGGGGCTTACGTCACATCCGGCTCGGGACGCGCCACAGCTGGAAAGCGAAGGCCTAACGTCGAGGGGCGGAGCCAAGAAAGCGCGCCCTCTGGGAGGGGGTGGGGCCGGGTTAAAGAGCGCCGCGTCACGTCCGGGAGACTTAGAGCCCAAGCGGAGGCGGCGCGGAGCGTTTCGGCTCTCAGCGGATCGGGAACCGGTGTGTAGTGCGAGGCTGCGGCGGAGCCTCTACACTGAAGGCGCGAGAGGTTGGCAGCTTCGATTGAAGCACATCGAGCGGTGACAGCAGTGGAAGTCATGAGCGACAGCGGCGAGCAGAACTACGGCGAGCGGGTAGGTATCGGTGGTGCAGGGGGCGGCTGTGTGGTCCCAGCCTCTTGCATCTCTTTCCAGGCCCATCGGCCTCGGGCCGGGAGACTGGGGCGATTTTGGTTCCGAAGTCTGAGACCGGGAGGGGTGCGAGTCAGGTTAAGAAACCCTGGTAACATTGTCCTTATCCGTGAAGGAGGCCGCAGGCGGGTTTAGGTTGCCCGGTACTCGAAACGGCGGTTTTTTCCGTTATCGGGAGGGAAAGGTTAAAAATGGCCGCTGCGTCCCCTCGGTGGTGGGGGAGGGGAGCGGTATCTCGTTTCGCCGTTGCTCTCCTGCGAAGCCTCGCCGCAGCCATCTTGGGCTGGCGGGCTGGGCGCCCTGCCAGAGGCACAAAATGGCGGAGGCGCCGCGCAACAATTTCCAGGCCGCGGTCGGGGAACGTGGGATGCAAAGAACAGTGTTCTTCAGGGTTTTTGCCCAGCATTTAGGTTAAGACAGGATCATATTTTGGACCCCGAAAAGATGGGAATCTAAGGTGTTCTTGGCTTCTTGAGAGATGGCAAACTAGTCTGACGTAGACTTAAGTTCTGGGCCCGTTAGAGGGGATTGCGCGCGAGCTTTGTGTTCGGCCTAAATGGCGTGATTTTCTTGGATGCCAAAATCGCTCTTAAACCGCAAATAGTTATCGGTAACCAAGTAGACCACGAGGTCGCTGAGGTTTTCTTGCCGATCGAGTAGATCTTTTTTCCACGGGATGGTGAAGGAGAAATTGGCGGGCAACAATTTTTGGCGCCGTTGTTTCCTTTGTTTTGAGCCATACCTATTTTGTGAACCACGAATTGTGTTTGTGCATTTTTTAACGTTTCCACCCCAAAATGTGGAGTTTGGTGAGGACTGGACAAACTAGAAATAATGTTCCCAGGCCTAGAATAAAGCATAATATAAAGCTTGGTTGCGGGTCCGTGAGTACTAAGCCGCAGAAATGTCAGTCTTGATCTTTTGATCACCGTAAATCTATCGAATATTTTCGCAAACTTACGAAACAAATTCTAGGTGATTTCATTAGGGCGTTTTTTGAAAGGAAAAATGTTAGCTGTTGAAATCTTAAGTTTATTGTGTAACTTTGCGGCCAAATCTGGTTAATTTGGTTTGAACCAATCAGTCCTCGCCTTTACCTATCCAGGTGAATGTTGGCTTTTTTATCCTAAAGACGGTTAATTTCCAGTCAGCAGTGTGTGTGTGATTATCGTTTTAAGCTCTTTGGTGAGAAAGCGTGGATCTAGCTCACAAGTTGTTAAAACTGTGGGTTATCGTTTCCGCCAGTTGAAAACTGGAAACTAGGTGTCGGTGTTTGGACTGGAAGGCAAGTGATAATTTCAGTCTTAAGCTATTAAAACAACTATTGGGTCCGTTTTGCATCGTTTTGAGAATAAAAAATGGCTGGTTTCAGTGGAGGACCTCTCAGTTAAATAAACCTGAGTTAAGTTACGTTTGGAAGTTCGTGAGAGAGGAAACAATTGCAGAGATTGAGTCCTGGTTTGAGACAGCTCAAGAGACATTATCGTCCCACTAATAAAGCGTTTGAATTGGTTTTTTTTTTTTTCTGTTAGTAGAATATACATCCTAGTTACCTCACAATCTTGTTACCTAGGGTTATTCAACAAACTTACGGAAGAAGAGAAAATAATAAAGGTACATGTTACAAATGATGTTCTTAAGCGTCTTGGCTTGAAACAGACCTCTGAACTTCGACGATGTGGAGTACTTCCACATTAATTTCTTTGGCCTTTGTTTTGTCTGTAGATTGCTTTCCAGTTGGTTTATTGGATTCTGAAGTGGTTAGACTAGACTTAAAAAACACTTTGGGACTCCCAAAGAATGCTTGGCAAAACCATAAAGCTCAATGAAATAGTTTAAATACAATGCCACAAAAGCATTAGGTAGACCAGTCAGGTCTGATTGGCTAAAAACTTCCTTTTTGGAAGTGCCTGAAAACAGCGGGAAAACTGTTGCGTTTCAGAGTAATGGTCTTGAACTTGGCTGCTATGAATAGCTTATCAAGAGCCTGAAAGATTACTTTCATTCCACTCTAAGCTTTCTGCCATGCGGGAGACCCGGTTCGATCCCTGGGTTGGAAAGATCCCCTAAAGAAGGGACTGGCAACCCACCATGGACAGAGGAGTCTGGCAGGCTACAGTTCATGGGGTTGCAGAGAGTCGGACACGATTTAGCGACTCACATAACACCTAAGTTTTCAGACATTACAAATTATTAGTGTAAATCACTAACACCTAATCTAATCAGCCAGTGATAATGTAATAAAATCTTACCAGCTGAGGTCACTCATCACCACCACCACCTCGTGGCCCTGCCGTCACTTAAAAAGGTTTTTTTTTCCTCCTTTTAGTCCTAACCAGACCGGAGTAGAGGAAGGGAGAGCAATAAATCACCTTCAGTTTGGTTGTTTATAACCTGTTTACTTACTGGGTGAATATTGATTTGTGGCTCTTGTGTTCCCTTATTTTAAATGTGCGGCTAGGGTGCATTCCTGAATTTTTGTGTTTGTTGAACACCTTCGGTTACTGCAGACTGTATCTTTTATCAGTATCGGGATTTTTCATGTCTCGGTTAGTAGATTTAAATTTAAATGTTTCTGGTTAGAGCTGACTTCCCTGATCTGGCCAAACCCAAGTTAAAGTAAGATATTACTTGTTCGAATTCAAGTTTTTTCCAGTAATCCCCCAAAATTTCTCATGTTTTTTTGCAGAGAAGTTGGCAAGCACCTTTGGAAAAAGGTGGTCCTAGATCTGTTATGTCAAGATTTGGGAGAATAACACGATAGGGTCCTGTAGCCAAGTGTAGGGCTGTATGGTAATGGGGAGGGAGGTGATAAATCCTATGGCCTAATTGTGTTCACAGTTTAGGGTGTGGTGAAGTTTGGCCTTCGCACTGGTTTGATGCTCTACCCTCGTAACTGTAACTTCTTTTTATTCTACAATTGGGTCTTGACCTAGAGAAACCAGAAATTAATTAAGGAAGCAGTATTGTATGGACCAAGTCTTTTTAATTTGTCTTGCTGTCAAGATTATGATACATACATACTCTGGTAGAGTATTGCTTAGTTTTACGAAAGTAATGGGTTTACAATGTAGGTATATTACCTTTAGTTTTCTTTGTAGAGATGAATAGCATCTGTGTACCATTCCATCAAACTCCCTTTCATACTCTGCAGTTTCTCCTCTTCTGCTTAATCTTGGGTTGTCTCTTTGAATTTTTAGTACTTTTCAAAACTGAAACATCTCAGTCTTTTTCTTCCCAAAGGGTTGTAGCCATTGCACTAAGTTCCTTAAATAGAGGATTCATGTTGGGTGGGAGGAGATAGTTTTGTTTCAGTTTGAGTCTGGTAAGGCAACAAGTCTCTTGAAACCAAGTTGAAGAATATTTTTGGTGGTTTTAATTAAGAATGATTTGATATTGTGGATATGGTCCGGAATTAGAAGGTGGCACTTTCAAACTGAAAATACAAGTGGTTGCAAGGTAAGTACTGGTTTTGTCGAGATTGAACAGGAACTCAAATGATGAGAGATAATGTTAAATGGAATTTGCTTTGTACAGCCTTTTCCATTCTTTATCTCCAATAAAATCCCAAACCTAAATGATAATATTAATATCATAGTTTTTTTACATTTCACCCAAGAGGACAGGGCTACAGCTGTGTATATCTTTTGAGCCTTAGCATGTGTGTTATATTTATGTTGGTTTTTTTTTTTTAACACATAATTGCTTTATTTCCTCATAAAATACAGTGATGAGGTGGTGGTTGAAGTTGGGGAAATTTAAGTGTTTTGCTTTTTTGAGGGGTTTGGGTCACACAGAACAGAATTAGGTATTGTCATTTAGTCTTTAAGTGGGGGAGGAATTCTTCATTACAGAAAATTAGTTTTCAAATTCTCAAAAGTCTTTGCTTTGAATTGGGTTTTGGAAGTTATATTCTGATTTTTATCAATACGATTGCTGTATATGACAGCATGGATGAAGACTCTTTGCAGTCATTTTTGTGTTTAGTTAATAGACTTAAAAGTAGTAATAAATTCAGAGTCTACTGTTTTTGCAAGGGATCTTTTAAACATGGGGTTAGAGCTGATTTAAGTTTGTCATGATAGTTTTTTCAGAACATATTCTCAATCTTTGAGGATTTTTCTATCCAAACTTCTGGAGAGTTTAGCTGCAGAAAAGTCCTTAATGTTGATATGAGCATTGATCTTTATAGCAGAATCAATGAGTTTTCCTTTGCCAGTCCCAATTTTTAAAATACTACCTAGTCAACCTAATGAGTTTGTACTTAATTAATGTTGTGTAAATTCCAGTTATAACCGCTAGAGTGATTTTAACAAAAATTGTGTTGGTGGTGAGACAAATTTCTGCTTGTTTCTAAGTAGGACTTCTTAATATGTGTTTAACATTAGCCCAATAGTTAGTCTCCTGGTTTTATTAAGTGGCCACCTCAACTTAGCTGAGTTTGAAGAAATCTAATACTTACATTATATACCAGCTTATTTTGTTCTTCAAATATAAAGAAAATTGGGAAGTGGGTAGTGAGATAACAGCAGGAAGGCATTCATATTGAATAATTGTCATATCTAGAGCTTTGGCCTCTATTCAGCATTTTCTGAACCTAAGCCCTGTATATATATTTAAAGTTTAGGAGGCCTTAAAGGAAACCTGCTTGGGCATTCTGATTCCACGATTACAATTGTGTGCTGCCAGTAAACATTTCCCATTACATTTTAGTGATGGATATTAAGAGAAAACAATTACTGTGATTCCCTTAAGTAAAAAGTTTAAAAAAATTTTTTTTCCTGGATTAGATAAGCAATAATTGACTTTGAAAAACTAGACTGAAGGTTATGCTTATCCTCTTAGAAAAGACGACATAACACTTCCTTCATAGCCATGCATGGTTGTCTTTGTGATCAGATAGGTATAAAGGACTTCTTTTTTTTTCCTTCTCCTAAGGAAAGTTTTATTTTCAGGAAAAAACTAGGAGAGGAAATTGACAGTGAAGGATCATAAAGTGTGAAGTACAAGAAAACAAGAATGTTTTAGGAGAGCAATATTTTGTTTAGGATGTTCAATAGACACTTCAACTTACTGATCTTTTAAGTGAAATATAAGTGATATTGAGTCTTTTTAATAATTTCAGGAGGTGAGCTGCGGTTTTATCCACAACATTGCCACCTTTTAAAGTAGGGTTGCTTCTTTGGACTGCAGACGATTTTAATAATCATTGGGGGGCTGGATTTACCAAAAATTCTTTGAAAACACTGCAGTTGAATTGAGTTTGCTCTGCTTCCTTCACAGCTCCTTGCATACAGTAGTTGGTTGACTTGATTTGGTCTTTTTATGCTTTAGTTTTAAGTTAACAAGTTGGGCCATTCATATTATAAAATCTCACTAGGACAACTTTCTAGGGGTGGGTTAAACATTAGTCCAAATTTTCAAATTCCCTGACATTGTTTTTCTACAGGCTACTTTTTCAGTTAAAAAGTGTGACATTAAATACATATTTTGACCTTAGTCACAATTTGTAGACCTCTTCAACCCTGAGCCTTGTCATCATTGTGCAAATGAATTGTCCGTGCTTTTCCTTTCTTGCACTTTTGTATTAATGTGTCATTTTTTGACTAGAGATGTGCTTTTGACACTTAAAATACTTTCTATTGATGAATACAATAAGAAGTGTGAAATGTAATTATAGTTCTTAATGTTAGATGAACAGTAAATGTTCAGTTGCGCACTTCACATTTCAGCTTAAGCATGATAAATCTACATGGAGTAGACAAATGAGATTAACTATATTTTAGAACCAGCAGGAAACTAGTTTCAGATTTTTGAGCTGCGTATTTTAGTTTTTCTAAAAAATCCAAAGCAAGAGGGATTTTTTTTTTTTTTTTCTAGTTTCAGTTTTGGCACTGGCTTTTATCCTGGAGTTTTAAAATATTCTTCATCCTGTTCTTTTTCTATTAAGGTTAATGTTGAAGAAGGAAAATGCGGAAGTCGTCATTTGACAAGTTTTATAAATGAGTATTTGAAGCTCAGGAATAAGTGAAGCTGAAATTTGAAAAAATAAAAGAAAGAATGCATGCTAATTATCAGACCAGAAGTCCCACTTGTAGAATATTGAGCAATTTGTGTGAAGTGGGGAAGATGAAAGAAGTCAGAATTTGAAACGGAAGAATGAAGAAAAGAAATAAAAATGAAGTTAAGATAAGAAGTAATCTGGAATCAGAAAGCACTACGCTAAGTAATTACTAGTCTGTTTATGTGTCCCTGTATATTTTGCTAAACATGCATGCATTATTTGTTTAATAGAAGAAATATATACAGGGTAAAGAAGTGCCTTCCAGGGGAAACGTTTAAATTAGGTAATTCTAATTTTAACTTCTTAGTCAACTGACTGAAATGCAACTTTAAAAAAAATAACCCTTTGTAGTCAAATAGGAGGCAGGAATGAGCTCTCCAATTTGGGTAACAGCCGGCTTCATGTTGTCTCCTGGATTTTTCGTCTCTGACATTGCTGGTCCTGGGGCGTGAGTACTTCCAGAATTGAAGTAGGTGGTCTGTGCCACCCTCTCTGGACTCAATGTACTGACCCCCTATCCTTCAGTACAGATCAGTATAAATAGAATGTTGTAAGTCTGTCAGTTTTCCTAAAGAATGTTGCCAGGATGGTTATAGAACCAAACCCCCAAAATCCATTGGACAGGATAGTTCCTTTTGGCATTTATGGAAAAATTAATTTCTTTTTAGATGGCAATAGTGGAAAACTATGACCACTTAGGCCCTAACTTTTAAGATGTATGTGTGCTAAACTCACAAGATGAGTCTTAATTCTTTTCGTTTAATGCTTATTCCAGCTGAATGACTGGGGTTACTGCTAAAAAGTTGTAGGGGCTTCCCTTAGAATGAGATAGGTCGCATAAGTGAACAGGATACCTAACTCAACAGTGGCAGTAACAGTAAGTGTCTTATTCCCTTTTCTCATTTTCTGCTATTAACAACTTAACTGTTAAAATGGTGTGAGAGATAACAGATCATAAAGTAACTTTGTTTCTGGTTCTCTACTCTTACCACTTACTGTAAAAATAGATCCAAAAGTTCTGTTATTTCCCTTTCTGTATGCTTGTTTTAACGGAATAGAAGAGTCAAATGATTGGTGCAGTATTGTTACTTTCAGTTGGATGGGGAAAGTTCATGTGTCAAAAGTAATACCCAGTAGTAGGCAACCAAGAGATAGCTTCTCCCCTATCGGGAAAACCAAGGCTATCACTTCTCCCTGAAATTAAGATAGCCTAAACTTGGAGAGTTTTTGAACCTTACAACTCTTGGTGCAGTGTCTTAAATGACTTTAGACAGATTCATTTTCTGATACTTCAGGGCCGATTTGTGTCAAATTTGTGCTTTTTCAATTCTGTATCTTGCAAGCAGAAGATTACACCCATCTTCTATCATTTGCCCTGATAATTACTTTGTAGAACTTGCCATATATAAACTAATAACATTAAATTGTTAGTGTTCGTTTTGCATTCTGAGTTACTTACAGATTAGGCTGAGGCAAGTGATGTGAATGGATGTTGTATTTTTATTCAAGCTCATTGATTCTTTTATCAGGAGACCTGAAAAGTCCTTGGGGTCTGAAAGAGAAAGGATCTGTTAGTCATGTAAGGAGAAGCAGCAGTTTGGAGTTTGATTATATGGCAAAAGCTGGAAAGATGTGAAGCAAAAGTAAACATTGATGCTAGTGGACCATCTTATCCATTCAGGTTTTTACCCCTCTTTGGCCAAAAGCATTTTTGAGTCTGAGAGTGCCTCTCTCCACCTCCTGCCTGGGTAGTAGGGGGAAACAGACTTCTTGTCCTGGGGCAAATGTAAGGTACATGCCCTCAGGATGGGTGATAAATGACAGGGTGGGGAGGTGGGGTCAGAGAAGGTGACAGAAAACAAGGTTTCAGGAAAATGACTGTTGAAAAAACCAGATAAGAAGCATAAAACTTGAAATTAAGTCAGTGAGACTTAAATAAGCATCACAAATATGTACGGTGTTTTTAAGAAATGCAGATGCCCAACTCCAGACCTGCTAAAATAAGCTCTAGTTGGGGATCTATTATTAAATGTTTTGTAGGTTTACTACATATCTGTAAGAGCCTTTGTTGAAAATCTACTTTATTGCATCTAGTTTTTAAAATATGTGAGAAACCTAGCAATTGGATGGTTATTCCTACTTCTTTCATCTCTTTCAAAAAATTTTATTAAGATTCTGTCATTCTCGGAATAGGGAGATGCTGGTATTTTGTTGGAAGGCTGAGTTTGTTTTTCCCCGATGTGTTCCCTAATGATTGTATATTAGTACACGACTAAGATTCCGTTTGTAAGAACTTGATTCCCTGTGTGGTTTTCAGGGAATTTTTGGTTGTGTCGCTCATACTAACTTTACATTTATGATCCTTTTTCTTGAGGTATTGGTGTTGAGAGTAGTGCTTCTTTTGGTAGGGTTTTAATTGTGTTAGCATTGAAGAGTTTTGTGAGCCCTGAAAGTGGTCTTTGAATTTTCTTTGTGTTTAGGGGCTTTTCCAGTTGGTTTTACAGATTTAAACATGGACCAAGGTTTAAAGTTAACTTTATGCTTTTAGATTTGGCCTTCTAGACAGTCTAAATATCCTTGCATGTATTTCCAAACCAGCTAATAGCCAACATAATTGCAAAAGGGTTTATTTAACTTGAAGACTATCTCTGATATGAAAGGTAGGAGGTAGAGACTGTTTCTGTGTTAGCCTAACAAGTGTCAGTACAGAAGAAGACTTAGTGTTCTAGTGGTTTCTCCTGTTCCTGGTCTGAGAAATGATTGTTCATAAAATACGTCTGCATACAGCCAATTAGTTTTAGAGGTTGAGTGAAAAGTCTTATAATTTCACAAATACTGTTATTTGTGACCCTTGGTCTGCCAGAAACCTCATTAAAATTTATTCTGAGGCTATAAGGACTTTCTTTTCCTTCTTGGTGAACAGATTGGTAATGCACCTCAGCTTAGAGTAAGGCTTTTCTGTTTTACTGAAGCAAGAGGCTTAAAAGAGGATCTTGACTTTCTACTCTTTTTTTTAGATTCCCTAGACAGACTGGTTTCTGTTAACTATAGTTATTTTATTGGTAATCTTTTAACTCTTATTGTGAGGCACCCATATTCTCTCCCTGCTAGAGCAGATTGTTTTGTTTCCACTAAAGGTCATAATCTTTCCATGAAGTCATCTTTCTAGCATCGGAATAAACAAAGGTGTTAAGAGACCCTCTTTTTACCTTCCACGTTAGCTTTTGCCTGTTGATGTATTGCAGAAACTGTATCCCCAATTTGAGAACCTCTTTATCCAAGGAGAGGAGAATTGTACTTCTAAATGTCCAGAATATTTGCCAGAGAAAGTCAAGGGATTGTTAGTTGGGGTCCTCAAAGCCGTAGTGCCTCTTGATGATAAAAGTAACTATTTTCACCAATACTTAGGGGTGTCATCTTTTACTTTGACTCTCTTTAACTCATGGCAGGAAGGAGAGTAGCCATGTTTCATGCCACTTCACACCATGTTTCATGTGACTTTGGTATTTAGAGTCATCTTGGGTATAGATACCGGAATTCATTTTGCCCACTGAGTTACTCTTATCTTGTTCTAAACTTTAAGCCTTGTTTCTTCTGTGTTGCATGTAACTTTTGTCCTTAAGCATCATAGGAAAGATCTTCCAAATTTTCTGGACTGTGATTTAGATGAATTTCCTACCTTTATCCTTTTAAGAATGGCTGGAGTGTTTTATTCTGAAGGTCTGCCACACAGGGAGGTCTCTTGATAAAAACTTTTGTGCCACTTCAACACTGATTGTTACCCCTACAGCAACTTAGCCATTTTTATTCTGTGTTTGGCAGGAAGATTCATGAGATTAATGCCTTTAAATTTGATGAAGGTGGATAACCTGAAATGTTGTCTTGTTTGATGATACCTTGGTTAGCTGTCAGACTGAGTTAATTGTTGTCTTTTCCACTATTTCTATTTTGGTGTCTTGGCGGAACATTCCTTTAGCTTTTTTCTCTAATTATATGTCTTTGGTTCACCAAACTAGTTATCCTGTTTACCCATTTCTTTGCTAGTTCCTTTTAGAGATTTTGTTTTTGTACAATCTACCTACCAGCTAGTCACAGTTATGATAGGGGAAAGCTTAGGTACAAAGTATGTATCTAGATGTTGTTTTTTACATACAGTTCTGAACTTCTTTTCCTGAACCTAGATTAGGAGCCTGTGATCTAAACTGTTTCCGTTTTAATATGTCCTTTTTGTATGTAACTTTTCTAACTGCTTATTCCCAGTTTCCCATCTATTGGCCCTGGCTCATCTACACTTAGCTAAGGAAAATCTCTGGTACCCTCTTAATTCTTATCTCTGCAGTTCATTCACTGCCTTTCTGCTGTAGCTTCATCTGGTTGCTTTGAGATCCTTAAGGGCTTCCTACAAAGTTGGATGGACAGGGTCTACAGATCTAGTCTCCTTCAAGCTGGTCCTTGCTCTCCAGGTTTCTGTCTTCCTCTGTGACTTGAAACAGTACTGTCCTTGTCTTTTTTCTCCACTCAGCAATAAATAAAAGTTGAAAATAAAGTAAATTTTACAAATCTCACAGGGTTTTTTTTTTAATTGATGGCAGTTTGACTGAAATAATAGGTATGAGGTATAGGTGTCATAGTTAATAAGGTTCTTTCTCACCCTAGTCTTTACGGAGTAACATTCCCAAAACAATCCTTGGGCAGTTCCCTTAACTGCTTGGCTTTGGCACCCATTTTTGAAGAGTGGGGTCAGTTAACTCTTAACCCTGCTCCCCAAGAAAGGTGGAAGTTCAAGTTAATTGGCTTATGTCAATTGGAGCAACGTAACTATTATACCAGGTATATTCAGTTCCTGCCCTTACCTATGTTTTCTTATCTTGGAAGGGGATTGCTTTCCCTCACCATTTATCTCACCACAGCTTATTTGTTTTTAAAGTTGCCCAGAAAGTATACAAATTAAACTTTTGACATCTACATGTAGGAATCCCGTTCTGCTTCCAGAAGTGGAAGTGCTCATGGATCTGGGAAATCTGCAAGGCATACCCCTGCAAGGTCTCGCTCCAAGGAAGATTCCAGGCGTTCCAGATCAAAGTCCAGGTCCAGATCTGAATCTAGGTAAGAAAGACTGTCTTGGGATTTTCTTGTTACTCTTAGCTTTCAAACTGGTGTGTGCTTTTGTAAACTAGGAAGATAGAGAGGGTTAGATCATTTGTTGGCTTATTTAATATTGGTATTAGAAATGAACTTAATTGTTAAGTTCTGGGAGATAGAAGACTAAGTGGCTAAGAGCCTGGGCTTTTGGTGTTAGGGTTCATATCTTACCTCTGTTTTTTTCTGGCTTGGGCAGATTACTTAACCTTTTCAATCTTAACTTCCTTATCTATAAAAGATGAATTATCGATAGTACCAGTTCTTCAGAATTGTTGTGAGGATTCACTGAGTTTACGTGAACTGCTTATTAGTATGGCAAAAAAAAGAGTGCAGAGCATTGGCTTTTAGTAACTGCAATTCTTGATAAATAGGTGTAGTCTAATATGACAGATGTACTATAAAACAAAAAACCTTATTAACACAGCACTTTTTTTTTTTTTTTTTTAATGTTCAAGGGTAGGCTATATATCCTGGTTTGCCCAGGTCAGCCCCAGCTTAATGCCTATTGTCAGGCATAATTAACAGTGCCCCTTTTCTCTCTTACACTGTATTCTTCCTGGTTTAAATGACAGTTCATATGATCACTGTAGTTAAGAGCAACTGGTTGATTTTAAAACACTGCTGGAGAATACTGCTTGTAATGGTGATGTTATCATGAGTGAATAATGGGCATAATGCAAGAAGCTTAAAAATAAAGGATGGTATTGTGAAGGGTAAAGGTGGGCACAAATCAGGCTAGTATGAAATGTTGCATGTTTTATGATTTTTAATAGATACTGTGTTGTTTAATCTCTTAATTATTTAAGAGATGATGGAAGGGAGCTTTAGTTAGTGATGGCTTTGGAACTCTTCCTAGCACAGAAATGACAATATACAAAAGAAAAGTATTGATCCCACTATATACCTGGATTGTGTGTTTTACCTTTTGAAGCTTAACTTTAGAATAAAGTGTTGAAAGAATTAAAAGCCATATCCTACTGTCAGCTATTTAGTCATAACCTTGAAGCCTTTGTCTTTCAGGTCTAGATCCAGAAGAAGTTCTCGGAGGCATTATACAAGGTCACGATCTCGGTCCCGGTCCCATAGACGATCTCGTAGCAGATCTTACAGCAGAGATTATCGAAGACGGCATAGCCACAGTCATTCTCCCATGTCTACTCGCCGGCGTCATGTTGGGAATCGGGTAAGATGAAAACAATCGTTTCTGAAGCAGTGAACACTGTAGGAAACCACTTTATAATTAATGTATAGTATATTCCCCTCTGTTTTTAGTGTTTTCTTTTGTGATTTTAAACTGATACTTCTGATGGTGGAGCTGTAGCATGATTTCTCTCTAGAGCCTTTTCCGTGTTTGGAGACTTTTTTTTTTTTTTAAAAAAAAGATAGCTCCCACATATGGTCTACATTTGAGCTGTTGATCATATTTAAGATACTGTTACATTAACAGCACATCAAATAAAAATTCTCTGCATTACAGTTAATAAAGTTAGATCATGTATCTATGTTCCATACTATTGTTAGAGTTTTCTCGGTTTAATATGCTTTAAAATATGCTCTAATTTTCCCATTTAGTTTTAAGTAAGTTTCTTTCCAGTTTTAAAGCTTTGCTTGTCTTCCATGAGAAGTTACGAATGAGATGGCATTTAGTGTGTTCCTGTTGTGGTTTTTATTGAATAATATACAAGTAGGTCTATAGGGAGTGTATATTTTTGAAGGTGGGGTGGAATTTGACTGTAGTAAATGTATGTGCGAAATAGTGAAACCTTTATGCAAACTCATGGCAACTGGGATGTCAGCAACATTGAGTTCACTATTTATCTTCATTATAATAATTGAAGCTGCTTAATATCTGATTTTTAAAAGTTTGGTACACATCTGTGGTTTCACTTGTATGTATATTTGAACACTTAACAATTTTTCTGTAGAAATCAAGCTGAACATACCTTCTGTATCTCTTTGGCAGGTTAGAGCCTTCTATTGTGTGAGTGGTATATGTTAGTTAATTCACCATTTTGAAGTTTAGACACAGTTCTCTGTGCATACATGCTTGTGCTGGCGTAACATTACTTTTTATTTCATTGTTATCTTTTCATATTAGTGACAGTTTTGGGGGGATTGATATGTGATGCCTTTTTTAAAATTTTTATTTTTTATGTGATGCTTTTTAAAAGTTTTTTTTTTTAATCCATTTTTCTATTTCTAGGCAAATCCTGATCCCAACTGTTGTCTTGGAGTATTTGGATTGAGCTTGTACACTACAGAAAGAGATCTAAGAGAAGTGTTCTCTAAATATGGCCCAATTGCTGATGTATCTATTGTATATGACCAGCAATCTAGACGTTCAAGAGGATTTGCCTTTGTATACTTTGAAAATGTAGATGATGCCAAGGAAGTAAGTAAAAGTCTTATACCTTTGTAAAAAAAAAAAAAAACTGTATATACACACGCTTTCATTTTTACACACACACACAGTCTTATTTTTAACTATTCTTCCTTGGATGACTTTTGCTTTTGTAAGTTGATCAGTCGTGTCAGACTCTTTGCAACCCCATGGACTATGCAGTCCATGGAATTTTCCAGGCCAGAATATTGAAGTGAGTAGCTGCCCTTCTCCAGGGGACCCAGGAATCGAACTGGGGTCTCCTGCATTGCAGATGGATTCTTGACCAGCTGGGGAGCTACCAGGGAAACCCTTTTAGTATCTGTATAGCTTGATCTAAAGGAAATGCCTTCTGGGAATATATAACTAAAGTCCATAATTGGAACTTTAAAAAAAAAAAAAGCAAAACTTCTAATGTGGAAATTTCAAAGATTTGTAGCGTAACAGAAAAGTGACAGTTTGGGTCTAAATTCCAACTCAGTCTCTTCCACCAATTTATTTGAAGTAAATTCAAACACAGTCAGCTGTTTCCAGATGTGTGCCTAGAAGAATATTAATACTCCAGTTTGGGATATTTAATGAGAGTTTACATCAGATTACTTTAAAATGAAAGAAAACATGAAAAAGTGATAAAGCTATGACTCAGGAGAAAGTAACTGGTTTTGAATGTATACTGGCAAGTGATTTTATGTTTTGGATGTTGAGGTAAAACATAGGAAGTAACTTTTTTTGGCCTTGAGGCTTATGGGATCTTAGTTTCCCAACCAGGGATTGAACCTGGGCCACGGCGGTGAAAGCACTAAGTCCTAAACATTGGACCACCAGGGACCTCAAATTTTTTTTTTACAGAGACTAAAGTAAAAATTCGATATGTGACTCCTGGCCCATTGAAGAACTTTGAACTTAAGATACATGGGGATGATAGCTAAAGTCATCTCCAAGGACAGTATAAGGAGGGGAGAATCTTGAGAAACCAATGGCAAGTCATCTGAGGTTAATATGGAGGTTAATAATTTTGAGCTCTAAATAAAATTAAATGAATAGAGTAGGCCCATCTACTAAAGGAAGAATTAAAAGCTGAATGCTAGTGGTTATAATTTAAGAGATTTAAGGAATGCTTTAAGATGTCATTCAACTTCATTTTGGTAATAATTGATGTGAAAAATGTAAATAATATTTGTCCAAGCTTACTTATGGGATCGGCTTTTTGGTATCTCTAGTTTGTGTGTGTGTGCGCGCGCTACAGAACCACATTTCCCTTTTTGAAAGATAGTATATTTTGTATCTAAATCAGTAATGCCAGAAACTGCCTTGAGGCTTAAAACAGTCAAACTAGAAAATAGCATAATTGGAATTAGAAATCTAAATTCTATTTAGGGAGAGAGGTGTTTCTTTAAATTGTGAATAAACTGGTATGTCTTTGGGGTGGGGTATTTTTTTCTTAAAGTACAGTATTTTCATTTTAATGTTAAGGAACTATGTGTGATTCAAGCTTTCATCCCAGTTCTTTGCTTCCATAACAGGGGTCCTCAAATTTGTATAAAGGATTAGACAAAATATTTTGGGCTTTGGGAGCCATAAGAACTCAATGACAGCTTTTCAACCCTGCCATTGTAATGTAAAAGCTGTATAAAATGCAAATTAGTAAGTGGGGTTTTGTTTCAGTAAAACATGGTCACTTAATTTTGAATTTCATTTCTGATGAAATACTACTTTGACCCCCAACACCTGTTTAAATTCTTAGCTCATGGGTCATAGTTTGCCAACTGTGTACTATTTTATAGATCTACAGGTACTGTCAAATCTATAGTCGATACAGTAATTCCAAATATTTCATGGCTTAAGTTGGCTCTCATTGGGTGGCTTTTTTTTTTTTTTTAAATGAACTTTTCTAGGTTAGCTTTTGTAAGTAAAGATTTGATAGGCAGAAAAACCTATTAGTAAACTGTCAGATATAATGCCCTGGCCAACTGAAACATCTAGTTGGGTTTTATTTATAGATAATAGTTAATTTGGGGCTTTGTTCATGATGTATATAACAACTCACATATCTTTTGAAGGCAAAAGAGCGTGCCAATGGAATGGAGCTTGATGGACGTAGGATCAGAGTTGACTTCTCCATAACGAAAAGACCACATACTCCAACACCAGGAATTTACATGGGGAGACCTACCTAGTAAGTTTGTTTTCAAGGTTGTTAAAATATTGACAGTTCACTTTAGGGCACCGGGAGGCTTTTGGCATTTCCAACTGACTAAAACTTAAATTCAGTATAAATATATTCAGTAGAAACATTCAGTTGGTACCATAAATTCTGATGTCATGTAATAGAGCACATCCTACTTGTATCGTAAAGAAATGCCATATATTTGACATTGCTGGGTAATTAAATGATTCTCACCAGACCAGTTTTCCCACACTGGGAACTATTAAGTATTAATGTAGGTAAAACCAAGTTTGTATAAATCTTATTCACAGTGGCAGCTCACGCCGTCGAGATTACTATGACAGAGGATATGATCGAGGCTATGATGATCGGGACTATTACAGCAGATCGTACAGGTATGTTAACCAAAATACAAAGTTTTAAGTTGTTGAAAGACAAATCAGCTCTTCTGGTTTAGTTGCAACATAAAGCAGCACGGTTTTAGCCTTTGATAAAGGTATTTACCTTTACTATTAAATTGGAGATCCAGAGTTTAAACTGGACTCTCTTTTTTGGCCGCAGCTCAAGGCATGCATGCTAAGATGCTTCAGTTGTTTCCAACTCTGTGCAACCCTATGGACTGTAGCCTGCCAGGCTCCTCTGTTCTTGAGATTCTCCAGGCAAGAATACTGAAATAGGTTGCCATGCCTTCCTCTGGGGGGCAACTCAGAGCATGTGGATCTTAAATTCCCCAATTAGGGACCAAACCTGTGCCCCCTACAATGGAGTATTAAACCACTAGACCACCAGGGAAGTCTCTGGATTTTATGGTTTTACTTCTTTTTTTCTTGGTATGTTTATTTTTTATAAGCACCAAGTTGTAAACCAATGGGACAATAAAATTATAGACCATACTTCAGTTCCCCCATGAACTGATTTTAAATACCATTGCTTTATAAAGCAATTTTTTGGTAGCTGAGGAATTGTGTTGAAGGACGAGGCAAATTGATTCTTGGAAAAATCTAAAGAAGTAACTATTTAAGTTTGCTATAACAATGGTAAGATATTTATTATTAATACTAACAATATTGATACATTTTTCAGGGGTTGATAGGGAAATGCTGATGATACTAGGAATACTTTGGAAAGTAAAAATGAAGTAAAGTTCTCTATTTAAGCAACAGCAGGTAATTTAGATCTTGCGTCGTTTGTCAAAATGCAAACTGTGTAGTAAATATTGACCATAACAGTTAATCCATGATACCCTATTTTGGTGTGGTGGTGAGCTGTCTTTTTTTTGCACACTATTCTGTAATTTTTAGAAAGTTGACAGTCCTGACATTTAGCACTGACAGACTTTCTTCAGTGGCATTTTTGTACTGACATGTAAGGGATTGATTGACTTGTGGAGGCTGCAAAGATTAGTCTTAAGAGTACTTACTATGATACTCATTTTAACCACCAGGGAGAGCTCTGTCAGTTTGTAAAGGGGTGGCAAAAGCAACTCTTCATTGCTTAAAGGAAACTAGCTTTCACTTCTGTTTTAATTTTAATGCATGAATTGTGCATTTTGAAAACTTAAAATGTTTATTTTCTGCCTTCACAGAGGTGGAGGTGGAGGAGGAGGAGGTTGGAGAGCTGCTCAAGACAGGGATCAGATATACAGGTATGGCCAGGAAAAGATTTTAAATCTGTACAATAGTAGAATGGCTCACATAAAAAGACATTTGTTATTCATATTTTGATAAATTATAAATGGCATTCACAAAATTTTATAACAAGTTTATAAAAATACTGTAACTGAAGTCAAATGACAATGTACATGGCTTAATTTGTGTTTATAGAAATTGGGCTTGTACTTGTTATCACTCAGTGGTACCATTTTATACCTTAACTTGAGAGATGATGGCATAAACTAAGAATCCATAGTATTTTAATCTTATTTATCCCTAATGGTTTCATTAGCTTTTTATAAACATTTCAGAATAAGCAAATAATTATTCAAGTTTATCTTAACATAAAACTAAATCACTGAAGCACTATGAATGAAATTTTGGGTATTCATTCATAGGGTGTGGTTAAATTAGTGGTAATGATTTTTTTCTTCTCTAACCCAGTTTAAATTTGTTAGGTGTAATGTTAACTAGCAGATGATCAGTGGGTCAGATAGAGCAAGGAATATTCAACCTCTTTGATAGAGGAGTTTTTTGGTACTGATAATGTGCTTCATTCTCAGGACTAAAACAGACCTCACTACTTCAGTGAAGGTCAGCCGAGGGTCTTTTAGTTTTGGAAACTGATAAAGGAACCAGTCACTTTAATATGTGATCTATGGAGTCTTACATGGTCTTGATACTTGTTTACAGAAGACGGTCACCTTCTCCCTACTATAGTCGTGGAGGATACAGATCACGTTCCAGATCTCGATCATACTCACCTCGTAAGTTTTTATTTTGATATAATTTTGATATAATAGTGTGGCTTGCTATGACTTTTGGAAACCACAGCAGATAATGGGTTGATTCAGTTAGTTTTTAACAAGAAAATAGATGAAAACAACCCTTGGATCTTACTCTTGTTGCTAATTAAAATAGTGCATGTGTATTCTCTCACCATTTGTAGCTTTTCTTTTTAGGAATTAAAATTTTTTAAAAGCTTAGAAACATTTTTGAGTGATTTAAAACCTTAGCTTTCAGACTGAGTTAGGTAAAACTCCCAGCTATGAGTTTTATCTAACATTGGTTCTGCACTAGGTGAAGGTTTTCACAACAGAATCTGGTACATAGGAATTTGCTGATGACAGAAAAGTTTAAAATTCTCAACATTAAATGTATGCACTTGAGTATTGAAGTATATTTGTTTTTTTTTCTAGGTCGCTATTAAAGCATGAAGACTTTCTGAAACCTGCCCTACAGTTGGGATATTGTTTGTGGACAATATTTTTTATTGTCTCCTGTTTAAAAAGTGAACAGTGCCTAGTGAAGTTAGGTGACTTTTACACCTTTTATGATGACTACTTTTGGTGGAGTTGAAATGCTGTTTTCATTCTGCATTTGTGTAGTTCGGTGCTTTGTTCAAAGTTAAGTGTTTTCAGAAAAGTATGTTTTGCATGTATTTTTTTACAGTCTAAAATTTTGACTGCTGAGAAGTTTCTATTGTACAGAACTTCATTTAAATGGTTTTTCTACTGAATCCAGGGTATTCTGAAGATCGAAGCCTGTGTGTAAAATGCTACCAAATGGCAAAAAGCAACAATAAAGTTTGGTTTTTACTTTTCTTTCTAACATATCAATGCTTAGCAGAACTGTTCAGATTAGATTGTCAGTAGTAAATTAAAGACAAAAATGCCCGTTTTCCTCCAGTCCATGAAACATACCATACTTAATATACCTGCAATTAAGTAATAAAAATTATGCTCTGTAACTCTATACTGCTAGTGTTAAAAACTAAAGATCTTTCAATACAGCAAATGCTTACTGCTTATATAATGTGAATTTGTCAGCCTTTATGTAATCTGTATTATATATAGCAGGGAATAAGATGAGTTACACAATGTATGCCTTAAAAAGGCTATTTCTTAAAGCTGTTACAAGGGGATAATGGTATTTCAGTTAGTTATCAGCAGTGACAATACATTCCACCACAAATGTACTCTTGTTCTTCTAGCTTTTAAGACTATATGGAAAAACTGGGTGCTTCAGAGTTTTTGAGAAAAAAGAAGGGAACACTACACCTGTGTTGTGGATGATCTGAAGACTTTGCCTGTTCATTTTTTAAATATTACTTTCAGGTCCTTTGCTTACCAAAGGAGGCCCAATTTCACTCAAATGTTTTGAGAACTGTGTTTAAATAAATGCAAATGAAAAGAGTAAAAAGGCTGGTAAAACTCAGTTTATAGAGATTTTGTTTTAACCTTGCTACATAGAGTTCTTTTATAGTTTGTAGTCCCTTATACAGTATTCCTTGGACTAAGATGTATTCTTTCTGTTGTTAAAATTGTTTTAAATAGGTAAATTTTGTACTCCTGGAAAATACATTTAAAGTAAGTAACCAGGTATTGGAATGAACATCTCCACTTGGGGATGGTATTGTATTAAAATATTCTCCACACTTCCCCTGAAGGTGCCTGAAATGAACATTTTTCTAGGATATTTTCATGGTCAATTCTAGGCAGGTAAATAAGTGTGTTAGCCTGCTGACCCTTGTATTATTACTTACATACAAATACTATGTCCCGTGTACTTGAAGGGCATGGCAACCCACTGCAGTATTCTTGCCTGGAGAATGCCATGTATAGAGGGGCTTGGATGACTACAGTCCATGGGGCAGCAAAGAGACACAACTGAAGTGACTGAGCACAATAACGCTTAGCTGCATCAATCATAATGATGTAATAATTTACCTTAGGTCAAACAGCAATTAAAATACCAATGTTAGGATCTGAATTTAACCAGTCTCAATCTATAGTCTGCTGTTAATCACGATGTCATTTAATCTGGGTATCCAACTGAGACCTAGACCTGATGGACTGCAGCAATCCAGACTTCTCTGTCCTCGACTGTCTCTGGAGTTTGCTCAGGTGCATGTCCCTTGAGCCCCCCTGTCCTTTTGTCTTCAGTCTTTATCATCAACAAGGTCTTTTCCATTGAGCTGGTTCTTAGCATCAGGTGGTCCAAGTACTGGGATCAGCATCAGTCCTTCCAGTGAATATTGAGGCTTCCCTGGTGGCTCAGTGGTAAAGAATCTTCCAATGCAGTTTCAATCCCTGGGTTGGGAAGATCCCCTGGAGAAGGAAGTGGCAATCCACTCCAGTATTATTGCCTGGGAAATCCTGTGGTTAGAGGAGCCTAGCAGGCCCCAGTCCATGGGGTTGCAAAAGAGTTGGACACGATTTAGCGACTACGTGATACATAAGACGCCCTAAATCCCAAATTCTTTAGCCACCCTTTGCATTGAGAGTATTTCAGCAAAAAGTGCTTGCACAACACTAATCAGTAACCCTTAACCCCAAGAAGCAGGGGCAGTAGCAAATTTAATTAGAGTGGGTAGGTGATAAAGAGTGCCTTAAAGATGTCAGCAATATGTGAAATGGGTGCAGGGGTGGACCAGAGGAGTGGAGAGGTTCTGTCTCTAGCTGAGATTCCTTGTCTAGTGTTGACAGCAGTGGGATAGGCTGTGGTGTCCAGGGTTTGGCAGTGGTGATCATCACCTCACTGAACTGACTTCCTGGTGTGGCTTTGGCTGTTAAACTTCCTTTGTAGCCCGGTTCTTTTCCTCCTGCAGTCTACAAACTTCAGATGTTCTTAAAAACCCTCCAAAAGTGTCTGCTTGTCATCTGGCATTTTTTGTTTACAGTCAAAAGTCTTGACAAATACTCCTTGTCATTCGTGATGCCTAATTGGTAGCCATCTCTGTAGTCTCAATTCATATTCCTAATACATTCTTCACTTACGCAGTGAAAGTGAATGTCTAAGAGGTAAATAAGATCACATCATCCCTTTGCTTTAAAATCCTTCATTGATTCGTGCATTTAGATATAAATCCAAACTTTTTAGTGACCCTCAAAAGACTTTCACTATGTAACCACACAACTCACTGCATCTCTCCAACCACATCTCCCACTTTTTCTTTTCCTAATTTTTATTTGGCTTATTGCCTGCTTGACTTTTGCAATCACGATACAATTTAAAGCTTGCTTTAAAATGTCAGCAGCTTAAAATTATTAAAAGACATTTAAAACTAAATTTCCTAAAGTAAAGCCACTTATGTTCAGGTTGATTTACTTTTTCAATACAATGGATATATACTTTATTAAAACTAGAAGTCACCAAGTTCATAAGATTCTCTCCCTGCAGAGGACTGTCCCATTAGGTAATATAAGAACTATCTGATAATCGTAAAAAAAAAAAAAAACTCTGCTTTAGTCTAAATGTGCTATTTGAATTTAAAGGTTATCAAATGATTTCTGGTTTTTAGTTAAGCACATAAGAGCTTGGAAGTCACCTTTCCATTCTAACAACAAATAAAAGGCTAAACAAAAAGTCAACAGCTGTTTTTAGATTCATAAGAGAGGTAAGGTCATGGGGCAAACTGCTGCCTCCCAAACTGGAGACAGGCAAGTAAAATCTCAACATAGAGCAGAAACCCACAAGTAGAAATCTTGGGGGCGGGGGGGGATGAAAAATACTATGGCAGCCATAAGGGAATTCTCAGTTCTGTGAGCTTTGCCAGCTCAACTAATTTTTCAGTGAATGTTCAGAAGTCCCCTTGTGCTGTCAGAGGGGGAAGAAAAGGAACCACCATGAGATTCCACCAGAGCTTCTGTACCCTCTTAAGATCTCTCTCCCAAGAGAAACTAACCAGAGCCCAACATGCTGGGATTTTATCAGAGCCTCACTGACCTGGAACAGGGAAATACTCAACTCTAGCTCACTAGCCATCCTGTCCCACCTAAGGGGAAGGAGTTGGGGGAGGAGGATGTCCAGAAGCACTTAAAACGTTTACAGGCAGAGGCACAAGCACAAAAAGATACCAATCATAAGGGTACAGACTGCCCATACGTTACGCACACATTTTCTGAGTGTATTGTGTCCAGCTAACACCAAAAAAAAAAAAAAAAAATTTAGAAGGCATATTAAAAGCAAAATTGACGGTTTGGAGAGAGTAAGCATTAGAACCAGACAGGGATATGGCAGGGATGCTGGAATTAGACTGGGAATTTAACTCTGATTAGCATGCAAAGAACTGGGATGGATAAAGTAAACAGCATGCAGGAACAGATGGTCAATGCAAGCAGAGACGTGGAAATTCTAAGAAATCAAAAAAATGCTAGAGATAAAAAACAACAGAAAAAGAATGCCCCTACCAGTCATTAACAGGACATAGCTGAGCTTAAGGAATTCATAGAAACTGCCAACCTAAAAAAAAAAAAAACTATGTGATAATTGCGAAAGGTATGGCTCATATGTCATGGCAGTGCTAAATGGAGAAGAGAAGAAATATTTGAAACAGTAATGATGGAGAATTTCCCCCATGTTAATGTCTGACTGTTAACTGCTGTGACTGAATGTGTGCCTTCAGTAAATTGAAGCTTAATCCCTGATGTCATGTCACTTGGAGTGTTAGGCCTTTGGCAGGTAGTTAGGTCATCATAATGGGGCCTTCATAAATGGGATTAGAGTCCTATAAAATAGACACCAGAGAGCTCCCTTGCTCTGCACCATGTGAGCACACAGTAAAAAGATGACTGAATCAGGAAGTAGATCCTCATCAGACACTGAGTCTGCCAGTGTCTCCATCTTGAATTTCCCAACCTCCAGAATTGTGAGAAATAAATTTCTGTTGTTTATAAGCCAGCCAGTTTATGATACTCTGGTTAGAACAGGCTGAATGCCAGACCACAGATCCAAGAAACTCAACAACAAATGGTAAATGCCCCAACCACACCAAGGCATGTCATTTTCAAAGCACAGATAACTGAAGATTAAAAATCCAGGAAGAAGCCAGAGGAAAAATACATCTTACTTATAAAGGAGCACAGGTAAGAATCTGATGTCTCACAAACCATGAAAGCAAGAAGAGAGTGGTGTAACATTTAAGATGTTCAGAGAAACCCCCCCCCCCCCCGCAAAGTTAGAATTCTCTGCCTCATGAAATTATCTTGCAAAAGTGAACACTGAAGACTAGACTATCAAAATAGAGTGAATTTGTTGCTAGTACACCTGCCTAGCAAGATAAGCTCCAGAGAGAAAAGGAAAATAACCTAGATAGAAACTCATTACATAAAGGAAAAGCATCAAAGGATTAAGGAAAGGTAAATTTTTTTTCTTTGAACTGAATTTTGTTGAAAATAATAGCAACAGTACTATTTGATTAACAATATGTGACTATGCTTATATGTGTCATATGTATTTACATATGCTTATAAAAATGGAATGACAGGAATGAACAAGCAGTTCTAGAGAGGAATTAGAATCACTTTATTAAAAAGTGCTCACAGTACTGGTGAAGCAATAGTGTTACTTTTTTTTTTCATGGAAAAGGTCTTAGTTTATTCTTTCATGAAAAATCTGCACAAGCACCACAGATACAGTCACTGCAGAATCTTTACTCCTTCTTTTTGCCAGCACCAACATTGGCCTTTGCAGTCCCCCTGACTTTGTTCATTCTGGTCTTGCGTTCTTTTCGCTGTTTTCTTGAGGTCTTTTTCTTCTCATACAGGCCATGTCTTGCAAGCCTGTGTTTGGGCTCATTCTTCTTCGCGTAACCCAAGGAGTCGTAAATCATGCCGAAGCCAGTTGTCTTGCCACCGCCAAAATGGGTTCTGAATCCAAATACAAAGATGACATCTGGTGTGGTCTTGTACATTTTGGCCAGTTTTTCCCGAATTTCTGTTTTAGGTACTGTTGCCTTTCCAGGGTGAAGAACATCAATGACCATTTGTTTCCGCTGAAGCAGTCGGTTGGTCATGAACTTCCTAGTCCGGATAATTACTGTGTCGTTCATGATGGCCAGTAGTGTTACTTTCAAGTGGACTTAGATTTGTTGTATATTGCAAACAAGGATAACTTTTTTTAAAAAATGAAGTATAACTGATATGCTAAGAAAGGAAAGAAAAAAAAAAAAAAGGAAAGAAAATACATACGTAAAAAATATCAAAGCCACAAAAAGCAGAACAAAAATAAGAACAAAGAACAAAAAATAGTAACAAATATGGAAGATATTAATCGAACTATATCAGTTATATCTCTTTGCGACCCCATGGACTGACCCACCAGGATCCTCTGTCCTTGAGATTTTCCAGGCAAGAATACTGGAGTGGGTTACTGTGCTCTCCTCCAGGGGATCTTCCCCACCCAGGGATCAAGCTATGATCCCACATGCCGTATCTTCCGTGACTTCTGCACTGGAGGTGGATTCTTTACTGCTGAGCCACCAGGGAAGCCCAGTGGTACGAATACACACATTAAAAGACAAAAAATGTTAGAAGTGGATCACAAAACAACCGAAGTATTGTCTGCCTTAAACCCATATATAGATTAAATGGATGGGGTCTTCCCTGGTGGTTTAGTGGCTAGGCCTCTGAGCTCCCAATGTGGTAGGCCCAGGTTCAGTCCCTGGTGAGGGAATTGGATCCCACAAGCTGCAACTAAAACGAGTTCACATACCACAATGAAGATCTAACATTCCATGATCCCGTGTGCCACATCTAAGATCCAGCACAATCAAATACAAAAAGTAACAAAGATATACGTGCTAATACTAATGGAAAGAAAGCAGGAGTACTCTATTAATTTCAGACAGAGCAGACTTCAGAGCAAGGAAAATTACCAGGCTTAAAAAGAGGCAATGCATAATGATAAAGGGGTCAGTTCTTCAAGAAGACAAGAATTTGCACCTAACAACAGAACACTGAAATATGTGTAGCCAGAAGAAACAGATAAATCCACTAGTTTGGATAGAGACTTCAACTCCCCTTTCAGAAATGAACAAAATCCAGCAGGCAGAAAATGACAATTGAACTCAACAGCACCAACAATCAACTGGATATAATGGACATCTATAGATTGATTCATACCAACATCAGAATATACATTTTTCTCAAGTTCACCTAGAAAGATACATTCTGGGCCATAAATTAAAACTAATTTTAAAGAGTCTGATTCTTTGCTACCCCATGGACTGTAGTCAACCAGACTCCTCCATCCATGGGGGTTCTCCAGGCAAGAATACTGGAGTGGGTTGCCATGACCTTCTCCAGGGGATATTCCCAACCCAGGGATCAAACCCAAGTCTCCTGCACTATAGGCAGATTCTTTACCTTCTGAGCCACCAGGGAAGCAAATTTTTAAAAAACTAAATTTTTAAAAAACAGAAACCATCCAAGGCCTGCTCTCAGACCAAAATGGAATTAAACTAGATATAAATAACAGCCTGCAGAAATTTGCTCTGTGATGCATGGAGCTCAAATCAGGTGCTCTGTGAAAACCTAGAGCAGTGGGAGGTGGAAAAGTTCAAGAGGGAGGGGACATATGTATACCTTTGGCTGATTCATGTTGATACATAGCAGGGACCAACACAATATTGTAAAGCAATTATCCTCTATGAATGAATATTCATTGGAAGGACTGATGCTGAAGCTCCAATACTTTGGCAACCTGACTTGAAGAACTGACTCATTGGAAAAGACCCTGATGCTGGGAAAGATTGAAGGCAGGAGGAGAAGGGGATGACAGAGGATGAGATGGTTGCATGGCATCACTGACTTGATGGACATGAGTTTGAGCAAGCTCCGGGAGTTGGTAATGGACAGGAAAGCTTGGCACACTGCAGTCCATGGGGCTGCAAAGAGTCAGACATGACTGAGCGACTGAACTGAACTGAATTATCCTCCAATTAAAAATAAATAATTTTTAAAAAATAAAAATAGAAACTGTTCAATGCCTCCTGTCAGGTCAAAATAGAATTAAACTAGAAGTCAATATTGAATATCCCCAAATAATTGAAGATTAAACAGTACATGTCTAAATAACACACGGGTCATTGAGAAAACCTCTATGATGAGATTCTAAATGATTCTAAAAGATTCTCTATGATGAGTTTCTAAAATATTTTCAATCAAAAATTGTGAGATGCCGTGGAAACAGTGCTTAGAGGCAAATATATAGCATAGAGTGCAAATATTGGAAAAGAAGAAAGGTCACAGGACTTCCCTAGTGGTCCAGTGGTTAGGACTCTGCACTTCAAGTGCAGGGGGCACAGGTTCAATCCCTGGTCAGAGAATTAAGATTCCATGTGCTGTATGTTGCAGCCAAAATTTTTTGAAAAGAAGAAAGGTCTAAAATCAATCCATTAAGCTTCCACCTTAGGAAATTAGAAAAAGGAGAGCAAATTAAATCCAAAGTAAGCAGGAAAAAAGAAATAAAAATTAAAGAAGAAACCGATTGAAAACAGGAAATCAATAAAGAACAAAAATCTCATTCTTTGAAAAGTTCAGTAAAATTGATAAACCTCTAGCAAGGCAAACTAAAAAAGAGGGGACACAAATCACTAATACCATAAATGAAAAAAAGGAACATCATCTCGACCCATGGGCATTAAAAAGGATAATTAAGGAATACTATGAAATGGCAACCCACTCCAGTGTCTTGCTTAGAGAATCCCAGGGATGGGGGAGCCTGGTGGGCTGCCGTCTATGGGGTCGCACAGAGTCGGACACAACTGAAGCGACTTAGTAGCAGCAGCAGCATGAACAATTCTATCCCCACACATTTGATAACCTAGATGCAATAGACCAATTTCTAAAAGACACTATCTGCCAAAACCCACAGAAGAAAAAATAGACAATTTGAATAGGCCTATGGCATGCTGCAATTCATGGGATCGCAAAGAGCTGACACGACTGAGCAACTGAACTGAACTGAACTGATACTTATTTAAAGGGCTTCCCTGGTGGCTCAGAGGATAAAGCGTTTGCCTGCAAGGCGGGAGACCTCGGTTCGATCCCTGGGTTGGGAAGATCCCCTGGAGAAGGAAATGGCAACCCACTCCAGTACTCTTGCCTGGAGAATCCCATGGACGGAGGAGTCTGGTAGGCTACAGCCCACGGGGTCCCAAAGAGTTGGACACGACTGAGCGATTTCACTTTCACTTTCATACTTACTAAAGAATTTGAATTGCTAATGAATAACCTTCCAAAACAGCACCAGACTCAGATGAATTCACTGGTGAATTCTACCAAACGTTGAAGGAAGAGATTATGTCAATTATCTTTAGTCTTTTTCAGAAGACAGAAGCAAAAGCAATACTGCCTAACTTATCCTACAACAGCACTACCCTAATGTTGTTGTTCATTCCCTAAGTCATTTCTGATTCTTTGAGCCCCCATGGACTGCAGCATGCCAGGCTTTCCTATCCTTCACTATCTCCAGGAGTTTGCTAGAACTCATGTCCATTGAGTCGGCGATGTTATTCAACCATCTCATCCTCTGTCATCCCCTTCTCCTCCTGCTTTCAATATTTCCAAACATCAGAGTCTTTTCCAATGAGTTGGCTCTTCACATCAGATGGCCAAAGTATTGGAGCTTCAGCTTCAGCGTCAGTCCTTCCAATGAATATTCAGAGTTGATTTCCTTTAGGATTGACTGGTTTAATCTTGCTATCCAAGGGACTCTCAAGAGTCTTCTCCAACAGCACAGTTCAAAAGCATCAGTTCTCCTGTACTCAATCTTCTTTATGGTCCAACTCTCATATCCTTACACGACTACTGGACAAACCATAGCTTTGACTAGATGGACCTTTGTCGGCAAAGTGATGTCTCTGCTTTTTAATATACTGTCTAGGTTGGTCATAGCTTTTCTTCCAAGGAGTAGGCATCTTTTAATTTTGTGCCTGCAATCACCGTCCGCAGTGATTTTGAAGCCCAAGGAAAAAGAGTCTGCCACAGTTTCCATTTTTCCCCCCATCTATTTACCATGAAGTGATGCGTGTGGATGCCATGATCTTAGTTCTTTAAATGTTGAGTTTTAAGCCAGCTTTTCCACTCTCCTCTTTCACCTTTATCAAGAGACTCTTTAGTTCCTCTTCACTTTCTGACATTAGGGTGGTATCATCTTCATATCTGAGGCTGATATTTTTCCCAGCAATCTTGATTCCAGCTTGTGCTTCATCCTGCCCGGCATGTTGCAAGATGTACTCTGCATATAAGTAAAATAAGCAGGGTGACAATATACAGCCTGGAGGTACTCCTTTCCCAATTTGGAACCAGTCTATTGTTCCATATCCAGTTCTAAACCAGACAAATACAAGAAAACTACAGACCAATATCTCTCATGAACACACATGCAAAACTCTTCAACAAAATATTAGTAAATCAAATTCAACAATGTAAAAAAGGACTATACACCATGACAATGTGAGATTTATCCCAGTTATGCAACAATGGTTCAGAATTCAAAAATCAATTAATATAACCCATTACATTCACAGGGTAAAGGAGGAAAAAAATCACGTGATCATATCAATACATTCAGAAAAGGCATTTGATAAAATCAAACATTTATCCATGATAAACTCCCAACTAAAAATAGAAGGGAACTTCCTCAGCTTGATTTTAAAAAAAAATCTATAAAATAAGTTCTAGCTAATATTTTACTAGAGAAACTAGAAACTTCCCCACCAAGCTTAAGACAAGGATGTCTCCTACCACCACTCCTTTTCAATATAAAACTCAGAGTCCTAGCTAGGGCAATCACAGAAGAAAAGGAAATTAAAAGTATACAGATTGAGAAGGATGGAATCAAACTTTTTATTCACAGATGGTATGATTTTCTATGTAGAAAATCTGAAAGAATTGACCAAAAAAAAAATCTCCTGGATCTAATAAGCAATTATAGCAAGGTTGCAGGATACAAAGGCCAACACTTTCCTGTATACCAGCAATTAACAAGTGGAATTTTAAATTAAAAAACAATGCTATTTACATACCACCCCAAAAATTGAAATAATTAAGTAAAATCTTTAAAAAATATGTGTAAGAACTATATGGGGAAAACTACAAAACTCTGATGAACCAAACCCAAGAAAAAATAAGTGAAGAGGTGTTCCATGGTCATGGAAAGGGAGATTCAATATTGTCAAGATGTCATTTCTTTCCAAACTGATCTATAGATTCAATGCAATTCCAATCAAAATCCCAGTAAGCTATCTTGTGGACATTGACAGAGTGATTCTAAACTTTATAAGGAGAGGCAAAAGACCCAGAATGATCAACACAACACAAAAAGAAAAAAATAAATTTGAGGGACTGATACCATGCGACTGATACCTAGTGGCTTCAAGACTTACTAAAAGCTATAGTAATAAAGACACTGCTGTTAGAGAAAGAATAGACAGAGATCAATAAAATAGAATAGAGAATAGAATAGAGAGAATAGAGAATCCAGAAAACAGACCAATATAAATATAGCCAACTGATTTTCAGCAAAGGAGCAAAGGTGATACAGTGGAGAAAAGACAGTCTTTTCAACAAATAGTGCTGAAACAACTGGACATTCACATGCAAAAAAAAAAAGTAGACATGGATGTTACACCTTTAACAAAAATTAATGGATCATGCATCTAAATGTAAAATACAAAGTTATAAAACTTCTAGAAGGTAGCATAGTGGAAAATTTAGATGACCTTGGATATGGCAGTCACTCTTTAGATATATAAATAATTCCATGAAAGATTTCAATAATCTGGACTCATTTAAAATTTAAAATTACTTTGTGAAAGATAATGTCAAGAGAATGAGAAGACAAGCCACACCTTGAGAGAAAATATTTCCAAAAGGCATAAAAGACTTATCTAAAACATACAAAGAACTCTTAAAACTCAGCAATAAGAAAATGAACAACTCAATGATAAAATGGGCCAAAGACTTTGACAGCTTTGCCAAAAGGAAAATAGACACAAGGTAAATAAACAAATGAAAAGATGCTCATATCATATGTCACCAGGGAATGCAAATTAAAACAAGATGCCACTACACATCTGTTAGAATGACTAAAATCCAGAACACCAATAACATCAGATGCTGGTGAGAATGTAAAACAACAGGAACTGCTGGTAGGAATGCAAAATGTACAGCCTCTTTGGAAGACCGTTTGGCAGCTTCTTAGAAAACTAAACATCAGTTCAGTCAGTTCAGTTGCTCAGTCGTGTCCAACTCTTTGCAACCCCATGGACTATAGCACACCAGGCCTCATACTAAACTAAACATACTCTTATATAATCCAGCAATCACACTCCTTGATATTTATCCAATGAAGCTGAAAAGTTAGGTCCACACAAATCCTTGTTTATGGCAGTTTTGTTCATGATTTCCCACTCTGGGAAGCAACCAAGATATCCTTCAGTGGATGAATAGATAAACAAACTGTGGTCCATCCACACGATGTAATATTGTTTAATTGCTAAGTCACGCCCAACTCTTTTGCGACCCCACCATAGCCCTCCAGGCCCCTCTGTCCATGGGATTTTACAGGCAAGAATACGGGAGTGGGTTGCTAGGAGATCTTCCCAACCCATGATTGAACCCGCATCTCTTGCATTGCTGAGCCACTGAGGAAGCCCAATAGTGTTTACCACTAAAGAGTTACCAAGTCATGAAAAGGCATGGAGGAAGCTTAAATGCATATTACTAAGTGAAAGAAGCCAATTTGAAAAGGCTATATACTGTATGATTCTTACTATATGATACTTTGGAAAAGGCAAAACTATGAAGACAGTAAAAATATAGTAGTTCCCAGGGGTTGTGGGCAAAGGACAGGGATACATAGGCTAAGCACAGAGGAGTTTTAGGACAATGAAAGTACTCTATATGATACTACAATAAATAAATGCACATCATTATACATTTTTCAAAATCCTTAGAAAGTATCAATACAGTACCAAGAGTAAACTGTAATATAAACTATGGACCTTGAGTGATATTATATGGCAATGTAAATTTATTAATTGTAACAAATGCATCACTTTGTTGGGGGATGTGAACAATGGGAGAGCCTATGCCTGTGTGGGGACAGGAGGTACATGCGAAATCTATGTACGTTTGTCTCAGTTTTACTGTGAACATAAAACTGCTCTGAAAGAATACAGACTTTTTAAAGTTAAACATAGAGTTACACATCCCAGCAATTCCACTCCTAGGTATTTACCCAAGATAACTGAAAACATGTTCATACAAAAATTTATATATGGATATTCATAGTAGCATTATTTATAATATCCAAATAGTAGAAGCATCTGAAATTGACCCTCCAACTGTTGAATGAATAAATAAAATATGATATATCCTTATAATGGAGTAAAAGGAATCTAGTACTATCACATGCTATAACATTGATAATCCTTCAGTACATTTTGCTAAATGAGAGAAGTGAATCCAAAAAAAAGAATAGGATTTAATTGATATGAAATTTGTAGAACAGGAAATTTTATATCCAGAGAAGGTAGATTCATGGCTTTCTAGGGCTGGGAGTTTGCAGAAGGAATGAGTAGTGACTAGTGATAGGTGTGGGATTTCTTTTAAGGGTGACGAAAATATTCTAACACTGTGGTGATGATTGCATAACTTTGTGAATGTGCTAAAGGAATTGTACACTTTAGATGGATTAATTTTAATAAAGCTGTTAAGGACTTCTAGTCATCAAAAAGCAGTATTAAGAGAGTGAAAATTCAAGTCACTCTGACAGAGTTTTCATATCTCACAGGATTTCTGGTCAGAATATGTATAAAAGGATAGACACCTGTAGAAGCCAGATCCCCCAAATGGCCCCAGTGGCCACTGCTTCCTGGTATTTACACCCTCAATTAATTAGTGTCCTCCCATATTGAACTAGACTGATTTATGCAATGAACAGCATTATGGAAAGACAAACTGTTACTTCAAAAGCTGGATCAAAAAGACATAGAAACTTCTGCCTTGCTCTCTCTTGAGTTACTTGCTTTGGGCAAGGCCAGCAAATGGCTGTGAAGAAAGTCAAAACATCCCATGAAGGATCCATGTGGCATGGAACTACAGCTTCCTGCCAACAGCTGCTACTAACTTGTCAGCCTTGTACACCATCTTGGAAATGGATCCTCCAACTACACTCAAGCCTGAAGATGATTACAGCCTCAGTTAACCTCTTGATGAAACCTCTTCATGAAAAATTCCAAGCCAGAACCACCAGTGTAAGCAGAATTTCTGACTCATAGAACCTGAGATAAATGTTTATTGGTGTTTTCAACCAGTATGTCTTGAGGTAATTTGTTACTCAAAATAGAGAAAATAGAGAAAAAAATACATAACCAAATTTTCTAAAAGTGAGCAAAGTCTTAAACAGGGTTTCATGCACAAAAAGGATATGCAAATAGCTAATAAGCTTAGCTTCCAGATAGCACTAGTGGTAAGAACTTGTCTGCCAATGCAGGAGACATAAGAGATGTGGGTTCAAAAAAAAAAAAAAAAAAAAAGAGACGTGGGTTCAATCACTGGGTCAGGAAGATCCCCTGCGGAAGGAAATGGTAACCCACTCGAGTATTCTTGCCTGGAGGATCCCATGAACAGAGCAGCCTGGAGGGCTTCTAGTCCATGGGGTTGCAAAGAGTTGGATACAGCTGAAGCAAATGAGCATGCACAATAAGCTTAGCAGGGGAATTCAAATTAAAACTGCAATGAGTATGTATACCTGTGGCTGATTCATGTTGAGGTTTGACAGAAAACAGCAAAATTCTGTAAAGTAATTATCCTTCAATAAAAAATAAATTAATTTAAAAAAACTGCAATGAAATATTGCTACATACATACAAGAATGACTAAAAATTTTAAATTGATAATAACAAGTGTTGTTGAGGCTGCAGATCAACTGAAACTTTCATACATTGCTGGCAGGAGTATAAACTGATATAGCCACTTTGAAAAAATGATTTGAAAATATATTTTAAAGCTAAACCTTCATAAACTCTATAATCTGCATTTTACTCCTAAATATGCACTCCACAGAACTGAGTGCTTACATCTATTATAATTTTTATAATAGCTTTATTCATAATAGATATAAACTGGAAACAATTCAAAAGGTCAATAAGGAATAAATAAGTCATGATATATGTATATAATATGGTACTATATAGCCATAAAAATAATTCACAACTGCTATATTTGGTTTAATGAATGAATTTCACACACATTGTATTATTGAATGGAATAAGTCAGACATGGAAGAGACATATGAATCCAGTGATAGAAAGTTTGTGAACAAGTAAAACAAACTTGTTGATAGAAATCATTTAGAGTGATTATTTCTTAGGGGTTGTATTGTCTGGGAAGGGAAGTGAGTAAGCTTTTTGTTATTGGAATAGTCTGTATCTTGATCTGGGTGTGGTTACATGAAGCTAATGATATGTAAAATTTGTCATCTGTAAACTGAATCTTATATACATTTCAGTAAGTGAGTTAAACCTCAATTATAAAGCTAAACTCGGGTGGGGTTGGGGCATGAAGGGTTAAGACAGTGGGCAGTACAATCTATTAGACATGATATAGGCTCAATATTACACTGCATATGTAGGGAAATAGTAACTATAAATGGAAAATAACTTTCAAAATTCATGTAAAAATTTTTAAAAATTTTAATAAATAAAGGTTAAAATCATGATGGGGAATATGGGAAATGAAGCAGCCTGTTTGAGGGACCCTTGGTGGATCCTTGTAAAACAAAAGTTCTTCTGTCGTGTCAAAATGTGTTCCCTACAGTTTCCATTCTATGATTATAGATTGTTATATAATGATTTGTCTTTAATTAAGACACAATTGTGACCAAAAAAAATTTACCTGGTTTTCATCTGCCATTAGGAATGTCTGGGGGAAAAAAGCTAAAGTGGGGGGATTTGTATAAAAGAGATCATACAGGGAACAGAAGAAAAATATTTTAAGATGATCACTAACAGCATCAGAGTAATAATATAATTATTGCATCTATGAACTAAGGATATTACATCTAAAACCATGAACAATCAGACAAGATAGAGCTCTTCAACATTAAAAACATGATGGGTGGAATAGAAGGTTCAAGGGTAATGTTAAGGAAACCTCTAGAAAGTATAACAATATAAAAACCAAAGAGGGAGAAATTATTGATGATAAGAGAAAAATTAGAAGAGTGTTCTAGGAGATTGGGAATAACAGAAGTTTCAGAAGGCAAGATCAAAGAATATAGAGGGAAGAAAATTATCTAAAATACAAAGAAATTTCCCAGAGTTAAAGGTAAGGTCTCCATATTGAAAAAGTCTACTCAGTACCCAAGCGCAGAAACATCTCATCAGGAAACTTAAAAATACTTATATATATCCTAAAAGGATAGAGTGGAGCAGAGGAAGAGGGAAAGAGAAAAACCAAGGAGGAGATGAGAGAGAGAACACACGTATCATTCAAAGAAATAGATAACAGAATCAGAACAACATGGAACCTTTCAACACAACACTGGATGCTAGAAAACAGTGGATAAATACTTTTAAATTCTGAGGAAAATTATGTTCAACATAAAATCTTACACATTCAAATTTAAGTATGAGGATTGAATAAAGGAATTTTCAGTCATACAAAGACTCTCTTTAAAGAAAATTTTCCTTACATGACTTCTTTTTAAAAAATTTTTTTTTCAATTATTTTTATTAGTTGGAGGCTAATTACTTCGCAACATTGCAGTGGGTTTTGTCATACATTGACATGAATCAGCCATGGATTTACATGTATTCCCCATCCCGATCCCCCCCACCTCCCCCCCACCTGATTCCCCTGGGTCCTCCCAGTGCACCTGGCCCGAGCACCTGTCTCATGCATGCCACCTGGGCTGGTGATCTGTTTCACCATAGATAATATACATGCTGTTCTCTCGAAACATCCCACCCTCGCCTTCTCCCACAGAGTCCAAAAGTCTGTTCTGTACATCTGTGTCTCTTTTTCTGTTTTGCATATAGGGTTATCATTACCATCTTTCTAAATTCCATATATATGTCTTAGTATGCTGTAATGATCTTTATCTTTCTGGCTTACTTCACTCTGTATAATGGGCTCCAGTTTCATCCATCTCATTAGAACTGATTCAAATGAATTCTTTTTAACAGCTGAGTAATATTTCATGGTGTATATGTACCACAGCTTCCTTATCCATTCATCTGCTGATGGGCATCTAGGTTGCTTCCATGTCCTGGCCTTACATGACTTCTAAGGAGTCTCCTAGAAGATGGGCTTTGGAAAAATTAGGGCATAACCCAATAAAGAGATAGGAATGGGATCTAAGGGGCTGAGGATTCCAACCAGAAAAACAGCAAAGGGAAGCCCAAAGATGACAGCCGTGTCTCCAGGCTAGAGATGCCATGTCCACTTTGGAGGGAGGTTTCTAAAAAAGAAACAGAATTGCAGTTCTTGCATTCAGAAAAATAACTGAGAGATAATTTGTTACTTTTCAAAGTTATTGGGGGAAGTTAGGTATGTGCATATGAAAAACTTAAAAAAATGAAAAGATTTTCAAGTCCAGGATAAACGCAAAATTTGTGGTAGATAAGAAAGCCATAAAGCAGATGTAGATGTTTTTCTGGAACCCTCTTGCTTTTTCAATGAGTGCTATATTGACTATGCCAAAGTGTGATTGTGTGGATCACAACAAACTGGAAAATTCTGAAAGAGATGGGAATACCAGACCACCTGACCTGCCTCCTGAGAAATCTGTATGCAGGTCAGGAAACAACAGTTAGAACTGGACATGGAACAACAGACTGGTTCCAAATCAGGAAAGGAGTATGTCAAGGCTGTATATTGTCACCCTGCTTATTTACCCTATATGCAGAGTACATCATGAGAAATGCTGGGCTGGATGAAGCACAAGCTGGAATTAAGATTGCCAGGAGAAATATCAATGACCTCAGGTACGCAGATGACACCATCCTAATGGCAGAAAGTGAAGAGGAACAAAAGGGCCTCTTGATGAAACTGAAAGAGGAGAGCGAAAAAGCCGGCTTAAAACTCAACATTTAGAAAACTAAGATCATGGCATCCAGTCCCATTACTTCATGGCAAACAGATGGGGAAACAATGGAAACAGTGACAGACTTTATTTCCTTGGGCTCCAAAATCACTGCAGATGGTGACTGCAGCCATGAAATTAAAACACTCTTGCTCCTTGGAAGAAAAGCTATCACCAACCTAGACAGCATATTAAAAGGCAGAGACATTACTTTCCCAACAAAGGTCCATCTAGTCAGTGGTATGGTTTTTCCAGTAGTCATGTATGGATGTGAGAGTTGGGCTATAAAGAAAGCTGAACCTTGAAGAATTGATGCTATTGAACTGTGGTGTTGAAGAAGACTCTTGAGAGTTCCTTGGACTGCAAGGAGATCAAACCAGTCCTTCCTAAAGGAAATCAGTTCTGAATATTCATTGGAAGGACTGATGTTGAAGCTGAAACTCCAATACTTTGGCCACCAGTGAAGAACTGACTCATTTGAAAAGACCCTGATGCTGGGAATGATTGAAGACGGGAGGAAAAGGGGATGACAGAGGATGAGATGGTCGGATGGCATCACTGAGTCAATGGACATGAGTTTGAGTAAACTCTGGGAGTTGGTGATGGACAGGGAAGCCTGGCATACTATAGTCCGTGGGGTTGCAAAGAGTCAGACACAACTGAGCAACTGAACTGAACTGAACTGACTGAAAAAAGCCATTCATTGAATTCATCAAGTGGGTATAACAATGTAAATAAGTGCACACAACAATACACAACAAACTGTGGAAAATTCTTGGCGATGGGAATACCAGACCACTTGTCCTGCCTCCTGAGAAACCTGTAGGCAATAAAGAAGCAACAGTTAAAACCAGACATGGAACAATGAACTGGCTTAAAATTGGGAAAGGAGTACATCAAGGCTGTATATTGTTACCCTGCTTATTTAACTTGTATGCAAAGTACATCATATGAAATACCAGGCTGGATGAATCACAAACTGGAATCAAGATTGCTAGGAGAAATATCAATAACCTCAGATATGCAGATGACACCATCCTAATGGCAGAAAGTGAAGAGGAACAAAAGAGCCTCTTGATTAAGGTGAAGGAGGAAAGTGGAAAAAGCTGGCTTAAAACTCAACATTCAAAAAACTAACATCATGGCTCTAGTCCCATTGCTGTGCTGCGTTGTGTTTAGTCGCTCAGTAGTGTCCTACTCTCTGTGACCCCATGGACTGTAGCCCACCAGGCTCCTCTGTTCACGGGGATTCCAGTCAAGAATATCAGAGTGGGTTGCCATGCTCTCCTCCAGGGGATCATCCCAACCCAGGGATCAAACCCAGTTCTCCCACATTGCAGGTGGATTCTTTACCATCTGAGCCACCTCATAGCAAATAGGTGGGGAAAAAATGGAAACAGTGATAGACTTTATTTTCTTGGGCTCCAAAATCACTGTGGATGATGACTGCAGCCATGAAATTAAAAGACATTTGCTCCTTGGAAGAAAAGCTATCACAAAACAAGACAGTATATTTAAAAGAAGAGACATCACTTTGCCGACAAGGGTCCATGTAGTCAATGCTGTGGTTTTTCCAGTAGTCATGTATGGATGTGAGAGTTGGACCATAAAGAAAGCTGAGCACTGAAGAATTGATGCTTTTGAACTGCAGTGCTGGAGAAGACTCGTGAGAGTCCCTTGGACTGCTAGGAGATCAAACCTGTCAATCCTAAAGAAAATCAGTCCTGGATATTCATTGGAAGGACTGATGAAACTCCAATACTTTGGCCACCTGATTCAGAGAGCTGACTCATTTGGAAAGACCCTGATGCTGGGAAAGATTGAGGGCAGGAGGAGAAGGAGATGACAGAGGATGAGATGTTTGGATGGCATCATCAACTCAATGGATATGAGTTTGAACAAACTCCAGGAGATAGTGAAGGACAGGGAAACTCAGTGGGCTACAGTCCATGGGGTCACAAAGAGTCAGACATGACTGAGTGAGTGAACAACAACATTAATGCATCTAAATATACAAAGCAAGTATTAACAGATCTGAAGGAAGAAATAGCAACACAATAAAAGGGAGGTCAATAACCCACTTTGAACAATAGATATATTATCCAGACAGAAAATCAATATGGAAAAATTGGACTTGAACTATTCTTTAGACCAAATGAACATAATAGACATACATGCAACATCACTGGAATACATATTCTAAATTGCACACAGAACATTCTCCAGTATATCATATATACACATACATACATATATGTATATAGTATATTAAGACACATACAAATCTGAACAAATTTAAGAAGACTGGAAATTATATCAAGTATTTTTTCCAACCACAATGTGCAATATTATATGTGAAACTAGAAATCAATAACAGGAACAAAACAAAATTTTGAAAATATGTAAAAATTAATACACTCCTGAACAATCAATGGATTCCATAGGAAATCAAAACGGGATCTTTAAAAATATTGAAACAAATGAAAAGGGAAACAATATACCAAAACTTATGGAATGTAACATGCTGCTGCTGCTGCTGCGAAGTTGCTTCAGTCATGTCCGACTCTGTGCGACCCCATAGACGGCAGCCCACCAGGCTTCCCCGTCCCTGGGATTCTCCAGGCAAGAACACTGGAGTGGGTTGCCATTGCCTTCTCCGATGGAATGCAGCATAAGTAGTTCTAAAAGGAAACTTTACAGTAATTAATTCCTATATTTTTTTTTAAAAAAAGAGAGATCTCAAATTAAAGAAGCAATTTTACATCTCATGGAACTAGAAAAGAACAAAACTCAAAGTGAACAGAAAGAATGATCAGAGCAAAAATAAATATGGACTACAAAAACAATAGAAAAGATCAACAAACTAAGAGAGAATGGCACTTTGAAAAGATAAACAAAATTTGCAGGTCTTTAGCTAGACTACCTAAGGAAAAAAGAGAGAAGACCCAAATAATATAAAAAATGAAAGAGGAGATATTAAGAACTCATACCATGGAAATACAAATAATCATAAAATTTTATGAGCATAATTTCATAAAATATCATGAGCATATAATTGCTCATAATAGCCTGGAAGAAATGGATAAATTTCTAGATAACCTATAAGAAATCCATAAATTTCTAGAAACATTCAATCTACCAAGACTGAATCATGAAGAAAGAAAACCTGAACAAACCGTAAGTAGAAAGGATAAGGAGACTGAATCAGTAATTAAAGAAAAGTCCAAGATCGATGGCTTCACTGTTGAATTCTACCAAATATTTAAAGAAGAATTAATGACAATCCTTCTGAAACTTTTCGAAAAAGCTGAAGAGGAGGGAACATTCCCAAAGTCAGTTTGAGATAAGCATCATCCTAACACCAAAGCCAGAAAAGGACATTAGATAAAAAGAAAACTATAGGCCACTCTACCTGATGATCACAGATTCAAAAATTCATGTCAGTGTATGGTAAAAACCCACAATACTGTAAAGTAATTAGCCTCCGGTTAAATAAATTTTTTAAAAAACTGCAAAAAAAAATTCTCAACAAAATATTAGCAAATCAAATTCAATATTACATTTAAAGGATTACACACCATGACCAATGGGATTTATCTTGATACCAGATGGCACAAGTGGTAAACAATCTGCCTGCCAGTGCAGGAGATAGAAGAAACACAGGTTCGATCCCTGTGCCGGGAAGATCCTGTGGAGAGGGAAATGGCAACCCACATCAGTATTCTCTCTTGAAAAATTCCATGGACAGAGGTGCCTGGCGGGCTACCATCCATGGGGCTACAAAGAGTCAGACGTGGACTGAGACTCAACACAACAACAAGTATGGTACAACATACTCAAGTCAATAAATGTGATTCATCATATTAAATAGAATGAAAGATAAAAATCACAGTATCATCTCAACAGATACAGAAAAAGCCTTTCATAATAAAAAGTCCCAACAAACTGGGTTTGAAAGGAATATATCTCAACATGATAAAGGCCATATATGACAAATCCACAGCTAACATTACACTTAATGGTGAAAAATTGAAAGCTTCTGCTCTAAGATCCCTCATCCTCAGCACTCTTATTCAACACTATACTGAAAGCCACAGCCAAAGTAAACAGGCACTAAGAGGAAATAAACAGCATACAAATTGGAGACAATAAAGTAAAATTGCCATTATTTGCAGTGACGTAACTTTATGTTAAAAAAATCCTAAAAAAAAAAAAAAATCCTAAAGACTCAACCAAAAACCTATTGGAACCAATCAACAAATGCAATAGACTTGAAGGTGTAAAATCAACATACAAAAATCTCTTGTGTTTCTATACACTAAAAACAAACTATCTGAAAAAGAAATAAAGAAATCTCATTAACAATAGCTTCACAAAGAATAATAATATACTTAGGTATAAATTTAACCAAGGAAGTGAAAGATCTGTACAATGAAAACTACAAGACTTTCATTAAAAAAAATTGAAGAAGACACAAACAAATGGCAAGATATCATGTCCATGGATGAGAAGAATATTGTAAAAATGTCCAAACTCCCCAAAGTGGACTGCAGATTCAACACAATCTTTATGAAAATTCCAATGGCATCTTTAACAGAAATAGAAGAAAATTATCCTAAGATTTTTATGGGATCATAAAAGACCCTGAATATAGTCAAAGCAATCATGAAGAAGAAGAATGAAACCAGATGCATCAGTTTCTGGTTTTAAACTACAGATCTTCCTCAACTTATGATGGGTCACATTCCAATAAACCCACTGTAAGTAGAAAATATCATAAGTCAAAAATGCATTTAATACCTCTAACTTATGAAACATCAGAGTTTTGCCTAGCCTACTTTAAACATGCTCAGAACACTTAACTAGCCTGTGTGTGTGTTAGTCACTCAGTTGTGCCCAACTCTTTGAAACCCTATAGAGTGAAGCCCGCCAGGCTCCTCTGTCCATGGGATTCTCCAGGCCAGAATACTGGAGTGCGTAGCCATTCTCTTTTCCAGGGGATCTTCCCAACCCAGGGATTGAACCCAGGTCTCCCTCATTTAGGGCAGATTCTTTACTGTCTGAGTAACCAGCGAAGCCCACATTAGCCTATAGTTGGGCAAAATCATCAAACACAAAGTCTATTTTATAATAAAGTATTGAACATCTCACGTAATTTAGTATATACTATACTGAAAGTGAAAAACAAAATGGTTGTATGAATATAAAATGGTTGCAAATGTATCATTTGTTTACTCTCAAGATTGTATGACTGAATAGGAGCTGTGGCTTGCTGATACCGGGCACCAGGAGAAAGTATTGAACTGCGTATTGCTAGCCTTGGAAAATATAAAAATTCAAAATGTGAAGTGTGGTTTTTACTGAATGAGTATTGCTTTTGCACTGTTATAAACTTGAAAAATTATAAGTCAGAGACCCTCTGTGTGCTCAGCTGCCTCAGTCGTGTCTGACTGTGAGACCCTGTAGATGGCAGTCCACCAGGCTCCTCTGTCCATGGGAGTCTCCAGGCAAGAATACTGGAGTGAGTTGCCATTTCATTCTTCAGGGATTCTTCCTGACCCAGGGATCGAACCCGTATCACCTGCACTACAGGCAGATTCTTTACCACTGAGCCACCAGGGAAGCCCCTGCATAGTACAAAGCTGAAGTAATTAAAACAATATGATACTAACATAAATATAAAAACATAGACCAATGACAGAATAGACAGAAATAAGTCCCTGCATATGTGAACAATTAATATTTGACAAGGGAGCCAAGAACACTCAATGGGGAAAGAATAGCCTCTTCAACTAATGGTGCTAGGTAAGTTGAATGACCACATGCAGAAAATTTGGACCCCAGTCTTACACTACTCACAAAAATTAACTCAAAATGTAGTAAAGACATAAACATAATACCTGATATTATAAAACTCCTAGAAGAAAACATAGGGAAGAAGCTCCTTAATATTGGTCTTGGCAGTGATCTTTTTGGATTTGACAAAAAACGCTTGGGTAACAAAAACAAAAGCAACAAGCAGGACTATATCTAAGCAAAAAGTTGGTGCACAGCAAAAGATAACAATCAAAAAGCGAAAAGGCAGATGACAGAATAGGGGAGAATATTTGCAAGTCATATATGCCATAAGGTATTAATGTCCAAAACATATAAGGAATACATACAAATTAATAGAAAAACAACCTGATTTAAAAATGGGCAAAGGACTTGAACAGACATTTCTCCAAAGAAGAATACAAATAGCAAAAATGTTCATGAAAAGGTGTTCAACATCTCTAAACATCAGGAAATGAAAATCAAAATCATAATGAGATATCATATCTGTTAAGATGGCTATTATCAAAAAGTCAAGAAGTAACATGTATCAGTGAGGATGTGGAGAACAGGGAACCCTATCCACCATTGATGAGAATGCAAATTGGTGCAGTCACTATGGAAAACAGTGTAGAGGTTCCTCAAAAAAATCGTGATCCAGCAATTCTACTCCTGGATATTTATTCAAAGGACATAAAATCACCATCTAAAAGAGATATCTTCACACCCATGTTCACTGAAGCATTATTCACAGTAGCCAAGATTGGAAACAATCCAAGTGTCCATTAATAAATGAATGAATAAGTATAATGTAATATGCATGTATGTGTGTGTGTGTGTATAATGGAATATCATCCACCCATAAAAAAGAAATCCTGCCATTTGTAGCAATGTGGATAAGCCCAGGGCACACTGTGATAAGTGAAATAAACTAGACACAGGAAGATAAACACTGTATGGCATCACTTATACCTGAAATCTTAAAAAGCTCAACTTACAATAACATGGTAACAGAATAAAATGGTGATTATAAGTGGGTGAGGGATGGGGAGAAAGGGGTGATGCTGCTCAAAGGGTATTAACTTTCAAACATTAGATGAACAAGTTCTGGAGACCTAATGTACAGCATGGTAACTATTGCTAAAAATGTACTAAATACTTGAAATTTTCTAAGAGAGTATGAGTTTGGTGCAAACGTAATAGCAGTTTTTGCATTGTTGAAATTTGCCATTTGATACTGGAATACATTCTTAAATAAATGTGGTTACGTTATATATCATTTTAATTCCCATTTCTCACTTTATGTTTTTTGCTGTTTATTTTAAATTTATTTTAGACTAGGGAAATGATGTTAGCCAAAAAGTAAGTTGGAGTGATTTTTGTATCAAGTTTAAAATGGATCATAAAGCAGCAGGGACAACTTGCAACATCAACAACACATTAGGCCCAGGAACTGCTGATAAACACGTACATGCAGTGGTGCTTCAAGAAGTTTTGCAAAGCAGATGAGAGCCTTGTATATGAGGAACATAGTGGCTGGCCATCAGAAGTTGACAAATGACCAGTGGAGAACAATCATCGAAGCTGATCCTCTGACAACTACACGAGAAATTGCCAAAGAATTCAGCACTGACCATTCTATAGTCATTCAGCATTGGAGGAAAATTGGAAAGGTGAAAAAGCTTGATAAGTGGGTGCCTCACGAGCTTACCACACATCAAAAAAATCGTTTTGAAGCCTCATCTTATTCTGTGCAACAATAACAAATCATTTCTTGATTGGATTGTGATATGAGGTGAAAAGTGGATTTTACACAACAACCAGCAATGACCAGCACAGTGGTTGGACCAAGAAGAAGCTCCAAAGCACTTCCCAAAGCCCAACTTGCACCAGAAAAAGATCATGGTCACTATTTGGTGGTCTGCTACCCGTCTGATCCACTACAGCTTTCTGAATCCTGGCAAAACTATTTCATCTGAGAAGTATGCCCAGCAAGTCAATGAGATGCACTGAAAACTGCAACACCTACAGCTGGTGCTGGTCAATAGAAAGGACTCAGTTCTTCTCACACCTTGCACAACCAATGCTTCAAAAGTTGAAGGAATTGGGGTATGAAGTTTTGCCTTATCTGGCCTACTCATCCAACCTCTCACTAACTGACTACCACTTCTTTAAGCATCTCAACAACTTTTTGCAGGGAAAATGCTTTCACGACCAGCAGGATGCAGAAAATACTTTCTAAGAGTATATTGAATCCCAAAGCAAGGATTTTTATGCTATAGGAATAAATAAACATTTCTCATTGGCAAAAATCTGTTGATTGTAATGGTTCCTATTTTGCTTAATAAAGATGTGTTTGAGCCTAGTCATAAGGATTTAAAATTTAGGGTCCAAAACCACAATTACTTTTGCACCAATCTAATTAAAAGATGCTTGTTCCTTGGAAGAAAAGCTATGACAAAGCTAGAAAGCATATTAAAAAGCAGAAACATCACTTTGCCAACAAACGTTCATATAGTCAAAGCTATGGTTTTTCCAGTAGTCATGTACAGATGTGAGAGTTGAACCATAAAGAAGGTTGAGCATCAAAGAACTGATGTTTTCAAATTGTGGTGCTGGAGAAGACGCTTGGGAGTCCCTTGGATTGCAAGGAGATCAAACTAGTCAATCATAAAGGAAATCAGTCCTGGATATTCATTGGAAGGACTGATGCTGAAGCTCCAATACTGTGGCCACCTGATGTGAAGGTTCGACTCATTTGAAAAGACCCTGATGCTGGGAAAGATTAAGGGCAGAAAGAAAAAGGGGCGACAGAGGATGAGATGGTTGGAAGGCATCACTGACTCAGTGGACAAGAGTTTGAGCAAACTCTGGGAGATGGTGAAGGACTAGGAAGCCTGGCGTGCTGCAGTCCATGGGGTTGCAAAGAGTCAGACACAACTTAGCGACTGAACAGCAACAAATAGTTCTCAGGTGTTCTCACCAAAAATAAATAAATAAAGGTAACTATATGAAATGATTGGTATGTTAACTAGCTTGATTGTGGTAATCATTTCAAAATGAATACATATATCAAAGTATCTTGTTGTACATCTTAAGTATATATAACACTTATTTGTCAATTTTACATCAGATAAGCTGGAAAAAGTTAGGACAGTAAATAAACTCATTCATAATACACTACTTGACTCAGAAGTGAACAATACTGACATAATCATGGTAAGACAAACACTGCAAATTAATACACTGAAATCTGTGATATACCTATACGGAGAGGATATGGAGGAAGAAAAGGGGCATGTGCATAAGTAAACGTGCTGTTTTCAACTTCCATACAAAAAAAAACAGGATAATGTCTGAAACTGAGAAAGTAGAAAATAAAAATATAAGTTTAATATTTTGAATACAGGTAGCAACTAGAAGAAATATTTGAATAAAAATTAGAAGGGGTGTTGGTGGTTGTCTCTGAGGAAAAGAACTGAGAGAGGAAGAGAGGGAGACACTCCTGAGTTTTTATTTATAAGTATTTTAGTTTTATGTGATTTTAAAATAATTTTGACAAGATATATTTTATAAAGTAAAAATTATATATAAATTAATTATGTTACTTCCTTATTTACTTATTAATGGGAATTCCACACATTCCAGCTTAAGGAAATGATTTCATGAATGATTCAGAAATGTATTATCCTTGGCTTCAAGTAAAAAGAAAAATAAATGTGTAAAAAAGTGTGAGTGTGTGTGTGTATGGTTGTGTGCTAATGCAGACATGCTTTTCATCACTTTTTCTGATTGAATTTTTCCTTAACCTTCAAAGAAGTTAGTGCTTCTGAATTTCATGTGGTCTGGGAACTTTGAAAACAGGCTCTTCTGTTTGATGTCCCTCTTGTTTCTGTTTAGAACTTCTGGCTCAGCTGTGTGGCATTTCAGGAAATTTAACCACTCTACTAGTGACTGGAGAAGGCAATGGCAGCCCACTCCAGTACTCTTGCCTGGAAAATCCCATGGACGGAGGAGTCTGGTAGGCTATAGTCCATGGGGTCGCAAAGAGTCGGACACAACTGAGCAACTTCACTTTCTTTCACTAGTGACCAAAACTGACCTGTTAGGAAATCAAGAAATGGACAGAGGAGGGAGTTGGTATAGCTCAAAAGAATAATGTGAAAGAAACTGAAACTCTACTTAGAATAAGCAAAGGTTATGTGAACATAAAACTCATTCTGGAAAATCTGGCTGTGTTTATGAGCTGTGGTCTTGCTAGTGATTGCAGGAATTGACTTATTTTGGGGGGAGTTACTTGAGCCAAAAGTGTGGAATGATAGATTAAACTAGAGAATACAAATGTGTGGTTGTATACAGAGTGCTTCTGTGTATTTCTGTAGTTTTAAAGGTGTGAAAATGAAACAAAAAAATTAGTATCTGTTGAAGTCATTCATTCAATAAACAGTTGTGTTAAAATTTTCATTCAGCACCAAGAGTGAGAGTAAGTCAGAGGCAAATGGATGGACATAAACAGAAACTGGCATACGCAGGTTGGTGACTTTCATAGAGGAAACAAAACCGATACTGAAATAAATATAGCACATGTAGAAACTAATAAAAGAGGCACAGATAAATGCCAAAAGCAGCAGCCATCATTTTGAATTGGGGAATGGGGTCTGGTATAAGGAAAGAGATGCCATTTGTGCCTGTGCCTCAAAGGATAGGTAGGATGTGGGCTGAACCTCATAAAAAGGAGTCATATGGGAAGGAATCACAGGTATTTCTGACCATCATTAATGAATTAATAATATTCACAGAGGTAATGGTCCAGCCTGGATTTGAGCACTAGAATCAGTTTTCTTGAGACACTCATTTCCATCCAGCAGAAAGCAGGAGGGTGTCCAGCAGCCACTCTCTAACCAGAAAATGCTGACACCAGGCACCAGTAGGCCTGCTGACTCAGGGCAATGGGAGCGGCCAAACTCTCGTCACCCCTCGACACATGAGTCTTTACTACAGCTGTTGGAAAAAGGCCAACCTTGCAAATTGCCTTTCATGCTACTTGCCAAGAGCGAGTGTTCACTAATTTCTCCCCCCTAGACAGAGGAATAAATGACAGTGATTTTCTTGGCTTTCTTTCCTGAGAGAAGGGTAGATAGTTCAAATGTAGAGTCTGGTAAACTTTGTGCATTTCTGTACAGGCCCAAGGCTAGATGTTATATAAATATAATTATGTCTGTGAGTTTGCCTATATAGTATCACATCATTTAAAAACAGCTAGATGGGGAGAGCTTCAGCTTTGTGCCCAGCGGCAGCTTCTACAGAAAGAGACCAAGATGAACACAGAGCCCGAGAGGAAGTTTGGGGTGGTGGTGGTCGGCGTCGGCAGAGCTGGCTCCGTTCGGATCCGGGACCTTCGGAATCCACATGCTTCCTCGGCGTTCCTGAACCTGATTGGCTTCGTGTCCAGACGAGAGAGCTGGGGAGCATTGATGAGGTGCCGCAAATTTCTCTGGAAGATGCTCTTTCCAGTCAAGAGGTCGAGGTTGCTTTTATCTGCAGTGAGAGCTCCAGCCACGAGGACTACATCAGGCAATTCCTGAATGCTGGAAAGCATGTCCTTGTGGAATACCCCATGACACTGTCTTGGGTGGCAGCTAAGGACCTATGGGAGTTGGCCGAGCAGAAAGGGAAAGTCTTGCATGAGGAGCATGTTGAACTCTTGATGGAGGAGTTTGCATTCTTGAAGAAAGAAGTGGTGGGGAAGGACCTGCTGAAAGGGTCTCTCCTCTTCACAGCTGCCCCATTGGAAGAAGAGCAGTTTGGCTTCCCTGCATTCAGCGGCATCTCTCGCCTGACCTGGCTGGTCTCCCTCTTCGGGGAGCTTTCTCTCGTGTCTGCCACTTTGGAAGAGCGAGAGGAAGACCAATATATGAAGATGACCGTGTGCTTGGAGACAGAGAACAAAAGCCCGCTGACCTGGATTGAAGAGAAAGCACCCGGCCTAAAGCGAAACAGACGTTTAAGCTTCCATTTCAGGTCTGGGTCCCTGGAGAATATGCCCAACGTAGGCATCAATAAGAATATTTTCCTGAAAGATCAGAATATATTTGTCCAGAAACTCCTGGGCCAGTTCTCGGAAGAGGAGCTGGCTGCCGAGAAGAAACGCATCCTGCACTGCCTGTGGCTTGCAGGAGAGATCCAGAAACACTGTTGCTCGAAGCAGTGAGGCGAAGGCGCAGTGCTGCCCTGCTCAGCAAAGTCGGAGCCTGATCTTTATCAAGAGCTGACCTTTATCTCTATTCTTACCATTAAATGTGTCTTGGGTAAACAGGAAAAATAAATAAATAAATAAATAAAAAAATAAAAACAGCTAGATGGATGAAACTTAGTCAAGTTTAAAAGTAGGGCAAACAATAACATATTTGTTAAGATACAAAGTAAAATGATATATATATATATATCATTATATATATATATTGTTTGGTCACTAAGTCATGTCTGACACTTATGCGACCCCATGGACTGTAGTCCGCCAACCTCCTCTGTCCATGGGATTTCCCAGGCAAGAACACTGGAGTCATTTCCTTCTCCAGGGGATCTTCCCAACCCAGGGATCAAACTCACATCTCCTGTATTAGCAGGCAGATTCTTTACCACTGAGCCAGCAGGGAAACCCACATATGAAGCAAATTTGCCTGGTTTTTTTTGTTTGTTTGTTTTGTTTAAACAGAAAAGGCAGAGGAACCAGAGATCAAATTGCCAACATCCAATGAATCATCGAAAAAGCAAGAGAGTTCCAGAAAAACGTCTATTTCTGCTTTATTGACTACACCAAAGCCTTTGACTGTGTGGATCACAATAAACTGGAAAATTCTGAAAGAGATTGGAATACCAGACCACCTGACCTGCCTCTTGAGAAACCTATATGCAGATCAGGAAGCAACTGGACATGGAACAACAGATTGGTTCCAAACAGGAAAAGGAGTACGTCAAGGCTGTATATTGTCACCCTGCTTATTTAACTTATATGCAGAGTACATCATGAGAAATGCTGGGCTGGAAGAAGCACAAGCTGGAATCAAGATTGCAGGGAGAAATATCAATAACCTCAGATATGCAGATGACACCACCCTTATGGCAGAAAGTGAAGAGGAACTAAAAAGCCTCTTGATGAAAGTGAAAGAGGAGGGCGAAAAAGTTGGCTTAAAACTCAACATTTAGAAAACTAAGATCATGGCATCCAGTCCCATTACTTCATGGCAAATAGATGGGGAAACAGTGGAAACAGTGACAGACTTTATTTCCTTGGGCTCCGAAATCACTGCAGATGGTGACTGTAGCCATGAAATTAAAAGATGCTTACTCCTTGGAAGGAAAGTTATGACCAACCTAGATAGCATATTAAAAAGCAGAAACATTACTTTGCCAACAAAAGTCTGTCTAGTCAAGGCTATGGTTTTTCCAGTGGTCATGTATGGATGTGAGAGTTGGACTGTGAAGAAAGCTGAGCGCTGAAAAATTGATGCTTTTGAACTGTGGTGTTAGAGAAGACTCTTGAAAGTCCCTTGGACTGCAAGGAGATCCAACCAGTCCATCCTAAAGGAGATCAGTCTTGGGTGCTTATTGGAAGGACTGATGTTGAAGCTGAAACTCCAATACTTTGGCCACCTGATGCGAAGAGTTGATTCATTGGAAAAGACCCTGATGCTGGGAGGGATTGGGGACAGGAGGAGAAGGGGATGACAGAGGGTGAGATGGCTGGATGGCATCACCGACTCAATGGACATGAGCTTGAGTAAACTCCGGGAGTTGGTGATGGACAGGGAGGCCTGGCGTGCTGCGATTCATGGGGTCGCAAAGAGTCGGACATGACTGAGTGACTGAACTGAACTGATATGAAGCAAAATGATAAAAACAAGCATTAGGATAATAAACACAATGTTCAAGATAGTGATTAACCTTGCAGGGGAGAAAAGGATACAGAAGGAATTTCTGGTATTTGTATTGTCTTATTTTATAATCAGAATGATAGCCATAGGGGCATTTCCTATATAATTCTCTATTTATTTTTGTGTGCCTGAAATATTTACTAATATAACTTTAACTCAAAAGTCTCTGTTTAAAAAAAAACAGAGACTGTTTTTTCTGTTTTGTCTTTTTTATGAATTTTATTGAGGTATAATTTACACACAATAAAATTTACCATTTTTTGCTATACAAATCATTGCAAAACATTTCTATTACCTCTCAAAATTAAAATATAAAATCAACTGAGAGTCAAAGATGAATTTCTACATATTATGTTTATTATATTTCAAGGATTTATGATAGGAACTGATATTCAACCAGTCCCCTGCTGTAAACAACTAAAAAACTGAAAAAATACATGAAATAACTGTTTTCAGATATTGCATAACAGGCAATATAAGACTGTGATATTGCTAGAGAGAAGGAAAAATATTAAGGTGAGCCCCATATGGTCTTTCTTTCTATCTGGAGTTAATTTCTGGACTGCGGTGTAAAGAAGGGTAGTCTAAAAAGAGCACAGCGGTCTCCCTGACTTAACAAGACAGAAATCAGAGCTCAGGAATACTTAGGTATCTGGAATGTATGGGGGAAAGTACCAAAAATAAAGGAGTAAAGCCAAAGGCTTCTCTAGAAATCTGCACAGGATTCTCTTGAGTCTTTGGTCCAATACTAAACTATGCATGCACAGGACAAGACTTCAAGAGGCCAGGCAGAGAACAGTCATCAGGGAATGAACAGATATCAGTTAACTGTAAGCTAAGTAATTACTGAACTCATCCAGGACTAGGAGATATTCAAGTTTGAAGTGAAATGTCAGTCGCTCAGTCATGTCTGATTCTTTGTGACAGACTCCTCTGTCCATGGGATTCTCCAGGCAGCAATACTGGAGCGGGTTACCATGCCCTTCTCGAGGGGATCTTCTCAACCCAGGGATTGAACCTGGGTCTCCAGTATTACAGGCAGATTCTTTACCATCTGAGCCATGGGAGAAGTCCAAGTGCAAACTAATATTGAACTCTCCAGGCAAGAATAAGCCATTCCCTTCTCTAGGGTATCTTCCTGACTCAGGGATAGAATTTGGGACTCCTGCATTGCAGGCAGATTATTTACCATCTGAGCCACCAGGCAAGATCAGTTAAAACACTTTACAAAAAATGATGCCTCAATAGAGGTTTCAGAAAGATTTCATCTTCGGAGAAGGAGTAATCTAGCCCTAGAGTAAAGGTTTCTCTAGACTCAAGCTAACAAAGTTTAAAAGTCTCAAAGCAATAAGCTAATTCCCAATCAAATTAACTCCATGACAGAATGGAGAAAAATCTGAAACTCTTTCATAGAAGTTAAAAAAAAATCTAGGTGCCCAAAAATGCACCATAATGTCCATATCATATAATAAAAAGTTGCTAGATATGTGAAAGAAGGAGGAAAGTATGATCTATAACCCAAAGAAAAATTAGCCAATAGAAATACACCCCCAAATGATGGAAACAATGTTATCATCAACAAGGAATTTAAAACAGTATTATGAACTGTTGTATTATATTTATTCAACTATTATAACATGTCAACTAGATTAAGAAACAGATCAATACAACAAAGCGAAATTAGGAAATCTCAATTTAAAAAATGGAAACTGCAAAACAGGACCAAATAAAAATCCTGGGATTCAAAAACAAATTTTATGAATTAAAAATTTCACTGGGTAGGTTTAACAGTGGGCTTCCCCAGGTAGCACTAGTGGTGAAGAACCCACCTGCCAATGCAGAAGACCTAAAAGATGCAGGTTCCATCCCTGGGTGGGGAAGATCCCCTGGAGGAGGGCATGGCAATCCACTCCAGTATTCTTGCCTGGAGAATTCCATGGACAGAGGAGCCTGGTGGGCTACAGTCCATAAGGTCGCAAAGAGCTGGACACGACCAAAGCAACCTAGCACTTAGCACGGGTTTAACAGCAGACAGGGATACAGAGAAGAAAGAGCAGTGAACCTGAAGACTTGGCAATAGAAAGTGTCTAAGCTGAAGCACACAGACAAAACAAGCCTAGAACAATTGTTAACAAATCTTACTGATCTACTGGAGAATATCAGGCAATCTACTACATGTGAAATTCAAGCACTAGAGGAGACAGAGGAGACTGAGGCAGAAAATTATTTGAATGATGGTTGCAATATGGCACTTGAATAATAATTAAAAATTTTTCAAATTTTCTGAAATATAAACTCACAGACCTGAGAAGTTCAAAGAAGTACAAGAAGGATAAAAAAGGAAAACGCATCAAAGAACATAGAGTTAAATTTCTGAAAACCAATGAAAAAAAATCTTAAAAGTAGCCAGAGGGAAAACATATGTGTTACACAGGGAATCATGATAAGTACAACTTCTGGCTTCTCATCAGAAATAATGTAAGCCAGAATAAAATGTAACAATCATTTAAACTACCATAAGGAAAATATACTTTGTCAAACAGAATCTATATAAAGCAAAAATATCCTTAAAAAATAAAGGCAAAGTTCAGAAAATTCATTGCCAGTAGACAAGCTTTTTAAGAAATTTTAGAGTCTAGGCTGAAAGAAATGATGTCAGGTGGTAGTATAAATGAAGGACTAAAAAGTGAAGAGTACTAGAAATGGTAAATATGGAAGTAAATGTGAAAGACTGTTTTCCTTATTTTTTAATTAAAAAAATAGTTGTTTGAAGAAACAAAATAACAATGTACTGAAGGGTTTATGATGCATGTAGATGTAACATGGATGTAAACAGCAGCAGAAAGGATAGAAGGGAGTGAAAATAAACTATTATAATTTCTTAAATTATATGTGAATTTGTATTATTTTAAGGTAGAGTATGATGAGTCAAAGATGAATACTGTAAATTCTAGAGGAACCATTAACAATAGAAGATAAAGAATATATATAGCTAATAATCAAATAATAGAGACTAGGTTGAATACTTGAAAACACTAATAAATAATAATCCAAAGAAGGCAAGGATGGAGGAGGACAAAAACAAAGAACATAAAAAAGAAATAGAAAAACATAGCAAGATGGTGGGTTTAAAACAAGCCATAGCTAAACTTACATTAAATGTAAATGATAAAATATTCTAATTAAATAACAGAGGTTGTCAAACTAGAGTTTAAAAAGCAAGAACGAACTTATGTCAACTAAGAGATTCCCATTAAATAAATGACCCAGAGAGATTAAAAGTATGACAGAAAAATATATACCATGCAAACACTAATCATATGAAAATATAGTTATGTAGTTATCTAGAGCTAGCAGCTCAGTCATGTCTGACTCTTTGTGACCCCATGGGCTGTAGCCCTCCAAGCTCCCCCTTTTGTGAATTTTTCCAGGCAAGAATACTGGAACCAGTTGCCACGTCCTACTCCAGGGGACCTTCCCAACCTAGGGATTGAACCTGTGTCTCTTGCATCTCCTGAATTGGCAGGTGGATTCTTTATTCTTATGAAAACTGAAATATCTATGTTAATTTCAAACAATAGACTTCAGGGGGAGAGTACCAGAGATAAAAGTTATATTTTATAACGATAATAGGATCAATAGACTTCCCTGGTGGCACAGTTGATAAGAATCCGCCTGCCAATGCAGGGGACACAGGTTCAACCCCTGGTCCAGGAAGATTCCACTTGCCACAGAGCAACTAAGCCCACATGCCATATCTCCTGAGCCCACACTCTGGAGCCTGTGAGTTACAACTACTGAGCCCGCATGCTGCAACAGCTGAAACCCATGCACCGAGAGACTGTGCTCCACAACAAGAGAAGCCACCATGAGGAGAAGCCTGTACACTGCAATGAGAAGCCTGCACACCACAGAGAAGAGCAGCCCCTGCTCACCACAACTAAAGAAAGCTAGCGCACAGCAGTGAAGACCCAGTGCAACCAAAAATAAATTAATTAAAAAAAAAGATCACTTCATCAAGAAGACATATAATCATAATGTGTGTGCAATTAATAACAGCTTCAACATACACATACAAAAACACCAGTAGAATCAACAGAAAAAATTAAGATTCTTAATTACATTTGGAGATTAACATTCTTCTCTCAAGAATGAACAAAACATAGAGAAAATCAGCAAAAATAAGATATTTGAACAATACTGTCAACCAACTCAGTCTTTTCACATTTATAGAACACCGCATTGAACAAGTGCAGAATACATTCTTTCCATGTGCACATGGACCATTCATCACAAATGAACCATAGAATAAGGCACAATAAGTAAAGAAAGGTACAAATAAATAAAAAGTAGTAATGATGTAGACTATGTTCCTTGACTATAATTTAACTAAAATAGAATCAAACAAAAGGTATCTGGAAGATCTCCAAGTATTTGGAAATTAAACAACATGTTTAATTAACATGGATCAAAATAAAAATTATAGTGAAAATTAGAAAACTTCAAACTTGATAATGATGATACATCATGTAAAATTTGTAGTATTCAGCTAAAGCACTGATTAGGAGGAAATTTTACAATTAAATGACTTTTACTAAAACAGATTTTTTTTGATGGCCTGTGCCATAAATCAACAAGAATCGGCCATGGACATACTGGCCCTCCCTCCTGAAAGAGAAATCCCACACACAGCAACAAAGACCCAGTGCAGTCAAAAAATAATAAATAATTCTTTTTTTTTTTTTTTTTTTTAATAAATAATTCTTAAAAAAAAAACACAATGAATTACATATAGGAAAATAATGATTTGAATAACTTCAGATTTCTTATCAAAAGCTATGGAGGCCAGAAGTTGCTGAAACAAAGCTTTTACTGTGCTGAAATGAAAGAACGATCAACCTAAAATTCTATATCCAGTAGAAATTCTCTTTAGGAATAAAGGTGAAATTCACTAGTGAAAGAAAATTAAAATTTGCTGCCATCAGACTTTCTTGAAAAGAAATGCTAAAGGAGGAGGAGAAAATGGCAACCCGCTCCAGGATTCTTGCCTGGAAAAGTCCATGGACAGAAGAGCCTGGTGGGATGCAGTCCATGGGGGTTACACAACTGAGCATATACAAGCATAAGTGGGAGTGGAGGGAGATGGATCGGTAGCAATAAACAGGTAGAACTAAAAAGAAAGAAAAGAAATGCTAAAGGACATGCTTTAGGTGTAAGAAAGATGATACTAGATGAAAATTTGAAATTTCAGGAATGGAGAAAGAATGATAGACATGGTAAATCTAGATAAACTTGGTAGACTATCTTCTCCCCTTAACTTTGTTAAAGTACACATGATAGTTGGAAGCAAAAATTACAGTATTGTTGAGTGGGGTTTTCAGTGCATGTAAATGCATTATATACAACTACATCATAAAGTGGGGAGGGGAGAGATTTATATGATGGTAAATTTTCTCCATTCTACTTGAAGTAGTAAATATTAATTCTAAGAATATTGTGAAAAATTAGGTATATGTTATGTTAATCCCTAGAATAACTACTAAAAAGACTACAAAGAAATGTAACCAAACATCCAATGAATTTAACTAAAGTGGAATCCTAAAAAAAAATCCAAAAAGAAAAGGTAGGAGAGATAAAACAGAACAAAAGTGGGCACAAAAAGAAAATTAGTAGTAAAACTGTAGAACTAAAATCAAATATATCAATAATTATACTATATGTAAATAGTCTAAGCACAGTCATTAAAAGACAGAATTGTCAGATTGAATAAAATAACAAAATTTAACTATATACTGTCTGTAAGAAACTTATTTTAAGTAAAATGATATGGGTAGATAAAAAGCAAAAGATGGAAAAAAGGTTTATGATGCCAACATAGTCAAAAGAAAGCTGGAGAAGCCAACAAAACAGATTTCAAAGCAAGGAAACTTAACTAGGAATAAGGGGGTTTTTAATATAAAAATAAAACTTCCCTGGTGGCTCAGAGGTTAAAGCGTCTGCCTGCAATGTGGGAGACCTGGGTTCGATCCCTGGGTCGGGAAGATCCCCTGGAGAAGGAAATGGCAATCCACTCCAGTATTCTTGCCTGGAGAATCCCATGGACAGAGGAGCCTGGTGGGCTACAGTCCACAGGGTCACAAAGAGTCAGACACAACTTAGTGACTTCACTTTCACTTTATATAATAATAAAACAGTCAATACACTAAGAAGACAAAGCAATCCTAAAGGTGGTAGGTACTTAACAATAGAGTTTCAAAATAAAACAAGCTATAATTGATGGAATTGAAAGAAGATTTGGGCAGATCCACAGCTAGAGTTGAAGCCTTCAGCATTCTTCTCTCAGTAACCAGCAGAACAAATAGAAAATCGGCAAGAATACATAACTTAACAAAGACCATCAAGTACCATGATTTCCAAAGAACTGAAATCATACAGAAGATGTTTTCCGACTATGAGTGAGTGCATGAGTGACAGTCACTCAGTTGTGTCTGACTCTTTGCAACCCCATGGACTATACAGTCTAAAGGAGACTGCAGTCCAAAGGAGTCCAAAGGAGACTATATAGTCCATGGACTATAGAGAGCAAAGGAGAAAAGGAGAGTTATACCCATTTGAATGCAGAGTTACAAAGAATAGCAAGGAGAGATAAGAAAGCCTTCCTCAGTGATCAGTGCAAAGAAACAGAGGAAAACAATACAATGGGAAAGACTAGAGCTCTCTTCAAGAAAATTAGAGATACCAAGGGAACATTTCATGCAAAGATGGGCTCAATAAAGGACAGAAATAGTATGGACCTAACAGAAGCAGAAGATATTAAGAAGAGGTGCCAGGAATACACAGAACTATACAAAAAAGATCTTCATGACCCAGATAATCACCATGGTGTGATCACTCACCTAGAGCCAGACATACTTGAATGTGAAGTCACGTGGGCCTTAGGAAGCATCACTATGAGCAAAGCTAGTGGAGGTGATGGAATTCCAGTTGAGCTATTTCAAATCCTAAAAGATGATGCTGTCAATATACCAACAAATTTGGAAAACTCAGCAGTGGCCACAGGACTGGAAAAGGTCAGTTTTCATTCCAATCCCAAAGAAAGGCAATGCCAAAGAATGCTCAAACTACCCACAATTTCACTTAACTCACACGCTAGTAAAGTAATGCTCAAAATTATCTTCTTAAGTTAGGCTTCAACAATACGTGAACCATGAATTTCCAGGTGTTCAAGCTGGTTTTAGAAAAGGCAGAAGAACCAGAGATCAAATTGCCAACATCTGTTGGATAATCAAAAAAGCAAGAAAGTTCCAGAAAAACATCTATTTCTACTTTATTGACTATGCCAAAGCCTTTGACTGTATGGACAACAAACTGTGGAAAATTCTGAAAGAGATGGGAATACCGGACCACCTGACCTGCCTCTTGAGAAATCTATATGGAGGTCAGGAAGTAACAGTTAGAACTGGACATGGACCAAGAGACTGTTCCAAATAGGAAAAGGAGTATGTCAAGACTGTATATTGTCACCCTGCTTATTTAACGTAAATGCAGAGTACATCATAAGAAATTCTGGGCTGGATGAAAGACAAGCTAGAATCAAAGATTGCCAGGAGAAATGTCAATAACCTCAGATAAACAGATGACACCACCCTTACGGCAGAAAGTGAAGAGCTAAAGAGCCTCTTGATGAAAGTGAAAGAGGAGAGTGAAAAAGCTGGCTTAAAGCTCAACATTCAAAGAACTAAGATCATGGCATCCAGTCTCATCACTTCATGGCAAACTGATGGGGAAACAGTGTTAACAGTAGCAGACTTTATTTTTTGGGGCTCCAAAATCACTGCAGATGGTGACTGCAGCCATGAAATTAAAAGATGCTTGGTCCTTGGAAGAAAAGCTATGATCAACCTAGACAGCATGTTAAAAAGCAGAGACATTACTTTGCCAACAAAGGTCCGTCTAGTCAAGGCTATGGTTTTTCCAGTAGTCATGTGTGGATGTGAGAGTTAGACTATAAAGAAAGCTGAGCACTGAAGAACTGATGCTTTTGAACTGTGGTGTTTGAGAAGACTCTTGAGAGTCCCTTGGACTGCAAGGAGATCCAACCAGTCCATCTTAAAGGAAATCAGTCCTGAATATTCATTGGAAGGACTGATGCCAAAGCTGAAGCACCAATACTTTGGCCACCTGATGTGCAGAACTGACTCATTTGAAAAGACCCTGATGCTGGGAAAGATTGAAGGTGGGAAGAAAAGGGGACGACAGAGGATGAGGTGGTTGGATGGCATCACCGAGTCAATGGACATGAGTTTGAGTAAACCCTGGGAGTTGGTGATGGACAGGGAGGCCTGGCGTGCTGCAGTCCATGGGGTCACAAAGAGTCAGACACGACTGAGCGACTGAACTGAACTGAACTATATAGTCCATGGAATTCTCCAGGCCAGAATACTGGAGTCGGTTGCCAAATCCTTTGCCAGGGGATCTTCCCAACCCAGGGATTGAACCCACGTCTCCTGCATTACAGGCTGATTCTTTACCAGCTGAGCCACCAGGAAAGCCCTTTCTGAATACAATGAGATAAAATAAAAATTAATAACAATTATTACAAAATGTTAATAAAAAAGAAAACCTAAATAAATAGAAAACGCACTATGTTGATGGTTGAAAATATCACTAAGAAAATGAAAAACAAGCTATGGAATGGGAGAAAATATCTGCAAATCACATACTTGATAAATGATTTGTACCTAGAATATATAAAGAGTTCTTACATCTCAATATAAAAATACACTCAATTTGAAAAATGAGCAAAAGACTTGAATAAAAATCTCAAAAAAAGGCATGTAAAATGCTAATAGGCACATGAAAATACATTCAACACCATGAGTCATCAGGGAAATGCAAATTAAAACCACAATGAGATACTACTTCACACCCACTAGAATGGTTATAATTATGAGGACAGAGAATATCAAATGCTAGTAAGGAAGTGGAAAAACTAGAACCTTTGTACATTGCTGTAAGGAATGTAAAATGGTAACAGCCACTTTGGAAAACAGTTGAACAGTTTCTTAAAAAGATAAATTTGCCGTACAATTCAGGCATTACACTCCTAAGAATCTACCCAAAAGAAATGAAAACAGGGAACTTTCTGGTGGTCCAGTGGTTAGGACTTGGCACTTTCACTGCCATTGACCTAGGTTCAAACCCTAGTTGGGGAACTAAGATCTCACAAGCTGCATGGCATGGCCAAAAAAAAAAAAAAAAGAAACAAAGAAAATAAAACAGAGTCAGTGTTTGAAAAAAAAAGAAATGAAAACTTACACTCACAGAAAAAAAACTACGTATGCAAACTGTCACAGCAGCATTTTTCATACTAGCCAAAAGCTGGTAACCACCTAAATGTTCATCACATGATAAATAGATAAGCAAAATAACATATCCATACAATCAAATAATATTTGGCAAAAAAGAAACGTAATTCTAAAACATGCTTCAACATAGATGAACCTCAAAAACAGTATGCTAAGCTAGATACAAACACTATGTATGATATGATTCCATTTAAATGAAATGTACAGAAGTGGCAAATTTATAGAAACAGATGGAAAATCAGTGGTAGCCTGAGGCTAGGGGTGGGAGGAGAGATTAACTGTAGATCAGCATGAGGATATTTTTTGGTGTAATAGAAATATTCTAAAACTGGAGTATGATGATAGTTGTACAACTCAATTTATTAAAAATCATTGAATTATACCTTTATAATAGTTGAATTCTAAGGCTATAAATTAAACTTCAATAAAACTATTTTTATTGTTAAAAATAATTAAAAATTAAATTTAAAATTTAATAAAAAATTAAAATTAAAAAAAATTGTTAAAAATTCAAACATATGGAGGCTAAATAACATGCTTCTGAATAACCAGCAAATCATAGAAGAAATCAAAAAAGAAATCAAAATATGTATAGAAATGAATGAAAATGAAAACACAACAACCCAAAACCTATGGGACACTGTAAAAGCAGTGCTAAGGGGAAAGTTCATAGCATTACAGGCTTACATCAAGAAACAAGAAAAAAGCCAAATAAATAACCTAACTCTACACCTAAAGCAATTAGAGAAGGAAGAAATGAAGAACCCCAGGGTTAGCAGAAGGAAAGAAATCTTAAAAATCAGGGCAGAAATAAATGCAAAAGAAACTAAAGAGACCATAGCAAAAATCAACAAAGCTAAAAGCTGGTTTTTTGAAAAAATAAACAAAATTGACAAACCATTAGCAAGACTCATTAAGAAGCAAAGAGAGAAGAACCAAATTAACAAAATTAGAAATGAAAATGGAGAGATCACAACAGACAACACTGAAATACAAAGGATCATAAGAGACTACTACCAGCAGCTCTATGCCAATAAAATGGACAACTTGGATGAAATGGACAAATTCTTAGAAAAGTATAACTTTCCAAAACTGAACCAGGAAGAAATAGAAGATCTTAACAGACCCATCACAGGCAAGGAAATCGAAAGTGTAATCAAAAATCTTCCAGCAAACAAAAGCCCAGGACCAGATGGCTTCACAGCTGAATTCTACCAAAAATTTAGAGAAGAGCTAACACCTACCTTACTCAAACTCTTCCAGAAAATTGCAGAAGAAGGTAAACTTCCAAACTCATTCTATGAGGCCACCATCACCCTAATTCCAAAACCTGACAAAGATGCCACAAAAAAAGAAAACTACAGGCCAATATCACTGATGAACATAGATGCAAAAATCCTTAACAAAATTCTAGCAAACAGAATCCAACAACATATTAAAAAAATCATACACCACGACCAAGTGGGCTTTATCCCAGGAATGCAAGGATTCTTCAATATCCGCAAATCAATCAACGTAATACACCACATTAACAAATTGAAAGATAAAAACCATATGATTATCTCAATAGATGCAGAGAAAGCCTTTGACAAAATTCAACACTCATTTATGATTAAAACTCTCCAAAAAGCAGGAATAGAAGGAACATACCTCAACATTATAAAAGCCATATATGACAAACCCACAGCAAGCATCACCCTCAATGGTGAAAAATTGAAAGCATTCCCCCTGAAATCAGGAACAAGACAAGGGTGCCCACTGTCACCACTACTGTTCAACATAGTGTTGGAAGTTTTGGCCACAGCAATCAGAGCAGAAAAAGAAGTAAAAGGAATCCAGATAGGAAAAGAAGAAGTGAAACTCTCACTGTTTGCAGATGACATGATCCTCTACATAGAAAACCCTAAAGACTCTACCAGAAAATTACTAGAACTAATCAATGAATATAGTAAAGTTGCAGGATATAAAATTAACACACAGAAATCCCTTGCATTCCTATATACTAACAATGAAAAAACAGAAAGAGAAATTAAGGAAACAATACCATTCACCATTGCAACAAAAAGAATAAAATACTTAGGAGTATATCTACCTAAAGAAACAAAAGACCTATACATAGAAAACTATAAAACACTGATGAAAGAAATCAAAGAGGACACAAACAGATGGAGAAACATACCGTGTTCATGGATTGGAAGAATCAATATTGTCAAAATGGCTATTCTACCCAAAGCAATCTATAGATTCAATGCAATCCCTATCAAGCTACCAACGGTATTTTTCACAGAACTAGACCAAAGAATTTCACAATTTGTATGGAAATACAAAAAACCTCGAATAGCCAAAGTAATCTTGAGAAAGAAGAATGGAACTGGAGGAATCAACCTGCCTGACTTCAGACTCTACTACAAAGCCACAGTCATCAAGACAGTATGGTACTGGCACAAAGACAGAAATATAGATCAATGGAACAGAATAGAAAGCCCAGAGATAAATCCACGAACCTATGGACACCTTATCTTTGACAAAGGAGGCAAGGATATACAATGGAAAAAAGACAACCTCTTTAACAAGTGGTGCTGGGAAAACTGGTCAACCACTTGTAAAAGAATGAAACTAGAACACTTTCTAACACCATACACAAAAATAAACTCAAAATGGATTAAAGATCTAAATGTAAGACCAGAAACTATAAAACTCCTAGAGGAGAACATAGGCAAAACACTCTCTGACATAAATCACAGCAAGATCCTCTATGACCCACCTCCCAGAATATTGGAAATAAAAGCAAAACTAAACAAATGGGATCTAATGAAACTTAAAAGCTTTTGCACTACAAAGGAAACTATAAGTAAGGTGAAAAGACAGCCGTCAGATTGGGAGAAAATAATAGCAAATGAAGAAACAGACAAAGGATTAATCTCAAAAATATACAAGCAACTCCTGAAGCTCAATTCCAGAAAAATAAATGACCCAATCAAAAAATGGGCCAAAGAACTAAACAGACATTTCTCCAAAGAAGACATACAGATGGCTAACAAACACATGAAAAGGTGCTCAACATCACTCATTATTAGAGAAATGCAAATCAAAACCACAATGAGGTACCATTACACGCCAGTCAGGATGGCTGCTATCCAAAAGACTACAAGCAATAAATGCTGGAGAGGGTGTGGAGAAAAGGGAACCCTCTTACACTGTTGGTGGGAATGCAAACTAGTACAGCCACTATGGAAAACAGTGTGGAGATTCCTTAAAAAACTGGAAATAGAACTGCCATATGACCCAGCAATCCCACTTTTGGGCATACACACTGAGGAAACCAGATCTGAAAGAGACACGTGCACCCCAATGTTCATTGCAGCACTGTTTATAATAGCCAGGACATGGAAGCAACCTAGATGCCCATCAGCAGATGAATGGATAAGGAAGCTGTGGTACATATACACCATGGAATTTTACTCAGCTGTCAAAAAGAATTCATTTGAATCAGTCCTAATGAGATGGATGAAACTGGAGCCCATTATACAGAGTGAAGTAAGCCAGAAAGATAAAGAACATTACAGCATACTAACACATATATATGGAATTTAGAAAGATGGTAATGATAACCCTATATGCAAAACAGAAAAAGAGACACAGAAATACAGAACAGACTTTTGAACTCTGTGGGAGAATGTGAGGGTGGGATGTTTCAAAAGAACAGCATGTATACTATCTATGGTGAAACAGACCACCAGCCCAGGTGGGATGCATGAGACAAGTGCTCGGGCCTGGTGCACTGGGAAGACCCAGAGGAGTCGGGTGAAGAGGGAGCTGGGAGGGGGGATCGGGATGGGGAATAAGTGTAAATCTATGGCTGATTCATATCAATGTATGACAAAACCCACTGAAATGTTGTGAAGTAATTAGCCTCCAACTAATAAAAAAATTAAAAAAAATAAAAAAAAATAAAAAAAAAAAAAAAAAAAAAAAAAAAAAAAAAAAACCACACCTAGATATCTAATTAAGTTAGGGTTTTAATCAAGAAAGGATGCTGAATTGTAATCAGTGCTAGCTACCATGGCAGAAATCCCCATTTAGTCAGAGGATATGGCTTTTTAGAGAGGGAAGCAATTGTCCCCAGAGTAATCTATTCAGGAAATTCTGAGCCACCTTGTTAAAAAGGAATGTTCAACTATATATCTTATTGATGCCAACTGTTACTTTGGAAGCAGTTCTGGCTGTCAACTCCATTCATCCATTCAGCAAAAGTCATAGAATGCTTACTTATTTGCCAAGTATTATTTGTCAAGCTGGAGGGGGATAATAAAAAATGAAAAGGCATGGCTTGGCCTTTAACCTGCCAGCATTTCAAAACTTGTGGCTCCATTAGGAGTTTGGCCCTTCTTCCTTTTCTAGCTACTAGCCTCTTTGACTTCAGAGCCAAGATCCTTACTGTGTCCACTTTCCCATCTCCCAAATTTATTATTTTTTCTTTTTAGCAAAATTTCAAGCAGGGAGAAAGTATACAGAAAACTATAATAAACATTTGTGTGCCTGGTTACCTCTTAATCTTTTAGATTTTTAGGTTTTAATCTTAGTTTTTTAAACAAAATAAAATATGACATATGCATTTGAAGCCCCTTTTGTTCACTTCTTTTCTTACAGAGGTAACTGGTATCCTGAAGCTGGCATTCACCATTTCCATGCATATCTATATACTATTATTTTACATGTATATGTATTCACAAACAATGCATACATTTCACAAACTTTATATAAATTATACTTTACATTTTCTCTTGTATTTTGTGTTTTAATGCAACATATTTTCTGAATTGATTCATATTGTAACTTCAATTTTGTGTTTCATTATATGTGCTGTGTTTAGTCGCTCAGTCATGTCCAACTCTTTGCGACCCCATGGACTGTAGCCTGCCAGGCTCCTCTGTCCATGGGGATCCTCCAGGCAAGAATACTGGAGTCGGTTGCCAAATCCTTTGCCAGAGGATCTTTCCAATCCAGGAATCGAACCCAGGTTTCCTGCATTGCTGGAGGATTCTTTACCATCTGAGCCACCAGGGAAGTCATTATATAAAGAAAGAACAATTTATTTATCTATCCTCCTATTTTGGACTTTGAGGTTGTTCCTATTTTTTTTCTATTGTAAATAGTGTTGAAAACCACTCTTATACATCTTTCTTTATGCAAATATACAAGGTTTTTATGAATTTTCCTGGTGGCTCAGATGGTAAAGAATCTGCCTGCAATGTGGGAGACCAGGGTTTGATCCATGGGTTGGGAAAATCCCCTGGAGAAGGAAATAGCAACCCACTCCAGTATTCTTGCCTGGCAAATCCCATGGACAGAGGAGGCTCCCGGGTTACAGTCCAGGGGGTCACAAAGAGCTGGACATGACTGAGAGACAAACACACATACACTTAGAGGGGGAATTACTAGGCCATGGGATATGTACTAATTTTCAGCTTTGGTTGTTGTTGTTCAGTCACTAAGTCATGTCTGGCTCTTTGCAGTCTATCTATAGTCTGCAGCACACCAAACCTCCCTGTCCTTCACCATCTCCTGGAGCTTGCTCAAACTCATGTCCATTGAGTTGGTGATGCCACCCAACCATCTCATCCTCTGTCGCCCACTTCTCTTCCTGCCCTCAATCTTTCCCAGCACCAGGGTCTTTTCCAGTGAGTCAGTTCTTCGCATAAAGTAGCCAAAGTATTGGAGCTGCAGCTTCAGCATCAGTCCTTCCAATGAATATTCAGCCTTGATTTCCTTTAGGATTGACTGGTTTGACCCCCTTGCTGTTCAAGGGACTCTTTAAGAGTCTTTTCCAGCACCACAGTTCAAAAAAGCATCAATTCTTCAGCACTCAGCCTTCTTTATGGTCCAACTCTCAAGTCCACACGTAACTACTGGAAAAACCATAGCTTTGACTAAAAGGACTTTTGTCGGCACAGTGATGTCTCTGCTTTTTAATATGCTATCTCTGTTCAGTTGAGTTCAGTCACTCAGTTGTGTCCAACTCTTTGCAACCTCGTGGACTGCAGCATGCCAGGCTTCCTTGCCCACCACCAACTCCTGGACTCTGTCTAGGTTTGTCATAGCTTCTCTTCCAAGGAGCAAGAGTCTTTTAATTTCGTGGCTGCAGTCACCACCTGCAGCGATTTTGGAGCCCAAGAAAATGAAGTTTCAACTTTTTCCCAAACTATTTGCCATGCATTGATGGGACCAGATGCCATGATCTTAGTTTTCTGAATGTTGAGTTTTAAGCCAGCTTTTTCACTCCCCTCTTTCATCTTCATCAAGAGGCTCTTTAGTTTCTCTTTGCTTTCTGCCATTAAAGTAGTATCATCTGCATATCTGAGGTTGGTCAGCTTTGGTAGATATATCCAAATTTCTCTTTAACAACTGATTTACACTCCCACTAGCAGTATTTGAGAATTCTTATTTGTCTATATTTTTCTCAACATATGGTTTTATCACATTGAATTTTGTCTATATAAAAGATATAAAATGGTATCTCATTTAGTTTTAATTTGCTTGTTCCTGATTAGCAGGGAGGTGAACATTTTTTTCGTATGTCTGATGGTACTTAAATTTCCTCCTCTGTAAGTTGTCTGTTATTCCTTGACCATTTTCCTATTGGATTGTTTCCCTTTTTCTTATTGATTTGTTGTGGTTCTTTAATCTTTGTCTATTATGTGTTTATCTTTTTTTCAGTCTATTTTTTCCCTTTTTTGTGATGATCGTTGTTAAGCAGAATTTTTAAAATCTTAAATGTTAAGAAAATAAAAAAAACTCTTTGTGATTTGTACTTTTTATATCTTGATTCCTTGAATTATTTTTAATTTTGTTAGGTATGCTAATGGTTTTATGTTAATTAGAAAAAGGTCCTTATCAAGTACAAAATGAACCCTGGATTATGTGCAAGTGAAATAATTTTTGCAAGAGATGCAGGTTTGATTCCCTGGAGGAGGACATGTAATCCACTCCAGTATTCTTGCCTGGAGAATCCCATGGACAAAGGAGTCTGGTAGGCTAGGGTCCATAGGGTCACAAACAGTCAGACGTGACTGAAGCGGCAGCATGCAGGCACAGCCATGCTTATATCATCTGTTCTTTCAGGTACTTGCTCTTTTCACATATTATTTTAAAGAAAATCCAAAGCATTTGTAACGATTTAGTATACATTACTAAACTTTGAGGATTTGTTTTAAAATATTTTAAAACTATACTATGTTTTTTTTCTAACTTTTTATTTTGTATTGGGCATGGTTGGATGGCATCACTGACTCGATGGACATGAGTTAGAGCAAGCTCCAGGAGTTGGTGATGGACAGGGAAGCCTGGCGTACTGCAGTCCCTGGTGTCACAAAGAGTCGGACATGACTGAGTGACTGAACTGAACTGAACTGATAGTCAATTAGGGCTTCCCTCATGGCTCAGTGGTAAAGAATCCGCCTACAATGCAGGAGGCACAGGTTCAATCCCTGGGTGATGAAGATCCCCTGGAGAAGGAAATGGTAATCTACTCCAGTATCTTAGCCCGGAAAATTCCAGATACGAAGGAACCTAGAGGGCTATAATCCATGAGGTCACAAAAGAGTTGGACACAATTAAGTTACTAAGCAACAGCAACAACATAGTTGATTAATAATATTGTGACAGTTTCAGGTGAATAGGAAAGGGACTCAGCTATACATATACATGTATCCATTCTCCCTCAAACCCCGCTCCCATTCAGGCTACGAACAATATTATGTTTTTTTAAAGTAAAAAGCAAAATGGCTAGGAATATAAACAATAATTCCTTAATTCTGTCAAATATTCAATCAGTGTTCAGTTTGCAGTCATCTCAAATGTTATGTCGTGTGTATGTGGATAATTTACAATTTGCTTCAACCATGATCAAAAATGTCTGATGCTGTAAAGAACAATTATTGCATAGGAACCTGGAATGTTAGGTCCATGAATCAAGGTAAATTGAAAGTGGTTAAACAGGAGATGGCAAGAGAGAACATTGACAATTTAGGAGTCAGTAAACTAAAATGGACTGGAATGGGCGAATTTAATTCAGATGACCATTATATCTACTACTGTGGACAACAATCCCTTAGAAGAAATGGAGTAGCCCTCATAATCAACAAGAGTCTGAAATGCAGTACTTGGGTGCAGTCTCAAAAACGACAGAATGATCTCTGTTCATTTCCAAGGCAAACCATTCAATATCACAGTAATCCAAGACTATGCCCCAACCAGTAAGGCTGAAGAAACTGAAGTTGAATGGTGCTATGAAGACTTACAAGACCTTCTAGAATAACACCAAAAAAGATGTCCTTTTCATCATAGGGGACTGAAATGCAAAAGTACGAAGTCAAGAGATACCTGGAGTAACAGGCAAGTTTGGCCTTGGAGTACAAAATGAAGCAGGGCAAAGTCTACCAGAGTTTTGCCAAGAGAATGCACTGGTCATAGCAAACACCCTCTTCCAACAACACAACTCTAAACATGGATATCACCAGATGGTCAATATTGAAATCAAACTGATTATATTCTTTGCAGCCAAAGATGGAGAAGCTCTATACAGTCAGCAAAAACAGCACAAGGAGCTGACCGTGGCTCAGATCATGAACTCCTTATTGCAAAATTCAGACTTAAATTGAAGAAAGTAGAGAAAACCACTAGACCATTCATGTATGATCTAAATTAAATCCCTTGCGATTATACAATAGAAATGACAAATAGATTCAAGGGATTAGATCTGATAGAGTGAGTGCCTGAAGAATTGCAGAGGGAGGTTCATAACATTGTACAGGAGGTGGTAATTGAAACCATTCCCAAGAAGAACTGCAAAAAGGCAAAATGGTTGAGGAGGTCTTACAAATAGTTGACAAAAGAAGAGAAGCAAAAGGCAAAAGAGAAAAGGAAAGAATGCAGAGTTCCAAAGAATAGCAAGAACAGAGAAGAAAGACTTCCTCAGTGTTCAATGCAAAGAAACGAAGGAAAACAATAAAATGGGAAAGACTAGAGATCTCTTCAAGAAAATTAGAAATATCAAGGGAACATTTCATGCAAATAATAGGGCACAGTAAAGGACAGAAATGGTATGGACCTAACAGAAGCAGAAGATATTAAGAAGAGGTGCCAGGAATACACAGAAGAACTATACAAAAAAAGATCTTCATGACCCAGATAAACACAATGGTGTGATCACTCACCTAGAGCCAGATATCCTGGTGTGTGAAGTCAAGTGGGCCTTAGGAAGCATCACTATGAACAAAGCTAGTGGAGGTGATGGAATTCCAGTTGAGCTATTTCAAATCCTGAAAGACGATGCTGTGAAAGCACTGCACTCAATATGCCAGCAAATTTGGAAAACTCAGCAGTGGCCACAGGACTGGAAAAGGTCAGTTTTCATTCCAATCCCAAAGAAAGGCAGTGCCAAAAAATGTTCAAACTACTGTACAGTTACACTCATCTCACATGCTAGCAAAGTAATGCTCAAAATACTCCAAGCCAGGCTTCAACAGTAAATGAATCGAGAACTTCCAGATGTTCAAGCTGGATTTAGAAAAGGCAGAGGAGCCAGAGATCAAATTGCCAACATCCACTGGATCATAGAAAAAGCAAGAGAATTCTAGAAAAACATCTACTTCTGCTTCATTGACTACACTAAAGCCTTTGACTGTGTGGATCACAACAAACCATGGAAAATTCTGAAAGGGATGGGAATACCAGACCACCTGACCTGCCTCCTGAGAAATCTGTATGCAGGTCAAGAAACAAGTTACAACCAAACATGGAACAGTGAACTGGTTCCAAATCGGGGAAGGAGTATGTCAAGGCTGTGTAATGTCACCTTGCTTATTTAACTTAAATGCAGAGTACATCATGTGAAATGCCAGGCTGGATGAAGCACAAACTGGAATCAAGTTTTTGTAGGGAGAAATAGCAATAACCTCAGATATGCCGCTGACACCACCCTTGTGGCAGAAAGTAAGGAGGAACTAAAGAGCCTCTTGATGAAATTGAAAGAGGAGAGTGAAAAAGCTGGCTTAAAACTCAACATTCAAAGAACTAACATCATAACATCTGGTCTCACCACTTCATGGCAAATTGATGGGGAAACAATGGAAATAGTGACAGACTTTATTTTCTTGGGCTCCAAAATCACTGCAGATGGTGACTGCAGCCATGAAATTAAAAGACACTTGCTCCTTGGAAGAAAAGCTATGATCAACCTAGACAGCATATTAAAAAGCAGAGACATTACTTTGGCAACAAAGGTCCGTCTAGTCAAAGGTATGGTTTTTCCAGTAGTCATGTATGGATGTGAGAGTTGGACCACAAAGAAAGCTGAGCGCCGAAGAATTGATGCTTTTGAACTGTGGTGTTGGAGAAGACTCTGGTCTTCAGAGTGTGGTGTTGAGAGTCCCTTGGACTGCAAGGAGATTCAACCAGTCAATCCTAAAGGAAATCAACCCTGGATATTCATTGGAAGGACTAATGCTGAAGCTGAAGCTCCAATACTTTGGCTATCTGATGCGAAGAGCTGACTCATTTAAAAAGACCCTGATGCTGGGAAAGAGTGAAAGCAGGAGGATAAGGGGACGACAGAGGAGGAGACGGTTGGATGACATCACCGACTCAATGGACACGAGTTTGAGCAAGCTCCGGAAGATGGTGAAGGACAGGGAAGCCTGGCGTGCTATAGTCCATGGGGTCACAAAGAGTCGGACATGACTGAGCGACTGAAACTGAACTAACCCAGGTAAGAGGGGATAATGGTTTGCACAGGGGATTGGCAGTGGAACTGATAAAACAGACCCATTCAGTGGATATTTAGAAGATGAAGTCATAGAGCTAAATGATTGATGGGACAAGGGGGGTGAGGGAGAAGATGAATCAAGGATGTCCTCCAGGTTTCTGAGTAAAACATGAGGGAGGATGATGGTGACACAAACTGAAATAGAATGTGGGAGGAAAAGCCAGTCTGGGGAAGAAATTAGTATTTCAGTTTGGGCACGTTGAGTTTTAGATGCCAGGGAGACATCCAGGAGTATATGTCCTGTGATCACATGGACCTGGAATAGGGGATACAGAGAAGGGATTTATCTGCTTATTATGACAATGGGAGCTCTGGTCACACACATGCTTGAGTCAGGAAAGAGTGTACAGTGAGAAGGGAAGATGGCCCCAGATAGAACCCCAAGGGGCCTCGAACATATGAGTGAACAGAAGCAGAATCCTGATGGAGCATCCCCCATTGCTCCCTCTTGTCACTGTCTGTTAATGTCCATCCCAGCTACCTGGTTCTGGCTGTTTATAATGAACTAGAATGACTGTGCTAAGTGTTGAAGATAGTAAGACAAACTAATTATCATTAAAATGTTTTTCCCCTGCAGACCAGCAGAGGAAAATGAAATGTCAGTAAACAAATGCATGCTTAGGTAGAGTTCTGAAACTTGGCCTGTAGGGTGTATTGATCATGCCTTTTTCTTTCTTGTATTTCTGGCTCTTTGACATCTAGGGTCTTGTTGACTCTGGTGAGACTGCTCTTTCCAGGGCTAGTCAGGTTCCTGTGATAAGAAAGGGCTTGAGGCATTAGACCAGGTCCCATGGCTGTCTGCCAGCCTGTGCCCCCCACAAGGAACCAGGTGTTAGAATTTGCATCACAAGGAATGTAGGATCTAACTCATGTAATACTTTGAGCCACCATTTAGGGTCAGTGGAGTTGGTTTCTGAGTGTGGAGAGGAGGTGGTATCTTCAAGGGCTAGGCAGAGAAGGAACTGGAACCAGTTAGGAGCAGACATGCCCAGAGGAGCAGTAGGCATCTGAAAGTTTATGTGATTTTGTATCATGGGGTGAAGGGCTGGAATCCAGGAAGTAATCCTGTAGGCAATCTAGGATTTCTGACTTATTTATAGTGCAGTCCTTAAGGTCCTCCAGGAATTGAGACCACATGGTTAGGTTTCTTTCCATTCCGACTCCCAGCGAGAAGCAAAAATACAGTGGGCAGTGGGCTGTTGCTGACCCCATTCCCCACCTCACCCACACACACAGGCTGCAGGGGTCACCCAAGACTGCCACGTGGCAGGTGGAACCACTAAACAGGTAGGAACCAAAGTAGTTCCTACACCCAGTGTCCCTTATCCCCCTCACCATTCACCAAGAAACCAAAAAAGTAATTTCTGACATTTCTCCAGAAATCTTCTTATATTTCTACAAACAGCCAAATCCTCAGAGGGAAAAAAACACAAAACCCAGCCATCTAGAAGAACCTCCAGTTAGTTGTCTGGCAGGAGTAGATGGACCATTTGCAAAAAGAATATCTCTAGCTACACTTCCATTGCCACCAGCCATACACAAGGGGCTGACAGCTGACTCCCTACCTATCCTTGCTGACAGGAAGTCCTGACTGGTCCCAAGCATTTCGCCAGATTCTTCTCCCAATTAGGTCCTCATTCTTTGTAAGGGAATCTATGGTGGATTGTGGATGTGGTTTTCCTGAATACAAAAAAAAAAAAAAAAGAAGAAAGAAAGGGAGAGAGCAAATAAAATGGATCTCACAGTGAAAACTACTTATGAAAAAGAACTGTTTATAGTTTTTAACATATGGAAGGATAAGCCATAACATGTTTTGAAAGGTTATCTGTAGAAGGAGAGAGGAATAGAGTGGAGAGGAGGGGAATAGAAGGTAGTGTTTGTAGATTTGATTTAGCAACTATGTAAATATTTTACATAATTATAAAACAGAATTAAGATTTAAAAACGATCTCTTAAAAATTGAAAGAAAAGCAAAACAAATGAACCTAACTGTAAATCAGGTAGTGGGGAAGACACACAGAGGGGACCTATTTCTACTGAGTTTAAAACACAGTGAGTTGATTGCTTATACCAGTGAGATATACCCTTAGGGTAAAAAGAACTGCTTAAAGAGATTTAAAGTGTTTATGGCAATCATATTGCTGGTAGTAGTGTTGGTACTGTCGTTCTGAGACTCTTGGATGTCAATTGTGGGGTGAAGAAAATGAGTAATTAAGTGATATTCTAGTATCATTCCCAGTGTTGCTGAGAACTGGGATTTTTAGCATGGGAAAAAGAAAATACAGATTAAGATCAAAGTTAAGTATAAATCCTGAATTTGAATTGGAAATATCACTAAACACTCACAATGAATTTATTTTAGGAAAAAAAAATATGTTCTGGGGAGTTCTGGAGCAGTCAAATAGTTGGGATTTCATACTTTTACTGCCGAGGATGCCGGTTTAATCCCTATAGGGGAACTAGGATCCCACAAGTTGCAGGGAGTGGCCAAAACAAAAAAAAAAAAGGGGGAATTTTCTAGTTATTTCTATTTCAAAGGCCTAAAAACAATGACCAAGAAGTGAAAATGAGCAGGCTGATACCCAAATTGTGATTTTAAAAAATTATTTCCAAATAGAAAATAATAGTTATCAAAAACAGCTAAGGTCTTGTCAAAAGGGCTTAGAAATCAACTTAAGGGGCCTCCCACTGACCAAAGATGTAGTAATTTGGACATCCCATCAGCATGTTTGTCAACCCCAGTTCAGGATAATACTAAAAATTAATTAGTCATCATGGGAAGATTTAAGTGCACACTTTATTATTTTGAGAACTGCTAAATAAAGTGAAACACTTCTTATTTTCATTGTTTTTTCTTTATGAACTATAACCATTGGGTAGCCAAATAATACAGAAAATGTCCAGCTAATGAATGAAAAAGGCATGCTAGAGTTTGAATATCACCAATTGGAAGTCCTAATGAATTAATGGAGGACTTGCCTGGTGGTGCAGCGGTTAAGAATCTGCCTTCCAATGCAGGGGACACCAGTTCAATCCATGTCTGGGGAACTAAAATCCCACATGCTGCTAGCATCAACAATGGAGGCACCCAGACATTTTATGCTTCCTCACGGAAAATCACAATACCACCCATGAAGTTGTCGTGTCGAAAAAATTTAACTTGAACGTGATCAGGGCTCTACATCCAATTACTAACTTACAGGGGAAGGAGAAAAAAATCAGAGGCTAGAGAAACATGTTCAATGGCACCATGGGAATACAGACAGCAAAATACAGATAGTGGACAAATCAGTAATTTCCTTTCTTTCTTTTTTTTTTTTTTTAATTTTGGCCCTGCCGCAGAGCTTGGGGGATCTTAGTCCCCTGACCAGGGATCCAACTCACGCCCCCTGCCGTGAAACTGTGGAATCATAAACACTGGACCGTCAGGGAAGTTCCTAGCCATTCTCCTTTTTAAAATATTTATTTATTTTTATTTTTGCCTGCACTTGGTCTTTGTTGCTGAGGTCTGGCTTTCTCTAGTCCTGGAGAGCAGGGTCTACTCTCCATTGCAGTGCATGGGTTTCTCATTGCAGTGGCTACTCTTGTTATGGTGCACGGTCTTCAGTAGTTGCAGCAAAGGGATTGGAAGCTGTGGCAAATGGGCTTAGTTGCTTCGTCCACGGAAGTAGAATCTTCCTGGACCAGGGTATTAACCTGCACTGGCGGGTGGATTCTTATCCATTGTGCCACAAGGGAAGTCTCTCAGCCATTTTCTTAAATAAAATTCAAAGAGAAAAAAGAAACAGAGGAAGAACTCCTAGGGTAAAAGAAAATTAAGAGATAAATAAACAAAACACAAGTAGATCTCTGTGTTTTTTTTTTTAAATTATTTGTTTGACTCCTCCGGCTCTTAGGTGCAGCATTCAGGATCTTTGTTGAGGCATGTGGGACCTAGTTTTCTGGCCAGGGATTGAACCCAAGTCCCTTGAATTGGGACCACAGAGTCCGAGCCACTGGATCATCAGGAAAGTTCCATATAGGTCTTTTTTTGATCATCATTTCAGTTTAGTTAAATCGCTCAGTCATGTCCGACTCTTTGTGACCCCATGGACTGCAGCACGCCAGGCTTCCCTGTCCTTCACCATCTTCTGGAGCTTGCTCAAACTCATGTCCATTGAGTCGGTGATGTCATCCAACCACCTCATCCTCTGTCGTCCCCTTATCCTCCTGCTTTCAATCTTTCCCAGCATCAGGGTCTTTTCAAATGAGTCAGCTCTTCGCATCAGGTGGCCAAAGTATTGGAGCTTCAGTTTCAGCATCACTTCTTCCAATGAATATTCAGGGTTGATTTCCTTTAGGATTGACTGGTTTGATCTCCTTGCAGTCCAAGGGACCCTCAAGAGTCTTCTCCAACACCACAGTTCAAAAGCATCAATTCTTTAGTGCTCAGCTTTCTTTATAGTCCAACTCTCACATCTATACATGACTACTGGAAAAACCATAGCCTTGACTAGACAGACCTTTGTCGGCAAAGTAATGTCTCTGCTTTTTAATACGCTGTCTAGGTTGGTCATAACTTTCCTTTCAAGGAGTAAGCGTCTTCTAATTTCATGGCTGCTATCACCATCTGCAGTGATTTTGGAGCCCAGAAAAATAAAGTCAGCCACTGTCTCCCCATCTACTCCCCATGAAGTGATGGGACCACATGCCATGATCTTAGTTTTCTGAATGTTGAGCTTTAAGCCAACTTTTTCACTGTCCTCTTTCACTTTCATCAAGAGGCTCTTTAGTTCTTCTTCACTTTCTGCCATAAGGGTGGTGCCATCTGCATCTGAGGTTATTGATATTTCTCCCAGCAATCTTGATTCCAGCTTGTGCTTCATCCAGTCAAGTGTTTCTCATGATGTATTCTGCATATAAGTTAAATAAGCAGGGTGACAATATACAGCCTTGATGTACTCCTTTTCCTATTTGGAACCAGTCTGTTGTTGCATGTCCAGTTCTAACTGTTGCTTCCTGACCTGCATACAGGTTTCTCAAGGCATTCTGTCCAGAGTATTTGTTTATTGCCATTTACAGATCAACCTTTAAATTTAAAAACCTTACAAGTTTTAGTAGTTTTAGAATCCTAAATTAGCTCTAAATACATAAAATGTTATAGTTGGCTTTTTCTTTGTAGACTTCTATATTAATTGACTTGTTTCAATGAGCATATGGGCTTCCCAGGTGGATCTAGTGGTAAAGAACCCACCTGCAATGCAGGAGACCTGAGAGAAGCAGATTCAATTCCTGGGCTGGGAAGATCCCTTGGAGAAGGAAATGGTAACCCACTCCAGTATTCTTGCCTGGAGAATCCCATGGACAGAGAAGCCTGGTGAGCTACAGTCCCTAGGGTCGCAAAGAGTCGGATACAACTGAAGTGACTTAGCACACATGCATAATGAGCATAAATTCCTATGGTAATTTGAATGGAAGATCCAATAAAGTATATTAAACAGGAATCAGAGACTAAGGAAGAATTGCCAGAGAAAAGGAGAATGTTATGGAAGCCAACGCAAGAGAGATGTTCAAAGATGAGGGGTGGTTAGCAATGCCAAGAGGTGGCCAAGATGGTGGAGTGGGAAGAGCCTCCTCCCACGTGCACAGCAAAATTACAACTATTTACAGAGTAACTCCTGCTGTGAGTCAGACATGACTGAGTGACTAAAAACATTTCAGTGGTTTTGACACGTCCCTGGTGGCTCAGCCGGTAAAGAATCTGCCTGCAATGCAGGCAACCCAGGTTCATTCCCTGGGTTGGGAACTTCCCCTGGAGAAGGGAATGGCAACCCACTCCAGTATTCTTGCCTGGAAAATTCCATGGACAGATGAGCCTGGTGGGCTACAGTTCATGAGGTCGCAGAGTCAGACACGACTGAGTGACTAAAAACAACAACACACCGAAACAATTGATGAGAAAAATCAGACTAGAAGAAAAGATCTGCAACTAAAGATGTAAAGAAGGAAGCACAACAAGATGGGTAGGAGGGATGGAGTTCTGTTATAATCAAGACCTATACCCCTGGGTAGGCAACTCACAAATGGGAGGATAATTACAATTGCAGAAGTTTTCCCCAAGAAGCAAGGGGTCTGAGTCACACATTAGGCTCGTCAACACAGGGGTCTAGGACTGAGAGGATGAATCCCCAAAATGCTTGGCTTACTTTAGGTAGAAAGAAAAAAACAATAAAAAGAAGTGAGAACAGTTTAAGAGCTCTTTGGGAACAACATCAAGTTAACATTTGCATTATAGGGGACTCAGAAGGAGGAGAGAAAGAAACAGGCAGAGAACACATCTGAAAACATAACAGCTAAAACTTTCCTATCCTGGGAAAGGAAACAGACATCCTAGTCCATGAAGCACAGAGCATCCCAAACAAGATCAATTCAAAGGGGACCACACCAAGACACATTGTCATTAAAATGGCAAAACAGAGAATATTTAAAAACAGCAAATGAAAAGCAAAAACTTACATCCAAGGGAATACCCAGAAGGCTATAAGCTGACTTCTCAGCAGAAACTCGAGGCCAGGCCAGAGACAAAAAGGAGAAACCTACAACTGAGAATACACAATCCAGCAAGACTTTCATTCGGATTTGATGGAGAGATTCAAAGTTTCACAGACAAGCAAAATGGTTTGGCACCAAAATTCCACAACTAGAAACAAGAAAATTCCAAAAAGAACCTTACGTAGAACGAGTGAAAAATCTTATTAGTTAAGGCAAATATACTGTAAAGTCAGTAAATGAGCTAGATGTAAGGGAAATCAACTCTGAATATTCATTGGAAGGACTAATGTTGAAGCTGAAGCTTCAATACTTTGGCCACCTGATGCGAAGAGCTGACTCACTGGAAAAGACCCTGATGCTGGGAAAGATTGAAAGCAGGAGGAGAAGGGGATCACAGAGGATGAGACGGCTGAATGGCATCACCGAGACAATGGACAGGAGTTTGAGCAAACTCTGGGAGATGGTGAAGGACAGGGAAACCTGGCATGCTGCAGTCCATGGGGCTGCAAAGTGTCAGACACGACTTAGCAACTAAACAAGAACATAAAACTAGTAGGAAGATTAAGAGACAAAAGTAGTAACATCAGGGAGAAAGGGGTAAACTAGGAATTTGGGAGTAATATATATACATAAAATAGATAAACAACAAGGACCTAATGTATAGAACAGGGAAATATACACAATATTTTATAATAACCTATATTGAAAAAGAATCTGAGAAAGAATATGTATATATATAAATCACTTTGCTGTACACCTGAAACACCAAAACATTATAAATCAACGATACTTCAATTTTTAAAAAAGGTGAATAATAATCCAACAAGTAGACTGGAGGAAACGTATGAATAAAAGCATCCGTCTTTTTTAAAAGGTAGTACAATCATTTATATCTGCAATAAGTAGTTAAGGCATAAACAAAACAAGAAGATGTAAACTATGATGTCAACAACAGTAAATATGGGCAAGGAGTAAAACTGCAAGGTTGTTAAAATTTGTGTGAACTTAAGGGATCAGTATCTTAAAAAAGAAGAAATCAGTATCTTAAAATAAGCATATATAGATAGATAGATAGATAGCACTAAGTATAGTGTGAGGAATATAATTAATAACTATGCAAATCTTTGTATGGTGACATATCATAACTAGACTTATCAAGATGATCATTTTTAAATGTACAGAAATGCCAAATCAGTGTTGTGTAACAGAAACTAACATACTGTTGTAGGTCCATTATACTTCAAGAACTAACAAACTCAAGAAAAGAGATCAGATTTGTGGTTACCGGAGGTGAGTTGTAAGGGGAGCGGGAAGTGGATGAAGATGGTCAAAAGGTACAAACTTCCAGTTATAAGATAAGTACTTAGGACATATTGTACAGCATGATGAATATAAGGAACACTGCTGTATGTTATATATGAATTTAAGAGAGTAAATCTTAAGCATTCTCATTACAAGGGAAAAAATTATTTTTTCTTTTTTTCTGTGGCTGGGAGTTGACTGATCTAGTCTGGACTCAGTTGGGTTTGGTTCCTACTTTAGGTTGAGTCCAGGTCTGCTGCATATCTCTCATTCTCCTTATACTAGCAGGTAGGACCTGGAGTATGTTAAGTCTGAAGCAAAAGTCCTCTAGTGACACCTCACCATGTATTTTTACATTTTCGTTTCTATATGAGATGATGGATGTTCTCTAAACTTATTGTGATAATCATTTCATGATGTGAGTCAAATCATTATGCTGTATCACTTAAACTTATACAGTGCTGTATGTCAATTATAGCTCAATAAAACTAGAAGAAAAAACTTTTTTAAGAACTTAGGTAAAATAAACATAAATAAAAATTAACAATGCCAAATGCTGCAGAGAGCATTCAAGTTGGATGACAATGGCAAAGCAACATAGAATTTGCCAGCTATGAAGTCTTTGGTGACCATGGCAAGTGTTCATTCAGGCAGAATGGTAGAAACACAAACAATTGCAGTAGGCTGTCAAATGCATGGAGCATGAAGATGTGGAGATAATAACATTTGGCTGTGAAGGGCAAAAAAAAAAAAAGATTCGCTGATAGCTAGTGGAGAACATTTCTCAGAGAACATTCTAAAGGGTACAAGAAGTGAATGGTTTAATTAAGAGTTGTTACCATCAGAAGCAAAGGTATGAGGCTGTGGGGTCTTATCATCCCTTCAAAAGGTTTTAAACCTTGTAGGATAGGCCTTTCTCTATTTCATCAGTTACACAGATGACAAGATGACATGGGTGACAAGAACAATCATGTTAAGGGGGTGCAAGAGCTAGGCTATCAGAGCCCAAGGTAGGGAGAAGGGCATGAACCTGGAAGGGCTGACATCAGCATAGCCAGCCTGGAGCCAGAACAGAGGACAAGATCTCTTACAGTAGTAAGGTTGGCATCTCTAGCTTCAGAAAAGCTAGGGCTGAGAATTTCTTTTTAAAAAAATCCTCAATTATCAATACTTCATACTTATGGATATTCCATCCTCTTTTGATTATGTGCCTTTTCACTGATTCAGAGATCAAATTGTCAACATTCATTGGATCAAGGAGAAAGCAAAGATGTTTTTTAGATGTCTAAAAAACATCTACTTCTGCTTCATTGACTATGCTAAAGTCTTGGACTGTGTGGATCACAACAAACTGTGGAAAATTCTGAAAGAGATGGGAATACCAGACCACCTTACCTGTCTCCTGAGAAACCTGTATGCAGGTCAACAGGCAATAGTTAGAACCAGACATAGAACAGTGGACTGGTTCAAAATTGGGGAAGGAGTATGACAAGGCTGTATACTGTTACCCTACTTATTTAATTTATACGCAGAGTACATCATGTCAAATGCCCAGCTGGATGAATAACAAGCTGGAATCAAGATTGCTGGGAGAAATACCAACAACCTCAGATATGAACCTCAGATACCACCTTAATGGCAGAAAATGAAGAGGAACTAAAGAGTCTCTTGATGATGGTGAAAGAGGAGAGTAAAAAAGCTAGCTTAAAACTCAACATTCAAAAAACTAAGAGCATGTCATCCAGTCCCATCACTGCATGTCAAAAAGAAGAAGAAAAAGTAGAAGCAGTGACAGATTTTATTTTCTTGGGTTCCAAAATCATCACAGATGGTGACTGCAGCTATGAAATTAAAAGACGTTTGCTCATTGGAAGGAAAGCAATGAGTAACCCAGACAGTGTATTAAAAATCAGAGACATCACTTTGCAGACAAAGGTCCATATAGTCCAGTAGTCATGTATGGGTGTGAGTGTTGGACCATAAAGAAGGCTGAGTGCTGAAGAATTGATGTTTTCAAATTGTGGTGCTGGAGAAGACTCTTGAGAGTCCCTTGGACTGCAAGGAGATCAAACCAGTCAATCCTAGAGGAAATCAACCCTGAATATTCATTGGAAGGACTGTTGCTGAAGAAGAAGTTCCGATACTTTGGTCCCTGACATGAAGAGCTGACTCACTGGAAAAGATCCTGATGCTGGGAAAGATTGAAGGCAAAAGGAGAAGGGAGTGACAGAGGATGAGATGGTTAGATAGCATCACTGACTCAATGGACATGATCTGAGCAAACTGAGAGATAGTAAAGGACAGACGAGCCTGCTGCAGTCCATGGGGTTGCAAAGAATCGGACATGACTTAGCAACTGAGCAACCCCATCACCACAGTAAGAAATACACTTTCACAGTGTGACCTAAGACACATATACACAAGAAAGAAAATTTTCACATATTCTTGCTATGGATGATAAAGAAAAGTATAACAAAGTTTATATAAATTGTTATTAATATACAACACATTGATGTATTAATTATTAATAACCCTAACATTAACTACTAATATAATTTGCTAATAATTAATTACTAATTATTAGTACCAGTAACAATAAATTAATAATAATGTTATTAATATAATACATAAAATATAGAGAAGTGCCAACTAAATAATATGAAAACAAAAATTGGGAAAGAGTGGGACTTGAAAACTGTAAACCTCATTTATAGATTTGTATAATCTGTTCAGTACTTTCCCTGATGACAACCAATAAGCTTGGGAGTATTTTAAAAGTCAGTTATTTAATTACTTATAAAAACAACAACAACAAAAAGCCTAGAAACAACCCAGATATCCAGTAAGAGGGAACTGGTGGGATTACCTAGAGCATATATATATATAATGGAACACCATGCAAATGTACAAAAGAAAATGAGGACTGTATTTACATACTGCTACAGAGTAAAAACCGAGACATATTATTAAGCAAAAAAACAATCAAAAAAAGTGTGCATGTCTGTTTACAATAGCCAACACACAATACAAAAGCAACCTAAATATATACAATAGAGGAGTGGATAAATAAGATGTGCTACACATATACAATGGAATATTACCCAGCCATTAAAAAGGATGAAATAATGCCATTTGCAGCAACATAGACGGATCTAGAGATTTTCATACTGAGTGAAGTCAGACAGAGAAAGAGAATTGGGACTCTAAAAAGAAATGATACAAGTGAACTTATTTATGAAACAGAAAGACTTACAGACTTAAGAAAACTAACTTATGGTTTCCAGGGAGAAGAGATAGTTTTGGAGCTTGAGACTGACCTGTACACATTGCTATATTTAAAATGCATAACTGAGGTCATCTTTCCTTTCTGTAGTCATAGTTTTATCCCTGAATTATAGACAGATCAGCTGACAAGTTTTCCATAGTTGAACCTGGGGAAGGATCATTAACGTGGCCGGATGGGAAGGAAGTAGCCAACAGCCTTGCCAAACTGAGTGTCCGAGCTCTAAGTCGCCTTGGAGGTTATCTGCCTGAAGAACAAGCAACACCAGAAAATCCAACCATAAGGAAAAGTTTAGCTGGCATGCTGACCCCCTATGTTGCTAGAAAACTTGCTGTGATTAGTGCTACGGAGATTTTGAAGATGCTTAACAGTAACACAGAGAGCCCCTATTTGATATGGAACAATTCTACAAGAGCAGAACTACTTGAATTTCTTGAATCTCAACAGGAAAACATGATTAAAAAAGGTGACTGTGATAAAACTTATGGAGCAGAATTTGTCTACAGTGATCATGCCAAAGAACTTATTGTAGGGGAGATTTTTGTCAGGGTCTATAATGAAGTCCCTACTTTCCCACTTGAGGTTCCAAAAGCATTTGTTGCAAGTCTCTTGGATTATATAGGTTCCCAGGCCCAGTACCTTCACACCTTCCTGGCTATCACTCATGCTGCAAAAGTGGAGTCAGAGCAACATGGAGACCGCTTGCCAAGAGTTGAAATGGCTTTGGAGGCTCTGAGAAATGTTATAAAATATAATCCAGGCTCTGAAAGTGAATGCATTGGTCATTTTAAGTTAATATTTTCTCTTCTTCGAGTCCATGGAGCTGGTCAAGTACAGCAGCTGGCTTTAGAGGTTGTGAATATAGTGACATCTAATCAAGATTGTGTCAACAATATTGCTGAATCAATGGTTTTGTCCAATTTATTGGCTCTTCTGCATTCTTTGCCATCAAGTCGTCAGCTTGTTCTGGAGACTCTTTATGCTTTGACATCAAGTACAAAAATTATCAAAGAAGCAATGGCAAGAGGAGCTTTGATTTATTTACTAGACATGTTCTGCAATTCAACACATCCACAGGTTTGAGCCCAGACAGCAGAACTTTTTGCTAAAATGACAGCAGATAAACTAATAGGTCCAAAGGTTCGAATTACATTGATGAAATTTCTCCCAAGCGTTTTTATGGATGCCATGAGAGACAACCCTGAAGCTGCTGTCCATATTTTTGAAGGAACTCATGAAAATCCTGAGTTAATTTGGAATGATAGTTCCAGAGATAAAGTGTCCACGACAGTTAGAGAAATGATGCTCGAGCACTTTAAAAATCAGCAAGACAACCCTGACGTAAACTGGAAGTTGCCTGAAGATTTTGCTGTGGTCTTTGGAGAAGCAGAAGGTGAACTTGCTGTTGGAGGAGTTTTCTTGAGAATCTTCATTGCACAGCCAGCTTGGGTTCTAAGAAAGCCTAGAGAATTTCTTACTGCACTGCTGGAAAAGCTAACTGAGCTTCTAGAGAAGAACAGTCCTCATGGAGAGACTCTGGAAACTTTGACAATGGCAACAGTATGTCTTTTCAGTGCACAGCCTCAGCTGGCTGATCAGGTTCCACCATTGGGCCATCTTCCCAAAATTATCCAGGCGATGAATCATAGGAACAACGCCATTCCTAAGAGTGCCATTTGAGTTATTCACGCCCTGTCTGAAAATGAGCTCTGTGTTCGAACCATGGCATCTTTGGAGACCATTGGCCCACTGATAAATGGAATGAAAAAACGACCGGATACCATTGGTCTAGCCTGTGAAGCAATTAATAGAATGTTTCAGAAGGAGTAGAGTGAATTAGTAGCACAAGCCCTGAAGGTAGATTTGGTCCCATACCTTTTAAAATTACTTGAAGGCATTGGCCTTGAAAATCTGGACAGCCCAGCAGCCACAAAGGCTCAGATTGTTAAAGCTCTCAAGGCAATGACTCGAAGCCTGCAGCATGGAGAACAGGTGAATGAAATCCTGTCTCGTTCTTCAGTCTGGAGTGCCTTCAAAGATCAGAAACATGATTTGTTTATTTCTGAGTCACAAACAGCAGGATACCTCACAGGACCTGGAGTTGCTGGCTGCCTTACTGCAGGGACATCCTCATCAGACATGTCCAACTTGCCGCCTCCTGTAGACCATGAGGCAGGTGACCTTGGCTATCAGACGAGAAACTTTCATGAGAGACAATAAACGCTGAAAGGCCAGTGCCCTGTCCACATTCCTCCAGCTGATCCATTGAAGAAAACTCTTAACTGCCTTTCTCCTGGTTTCATGACAGTGTTATTCCTTTTTCTATAAATATATTTTTATTTAGGAAAAAAGTCAGTGATTCTAATTGTATCACGTTACAAGAAAGCACTCTGTGGATCAACCTAAGTGGGTACACAAGAATTTTTTTTCTTGATGTATGTAAGCACATTTTGTTCCTTTATATCTGTTTACAAGACTGTGAATCAAAAAGACAAAGCTTTCTTCCTAGTTTTTATAATGTTTTTTCGAATTAGTGTGACTGTGGGGTTGAACTACAGTCTACAGAGATTGGGAAATCAAAGTCACTCAGCCCCCAGAAGGGCATTTCCCTCTCCTGCCTCAAGTCTGCCTGGCTGTTCTCCCATTGTTGAACACTTTTGGGTTTTGTCCTTGCACCTGTTCACTGGTATCCTCTCCTCAATCATTTAACCTCCTGAGAGCTCACAGTACACGTTGATGTATATAACTGGCTTTACCAAATTGAATGAAAAAGAAGCTTGTGCAAAAAAATTTAAAAACAGATGTCAAGATGTTATGTAAGAGATTAGTGTAATTGTGAAATGTTCTATACATTATCAAATATATAAAGCTTTCTATATTGAATGTACATTATACAGATCATTCATATGTGTACATAAAATTTTAAAAATAAAGGGAACTGACTGCTTTGTTAATGAAAAAATAAAATAAAATGCATAACTAACAAGGACATACTCTATAGCATAGGGAACTCTGCTCAATAATCTGTAACAACCTAAATGGGAAGAGAATTTAAAAAAGAATACATACGTATATATGTATAATTAGATCACTTTGCTATACACCTAAGACTATCATAACATTGTTAATCAACTCTACTCCAATATAAAATTAAAAGTTTTTTTTTTAACGTGTGCATGGTATTCTAGAGGGAAGGGAAGGATAGAGGAAACAGGGATAGAAGCTAAGCTCTTATGAACATCTTGTTTGATACATGTGACTGTGAGATCATGTAAACATTTTACATAATTAGAAAATATGTAATTTCAAAAAGCAAACCCTAAAAGTCAAAAGCAAAATGAAATACATAAACCTAACTGTATATTGAGTTGGTGGTATAACCACAGAAATATGAATTATTTCAAATGAGTTTAAGATGATAAAATTTGAGTGAATATTCTTAGTGGGCTATACCCTTAGGACAAAAAGAAAAAGAGAAGAAAGAAAAAAATCTTAAACTGTTTTCAGTAATCATAATGTTTGTGTTAGTGTCAGTACTGTTATTCTAAGACAGTAGTGTGTATGTTGTAGGGTAAAGCAAAGAAGTGATTATGTTGGTTTTTCAATGTGAGAAAAAAAGAAGTAGATTAAGGTAGTTAAGATTATATGAAACTCCTGTAGTCCTAAATTTGAATTGGAAATATCCCTATGAACTCATGATATGTTTTATCATTAAAAAAAAACCAAAACACAGTGCTTAGGAATTCCCTGCTAGTGCAGACAAAAAAAAGTACCTCAGAGCTATATCCATTGGAAAGGTCTACCTAAAACAGGACCCAATGAAGACTTCCCTGGTGGTCCAGTGTATAAGGGGCTTTCCTGGTGGCTCAGATGGTAAAGAATCTGCCTGCAATGCAGGATGCCTAGGTTCGATCCCTGGTTGGGAAGATCCCCTGGAGGAGGAAATGGCTACCCACTCCAGTATTTTTGCCCGGGAAATCCCTTGGATAGAGGAACCTGGAGGGCTACAGTCCATGGTGTCGCAAAGAGTTGGACACGACTGAGTGACTAACACTAACTCACTAACCAATGGTCACGACTCTGCCCCCAGTGCAGGGGGCACAGGTTTGACCCCTGGTCGAGGAACTAAGAACTCAAATGCCGTAAGAGCAAGGCCTAAAAACAACTAATTAAAACAAAAAGCCCCAATCAAGCATCAGTGAGCACCCTACCCAGACTGTGATATCCAAAACCCATTTTGCACTTAAGAAACCAGAACTTTTTGGAGAAATGATTGATTCCATATCTGGAACAGGAAATATTCAAATTGAGCTCGAAACATGTCTGGAAATTAGAAAGCCATCAAAGGCACCAATGTCTCAAGTTTTCCAACTGTTCAAAAATGTCCAGGAGAATAATATGTGCAATTATTTGAAATTCCTCAAATATGTTCATGAGTTCATAATAATCCTTAAAAAACAAAACAAAACTTGTCAGTCACCTTTGGACGATGCTAGGCAACCATGCCATTATTTTTAAATCTGGTAAATAAAAGGGGAAAAAAAGATAACCATTTATCCCTCCATTTCCTATACAAATTGTGCCTCAGTGTAAATAGTCAATAAATTTCCTTATGGATGTACTCCAGCTAATAAGTAAGATTGATAAAATATTGCTATTTTGCAAACAATGTAATAGGTCTTGATGTTGATCATCAATGACTGCCAACATTGCATGAAGAGAGAGAACCAGATATTATATACCTTCTGATAGAAATACACAACTGCTATTTACATCTTGACTCTCCCCTTAAAAAAATGAACCTTAATCTGATCAGACCTTCCGATCTAACCACCAGTTTATGGGAAATAAAGGGTTTGATCCCTGGGTCAGGAAGATCCCCTGGAGAAGGGAAGGGTTACCCACTCTAGTATTATTGCCTGGAGAATTCCATGGACAGAGGAGCCTAGGTGGCTACAGTCCCTAGGGTCACAAAGAGTCAGATACGACTGAGTGACCAACACTTTTTTGCTTCCAAAGGGGACAGAGAAACATGGCAAACACCAGCAAGCGGCCCAAGGAACAAAATCCAAAATCCAGACTGTGGAAAACTCTGCAGGATAACTGAACAGCTAGGGAAGAAAAGAATAGAAAAGAAATAAGGGAGGGGTATCTGTTAGGGTACAGTCAGGAAATCAAAACCACATTGTGTGATATAAGGGATTTGTGATAGGACTTAGACCCGACAGAACTAGAAGGGCTGGTTAAGCACTCTGTGTAAGTCAATTGCCCCTGCATCTGGTGCTGGGCCTGAAGTCAGGGAGGCTGACAATTAGGAAGAGCAAAAACAAGCTGGAATCCATGTCTACGTCTCAAGGGAACCCATGTTGGTCTCTCACCAACTCCAAGCCTCCAACTTTGATGATGTGGATGAGCTATGGAAAAATTAGTGCAAAATAATTCTGACCCATTAACCATTATGTCTAGCCTTATGTCTGAACTTGTCTCTGTATTTTCCACTTCATAATTTTTTTACTATTAAATAATCAATTTTAAAGCATTTTATACGAGTTCAGTTAAAATTCTACAATTATCACAAATAAAATATGTTGCATTGAAATGTTTCTGAAAAACAGACAAAATTTTTATCTAAAATTCACTAGAAAGTATCAACAATTTTGCCAACAGTATAAATAAAACTACTCTAAACTCTGCTTCAACTTTACCTGCAACTATACGTTAATCTTCCCTTTATGATGACAGTCAAATTGACCATCATATACCATGGAACAAAAAAGCACATTATCACACCCCTCTCTCTATGCCCACTCATTGCAATTGAGCAGAAGACTGGTACAATAAGCACAGTTTTTGCTCAGCCCCCTTATGAGGAACTCTGGCATTTTCTATCTCATTATATTCCAGTATACTCTATTTCATTTAAAAAAAAAAAAAACAAAACTGGTTGAGAGTCACTAACTTGATTTCATGACCTAGTAATGGATTGTGGCCTGCAATTTGAAAAATACTGCCCTAGGCTAGGTTATATTTACAATATTATAGTCCCCTCACTCCACTTCTTAATGTTTAAATTCAGTTAACTCTTGCGTCTCTACATCTTTGCCTTTATTCTCCAGTATGTGGTCTTTGATGGCCACTGCTCTTACAGTGATCTTTACAGTTTAGGGATAAGATGGAAATTCTGAGTGTGGGTGATTTTGTAGATCATGACATGGTTTTCTTCTTTCAAAGAGAAAAGTCAACATGAATAGGAAACAATTCAGCTCTGTTAGATTTCTTCTTATTCAGCAACTCAGGGACAGGTCTTAAAGTCATTCTTCTCATTGGATCTCTAAAAGTTATTTCTCCTTTTCTGTTTGTAGCTCATAAAATCCTACCTTTTTTAAAAAATTTAAACACCTGCCAAAGAGATAATTTTGAAAAGGTGTGGATGGGTATTGCTATGATTATTCAATTGCTGTATGAAACTGCAGTCATTTTATTTTATTTTTTTGTCTTTCTCCATCTGATGTATTTATTTATTCATTTATTGTTATTAGTTGGAGGCTAATTACTTTACAATATTGTAGTGGTTTTTGTCATACATTGACATGAATCAGCCACGGATTTACAAGTATTCCCCATCCCGATCCCCCCTCCCACCTCCCTCTCCACCCGATTCCTCTGGGTCTTCCCAGTGCACCAGGCCCGAGCACTTGTCTCATGCATCTAGCCTGGGCTGGTGATCTGTTTCACCCTAGATAATATACATGTTTCGATGATGTTCTAAAGGCTATGAAAAGAGACAAAGAAGGACACTACATAACGATCAAAGGATCAATCCAAGAAGAAGATATAACAATTATAAATATATATGCACCCAACATAGGAGCCCTGCAATATGTAAGGCAAACACTAACGAGTATGAAAGAGGAAATTAATAGTAACACAATAATAGTGGGAGACTTTAATACCCCACTCACACCTATGGATAGATCAACTAAACAAAAAATTAACAAGGAAACGCAAACTTTAAATGACACAATGGACCAGCTAGACCTAATTGATATCTATAGGACATTTCGCCCCAAAACAATCAACTTCACCTTTTTCTCAAGTGCACACGGAACCTTCTCCAGAATAGATCACATCCTTGGCCATAAATCTAGCCTTGGTAAATTCAAAAAATTGAAATCATTCCAGTCATCTTTTCTGACCACAGTGCAGTAAGATTAGATCTCAATTACAGTCATTTTATTACTGCTTATGGATTCTGTGGGTCAGGAATCCAGAGACAGCCCAGCAGAGATGGCTTGTCTCTGCTCCACAAGGTCTGGGGCCTCAGTGAGAGGAGACTCATATGGCTGGGAGATGGATCTTCTGTGGGTTTCTGCACTGGTATGTCTGGTGCAAGCCCATGACTTGAGTCTGGGCTCTGTGGGATCTGTCAGCTAGAGTGATCATTTGTGGCCTCTGCATGTAGCATGGATTCCTCACAGTGTGTGACTGGGCTCTGAGAGAGGGTACCTTGAGACTGAGCATTCTAGGATGACCTCTGTCAGTTTCATGACCTAGCCTTCGAAGTTACACAGTCTCACTTCTGCCAGACCCTGTGAGTAAAGAACTCACAAGCCCTCCCCAGATTCAAGAGCATAAATGCCTGCATGATTTTAAGCCACAACCTCTCTGACCTTGTTTCTTCACCTGAAACATGGAACTAAGAATCCCCATGTAAAATTGTTGTGAGGATTAGAGAAAATGTTCCCTAAGTGCCCGAATTATACTAAGTATTCAATAATAACCAACTTTGCAGTTGCCGCACCTGAGTGCCCTTAGTACTCATTGTTCCCATTCAATCAATGGCTTCTCACGGCAAGCACCTGTGACTCTCTACACCTGTGCTTTTTCTTGCCAACTCCTGCTTGGGGCAGGCTGGAAATGTCAAGAAGTTCATGCCCCTAGATGCAGGCCTTTCAACCAATGATCAATGTGAGCTGATATATTAAAACTTCTTTCTTGATCTCTAAGACAAACTGAAGCCTATTTTACATATTCTCCTAGAGGTCCCTAGTGGCTTGTGGCTTGGCTGTTGTCAGTGGTACCTTCTCATCAAAGCATCTGGTACTGGTTTCTTTCCCTTCTCAGCCTCACTTCTCTGTACCCTTTCAGTGATTACTTTCCAAGTAAACTACTTGGCACTCAAATCCTTGTCTCATGATCTACTTCTGGGGAACCAAATGAAGGCCCTGGTCACTATTATTCATTCATTCATTCCTTACTAAGTACAGACAATGTGTCAGACACTGTTTCTTATTACTACTCCATTCTCCCGTAAACTGCTACACCTAGGATTTCTGGTGTCTTGAATTTTAACAATTACTAAAAAGTTAAAGGAAAAATTTAAGGGAAACAGTTTCCCATAATCTCACCAAAGTACAAAAGCGACTTTTGTTTCTTCCTATTTGCTCCCATTTTTAATACATATGTGCACATTTATTATGGTTGCAATTTTAAGTACAATCTAGTATTCTTTGCCTTATTCTTCCACTTAGCTTCCTACCATACTCTCACTCGCTAGCCTTCAAAACTGACACTTTAATTCCTGCATTATACTCCATTACCTATTGTAGGACATTGTGATGGTTAATTTTATGTGTCAGCTTCATGGGGCTATGGAGTGCCCAGATATTTGTTCAAACATTACTTTGAGTCTTAATGCACTTAAATGCAATTAATATATCAACTGATCAACAGAAAAAAAATAGACTGCCCTCTCTAATGTGGGTGGACCTCATCCAATCTGCTGAAGACCTGAATAGGATAAAAAGACTGACCCTATCTAAGTAAGAGAGAATTCCATCTGCCTGACTGCCTTTGAACTAAGACATTGCCTTTTTCCTGCCTTCAGACTCAAACTGAAACTTCAGCTTTTCCTGGGCCTCCAGCTTGCCAACTCACTCTGCAGATTTGGGGACTTGTCAGCTTCCATAATTGCATGAGCCAATTCCTTATTATAAATCTCTTTACATACATACACACACACTCCTCCTCTCCCTTTCTCCCCACTCAGTTCCATTTCTCTGGAGAATTCCAACAGAAGCATGTAGATTCTTTTTATTTTTTTCCAAATGTGGCTAGTACTACATACAAAGTCTTTACGCCATAATCTATTTTTGTTTTTTTATGAGCAACACATGAACACTGTATAAACTGAAAAGATTTTCCTTCCTCCACAATGAAAGTCACTGTTGCAAACTTCTTGTACTTCCTTCAAGAAGTACCCTATGCTAACATGACACTAATGGCAGCATACTCCCCACACTGTCCTATGCTTTTTCCATTTAATAATATACCTTGGTCTTCTTTCATGCCAGCTTGCACTGCTTAAGTGCTTCTGACAGGTTTGTTCCCTCAGGTCCCCTTGCTCCTATTTTTTTTGTGACCACACCTCTCCAATATAGGGACTCGATCCCTGGCAGAAAAATCAGTATCTTCCTTCTCTACTCATTCATATAGTCACTCTTTCTGTCACTTGCTAAATGTTTACTGAGCATTTACTCTATGATGGGCACTAAGCCAGGCCATGGATAGAACAGTAAGTAAAATAGGTCATGCCCCTGACCCCATGGAGTTCAGCCTAGGGAAATAGAAGTACTGGACCAGAAATTTCAGAGAAGCTAGGTAAGTGAATTAATAAAGGATGTTTGTGGTGCAAGGGACCAACACACAGGAGAACTTGGCCCAGAAAGGCTTTCTGCAGGAAGTGTCACCTTGATGAGAGCTGAAAAATTAGGACTTAGCCTGGTGAAGGACTCTGGGAAAGGTATCCCTGGCAGATGAGAAGAGAGGGAGCCAGGAGGAAGGAAAGTGAAGTTGCTCAGTCATGTCCAACTCTTTGCAACCCCATGGACTGTAGCCTACCAGGATCCTCTGTCCATGGGATTTTCCAGGCAAGAGTACTGGAGTGGGTTGCCATTTCCTTCTCCAGGGAGGAAGGAGGAGAAAACTAAATACGGAGAATGCTAGTGGGCTGGAGAGGGCTTCTCAGGTGGTGCTAGTGGTAAAGATCTCGCCTGCCAATGCAACAGACGTAAGAGATGTAGATTCAATCTCTGGTTCGGGAAGACTCGTGGAGAAGGGCATGGCAACCCAGTCTAGTATTCTTGCCTGGAGAATCCCTTGGACAGAGAAGAGCCTGGCAGGCTACAGCCCATGAAGTTGCAAAGAGTTGGACACAACTAAAGTGACTTAGCACACAGTACACACAGTGGGCTGGAAAAATTAATCTAGCAAATTTGGCACATCCAGGCCATGGAGGTATCGTGGCAAAGGGAAACCAAGGAAGAGTCTACTTTTTGTTGATTCTTTCAATTTGATGTTTCTCTGTTTTTCCTTTTCTTCTAGATATTTGAATACTTTTTATCTGAATATTCATTTGAAGGACTGATGCTGAAGCTGAAGTTCCAATACTTTGGCCACCTGTTGAGAAGAGCTGACTCACTGGAAAAGACCCTGATGCTGGGAAAGATTGAAAGCAGGAAGAGAAGGGGATGACAGAGGATGAGATGGTTGGATGGCATCACTGACTCAATGGACAAGAGTTTGAGCAAGCCCTAGGAGATGGTGAAGGACGGGGAAGCCCGGCATGCTGCAGTCCATGGGGTTGCAAAGAGTTGGACACGACGGAGTGACTGAACAACAGTGCTAATTTCAGGGCTTCCTTGGTAGCTCAGCTGGTAAAGAATCCGGCTGCAATGAGGAGACCTCAGTTCAATTCCTAGGTCGGGAAATTCCCCTGGAGAAAGGCTAGGCTACCCTCTCCAGTATTTTTGTGCTTCCCTGGTGGCTCAGAGGGTAAAGAATCTGCCCACGATGTGGGAGACCTGGGTTCAATCTCTGGGTTGGGAAGGTCCCCTGGAGGAGGGCATGGCAACCCATTCCAATATTCTTGCCTGGAGACACCCCATGAACAGAGGAGCCTGGAAGGCTACAGTCCGTGGGGGCACAAAGAGTCAGACACAGCTGGGCGACTAAGCACACACACAACATGCTAATTTCAGCATCTGAGTCTTCTCACCGTTGGTCTTTGTTGATTGCCTTTTCTCTTGAGAATGAATCTTCAGACTGCATCCTGAACTTTGCAAAATGTTATGTTGTAAAGTTTCTGGATTTTGTTGTATTTTGAGAGAGAGAGAGAGAATGTATGCATGTGTATTTTAGCCAGCAGCTAATTTGATTGAACTTGAACTGTAAACTCTATCTCTTGAACAGTTGCTCAAATGTCAATTCAATTTTTTCTTTTGTTCTGAGCTCAAGTCTGTCCAATGCATATGCATGTGGTTCAGGAGTCAACCAGAGATTTGGCCATAGTTTATACACAGAATTAAGAGTACTCCCTCTGTGACTATCCCTTTCCTGAGATTCCACTCCCCCCTCTGTAGCACCTGGGGTTTCCTTAAGCTTCATCCTGTGGTGCTTTAGACTAGAAAGACAGCAAATGTTCTGTTTTAGTTACCCCGTGCGGTGCTGACTGTGGCTTCTCTTATGGCAAAAAGCTTTGAAAATGGATAACTTATCCTGATGTTCCTCTTCCCTGAATGTTGACTCCTCTCCAAAATAACTGTGCTTTTGTATTTTGTCCAGTTGATAGTGACCTGTGGAAGACTGAGTTTGTTAGGAGTTATTCAGCCACACACTTATGGACGATTCTTTTTTATTGGAGAATAACTGCTTTACAATGTTGTGTTGGTTTCTGCAATACATCAACCTGAATCAGCCATAGGTCTGCATATGTCTGCTCCCTCTTGGGCCTCCCTCCCACTCCCCACCCCGCCCCACCCCTCTAGGTTGTCGCAGAGCACCGTGTTGAGTTCTCTGCATCTTAGAGCAAATTCCCACTGGCTATTTATTTTACATACAGCAATGTATGTTTCAATGCTACTCTCCCAATTTGTCCCATCCTCTCCTTCCCCCACTGTGTCCACAAGTCTGTTCTCTATGTCTGCATCTCTGTTGTTGCGCTACAAACAGGCTCATCAGTACCATTTTTCTAGATTCCATGAAGTGAAGCGAAAATCACTCAGTTGTGTCCATCTCTTTGCGACCTCATGGACTATACAGTCCACGGAATTCTCCAGGCCAGAATACTGGAGTAGGTAGCCTTTCCCTTCTCCAGGTGATCTTCCCAACCCAGGGATCAAACCCAGGTCTCCCACATTGCAGGCGGATTCTACCAGCTGAGCCACAAGGGAAGCCCCCTAGAGTCCATATATATGTGTTAATATACAATATTTGTCTTTCTCTTTTTGACTTACTTCACTCTGTATAACAAGTTCTAGGTTCATCTACTTAACTAGAACTTACTCAAATTCATTCTTTTTTATGGCTCAGTAACATTCCATTATATATATATATTGACTATTCTTATTTTGAATCATAAGTTTAGGATAATTTTCAGGATTGACATAGCAATGTGTAAAATTTTCATGCTTCATATTTTTCTGTTCATAAATATTTTGCAGCACTGTTTATAATAGCCAGGACATGGAAGCAACCTAGATGCCCATCAGCAGATGAATGGATAAGGAAGCTGTGGTACATATACACCATGAAATATTACTCAGCCATTAAAAAGAATTCATTTGAATCAGTTCTAATGAGATGGATGAAACTGGAGCCCATTATACAGAGTGAAGTAAGCCAGAAAGGTAAAGACCAATACAGACCAATACAGTATACTAACGCATATATATGGAATTTAGAAAGATGGTAATGATAACCCTATATGCAAAACAGAAAAAGAGACACAGATGTACAGAACAGAATTTTGGACTCTGTGGGAGAAGGCGAGGGTGGGATGTTTGGAGAGAACAGCATCGAAACATGTATATTATCTAGGGTGAAACAGTTCACCAGCCCAGGTTGGATGCATGAGACAAGTGCTCGGGCCTGGTGCACTGGGAAGACCCAGAGGAACTGGCTGGAGAGGGAGGTGGGAGGGGGGATCAGGATGGGGAATACATGTAAATCCATGGCTGATTCATGTCAATGTATGACAAAAACCACTACAATATTGTAAAGTAATTAGCCTCCAACTAATAAAAATAAATGGAAAAAAAAAATAAATAAAAAAAGTTCAAAAAAATAAATAAAATAAATATTAATAGAGAATCTCCTTTAACTTTTTTATTTATTTCATTGTTTTGATTGAAATAAGTTTATTTTCTTTGATTTTTCTCTCCTACAATAAACTTACTTTCCGGAAATTTCATTTAGCATCTGTTTGCTTTAAATAAAAATTCATATTTTAAAAAAGACATAGTGTTAATATTTTTTTTTAATTATAGAGGACAGAATATGGGAGATGGTATTTCTATCTGCTTTAATTCTTATCCTAAGTACACCCTAGGATGCTGTGTCATAAAAGAATATTTTATACCTGCTGCTGCTGCTGTTGCTGCTAAGTCACTTCAGTCGTTTCCGACTCTGTGTGACCCCATAGATAGCAGCCCACCAGGCTCCGCCGTCCCTGGGATTCTCCAGGCAAGAACACTGGAGTGAGTTGCCATTTCCTTCTCCAATGCAGGAAAGTGAAAAGTGAAAGTGAAGTCGCTCAGGGGAGTCCAACTCCTAGCGACCCCATGGACTGCAGCCTACCAGGCTCCTCCGTCCATGGGATTTTCCAGGCAAGAATACTGGAGTGGGTTGCCATTGCCTTCTCCACTTTATACCTATTAAGAACTAAATCATAGAAGAATATTTAGTGATTTGGGGCTTCCCAGTGGCTCAGTGGTAAAGAATCCAGCTGCCAATTCAGGAGACGTGGGTTCGATCCTTGATCTGGGAAGATGCCCTGGAGAAGGACAAAGCAACCCACTCTGGTATTGTTGCTTGGGAAATCCCATGGACAGAGAAGCCTGGCAGGCTGCAGTCCATGGGATCGTAAAGAGTTGGACATGACATAGCGACTGAACAACAACAAATTTAGTGATTTGGAAAATAGTTTATTACATACTACAAAATACAGTTGATCAAAAGAAGTATGATCTTATTTTTGTTAAAAAAAAAAAAAAGTGGGGAGGGCATAAATGTGGGATCAGTGGTTGGACTCCATAGCTACAGTTCACAGACTAAGCCATAGTTCTCTAAAGTGCATACAAGGTGCCCACAGTGACTCGGTCTCAGAGCCTTCCAGCTCTGACCTCAAAGGTTGTTGAGCCTAGAACCTTCTACCTTTTATATGCATACCTTTGCTGTGGCTTTGTGACATGCAGAATGTGTTTATATGTCTCAAAAGAAAAGAATTTCCTTCTGAATTCTATTTCTTCTCTTTTCTACCTTGTTCATCCCTACTCTGTCCTGATTCATACTGATTGCTTTTCCCAATCATAGACTTGAGAAGTTTGGGGTTTGTTTTTTTCCTCAGAATGTCATGCATTTCTATATGAACTTCTCCCTCCTTATTAGAGACTAGTTCTCATATCAAATGATGAGGCTGCTGCTGCTAAGTTGCTTCAGTCATGTCCGACTCTGTGTGACCCCATAGATGGCAGCCCACCAGGCTCCACCGTCCCTAGGATTCGCCAGGCAAGAACACTGGAGTGGGTTGCCATTTCCTTCTCCAGTGCATGAAAGTGAAGGCCTTCTTAGATGGTGGAAATAAGCAGAAAAGAGATGTCAAATATTATAGGAATTATGTGTTTTAAAAGGCTAAAAAACCCACAATTCTGTTAAGGCCACTTGGTCCAAAGGTAAAGAGACAAAAATTGACTTCTTAAACTTCTAGTGGGCAACCAGACTTAAGGAACAATTTGCAAGTCTAATTACCAGTTCTACACAAAGGATCTGGATCTGCTACCCAAATGGCCCATGTATTGCTTACTTTGTAACTACATTACAATCAAATTATCCAATAACTTTAAAAACAGGTTTAACAAATTTATGGTCCTACTATCTTGGCAAAACTACCCCTCAAAGTCAGTTATCTCCAAATATGCTCTAAGAATCATCTGTATCAGAATCAGCTTGTTAAAAACAAATTGGTGGAGTGAAGCTCAGGAATCTTAAAGCACATTTGTTTTGAGAAAAACTGCCCAAAAGATTTTAGCCAAAACATTCTCTATTAAATCCATCCAGAGTATAATTTTAACCTCCACTTTCCTGCATGATCTGCCACTAAAGCAAGCTCTGTTCTACTGGTGTGCCTGAACTAATGAGGGAATTAAGATAGAATGGGACCAATAAATATCAAGAAACAAGGATGTACTTCAGAGGCACAAGTTAACTACTAAAAATATCTTTCATTTTTAATCAATGTGAAATTAACTCAGCCATAAGAGAGAAGATGAACACAAATTCTTTAATGGTCCCCCACAGAAAAGCTGATCTTAGGAAGATTAAACCTAGTTCCATCAAGAGGTTTGCTTTAAGACAGGACACAGTGAAGTATGGTCTTATTCACACATAAGAGGCTGAAATTAACCTCATTTTATTGGAGACCCAACTCCAATAAAACATGCCTGGCATAATTTTTGTGTAACACATCTAGTTATCTAGTCCATAAAATTTCAATACTATGATATTATAAGATTCTTCACATTCAAACTAGACTTTTAATGTTCAATAACTAATCACTTCCAAAAAAAATCACTGCAGTCCAACCAGCAATGAAGAGCTCACTCTCAATACAATATATACACAAGCATAGCAGTGGCTGCCCTGAAGCTGCCTGGGTCAAAGGGGGCTATTGCACCATACGTTTCATGATGTCTATAAAGAAAAAAAAAATCATTGTCTTGGTTTATATTTCCTTAAAAAAACAAGTAAATCTATAAACTGTCTTAAGAATTTAGTGAAATCTGAAGTTGTCTGAAGAAATCACCTCAGTTCTTGTTAATGTAACCTGCACACACACACAAAAGTCAGTATTTGCAAAAGATCATTTCCAAAACACAACTAGCTACAATCTTTAATAAGTATGTACCACAAAATTAAAATGCACAAGGATTTTTAAGCGTAAGCCTTTAACTTATATCAGTGCCCAAAATATTGGGATCAGAAAGATTTTTCAGGACTTCAACGTGGTTTTATAACTTTAAAGATGTGAAGAATAGTAACAAACAGTTTAAAGATCCCTCTTATAGAAAGAAAACACAGGTCTCATATGTTCCTTCAAAAGGCTCAGTGGTAAAGAATCCGCCTGCCAAGCAGGAGACTTGAGTTTGATCCCTGGATCAGGAAAGGTCTTGTTATACCCTTTTCCCAGATGGGGAGAACCGGTAGACTGTATATTTACATAACCAAATTTGGACTTAAACTGACATGTCAAGTGATTCAGCTTTGTGACTTAATACAAACATCTGCATATTTCATATCCATCAGCCATAATAATTCTACATAAAATAATAAAAGTCCCCAATCCAACAACCTAAAACCATAATCATTTATTTTTCACTGTGTGTCTTCAGGTTAGCTGAAGACACACAGTGAAAAAGCAAAGCTTTAAGGAAAGGTTGGGTCTACTATTTGTCTACTATGTTTGTCTACTATTTCTCGTTCTCCTTGGACCACAGCTCACCTGAAACATACTATTCACGAAGCAACAGACAGGAGCACAAGAGAAAGGCCCAATTGTACTGGCACATTTTAAGCCTTCCCTTTCAAGATCTTTACCATCAATCCATTGGCCAAGTCACATGTTTAAGCCCAAAATCAAGGTGTGCAGAATACATTCTATCCATCATAAGGCCATACAGTGAGGGTGTAAATGTAAAATACTCCTACAGGACAGTGAATAATTGGGAGAAATAATTGAATCCACCACACTTAGGGTACCATATTTGTGTGTTTTTTACACATGGTTTTCCAATCTAAGTAGCAGTGAGCAGCTATTAGACTTCACAGGCAAGTAGACTTGGGTTTGAATCTTTACCCCAGAACTTGGCTGGCTATAAGAACCTGAGAAAACGACCTCATCTCTCTGAATCATGATTCCCCACAAATTATTCACAATTCCATTACCCAGATTTAAACTCTACAAATACTTTGGTGTGTTTTTTTCTAAGCATATATTAATTTTCCCCACAAATTTGAAATAACACCATGTTTAAAAAAAATTCTACTTCAAAAATGTTTTGCCAGATCACAAAGTTTTTTTGAAAGAACAATTCTTTCTCCTCTCCTCCTCAGTCTTTTTCAGAGTTCAGGCCCTTACGGTGGCAGAAGAGGAGGTGTCTCAGACTGCTCATGTCAGAATCACATTGAGGACTCCCTGGTGGCACAGTCAATGGGAATCTGCCTACTAATGCAGGGGACACAGGTTCCACCTCTGGTCTGGGAAGATCCCACACACCGGGGAGCAATAAAGCCAGTATGCCACAACTACCAAGCCCATACTCTAGAACCCGAGAGCCACAACTGCTGAGCCTGTGCACCGACAGCCCATGCTCCATAAGGGAAGCCACCGCAATGAGAAGCCTGCACACCACAAGAGAGCAGCCCCCTTTCACCACAACTAGAGAAAGCCCATGCAAAGCAACGAAGACCCAGGAGAGAAAAAAAAAAAGAACCACATAGAAACCTTAGTAAAAACACGGATTTTGAAGGCCTCCAGGCTTTCAAAGACCAAACCCTTGGAGCTGGGCCTCTGGGGGAGAAATCTTCCCCATTCAGAATGGGCTGATTTTCACAGGCAATGGAGAGGGTTAAATTCCTAAAGGGACTCAAGCCATTCTGGCTTTCCATCTTGGAAATCATGGACACTCAGAGTGGTTATCCAAATGTTTGAAACTGACTGCCAGTTCAAGGAAAAGCATAATTTTTAAATTGCTGCATAATTTTTATCATATGGGTGTTTCTATTTTCCTTTTGCTGGGCATTCAGGTTGTTTTCCATCTGTCACTATCTCAAATAAAGAATGTTGCAATAAACATGCATAAATCTTTGACCACATTTATGATTATTTCCAGTGGAAAGATTCCTAGAAATGTGATCCCTGAAGCAAAGGGTATAAACATTTTGAAGGCTCTTGACAAGTAGTACATTGCCAAACTGCTTGACAGAAAGGTTATACTAATTTATTCTCGCACTAGCATAGTCTTTAGGAGTTAATGCTTTTAGATGAAACTCCAGAGTGATTGTTTTCACTTAGAGTGAGAATGTGGAAGTGTCACAGAACAAATGTGGAACACTTAAAAATAAATTTCTTTTAAAAAGTGAAGTTGGAGGAAGCAATAAAATTTCTGGATATGAAAGATGATCTAATTTTAATGAAAATTAGATCAACATGCTAAAGTTGATGTCCTATAGACTAGCACTTATAGAAAGCCATCTGCAAAGCTAAGGAAGGCTTGCAAATGATCTTCAAAGATATCCAGGTAAAGAAAAATCGAACGACAAATGGAAGAGAGGAATAGGAAATAAACCAGAATTTCTGCCAATTCATTTCTAAGAAAGAGAGGAAAAGAAACAAAATGATGAAATGAGTTCAAGCTAGAAAGTAACATAGAATAATATTAAAGAGGCTTAAGAAACATACTGATGGGGAAAATATTAGGACAAAATGCCTGTGTTCTAATTAAAATACTGGAGACACACAGAGGCACTCCTATGAGACTTTGAAATCACCCCTTAAAATTTCACCCTCTTGATATAGAGGGTGAAAACACTGAAGATGAAACTAGCAGTGGAACTCAGAGGGTAGTGTACAAACACCCTCCCTATCATTAGGGAAACCCAGAAGTCAGCTGGGCTCTGCTAGCCCATTGTTTCTAGATCAGATGGGCTTGGGCCCCACTGTGCCTAGCAGAGGTCTATAGTTCTACCAAGCCTTCTGCTGAATCATGAGGGTATCTGTTTCAGAGTGCCTTTCTGCCTCTCAGCTCCGGCTTTTCTGAGACCATTTCTGTTCCCCAATGTGTCTATATGGTTCCTTACTCTGCTTTCAACAAACCCCCACTCACACAAACCATTAGTGTGTTCAAGTTTGCTAAGATGTGGGGGTCTCGAGGAAGGGTCACATTGCCCATTATGCCACAAAGCACTTAAAATGACATTTTAGGCTTCCTGGTTCATAATTGTCCTTTTGATCATTCCCTACTGGAAGTTTCTCACTGGCTTTTACCCCATGCAGGGCCCTTACTCCATCAATCTCCTAGCCCCCTCCTCTTCTCACTACTCCAACCTATAAAGGAGCACCTTCTTCCCAACTCAGCCACCAAGAAAAATTAATTTCCTGCTTCTGTAAGTGTAGACTTTTGGTTCTTTTTGGTTGCCTGAGCGCTAGCCAGCCCTTATGCCCTAGGGGCTTATGATGGTATTTCCTGAAACAAAGACAGCTACTTTCTCATGAAGAATTCTGCTAATAGATCTTAATGCTGAAAGACACCCTTACAAGGTGATTAGATCCAGCATTCTGCCTTCAGCAGGTAATTGAGAATCAGAGATTAAGTGAATTGCCCCAAATTCATTAAAGTGAAGAAGAGGTGAGGACTAGACTCCAGGTTTTCTATTTCTAAAGCTATGCCTTTTCCACATCAAATTAATATTTACCCTGTAATTGTGGTTATTCTTTTGTTTCTGGTATGAGTTAATAACTTACTTCTGAAAGCTTGCTTTGGTCACTCACCAAAAGCAGCATCTTGGTCACCATTCATTGCACCTTTTGTTTTTGGCAATAGTTTTTAGGAATAACTGAGTTGGACAATTCAGAATTCTTTACTGCTGGATTCAGAAAGTCAGAGAACTGTTAAAGTGAATAGTATCATTAACTTCGTAGATACAGTAACTACGCCCTCAACCTCACCCTCTTCCCTTCTTTCAGAAGAGACTGTCAGACCAGATGAAAAGCTTAAATAGAATTGGGCATAAGGCTAATTTTAAAGCTGAATCATATTTCCCACTGACTTCCATGATTAACTTGAGGATGTCTTATAACAGAAAAAAGTTTTGCTTCTAAGATAAATAATATTTATGATAGCAATAAGATTTTATAAACTAGTCTTTTAAGAAACAATTCAAATTAAGCCACAAAGTACAGTTACTTTACTGAACCGAAACCAAATTGGTATTTTACAGAAATGCACAAAAATCCCCCTCCTTGGACTGGAGCACAGTGAAAAGATTCTCCTTGGTGCCCTGCCTGTCACATTCAGTCACTTGAATCCAGCATGAGTCCTGGACAAATTACCTTAGAGAGTGTGGCAGGAATTAGCTATTTGTTTATTTCACTGACCTGGTGAAGGCTGCTAATAGCTATTAATCATTCTTTTAAAAATAGCAACAAACATAAAAAAAGATTTCTTATAAGCAGCTCCACGTGTATTATTTAAAACCGTCCACCTGAATAATGGCAAACTTCTGACAAAAACAATTTTTGTTTTCGTGTGGTACTTATTTACTGTTCTTTTGACAGTAATTAGCTAATCAAATCAGCTGCTTCCGAAGACCACTTCTGGTATTGCTAAAGACGTCTTTCACATAAAGGAGGTGATTTTTTTTTTTTTTTTACTCTTTTGGTAGCACTGCCCGGCATATGTAGAGAAGGCAATGGCAACCCACTCCAGCATTCTTGCATGGAAAATTCCATGGACGGAGGAGCCTGGTAGGCTGCAGTTCATGGGGTCGCTAAGAGTTGGACAAGACTGAGTGACTTCACTTTCACGCATTGGAGAACTGGCAACCCACTCCAGTGTTCTTGCCTGGAGAGTCCCAGGGAACGGGGAGCCTGGTGGGCTTCTGTCTATGGGGTCACACAGAGTCGGACACGACTGAAGCGACTTAGCAGCAGCAGCAGCCTGGCATGTGGGAATCTTAGTTTTCCAATCAGGGATCAAACCCATGCCCCCTGCACTGGCAGCACAGTCTTTACTATTGGTACACCAGGGAAGTCCCGGGAGGGTAATTTTTTTTTTTTTTAATTATCCGGGATATGTATCCAATTTGTCTAAAACAGAGAAAAGATTATATAGGTGAATTAAAAAAAAAAAAAGAAGTGCCTGAGGTATAGCTATCTCCCATTAAAACTATAATTTATCCTACCCATTCTAATATCAATGGTCACTGGATTTTTAAGATTTAGAAAAGAAAATCTCGAAAACCAATGGCCAGATGTGATAGTGATCTTAAACTGCTGAGGCAAATGGCATCATATTTAACATGGAGGTGACTACAGCAATTTCATAAAAACATAGAACTTCTCTGAGGATTATTCAGTCGGACAATACAGTAATGTTTTCAGCCATGCCCCCTCCTTCCTCTTTTTAGAAATGCTTAAGAACCAGAGGTAATTTCTCTGGCTTTGAAGAAAATGACTCACCAGTTTTAGTTACTATGTACTAGGCAGTTCTTTATTGTGCCTTCTCTATCAACATTACCAGAAAATATGAACAATGCTGGACTTCGAGAAATTCTGCTTAGGCTTATTTTAAAGTTATGTGATAAATCTAATACTTTATTTGGGCATGTTGTTAATTAACAACTTTAGTTTAGGGATAACCTGTGTTATCCCCTATCTCCACTCTCCCCTTTTTTGTGTGTTTGGTAGAAAAAAAAAATTAAATCTATATTGATACAACCACTATGGAGAATAGCATGGAGGTGCCCAAATAAACTCAAAACAGAATTACCATATAACCCAGCAGTCCCAGTCTTGGGCACATATCTGGAGAAAACCACAACTCAGAAAGATTCATGCACCCCTATGTTCATAGCAGTACTAGTTACAGTAGCCAGGACACAAAAGGAACTTAAATGTCCATCGACAGAAGAATGGATAAAGAAGATGTGGTATATATATATATACACACACACATACATACACCTATGGAATATTACTTAGCCACATGAAGAATGAAATAATGACATTTGCAGTAACATAGATGGACCTGGAGATTATCACAAAAAACAAATATCATATGATATCACTCATGTGGAATGTAATTTAAAATGATATAAATTAACTTATTTACAAAACAGACTCACAGATTTCAAAAACAAACTTATGGTTACAAAAGGGGAAATGTGGGGGAAAGAGATAAATTAGGAACTTGGGACTAACATATACACACTATTATATATAAAAATAAATAACCAATAAGGATCTACTGTATAGCAAGGGAAATCTATCAATATTCTGTATAATCTGTAATAACCTATGTGGGAAAACCTTAAAAAATGTATATGTGTATATATATGTGTATATATATATATATAACTGAATTACTTTGCTGTATGTATACCTGAAACTAATACAACATTGTAAATCAACTATACTCCAATAAAATTTAAAAAAAAAATGAACTTAAGTTCTTTGATAAAGATGTCTACAAAATATTAAGAAAAAAGATGTTACAAAAAAAAGGATGTTACAAAATAACAGGCATGTATGTTCTATAAAATTGGTTTGTATAAAATTATGCCTGTTTCCAGTACATTTATGACTTATGTGTATGTGTATACAGAGATGGTCACAAGAATGTTAAAGTATTTTTCCTTTATAATAATGATCAATAATAAAGTCATTCTCCTTTTGATAAAATAAAAAACTAAATTGATATTAGTATTCCTGAGCACCTTCTTTGGAGCTGACACAGATGTTTCAGAAGCATGCAGGCAAATTCTAAGTGTGCAATGAAGAGGACCTAATAGGACTGAGCAACCACAACCAACTCCATTTTTGTAAGTGTCCTGCTGGTTTTGTCTAACTCAAGTCCTTGGACTTTCTAGGTCTAATGGTCATTCCTTGCCCAGGATTTCAGGTAGTCTCACTTTACTTGGCTAGACCAGATCACAATAAAAATCAAATTTAGTTCTGGGCATCACAAACTTGCATATGCAAAGGTGGGTGATCAGAGTGATGAAGCAGGGGCATGCTGAGTGAGTTGGCAGCAGGGTTGGGGGGCAGGACCTAAAAGAAATGGGAAGCATGCTGGCTGATAACGCTGAATGGCAGGGGAGGAGACTGTTTTATGTAGCACCACAAAGAGCAGCGCCCTGCCCTGCCTCCCTGAATCTCAGATTCTTCATTCATAAAATAAGCTGGTGTGCTTGAAGATTTCTTTTAGTTCTAGATGCTCTTGAGTCTCTAAGTAGTGGGAAAAGTGATCTCAGCTTAATTCGAGGAAAATCTTTCTTCTAATCAACCAATCTTCTGATAACAGGCAGCTTCCGCGCTCAACCATGTTGACTTCTCTGCTGGTGCAGGCACAGTCAGGGTGGTCATCCATGAGGAAGCCTGTGGCCAAATCCCCTGCATTTGCTGACTCGATGGCCCAGACTACTGCTAAGATCCTTGCTGTTCAGAAACTTTTGTTTCAAGTAGTTGCCAGGAGAGCAACTCTCACTGGAGTGAATCTAAAGGGCAAAGTCAAGACCCTAGCATGAGGAAGCACAGCCTGCAGTGGGGCAGTAACATCCTTACCTGTTATTTACTGAGTGACAGGCCGCGTGCCAGGGCCTTGGCATACAGCATCTTTAACTCTCACAGCAACTCCTGACAGGTATTATTCTCCTTTTGCAAAGAGGAATTGAGGCTAGGTGAGGCTAAGTAACTTTATTAAGGTCACACAGCTAGTAATGAAATTCAATTCTAGGTCTACTGACTTCAATACAACACTTCTCACAAAGCTTTCCTGTTTCAGAGAAGCAGGATAAAGTGGGGGGAGACAAAATGTATAGACAACGTATAACATCAAGGAAGCCAAATGCAGTATAAATTAGAAACCATGAACTGAAGACTTCTGTGGCCTGTGAGCAGGAAGGAAGTGTTTACTTACAGAACGAGTTTGAGAGGCTACTGTACCATTAGTGGACATTCAATTGTAAAACAAGAGGCTCATGGTGTTTCTGCCGACATGAATGTTTTGAACTAAATGTTTATGTCCTCCTCTAGAGAATCATCTAGGATTCCCTCCCTGGGAACACTCTTGACCCCTCTTCAGGCATTTATTCCTTTTCAAACTTTATTATGAATATTTGATTCATGTTCCCTTAGACCACTGAGTCACTGACGAATGTGGTTTTCATTGCTATTTTATTGTATGCCACCTGGGAAAATACATGATAGTTTTCCTTGGATACCTTCCATGTGCCCCTCCAAATCCACACTTCATCCTTCCCTTTCCTATTGTGTCCTGGAGGCTGCCCATTACCAATGGCGTCAATGGGCTCCTTTGCCCCCTGCCTTCTGCTTCGGAGGACACTGTGAAGAGTGGGAGATGAGTGAGATGACAATTATTCCTTCCCTGTTACGCTGTCACCCTGTCATGCTGCAGTGAGCAGTGACTATGTTCCCCTCAAGTCCAAGGTTTCTATTGGGCAGTCCCCTCCAATAGCTCTCTGGGTTCCATTAAGTTGTCCCTCCCTCCCATCACTCTTTAGGCCAAGTGGAGGATGGTTCCCTGTTGCTGCTAGAGGCAGAGTGCTGCACTAGGCTCTGTTTGTGTCCTTTAATCCCACCCACACTGCTAAATAGTACTTCTACTAAGATTCTCAATCACCCTGATTGGGCATGCCATCTGTTTCCTACCAGGATCTTGACTAACTTATTATTAAAAGCCTCATTAAAAAAAAAAAAAAAAAATCCTCTCACTCCTGTAGCTCTTTCCCTTGTCATTTATCTGTGTATTTCTAACTAATTTGCCTGTACCATTCATTAACTTACCAATTTTAGCCATTATCTATTGACTTCCTATTGAGGCCAATGATTTTTGGCTCTTCCACAACTCCTCTTTCCAACATAGTTAGAACCCAGTGCTTTTTATTAAATGAGACTGGTGAGTGGAAAGACAGCCTTTGTTCTTAAATAGGATGATTCAGCATTATAAAGATGCCTGTTATCCCTAAGTTAATTTATAATGTAATTTGGTCTGAATAAAATACCAACAACTTTTTACAAAGCTTGACAAGTTGGTACTAAACTTCATATGGAAAAACAAACAAGGACAGGAAAACAGTGAAACAAAACAAGCCAAAAAAAAAAAAAAACCTAAAGAAAGGAAGGAAGGAAGGAAGGAAGAAAAAGCTATAAGGGGGACTAGCCATACCAGATGTGAAACATACCATAAAGCTTTTATAATTAAACAGTGGGGTATGGACACATGAATAGATAGACCAGTAGGAAAAAAAGTCCAAAAATAGAATGAAATATATAGGATACTTTAGTCTGTGCTAAAGGTAGCATCTCAAAATGCTTGGGCTGAAGGATTTTTAAATAAATACTACTGGAGCAACTAGTTAGCTATTTGGGGGGAAAAAAGGTAAAATTAGACTCACACCTCATACCATACACAAGAATAAACCCCAAATGCATCAGGGATCTAAACAAAAAAGTGAAACCACACAAGTCCAATTTTAAAAATGAGTGAATTCCTCTTTAACATAGGTGTAGAGAAGGCTTGCTAACTCTAACTCGACATTAAATGGAATAAAAGAAAATATTAATAAATTTGACTGCATAAAACATTGCATGGGGGAAAGAAACACCATAAACAAAGTTAAAAGACAATTAAAATGTGGGAGAGAATATTTATAACATTTATCACAAACAAAGGGCTTACATCCTTAATATTTAAGTAACTCATAAAAATTAAGGCAAAAAGTAGATAAAAACCCAACAGAAGAATGGACAAAAGACATAAGCAGAAAACGTACCAAAAAAGGAAATAAAGATGATCCTTAAACACATGAAAAGAAGTTCCTTCTCATTTATAACAAGATAAATACAAATTAAAATTACACTGATATACCATTTCTCACCAATCAGACTGGCCATAAGTTAAGAATATAATCACACACCTTCTTGGCAGGCTGTACACATTGCACTCTTACATGATGCTATTGTGAATACAAACTGCTATGATCTTTACAGAGGAGAATTTCACAAAATGTATTTAAAATACACATGTATGTGCACATATACTCTTTTGACTTAGCAATCCCATTTCTACAAATTACTCTGAAGATAAACTTCCAACAATACAAAAATACACACATGAAGGTTATTCACATCACTGTTTGTAAAATTAAAAAATACTAAAGGTCACTGAGATGCATATATATGAGACAAATGAGTACTATGGAGTTGCTAAAGAAAAAAAAAAGAATGAGAAAGATCCCCATGAACTGATATGATTTCCAGGATACATGAAGTGAAGATATCAAAGTGCAAGAGAGTATCAGCAATATTCTATTTTTTTTAAAGTGGGAATAAGAAAACATATGTGTATATGTTCATTTGTGCAAAATGAAACACAGGAAAGATAAACTAAAGACTAAAAAGACTGGGTACCTTCAGGGACTGTGTACGGATGGGCTGGATAGAATATAAGGAAGGGGAAGGGATGGAAATCATTTGACTATAATTTCTGTGTTCTGGAACCATGTTGATTTTTACATATTCAACAACAACAAAATGAGAAAAAAAAATCAACAAAGATGGAGGGAAAAACTAAATTGTACCAACTAACAAAATTTCAAATGAATAAGATAACCAATACTGAAAGGGGAAATAAAACTCAAGTGACTTTTGAACACTATTTGGACTGCATATTCTCAGGCTAAACAGAACTCTAAACTAATACTAGATAAAAGTTAGAAGCCTAGTGTATAGCCTTCCCCCCCCCACCCTAGAAGTGTGGGTTAGCAATTCTGTTTACTCTAGGATTGATCAAGTGAGTAAATATATTGTGGATAATGGGAGCCAGGTTTCTCACAGTTAAAGAAGAGCTACAAACAAGAAAAGTGGGAAAGAGGGAAAAATGAACTGGAATCAGAGGTATCAGTATGAACTTGTTATTTTTTAATACACACAGTGATAGATAGGTAAATATAAACAGGTAAATATAGGCAGGTATAGATCAACCTGTGTGTATATTTACATACTTAATCTATTTCCTAGCTCTTTTGGCTGTCAGGGTCTAAAATCACCAATATTCCAGTAGCAATGAGTGTATCTGGCATGCAGATCTTGGTTTCTCAACACTGTTCTTTGCTAGAGGAGTACAAAGCTCCTTGCTTTGTGGCTGATTATAAGACTGAACAGAGAAAGTACAAACATGGAACAATGTCAGAAGTTGCATTGAGCCAGCTTGAAGAGGCTCTCACTGGTCAAATCTGGTCAAGTCTAAGCATCAAAACACTTACAAATAATACAAAATACATCTATTATTACAGTAAGTTTATGACACCTTGAATAAAATAAGAATCTATTAGTCTGGCGTGGAGGAGGGAAAAGAAAAGCTCTTCCTTACAGTAGAAAGCCAACTAATAAAAAGGAATGATATTAGAATCACTGTTTGGCAACCATAATAAAAATCCTTAACCTAGTCAAGAATCAGCAATACAAAACTTTAAGTAACAGAGTATCAATAGGTTCAAGGTATTGTCCCAAGAGATACTTAATAACTATGTAACAGGGAACATACACATACTACCTTCAGCAAAGGAGCAAAGTTAATATCACCAAAGTTAATAATAGGACAAATCAGCATTATGCACCTCCTGATACAATACACAATATCACTTCTGTATTCCTTCAAGAAAACCTATACCTTGAATCTAATCACGAGGAAACATCAGAAAAACTCAAATTGAGGAACATGCTCCAACTTCCCTGGAGGCTCAGTGGTAAAGAACCCACAAGTAATGTGGGAGACCCAGGTTTGATTCCTGGGGTGGAAAGATCCCCTGGAGAAGGGAATGGCAACCCATTCCAGTATTCCTGGATGGGACATCCCATGGACAGAGGAGCCTGATGGACTACAGTCCATGGGGTGCAAAGAGTTGGACACGACTGAGCGACTAACATTGACTGACTACAAAATAAGTAGCCTGTTTCTATCAACAAAGTCAATGTTATGAAAAACAAGAACGACTGAGGAACTGTGCACATTAAGGGAGAGACAAAACAGCCAAATGCAACAAAAAATTTGGGATTTTCTTTTGCTGTAACACATTATTGATACAACTGGTGAAATTTGAATAAGGTTTGTAGATAAGAGTATTATTTCCTGGTTTTGATCATTACACTGGGGTTATAGAAAGACTGTTCTTTAAGTAGATGTAAACTGAAGTTACTTAGACAAAAAGGGACATCCTGTCTGCGGTTTACTCCCAAATGGTTCAGAGAAACACAGAAAAGGATTAAAGAAATATAGTAAAACATTAATGTTTGAGAAATCTGCATAAATGCTTTATAGGACTACTTTGTACTATTCTTGCAAATTTTCTATAAGTTCAACATTATATATATGTTTATATATAAGGTTGGTACAATAGTAATTGTGGTTTCTGACCGTGAATTTTAAATCATTATAACTAGGCTCGAAAGTGCTGTGCTATGCTTAGTCACTTGGTCACACCCAAATCTTTGCAAACTCATGGACTGTAGCCCACCAAGCTCCTCTGTCCAGGGGGATTCTACAGGCAATAATACTGGGGTGGGTTGCCATGCCCTCCTCCAGGGAATCTTCCCAACCCAGGGATCAAATCCAGGTCTCCCACCTTGCAGGTGCATTCTTCACCATCTGAGCTACCAGGAAAGCCCTAGGCTCAAATGTATCTTTATTAATCAAAATAGGAACCATTACAATAAGTTTGTTCATTTCTGTAGGGCATAAAAATCTGTGCTTCAGCATTTGATGAACTCGTGGAAAGCATTTTCTGCCTCCTGCTGGTTGTGGAAGTGTTTTCCTTGCAAAATGTTGTTGATATGCTTGAAGAAGTGGTAGTCGGTTGGTGAGAGGTCAGGTGAACATGGGGGATGAGGCAAAGCTTCATAGCCCAATTCCTTCAACTTCTGAAGCGTTGGTTGTGTGACATGTGAGAATTGGGCCCTTTCTTTTAACCACTGCTGGCTGCAGGTGCAGTTTTCAGTGCATCTCATCAATTTGCTGAGCAGGCTTCTCACATGTAATGGTTTTGCTGGGACTCAAAATTATAGTGGATCAGATAGGCACCAAATAGTGACCATGACCTTTTTCTAGTACAAGTTTGGCTTTGGGAAGTGCTTTGGAGCTCCTTTTTGGTCCAACCACTGAGCAGGTCATTGCCGGTTGTCATATAAAATCCACTTTTCACCACACATCACAACCTGATCAAGAAATGGTTTGTTGTTGTTGTGTAGAATAAGACACTTCAAAACAATGATTTTTTTTTGATTTGTGGTTAGCTCATGAGCCACCCATTTATTGACCTTTTTCACTTTCCAATTTGCTTCAAATGCCAAATGATCATAGAATGGTTGACAGTGAGTTCTTTGGCAACTTCTGATGAAATTCTAAGAGGATTAGCTTCAATAATGGCTCTCCACTGGTCTTTCTCAACTTCCAATGACCGGCCACTACACTCTTCATATTGAAGGCTCTCGTCTCCTTTGCAAAACTTCTTGAACTACCCCTGCACTGTTCATAGCAGTTCCTGGGACAAATGTGTTGTTGATATTACAAGTTGTCTCTGCTGCTTTATGACCCTTTTAAACTCAAATTAAAAAATCGCTCAAATTTGCTTTTTTTCTAACACCACTTCTATAGTCTAAAATACATAAAAAATAAACAGGAAGTAATAGGTCACTAGCAAAAATACAAAGAGAGAAATGTACATTAAAATGATGTATAATATAACCACATTTAAAGATGTATTCCAGTATCAAAGGGCAAAGTTCAACAATGAAAAACCACAATTACTTTTGCACCTACCTAATATAAATCTATATATGTGTGTACACAAATACATAAGTATATGTATGTATAAACCAAAAAAACTTTTAGTCTTAAAAAATGTAGATCCCTGGGTTCCAGCTTTGAAATTTTCACTTTGGAGTCCAAGTGGTGTCTCTTGGGAATCTCTATCTTAAAAGTTCTTCTGATGATTACAATGCTTAATTTGGTTTGAGAATCATTCTGGGCCAGATAGAGTAACAAAAATTTTGTTACTGAAGAGGCAAAAAAAATGATAAACATCCATTTACCTACCACCCAGCTTTAAAAAACAAAAACCAGTTATAATGAAAATTCCATGTGTGCCCCTCCATCTCCTACTCCCCTTTCTATCCTCCAAGAAGTGATTATTATTCCAAGTTTGGAGCTTCTGCAAAGATCATTATGTCATATTTAAACTTTGTCATTCTTGTGCATATTTATACATTTATACTATACAAATATATCCATATCAGGTATGAATTGGTTTATCACATTTTCAAACTTCAGAAATGGTATCCTAAAGACTTCCTTCTGCAAAAACTTTTTACTCAGCATAATATGTTTTGGTTTTTAACTGAGGTGTGTGTATGCTAGTCACTCAGTCGGGTCCAACTCTTTGTAATCCCATGAGACTGTAGCCTACCAGGCTCTTTTCTCCATGCAAGAAGACTGGAGTGGGTTTTAACTGATACAGGTAGCCTATTTCATGTATTTCATCCAGGAGAGAGGCAAAAACCAGTAATTCCAGGGGAAACAAATAACATGCACACCCTTTGGCTTGATGTGTAATATTCAATTTATGACTATACTCCCATTTAAAAAAATATCCATTTCCTTCTGCTGGACATTTGAGTTTTCACTATCCCAGTGCTACAATAAACCTTGTATATTTCCTGGTTCACATGTAGTTCTTCAGAGGAGAAATTGCTTGGTCAAAGGACATGCACATTTGTTCATTTTCTTGGAAGTCATCAGTCTTTCCCTCTTTGCACAGTCATCCATAGTAACAGGAGAGAAGGCAGAATCTATGGGCATGGGTGCAGGTAGGTAGACAGACATAGTGAGGATTTGTTAAAGTGCTCTTCTGATTGCTTCTATTTTCTCAGTGAAGTAAAAAAACAAGGTTACCTGCTGAGATCTAGAGTGGATGAAGAGCATCAGAGAGTGTGAAGAGAGATGATATAACAGAAAGCCATCTAGAAGAATGATTGCCAGGGAGTGCTAAGGGCCTATATCTTCAGTTTTACTAGATATTGACAAACTGTTCTTCTGAGTAATTGTATCAATGTATACTCTTTCCAGCAGTGGATGATTGTTTTTGATGCTCCTAACCTTCACCAATACCTTATCTCATCATCATTTTACATTTTTTGTCAATTTGTTGTTTGTGAATAGTTTTAATTTCTCCCAGTTACTCATGAGTTGAACTTACTGTTCATTTGAGCTTCTTCTTTGAATTAGCTCATTCAGGTTCCTTCCTGTTTTCTTAATTGTTGTCTTTTTATGATTGATTCTTAAGTTCTCTTTGCAGTCTGGATAATACAGTGTGTTTAAATTATGACTGTACAAATATTTCATTGTTGAGCCTATAACCACTGATCCTTTCTAGTATGACCATGTGTTTTCCTAGAGTTAATGATTTCCTTGTTTTTCCATTTACCTAGTTTTCCATATATCTGTGATTTTTTCCAAATGCTCCAATGTGCCTGCCATTCTATCAGAAATTATTACTATGCACTCACAGGAGACAGAAATGGCAACCCACTCTAGTATTCTTACCTGGAGAATTCCAGGGACAGAGGCTACAGTCCATGGGTCACAAAAGTTACTAACACACTTTCTTTCATACATGAGTTCCATTCTTTGTTCCCTGAAGTCCTCATTTTCCAATCCACCAGTTCTCTTGCTCCAGCCTATGTTGATTGCTCTCTTATTGCAGCATTGTTGGCATTCTGGATTTTCTATTCAGTCTCTTGTGTTGGATTCCTCATTTCCCAAATCCCATGTCTTCTTTCATGGTGTTGCTGGCACTGAACCTCCAGTAGCTTCCCCCCAAATGGAGGCATGTCTGAATCCTTGCATATTTTTTCAACTGATGGTCTAACTAGGTTTAGAATTCTAGACTGGAAATCATTTCAGTTAGGTTTTGAAGGCATTGCTATACTGCCTCCTAGAGTCCTTTGTTTTAGAAATACATTTCCATTCTCCTTCCAAATCCTTTTTATGTGACCTCTTTACTCACAGATGCTTTCATAATTTGAGTGGGTTCTAAGTTTTACAATGTGATTTTGTTCTGGAGCTTTTGTGCTGGGACTTCAGTAAACCCTTTCAATCTGGAGTTCCATGTATTTAATTCTGGAATTTTCTCATTTCTGTTGTTTTTCTGGCATTATTTTCTCTGTTCTTTTCTCAAGCTTCTTCTAAATCAGTATTTGATTTTAGGTGTGGAGCAGATGTTTTGTCTCTGTGCCTTTGCATACGTTATTCCTTTTATCTAGAACACACTTTCTCTCCCATTCCTCGAAAATCCCTACTTATACTTCAAAATACATTTCCAACTTCCATTCTTCCATGGTGATTCCCTCTCTGATAGGCTGAATGAGATGGTCTCTCCTCTATGCTCACAAAGTCTTTTGGGGCATCTCTAATGCCAGACTATAATCTGTTTATACATCTGCTTCTTCCATGATGATAAACTCCTTGAACAGGATGATATTTATCCATTTCTGGAAACTTAGTGCCTAAGACTGTATAATGCCATGAATAAATGAATTCAACAAGAGGTGAAAAGCGAACATTTCTCCCAGCTATATGTCAAGTGCTGTGCAAGATAGGTACCATCTTAATGTATTTTCACTTAATCTTTACAGCAAATCTCAGATAACTGTTTATGCAATAAATATTACCTTTTAGGATCCTATTATGTGCCAGGTTTGATCCCAGTGACAGGATGAAAAACTAAGATCTCATAAAGACTTTTTTTCTCATACAATTTTTTACAGTTGATATGTAATTCATGAACCATAAAATCCACTGGTTTGAAACGTACACCTCAGGGGTATCACCACTAGACTTTTTTATCTGTATAAAGGCAGTGCTATGTGTATCCTGGGGTCAAGTCAGAAAAGAAAATCAGGGGAAGAAACATAGTCCAGGGAAAGGGAGCAATATGCACAAAGAAGCAGAGCTCTGAAATGGCCCAGCATTTGGAAAGTATGAAAAGGACAGGGGAGCTAGAGTTTATGGTGAGGAAGTAGTCTGGGCTGTTTTACAAATGAGGAACCTAAAGTGCAGTGAATTAACTAAGGTCAAACAATTTCTCTTCTGCCAACTCAGCAGAAAGTATCTAATCAATGTTTCCCCACCACCAAACCATTCCCAACAAGCAGACAGGTGCTGGTGGCAGGTGTTGACCCCACTAAAACTGTATTATCAAACACTGAATTTCCTCCTGCAATCCACCAGCCTTCCAGCAAAGAGGCTTCCTTTCCTTCTCTTCCAAATCCTTGGATTACCTAGAACCATTGGTGATAGTGATCACCAACATTAGTTGAACAAACACATTTCCACTGTGGCTTTTTTTTTTTTAAGACTCCAAAGGTCAAGACCATCACAGTGATGCTATAAGAAGGTGTTCTGTCCATGAACAAAGTATTTGTCATCAAAGTCAAGATGAAACCTTAATACTTCATGAGCTCTTTGTTAGGCTAATATATGTTTGCTAATCATGTTTTAAGCTCTCAGTATGATGATGAAAAAAATGTGTTTTTGTAGGCCTCAGTTTTCCTGCCTGCAAAGTGACATTAAGAAATCTTGTCCCAACCACCTTACCACCATCCTGCCCAAAAGAACTACTGGAAAACCATGGGGATCTGTTACTGTTTTGGAATTCTTGAGGAAAAGTTCAATACATGCTTTTAGAAATAATATGCCTAATGTAAGAATTTCTCCAAACTTTTGACCTCAGTGAAACATTCATAAAATCTTTGCTTATTAAGCTTAAATTCAGCCCAGATCAATCTCTAGTTTATCTCTCTGGGAAGGGGGGAGGTATGGGAACTTAGAGAAAACAGTTAGAAAATGAGTTTTGCCAGGCAGTTGCAATGACTTTTGGATTTCTATTTTGCATTCAGAGGCTGTTCCCTTCTCTATGATGTGAAAAAGCAACTCTACCTTGTAAGATAAACTACAGGTGCTACAAATCAGAAGTGTGGTAGCAACACATCCCCCACCACACTTACCATTCAAGCCAAGCTCTTCTCTAGCACCATGTCTACAAATCACCAGCAGGACAGAACACACAAATTACAGCAAAGACAAGTTATTTTTCAGGAAAACAAACAAAAAAAAATGAACGTGATCTCATGAAACAGGGTAGAAGATTTCATCAGAAGCCACCTCTATAGATACTTGCTATTATCCTTTGTGTAACCTTCGTAACAATCAAGAGTTGGTTGCTTTATTCTGTCTTTGTGGATAAAGAAACTTAGGCTCAGAAATGCTGGAACACTACAGGACATGCAGCTGAGGTCCTAATCCTAATAGGAAAAGTCCTTCTATCTGCCAGTGGGTCCTCGACAAGAATCATCTGAGAGCACTTACGGATAACAAAATACAGAAGAATCTTTAGATACTTGCTACCTACTAGAGAATCCATGCTACATTGTTTGGAGGTTTGCAGTAGGTCCAAGGAATTCACAATGTCTGAAAATATTATACAACAAAAGTTTTACTAACCTTTAAGAGACCAATTATCCCTGCCACTCTTGTTTCTCTTTTAGAAAGGGCAATTTTGAAATACTGTAAGTAAAATAAAGCAAATAGCATGAAGGTGATGATACCAATTAGGGATATTTATGTAAATAATCAGATGATCATTAATTTCTAGTCTGCTGAGGTTTCTACACACACAGGAGTTTTCATTTGTGATTCTCCACTTCATTTTAGTAGGTAAGCATCCATACCTAACTTATCTAATAGTTTGAGAAACAATAGCAAAGTCCATTCCTAACTCCAGGAGCGGTAAATTCCAATTCCTTTTCTAAAAAGAGGAAATATGTCAATATTTGAGAAAAGCCAGAATTCAAATAACTGAAAATACCTAGGTGAGAAAGATTACATTTTCTACTCCAGACAACTATTTAAGGAGATGCTTCCCCACAAGGAAGTATTTTAAAGCTTGGGAGTTCCAGGGGAAAGAAAAGAAACAGCATGAAGTATGTGTCCACTGCGTCTTCACACTACTCAGTTATTCTTTGTGTAGCCTTCACAACAGCCAAGAGTTGGTCCCTGTATCCTCTCTCCGTGGTTGAAGAAATCTAGGCTCAGACTTGCTGGAACACTACATACAGGTCACATAGCTGAGGTCTGCATCCTAACCCAAAAAGGCCTTCACCAGCCGGTGTTTCCCAGACAAGAATCACCTGGGATTACTTAAAGAAAACACAAAATCCACGCTCACAGTCAGTCTTCAAAGGAAGGGGCCAGGGAACGTGTTTTTTGTTTTTTTTTTAAGAAGCCGTGCTGCCTCCCCATCCACTTGGTCAACAGGAGAGCTTGAGAAAGACAGTACTTCACGACCCAGCCAGGAGACTATCCCTACATTTGTGGTTTCTCCATCAGGAAACCCTTAACGTTCTCAACATAAATTTTAAAAAATGCACATTTCTATGGTCAAACCATCACCTCTCCCAAGGCCCCCAGTGGTGCCGATCTTGGAATCTTCTTTCGCCCCTTCGCCTCTGAATCCTGACAATTTTTTTTCTTTTCTGTAGAATTTCATTTCCTGGCTGGGATCAGGCTCTAACCACCAGACTTCCAGGCGGGCCCCGGAACCAGCAACCGGTCTCTAGTCTGTCTGGCTCCTTCCGTAGCCCCTCGACTCGGGCTGCTCTCATCCCAACCCAGCCTCTTCCGTCGGTCACGTTGTTTCCTCCGCTTGGAAGGACCTCTTTCCCGGCCCTTCCCAAAGCTCGGGGAACTCCTCCACCGCCTGAGCGCCTCCGCGTCCAGTCACCCTCGCCTCCCACCACCCCAGCGGGAGTTTGGGGGTACTGAATCCGGCCTCGAAGCATAGCAGCGAGCGTCGGTCCTGCCGGCCGCAGCCCCTGCCCACTCCCCACCCGCCACCTGGCTTCGCAGCGGCCGCTCGGGAAGCCCTAGGCACTTCCCAGAATAGAGAGCAGCTGCCAACGTCAGGCTGCCGCCGGCCGCGGGGTTCCGGGCGCACCGGGTGCCGGCGGAGGGGACGTGGCTCCGCTCTGGCCTTCCTTCTCCCCTCTCCGTCCGGGAAACTGAGGCCCGGGGCTGGAGCAACTTCCCCGGAGTGCAAGGTTCGTGTGGGCCCGGCCAGTCCCGGGCCCCCAAGCGTCCAGACTCCCGTCCGCGCTCCCTCGACCACACGCGCCGCCCGGTCGCCCGAGAGAGCCGGGTGGGGAGCGGGTCTCCGAGCGAGCGCTCTGCCAGGGAACGCGCGGGGAACCGGACTCGGCCAACTCGCCGCGAAAGTTGTGGTCTCCCAGCCTGCCCTCGCTTCTCACCTCCGAGACACACCTTCCCGCCGGCCCGGCAGCCGCGCCCTCACATCCGGTCCACCTTGCGCACACCCCCTTCCACTCTCTCCCGCAGCCCCTCGCCCTCCCACGCCTTGCGGCTCCCAACCGCTCCCCGTCGCGCACTCCCACCCGCGCCCGGGGCGCGCCTTCCCCGCCCCGCCGCTCGCCCGGCCTCTGCGCCGCGCCCGCCGCGGGGTTCTGGCGTCCGGGAGCCCCAGACCCGGGCCGCGACCCGCTTCCGCCCGCCCGGCGCGGGGCAGAAGCCGGGGTAGCCAGCGCGGAGCGCTCGGAGCGCCGGGGGCGCGAGGCGAGGGGCGCAGCGGCGCGGGGCGGGGAGGGGGCGCTCGCTCGCTCACTCTAGGCTGCGCACACGCCCGTACAAACTCTCACACAGACACGCGGGGTGCGCTGCCGCCGCCCGCCGCTGCTCCTCCTCCCGCCACCGCCTTGAGAGGGAGAGAGAGAGGGAGAGAGAGGGAGGCAGAGAGAGCGCTTTGTCCGCGCGCCGCCGCCCGGCCCGGGACTCTGCCCCGAGGAGGCAGCCGCACAGAGTCCCCGCCTCCGCCTCTGCCCCCGGGCGGGCCCGGCCGGCCGCGGTGGGGGGAGCCAGGCTGAGGGTGGGGGTGGGTGGCGGGCGGGCGGAGGGCGGGGAGGGGGGGCGGAGGAGGAGCAGGGGAGACGAGGGCAGCGGAGGAGGCGAGGAGCGCCGGGTACCGGGCCGGGGGAGCCGCGGGCTCTCGGGGAAGAGACGGATGATGAACAAGCTTTACATCGGGAACCTGAGCCCCGCCGTCACCGCCGACGACCTCCGGCAGCTCTTCGGGGACAGGAAGCTGCCCCTGGCGGGACAGGTCCTGCTCAAGTCCGGCTACGCCTTCGTGGACTACCCCGACCAGAACTGGGCCATCCGCGCCATCGAGACCCTTTCGGGTGAGCAGTCGGCGCTGTCCCCCTCCCCCCGCCTCGCCCAGCTCAGGCCGGGACGGCGCCCGGAGGGAGGCCGAGCCCTGCGGGCGGCGCCCGGCGGGGGCTCCGGCGTTCACGTTCACTTCCACGCACCAGACCTTCAACTCTCACCGCCGGCCCGCTCCTGGGACGGCCCGCTCCCCTCCCCCCCCAGCTCCGGACTCACCCCTTGCCCTCCCAGCCGCAGTCCTGGGGCGACCCCCGTGCCGCCCCGAGGGTTCCCGAGGCTCTCTCGCTCTCCCGGGGACCCCCAGTTTCCCCGGCTCCCCGAGCTGCTCCCCAGAGTTCCCCACCCCCATCTTTAGAGAGCCCCCCCGTCTCCCCTTCTTCCCTGACCTTCCCGTCACCCCCTTTGTCAGGGACCCCCCCCCAAAAAAAACCCTCCATCTCCTTCTCCCTTGACCGGACCTTACCCCTTCCCGTGCCTCGTGCCCAGGACTTCTCGCCCTCTGGCGTCCCCTGAGCCGCACTCTCCTTTCGAGCCCCCCCTCCCCAGGTCGCCCCGCGGTCCCCCACTTTCTGCACCCCCTCGGCGCCACCCTGTCGATCCCCTTCGAGATTTCGGGGAGTCCCCCGACCCCAGCCCTTGCACGACGGCACATCTCTCTCGGTCCTCTCCCGAACCTCACTCCCTTCTCGCTCGTCTCTCAAGCGCTCCTATTTTTCTCTGAATTTTTTGTCCGATTTTATTGAGAAGAACTCGGGGCTGGGGGCATTCCGCCGCCTGTCCCCCCGCCTCCCGCTCGGCCAGAAGCACCTTTTTACGAGGTGCCCTGTCTCAACTCGGTGGGGGCCCGGGCTGAGGACCGAGAAAGAGGCGACCGGGGGGCCCGCGAGAGCGCTGGAGCCCAGACGGGAGACGGAGCGCGACACACACACACACTCGCGCGCGCGCGCACTCACCAACTCTCCTCTCGCACACGCACCGCTCGGAGCCGCGCTCGCCCCCAGGCCACGAGCCTGCGCCCCCCGAGCCTCTGCCCGCCGCCGTCGCCCCTTCCCCACCGGCGCGCGGGGTGGGGGCGGGGCGGCGGCGAGGCCAAGGTGATCCGGAGCCGGCGGGGACCCGGCTCTCGCCGAAGCGGACCCCGGGGGGCTTCGGCGCTTCTCTCCGGGGCCACCGGGGGAAGAGGGCAGGCGGGGGGGAGCGCAGCGGAGCCTTCGGGGCCCGGGCTAGCGGAATGGAGAGGTGGGGGCCCGGAGAGGAGCGGGGCCGCGCCAGCCCTGCAGCTTGAGTTTCAAATGAGCTCATCCTTTCAAATTGGCGCCGCTCTTTATTAAATTTGTTTTTCCGGTAATGCCACCCACAGCTCTACCTGGGGTCGGGATCCGGGCTCGCACCCTTCCCACCTCGTCCTCGGGGAACGAGGCGAAACGCGGCGCCCACCTTTTTTTCCCACTGGGAAGCAAGTTTCCCCAGTTCGAGCCGGGTAGGAGACCCCTGGAGGGCGCCCGAAGGCGGAACCGGAGCGTGGAGTTTTGTGCGTGCCCCTCCTAGACCCCCGCCGGTTTGATCACAGCAAGGTTCTGAGTGCTTTAATTTCTGTTTTAAAGGTAAAGTGGAATTGCATGGGAAAATCATGGAAGTTGATTACTCAGTCTCCAAAAAGCTCAGGTAAATATATTTTGCTTAGTTTTTTAGTGATTGGTCTCACATATAAGTAAAAATACATTCAGGTGTGTGTGTGTTTTTTTTAATGTGTTTATATAGTTTTTTAAGAGGCTTTTGTTTGTTTTGTCAGTGGAGATAAAATAGTTTAGAAAGTTACATTTTTTACTTTCATTATATAAGGTGTTTACTGTACTTGGAAAATATCTGGTGCCTATTGGGGGTGGGGGTGACGAACACTAGCTGTGTTAAATTTGTTGGGACCATTTAACTTGTTTATGAAAACTTGCCTCCCCCCCCCCCCACTCCCACCCTAACCCCCAGCACAATGGCAGCAAATGCTTGTCAAGACTTCCTGTGAGATGTTAAGAGTAAATATTTACTGTGTCAGCTAAATTGCTTAACTAAACTTCGCGATTAATTACTTTTCTTTTTTAGATAGCTTAAATGTTGAATAATAAAATAATTCAGTTAAGGGTCGATATTTTACATAGCGCTTTAAACAAGAAGGTTGTTTGGATTGGATGGCAGTTAAAAGCCAGACTTTTTTAGTCACTGGACTACTGAATATTGCTTCTGAGCGTGTTGTTGTTGTTGCTTTTAAGATACGTTTGAGGCTAAACAAATATCACTGTGAAATTTATAATTATATTTAAGTGCACTGTTGTTAATGAAGGAGTAAAAAGTTTTGTGGAGGTTGGATTTCTCCACAGTGATTTGCTTACATGAGAATGTCTATGAGGAGAGATTGAGGGAGAACATCTTTGTTTAAAGTTTATTGTGGACTTTAAATTTGGGCCCTTTATTACTCATTCTAGAATTTTTTTTCTCCTATGTGTCGTAACTTAGTTTATATCCTATTCACATACATTTCTTCACCATTAGTCATTAAGTAGCTGAATTGGAGACTCTAAGTGAAGTCTTTGACTTACCACCTTTACAATTTGTGATTCTCAACAGTGTAACCATTTACTTGATTTTTGCCAGAATTGAATAGATTTTGAAACAAACTATCCTAATTTTTAAACACATAGATGTTTTGTTAAAGGGGTTTCTAAAAATGTGTGCAGATTTCCAGGTATGTTTTAACTAAGCAACAAAATATCTTTTGTTTACCAGTGATTCCAGTGGCATATCAGAAAGCTACTTAATACCTTTAAAAAAAGAGGCAAAAGTTATGATTTGCAGTTTCATGTGTAACATTAAGCTAGTTCTCGCTAGCAAGAGATGTAATTCGCAACTGATAGGTTTTTCAATTAAGAATTTTAAATTTGTATACTTAAAAATATTTGGGGGGGCTTGAGAAATCTAAGTTCAAGCTTTCTGATATATTAACTATTTATTGTAAGTTAGAATTACTCATAACATTTGAATATTGGATGAATATATTGAACAAGGTTTAAAAGAACCATCCAAAATATTTGATGGGTTGTGTTTCTGTAAATATATAATTCTATTGACTGTATAGTTGTTTTGAGTTCTTTTTTGGAGTTATAGTTAGTGAAAAATCAGTAGAATTTTAACTTTGGTTAGTTGGTGTCTCATTTCATGCTGCAAAGAACATTATTTAGTGTGGCAATGTAAGTGAAATACTAGTTTATCTAAAGTTATTAACATCTTCTTGAAACTTCTCACAAATATACTACTTTTTAACTTTTTCCTTTCAAAATGCAGAGGTTATTTGCTGTTAGCTGGAGGGTCATTTAAATGATTTTGTTGTGTTTATATAAGAGTTTAGAATTAAAAGCTTGTCCCAAATTTTTAGTATTAATTAAAGAGCTATCTAGGACTTTTACAGCCCTATTGGGACATGATTTCTTTGAACATTGTGGGTGATATGAAATACCTAGGAGGTAGATTAAAATGCGCTATGTGTGATTCACTACACTGAAGACGTTTGACATACCAAATGTATGCATAAGCTGCTGCTGTAGAGGGTTGCTTCATTTCTGATTGGATGGCTTGAATCTTTTTTTCCTTTCCTTTATTAGTTTAAAATGCAGAAATTAGTTACTGGTACTGCAGGCTAAGGGAGAGATAAGTGATGACTGGTGTTGTGTACTGAGCTCAGACTCCTGGGAGGAGGCAGCTGTGTGTTCTCATGTACAGGGCTCCACCACGGTGGGGACTCTCAAAAACAGGGTACTGTGACATTTGAAACCAAAGCTTTTATGTTATATGGTGACTATTTTGGTGTTCTTTTGTTGCACTTCCATGAAAATTAACAAGTTAAAAGTACATTTGTCGGCGTTAAGTCAGTTCTATATGTGGTTTTTGTGTTAGTAGAAGTGAAAATGTGAAGAAAACAGTTCATCCTCATTGCTTGCTTACTTAAAGAACCATTCTGCAATTGAGTGCTCCTTTTCTTTATATTGTTCTGATTTCTTTCTGTTCTCAGGAATCACTTTTAACATCTACATTCCAGATAGATTTTTTTAAGCTAATGATACTTGGGAGGGGATGTTTTTTATCTTAAGTTATGAAAATATTGGCATGCCATTTGCTTACCAATTGGATCTTTTGTTAAATATCATTCTAGCATCATTTTATATGTGCTGTTATTGTGGACAGACTAGATACTATTATTTTCTCAGGGTCACGCAGAAGTAGAAAACTCTTTTCTTTTGCCACATGTGCTTCATTCTTATTAAATGCAAATTATTGTAAAGTAAACCATGTACAAACCATCTATTTTTCTTAACTTTCTAAGTTGGCTTCGGGCTCTGTTGAATAAAAATCTTCGATTCTTTTTTCTCTATTCATATTTCTTCGTAGTATATAGGAATCAAAGATTTCTGAAAGAAGAAAAAACTGACAAAGGGTTTTAAAAGTTGTGGAAATTTCTTTGATAGAAATTTCATTTTTGATGTTGATGAGAGTTTAGTTTAAAAAAATTTATATGCTGTTTGTGTCTACACACATGCACACAAACACACACACATATTGCATAAATTGTTTTGAGCTAAGACTTATGCTAACCTGAATGTGCTTTGTAACTAAAGTTGAATGATTCTGTGAGAAACAAAACTTTTAAAAATGCAATTTCTGCCCACTTCTAGGAAGTAACTAAGTAGTGCTAGACATGCTTTCACTGAGATGGTGAGAATACTATGAGGTAGTGTAGGAAAAAGCTATGAATTTGTCTTTCATGAGTTAAAAATCAGTAATTGTATTCTCTCCAATGCAAATGAATTTGGTCTCCTATAGGAATGTTAAAGAAAACAGTATCTCAATTGTATTTTGCTTGTATGTACTACATTGTGTTTAGTTGAATTAAATACCAAAAAGAAAAAAAAAACCAACCACCCAACCTCAAGCCCTCCCTGCAACAAAGGCTTTTGATGGATCAATTTTTAATTTTGTAGCAACAGAGAAGACTTCATTAGGTTAAAATCACATGTTACCCTATTTCATTTCAAGAATTTGTTGAATTAGAAGTTAATGCCTGGATTTAATTGTAGAGATTACATGTGTGGATATTTTATATATACATATAAGACTCAAAGGTTACTTAATGATTTGTTTTTGAGTTCGACATTTAGCTTCTCATTTTAAAAAAAAGGCTAGTAATTTTTTCATACAGTTCTAGGTCATGCCATATAAAATTACGCATTTCTGTGACCTTTGTGAGATAAGTATTGAAATTAAAATAGAAGCAATAAAGAAAAAATTACTTGATAATTCAGGTTTAAAATTCTAGTTTGTGTTTTTAAAAGACTGGTCATTTAATATTTTTACATTATTTGCTTAAATATTAAAAACCATTGAAATCTACAAATCAAAATAGATGTTATATACTATTTGATTTTCCAATTTGCCAAATTTATATCAATTTTAAATTATATTGTAGTGATTTATAAAAGTGCTAAATGGCTAAACACATAAACATTAGTTCTAAAAGGCGATTTTGTGATATGTAATACATTTGCCAAATTGTGTTTTCTTAAATAATAGTGTTTCTTTGTACTTATGGCTGGATATAAGAGACTGGTAAGGGATGGTCTCAGAGTTTTGTTTTCTTATTATGTTAACCTGAGATTATCATTTATATAGAGAAGGTGAGAGAAGATTAGTAATATTTGTATAACACTTTTTATACGTAATGATCTAAAGTACAATATATTTTCTTTAAAAAGAAAAATTTTAAAGGACATTGAATATTTAGAACCAATAGATATCAAAAATCAACATTTCACTATTATTTTGAGTAAATTTTTATTTTGTAGCGGTTCCAATTTTTAATGGGTGAATGTAAATGACATTGAAATGTATATACAGGATAGTAATTTGAGCACATTTATTAAAAGTCAATAAAGCTATGAAAATCAGATTTCTGTAAGAATTATTTATACATATTTGTTACCTTCAACTTTCTACATATTTGCTGTCTATTGCTGAATCACTCTTCCAAGTCTGCTAATGAAATCCTTAAAAGTAGATGAGCAATTGGTTAGCATTGTCACAGGACATTATTTAAGCTTAAGTGTATCATCTCTGTGATTCAGTGGGGTGTGTGCACATGGGGTGTGTGTGTGTGTGTGTGTGTGTGTTATGGAAGACAGTAGTTTCAGACAGAGATGGTATCAAGAGGGAAGAAGAAGAAATCTTTAATTGAGCAACAAATGTTCTGCTTTTCTTTCCTGACAAGGCACATGAAAATTGCTAGGTGTTTGAACCTTGTGGTAAATGGAGTCAAGTGGAGTGAAATGTGCTTGCGTGATCCATAACTCTTGCAGGTGGTTAACCTTGTGGAAGCCAGGGCACAGTCACCTGTAGTGACTTCTTCAGTGAGCATGCTGCTGGAAGGACTGTTCTACGCAAAATATTCTCTCCTTCACTTTTGCTCAGATGTCCCCTCTCAGTAAGAGAGTTAGCAAGTGATTCTGTGTAGGCTTTGATTTTCTATAGAAAATTCAAGATTTGAATATGTATTTTCATTTAGAAATTCTATACTGTGGAAGGCAATGTTTTTGTGTAACAAAAGTACTCTGAGAGAATCAGTTTCATTAGAAGAAGCATGACATTGAACTGGTTTCTTTAAAGGCTGTTAAAAACTTGAATTGTAGATTTCAAAATTATGTTTTTAAAAATTCTGTGTAAATATCACCAAAATGTCTTCAGTGTCCTTTGGTATTGGAGAAGAGAGGGGTGGGGTTGGCTAAACCAGCTTTTAAACTAATTTCCTGAAAATTTTAGTCAGAAGCATAATTTCTTAAAAGTTGTGATTAGCTTCTTAATTTGAAGAATGGGACAGTTCTGTTTAACAAAACATGTCCAAATAATTTATTAGTCAAGACTCGTCCTTTTTACACTCAAATTCAAGCTCAAGTTAGTTTGGATAGTCATTCAAAACACTATCATTGAAGAAAACATAATAGCAAATAAACAGCAAACGCCTACCAGTAAATACAACAGTATTTCATTTATCATTATTAAAATATTTTAAAAAACCTTTTACTTTATAATTTGACTTCATGCTTACAAACTTGTAATTTTCATTTGGTGGCATAGACTGTATGGGTTCTATTTTGGGCAGCAAAATTGCAGAGTGCTCAGAGCATTATTTTTAAGGTTTTTCTTTTCCTGTTTTGATAATGTACTTTAGTCTGGTAGTTCCATAAAATAGTGAAGAAAAATTATTTTCTTTTACAGGAAAATTCAGATTTTGTTACTTTGGCTTCCAAAGAGGAGGGAAAATATAATTACTGTTTCCTTACTTTGGTTTAGCATTTGATGGCATGTTGAGGTGTTGAATAATCTAGAGAAAATGGGTACTTTTGCATTAATAGCAGGCGGTCAAGTCCAAAGTGCTAACCACTATTTAATAGATATGCTTCTTCTCCAAGTCTCTGGTTCTCACTAAATAATAAGCTTACATTTTGGAGATACATTTTATTTGTTTATTCTTGGATTTCTTGGTTGTTTATGCTTTATTTCTTAAAATGTGAATATTTAGTTAGAATTTTCCCATTCTGCTTATCAGGAATATTTCATAAAATAGATATTTCAGTATGTCCAATAAATGAAAATTCAGAGTTCTGATGCATATTTTAGATATCTTCTATCTATCTATGTTATAAGAAAATGTTATACCTAATGACCAGGGAAATCTGTATGGGACTATTGCAATGTGAATGATATTTTTGGTTTTTCTTACGATATAATTAATCTGTACCAGCATGTGAGGATTTGCCTTAGAGGGGATGCTTAGACTTTAATTTTTGTTTTAAATGTGATCAGAAAGGTAATTTCATGATTCCATGTATGGACATGTAAATAATACTAGATAGATGTTTGTTTATGTGCCTATATCTTCCATCCATGTAATACTGATGATATCCCAGCCTCTTCAAAACATTATTTCATTTATTCTAAATAATAATTATCTGAAGAAGAGCAGTTAATATTATTCCATTTTTTTAGATGAAAAAGCTTAGTCACAGAGAAACTTAATAATTTGCCTAAAGTCACATGGCTATTAAATAGTAGAGCTAGGGTTAGAACTTATGATTCTCAGTCCAGTGTGCTTCACCTCCATTCACTTTGATTAGTTAAAGTTGTCTGAAAGTGTTATTATTGATAGGTTCAGAGGTTGCCATTCAAGAGTGCAGGAAAGATATAAATATAGATTTTGTTTGTGAATCACCCTTTGCAACGATCTTATTCTTATATCAATTCAAAATGATCTGTACTTTGTTACAGTTTTTAGGGAAAATTAGAAACAGAAGTCACTGTAACATTATTAGCAGCATCACCATGCTTGCCCATAGACAGAAGTGGGGTATGCCTGACCAAGCAGGTTGGATTTTGATGTTGTTGTTACATTGCTTTTTTCAGTGGTTGCATTCCTTGTGTTATGAAACAGGACATTGCCGAGAAAGAGGTTTCAGCAGCTGAGCCACACAGTCTGGTCAAGACTCTGTGCCACATGGTGAAGGAAAGTCAGGCTCAAGGAATCACTTGGGTGGGTTCTTCCCGGGTTTCAGCCAACCCATTGCTAGAGGGCAGGACTGCTTTCGGTTGAAGTGTTTTCCTGGTAGCTGCCAAGTCTTTCCTGATATTTGGTGTCTCTCTCTGCTTTTCTTTCTGTACAGAGTGTGGCCTTTGGCCTTTCCTGTGGGGGTGAAATGAACGTTAATAGAATAGCATCTGTAAATTCCCTGAGTTCCACATTAATGATATATCACTCAAAAACATACTAAATAACTAAGCATATGAAGAACAGTCCATTTCCCCTTAGCAGTAAACTTTACCTGCATTTATCCTCTTGCTGCCTTTAACGTTTGTGCGCTGTCGTATTTGTGGTGGTGCTGGAGGGAGGAAGGAATGATCAAGAAAAAAGTAAATGAAAGAGGATGATTTCCAACTCCTCAGGCTTTTCATTTCTTTAACTTAGTAGAGCCCAGGGTGGGGCGTTGCATGTTCTGTGGAATCCTGACTCAGAAGATGGGGAAAAGGAAGAAGGTAACTAATACGGAGTAGTTGGTGCGCTAGGCATTGACCTAGGCCTTCTTTGTATCTTACTGTATACAGCCAAGAGAGATCTGACTTTCATACCTTTTACAGATAGGGCTGTAAAACTTTAACTCCCCGGCAACTCCTCTTTCCACCCACCCAAACCTGCTTCAAAGAAGCAGTGGCTGTCTTACCCTTGCTCACCTTTATCTAATTTGTATACAGTAACCATAGCCTAGCAATAAAGTAGGAAGTTGTCATAATGTGTGCATAGGTTACAGAGTAATTTTGTATGTATTTCCTAAATCAGAATTAGAGATAAAATTTACATGTATACAACAGATATGCTGAGGAAGATAAAGGACTGACCTTTAGTATAGTTTTAATTTAATGTAACTGAAAAACAACTAAAAGTATTAGGTCATAATTTGAAGGAACTTTCCTGAGGTAGTCCTATAGTAGAGGCATTAGTAATTACATAAAGATAAAAAAATTTTTAAAAAATCATTGTGGCTGAAAGTTAAGTGTAAAAAGCATACTATGTATGCAGTGGGGAGGAAGGGGAAGGAGGGTCTGTATTTATATCCTTTGACTCAGATACCTTTTTTAAATCCTGAAAAAAAAACACTCAGACTCTTTTGTGTAGGACCTAGAGTGTTACACAAAGTGTGGCCTGCTTTCATTTTTTATCTGTATATTTAAAAAGTATCTATGATTTGGAGAAGGAAATACAGTATTCTTGCAAATTGTCTTCCATAAAGTTTTTCATCTTACTAACTTGAAAAAATTTTAAACTTTTTTGACAATGAAAAAGTCAGTGAAAGCACAGGGAGTAGAAAGAGTTGTATGTTCTTTTTGATACACTATTTAAATATATTATGCATTCGTGACTTCTAAGTATATAGGACTTAAGATACAATTATACTACCAATGCAATGAGATACACAAGAATTATGCTTTCTAGATATAGAGGTGGTGATTTTTTGATAAGAATGTAATTTTATGAAAAAAATTTACTATGAAGTAAAAAAATAATGGCTTTTATCAATCGAGTATTATCAGGAAAAAAGTCAATACCATGTTTATATCTTCATTTTTGTACTTTCGCTTAGAAAATAAAGCAAAATATATTTCACTGAGGGGTGGTTCCATGGACAGTTTAACCTTAAACCAACTCGTGAAATAGAGGATATTTCAAAAAAGTTCACATGAGGATAGGCTATATAGTTTTTTTTAATGTGGAGACTGTTTATTTTAGTCTCTCCTGATCTTGGTGATTTTAACAATGAATATTTGAAAAATGGATGCTTTGTCTCATCATTGTGTGGATAAGGTTTTGGAGTAAAAGTGTTTGTGCATCTTTATATGAGAGTTGGAGGTAGATGATGAAACAGTTTAACACTGAAAAAATAGAGTTTTAACTTCTTCAATTATTAAGAGAGAAAGAAGGGAGGAATGGAGGAAGGAAGGAGTGAAAGCAGGATGAGGAAGGGGGAGAGAGAAGGAAGGGAGAAAGTATACAGGCAGCCATGGAAACATAGACGACAGAAGTTTGTCGTGCAGCTTGTACACTCCTTCTGGAATTTCAGAGCACGTGGCAGAGACTGGTACTGATGGTGGGTGGGAGACTAAGTGATTCCACTGGGCGGTAGCAGGACTGACTCTCACACAAGTTGATCTTTGATGTTTTAAAACCTCTCAGAGTATGTGTTTGGTCTGCATTTCTTTCTCTGAGGCCCTGTACTGGCCACTTCCTCCCTCTCTTGCGTTCTCCTTCCCTTTTACATTTCCTTGGGGATGGCCGGGCCCTTGGGAATGGCCGGGCCAGGCTAGAAGGTGCCTGGTGTACGGCCTGCCTCCAGCCTGGTGCCCCTCACTGGCAGAGTCTGGGGAAGTGGGGAGGCGTGTGTGTGCTTGCTCAAAATGCTGGAATGTGTGGACTCTGTGGCTCATGCTTCCTGGGAATGTGCCACAGACAGGCTCCTCCAGGGTCTCAGTGGTCGTGGGGGTCAGTCCTTGTAGGCTTTTGTGAGGGGTTGAAAACTTGGGAAGGGATTTCTCAGTGCTGAAAGTTTAGGCCACTCCCCCCCTCCCCCGTGTGTTTGTATTTATTCTTTGTAAAGAAAAAGATATACTAACAACAACAGGAATAACCACTGAAGAACAGAAAGAAAAAAAATATGGATGCATAAATAACCATAAAGACCATAAATGATCTTTCTCCTGGATCCAACTGCACTCTTTTCCCTCTTCTCTTCAAACTGATAGTGATGTCTTCAAATCATGGACACTGAATTTATAAACTAACTGCTTTAAAAATCCCTGAATTTTGTCGCTGCTAAAGATGATGAAAATCAAGGATCTTTAGAAACTAGAGTTTAAGTTCAGATTTTTTTCTTAATGTAGGATTTAATCTCCTTTTTAAGGAATAAAGAACAAACTGCTATTGGTTAATATTTTTTTGTTGTTGTTGCTTAATGTATTTTTTTAAATTTAGATTTCTTTTTCCTTCACAAAAGATTTGAAATGACAAAGGTGCTGGTGGCTCCATTATTTGAAAAGAAGACTGGGATTTAGGTGTATGAGGTAGATAAGTTAAAAAGGGATTCTGTTATGAGTTATAAGGGACTGAGCACAGGTGGCTGGTTCTTATGTAATTCTTTATACATCTTAAGAGATTTGCCAGAGAAGAATTATCTCTTTGGTTCATTGATTTTTGTGTTAATGATTTGCTGTATGTATCTATTTCAATAGTGATTTCAAAACAGTCGTTTTGATATTGAAAATGATTTGTGGCTTTAGTTAACTTGTAATAATCGTGGTCAGGGTGTTAATATGTGCATGTGTGCTCCGTTGCCTCCCACTCTTTGCGACCCCGTGGACTGTGTAGCCTGCCAGGCTCCTCTGTCCATGGGATTTTTTTCAGGTAAGAATATTGGTGTGGGTTGCCATTTCTTCCTCCAGGGGGATCTTCCTGGCCCAGGGCTCAAACCCACATCTCCTGCATTGGCAGGCAGATCCTTTACCACTGAGCCATCAGGGAAGCCCCAAGGTGTTAATACCCGCCTTAAAAATTTCCAGGCCCAAGTCACATCTTTTATTCCCCACAGTAGGGCTTTTGACTGTGTGTTCCACAGAGCCTTAGGATTCTGAGGAGATGCCAAATTTATGGGAAGAGGGGGCAGACATATGTCCCTGGTTCTGGCTTCTTACCTTTCAATCAGGAGACAGCTGCATTCATGGCTGTTTTGCATTTTTGAGTGGCCTGGAATTTGGCTTTAGGAAAAGGGGGTTGCTGCCCTGAAGAAACGCTTGAGAAGTATCTGCCCTATAGTATGTAATTCTGAGCCTTGAGTCCATTCATTCCTTGATCAGGTAGTCTAACAGATGCAAAGCTCTCTCCTGAGGAAGTTTAGACTGCCTCCCTTACTTCTGAAGCCTGTGGCATGGCCTTCCATCTCCTGTCACTTTCGCTTTAGTAACAAATGTTTGCTTTGCCAACTGCATGCCAGACTACTAAATCTATGGATTTTTCTACAATCAACAGCACAGATTGTTTGCCCTTCAGGAACTTTGCAGGGAACTCCTTGGGCAATGGTTGTACTCTAGCTCTTGGCAGAGCCATTAGTGTCAACTGACTTTTGAAGAGTGAAGGATCTGGTGACACGGGACCCACTCATTCATCAAGAACAAGTTTCTACTTTGGGAGGTCCAAACAGGATGGCCTTTCCCTTTTTCAAGCAGATCAGCTCTACTTTTATTTGTTATATGTTGGGTTCCATGAACACAGAGGTGATCGTCAGAATACTTTCACCTGGTTAGAATTGGACTTCCCTGGTGGCTCAGACAATAAAGAATCTGCCTATAATGTGGGAGACCCAGGTTTGATCCCTGAGTTGGGGAGATCCCCCAGAGAAGGAATTGGCTACCCACTCCCGTATTCTTGCCTAAAGAAGTCCGTGGACAGAGGAGCCCGATGGGCTACAGTCCATAGAACAGTAAAGAGTCAGACAGGACTGAGCGAATAGCACTTTCACTTTTCAGAATGAATGCCCAGCAAATCAGAAGGGACATGAGCCATTATACTCTCACACACACCCACACTTCAGTGTCAGTCCAGCATGTAGGATTCTTGTTCAAAAACAAGATACTACTAAAAAAAAAATATGTGTATATATATATATATTTCAGTGATTTCTTCACCTGTGGCCAAAGAGTCTTGGGCCGACTCCTTATAGTCTTGAAGGAAAGACTGGGACTCTGCCCTCTGAGCTCTCCTACATGCCCCTGTGCTTCATCACTCTGGCTTCTTGTAGACTGGTCTTCAAAGACTGATGATTTCATATTATGCACTCAAGTTTTATAGTAAGACTGTTCTAAGACTGTGCTTATGAGGGTCCACATTCAGATGTCTGTGAATGACATAAGTGGTAGCATGGAGGAGTTCTGTGGAGTATAAGAGGCCTAATGGGGTATAGGAGGCATAGCTTTAGTCAGCTACAGTCAAAAGTCAGAGTTCTTATTTTAAATATTTAAAATATTCAACCATTGAAAAAATTTTGGAGACACTGCGAGAGTCAAAGAAGAGAGCAGGTTAATGTGGCTCGTGGGTTGCCAGTTTGCAGTTTCTGCCACATGAAAATCTGCATCTTCTGCAAAAGTATTGTTGAGGACACTTCATTATGTTTAATATCTCTTACCCTTAAGGCTCTCTGTGAGTGAGAGGGAAAAGTACCTCTCTTGATAAACTGGATAAACTCGTATGTCTCTTATCTAATGATGATAGCTATTTGAAAGCTCAAAACTAAAATTAGGTCTCAGAGCAACCATCCTTAGTTTATTTCTCTGGAATAAATATTTTCTCCATTGTATGGAGCACCGTATAGCGTTTATCTTTATGTAGTGATCTTATTTTGTTTCTGTTATATTTGGCCATCTAAAATCCTTTGGTAAATACAGAATGTACATATGCTGAATATGTGACACTCATAAATTTGTATAGTATTTCGGAGTACACATTCATTAGAAAAAAAATAGACCTCTATTTTCTCATGTAATTGGAGGAACATGTTTCCACATCGGTCAGAATTCTTCTCCAATTAAACACTAGGCAAACTATAGATAATGGTTTAAACCATTTCCTAAGAAAATACAGTTCTTGTATGTCCAGCAAAGTGTTTTTAAAAATAAGAACTTGAGTTCTGCCTATAAGCCAACATCTGATATAAGACATATATGTAGTTTTAAAAGCATAGAGTGTACTTGGTAGGAAAGTTTGGTGGTGAAAAAAAATGTGTTTTTAAATATGTTTGAGAAATGTTTTGGTGACTCTTGCACTTTCTGGTATTTAAGTTAAGGAAGTTGAAGGCCGTATGGATTCTGTTTCTGGGCCCTAGGTATGGTAAATACTCATTAAGGCCAGACTAAATGAAAACTGCCAATTGCCTAAGGGACCTTTTAAAAAAATGAAAAACAAAAAACTACTCTGACAGTTGGAATTAGCATTTTTCAAATGTATCTTTTTGTTCTGTAATTCATGTGCATAATGAAATAGCTCTTTAGTGATCACCAAGTTAGGTAAAGCACTTGTTTTGGAGAACGTTGTAAGCAAGTCATTGATGGTCAGGCATAATGGAATGAGGGCTTCCCAAGTGGCGCTAGTGGTAAAGAACCTGTCCGCCAATGCAAGTAGACCTAAGAGATGCCGGTTCAATCCCTGGGTCAGGAAGATCCCCTGGAGAAGGGCATGGTGACCCACTGCAGTGTTGTCGCCTGGAGAAGTCCCATGGACAGAAGAGCCTGGCTGGCTACGGTCCACAGGGTCACAGAGTGGGCCACGACTGAAGCTACTGAGTACGCACATCTCATAGTGGAGTGGGCAGCTTGGTAACAGGTCAGTTGATTGAACTGTGAGGTGATAGGAAAAGTGATGCCATGGTAAAAAGAATCTTGGGGGGAGAGTAGCTTTTAAGAGGGAAATCAAGTTTTGGGTGTATTGAATTTGATGTCATATGAGATATGCAAGTAGAGATACTCTGAAAGCAGCGACTTGATGCAAGACTGAAATTTAAGTTAGAAATAATTATTAAAGTATAGTTTTAATAGATTTTTTTTCCTCATAGGCAATTTTGTAGATACTCTTGATCTTAGGATTTATTGGAGCTTAAAACACAACTCATCAAGGGATGGGTGGAACATGGACTTTGGAATCATAATCGACTGAATTTAGACCCCAACCATGTTGCTTACTAGTATCTTATCTTAGAACCTCAATTTCAGCTGTCAAATGGGATTCTAATACTAAATAATTAATGTTACTATGTAGTTTATATAACCATGTATTAACATGCTTGACACAGAAAAAAATTACAAATATTGCATCTCTCCATTTATTCACCTTAAATTTGTACTGGAAATAAATGCCTCACTCCAAAAACAAAAGTTAGCAACTCATCTGTGTAACCCATACAGGATCTGGGAATTCAGGGTTTTAAGTGACTCTCCTTGTTTGTGATGGATCTAAACAGTCATCAGTTCCAAAAAAATAGCTAACTATATTTTGGGGGCTGGTCTTTTGAATTTTAAAAATTTGAAGTACCATGAGATCTGGTCTTATTTTTTATTTCCACTGTTGCATCTTGAATGCCTTGAATACTGGAAACAGCTGCTCATTAATTATTTTTGAATGAATTAATTAAAATTAAAGTCATAATAAGATCATTAATAATTTACTTTTTTTTCTCCCTCCTTTTCTCCCCTTCTTTATTTTCAAACAGGGCGGGGGAAATAGTAGTTCAGAGATTTTGCTTTTTTGTGAGTGGGATTTTCAAACTTTTGACTTACTCTTTGGCTTAATTAGAATGAAACCTTCATGGGCATTTTAGGTATGAAATCTTTTTAAACTGAGTTGAGGTGTAAAAGAGCAGTTGCACAAAGATACAAAATGAGTGTTGGAAAGCAAAGATTTAGATTTGGTGGAACCAGAATAAGTTTTGCATATCAGTCTTTTAAAAAAAAAAGTAAAAATGGGTTAATCTTAAATTCAGTTATGATTACATGAAAATACAATTTTCCCTGTAGATTTTTCTCTGTATAACCCAAATTGCATTAAAAATCTGCTGAGAATCACAGAAAAACCTATTTGATAAAAACAGAAGCAGCTGTCCTTCTATTGCAAGATAAGTGGATACAAGAATCAAACTTAAGGTGTGTTTTTTTATGTAGTAAATCAAATATCAGTTTAAGCTGTCAACCGCGAAAGTTACTGTGGAATAAACTGACAAGTACAAAAATAACAGGATTTACCAATGGATAAGATAATCCATAGCCCAGGTAGTGACTGATCTTAAATGTTAATTGCAAAGCAAGATGCTGTCAAATGCTCTGTATTAGTAACCTATTGCTGCATACAAATTACCCCAAAATTTAGCAATTTGAAACAACCAGTGTTTATCATCTCACATATTTTCTGAGGGTCAGAAACATGCAGCATTTTAGCTGGGTTGTTCTAGCTCAGCGTCTTTCGTGGAATAGCAGTCAAGTTGCCACCCGGGTCTGTAGTTATCCGAAGACTCAGCTGGCCTGGAAGATCTGCTGCGAGGCTCACTCCTGGGGCTGTTGGCAGGCCTCGGTGTCTTTGTGCCTGTGGGCTGGAGGGCTCCGTTCCCCACAGCATGGGCTTCTCCGTGGGTCTGTGCGCAGCACGACAGCAGGCTTCCCTGAGTGAGTAATCTGAGAAAGAGTGACACCACGCAGCCTTTTATGGCCGAGTCACTGCCTTGCACGTTGTCACTTCTGCCTTATTTTGTTTGTTAGATACAAGACTGTAGTTCTGTCCACACTCAAAGGGAAGGGATTACTCAAAAGGTGAATACCAAGAATTAGAGATCATCAGAGACCATTTAGGGTTGAATTAAGTCAATCAGGAAAAGTCAGCAAGTCAAAGAGAGACTTGGTTGCTTTGGCACTTATACTGAAAAGAATAATCCCCTTGTATTAATATTTATGATTAACTCCTTTTGGAGTAAAACTGAAATTCCTTATAAAACGGCAGTAATAACAGTTACAGTTTATTGATGCCTTTTATACTCCCTATTTAATTTTCATAACACCTTGTAGGATGAGAAAGGCAGATACTACTACTATATTCATTTCTTAGATTAGAAAACTGAGGCCCAGATTGTTCAGAGTACTTAAGACAGGGTCACTTATTCAGTATTTAACTTGAGTTGTTTCCTTTTCTTTTTGTTTTATGCCTCTTTCTGTTCTTTCTCCTGAAGAATGATTTCAGTTACTTACATTTAATAGAACACAATTTAATTTCCCCTTTCAATTTAATCTAAAAGAGTTGATTTTAAAAAAAAAAAGCCAAATTGAGAAGTTTAAAACACTCTTCTTGTACTATCAATAAAGATGTCACTTTTCTGCCAGAAGCAAGAGTCCTTTTTGCTATTTTTGTAACTGGGTGAGGTCTTATTTCTCCAAAATTGTGCCATGCTGTGGTTAGCCATGGTCTACAAGAGGAAAATATATTTACCCTTCTTTAAAATCGTTGGTTTTCTAAGAAATATGCTATTTACTATACCAAATCTGAGAAAATCTTTCTCAGGCAAAATGCAGCGGTCACTTTGATACCAGACAAACTAGTTCTATTCCCCACTAAAAATGCAAAACAGCAGGCCCTCTGATCTTTGGTACCTGCCTCTGTTATACATTTATTTCTTGAAGAAATTTGTTGAATAGTCATATCTTTAAATTTTTATTGAATCTCAGTGCTTACTTTACTTCTGTATGCTTACTCTACTTGCATATACTTCCCATAAAACATTCAATCTTTTCTCTTAAAGGTCTTGATAATATGATAGTTAATGTGAAGTGAAAATTTATTTTGAGGATTTATTGTATAAAACAAAGGAAAATATTCAGTAACCTATAATGGAAAATAATCTGAAAAAATATATATATACAACTGAATCACTTTGCTGTTTGCCTGATACCAACTCAATATTGTAAATCAACTGTATGTGAAGAAAAAAAATTTTAATTCTATTTAAAAAAAAAACAAAAAATCATATTTAACAATGTTAAATCTCAAAACATTAAAAACTTGATAAAATTAATTTGGAATAAAAAAGATAAGTTATGTTGGTTGTTTCCTTATAAACTTGGACAAACTGAGGCTTATGGAATATCTGAGTCCTTTGGGAATATCTGCTCTTTAGGAAAGATGGGTGCTTCCTATATTGTTTTAAAGAACCACTAGTGGTAAATATAATACAAAATTTTCTACACAGGTTATATATACTAGTCCATCAAAATTTATTATTATCCTTTGCCTACTTTGCTCCCTTTTTTATGCTCTGAATTGTTTTCCTCTTCATAGTTAAAAATTTCGATACATTTTTTTTCCATTAAATAGTCACATGATTTCAGTGTTAAATTTTTTTTTTCTTTAAAGAGCTAAGAGAGAACACCCCAACTATCTTCAGTGGAGAGACTGAGTTTAAGATTTATTTCAGATTTTTATCATTTTCAAGTGTTAGGAGGTTAAAGGTAAGCATGAACATGAATTCTGTGAGCTCAGAGGAGCAACTATAACATGTAAATCTACACTCTTTGTTATTATTGTTGATTTCCTTAATATTTTGACTTCCTGTGGATATGTACCCAAAGAAATGTAATTTTTCCTCATTCTTCCTCAGTGACTTTTTGTTATAATCCCATCCTGGGGGACAGGGAGCAGAAGCCATCAAGCAGGCTGAACCCCTTCCCCCTCAGGTGACTCACTCAGGTCTCAGATAATCTTGGCTTTTCCTTCTTAATTTGCCTTCTGGTTGATTTGTTTTTCAAGTCAAGAAAAGCAGCATTTGGGAAAGAAGGTCCTGTTTGGTGATGCCATTTCACAGAAATACACAGGGGTCTCTGCCTACAGAACATCTCACCACAGGAGCTGTCCAGAGTTCAGTTAGGACCCCACTCCTCTGAGTGGTCCTGGGTGCATGGAGAGGCTCTTGAGGATGGAAACATACATGTTTCCTAGATTTTCAGAAATGCTTATGGACCAGTGCAGTTGGCATTTGACCTTAGACATTCATGGATGTATCTTACAGCCTGGTGCCATGGAGCCGTGCATTGTAGCGTGAATGTGGTTGGGCATTTTCCATAACTAAACACATCAGATCCTCTTCTCTGAAAATATCAGTGGTATCAGTTGTTCTGAATTTGGTTGATGCTGTTCAATTCTTGACCTGAGGTTATGGTTAGAATTAAATGTATTGAGGCCTCATCAGTTCAGACTCATTCAGGTAAGGGAAAGATGAATGATAATTCATAGAATGTCAGAATAGGCAGATTTTAAAAAATTATATTACTTTCAATTAAGAATGGTAACCTGAATAAATTAACAAAATGTTGCTGAAGAGCAGTCCTACTAGACCTTCTTATTGAATGCTGCTGCCTAGGGAAAATTATATTCATGATATCAGTTATATATAAATACTTTCAAAATGTGTTTAAACAGCTTATTCTCTTGAGTAGTTTAAATTTACCTGTTCTGATTTTGTTTACATTGATTCTGTTTTTTTTTTTACATTGATTCTTTTATTAAGTAAGCACTCCTTTCTTCTTTTTCAGTTTTTTTTTTTAGTCTTATTATTTTTTAAAGAAAAGATAAATTCTAGTTCTGTCCTATTACAGTTAGAGGTGATGATATTTCACTATTTGATAAGTGGTAATAATATTTCACTATTCGATGAGCTGAAATCTTGATTTTTTTTTTTTTAGGTTTTCAATGCCCTTGGGATGCAGATAGTTAATATGTGGGTACTACCTTTTTTGGAAGAATTTAGGATGATGCCTTCATAACTTTCACATAATAGAAAGTGGCTGAAAATCTATCCATTCAAAAGAAAGCATTCAGTTTGAATCATGGCAATCCAGTACTACTTAGAAAAATTGAAGGAAGTACCTCTTTTTGGATTTTTTTTCATTTGGGAAATATTCTCCAATAAGAATTCAATAACCAGTGGTACTTAACTGGGGGCTATTTTACATTTGATCATTTGCCATTTGATTCTGTACTATCCTTTAAAGGTAAAATGTAAATACATTTTAGGTTTTTTTGTTTGTTTGTTTAAGGTATTGTGGAAGAGTTCTGAGATTGAGCCTATCAAGCTGCATTTGTCTGAAATAGAGTGATAACCTCCAGTATTCAGCTGTTAGTAGAAGAGGCTGCCTGGGAGCTGTGTTCTTGTGGGAGATGGACAGCCTGGGTCTGCTAACTCCTACTACATTGGCATTTCAAAGGGTACTTTAAACACATTGTTGTTGTTTAGTCAGTCAGTTGTGACCCCATGAACTGCAGCATGCCAGGCTTCCCTGTCCTTCACCATCTCCTGGAGTTTGCTCAAACTCATTTCCATTGAGTTGGTGATGCCATGCAACCATCTCATCCTCTGTCGTCCCCTACTCCTCCTGCCTTTAGTCTTTCCCAGCATCAGTCTTTTTCCGGCAAGTTGGCTCTTCATATCAAGTGGCCAAATTATTGGAGCTTCAGCATCAGTCCTTCCTAGTGAATATTCAGCGTTGATTTCCTTTTGGAATGACTGGTTTGATCTCCTTGCTGTCTAAGGAACTCTCAAGAGTTTTCTCCAGCACCACAGTTCAAAGACATCAGTTCTTCAGCGCTCAGCCTTTTTTATTGTCCAGGTCTCATATCCGTACATGACTACTGGGAAAACCATAGCTTTGACTATACGAACCTTTGTAGGCAAACTAGTGTCTCTGCGCTTTAATACTGCATCTAGGTTTGTCATTACTTTCAGCATGTAATTTCATTTATTTCAGTTCTTACAACAACAACAACAACAAAAAAGTGTTCTTATCTTGAGGAAAGCTCCTATTTCTGGGGATTTTCTCTGTCAGGGGTCTTTAGAGACCTAAACTTCATTGATAGTGCTTGTCTGGTTGATGGGTATATTGGTGAGATTCTGTGCCTAGTTGGTGAGGTTGCATATGGGTTTTGAAATTGACTGCCTTTCAGATCTCAGTTACCTCAGCTGAATCAACTGCTGATCATCAAATAATGTCTGGCTAATTTAAAAAAACGTTTTTGAGTCTCACTAGGAATTCAAATTTTTTCATCTCGGAAGAGCTTCACTTGAACTAAAACAGCTATGTATTTAGTCAGTGTGCAGCGCATAGAGCGTAGGGTGCAAAAGAAGCCAGCCCTCAGTCCCTTCATTAGTGAGTTATACTCTGAGAAGTCTTCTCCTTTTATTCTTTCCAAATCTATAGAAACAAACCATTCTAATGCTAGCTTAATGTATGTTAATACATTAGCATAATACAATATTTTTGGTTAAGACTTTTTAAATGCCTATGATGTGTTAAGCCTGAAATGAGGATGCTAATTAGACTGGGGGTCTGAACCTGACCTCCCCTGTCTACCTGTATGCACCCCTGGGGATCTTTAGGTTTGCTTTCCAGATTACATTTTTTAAGTCACTTACTCCCAGGTATTCAGTAACACCTATGTATGAGGTGCTAGGCTAATTGTTAAAAAGTACAAAGGTAGATAAACCACAGATCCTGCCTTCAGCTTGAAAGTAAAACTAGCCTGTAGTTCCTAATCTCTACTATAATGCCTGGGGACAAAGTCCAAATTCTCTCTTCTAGGGCAGGGAGTTCAGTGCCCCAGTAATGTAAAATGTGTTATGGGCAGTGAAAACTGGCAGGTGGGTGATCCCCTTGAAGATTCAGCTTTTTAAAAGGCCCCCTTCTGGGTGTAGCTCCCCCAAGTCCTTGTGAAACGATCCGTCTCAGTATCACTTCCGCTGTTAGTGTGTGACTGTATGGCTGTGTGCACAGCAGTCCTGTTTGATGGTCTGTTCACTGCTCTAGGAAGGAAGGAATGACTTACTCATGGTGGGTACCCAGTCACCACATGGAAGGTGCTTACACATGGTTGAATGGAACTGGGTCTGATTTTATCCTGGTTTAACTTCAGTAACTGAAATTCTCAGATAACAGTGAATTCTGATAATCTGTTACCTGTTTTATTTGATGGTTAAATAGCAAATCATTTTCTTTGGCTTGTACTATTGAAAATCTTTCTAAAATTTTCTATCTTTATAATAAAATTTATTTAGAATAACTGTTCATATTGTCCAACTGGAGAAAGTATAGGGCAGTGATTCTCAGTACAGCCCTTGGCCCATCTCATGGGGACTTGTTAGAAATGCACAGTTTCCATCCCACTTCAGACCTGCTGAATCAGAAATTCCCAGGTCAACCTGTGATTTAATAAGGCTATTAGGTGATTGTGATGCCCTTTCAAGTTTGAGAGCCACTGGTATAGGGCAACTGTTCTGAACTCTGGACACTCATGTTTTAACAATATAGTACCTTAGCCCACCTCCAGAAATTTTGATTCAATTGGTCTATTATGGGGACTAACATAATTTTTTTTAAGTGCACCCATGTGATACTGATGTGTAGCCAGAGTTGGGAACCACTGATGTAGGGCATAGAGCAAAAATTTGGAATTTACTCCATATTAGCCTCTGAGAGTGTGCATGCTCAGTTGTGTACAACTCTCTGTGACCTCATGGACGGTAGCCTGCCAGGCTTCTCTGTCCATGGGATTTTCCAGGCAAGAATACTGGAATGGATTACCATTTCCTTCTCCAGGGGATCTTCCTGACCCAGGGATTGAACCCGTGTTTCTTGCATCTCCTGTACTGGCAGGCTGATTCTTCACTGATGTGCCACCTGGCAAGCCCATATTAGCCTCTGCAGCTTGCTTAAAACATAAATCCAAAGTAATGCTTCTTTCTCCTAAAAGTTAGATAAAGAAAAACTTATATTTTGCTTTGTCGGGGTTTTATTGAGCAGGTAGTCCCCACTTTTCATGGCATGGCATTAGTAAAAACTCCGTCATACAAGCAGTTGTTTTTAAGTCAGTGGTGTTTTCCCACAGGAACAATGTCATATTTGGGTGTTAACTTCCTGATTAAAGCCCTGGCATAAATAAATCATAGATGGGACCAATAACGTGTCATAAAATCAACAATACAATAATTATAAGCCTCTATGGTCATGTAAGATAATAAAATTATGCTCCAAGTCCAATAAAATCAGCATCAGTACACAACCTAGCATCACTCCTGGGATCTTGGTGCTACAGAAAAATGCATGGGGTCGTAAGACATGCATTTTCCTGACTGTCTTATGTAGTAAATATGAACACTATTTGTGTGTGCATTTAGAATTTAGGGAGGAAAGATTTGGATAACCTGCCTCTAAAGATGTCCCAGGAAGTCTTGAATGGATGCCTTTTCTTCTAGTAGCCTTCCCTGGAGCCAGTAGTGTGTGCTGCTGCTGCAGGTGGTGAGAACTTGAATGTTTCAGTCCCCAAAAAGCGTTTTTTCATGAAAGGACTGATTCAGGATTCCTCCTCTTGACCTTAGTTCCCTCACAGTTCTGCTGTTAGCAGAAATGTGGGGAAAAGAGTAAGTGATGTGATCAGTACATTTCACATTTGACCAAAAAGCCACAAATTCATTGTTCAGTCATTAGGGCCTGCTCTTTAAGAGAGGCACTTCAGATGTCCTCTTTGGGTTGGCCGGTTGGCACAGGCTTGTGAGAGTCTGGGCAGACGTTTGGTGGAAAACAGTACTGAACTTGGTGCCAGAAGACCCAGTCCAACCTGGCTGGCTCCTTATTGCCCCTGTGGCTCTCAACAGGATACTTCTCTGAGCTTCCATCTCCTTTTCCTGCAATGCGACATGAACACACCTAACTCACGGGATTGGAAGGATTGAATAGGTTAACATAGATAATTGTACCCCGTAAGCTTTCCATGAAAGTTATTTTAAGTAGTTGAAACATTGATGAAACAGCCATGAGGAATCCTATCTGCATCTTGCCTTCTTGCCACTGGAATAGAAAGCCTGCTTCATGATGAATGCTCAAGCAGTTCCTTCTGGGAGTCTGGGGAAAGTGGTGGTAGAATACATTTCTCACCCTGCAAGTCTTTCCCAGGGAAAGAAAAAGTTTGCAGTCTGGGTCATTAGACAAGAACCAAGAATGGATGGGATTTGAAGCATGTTGTTGGTGTCCCACCTGCAGCCAGGTCTACGTTTTCACTCGGAATACATTTAATGCGTTGTGAATTAGGGATATCTTGGTAATGATAGGTTGCTCAGTAACTGAACTGTTGTTTTGACCAAACTATTGTAGCAAACTTTTCTTGGCAGGTGTGCCCTATTGATACTGAACTTGGTATGCGTTGATAGTTTTATGTCAACTACTATGAAATAACTGCAGGTTCACAGTGACTCAAATTAAGCCACAGTGACGCAGGTTATACAGGTACTGTACTCTAGAAATTCTAAGGCAATTATCAAATAAATGTACTACTAGAGAAAATTATTGCCTATTATATTAAATTAGTCTCTCTTTTTTTTTTTTTTTTTTTTTTGTAGCTCAGAATTATTCTACTCACTGCTCTTGGAACTCTTGTCCCAAGAATACACTAAGTTCTGAACTCGAAACAGTTCTTTAAGCTCTAATACACTTAGGAATTCAAAGCAAACTGAAGGAAAACTTTAAAATGATTAAGAAATATAGTAATCCTCTAAGTAAGTTTTTCCATGGATTCATAGAATTCACAGAATCCATAGGCCTTAGGGATTATCTAGACCACTCTTTCCTTTGTGGAAATTCATGCTCAGAAAGGTCTAAAATGTTACATTGGAAATTCATTCTCCTCACTATCATTGCTGTGCTTTTTCCTCTAGCTCACATAACCTCCAAAAGTTTTCTCATAAATTTTTTTTTTAAGTAAAGCTAAGTTCAGGAACAAAATATTCAATAATTTTTCATTTTCTTAAAGAAATTCACCAACCAAGATGGTTTAGTCTCTACTTGGTTTCTTTTGAGAGAGACCACATTTCAAAATAGCACTGATGTACCATATGATCCAACATTTCACTACTGGGTGTATGCTCCAAATAATTGAAATCAGGGATTTGAACAGATATCTGTACACTCATGCTCATAACAGCATTATTCACAAATGTCAAGAGCTGGAAACAACTCAGGTCTCCACTGACAGACGAAAAGATAGAATGTGCATCTTTTATACACAATGTATTGCTATGTAATGGAATATTATTCAGCCTTAAAAAGGAAAGAAGTCCTGACATATGCTACAACATGTGTGAATGAAGATATACTGAGTGAAGTAAGCCAATCCAAAAGGACAAATACTGTATGATTCCACTTATGTGAGGCACCTAGAGTAGTCAGATTCATAGAGACAGAAAATAGAATGGTAGTTTCCCCAGGCTGGTGAATTATTGTTTAATGGATATAGAGTTTCAGTTTGGGAAAATGGGAAGTTCTGGAGATGGATGGTGATGGTGGGTGCACAACAATGCGATTGTATTACAATTGTAATATTGCTGAATTGTACCATTTAAAATGGTTGAAATGGTAAGTTTTATGTTATGAATATTTTATCGCAATAAAAAATGGGTTGGGAAAAAAAACGAGGTGACTTCTAAACAAAGTCAAGCCTTTGAAAAGCTTTAAAAACAAGCAAACGTTGATAGGAAGGGAACTCTGGCTGTTCTCTGATACCTGAATGAGATGAGTCTGGTGGGAAGAATGCTGAACTGGGTTCTGTCTAGTCCTCTGTTGTTACTCAGCTCTGTGACCTTCTCATCTGGCCATTAGTTTTCTCATTAGTAAGGTGAGGCTGTAGGCTGGTCCATCTCCAGCCTTCTTGCCTGCTCTGAAATTCTGTGAGTGTTCAGGTCCTTAGCAAAGAAATGCTTGTTTAGGAACAACTGCTTATGAAGATAAGGAGCCTGGTACACCTGCGATATGAGGGCAGACCAGTTCTCCAGAGCTCGTTCTGGCCAACCCTTGTCTCAGGCATATTTGAAAATACAGCAAGCATTTTAATTGGTCCATTTTGCCTCACTGTTCTGTAATCAGGGCCAGAACTCCACAGACTGTCAGATTCCAGAGCTGTATCTTGGGGTCCTGTACTTGCTTTGACACCGGCCCAGAGTTTGGGGCTGTTTCTCTTAGTACTTTTGACTGAGCCCTTGTGGCATCAGAAATCAGTTTCTTTACCACTGCCTTCAAGATGGGGGCCATTCCTTCCAATCTGTCTTTATTTTCAGTAATCTGTGGAAAAGGTTCTCTCATACCTGAGTGTCCATTGATGTGTGACTGGGGTAAACAAAATGTGGTGTATCCATACAGTGGAATATAATTTAGCCTTAAAAAGGAAGGAAATTCTGAAACATGCTACAACATGGATGAGCTTTAAAGACATTATGTGACTGAAATAAGCCAGTCACAAAAGGACAAATGCTATATGATTCCACTTATATGAGGCACTTAGAGCAGTCAGATTTGTAGAGACAAGGTAGAATGGTATTCGTCAGAGGTTGAGTTGTTTCTTTTTGGCTTTGGAGTATATAGTTTGGTACCAAGTTAATCTTCCCCCTTAGGTTTCACATAGACTGGAACTTTGCTTTTATTAAGCACACACAGACTAATTGACGGGCTGAAACTTACCTTTAACACTCTCTGAGTACCATGTGTGCGCAGCTTGTGGAAGTGTTAAGTGAGCGGAGGTGTAGATGACCTGGCATGAAAAATAGAGGCAATAGACTGGGCTAGTTGCTTATGTGGATTATTGTCCATCTCTCCACAGTGTTGTGGAACAAGTGATGGCAACTTTATTCCTCAGAAGAGGAGACTGAGCTTCAGGGAAATTGTCACTCTCCCAAGGCCACCAGCAAGAAACCTTAGATCTGAACTTAGATCTGACTGCAAAGCCTATAGACTTTCTGCTATACCATACTTCTTAATACAGGAGGGCATATAACTGTGCTATTTAGTAACTTAGACTGAAAGATTATTTCCAACTCAAGAAGGCAGTGGTAGAATCACTCACTGGCCCTGTTTGTAATTTTCCTCTCTGTAAAGCTGAGATCTGAACAGTTTTGTGACGATTGAGCCATGTTTGTGACAACCATTACAAACAGTAGAACAATTCCTCAGTGGCTGTATGTGTCGGAACAGTAGAGTATTCTAGCTGGGATAGAGGAGGAAGAGCGATAGGCTGCTTGTAAGATGGTCTTAGGTGGTTCAGGAACTATCACAAGAGTCTACTACTACTATTAGGTTGGTACAAAAGTAATTGTGGTTTCAGATCATGAATTTTAAATCATATAACTAGGCTCAAAACACATCTTTTTCATCAAAATAGGAACCATTACAATCAACACATTTTTGCCAACAAGAAATGTTTATTTATTCCTGTAGCATAAAAATCTGTTCTTCAGGATTCAGTGAACTTTTGGAAAGCATTTTCTGCCTCCTGGTGGTTGTGGAAGTATTTTCTCTGCAAAAAGTTGTCAAGATGCTTGAAGAAGTGATAGTCAGTTGGTGAGAGGTCAGGTTGATTATGGCAGATGAGGCAAAACTTCATAGCTCAATTCGTTCAACTTTTGAAGCATTGGTTGTGTGATGTGTGATTGGGTGTTGGTGTGGAGAAGAATTAGGCCCTTTCTGTTGACCAGTACCAGCTTCAGGCATTGCACGTTTCAGTGCATCTCATTTATTTGCTGACTGTACTTCTAAGGTGTAGTGATTTTGCTAGATTAAGAAAGATGTAGTGGACCAGACAGGCAGCAGACCACCAAACAGTGACCATGACCCTTTTTCGGATGCATGTTTGACTTTAGGAAGTGCTTTGGCGCTTCTTCTAGGTCTAACCACTGAGCTGGTCCTCACCAGTTGTATAAAATACACTTTTTGTCACATGTCACAATCCAGTTGAGAAGTGGTTCATTGTTATGTAGAATAAGAGAAGACACTTCAAAAGGATTATTATTATTTTTTTTTTGATTAAAGGTAAGCTTATGAGGCATCTACTTATCGAGCTTTTTCACCTTTCCAATTTTCCTCAAATGCCGAATGATGCTAAAATGATCAATGTTAAGTTCTTCAGCAGCTTCTTGTGTAGTTGAAAGAGGATCAGCTTTGATAATTGCTCTCAGTTGGTCTTTGTCAACATCCAATAGTCGGCTACTATGCTGAAGCTCCAATACTTTGGCCACTTGATGTGAAGAACTCACTCATTGGAAAAGAACCTGATGCTGGGAAAGATTGAAGGGAGGAGGAGAAGGGGACAACAGAGGATGAGATGGTGGATGGCATCACTGACTTGATGGACATGAATTTGAGCAAGCTCTGGGAGCTGGTGATGGAGAAGGAAGCCTGGCATGCTGCAATCCCTGAGGTCGCAAAGAGTCGGACACAATTGAGTGACTGAACTGACTGATGCTCCTTATCCTCAAGGCTCTCGTCTCCTTTGCAAAACTTCCTGAACCACTACTGCACTGTACGTTCATTAGCAATTCCTGGGCCAAATGCATTGTTGATGTTGCGAGTTGTATCCTCTGCTTTATGACTCATTTTGAACTCGAATAAGAATATCACTCAAATTTGCTTTTTGTCTAACATCATTTCTTTGTTCTTACTGTTCAGTTGCTAGGTCGTGTCTGACTCTTTGTGACTCCATGGACTGCAGCACACCAGGCTTCCCTGTCCTTCACTATCTCCTAGACTTTGCTCAAACTCATGTCCATTGAGTCAATGATGCCATCCAACTATCTCAGCCTCTGTTGACCCCTTCTCCTCCTGCTCTCAATCTTTCCCAGCGTCAGGGTCTTTTCCAGTGAGTTGGCTCTTTGCATCAGGTGGCCAAAAGTATTGGAGCTTCGGCTTCAGCATTAGTCCTTCAAATGAATGCTGCTGCTGCTAAGTCGCTTCAGTCATGTCTGACTCTGCGACCCCATAGACGGCAGCCCACCAGGCGCCTCCATCCCCAGGATTCTCCAGGCAAGAACACTGGAGTGGGTTGCCATTTCCTTCTCCAATGCATGAAAGTGAAAAGTGAAAGTGAAGTCACTCAGTCGTGTCTGACTCTCTGCGACCCCATGGACCGCATATTCAGGGTTAATTTCCTTTAGGAATGCTTGGTTTGATCTCCTTGCTATCCAAGGGACTCTCAGTAGTCTTCTCCAGCTTTGAAAGCATCAGTTCCTCAGTGCTCAGCCTTCTTTATGGTCCAACTCTCACATCCATACTTGACTACTGGAAAAACCATAGCTTTGACTAGACGGACCTTTGTCAGCAAAGTGATGTCTCTGTTTCTTAATACACTGTCTAGGTTTGCGGTAGCTTTTCTTCCAAGGAACAAGTGTCTTTTAATTTCATGGCTACAACCACCATTCACAGTAATTTTGGAGCCCAAGAAACTAAAGTCTGTCACTGTTTTCCTTTTTTTGTGGGGGGGGGATCATTTCTATAGTCTAAAGTAAATATAAAATAGCAAGTAATAAGTCAGCAAAAAAGCATAAATTGAGAAATGCACATCAAAGTGATATATAACATAATCACATTTATTTAAGAATGTTTTCCAGTGAAAAAGTGAAAGTGTTAGTCACTCAATTGTGTCCTCCTCCATGGACTGTTGTATTCCAATATCAGATGGCAAAGTTCAACAATGTGAAACCGCAATTAGTTTTGCACTAACCTAATAGTTCTAATGGGAAATTAGAGATACCAAGGGAACATTTCATGCAAAGATGGGCACAATAAAGGACAGAAATGGTATGGACCTAACAGAAGCAGAAGATATTAAGAAGAGGTGGCAGGAATACACAGAAGAACTATACAAAAAAGATCATGACCCAGATAACCATGATGGTGTGATCACTTATCTAGAGCCAGACATACTGGAGCGTGAAGTCAAGTGGGCCTTAGGAAGCATCACTATGAACAAAGCTAGTGGAGGTGATGAAATTCCAGTTGAGCTATTTCAAATCCTAAAAGATGATGCAGTGAAAGTGCTGCACTCAATATGCCAGCAAATTTGGAAAACTGAGCAGTGGTGACAGAACTGGAAAAGGTCAGATTTCATTCCAATCCCAAAGAAAGGCAATGCCAAAGAATGTTCAAACTACTGCACAATTGTACTCTCACATGCTAGTAAAGTAATGCTCAAAATTCTCCAAGCCAGGCTTCAACAGTACATGAACCGTGAACTTCCAGATATTCAAGCTTGGTTTAGAAAAGGCAGAGGAGCCAGAGATCAAATTGCCAACATCAGTTGGATCATAGAAAAGGCAAGAGAGTTTCAGAAATACATCTACTTCTGCTTTATTGACTATGCCAAAGCCTTTGACTGTGTGGATCACAACAAACTGTGGAAAATTTTGAAAGAGATGGGCATACCAGACTACCTGACCTGCCTCGTGAGAAATCTGTATGCAGGTCAAGAAGTAACAGTTATGGAGAAGGAAATGGCAATCCACTCCAGTATCCTTGCCTGGAGAATCCCAGGGACGGAGGAGCCTGGTGGGCAGTCGTCTATGGGGTCGCACAGAGTCGGACACGACTGAAGTGACTTAGCAGCAGCAGCAGCAGCAGTAGCTATATAACATCCAGCTAAAGACTAACAGGTGGGTACTCTTTCTGCCTCCTTCTGATGTTTATGTCAGAAGCTTTCTCTATCTCTTTTATGCTTTAATAAAACTTTATTACACACACACACACACAAAGAAGTAACAGTTAGAACTGGACATGGAACAACAGACTGGTTCCAAATTGGGAACGAATTATGTCAAGGCTGTATATTGTCATCCTGCTTATTTAACTTAAATGCAGAGTACATCATGTGAAATGCTAGGCTGGATGAAGCACAAGCTAGAATCAAGATTGCCAGGTGAAATATCAATAACCTCAGATACACGGATGACACCACCCTTATGGCAGAAACTGAAGAGGAACTGAAGAACCTCTTGATGAAAGTGAAAGAGGAGAGTGAAAAGTTGACTTAAAACTCAACATTTAGAAAACTAAGATCATGGCATCCAGTCCCATCACTTCATGGCAAAAAGAAGGGAAACAATGGAAACAGTGAGAGACTTTATTTTCTTGGGCTCCAAAATCACTGCAGATGGTGACTACAGCCATGACATTAAAAGACGCTTGCTCCTTGGAAGAAAAGCTATGACCAAACTAGACAGATACTAAAAAGCAGAGACATTACTTTGCTGATAAAGGTCTGTCTAGTCAGAGCGATGGTTTTTCCAGTAGTCATGTATGGATGTGAGAGTTGGACTATAAAGAAAGCTGTGCACCGAAGAATTGATGCTTTTGAACTGTGGTGTTGGAGAAGACTCTTGATAGTCCCTTGGACTACAAGGAGATCCAACCAGTCCACCCTAAAGGAAATCAGTCCTGAATATTCATTGGAAAGACCGATGCTGAAGCTGAAACTCCAATACTTTGGCCATCTGATGCAAAGAACTGACTACTTGGAAAAGACCCTGATGCTGGGAAAGATTGAAAGCAGGAGGAGAAGTGGACGACAGAGGATGAGATGGTTGGATGGCATCACCGACTCTGTGGACATGAGTTTGAGCAAGCTGCGGGAGTTGGTGATAGACAGGGAGGCATGGCGTCCTGCAGTCAACGGGGTCGCAAAGAGTCAGACACGACTAAGCAGCTGAACTGAATAATTCTTTGTAGGTCAATTTATGGTTTTTCAGGAATGCCTATGGTGTGACATTTTGTTTGTACCTGTGTATTCATAAGTAATAGTGGCTCTTAATTTACTTTTAACTTCTATTGTAATTTATTATGGGATGGAACTTGGCGTTTATCTTCCTCTTCCCATTCCTGAGTACTCATTAGTCATTCAGTTAGACGTTAACAAGATAGGAAATAGAAAGAATACTACTTGATATTATTAGTTGAGGGTGTATCCCTTTGTGTGTCCCTCCCTTCTGCCCCAGCCCCATATTTTTTCCTAAGGCTTATATGGTAAATGACCCATAACTGGTGTTCCATCGGTAAATGGATGGATAGAAGAAAGAGCCTGCAGTTTTTAGAGAATCATTGTTTATAACTTTGATAACATCTATGTTAAATGAATATGATGTCTCTTTTTTTACCTTTGGTATTGGAAGGACAGGCTGATACTCAATTCCAAAATTAGCTAGATATTCTGTATATCAGGTGTGTTTGGAGGGGTCATAGTTTGATGGTATCTGAAACCAAAAATGATGATCTGCTTTTTAACAGGATTTGTAATAATTTATGAGTGAATTTGTCCATGTGATCATTCATTCTGACAGATGGCAATAATACTAATAAATTTAGTAGGTGAAATTCAGTGTGAGAAAGTTTACCTGGGTATAGTGAGATTCAGGATTAAAGCTATACCACTCCCATCTTCAGACACACAGATGAGTCATATTATTTATATGTATATAGGAATATTACAGCCTCCCCCATCTTTCCTTCTTTTATTTTCCTATTCTAGAAAAACTCTCATTGATAAAGCTGCCCTTTATTCCTTCTCTTTCCCTGCACCTCTGCCTGAGCAAAGCTCTGGTGGGAGGAAAGGAGAAGAATTAGGAACGTGGAACTTGTTCCTGGAACTACAGTATCCCTGTTGAAATGTATCATTCTTTAGAAATGATGTATGGGAATAGGTTGTGTGATACTGTATGCTTCTAGGACTTACATTGTAATGGCTAGTTAGGATACTTAAGTTTATTTAAAGATCACATCAGTTTCTCATGGTATTTTCTCCCTTCTTCTCATTTTGGTAGTCCTTCTAAAGGTGAACCTCCTCGTGAGCTGGTAGGTCCTGTGAAAGTTGGGCCTCTCAGTGATGTCGGCTCACTCTGACATGCATTTGCTCATTTTCTTTATCTGTGTGTCAGCAGTTGCTAGTTCGGTGCCTGGCACAGTGGACCTGCCCCTCAGTACTTGATGAATTAGGTTGAATTTAAGAGAGAAACTTTTACATTCTGTTTTCTTCTTTGTCAGTTGCATAACAACTTTCTTATGTTGGGCTCTTTATTAGTGCTGGAATTTGAATTTACTTACTGATCCCTTTATTTGCTTATTCACTAAACATATGTTGACCACCTGCTATGTGCCAGGTGCTACCAGAGCAGTGGACCAATGCAATTTCACAGCCTGCTCTCTTAGAGCTTATAATCTGACCATTGTCAGAGGGCACTTCGCTGGGTCTGGTGGGACTGTTTTCTGTGAACTGCTGCTATTCTAGAAATGCATAGACTGACTTTGGAATAGCCTATGTTTCTGGTGGCAAAGTGTCTTTTCTTACACTGAATATCAGTGATGAAAAAGTCAGTTTTACAATTATTCAGAATTGTTCTTAAAAATAAACTAGTGAAAAACATGATGTGGGCAGTTTACTTTTACACAGTCTTTGATTAGAGAGTAATTCTTATTTACCTTCTATTAAACTCTTAAAGTAGTAATCTGAGATACTTAAAAAAAACCTTTCCCGAATATTCTATTAATAAATTGTTTCTCAGTTTTCTATTAGGGCGACAGATCGCTTTTCCTTGTGCCTGGTGATTAATTTAGTTGCATATTGTTTTTATTCATAGCTCCCCAGTCTTAGGTAAAATTGAGAATATTTATTGGTGAATAGTTTCATCTAGTTTCACATGGGGACAAAAACAAAGTCGTGAGAAGGAAAGGTATGTAAAATGATAATACTACAAAATTAGCAAAATAAAGGGTGATTGGGCTGGTGCCTGGGTTGGAAGAAAATGAAACTTTTCTTGTCATTCTCTTTGTGGTACAAGATTTCTTTCCACAGATTATATAATTTACATGAGCTATTTGGAGGGATTATGTTCTTAACAGTTCCCTGAAAGCTCTTTATTATGTATAGCCTGAAGCCTTTTTTCACACTTGTTTCTGGATGCTCTATAAAATGTAAAGGGGCTTTCAAGATAAAAATAATTCTGTTTGAGGATTTTTGGGTTACTCATTTCTGTCTAAAAACAAAAATACTTACAGTACATTATGTCAGATCTGCCTGTTTAAGAGATTTGAGCACACCTGGTAGCAAAGAGGTTTAACCTAGTTTCTCAGCTGAAAACTCCAGGTGGAGGAAGGATGAGGAGCAGCCCAGGGTGAGCCAAGGAGCTGGTTACCTTTAGCCGACTTTCTCTGGGATGACGCACTTGGTCCTTCCAGGTCAGGCAGCCTCCTCAGCCCATGCGTTAAGATTTCTGGTTGCAGGTAACAGAAACTTGCTTAAGCTAGAGGAAGTGAGGTGTTGTGCCTGCTTAACCACACTGCAGGATGAGCTGGATAAAGTGGGTTTTAAGGACATGGAGAACCAGGGACTTGAACACAGCTGTGTATCTCTGGCTGCTCCATGCTTTCTCTCCACCTTTTGTTTCTGTCTTTTAGTGTTGGCTTCATTTTTTTCTTACTGCAGATGGGCTTCCTCTGCATGGAAGGTGGTACCCTTGTCGAGGCCAATCTATAGATGTCTTTACAGCCTAGGATTGGGAAGAAACAGAATCCCTTTCCCCCAGGGAAGATTTCTGATTGAACTGACATAGATTGTATGTCTGGGACAGTTCAGACAGCCAAGAGGACAAACGAGGTAGGCTTGTGTCACTTGCCCAGGGAGGTCACACAGACATTGACGTGAGAGAATTGTTATAAACAGGCAGCCATAGCAATGTTTTGCTTTTTCACTTTATGTGGGACTCAGTTTCAACAACTGGGTAAAATTCTTTCCGTAATTTATTGAAAATCTTTTCAAGTCTTTCTTCTGTTGTTTTTGTCCAGTTCTGGACGTTATAACCCAAATGAACTTTTAAGTTTCTCTTCCATTTTATTCTGTGTTTTCACAGACTAGCACCGTGTGCTGTAGTGTGTTCTCAAGAATTGTGGTTGACTGACTAAATGAATATCACTGAAATATGTATATTGAGGCATGGAATCATAAAACTTGAGCACTGAAAGGGATTCTCGATTCCATCTGCCTTCTGTTGTTTCAAATACATTGTGAGGTCTCGTAAATGCAAAGGACCCAGACATAAGGAAGTGTGAGCATTTCTTTGAATTTCTAAGTATTGCACCCAGTCTCAGGAACTGAGGATGGTGGCGTGGAACTGAAGATGGTGGCATGAAACAGAGAGAAGGAAAATCCCCTTATGGACTTTATATATAATTTAAGGGAAAATCTAGGCAGGATACCTAGAGCAACAAATTTCTTTGAGTTTTGGATAAAATCATATCACTTTAGAGCTTTTCTTTTAAGAATGGACTGATCCATGAATGGATCTAAAGCTCTGATTGTCAATAGATATGTATTTTAGGAGAACTGTTTAAGAAACAAAACAAATTATTAGTAAATGATGTTTGTTTAGCAGATAAAATCTTTTGAAATATGGTATCTATTGGAGAAAATAAAAGGAGTACTTGATGGTGAGAATGACTAAGAGTTCAGCCTTTAAACTGACAGGCAAGGATTCAAACCTCAGCACTCCAGTTGCCAGCTTTGTAACTTGGGCAAGTTGTCAGAGCTCTTTTAGTCTCATATTTTTTAGCTATAAAATGAAGATATCTACTTTATATGGTTTTAGGGTGAATATTACATGAAAGTTAAACTTTTTTAAAAAAAATTACCATTTTTTTATTGTGGTAAAATAAACACAATGTAAAATTTATTCTCTTAACCATTTTTAAGTGTACAATTCAGTGGTATTAAATACATCCATAGTATTGTGCAACCAATCATCACCATCCATCTCCAGAACTCTTTTCATCTTGCAAAACTGAAACTCTATACCCATTAAACAATAACTCCCCATTTCTCTCTCCTTCTAGCTCCTGCAACCACCATACTACAGACAGTTACTTTTTAATAAATGGTAGGATCTCAAAAAATGTTAGCTGTTATCCCTGTACATTAGAAGTCAGCAACTCTAGCCCACAGGCCAGATTTGGCTGGTAGCCTGTTTTGGTAGGGTCCTTGAGTTAAGGAAGGTTTTTATATTTCTAAAGGGTTATAAAATCAAATCAAACAAAAACAAAATGAAGAAGAATATGCCACAAAGACAGTATTTAGCCCCAAAAAACTAAAATACACATTTACAATCTGGTCCTTAATAGAACAAGTTTTTTGACCCCCGTTTTAGATCCCATATCCTTTTTTAAAAATCATGGAGTCCTTCAATAGTTTCATTTTAAAATGTGTGTGTGTGTGTACATACCCTTCCACATATCTTATGGGGGGGTATATAAACATCTATCCTAGATCAGGAATTCTTAATGGGGCTATATTGCTCCTAATTGGGGTGATACTGGTCTTTGGAGGGTGAGAAATCTTAGATACTATATAATTTGCAGCTTTTCAAAGAACCACAATATATAAACAGATGTATAGTGTATCTCTGACATTAACATTTCCTGGGGGAGGAGAGGCAGGGAGGAGCAGTGAGAGCAAATGTCAACACAGTTAGGCTCATTAAAGGAGCAGTAATGAAAAAAGGTTTGCGAAACACTGCCTGAGACTAAATTCTGGAAGACAGGACATATGTCTTACTAGCCTCTGAGTATTCTAGCATTTAGCAGAGGATCTAGAACATTTTCTTCAATCCGTTAAACTTGTTACAGCATAGTTGAATGAATGAAACTTCTGATCCAGTTCAGTGACCCATTCAGTCCAGAAATCGCATTCACAGCAAACCCTACAGCACTGGAAATCTTAAAAAAAAAAAAAACAAAAAAACTCTTTTTAACCTTTAAGAAGTTTGTCAAATGATTAATCTCTCTTGTATCAGACAGATGCTTCTTATTAGACTAAAATTCTTATTATTCTTATTTTTTCTTAATGTTCGTAATTGACAATAAAATGAATGTAGGTGTTGGAGTGTAAAGACCTCTAATCCCCGTCTCCACGGGGATGGGCTCCTTACCATCAAGCCAGCTCTAAATTGGAAAAAAAGCACAGATACATCATTGTATTGCCTGAAAAATAAAGTTGAGTGATGGATTTATAAGATACAGATTTTGATAGCAGCCACTGAAATGTCAGAGACTTAAGTCATCCTGATCTTACCTCACAAACGAGGGCTTCGACTTATGTATCCTGTGTCTCCAGTGCCTAGCCTGTGACGGGGTGTCTAGCCTGTGTTTCTGGTACTGGCTGTACTGCTGCTATTTCTGCACATGCCTCATTTTTTCTGTTAGTTTTTTCTATTAGTTTTCCTCGTCCCAACTGTTGTCACTCACACACTCATTCCTTTAGATACAGTTCCTCATGTCTCACCTTGAGACCACTCAAGGTGAGTGGTTTTTCTACCACTGTTGCAAGGTTTGATGATGATAGATAACAAGGGGCTGTTCATACAGCATTCAGTCCCCTGGACAGTCTTCACAGCCTAGCCAGTACTGATGTAGTCATGCCCAGCCCTGAGGCTGACCTAGAGCATAGTGGTGGAGGATAATGAAAGAGGCAGTGCCAAGGATTCATGCTTCCTGCTGGGCTGGGAGCTGAAAGTGTCTGGGGAGAGGGAGCTTCCATTCCAGCCTAGACCCTGAAGAAGCAGTGTAGAGATCCAGCCGGCCAGTATTCCTCACCAATGTTGGTTGTCTCTACCAACATTCTCCAGGGGAAGGGGGAGGTAGCCCCCAAAGTCATCTCTCTGAACACAGAACTTGTCCCTTCTTGTATTTTTTTTTTTAACATTTCTGTTTCTGGTGATGTGACCCCACTATGTATGAGTTTGCTTTAGTATAAACATATCAAAAATGTTTTAAAACTTTACTTGGAATTGGCATTCCGTAAGAATGAACTACATTCATCCTGTACCCTGAGCCCACTGCTCTGATTTGCTGGGATGACTTACATCATAGATGGAGAAGCAGGGCTGAGCTGTTGCACAGACAGGTGTTAGCCACTTTGGCCAATCAGATCTTGAAAACTGAGATATTTCCACATAAAGTGATGTAAACCAAGAACCAGGTGCAGAGGCAGTGGCCAGTGGTTATAGTGACAAAGTGACAGTCCTGGTTCATGTCCCTGAGTCTGTAATCAGTGGCTAGCTTGGGCTCTCTGAGAACCCTCTGTCCTGCCCTCAAGGATGAGAATTCCACTTGCTGACGGTTGCAATCTCAGCGGCCCTGAGGCTTCCCACCACTGTAAGCCCTTCACCTCCACAGGGCTCCCTGTAGTCCTGGAAAAACCTATCACGTTCTCCCTGCTGAGGCTGGGATGGAATTAGGCCTTTCGTGGCCTTCCCAGAGCAAAGGCATCAGTCTGTTTTCAGTAAGAATCCAAATGTTCCGAACCTATATATGTGAAGGGCACGCTTAATTTTTATTGCTGTTCATGGAACAAGAAGGTCCACTCTTAGTTTATTGTAAGTATCTTGTGAATCTCAAATCTGAATCAAGTGTATGATAACCTTTAACCTGATCATTGTCCTTTTATGCATAAACCTTCATAAATGGCCTAGTTTCACCATGGCATTTTAGTGGAATTAAATGTGAACTAAAAGTTATGTAATCAATTACAACTACTAGTTGAGTCAAGCCTGCCAGTTGATAACACAAGGCCCACAGCTGACAGGTGCTTAATTCCTATTGCATAACTTCTTCATATGTGTTCCTTAAGATAAAATTTAAAACAATAATCACAACAAGACTGGTGGTAGAAATCTCAGGTGGGTGCTATTTGGTGACCAAATTAGAAAGCCAGTGACCTTTCCCTCCCAGCCCTCAGCCTGGGGTCCTGGTCAACCTTTATGGAGGCTCCCCTCTACAGAGTTTCTGCAACCTATGAGACTTGTATTTTAACTTACTCTAGTCACTATGTGGACACAGTTAGTCATGTAGCTATTTTCAGACAAGACCAGTGTAGCTGTGCCCATTAATTTACATTCTGAGCTCCCAGTGATGGAATAAAATTACTAGGAATAACCATTTTTTGATGACCACCTTGTAAGTGCCATGGTGGGGTGGAAAGCCCTTTTCAAGTGTTCTTTTTCGAAATTAGTGGGTGGTAATGTAACTTTCTGTATAAATGAGTGTGACCTTTAAAAACATGGCACATTAGAGAAAGACATGATCAAAAGATTAATTCCAAGCCGAGATGAGATGGTCTGTAAAACCTCTTTTAGGACTGTCCAATGCAAACAAATGGTGCCACTGTCCTGGTGGAGTATCAGTGTGATAGAGAGAAGGGATAGTCAAACAGACCAGTGTGCGAAATTAGTTGTGATCCCAAGCAGGTCTTAAATGTCTTCAACTGGTTTTTACGTGTTCAAAAGAAAGTGGGGAGGGCTAGTAATTCTCTACGTAATTAAAAAGTTCCTGGCATGTGAAGTTCTTGGCACATAGAGGGTGTTTTTAAAAGTCCTCTCTACTGGGGCAATCTCTCCCATTCTTCCCTCCCGAAAAGAAAAAGGAAGGACTTGTCTTTCTCTACTGAGTCAGGGTTTAAATTTAGCAAGTTCCCAGAGTCAGTATGTATATGTTTTAAATGGTTATGGGAAATATGCCTAATATTTGAAATGAGCTGTACTTGATTCATGTTTTTTAACAATATTTAAATTCTGCCTGATTCTTTTTTTTTTTTTAAAGTACTTTTTAGGCAGTAAATTCATTTCTTAGTCATACCATGAACCCCCAGGACCTTATCCCACAAACACAGCCCTGGTTAGAGCCTTTCCATAGAGCCTTTAATGCTTCAAACCCACTAACCTCATTTTGCACATTTCTCAAAAGTAAACATACACATGCGTGCAGAAGCACACACATACAATTTATGATCCAACTTTTGGGAACAATATTAAGACAAACAAACAAAAATTCTTAGAAAGTTGTGAGATACTTAAAATAGTTTGATTTTTAAATGGTTTAGGAACTTTTCCCATCAGACTTGGTGCTCGCTGCTATAAATAGAGGCATGCATGTGTGTCCAGAGTAGCTCCTCTCTAGACACAGTGCTTAAAAGGATCAAGAAGTCAGTTGTATTATCTTGTTATCTAAAGTCCAGTGTGAGCTTTTAACCTTGTTAACTTCACACTTTAAAAAAAAAATTAACTTCACAAAGCCAATTAGTCAGATTGAGACTGTTTCCCATGAAAAGCTTTCAGGTTTTGGGTCACTTTCCTTTATTAAGGAGGGGTTTCCCTAATAGCTCAGTTGGTAAAGAATTGCAGGAGACCCCGGTTCGATTCCTGAGTCAGGAAGATCCCCTGGAAAAGGGATAGGCTACCCACTCCAGTATTCTCGGGCTTCCTCTATGGCTCAGCTGGTAAAGAATCCACCTGCAGTGCCGGAGATCTGGGTTTGATTCCTGGATTGGGAAGATCCCTTGGAGAAGAGAAAGGCTACCCACTCCAGTATTCTGGGCTGGAGAATTCCATGGACTGTATAGTCCATGGGGTCCCAAAGAGTTGGACACGACTGAGTGACTTTCAGTTTCACTTTATTAAGGTTAGAGAACTGGATTCTCCCTTTCCTTTCTGCTCTGTAACACTGTTTACACTCTCTTTTAGGATTTTCCTCATGGACTATGGTAATCTTTAAAGATGATGATGGGTATATAGTATCTGTCTACTTTTATACTATTTTTTCCCCTTATAAATTAGAACAGATGGGTTTTTAAACTCAGAGTAGTTAGAATTCATCCTTTTTCTACTTCATGATGGGACTAGGACAGTAGTACGTTATTCAGTCTTATCTTCTTGGGCTTGTCAAGGCAAGATATTGGAAAAGAAACTCAAATAATCAGATATGAGATCCCCAAAGTGTACATATTGAATTCTAATATTTCTCAGGAGAATTTTCAATATGAAGCTATCTAAAAAACTGCCTAGAAGTGTACATAAGTATCATATTTAAGAATGGTGACGTGGCAAATATGGTACAGTTGAAAGGACGGAGGACTTGGAATCAGCAAGTCGGAGCGAAGGTTCAGCTTTGCCAGCTAGTAGCAGTAGCTAGAGGGTCCTTGGGTACATCACCCAACCTTTCTGAGCCTGTTTCTTCAGCTATAAATTCAGGACAATATGTGCTTTGCCTATTATTTAGGATTTTTTAAACCTGCTATTATTCATAGGCTTGTGAGTTACTCATTTAGCTGGTGTGCATCATTGTCTGTTGAACCAGGAACTTGGAATATGCATCAATAGAAACAATCACATATATAACTTTTTCTCAGATCATAGACAAATGAAAGAAATACAAAAATACAGAGAAAAATGAATATACCACTTTTGGAGACATTTTTAAATAGTGCAAACTAAGCTCAATAGCAGCTGTTTGCATGTATTATAGAAAACAGAGAAAATGGCCCATGCACACAAAACTTATTTCTAAAAACCTGCAGTTTGTCAAATGTCTTTATACTTTCTATCCATCTTTCTGTACCCTATCTCACCGCATTTTCTCTACATAAACTCATTTGGTGTAAGAAATCACATAGCCACTTATAAAATATTTGTCCCACATGTAGATAGATACATGAATGTGTTCTCTTTAAGAAAATAAGAAAATAGGTAAAATGTTATAATCCTCCTTTAACTTTCCACCCCTCATCCCACTTCTCTTCATCTCTGCAGATGTAGTCTCTGTTTCCTTTTGATATCTGTCATTCCAGATTTTTTTCTCTTCTTTTACATATGCCTGTATGTATCCAGAGAAAACACATAATGAAACATTTGTTTTTCTGTTGTCTTAAACAAATGTTGTTATACTAAGTGGAATATTCTGCAGCTTGCTTTTTTCCCTCGACATGACTAGGAGAATTTTCTCTGGTCTGGTTCATTCACTTTAGTGTCTGCCGACTGTTCTGTACTGATTTGTTTCACCATTCACCTACTGGTGGGCAGTTATGTTGTTTTCAATCCCGCCCCCCCCACAAAGGCTGTGATAGACATCTTATTTTAAGCATATGGGTGACTATTTCTGTAGTAAAGGTATTGAGAATTGAAATTATGAGGTCATAAATTATATACCTTTAAATTTGAGTAGTTAATGGCAAATTGCCTTCCCAAGTGAAATGAACACGATTTTTCATGCTTCAGTTTCTTGCCCAGCTCCTCTGAAGTCAGTTAATTAAGAAAAGCTTTGCAGAGGACAGTTATGGTGGTCTAGAGTAGACCAGTGCTTCTTAAGCCATATTGTACAGATTACCTGGGAGTTTTATTAAAATGCAAACTATGACTCAGCAAATTTGAAATGTGGTCTGAAATTTTGCATTTCTAACTAACTCTGAGATGATATTGATGTTGCTGATCAGGGACCACACTTTGAGTAGCAGGAATCTAGAGGAGCGATATCACTCTAGCATGTTTCCCCATATTGTCTGAAGGTTGTTTTTAGTAATGAATGTGTGTGTGCATGCCTTAATGCATATACCTGGGTATGTTTCTGGAGGAAACAGTCTTTTGCCATAAGAATGTGAATTGTAATCCCAGAAGGCTTGACTTTTAAAAAAAATTATTTATGTATATTTGGCCATGCTGGGTCTTCGTTGCTGCACAGGCTTTTCTCTAGTTGCAGCAAGCAGGGGCCACTCTTCGTTGCAGTGTGTGGGCTTTTCATTGTGGTGGCTCCTCTTGAGCAGCATGGTCTCTAGGGCACACCTGCTTCTGTAGTTTCGGCACATGGGGTCTGTAGTTGTGGGGCATGGGCTTAGCTGCTCCATGGCATGTGGGATTTTCCTGGTTCAGGGATTGAAACTGTCTCCCGCATTGGCAGGTGGATTCTTCACCACTGAGCCACCAGGGAAACCCAAGGCTTGACTTTTAAAGTTAAATCCTGTGGCAAAATGTTGATGGTTGCATAAACTGAGTGGTAGGGCACACAGATTTATTGTACTATTTGCTCTCCTTTTGTGTAGAGCATTTTGCAGAAATGCTCATTGTACAAATTCTGAAATAGAATAAAATAAAGATTCTTTGAAACTTGAGTTGCTTCTGAAGATTTTCATTTTGGTACATGCTGTTACACCTTTCCTAGATTTCCTTTGGTGGATCATTTGGGAAGTATTTCATTTTAATCAGTGGTGTATTTTGACTTATGTGAGTTTTAATTTTAATATATCAGTATTTTTAGAAGTTTAAAAATAGATTCAAAAAGAGTTTTGTTCCATATCTGCCTACCTTAGCAGCTGTAGTCAACCCCCTGCCCTTAGCCTTTCCCATTCAGAGAGGATACCACAAAATATGATAGAGATCATGCTTATTACATGATAGTGTGTCTGATGGCATAACAGCACTGGAGGCACTTCAAAGCAGCTCTAGGGTCAGAATGCCCATGTTGCTTCATTGGTGGGTACTTGGAACACTGTTGAGCAGGATTTTTGAGGTCTATTGAGGATTCAGCAGAAAAAAGTTCTGTGATCAGTTAGTGATGTCTGTCAAGATATGCTGGATTGGAGAAGGACAGCACAAAAGCTATAATGTTGGTTGACCCTAGCTCAGTGAAAGCACCTGCTTTATAGCTGAGAAAATGAGGCACAAAGAATTTAAATGATCTGCCTTGGATTGGCGATTAACAGGAGAACTAGTATTATAAATAACCGGGTAGCCTGATTTCTAGTCCAGTCCCCTTTCTATTGGGTTGGCCAAAGGGTTTATTCAGGTTTTTCCATAAGATATTAAATCTTATGGAAATATGATTTATATTAATGGAAGTATGATTTCCACTAATATCTTATGGAAAAACCCAGATGAACTTTTTGGCCAACCCAATATCTTTCCACCCTGATAATCAGAATCTAACTATGTGGAAGAGTATTTGCGTGTTGGAACAACTTGGTGGAGTAGGAGCCATTTGCCTTTTAACTGGGCAATCGAGCAAATCGGGTATTCTTGAGGAAGGGTATACTTTCTTCTTATGAAGGTAACTATTTCATTTCTTACTTTGGCCACTAGAAAGCTCAGAGCCAACCTTGCACCTTTACTGTAACAACTCTGTAGTCACCATTGGCTTGCATAATTGTATTCTAATCCCATTTTCTCCCCCAACCTGCCTCTGTAGGATCTTCTAATCTAATACCATATTTCCTTGCTTTGATTTGTTTCATTTTAATTTTGCTATTTTATTGTATGTCTTTACCTTAAATTGCCTCAAATATTTGTGAAACAGATGGTATATAAATAAAGAACATTGGAATGTTTGAAAAGTTGTTATTGACAAGATTGATGAGGATGAAAATAGTGTGACGGTTCTGAGAAAATGTTGGTGATACATCATCACATTTGATTGGATGCTGTTTGAAGGTCTGGATTGCAGCTTTTGAGTCTGTTTCTGCTCTTTCTTTCTCTCCTGTCCTCTCATCTTCCTGACCCATCCACCTTGGTCACCTCCACCCCTCTCTCTTTCTCTGTGGCTTTGGCTGCACCCTGAGCAGTAATGGCTCAACTCTATCTCCACCCTTACCTGGTTTCACAGATGCACACCTGTGTTTCTGACTTCCCTCATACCACATGGCACCACTTGAATGTCCCACAAGTACCTCAACTCAGCATCTTCAAAAACAAGCTTGGCATTGTTGTTCAGTCATCTAGTCATGTCTGACTCTGCATCCCCATGGACTGTAGCATGCCAGGCTTCCTTGTCCCTCATCATCTCCCAGAGTTTGCCCAAGTTCATGTCCATTGACTTGGTAATGCCATCCAACCAATCTCATCCTCTGTCACCCCCTTCTCCTCTGCCTTCAGTCTTTTGCTGAGATTAAACTTGGCATAATCTCCCCAAAACCCTCTCTGCCTGGATTCCAGTTGCACCACCATTCCCCCATTACCCCAATCAATAATTTTGTTCTGGTTGATTTTTAACTCTTCCCATTCTCAAATCCTCTACATCTAATCAGTAAGATCAGCCGTTTTAACTGCTAAATATTGGGGGAGTTTGCTGTCTCTGCTCCATCCTTTCTGTAAGGTACGTTGAGTTTTTTAAATATATCCTTGCCCACTTAGGGGCTTTTATTTTTGGAGTAATCGCCACTCAGTCTCCTTCCCCACTTATTCATCCCATTCCAGCCGATCCTTTGTCCTAAAGTCAAGGATCCACATTTATCTTCAGGCTAAGGTTCAGGTTACTTAAGCCTTTCATACACTTGCCTTTGCTAAGCTTATTAGTCCTATGTTTTGCCATTGCCCAGAATGACCTTCCCTCTCCTCTTCCTTTGGGGCCCTCCAGTCTGCCTTTTAAGGTTTGGTGCCTTCTCCCTTTCTCGAGCCTCTCCAGGCTTCTTTCTTCTTAAGATCCTATACTGCTGTCTGTCATAGCCACTCTGTAATATGTTGTCACATTTGATTGAATGCTGTTTGAAGATCTGAATTGGCACCTTTTGAGTTTCAGTCTCCAGTACTGAGCACCATATACGTGGCACACATGATAGGTTCTCATTAAAATGTTTGCTGAATGAAGGCATTGCAATTCTTGGAATTCTTTTAGAAAACAACACTAGTGATAGTAATCACGTCAACAGCTATTACTGCCCTCATTTACGTGAGCTTTTACGTGCCAGATACTGTTCTCAGTGCTTTATGTGTTTTATCTCATGAAACATCTGCATAATCCTGTACAGTCAGTTCTGTTATTATCCTTGTTTTACAAATGAAGAAACTGAGGCACAGAGCTTAGGTAACCTCTAGAGTTTCCCAGTAAGTGGTGAAGGCAAGCTTTAAATCCAGGCTCTCTCTGCATCATCACATACGCTGTCTGTGAGACTTAATTGTTTATCTGTGGGAAGGCAGAGCTTTGCCCAGGAGTTATTTCTTGAAGTCACTTTTACTGTTTTAGTCGGTGATGTTGCAGAAGTGGAGGAAAACAAGAGGACATTTGAAACCTGGTGAATGTCAGTGGTATCGTGTAAGCTCTGTATCACAGGCTCCCTCACTTCTGCTCTGAACCCTCCACACTCTTCCAACTGTGAGAACTGGCATAAAGATGCCACTACAGTTCTTTACTCTTCCAGAAAGCGCACATTCTGGAGCTCCTCCAGAAAACTGTTTAGCACTGTATTAAGGAGAGGTAGAGAGTGGCAGGCAGCTCTCACCTCAGCCCATCCAAAGAGATTTGTTTCTCCCCTTAATCAGCAAAGTCAGGACTTCCTGGAAGGGAGGACCAGAAGTGAGAAGAATTCCGAGCTGGTGAATGAGAGCCGAAAAAGCATTTGCCTTTGTCAGATCACCTACATGAGTGTGCTCAACTTTGACACAAAAGGACTTGTGGAGCACTTTTTTTATACTATTCAGACTGCACGAAAGTGAGATTAAGCTAAGAGTTCCACAATACAAAAAAAAAGTTTAAGTATTTAAGCCTAAGGAATTACACTGAGAAATTAAACCAAGAAAGAGAAGTTGGCATGAAAAGAAGAGGTGATAAAAGGAATTGTAAGAAACCATAGAGACGAGGCCAGTTGCTCATTTATCTACTTGTGATGGTAGTTCTTTCCACCTTATAAATAAGCTGCTTCTTTCTTGGCTTCCCAAGCTTAGTTTTTATGTTGGGAATTTAAATTTATTTAAAGTCTATTTTGTTTTATTCTTTTTTTTTTTTTGAACTAAGTGGTTTTAGACATAAACACTGAATCGTAGTGCCATATATTTGGGAAAATGTTCTACTTCAAAAAAAGTATCCTTTTTTAAAAATCACGTTTCCATTTAAATCTGTGATTTGGACTTGGGTTTTATATAGGAATAGTTGGTATTTAGCATTTTTAAGTCACTTAAAAGTCAATAGATCATTGTATCTTAACCAGAAACTCAACCTCTATAATCTAGGTGTTATAGTAGTGATTGTTTTCCCTTAACAATGTAGAGAAGTAGGACCAATGGTTTTTTTTTTTTTTTTTTTTTGGACCAATGGTTTTTTACTGATCTCCGCACAGAGCAGTTAAATGGCTCAGTTACAAAAGCTGAAATGGTATCTATGATGCATAAAGATTTGGTCAGCTGTCTTTTTGCAGTTTGTATGCTTCTCTGGTCTTTGCCTTTTAATTTCTGTAAAGGAATTTGGAGGTGTATGACATTGTTTGGCTTCCTGGGTAGCACTCACATGCTTTGCTGCTTTTGGGAATGTGATTGGTCCATAATGGAGTCATCAGGCTTCCCGGAGCACCTCTTTATTCCCTCGCTGACATCATTTAAATCCTGGAGCTAATGAAGCAGGAGCAAGGTCTTCTGCCCATTCACTAATAGATGCCCTGGGCAGTGACATTGTTGAGAGCAGACGTTTGGAAGGATAAAAGAGAAGGGAAGAAAGAGAAATGAAGAGATTGTCCCATTATGATGGTGGTAACGCAGTGCACTCTGTGCAGCAGAGGTAGTAGTGAAGTGCTGAGGTACAAAGGAAGATGAGATTCAGCAACAGAAGCAGAGACAATAGATGCTTGGGAAAGGATGAAATCGAAAATCTTTCAGATACTGTGTGGAAGTGTGGTAAAGACCAGACTCTGCAGAACTGAGACCTCCCTTAAGCAAATAGAGTGTATACACTGAATAAAACTTAGAATGGGAGAAACCAAGAAGGTTTCACAGTAGGCATTACTTTGCAAACTTTTTGAGTATTTAGTATGGGCTAAGATCCGTGGGGTCGCAAAGAGTCGGACACAGCTGAGCAGCTAAGTACAGCACAGAAAGTGTTATTTTAGACACTTGAGCAAACAGTTCAACGTAGGGAAGCAGAAAGTAAATCCATGAAATGTGTGATTTAGAACCATTTGGTTCCAAGTCACAGAGACAGAGTCAGGCTAGCTTAAGCAAAAGGAATTGCTCTGGAGACGTTTCTGATTGGCTGTGTGGGACAGAAGTCTACTCCTAGTCAGTCGGGTATGGTCACAGGATATAAGCTTGGCCTCCAAGAGCCCACCCCTGAGATGAAGAAGCTGTTCCTGAAGGTGTGGGGTGCAGTGTGAGCTGCCGAGTATCTCAGAAACTATCATAGGCTGTTATGTGACTATTATAGGCTGCTTTTCAGTTCCATTGTTTTCTTTCATTGTGAAGAGTGGGGTTTGCAATGCAAATTAGCTCATAAGATTTGAAATATGCCATCTTAAAAACTCCAAATACAGGACTACTTCAAACTGTAAGTAAATGGAAGGAAAAATGGGAGCACAGGAAGAACAGAAAGAGATTGACCCATTGGTTGAGATTATTGAGAAGACTTTAGCCCGAACCTTGGTCATCCAGAAGGTTTTTGAAAGGGGGAAAGTTTGCCTCCTTAAGGAAATGTTTTAGCAGTTTCGGATAGCAGTCTTTCTAAAAATGGATTTCTCATTTTTCTGCTTATTACAGAGAGTATAAGGAATGTATTTTAATTGTAATATAGTGGTTACCTTAGTCTCTTTTCAACTTACAGAGGTTTGTTTTTCCCTATTTCAAATGGTCTCTGGCTTCCTTGCTTTTTAATTTCTGTGACTATTTCTTGGACTTTGAAAACCTTTCCACAATATCATGTGTCACCAGTGTCTTTTTCCTGCTCTGTGACTGCCTGTTGGAGCTCCCCTCCTCTCATAGTTTATATTCACTGCTAATTAAGCCACCTTCACTTGGATGTGACCGGTGCTGTGGGAAACAGTAGACCTCAGGGCGAGTCTTGAGTTTGCTAACTTGCCAGCTTATACAAACAAGCCACTCAGCTTCTCAGAGTCATCTCTTCTTAATCTGTAGCCTTGGAATAAATCGGACTTTCTCTACAGGGTCATAACTAAAGGAACAAATGAGATACTTGTGAAAATACTTTGCAACATAAAATATTCTGCAAATATAGACCACTACTACTTCTCAGGCCATCATGATGGTCTCTTTTCTCTGGTTTTGCCTCTCTTACCACATCCCACTTTCCCTGAGAGAACTAGAGAGTTTCCCATAAATTACCAGATATGTTCCTGAGGTTGGCTGGCCCTCACTGACCAGTCCTGACTTCTAACCTGTGGTCATATTCCTGCAGAGCGAAGAAGATACAGGCTTCCTTTTCTGATATCAATTATACACCTACCACTGCCTCCCCTCTTGTGAGACACAGATTCCCATGGCATCTGAGCCTAAGCAGGAGACAGTCTCGCTGTTGAACTTACTGAAGGACATGGAGAAAGGGGATCACTTTCCTTCTGGGGGTATCTGGGCCTTAGGCAGTTTGTGTAGGCCCACAGGGGCTGAATTTGGAAAGAAAAATGTAGCAGCTGCTACTGACACTTTGTTAGAGATAAAATAAGAAAAGATGGTTCATTCATCCTTATTTTGTGGGTTTTGCCTAATAGGCAGTAAGCATGACAGAGACGTACGTAGCCATCTTGGTTCGTGTGGTTTTGTGACTGAAACAAAGTCATTCATAATCTTTCGAGGCCATGGTTTCTCTATCTGTAAAATGGACTTGAGAGCAAATCAAGGAATGGCTTTAAAACTGAATATACCCTTGTTTGGTCATGGCACTCACCAATTAGGAGTTACCAGTTCTTAGAAATGTTTGCTGAGTCCTCATACCTTTATTTTTGTGGATTTGACCTTTTAAAGATGCTTATTCATCTGTCAAAAACCTCAAAGTGAAAGTGTGGTGCTCCACCACTAGGGGGCATTGCTGCCTTAGTCACATGATCTGAACCTACAAATTGCTGAATTTGAGGTTTTTTAATCCTCCACTTAAAATTTATAGTTCTGGTACTTCCCTGGTGGTCCAGTGGTTAAGAATCCACCTTACGATGCGGGAGACGTTGGTTCGAGCCCTGGTTTGGGAGCTACAATACCACATGCCATGGAGCAATTAAGCCCACACACTGCAGCCGGCTTGCTGCAACCAGGGAGCCCACGTGCCACAACTCCCAAGCTTGCGCCATAGCTTTGCATCCATGCTTTGGAACGCAAGATTCCACATCACACAACGTAGATCCCTCGTGCCTCAATTAAGACCTGATGCAGCCAAATAAATATTAAAAAAAAAATAATAAAATTGGTAGTAATGTATATATGCTAAATATAAACAATAATACACAATATAATTAATAAATGAATTAAGTTACGTTGTTATTTAGTTGGGAAGTTGTGTTTGACTCTTTGGGACCCCATGGACTGCAGCCCTCCAGGCTCCTCTGTCCATGGAACTTTCCAGGCAAGAATACTGGAGCAAGTTGCCATTTCCTTCTCCAGGGGATCTTCCCAGCCCAGGAATCGAACTGAGTCTCCTGCTTGACAGGTGAATTCTTAACCCCTGAGCCACCTGGGAAGCCCATTAAATAACATTAAATAATCTTTTAAAGAGTATTTAGTTTAACATAACAAAACATTTAACATACAGTTCTTCATCGTCATTTTCTTTATCTTTACCAAGTTAATCTGAATCCTAGAGTAAAAAAATCTGTCCCAAAGATTTGTGGTTTGTCATCAACCTTAAGGTTAGCTTAGCATCTTAGCATATCTTAACTACATATCTGTGTCACCCAGGTTTCTTCTTCCTGCCCCATTTATGGGGATACTGTGCATCTATTTGGTCTAGGATGTTTTAATTAACAATAGAGATATTCTTGGGAAAGTTTTAAACTTTGAATTTCTTCCTTTTTCTGCAGAAGGTAGAGGCTAAATAAATGTTTATATAGTGTCATAATGCAACTAAGAATATAAAAGCACTTTTGTCTGTTCCCTCAATTATAAGGAGGAAATCCTTTTTTCTATCACCTGAATAGAAAAATGAAGCAGCCCTCTTTTGTGTTTTTTCCAATCAGAGCATGCTGTTTTTCTTTTTCATAAAGTATCAGAGGCATACATAAGAACTGAGGACCTGAGATTTGTCCGCCTTTCAGATTATTTTTTTAGGATAAGTTATAGAAATGAAATTACTGAGTTGAAAGTATAAATATTGGGACTGTTGCTAGTTATTGTAAAATTGCTTTCTAAAAACTTTATGCTAATACATACCAGCCCCCAGCAGTGTATGAAAGTGTTTTTTCACTCTTAACACGCTCTGGAGCCGGATTTCTCATTTCAGAGGTCTTATTTTTTGTATTTTAGAACTATAATTTTTTTTTCTAGGTAGAGGATAACAATTGACTAGTATTTCCCAAAATGTATTACTATCCAGGTGAGGTATTATATTTAAAAATAGTTCAGTGGTCCAATAAATTTTTCAAATGTTGTATACTTGTCTCTTTCTTGGAGATTTGTGAAATGTACTTGTATATCAAGGCTCTGAGAAGTCCTGCAATAAAGAAATCAGTTTACGGAGAAGGAAATGGTAACCCACTCCAGTATTTTTTGCCTGGAAAATCCCACAGACAGAGGAGTCTGGCAGGCTACAGCCCGTGGGGTCACAAAGAGTTAGACATGACTTAGCGACTGAGCATGTACACATAGGAATAAAAAGTGTGTAAAATTTTTTAAAAAATAAAAATTAGAAAAAGAAATCTATAAGTGGTATTTTCCAATTTTATTTATTTAACTAAAGAATCCTTTTATTTATTTATTTGGCTGTGTCGGGTCTTAGTTGTGGCATGTGGCATCTTCGTTGTAGTGCATGAATTCTCTAGTTGTGGCACACAGGCTCCAGAGTGTGTGGGCTCAGTAGTTTCTCCACAGCATGTGGGATCTTAGATCGCTGACCAGGAATCGAACCCACATTCCCTGCATTGCAAAGTGGATTCTTAACCACTGGGTCGCTGGAGAAGACCACCACAGAATCCGGTTTTAAGAGTTACATTTGGTAATATCTTATAGAAATAAGACTGTATTTTGGAAGATGGTGAAGATGAAAGTTGTCCCAGAAGTTTTTAGGACTCACTGTAGTATTATAAGTGCTTGCCTGGTGGCTCAGCATTAAAGAATCTACCTGCCAATGCAGGAGACATGGGTTCAACCCCTGGGTTGGGAAGAAGGAAATGGCAACTTACTCCAGGATTCTTGCCTGGAGAATCCCATGGACAGAAGAGCCTGGCAGGCTACTGTCCATAGGGTCACAAAAGAGTTGGACATGACTTAGCAACTGGACAACAACATCACCAATAGTATTAGAAAGATTTCTTCTAAATTGTGTTGGCTCATTAGCTTAGTTCTGGAAAATAGAAACTGTAGGAGCTTGATTAGGCATAAAAGAATATACTGAGGTGTGTAAATAGAGCACGGAATTGTTGGGCAAGATGAAGAAACAAACTCCAGGTTGAACTTCCAGGAATTCCACTGAATTGGTCTGCCACGGGATCTGCTGCCACCATCACTATACTTCCTCCAGAGCTGCCTCCGCCAAGACAGGAAACCGCTGAGTCCACGTTCATATGTCTCTACCCTAGCAGGAAGTGGTGCTAAGAAGTGTAGTGTTTGGGATCCTATTTTAGGAAGGAAGGATTTTACACTATGGTGAACTCTCAAATATGGAGAGAATGTTTTAAAAGAGTTTGGTTAGCCACGGTTGGCAGACATCCAAGAGGGCAGAGTTGTGTAATGTGAACACCTCTGGATGAGGGTCAGAAAATTGGAGTCTAGCCCTGGCCTAGCCACTTACCAGCAACATGACCTTGGGTAAATTCAGACTTTTGTGTTCTCATCTCTAGAGAGGAGATAGTAATTCCTGCTTATTCAACTCAAAGGCTTGGAGTAAAGATAAAAGTAATGAGTGTGAATGTACCTGGAAAAACTATCAAGTATGAAATAAGTGAAAGGTATTTCCACACCCCAGATATATCTTTAGACCAGTGGCTGGCAACATTTTTATAGAAAGGGCAAGATAGTAAAAGGCCTGACTCATTGGAAAAGACCCTGATGCTGGAAAAGATTGAGGGCAGGAGAAGGGGTCGACAGAGGATGAAATGGTTAGATGGCATCACTGACTCAATGAACGTAAGTTTGAGCAAATGCTGGGAGATAGTGAAGGACAGGGAAGACTGGCGTGCTACAGTCCATGGGATTGCAAAGAGTCAGATGTGACTTAGCAACTGAACAACAACAAAGATAGTAAATGTTTTTGGCTTATAGGCTATATAGTCTTATACCTGTCTAACTCTGCAAAGGCAGCCACAGACAATATGTAAGTGAATGAATGTGGCTGTGTTCCAATAAAACATTATTTATGGACTGAAATTTGAATTTCATATAATTTTCACATGTCATAGAATGATATTATTTTGATTTTTTCCAACCATTTAAAAAATGAAAAACATTCTTAGCTTACAGGCTGTATAAAAACAGGTAGCAGGCTGAATTTGGCCTATGGGCCATAATTTGTTAATTCCTGTTCTATGATTTTTATACTTAAAATATAAATACATATTTTAAGAACAATATGAAGCTGAGACACCTATACTTTGGCCACATGATGGGAAGAACTGACTTATTGGAAAGACCCTGATGCTGGGAAAGATTGAAGGCAATAGGAGAAGGGGGTGACAGAGGGTGGGAGATGGTTAGATAGCATCACTGACTCAATGGACATGAATTTGAGCAAACTCCAGGAGATAGCGGAGAGCAGAGGAGCCTGGCATGCTGCAGTCCATGGGGTCACAAAGAGTCAGACAGCAAGGAGATCAAACCAGTGAGTCCTAAAGGAAATCAACCCTGCATATTCACTGGAAGGACTGAAGCTGAAGCACCAATGCTTTGGCCACCTGATGTGAAGAACCGACTTCCTGGAAAGGACTCTGATCCTGGAAAAGATTGAGGACTGGAGGAGAAGAGGGTGACAGAGGATGAGATGATTGAATGGTATCACCGACTCAATGGACACAAGCTTGAGCAAACTCCAGGAGACTGTGAAGGACAGGGAAGTCTGGCTTGCTGCAGTTCATGGGGTCACAAAGAGTTAGACACGACTTAGCGACTGAACAACCGGTATATGTATTTTTCCACCATGTGGCATGCAAGATATTCGTTCCCTGCAGGGATCAAACCCATGCCCCCTGCAGTGATAAGCACAGAGTCTGAACCACTGACCACCACAGAAGTCCCTTAAAATATTTTAAAATGTACGGTTGTGGGTTTTTCCCCCTTAATATAGTAGCAAATAAATACAGGCTTTCTTTGATGATATTGCCTAGATAGTGTACTATCTTTATTGCTTTTCAGATTGGACTTGGAAAGTGAGAACATTGTGAAGGGCGGATTTGCTACCCAGCCGTTAGGTTTTTCTTAGAACCTCTGCACTTCTCTCTTGCCCTGTCCTTTGGTTTAGGGAAAGGCAGAGGGCAGTCAGGTACTTCTATGGAAAAAACTAAAGTTGCATTTGGTGCCATTACCCTTCCATTCCACAGACTGTGCTCCTCAAACCCATCCTCTTCCCTTCTGTGGAATATTCTATATTTAGATTTTTAGGTTTGCTGCCTTGTGGATTGGAAGTTACCCCCCAAAATCTTATTGTTGTTATAGGCTCATTCTTTGTATTGGGAAACAGAATGTGGCCCTTGTTCACAAGTCCCAAAGAATTTCCTGAAATCAACGAAAGCCTGAGATCGTTTTTAAGTAAATCAAATGAGGTAAAAATGCATAGTGTTACAGCAGTGAGTGTCTGAACCAGCTTCGTTTAGAAGTTCTCTGTCCCCCAAGTACTTCTCTGTGCTTTCATTCATTTAAATGTACCCGTCTCCTTTCCTTCTAGGTGTGGGCAGAAAATAGAGGGTGGTGTAGATATGTTGATATCTAAAAACGGAGAGCAGTAAGATGGGGGTGGCAGTGAAGGTGGGGGTAGGGAGATGGTGGGGAGGAAGGGAAGGGAGTGGTTGGAGATCGAGGCAGGGAGGAGGTGTGTTTACCTTCCTGGGTGCACCTGCCACTTGTCGAAACGGGTGAGACTGTGGTCACCTCTGAAGGACAGTGCACATCATGAGTATACGTGTGTTGATATGCGCCTTGCTTTCTTAGCTGCAGCCGTATAGACTAACTCTGGGGTTTACTGATTGAAAGAAACTATATTTAATTTTGCTTTGCCTGTATCCCTTTTATTTGGGCTTTACTAAATATAGCTGGGTGGGAGAGAGGGAGAAAACAGTGTGTAGAGCAGAAGTTAAAACACCCAGAGCTTTGGCAGCTTTGGGACAGAAAAATAAAACTTTAAACCTGCTTTCTATTTTGAGGCCATCACAAGATGTTTTGTGCTTACGTTCATTCCTAAGTCATAAACAGGGGTAGGAGGGACTGGGAATTTAGTGAAGTTATCGCTTGAAAAATATTAATTTGAAATTGAGTTAAAATTAGCAAAGGGAAGAAGGGGGAGGAATAAAACATTGGACGCGGCCTCTTTGGAAGCAAAATAATAAACACCTCGTGGGGGTAGAAGTGGCATGCAAATTTCCTTCCCGTTTTTGGCCTCTGCTCCTGCCCAGAGCCCCGTTGTCTCTGAGGAGGGGGCAAGGCTGAGGGCTGTGAGAACTGACTTGGCCAGTTACGCCTGTCAGTGAATTTTGACACAGGTCAACTTCTTCTGGAAGCTGTGATCTCAGAGTCGACATGAATTCTGACTAATAGGCAGTAGCTGTCATACCATGAGCTGTTTTATCGTAATATGATTATCACATACTAGATGCGGTAATCACCTATTTTTAGGCATTTCCCTACTGGGAAGCGTGCATGGTGAGGATGGTCTCTAGGAAAGTTCTCTTCGTTCTTCCTGTGATAAAGACCTCCTTTCCTGGAAACCTGAGGATACTTTGAAGAACATTCTCTCCACCCCCATTGAGTTCTTTTCTGCTTTGCTGAATGCTGTTATGGGTGCTCACCCCTAGGCTTTCACCCTGGGCTTCCCTCTCTGGAAGCTGCTCCACAGGACGTGTTTGTGGGTCTGCCCTAAATAGCCAGACTCTCTTCTGACTTGTGTGGGTACAGAAATATAAGCAAGGGAAAACAGTGAATGTGTGCTTGGAAGCCTCAGCTGGTCACTTCCATTCCCAGAAAGTGCACTTTGTATGTAAGCTACCTGGTAACCTAGCCTCCCTAAAGCACAGCCCTGCTGATGTCACATTCCTGCTTACAAATATTCTGGAGCTATATACATAGTGAAAAGGTTGAAAGGAAATGTTCCAAAATATTAACAGTGGTTTTCTCCTGGTGATGAGCTGCTACCTGGTGATTTTTATTTACTTTGGGGGTCTTTGCCAGTTATTTTTACAATAAAGGTATAATACTGGTTCCATACATCTCACCCTCTCCTCCCCTCTCCCCATGTTCATAAGTCTGTTCTCTATGTCTGTTTCTCCATTGCTGCCCTGTAAATAAATTCTTCAGTACCATTTTTCTAGATTCTGTATATATTTGTTAGAATATGATCTTTATCTTTCTCTTTCTGACTTACTTCACCCTTGTAATAGGCTCTAGGTTCATCCACCTCGTTAGAACTGACTCAAATGTGTTCCTTTTTATGGCTGAGTGATATTCCATTGTGTATATTTACCACAACTTCTTTATCCATTCATCTGTCAATGATGAGTTTGAGTAACATGGAAACTTATATTATTATATGTAAAATAGCTAGCCAGCAGGAATTTGCTGTATGTCTCAGGAAACTCAAACAGGGGCTCTGTATCAGCCTAGAGGGGTGGGATGGGGAGGGAGATGGGAGGGAGGTTCAAAAGGGCAGGCATATATGTATGCCTATGGCTGATTCATGTTGAGGTTTGACAGAAAACAACAAAATTCTGTAAAGCAATTATCTTTCAATTAAAAAATAAATTAATTTTAAAAAGAGAAAAAAGGTGTAATACTGTTTTTTTTTTAAGGAAAATGTTATTTTTATAATGATAAAAAGTACCATTTAAAAACCTTCCATGGCTCCCAGCTGCTAATAAATTCCCTCACCCTGACATTCAAGGCTTTTGCAATGTTACTCCAATCTCTCCTATCTTACCTCCTATTCTTTCTGCACTACACTCCAACAAGTTATAGCAAACAGAGCCACTCATGTTACCAAATGCATCTGGTGCTTTGTCTTTCTTATGCCCCTTTCTACCTATGGATTTTCCATTCTTCAAACTGATTTCACCTTTAGAGGGTGTCTGTGCGTGCATGCATGCTCAGTCTTGTCTCTTTGTGACCCTATGGATCGTATTTTTCATCAAGTGATCTTGTAAAAGTCTTGGAAAAACAGAAAACCACAAACAACAAAATCCTTATTGTCATTTCCTAGAGATAACTTCAGTTATCACTTTCATATACATCTTTCAGAAATATTTTTGAGTTCTGCAGCTGAGCAAGCATGGTCTAGCACATCTTGGATGTCTGTTATAGACTTTATATTCTAACTCATATTGTTACGCACACCTGTCTTATCTCCATTCTGAATTTTAAGTTCCTTGACCGCAGGTATAGCTACAAGAGTGACTTTTTATCTTTGCAGCTTCCACAGGCTTTGAGCACAGTGACTAAAGCTGTCCAATATCACCTAATAAATGAGGGAGATAAATACAAGCTTGGAGCTTAAGCCTGTAACATAGTAACAAACACAAATATGATGGTTACATTGTGAACACAGTGCTGCATATATCCATAAATACTAGGTTGCAGGAAAAATGCAAAAGCCCTAATATTGAAGGTGTATCTGGAATGATTAAATGACTAGGGTCCTACTGAAGTAGAACCTTTTTGGTATATTGCATGGAGAAAATTCAGCCTTGAAGGAAGCAAAAGCTTATTTGAAGCATCTCTGTAGACCATTGACTCTCAATGCTGGCTCACGTTGGAATCACTGGGGAACTTTTTAAAAATACAAATGCCTGGGCTCAATCCCAAACCATTTAAATTAGAATCTTGGTTCCACATTGTATTTAATTTCACTTGAATTGAAGCTTCAGCTGCATGCAACAAATTTTGGTGAACTCTCTTTTCATTTTTATTCTGTTACAAATATTTTCTAATTTTCCTTCTTATGGCTTCTTAGGTACACCCATCATTTAAAGGTGGACATTTAATTTCCAAGTATGTGGGGTTTAAGTATCTTTGATATTAATTTCTCATTTAAATGTTTTCTTCTCTTCAATCACCTCTGTGTTTTTTCAGCCTTCAAACTTTATTGAGGCTTTCAGTGGCTTAGTCAAAGATCTCTATTGGTAAATGTCACATTGCACTTGAAAATATGTGGTTTATTTTCAAATGCCTTTTGACACTGATTTCTAACAATTCTGCAGTGACATTAGATTCTGTGTCATTTCAGTACCTTTAGATCATGAAATTTTTGCACCTTGTTTTATGTCCCTGTTTATGTTCCAGTGTCTTCTAGTTTATAGTCTCTGGGAACTTGAATAGAATTTGTATCCTACTGTTGTGTGAAAATTGTATAAACATTAATTACGTTGAATTGGTTCATGGTGTGTCTCAGGTCTATTATATCCTTCTATTTTTCTGTATATTCATTCTATTTTTGAGCATTTGATATTGAAACTCCAACTAAAAAATCTTAATTTAGCTATTTAAAAAATAATTGTAATATACAGTATAACTATATGTAACTTTGTTCTGTATTTTTCAAGTCTCCCATAAATGTGTTATGCTTTCATAATTTAAAAAATAAGAAAGAGAAAAAATCAATTAGAATTTGGGTGGTGGGGGTGGGTAGGTTAGCAGTTTGAAAAAGCCATCTAGGTGATTCTAATGTGCATCTGGGATTGAGAATCCACAATCTAGGCTAAGAAATTTTCTTAGCCTTCCTTTAGACATTGTAAATTTCTTGTTATAACATTGTTGAAGAAACCAGGAGGTTGTCGTCATTAAGAATGGGAGAGTTCTGCTGATGAGAAGAGCTGGTGCAGATCTGTCTTTGCTATATGTACTTTAAAACATTTGGATAAACTTTACCTGTTAGCTTTTATTTTAAAAATAGCCTTTTGCATCTCAACTTGCCCAGTCATTTTTCCCCTCTTAAAGGCTGCTTTCCCCTAGAGCAGTAACTGAAATAGAATACAGCCCATACTAGTTCTGTTATCATGTTCACCTCCGTTATTTTTTTTTTTTCCTTATAAAGCACCTATTTTATTCATGCAGTCCACATCACATTTTTTGGCGACTGAATCACACGCCACCCCACCACCCCCAGTTACAAATTTTAACTTTGTCACTCCACTGTGGTATAAGCCAGAAGAGGCAATGTCCAGTATATACAAGAATCTTCTCTGAAATCCTGCAAAATCAAGTTGGTTTCCCATTTACCTGACACAAACTTTAAAATTTCACCCACTGCTCTTTCCTTTCTCTGTGATTCTTTTGGGAAGGTGGGGTAGAGGGTCTGGGAGGCAGGGTACCATCAAAAATAAACTTAAAAAAAATTTTTTTACAAGTATTACCTACAGCATGTCTGCAGAATGAACATTTAAAGAGGCTGAAAGAAATAGGGGCTTTGTTAGCTGCTGCTGCTGAGTCGCTTAAGTCGTGTCCGACTCTGTGCGACCCTATGGACTGGAGCCCACCAGGCTCCTCTGTCCATGGGATTCTCCAGGCAAGAATACTGGAGTGGGCTGTCATTTCCTCCTCCATCACCTCCGTTATTATAGCAAAGCTTCTTCAAGGGATTTGACCCCTATTTAAATACTATCAAAAACATGTTTAACTCTTAAACATGGTATTTCTCACATGCGTGTCTCTGTTTCACATGTTAAACCTAAATTCCCACACAGCAGAGAAACACCAGCAAGCAAATTTGTCTTCATGCAAACTGTTCTGAAACTGCAAAGTAAGGTGGGGAGTATCTACTGTAGTTTCTCACACGGAGAAGGAAGTCCTCGTCCCTTGCTCTCGCTGTCAAGGAGCTGCACAGCCTCGAATAACACGTTTCCATCGTGTGTGCCCTGGGCTTTAACACAGGTAGCGTTGCCTTGTCAGGTTGTGCTTCCATGTCCTGAAACATGCTTGCATTTTGTCATACAGCAGTGTTTAAACCAGCGTGATGCTGCTGCAATGGAAATATTTCAATTAATGTTTATGATTGGAACACAGAAACAAACCTGGGGACAAACCTGGGGTCGAAATTAGTTGATTAATCATTGCATTCCTGGGTGCAGAAAGGATTTTGTTGAACTCTATGAAGGGAAGGATTAATGTCTTTTGCCTGTGAGATCCTTCCAGGCAACTTTTCCTTGGGAAAACCTGAATTTTTATTTATTTTTTTTATTAGTATTTCTTTTTTGGATCTTAGTTGCGGCACATGGGATCTTCATTGTGAACACTCAGGCTTAGTTGCTCCACAGCATGTGGGATCCTAGCTCCTTGACCTGGGATCGAACCCACATCCCCAGCATTGCAAGGTTGATTCTTAACCACTGGACCACCAGGGAAGTCCCAGAAAGCCTGGATTTTAATGCTAACTTGGTCCAGAATATTTTTCTTTTGGCAAGACAAAACAATCAATACCACCAAGTAAAATGTACTGAATATCCAGCACTTGAAACTGGGATGATGCATCATATGTCTAGCAGTTAAGCTTCAGTTCTTGGTCTCTTAAGTACAGAGACACACCCCTTTCTCTTAGTAAATGCTGTAATCCCAGGAGTGGGTGATACCTGCCATCTCTCTTTTTTTCTGTTTCCCCTGACCATCAAACTGTTACGTTTAGTTCTCTAAACCATTTAATCACCAACTTTTTCTTTATAGAACTGCCCCCACACCCTATACCTCTTTTTGTATGTACGGAATTAAACTTTCCTCACTCACGTCACCTTTCCTGCCTTTTTTCTCCTTTATTAGGAGTCCTAGGACAGTATTTTTTTTAAATGCCAGCCGAAGCATCCGTCATCAAAATAAAATAATCAGCCAAATGGGAGAGATTTTCCTAGACTTTTAAGATACGATAGAATATTACCAGAATATCTGAAAAGAAGTGTAATGCTACAAAAAAAAAAGTGTAATGCATTTAAGTCTTTCCTTGTTTCGAAGGTGTATTTGAGATAAAGTACAAAAATTCTTCAAATATAAGCAAAAACATATGAACAAAACAAAAGGAAAATTCAGGTTGGAGGGAAAGATTATTCAGAGAAATGTTTATGATAATATGCTGCATGGTTTAAAAGTTGGGCCACAAATTCACCTCTGGGCTTTCTGACAGCCAAAATGAAGAGAAACAGCTGATCCTTAGATCCCAAATTAGGGGGAAAAGGAAGAGCCCCCGGCTAAGGAATCTTGTTTCCATGAGTGTCAGGTACCCCGAGTACCTTCCAGAACAGTTCTTGCCTTGGTTGAGGGGCAGACAGACCCCCAAGCAATTTTAAAATCGCATAGTACAGAGTAAAAATGTGCAGAAAAGGCAGAATCCACCGAAACAGAAAGCAGACTGGTGGTTTCCAGGGACTGGGGAAGGGGAGATGGGGAATGACCACTAAAGGGTGTGGGGTTTCTTTTTAGCGTGGTGGAAATGTTCTAAAGATAGTGGTAATACTTTCATAACCCTGTGAATAGGTTCAAAACCATTGAACTGTACACTTCAAATGGGTAAATTGTGTGGTATGTGAATTATATGCCAACAAAGCTGTTCTTCTAAATTTTTTAATTTGAAGTGATAAAAGATGGTAAAGTAACATGCTGGGGGAAAAAAAATCAGCTCATGAGTTTAAGATTCATGTCTTCCACAAAATGCACACATCTCTTCTCCAGGGCAGTGTCACAGCTGAAATACTGCTTTAAGGGTGGGTGGGGAGTGGGATCATGTTGGGTAGAATTGGACAGTGCAATCTCTTAAGTTTCTTTCCATTGTGAACATTCAGTTTTTGATCAACTGTAAAAAAGATAATGAGGTTAAGGGATAATTGGGGTGTATTTCAACATATTTGATGCTGTAAAGGAATTATGTATGATAATGACATTGTAGTGATTTTTTAAAGTCTATCTTTTAGAGATACATACTGAAGTATTTCTAAAAAATGCTATGAATTCTGGCTTAAAAATCCATTGGATAGGCTGTCGATAAAACAAGAATGGCTGTATATTGATAACTGTTAAAGCTGGATTCATTATACTATCTCTTTACTCTTGTGTAAGTTTCAGATTTTCTCATTATGAAATTTAAAACAGTTTTACCATTCTCTGTTAACTACAAAAAAAAAAAATCTAGCAACATAGCCACGGTTCTTGCTCATGAGAAATTATGCTATTTGCAGCACTTGTCTCATTTGCTGATTTATGGGTGACTTCTGAGAGATTGGAAGCTTGGGTACTGGCTTGAAGTCACATGTATAAGTAAGCATGAAATTCTAGTAAGGTCATCCACAGCTTTTTCAGCCTTCCCTGTGCTTCTCAGATACTGCAACGTGGAGTGGTGGAAGGAATAGCTGCCACTCTTCAGAAAGGCAGAGGAGAACTCTTTATTCCTTTTCTCTAAAGGGTAGTTTCCCCTTTCAGATTTCTTTGTCTCCTAATTTGGGATTTGAGTGCAAAAATACTTTATGTAAGATCTTCTTAGGTGGAGAGCTAAGTTTTTAGCAAGATACTAAAGAATAACATTTATCCTTGACTTCCGGTATGAACTAGAAACCCACAAATGAAACCATGTGCAGACTCATCTCTGAGGCTGAAAAAGGGGTATGTCCAGGGGGTCACATTAACAGTGGCACATGTTTGTAATGAACACCAACTTCTCTTTCAGCACTTTTTCCCCCAGGTACGCTGTTCTCAGGGGAAATTGAAGCTGGGCATTTGTATTTCCTTCTCTGATTCTCAAGATTGGAATTCTCTTTTATAGAAACATTTACTGCGTTGGTATCTCAGGTATTACATTACACTGGAGGTACAGGTTCACTGTAACTGTAACTCATATTCAGCACACATTTGTGCGGCTACTGTATGGTAGGTAGGAGTGTCCTCGTTTGTGGGGGCCTGCCCTGGAGTTGAGTTCTTAGACTAGTTTTGGATCCCTAGTGTTATCTTCCGTAAAGAGCCAACTTTGGTTTTTGGAACCATGGTGACTTTCTAGGAGCGTATAAGCCATTTAGCCCAAGGTAAAATAGGTGAGAGAACTTTGAAGTGCAATCAAATCTTCAACAGGGCTTCCTAGGTGGTGCAGTGGTAAAGAATCCGCCTGCCAATGCAGGAGACGCAAGAGATGTGGGTTTGATATTTGGGTCAGGAAGATCCACTGGAGGAGGAAGTGGGCAACCCACTCTGGTATTCTTGCTGGGAAAATTCCACGGACAGAGGAGCCTGGCTGGCCACAGTCCTTGGGGTCACAAAGAGTCAGAAATGACTGAATGATTGGGCACACACACGAATGTTCTACCACTGACTTACATCCACCAAAACAGTTTGAATCGAAAGTGCTAAGTGATTATGCCATGATAGTAGTTGGAGAGTGTTTCACTTCATTAAGTACTTTGGCATAATGTTGCTTTTGATATCCATGAAACACCTGAATTGCACAATACTTGAGACTTTAAAGACAGGGGCTTCCCTGATGGCTCAGTGGTGAAGAATCTGCTGGCCAATGCAGGAGACATGGGTTCAATCCCTGGTCCAGGAAGATCCCACATATTGTGGAGCAGCTGAGCCCGTGCACCAAGACTATTGAGCCTGTGCTCTGGAGCCCAGGAACGGTAGCTGCTGAGCCCACATCCTGCAACTACTGAAGCCCGCACTCTCTAGAGCCCATGCTCTGTGACAAGAGATGCTACTGTGATGAGAAGTTTGCATACCACAACTATAGAATAGCCCCCAGATGCTGCTACTAGAGACAAGCCCGCACAGCAATGAAGACCCAGCACAGCCAAAAATAAATGAAAAGTAAACTTATTTAAAAAAAAAAAAAAAAGACTTTAAAGACAGACCCATAGTCCCAAGGTGTAAGATACATTTATTTGTATTTATCTTCTTTATGTCACTAAGTCAGGTTGTCTTTGAGCTTGTCTTGTTGAATATACAGCAGTGCAAATTAAGCATGAAGCTCAGTGCTTTAAATACCACCATTGCTCTATTTTTCTCCTTTGACCATACCAACAACTTTCTACCTGTGAACCTATCGGTGCCAAGTACTTTGCATGCATTATCTCATTTAATCCTCATAGCAACCCTGTGAGGTGGGTGACCTTAACCTTGTTTTACAGAGAAGGAAACTGAAGCTGAGCAAGGTCAGTTGTCTTTCTACACAACTAGTTAGTGGTAAATCTAGGATTCAAAACCAGGTTTTCTTACTTCCAAAGCCCATGCTTTTCCCTGTAAAGTGTGTTGCCTCTTCTTGGTGTTTGGTAAATATTGGCTGAATTGATGCATATTTTGGATGCTTGACGGATCTTTTGCATATCTCCTAAATTTATGTGAGATGAAATGGTTATGAGTCTGTCAGGACTATCAAAGGCATCTATGAATGAGAATCTTTGACCAAACCTGTGTTTTGTTGCCTAGACATGCAAAGGCAGAGAGCCCCTGTACCATCTCCTGTTCCATTCAGAAGGGTGCCTTTTGCTGTTGCATCAGGATTTGCCAAAGTGCACTCAGTGATGAGGCAAACTGCTTGCATTCTCTATGGGAAGGAAAATTATTGTTCTTGGTCAAGTGACCAGTTAGCCCTGTTGGTTTTGGAGCAGAGTGTTAACAAAGATTAGCCTCTCTGGTTATGAGCCGTTTAGTTTAGATGTATAAATGACTGCTGTAACAGGCAGGTCAGGGGGAATGTGGGTAGGTAGATTGCATCTATAAGTACTAGTCAAAAATCAATCAGCAAAGATTTACTGAGCATTTGGTGACATGCCTGACACTATGATAGGAGTGTTAAAGGAGTAAAAAAATAAAGACATGTGAGATACAGCCTCTCAAAGGTTTACGTCTAATTGGTGCAGATATGACTCATGGAGGGAGAGAAATATAAAAATAGGAACCATGTCTGTGTATGGGTTTTTATTTTTCATCTCCTTATACTCAATAACTAGCTTAGTGCCTGCCATGCTGTTAGAACTTAATAAATGTTTTTTGAATGAATGAGAATGCAGAGGAGAGAGATTAATAGCTTTGATGTTTTGATGGCTTCTTAGAAGTTAAATTTGAGCTGGACACTCAAGTATGAATAAAATTTAAGGAAAAGAAGAGTGAAAAAGTGGGAAGGACATTCCAAATGCAGGAAAAAGGTGTCAAGTATAGTTTGGAAATAAAAGAGTGCATATATAAATGTGTCCCTGGAATAGAATAGACCAGTTTTGCTAGGCCAGAGAGATGGCTGGAATCAGAGTATCTTGAGTGCTGGACAAAGACATTTAAATTCTATTCTATAACTCCGTGAGTGTCTGATTGGCAGAGAGGGCTGATCAAAACAAGTGTGGGGTGGAGTGATGGGTGAGGAGGCCAGTTAACAGGCTATGGATTTGTTTAGGTGTGTGGATAATAAATCCTGAACTAGGGTCTTGGCTGAGGAAGCTGAAGGAATGAGGCAGATGAGGACATTGTAAAAAGGGAAGAAACAGAGTTAGTGTCTGGATGTGAAGGTAAGAAGAGTCCTCCTCAAAGATGGCCCCGTGATCCTGAACTGGGGATCTTAGGAGAAGGGCCGCTTTGGTTTATTAGATGTAATTAGATCTAACATGTAATATTAGATGTAATATTAGGAAGTCAGAAGAGGGAGGTGGGTTTGAGGAGATACTGGTGAGGCACTGGTGCATCAGAAGGAAATGTCTGCTTAGCAGTGGGATGGAACGGCTGTGCCCTGCTCTCTTCTCACGGGGCAGTTGCCTCTTCTGCATGTGACACCATGATAGACCCTCAGGGGCTCCCAGGCATGACTTACTATGGGAAGTGAAAAATAATTTAACTTTTATAAGGGATATTTGAGTTGATTCTTTCTAGATAATATGTGTTTGTGTGATCTTCTCTCCAGCTTTCCTAGTAATGTTGGTCCTCTCCAGATGGGAGGAGGACATATTCTTTGAAGCAATCAGTGAGAAATAAGAAGCAAGAGGCACAGCCATGAGGGCTGGGGGCAGGGGCGCAGAGTTCACTTCTGCAGGTGCTTGGCAGTCCTCGGGAGTGACATCGTGGAGGCCACGGCTGTAGGTGTTTCCTGAAGTGACTGCCGCGTGAGCCCTCCACTCACAGTCATCAGTTTTACGGAACCCTTTGAGAGGCACAGTGTAAACAGCAGGAGTTGGACTTCCCTGAATCAAAGAATCAGGATCTTTGATTCTTTAGCAACATTAGTTAGTTTAAATGTACAGTGTAAGACTTAAATTTATCTCCCCCACCAGTCTCGGCCCTTTGCATTCTCCCTGTAGTGAATACAGGATTGAAGCATAGTAAATAGCTTACATGTCTTGATTTCCCCTCTTTTTTATTAAAAAAAAAAGTTTAACTGCTCAGACCCTGGGGAAAATATATAAAGTATATTCTGATTTAATTTCATTGACAGAACTTCTCACTAAAAAAAAAAATGGGGGAAAATGAGCTACACTGGAGTATAAAAAGGGAAGGAATTTGTGGACCACCGGCTCTCCCACATTAGAATGTGTAGAAAACTAATAGAAGTGTTTTTACTTTAAATGATTTTCTTTGATTAAGTCAGTTTGCAAGATTCCTTTAGCTTTATGAGTCCAGCAGTTCTGTCCTTGTTCATGGCCCAGTGATGGGGAACAGTAAGTACGTACATTCCCCCTGCTGGGCCCTCAGCGCACACACGGCCTTTGTGGGAGAAAAGACGCCAAAGGGTTAAGTAAGTTATTGCCGAACCACGTCGTGACACCCTTTGCAGCCATTAGAGCTAATGTTATAGAAGAATATTAAAAAAAAAAAAACTTGTACAGAACAGAAATGGACTCACAGACTTAGAAAGCGAACTTAAGATTACCGAAGGGGAGAGAATGGGGAAGAGGGATACCTTAGGAGCTTGGAATTAACAGATACAAACTCCTACATATAAAATAGAAAAGCAACATGGTACTAATGTGTAGAACAGGGAGCTATACTCAGTATCTGGTAGTGACCTATAATGGAGTATCATCTGAAAGAAGAAAAATATATATGTAGCTGAATCACTTTGCTGTGCATCATAAACTAACACAACATTGTAAATCAACTATACTTCAATAAAAAATGAAAATCGTATAAAAGCATACAATATAGTGAGAAAGATCACATAACAATAACAAATAGTATGATCCTGTAACATGCATCAGTTGTGGTTATCTTGTGATAAAATCACTAGTCTTAATTTTCCAATTTCTTTTCTATTTTTATTGCTTTTATAGTAAAAATGTTTGAAAAAATGAAACAAAGTTTTTAAAAGAGAATGTGCACTGAATTCCATAATTTTTAAAGGAAGTGTGTGTGTTCAGATGCTATGGTGATTTTTCTTTGATTGGCTAAATTAATGATGGCCCACACCTTTCTTTTATTCAGAAAGCCTGGTTTTTGAAGAGTGGTGAATTCATTTAGGGCACCTAGAGGACTTCAGGTAAAAGTACTCCAGATAGACTTCTTACACTGGCATTTACGGAGGGTCTGGGTTGGAGCAAAGATACAAGTTTGGCAGGAGGGCCAAGGGATCCAAAAGGACTGTGCATGATGTTTTCTTGGGAGAAAGATCTCCCTCCTGTCTTGGCATCATATTGAAAAGTCTGGGTATCTGGTAGTTGTCAGTAGAACAGTTCCTGGATTATAAGTGATCTGGATAGAGAACTCTAGACATCCTCAGTAAAACTAGGTGTGATAGCATTGACACTGAGTTTTCTCTGCCTTAGTCTTTTGCCTAAGAGCTTTGGATACTGTATTATTTCATCGAAATCTTCCAGCTATGCTCTGAGTTGTAGGTATTGCTGTTCTGATTCCCATTTTATAGGTAAGGTGGCAGCGGCTCAGAATTTAATTACCTTGCTCAAGGGCTCACACTGTAATAAGTGAAAGAGCCAGGAATTGAACCCAGGTGCCTCTTAGTCAGGGGATGGGCTGCATGTCATCCCAGGTGAGATGGTTCCTAGGCTGTGGGAATTGCTCTCCTTTGCTTTGAAAGGTCTCTAAGTTCAGAGAGGCTTATGATACATAGACTAAAGACCAACAGGTAATAAATTCCCAATATAAAAAGCAAAGTGTGGGCCAATGTGGGCATTTCCTGAAGGATCCTTCCACAGTACAGCCCTCCAGTGCTGCTGAAGGGATGTTCTCCACAGAAAGGTGAACATCCTCTCTCCTTTACACCCCATGTAATATAAAAGCCAGGACATGCCTCTCAAAGTGTAGCCCCCTTACCATCAACTATGGACTTTGTTGGAACTGCAGATTCTCAGGCCCACCTCAGATCTGTTGCTTCAGAAACTCTGTAAGTGGGTCCTGTGTTAACAAGTTCTCCTGGGGATTCTGACACAGGAACAGAGCTAAGATGTAGTCCCCTCTTTTGAAGAGTTTAGAGTCACCTATTAAATCAGCAAGAGGGATAAAAGCCAAGATGCCATTGTGGTTTTGGTGTCCTTTGAATTTTTGTTAAAGATGTGTGCTTGCCGATTTATCTCAGGAACAGGCTCCTTTCTCTCTGAGCCAAGCTAATTCATGTTCTTGGCTTGATGTCAGGGACCTTTTTAACACACTGCAACTTTGCTAATTGTTGTAGTGTCTTTGCCTTTCAATGAGAGATCATATCCTGGCTAATTACAAGCCCAATTGTAAGTTCAATTTTTTTTTCCACATTGGTTAGTAAAACATCTTGAAGTTTTTTCTCAGAGTTACCCTGAGAAAGAAGTGATGGTCCTGAAAGATAAATCTGCATTCAGAGTTTTACTAGTTTTCAGAGATTTTCAATATGCACCTGGGAGGAAGTGGCCCAGGAGTTACCCATAGAGATTCTAGATAGATTGTCACAGAGTCTGTGTGAGAAACAGAGGCAAGTCTCCAATCAGAAAAGTAATTAGCCCATTCATTAACTGTTTACACTTCTTACATCAATGATAATTGCTTGTTTGAAGTATGAACTATAGCATGCATTATTATCATCAGTATCTAATCAGTAATTGAGTATATGTCTTTATTTCTCTGGGTTGAGTCTTCACGTATTGACCCCAATTTCTTGTTTTTTTCACTCCTAACATTTTTAATGCCAAGAGTCTAATAAATAAACTAATAGGTAATTAGCCTTTACAACACAGCCTTGGTACGTATGTGTTTAGGTTAAATACCTTTCTCAGTATAGTCAGGCAGGAAAAGGGAGAAGTTCTTGAATTACTATACATATTTTAAAATAATTTTCATGGTGAAGAGAGATAAGATAAGTGTTTGAATTTCCAAGGTTATCAATGACATTGGAATTCTGTGTGTCAAGTACTTAGGGGACAGGGATACACATGGGGCTGAATTTTGAAGTGTGTGGAGACAGCAGCGCTTTCAGAACAGGGTTGTCACAGGGCAAGCTGTGTGGGGACGTTGGGGTGGGGTGACGGTCGTATCCCTAAATCAAAGAGTTGGGGAGTTCTGCCTCTCATGATTGTTACATATTATGCCTTTCCAGTTCCTACTGCCTGTCTAGAATTTTCTGGTTGGGAATTTTTAGAAATAAATTCTATAACTTGGAAGAGAGCTTCTATATAACCTATTATTGAGGGGAGTGGGGTAGAAAACTGATCCTTGACAAGGTTGCTGTTTGCCCATAATAGTAAGAGCAGCAGGCTTTGTGGTGTATTTTTCTATTTGCCAGTTGCTGCCTCTTGTGTTCAAGCACAACAGTTGTAGTTTACTGACACCCTGAGACAGGCAGGAAGGACATCATGCTTTTAACAGTGTCTCCATTATGCTAGCCCATTGTTCCTTCCTCTGCCTTTTTTGCTGCTGCTGAGAGCAGGCTGAGTAGGACTCCCTGAAACAGTGACAGGAAGGAAACTTTCATGATTACATTTGGAACACTCCCAACCTGTTAAACTAAAGTTAGCCATAGATTTTTTTTCAGTTTGAAAGAATAGAGCACCTAGGCTGTAAATACCAAAGATCTCTAAGATGATGACTGTACCAAAACATAAATGTTAGCATCTTTAAATTTAAATTTCTTCAAAGCAGAAAAAGGGTACCTATTTATAAATAGTAATTTAGAAGCTACAAGTAAGCAGATAATTTTGGAAGCATGAGAATCATAGAATGTTAAAACATAGTGATCCCATTGATACATAGCTGGATAATTATCCCTAACTCCTAGTGATTTGGAAATTATTAATGTTGGAGTTTTCTAGGTCTCTGACTTATTTCTGTGTTTTACCTGGTTTTTGCTTTTGTTTATTTTTGATTTTGCTTTTTGCCCAATCACACGTCCAAAAGAAGGCAGGCCAGGAATGAGAAACAGCCCACACTCAAATTTAGCCTGACCACATTTGGATACCTAGATCTTTATGGACCTAACTTTTCAACTTAAAGCATCAAAGAGATTCTTTTTCTGGTCCTGCTTCCAAACATCAGAGTATTTTCTCTTCTCTCAAAATGTTTCAGGTAATTTCTACAGTAGTCCCTAGCTTGAGAATCTATCATTTAAGTGAAAATCTAAATAAAAGTTATCAATAAATAGGTATCTTGCTTGCATAATGTTTTAAAAAATATTTGTGTAATTATTTGACTGCCCTGGGTCTTTAATTGCGGCCTTTGAGATCTTTAGTTATGACATTTTGGATCTTAGTTGGGGCATGTGGGATCTAGTTCCCTGAGCAGGGATTGAACCTAGGGCCCCTGCTTTGGCAGCACAGAGTCTTAGCCACTGGACCACCAGGGAAGTCCCACTTGCATGATATGTTACGTGTTTTTTGCTGGCTATATCCCCACCTCTACTCCACTTCTGTATACAGTCTTCCTCATAGATGCCCATGTGTGCATGTATGCATGCATGTGTGCTCAGTCATGTCTGACTCTTTGCAATCCCATGGATGGCATCCCACCAGTCTCTGTCCATGGAATTTCCCAGGCAAGAATACTGGAGTAGGTTGCCATTTCCTACTCCAGGGGATCTTCCCAACTTGGGGGTTGAATCCACATCTCCTGCATCTCCTACACTGGCAGGTGAATTCTTTATCACTAAGCCACCTAGGAAACCTGTATAGAAGCCCACAGAGCTTATAAATCAAATCATGCCTCATACCCATGTTCATGAGAGCTGGCTCTTTTTTTTTTTTTTTGGTCCAGAAGAGAGAGACATTCAGTTTAACCTTGGGTTTCAGTGCTAAAAAGGCTAATCCTTCTGAATTATACTCTAGCTGAACTTCCCAAAGTTCAGGACAGTAAGAGTCATCATTACTCTGATCACTCTCTGCTGATGCTGCTGGATGTGATGCTCCTGTGAGAAGCAGCCCCACAGCAGAGCACTGCTCTGCCACTAGGAGCACTTACCTTTGAGTTCAGTGATGTCTGGAGCCAGCAGGCTGTATGTCCACAATTGCTGTGAGTAATCAGGTGCACATTAGCTTCAACAGATCTGGAAGATAGCTTCCTATCCCTTTGAAGGCCCCCACTGCCTCAGGATGTCCCCAGGCAAAATTTATTGTGCCACATAGACTACATTTTATGTTATGTGAAAAATGGGCTATTTTCTTTTAGAATCAAGGAGTAGATTAGAGTTGACTGGGGATGATAGGTGGATTTCCTAGTAAACTGTAGCTAAACAGCTTTGTGTTTTTTAGTAGATTCTGGAATCACTGTCTCAGGAATCCTTAGGTGATAGGAAAGATTGTCTTAAGTCTAGACAATCTGGTTGTGGTTCTACCTGAAGGAAGGTCATCTTCCTAAACCTCAGTTCTTGGCTGCTTCAGCTAGCTAGGATTCTAAAGGAATGGACATGGCCTTGCCAAAAAGAAAACTTTCAGACCACCCACCAAACCGGAGGTAGGCTAAAACTTTTTTTCTATGTGCAGCCTCCCACAGCTCATGATTTTTATTGCCACCCAGTGGCATTTGCAGTATTAAATGGTGCCAGTGATATTTCAACCTGTTGGGAAACAGCTAAACTGTGTACTGCAACCAGAGCTATTTGTTTGGTCAGCTCCTCCAGGCTCTCATTTTTGTGGCCAGTGTTTTGTTTATGAGTGTCTTCTCCTCTATGGTTTCCGGCTTCAGTGACTAGGAGTGGGAGTTGTGGGGGCTCAGAGGAGAAGGCAGGCAGAAGATGGTTGGACTCACTTCATTTCCTGAATCATATTCAGCATTCTTGTGTCTCTTGGTTCCATCTTGGCTGGGCAGTGCTTCCCACTAGTTTGTCAGACCAACTTTCCCAGCCGCCTCCGGGGGTGGGAAGGAAAACCACACCTTGCTCTGTGTCACCAGTTAACAGGCAGAGTTTTGTTCAGTAAATATTTATAGAACCTCCCTACTAACCTCGAACCCTGCAACCTTGTACCTTTGAAAAGTTTGTTCTCCCTGCCTGGCCTCCCAAGGAACTGTTTGGACCTGGGCAGTACACCTCAGAGGGACAGTGATGGGGCCCTTCATCTCAGACCAGACACCACAGAAATGCACCCCTCGTGATCTTAACCCGCAACTTGATGGACTGAGCCCCATTTTAGTGGAAGAGAGTTCATGGGTAAGGGTCAGACTGATCACCTTTCACTGTTATCCCCTTTGGTTTGTTAAGATAAACCCCCTGATCAGAGGATGTGTATAGCAGCTTGTGGAGAGGAGCAAGCCTCTGACCTGGGGAGCTCCTTCTGCCTTTATACACAGCAGTGGTAAGGTTGTCAGCCTCCACAAGCTGTTCCTTTTCCCTGAGAGAGAGAGGAGTGCCCTCTAGTAATTCTGGAAAAAAGTTAGATACAACCTGAAAATCCAACAGTGGGAAATTGGTTAAAGATATAGGGTTTATCTTAGCTCAGAAATACTATGTTGAATCATTAATGCTGTGTGAAGATACGGTATGTTGAAAAAGAGATGTCAGGGAGAAACAGGATTTCAATTTTATAAAAACAAAGGAAAGCATCAAGTTGTTAATAGTTTCCTTTGATGGGATTGTGGGAGATTTTTAGCCGTCTTTTCTAATTTCCTACACTGAACATTTATTACTTTTCAGTTGTTGTTGAAGACTCTTATCGTACCCAAAAGTACATAAAACACACAAAATAAGTTTAAAGAATGAGTCTAAAGTGAATATACCCATGTCATCCGTACACAGGTCAGGAACATTAAAAGCAACATTACTTTTGTCATTGAAACACTGACAATAAAAATGTTATTAAAAATCTACTTTTCCTGAGTTCTTCACTTGGCTATGATAAGAATAAAATAAGACTATATATGAAGGTGCCTGTGCTTGTTAAATCTTAAAACCTCCATCGAGCATAAGGGGCTCTCTCTCCCCTCTGAGGTGCCAAGTGTGACAGGTGCACATGAGCAGTAAGTCATTGCTGAGGTCTGAGGCTGCTTGTGTAATACAGAGATTTGCACTGAAAATGTGTCATTTATTCCGCTTGTCCTATCTACGTGCTCTTCCCTTGCAGGAAAGCCCCGAGGCACTGTCTTGGGCCCTGGGAGAAGTACTGGTGACTTAATGTAAAAACCTCTTTCCTCCGTTTCAGACTGAATACTCTGAGTGGCTGCATATGGTGAAAGGAGGTTGTGTGTGTATGTGTTGATGAGTTGATTTCACCAAACTCAGAATTCCAAGCAGTAATACTTACTCTTTTTTTTTTTTTTTTAGCTTTATTATTGAATTATCTAGTCTTTCACCTCTTGAAGTTCAGTTGGAAGCAGGTGATGAATTAATCATAATTTAATCCTTTCACCTGTTACTGTTGTCACAGCTGCTATATAATTTGTAGAGCCAAGTGCAGAATGAAAGTATAGGATCTCCTGATCAAAAAAAAAAAAAAAACCAGGAGAAAAGTGTCATTAAAAGTACGAAAATATAAAACTTTATCCTTTTGTTCATGTTCTCTATCTTGGTTTGTCATGGTATATTTGCCTCCTAATGTCATTCTAAGTAAAGGAAAATTAAAGATTTTTATAATTATTATGAATTTTACTATTCACTCTAATATCATGCAATGCAGGTTTAAAATGCAAATTTAAGAGCATTCAACTCATATGTGAAATCACCAGAATTGCACAGTTTGTATTTTGTAGCTCATACATTGCTCTCACTAGAGCAGTGGAAGTGCTGCAGCAAACTAATGCAGCTACAGCTGTGTTTATTTTGCATTCCACCAGTACTCTTCCTTTGACTTACTGATAGTAGGATTAATAGAAAAGGGACTATGGATTGCCCTGTCTTTTCCTTTCTTTTTACATCAGACACATACTTTCAGTGTAAGTGCTTGATTTGCATAAGAAAGTAATACCGTAGGATCCACTGGTCATTTGTGTTTCTTAAAATGCCATTGCCTTCTTTCTGTGTTCCAAGCAAGTTCTGGTTGCAGTGGAAAATGTGACTTCTTGAGGCTTCGCGTCTACTACTGTTGTAGACATAGACATCGTGTGCTTGCCTCGTACTTGCTCTGAGGCTTGCCGAACTCCCACATGTGGTGGGTCCACCAGAATTCTCCACTTGAAGGGCATCACAAATGGTCAGTGTAAAGAGGGGCACAAGGAGTGGCAACACACAGAATTACATGTATCCCTTCTGCTCACACATGCTCCACTGTTCATTGACTTTACTTACGAAACGCAGATTCAAAGACAAGATATTAAGAATTTCTGCATGGCAACAGGAGAGCATTAAACAAAGTATTGGGGGGGCCCTTTTGAGTATAGTGTGACTGTAGAGATAACGTCCCATAAAGCCAGAGCTAACGATTGTTATCTTTGTGATCCTAATGATTGGGTTCTTGAAAATCTTCCCATGGCTTTCTATTCCAGGTTATGAGTCCTCCTTATCTGCAATTTCATGGGGCCCAGGATTCTGTCCAGGGTGAATTTTAGGCTCAAACAAATAGCAGTTATTCATGGTATAGAGTGCCACTTGCTATTGATATCAATTGATCCTTTCATTATGTGTTGATCAGACGTGTTAGCCTATGGATCCTGAATAGGAAAGAATTGAAGCTGAGTCTGTGAATCCAGGATCTTGGAACTGAGTCACTTGGCTGTAGAGCAGAGATTGCCACAACACTGTAAATCAACTGTATCCTTCAATTAAAAAATCAGTCCAGGATCTTGTGATTTAAGTTTAATAAATGAAATTTATAATTAGTACGTTCACAATTGTATTTCTATTGGCATATTGTTACTGTTAGGTTTATAAACTCGGTAGGCTGGTAAGATGTTTGCAAGCCAACAGTTTTCTGAACTTATGTCCAAGAGGCTATTGGAGTATTTTGCCCCTTTTGCCTTTGATAGAACATTTCTTCAGAAAATATTCAAAAATTCTATTTGTAACTGATCTTGACAGATAGTAAGTGGAGACCACAAAACCTGCCAGTTAAGAGCCTGAGCTCTGGTGAGGCAGACCTGAGTTTATATCTGCTCTGCCTCTTACTGACCTTCCCAGGTGGCGCTAGTGGTAAAGAACCCGCCTGTCAATGCAGGAGACATAAAAGATGCGGGTTCGATCCCTGGTCAGGAAGATCCCCTGGAGGAGGGCGTGGTAACCCACTGCAGTTTTCTTGCCTGGAAAATCTCATGGACAGAGGAGCCTGGTGAGCTTCAGGCCATGGGGTCGCAGAGTTGGACACAACTGAGTGACTAACACACACTGCCTCTTAGTAGGCGTAGGACTTGGCGGGGGCGGAAGCGAGGTTCACCTAAAGCTCTGAGCTTGCTTTCCTCACCTGTGAAGAGACTATGCTAAGAACAGCTAGCTCAAAGGATTGTTCTTGATAATATACAGGAAATGGTTTAGTTTGATGTTTGACACAGACTAGGCATTCAATCTTAACTGATTATGCTTATTAGCATATAACTAAAAAAAAAAGACTTAAAATGACTATGCTTGTAATTAAAAGTTTAATAACTCTGATATGAAATAAATTATCAGATTAATAAATAGCCTAGTCTAGTTCTATTGGAAACCCAACAGATAGAAATTCAATACAAAGGAAAAAAATGGTGCTAGTCTGTACTGGACTATGTTTTGAAACAGTAACTATGAGTCATTCATTTCTGTAGCCTTAGATCAGCACATAGTAGGTGCTTGTTGATTAAACTGTGAACTTATTAATAGGTGCATATTTTGTTTTTTTACCTCATGTGACTTTTATCCTTCTAAATTTACAAAAGAACCAAGAGGTCTATTTTTCAAGTCAGTAGAAATAGTGCAGGCATATGTGGTTATTTGTGTGTGAGTATCCCATTTGATTCCTACAACTGGGGCGAGAAAAAGGTAGAGAAAAGCCAAACAGACAAATTTGGTGGATTCTTTATTTTTAAAAAGATGGGACAACTGGTCATTTTCCATGTCTGAACATAGGTTTGACCTGTGAATCCTGGGCTCAGTGGCAGATGGCCTGGCACCTCAGCTGGGATTTGGGCTATGACGTGGGGCTGGACAGAAATTGAAGCTCCATGTGGTTGTTTACCTGGGCTCGGGTCAGAGCCTTCCCCTACAGCTCCCTGCTGGAGAAGCTGTGTCCATCACGGGCCCAGCATCAGAGATTAAGCCAAGCTCAGGTGCATTCCAGCATGTGGTGGAGAAAGCCAGGCTGTTGTTTAGGTTCAGGGAAAGATCTGTTTGTCTTTGATAACAAAGAATTTAGGAAGATATTTGAGCCATAAGCACAATTTGAAAGGCTTGTATGTAAAAGAAAATAATCAATAAAGTAATTGGTAAGGCATTTTCTGTAAGTTATAAGGGACTGTGGGCCCCTTTGTATGTGATTTTCTGCTCTGTAATTTAAACACCAGACGATTAGTGACCTGGAGATGTGTTTTGGGCTTTGAAAATTTTAGTATAAGTTAGAAGCTTTTAACTAGTACAGTTTAAATTGTCCGCTGCCCACCCCCCCACTTTAAAGTGCACTGCTGAAATTCATATGCCACGTAAGTATGTTTTTCAGAACTGTTAAATCCCAGACAGGAGTATTTATATCTGCCATTAATGACTATGTGAAAGCACATTAAAGGGCAGCTTTCAGGTGTTTTTTGATTATTATTTGAAAATGATTTGATGCCATTAATAAATTCTTATACTGTTTTTAAGCTGGATTTTGTGTAGATCCAGTTGATTTGCTTTTGTGGAAATAGAAAGGAAAGTTATTTATCTCATTGGTATACCTTCCCACTTTACTTGAGAAACTATTTAAGGATCTTTAAGGAATAAAGAGAAACTCGTATGAGGGTCAAGAAGCAACAGTTAGAAATAGACATGGAGTCTACGGCCATACCACCCTGAACGCGCCCAGTCTCATCTGATCTCGGAAGCTAAGCAGGGTTGGGCCTGGTTAGTACTTGGATGGGAGAAATAGACATGGAACAACAGACTGGTTCCAAATTGGGAAGGAGTACAACAAGGCTGTATATTGTCACCCTGCTTATTTAACTCACATGCAGAGTACATCGTGCAAAATGCCAGGCTGGATGAATCACAAGCTAGAATCAGGATTGCTGGGAGAAATATCAGCAACTTCAGATATGCAGATGATACCATTCTAATGGCAGAAAGTGAAGAGAAATTAAAGAGCCTCTTGATGAGGGTGAAAGAGAAGAGTGAAAAGGCTGGTTTGAAACTCAACATTAGAAAATTAAGATCCTGGCATCCAATCCCATCATTTCATGGAAAATATAAAGAGAAAAAGTGGAAGCTGTGACAGATTTTATTTTCTTGGGCTCCAAAATCACTGTGGACAGTGACTGCAGCCATGAAATTAAAGACACTTGCTCCTTGAAAGGAAAGCTATGACAAACCTAAACAGTGTATTAAAAAGCAGAGACGTCACTTTGCAGACAAAGGTCTGTACAGTCAAAGCTATGGTTTTGCCAGTAGTCATGTATGGATGTGAGAATTGGTCCAAGGGCTGAAGAACTGTTGCTTTTGACATGTGCTGGAGAAGACTCTTGAGAGTCCCTTGGGCTGCAAAGAGATCAAATCAGTCAAGCCTAAAGGAAATCTACCCTGAATATTCATTGAAAGGGCTGCTGCTGAAGCTGAAGCTCCAATACTTTGGCCACCTGATATGAAGAGCCGACTCATTGGAAAAGACCCTGATGCTGGGAAAAATTGAGAGCAGGAGGAGAAGGGGGTGATAGAGGATAAGATGATTGGATAGGGTCACTGACTCAATGGACATGAATCTGAGCAACTCTGGGAGTTAGTGGAGGACAGAGGACCCTGGCATGCCACAGTCCACGAGGTGGAAAGAGTTGGATACAGCTTAATGACTGAACAACAACAGCAAAGGATTAAAGATCCTCTTAAATCTTACATTTAATTTTTAAATTGTGGTATAACTGACATGGTATTATATTAATTTCAAGTACACAATGATATTTGTACAATGATGATTTGATATTTATATATACAGTAAGTCCCCTACATACTAATGAGTTCCATTCTGAGAGTGTGTTCGTCAGTCCAATTTGTTCATAAGTCCGACAGAGTTAACCTAGGTACTCAACTAACACAATTGACTATATAGTACTGTATCATCATAGGTTTATAACATACTTTTCACACAAATGATACAGAAAAAGCAAACACAAAGAATAAAACATTTTAAATCTTACAGTACCTTGAAAAGTACAGTAGTACAGTACAACAGCTGACGTACAGGGTCTGGCATCAAGTGAACAGGCAAGGAGGAGGAGAGAGACTGGAGGAGAGAGAGGAGGTGGGAGATGATAGAGCTGAGGGGTCGTCAGCAATAGTAAATGGAGAGCAAACTGCAGTTTTACTCACGCCCCTCGTGATTGGACATGCAAAAGCACGTTTCCCTCTTTGAAAATTCACAACTTGAAGGTTCATATGTAGGGGTTCAGTTCAGTTCAGTCGCTTAGTTGTGTCTGACTCTTTGCGACCCCATGAACCACAGCATGCCAGGCCTCCCTGTCCATCACCAACTCCCAGAGTTTACCCAAACCCATGTCCATTGAGTCAGTGATACCATCCAACCATCTCATCCTCTGTCGTCCTCTTCTCCTCCTGCCCTCAATCTTTCCCAGTATCAGGGTCTTTTCAAATGAGTCAGCTCTTCACATCAGGTGGCCAGAGTATTGGAGTTTCAGCTTCAACATCAGTCCTTCCAATGAACACCCAGGACTGATCTCCTTTAGGATGGACTGGTTGGATCTCCTTGCAGGCCAAGGGACTCTCAAGAGTCTTCTCCAACACCACAGTTCAAAAACATCAATTCTTCACCACTCAGCTTTCTTTATAGTCCAACTCTCACACCCATACATGACCACTGGAAGAACAGTAGCCTTGACTAGATGGACCTTTGTTAACAAAGTGATGTCTCTGCTTTTTAACCTGCTGTCTAGGTTGGTCATAACTTCCCTTCCAAGGAGTAAGCGTCTTTTAATTTCATGGCTGCAATCACCATCTGCAGTGGTAGTGTACTGTGAAATGATCACCACAATAAATCTAGTTAATATCCAGCATCATATGTAATTACAAAATTTTTTAAAACCTTGTGATGAAAACTTTTAAGATTTACTTTCTTGGCAAATTTCAAATACATAATACAATATTATGAATTGTGGTCACCATGCTATATACATTACATCCCTATGACTTACTTATTTTATGAGTGGAAATTCATAGCTTTTGATCCCTTTCACCCATTTTGCTCACCTCCCCGCTTTGGTAACCACCAGTCTGTTCCCTGTATCTATGATCTTGGTTTTCTGTTTTGTTTTTTTTTAATGCCACGTGTAAATGAAATCGTATGGTATTTGTCTTTGTCTAAGTTTACTTAGCATGATGCCCTCAAGTTCCATCCATATTGTTGCAAATGGTAAGATTTCTTTCTTTTCTGTGGCTGAGTAATACTCCATGATGTGTGTTTGTGTGTTTATACCATATTGTCTTGATCTGTTCATCTGTTGGTGGACACCTGGGTTGTTGCCATATCTTGACTATCGTACATAGTCAAGATATGAACATAGGGGTGAACATAGGGGTACAAATGACTTTTCAAATAAATGTTTTTATTTTCTTTAGGCAAACACACAGAAATGAAATGACTAGATCATATGTACTTCATGTTTTCCATAGTGATTGCACCAGTTTACATTCTAACCAACAGGGCTTGAGGGTTCCCTTTTCCAACATTTGCTGCTTGTCTCTAGATAATAGACTTTCAAACAAGTAAGAGGTGATATCTCATTATGGTTTTGATCTGGATTTCTGTATTGATAGATGTTGGATTTGTCATTAGCATCATTAACAGAAAAGATGTTCTTTTTGTGTACCTGTTGATGATCTGTATATTTTTGGAAAAATGTCTTTTCAGATCCTCTGTCCCATTTTTTAATAGAATTGTTTGGATTTTTTGTTACTGAGTTGTATGAGTTCTTTATGTATTTTGCATATTAATCTCTCTTCACATGTACAATTTGCAGATATTTTCTCCCATTCATTTGGTTGCCTTTTCATCATGTTGATGGATTCATTTGTTGCGCAGAAGCTCTTTGGTTTGATGTAGTCCCCCTTGTTTATTTTTGCTTTTGGTGTGAGATCTAAAGTTATCAACAGGACCGGTGTCAAAGATCATACTGCCCATGTTTTTTAGGAGTTTTATGGTTTTAGGTTTTACGTTCAAGTCTTTAGTCTATTTTGAGTTAATTTTTGTGTGTGGTGTAAGATATGGTTGTTTCATTCTTCTGCATTTGATCATCCAGTTTCCCCAACATGATTTATCGAAGAGACTTGCAGAGACTGTTTGTTCCCTATGATATATTCTTGGCTTCTTTGTTGTAAAGTAATTGACCGTATCTTTGTAGACTTATTTCTAGACTCTCTATTCTGTTCCATTGATCTATGCTTCTATCTTTATGCCAATACTGTACTGTTTTGATTTCTATGGCTTTGTAATATAATTTGAAATCAGGAACGTGATGCTTCCAGCTTTGTTCCTCTTTCTTAAGATTACTTTGTCTATTCAGGTTCTTTCTTGACTCCATATGGATTTCAGGGTTGGTTGTTCTATTTCTGTGAAAAATGCCATTGGAATTTTAAAAAATATTTGTTTATTTGGCTGCACTGGGTCTTAATTACAGCATGTGGGATATTTGATCTTCATTGCAACATGTGGAATCTTTAGTTGCAATGCAATGCCACTGGAATTTTTTTTTTTTTTTTTTGCCACTAGAATTTTGATTGAGATTGCGTTGAATCTGTATATTGCTTCAGGTAGTATGGACATTTTAACAATATTAAGTCTTTCAATCCATGAGTGTGGAATATCTTTCCATTTATTTGTATCTTCTTCAGTTTCTTTCATTAATATCTTATACTTGACAGTCTAATTTTTAAAGTTTGTATTCAGCAAAATGGTTTCCTACCCATTTTTAGTAAAATAAAGTCATCTGTGAAGGAAATATGGTAATCTTACACCCTCTGTTGTTAGATGAAGTAGCAGGAAGATTGCTGATTGCTTTTTCCATGGACAAAAATATAGCTGCAGATGACATAGATGGAAAAAAAACTATCCATGAGTCTTAAATGTGAATTGCTAAAACTTTATATAATAAAACATTTTCTGGGAGATGATACTGGGTGCAAAGGCCAACAGTAGGTTCCTCTGTGTGGATTACTTTCCTTTGTTTTTCCTTCTGTGGTCCAGACCTACTCATCCTTCAAAACCCCAGCTGAGACGTCACCACTTCCTTGACATCTCCCTGACTTCTCTGCTGCTTCTGGTTTCCTTTTCTGGGTTGCTTTTGTAGTTTACACATACTTGGCAAGAAAGGAACACTTCTCACAGTGTCTGTAATTGTTGGTGTTCGTCTTTTTCAGTGGACAATGAGACCTCTTAGGGCAGGATCCAGGTCTGTTTTACCTTTGTCTAACCCCCAATATTGCCTGGAAAGTATTAAGCACTCGAAGATTCTACCGAACCCTTAAGTACTGTAAGGCAATACCAGAGTATAAGCCAAGTAGAGATATTTTGTGTTGGCAGAAATGAAGTGTAGATTTTCTTATGTTTTTGTTTCGAATTTGTAAAAGCAGCCCATTAGATTGGGCAAAAAAGGTAACACCCAGTGTTGGCAATGGTGTGGTAAGAGACACTCATACATTGCTGATGAGGTATAATTGGCACACTGTTTCTGGCACACCATTTGGAAATTTGAGGCTTAAATATGGGCACACACTTTGACCTAGTAATTCTGTTCCTTATAATATATTCTAAAGAAATAATGAAGAAATCATAGCAACATTGTAACATTAAGTGTAATTAAAGTTACAGAGGTTATATGTCAATTATGTTTCCAAAAAAAAAAAAAAAAGAAGAAGAAGATACAGCAGAAACCACTTTCAGATTTTATGTGATCCAAACCAAGAACTGAGTTCCTAAGAACTTGGGATGATAATGATAATTTCTTAAAGTCCTCGTTTTATTTTCTCCCAAATCATGCAAGCTGTTGTCTTGCATATAGTAGATGTTCAGTAAATACTTTAGCAAATAAATGAATTTCTTAAATTGAAGCAAAAAGCACCAAATACATTGAATGATGTAGCCTTACTCTGATACCACTAGATTTAACAACTATTAATTGACACCCTTGTCTCCAAGCCTATTTATGTTTCTTTGTGCTTTTTAAATTATGCAAATAATACATGCACATATTCTTCATGCACAGTAATTTAAAATCTGAAAAGTGATTTTATATTTTGAGTTCTTTTGATCAAACCGGAAGAGGTCTTACTTTCATTTATTTTACTGAAAGGACTACTGAAGATTGGAGGGGAACTAGGATTAGAACTACCACTACTTACTTCTGCTCCAATATTCTGTATGTCATAGGAGTTTTTGGAGAACTCTTAGGAAACCAGAAGTACCTAGAATGTTTATTAAGGGAGAGTGTGCATCAGTTCCAGAAAGATGTTGACAGATTAGAAGGAATTTAAAGAGGAGCCAACACTGTTGGAAAGAAGGACATAGGAGAGATGAAAGGAGCTAAATATGTATAGCTTGGCCAAAGGATGATTAAAGGGGATATGATAACAGTCCCTAAGAATGTGAAGGATGTAAACATCATGGAAAGAGAAAATGTATTTAGAACCAATCAAAGCAGTATATAAAAAGAAACAAAAATTAATGCTAAACATCACAAAAAGCTGTTTTCATGGAAAGACTTGTTAGCTTGTAAATTTGAATCCCAAGAGAAGTATCTAAAGCCCCTGTATAGGAGGCATTTATGACTGAGCTATCCTGCCTACATTTGGGGAGGGCTTTTCCAGTTCTAATTTTGATGGCTGAGATCATGGCCCTTCCTAGCATGGATTTGTCACCCAGTTCTGATTGCATGGTTTTGCATATCGGGGTCAAAAGAAAGAGTCTTGTTACAATCTTGTAGAAGCCAAACTCAGGCACATCCCTAACATCATGCAGTCCAACCCTGTAGAGACTGTGCCTGCAGCCTAAATTAAAACCCAGAGTTTAGCTGATTAACTCTGCTGTCAGGTGACTGATTCCTCCCTCCATGGTGCCCCCTGCAGGTCGTGAGCAAGATAGACAGAGGTGCCTCTCTACTATAAAATTAATAGCCTTGTTGAGTAAGCAAGCAGGAACATTCCTGAGGGAGCCTAGGAGGTAGGGCAGTCCTTTGTTTGCACATACAGTAAGACATTGCCATTACACAGATGGAGAATGATTTTACATGTATTGTGTATGTGTGTATGATGCTGTATCCCCCACAAGGGTGCAGGAGCCAATGGGACATCAAATAGAATCCCAGGTCAAAGCATAAAAGGTAGTCACCTTTCATTGGGATGTAGCCATGGAATTGGTATTATGGTAGTGAAAAAGCTGGCTTAAAACTCGGCATTCAAAAAACTAAGATCATGGCATCTGTTCCCATTAACTCTTGGCAAATAGATGGGGAAACAATGGAAACAGTGACAGACTTTATTTTCTTGGGCTCCAAAATCACTGCAGATGGTGACTGCAGCCATGAAATTAAGAGACGCTTGCCCCTCGGAAGAAAAGCTATGACCAACATAGACAGCATATTAAAAAGCACAGACATTACTTTGCCAACAAAGGCCCATCTAGTCAAAGCTATGGTTTTTCTAATAGTCATGTATGGATGTGAGAGTTGGACCATAAAGAAAGCCGAGCGCTGAAGAATTGATGCTTTTTGAACTGTGGTGTTGGAGAAGACTCTTGAGAGTCCCTTGGACTGCAAGGAGATCAAACCAGTCCATCCAAAAGGCAGTCAGTCCTGAATATTCATTGGAAGGACTGATGCTGAAGCTGAAGCTCCAGTGCTTTGGCCACCTGATGCAAAGAACTGACTCCTTGGAAAAGATCCTGATGCTGGGAAAGATTGAAGGCAGGAGGAGGAGGGGACTCCGGAGGATGAGATAGTTGGATGGCATCACCAGCTCGATGGACATGAGTTTGAGCAACCTCCAGGAGTTGGTGATGGACAGGGAAGCCTGGTGTTCTGCAGTTCATGGGATTACAAAGAGTTGAACACGACTGAGTAAGTGACTGAACTGACTGAACTGAGCCATGGAATTATCTCTGCCCACAGGCGTCAGGCAAGAGAGGTATCCAAACTAAGCAGGAATTCAGAGGTAGAGCCTAGAGAAGGAGGGTGATGTTTGGAATGGGAGTGGATCAGAGGTCTGTGGGGCCCTTGAAAGGAGCCACCCTCTCTGCAAGCCCACATGACTTCTACTGAGGCTGGGCCCAGTGCCTTCTTAGGCCTGGAGGGGCCAGAGTGACTTTAGCCAGGTGTAGGAGCCACCAGCCTAGTGTTCTGCTAAATTTTATCTGGCAAATTGAACAGGACTGGAAAAGGTGATCTGGGGTCCCTGAGGGTCCTGTGACACTACCGCCAAGAAAACCTTCTGAGAAGTAGCCCAGCGTCTTACCTTGTCAGCTGAACTAAGACTTGCATTAACAAAGTGGAGATATGGGGACTTCCCTGGTGGTCCTGTGGTTAAGATTCCAGTGCAGGGGGCATGAGTTCAATCCCTGGTTGGGGAGCTAAGATCCCACATGCCTTATGGCAAAAAAAAAAAAAAAAAATCCAAAACCTAAAACAGAAGCAATATTGTAACAAATTCAATAAAAACTTTAAAAGTAAATAAATAAAAAACAAAGTGGAGGTTATGTAGTCTGTGAACTAATTCCCCCTCTCCGCTTTTGCAGTCTTTTTCTTTAGTGTCACTCTTTGCAGCCCCATTTATTCACTTATTTAACTAACTTCTTGAGACCCCTCCCATGTTCAGTTAGGAGCCCATGATGATAAGGGGTGAGTTATTGTTTTTTGTAATAGGAATGAAGAGAAAATGGTGGATTTTGGAGATATTTAGGAGCTGTGGGTGTAGAATTAGGAGGATGCTGCTTAGTGGCAGAGGTGTGACTACAGCCTGGGCCTTCAGGTTTCCTCTCCCTCTGCTGTGTGAAGAGATGAAAATCTTCGCACAGACTTGGCATTGAGTTAACCATGGATATGATACACAGTGTTATAAAAGCAGAGATAGGAGACTGTATACTCCTTAATAACTTATATTTATGCTCTAAATTCTTCAAGATATAATTTGCACATAGATTATTAAGGGATTTACATGTATTTTTTTCCTAATGTACATTTTTTATTGAAGTATAGTTGACTTAACATGTTTAAGATGCACAGCAAGGTGATTCAGTTATATACATACACATATATTATTTTTTAAATTATTTTCCATTATAGGTTATTACAAGATATTGACTATACAGTGTGCTATACAATAAACCTTTGTTGCTTGTTGCATATCTATTTTTTAAATTAGAAATAGCATTCTATTCATACTAAGTCAAAAAAGTGGAATCAAAATGTCAAAATTTTTTAGTTAGGGAAAAATTCATACATTTGACAAAATATGTATAATACATATTTATGATTTACATGTAATTTTGAGTATACATATTATCATAAAATATAGTTCTACTGTGACAAAGCACATAAAATTAATGTTTTCTCTTCATAATTACTGTACTTATTTTATCTGTCCTTTTGAAACAAGGACTGCCTTTTATAGTTTACTGTGTTGGGTGCCATTCCTTGTGGTGGCTGCACCTTTACTATTAAACTGTGATGTGGGTACTGCTCTCTGCAGAATGGAGAGGAGACTAACATGCTTCTGATTGGAATACTTGGCCAAGGTCACAGAGTAAGTGGCAGGACTTGGACTTGAACTCAGTCTGGCTGCCAAGCCCAAATCCTTCACTATATAGTGTTTCTTATGAGAGAGGGCATTTTGGAATTATTTAGTCTGAATCTCTTAAGATCTGGCCAAAGACATTTGAGATTATAGTTAATTTTCCTGTTGTAACCAACACTTAAAATTATTCTGGTCCGTGTTAATGCTGCCTGGAATACTGTAGACAAGTGTCAGCGCACTTCTCACCTCATTGGAAACCCATAAAAGTAATTGCCAGGTGTTAACATACACTTTTAAAAAAAGAGCTTTAAGACTGCAAAGGTGAGCAAGGCTTCCTAATCTGCCTAGTGTATGATTCTTTGCTCAGAAAAAGTAGAGTGGGTTGATAGAGGCATGAAATGATTGAGGCATGGGTTTTGATTATGCTCTTATAGGGAATTAAGGGGCATGTATATAGGATTTGGGAATCAGGGGACATTAATTTGATTTTAGGCTCTGAGATTATTATTACTCTGCCCTTGGCCAAGTCACTTTGCCTCCGAGTGACTTAAAAGTGACTTTAAAGTGGTGTTGGTACTTTTCACTTTGCCCACCCAGATAGAGATGGTGTTAGAATTACATGAGATGATGTGGGCGAAAGCGGTTTAACCTACGCAAGTCCATACAGATATCCGTTACTCCTGAGGCTCAGGGGAAGGGAAGAGAGGTCCCTGAGCAGAGGTGGGCAGCTCTGTGGAGGAACTTGAGGGTTTCGCTTTGTTACTGTATTAATAAGGAATTGTGCACCCTCTTGTGGTGAAGTGAGGGGGTTAAGGGAGTTTTATGAAAAGTACTTGTATTTTATTATCTTGGGATTTTAAAAATTGTCACCAGAAATTCTTTCTCAGTAGTGAATGCATGTAATCTTTCTCAGCAAATCCTTAAATTGCAATGTGAATGAATTGCTTAGTCTTTTATTCAGTTTTCCTTACATTGAAAGATGACAGATTTTTTTCTCCAATCTGAATATATGTATTATGCTTTCCTCCATTTCTTTCCTATTGCATCCATGGAGAGCCTACTGCATCCTAGGTTTTCTATTTTCCTAGGTTACTGTATTTATTTTGTTTTCCTTTGTGCTATTTGTATTTACTTTTCCCCCCTCTGATTTAACATCTGTATGGCAGCCCACCAGGCTCCCCCGTCCCTGGGATTCTCTAGGCAAGAACACTGGAGTGGGTTGCCATTTCCTTCTCCAATGCATGAAAGTGAAACATGAAAGTAAAGTCGCTCAGTCGTGTCCAACTCTTAGCGATCCCATGGACTGCAGCCCACCAGGCTCCTCCGTCCATGGGATTTTCCAGGCAGGAGTACTAGAGTGGGATGCCATTGCCCTCTCTGAAATTTTTAATACACAGTTAGGGCTTTCTCTGTTGCCTGTGCTGACACAGAGCCTCTGGCACCCAACAAAGAGTAAATGCTCGAAAAATAGTGTTAAATGGATACTAACAGCCTTAACCATGCCTCAGTCCCTTTCCTCCTTTTACCCTTGGGCACCCCCCTTTTCCTTGGCATCAGTTTTCCTGAAACATACAGAAATATATTGAGGAAGTATGGCATGTCAGTCCTTTAACATCATTTTTCTTGGTTTCCCCTTATGTAAAATAAGGGGATGAGAATAGGTGATGTCCAGCATTCTGGCAGTGTAGGAATAATGAAGTAAGGAGGTCACCTAATTTGGCATAGCCGACGAAGTCTGCAATGTGTCTTGTGTCTGAGCTGTGTCATAGCCTCAGTTCCTAGGTGAGTAGAGTGAGGAAGCAGCTGAACTCGGGAGAGCAAAAGAGAGGGAAGAGGCAGGATGAACAACAGGATAAGAGAACTCTGGGCGTTGAGGAGGCGGCGAGGGGGGTTAACAGGACAGTAGCAGCATTCCAGAGAGAAGCTGTAACATCCTGAGCTATGTGGACATTTTTCATAACTTATACACATTGTATTGTGTGTAATTCTCACAGGGGATTATCTGACTCAACATCCTTTATTCCCACACATTGCTTACATTAAAATTTGGGGGGAAAATCTTTTTCTCTAATTGAGTTATGAAGTCTCTGATCATGTAGCAGTTCAGGCTACAGCAATGATTTTCTAATTGACTTTATATGTTCTTCATTTTACTCAAAATTGCTTCTTCAAACCTGGTAGGTTAAAAGCATTTTGTCAGTTTTAGAGAGCTGTGTCACAGGTATCACAAAGGGAGGCCAGGGTCTGCAGAGAAAGGGCCCTTCGATGTGGGCAGGATGCATGGGGAGCTTGCCTTGGATTTCATCTTGGTTGTACAGTTTACAGTGATGTAACTAACAGCAGACTTGCTAGGGAGTCAGTGTAAGTTGAATAACATACTGAGAAGCACTCAGAAAACCTGCCTTATTCCTTATTCCTCTTGGCTGGCCAGCAGCCGCCTTCCCCTGAGAAAGTCGGTTGCCTTTGGAAGATTGCTTGGTGCTTGGTGGGGAGTTCATTGGTTTCATTCATTGAACACATCTTTTTTTAAGTTTCACTCTGTATGCCAAGTACTGAGTAGAGTGCTGGAATTAAGTCAAAAGTTTAGCTTTCAAGGCCTCAGAGAGCCACATAAGCAAACATCTGAACCACAAGCCTAGTGCTTAGAAGAAGGTATAGAGGGTGCTTGGAGGCAGAGAGCAGAGGTGAGTACCTACTGCAATATGACTCCTTCAAGGAGAGTAGGAATTCCCCATGACAGGAGAGTGAACAAGTATACTCTAGGAACTGCAAGGAATTGAGAGCTATCTTTAATGCTCATTAAGCCATAAAGCCTAATGAGAAATTGGATCCTTGAAACTTACTCGCTGAGAAGTCCATGACATTCATGATGGCAGCTACGGGGCCCTTTCACCTGGAGGGTGATGCAGCTGCATGGTCTATTCTTTCGGCTTCTTTGCTTCTAGATCTCATGCTGTCCAACAGTGATTTTTCAAACGTTTGGTCTCTGAGTCCCTTTGTGCTCTTACAAATTACTGAGGACTCTCAGTTCTGCTGAGGTGGATGAGCCTAGAGCCTGTCATACAGAGTGAAGTCAGTCAGAAAGAGAGAAATGTCATATATTCACACATATATATGGAATCTAGAAAAATGGTACTGGTGAACCTATTTGCAGGGTAGGAATAGAGATGCCAATGTAGAGCACATATGTGGATGCAGCCGGGGCAGGAAAGGGTGGGACGAATTGAGAGAGTAGCATTGGTATATATACCATATGTAAAAGGGGTGGGTGATGAGAAGTTGCTCTGTAACACAGGGAGCTCAACGTGGTGCTCTGTGACAGCCCACCTTGGAGGCAGAGAGCAGAGGTGAATACCTACTGCAATATGACTCCTTCAGGGAGAGTAGGAGTTTCCCAGGACAGGAGAGAGATGGGTGGGATGGGTGGGAGGGAGGTTCAAGAGGGAAGAAACATATGCATGCCTATGGCTGATTCATTTTGATGTGTGGTAGAAAGCAACACAACACCGTAACGCAACGATCCTCCAATTAAAAGAATTTTTTTTAATTACTGAGGATGCTGAAGAGCTTTTGATATTTCTCATATCTGAAGTTAAAGCTTAAGAAAGTTTGAATGTATTTATTAGTTCCCTTTAAAATAACAGTAATAAAGTAATCCTATGTTAATATAAATAGCTGTACATAACAGTGAAAATACAATGATTATTAGTACAGTTTGGTGCCACCACCTTGATTTGTGTTAAAGGTCCAGCTTTACCCACCATTGCTTTTGCCCCATCTGTGCAAATATTAACACAATGCAAAGGCAAATGACATCTTGGTATTGTTAGGAAGAGTTTTAGCCTTGTGGAGCCCCTGAGAGAGTCTTGGCAAATCACACCTTGAGAACTATACGGGTTAGTGGTGAAGAGCATGGCACAGGGTCTAGACTGCCTGCGTTTGAATTCTGCTTCTGGTGCTGTTCAGCTGTGTGACTTTGGGGGGATGCTGAGCCCGTGACTGTTCGGTCCCTGTAAAATGGGTGTAATAACAGTACCAGCCTGATTAGATTGAGTAACCTGCCTAATAGTTAACCTGTTGGTGGATGTTGGTAAAATGCAATATCTAGTTAGTTAATAGGTTGATTATCTGGGGAAATAGAGGCAAGGTTTGTGCAGAAATTGTCTCCTTTGTCAGTCTTCCAGGATGCCTGAGATGGCCACCATTGTAATTCCTCCCTTATAGCCTTATGGTGGTAAAGTACATATTACCTGAGTGAAAACCTGTGTGCTAGAAGGGGTAATGTGTTAACTAACAACTTTGCAGAGATTGGCTTCCCTTGCCAACTGAGTCAAGACTCTGAAAGAGTGGAGAAGGATAGTTAGTGCTGGATGAAGTGACAGTGGTGGGGGAGGTCCAGGAGCAGTGAGGGGTCCTTGAGACAGCTGGAGTGTAGGTGGAACATAGGCGGAGAGTTCTGAGTGAGGGTTCTTTGGGGCAGGAAGGGTTCTTTGTGACACAAAGTCTCACACCCTGGAATCCGTCCTGGTCTCTTCTTGCTTTTGTGAATCACAAGCTTAGTCCAGGCACACATTATGTAAGTGCCCCTCCCTACACATTCTCCTGTTCTGAGGTGCAACCATCTCTGGGCGGTACAATAAATCTCATTAGTTCAGACCTGAGTAATGTTGAACTTGTAGCTGTTGGGAGGCAGACAGAGCAGTGCACAGAGGAGAGCATGAGCTCTGCAATGAGGCATGTCGGGGCTCAAATCCTGGCTCTGTCGTGAACCCGCACTATGGCCTTGGGCAAAGGATTGAACCTTTCCCAGCCTGTTTCGTCTCTGTAAAATGGGGCTGCCAGTACCTCTCGTGGGGTGTGAATATTAAGTGAGATAGCTGATGGTGGGCACTCAGTAAATATCTCTTACCTTCCCCTTCACTTATCTTAAACTCCGTCATTGTTCATTTAGAATAAGGACTTAACTACTAGTCAAACCATGTCATCATTGATTTTTTACTTTTATTAGGAAACTCAAGTTTTTAGGAAAAGTTAGATGTGGTACTGGAAGAGCTATCATGCTGCTTTTTCTCCAGAGATTTCAAGTAACAATTCCCAAACCCGTAACCCCTCCTCTTTGCTGCTTCTGTGGACCCCTGGGGTGCTCTGATCGAGAACCCCTCTGCCCCATGTTTTTGTTGTTGTTGTTTAGTTGCTATGTTATGTCCAGCTTTTTTGTGACCTCATGGACTGTAGCCCACCAGCCTCCTCTGTCCATAGGATGTCCTAGGTGAGAATGCTGGAGTGGATAGTCATTTCCTTCTGCAGGAGATCTTCCCAACCCAGGGATTGAACCCACGTCTCCTGCATTGGCAGGCAGGTTCTTGATCACGGAGCCACCTGGGAAACCCTACCCATTTGTTCAACAGCTCAGCCTGGGAGTCTCCGAGCTACTCTGTCTTTGAGGCCAAGAGTCTCAGTCCAGTCCAGTCCAGTCACTCTCATACTATGTCTGCCCGAAGTGAAAAGGCAGAAGAAAGATGTGTGAGGAACAGCTGGTGCAGGGCCTCCGCTCCAAGGTTCCTCCCCATGCAGCCGTTCCCTCCTGGTTACTGCCCACACTGACTTCCTCAGTGCCCAGATCTCCCTCAGTGTTCTTAGAATCCCCATTGTCCCTGGAATTTCTTTTATTGTTTCTAGAATCTGGGTGGCTGCACTTTTTTTTTTTTCCATATCCCCCTCTGTGAGTTTCAGAGTACCTTATGGTTGTTAATGAGTCTATTTTTACAACCTCCCCAGAAACAAGCGTCTTCCGTGTTACAGATCAAAGAACCTATTACTGACACAAAAGGAAGCCAGCCAACTGGCCTTCCCCACACGGAAGGCAGGTCCTGTTCTCATCTTGCCTCTGCTTTTGACTTGCTGTGTGGCCTTTGTTTCCTCACCCAGTGATAGTATCTGCCTTGCAGGAATGTTGTGGAGTTCAACAAATGATAAGAACAGTTCCTCTGAAAGGCTGAAAGATAGGTGTTAGATGTGCGATCCCAGGGAACTCAAAACGTGTTAGGGTAATCTAATCTCTGCTTTATCTTTGCGAGGTTGTGGAGATGCTCCAGGACCCACTTTATACCCTTAAAACTGTGCACCTCACCATCTCGCTTTGACAGTTCCCATCCATTTCCCTTGCAGACTCAAAGGAAATTGTCTCTCTGATGCGCTGAGCAAGCTCATGTCGTTTCAGTCTTCAGTGTGTGCATCTGATTCAAGCTCGTGTCGTTTCGGTCTTCACTGTGTGCGCCTGATTCCACTTCTGGTTGGATCAGAGATGCTCTCCCCTGACTCTGGGACCCTTCGTAATTTCCTTTTCAGTTCCTGCTCTTTTCCTCACTATTTTGTCCCTTTGACTCCTCCTCTGCAACTGGCATCAGCAGTCATCACACTTTTCCACAGTGTGGTTGTGATGTTCTACCTCCAGGATCCTGCCTCTGTGACTAACCAAACCTGATCCCTATCATCTCTCACTCCTCTAAACACAGGCTAAGGATAAGACCAATTCTCAGCGTAATCTTGGAGATAATTCTCATCCCTCTTCAAGATTTTCACCAAAGCTAGTATTCAACTTCTAGCGCTTAATTTCTACCTTCATGCTTGGTACTTCCTCTTGGATTATCCTAACATCATGCAGATTCAGTATATTTTAAGTGGAATTTATTTTCTAAACCTCTTTCCCTACTGCCCACCAGGAAAAAAAAATTAGTCCCCTTTTGGATTAGCCTAATTCTGTTAGAGGTTCCACCATTAGTTCAAACCTTGGAGTCTCTGTTCTTGAACCCTCACATTTAATCTGTTTCCTATAAACACACACCGCCCCCCACCCCACCTTGCAATATTCGGGTTTGCATCATATTGTTTAGTCACTAAGTTGTGTTCTATTTTTTTGCAACCCCATGGACTGTAGTCCACCAGGCTCCTTGTCCATGGGATTTCCCAGGCAAAAATACTAGAGTGGGTTGCCATTTCCTTCTCCCGACCCAGGGACTGAACCCACATCTACTGCATTGCAGGCAGATTCTATACCGCTGAGCCACCAGAGATGATGGCTTAGTGGTTAACCCATTGGGCTATTCTCTAAGGGAAGCCCTTAAAGCCTGCTATATTGTATCATTGGTTTCCTACTAAGGCTCCCTGCCACCAATCTCAACTTACTATAGTCAGGTTAATTTTCTGGAAACCTTTGTCTTGCCTTTTCAGCACTCATAAATTTTCCATGGCCGCCTATTGCCTTAAAACAATCCTTGTGATTATCTGTTGCTGTGTAGCAAACCCAAACTAAGTGGCGTAAAACAACCACCATTGTTTTAGGTTCATAGATTCTCTGGGTCAGACATTTGGAAAGGGCTCAACGCGTTGGCTTTGTCTCAGCTGTATGATGTCTGAGGCCTCTGCTGGGAAGATTCAAAGGCTGGAGTGACTTGATGTCTGAGGGCTCACTTGGTCACATCTTCAGCGATTCGTTGCTGCTGTCAGTGGGGATGTCAGCTGGAATAGTGGTCTGTCCATGTGGTTGCTTGTGCGTCCTTCCTGTATGGTGGCTGGGTTCCAAGAGCATGCATTCCTAAGAGAGGCAGAGTCTGATCCAGCTTCAGAAGCCATAACACTGTCCCTTTCATTGTGGCCATGAGCCTGTCTGGATTCACGGGAAGGGAACGTAGAACCCCGTATCTTGTGGGAGGAGGGAATCACATCATAAGAAGAGCATGTGAGTGATTTTGTTGCTGTCATCTTTGAAAAACAAAATCTATCACCAAGTCTAGCCTGATAGGGGAGTTCCTTTAAAATATGGCCCAGCTAACCTGGTTTTTTTAAATTGAAGTATAGTCCATGTGCAGTACTGTGTTTCAGGTGTACAGCCAAGTGATTCAGGTATTTTTCAGATTATATTCTGTTATAGGTTATTATAAGATATTGAATATAATTCCCTGTACTATACATAAATCCTTGTTGCTTGTCACACCTGTTTTATGTATAGTAGCCAGCTTACCTTTTAAATACGAGAGCACCTGCCATTTACAGGACACTTCCTAGGTGTCGAACGACTTCCTATGTGTTCTCGTCTAATCTAACAATTATGAGTGTAGATGAGGGAACTGAATCAAGAAGCTTAACGCAGCTTTGTCAAGGGTCACCCAGTTAGTAAATAACCAGGTGGGGTTTGAATGCAGAACCTTCGTTGCCAGTCTTAACCTCCAGGCTGTCCTGTCTCCACTTCTATCAGGGTGCCCAGATGGAGGGGGAGAGGGAAAAGAGGACAGGAATTAAGAAACCTTGCCAGGAATGAGATTCAGTTTAGACTCTGACCTCCCCACTTGTCCAGTTCTGTCCCGGAGGGCTCACAACTCAAGGAAGTCAGACCCTCATCAGCCAATGACTCCAGCCAGGTTGGTGCTCAGATCTCACGTGGCCCCAGTGGATAGGACAAGCCAAGGGGGTGATCTCATGACTCTCTGTGTCTGCCTCTGTGGGCTGGGGCTGGGCTCACGGGGAGACCCTCTTCATCTTCTGTCCTCTTCTGTACTGTTGGTTCCTATCTGGTTCCAGCACCCACTCAGGACTCCCCAGCTCCAGCACAGGTCTGCTTGGACCTGATACTGACTGCAGCCTTGCTTAGAGTTACAGATGTTTGTCTCTGTGTAGCTTGGCTTCTTTCTGGATTTGGCTCCTCTGGCTTCCCTGGGGTTGCCTGGCCTGAACCTGCTCACCTGGGCTGCCTCCCACCCTTGCTCATGCAGTGTTCTCGTCAGGGTGGATGTCAGTTGCCCCCCTTCTCTACCTGATGGTGCTGACTCTCTTTTCAACCTTTTCAGCTCAGGTTCCTACCCACCATCCTCAAGGCAGGTTTTGGCCCCTCCTCTGAGCTCCCACAGTTTCTCGTACATTCTTCTGGAATGGTTTTTGTTCCACTCTGTATTTGTCTGCTGTTTAGTTCCATGTTGCCCTTGCAAGTCCGGGAGCCCCATCTGGGAAGAAACTGTGCATCATTCATCTTGGAGCCCTTGGTGCCTGTTAAGAGTTGGGCATATCAAAGACCCTCAGATCCTCCTCAGGAGGCTGGCGTGCTGCCTGAACACCAGTGCTTTTTATGTCTGTTAATGCACTGACTGGGTTGGATGCTGCCAACAGAGACATGAGGGTGGGAAGAAGACTCATGGATCTTGAGACTCAGAAGATGTGGCTTCTCATCCAGAAAACGTTGGACAAATCACTTCTCTGGAATGCAATGTCCTCTTTTTATGAGATGAAGGGGTTTCCTTAAGGACCTGCCCAGTACTAATACCACGTGAAGATAATTTTCACTGATAAGCTTTGGAATGTAGACTGCTGTGGAGCTAAGCAGTGAATTCTGTCTATTGAAAATATGACCCAATGTTATCATTTGAGATAGAAATTTGGTTGTTTGCACAATTTTGACTATGCCTTGGTGGTGGGCTGTGGCTGACTAGATTTGATGGAATCATAAACATGGGCACAGTCCACGAAGCCTTTCTCCTTCCCTCATAAACCTCAATGGATCCTAATTCTCAAAGTCTCCACTGGATTTTATTGCATTCTCTCCAGTTTAGCCAACAAGAAGCATTTCAACAATTTTCAACTCTTAATTAGCAAAAGAAAGACAGAGTGCCATATCCCTTTGGGGGCAAGACAAAACAATTTTTATGGCTAACAGTTTTCCCTTATAATGAGGTCTGATCTTGAAAACATCCTAACATAGTAGGTTCTTGTAACTCAATTATAATTACATAATTAAATATAATGTATATATATTTTTATGTATGTAAACATGTGTATATGTGTTTATGTATTTGTGTATGTATTTATATAATTATACAGTCCGAGTTTTCTACCTGCCAGACCCGAGGTCACTGCTGTGGTCTTGCAGTGAGCTATGAGCACAGCTGAGGGTCATTTCTGGAGTCTCCATGCAGCTTCCACCAGGTTGATTATTCTTAGTTTAATTATCTCAGCCTGGATCATACAGGCCTCTCACTTTACTTCCCTGTCTCCACTCTCCCACTCTATCACCTATTTCCGAGCTCACTCTCCCTCCTCCAGAAAGCACAGAATGACAAAATTGAAAGCTTAAATTTGCCCGTGTTGCCCCTCAGCATAGGTTCACTTCACAGTTGGCTGGTAAAGGAGGTGTGAAGAAAGTGGTGAAGAAAGGCAGTGCTGTCTAAGAGGTGCGATTCCGTTCTTATTGCAGTCGCTTTAGTGTTTAAAAATAACCCATGAAGCTTTCATCTGGTATTGTGCTCCTGTAGTATGTCCTAACAGTGTCTTCTTGTGCCTCAGTGTCACCCCCAACAAAATGGGGTTGAAACACTGCCGCCTGGAAGTTTCCAGAGGCTGCCAAGGAGGCAGAGTGAACGGTTGGTAAATAGAGACATTATCTGCCACCCAGAAGAAAAGCGCCTCACAGACAGACCACAAGGCTGCCCTGACTTGCCAAAGGAGCATTCTTTGTAAGCAGGAGCAGTCAGGGAAAAGCTAACATGGGCGAACTTCCCCCTGGGTCTGTTGGTCCTGATGTCAGAGGGAACTTGCTTGGTGGGTGTTCATGTCTTTTCAGATGAAGGTGAGGTGGTGGGGGGCGCAGAAAGGTGGAGGACAGGTGTGCAAGAGGCTTGCTTGAGGTTTCAGTTGATCAGCAGAGTTTTATTAGTCTGAAGGAAACTAGTTTTTAGAGAAGGAGTTGATTGCCAATAAAGTTTGCTAGGGTGAGCATGTAGCAAAATTAAAGGTTTTAACCCTAAAAATAAAATTCAGGGGAGTTCCTTGGTGGTCCAGTGGTTAAGACTGTATGCTTTCACTGCCAAGGGCATGAGTTCAATCCTTGGTTGGGGAACTAAGGCCCCACAGGCTGCATGCTGTGGCCAAGAAATATAAATAAATAAGAGGAAAAAAACTTACTTGAAAGGAGAAAAGCATATGAATTTTCCTCTTATATGTGACATTAACGGGCTAAAATTCACACACTAATTTTTTGTTATTTCAAATAAGATGCCTGGGGCATCTTGTTCTACTGGCAGTGCACGGGAGATGACAATTGGTAGTGCTTTGTGATGTATGCCAATTCACATGTGCATGTGGGCATGGTCGTGTACACACACACACACCCACACAGCTTCGATGCTTTCCTGGTGACCTGTCTTCTCTCTTCTTTGCCCAGACTATCCTCAGAGTAATTTACCAGCCCTGTATCAGCTGCACTTTGATGTGGCTTGACCGTTTGTGGACTACCTTCTTCACACTACAGTTACACCCTGTTCGGTTTCAGAAATTGTTTTTGGTCGTACAAAGCCCAACTCCAGCCAGCCCTGCCATGTAGCCCCAGGTGAGCCTCAGTTTTCTTATCTGCAGAATGAACTTGTTCTGAAATCTGAAACTGAGGGCCTTCCAGAACCGTTTGAGAATGTCAGCTGTAAGGTCTCAACCCCTTGGTAACTGGACGGGAGCAGTGGTTGCAGCAGGACATCAGAGTGACCTGGCAGCACTGCCGCATCATCCAGGTCAGAGCTGCTGGGAGCAACACGCTTGGCTCCCAGTGGTTTGCTGGAGGACCAACTGTGTGCATCTCTTGGCAGCTTTTGTTGGGTGACTTCACTTAATAGATTTAAATTAGCTATGGTGAGGGTATTTATTGATTCACTGTGGAAATTAACAAAAACTATACATTGCCCCCCACCTGCACCACTACCTTTAAGTATGTATTGGTGGCCCTGGGCTCCAGTACAGCTTACTCCTCTCATTTGAATTGGTCTCTATCGAAGCTCACGTTTGGGACTTAACCTGGTGGTCCAGTGGTTGTGAATCTTCCTTCCAGTGCAGGGGACTCAGGTTCAGTCCCTGATCAGAAAACTAAGATCGCACATGCCATGAGCCAGCTAAACCCACACGCCACAGTTACTGAGCACGCACACTTTGGAGTCTGTGTGCCACAACTAAGACTTCACATAGCAAAAGTAAAAAAATTTAAAACTCATTTCTTTATACTCCAGCCTTCACCAAGGTAGCACTCTTGGTCACGTCAAGATTATTACTGCCTTCTCTCTGCTTAACCTGTAGAAATGTCTATGCCGTTGAGGTGAAGCACATGAAAGGAGCTGGCATAGGTGGTGTTGAGCCTGGAGCTGCAGCGAATCCTTGGACCACTAGTGACAGCCACTCTTAAAATACTTTGTTCTAGTAAAGCCCATCTATTGTTTTTTATACTATTGTTAGTCAAAGATAGGTAGTATCTTATAGTTTTGTAGAACTTTGTCAATCCCCACTATCTCTGCCTCATGAATAAGTGGAATTATGAATGACTGCCCTGTTCAAATGCCTGCAGTTATCTCCCATAGCCTACTCTATTAGCACAAACTCCTTGCCCTATTAAAAAATAAGACCTCTGCAGTTGTCCCAACTTGGTATTCATCAGTCCCCCTCAGGAGATGTGCCCTGTTTTTCCCTTAACCAATCACAGTCTGCTGTTTCCTCTCTCCACCCAAGCTCATCTCTAACCATCACAGTCCTATCATGGTCCACATTGATACCACCTGCAAGGCATGACTGGACACCCTGGTTTCCCAAGAACATGGCTCCCTTAAGCTTCAAAGTCCAATAAGTTTCAAAGGACTGGGAGACCCAGAATAACTCCCCATAAGGGTGGTTCTTGACTTCAAAAGATGCAAGACCATTATCTCTGGTGTTACCCTGGCACTTGTAGTCTAGTGGGCGGCCTTTTTGTGGGGGATGGGGGTAAAGCTCAGGATAGTAAATATATTAAATTTTGTGGTCTGTATGGTTGGTCTCTGTCACAACTTCTCAACTCTGCCATTCTAGTGGAAAAGCAACCGTAGACAGTATATAACCATACTGGAGTCTCAATAAAACTTTACTTAACAAAAACAAGCTTTGGGCTGGATGTAGCCCACAGGGCATATTTGCTGACCCCTGCCCTAGTCAAACACCTGCTTGTTAATACCCACTCCTGACACCTGTTCATAAAATTGTCTGCCAGCCTGAATATGTGATACTCATTAGTGTAGCTCGTGTGGGAGATCATGTCTGGGACATGACCAGCTGGGAGTCCTGAAGCCTGAGTTAAGAGCTCCAGAGAACATTCTTCTCATGTTTACTTTACCCACAAAGGAGCGCTGATTCAAAATGGGGTGGAAGCACTTGTGTTCTGAGGGCCGGTATGACAGAGCAACATTTCCCAAATCTCAGCCATTTGTGTACTGCCTTCATGTTTCCTGCCTCTGTCTCTACCCTCTGCACCATTAACTACTTAACATTATCTTTTAAAGTAGTCTCCCTTAAAAAAAACTTAACCTAAAAGCTTACTTTGGGCTTCCCAGGTAACTCAGTGGTAAAGAATCTGCCTGCCAAAAAAAAAAAATAATAATAATCTGCCTGCCAATGCAGATGCAGGTTCAATTCCTGGGTTAGAAAGATCCCCTGGAGAAGGAAATGGCAGCCCACTCCAGTATTCTTGCCTGGGAAGTCCATTGGATAGAGAAGCCTGGAGGGCCACAGTCCATGACATTGCAAAGCATGGGGCATGGCTGAATGACTGAAACAACAGCAACAGCAAAGTTTACTCTTAAACTTTGTATTATTTATATAATTGAAAAAACAGTACCACTTGCAGTAAATAGAAAGTAACCATAAAAATGAAATATACTGACAGGACTTCCGCAGTGGTCCGGTGATTAAGATCCCACATTCCCAATGCAGGGGGCATGGGTTTGAAGATCCCACATGCTGTGCAGCATGGTCAGAAAACAAAAACACAAAATAAAATTGTGGTATACTGAAAACAATGGGGTGTTTTTAAATTCTAGCTACTGTTGCTTGTTGAAAGGTTCAGAGCCTAACACATTTTTTTTTAAGAAGCAGGAGGATTAGTATTGGAGAGGCATTAAAAACTTCCAGCTTCAGACTGAGAGTTTTTCCTTGATATAAAAAATATTAGAAAATAAATGAAATGTGATGCATTGCTTTTATTGCTGTATTTGCTCACTCCCTGCAGACATTGAACTCTGTGGCTCGTATGCCACCTAAAAACTGCCAAGATGAAAGGACTAATCACTTGGGCATCAGACAGACCTGTGTTCATATTCCTGACTTCACCTTAGATTCCCCAACTGCAAAGTAGAAATCCCAGCTTCATTCATAGAGCAAATAGGAGTCAAGTATTGCCTTTCTGGGCCTGGCTGGGCACAAGTGTGGGGCTCTTTTAGGCACTGAAGTGGTATTGGTAAAGCACCTAACATCAGACCAGTCCCTTGAATGGGCACTGTTGTCCTTGGGACCCCTGTAAATTCAGAATCTCTTTTACAGTTCTGACAAAAGTACCAGTGGAATTTCTGTAATGGGTCCTATTGCATCACAGCTGAGTGACCTTAGGCAAGTTACTTAAGTTCTCTTCTGGCTCACTGACCAGTGTCAGAATTAAATGAGATGACGTGTGTAAAAATGCTTTGTGATGGTAAAGTCTGCACCAGTTTTGTCATTGGCAGTATATTTGGCGGTTGGTTTTATTAACCTGTCTTCCTCACTTTGGGGCTCCCCTGGTGTCTCAGATGGTGAAGAATCTGCCTGCAATGTGGGAGACTTGGGTTCTCTCCCTGGGTTGGAAAGATCCCCTGGAGGGGGAAATGGCCACCCACTCCAGTATTCTTGCCTGGCGAATCCCATGGACAGAGGAGTCTGGTGGGCTGCAGTCTGGGGTCGCAAAGAGTAAGACACGATCTGAGCAACTAACACTTTGACTTTCCCCGGGGGGCAGAGACTGTGGTGGTGGGCTCCTGTCTACACCCCCACTTTGCCTTTGCAGCTTGTGCAAACCTGTCTGTGAAGGGAATGGAAAAGGTGGAAAATGTCATTCCTGTTCATTCTCATTCCCTTCTCTCCTCTCCCTCCCAAGAGTGGAGTTTTTGACTTTATAAACTAAGGAATCTCATTAGAGCCTACTTCCCATCCAGAAAATACCAGCGTAGTAGGCTAGACTGTCCCCCTTGGTCAGACCTGGGATGAAGGTGTGTCTGCTTGTCCTCTGTTGACTCCAGGTGCCGCCAGGATTCCTGTGCCACCTCCTGCAGTGGCATTCTGCACCATTTGCCCTTTAGCTGGTTAGCTCTCTGCCATTTCAGCTCCCTCTCCACCTCCTGTGATCCTGCTGATTCATAGTCTTTCCCTTAGAACTCTTGTTTGTTGTAGATGTTTTTACAAGTTCTTAGCCATGGGGTTCTTTTCTTCTAGGCTTTACAAACCATTTTTCTTGGCTCACAGATTAAAGTCTATCTATCTGTGTCACTGAGTGAAGATTTCTAAGACTTTTCTGAGTCCTTTTCTCACAGTAAACCACTCGCAACATAGAAATTCTTCAACAGTTTTTTTTTTTTTTTGCTTGGACATCTTAGTTCTTGTATACTTTTCTATGGGAATAAGAGGCATCTGTGCTGTCCTTGAGGGAAGAGAGCAAGCAGGTCTGGAGAACTCTCAACACTGAGAAGGACTGTAGAAAGAGGCCATCTGGCTCCAGAGAAATGACATAACTTGCCACAGTTACATATCTGGTTGGTGGCCCCACATCCAGCGGTCCTGATGCCGAGTCTAACTTTCTGCCCATGACTGGGTCTCAAGCACCCAGGAATGAGCTCCCTCTGAGAGCCCCATGGCCATCAAAAGTGAAAGTCACTCAGTCATGTCCAACTCTTTGTGACCCCATGGACTATACAGTCCATGGAATTTTCTAGGCCAGAATACTGAAGTGGGTAGCCTTTCCCTTCTCCAGGAGATCTTCCCAACCCAGGGATCGGACCCAGGTCTCCCGCTGTACAGGCAGATTCTTTTACCAGCTGAGCCACAAGGGATGGCCATCAAAGGGTTGCAGGAATCCTGGTTAGAGACAGAGCAGCCCTTTTGCATTCAGATGACATGACCTGACCATAGTGAGTTGAAATGAGAGGCCTGATTACACGGGCTTAAAGGGCAACCATGCCTGCTGTCTGTTCACTTGTGTATAATCATCCCTTGAAGAGAAAAGTGCTGGATGGTAGGATGAACACAGCACAGCGGTGGGGCAGAGTCTGACTGGCAGCAGAAATGTAAATAGCAGGTTGTGATAAATGCAATGAAGAAGACACTAGCCCAGGGTCACAGGAGCACTAACCTTGCCCACTTGGGCAGCTGCCCCTCAGCTAAGGTGAAATTTTGAGCCTAGCACCTAATGTTAACCAGACATGACTCAGAAATGAAGAATATCCCTTTGTCTCCGTTCTGATCAGTCAACACAGATGGGATTAGCTTCCCCAGGTGCCTCCATGACCCTGAGTAAATACCCTCTCCTTAACCAGACCAGGGAGCTTGAGCAGCCGAGGGTGATGTTCCCCCTGCACTGTTCCTCTCTACCACCACCCTCAAACAGAAAGTGAGAGGTAAGCCCCTTATAATGATGGGTTGGTAACAGGGTATATTGGTGGCCAACCCAGCAGGCCTGGCATTCAAACTAAGGCAGCCTACTCTCCAGAGAGCTGTGCTCTTTGCTATTAGAAGAGGCAGAGGAGAGGCCTCTGAGTTTTGTTTTCTGTTAAATATAAGAAGAGGATACTGAAGAAAAAGAGGGAGATTCTTACTCAACATAGCATATTTGTAAGATTGCATTACAGACCAAGGCAAATCAGTTGTCAGTGTTTATTGGATAGATGTTGTAGATAATATTAATAAAAGAAGTAAAAAAAATGTTTGGCAGAGGAATCATTAGAATAAGTGGTCTAACTGATGGAGACATTATTCATATGAATTTAAAAAATAGAAGTTCTAATGTGTTCATTTAAAAAATCAATTGTGATATTTAATCATACCTTCCACTGACTAACCTAAAACACTCCTAATATATTTAAAAGATCTGTTTGTTATACTCTCAAGAGGTGTGGTAAATACCTGCTGGAAGCAGAAGAATATTATCATGGTAGTTGGCAAGATGCTTTTATTTTCAGCTGGCGGCACTTCATTTGTTGGTTAAGTGTATCTGGCAGCCCCATGTCAAAGGGAAGTGAGGAATTATCAGTAGGCTGCTCTGGTGGTGGGCTGCACACAGCTGGAGGAAGGGATGCAATCATACTTGCACCCAAATTCTCAGGGCCACAGTGCTGTCTTCTCCGAGGAAGGGAGTCAGTTAAGAAGAAAATAGCTTCTGAAAAGAAAGTTAATGCTGATGGCTGTGTTTACATTGTCTTCCAGCTTCTGGGTCTTCGCAAAAGGTTTATGCCCTTCGTGGTCCCTGGAAAGCATTCTCTGCTCCTCTCAAACTAAGTGTCCCTGTCGCCCTGCCCTTGTGCCCCTCATTCCCTTGATTTGAAAGGCCCTCCAGATCCCTCTGCGCTCTCTCCCTCCCCTTTGCTCAGGTTGCAGCTGAGGCAGCACCTTCCCTGGGGGCCCTGCCAGGTTCTCCTCCTGTCTGTCCAGCCACTCGGCACCTCCAGCGAGGCGCAGACATGTCTCCTAGCGGCACAGAGTGCAGGGCATACTAGCTGTCTGCCCACCAGACTGTGAGTTCCTCGTGGTGGGGAACAGGCCTTTCACCTGTCTCTCTGGTGTCCAACATAGTTAAATGCTCAGTGAGGGTCTGTTGAATAAATGAAGTTAATGCATTTAATCAAATCAGGAGTCCCCTGTCAGAGTACCAATGAAGAACAGGGATGAGTTCTGTGGAGTTTCCAACAATCAACTTCATTCATAAAATGCAGAAAAAGATAGTATTTTTCACCTGTGAAAGGGCAGAAATAAAAAATGAGATAGCTGTGTTTTCACGTGTGAAGAAACAACGTTGCATTTGTATGTGGACATTACAAATGAATAGCCCTCCACTTTTAGGAGCTTATGTTCCAAGATACATCACACCTGTGTAAAATTAGATAGGCTATTTGGTACAACATTTTTGGTTTTTTGGAAAGAGCAAAAGGTTAGAAACATTGTGTGTCCATCAATAGGAGACCTGTTGAATAAATTATGATATAGTCATAAAGATCAATGTTACACAGCTATCAAAAAGAACAGCTCCATGTATGGATATGACACAATCTCCAAGTGAAAAAAGCATATTCAGAGCACTGATAATTTGTTTCAGGGTAAAAAGAATACACAGTTGACCCTTGAATTGCATGGGTTCACTTCTATGTGAATTTTTTTCAATAAATATATTGGAAAGTTTTTAGGAGGTTTGGGACAATTTGAAAAAAATAAACCTCACGGATGAACTGTAGGTCCTAGAAATACAAAAAAGTTTAAGAAAAAAGTATGTCATAAATGCATAAAATATACATATACAAATATGTGGTTTTGTTATTAGTAAGGTTTCTGGTCAGCAGTAGGCTATAGAAGTTAAGTTTGGTGGGGATCAAAAGTTATAGACAGATTTTCAGCTGTGTTAGAGTGGATGGGGTGACATGGATAAGTGCCCTTTACTCCACAGTGTTCAAGGTTCTACTGTATACATACATGCTTTTGTATAAAATACTATGGAGTGATTTTTTAAAACTGTATCAGAACTAGAGGCCTGAAGGATAAGTGTTTCTACTGTGTTTTTTTCTGCTTTGGTACCTTTTGAACTATGTCATACTTATTTCTAAAAACTTAATTTGTTTTAAACTAGTTGAGTGATAGATATGTGTCCAGATTTGCTGAGATCTACAGAATCACTATATAAAACTCGTCAGGAAAAGCTCCATGTAATATAAACACTTTTCATCCTGACATCTCACCATAGATGACCCCAACCTGTCCCCCTTGCCTTTGAAGTCTCACTCACTTGTTGCCTAGACCATTGGAGTTGAAAAGAGCCTTGGACAATTATCTAGTGGTATTTTCTTTAAATCAAGCTAACATTGCTGCTTTTCTAATACATGTAGCTTGTCTTAACTTTCTCTCACCTGCTGCTAAACTGTGTTACTTTAAAAATGTGAATATAGGCTTTCAGCGCTGTCTAGATCAAAGCTGCAATAACGAGTAGAATATCAGTATGATACTAATTAACCAGAATCTGAATTATGAGCCAGAGCTCTGTTTCTATGTAGTAGAAACATGAGCTTTGATCTTGGCTTATGACATCAGTGGAATTCCTTGGAGGCAATTATCATCTCCTCATTCACAGTCCCTACCACAGACCTATATACACCAATAGGAAATGGACAAGCTCCTGCTTAGCTGTGCCCTACACTTCATTCATTCCCTGGTAGCTCAGATGGTGAAGAATCATCTGCAATGCAGGACACCTGGGTTCAATCCCTGGGTCACGAAGATCCCTGGAGAAGGAAATAGCAACCCACTCCAGTATTCTTGCCTGGAGAATCCCATGTACAGAGGAGCCTGGGGGGCTACATTTCTTGGGTCACAAAGAGTCAGACACGACTGAGTAACTAACACTTTCACACTCCATTCATAGTCAGTTCAGTCGCTCAGTAGTGTCCAACTCTTTGCGACCCCAAGACTGCAGCATGCCAGGCTTCCCTGTCCATCACCAACTCCCGGAGCTTGCTCAAACTCATGTCCATAGAGTCGGTGATGCCCCCCAACCATCTCATCCTCTGTCGTCCTCTTCTCTTCCTGCCTTCAGTTTTCCCAGCATCAGGGTCTTTTCCAAGGAGTCAGTTCTTCACATCAGGTGGCCAAAGTATTGGAGTTTCAGCTTCAGCCACAGTCCTTCCAATGAATATTCAGGACTGATTTCCTTTAGAATTGAATGGTTTGATCTCCTTGCAGTCCAAGGGACTCTCAAAAGTCTTCTCCAACACCACAGTTCAAAAGCACGAGTTCTTCAGCACTCAGCTTTCTTTATGATCCAACTGTCATATCCATATATGACTACTGGAGAAACCATAGCTTTGACTAGACGGCCTACTGGAAAAACCATAGCTTTGACCAAATGTACCTTTGTCAGAAAAGTAATGTGTCTGCTTCTTAATATGCTATCTAGGTTGATCCTAGCTTTTCTTCCAAGGAGCAAGCGTCTTTTAACTTCATGGCTGCAGTCACCATCTACAATGATTTTGGAGCCCAAGAAAATAAAGTCTGTTTCCATTGTTTCCCCATCTATTTGCCATGAAGTGATGGGACTGGATGCCATGATCTTAGTTTTTGAATGTTGAGCTTTAAGCCAGCTTTTCACTCTCCTCTTTCACTTTCCTCAAGAGGCTCTTCAGTTCCTCTTCGCTTTCTGTCATAAGGGTGGTGTCATCTGCATATCTAAGGTTATTGATATTTCTCCCGGCAACCTTGATTCAAGCTTATGCTTCATCCAGCCTGGCATTTCACATGATGTACTCTGCATGTAAGTTAAATAAGCAGGGTAACAATATACAACCTTGACGTACTCCTTTCCCAATTTGAAACCAATCTGTTGCTCCATGTCTTGTTCTGACTGTTACTTCTTGACCTGCATACAGATTTCTCAGGAGGCAAGTAAGGTGGTCTGGTATTCCCATCTCTTTTAATAGTTTTCCAGTTTGTTGTGATCCACACAGTCAAAGGCTTTGGTGTAGTCAATAAAGCAAAAGTAGATGTTTTTCTGGAACTCTCTTGCTTTTTCTGTGATCCAATGGCAAATTCATAATAAATTTTAGGAAATAACACTATACCTTCATAGTAAATTTAAGGAAATAACACTCTACCTTCAAAATCCAGACACCAGAGATTGTACAAGAGTAATCCTGGTACTAGTGAAAATATAAGCCTTTGGGTAGAAACGGGATAAACTGTGGCTTGTAGGGGTGGGTTGTGATACAGGTAGAGTCACAGATCCACTTTTTTGGATTGTAAGCCATTCTGTTATAAAATACTGTGGACTCAGTCAGCTAACTTATCTATTGGGTTGTTAAAAATTTTTGTGATGCAAACAAAATGCAAGATTTATTGGGATGATTTTTTAAAAATTCAGTCTCTGTTTGTAGCCTGAGGTCCTTGGAGACACCTCTTCTTTCTGCTCATTCCCTTCTCTTTGTGACAGTTTTGCTTGCCAAAATGAAATGAATCTTGGGTTTGAAAAGAAGCTTGTCTACCTGTAATCTTGTCTCAGCTGTCTCCTGTCTGAGGCGTTAACCAGAGAGGTTCAATGACTGGCCCAGTATCTGTCCATTAGCTTGCCGAGGCAGAGCTAGGATTCAAACTGTGGTCTCCTGTTGCCATGTCAGCACATCTCCATCTGCTGCTTGTGGTGTCAAAATAATGGTGGCCTTTGGTAACAATGAAATATTTTATTAGAGGTGGGGGCAATTGTTAAGTTAGATAACCCAGGGAATATATTTAAATTTATATTTTTTCTTTAATCATTGTTCTCCTCTAAGAAATCAAGGCCTCATGGGGACGTTCCTGGTGGTCCGGTGGTTAAGACTCTGAGCTTCCCATGAAGGGATGTAGAGGGTGCCAGTTTGATCCCTGGTCAGGGAACTAAGATCCCACATGCTGTATGGCACAGCCAAAAAAAAAAAGAAAGAAATCAAGACCTCATGGACATTAGTAAACAAAAGTGTTTGCGTTTCTACCAGTATCTGTGCTTACCTATTACAAACTTTGTATTTCCCACCAAGGAACACAAGTACTTGTACTTCAGCACAACAAACAAGGTGCTCTTAAATGGAGAAGAATAATCCATCCGTTTGCCAGTTGTACGTCTTAGCTTCCAAAATTTTCCTGAAATGGGTCCTTTTGAGCCTGAATCCACAAGTGACATCATTTCAGGAGTTTCTCTCTTAGTTCAGTGCTGGCTCTGTGTGATGCCTTCTAACTGGTTATCTAGTTGTGACTCATCAGGTGAAGTCAGAGCCACTCACATTTCTCAGGAGAACCAGGCACCAGCTCCCTTGGGCACATCAGGACCAAAACTGGGAAAAAGAACTTGAGGGTGCTGTGCCTCTATTAACATCAGCCTAATGCCTTCATGTGTAGGGTGCAGTACAGTTTATGGAGCACTTTCTCATAATTCTCTGGGATTCGGTGAGGGACAGAGGGGGAGGAGAGGGCGGGAGCTAATCACAGTGCTAAGAAGACTGGGACTCTGTGAACAGCTAGAGGGAGGGCACGGACTGAACTCTCTTCCCTCCTCGCTCATACGCTGTAGAAGACTGAGCTCCCAGCAAAGAAAGCAACAGGGTCGAAGTAGGGGGCAGCTGTGCACTGCCTCCAGGGAAGGGAGAAGAGAGGGGGAAAGAAATTTGAAGCTGTGGGAGCAGGACCTCCCATGGTCACCTGCAGAGCCAGGTAGGTTGTTCACTTTTATTCAAGTCAGGTGTTGACTCCTAGAGGCAATTTCCCTTGGATGAGTCCTGCTGGGACCCACCCATTAATGGTCCCACCTCTTAGCTGGGACCCACCCGCTAATGATGCTGGTTTGAGGAAGTGATGAAAAGTCTGCAACCAAGTGAGATAGAAGCTTTGTGAGACAGGGAACTCAAAAGAGAATGTGAATCAGCAGCTGGAAAGAATTCTCTGTTTAAGTGCCAGAGATGTTAACCCTGTTGTGTACATTCATTCATTCCTCAGATTTCCTGAGTGACTGCTATGTCCATGTCACCTGTCAGAGCTGTGGATCTATAGGGGGTAGGGGTAGGGTGTGCATAATTTGGGAAGGATACAGCTAAGGAATCTTGCATTTCTGTCAGCAACACTAGAAAATTTTCTCTAGGCAGAAGTCTGGTCTTTCAAAACTGGTTATAAATTTATATATTTTTGCAGTTATCTCCCTACTAGTTTGTCTTATTTCATAATTGATGAAAAGAGATCTTAAGGGGAATCCTCATTAGGAAAATGAATCCTTTTAAAAATGAGAGTAATTTATATGCCATCTTTCCCCAATTCATTCATCTGTTTTTAAAGTTGACTATTTGACAATCAAATAAAAGTGAATTTTAAAAGGAGAATTCTCTTGCAGTCCAGTAGTTAGGATCCTGTGCTTTCACTGCTGAGGGCCCAGGTTCAATCCCTGGTCTAGGAGCTAAGATTCCATAAGCTGCTTGGCACGGCCTAAAAAAAAAAAAGAAAAAAGTTGGCTGTTCAAAGTTTTTTTTTAAAGTTTCACTGTATTAAATCATGTAATACTAGCTCTAAGAGCTAGTGATTTTCCTTTCTTTTTATATCAGCACTTTTTGAGATATTGAAGACCTTCACAGATTTGTTACTCTTTGTATGCTATGAACTGATTTTATTTTTTTAATAGTGTTGTGTGAGAAGTTTTTTCTGACTCCTCTCCCAATTTTGAGACAGAACTTTCCCTCTGATCTTCTTTTCTCCGGAGCTCCCTTTTGAGAAGGAGAAGAAATCTCACGGGGTTAGGTACTAAGGGGCAGTGCTGGGTGGGAAGGAAAGGCAGCAGTGCATGTGTCCCACTGCTGTTCTGCAAAGAAACTCCTGCGTCAGATCTGACTTCCCCACGGAGCTTAGAAACGAGGACTCGTGTGATGCTCTTTACTAGCCACAAGTACTGTATAAGGATACTGTGCAGAAACAGGCGTTAAAGGACATTGGGTTCATGTCTAGCTAAAACCCAAGATATGATGAGGAAAAGGCAGGAATGGCCTTTTTCCTTCAGGATTTAATTGGATCAAGGGACCAATTAGACATGGTAAACTACATGTTTCTGTTAGGTCCCTACCATTTCTGTCCTTTATTGAACCCATCTTTGCATGAAATGTTCCCTTGGTATCTCTAATTTTCTTGAAGAGATCTCTAGTCTTTCCCATTCTGTTGTTTCCCTCTATTTCTTTGCACTGATCACTGAGGAAGGTGTTCTTATCTCTCCTTGCTATTCTTTGGAACTCTGCATTCAAATGTGAATATCTTTCCTTTTCTCCTTTGCTTTTCACTTCTCTTCTTTTCACAGCTATTTGTAAGGCCTCCTCAGACAGCCATTTTGCTTTTTTGCATTTCTTTTCCATGGGGATGGTCTTGATCCCTGTCTCTGTACAATGTCATGAACCTCCGTCCATAGTTCATCAGGCACTCTATCAGATCTAGTCCCTTAAATCTATTTCTCATTTCCACTGCATAATCATAAGGGATTTGATTTAGGTCATACCTGAATGGTCTAGTGGTTTTCCTTACCTTCTTCAATTTAAATCTGAATTGGGCAGTAAGAAGTTCATGATCTGAGCTACAGTCAGCTCCCGGTCTTGTTTTTGCTGACTGTGTAGAGCTTCTCCATCTTTGGCTGCAAAGAATATAATCAGTCTGATTTCGGTGTTGACCATCTGGTGATGTCCATGTGTAGAGTCTTCTCTTGTGCTGTTGGAAGAGGGTGTTTGCTATGACCAGTGCATTCTGTGGCAAAACTATTAGCCTTTGTCCTGCTTCATTCTGTACTCCAAGGCCAAATTTGCCTGTTACTCCAGGTATTTCTTGACTTCCTACTTTTGCATTCCAGTCCCCTATTATGGAAAGGACATCTTTTTTGGGTGTTAGTTCTAAAAGGTCTTGTAGGTCTTCATAGAACCGTTCAACTTCAGCTTCTTCAGCATTACTGGTTGGGGCATAGGCTTGGATTACCGTGATACTGAATGGTTTGCCTTGGAAACGAACAGAGATCATTCTGTCGTTTTTGAGATTGCATTCAAGTACTGCATTTCGGACTTTTTTGTTGACCATGATGGCTACACCATTTCTTCTAAGGGATTCCTGCCTTAGAAGGGATTCCTGCCTAGTAGATATAATGGTCATCTGAGTTAAATTCACCCATTCCAGTCCATTTTGGTTCACTGATTCCTAGAATGTCGACGTTCACTCTTGCCATCTCCTGTTTAACCACTTCCAATTTGCCTTGATTCATGGACCTAGCACTCCAGGTTCCTATGCAGTATTGCTCTTTACAGCATCGGATCTTGCTTCTATCACCAGTCACATCCACAGCTGGGTATTGTTTTTGCTTTGGCTCCATCCCTTCATTCTTTCTGGAGTTATTTCTCCACTGATCTCCAGTAGCATATTGGGCTACCACCCTTATGACAGAAAGTGAAGAAGAACTAAAGAGCCTCTTGATGAAAGTGAAAGAGGAGAGTGAAAAAGTTGGCTTAAAGCTCAACATTCAGAAAACTAAGATCATGGCATCTGGTCCCATCACTTCATGGCAAATAGATGGGGACACAGTGGAAACAGTGGCAGACTGTATTTTTTGGGGCTCCAAAATCACTGCAGATGGTGACTGCAGCCATGAAATTAAAAGACACTTCCTCTTTGGAAGGAAAGTTATGACCAACCTAGATAGCATGTTAAAAAGCAGAGACATTACTTTGCCAACAAAGGTCTATCTAGTCAAGGCTATGGTTTTTCCAGTAGTCATGTATGGATGTGAGAGTTGGACTGTGAAGAAAGCTGAGTGCCGAAAAATTGAGGCTTTTGAACTATGGAGTTGGAGAAGACTCTTGAGAGTCCCTTGGACTGGCGACTGCAAGGAGATCCAATCAGTCCATCCTAAAGGAGATCAGTCCTGGGTATTCATTGGAAGGACTGATGTTGAAGCTGAAACTCCAATACTTTGGCCACCTTATGTGAAGAGCTGACTCATTGGAAAAGACCCTGATGCTGGGAGGGATTGGGGGCAGGAGGAGAAGGGGATGACAGAGGATGAGATGGCTGGATGGCATCACTGACTCGATGGACATGAGTTTGAGTAAACTCCGCGAGTTGGTGATGAACAGGGAGGCCTGGCATGCTATGATTCGTGGAGTTGCAAAGAGTCGGACATGACTTAGCAACTAAACTGAACTGAAACTACATGTTTTATTGAAATTAATTAGAGTTCTAGGGTAGGAGGTCAGTGCTGTCTTTGTTTACTCCCTTAGAATATAAGCAGCATAAGGGCATTTTTTTTCACCACTGTACCCCAGAACCTAAAACAAGTGCTTGGCTATAGTAAGAGGTGCTTAGTGAACATCTGTTAAATGAATATAGAACAGTTTTTGGTTTAATCTTAGAAATCATCCTATTCCCCCAAGTCAGATAAAATGTCCAGTATTTAACTTCCAGTCAGAACATGTGGGTATGGGTGGTTTGGATTGTTCATGGTACCTAATCCTCAGCATGGGTGACCTGTCCCTTTTGTTTGAGATGGTGGATGCTATTGATGTAGAGAAGAAGTTCCTTCACAAGGGAGGACACTCCCCCCCTTTCTCTGCTTACTCGGGATTTAGAGCTATATTAGAGATTCACTGAATTTTTCTTAGTCATCCTGACCATAATGAATAAGATCAAAGTCTTTTATAACTGCTGTGAGTAGTTCCTTCTTTTCAGAAGTAAAATGACTGTTGCTTTATCACTCCCAGGCATTGAGGACTCACAGCTTCTGGCTTGAGTTTTTTTTAATTGTGAAACTTTCATCAATGTGTCATGGCACGCCATTGTACTTGTCTTCAGTGAAGAGACACCACCTCCATATGAGTCACTCCAGTCCAATCACAGGAAGGGTTTGCAGTGGCCACTGTGCCGGGAACTACCTTCCCTGGTGTTTTCCAGTCAACAGCCTGTTGCCTTGAGCTGATAAGCAGACTAGAGTGAGAGAAATTCACTTGGTGACCAGTCAGTGTCTCCATGAATCACATGTTCTTCTTCTAGTTGGAACACAGACTGTGGGGTGGAGAGGGCCAGGAAAAAGAAGCCAGCTGTCAGCAACACGTGCTCCTGGTGAATTCACTGATGCTGACTACCTGCTCTGTTCCAGGAAATGGACACAGGAAAAAAGATGCAGGTAAAGGAAGAGGACAGATTTGAGTGCTATTTGGAGAACTCAGGAAATCAATTGACAGTGAATTGAAGAGATGCTGAAAGGATGGCACAGGTGTTGGTGATGAGGCATGTGGCTTCCTTTGCCTTTATAAAGATGGTTTTGTATTTACCCTGCACCACACAAGGATAACATTTATATATGCAGATTGTAATTTGTGTTGCATCAGGTGTGTGTGTGTGTATATATAAATATATTTTAATCTGGGCTCAAAATATGATGTGTAAATATTTGGTTTTATCCAGGTTATTCTTAATTACAGATAATGAATTGAGGGCCTTATAAGGGTAACTAATCACTTCATTGGAAACACAGCTTGGTTTTGTTAACTGGAGTATTCATCACAGCACAGTTCTTTCAGTTCTTATGTGAAAAGCTGTAAGCTGGCTTTGAGATCTTTCACTCACAGAGACTCAGTCTTACCCCTCAAGATCTCATCCTCCTGAATCCAGATGCATGTTTATACTTGGTCACAGGTGAAGAATGTCCTTTACTTCTGAGATTCCATTCAGCAATCCATATTTCGGGGAGGCTTCTCAAACTCTCATCTTGCCCTGTTAGGTTTGGCACAGCACTGACTGGGGCCAGTGATAATGAGCAAAGGCCTACTAGGCTTGCAGGCATGCACAGCTCCCAGTCCTGGGCCAGGAGAGCTATCAACCAGGGGTCAGCTGATCCTGTGAAGGAGTCAGTAGTTAATACTTTTAGTGCCCTCTCTAGGGGGCATTTATATTCAGCGAACTCTTCTGAGAAGCAAAACTGCTGCTTCTGTTTAGTCAGTTGCTAAGTCATGTCCTACTCTTTGGGACCCCATGGACTATATAGCCTTCCAGGCTCAAGAAGCAAAGAATGAGCCACTATAGAGAAGTTTGAGGTGGACAGTGAGAGGGAGAACCTAGAAATCTATTCCTAAGACTCATTTTCCTAGGATTTACTTGAGTTGGCACATCTTGTCCAAGATTTGTTGAACTGAAATATATATGTGAAATGTATGTTTTGTTATTGGTGGTTTAACAATTCTAGAGTTACATTTTAAGAGCAAAGATTTAAACTTACAGACCATAGTCAAAAATATTGCTCCCTAGCTGTGAGACTGGGCTGGGGATTCCTTAGTACCTCAGTTTACTTATCTGAAAATGAGGATACCAATCTGTACGTCACAGGGGAGTGGTGAGGCTTAAATGGGATGCTTAGCACCCGTGGCTCAAGCAGTAAAGAATCCGCCTGCAATGCAGGAGGCACAGGAGACACGGGTTTGATCCCTGGGCCAGGAAGATCCCCTGGAGGAGGGCATGGCAACCCACTCCAGTATTCTTGCTGGGAAAATTCCATGGACAGAGGAGCCTGGTAGACCATGATCCATGGGGACACAACTGAATCAACTGAGCACACACGATGTGCGCACGTGCACACACACATAGCATAAGTAGTGGTGGTTTGGGGAAAAGCTTCTGCTAAAAACAGTGTGATGATCATGTTGGGTGTATCTCTGAAACATTAATAAACTCGTCAAATAATATAATTTGAAGGGTGGGCAAGTGTTCCATGAAGCCCATGGAGAAATTCTGGTAAAGCTAGATCTAAAATTGTATTTGTTTCTCTGTGTTGTCACAAAATGAGTTAGCAAGGTGGTTTGGTAGGTGGGAAAGGTGGTATTATCTGTAGGGAATTGTACACAAACTTTGATAAAACTTGTCACAGTTTTTCTGCGTCAAGTTTTTTGGCTTGGGGTTTTGTTTGTTGTTTGTTTTTGCTTTAATTTACTAAAGATGTCTTTGACAAAGAAAAATAAGTATTTTCCCTGAATAAGTATTAAGATTTTTGGTCTTCCTTCAGTTCAAATATTTCTATTTACCGCTACTTCAGTAAGAGGAGCCCTCTTTACAAAAACTGAATATGAATCAAAAAAGAGAGATTTTGGATATTGACTTCCTTTTTAAAGAACTAAAATAGTAAGCCTCTGAGGAATGTGATTATCTCCTTCACTAGAACAGTATATGGTGGTTTCAATCTACAGTCAAGCATATCGATTCCTTTGAACAGAAGATGATTTTAATCTTCCTGAAAGGTTTGTAGACCCCTACAGTTGGAATGAAACTCAGTGGTCATTTAATGCAGATGGTACTGGTTGTACCTGACCCACTAGGGGGACTCCTTCAACATCTTGCCCAGGAGTAGCAGCCTGACCTCTCTTCTCACCGACATCTCATCATCATCTAATTATTGCACTGACTCTTCTCTTTTCTCCTTCTACCTCTTTCAAGAACAATGAAGAATCCTTGATGTTTTTCTCAATGAGGAAGTCTAGAATTGTGTTGGCAACCTCTTAAAAAGTCAAGGCCTCTTTGAGAGGTAAATGAATAAGTTACAAGGTCTATTGCTTGTAACTATTGCTAATCATAGTCCCTGATTTCTTTTCTGTGCTGTTCAAGTAGTGGACTTTCAAGAGGTCCTTTCTCTGAATTCTCATGAAGCATGAGTACATTCGGGCCACTTGGGGGTTTATGGTTTTGTGGACATAAGTTTATAGACCAAGGGAATTTACTGGTTTGTAACTGCAGTTCTTCTGGCTCAAAACCCTTTGCAGCAGGGCACCACAATAATATCTGACTTAATCCTTTATGATTTGGCCCATAATACTGCTAATACTCACAGGGATTTTACTCTGATCACATGTTTTTTCTCCATTGAAAAAAAAAAAAGCCTTTTTCACTTTTTAACAGTTTTTATTTTGAAAGCATTTGGTTTTCTAATAACTTATGTTTAAGATTCCATAGAGGCAGATGCAATTATTCTTAATAATTTAGTAACAAAGTGACTTTAACAGTTTTACTGACTTTTTTTTCATTTATTTTTATTAGTTGGAGGCTAATTACTTTACAATATTGTAGTGGTTTTTGTCATACTTTACTGACTTTTTAAAAATCATGCCCTGTGCCCTGTGTGTGTGTGTCTGGGGTGGGGGTTACTTTAAAAGACAGCTGAGTGCTGTGTAGGAGATTGGACATGACTATCACCGGTGATTCATTTGCTTCCCTGATTCATTGCTAGCCTGGGTCCTAGTTCAAGTTAGCACAGGATGTCCCTTGTACAGAATGTCCAGAGGTTTTAAGGGAAACTTTCAGAACTAATGAGGAATGGGAAGGAGATAAAGTGCCTCAAACACTAATGAGGGCAGGGGACGCAGAGGAATCCGACCCCAGGGCGCTAGAGAAGGAGGCGTGGCCGAGAGCGCTGGTGGTTCAGTCTTGGCTCCGCCACTGTCCTTGAGGTCAGTTAGCATACCTGCCTCCAGATAATACACATTCCATGGTGCTTTGGTTTCCTTCCAAAATAAGGACCATGTGTCATCTGATGGAACTCAAATTTGCTAGGAAACAGATGGGACCTTGTTGGGTAGTATCTGTTATTGAACACCCTAAGCACTCTTATAGGATCTTTTTTGCTTCCTGTTTCTTCTCTTGCCTACAGTTTTCCCAAGATCTTCTGATCCTTAGCTCACCTAATTTTCAAATGGAATCTGAGATCCTACGAGCTGAATTTCCACAATATATGTTAACTTTCTTCTCTACTTAGGCCCCTCTGCGTGGTTAAGGCATGGGCTAGAGTTCCCAGGGTGGTTGATCAGACTTGTGGTTAATTGACCAAATGCCTAAAAACTATAGCATTATCCACTTTACTTGCAGGCAGGCATACCCACACACACAGGTGTGGGGTGGTTCTTCAAAATCACAGAGATGCCTTGACAATTAAATATGATTTTACTTCCCCAGTTGATTGCCCAGCTCTTTTAAGCAATGGATTCTACCATACAAATAATTCCTGCCCCAGGTCCTTGAAATTTGTAATAATGGACATCTAGTTTTATTTTAAATTCACTCAGAGCTTTCTATTTCCTCTAGGCATCTACAGCACAAAGATAATAACATATTCATAAAAAGTATCCTGCTTCACTTACATGTTGAAGAGCCTTAGAAGAGCTGCAGTTAAGTTTCTTTGTTTAGTCAAGATTTGATTATCTACTTGTGTATACTGTTGTCACCAATCACCTAGAATATAGAATCCATCAAAGTGGACAGTTCCCCAGCCAAATAGGAGAGTTGTAGAGCTATATTATTCTTTTCCTGGATGTTGTAGAGGCTGAGCTTCTTACTTGAGTAGAGAAGAAAAAATAGAAGCACGTAACACTTAACTTATTTGAATATAAAAGTGGTAAATTCTGAGTTCCTGAATCCTAAAGCCTTGGGGAAAGAGCCTGTTTGTCTGTATTAATGGCTTAACTGCAGGTCTTATTCTGCTTTCAGTTAAAATTTTTAAATATTCAAACTCATGTTCCTTACCGCCTTTGTTTACTCTTGTTTTTAAGGAAGACTGGGCGTGTTGAAGACTCAGACCTGGCACACATATAAACTACAGGTGTGACAAATTATTTTGGGTGGAAGGGTAAGAGCCCAAAGTTAGAGCATTTCCTGGGGCAAGAGAATTTAAAGATAAGGAGATGGAGAACAGGGCAGAAACAGGGTCATGAGTGGGAATTTGGGCGTGGTGACAGTCATTCAAAGAAGACAGAAGCAGAAAGTCACTGGTGGCCAAGTGTGGGGTGGACGGGAGAGGAGAGAAATGTGAGATGGCCAGCAGGCCAGCTAGTAGCTAGCTGTAACTGTTCTGGGGGGTGGCAAGGATGAGAAGATATGTCAATTACGTATATGTAGAGAAGCTTGATTTATAATATAAAGGAACTATGATATTATTCCTTTTTTAAAAAAAGGAATTGAAAAACTTTGTTCTTAAAACCAGTCACTTTCCTAAGTTATTGTGTAAATTTGGCTTGTTTGTGAGCAGGGCATATTTTTATGGATTTCAAGGGAGAAAGATCCACATATGTTGTTCAAGGTTGAGCCAAATGCTGGTTTCTTCTCTAAAGGAAAGAGGGGAAAGAAGTCTTCCCTCTCCTCTTTACTCCCTGACAGAGAAGGAAAGGACAGCCTGTGCCCTCCCAGGTGGGGCTAGAAGGCCCACAGCATCATAAGTAGACTACTGCCGGCAACAGCAGTGCCTCTGCAGCCCCCAGAGTTCCATGTTCTCCTTCTCTGCTGTGTGCTTGGCCCCATGCTGGACAGGAGACCACTAAACAAGAAGCCTGTCCTTGAGGAAATTTCCAATCCAGAGAGGGGACAGTGCCAGCAGATAAGTAATTATAGCATAGAGGGAACTGTTATAAAAACTTAAGAGTATGTAGAAACCACTCTTTCTGGAGATGCCCTGGAGTTGTCTGCAGATGTGAGCTGGGTTTTGAAGGGCTCACAGAAGTCCCTTCCAAGAGAAAAGGAGTCGAGCACCCCAGGTACCCTGATGAGATGACACAGTGTCTAGATGATGCCATCTGGAGAGTTAGCAGCTCCCAAAGATCCTGGTCACTCCTGTTCCAGAAAGACAGTCTCTCAGGGTGTTTTCCCAGGTGACCTGACTGAGCTCCAGATGAACAGGTTCTACTGCAGTGAGCTCCGTTTTCCCTCTTCAGTTCTCAGTTCTTTTTCTTTCCATCCTGGTCTAAGGTTAGAGGTGAGACACACTAACTTTTTAGAGATGCTTTCTCCCAGACCCCTGCTCAGTGAACATTCCAGTTCCTCAGCTGATTGCCTGATGTGCAGTCCTGACATGAGATATTATGACGTGTCATTGTTTTAGACCCATTCAGTTAGGATTTGGGATCATCTGAACTGGGTGGAATTTGATTATTTATACACTGTGAACAAAGAAGTTTGTCAAATAAATTAATGCTCTGTTAAATAAGATTCCAAGAAGGATACCTAATGTAATTATGTAGAAAGTAAGGTGTTTGGGTTTTCTTTATTTTTTAATCAGGTTCCAGCATACTTTAAAAAAATGAATCTTGTCAATTCAGGAAAGCAGCCCTAGTAGGAGTTTTAATTGTCAATTTTTTAAAGCAAATAAGACATGAACACATTCTCATTTTTATAAAAAGTGAACAAACCAGAACTAAAATAAAAAGTACATGTCTCATTTTGCCAACTAAATGTTTGTAGTTACCTTTTTCTTTGCATATACACACATTTAATGACAAATAATTTTGTTTTGCACTTTTGTAAAATAGGATCAGCCTAATCTGTAACTAGCTCTCATCTTACAGTATTCTAAAATGAGTGTCCTATGACCACGAACATATGTCTACTTCATTCTTTTGGACAGCTGTATAATGTTCCATATTATAGCTGTACTACAATTTACTTATTCATCTCCCTGATGGTGGATATTTAGATGATTTGCATTCTTTGTCAGAACAAAGCATTAGTATCTGTCTTTATTCAAATCTTTGTGTCTGTGCACAAGTTTCTTCCAATAGGATTTCTATTGAATTCTTGGTTAGCAGTTGGAGTCAATGTTTATTTATACTTGGAGATAACAAAAGTATTTTTCTTAGAAATACTCAATTTTTCCTGCAAATTATGCTGCCTTTTCTATAAATAGTTAGGCTTGTGACATCCTTTGTGGAGCATTCCATGGAGCCACTGTATGGGATGGTGTCAGCAATTTTATTATAAACTCTTGCCAAAGGCAGTGTCAGAAATGAGCCTTCATAGCACAGAAGTAGAAATTAGTTCCTGATTCTTTTTTCTCCTTCCTATCCTGACACAAGATTATAGAGATTCTACAGAGTGCCTTATATAGTATAGTCATTTAAGCAGCTCTGGTAAAGCATGAATGCATTCTTATTTTTTTTTAAATAAGATGGAATTAGGATATGGGATCTGGAAGAGAGGGATGGCCCTCCCTTAATTTAATAAAAACAATCTGAGAAAACAGGAGCCCCTCAGATCTTTCATTGTTTGTTTCTTGTTTCCTCTGCCTATGTATTTCTCTGTCTCTCTCCTTTCTCTTTCTGCGTGAATTGTAACATTGCTCTCTGTGGCTGTTGCCCAGATTAAAGTGGTGGAGAAATTTGTGACTGCGTATAGCAACTATTTGGTACCTCTGACACAAAGGAGAGGAAAGTAATGGGGGCACACTTTGGCTGCCATATCTCTACTCTTGCAACCCCCAAAGGGGATTTTTATGGGATCTCAATGCCAAACCCTTCCAGTGAAATGACCTCGCCAATATTGAAATGTGATTTGTGTTTTCCTTCCAAGATCTAACATGTAGTTCAAAGACAGACAGAAAAATTCTTATCTTCTTGTTTCTGTTCTTTTTTCTATCTAATTTTAAAACTTAGGTAAAAACAAGAAATGATCTAAATCAGAGTTATCAGACCAGTAAGATGTCTTGGAAAAAGAGAAAGATCTTCTGAATGAAAAGGCAGGAGAAGGATTTCCCTGGTGGTCCAGTGCTTCCAATGCAGGGGGTGTGGGTTCAGTCTCTAGTCAGGGAACTAAGATCCCACATGCAACAAGGCCTGAAAAAGGCAGAAGGTCCAAATATCCATCAATAGGGTTGGGCTAGGTGGTGCTAGTGGTAAAGAACCCACCTGCCAATACAGGAGACATAAGAGACGAGGGTTTGATCCCTGGGTTGGGAAGATCCCTTGGAGGAGGGCATGGCAACCCACTCCACTATTCTTGCCTGGAGAATCCCATGGACAGAGGAGCCTGGCAGGCTACAGTCCATAGGGTCGCAAAGAGTCAGACATGACTAAAGCAACTTATCACACACACAAGTGCACTTTGGTACATCCACTTGTGTAAAATAGAATGAGAATGCTCTCTTTCTGCCAATGTATCCATAGAAAGATCTCCAGGATATTACTGTTAGGTGAAAAAAACAAGATGCAGTGAGTGTGTAGAATATGCAAATATTTCTCTAAGAAAAGGGGAAAACAGGAATGTATATTTGTATTTACTAGTATTTGCATAAGGAAACTGAAGGTTACACAAGCAATGAGTAAGACTGTTCATGGACTGCCTCTTTCAAGTGTCCTAATTTTTGAATCAGGACTGTATTACCTATTCAAGAAATAAAAATAATTTTTTAAAAGGAAATTCTGCGTTGTTAGCAAAGATCTTGTTTAAACCCACTGTATATGTGATTTTACTTCTCATAGGTACCTTTTAGGGTAGGGTCAGTTGCAGGACCATGTATTTTGAGGAGAAAGGGAATAATCTATAATTATAACATATATGGCAATTTAAATTCTAACTGTTTTGGTAGGAAATTGAAATGATAGATTTGCATCTAAACTGTTTCTTTAGCTTGTTCAAACTTCTTAGATTTGTTCTTAATTTTTTTCTTCAAAGTAATTGAAAACTTTAAAACAAGATGCTCTTTTTTTTTTTAATTTTTATTTTACAATATTACATTAGCTTCAGGTGTACAGCATAGTGATTCAGATTTTTTTTGTGAGTTTTTTTTTCAGATTATATTCCATTGTAGCTTATTACAAGATGTCAGGTATGATTCCCTGTGCTATACAGTAGAACATTATATAATGATAAAGGGATTAAAACAAGAGGAGGATATCAAATTTATTAACATATATGCTCCCAATATAGGATCACCTAAACATATAAAGCAAATACTAACAGACATAAAGGGCAAAATTGATGATTAGCTTAAAACAAGATGTTCTTGATTCACAATCAAAATCCCTTGCTGAGGCCTTGGTGAACACAGTGAGAAAGTGTGGTATTAAGCCTGTTTGTTGTGTCTGTGCTTTTATTTTTTACAGGAGCAGGAAAATTCAGATTCGAAACATCCCTCCTCACCTGCAGTGGGAGGTAGGCCAATGACATTTCTGTATTTATTATCTTCCTGCTCTCTGTCTTCTTTTCCTAATGGAGTAACAGGGCATTTTGTCCCTTTTCTATAGTTCCCTTTCACGTTTAGGAATTAGAGGTCCCCAGACTTTGCCTTCTTCAGCACCCCAGTGGGAATGACCAGCCCTGCGTTTGTGGTCAGAGTCGTCCCTTCCGTTGTGCTGGATATACACTTTGATCCCTTATGTTCTGTCTCCTCAGGAACCAAGCACCAACAGAAAACTAAACAAAATAAATGCCTTGCTTGTGATTTGTATCCCATGATTTTATAAAAGATTCTTACCTTTCTAAATTATGATTTGGGAGGAAATAAAATAAATGGAAAATCAATAAGAATAGACGGTTCTCTGTTAGTTTGGGCAAGTGTTTTATTTTTAATTAGTTGTGAATAACAGCTAAGACATTTTCAGAGTTGTAAAACTTCTTACAAGATTGTTATCTTGAAATAAGATAGAATATGAGGAGTAGCCTTTCTGCCTCATTTAAAGGCATACTGCCCCATGTCCCCCAACTCAAACAGAATCAAAATAGACTTAAAGGAAATAGAATGTTTTGGCTAACATTTTTGTTACTTTAAGAGGGGGAAAAAACCACTTTTTATTGCAGAAAATTTTGAGCATATACATCTCTCATTGCTTCATAAAATAAGGAGATCCCTGAAGGAAAACTGATGGAAGAATGGTTAAATCTTTCAGAAAGGAGAAGTGCTTTTTGTACATTAGTCTGCTTCTCATTTCAAAAGCAAATGGGCTCCAACCATCATGAATGTGATTGTTAACAATTGCTAAGAAAACTCTGCTGTGCTTCCTCAGCAAACAGACTACTCGGGAGCCAATAAGCAAATGAAAGCCCTGTATATCTATTCACTTCTAGCCGTTTTTATGAAGACCTGAAATTCTGACAGTGAAGCTTCTTTTTCAGGTGTTGGATGGACTTTTGGCTCAGTGTGGGACAGTGGAGAACGTGGAGCAAGGTAATAAGTGCTGAAATTAGCCTGTTGAATTTTGAGAGGAATATTGCCTGTTATTTCTTATAGATTGGGTCAAATCCAAGGACAAAGAACAAGTTTAAATTCCACTGAAGCAGGCTTCCTAGAGTGTATGTTTGTATATCTGTATGTATGTAAGAAATGTCTGTATCTGTCTATCCACATCTATTTTTTCAAAGAATGGTTTTCAGACTATTTTTCTTATACTCTGTAATGTACTCAAGCACTGGACAAATTGCTGTCAGAATGGGGGAAGCTTAATTCATTTGGAAGTAACTGTATATTGTGACAACTTTCCTCTTCCTGGTTAAGAACAACATATCCCTGATGTCTTGGACTGTTTCTCAAGGTGTAGGACTCCTACACCATTATCGCCTGGAGCACTTGGGAAAATGCAGTTTCCTGGGGCTCACCATAGACAGCTTTACAAAGTAAGACTCTGTGGGGGAAGAAGTCATGAAACAAACTGTATTTTAAATAGTCACTTTCAAGTGATTTTTGTGTGTATTCATTTGAGAGCCTCTGTCTTGGGAACAGTGTTGTAAATCCCCAGAAAGTGTATATTCTTTTTCCTGCCACTTTATTTTTACCTTCTAAAACATTTACCTTTACAGACAGTGAGTGAAGTCATACATAACTGTTAATATTCACTTAGGAAAAAAAATCACAGAAAATGCATTTTCTCATATGCAGTCTGTCTGCTAGTATAGTTAATATAATAGCTTTTAAAGCAGTAATTATTAGATGCTCTATACTCCATGGATATTAAAAATATTATTATTCAGTTTCATGCTGCTGACTGTCCATCCCCAAGGTTGGAGGTAGGCCTACCTAGGTAAAGGGAAAGAGCCCAGAAAGAAGACATGATTTATAAGGATTCTATTTTCTCAGTTCTTGATATTTCCCTCAAATGGAAGACATTCTAGTAAGAATTGGATGTCGTAGGCAAGATGGCTTTCCAGACATGAACCTATACAAGTTACTAGCTAAGACCCTGTTATAAACTCAGGACAATGCCATGCAAGGAAGAAATACTCCAGGTCCCTGGGGCCGTCCACAGCTCCAGGAGCACCTGTGCCCTTGAGAGCACCCAGTTTCTAGCTGCCTCATGACTGTAGGGTAGAAGTGTTGGGCTGTTGTTTTGTTCTGTTTCATAGGTAATTCCTGATTCAGCAGGAAAACATTCTGCAGGAGAATTTTAAGAATCTTTATAGAGCTTTCATGTCCAGTGAAATAAAGTATTTGAATAGAGTTCAGTTCCTCCCTGAATCACAGGTCTGATTTCCTGAAGACAGATGTCTTTGAAGAGCAAAGAATATAAATACGAATGAATCTGAGACTTTTAATGGGTAGCTTTATTCAGGAGGTTCAAACCCAGCCCCTTCTTCCTTTTTGGGTCTACAGCCTCATCTGTTGCACTCCAGAATGTAACTCTGAGACTTAGTAGCATTCACTGTGTCAGCACTGAGAGAGGCTGGTTGAGGGTGCACATGCCCTATTTTGCACTGAGAGGTGCAGTCCTGTGAGCACCTCTCTGTGTTAGAGAGCAACACGAACACTCCGAGGCTGAGGCCGGGACTGGGTTCAGTGTTGGTGACCCATATGTCTCAATGGCAGTTCCTTCCTGAGGAGTATGCATCCCTCCCCATAAGGGCTGCAGCTACTTTGAAGTTATTGGATAACAGTGACTTTAACCTTTTTGGAAACCATATGGAAATTATAAGACAGAAATATCCATGTCCCCACAGATTTGAATATTTGCAGGGAAATGGGAGGGTGAGTATAGAATTCCTGAAGCTCTAACATAGGTTCAAAATTAAGAATCCTTGCACTAGAGGGTTTTATTATTACTTTGAAAAGCAGCTCTAGTGTGGTTTTCTTGAATTATGCTCTGCTTAATGCTGTTAATTCCAAGTCTCCTAATAGCTTAAATGTCTTAATAGGAAAAATTTTGATTTAGTCATGCTGTTGGTTTTGGGGAAATCAGTATATTTTTGGTCTAAGTTTACTGACTTGGATGGAGAAAGTTTTGTCCTGCCTTTTGAATTCATTCTTAACATCTGACTTTGGAAGAAGATGCGTCAGTTATTAATCAAGATAAGCCAACTCACAAGAGTGATACCTTGTTAGCCACTCTTAGAGTTTATATGTTCTCCTCTTCAGCCAAGTGGGTTGGAATTGCCAGTTTTCTTTATTCATTGTACATGGTTACTAGATTTAACTCACACAGTCGAGTTCAGTCAAGGCAGAACAAATATTGTAATAGTTCAACCTTATCCATGAATGAACAATTAAAATTAAAATACTTTCTTATTATTTTATACATATATCCAATTATTTAAAAATTATAGCAGATAAAACTGATAGTGGTACAGTGAATTAATACAAACTTCTAGGAGAGTAATTTGAAAATAATCATTAAAAAGCATTATGTTCTTTTTACCCAATTATTTTTCTTTTAAATGACACTAAAAATAAGAAATTCAGAAGAACACAAATCAAGTGGTATTTGCAACAGTGGTGATTCTTATCAATAGTCTTCAGAGTAGCAAATACTGAGAACAACCATTTGTCAACAATTAAGGAATAGTTAGGCAAAAATCATGGCCCATTTGCTTGCTGCAATTTTATGTAGACATTAAAAATGAAAAATCCAAAGAAACTGTGCATATACACATGCAGAAGTGTTGATAAAATAAGTGAAAAATATAGCTTTGAGTTATATATACAGTTGATTACAAATGTGTATATATAATTGATTGTAAATTACTATGAGTGCACATGAATATAGAGATTCAAATAACTCTTAAGAGTTTGAACAATGAAATTTTTGTGCATTTTTCTCTAAGTCTATTTACACTGAGCCAGAGGGCTACAACTTTTTTTTTTTTCTATGACAATGTAGTTTTTGCTTCTTTCCTAGTCAACACAGACACAGAAACTGCCGTTGTCAACGTCACATATGCAACAAGAGAAGAAGCTAAAACGTAAGTGGATTTAGCTTATTTCCCTTTAAATCTGGGCTGGGGAATGCCGGGGGAACTTGTCTTTGGATTCCATTGAATCCTGTGTTTATAAACCTTTTCTGAAAAGATGCAGATCTTTGACACATCAGTAGTAGTAGTATAGTTGCTGAGTCATGTCCAACTCCATGCGACCTGATGGACTGTAGCCCGCCAGGCTCCTCTGTCCATGGGATTCTCCAGGCAAGAATACTGGAGTGGATTGCCATTCCCTTCTCCAGGGGATCTTCCCAACCCAGGGACTGAGCCCAGGTCTCTCACATTGCAGGTGGATTCTTTACCATCTGAGCCACCAGGGAATGCAGACCTTTGACACATCCATAGAGCACCAGGGAATTTACACCAGGGTATCTGTTTGTTGACTGTACAGAGAGTTTTATCTTGAAAAATGTTGAGCCTTGGCATCAGAACCAAGGTGGGAGCTGTATATTGAAACAGGAGTAGAGGACACCACGTCTCTGACGCTGTGTCCCCTAGAGTCTGCTTTGACAACCACTGGAAGCCACTTTCACCTAGAGCTTTCTCCATGCACCATGAGGAAGAAGCCCAAGCCTGTTTCTGTCCACACTCATTGGATGAATGCTGAAACTTACTTCCTTTTCCCTCTATGAATATTAAAAGGGGGGGTTCACCTCTGTGACATCAGCCCAAGGGAGCATTGTCATCTTGGAGTGGCTCATCAAAGAGTACTTGGCTCGGACTCTTCTTCCTACTCACATTCACCTCCTGACCCCACCCATGATGACATTGCTTCAGGGATGGTTAATTGTGAGCTTGGCTATTAACACACATGGGATTGAATATTTTAAAAACAACAACAAAAACAAGTTCCTTTTTGTAGAAGGCCCATGAAGTGCCTGTCAGGTCATCACAACTAGAATTATGGTCACACGTGGTCATGCTTTATGGAGGTGGCATAATATTCATATTGGTTATACATACCAGAATTAGTGTTTTTTTTCAAGGTTTCCACATCCATGAATGCATATTTAACCCGTCCTCATACCACTAGTTTTCAAAATGTTAATTTTGCATCGAACAAGGCAATGGTCATTTGCTGTTGACTTTTTAAACATTTTTAAAATTTATTTTATATATTCTTTTGGCTGTGCGAGGTCTTCATTGCTGCACAGTTTTTTTTCCTCTGGTTGTGGCAAGTGGGGGCTGCTTTATAGTTGTGGTGTGCCAGCTTCTTTTTGCAGTGGCTTCTCTTGTTGCAGAGCACAGACTCTAGGACACTCAAGCTTTAGTAGGTGCAGCTCCCAGGCTGTAAATCACAGGTTCAGTAGCTGTAGTGCATGGGCTTAGTTGCACTGCAGCGTGTGGATCTTCCCCAATCAGGGCTCAAACCCCTGTCTCCTGCATTGGGAGTATGTGTGTATATATATATATATTCTTATATATATATATACAAAACAATAGATAATATGTTGCAAAAATGATGGCAAATCAATAGAATGTTAACCAGTAAAAATTAAATTTCAGGATATTTAATCACTTAGAAAACTAGAGTATTAACTATTTTTAAGGATTATAAAGTAGTATGTTTGATATTAATCCATTTGTATAAATAATAATATATTTAAGAAAGACATAGGATGGACTAGGATGTTTTTCTCATTTGTGCTTATCTACTGCTGGATTTTCAGTAATAACTATATTACAATGAAAATTCTTGAGTCAATTTTATGCCGATATTTACAGTGTTTTTGATACAGCCTTAAGTGGTTAAAAAAGAAAACAGAACAACACATTGTATAGCAGACCAGACCTGTACTTGGTGATTACTTGTTAATCGCCCTCTGTGAAAGAGCAGAGATGGCGTGTGTTTTGCTCACAGCTGCATCCTCAGTGCTGTGGACGGCATTCTCGTAGGCAATTAGTAAAGGAGAGTGAATGAACCGGTCCACTGACCCTGGCATTGTGGGTCTCTAACAAAGCTCACTTCCCCTGCTGTATTTCAGAGCCATCGAGAAGCTAAGCGGGCATCAGTTTGAGAACTACTCCTTCAAGATATCCTACATCCCGGATGAAGAGGTGAGCTCCCCTTCGCCCCCTCAGCGAGCCCAGCGTGGGGACCACTCTTCCCGGGAGCAAGGCCATGCCCCTGGGGGCTCTTCTCAGGCCAGACAGATTGATTTCCCGCTGCGGATCCTGGTCCCCACCCAGTTTGTTGGTGCCATCATCGGAAAGGAGGGCTTGACCATAAAGAACATCACTAAGCAGACCCAGTCCCGGTACGTGCCTCCGGGGCTTCCTTTCCTTCCTTCTGAGGGGTCCCCTGAGTGCTGGTGGGTCCCGGCCATTCCCAGGTTGCTATTGCTTGCATCAGCAGTGGGGGGCTGTGCTGGATTGGGACAGTGGCTTCTTTAAACAGAACTACTAACAGACTAACACAGAACCCAGGGGCGTTCATGAGCTTTCATGCCAATGTCCTAGAGGTCATACCTGAAACACTAATAATTCATAAAAAAGGTACTAATGACCTTACAGTCACGAATTGTTCTCCTAAGCTCTCTGATGCCTGTGAACACATCTACATATTTTTAAAACAACAGAGGTATGGGGCTGAACTTTATGGGATCCTAGAACCTACTTACCTTAGCTCTCGCCGCCTCTTCTGAGTCAGAGCCCAGGGTGATAGTCGTTCTTTGAGACCACCTAGGGAGTCTCACAAACAGCTTCATAAAGGCAACGGGTGAGTCACTATTACATTGAGCAAGAAATAAAGTACGTTATTAGCCTTATGTTTAGTTCTCTGTCTGCTTAAGGAGACTGACTCGGTAGTAGGAGTTGTAGTGGATAAAGTAACTTGTGAGGTTGTTGATTCTTGTATGTTCCTAAGACCACAGCATGATAAAATTAACAAAGCACAGCACTTGAAAACAAAGACCCTTGTCCAAGTTTCCCCACTTAATGGCTGTATAAGCTTAGAAAAAATTTTAAGCTTTCTGAGCATCAACAGCTTCTATAGGAGTAGTGTGAGAATTAGGACAGTCAGATTGAATGAAATAATTATTGTGAAAGCACTTAAATTACAAAGCACCAAATTGCAAGTATTAGTTATTTACATTCCTAACGCATTTTACTCAGGTCATCGAGGGTTTTATAACCTGAAAGACAAAAAACTGTTTTCTTCAAAGTATCTGAGTTATTTCCAAAAAATGGGCAATTACATGAATCCCAGGGTTTATAATCATAGGAGTGAAGTGGTAAGATAGTAGTCAGAGGAAATACTATGTGATGTTCTTTTGTTTTAAAATCAGTCCCCTTTTATCCCTGTAAGTCTACTTCCCTGAGAAAGTGATTTTTATTTGTATGTCTTTTTGTTCCAAATATTATTTGAAGTGGCTTTATAAATGTAGCAAGTTTAAATAGAAGCGAAGTTAATTCTCAAAGTGTGTGCCTACTTTTTTAGAAATAGGCCCCAAACTTGGATTTGGGCTTTCTAACAACCAAAGTAAAAAGGGATACAATCAATTATGTGATTCTGAAAGTTAACAAAAACAAATAGAGCCACAACTACCCAAAGAAGTCTGATAAAGTCATCAAGCTTTGGAGCCATTAGTTCTAAGAGACTGGAAGAAGGCAGGCTGCCAGTGGCAAGGAAACCAAAAACTTAGGCAGAGAAAGGGCATGCCTCTGTTTTCTATCCACACTCAGATATATAAAGCTTGCTTGAATTTGGTGTTTAGAGTTGGATTAACATATGGCTTTTAAAAGCTGCAATCAGTTCAGAGACTGGCACTATGCCAACGTGCAGTATTATCCTGCTCACTTTTAAGATCATTTGAAAGACTACACAAAATACTTCATTTACCAAACTGGCTTCATTTACCACATTGGCTTGGTGCCTTTGTCCAATAGCACTCCTGTAAGAAATATTCCTTTCTAAGTGGAGCTGCAGAGAATTCAGGTTTGGCCCAAGACCTTCTGCACTGCTTGCTGCCTTCTTGGAGAATGGCATTGGTTGCAAACGTGCTAATGACACTTATTGTCTGTCTGTGTCCTTGCTGTACATTGGCCAGTGCAACACTTTCTTGGACTAGGATCCAGTGCCAGATGACGTTGTGCTATGGCTCCTGATTCTTTTCCTGCAGGGTAGACATCCATAGAAAGGAGAACTCTGGGGCCGCAGAGAAGCCCGTCACCATCCATGCCACCCCAGAGGGAACCTCTGAAGCATGCCGCATGATTCTTGAAATCATGCAGAAAGAGGCTGATGAGACCAAACTGTAAGTTTGCATGCAATGCACAGACCACTCAACAGAAAAGATTAGGTTCTCATTCATTTAACCCAGGAAAGTTTTCAAAGAGCTGTAAATCTATTTCTCAGTTAAAGGGAGCGGGGGAAGGATTAATTTTCAGGTATTTGTTCCATAGAGAATACAATGGGAAATAGATCTTTTATGTTTACAACATGGCTATTTCTCTACTTGCATGTTTCGTTTGGTGATCCTAATGCTTCCATCACTCACTGGCAATAATTATTGATGGGAACATAACCATGTTGTCCAATGCGTGTGCTAATGGAAATGTTCTATATTTGCACTGTTCACTATAATAACCACTAGCCAAGTGTTGCTGGTGAGTGCTTGAAATGTGACAAGTGCAGTGGAGGTACTGAATATTTTAACTTGATCCATTCAGATTTAAGTAGTCACATGTATGGCTAGTGGCCATCATATTGGACAGGGCAGATTCAGAAAGTACATTTGCATCAAAAGGGTTTTGCTCCTAAGCCCCTTGGACTCTTAAGCTTGGATTATGTTTCCTTAAATAGTAGAAACTGGTATCTGAGTGGCTATTTTATTCTTTTTTCTTGAATCTCCTCCTGTCCATTTCTTTCACAAAATATTGCTTAGGATTCCTGTTGTACAATTTGAATAACAAATACAGTTCATAGTAACTTGTATAATTTAGTAATACAAATATATTAATTTGTATTATAAACAAATTAATGGTAATAGAATAGATAATAAAAAAGGCTCTATGTAAGTCTGGCAAAATCCACTTATAGGCATGTATTGTGGCAGTTTTATAAGGAAACAGTGAGGGATGAATTGAATATAAAACTAATTTATATTCAAACAGTGTCAAATAATGTGTTCCAAAACCAAGGAGATGAGAGTAGTTCTTCAAAGAAAAACATTGCAAAGTCTTAGGCTTCATGAGGAACTCTTAACATTTTACTTATGAATTACTTACTATTTGGGACTTTTGGAATCCCCCAAATGCTGTGACTTAATTTAAAGAAGACCCTCTCTCATCCAAGTTATTGAGAACTTTATAAATGTTACCCTCCTTGGTCCTTTGAATTAGGTGTCATCATCTTACAATATTTAAAAGAATCAAAAAGACTGCTATATAAATTGGATTTTTGAAGTATTTATGGAGAGCCAAGATAGAGTTTGAATATCTTTGAAATGTGATTTTTTTTTAATGAGGCATTATGCTGAGCACTGTGCTAGGGGCTGAGGCTACAACTTTGAACAAGATCCAGTTCCTTTTTTTTAATTTATCCAGTGTGAGACATCTGCTAAACAAACAATTACACCAGTAAGTAATTAAGTACAGCTATGATAAGTGCTACAGTGGAAAACAACTGCAGCTAACTGGAGGCCCTAATCAAGGCTTTAGAGAGACAAAGAGAGTTAGGGATTTCAGAGAAGGCCTTCCTGTCTAAGTGACATTTCAGCTGAGCCCTGAGGAAGATGAGTAGGAGGTGGAGGATGGAGGCGAAGAGGGATCCTAAACTTTCCTTTTATTCATTTATGTGCATGTTCTATCTTGTCTGACTCTTTGCAACCCCATGGCCTATAGCCTGCCAGCCTCCTCCCTGTTCATGGGATTTTTTTCAGTAGGCATACTGGAGTAGGTTGCCATTTCCTCCTCCAGAGGATCTTCCTGACCCAGAGATTGAACCCACTTCTCCTGCATTGCAGCCAGATTCTTTACCACTTAGCCATTCATTTACCAAATATTTATTGAGTACCTACTAGCCAGGCACTGTTCTGTGTCCCAGTGAACAAAGCTAACAAAAAATCCTGCCCTCTGTAAGTCACATTCTAATGGAGCTTCTTCAAGCATCCCTTTATTTTGAGGCTGTTGTAGTGCATCTATTAGATGTTTTTGGTCTCAAGTAACAGAAAACGTAACAAATGGCTTAAGTAATAAGAAACAGTTTTGATGTCACATAATTAGAAGTCCTTACTATGTGAGAATGACTGCAGGGTCAGTTGAATCATAGACTCAAAGGCCCATGACTTTTCTTTCTGTTTTACTTTTTTCAGTGTATCTGATATGCCTTTTCTTTTATCAGTTGAGATGATCATGTGGGTTTTGTCCTTCATTCTGTTAATATAGTGTATTAATTTTTATATGTTGAAACATCTTTTCATTTCAACTTTTTTTTTTTTTTTTTTTTAATTTTTTTATTAGTTGGAGGTCATTTCAACTTTTAAAAGACTCCCTTTAGCATTTCTGGTAGAACTGGTCTAGGAGTAATGAACTCCTCGCATCTTTTGTTTATCTGGAAAAGTCTTAATTTTCCTATCATTTTCAAAGACAGTTTTGCTAGATACAGTATTCTTGGTTGATAGTTTTTTCTTTCTGTGCTATGAGTATGTCATCCCATTCCTTTCTGTCCTGCAGATTTCTGCTTAGAAATCCATCTATAATCTTACGGAAACTTTCTTGTATGTTACTAATCACTTTTCTCATGCTGCTTTCAAGATTTTCTCTTTGAGTTTAGACACCTGGGTTATAATGTGTCTCAGTGTGATTCTCTTTTGGTTTATCCCAGGTGGATGTTCTTGGAGCTTCTTAAATCTGTATGTCCATTTTTTTCCTCAGATTTGGAAAGTTTTCTGCCTATTTTCTTCGAATAAGCTCTCTCCCTTGTCTCTTTCTCTGTCCTTCTGTGATTCCAATGACATGTTTCTTGATCGATTTGATAGTGTTCCATAAGCCCATTATCCTGTCTCTACTTTTTTTAAAATTCTTTTTTCTCCCTTCACTTGATGATTTCACATGACTGATATTCAAGTTTTCTGAGTCTGTCTTCTGCCTGATCATATCTGCTTTTAAATTCCTTTAATATTTCAGTTATATTTTTCAGCTCTATTATTTCTGTTAGGTTGTTTTTTAATAGCTTCTTTTTCTTTGTTGATATTCTCACTTTGTTCATGCATCACCTTCCTGATTTCATTTAGTTGTTTGTATTCTCATCTAGGTCATTGAGCATCTCTGTGATCATTATTTTAAAGTCTGTCAAGTAGCTCATAGATCTGCATTTCTTTAGGGTCAGTTTCTGGAGTTTTATTTTGATCCTTTGATTAAACCATGTTTCTATTTCTTTCTATGGCTGATAATTTTTTTGCTGGAATTTGGGCATCAGAAAAAGCAATCACCTCTCAGAATCTTTGCATACTGGCTTTGTTCAGGGGAAGACCTTCACTATTCAGCCTGGCTGGAGGTTTTAGGACTTCTGAAACCATTTCTGATTTCTTTCTCCTCCTGGCTTCTGACTGTGGAGCTGCAGCTCTAACATACTATACACCTCTGTTTTCAGCAGCTTCCAGACTTGGGCACCAGGCTTGGCAGCTCCCTAAGTTAGGAGAGACAGAAACCGATCTCTCAGGCAGCCCCCGGGCAAGCCAGAATGTTGGACTCATTGTCCAGTCCTTTGTTTCTGTCCCAGGGGAGGGGCCTTGGTGTGGAGGATTTCCTCCCAGTTTCCCCTTGCTATGGTGTGTAGGGGAAGGAGCATGAAAGGCATGCCAAATGCCACAAAACTTCTTAGTCCTTTTGCTAGAATCCCTTTTCAGTTTTATAAAATCCTGGGTGGTATAGCTTCTCCCCTGATCTCTAGAGTTCTCAGAGAAAGATTTTAGCCTATCTTTTGTTGTCAACTTGGTGTCTCTGTAGGGATAGGAGGGCCTGTTGTTCCTAGTCTACCATTGGACTGATGTCATTATCCCTTGCTTTTTTTACAAGCAAGGAAAACCTTCCTAAAGCCACCCTACAGACCTCTTCTACCTCATTGGCCAGTCTCTCTCATGGACCCATTTCCAACCAGTCACAACAAGGGAGTAAAATTAACATGATTTTGGCTTGTGTTAATCAGAATTCATGCACTAGAGTTAGTGAGAAACCTAGCTTCTCCTAAAGCCCATGGCCACTTGGTAGCTGAACAAAAACAGCTTCTATTTGTAAGAAATAAGGAGAGTGATAGCTCTTAATCCCATGGACAGAGAAACCTGGCAGGCTACAGTCTAAGGGGTTGCAAAAGAGTTGGACATGACTTAGCTACTAAACAACAATAGCTCTTAAGTCAACCATTGTGTTCAACTTAAATGTCAAATTGTTGCTTGTCTCTTGTAGAGCTGAAGAGATTCCTCTGAAGATCTTGGCCCACAATGGCTTGGTTGGAAGACTGATTGGAAAAGAAGGCAGAAATTTGAAGAAAATTGAACATGAGACAGGGACCAAGATAACAATCTCATCGTAAGCCACTTGTTCCAATTAACTGTGCCCAGTAATGGAGAATGTGAGCATTTTGATATGTCCAGGTTGTTCATCTGCTTTTCCTTAAAATGGGAATGTAATCATAAGATAATAATATAATTATCTTCAGCACTGTCAAAACAAATGCATAAGTAGTTCCCAGTCAAACCTTCTCTACTGATATCATCTAAGTCACTGCAAAGATTTGAGATAAGATGGCAGATGTTCTGTGCCACAGTGTGAGGTGAGGGTATCCATCTTCTCCCTGCCTCTTCCACCAAGACTTGAGTGTGACCCTTCTGAGATTTTATTTTTCCTTTTGAAAAAAGGAAATTTTTCTCTTTTTCCTGGTGGCCAGCTTGCAGGATTTGAGCATATACAACCCTGAAAGAACCATCACTGTGAAGGGCACAGTTGAGGCCTGTGCCAATGCCGAAATAGAGATTATGAAGAAGCTGCGTGAGGCCTTTGAAAATGATATGCTGGCTGTTAATGTAAGTGCTGACTGCTTTCTTCTCCACTGGTTTTCACGTGTGTTGTCAGGCAGGACCCAAGCCTCTCTAAGAATAATTGTCATTCAGAAGGTGAAGAAGCACTTTAGAATAGGAGCACAGAGTTACGCCTTTCTTCTTGGGGGCAAGGGCATTAGAATAAGCAGGAGACGAACTAGTAAAATACGCTAAGTACACGTGACAAAATAGTGTGAAGTCATTAAAATCACAGCTTGGAAGATTTTTAAATCAGAAATTGCTTATGATATATTGTTAATTAAGAAAAGAATATATTAATATAAAAGTATATATAACTAGGGTTTTAATTATATAAAATAATATGATTCAAAATGACTAGAAGGCTACATATAAAAATCAAGACAGCTGTTATGTTAGAAAAGTGAGATTTTTTTTCCCCCCCTACTTTCCAGTTTTAAAAAAACTTCTGATTTTCATCTCTCACTGATCTGTCCTTTCAGATTGTCCAATAAATGTTGTCATCCACCTCGACTCTAATAATTCTAGCAGACTGATTTGGGTTTGTCCTTCCTGTTATTACTACCTGATTGCAACTTTATAATGGGGAGACACCATCCTGAAATTCATTCAGGAATCTTAAAAATATTTGTCCTTTTAATAAAAAGCACAAACTCAGCTCAGAGGAGTAAATTGTTTCATTTTTTTATGATAATGACTTTTTTTTAACATATATAAGACAGGAAAGGATACCATGATAAGCTCTCATATGCCCATAATCTAGCTTCAGCAGTTATCCGTTCATGGCCTGTTTTGCTTCATTTGAACCTTCATCCACGTCCCCACTCCCACTGGGATGACTTGGAAGAAAATCCCAGACTTTGTAACATTTCACAGAGGACTCAGTGTGGAGAAAGGACTGGGTGGGTGAAACACAGCCCCAGTTCCTCATGCAGCACTTGCCATAGGACCTTCTTCCTCAGGTCAGTACTCCCTTCCCACCTCACCCCAAGTCCCACGTTAGCGGACCACATGATAATTACAGGGCATGGTGAGCATGGTGAGGAGAAGATGCAGTGTGACCTTCCCTCCCCCTCCATTTGTGTGTATTTGTCTGTCAAAGTATTGTCCACTGATCTCATTTTCTTCTTTGGGGATCTTGATACCTTATGATAAACTCTTTCTGTGAACACCCGGAAAAACTGCAGAGGCTCTGGGTGTTCCAAACATCTTCCCCTGAGTATGTGCATCACTTAGGTTCATCCATGTCTGTGCTGAAGTCATGCATTGATAGGTGAATAACAAAATTACTAGATCTCACACATGAATGGGATAAAGGCTAAGATCCTAACTCTCCCGTCCCAGACATTCTAAAAGAAGGCAAGTTACTGGGTGACCCTAGAGCCACAGATGAGCAAAGAGAAAATGTTAGCGATTTGCTCGGTGGTTGGGGAGGCAGTGGTAGGACAGGTGGGTTACAGACCACGGTGGGAGATACATAATCCCTCTGCCTCTGAAGGGCAGCCTGTGTGAGCAGCCCCGTGTTTAAATGTGAAGTTAGCAAGTGAGATGATCACGAAACTGGCAGCTAAATGGTAAACAAGCCAAAGTTGTGGACCATTCCAAACATGGATAAGAGTTTCCACATGTGGTATCTTAATGAGGGGTCTGATCTTTCCCTGGATAGAGTTAGGAAGAACTATTCAGCCAACATGTTTTAATCATATTCATTCAGCAAATATTTATTGAGTACTTACTATGTACCAGGCACTGAGCTCACAGCACTAAACAAGACAGTTTCTGTCCATGAGGAAATTGTTGTCTGAAAGGCAGAGAGGCAACTACACAGGCCATTCAAATACTACGTGATGCCTGCTGTTTTAGGGGAACATGAGTGTGTTAGGAGAGCCCAGAAAGGGCACCTGAGCTGAGGCCTTTGGGATGAAAGAAGGTTCCTTGAGGAGGGGCCATCTAAGCTCCGGTGAAACCCACATGATGAGTAGGATGTAGCCAGGCGAGGATGGAGACAAGCAACAGTTCTCGCAAAGCAGACAGTGTGTGCGGGGGATCCAGAGGAGAGAGAGGCGCAGGACTGGGCAGGGTGGGAGTGAAGGTTAGCAGGAGAGGCTGGCAAGGTGGCCTGGGTCCCCAGGAAGAGCCTCATGGCTGTGTTAAGAAGTGCAGACACTTAAAGCAGCAGAGAAGCTTTGAAAGGAGTGCCACGGTCAGGTTGAGGTTTGGAGAGCCCGCCCCGGCCGCAGGGTGAGGAAGAGGTCCACAGGGCCTGGGTGGGCTGAGCAGGAGACACTGATGCCGTCCAGACAAGAGATGGAGGTCGACCCAGGCAAGCCGGGCCTCTCTGGTCTCCGCCCCTCAACTCTTTTTCCATTTTTATTCCCAGCAACAAGCCAGTCTGATCCCGGGGTTGAACCTCAGCGCACTTGGCATCTTTTCAACAGGATTTTCCGTGCTGCCTCCACCAGCAGGGCCCCGAGGAGCTCCCCCCGCTCCCCCCTACCACCCTTTCGCTGTAAGTAGCTCAGCTTTCAGGGCTTTGCTCATGCTCCTCCAGGCAGCGGCATTTCTCTGCTGTGTTGAATCAGAGCCAAAGCTTTCATTTGGAGGCCGTGCTCATAAGGGCTGAATTCAACAGTTCTTAGGACCTCTTCCTAATGGACAGATTAAAACCATCCTCTAAATATGTGCTCTTAAACATAGTATATATCATATCTGGGGAAGAAAGAGACTGCTAGCAAATTCATTAGCTAGAAGCCTGTTCAATGTAAAAAAAGATTTGTTAGCGCAAATAAGAATCTTCATGAGTGTTGTTCACTTACTAAAATATATTTTCGTACCTAGATGACTCATGTATAAAATTCTAACCTGGGTCTACGATTCAAGTGCATTATATTTTATTAATAGTTTTTTAAAAGAAAATAGCACACACAGTGTTTATTCCTAGACACTTAGCACAATGCCTGGCATTTAGTAGATTCTCAGTAAGTATTTATTGTTTGAATCATAATTAATAGCAGAAGAAGAAACGTGAACTTTATGTGTTTTCTACTTGTCCCCATCCACAAGCATCATTCAAGATCAACATGTTACCAAATTAGGGCTCAGGATACTTGACAGCTTTTTTTTTTTTTTTTTTAATTCATTCCTCATTCTCCACACATACTACTTGTTTTTTAAGAAAATTAATTTTCTCCCAATGCTCATACTGTTTAAATGGGAAGAATCGGGTTGAAGAACATTACCGTAACCACTTCTTTGTTTTGAGAGGTGGTCTCTGGTATAGCAGGCTTCACAGTGCCAGAATTCTGAGTAACTCTTTGGGTTAGCTGTAGCGAGACAGGGTGAAGTCAGTGTGCTGTTTTGCCAACAAAATACGGAAATGAACTGGCACCCACATGTTTAGTCACAGAATATGCACATTCTGTCATCATGTTTAGATACAGCTTTTCTAAGTCATTTTTAAATCTCTCCATACCATTTCTTCAGAGTTATATACATTTTCTCTTAAACTAAAGGATAGCGCCCAATATTGAGCCATATGTGAGTGTCTGTCTGTCTGTCTGTCTGTCTTAGTGTCAGAGGGAGCTGGGAATTATGGCAGGAGGGAATTGGCAGCTGTTACAGTCATGTAGGTACTCTAAGGAGGGAGAACAGCTTCGAGAAGTGTGTGTCCCCATCTTTGCTGAGATGTGAGAATGACTGAGCCCAGGACAGTGAACTGGCCTTTAGACACATGTCATTTCTTGAAAGAAAGATTATAGGTACTGCTCCACCAATGATAACTTTAAAAGTCACACTACTCTGTCAACCTAAGTAACATAAATAGTGGGAGAAAAAAAAAAGATGTAATACAGTAGAAAATTCTTCTAAAATGATCATCTAAAAGAGAACTCAGCAAATGACAGTCTGAGACCAGATCCAGCCCATCACTTATTTTCGTGTATATGTACAACTGTGAATGTTTATTAAATGCATTGTCTGTCTGCTTTTCTGCTGTGATGGCAGAGTTGAGTAGATGCAGTAGAGACCCTGAGATATGCAAAGCCTAAAATATTTATTTGGCTCTGTACAGAAAAGTTTGCAGATCCCTGAACTGACAAACAAGAAGAGAACTTTTCATGTGATAGCAGAATATTTTCTAAACTTGAACATAGGTTTTGCTAGTTGGGAAGCTTCCTTTACATCTGAGATTGTTTTACTAAAACAGTAGAATAATGATTTTTACGAAAATAGTTTCTGTTCTCTATAAAACAGATTTTGAAGAAAATATTTTCAAGTTAAAAGCCATTGTAGTTCTGATCTTGAGCCCTTAGATCAAGATTAGCTTCTAATCTGAAGCACGCAGTTGCCCCAACTCTGCAACAGTACAGCTCCAGCAGACCTTTCTCTCTGGCAGCTACAGAAGACGGGACGGCACAGAGGTGGCCATCGCAACCCACCTGGGCAGGGTCTAGACCCTGAATTGGAGGCCTGAGGGCTTCCCAGGTGGACCCAGGCCTCCGGAGAAGGACAGGGTAGGGTGGAGTGGTGGGGAGCCTTCAAATACTTGTAAAATATTACTTCTTTCCTGTCACTTAGACATTCAAATTTCAAGGAATTAGGGTATTTCTTGGTTGCTTTTATACATCACAAACCTCTAGTGCTTTTGCTCTCAACATCTGAAGGTCAGGAGATCTGTGCACCTCTTTATAGGTGGCTCACACGTGCATGAATTGGGGGTACCAATGCTGGAAGCTTTTGATGTTATGCATGTATATATGAAAATTACCATTTTTATTATTTTCTGGTTATAAAAGTAATACATGCATAGTATTTAAGAAGCAAATGATAGAAGTGCAAGTTTCTTCTTAATCTAGAAATAGCTAGTGTTTCTATGTGTATGGGTATATATACAATGTGTATATGTACATATATATATAATAAAGTATATAGATGATATATATTCCAAATTGTCACTCTACAATGGAAATTCTTGTATATATATCATGATTCTTTTATCCAGTTATTTTCTCAGAATAAATTCCTGGAAATAGAATTGCTGAGCCAAAGAATGTATAAGTTTTGTATATAACTATAAAAATATAAATGTTGATATTTTGATATGTATTAGCATATAAATTTTGATACATAAAGCATGTACTACTCTTCCTCCTTATCTGATATGTGACACAGAGGCTTTTTTTTCCTTCTATACTCTCACTACCAGTGTAATTAATTCCTTGCAATCTGGTGATTTCTTAATTTTTTTTTATTTGTTTATTTTTGGCTGTGCTGGGTCTTCGTTGCTGTCTGGGCTTCTCATTGTGGTGGCTTCTTTTGTTGCAGAGCAGTCCCTGGGGCACACAGGCTTCAGTACTTGCAGCACATGGGCTCAGTAGTTGAAGCTTCCAGGCTCCAGAGCTCAGGTTCAATAGCTGTGGTGCATGGGCCTAGTTGCTCCACGACGTGTGGGATCTTCTGGATCAGGGGTTAAACCCGTGTCTCCTGCTTTGGGAGGCAGATTCTTTACCACTGAGCCACCAAGGAAGCCCTGCAATCTGATCCTTTAAAAGATACTATTAGAGTATCTTTTACTCCTAATAAGCACTTTGGGGCTTATTGGACATTTTTCTCCACCTCTAATTAATTGTCTTTTTGTATCCATTGCCTATCAATCTATAGAGAGGCAGTATAGATTCTGGAGTCAGACAACCTGTGTTTGAATCTCTGCACTATATCACTTGTTATTTTTAACAATCGTGGGCAAGTGACTTAGCCTCTTTGCATTTCTCTGTCCTTCTCTGTTTCATGGAATTGTTGTGAGGGTAATTAAATAAGTAAAAATCTGTACATAGTAATTGCTATATAAATCTTAGCTGCTATTGTCATTTCTCCCCATCTTTTTCTTAATGATTTGTAACAGCTAATTACATATTAAGGCTGTTAACCATTTGTCATGTTGTAAATATCTTCCACCAGCTTTTCATTTCTCTTTGCTTTATTTGTGATGTCTTGTGCCATAGTAATTTAAAATAGGGTTTTTTTGAACAAGTGAACTACTATGTGAAGTAAATAGTAAATGTTTCCCTTTAGCCTTCCTTCTCTTACCCAAATTTTACCCAACTACCACTCCCCAGAAGTATAATATTTTTATGTTTAAAAATGTTTTATGAGCATATATATAATCATTTTATTCAAAAACAAATGGAATCGTGCCACATATAGTGAATTACTGTTGTTTTATTTTTCACTTATTATGAGCATTTTTCCATATCTAGAGTTAATTCTCTTTAATGGCTTTTTAATTCCATTGTGTGAAATTACTATAATTTTTCTACTGAGCATGCTGTTTTTCGACATTTGGGTTTTCTCTAGGCTTTCTCTGCCACTAGTAGTATCGAAGTGAATGTCCTTAAACATATGAGTGTGAGCAGATCAAGAAGTAAATTGTAAGACTGCAATTATTACATCAAAAGGGAATGTGTTTTTCTTTTTAATTTTCACGTTTCCTTCAACAGAATTAATGAAGAAATTTTAAGAATTAAGATAGATCAGTGTTGTTTTCTGTTATGGACTTCTGGCCTTTGATGTTGTGCTAAGAAAAAGCTGCCTGCTATCTAAGAGTATAAAATATCCTCCCAGGTTTTCTTACAGTCATTTTTAGTTGTTAGTTTGGGGGGATTGTTGCTTATAATTCATAGGCAGTTTATCTTAACTTGTACATTGAGCTAGGGATTCAATGTTATTTTTTTTCCAATGCATCACTCAGTTTGAAATGTCAGTTTTGTTGTTTGCCAGATTCCCACTGAATCTTATTCCTGGGCTCTATTCTGTTCCATTCATGTTTTTGTCTACACCACAGTTACTGTAGTTTTATACTATCTTTGACAGTGTCAACACCAGGGTTATTTTTTCCTCAAAAGATTGAATTGAAAGGATAGTCAACTTATACTATACTTGGGAAATTTGAGAATATATAGTAATTTTCTGTCCCTTGAAGATTTAATGCAGTCCATCCATAAAACTTCTGGGCCTAGCACTTTTGTTTGGAGAAAGATCATTTATAATCTTTTCAGTTTCTTATAAGTTTCTGACTTGGTTTTGTTGATTTATATCCTCCTATAAAAGTATTCATCTCTCTTTTCATACTTAGTAATACAAAGTTGTACAAAGCAATCTATTGCCTTGTAAAGCTTCAAACTTATGAATATCTTTTTTCACTCCTAACATCATATACTGTGTTTTCTCTCTTAATCAAATTTACTAGGGAGTTTTCTTTTAATTTTTTAGTAAGGGTTTCTTTTTTATTATCTTACAGTAGTTTCCTATACTTTCCTCTCAAAGAATGTTGTTGGAACAATTCTGGTTTTTGTGGTCTTGCTCATGCATGATCAAATTTTGGAAACCATGGATCTTGGAAAGATATACCTTATCTCTAATGGACTAAAAGTTGTGTTTATGGCTGTAAAGTCAAGCTTTTAATTGATGACTTGTATCCTCTATATAATTATTTTTTATCTCTATGACTTATTACATTTTGAGAGCAGTTTACTGTTCCCACTATGATTATGACTTTTTAAAATTCTTTATTTCTAATAGATATTTGTTTAATGTATTTTTATAATTATATTACTCTAAAAATAATCTGGAACTTTAGTCCAAATTATTAAATTTTCTTTCTTAGTACACAATCTCGTAATTCAGAGTTATTAGAATTAGCTAAATTTTACTGGTCTCTGCTCACTGTAGATGGTTTGCTTGTGTTCCATATCTTCTCATTTCTTGAGTTATTTGTTTTTGTTTCTTTTTCTGGAGTACTTCCTTAAATAGCTTTTTTTCAGGAATAGCACATAAATAGTATAATTTCTAAGCCTTTGTATATCTGAAAATGCCTTTTTTTCCCTTCACACATGAATGAAAGTTCAACTGCACAGTCAGAGATTCTAAGGTCATAGTTCCTTTAGAACTCTTAAAGCAATACTTGTAGCATTTTGCTTTTCAGATAAGTTGCTACCAGCCGGATCCTCTTTCTTTAGTAAGAAACTTTTTTTTTCATTTGCCTGTAGTTTTTGCTTTTTGTAGCATTTTACCTTCACCCTGGGAAATCAGAAATGTGAGTCAGCCCTTCAGTCTGTGTTCAGGTTTTTCATTGGTTTAGGAAACCTTCTGGATCTGCTTTTTCCTTCTGGGGTTTACACTTTCTGGAGAGAGAGTAATCCTCTCACTCTACTTGTCCTGTCTTTCTGAGTCCCTCCTTCTGTTTTGTACCAGTTAACCTTCTTGTGCACTGCCTGCCTTTCCAGGAGTGTCCATGCTGCTACTTACATGGCTTCTGTTGAGTTTTTACTCTACTAGTTTTTCATTTCTAAAATCGATTTAGTTCTCTGATTGGCTTTCCTCATAGCAGTGTACTCACATATTAAAGCACTGCCCTCTTGAATCTCACTGAGAAATCAGACTTTTTTAAAAAGTTCTCCCTCTTTGCTGAATTAATTTACCAAGGTCATGTGCCTTGCTTAGCTTTGCTTCCCTCTTTCATGCTGCTGCTTCTCTGTATGTGTCCAGTGAGTTTTAATTGTCCATTCATGTACTTAAACTCAGCAAAAGGCATGTTAGAATTCTTTGGGCAGCATTATCATAACATATACCGTGGGTCCCACCTATAAACCAGTGAATTTGGAATGTTCCATGTGAGGGCAGCATTGGGTTAAGATCTAGAAACACAGAGTCAGATAGAGATCTGTGCTCGAATCTTGGCTCCCCTTCTTTCTAGCTGACCCAGTTCTGGTCCCCATCAGCTCCTGAGGTGGTCCTCTGAGAGCACACAGGGCCGGTGGGCAGGGCCTGGAAGGAGGCACTGGACGCCGGGGTAGCATGTGTACCTTCTGAACCTGGAGCGGCTCTACCCATGACTCTGGCCCCTCTGCCCAAGTCCATTCCCTTGCCCCACGTCCGTGTCCCTGGTTCCAGGGAGGAGCGCCTGCCATCTTTGTAACAGCACTCTGTCATCACACTAAAGCTATTTATATATCTGAAAATACTTTGTATGCCTGACCCTTGCCTCTTTACGACCCTTCTATGCCCCTCTCTCTTCCTGCTCCATGATTTCTTTGTGATTCAGAATATCACCTAAATGATGCATGAACTGGTCGTACCCAACAGCTTGGAACTCAGGACCCTGTAGTTCTTCTAGGAAAAGCAGGCCCAGCTTTAATTCCATTCTAAATGTTCATGAGTGTGTCTGATATATTTTTGTTGTTGGTCAGTCACTAAGTCATGTCCAGCTCTTTGCAACCCCATGAACTGCAGCACCCCAAGCTTCCCTGTCCTTCACTCTCCCTTGGAATTTGCTCAAACTCGTGTCCGGTGATGCCATCCAACCATCTCATCCTCTGCCACCCCCTTCTCCTTTTGTCTTCAGTCTTTCCCAGCATCAGGGTCCTTTCTTTTCTAATGAGTCACGTCTTCACATTGGGTGGCCAGAGTTTGATATCTACCCCTCTACTACCCCAGCATGGTCAAGCATAGAAGATGACATAGAAGATGACACTAATTTCCCTCAAACCAAGAATTTGAAATGAACCAGTGGATAATAGTGACACCCCCAGCCTTGTGGCCTCTCTTTTTGGGGGTCACATCTTTCAGGAGCACCTTCAGCATGATCTCTTCCCCTCCATATCTGAAATTCTAATTCTTTTGAGACATCAAAAGTAAAATAGCTTCTCCCTCATGAAATAGCTGCTGCTGCTGCTGCTAAGTCACTTCAGTCGTGTCCGACTCTGTGCGACCCCATAGACGGCAAGCAGCCCACCAGGCTCCTCTGTCCCTGGGATTTTCTAGGCAAGAACACTGGAGTGGGTTGCCATTTCCTTCTCCAACGCATGAAAGTGAAAAGTGAAAGTGAAGTCACTCAGCTGTGTCCAACTCTTAGCGACCCCATGGACTGCAGCCTACCAGGGTCCTCCCATGGGATTTTCCAGGCAAGAGTACTGGAGTGGGTTGCCATTGCCTTCTTAAATGAAATAGCTGAGGACCTTCAAACTGAGACAGTAAGCTCAGCTGCCATTTTAGAGTTAGGGTTCCATACCACCTGTCCCACTCTGGGGCCCCAGTTTGTCAGATGGCTACACTCTGCTTTCCCATTAAAGAGAACATTTATTCAACAGGTTACTTTTTGATCATTAAGCCTAAGCACCTCTTCCTTTGAGGTTGTGGCCTCCCCTGTAAGCGTGGGGGTGGAGGGAATGGGAAGTGTGATAAATGAGTACTCATTTACCAATAGTTAAGGCCATACGGTGCCCAGTGATGGATTCTCCATGCCTGTGAACTCATCTAGTGCCATGTAGTGTATTTCAGGGGCATCCATTGTAAGTAGGGTCAAACCCACGTCCAAACCAAGGCCCACCTCTGCATGACCTCACACTGCCTGCCTCTCCATCATATCTCATTCTGTCTCGGTTATTTTTGCCATACTGGCCTCTCCTGTTTTCCAAACAGGCCAAGCCCCTTCCTAGCTCTGTATCTCAAAGACCTCTGTTTAGAATGTTTCTTACCTAGTGCCTTACATGGGGCTCCATGTCCTCCGTGGGTCCCCACTCGTAAGTCACCTCCTCCAAGAGTCTTCCCAGACCCCCTCCAGGTGAAATCACCAGCCCACTGCTCATCTCAGCAGCTGCCCCTCCTCATGTCCTCCTGTTCATTTCTTTCATACACTGTCTGCCTCTCCAGTAGAACCTAAGTTCCATGGTGGCAGTGACTCTTTTCTGTCTTAGTATCTGGGTCCCCAGCACCTAGAGCATCTGCTCTGATATCTTATGCATGAATGAATCAACAGTTGAATGAACTCCCACAATAGTATTATAAGCTCTAGATACTTTTTAAATCCATTTGTAGATGAGCTTCAGAAAAGTTGAGTAAATTATCCCCAGTTGTATACAGCTGTATTCAGACTCAAGTCTTCTAGGTTTCTGACTCCAAGAACCATCCTACAGACACAAAAGCTAACGACAGAGCCTCAGCTAGAAACAGGCTCCTGATTGCTGTGTTCAGGGTTCTTTCTCCACAGTGGTTTTCCAACTGTAACTCATGAATAAAACGGGGACTGAGGAATCTGTTCTTTTTATTCTTTTACAGTTCATTCCCTCCCCAACCCAAGTGGTAGATCTAAATTTGATACTGTATTTGTCTTGGGAGTATTTAAACCCAAAACAGAGCTACCCTTGTGGTTTGTCTATTTTGGGGTCAAATCACAATTCAAAAGAATTATTTCTGCTGAGGGCTGAAGGAAAAACTTTCCAGGTGAGAGGAGGGCAGACGCATCCTTTCCCCAAGGATTTGTCTGAGCAAAAAGCTGCTGGAATTCTCTCTTGACCCTCGATGGCCCAGAACTGGGACCTGCACTGAGTAGAGTCTGGAGTTACTGTTTTTCAAGAAAGAGGCAGGACCAAGTGAGCCAAACATCTCTGCTCAGCTTCCTTTCAAAAGTGGAGGTTGCCAGAACACTGATCTCATAACCCCCTCTTGTGGCCATGAGGTGTCACTGCAGCCTCTTTCCACGTTATGTGAGTAGAGGCTGGCTTTACAGCCTGGTTGCCAACAAAGATCCGTCTATTCAAGGCTATGGTTTTTCCAGTAGTCATGTATGGATGTGAGAGTTGGACTATAAGGAAAGCTGAGCGCTAAAGAATTGGTGCTTTTGAACTGTGGTGTTAGAGAAGACTCTTGAGAGTCACTTGGACTGCAAGGAGATCAAACCAGTCCATCCTAAAGGAAATCAGTGCTGAATATTCATTGGAAGGACTGATGCTGAAGCTGAAACTCCAATACTTTGGCCACCTGTTACAAAGAACTGACTCATTGGAAAAGACCCTGATTCTGGGAGGGATCGGGGGCAGGAGGAGAAGGGCACGACAGAGGATGAGATGGTTGGATGGCATCACTGACTCAATGGACAGGAGTCGAGTAGACTCTGGGAGTTGGTGATGGACAGGGAGGCCTGGCGTGCTGCAGTCCACGGGGTCACAAAGAGTTGGACACGACTGAGTAACTGAACTGAACTCCCTTCCTTTGGCAGAGCTTCTGTCTCCTGCAGGTGCTGTGGACAACCCAAGCACCCTTGGGGGAAGCTCCCCACCATGTTCACATCTGTTTTCCCCCTGAGGTCAGAAGTCCACTGCCCAAACTTGAAAAGAGAATAGCCACATTTTGATTCCTAAGGCAATGTTGTACTCTGGGACAGAGAAGCCAGTTGGATATTCAGGGGACAGAGAACACCAGGAGATCTGTTCAAGGGTCCTCAAATGGAAGTTAGGTCCCCTAACTCCAAGCCTCATCATGTCTGACAACTGCCAGACAGACAGGCCCTTGGGGATTGGTCCCAGAGCTGTCCACCTCCCTTCCTGTCAGGGCCATGTGTCCACCTTCCTTCCTGTAACAGGCAGGTCAGCATTTATTATACTTGGCCTTATGTGCAAAGCACAGTGAAATAGACTTTGCTGACTCTGCTTAACATTCTGCCCATAAAATATATAAAAGCAGATGCATTCCTGTCTAGCAGGACTATGACGAGGATTGAAAGAGTTTATGAATAAAGGATCTACCACATTGCCTGGGACACAGGCCTTGAATAAAAAGCAGCTGCTTTTAAAATGAATGCCATTTTCTTAACAGCTCTGTGTTTTTCTACCACATCTGCTTTCCTGTTCCCTACTTCCCCCTCCCCCAATGTGTATATATTCATTCATTTTCTCCCTTGTCTCAGCTTCATTTTAATTCCTCTGTTCTCCATCACTCCATTCCTTCTGAGATTCTCTGGGAGCTCAGTGATCTGACTTCTCCAGGAACACATTTGCGTTCCTTTGCTTGTTTGGACTAACTCTTGGACTTGTCCTGCACCCTCTAGTCATTTAACCCACGGTTCATAATTCCTCAGAAAAGAGAAGCCACTGGCCCTCCCTCTCTGCCTGAGGTTAGGTTAGAAAGTGCGAGTGCATGTTCCCTACCCTGGGTTCCTGGGAAGCCCGGAGCTTGGCTCTGCCAGGGAAGGAAGCAGAGATCTAAGCTGCAGAGGGATAGGTGTGCCTTCAGGGCTGCGCAGCGGTGGTGCTGGGAGCCAGTGCTACGTGTGGGCGTCTTGCCTCCCTGAGTTTGGTGAGCAGCCTTGCAGGCCCCACTGACGGACTGTTTCTCTCCTGCTGCAGACCCACTCCGGATATTTCTCCAGCTTGTACCCCCCTCACCAGTTTGGCCCGTTCCCGCATCATCACTCCGTAAGTGCCCACAGTTGAGTTCCGTCGGCCACTCGTCCCCCTCCGGTAGTCCTTGGCAGACTGACCAGGGCATGCCCACGGTGCGCACGCTGTGCCCGTGGCTCCAGGCCGTCCCGGGAGTGATCGCAGGGCAGCACAGGAGGCGACCCGGCACTCGCACGCACGGGAGGATGCCCGTCAGCATCCTGCTCATGCCCACAGATCCCACGGGTGGCTGGAAGCTGCTATGCGGAAGGGCGGGGAAGTGATGCTGGGCTAAAGAACAGTCTCCACAGTTCTTTAACAAAAGTCCAGCAGGTGGGCTGTGTCATTCCCACAGGCCTCTATGGACAGGGACTGCAAGGGCCCCCAGCACCCTTGCCCATGTCTCTCTAGGCTGGCCCTGTGCGGCCCAGTCAGAGCAGGTTTAATTAGTCTCATTGTGAACCATCACGCCTGCAACATCCGCTCCTGCCAAGGAGATGAAGGGCAACTCTGCATTCCCACTAACAAAGTGCCTCAGGCCTGGTATGCTTACGAGCTACTGATTCCTTGGAGGAAGACAGATAAGAGATACTCACGTTTGAACTTCACAGAAAGCCTGTGAACAGACAGTTTGCTGGGACCAGCGAATTCAGAGCTGCTCGAAAGAAATTTGCACTCTGGTTGTAGTGTAGTTATTAATAGTGCGGCCGCTGTCCAGGTTCATCCCTCCAGCTTCCTACCTGCAGTGCCCAGGCTACAAAGAATCCCTTGTCACTCCCGGCCACTGGTCTGTAATGGCGAGCGCCTGGGGAGGCAGCCCGCAGGGGAGTGATGGCGTCTGTCCCGTCTTGTCCTTCCAGTATCCAGAGCAGGAGATCGTGAATCTCTTCATCCCGACCCAGGCCGTGGGGGCCATCATCGGGAAGAAAGGGGCGCACATTAAACAGCTGGCCAGATTCGCCGGAGCCTCCATTAAGGTAAAGCTGCTCTTGACAGCCGTCCGTGTCCCACCCTCTTCCACCCCCACCACTTACCCCATGTCCCTTATTCCTTCTGTCCATCCTGGGGAATTCTTAACACCACCCACAGAATCTTGGAGGACCTGGAAAACCTGCCTTCAGCACTGTTTCCATATGTACTCGTGTTTACCTCTCTTCACTCTTTTTTTCCTAATTCATTTGTCAGTTGAACAAAAAAAAATACTAGTAACACATAAGCCAACCTAGTCTTTCTTGGGCTATCATTGTCCTCCTCTCCTGAAGATAAAACAGGATTCTCCCAAGTGAAGGGACTGTGGGCCTGAGGGAAATGATAATTTATACTCAGCAGTTGTCAGTGCTTTGATGCCTTAGTTAGTCTCTACTTCAGAAACCCTTGAACTTTGAAACAAAACAGTTTGAATGAAAAGCTCTTTGAAAAGCAGTGATGAAACCACAGACAAAAGCTGGTGACAAAGCCCGAGACGCAGCCTGGACACTGAGCAGGGGGTCAGGGAGGAAGGCCCCTTGATTCACGCAGCGCCCGAGCTCCGAGGTCGCTGCAGTTCCATACCCACATCCTGCCTCCCAGAGCATAACGGGAAGAGTCGTCAGAGAAACTGAAAGGGGAGGATTATTCGGCCCTGGTCCTGCTCCAAGCCCAGCTATCAGCGCTGACTCACGGGCAGAATGCTGAGCACGTCCCAAGCCTCATGAAACACTTTCGGAAACAGAGTTTCCGTTGTTACGTAAAATAATTCGCTGCCATGGGACAACCCGGAATTCCGAGCAAGAAGTCTCATGATTTGGAGAGAAAGAATGCTTACTTTCTCCCCAAGAAGAGCTGGAATTTCTCCCACAGCAAGTGTGCTGGAGGGAAAAAAAAAAAACATTGGTACAGAACAAGGACTGCAGTGAGACCATGACAGAATGTTATGTAGGTAAATCATTTTCCCTCTCGGCCTTGTTGGTCTCACCCACAAAGTGCACAGACTGAAGGAGAGCCCGAGAGTGGGGGGTGGCCAGTGGCGGAGCAGCTAGAGCCTCTGCACCCAGCAGGCTTGCTGCAGGTGAGACCCCAGCCTAGGTGCGACAGGCTGTGCTGGGCCCACCCTCCAAGTGGGACAGGTAGGGTGTGGACAGCCACTGGGCTGGCTGCATACTGAGGTGTCGGGTCTGTGGTCTGAGATGCAATGCAAGCGCAGAAACAATTTCAACTGGAAGGGACTTGAAGAACGGTCTCATTAAATCCTATTTCCACTGAGAAGAGTGAGATGGAAAGAGGGAATGGGACACAGCAAGGCTTAGATAGCAGCTCTGTTGACTTGTAGGCTATGGGGCACCTCCCGGGGCTGACTGCAGCGATGACTCTCCACTTGCCCTTGCCCCTAAGGAACCAGGGCCCAGTGTTTCATTGACATGTTGACGGCCACAAAGCTAAAGCATATGAGAGCTGAGATTGGACCAGGCTCTCCTGTCTCTGGTCCAGTGTTTTCTCACTATAGCACTCTGAATGCTTGACCAGTCATTCCAGCAAGCCTTCAGGTAAGTAGAGAAGGATCGACCCTGTCGGCTTCCCCTGAGCCTTCCCACAGTCGCTCGGTATCCCAGCAGAACTGAGTGGTAGTGTGAACTTCTGTGCTGGGCAGAGACCACAAGGCTGGGCCAGGGAACAGAATGGGCTCTGGCTTTCTCTAGAGCAGCAGGAGAGAGAGGAAACCAGGGAAGCCAAGCATTTGCTAGAGACATTTCCTACTTATTAAAATTGATCTGGTTTTTGCTAGTTTTCTTTATTTTGACGAGTCTCTGACAGTATCTGTCTCTAAAGGTGATGATCTCACCTGCTCTGGAGAACCACCCCCAGCCTGCCCTGCTGGTCTTCAGGGGCCACGCCTAGAGGCACATTTGATGCTGCCGGGGCAGGGGCAAGCTTTACACTAACATGGGAGCACAGTGCTGGAAGGCGGTGGGCTGAGATGCTTCTGTCACAGGCAAGAGCTGAGACCTCATCACCTGCTTAGCCTCCAGAGCCTCTGGACGGCAGGTTTAAGAATGTCACACACAATTCCCAGTCCTCACTCCAGCCCTGCTCACCCATGATCTTGGTGGTCACCCCATCTTTCTGTGTCCCGTTTGCTTCAGTCATAGAATGGGGTCCTCATTGCAGGTCCTCTCGGGATGTTTGCCTGCGGAGTGCCAGGCTGGGCTGGGAATGCCGGGTAGGGGACAGATGACTTTCTTTCAGAACTGGAGCAAGGTGGCTGTGAGAACTGATTGGGTCAACACGACTTGGGAATTAGCCTTTCTCAGTTTGGGTGGATAAGAGCTGGGAACCACTGTGCCCATGCTCTATCACTGTCATTGACCCTTGCACACAAGAGCAGGTTTAATGCCACCTATGGATCTAGAAGTAGAGACAGCGGTTCCCACTAGTCATCTTTTTTTCTTTTAAGATTTTTTTTCTTTTTTTGATGTGGACCATTTTTAAAGCCTTTATTGAATTTGTTACAATATTGCTTCTGCTTTATGCTTTGGTCTTTTGGCCATAAGGCATGTGGGATCAGCTCCCTGACCAGGGATCGAACCTGCACCCCTGCATTAGAAGGTGAAATCTTAACCACTGGACTGCCCCCTCACCAGTGATCTGTGTTGCAGCCTGCTGGAGGGTCTCAGTCCCCTGAACATATCTGCGTTTTTTACCTGAGGCTGCAGCCCTGAGGTTGGAGGCTGGCAGGCAGTCTGCCCGCAGCAGAGGGAAGATCCTCCAAGAAGCTCAGTGATCGGTGACCTGTGTCTCAGCGTTCATCCTCATACCACTGAGTAGTCAGGGCTGGATCTTCCTTGAGGTCTTGGAGAAGGGTCTCTCTTTCCAGAGTGGGCACAGGTCAGAGCAGGCCTTGGCTCTGTCTTCACAGCAAAGCTGGGAAAGTGACACAGGACCCTGAAGCCTGCAGATGCAGCCTGGCTTAGGATGTGTACTAAGAGAAAAGTAAATTAAACCCTGTGGAGGCAGAGGTCTTTTGAGGGGAGACCAAGACTCAGACACAGTGGCTCAGAGATGGTAACTTCAGACACCACGTTAGTGGTGCGTCATGTTCATGTTGAACAGTTCAGATCAGTCTTGGGGATGGTGTCTCTGGATGGTGCATACGGCCTCATGAGGTGCATTGGTGTGCTAACCTGACTCATCCCTAAATGCCCCGTGTACTTTTAACTCAGTTTAAAGTAACTTTACAGGAGTTCCCTGGTGGTCCAGTGGTTAGGATCCTAAGCTTCCACTGCAAGGGACATGTGTTCGATCCCTGATGGGGAACTGAGATCTGAAAGCTGTGCAGTATGACCTAATAAGAGTAATTAATAAATAAGTAAAAGTAATTTTGTTACAATGGGGAATATATAAAGAGGCTATAACAAAAAAATGTATACTTGGTCCATCTTGAGTTGTGTTAATGTCGGATTGAGAGTGAGAGCTAGGTTTCCAGCTTGCCAGGTTCAACCATGTTCCTACCTGTGGGGAGGGGAAGGGTGTGCAGAGCACCCTGGAACCAGGGTGTCCTCATGCTTGCTTAGGCGCCATCACAGTCCTAGTCACGCCTGCTCTAGTCCAGTTGTCACCGGCAGCCAAGAATGAGAACCCGGATGCCCTTTCCTGCAGACTGGCTCCGACTGAACTCCTCTGTTGACCAGCCCTTCCTCGCCTCTTGGCCCTGGGTGGGCTAGAGGGCTCCTTGGTGAAGAGGTTGGTCACTGCTGGTGTTGGGGCAGGGACAGGCAGTAACTAGTAACCTGCTTCCCACCTGAATTTGATTCTGGGCACTAATGTCATTTCTCCTAAGACCCAGGGTGGAAGCAGCAGGGTCAGAGTCCCGGGTGCAAAGGCGTGAGCCCTGTGATCTCTTGCTAGTAGGGGTGCCACCCACTTCCACGAGAAGGGGCTCAGGGAACAGCACTGAGCAGCAGCGTTTCCCTCTTGCTTTGTGAACTGCAGATTGCCCCAGCAGAAGGCCCAGACGTCAGTGAAAGGATGGTCATCATCACCGGCCCACCTGAAGCTCAGTTCAAGGTCAGTGCCAAGAACCCCCCTCAGTCCTGAGCGCAGGGCTGCCTGTTGGGGGTGCTGAGGACCTTTAGCAAGTGCAGCTACCCCAGAGGCAGCTTCAGGCTCTTCTTTGGAGGCTCCATCCTATCTCCATTTCTCTTCCTGCAATAGTCTCCGACCCACCCTATCTTCCCCACCTCCAGGCTGTGCCCTCTACACGGAGCCCTGCTTACCTTCTCTCCTGTGAAAAGTGGACTGTCAGTGCCCAGTTCAGATGGCATCCCCTTGGGAACATCTCTGATCCCTTGGCCATGGTTTTGAAGATGGAGCATAAACACAGGGTGTGAAGAGAAATAGCAGTTTGTTGGAAGGGTTTGGAGGGGTGCATTCCTTTACTTTATATTGGAGTACAGTTTTTTTTCAATGCTATGTTAGTTTCAGGTATTTAGTTATACACATATCCATTCTTTTTCAGGTTGTTTTCCCATGTAGCTTATTACATAATGTTGAGTAGAGTCCCCTGTACTATATAGTAAGTCTTTGTTGACATATGATAATCCCAAACTCCTAATTTATCCCCCCACCCCTAATTTCCCCCTTGGTAACCACGTTTGTTTTTTGTCTGTGAGCCTGCTTCCTTGTTTGGTAAATAAGTTTACTTGTATCACTTTTTTAGATTCCACATATAAGTGATATCATATATTTGTCTCTGATTTACTTAATATGATAATCTCTAGGTCCATCCATGTTACTACAAATGGTATTTATTCTTTTTTAAATATTTTTTTAAATGGGCTGAGTAACATCCCACTCTGTGTGTGTGTGTGTATCACTTTTGGTTGGAGCATTTAATCTGTTTACATTTAAGGTAATTATCAATATGTATGTTCTTATTGCCATTTTGTTAATTGTTTCAGGTTTGATTCTGTTAAGTCTTTTTTCTTCCCTTCCGCTTTTGTTCTCTCACAATTTGATGACTACCTTTAGTGTTGCATTTGGACTGTTTTTTGTGTATCTATTATAGATTTTTTGGTTTGCAGTTACCAGGAGGTTTTGACATAGCCGTCTTGTTAATATATACAACATTGTTTAATAAAGTTGCTGGTCTAATTTCAAATGCCTTTCCAATATCCTGCATTTGTACTCTCCTCATGATTACTGGTTTTGACGTCATATTTATGTATGAATGATTTCCCACCTTTACTGTATTTTTGTCTTTACTGGTGAACTTGCCCATTCATAATTTTCTTGTTTCTAGTTGTGGGCTTTTCCACCTAGAAAAGTTCCTTTAGCATTTGTTATAAAGTAGTGAATTCTCTTAGCTTTTGCTTATCTGTAAAGCTTTTGACTTATTCATTGATTCTGAATGAGAGTCTTGCTGGCTATCCTTTGTTGTAGGTTTTTCCCTTTCATCACTTTCTTTTCTCAGGCCATTTCTCTCTCATCTTCCTCTAGAACCCCTATAATGTGAATGCTAGTGCACTTAATGTTGCCCCAGAGGTCTCTTAGACTTGCTCATTTCTTTATTCTGTTCCACAGTGTGATTTTCACCAATCTGTCTCCCAACTCACTTATTCATTCTTCTGCCTCCTTTATTCTGTTATTGATTCCTTCTAGTATATTTTTCATTTCAGTTATTGTATTGTTCATCTCTGTGCTATTGATCATCTTCTAGCTCTTTGTTAAACAAACACTTCCAAAATCTTAGGTCATTCTTTACTATCATTATTTTGAATTCTTTTTCAGGTAGATTCAGTTCAGTCGCTCAGTCGTGTCCGACTCTTTGTGACCCCATGGACTACAGTACACCAGGCTTCCCTGTCGATCACCAACTCCTGGAGCTTACTCAAACTCTTGTCCATTGAGTCGGTGATGCCATCTAACCATCTCATCCTCTGTCATCCCCTTCTCCTCCCACCTTCAATCATTCCCAGCATCAGGGTCTTTTCAAATGAGTCAGTTCTTTGCATCAGGTAGCCAAAGTATTGGAGTACTTAGAGCTTCAGCATCAGTCCTTCCAGTGAATATTCAGGACTAATTTCCTTTAGGGTGGACTGGTTTGATCTCCTTGCAGTCCAAGGGACTCTCAAGAGTCTTCTCCAACACCACAGTTCAAAAGCATCAATTCTTCAGTGCTCAGCTTTTTTTTATAGTCCAACTCTCACATCCATACATGACTACTGGTTCATCGCAGCACTGTTTATAATAGCCAGGACATACATGACTACTGGAAAAACCAAAGCTTTGACTAGATGGACCTTTGTTGGCAAAGTAATGTGTCTGCTTTTTAATATGCGGTCTAGGTTAGTCGTAACTTTTCTTCCAAGGAGCAAGTGTCTTTTAATTTCATGGCTGCAGTCACCATCTGCAGTGATTTTGGAGCCCCCCAAAATAAAGTCTGCCACTGTTTCCATTGTTTCCCCATCTATTTGCCATGAAGTGATGGGACCAGATGCCATGATCTTAGTTTACTGAATGTTGAGTTTTAAGCCAACCTTTTCACTGTCCTCTTTCACTTTCATCAAGAAGCTCTTTAGTTCTTCTTCACTTTCTGCCATAAGGGTGGTGTCATCTGCATATCTGAGGTTATTGATATTCCTCCCAGCAATCTTGATTCCAGCTTGTGCTTCCTCCAGCCCAGCGTGTCTCATGATGTACTCTGCATAGAAGTTAAATAAGGAGAGTGACAATATACAGCCTTGACGTACTCCTTTTCCTATTTGGAACCAGTCTGTTGTTCCATGTCCAGTTCTAACTGTTGCTTCCTGACCTGCATACAGGTTTCTCAAGAGGCAGGTCAGGTGGTCTGGTATTCCCATCCCTTTCAGAATTTTCCAGTTTGTTGTGATCCATACAGTCAAAGGCTTTGGCACAGTCAAGAAAGCAGAAATAGATGTCTTTCTGGAACTCTCTTGCTTTTTTAATGATCCAAATTTGCTGGCATATTGAGTGCAGCACTTTCACAGCATCATCTTTTAGGGTTTGAAATAGCTCATTTGGAATTCCATCACCTCCACTAACTTTGTTCATAGTGATGCTTCCTAAGGCCCACGTGACTTCACATTCCAGGATGTCTGGCTCTAGGTGAGTGATCACACCATCGTGATTATCTGGGTCATGAAGATCTTTTTTGTACAGTTCTTCTGTGTATTCCTGCCACCTCTTCTTAATATCTTCTGCTTCTGTTAGGTCCATACCATTTCTGTCCTTTATTGAGCCCATCTTTACATGAAATGTTCCCTTGGTATCTCTAATTTTCTTGAAGAGATCTCTAGTCTTTCCCATTCTATTGTTTTCCTCTATTTCTTTGCATTGATCGCTGAGGAAGGCTTTCTGTCTCTCCTTGCTATTCTTTGGAACTCTGCATTCAAATGGGTGTATCTTTCCTTTTCTCTCTTGCCTTTCACTTCTCTTCTTTTCACAGCTATTTGTAAGTCCTCCTTAGACAACCATTTTGCCTTTTTGCACTTCTTTTTCTTGGGGATGATCTTGATCCCTGCCTCCTGTACAGTGTTACAAACCTCCGTCCATAATTATTCAGGCACTCTATCAGATCTAATCCCTTGAATCTATTTGTCACTTACACTGTATAATCTTAAGGGATTTGATTTAGGTCATACCTGAATGGTCTAGTGGTTTTCCCTGCTTTCTTCAATTTCAGTCTGAATTTGGCAATCAGGAGTTCATGGTCTGAGCCACAGTCAGTTTGTTTTTGCTGACTGTATAGAGCTTCTCCATCTTTGCCTGCAAAGAATATAATCAATCTGATTTCGGTATTGACCAACTGGTGATGTCCATGTGTAGTCTCTTCTCTACCTTCAGGTAGATTGCCTATCTCGATATCATTTAGTTGTTCTTCTGGGGTTTTATCTTGTTCCTTCATCTGGAACATACTTCTCTGCTGTCTCATTTTGTGTTTGTGGTCTCCCTTCTGTAGGCTCTGGATTGTAGTTCTTGCTTCTCATGTCTGCCCCTTGGTGGGTGAGGTTGGTTCAGGGGTTTGTACAGGCTTCCCGGTGGTAGTGACTGGTGCCTGCCAGCTGGTGGATGGGGCTGGCTCTTGTCCCTCTTGTGGACAGGGCCATGTCAAAGGGCATGTCTTGAGGTGCCTGTGGACTCAGGACAGCTTTACGCATTGTGTTGGTTGATTGCTGGGGCTGTGTTCCCACCCTGTTGGTTGGCCTGAAGCATCCCCAGCACTGGAGCTTGCAGGCTGTTGGGTGGGGCCAGGTCTCAGTACCAAATGGTGACCTCCAGGAGAGCTCACGTTGAGGAATATTCCCTGGGGCCTCCGCTGCCAGTGTCCTTGCCCCACAGTGGGCCACAGCCAATCCCCGCCTCCCCAGGAGACTCTCCAAAACCTACAGGTAGGTCTGACTCCTGTGGAGTCACTGCTTTGCCTTGGGTCCCAGGGCACATGAACCCTTGTGTGCACCCTCCAAGAGTGGAGCTCCTGCACTCAAGTGCCTCTGGCCCTTCGAACCAAATGCTATGAAGACTCCTCCTTGGGATACCAGACGCCCAGGCTGGGGAGCCTGGCATGGGGCTCAGAACTCTCCTCTGGGAGAACCTCTGCAGTATAATTCGTTTCCAGTTTGTGGGTGGCCTGGTGGGTATGGGATATTATATTGTGACAGCACCCTTCCTGCCATCTTGTTGTGGCTTCTTTGTTTTCGGATGCAGATTATCTTTTTGGAAAGGTTCCAGTCTTTTTGTTGATGGTTGTTCAGCAGTTGGTTGTGATTTTGGTGTTTTCGTGAGAGGAGGTGAGCTCAAGTCCTTCTGTTAATACTCTGCCAGCTGTCTCCCTTCTCCTGCAGTATTTTGTTTTTACTTTTTCACCCTTTCCTATAATTATAGGAAAATTATAAATTCAGTTTTCTAAAAGAAACATTTATAAAAATATAATTAGTATTAAAAATATTTAAAATGTGTCTGAGGAAAAAAACACATGTATAAATGTTCAAGGACAATAATCCTTCAACTCATGATGGATAAGCAAAATGTGGTATAACGACATAATAGGATATCAGTCAGCCATGAAAAGAGTGAAATTCTGACGCACACTACATCATAGGTGAACCTAGAAAACATTCCACCCAGTGAGACAAAGAAGACACAGCAGGCCACATATGGTATATTCCATTTATGTGAAACATCAGAAAAGGCAAATCCATACAGACAGAAGTAGTTTAATGGTTGCCAGGGACTAGAGAGGAGGAACTGGGACTGTCTGCTATTAGGTGCAGGTTTTATCTGGGGGAATGGGATAGAAACGTTCTGAAGAGTGGTGGTGGTTACACAACGTAATGAATGTCCTAAAAACCACTGGAGTGTACACTTGAAAGTGCAGAATTTTAGGTTATGTAAGTTATATCTCAATCTTTTTTAATCCTTTTAGGGATTTCCCTGGCAGTCCAATGGTTAAGACTCTATGTTTCCACTGCAAGGGGTACAGGTTTGACCCCTGGTCAGGAAACTAAAATCCCATATGTTCAGCAGTGCAGCCATTCAATAAATAAATACTTTTTAAGTTCTTCAAATTTTAAAAAGAACAATAAGCTCTTGACTACACTACCTCTATCAAAAAGCAAATTCTGTCACCACCACCCTTGCCCCCATCCTTTAATAACAGACTTATGAACATACTGTGGGTGGGTGGAAGTTAAGAATTCCCTGAACAAATTCATTCAAGCAAATATTTATAGGTGCTCAGGATACAAAGACTACAGGTAGTTCCACCCTGTCCCTATACACAGAAAGCTCCCTGTGCGATCGTGTGCAAACCTGAAGACACAGGAGTGTCTATGCATGTCTGCAAGGTGCACTTGGGTGTGGAAGGCATGTGCCCACTGGGTCTGAGCCAGCTGAGCGGGCCTTGGTGAGCATGGGGCCGGGGTTGTGCCATGCCTTGGACTCACCAGTTCCCACAGCAGTGCTGTTAAAGCAGTTTGACATGTCTTGCTCTCTCAGGCCCAGGGGCGGATCTTTGGGAAACTGAAAGAAGAAAACTTCTTTAACCCCAAAGAGGAGGTGAAGCTGGAAGCCCACATCCGAGTGCCCTCCTCTACAGCCGGCCGTGTGATCGGCAAGGGCGGCAAAACCGTGAGTGTGCTCTGAGCTGGCTTCGTCTCCTGGCCCGACTTCCCTCAGACCCCCACCCCTGACTCTGCTAGGACAAAAACGTAATCAGCATCATCCGGAGCTGAGGGCCTCAGATTCACAGTGCTAAGCCAGACCCCGAAAAACCAGGGTCCTGAGTCCAGACGAGCTGCATCTAGGCTACGAGCTGGGAAGTGAAGACAGGGAGCCACCTCCTGCCCCTGGAAACCCACACACACAGCAGCGGGAAAGAATAGGGACCAGAGTTCCACCCAGGTCCTCTGACATGCCTTGGAGATACTGCAATGAAGCGAGTCACACGTTTTTTGGTTTCTTCCTCCACAGGTGAATGAACTGCAGAACTTAACCAGTGCAGAAGTCATCGTGCCTCGTGACCAAACACCAGATGAAAATGAGGAAGTGATTGTCAGAATTATCGGGCATTTCTTTGCCAGTCAGGTACCTGTGCTGTGAGCGTCCAGTCTCTCCTGCTAATCTCTTGTCAAGTCTCTAAGCTCTTGGTGACCTGTCGGGTGGCCCCAGGCCCTGCGCACACCCCTGCCCTGACCCCCATGCAGATGGAACAGGGCAGGGGCGACCGTTCCTCAGCTTACTGTTGCTCTCCCGGCTCTGCTAGAGGAGGCTGAGGAAGGGCGTAGAGCTTTGGAATCAAGCAAGTACAGTTCAGCCTCTCAAATGCTGGACTGCAAGCTCTTGCGTTCCCTCATCCTCCTGACCAGGCCTCAGTCACAGCCTTTCCCTGCTGGGAGTCACTTACCAGGAAGGGTCACCCTTGGACCCTGAGGACCAGCCTGGGTGCCACAATGACACTATTACAGGTTAAACGCTAATCCTAGGAAACCCGTGTTTCTCTTTCCTCGCCTCTGCTGCACGACACCCCTCATTAAGACTCAGAGCTCCGCACAGCTGCTGCTTGTCCAGTCAGAAGGGCCAGCCCCTCAGCATCATGTGACCTGGTTCTTTCTAATGCTTTGTTATGGATGGGGTAGGGGTGGGACAAAGCAGAGTCCAGTCCCCATCCTGAAGGAGCAGAGGCAGTCTCCACTGACACGGCAGGTGTGTCTGGGTGTTAGCCCACGTTCCCGATGCCATGCTTTGCCAGGCCCTGTGACCCACGGGCACCCTGAGACTTCTACAGTCACCGGCCACACCGCCCCTGTGGCTCTCCCCTCCCAGCCCTGGGCACAGGTCTCAATGGCAGGGCTCTCCCTGCAAAAGGAGCGCCAGGGTGGGTGAGAGGGCAGGTGTGGGTTCATGTGTTTTCTCCACTTGTTCAGGGTGGAGTTAGTGTCTGGGCCAGTTTCTCACTTTCTCCCCATGCCATTGACTGTCATATCCCCACTATACACCACACTCTAGGAAGGCAGCGGGGTGGGGGGCAGCATTGGACACTGGAGTGAGTGTAGCTAGGAGGGACGATGCTGTCTGACCTCTGCAGAGTCCTGAGTCACTGATGCCCTGGTTGTGATTCCTGGGATCCCACTTTCTTACCTTCCACCTAACAGCCTTGGGGTGGGGGTGGGGAACTCTGCCACTTTACTGCAGTAGAGTCCAGATGACACTTTCCCTGCTGGGAGTCTGAGGTTACCACCTCCTCCCCACAAGTCCCAAGCCCACTCTCCCACTCCCCTCTGCCTGTCCTCAGAACTGGGTTCCTTTTCTCCCCCCACCCCCCTCCTCTCCCTTGCTGCAGACTGCACAGCGCAAGATCAGGGAAATTGTACAGCAGGTGAAGCAGCAGGAGCAGAAATATCCTCAGGGAGTCGCCTCACAGCGCAGCAAGTGAGGCTCCCACAGGCACCAGCAAACAACGGATGAATGTAGCCCTTCCAACACCTGACAGAATGAGACCAAACACAGCCAGCCAGATCGGGAGCAAACCAAAGACCATCCTGAGGAATGAGAAGTCTGCGGAGGCGCCAGGGGCTCTGCAGAGGCCCTGAGAATCCGGGGGGCAGGAAGGGAGGCGGGAGGGCAGCTGTGTCGAGGCCCAGCCTCCCGCCTCCCCCCGGGGCCTCTGCAGGCTTCCCAGCCATCCACTTCACCATCCACTCGGATCTCTCAACTCCCACCACGCTATCCCTTTTAGTTGAACTAACATAGGTGAACGTGTTCAAATCAAAGCAAAATTCACACCCTTTTCTTTTTGTGGAAAATTGTCTCTGTACATGTATGTACATATTAGAAGGGAAAGATGTTAAGATATGTGGCCTGTGGGTTACACAGGGTGCCTGCGGCGTTAATATATTTTAGAAATAATATATCAAATAACTCAACTAACTCCAATTTTTTTTAATCAATTATTAATTCTTTTTTCTTTTTCAAGAGAAAGCAGGCTTTTCTAGACTTTAAAGAATAAAGTCATCCTCTGGGAGGTCTAATGGTTTAGTAAGGAACTTCAAGGCCACCCACACAAAATTCACCTGGAGGGAAATCTCATCGAAAGGACACTCACAGCAGTTCTGGATCACCTGTGTATGTCAACAGAAGGGATACCGTCTCTCTGAAGAGGAAACTCTGTCTCTCTTCATCCCTGTCTAACTCTCACACCCATTTCTCTTTGCTTCACAGGTTTTAAACTGGTTTTTGCATACTGCTATATAATTCTCTGTCTCTCTCTGTTTATCTCTTCCCCCGTCCCCTCTCCCTCCCCATCTTCTCCATCCCCATTCTTTTTAATTCCCTCATCCCTCTGTCTCAATTCCCATATCTACGCACCCCCCAGGCAAAGCAGTGCTCTGAGTATCACATCACACAAAAGGAACAAAAGCGAAACACACAAACCAGCCTCAACTTACACTTGGTTACTCAAAAGAACAAGAGTCAATGGTACTTGTCCTAGCATTTTGGAAGAGGAAAACAGGAACCCATCAAACCAACCAAACAAACAAAAGAAAAATTCCACAAAGAAAGAATGTATTTTGTCTTTTTACATTTTGGTGTATAAGCCATCAATATTCAGAGAAATGATTTCTTTCTTTTTAAAAAAAATATGGAGGAAAATAGCAATTTACACGAGGTCGTTGGCCCAGGGCGTTAAATTTACAGATTTTTTTAACGAGAAAAACACACAAAAAAAGCTACCTCAGGTGTTTTTTACCTCAGCACCTTGCTCTTGTGTTTCCCTTAGAGATTTTGTAAAACTGATAGTTGGAGCATTTTTTTATTTTTTTAATAAAAATGAGTTGGAAAAAAAAATATCAACTGCCAGCCTGGAGAAGGTGACAGTCCAAGTGTGCAACAACTGTTCTGAATTGTCTTCCGCTAGCCAAGAACCTATATGGCCTTCTTTTGGACAAACCTTGAAAATGTTTATTAAAAAAAAATGACAAAGAAAAACAGAGAGAGAAAATATTGGAGATGTCCTGAATTTCAATAGGGTACGCGCCATTAGGGCTTTTTGCGCTAAAGGATGAACATGTACTGGTTTATGTGAACAAGCCATTTTACCACCAGACTGCAATGCCAGTTTCCTCTACTGCAAACAGTGTTCTGTGACAAAAACAAAAACAAACAAAAAAAAGAAATATATCCAGCTAACCAGATCCTGGTGTCCGTCTCTTATTTTACTAAGTATCGCCCATCCCCAGGCATCAGCTGAGTTCTGCCTGAGGGGACTGTGGGGAAACGGGTGGCATGTGCCGTCAGGACTGGGAAACTACACTGAGGAGGCCGGCTTCTGCAGGCCCGTCTCAGGGAGAAGCTACACTAGGTCAGTGGTGTTCAGACTGTGCTCCTCAGACCAGCAGCATCAGTATCACCTGGGAAGTTAAAAATGCAGACTCTTGGGGTCCACCTTGAGTCGGAAATTCTGAGGGTGGACAGTGGGTGTTTCAGGGAGCTCTCTGGGTGACGCCAATGTGCACTGAAGTTTGAGAACCACAGAACTAGAGGGCTGGATACTGACTGTGTAGTAACTATGTAAGGCCAACCCCTATCCTAAAGAAACTTTTAAGCCTGGCCAGGGAAAGGGCTTATTTTTGTGTGAGGGAAAGGAAGAGAGACAACATGCCTGGCAACGGAAAGGACACGGTACTTCCTTCACCCCACCCCCCACAGAAGCCCTGTGTTAAGTATTTCAGGAGCTGTGGTGTGTAGGCCTGAGCATCCCTTCTGTCTTGCTTACTTTCTCTCCTACTCTGCCTATTCTCTCTGGAGAATCTGGCTTCTTCCAACACGGAGCCATGGAAAGGAAGGATGGAAGAGGCTGTTTGCAAATTAGAAGAGGACTGCAGCACAGAGGGAGAACTTAAGAACGTAAGAAAAAGGATCAGTAGAATACTTAGACGTTTGGAGAGGTTTCAACAAAGGAAATGATAAGCCCTAGACAGAAGGCATCTTGACAGGACAGGAAGTAAGGGTGGAAACACTGGACTTCTAAGGGAAGCAGGGGAAAATGGATAACCTGGCATCAACTAGGATGTAAATGACTTGATGACTGAGTAGACAGAGATGGGATAAGGACTTAAGGAGTATGGAAAGCATCTGGCATAGTCTTATTCATGCACCCTGGGGAGGGACATTCATGTGAACGGATGATGAGAGAAGCCCAGAACCTATACTCTACATGCGTTGAAATCTTTCACTGTCTAATTTCAAGCCTAACGGAGATTTCTTTGACCTGCTAATATTTAACAAGACTGCTAGTGAATCCCCTGATGTTCACTGTCAGTTGCTGCCTTTTATTTCCTCTCTACATTCCCCTTAAAGTGTTGGTGAATTAAAAACTCGAGACTTAACCATATGCGAGTTAATTTTCTATTCTAGTTCACATCAGCCACATAAAGTCACTGTCTTTCTAGAAGCAATGAGTGCTCTTAACAGCTCTTGTTCTAACTGATTTGGCCGGCAAAGGTTGAAACCTCACAAAACAATATTCTAACTTGACCTTGATCTTTCTGTATTCTCTTGTAAAAGCAGGGATTCAGGGTCCTTGGTTTGCTCCCATTTTAGGATCTAATCTTCTCTCTGGGATGTGGCTGACAATAAACAGTGAAGAATATCCCCATTTGCCTCCAATAACTTCTGATGATCAGGGCAAACTCTGTAAAATCAAACTCAATCTGATCCCTATCCCAGTTTATCTATAATCTCAACCATTTCCACTATGAAAGACTGCCTGACTTCTGTGACTCCTGAATGTCCCTGGATCCTCCAAGAGCTATAAAACTACTTCCAGTCACCCTCACTGAACCTGGCAAAACCTATTCTCAACTCTACATTCACAGCACAGCAGTATTGGAAAGGACTATTGGGGTAATTTGATCCACGTTCCTAATAAGGAGTAGTGTCCTTTAAACTCTGCAGTGCCCAGTCACCCAACACTGGGGGAACTGCGACAGTTATGTCGACGCACAACCTAGCCGCATAGATCTGTCTTCTGGTGGGAAATCAGCTCACCCTACAACCATCACATGCCAAACCTGCTCCACATTACTTAGGACAACCCCCTAATGCCTGAAGACAGCTGCCTTGTCCTCCCTTCTCTCAGTTCCTCCAGTCATCCTTCATCTCTAGGACTTGCTTTCTCTCAGCTCTGAAAAATCATACTGTGAAGGAATACAGCCCCCAGCTCCTGCATCCTACACCCTCGAAAGCCACAGCAACTGCTGATCAGCATGGTAGGCCTTGCTCAGCAAACAGCAAGAAGCTGTGAAGAAAGCTTACTAGGGTGCAGCTTGGCTCTGCTATGGGGCAGGCTGAAGGCAGAAATGGGTGCCCCTTACTTTGTACCAGATCTTTACAGGTCTCATGTTCTCATCAGGAGAAAAAGAGAGCCCAGGCCCAGATATTTGCTCCCTGCTTGCCCAATACACTAGCTAAATAACTTTGTACACCTCATAGCCTCTTGGAGGCCTGTCTCCTCAACTAAAACAAAAATTTGAACACAACAAAGTCTGATTCTAACTGATGTATAAGAATAGACTTCCAAGTAAAAAATGGCCTCTATTTCTCATTAAACATCAAGAAAGAATAAAACAGACTCACAACAAAAACAACTAAACACCAAAAAGCAAGGGAAATCAACAATAATTACAGGCTTTACAGAATTAGAATGGGAACCTTCAATGCACGGCATGGTCTAGTTTGATGGAACCACTTCTTAAAAAAAAAAGGAAAATGCATACTTGCCATCTCCAAGATGCACCCACCACTTCCCCCTTCCCACTGGATGGAATGCAGATGTGGAGGTGAGAGCCATGCTGGAGCTGGGACAGCCATCTCAAGACAAAAACAAAAGCCCAGTGTCAAGGAAAGCTCCCACAATCATGCCCCTGCTCCAGCAGTGCTCGGCTGCTTAGGTTTAAACTGGTATGTGAGACAGAAAACCTGATCTTTCTTAAGCCACTGTTAATATGCCCTTTGTTATAGCAACAAACTAACCTCTTAATACAACCATGCAAAACCCAAAGATCTAGATAGATTTGGCATATCTTTTGGATAGAACTAAAATTCTAATTAGATACAGACCCCCTTCCCTCCCCAAAAGTTACTTACAAAACAACAAACAGAAATAAAGCTAGTTTCATATATCCCTGTTCCACTACTAAAAGCCAGAAAGCAAGTTTTGAGGAGAAAAAGGGCCATGACTCAAGAATTTTTATACCCAGTCAAGTTCTCCATGTGTGAAAACTTCAGAAGAATTCCTATATGCAAGGATTCAGATAAGAGTACTCTATATAAATAAGTATGTGAAAATGTTTCTAACTAAAAATGAAGCCAAATAAAACTCATGTTTAAACTAGATGTGAGCAATGAAACCAATTAAATATTTAAGTTGTTGTAAATATAAATTTAGAGCTGAATTATAACTCCATTTAAAACTGAATTTAAATACCAAAATTTATCCTTGGAGAGGAAGCAAAATAGTTATAATAATAATAAAGTTCCAAAATACATATTTTGTTAACAAAGACCAAAAATGTGTAAAATGTATATGGGGACACTGTGTTAGGGGGGTGGGGGGAAAATGAAAGGGTCATAAATAAAACAAAACTTGCTAATAGTAGTACTGTGCTAGCAGCAAACAAAAATCCAGTCTCTTTTACTGAGGCCCCCACCCAGACTGTATCCTGGTTTACCCAAGCAGTACCGTATGAACATGAGGCTGAGTTTTAGCCAAAGGAATGGGAGCTTAAGTGGTCTCTGCCACTCCTGGGCCCAGCCCATTACCCTTTTGATGCTCTCCAGACAGTGGCTGGATGCTAAGGAGTGCAATGCTGTAAGGCAGGGGTTGACAACCCTTTTCTGTAAACGGTAAGAGTAAATATTTTAGGCTTTGCGTGATATAAAATGATGCTACTCCTGGGGAGGAAAATTTGGCAAATTACATATGCTAGATATTTGACCCAGCAATTCCACTTCTAGGAAGCTATCCCAGAGATGATGTGTTAGCAGAAATAGAAAGTGACATGAACAAGGCACATGCAATGTAGCATTATTTGTAACAGAAAAAGATTGAGCCTAAACATCCATTGTGAGGGGACTGGTAATGAACCACAGCACCCTGAAACAATGGATTATTATGAAGCTGTAAAAGGAACAGAAGAATGAGGAGTAACATCAAGAATAAATTAGGTTTAAAAAAAAAAATCAAGAAGCCTAAGTAGTTTTAATATGCTATTTTTAGTGTAAAGAAAGAAATACAAATATATGTGTGTGTGTGTGTGTATGTATGTATGTATTTTTTCCCCCTAAAAGGGGACAGTTAGAAGCTAAAACAAAATTATCTACATAGGGAAAGAGAAAGGCAAAACTGTGAATGTTCTTTATTCCACACTTTTGCTCGTGGACTAATGTTTATGTCTTACATAATTTAAAAACATAAGCAAGAAGCAAATCCATAAACAGCAAAAGCAAATAAACCCAACTATGTATCAACTCAATGGCATAATCGCTCAGGAAAAAACTCCGTCAAGTGATCTTAAAAATTAGAGTGATTTTCACTGTGAGTCTATAGTGGAATATTGTTTAAAAATAAAAAGAATTACAAAGGAAACAAATCGTATTTAGTGGCCTTGTTATTTGTTATGCTGGTATTAATGTTTTGAATTATTGTATTTCACAGGGTAAGATGAATAATTATGTTGATGTTGTTAACAATCAAAATTTTTAATGTTACAGTGTAAAATAAAAAACCTTAAAATCTTAATTTGAACTTAAAGTCAGTAAAACAAGTATTCCCTAATCTGTTGTAAAGGCCTAGAAAGACCAATAATCCAATGATAATCAGCATTAATAGTGCCCAAATTCTGATCTCTAAAATTTCTCACTAAAATAAACCCTTTATTAAATGGCCAGCTCCAGGTCTAGGACAGGAAATGTGTAAGATGGGCCTTTATCATACCAATTAAGCAGGAAGTGTTCAAAATCAGACTTGTGGGGTTCTGTCAGAGGGACACTGGAACTTAAAATGGGGTAATTTGAACATCAAAAAGAATAAAATGAATCAAAACAAAATATGGCTTGGCCAAGAAGGAGTAGAAAGACTGGGCTCAACTCCTCTCATGGGCACTGCAAAATTACAGTTTACAGAGCAATTATGAATGAGAGAAACCAGAAGTCTAGCAGAAAAGATTTACAAATAAGGATACAAGGAAGGAACCACAACGAGACAGGAAGGAGGAGCAGAGTTGCAATATAGTCAAGACCCATACCCCTGGGTGGGTGACGCACAAATGGGAGGTTAATCACAATTGCAGAGGTTCTCCCCAAGGAGCAAGGGGTCTGAGCCCCACATCAAGCTCAACAACACAGGGGTACACTGAGAAGATGAGCCCCCAGAATGTCTGGGACTGAACATTAGTGGGGCTTACTTTGGAGAGCTCTACACTCTTGAAGGGCACACACAAAATCACACACTCCAAGACCCAGGGCAGAAGCAGTCATCTAAAAAGGAGCCTGGCTCACACCCATCTGCTGAACCTGGAGTCTCCTGGAGAGGTAGGGAGCAACTGCAGCTCACCCTGGGGATAGACACTGGCAGCAGCCATCTCTGAGTGCTCCTTCTACCATGGGATCACTGGTGCTGGCAAGTGCCATTCTGGAATCATTCTAGCTTATCAGCCTCGGAAGCCGGCCCCACCCCTGCCCACCAGTCTGTAGACACAAGTACTGGGACACTTCAGGTCAAGTGACTAGCCAGGTGGGGACACAGCCCCACCCATGGGCAGCCAGGCTGCCTTAAGACCCCCTTAGCCCACAGTTGCCCCTGGACACAGCCCTGTCCACTAGAGGACCCAGGACCGGGCCCCGCATACCCAGTATACAGGTATGAGACTCAAGACCCTGCAGGGACCCAGCTCTGCCCACCAGTGGGCCAACACTAACCCCAGGATCCAGGTTCATGCCCTGGTGGGTGGGCACCAGCATAGTATCTCTGGGATCCTGAACCCCTCCACCAGTGGGTGGACGGCAGGAACAGAACCACAGGGCCCCGCAGCCTGCCTTGTCGGGAACGAGACAACACACCAGCAGGGAGCAGAGGCTCAGGAGACCCAAGCACTAGCCCCTTCCATCAGAAGGCCAACACCACCTCTGAGATACCATGGACTACTCAGCCAGCTACTCTAGGATCCAACCCTGCACCCCAATGGGTCAGCACTAGCCCTGAGACACCCCAGAACCCAAAGCAAGCCATTTCAGGGACTGGCCCCACCCACCAGCCAGCCAACATGATATTTAGGAACACTGACTCTGCAACCACCCCTGCTAAACCCAGCTCTGCCCAAGAGCCACCACTAGCCCAGGGCCCCTCGGGGTTCAGTAGCCAGCCACATGACATGGCCCTACCAAAGATGATCAAAGAACACAGGAGAAGAATGGATGAACAAAGAGAGAAGTTAAATGTTTGGGGGAATTCCCTGGTGGTCCAGTGGTTAAGATTTGACACCATTACTGCTGGGGCTTTGGGTTCAATCCCTGGTCAGGGAACTAAGATCCAACAGGCTGTGCAGTCCAGCCCCACCCCCTCCAAAAACATCAGAAGTTTTAAACAAAATGTACATACAAATACAAAACTAAACATTTTTAATCTTATAGTGCAATACCTTGAAAAGTACAGTAGTGCAGAACAACAGCTGGCACACAGGAGCTGGCACTGAGTAAAGAGTCAAGACTGGAGGAGGTGGGAGACAGCAGAGCTGAAGGATTGTCAGCAATAGAAGATGGAGGGCAAGCTGCAACCTCACTCATGCCTGATGGCCGAGAACCCATGTTCACAACTTTGAAAGTTCGCATTTGAAGGTTTGTGTGCAGTGGACTTACTGTATTGTCAAAATGACCATAGTATCCAAGACAATCTATAGATTCAGTGAATCTGAGGTATCTTGCTCCTTGACTTCAGACTATACACAAAGCTACAGTAATCAAGTTGTTAGTCACTCAGTCATGTCCGACTCTTTGTGACCTCATGGATTATAACCCACCAGGCTCCTCTGTCCATGGGATTTTCCAAGCAAGAATACTGGAGTGGGTTGCCATTCCCTTCTCGAGAGGATCTTCCCAACCCACGAATCGAACCCAGGTCTCCTGCACTGCAGGCAGATTCTTTACCATCTGAGCTACCAGGGAATGGTATTGGTACAACAGACACATAGATCAGTGGAATGAAAAGAGCCCAGAAATAAATCTACGCACCTACAGTTAGTTAATCCACAACAAAGGAGGCAAGAATACACAATGGAGAAAAGACGATCTCTTCAGTAAGTGGTGCGGAGAAAACTGGACAGTTGTATGTAAAAGCATAAAATGAGAACATTTTCTCAAATGATATATAAAAATAAACTCAAAATTAACTCAAGCCTTACATGTAAAACTAGAAACCATAACCTCCTAAAAAAAAATATAGGCAGAACACTCTTGGACATAAATCAGAGCCAATGTTATTTTGGATATGCCTCCTAAAGCAAACAAAAGCAAAAATAAACAAATAGGACCTAATAAACTTAAAACATTTTAAACAGCAAAGGAAACCATCAACAACAACAAAACCTTTAAAAAAAAAAAAAAGACAACCTAATGAATATATACATTGTATAGCACAGGGAATATAGCTAATATTTTATATTAATAAAGAACTGTTTTAAAATCATGTTTTTCCTAGATGAAGTACATTTCAGGGTAACCAAGTTAGCTGATTAGAACTTTTACTTTATAGAAGAATTAAAAGTAATTAACATAGAGGGATGACAGAATTAGAAAATCACCAGTTTGTACCTCTTAATAAAAGATCATCAATTAAGTTTAAAAAAAAAAATAAGACCAAGAGGATAAAGATGAATAGGAACTCTTATAGCCTGAATTAGAGATCTTAGCACCAGTAAGTAGAACAAGCAGACATTATGTATCATGTGATGCAATACAGTAAGACAAATAATGAAGGACCCTTGCCTAATAAATTCAACCTGAAGCTGATCAAGCCTCTAGATCAAGCCTACCAGTTTATATGAAATACAAGAGACAGAGGAAACCGTTAAACACCACCAAGGAGCTATAAGCCAAATTTAGAAGTGGGATTTTCCACAGAAACACTCAGTTTCTCTAATAACTAATAGCACAAGGAGAGGGATTACTACTGAATGAAACAGACTCAAGAGATATAATAACCAACGGCAAGGTGTACTTTTTACTGGATCCCATATTAGTGTTTTGAGACTGCTCTAACTACCAAAGATTTGATGGATGATTAAACAGTGGAAATTGATTCCCTCAGTTTTGGAGCCAGAAGTCTGAAATGAAGATGTCATTAGGGCCAGGTTCCCTCTGAGGGCTCTTCCAGCTCTGGTGGCTCCAGACTTCCTAGGTTTGCGGGAGCATCACTCCAGTCTCTGTTCTGTAGTGTTACTGTTTCTTCTTTAAAAAAAAACAACAGAACTCCAAGCACAAGTTTATAAATTAGAAGGCAACACAGCCTGTCCAGCCAACCATTAACTCTTGGGTATCTTTTTCTAGATTTTGTTTACACCTAAAAATGGGTATAAAAATAAACACTGCCAAGACCCATTTCAATGCCTCCCTTACTCATCTCAAAACTGCCTACTCCTTGGCATGTGATTGCATTTAGGGTCTATTCAGACAATCCAGGATAAATTCCTTTTCTCAAGATCTTTAATCACATCTTTTGCTACAGAAGGTAATATTCACAGGTTCCCACAGTAAGGATGTGGACACATGTTCTGGGGGGGTCACATTCAGCCGACTATATATCCTGATTAGAAGAATATAAGGAAACAGTTTGAACCATCAGGGAAACTTGAATATGAACTATTAATGCTATTAGCAAATTCTTACTAATTTTGTTAGGTGTGAAAATTACAAAGGTTTTTTTTCTTTAAGTTATTATATGTTAGGAGACATCAGTATTTTGGTAGAAAGACATGTTTGCTTTAAAGACCCTCCCCCTTCCATGAAAAAAAAAGTAAATCAAGATTAGCCACACATTTTATTAACTGCTGAAAGGTGGTAATGATTGTCTTAAAATTTTCATAATAAATTTTCTTTGGTAAAGCAGTTGAAAAAAGATAAAATTGTCCACTAAAATGAGACATGAAATCCCTCAGAATTAACTTATCCAGACCTACACATAAAAAATATTGTAAAATTAAAATCCACGCAGATACAATCAGCCTATGCCAGAAGAAAAGTCAAAATACCAATGGGTAATTTTTATCTGAGTTTCAAAAAAATATATGCAATTTTAATTTCGAGTTCAAAGAATTTCTCATAAGAGAATAATCAAAACACTGCAAGATGGTATGTCTAACAATGTCAATTAAATAGATTATGTTATAACCATTTACTGGAACACTACACAGCAACTATGGAAAGGGGGTTATATAGCCACATATATAGTATGATTCCGTATTTGTTAATAGCAACAAAAAAAAATCTACTTGCACAAGCGTGTTCAACACACACATTTATTCATACAAACATGAAGGAGTATATACCAAAATTCAGGATATACACCAGAATGTTAAAAGTTACTCACTCTGGGGGGTGAGTTTGCAGAACTCTTATTCTTTACCTTTTATCAGTAGCTTTTTTTTCTACTATGAACACCTGTGACAGATAAAGAAAACTAAGTGGTACCACAGACTGTGATCACCACATGCCCTTAAGGAAGCGCACACAGACTTGTGTGCTTGGTGGGGGCCTGGGGGTGGGATGCGATGGGCAGATGGGGGACCGGATGGACATCTGAAGCATATGATTCCAAGAACTCTACGTTGCTTCTCTGGCAGTTGCCAAACTGTATTCCACAAAACAGTTCCACAAGTGTCACACAGAGGAGTCAATGTCCAAGTTTTCAGACACACTAGGTTAAGATCTTAATTTGTTACATTTGCTATGTATCCCGAGGAGAAAAAGATACGGTACACTCATTCACTGAGCCATAGAACCTCTGTTTAACAACCTACATAGACTCAATAGTACACCTACTGAAAAGTATTTTATGAATTCCAATGTAAAAACCTGGAAGAACAAGGACTGCTTACACCACATATTTCCATTGAGGGTCTGAAAACTGGCCTGTTTCCCTAGATTCAGATGGATGCATCTCAAAACAACCCCATATTTATCGTATTTTTGTGGTCTCAAGCTTTAAATATAATTTGCATCTTGCTATCAGTTCATTTTAGAGCAGTGTTTTTCAAACTGGATTTCTATTCATTAGTGGGTTGAGAAATCAATGTGATAGATACAACCCACATTAAAGATTTTTTTTTTTTTTTTAAGAAAACTATCAGGAACTTCCCTGGTGGTCTACTGATAAAGAATCTGACTGCTAATGTAGGGGACATGGGTTGGACCCCTGGTCCAGGAAGATCCCTCATGCCTTAGGGCAACCAAGCCCATGGGTCACAACTGTTGAGCCCACAACTACTGAAGCCCACGCACCTTAGAGCCATTGCTCTGCAACAAGAGAAGCCACCACAATGAGAAGCCCGTGCACCACAGCCAGAGAGTAGCCCCCACTTGCTGCAACTAGAGAAAGGCCTATGCACAGCAACAAAGACCCAGTGCAGCAAAAAATAAATTAACAAATTAATAATAAAAAAAGAAAACTATCATGTAGTAAAGATAATATTTTTTATAAAACTTTTGTGTCCATATATAATCACATAAAATATATGCATGTGTGTATTGGTCACAATATAAAATACATTTATTGCTATGGGTTGCAATCAAAATATTTTGAAACTCACTGAATTAATGAGAAGAACTTACTGGTAAACAGATTAAGTCAGCATGTATTTCAAACACCCAAACCCTTCTTGTATATATTAGGTAAATTTAAAAAAAAATCAAAGCAATACAGCCACAAAGATCCCCAACTTACAAACAAGTACCAAAAATCTGTTTGAATATTGGGTACCTAGAAACTATCCTAAAGAGATTAAGTTCCCAATCAGTTCACAAAAGCCAGTTTAAACAGTAGCTTACCTATAGTATTAAGGTTATTACAAACCTAAATTTCTCCATCATATTTATTTATTTGTATCTGAGGTTCAGTGTAACTCCAAGGATACATTCTCCCTGCACCCACACCTTGGTCTGAGCACCAAGTAACTCTTCACTTGCAGGCAAACATCCACCATTCCACATGGCTTTCCCCACATTGTGCTTATGATCTGCAGACAGAAAGATGAGAAGCTCTAATAGCCTCAGGTAATTGAGGCAGAATATGGGGCTTTCCAAACATCTTCCACATGTCCCCACTCTCCTTCTAGCTCAAAGGTCAAAGAAAGACATTTGTTCACCAGTGGTTGTTTTTTTCCCTTGTTTATTAATCTTTAGGAGAGACTGCCTACTAAAAAAAGAATGGTGGGATCCCTGGTGATCCAGTGATTACAACTCCACGCTTCCACTGCAGGGGGCACGGATTCAACCCCTGGTTGGGAAACTAAGATCCTGCAAGCCACATGGCATGCCAAAACAAAAACAGTTTCACTCAACTTTTCTTTCAGACCCCCAAGCTACTGGAATAAATAAATAAATACACACACACACACACATATATATATATATCTATCTCACTGACTTTAATGCTAATAATGTGCTACCAATTAGCTGGCTGCATTCCTCAAACTGTTTAGGTATTATTCCCAGGACTTCCCTGGAGTCCAATAGTTAAAACTCCACACTTGCAACGCAGGGGATACAGATTTGGTCCGTGGTTGGGGAACTAAGTAAGGTACCACATGCTGCAGGGTGCAGCCAAAAAAGAGAAGAAAATAATAATAAAATTCTATTACCTACAAGTTTCCATACTGAGAGAAATGTCAGTGTCTAGAGGAGCATGGCTTGTGGTGTCTCCTATTAAATTCAGAAACTCGGGGTTAAGAAGAATGGCATTCTTCAACTTGACTCTGTTATTATCAATTTCTTTATGTCCTGGAAGATTAACAGCTATCCTGAAGAGTCACATTAATGGAAATATCAGTGAATGTTGCTCTAAGAAGCCACTCCAAATACTTGTAATACAAATACATTAGCCCCCAGCATCACTCATTTGGGCTCCCATTCCTAACAGGATTTACCCCACATGGAGGAAATCTTAACAAAGGCTCTAAATTTCCAGGTGAAACCTACTAGTGTCAAGTGGGTGTTCAGCGTATTGCTCACCCAGTACCTCTCTGGCCTTTTTTGGCTGTGCCAGCTGCCTGATCCCAATTTTCACTGGCACAGTTCCAGCAGCCTCAGGAAAGGAATGGAGGCTGTGAGAAGAGTTCTCTGAACAGCCTCAGCTTGAGAGAGATTCAGCCCAACTGGCTCCCTCTTTCATCATCACCTAAGCACACGTCCTCTGGTTTGACCACCAGGTAGGCACAGCAGTTTCAATCCGTACCACCGGCCCCATGTCCTATACCAAGACTTTTACACATCTCAGGGAAAACGACCTGCAAAAGTATGCCTCTGCAACAACTGGCACCCAATTTTTCCAGTTTGACCTCCTGCTTTTGTGAACTAGGTCAAGTGTGGGAAGTAGGGAAAGGGTTAGAAATCATTTCAGCGTATACTTTTCAGGTTCTGCCAGACAACCTTTTATTACATCAAAAAAGCAACACTAGGCACTAGATTTTGCAAAATATGTTCTGACCAACTCTAAATTTCCTGAAATTAAATATGCATAACCACTGTAAGGTTTTTAATGAACAAAACAGTTAAATACAAACTTTCATATGCAAAATAGATTACTGTAGAACTGGCAACCTCAGAACCAAGTACTAAATTTTCTTGCACAGATTTCAGTAAGGGTGGAATGGGGAGATGTAAATGCTAATGAGTATAAAACTTAATTTCGACTTCATATAAAGGAAAAAAAAAACGTTGAGAGAAAACAGCTTTAAATTGAACAGTATCCTTTGAAATCAACAGCTCAGGCCAGCCCTTCCCTTACATATCTGAGGCTTATACACAAGCAGATTTGGGATCAAAATGAAGATTTAGGGTTTACAGTTACTTCAAATCCAGTTTTAAGAGTAGCCAAGTCTCTCATTTCCAGAAAGTACCTCATTTCCAGAAAGGGAAGTCTCTTTAGGATGACTCCGACACTCTTCTGAAGACACTTAGATAGCCAGAGTTCCTGGGCCATAGTTCCACTTTTCCATGATACCATGCCAATGCTGTAGTGTAGACTTCCTCTGAAAGGCAACCAGAGCCCTACACCACGGCACCTCTCCTGGCACTGTCAAGCCTCAAAAGAAAGAAGACCTCCTGCTTCAAGTCAGTAGTTACTGCTCTAGCTGTAGAGGCTAATTAACTCTTCCTTCCTTCCCCACTGACTTCCCTCAGGATCTTTAGCAGGGAACAGCAGCTTGATCAACATTCCTTTCAGAAATAAATAGTTCAAACAAGTAATTTAGAGTTAACTTTAAAAGAGCAGCAGAAAACAGCCACTGCCCATCATGTTTGCAAATGAGTGAGTGAATGAATACACATGAACAAACATAAAGAAAAAACAAATCATAAAATAAATTCTGCACTTCCCACATTCATAGGGGGAAAAAAAATCTTTAAAAAAAAGTATTAATTAGCGTATGTTCTTGTGTGGGTTGATAGTCCAGGGCTCTGAGCAGGCACAGCCTTATAAAAAGGGTTGCAAGCAGCCCGCTGCACACCAAGTCAGGACCAGGGTGCAGAGAGAGGCCTTCATGCACTTCTGACAGCTCAGTACCTGTGAAAGAACAGAGGTGATGCAGGGACTTCTTAACCCACAATGCATGAGGTATATGGAAACGTCCGTCCATGAAAGAACCACCAGCAGCTGGAGAGACGGGGTGGGGCATTCTCACAGCAACTGCTGATGAAGGATTTCCCACACCATCTTCTTCCGGAACAGAGGCATCTGGTGCTGCAGACAATCCACAAGCAACATAGTCATCACATGTGAAAGTGCCAGGGCATCAACAACCATTAGGTGTAGCATGTAAATAAAGTAGGATGATCGTGTTCTTTATGTAAGCCTTGACTGTGCTACCCCATGGTACAGATTTATAAGGCCATAAAAAAAGGTTTATAATATGTATTATTGTATGTATCCTAAGCATTTTTACATGTTAAGGAAAATCAAAGCAGGATGCAGAATTATACAAGAGTCCAATAACAGCTTCATAACAAAAACGTGTACCAAAAAGGGAAACAGCTAAGTGGCAGCACAAAAAGTAACTTTTTTACTTATGTATTTTCAAACCATTCTAAAATGGACGCTTTTTGCTTTCTTATGAGAAAAACATGAACTCTATTTAAATACAGAAAAAACAAGCCTACAAGTTTCTGCTATATCAAATGTTTTCCATTGTAAATTCTGTTCAAATAGCAACTTCTCTCCTTCAAATGTCAAGTCAAATAATAATTCCTTGTTATTTAGAAGCATCAAAAAATGAAATCCTTTGCTTAATATTCTGCTTTAACTGATAATCATCACATGGGCCAACTTTCAAAGCAACAACAAGCAAGACAAATCCAAAATCACCTATGACTCTTCTGATGAAATCAAGTCTATACTCTTGAGGTATTTCATTATAAGTATCTGGATATACTATTTTCCTATAAACTAGTGTGGAGAGGCCTAAAAAGTCTTAACACATGGATTTGTAAATTATTTTAATAGCTCAAAACATGTAGTAAAAATATTGCACATTTATTCTTAGTAAAACTGCTGAAGTTAACCAATTATATCAATTCGGCATGGGATCCTTAGTGCATTCTGTTCAAAAACTTGGAATGGGATTAATATTAGTCCTATTATTCAATATGTACAATGTGGTAGCCATCAAAATGAGGTCTGTTAAAGCAAACTTTTTTTTCTTTTAAAGCAAACTATTTTTTAAAGGAGGTTGTCCTTTGTTGGAAAAGACTTGAGAATCCACTATTACTAACATAAATTCTCAACAGTTCCCAACATATTTGAATTTCCACTCAAATGCAGAGCTATGGAGAACCAAAAATTATCAGAACAGAAGGGAAAAGAAGCATTCATAGCTCTGTCTTAAACCTGCAGCTTAAGTTCTCAAGAGGCCTGATTTCTCCATGCTATTAAATATTCTAACATGCCTCCTTCTTTGGGTAAAGCTATCATTAATACTCAAGAACCAGTCAACACTGGAGTTCAGAGATATGAAGATTGTCCCACTGGTCACCAACGACTAGGATAAAAGAGAGAATACACAGTGACAAACCTGATGTTAGCAAGAGCAGGACTATGGCCAAGGTTTACAGCAAGAATAGTAGCACAGCTACCATGATTAAGAGTTTAATGTGAGCCAAGCAGAGGTAACATGCTCTGAGTTTACCTTGTTTAGTAACAAGTAAATGGATAAGCAGGGGTCTTCACTCACCTGAGTAAATGTGATAGGTTTGTCCCTAGAGATATAATCTGCATATTTACAAGTAAACATTCCACAATCACTCCCATTCAACTGCTGAGGAATCTCCTATAATTACAAAAAAAGGAGAGAGGAAGGGATGAAATTTTATCAAGTACAAACTCCTTTGACTTTTCCAAAACATTACTGTGGATAAACAATATTATAAAGGTAAATGTTCAATCTGGTATTATACAAACACACAGACACACACACAAACACAGTTAGTCTTTATGTGGTATAAAAACTCAACCCACGATATGGTGTATGTGACCCTCATAGAAAATGTTTTCTAGAAGTAAAGAGAAAAGCAAAGTGAGAATTCCATCTCTCACCTCTCATATAAACCAAAGTGAAAGAAGATGTATTACCAGGAATATGAATTCTAGTCAGAACTGTTTCAGGGGAATTTATAAATATTGAAAAGAGCTAAGGGTGGCTCAATTGGAAATATGCTTACAATACAACTAACCTATTTCAACACTGCAGAGTTTGACTTCTCTTCCCTAGCAAGAAAACTAAGACTACTACTTAGTCTATCCCATCAGGAAGCTTCCATAAGCCTCTTATCCTTCTCCATCAGAGGGAGAATGTTGTAAACATTCTGAAAACCACAGACTGAAAAGACAGACTGAAAACCACAATCACAGAAAACTAACCAATCTGATCACATGGACCACAGCCTTGTCCAACTCAATGAAACTATGAGCGATGCTGTGTAGGGCCACCAAAGACGGACGGGTCATGGTGGAGAGTTCTGACAAAATGTGGTCCACTTGAGAAGGGAATGGCAAACCACTTCAGTATTCTTGTCTTGAGAAGACCATTGAACAGTATGAAAAGGCAAAAAGGTAGGACACTGAAACAGGAACTCGCCAGGCCAGTAGGTGCCCAATATGCTACTGGAGATCACTGAAGAAACAACTCCAGAAAGAATGAAGAGACAGAGTCAAAGCAAAACAACACCCAGTTGTGGATGTGACTGGTGATGGAAGCAAGGTCTGATGCTATAAAGAGCAATATTGCATAGGAACCTGGAATGCTAGGTCCATAAATCAAAGCAAATTGGAAGTGATCAAACAGGAGACGGCAAGAGTGAACATCAACATTTTAGCAATCAGTGAACTAAAATGGACTGGAATGGGTGAATTTAACTCAGATGACCATTATATCTACTACTGTGGGCAAGAATCCCTTAGAAGAAATGGAGTAGCCATCATAGTCAACAAAAGAGTCCGAAATGCAGTACTTGGATGCAGTCTCAAAAACGACTCAATGATCTCTGTTCCTTTCCAAGGCAAACCATTCAATATCATGGTAATCCAAGTCTATGCCCCAACCAGTAATGCTGAAGAAGCTGAAGTTGAACGGTTCTATAAAGACCTACAAGACCTTCTAGAACTAACACCCAAAAAAGATGTCCTTTTCATTATAGGGGACTGGAATGCACAAGTAGGAAGTCAAGAAACACCTGGAGTAACAGGAAAATTTGGCCTTGGAGTACAGAATGAAGCAGGACAAAGGCTAATAGAGTTCTGCCAAGAGAATGCACTGGTCATAGCAAACACCCTCTTCCAACAACACAACAGAAGACTCTACACATGGACATCACCAGATGGTCAACACCGAAATTAGATTGATTATATTCTTTGCAGCCAAAGATGGAGAAGCTCTACACAATCAGCAAAAACAAGACTGGGAGCTGATTGTGGCTCAGATCATGAACTCCTTATTGCCAAATTCAGACTTAAATTGAAGAAAGCAAGGAAAACCACTAGACCATTCAGGTATGACCTAAATCAAATCCCTAACGCTTATACAGTGGAAGTGAGAAATAGATTTCAGGGACTAGATCTGATAGACAAAGTGCCTGATGAACTATGGACAGAGGTTCGTGACATTGTACAGGAGACACAGAGCAAGGCAATCCCCAAGGAAAAGAAATGCAAAAAAGCAAAATGGCTGTCTGAGAAGACCTTACAAATAGCTGTGAAAAGAAGAGAAGACAAAAGCAAAGGAGAAAAGGAAAGATATACCTATTTGAATGCAGAGTTCCAAAGAATAGCAAGGAGAGATAAGAAAGCCTTCCTCAGTGATCGATGTGAACAAATAGAGTAAAACAAAAGAATGGGAAAGACTGGAGATCTCGTCAAGAAAATTAGAGATACCAAGGGAACATTTCATGCAAAGATGGGCTCAATAAAGGACAGAAATGGTATGGACCTAACAGAAGCAGAAGATATTAAGAAGAGGTGGCAAGAATACACAGAAAAACTATATAAAAAAGGATCTTCACGACCCAGATAATCACAATGGTGAGATCACTCACCTAGAGCCAGACATACTTGAATGTGAAGTCACGTGGGCCTTAGGAAGCATCACTATGAACAAAGTTAGTGGAGGTGATGGAATTCCAAATGAGCTATTTCAAACCCTAAAAGATGATGCTATGAAAGTGCTGCACTCAATATGCCAGCAAATTTGGAAAACTCAGCTGTGGCCACAGGACTGGAAAAGGTCAGTTTTCATTCCAATCCCTAAGAAAGGCAATGCCAAAGAATGCTCAAACGACTGCACAATTGCACTCATCACGCTAGTAAAGTAATGCTCAAAATTCTCCAAGCCAGGCTTCAACAGTACGTGAACCGTGAACTTCCAGATGTTCAAGCTGGATTTAGAAAAGGCAGAGGAACCAGAGATCAAATTGCCAACATCCGCTGGATCATCAAAAAGCAAGAAAGTTCCAGAAAAACATCTATTTCTGCTTTCTTGACTATGCCAAAGCCTTTGACTGTGTGGATCACAATAAACTGTGGAAAATTCTGAAAGAGATGGGAATACCAGACCACCTGACCTGCCTCTTGAGAAATCTGTATGCAAGTCAGGAAACAACAGTTAGAACTGGACACGGAACAACAGACTGGTTCCAAATAGGAAAAGGAGTACGTCAAGGCTTTATATCATCACTGTGCTTACTTAACTTAAATGCAGAGTACATCATGAGAAACGCTGGGCTCGATGAAGCACAAGCTGGAATCAAGACTGCCAGGAGAAATATCAATAACCTCAGATATGCAGATGACACCACCCTTATGGCAGAAAGTGAAGAGGAACTAAAAAGCCTCTTAATGAAAGTGAAAGAAGAGAGTGAAAAAGTTGGCTTAAAACACAACATTCAGAAAACTGAGATCATGGCATCTGGTCCCATCACTTCATGGCAAATAGAAGGAAAACAATGGAAACAGTGAGAGATTTTATTTTCTTGGACTCCAAAAATCACTGAAGATGGTGACTGTAACCATGAAATTAAATGATGCTGCTACTTGGAAGAAAAGCTATGACCAACCTAGACAGCATATTAAAAAGCAGAGACATTTCTTTACTGACAAAGGTCCATCTGGTCAAAGCTATGGTTTTCCCAGTAGTCATGTATGGATGTGAGAGTTGGACTATAAAGAAAGCTGAGTGCCAAAGAATTGATGCTTTTGAACTGTGGTATTGACGAAGACTCTTGAGAGTACCTTGGACTGCAAGGAGAACAAACCAGTCCATCCTAAAGGAAATCAATCCTGAATATTCATTGGAAGGACAGATGTGGAAGCTGAAACGCCAACACTTTGGCCACCTGATGCGAAGAGCTGACTCACTGGTAAAGACCCTGATGTTGGGAAAGATTGAAGGCAGGAGAAAGGGAGGACAGAGGATGAGATGGTTGGGTGGCATCACCGACTCAATGGACATGAGCTTGAGTAAACTCTGGGAGTTGGTGATGGACAGGGAGGCCTGGCATGCTGCAGTCCATGGGGTTGCAAAGAGTTGGACATGACTGAGCGACTGGACTAAACTGAATTGCTTTGGACCACCACAGCTGCAAGCAGTAGAAAGAAAAAGCCTCTTGAAAGGCTTTTAACCAATCAGGAAATCTTGCCTTAAGAGCACAGTTCTGTCCTGAAAAAACAAAAGCGCTTACTGCTTGTAAGCACAACTCAAGGGCATCATAAACCAAAGGTGCTGGATTCCAAGCCAGGTGAAGCAAACTCACACATCTCCAAATTTGTGTTGCACTAAATGCTGGCCAGCCCCTTACACACTTTGTCAATTATAAGGAGCACAAGAGTATAAGCATAACGAGAAGAAGAGTATAAGTGAGTCTAATTCCACTGCTGGAAAACATACTAGATGACAACTCAATTTGGATTTAAGGAAATACAAAGTATTATTGTAAAAAGGAAAAGGCTGAAAATGCATACATATGGTAGGTACCTCAAACTTTTCTCCTGAGCCCAGCATCTCTCAGAATGCTGGGAACTATAGATTCCACTATACAAATACAGAGAACTATAGATTCCACTACAAAGAACGTCTTATTACATTTTCCATTCCAGAACACAATTATTCATCCTCAATGAAAAGAGCACAAACTCTTTTCTATGCTCTCCTCAGGAAATTTCAATACTTACTCTTCTAATTATTCAACTTATAAATGAAACTGCTTTTGGATAAAGAGAACTGAGCCATTACACACAGATTAGGGCTAAAATTGAACTCATGTAGCTGACTTCAAAAAGGAGCCATTAGGACTGAATGATGTATGCAGTTTTAAACCTGCAATAAGATTCAAATCTGACAAGATTCAAAGAACATTCACAAATAGCACGCCTGATTGTTGAGGACTCACAGCATGGAACCCTAAAGATCTAAGTATACAAATTTCTCAGATAAGTTTTGAACAGGAACTTGAAGTTCCCATTAATGCCAACCAAGAAAAGTAGCTGACTTGCATCTTTTTTTTTTTTTAATCTTCTTCCATTTTTGAGTCATCCTATCAGATATTTAACATTTATAATTTAAGAAACAAGATCAAGGCTTAAAAGCAAACATCTTGGTTAAGTGAATTTCTAAAGATTTAGAAGCAGATCATTCTTAGGACATACACCTCAGGAAAATGAATGCATAAGGATGAATAAGGGGAGGAAGAAAGCCAAGTCAAAATAATATGCTACTAACAGGAAATGCAACAAAGTATTTGAAATACAAAGATCATCACTCACATGTGGCTTCATGCTGTAGTGGGTCCACTCTAAAAGATTCAGGTCAATATTTCTTTTGGTCTTACTTTCATCCTGTAAATACTGACTGAAAAAACAGCAAAGAAATATATCGATGAATCCCTGTAGACACCTAGTATACTAATTACAAAGACACCGTGATATTTAACAGAGCCATTCTCAAATCCACCTGTTAGATTTTTAAAATATGATTGTTTTTGGCTTTTTACATTTTACTTTGTTTTATTTCTGATTACAAAAAAAGTTAAAACATAATATGTAAAATGTAAAAGACTTCATAATAACCACTCTGGAAATATTTTTTATTAATGATTTGCTGTTCGTTCTTCTAGTTCTCTCCTCCACTCCATTTTAAAGCACACATTTTATTCTAATGAAAGAAAAAAGTACTTCATTTATAACTTACTTTTACTCACTAATAATAGATACATTAAAACAGGACAACTAGCCTGGAGGCTTTAAAAGGAAAAAAAAAAGGCACTGCCATAGGGAAAAAAAAAAAAAGGAAGGCTAGCCTAAGCTAAAGGAGACTAAAGAGACATTAAGTACATGCATGAAGCCTGACTGACTTCCTGAATTAGGGAAAAGAAGCTAGCTGTAAGATATCTGATGATATCAGAACATGAATCTTATATTACACATCATGTGTGTGTGTGTGTGTATGTGTATGTGCATGTGTGCTCAGTCATGTCCAACTCTTTGTGACCCCATGGACCGAAGCTCCCCAGCTCAGTCATGCCCAACTCTTTGTGGCCCCATGGACAGGAAAAATCCCTGTCCATGGGATTTTTCCAGGCAAGAATACTGGAGTGGGTTGCCAATTTCCTTCTCCAGGGGATGTTCCCAACCCAGGAATCAAATCCATATGTCCTGCATCTCTTGCACTGGCAGGCAGCTTCTTTACCATTGCGCCACCTGGGAAGTTCACGTTACACAATAGTGACTGTCAATTTTCTGAAATGTGATAATGGCATACGGTTATGTAAGAGAATTTCTTCATTCCTAGGTGATTATACACTTAAGTACTGAGAGTAATTAATTTTATCCAAATCGCCAGAGGGATATCAAATTTAACCTATGCATCTCTGTTCTCACGCTAACCTGCATGTAAGATATAAGTGCTACTAGGGCATGTGCTCTACAAGGGAGCAGCAGTATCACTCCCAAAGAGGTGAAAACTGGTTCTGAGAAGATAGCAGTCTAAAGCTTAACTCAAAAAACAAAAAAGTCTATTCATTATTTTCTCTGGTCATGGAAAAATTTTTTTAAAAATTTGGAGTGGGAAGGCGTTAATGAAAAAAATACAAAAGCTGGACTAAAGGCATCAGGAAAGGGAGGGGGCCTCAGATGCCCAAAAAAGCTGAACTCTTTATATATTTAAAAAAAGACAGAGGGGGAACAAAAGTATGAATGTTATAAAAGTAAAGTTCTGTTGTATAATGTCATAAGCAACATATAAAATTCTGCTGTATGAATCCAACGAAAACATTTTTAAGTATGTGATAATATATGTGTCCATGTATGTGCACATGTATGTATTTATACACATTTTACATACATCTTAAGCAGAAAAGACTAGAAGGAAATAACTGCTTTATAGACAATCTGGTGTACCTTATGATTTTTTTAAAACTTCCCTATATTTTTTATTCTTATGGGTATTTTATTCAACACCTATATATAACAAAGATCTTTATATTAAATAATGTAACAAAGAACTGATTACTGTTAACGACTTTTCTTCATATCATTCATTTAACAAGTTCCTTACTAAAGTATCCTTATTAAAACCTGGAACCTGCATTTGCTTCCAGTGACCATAAGGGGTTCAAAATACACTCATTTCACTGCTTTGCCTCCACCCTGTGAAATTCTTATCTTATTCTTTATACAGCTAATAAGTGGCTATGCTTTAAAGGCAGGTTTCTAACAATTATTATTGAAATAGCTGCCTACAAACCATATGTTTAACTTAAAAATTACCTCTAAGAGATGAACCCAACTATCATGGAAAACACAGGGACATGAATGAGTGGGCTAAGAATTGACAGAACTAAAAAAAAAAAAGAATTGACAGAACTAATTCTCCCCAGCTGACAGCTCTTTACAACATTCAGAATAGTGTATGAACCCCAGAGAAGTGAAGTGAAGTGAAGTGGAAGTCGCTCAGTCGTGTCTGACTCTTTGCAACCCCATGGACTGTAGCCCACCAGGCTCCTCCATCCATGGGATTCTCCAGGCAAGAATACCGAAGTGGGTTGCCATTTCCTTCTCCAGGGGATCTTCCCGACCCAGGGATCGAACCCAGGTCTCCCGCGTTGTAGGAATCCCAGAGAAATCTAATTCAAATTGCAGGACTCTAACAAGATATATTTTACATATGACAAATTTGTTTTCAATGATTCAACTATATAAGATTTCTCAGTACAGATCTGATTTTTGGGTTATTTTTAGACAAAAAGACAGATGCAAGTCAAGTCCTGAACAACTGAGAAGACAGCCCTCACTACACATTAGACTACTGTACACCAGAGCTTCCAAGGATTAAACAGAACCGACCACATAACGAAGGGCATACTGAGGCAACAGTGAAGCTTTCAGCCTTTACTTACAGGAGAATCTCACAGATCCTGTGGCCTTTTTGTCCCATAGAATCCAGATATTTAAGACACCTTTTTCTTAGGTCTATAGCCTATAATGGAAAAATGCAACATCCAGAAACAACCATAACAAGGAGAATTTTATTTCTAAAAAGAAAAGCATCTTTTAAACATCAATATATGTACCAACATGAATGGATTTCTAAGACATATTTTTCATAAAACATCACAAATGACATGAGCTCCATGCCTATAAAATTATATTTTTCTATTCCTACAGAAAGGCCTAGAAATTTATTCCTCAAAACATTAGTGGTCCTTTCAGAGTGATGAGCTGCATTCTGGGGGTTTTTTTTTTTGCCTTTTTCTTTATACTTGTACAATAAACCTGTTATCATCTTCTAAACAAAAGTAATAAAATAACCCATGTGTACTAAAACTCTTTTCTACTAAAACTGAAAGCTCCTCCACTACAGACTCTTATAGCTTTCAAAACTGTTCAATTAAAGAACTAAGATGTGATTCTGCAGAGTATGCCTTTAACATATACTACTGGACTCTCAGTGGACAGAAAAGGGTCACCTTCATTACAGGCACACTTCATTTCATTGTGTTTGGCAGATACTGTAGTTCTCACAAATTAAAGGTTTGTGGCAACCCTGCATTGAGCGAGTCTATCAGTGTCATTTTTCTAACACTGAAGAGTTAACAGGAAGTGTCTATTTGCTCACTTCACGTCTCTGTGTCATATCTTGGTAATTCTTCACAACATTTCAAACTTTTCATCATTACTATACTTGTCACAGTGATCTGTGAACAGTGGTCTTTGATGCTACTATTGTGAAAAGATTACAACTCACTGAAGGCTCATGTGATGATGGTTAGCATAAAAAGTATTTATCGATAAAGTATTTTTTAATTAAGGTATATGCATTGGTTTTTAGATATGATCCGGCTGCAGACTTAACAGACTATAGTGTAGTATAAACATAATTTTTATAAGCACTGGGAAACCAAGAAATTGATGTGACTCACTTTACTGAGATATTTACTTTACAGTGGTGGCCTGTAACCAAGCCTGGAATATTACTGAGGTATTCCTGCTTTTAACAAAACAGTCATTATCCAAACTCCAACAGTTAAGCCTCTCAACTTACCACCAGGCTCCAATGTACCTTCCGATGAATAGGCACCAGAATAAGTTCCTGTTCAAAGAGACTGACCCCTTTGGTCCATCTTTTCACTGCTTGGTAACCCCCAGACTTTAATTTCGGATAGAAGAAAGTACTGAATGCATAAAGTGCTGGATACCCTTGCCTTTTATTTCTTTCCATCAGGAGGTTCATGTAAAAATTAATGACCTATAATACCAAGACAGTAAACATTGGAATATGGCAAGTACATTATTAAAACTCGATTTCTACCTGTAGGATGAATTAGAAATAAGACACTAAGGGAAGGGACAGAAGATAAAAGAGCTATCTACGACAGAAGATGGAAAGCGAAAAATGATCAGTGCAAAATGCGAGGGATTAAGAAGGAATGAGACTGTACTTCTGAGGCATATGAGTAAGAGAGCCAAGAGAAAGAACTCTAGGAGAAATTCTGCAACAACTAAAAGGTGTATATACTATATCACACATAAAACATGCAGAAATATTAACTGGAAGTGAATTTTACATAAATTATACCTCAATTTTTAAAAGCTCACTGGAAGGAAATACACCAATAGTTATTTTGTTTGCTTTTGAGTTGTGCCATTTTTTGTTTTCACAGAAATATGTAATTTTAATCATTTTTAATTGAAATATAGTCGATTTACAATGTTTCAGATGTACAGCAAAGTGATTCAATTCTACATATATATTCTTTTTCAGATTCTTTTCCATCATAGATTATTACAAGAGACCTGTGCCACTTTTGAATGATAATACTGTTCCTTCACTTTTCCTATATTTTCTAATTTTTTTATAATAAACATATTGCATTTATAATATGAAACAGAAATGTTCTAATTTTACAAGAATGTGTTTATATGCCATGAGTCATGGCAAGAGGGAAGGCAGGCAAAGGGAGAAAATGCAGGGGGCTGCATGGCTGGGTAATGATCAACTAGAAAACTGGCAAGAACTAAGACCTAGCTTTAGCTGAATACGTAATGATACAAGACAATTAGGCAAATTTTTATATTTATCACTCAAATGAAATAAAGAAACATACAGTGCACACAGAGTGATCAAAATATTTATTATCAAAAAAAATATAATGGCTCCTATAAGAATGCATCTAAAATAAATGATCACTTGTCTGCTTCTTTCATCAGTTGCACCCAGGGTTCATAAAAATGTCACTAATAAATGAAGATGAAGATGAAACAAAGCACAGATACAGAAAAGGGAAACATTGCTAATTAAAGGCAGTAAACAATCAGAATTAACTATCTTTTCAAGGTTTAAGATGTTTTTGTTTTAGATAAACCAAAGCTGCCTTACCAATCCCTCCTGTGTAGAAACCACGATGTTACAGATAGAAAAGAGTTAAGCATAATGATAGTCCAAGGGGTAAAAAAAAGACAACTTACTTCATCATTGAGCCAGTGATAGTTTCTCAAGGTCTGGATATCTCCTCGAGTGATTCGTAATTTGAAAGCACTACTTAGGATCTCATCCTGTGGGCCATGGCCTAGAGCATTACTGATTTCCTTTTCCATGTCCTAAATTATAAAGTCCAGAAGTCGTTACTTTATTTTTTTTTTAGAAGTTGTTACTTTAATAAAGAACCATTATCAAATACTGAAAGTCTGAGATTGAAAAAAGCTCTTCATCTCTGTAATACCTGACCCTTAAGAAAAACTATCAAAGACCTACTAAACTAAAGGATAAAAAGATTTTAATTCAGGACCACAAAACAGTCTTACTAATGGTTATATGAATGCCAGTCCAATTATTAGCTGCTAGAAAAAGTTATTGGGTAAAAGCATTTGAAGTATAGTCTCAATTATCCTACCACCATTTAAGGAGCACTATGAGCCAAACACGTACCAGATGCTTGAAGTACGTCATTAATCCCTATCTGTGGGGAAAGTACTGTCACCATTTTATAGAAGAGGTAAAGCTCAGGGAATTTTGGTTACATGCGCAGGCATATGATGATTAAAAAACAGAGGCAAGATTTGAACCCAGAAGTGTCTAACTCCAGAACTTTCTTCTCCTTTCACAACACTATCAAAGCATTTTCATACTTTCCTTAACTATCTTCTGAACCTTGATTTTAAAAAATCAAAGTAATAAAATTAGGGCATCAAAGAGATCATTCTATCCATTTTTGATGTGAAGAGAATAACCAGAAACTAGAAAACTAGGCAGCAGTCTGACAACTGAGTCCTTATTGAATAGATGGCATCATTTTTCTAAAAAATTGCACAGATAAACATAAATTTATGCTATAAGCCTGGATCTACAAACCAACTAGAAACTTTCATCCAAATATTTTCACTTCTGCTTCCTCTACCACTAAACACAATTTTGCAACTTTATGGATCTTTCTCTCCACCTGCATGCCCAATACATAATAAGTGCTCAATAGATAATCACTGAATAGCAATCTGCTAAGACAACAATGGAGAAGTCAAAATGTGGGCTCACTTTTAAAATGAGAATTTTTAACTACCTTCATTTCCTTGTTTTCTACAAGTTTTTACTTATTTGTTGTACAATGATCAATGAAAGGGGCATTTTAGAGAACCATAATCACTTGACAAACATTGTAATGAAGGGGAGTTCCCTAGCAGTCCAGTGGTTTGAACTCAGCACTTTGACTACCAGAGTCTCAGTTCCAACCCTGGTTGGGGAACTGGTATCCCATAGGCTGTGCGGCATGGCCAAAAATAAGTAAATAAAATGTTAAAAAGACAAAAACAAAAAAACTGCAACAAATCTCTTCATAATGTCAAACTCATACTATATAACTCAAAATATTTTAAGTTTAGAAAAAGAATCTACAAAGAGTCCATTATATTCCAAGATATGTGACAATTCTGTCCACTCATATTTGCTGAAATTAATCTAATCCCTTAGGCCACTTTTACAGATCACTAATGATCAGTGTAGCAAGTAACTGACCCGCCCTTGGGCCTGATTTCCTTCACACATACATTCCCTAGCCTGGAGAAACTCCTCAAAACAAAACATGCACTCAAGCCTTGAGTAACTAAGGTTATTTAAAAACATGCTCTTATTGGGTTAACACAAGAAACAATACCTCCGTGAGCTCAAGAAGGTCCTCCGTCCTTTTATCCCGCTCTCTGCTTGGGCAGCCTTTTTCTTTTGCGTCAAGCACTGACACTTTCCTCCTGAGTAAGCCATTGCTTCCACTGCCCAGGCGGAGCCGGGCTGACACTTCTTCAGACAGGTCGGGTTCCAGCTGAAGTCCCCTCCTCTGGTTAAAAAAATCCCCATATTTTACAGACATGCTTCATACTTGTACATATACACATACGTAACACATGATATATAAAATAGCACCATTATTTGGAAAGAAAAGAGAATGAGTAAATCCCCAAATGAGTAAAGTACAAAAAATGTTATCTGCCTGTCCTTGCAAGAGGGAATAAAAACTTCAAGACCTAAGGTTCACAACAGGACACCTCAATTATAAACCATGAAACAGAACATTCATCATTTTCCCAGGAGGTAGCAAGAAAATTTGGAGAAGGCAATGGCAACCCCCTCCAGTACTCTTGCCTGGAGAATCCCATGGACGGAGGAGCCTGGTAGGCTGCCATCTATGGGGTCGCACAGAGTCAGACACAACTGAAGCGACTTAGCAGCAGCAGCAAGAAAATTATTTTCACTTCTCTTATTTCAATTAAAAATAATATAGTCAAAAGATATACTGAAAAACTTTAAAAAAGCAAAATATATGACCCATAATCCTATCATTCAGAATAAACCATGGGTAGACGTCCCTGGTGATCCAGTGGTTTTAAGAACCCATCTGCCGATGTGTGGGACATGCGTTCGAATTCTGGTTCAGGAAGATCCCATATACCTCAGGGCAGCCACGCCCCTGTGCCACAACTACTGAGCCCATGCTCCAGAGCCCGTGAGCCACACTGCTGAAGCCCGAGCACCCTACAGCCTTGCTCCGCAACAAGAGAAGCCACCACAATGAGAAGCCTGCACACCAGAGCACCAGAATTAGAGCAGGCCCCGCTCATTGCATCTAGAGAAAGCCCACACACAGCAACGAAGACATGGTACAGCTAAAAATAAATAATAAAAATTATCTATTAAAAAAACAAAAATAAAAATAAACCACTGCTATTTTTATACTAAGTAGACTTGTCCTTAGTATAAAAACAATGGACTGATTCAAAATTGGGAAAGGAGTACGTTAAGGCTATATATTGTCACCCTGCTTATTTAACTTATATTCAGAGTACAACATGTGAAATGCTGGGCTCGATGAAGCATAAGCTGGAATCAAATTTTTGCAGGGAGAAATATCAATAACCTCAGATATGCAGATGACACCACCCTTATGGCAGAAAGTGAGGAGGAACTAAAGAGCCTCTTGATGAAGGTGAAAGAGCAGAGTGAAAAAGCTGGCTTAAAACTCAACATTTGTAAGATGTGTAACAGTTTCAAGTAAATATGAAATCTTAAAATCCTCAATCTGAAAAGTCCTGAATAAATATTTTCCCTAAAGATGTACGGGCTTCCTAGGTGGCGCTAGTGATAAAGAACTCGCCTGCCATGCAGGAGACATCAGAGACATAGATTCAATCCCTGGGTCCAGAAGATCCCCTGGAGGAGGGCATGACAACCCACTCCAGTATTCCTGCCTGGAGAATCCCATGAACAGAGGAGCCTGGCGGGCTACAGTCCACGGGGTCGCAAAGAGGCAGACATGACTGAAGCAACTTAGCACACACAGCACAAAGATGTACGGTTTTAAAAAAGTCTCCGAAAGAAGCCAGGCAACACAGATAAGGGCTGAGATGGAGCCAAGTCGGTCTCTCTTACAAAGGTGGCTACTGCACAGAGATAAAAATCTGGCAACTTAGAAGAAAGCCAAAGGTGTGTATCTTCAATGCTTGCTGCTTTTTCAAGCAAAATAATGGAATTAGAAATCAAATATCATCTTTCTTATTTTTCATGGGCACCAAAATTTTAATGTAAGTCACATGAAAGAAGCAAAGGCATAAAATTTAACTAAGGTTTCTACTTACACATTCATTTTCTAGTCTGATTCCAACTGTCTTTTCTGTATCAGAAATTTTCCCCTTTGAACACCTGAGGAAAAAAACTGAGAAATTACAGACTGGATGATTTTAATCTGGTACATGTTAAACTAGTTTTAGAAATAAGACTTAATAATTAGTAACAAATATTGCCTTGAGTTTATATAGTCCTCTAAACCAAAAGTTAGCAAAGTTTTTCTAAAAAGGATCAGCTCATAAATATCTTAGGTTTTGCAGGTCTTATGGTTTCTGTCATATCATCTCAACTTTGTTGTTTACAAGCAGCCATAAGTAGCATGTAAATGAATAAGCATGACTGTGTCCAATAAAAATTTATTTACAAACAGGTAGACCAGATTTGGGCCACAGTTTACCATACTCTGCTATAAATGGACCAGCATCTAAAATCCTAAGGCACATAGAACTGCCTTCACAGTTCATATACTTGAAACGCTGATCACTAAAACTACCCACCACACCCACAGTCTCATCTCAGCAGCACTCACTGATGCCTCCCAACCCCTAATGTCTAGGAGAGAAGGGCGCATCTTACACAAAAGCTACCTATATACCCACATATGCTGACTGACTGCCAGAGCTGAGCAGAGTTCACAGTTTCACAGATGTGGTTACTCTTAAATATAGTTTATAAAGTAAGAAAATAATGTCAGGGACTTTCCTTGCAGTCCAGTGGTTAAGACTCCACGCTTCCACTGAAGGGGTCACGGGTTCAATACCTGGGTGGGGAACTAAGATCCCACAAGCCGAGCAGTGCGGCCAAAAAAAGAAAGAAAGAAAATATGTCAAAAGAAAAGTTAGAATAAACCGAACCGTGTACCTCTTTTCACTTCTCACTGAACACAGAGGTCCCCTTGTTTCAACAACTCTATCTGTGAGAATGGTAAAAAAAAAAAAAAAAAAAGTGTTTCCTTTGTTAATCAATCTTATAGCTAGCATTTCACCTTACAGTCTCCAAAGTATGAAGATACTCATTAACACTGAAATGCTAAAATGGATTCCAAAGACATTAGTGTTTATACAAATTAAGTTGCTTAAAAATGCTGCATAAATCTCTTTCTCCTTTACATATCTTTAGTGTAAACTGGCTAACATCTGCTTATTTAGTAAGCTATTACTTAGTGTTATTTAGTGAATAGCAAGTGGGAAAAAACAAGGATATTAATATAGGAATACAACAAAACTAATTTTAGGCTCACAAAATATATGCTACAATACAGGAGCTAGGAGAATAATCAAGAAGTTATTTTATAAATCAGCTTTAACTTGAAATAGCTTTCTTACTAAACTACTAGTACTGGGTAAGTCAACGGCCTGGGGTCTGATAATGTTTTAAAGTTTGGTACACCATCTTTCACTAGTATGTCATTTTTCAATTTTATATTCTTTTGAACTAAGTTCAACATATTAAGGGTATTAAGATAGGGCTAAATCTGGGAACTCACATTGCTTTGGAACAAACTGAGTTGTTTTGAGTCCATGACTTTGCTCTTCCCCCCAGCCTTTGGTCTTTAATGTGTCCATCTGACTTCTTTGAGAACTTAGAAACACAAAAAGTGAAGATCAGATATAAAAGGAAAATCTATCATAAGTATTCACTGTCTCTACCTGGCAAACTTCTCCAGACAAGAGTTACTGATTACCCTGAAATGTCAACTCACAAGAGAGAGATCACAATATAGCATCATCTGAGACCAGGATGAAAGGAGTCTGATCCTGATTCTAATATTCGAGCCAAGATACCTGACCTCCAGTTTCTCTACCATAAAACTGGATGTTAAAAAAAAAAAAAAAAAAAAAAAAACTGGATGTTTTCAATGCCCAAAGCCACCTTGACCGAAAAATCTCAGAATGATAATACCCAAGTTAAAAGATAAAAGATTTTAAATAATATACTGAAATGCATCCCAAAACAACACATTAGAAGCCGAATGACAAAACCAATAGTTCATACTGCTGCTTCCAACAGTGACTAGTCAAAATGGAAAAAAACAGGAACATTCTGACTGACTAAACTGAGAATTTTTAAGTTCACAACCAAAGTTAAAATTTCCAAATAATCCCTTGTTATTTCTGCAATCAACAAGCTAGACAGTCTTGTGACTTTTTCAACTTATTGTTACATAATCTTCTGGGATCCCCTTCTGTGTATTCTGACACCACTTAGAATTATCAAGTAGACCTCAATCCTGAGCTCACATAATCTTTGCCCCCTTTTTACAGAGAAATACAAGGCCAGACATAAATCCCTTCTACCATTCTCAACTACTTGGTGGACTCAGCACATTTAAGTAACATGCAGTCTTACAAGGAACATTTTTTATGACTTGGGGTGACTTTAGTCTTATCTGCAGAGTGGAGGGAGAGTTTCCAACTGTGCTAAGATCCATCCTCTAAGATGCCTTAGGGACAATGTGTCTGTGGAGGCAGTGGCGGGAGGAATAAGGGGAGGTAAGGGAGGAAAAGGCAGGGGAGAAAAGGAGGAGAAAGGAAGACAGAGATTGTGAGAAATGTGTGTTAGGGAGGCTGAAAAAACGCTCTGCTCCCTGGGAACCCAACTTCAACCAATGATTTCACTTTTCTGTATCAGAGTTTCACATAAGAGTTCACTTGAACAAAGGACTCTAAAGCTAACAGAAAATTATACTTTGTAAAACCACTGTTCTGTATAACCATCACTAGATAAAATGTTCAAATTATAGGGCTCTCAGTATTAATCTCTTTTTTCAACAAGCCCTTCCCAACAATCCCCTCTCCAAAAATAAGAAAAAAAGTTGTCTGGCAAAGCATTTATCTTGTTAGCTCATCTTTACCTTTGATGAGTTGAAGTTACAGGAGAAACAGAGTTTCCATGACCACCTTCTTTAAGTCGCTCCAATAACCTCCGGTATTTCTCTCTTTCTTCTTTTTGAACACCCTAAGTAAAAGAAAGCATTTAGATAACTACTAGCACATCAAACCTATAATCAAATCATAAACAAAGACTAAGAGGTCAAATGCAGCTCATGAATGTTTCATTCACCAGCACATTCTTTTTTATCTCAGTGTTCTTTTAACTCCTTTAATTTTACTTACCAATTTTATAACTTGAAAAGAGAAATCCCCCCAAAATCTGGCCCCTTTTGAAACACTGTTATTAACAAACGGGAACTGTTGGTGAGCTATTCACTTCAGCCCATTTCACTCATTTATATTATCTGCTGGACCTTGATAGCATATGAGTTTTTGACAGTAGAACTGGGTTAACCATAAAAAAAAACTCAGCACAAACAATCCACTTGCATATTCAGAACATTCAACTTCCAAAATGGAACTGGTCTTACCAAAGACATCAATGACCCTCTATGGCCAGATCTAATAGACACTCTTTCAGCCCTTCTGTCACTTGACCTCTCCAGCTTATCACCCCGCTACCCTCACTTGCCTTCCTGGACAATAAATTCTCCTAATCTCTTGAAGACTATCTTTTCAGTCTCCAGTGTAGATTATTTCTTCTTCCTGCCTTTAACTGTTGATGGTTCTGCAGATTATCTCTTCTCACACTACACTCTCTGAGTAATCTCTTCAACTCCCTTGATTTATCCAACACCAATATGCAGAAGATTCATAAATGTGTCCTTAGCCCTGTCTTCTTCTCAAAACTCCCAACACGCATATCCAGGAGTCTAAGGGATATGCCTGCTTGCGTGTTTCACAAGCACTTTAAACTTCCAAAACTGAAGTCATCATCTTCCCCTAAATACCTAGGGTATCTTGGCACATACTTATCCAAGATTGAAATCTGGGATTCAGGTTCTTCCATCTAAACTTATATCACACTTAACCAATAAATAAGTCCTTGATAATATTACCTCACAATATTTCTAGAATACAGCCTGTATATCCCCATATATATCTTCTCAGTCCCCGACTTCTCATCTAGGAGATATTAAAGCACTTTAATACCTCTCCTTAAAACCCCCTCCAGGGCTGTGGTCCATTGCTTTTGCTGCCTACATTTTTTCTGACTACAACAGTTAATGTATAAGCTCTGAGAGAACAGAGACAATATTTTCTTCAATTCTTAGTTGCTGGGACCCAAATATGTATTTCTTTGATGAACTAAATTAAGTGGTTGAGAAAACCATTTAGCAAATTACAACAGGTGATGATGGTCTAGGGGAAATGCCAGAGACAGGAATAGTTCTAAATTCTCCCAAAGTAAGTGAAGACTTCAAGAAGGAAAGGAAGATTGCTGATGAACACATCATGCTAAGTGCCCTGAAAACCTAAGGGAAAAAAAGACGTACACCGTTTACATTCCTTACTTAATCACAGCTATTACAGCTTATGAAAGAAACAAGTTAGAATAATTCAGGATTCTAAAAACAAAGAAATCTATAATCATATCTTTTCCTAACATGATTCCTTTTCTTTTCTTTTACCTGAAAATTGACTATAGAATATCTCTAGAAAGATACATGTAAGTATCAAACAGGAGCCAGATATAGGAGGGAGAGTGGGAAATTTACAGTCCCTGTACATCCTTTTGAATGGATCCTTATATCTTTTGAATTTTGTACCACAGAATATATACTCCCCCAATTCCTAAAATTACTTTAAAGAGATCACGCTAAAAGGCCTTACCTCCTCCACAGTACAATGAGGACGCCTCAGACCCTTGCCACCCTCTTCAGAAATCATCTCTGTTACAACCTGCTCCTGAGACTTCCACGTTAAAGAACTCTCTGGATTGCCTTTGCTGTGGCGACGGCCACCTGGTCTTCTAGTATAACCTTCTGAGCTCAAAGTAAAACTGAGAAAAATAAGAAAAGAAAAAACAGTTACTCCCAAATTGCTTAAATTGCTGGAGTTTAAGCTCCAGGCCATCCTGTGATTAAGCTGTCTCAGGTTAAGCTTGCTCCTGACAACTACCATTCACAAAAATCAAATCTCTGGAGCAGAGGGCACCACAGAATCTGTGATGGAATGCCTATTAAATTTAAATGTCTACTAAAATTAAAATGAGCCACCAGGGCTGCCACAAGAAAGCCTTTGCCTTCTTCCTCATGCCCAGTTTTCCAACTCCAAATCTGGCTTCAGCTCCCTATTACGCTACATACCCTCCTCTGGTACTGCACTTTTCCTTTAGCCATTTGGCACCACTGCAATTAAGTATTAGTGTGATTGTTTAATGTCTGCAACCCAGACTAAACTCCATGAAGACAGAGATTTCATCCTTTCACCACTGTATCCTGATACATGAGCTAAGTCAAAAGGCACTCCATCAGTGTCTGCTGAATAGCAAACCAACGAACAATAAATTAATAAATGCTAAAGAATCAGAAGCCATGAAACCCCCACCTAGTCACTGTTGCTGGGGGACAGACCCTGCCTCTCCTGACATTACCAATAATGAAACAAACTGACATCATATTACTCCTGATATGGTATTTAACAAAGGACACAACAGGGACCTCCTTGGCAGTCCAATGGTTAAGACACCAAGCTCCCACTGCAGGGGGCGAGGGCGGGATCCCTGGTTGGGGAACTAAGATCCCACACGCTTGACGGCAGGGCCAAAAAAAAAGAAAGGACACTATATCACATAGGCAGTATCTTTACCAAAAAAATTTTCATGATCTTAAACAAATTATGAGAAAATGTCAGACAAGATTAAGAGAGATTCTATAAAAGCAATGCTTTGTACTCTTTAAAAATATTCATGCTATTACAAAGAGAGGCTGTGGGGTTGCTCTAGATTAAAGGAGATCAAAGAGACATGAAAATTAAATATAATACATGATCCTGCCCTGAATTGTGGGCCAGAAAAAATAATCTCTGTAATAGAGAAATTTAAATAACATTATATAATAGTATTACATCAATGTTAAATTTTCTGATTTTGGTAATCTGGGATTATATAAGTGAATGTCCTCATTCTTAGAAATAAAACAGTCAAGTACTTATGATTAAAGGGGTATAAGTCTAAGATGTACTCTCAAATGAATCAGGAAAAAAGTATTATGTACATATAACACAGAATGATAAAGCAAACGGGCAGAATGGTAACAACTGGTGGGTGGGTCTAGGTCAAATCTATTCACCTACAGAGTTTCAGAATACATGAAGCTAAAACTAACATAACTGAATAGGAGAAATAGTCAAGTCCACAATTATAGCACAAAACATCAACACACTATATTCATCAATCATTAAAAAAGTAGACAGAAAATCAGTAAGACCTATAGACATTATCAGCAAAGTAACTGATATTTATAGAACACTCCACCAACAGTAGCACAATACACATTCTTCTCAATGCACACTGAATAACACCCAAACTAACATACTCTAGTACATAAACAAATGTTAACAAATTTATTTTTATTTTTCATATTTTGGCTGCACTGTACGGCATGCAGGATCTTAGTTTCCCAACCAGGGATTGAACCCATGCCGCCTGCAGTGGAAGCACAGAGTCTTAATCACTGGACTGCCAGGGAAATCCCAAATGTTAAAACATTTAAGAGAACTGACATCATACTAAGTATATTCTCTGACCATATGAAATTAAACTAGAAATCAATAACAGAAAAATATCTGGAAAGGCCCAAACATGTGGAAATTAAACAATTCTATATTTCTAAACAATCACAGGTTAAAGAGGAAGAGTTCGAATGAAGAGTAAGATGAGGAGTATATGTAGACCTGCTGTTTTGTAGAATTAACTTTAACTTCAGCTTAACCAGTTTTCTTGTAATTACATTCATATTATTGATCTTTGCAGGAATACTACAGTAGGTGATGATGTCTTGCTCAGTGCAATGTATCTGGAGGCCAAGACGTCAGTGTGCCCACAGTAGGTGATTTAAACTTTGTTGTTTTGGTTGTGGTGTCAGGCAGGTTTCTCCATCAAACTTTTACTTACTACCTCCAGCTTAACTGATGATCCCTGTTATTAAATCAGTTATTACTGTGATAGTTACAAGATGGTGATTTTCTAATTCCATCATTCCTTCTAAACTTATTAGTTGGCATCCAGCTTAAAGGTCTTTTCCTCTCACATTATGCATTTATTTATTAACACATCTATATTCCTGTCGAATAAAGATGAAATGAATAAAATTTGATGCTTAACTGTCCCTAGATTTTGAAGCCTCCTTTAATTGCTGGCACAAGATGTTCCATGATCATTTTTTATTATCTCTCCTAACCCTATAATCAGCCATTTATCCAAGTTCAGGGAGCCTTACTTTTTAAAGTTAGTGTCTCATTTTCAAACATAAGTGGATAGCCAAGGATTATCAGGTATTTGAATAAGAAAGGTAAGACCAAAATAAACCAAAGTGGGAGGAGGAATTCAAAGGAAGCAGGCAAAACAAGGAGAAGTAATTTTAAAATAATTAATAGCTTAGACAGATAAAAGTTACTGCAGCTCTGTAGTAAGAATTCAATGCTTGGAGAAAGAAAAAGTCATGGGGAGTAGGGAGGGGGAGGATGCTTACAAATTAAAAACTATGAAGCCAAAAATATATACATGCATATATGTATATGAACATACCATATGTATATAAATATATATTTTTAATAAAAGATTTTTTTTAAGGGCAAGGATAACAACAAAAGAGAATATATAGAAAAATTATATTAGATCAATCCATGAGGTCCAATATCCAAGCAACAGAAATTCTAGAAAGTGAGAACACAGGAGAAGAAAATTACTAATAGAATAATAATAGTTCATTGCACACATGATTTCTGCACTGTCCTGGATGCTTATTATTCTTCAAAAAAAAGTTTGTGAGTGACAATTCTTTTTTAAAAGGTTTTCAAGGGAATTCCCTGGCAGTCCAGTGATTAAGATGCCATGTTTTCACTGTCAAGGGCCCAGGTTTGATCCCTGGTTGGGGAACTAAGATCCCACAAGCTGCACAGCATGCCCACAAATAAAAATAATTAAAAAAAAAAGTTTTTCAAAATTATATAGGCATATGATACAGTAGAAAAAGTAACCCATACTTGAGTACAAGTCTCTCATCAGCTATATGATTATTTGGCAAGTTACTAACCACAAAGTACTTATTTACTAAGATTACACAATAGAATAAAAGTGAAAATGCCCAGCAAGAATGAGCACTTAAAAATTACCAAGTTTCCATTTACAGAAGGGCAGAATTAACACTTACCCAAAGGAAGGCAGGACTCTGCGTGGCTGATCTCGAGTTACTGTCACTCTGATCTTTGGATAATCACTTATTCCATTAGGAGATTTATTACCTATTTTTAAAAACCATTTGTAATTGTAAAAGAAAAACACAAAGAAACTTGTGAACAGTATGCATTAGAAAAGAAAATCCATGAACAGTCTATACTGTAGAACTAAATATTTTATTTTTTTCAAATTCTGTCATTATCTAGAACAAATTTTGTAAAAGTTAAAGGAAAAGCAATAGTGTTTAATCTGTCTTTGCTCTCAGGTAGGCAGTAGTGATTCATAGGAAAGCTTTACTAGTTTTGCTTGCTGGGGCTAACAAGAGGCATGAGGAATTCAATGATTATAAATTCTTTGTAATCTAGTTAAATTGAATAAATTTTTAAAATTGTTTCTTCTTCTCTAGAAAACAGAAGTATTTTTAAATGAAAATCTGCTATGTTACTACATTTACCGGAAGTTTCCAATACCTGTGCGATGGTCACTATACTTCAGCCACATTTTCTGCTGGAGCTACTACCGGGCCTTGGAGTGCAAAGAGATTAAAGCTGAAGTTGTTTAAGTCAGTAGCCGCAAAACTTAAAACTGACCTGCATTCATTTGTGTGTAAAGCCTGACTTCAATCAATGTTCAATCCTGTGGGGTTTTTTGTATGTGTTAGTCGCTCAGTCATGTCTTACCCTTTGTGACCCCATGGACTGTAGCCCGCCGGGCTTTGCTGTCCATGGGGAGTCACCAGGCAAGAACACTGGAGTGAGTTGCCATGCCCTCCTCCAGGGGATCTTCCCAACCCAGGGATCCAACCCAGGTGTCCCGCATTGCAGGTGGGGTTGTTGGGATTCTTTAAGTAATATTAAATAAACAAAGAAAAAATTTGGAATTCCCAAAAAACATCTCCAAGCGTTTCAGATTAGAGACTGTGGATTTCTTTACACAAGAAATCTGCTCTAGGAATACCTGTGCTTCTCTCAATAGGCTCTGCATACCCACAGAAACATAGTGCTAGTACTTCAGACACAACGTAAATCTGGTATCTCCTCTATATGTCAATTTTCTGAACACAATTTCTGAACACCATCTGAACACAATTTCTCTAAAAGCTTTTTCCCTCTTTCTCTCAAACTCTACAAGCCTGTCTGTGTACCACAGATCACAGTCATCTTCAGGACTCTATCTTCTTCCTATTTTTTCCTGTCAGAGCATTTTGTATCATATATAAAATAATTACAATTCAATTTGGGGGTCTCAGGATGATACGGAGATTCCTAATCCACAAAACTATGAGAACTGGGAACCTTAGGTTACTCCCCAATCAGATGATGTCCCTCAAAGGCAGGGTTTTATTATTTTGCTATTTTATTGTTATTTGTTTTGTTACTTTGCTATTAAAGTTTTACTATTGTTATTTTGTTACTCCTGATAATTTAGCAGAGTGCCTAACATAAAGTAAGCACTCAGGTAACATTGTTTTTTTTCTTTTTTCTTTTTAATGAATAAGCCCTGATCTAAGTCACATTAAAGACACTGATAAAGCAAATAGGAATCATAACAGTAAATCCAAAGACAATACTAAAGGAAAGCTATTGGCTTTTTAGAATGGTAGAGACTATATCTATGCTCTCATCCAAAGCCAAATCAGTGTTTTCCTTTCATATTCCCAAAACTCAGAGAAAAGAAGTGGAAGAAGGTAGAGGAAACAGAAATATTTTTGACCACCTCACCCAGTTTCAGCATGTTGTTCCAGGATCCAGAACCGGTCAGTTCAGAAGATGAGGAGTTTGAAAATACCTTGAAATCAAAAAGAATCACCTCTGTAATAACTCTTAGAATTTAAATAAGTTTTAATATGAAAAAAAAAATCATTCTGTTGGTAATGATTTAGTTACCTTACAGAAGAAATTCCATCAATTAGACCAAAGGTTTAATTTGTGAAGACTCACAAAATGACATAAAAAGTAACAATTGAAGATTCTTCACACATACTCAGATGAAAAAGCAGATGTAGAGTTGACCCTTGGTCAACAGAGTCTGAACTGCATGGATACAATTAAATGCGGATTTTTTCAATAGTAAACACTACAGTATTACACAATTACCAGTTGGGAATCCATGGATGCGAGACTTCAGACACAGCAGAACCATGGATCAGGAAGGCCAACTACTGAGTTTTTGACTATGTGGAGAGGTGGGGCCCATAACCCATGCATTCTTCAGGGGTCAACTCTATTAGTAATTAGGCTCTTTATAAACATTTTTTAGATCTATAATCTCTTAACCTTTAATTATTTCATTACTATATCAAGGCTAATTAAGACATGAACATTTCAGAAAGAAGTCGTTCTACACATTAATTCATAAAAAGAGAATATTTCTAAAATTTAACTTTAATGATTAAGTACAAAAATCAGTAGCTCCAATGAAACCTTTATCCTCACTGACCTCTCCTGAAGGGACCACATTCCGTGTTCCATTACAAGCAGAAGTTACCATGGGTTTTGTGGTCAGCTGGAATGGAAATCCAAACAAGCTGGCAGCATTGTACAGACTGTTTTTCACTTGATGAATAAAGCAATCTGGAAAGTGTAATATAGATTACATATACATGTAAATATAGTGTAATTAAGCTTCAAACAAAAGAAAAATTGTATCTAAGAAAAGGCCTCTCTCAATTTTTATTAGCAGTCCTGTCTTCAACCACTGAGAGAAAAAAGTACCTGTAAAAATAATTTTTCTCATATCTGAATATCTGCAATTCCAGCATTGTGATTTCGGGGTTTTTTAGTAAAGTATCTGGGAGGCTACAAAAGCATGAAATCATCACCTAGCAAATTACATACCAATTCATACACACAATGAAGGCCTGAAATGACAACTTTCAAGCAATGCCTTCCCCAGAATATATACTGTAAAATAAATCTTTCCTAGAGAAATAAGGGCATAAGTTAGACAAGGTGGAGCATAAAGCTACTAGGTATAGCAGAATTCTACAGGAAGCATTACCATTAACTCACTGATTTGTCCTTACTTTTCAGGCAAGTACCAGTACAGCTGACCTAAATAACAACTTACCTCGTGCTTGTTCTATCTTGGCTACATTCAGGATGGAAGTTACTGAAGTATAAGATATGTGGTTCCTAGACAACCATGATGGAAACAAGGCTAGCCTATACTGGAGAAGATGTGATGAAAGATCTCAGGCTCATCCCTCCTTGTCACCAAAAATAAAGATTACAAACTAAGTTAAGTAAATAAATAAGGGGGAGGGGTAGAGTTCAATGCTTTCCCCACTTCCTCCTTTTAGCTCACTACCCCTTTCTCACTTCCTACACTGCTGATTCGTTTTCTACAATTCCTTTTCTATTTCCTAATTAGCGGTATTTAACGGTATTCTAAAGCACTAGCTTGAGTGCTTTAGAACCACATTCTGCTTCACAGAAAAATAGCCTGAAACAGTGGCTTTTAAACATCAAGCACTCCAGAACATACAAGATATAAAATACTTTCCAGAAAGATTAAGTGAATAATTTAAACAACAAGAAAGGTGTGCTAAATGGGTAAAGCAGAATCCAATTTTAAGTAATTTGTCACTACAGAATAGTTAGAAGTACCAAAATTTGCAAATGTCTTGTTTCTCATTTTAGGAATAGGAAAGAATTTCAGGTTAACCCTCTAATGATGTTGAGGGATTACACTCTCCTGAGCTGTAAGTGGGAGAAAAAGGACTTCAGGAATTGGTACTTATCATCCAAACTGCCATCCAGACCTCAGAGGGCAGGAGGTACTCTTAACATAAATAGTGGGCACAAAATGTACTGTAATATTTTCCTACATATTTTGTCAAAATCTGAATGTACTCCAAAATTATGTCAAAAGATTTCATAGATTAAAAAAAAGAGAGCAAGGTTAGAAGGTCCACTTCATCTTAAAATGAAGATGAGACCCTCTTATTTCGCTGAAACTACACTACATAGACCTCTTCAAATCCCTTTCATCTGTAAGATCATGAGTCTGCAATTCTAAGCTCCTCCTCATTTTCATCCTTCCTTTTCTTCTCTCCAAAGCAACCAATAGATTCATACTGTCTGATATAGTAGCCAGTATCCATAAGTGGTTACCTAAGTTTAAATTCAATTAAAATTGAGTTCAGTTCCTCAGTTTCGTAGCCCCACTTGAGGTGCTTAATAGCCATCAATGCAGAGTGGCCAGGACTGCTAGAGACCTTTACAAGCTCTGCCAGTAAGTATTGTCTCTGCTACCCACTGCTTCCCCCTTGGGAAGTTCCCTTCTACAGTTTCTAGTCAGAAAATCTTTATATTTTGTGGAAATCAAGGAGGGAGGGAACTTTAACATAGAAGTCCAAATAGATAACTGCCAAAATTATTGCAGGAACCTTCTCTATTATCACTATCAAATCTTTAACCATATACAGTTGTTTATTTACATTTTTCTATAAAATTGACTCTTTTTTGGCTAAACAAATAAAATTGATTCTTTTTGGGGGGGGCTAAACAAATGTATTTATAAAAGGTTACTTTATATTGCTACCATTAATGTAAAGAAACCTCACTTGCCTTATGATGAAATGAAAACACAATATTAAGTTCTAGCTGGGCCTGTTAAAAAAGGGACAATTGGGTGGCGCCAATGGTAAAGAACTCGCCTGCCAATGCAGGAGACCCTTGAGGGGAAGATCCCCTGGAGGAAGTCTTGGCAACCCACTCCAGTATTCTTGCCTGGAAAATCTCCTGGACAGAAAAGCCTGGTGGGCTACAGTCCATAGGGTCAAAAACAGTCAGATATGACTGAAGCAACTTGGCATGCACACAACATGTATTACCCAAGTTTTAAATACACAATAGCATTAAATTAACATGTTTTCTGCTTAAAATAATCAGAAATTAAAATAACTGAAAAAGATGCAACATTTTTATTAATATGAATAGTTTATAACATAATTCAGATGTTACTTAATGCTATGAATGCTGGATCTCCTAAAATCATTTCGTGAATTATTAGCTATCCTATGTTTGGGGAATATTGTCCTAATGAATTCAGTATAAATTCCTGTCAAAGTCCCTCTGTATTTTGAACTCTCTCTTTTGTCAACTTTTCCCCTAAGTTTTATTTGCTATTTCCTGAATTGCACAACTTTCCCATACTGTTCCCTCTGCCTAGAATGCTTTTCCTTCCTATTGTTCTCTGTTGATATCCCATCTTCCCTTCAAGACTCATCTCACATATTAGCTCCTTCATCAAATATTTATTGAGACTCTTAACCAGAAGAAAATTGGACAGTATTTTGTTACTACCTTTCTTGTATCATTTATCATATCCTCATGGACATTAGTATTATTTATAATACTTGTCTTAAAACCCCCCACTATATAATCAGACACCCCCTACAATTTTAAGGTACATAAAATAGAGACCCTGTCATACTCATTTTCCTATTTCCTGTGGAACCTAACACATTGCTTAACAGTAAAACAGGCTCAATAAGCACTCATTGGATTTAAATGAAATCTTAACACAAACAGGGCCACTCTTTACCTCATCTGGAGGTAGATTCAATTAACACACATTTTTGAGAAAGAAGAAAATATTACTACAGTAGTCCTCTGTGCCTTTTCCCTCTAATCTACATCTTTCACCAAATGATGTCTAGTCCTTCAGATATAGAGAAGGAAACAATTTGAGGCAACAGCTTAAACTAATTCACTCAGCTATCTGAGGACCTTTACTTTATAGGAAGATTACAAATTTTGAAGTGCACTTTCAACACAGACTCATTTATCTGGAAAAATACTTAAGTCTCTGGTAATGCTGGTTACCTCCAGAGAGGATAACTGAGTAGAAGAGGGAGAGGAAAGAGACTTACATTTCACTGTATGTACTTTTTATCTTTTGAATTTGTCCACACATATATTTTTCTTATTTAAAAAACTAACTTTTAAAATTAGTATTTAATACCTAATCTTGGTCTTTTGGCTGGTATTTCATCAGTGTCCACTGTAGAAAACAGAGTGCTGAAAAAAAGAGAAAAGAGAGATATATATGCATATATTCATATCCACACACATGCATTTCTATAAGTAAGCTTACTATTCATATAATACACCATCTTCCATTCACTTTGTCACGAGATCCAACTGATGTTTACGATATAGTAGGCCTCTAGCATTTGAGGATGTAACACTATGGTTCAACTACATGAGAGAGATCCAAAACTCCCTATTATAACAACTTGTAGTCTGGCTAAAATACAATCATGAAACTGATCAGAAATCACTTACCTAGTAAAGGAATATAGGTAAAAGCTTAGGACTATGTTATTTTTTTTCTTTACAGAAATGATTTAAGAATAATTTCCTTTTGAAAGATGACACTCCCCCCCCAAGAGAAAGTAATTTTCTACTACACATAGAAGTAGGAAACACAAGATGACAAGATGCCTTAAAAGATAGTTCTCAGCCAAAAAAAGGTGTTATATTTAACTACATTTTTATCATGGAAACTATATTACTAGTGATAACAAAGAATTTGGAAATCCAGGAAAATTTTTGGGCCTATGCTTCAAGAAAGTTAAAAGTTCATGGTATGATCATCTTTCTAAAGATGGACTTAAAAATGGTTTACATTTAAAAGTTATTTTAGATTAAGGATGTGTGGTAAAGAACAGGATTTTGATCTACAAGCCACTGTTTTCCTGACCAGTAGAGGTTCGCAGTAAAAATATTAAAGGACCCGGGAGAGGAAATGAACATTTCTCTACTCAATAAATAAGTAGCAACTGCCTATCCACATCAGCCTCTGCACAAGGCCCTTGGGACAAAATACATAAACACTACCCTTACATACCCTAAGCACCATTTTAGGCACTTTACAACTTGTTCTCAAATAATCCTTGTATCAACCCTACAGAAAGGTAGAAAGAATATGTTGAAACCTTGCCCTCTCTGGAACACATGATGGAATTTTTAGTCCACAACTAATTCATCGATGATCTTCATTCTTAGACTCACAGAGTAAATAATCACCTTGTTCTCTCAAGCTCCAAGAAACCACCCTCTATCGATCTTGAGGCTTAATAAATGAAGTTAACAGTTGATAATTAAAAGTTGGGGGGGTTATGTATAGAATTGGTATTTTATTCTCTAGATTAATTCTTTTTTTTTTTTTAATACTGGAGTGGGTTGCCATTTCCTTCTCCAGGGGATCTTCCCCACCCAGGGATCGAACCCAGGTCTCCTGCACTGCAGGCAGAAGCTTTAACCTCTCTGCCACCAGGGAAGGGAAGCCCCTCTAGATTAATTCTTAAAGAAGGTGGTAGACACTATGAAACTGGACAAACCAACAGGCAAATACTAAGAACAACTTTTAGTTTCCCCCAAATTTTAACTTTACTTTCAGAGTATAGATTAGGGATCTTTTTTTTGAAGAAATGAAGTACCTATCTTTTTCTCATACCCTAATGCTAAAGCACAGGATCACTCTCCCTCCCTCCCCAGCAAAACACACACACACATGCAAAGTCTGACAGCTGCCTTCCAAACAAGACAGCTACTGTGTCTTGGTGCTAAGAGAACAGTTAAGTGTAGTCAAAACGGCTTTGCGCAAACTATGAAGTTCACTTCCCTTAACTGCACTTACCGCGCACAGATGACACTTGGGAGTGTGTTTTGTAAACAATGAGCCACACAAACACAGTATTCCTTCAACTTAAAGTTTTCAAGCTAAGAGCAGCAAAATATGATAAAAACCTCATTTGTTGATAGAAGCCAGCTTGGACTCTGACAAGAAAGATATTCACCATCACCGACCACTGGCCCCTTCCATCATCAGGAGTCGCGTCTGCACAGCGCCGAGGAGCAACTACGTCACCGGGACACCCGCGACCCGCACCTCTAACGCCTCGGTCCAGCTACCTGTTTCTGCCGAGCGGGGCCTGCCTGGCTGGATCACCGCTACGCCAGCCGAACCCGGGGTGGGGGAGGGGGAGAGCCAGGCCGTGGCTCGGGCCCCTCTCCTCTCACCTGTTCGAGCGCCGCCTCTTCAGGAGGGCCCTGGCAGGGGGCACCGGCCGGTCACAGAAACGGAAAATGGTGCCGAGAATCCTAACCAGCCATTTGTACATACCAGGCCCAAGCAGCAGCGGCGGCCGACACACCCCGAGACGCAAACCCCAGAGCTGTCGCCGCCGCTGCCGCCTTCGCTGCCTCGGCCACCGCCGCCACAGCTCAGTCGCCGACTTGTGACGCGATCCTAGGGCCCACAGATACAACGTCCCCAGGGCTACAGGCGGCCCCCGCGGGCCCCCGCTCCTGACGTCACCTCCTCCCGCCCGACCGGAAAGCATCTTAGCCCTCAATCTGCGCAGGCGCAGTCTAGATCTCCACCTCCCTAGCCTAGCAACCTGTAAGCCTGGTCCTGGCCCAATCGCTCCCGAGATCAAAAGGGCTGTGGGCGGGGTTTTCTCTTGGTCGGAGCCAGTCCTGAGGCTGCCCGCGGGACAAGGCCCACAGGTCGCACGTGAGGGCTCTCCAAGAGAAAGCGAGCGCTTCCAGGCCTGGAAACCCAAGGGGTTTATCAGTAAATGTTTAAGTGCACGTTAATTAACAAATGTTTACCCTACTGAAAGTGAAAGTCGTTCAGTCGTGTCCGACTCTTTGTGACCCCATGGACTATACAGTCCACGGAATTCTCTAGGCCAGAATACTGGAGTGGCTAGCCTTTCCCCTTCTAATTTACCCTATCCTTTGTTTTGCACATAGTTTATGCCTGGTATTTTACACGCAGTCACCTTCATTTCTCCCAGCAACGGCAGGCGATGCGGAGCCTTGTGCCCATTTCTATTTTTTACTTTTTGTGCCTATTTTTTAATAAGGAAATCGAGGCATACAGCGATCAAGTAATTACCTAAAGTCAAAGAGGTAGCTAGTGGCATAGCGGAATTTGAACCGCGATCTGTGTACCAGCGCCAGTCCCTCGCCCTTGAGGTCTACTGGGAGAGATATGATTACAAATTACAATACAAGATAATTGGGTGTAAGTAAACTACACTTCAATTAATTTTTAAAAAGATAATTGACTGCTGTGATAAAGGTGGGTACAAAGTGCAGTAGGAACCAGAGAAAGGAAAACAGTTGGCTATGGAAGTGAAGGACAGAACTCAAGGAAGGCTTCACAGAAACTTAAGGATGAAAAGTTACCTGCGGCCTACTAGTCACCCCAGAGCTGGCAGGGAGTGCTAACTACTCTCCCTCTCTTTTTTAGAGGTCCTAGTTCTGGTTAATTATCTACAACAGAAAAAGACCCATCCTTTTTAATGGAAAAGCAAGTCCCCTCCCCCAACACTCCTGAGAATCCTCAAAAAGTTTTTATGCCCTACAAAAATCCGTCTCTGTATGCACCTGATCCTTAATCTGATCCTCAATTCAGTTAAGGTCAGACTTCAGACTTGCTTGAACTTCAACATAGGCACTCCTCAGTACAGCATCCTCCTTTGCTCAATAAACACTGTTCCTGGATTCTGCTGCAAGCCACCTGCTGAGTCCCAGAACCACCAGCTACCCTCCAGTGGCTACCATCACACTGGTCTGGGGAGATGGAGGCAGTTTCTAGAGGCTAGAAGCAAATTCTAAGTGTGAACATGGGCTCCTCCTTCAGTGCCCTAAAATATATCTAACACCTGGCTGTTACAGATAATGTGGGAATAAAAGAATTGCAAAGCTGAAAAGATTTAGAAATGGCTATTACAAGGTACAGTGTCTAGGGACTTCCCATCCAGAGATTAAGACTCTGCTTCCAGTGCAGGGGGCACAGATTTCATACCTAGTCAGAGAACTAAGATCCTGCATGCCCCATGGTGCAGTAAAAAAAAAAAAAAAAAAAAAGTGCAGCATCTAAAGCCTGTTGTCTCCCAAAATTTCATCTCTTCGCTCTTCTCAGCAATTTTTACATGTAACCAACAGAAGATAATTGCCCTTCTAACATTACCCCAACTCAAGTTAACTCAAAAGTAGATTACCATCGGCATTATTCTACAGGTCAGTTCAGCTGTGTCCCAACTGTACATTCCACTAAAGAAGTTGGTCTTTGCTATTGCCAAACCAAGAAGACCCCTCAAGTCCAGGGAAGGAATTCTCCAACACAAAAGAGCGGTCTTCATTAAAACACAAGTCAGAAAATTTCGAGCTGCTTAAGAAGAGCAGCTTCTCCCAGGTTCTGGCCAAGATTAGAGAAACATTGGCATCAAGTCTCAGAGCAGTGTAGTACAACACCACAACACAATTTTTTTTTCCTTTTCCTGCCTCTTTCCCTGCACCCTCACAAACCCAATTCTGAAATGTCAGTCACCCACCAAAAACAGTGGGAAGGCTGTGGAATTACAAACTTCAGTCAGAATCTCAGGACCTCATCAGCAAATAGTAACTCTGCCAGCCCTTCCCCACACCGACAGCCCCTTGTGTCCTACTTCTCTACCCACTCTCGGAAATGGGGAAAAGGGACTGAGCCTTACAGTCGCTTCCGCCTGGGTCTTCTCTGCCGGTTGGTGCCTCCGATGACCTGTTGTCCACAGTAGACATCTGGACCACTGCCCATCCACTGACCAAGGAGGGGGGTTATTCTTAACCCAAAGTCCACCACTGCCGCAGCCATTTCCAGACCCAGGAACTCTTCACCGGAGGCCCAGAGGAGGAGCCCAAAATCACATGCAGCAACGAAGATACTGACATTTCTGTCCTTGGTTTGGATAATATGCACCCCTGGACCGTCAGAGGAGCTCAACCGCATTGCTTAAGGTTTCGTAAGGTTTCCTAACTGGTTACCCTAGTTTTCTAAAAAGACCTCTTCCTCTAGCGGAGATCCTCTCCTTCAAGTCTTTCCATGGCCCCTCCCCCATCTTCTTCAAACCCTACCTCCCCTCCTAGAACAATGAAGACCCAGCCCTCTAATCCATTCTTTAGGCTTGCAAATTTTTCTCTGTGCCAGCCTTCTCTGAGTGTTAAAAGATTTCTTCAACTTTGTTTCTGCTGACTCCTGTTGGAACAGAGGTCTGGCCCATATAATGGACATGGATAGGAGCCCAAAGATGAGATATTGTTAGTTTGGGCCTGATGTGCCTCAAGTCTACCATAATTCACCACCCTGAAAATTAATTTCCTTCTGCAGACCAACTCCTCTGGTACTCAAGGAAAACGTGCCCTTCTGATTCTGTGACTTTGCATGTGTGCTCAGTCACTCTATCATGTCCAACTCTTTGCAACTCCATGGACTGTAGCCCACCAAGCTCCTCTGTCAACAGGATTTCCCAAGCAAGAAAACTGAAGTGGGTTGCCACTTCCTCCTCCAGGGGATCTTCCCAACCCAGGGATAGAACCTGCATCTCTTGTGTCTCCTGCATTGGCAGGTGGATTCTTTACCCCTGTGCCACCTGGGAAGCCCAGTGTGACTTTGATCTTATTCAACTCATCTAATAACTTTGGCCTTATTATGCTGAAAGCAAGTACAGCTTTTGTGTCCTAGATTTTGTCACAAAATTTGCTCACATTAACTGCAAATGGCTCAGCCTGCCTCATGTAGGGAAATAGTATCAGGCCCTACCTACGCCTACTTCCCCAACTGTGAAATAGAGATCTGTCTCTCAGATCTGAAACCAAGTAGGGCCCTGTGGATCTCCCAGGGATAGAGGCCTTTCTATCTTCCCTTTCTTGTAGGAAGCCATTTCTCCAGCCATTATGACCTTCCCTGAATTCCAAAGGGCAGATTAGAACAGTTGCTAATCAAGGGAGGGGCAGCCAAGAAATCACCTGAGGCAAGACTAAAGGGACCAGAGAAGATCTTCAAGATTAGGAAACCAACCACCTGAGATTAAGGGAGTGCAGAGCCCTGTTCACACCCTAATCTTGTCAGGTGGTTTAGTCTTGAAGTCTTGTAGCCCCAAGAACTATAGTCTGCCAGGCTCCTCTGTCAATAGGATTTCCCAGGCAAGAATACTGGAGTGGGTAGCCATTTCCCTCTTCAGGGGATCTTCCAGATCCAGGGATCAAACCCTCATCTCCTGTATCTCCTGCACTATAGGCAGATTCTTGGCTGCTGAGCCACCAGGGAAGCCTGTATTAGCTGTATTGGCTGTATTAGGTCTTAGTTGCAGCACGCGGGATCTTGACATCATGCATCATTGTCATGTGGGATCTCTAATTGTGGCAGTTGAGCTCCAGAGTGAGCAGGCTTAGTTGCTTCAAGTCATGTGGGATCTTAGTTCCCCAATCAGGGACTGAACCCATGTCTCCTGCATTGCCAGGCAGATTTTTAACCACTGGACCACCAGGGAAGTCTCGAGACCCCACCTTTGACCCACTGTTATAAAAAGCCTCATTAAGTTCTCTGGGGTTGAAATGTAGTTTTTCGAGTCAGAAACCTGGGGTATCTCCCTTTGCCTGCAAAGTAATAAAGCTATCCTTTTCTCCTTTTTCTTCTTTCCTGGTGGCTCAGATGGTAAAGAATCTGCCTGCAGTGCAGGAGACCCAGGTTCAATCCCTGGGTCGGGAAGATCCCTGGAGGAGGAAATGGCAACCCACTCCAGTATTCTTGCCTGGAGGAGTCCATGGACAGAGGAGTCTGACCGGCTACAGTTGAGGGGGTTGCAAAGATTCGGACACGACTGAGCAACTGTAACTTTCTACTTCACCCAAAACTCTGTCTTCCAAGATTTGATTCAGCATCGGTGTACAGAGAGGCCAAGTTTTCAGTAAGAGATCTGTGGGCGCATTAAATGTGTTTATGTATATAAAGAGGCTACTTCAATGCCCAGCATAGCTAAGTGCTTACTAATAATAATCTCTTCCCTCTTTTTTTCTTTCTCATAATAAGTCATTTAATTTGCCAGTTCTGCACCCTACATTTCCTACACATCTGCCCCTTCCCCTCTCCAAATGTTACCAAGGCTGTTAGCCTTCAGGTATAATCCTCCCCCTTCGTTGAGAGAACTAAGCTGCAGGGAAGTGTTATCTTACAGGAAGCCACCAGAAAAAAAAACAAGAGCCCACCAAAATCTGTTAGAACCAACTAGGTCCAAGATGGTAGAAAGCCTCCAGTAGACCCTCCTTATATGTTCATGGTAATATATTTGTGTGATAAATAACACATCTGACAGTTGACAGTTGCTGTGGCAACAGCCAAGCAAGCCCACTGAAGGACTGAAATCCAGTGTTATAAAAAGATTGTTGTCTTCACAAGCATATCACATCCCTGTTCTCAGATGTGTCATAAATATTCCTCCCTCTCTCTTTTTTTATTCTGGCCATGCTTGCAGGACCTTAGATCCCCCCTCCTAAGACTCCAAGGGGGGAGTCTTAACCACAGGACCACCAGCGAAATCCTCCTCCTTCTCTTTACTCAGTTCCCTCCTTTTACCTCAACGCTCCTATATATATGGTATATCAGGTAGATTGAGAAGCTGAGTCTCAAGCTAAGTTCCTGTTTCTCATTCTCTGGCCATTGATTACAGTGTGTGCTGTTTCAGTCTCAGCATCAGTTTTGTTATTAGTCATGCGAATCCAAACAGAAAAAGAACCCTCCTCAGTAAGGCAAGCGACTTTGGCTGGGCCAGAGCCCAAGTTGAGGTCTATAGGACCAATTTGGGAATGTTACCAAATCGCAAGTCCATGTGCCCGACGCACAGTAAGGCCAATCAATACTAAAACATTAGCATTTCGGACAGAGAAAGGTTTATTACAGGTTCATACAGGAGATGGGAGGCTCATGCCCTCCCATCTGAAAGTTACTAAAAGCTTTCAGCAAGCCCCTTTAAAAGCAGAAGCTAAGGGAGGCGTGTGGTTAGTTGTTGCAAACTTCTTGGTGTCAGATCCTTTGCTCTTGGGGTTGGGTCATGGTCAGGTAACGATGTTCCTGCAAATCTCTAACTGTTATTCTGTGTCCTGACAGGAAAGGGCAAAGGCCCAAGGCCCAACTTTCCCCCTCCAAGGTCCCAGTCCTGGTTAAGAGGAGGCAGCTCCTTCAGGGGCAGGTTCCCACACTCTGTTCAGCTGTTATCCCTGAGGGAGCCAGGCATCCAACCCAGCCGTCCCTCAGTCTCTTCAGGCCACCCAAATGGGAGAGGCCAGGTCTCACGGACTGCAACTGAGGCAGTCGGCCATTGCTACTAGGTCACAGAGACAGGGATGAGGGAGAGGTTCACCACTCCTCGAGGCGTAGGCCAAGGCTAGAGGAGGGCCTTAGTGAGGGCCCCAAAGGCCTGCAGGATGTAGTCCCCAGTCTGTTCCCTGGGCCCTCCAGTTCATCCACTGGCCCAAGGCTGGGTGAGCTGGAGGGCATCCAAGATAAGGCCTGAATCTGCCTCTTACCTCACTCTCCACCTGATGACCACCACACCACTGACCCCTGCCTGAATCACTTCCTTAATGGTCCCTCATTGACACTTACTTGTCGACAGGGCCCACTGCAGCACCGACCAATAGCTGAGCAGGACAACTAACGGTCACTCACTGACAGTTGGTTGCTTGTGGACAGGGCCCACTGTGGCGCTGAGCGAGACCTGTTGCCTAGTAACAGGGTGCAAAGTAATGAGGCCAGCAATGGCTGCCTGCTAAGGGCTGTGCTCATCTCACTCTGTTACAAGAACATAAACCCATCAAAATCACTGTCCTTTAGGGCCTGAGCATTTCTCACATGAGTGCCATAGCTGCCTCCACTTCTACCCTGGTCCTCTTCTGTTTTCAGGTTTCTCTTTGTCTTTTTGTTGTCCTTCTGTTACCTGTTGTTAAGGTAAATTTATGTTGTTGTTGTTCTTATTTATTAATGAAAATAAATTTATAACTCATGTTTCTAGTTTTCTGTTACTGAGCAACTATGGTTGAGCTGATTTTCACCAAATTTGGGAGGTTTGTCTGGAGTAAGCCTGATTTGAAATATGTGGCAACCCTAAAATTTACTTTGGATGGCCCTAGGGAGAATCTCAAAAAGAGAGACAAGTATTTCTGAAAGCAGCTGAAACTGAGGTGCAGACAGATAAGGAGGAAAAGCCTGGCAAGAAATACCCTCCCAATTTAGACAGTGTGAGCCCCTCAACGTGTTCACGATGGTTCCAAATGGTTACCCACGTCAACAGTCACAAGGATAGATCTTCCAAATTCCAGGGGTGGACTTTTCCATTGAGATGTTTCTTGCACAGACAACTTTATGTGCATACTCCAGGGAATAATTGTCTAATGAAGGTGCAGTATTCTCAAGATCAATGCTTGGGAAGCCAGCTGAATAAAAATAAAAACATAATGTATGGCAGAAATCAACACAATATTGTAAAGCAATTATCCTTTAATTAAAAATAAATAAATAAAAACAGAAACCTGACTCTAATAACAGTATTTTAAAAGAACAGTTTGGGACTTCCCTAGTGGTCCAGTGGTTAATAATCCACCTTGCAATGCAGGGGAGAAAGTGATAGTTGCTCAATCATGTCCAACTCTTTGCAACCCCATGAAAGCCTGCCAGGCTCCTCTGTCCATGGAATTCTCCAGGCAAGAATACTGGAGTGGGTTGCTCTTTCCTCCTCCAGGGATCTTCCTGACCCAGGGATTGAACCCAGGTCTCTTGCACTGCAGGCAGATTTCTTCACCATCTAAGCGACCAGGGAAGCAATGCAGGGCACACAGGTTCGATCCCTGGTTAGGGGACTAAGATGCTACATGCTGTGAAGCAACCAAGCCTGAGAGTAACAACTAGAAAGTCCCTGCACCTCCTCAACAGAAGGTCCTGTACGACACAACAAAGATCACCTGTGCTGCAATCAACACAGCCAAATAAAATTTTTTTTAAATTTTTAAATAAAATAAAACAACAGTTAAGGTCCAAGTACATCTACAAAACATGGTACCAATGGACTTGAAATACTGAACATTCCTCTGAAAAAGAATTTTTTTTCATGAACTTTACCGAGTAAAAAGCATTTTGCCTATATCTTACCATTGTGTGTACAGGTCTTGCTTGAGCAATCTCTCCTTGAAATGTTCAGAGCAGCATTCCAAAAATAAGCAGTTACTGAAATGACTGAGCTGAACTTGCACTGCTTTTGTTCGACACATTGTTTGCAAGCGAGTCATGATTTCTAAAGCAAAGAGCTCAATTCCATGAAAAATACTTCTTAGGCCAGAAAAGTAGTATGTAGATATTTTCCTTCTTGTTTTATAACAAACTACAAAAAAAATTCATATAATAATGTTACACAAATATATTAATATTTATATAATTTATCACATTATTATATATGATCATACAAAATATTATTTATTATATTTGTATTATTGTTACCGAGTCCAAGCCTGCTCTTCTTCCTGCATGGTAGGCCAATAAATCCCAGAGATGAGACGTTGAGGCAAGGGATACGACTTTACTTGGGAAAGCTGGCTGAGCAAGAAAATGGCAGGCTAATACCTCAAAATAACCATCTTGTCGGGGGTCTAGATTAAAGGTTCTTTTATAGATCTGAGACGTGGGGAGGTGAGGAAACCAAGTAAAAATGCCGTCAGTCGTATCTGACTGTTTGCAATCCCATGGACAGTAGCCTTCTCTGTCCATAGAATTCTCCTGGCAAAAATACTAGAGTGGCTTGCTATACTGCTGTACCCTCCTCCAGGGGATCTTCTTGACCCAGGAATGGAACCCAGGTCTCCTGCATTGCAGGAAGATATTTTAGCATCTGAGCCATAAGGGAAGTCCTAAGCCTCTGTCAGGAGGTATCTTAATTTCTTCCTTCCTGCCATCTACAGTTGGACAGGGTTCTAAACAAAGACATTTTAACAGTCCGATAGAGGGGCAGGGTTCTCTAAGGCAGGCCATCAGGTATAATAATAATAACAAAATCACTCAGGATGGGGAACACATGTACACCATGTCTGATTCATGTCAATGTATGGCAAAACCAACTACAACATTGTAAAGTAATTAGCCTCCAATTAAAATTAATTAATTAATTAATTTAAAAAAACAAAAACAAAATCAACAAAAGCAAGTCTAAGAAACAGTTCCAACATGGAGTCGGAATTGGTTTTTGCCTGTAACATTATTATATAATAGTAGTATATTAGCATATAAATAGTTGAACAAGGAAAAAACCTAGGTTTCCACTGTTTTGGAGACAAAATTCCAATATTCTAAGCATGATATAAAGCTCTTCACAACCTGTCTTCAAATTCCCTCATCGTTTCCTATCTCCAAATTACTTTATTGTTACTTTATATACACCAGACATTCAATCCACACTTCTTTATGCCTCCAGGTTTATTCCCTCTGCCTGGAATGACTTGCCTCCTCCTTCTTCACCTGTGAACTACTACCTAGTCTTTGAAATTCAGCTCAGAGGACACTTCCTGTGTGAGGCTTAGCAGTAGCAGTGGTGGTGCTGCTGCTGCTGGTAGTGATGTCTCTCCTTGAGGGAAGAAGCCATCTCCTATTTTCCCCTTATTATTATTTTTAAAAATGTATGTATTTTTGGTTGTGCTGGGTCTTCGTGGCTGTGCAGGGGCCAGTCTCTAGTTGTGGTGTTCATGCTTCTCATTGGGATGATCTCTCTTGTTGCTTCACAGGAGCTCTAGAGCATGGACTCAGTAGTTGAGACACTGGGGCTAAGTCGCCCTTAGTTGCATGTGGAATCTTTCCAGACCAGGGATTGACCCCGTGTCCCCTGCATTGGCAGGGGGATTCTTAACCACTGGACCACCAGAGAAATCCCTTTGTAATGTTATTATTATTTTTTAATGGAAGCTCAAGAAATGTTCAACCATTGAAGGAATGAAGAAATGAAAAAATACAGGGATTTGGAGAAAGTTACCTTGATCTCTGAGGCTTCCAGGTGGCTCAGTGGTAAAGAACCCACCTGCCAAAGTGGGAAATGCAAGAGACACGGATTTGATCCCTGAGTTGGGAAGATCCCCTGGAGTGGGGCACGGCAACCTACTCCAGTATTCTTGCCTGGAAAATCCCAAGGACAGAGGAGTCTGGCGGGCTACAGTTCATGGGGCTACTGTAGAGTCAAAAGAGTTGGACACAACTGAAGCAACCCAGCACACACCCATGCCCACACCATGATCTCCTTATAGAATGAAAATGAAAGTGAAAGTTGCTCAGTCGTGTCTGACTCTTTGCGACCCCATGGGCTATACAAGTGTATGGAATTCTCCAGGCCAGAATACTGGAGTGGGTAGCCCATCCCTTCTCCAGGGGATCTTCCCGACCCAGAAATCGAACTGGGGTCTTCTGCATTGCAGGCAGATTGTTTACCAACTGAGCTATTGGGGAAGCCCTTATAGAATGAAAATGAATCAAAGAAATAGATATATCTTACCAAACCTGGACCTGAAGTGAGAGATTGCTGGGCCACTGATGCAGATGAAAAGACAAAAGGGCATTACAGTGAGTCATATATCAACTTGGAGCCCTAGACCAGAGTGGGAGGGTACATAGGTCAACTTTTTGAATGCTGAAGCCAATGAGAGTCATAAAACCACCTCCCTTCAGTCCCATTACATTTCCATACCTGTTTTTCCTGTCCAGAAGCTTGCTTGCCTCTTTCTACTCTGTTCTCTATAGCAGGTGACTTCTAGATTAAAAAAAAAAAAAAAAAGCCAGTACGTAATACTAAACTGGAAATGAGGAAAATTCTGATGTTCTTGAGTTGTCATTTATCAGCATCATAGTATTAAGAAAATTGGCCATTATTCATTTTTATGATGAGTAGCTGATGAGAAATGAAGCAATGGTTTTCCTTAGAATACCTTTGACTAAATAGTACCATTCAAATGGTTAGGAGTTGGCAGATCATTTGGAATTTTTAAAACCCTTTTATTTTGGAAATAATTATTTTGGAAATAATTATCTGTTCATAGGAAGCTGCAAAATAGTACAGGGATGTTCCTTGTACACTCATCCAGTTCCCCACAATCATAGCATCTTACATGTCATGCCATCGAAACCAGAAAATTGTTTTTGGTACGGTCCATAGAGTTCACTTAGATTTTTTTTTTTTTTGGCTGCACAGTACAGCATGTGGGATCTTAGTTTCCTGACCAGGGATCCAACCCTTGCTCCCAGCAGTGGAAGACCAGAGCCCTAACCACTGGACCACCAGGGAAGTCCTGGATTTTACCATTTTTATATGCATTCATTTGTGCGTTGCGTGTGTTGGGGGACAAGTGATTCTAAGCAATCTTATCACAAGTTAGATTCCTATAATCACTACCACAATCAAGAGAAGGAAGTAATCCACCTCTCAAAGGTATTTTCTATTCTGCCTTTCCTCACTCCTCTCCCCATCCTTTGGAAATGTTTTCTTTTCTTTTTTGCCTTATATTTGATATTTCTCACTAACCTCTACAAAAGGAGATGTGTTCTCCCATTGATTCTTGTGATATGTTGAATACTGGAAGTAGGAGCACACAGCTAGGAAGTGAGGGGACCTTTTGTGCCCCTAGCAGGAAAATCATTAATAGTAACACAAAGAGGCCTCCCAAGACACAAACTTCTTATTCCTATAATTGGCAAGTTTCCAGGAAAATGTACATTGGCTCTGACTAGATAAACACTTGGCATGGTACCAAAACTGATAGGAATTCAACAAATATTTATCAGGCAAATACACTGAGCCAACAGGGGCAATGCATTCCATAAAACATTCCTAACAGAATGTGAAACAATTCCCCATTTGTTCTGGAAAGCAGTTGCTTTCAGGTTAGTAAAGCTGATTGCAAATGGAAAGTAACAACAACAACAAATTAGCACCACTTATTTGGTTTTCCTATTTATGATTTTTATTTATATCTTTAAGTAGAAGACAAAAGCAGACTTAAGTGATGGCTAAAATTATTCACCTGAAACATCACTGCTAAAATATCCTCATCATTCCTGCACTCCCACAGGACTTTTCCACATGGTCCTTCTCAGTACTGTACGGCGAGGGGAGGGAAAGGTGCAGAGGATAAGTAATAACAACAGTTACCAAGTGGTGAGTGCACTTACCTTGATAGGAGCCATGGTGTTAAGAATTTTATTTACAGTATCTCATTTAATCCATAAAACAACCTGGTGAGATGTGCAGTTTTATCATCTTCATTCTACAGTCGAGAAAATGAAGAGTTAACCCTGCTTTGGTTAAGGCCAGTCAACTAGTGAATAGAAGACATAGGACTTGAACCCAGATCAGTGGACCACTGGTAGGGAGTCTTGGCATTCATTAGGTCTGAGATGTGACACAGAAAAACATGTGACACACAATCCCGAGTGATTCTGATGTACTGATTCCTTGGAGAGCATTGCTAGAATTTACTTCCTGCAAGGAATGGGGTACTTGGAGAACTGATATACTTACATGAGCAATGCTGTCACTTCATAAACAATGTTAAATGACTAGTGGATTTTGCCTATGCTTTGGATGAAAATGTATTCTTAAGTAGTTCCTGCATTTGTTCATTTAGTTTTCAGCTCTTTGGACCACCATCACAAGCCAGAGAAAGTGTTGCAAGTTCTTCCACTAGAAGAATTAAATTACCCTGTAGCCATGGAGCACAAATTTAGTTACTCCCTATTTTGAGGTGCATGGATTCTGGCCTAGTTCTCTATTTAAAAGCTTTTTCATCTATTTTTTTCTTGAAGAAGGAAAGAAAGGAAGAGGAGAAGAACAGAAAAAAATGGGAGAGATGGGGGAGGGGAAAAGGAAGCGGGAGGGGAGGAGGAGGGGAGGGACAAGAGGGAGGAGGAAGAAGAACTAAGAGAGAGATAGGAACTCTGGATGGCAAAACAATAAAAATAAAGATATATAGAAACATTTTAAGGTTTCTTTTAACCTGAAACATATTTTTACAAATATAGGTACATGATCGGACTTATTAATAAAATTGTTCTTAATAAAATCTAGGGCTTCCCTGGTGGCTAAGGGGTAAAAAATCTGCAAAGCAGCAAAGCAGGGTTTGATCCCTGTGTCTGGAAGATCCCTTGAAGAAGAAAATGACAACCCACTCCAGTATTCTTGCCTGGGAAATCCCATGGACAGAGGAACCTGGCATGCTACAGTCCATGGGGTCCCGGAAGAGTTGGGCACAACTTGGAGACTAAACAACAACAACAAAAATAAAAATCTAAAGACTGTCCTCTGAGAAATGAGTGTGTAAATAAACATAAGAGGTAATTTGGTATACACAGGCCTAACAGAAGACCCACCAGATTTCTTTCATTCACAAAAACAAGAGGGGAAAATATCTCAGATCACACCTGATTTCAACACACCAAGCCAAATGACTAATAAACCGCCCACAAGGAATGAAAGTATTTTGAACTAGTCATTCTGCAAATACGTATTATAATTTCCACATCTGCATAAAATTGTGCAAGCAGAAATACACCTGACCTTTTATTGAAAGGAGGAGGAGTCACATATCCCGAAAGGGTTGGGACCTGCCTGCAGTCCCTGGGGAACTTCCTGTTGTCACGGCATGGGGTTAGTTATCTAAGCTCTGAGTGTAGAGGCTAAGACTCTGGGAAGAAAATCCTTCTTCTTGTGAATGTGACACACATGGGCTCCACTTTCCATATGCTGAGATTATACTTCCTCCTCAGTTTGATGTGCTTGGTGAGATCAGGTAAGTCATTTATTGAATAGTTTTCTTAATTATTAAAAAAAAATTACTATTACTGTCATTTTATCATCCTAGTTCCTTCACTAGACTTTCCAAGTGTCATACAGTTATTTATTTTTAGGAAAGAAGATATGGATTAACCTTTTTCTATTTCTGAAAAGACTTTCTTTTTCCTCAGTAGTGAGAGAAACTATTATTCCTTTCAATTAGCCTGTTCTTCTGTTGTACAAAAATGAAATATGCTGAAAAATCTAGAGTAGTGTGGCTTTCTTTCATAGTTAATTTTTCTGTGCTTTTCTACTATGAATTAAGATCATTTATTTCCTGGAGTTTAAAATTTTTAAATATCTATTAATATTTAATATCTTTATTTATTTAATATTTAATATCTTTAATATCTATTACAGACAGTGTAGGTTTTTATAGCTTTCATGCTTCAAATGTTTATTTAAATCATTTTCATTAAACAAACCCATGATTTTATACTTGTAAAATCTCTTGGAATGGTGTCTGGCATATTGATAACTTAAAATTTTTGTACTTACAGGCATACATACATACATACATACATACAAAATTACTAATCATAATGAAGAAATAAAAACACAGTAATGTTTGCAACAAAGTAACAAAAATTAAGTGAAAAAAATTTTTTAAAAAGCGCTCAGCACTTCTCAGCTTTTTAGAAGTCCAGTACTTTTTCACATAGTTCAAGTAATGAAGGTTGGTATAATTTTTCTGATGAGAAGTATGATATACATTAGGACCCATAAAAATGTTCATGTCCTTTGAACTAGTAAAACCATCGCTGAGAATTTGTTCTAAACAAATATCTTGTAAAAGAAAAAAAAGAATCTTTTATACAAAGATGATTCTAGGTCATCTGTAATCTTGAAACTAGATACAATAGAAATGTTTCTACATACGGGAATGGATAAAGTACAGTGTAACAATTTTTAAAAATATGTAGCCTTCAAAATAATTCTGAGGCTATGCAGAAATGTGCAAGCATGTTTATAACATGTCATATTATTTAAAAAGTCAAAGAAAGCAGAACTCAAATTTGTAGGTAAACTAAGATTACAACTATGCCAAAATCACATATGTATGCCTATAAATAGTTTCAATGGGAAATGGAAAAAATTATTTGTTAGTATTTCAGGCTTATAATAAATTTTTTTTAATTTGTGATTTTGAAGTTGATTTAATAGTAAGTTAAAATTAAAATATTGATAATATTTGGAGAGGGAGGTCGGAGGGGGGTTCAAGATAGGGGACACATGTATGCTCATGGCTGATTCATGTCAATGTATGGCAAAAACCACTACAATATTATAAAGTAATTAGCCTCCAATTAAAATAAATAAATAAATTATTATAAAGAGACATTAAATAAATTAATAAAATTTATTAATTAAATTTTAAATAAATTAATTAAAACAAATAAATTTACAAAAAACAAAAAAATAAAACATTGACAATATTTTAAATTGAGAGGTCACCATTTTAGAGTTTGTGTTTATTATCACAATTTTTTTTTTTAAGTAAAATAGATTTAGAGATAGCTTAAGGGGAGTGGGAACTAACCTTAACACAAGAACCTGATGAAAAAAAAAAAAGAACCTCATGGTATTTTGTGGGACTTTCTTCACGTCTCCCATTATATATTTCAGTTACAAAGTTGGAACTTAATTTTTTGTGAACTGCCTTTTTTAAAATATCTTTTTTAATTTTTAAAATCGAGTGTAGTTGATTTACAATGAATCTACCTGCCATGCAAGAGACACAGGAGACTTGGGTTCAGTCCCTGGGTTGGGAAGATCCCCTGGAAGAGGAAATGGCTACCCACTTGCCTGGAAAATTCCATGGACAGGGGAGCCTGGAGGGCTACAGTCCATGGGTTCGCAAAACGTCGAGTAGGGCTAAGCAACTAAGCCTGAGTAAGACAGGTTATTATAAGATAGTGAGCATAGTTCCCTGTGCTGTACAGAAGGTCTCTGCATATCAGTTAACCTCAAATTCCCAATTTATCTCTCCCCCATCTGGTAACCATTGACCTGCCTTTTTGCGTGCCAAGTCGCTTCAGTCATGTCTGCTTCTGTGCAACCTATGAACTGCAGCCTGCCAGGCTCTTCTGTCCATGTGATTCTCCAGGCAAGAGTACTGGAGTGGGTTGCCATGCCCTCCTCCAGAGGATTTTACAAACCTAGGGTCTGAATCCACATCTTACTTCTCCTGCATTGGCAGGCAGGTTCTTTATCACTAGCACCACGTGGAAAGGTTTTCCTTAACATTAATTACCTCATCAGTAAAGTCTTGCTTTAAGTCATTCCACAAGACCCACTGCTACCTAATGGAACCCAAGCAGATCAAGACACATCACGATAAACTTCCATAGCTAGAAGGAAAATAATTATAGCTGTAAGCTAAATCCAGTCTTCTTAGTATCTGCTAAACCGTGATCTGAGACCTTTCCTGGGGGAGGATATTAAATAATAAGTAGAAATTATCAATCACAGGTACATTTACTTATTGTTTTTCCCTTCCTTGGCTTGCAGTCCAAAATTGAGCAAGTGATTAAGATGTGATTCTGAAATCCCAAGAATACAAGTCTTTTACTTTCAGAGATTACTATTTTGTTGCTCTAACCTTCATGAAATCATGATGGGAATTTTGGCTGTACTCTTACCGAGTACAAAGCAATGGCTGGCAGACTCTACCAGAATTATTTGTGGAATTTGTTGAAAATGCAGACTATCTCCATAGATGCAGACTATCTCCATAGATCCAGACTCAGTGGGTCTGGGGTGAGGTCCAGGAATCTGCATATTAAACAAATTCACAAAGCTTTTCAGCTTGCAGGTGTTTCAAGGAACAGAGGCTGATAAATGTTATAAATTAAAAAAATTTTTTTTAAATTTTATCCTGGACTATAGTTGATGTACAATGTTGTGTTCATAAGTAATTTTTAAAGTTACCCTGCTATCAAAATTTTGACCTATAGCAACTTGTGCAAAACTGGGTAGATAGTTTCCTAGAGAATACCTTTGTGCCTAATCAGAGAAAGAATTATCTCCTCAAATATAGGAAACTCCCTTCAGAATGATTTATAACTCTGTGTGTGTGTGTGTGTGTGTGTGTGTGTGTGTGCATGCACGCTGCTTTGTGACTCACCGGTCTCCAGGAGAAACAAAAGTTACTAAGGGGTGGAGCATGAAGGTGCATATTTTTTGCACATGATTAAGAGATAAGAGTAACAAAATTTGGCATCTCATTTGTTTTCCAGATTATATCCTAAAGAAATTCAAGCTGGTCGTTAAAAGCAGAGACATCCTTCCAACAAAGAAGGCATTCAGCCCATTTTTTCCTTGCCTGTCTCTGCCAGTATAGAAGAGAAACAAAGATATTCCATCAATTTTGGCCCTGGCCAACTGTGAACCCATCTCAGTCTGGCTCAGGATGGATTTTTAATGCCAAATTCAGTGTTTTTCTCCACATAAAAAAATATAGACTGAGTTACTTTTCAGATTAAAAAGAAAAAATCAGTAGAATTTTATTGTAGGGACATGTCACCTTCCCCTTCCACTTCTCTCTTCAAAGTAGGAGTCCAACTCATTTTCTAATTTCTCTGAGTCAAAATTTCTGGACCAAAGAGATGTTTATTTCTGAGACTTTTGGAAGTTCCTGCAGAACAGTGTTTTTAGCAAGCTTAAGAGTGTGCTCAAGTGTGGGTTTCTGGAAATCTCCTGGCTCCATCAGTCGACATGTGGTGGGCTGTGTGTCCTGGACACTGACTTGGCATCCACTGCCCAGAATGCAAAATATTCAACAATGTATTCCTTCATCTAGGTCTGAACCTCAGTATTTTTAGGTAGCATCGAGTCAATATACCTGTCTGCGGACCTCTGTTCTAAAGAAGTTACTCATACGCATTTGCGTCATGTTTAGAGGCGGGGGGCATGAGAGCTGGAGCACACCTTGGAACCCAAACTCGAGAGGAAAGAAGTGCGAGTCAGAGCCCTCGCTGTTTACTTCCTGACTCGATATGATGCATCAGGGTGAAATTAGGTGGATCTTCACTGCTGTCACGGGGATTTGGAGGCTAGTGAACTGAACTTCACCAATCATGGGTCTGAGAGAAATTGACACTTTGACTTTTAAATAAGCTGACTTGGCCATATCAAGAGGTTTAATAGGAACCTGTCTTTGCTCATTGGTTCTCATAGAACCTCAGAGCCTTCTGTCCTCTTGCCCCACTCACAATTGCTTCATCGGTGGGATATTTCTGCCTACAGTTCCATCATCTCCCTTCACAGACACCTCTTTGGATGTGAATGAGGAGTTTCCTCTTTCTGTAGTTTTCCCCAATCAGACACGTGGGAGCTGAAATCAGTTCTTCCAAAGGCAGGTAGAAACCAAAAGCCAGAACTGAGCATGACCCCAAGATAGCATGGGCATTTAGCATCAAGGCAGTGTATCTTGCGAATACAGAGCCAAAGGATCCCTTGGAAGTTTATATCAGAAAGGAAGTGAGGTTGTCAGTGATCAGTCTGAGGGAATCACACTTTTCTATCCAACCGAAACTCATTCAAAATAAGCCAATCTAGGGAAATGGATTATTCCCTGTTTTTTTTGGTTGTAGCCTAAGGAAATATAGCTGGTGGATAAAAACAAGAGATATCTTTCCAACCAAGAGGACATTTTGTGTAACTAACTCAACTTTCTGTGGTAAAACAAAATAATAGTTATATTTAGTCCCTAAGGCTGAGAATAAGAGTTATTTATTTTGCACAGAAACAGCTAGCTTCAAGCACTCCCCAACTGCCAACAGACTGACCAAAGTCAGGGCTTTATTTAGCCTGCAGTGGTAGAAAATGGAGGTCTGTCAACCTCAGTTTCCAAGGTGAAAGAAAGCAAACTGGAAAATTAGGAGCCTGATTTGATTGTGACCGAAAAATGAAATGTCTTCCCAGTCACCTCCAAAAGAATTTTTATCTTTTTTTACTCTCTTTTTTTTTAAAAATAATTTTATCTATCTATTTTTGGATGTACTGGGTCATCGTCCTGCTCGGGTTTTTTTTTTTTTTTCTCTAGTTGCAGCAAGTGGAGGCTACTTTCTGCGGCGTGTGAACTTCTCATTGCAGTAGCTTCCCTTGTGGAGCACGAGGCTCCAGGAAGCGTGAGCTTCAGTAGTTGCAGTTCCCAGGCTCTAGAGCACAGGCTCAGGAGTTGTGGTGCACAGGCTTAGTTGTTCCGAGGTGTGCGGGATCTTCCCGGACCAGGATTCAAACTGTGTCTCCTGCATTGGAGACACCACTGAGCCACCAGGGAAGCACCACCCTTTTCTTTTTTTTTTTTTAATTCTTTCCATGAAAGTATGAAATTACAGGAGGAATTTTTAAAAAATCAGTTTTATTAAGATATAATTCACACACCATACAATCCACCTATTTAATGTGTTTTCTGATATATTCACAGATATATGCAACTGTCACTAGTCAATTTTAGAGCTCTTTCATGACCTCAAAAGGGAACTGAATACCCTTTACTGTACCCCATCTTTCCATCTCCTCCCATCCCCAAGCCCTAAGCAACCACTAATCTACTTTCTGTCTGTATAGATTTCCCTATTTTGGACATTTCTTATGAATGGAATCATATAATATGTGGTCTTTTGTGACTGACATCTTTCACGTGTTATAGTATTTTCAAGATTCATCGTTGTGGCATGTGGAACCATGTTTGTTACCTAAAAGGTATTTATTAGCCAAAAAAACCTGCTTGATATAAAGGTGAAAAAAACACCTATCTGATCAACATTCTAATTACAAGAGTAAAGTATGGTTATTTTCAGGTTTTTTAAAAAAATATGTTTTTTAATTTATTTTTCTGGCTGTGTTGGATCAGGTGGTAGTTGCAGCATACAGGCTCTCTAGCTGTGGCACTGGGGCTTAGTAGTTGAGGCTCATGGGCTTAGCTGCTCTGAGGCATGTGGGATCTTAATTCCTTGCAACTGCCCCTTCATTCAGAGAAGGCAATGGCGACCCACTCCAGTACTCTTGCCTGGAAAATCCCATGGGCAGAGGAGCCTGGTAGGCTACAGTTCATGGTGTCGCTAAGAGTCAGACACGACTGAGTGACTTCACTTTCACTTTTCACTTTCATGCATTGGAGAAGGAAATGGCAGCCCACTCCAGTGTTCTTGCCTGGAGAATCCCAGGGATGGGGAAGCCTGGTGGGCTGCCATCTGTGGGGTCGCACAGAGTCGGATACGACTGAAGCGACTTAGCAGCAGCAGCAGCAGCCCCTTAATTGCAAGGTGGATTCTTAACCACTGGACCATCAGGGAAGTCCCTGTTTTCAGTTATTTTAATTAAAGGAAATGTAAATTTCTTGATATATTAATTTTTTTAGATTAGGGTTGTCTCTGGTTAGTAAGAAAGTCCTGGAAAATTTGTTTTCTTAGGTAGATACCACTTGTCCTTTCAAATCAGCTAGTTTGAAGATCTTAGAATTTCATTTCCTAAAGGAATGCTGGAGTGGGCTAAATGGCTAAGGAATAAGGCACCAACCTCATTTTAATATGAACAAATTGATGAGCCAAATAGATTATTTGTTTTACTTTGTCAGGGAGAAGAACCTCATTTGTATATCTGGCATAAAGCTTCCCTTTTCCAAATCCTTGGTTGAATTAAGGAAACTAAATGATGGAAGGAAGGAATTTATTTAGTACTTGTTTTATGTCAAATCTCATACTAAGTGATTTACTTATTTAGTCTTTATAATCCTATGAGATCAATACTATTAGCCCAATTTATCAATATCGTTAACAATTACTAGTTTTAGAACTTCCCTTGTGGTAAAAAGTGACAGAAAGTGAAGAGGAACTAAAGAGCCTCTTGATGAAGGTAAAAGACAGTAGAAAAAGCTGGCTTAAAACTCAACATTCAGACAACTAAGATCATATCATCCAGTCCTATCATTTCATAGCAAATAGATGGGGAAAATGTGGAAACAATGTCAGATTTCATTTTCTAGGGCTACAAAATCAATGCAGATGATGACTGCAGCCCTGAAATTAAAAGACACTTGCTCCTTGGAAGAATAGCTATGTCAAATCTAGACAGTGTTTTAAAAAGCAGAGACATCACTTTGCTGACAAAGGTCTGTATAGTCAATGCTATGGTTTTTTCTGTAGTCATGTATGGATGTTAAGAGTTGAACCATAAAGAAGGCTGAGTGTGGAAGAATTGACACTTTCAAACTGTGGTGCTGGAGAAGACTCTTTAGAGTCCCTTGGACAGCAAGGAGATCAAACCAGTTGATCTTAAAGGAGATCAACCCTGAATATTCATCGGAAGGACTGACGCTGAAGCTGAAGCTCCAATATTCTGGCCACCTGATGCAAAGAGCTGACTCATTAGAAAAGACCCTGATGCTGGGAAAAATTGAGGGCAAGAGGAGAAGCAGGCAACAGAGGATGAGATGGTTGGATGGCATCACTGACTCAAAAGGACATAAATTTGAGATATGTTAAAACTCAGGGAGATAGTGATGGACGGAGAAGCCTGGCATGCTGCAGTTCATGGGGTCGCGAAGAGTCAGACAAGATTTAGTGGCTGGAGAACAGCAATAACATCTGGTGGTCCAATGATTAAGACTCCGTACTCCCAATGTAGGGGCCCGGGTTCAATCCCTGGTCAGGGAACTAGATTCCACATGCCATAACTAAGACCCGGCACAGCCAAATAAATGAACAGAAAAATAAATAAAATAGTTACTAGTTTTTTGGCATCTACAATGTATCATGTAACACTTTAGATACTTCACAGGCATTTTCTCTCATTCTCACATCAGACCTGACAGCCAGGCTAGGATTAGAGTGTGGCAAGTAAAGCACTCACCAAGTGCAATGTTTGGAAGGGACACCAAAATAGTAATCAAGATAAGTCAACTTATAACTTTTTAATGCAATAAAATACTTTATTTTTGTAATATTTTAATGCAACACAAGTGATACTTTAATATCTAAATATTTTACTATCATTTAATATTTAATGCAAATCATATTATTAATTATATGCATATTATCATGCATAGATGATATTTTAATGCAATATTTTTAAAAGATCAAAATCAACCCAAATCTATGATGAATAGAATGTCAAACATTTTGGTAAGATATATTACTGATCATTTTACTTGTCAGTGTTATTGTACAACAGAAAAAATCATTTCTAATTGTCCTGCATTTCTGGGTCCATGACAACTTACTTCCTTGCTAGCTGGCTTATAAGAGGTGACCACAGTGTATGAACAGATTAAATAAAGGAGGGCTATTTTTCACTTGGTTCAACATATGGGAGGATATTTTGATAAATACATGTATACTTATATAAATATGTATGGGACTTCCCAGGTGTGCTAGTGGTAAATAACCCGCCTGCCAATGCAGAAGACATAAAAGATGCAGGTTGGATCCGTGGGTTGGGGAGATCCCCTGGAGAAGAGCTTGGCAACTCACTGTAGTATTCTTGCCTGGAGAATCCCCATGGACAGAGCAGGCTGTTGGGCTACTGTCCATGGGGTCACAAAGAGTCAGATAGGACTGAAGTAACTTAGCACGCTCATGTAAACATGTACATTTACATGGTGTGTTTTTTCTTTTGCCTTGGGCTCACTATGACTCTGCAAAGCACTGCCTGACAGATTGGCATTATTACGATCATTTTACACATGCAAAACTGAGGACTGGAGAGGTTAGGTAATTAATTAAGAGAAATCACATAGCTCGTAGGCAATGGCGTTGAACGTCAAACCTAGGTCTGTCTCCAAAACCCAGGCTGTTTACAAAATTGTGTTGTGTTTTTGTGTACGACATTAGACCAGAGTTGGCAAGGGCTTCCCAGGTGGTGCAGTGGTCAAGAATTTGCCTGCCATTGCAGGTGATGCAAGAGACATGGGTTCAATTCCTGGGTCAGGAAGATCCCCTACAGTAGGAAATGGCAGCCACTCCAGTATCCTTGCCTGGAAAATTTGGTTAAGATATTAGAGCTGGCAAAGTTTGCCAGAGCTGGCAAACTTCTGTAGAGAGCCATATAGTAAATATTTTCCGCTCTGTGGGACAGTGGTCACTGTTAAACCACTCAATTTTGCCTTATACCAAGAAAACAACTAAAGACAATATGCTAATGATCATGGCTGGATTTGGCCCATGGGCAGTCATGTATTAGATTATAATAAAGTATCTCAGGAACATATAAGTTATCTCTGAAGATGTTATAGCTAGCTTTCCCTGACATCCTATTTGAATATGTTTCTTTTAATTTAACAGAAGGAAGACAGTAAATGATAATCAGGTCTGCCCTACACAAGGGTCTGAATTCATCACTGGATGGGAGATGTCACCCATACAACTGTAATTTTCCGATTGTCAACAGGAAATGGCATTTCTTTTTTTTGTTGTTGTTGTTTTTGTTTTTTGTTTTTTTTTTAGGAAATGGCATTTCAAAGGGACTGAATTTCAAAGTAGTCTGAAGAGTAAAGGCAAAGTTTTTCCCCTTTCAAATAAACTCTAATAGAAGAGGTTAAGCTTTAGAAACCAGTTTAACATGTTCTGCTGAGCTGTTAATACTACCTCTGAGCAAACTCAACTTTGTAACAAAACAACAAAATAAGGAGGTTTGCTTTCTGAAGGGGTGTGTGTGTGTGTGTGTGTGTGTGTGTGTGTGTGTGTGTGTGTGTATGTGAGAGAGAGGTGCTCAGTTGTAATGAGTAGCCCTTCCCTTCTCCAGGAGATCTTCCTAACCCAGGGATTGAACCCAGGTCTCTCATATTACAGGCAGAGTCTTTAAAGTCTGAGCCACCAGAGAAGCCCAAAGTAAAATGTAAAGAACTATATGAGGGTGAAGCAATGTAACAAATTTGCTAGTCACATATATCTACTCCTTACATGCTCTCCAAATTACGTGAGAATTTCAGGCCCAACAACAAGACAAGTTCTTGAGCTTGGTGCTGGGTACACACTACTAGACTGAAAACAGTACAGTGCCCGCCCTAGAGAAGCTTAAACTAATTTGTAACATAGTCCAAAATAAGATAAATGTAATATATTATTTTAAAAATGGTGTTAATTCTGAGAGGAAAAGGTTTAATAACTTGAGGCAATTTTAAGCAAAGAACTTTAGGGCGGAGTGCATGACCTATTATTGTTTGCATATGATTTTCCAGGCTGTGTCTCCTGCAGATATATTTCTAATAATTTCAGTCACAATGCATTTCATGCTTCATTTACTTTATAAACATTATGTCATACACTACATAGTATTTATATGGATCATTCTGAATGGCTGACTAATGTGTTAACAGATTGATATTCATTTATCCAGGAAATATTTGAAGCAAGCCCTGTTCTTGGCACTGGGAACGTAAGAATGGATAAATGGACAAATAGATTAGTTATCTTGGAACTTCTGTGCTAATGGGGGAAGTTATTTCAGAAAAGGAAAAAATGTTTCAGGTTTGTGGTATGAAAAAACAAGTAATATTTAAGGGAAAAAATGGAGTGGAATTCAACACAAGGAAGTAGAACATCTATAAATCCTGGGGGAAAGCATATAAAGTCAGAGCATCATTTAGGCCAAGGAATTCACTTACAGATGAGAATAGTATAGTGAATAGGTTATCCACTAGCCACCCCACACTTTTCCAGCTTAAAAAAAAAGGAGTCAACTTCAATTGTAACTAATCAAACTGTATCCAGGAATGTCTCGGAACAATCAAACAAAAGAAACAGGATAAAATTGTCCTATTGAAAAAATCAACACTTTCTACCAGCCCCAGAGCTTCTGAGGGTTAGATCAAAGGCAGTCCCCCATTCCTAAAGGTGGTTCTGTCCCCCATGCAAGTTTCTTATCCCATGAGCATGGCTGGGGATGGGTGAAGGGCCATCCAGGAGCCTGTCTTGAAATCAAGAGCGAGTCATTCAGGAGCAAATGGAGAAGGCCAGGCAAAGGACTCACTGTGAGCAATGATCTTGTACTTTCTAGAACTAAAACTACATGACCAGGGAAATACAGTTCTAGAAGATAAATGTTATATAAACTTCATCTTCATTGTTCATGGCAGTTCCTGTTCTGTAAAGGCACTCAGGCACTTAAGTAGCAGTTACTGGACCATTGCTCGGAGGGGAAATAAAGGGTTAGGTTCTGGGGAGCCTCTGGTTACAGCATTTTTGTTGACTGATCAATCAATACATAATCTGATTTTATATGTGTTTCTGTTTAAAGACACCATATTTAATATATATCATTTACTTGCTAACATTGAACTCATGGCCAGCTCTATAACTCATACCTGAACAATGCTTATGTAACACCTTTTCTCTGTAAGGTAATATCACAGCCTTTATGAGTTTAGAAACTCCAGCCAGCAGTTGAGGACTATGTTTTCAAACAGAGAAATCACAAAGAAAAGGCACAAGAAGCAAAAAATGTGGCAGTAATAGGCCAGGAAAAGGACATTTGTTGCAAGAGCTGAAATAAGAAGGCAGAGCGTTGGTGTGTTTGACCACTGCTGAGAGTGTTGCGTGGATATTTTTTTTTGCCACTCGGCACGGGTCTGTGCATGATTGCAAAAGCCCCTCAAGTATTGATTTCAGGGGTTACAAATACATTTGGGTTTTATTTTAGGTCTTTAGATAGAGTGTTTACTACTGTGCTTTATCACTTGCAAATATTCTGCATTCTTATTTTATATGCATTCAATATTATGTAATTTTTTTATTTATTAAAAATAAAATTTCTGCCCTCAAGGGCTCTCAGAGGTGTGGGTGGTAATCACACTCCTCTTTCCTCTGGGTTTCAACCAACTGAGAAACTGACCCATGGCTAAAAGTTTATTCAGCTTGATTGTTGACATAGCTGGATTTTGAAAAAGTGGAAACCAAATCATTTTCTCCTTCTAATGCAAAACAGAGGTCCCCTGCTGACCTTTCCCCAAGTGGCAGGGTCTACCTGTCACCAGGGAGGAGGATAGAGGAGAGAAACTATGGAAGGGAAAGAGGGGGCCCTCCTTCCTAGGGAGTGGAGGGGGCATCCCCTGGATGAGGCACACCCAAACTACTGAGATGCAGAGCAGGGGTAAGAAATGTTTGATTTGGGGATTACAACGAATTTTGAGTAGGTGAATTCTCAAATATGAAATTCATGAATAAAGAGGACTGACTGTATTTTGACAGAGGGAACCCAAAATGTACGTTTTACAAGTGTATTTGTGTTCTTGTGAAGTTTGCTCAGCGTTCAAATGTTCTTTCGATGAATTTGTAGGGGAGAAAGTGGTCTCCCCAACCTATTCCTCTGCCATCTTAGCTCCTCCCATGTGTTTGTGTTCTTAAGAAAGGGTTAAGGAGGATATACAATAGAGGAGGCAATACATGAGCAGTAGCTTTCTCATCTTTCTTGGTAGATTAGAAGGAGCTAGAATAGATACACTAAATAGAACAGAAACTCTCTCTGAGTCATATACCAGTACATAGAGGCTTAAATATTTATTTTTAAACCAAAAAAGTAATCACCAGAAGAGCTAGAAGTAATTTTATAACTAATAAAAATCAGGAGGGGAAAAAAAAAATCAGGAGGTAGACATTGGATCAGAGAGAAGTACTGAGTGTGCTAATGCCCTCATTATTCATATCAGAAAGTCATTAGACACCGTCTGGAGTTAACTCAAGCAAGGACTGGGACATAATAAGGAAAGACAACTGTTCTGACAAAGGTCAGCAGCTGGACGCATGGCAGAATTTATTTTCTTTTTTTTTTCCTTTTCTTTTTTTTCAGAATTTAAAAATATGCTCCACAGCAGTCTGAAATACAGTTTCCAGATGCCCCAAACTCCTTGCCAGGAGTTCACAGTGGAGCATAATTAAATCTGAATAAATATACCTACATCTGGAGCACTTCTGCATGTAGCCCACTGACCTACAATCCACACACTGACATCCCATAAAATAGAAAAAAAAGGATTTCATATAAAGTTATAAAGATCAATGCCAGAAAATTTGAAGTGGGCTATAAACTTCCCAGGGTGAGAAAGAAAATACAAATGGAAAAAAACACAAAAGAGCAACAGGCAAAATCCACATAGCAAAAGCAATGGCCTTTTCCAGAGCACAATGCCATTATAAACATAACTAAGACATTTAAAAATACTTGAAGTCACAGCAGTTCTATCAAGTGAAAAATAAATATTTACGTGTTCTGCCCTTCTTGCCTTTCAGTAACTGTCAACTTTAAGGGCTTCTAGAAAGGACCCAGCAGGCCAAAAAGAGCACCCATCCCGTAGACATTGAAGTTGGCAGTTGCTGCTGAAAAACAGCTCTGGCCCCAAACTTCAGGACGCACCTCTGAGCCTTGCAAGTACTCAGATACATGGCTTTATGACACATTGACCTAGTATTGATCATTTGGCTCAAAATGAACAAATACAGTAAATAAGCAATCTCCTTCTTTGGAAAGGGGGCTCTATCTTCCCCAATATGACCTCATTCATAATTAATCTCCACCACATAACTCTCTTGGGCAGGTAGGTAAAGAGAAAAAGATGACATAACTTCCCCAGGCCACCTGGGGTTATGGGTTGTGAGTCGGTCACACAACCAGGAACAGAACCCAGTTTTACTGACGGCTAAGTCCCACAGGCTCAGCCCCACCTAGCCACTCTTCCTTTGCAATAAAATGATTACTTGAACAGTCAATTATTTACTGTTGGGCAACTACAAGCACCAGATAAGTTTCAGTCCAGGTTTTCCTGCAACAAGTAATCTACAGGAAGGGGGAAATCAAAGGGGTCAACTGATGGCGAAAATGTTTACATAGATGAATAAGTCCTGGGTGTATAATGTACAGCATGGTAGTTAAAAATACTGTATTGTATATTTGAAATTTATTGAGAGTTGATTTTAAATGTTCTCTTCTCACACATACACAGGGTGACTAGGTGAGATAATGAGTTAAGTCTTAACTAACCTTATTGTGGTAATCATTTCTTAGTATATATAATATAAAATGATGTCATACACCTTAAACTTACTCAATATTATTTGTCAGTTATGTCTCAATAAAGCTGAGAAAAAAAAGAAAAAGATGGTATTTACATTATGAGCAGGCCTCACTGCACAATCTACTAGACAGTATAAAGTAAAAGGAGGAATATGTGATTTTGGGGCTCAATTTTTAAAAATTATTCATTTATTTATCTATGTCTTCACTGGGTCTTTGTGGCTTTGCGAGAGCTTTCTTTAGTTGCTGCAAGTGGGCACTACTCTTTTTTGGGGTGCACAGGCTTTTCACTGTGGTGGCTTCTCTTGTGCAGAGCACAGGCTCTAGGAGCATGGGCTTGGGAGTTGGTCCATGGTGTGTGAAATCTTCCCGGACCAGGGATCAAACCTGTGTCCAGATGGATTCTTATCCACTTCACCACCAGGGAAGCCCCTGGGGCTCAATTTTTAACCATGTCTTTTCTAGGGTAAGAGATTTCAAAGCCTCCTTAATTTTTTTTGTATGTGGCCATGCTGGGTACACGGAGAGCATGCAAGCGGCCTATCACTCATCACCATCCTTAATTATTTTGCTCTCAAATTATCCCAGATCTGGTCAGTGGAAGCCCCTTCAAGTTGGTTCCTGTGTCCCTGTGACATGTTTTTAAACACTATCTTAATTTCTGCCATAATGAGATGCTTTAAGCTCTTCTTTTTTTAAAAAAAAATTATTTATTTATTTATTTATTTATGGCCATGCTGGGTCTTCATTGTTGCATGGGCTTTTTTTTTAGTTGCTGTGAGCGGGGGCTACTCTGTAGTTGTGATGCTTGGGCTTCTCATGCCAGTGGCCTCTCTCGTTGTGAAGCACAGGCTCTAGGGTACATGGGTTTCAGTAGTTTCAGGCTCTACAGCATGGGCTCAATAGTTGTGATGCCCAGGCTTAGTTGCATGTGGGATCTTCCTGGACCAGGGATCAAACCCGTGTCTCCTGCATTGGCCGGCAGATTCTTTACTGCTTAGCCACCAGGGAAGCCCTCTAAGCTCATCTTAAGCTGTTCTCTTAACATCCCCAGAATTTCTTTTAAGGCCATTCTTCAAGTCCAGTCAGCAGGGTGAATGCTTAAAGATGATGTTTGAGCAAAGAAGGAAAGGCCCGAGAAAGGCCACCATGGTTAACAGTTTCAGATGCGTTTGAAAGGTGCAGAGCCAGGCACACCATGTTCTCCACCACCATTGCAGTTGGGAGCTGTGGACAAGGAGAGATGCTTGGACCCTACAGATTCAGTTACTAAGTCCTCTACTATGTGCTGGGCACAGTGATGGATATATGAGATTAATCATAAGCCACCATTCCAAGGAGACTGTGGTCCTATGGGATAGACATCCATATAAAGCAACATCCATAGTACATCCCTGAAAATGTCTTCACTGGGCTGTCATTGTGGCACAGAGAGGAGCTGGGGAGTTCTGGGTTGAAGGACAGACAGTAACTAAGGCTGGGAGAGTTGGAGAAGGCTTCACTAAGGTAGCTTTTGGGTTATATCTTAAAAGAGGGTAGGATTTTTTAAAAAATTATTTTCTGCATGAAAAAGAAGACACTACTTATGAACTCTAAATCAGATATGATGTTTAAACTTCATTCAACTAGATCCAGCCTCTTGCTAGGTACTGTAGGACACATGGAAAGAACTCCAATGAGTGTAGGACAGAACTCTTATTTGATGTCTGTCTAAGGAAAGAACTGTAATGATACCATCTAATTTTTATTTTCAGACACAGGTGAAACATGTCCTTCATTTACCAAACTGAGTTTTCACAGTGCAGTGGTTGGAACGGGACTAAATGTGAAGTTGATGCTCTACACAAGGAGAAACCCAACCTGCGCAGAAGCCATCAACTCCACAGTTTTGGGAAACTTGAATGTAACTAAGAAAACCACCTTTGTGGTCCATGGATTCAGGCCGACAGGCTCTCCTCCAGTATGGATAGAGGACTTAGTAGAGGGTTTGCTCTCTGTGGAAGACATGAATGTGGTTATTGTTGATTGGAATCGAGGAGCTACTACTGTAATGTACAACCATGCTTCTAGTAAGACCAGAAAAGTGGCAACAGTCTTGAAGGAATTTATCGATCTAATGTTGGTAAGGAGGAATTCTCTTAGATGGTTCAGAGCCAAATTGAAATTGGCTCATTATCTGGATATTTAAAGCCAAGAGGTGTCTACATGACCAGGAGGACTATTTTTGCAGTGTTTTGCAAATGTTAGTTGAATAAGCCCCCAGGAGGGTGTAGGGAAGGGCTGAAGGTAAGGCCCATAGGTATGGCTATTCAGGTTGTGCACTGCACAGGGAATCCATCTAAGCACCATCGTCTCTGTAGACATTGTAGATTTATATATCTATTATAATAATTTTCTAGTGAATGACAGCAAAGTGTCCTGGGGAAGGGACATCTTTTTCTAACTCATATAAAGTTACCTAATGGGTTGGAGAGGTTTCCTGGCTTCACTGCCCAGAGTTTTCTCAACTTTCATAGCTCTTCCTTTTCTTAGACTTGCCAAAAGTTTAGCGATCAGATTATCCAAAACCAAAACTGATATACCCAATCTGATAAAAAGTGATTTGATATCGGGGCTATTTCAGAGAGCCATACCTGGTGGCCACTGTGACCAGGGGTGACATAAATTTTACATGAGCTCCTCAGCTAAGCCACAGCCCTTAGGAAAGGGAATATTAAAATGACTCATGACCAGCTATCCCAGGACTATGGACTATATGCCCTGCCCCTTTCTTTCCTTCCTTCCCTCTCCATGATAATTCATTAACCAAGCCAGCTTGAAGATAAAGGAGTTCATTAAAATATTTGATTGCCCTTCTTCTCAATGGGGAAGGCTTTAAGATGTCTCAGCTTGGTTCCTAGCAGAAGCACGAATGGAGACACCATGGTATAAAAATTAAGGCACAGGTTTGTATTTGGACAGACAAGTTTGAATTCTGTCCTGCTCCCTCCTAGAAGCTGTTTGACCTTGGGAAGATGACTTCAGCCTGGTCAGTTAGTTTCCTCATCTGTATAATCAAAAGAATAGCTTCTAGTTTGTGGGGGTGTTGTGACATTTTAATAAGATAGTGGACATAAGGTGCTTAGAAATATTTCTCCAAAGTCAACAGTTAGGAAATTTCTCCAGGTATTGTCAACTCCTTGGCCCCTCACAATTTTTAACAATGGACCTTTTGAAATTCTAGGCAGAAGGAACTTCTCTGGATGACATTTACATGATTGGAGTAAGTCTAGGAGCCCACATAGCTGGGTTTGTGGGAAAGATGTATGATGGCCAGCTGGGGAGAATTACAGGTAAGAGTTACAGGTAAGGCTTCCTGTGAATGGGCACAGGATAACCAGCCTGTGAACTGTGTTTCCTGGGGGAGCATGATACAGGAAATCCAAGTCCTTGGGTTCCAAGTCAGCTCTTCCAATTAGTTAACTACTCTGAGCAAATGTCCTCTTGTGCAAAGGGAAGACCATAGTAGTAACTGACTTCAGCAGTATTAAATTTATTATTTAATAAAATATGTGCACTTTATTAATTGTGTATGCTGTAGAAAAGTTTGATGCTGACTTTATTTCTCTTATGGCTACAGAAACAACTATGTCACATGATGGGGATTTTGCCCCAAGCAGATGGCCTTCCTTTCATTTAATCCAAGATTGTTTAAACTAGTATCTAATATAGCCCCAGGCATAGCTGGAGCTTCAGGGTAGGAAAATGAGATGGAAATTATGTTGTCTGGAGCTTACTCTGTGACTATCAGCTGTCAGACCAAGACTGAATAAAAACCCTCAGAAACACAGCAGGTGAAACTCCAAAGAAAGATCCCCTTGCTGGGTTCACTTGCCTAGTGCTCAGTAACTTTCCACAGTGACAGACGAAGGGCTGAGGGAGGCTTTCTCTTTCAGAGAGGCAAAGCTTCTGGCCATCCATATCTTTTCCAGAATCGATCCTTACACTGAGATAGCCATTCCAAATCTAGGCAATCTGGAAGGCAGAACTGAATGGAAGGAGGGAGGGGAAAGGTAAATGATTCAAACCAACTACAATTGAGAGGTAACCCTTTAGAGTCACAGGACTGAATGTGGTATTTAAGTTGACATGTGGCCCTGGGCTAGTCTTCTGGCCCGCCCCGCCCCGCCTCCCCCACCCTTCTGTCTGTCTGTTGGTCTGTCTCTCTCTCTCACATACATATGTACTCCACATTGGCTGGGTGTCTTCTAACCCTGGTACTTGAGGTCACATTTTTTCCTGGGCTATTTTTTTTTCCTCACTTTCACTCCGAATGCCAAGGTTGCCCTCATGTTATTCACCTGCTTTCCTAGGTAAGCAAAATGTTTTTTCAGTTTTTTAAAAAATATTTATTTATTTGGCTGTCCTGGGTCTTAGTTGTGGCACAAGGTTTCAGCATTCAGGATCTTTAGCTGCAACACGCTAACTCTTAGCTGTGGCGATGTGGAATGGAACCTGGGATCCCTGCATTCGAAGCGTGGAATCTTGGCCACTGGACCATCAGGAAAGTCCCTCTTTTTCAATTTTTAAAATTATTACTATAATGTTTTAGAAGGCAACACGTGTTTACTTTTTAAAAATTCATTTTTCCTTATGGGTACAAAGGAAAATGGCTCAAATTTGCTTGTTATCTTTATCTGTTGGGAGCTTCTCCTCTGGGAGCCGGGACTTTTCCCAGTGGTGTGTTTAGAAGCTGATCAGCTGTCCACACAAACACACACACACACAAATAAATTTATAGCATTTGCTGATTCTATGATGTAAATAATCCCACTGTGGCTGATTTTCAGCTACTGACCTGACGTCACTGACCAGAAAGTTTGGGGAGAGAAAAGCTAAATGGGCTGTCCAGTGTTAGCGCTGGGGGCTCCAGCCCATCACTGCCTTATTCTATCTACCCCCTAATTTTGCTCCTCAGCCTCGCAGCAAGCCTGTTCCCACAACTACTTTGGATAGAAATACAATGTAACCTGGCCTCTGACCATGGAAATTCCCCAAGCCAGCTTCCCCTCCACCCTGGGCCCATGCAGCCCTGCTTTGTGACCTGGACTCAGCCCACAGTCTGCAGCTCCATTTTCTGTCTCCTCTGACTGCCCCATGTTCTCCCAGTTCCTCATCCTCACTGAGCCCCAACGTCAAATTCACCTGTTCCCAAGCGCTTGTCTCAGGGGTAAAGCGTTTCCCTTCCCCACTCACCTCCAACTGCCCTTCTTGAGTGGGATCACTGGATTGTGGGGCGGGAAAGACATAATTCACTCCCAACTCCTAAGAACCGGGCGGTTCTGCTTGCTAACTATCTAGGCCAGAGTGTCTGATTCATCTCTTTCATTTCCCCTTTTGTCTTCTGTTCTTGCTTTTTCTTTTCCTCTCCAAGCACGTCTCCTGGTATTACTTTTCATTAATTTCTTCAAACAAGATGAATAGGTTTAAAAACATTTCAAGTACCTACATCACTTGATAATACATTAAATTTGATTCTTATGAAAATCATCTTGGAGTGTTGGATACAATACTGACATGCTGAATCATGATCTCTGGTCTTGGGATCCAAAAGTCTGTACTTTTATTTATTTTTTTAAAAGTAACTTAAGCCTAGTTTTCTTATCTTTTTAAAAAACATTTAATTAATGTATTTATTTGGCTGCACTGGGTCTTTCTTATTTGGGTCTTTGTTGTGGCATGTGGGATCTAGTTCCCTTACCAGGGATAGAACCAGGGCCCCCTGCACTGGGAGTGTGAATTCTTAGCTACCAGACCACCAGGAAGTCCCAGGAGTCTGCTTTTAACCAGAAGATTCAGGTGGTCTGAATGCCATACATTAAAAAGTGACCACAGATCTGTGTTGTCCAATATAGTAGCCATGAGCTGTGTGTACCATTGAGTACCTGAAATGTAGCTAATGCAAACTGAGATGTGCTATAAATACAAAGCACACACTGGATCTTGAAAAAAATATATTAAAAAAATTTGAAAAATATATTAAAATATATGAAATGTCTTATTAAAAATGAAAGATATATTAGAATATATTAAAATATGAAAAAAGTTATGAAAATATTAAAGTTTCATGAAATTTGCAGTTTACAAAAAAATATATTAAAATATACCTTAAATATATTTAAAAAATTGGATTTTTTATATTCATTACATGTTGAAATGAAATTTTACTGCTATATTGGGTTAAATAAAATGCATTATTAAAATCAGTTTTCTTTGTTTTTCACTTTTAAAAAGTGGTTGCTAGAAAATTTTAAACTATATATGTGGCTCACATTATATTTCTATTAGATAGTACTGCCTTGGAGAGTTAGTTCATGGTGACCTTTGGGATGGGAGTAAGGGAGGCCCCTAAAGCCACCTGTAATACATTGGACATTTGTCCTGGGAAGAGGTCTGAGGTCCAGGGCTTTCATCAGATTCTCAAACTGGTTACTTTTGTGATCAAAACCAGGGATCACTAGCTAGACACTTTGCTGGCGATCACAGAGCAACAAGAAAGAGCTCCATTTTGTTGGTTTTGTTTCTGTTCTGTAATAATCTCAGTATTCTGAATTTAGATATAGGAGTGCCTTGGTAAGCCTTCTGAAGTAGCAAGTAATTCTACCTCTGTTTTGCAGATAAGGAAACTGAGGTTCAGAGAAGTGAAGTAACCTGCCTAAAATCACACAGCTGGTTAATGCTAGGTTTGGGGCTCATGTCACTTCTATCCAACTTCAGTGATCTCTGCTCACACAAAATATGCAGCTTTTTAAGGATAGTTTGTGATTTCTGGCTGACAGTGTAAGCTGATCATTTGCTATGACTTTTCTCTAAGGAGATCATATGTCCAAGTTTACTGTGACATTCCTCATTTGTGTCTTCAGTCCTGGCGTAATTATTAATAGCAGCTTTATCACTTTTGAAATTGCCCTGGTTTGGACTTTATACGGTAAGCCAGTCTATCGGCCATGAATCTGGAGGCTGCTATAAACTGAGGCTCTTACTGTTCATTTTCTCAGGCAGGAAGTGCTGCTGTTTTATGTGAGGAGGGGGAGGCTTCCCCAGCAAGGTGTTTCTGAGGTTCTGAGTTTCTCATGCTTCATAGGATCCACGTGGGGTCTCACTGATAAGATGGCTTGCTCGTTATGTCAACCAAGCCAGCAAGGAATAAATCACAGTGATCCTTGAGACTGACCAAATTGCCCAGATGGCATCGTGTTATCTCACTGGCACCTATCTTCTCAAAGCTGTGGAATCTTCTCAGATTCTAGACCTCCACTGCGTGACCATCCCCTCAGAGAATTTTTCATTGGTGGAGTATAAGAAGGACTCTGTCAGAAAGGGAGGACGCTGGTCCTCCTTAAGAGCCAGTCACCCTCTCTTTTCCCTCTAATAAATTTCCCTTTTCTTGCCTGACTGCCTGGCTCGCTCTCTTTTTCTCTGTACTTGCCTTAAAATGCTGTGCTGATATCCTATGGACTTGGGTACCTGGTTATTGATCCACCCCCTCCCACATCAGTTTCAGCTGGGAGCAGACAGAAGAGGAAGAAAAATTGGGGGAGAAAAAGACAGGGCGATAAGAAAAGGAGGCAGATAATGATATACCTCAAGGAATCTAGGGTGTTAGCTGAGGAGAAATGGAGAGACTGGGGCTAGAACCAGGACTGCTGAGGCAAAGATACTATCTCTTGGGTTTTATAGCACTGGGGATAGGAGATGTCATTTAAAATGATCTTCATAGATAAAAACTTGGGGGGACATCCCTTGAAACCGTTTCCACTCCAGGTAAGTTTCTAGTTAGTAGGGCCTTTGGGATCTTCTGGTGTTTTTAGTGTGTGGTTACATCATCACAGGAGCTGCTCTCTTGTTTTGGCAGCTGTTTCATAATGATGGTGAGGAACATCCCACTGACATTGACCAAGAGCAAGGAATCAGCTCAGGCATTTATGGAGTGGGTTAACTGTGCAGGAACTGACACACACAACTTATTTCCCTCCTCCATATCTGGTCTAATGCCTGGCCTGACAAATGAGTCTCACACTTTCCCACTCAGTTTGCCAAACCCAATTAATGGAAATAAAAAGCTCAGCGGAGAGAGCTGGTTGCATTGTGAGACTGTGGCTCTGGTTAAGACACTTGAACCTCAGTTCATTCACATGTAAAATAGGAATGACAATAGCTACCTTGCCTCCCTCCCAGGCTTCTGATGTAAGCTGGTAAATGTGAATAAAAATGGAAACAATAAAGGAGTTTTTTTAATAACAAGGAAGAGAAGTGAAGTTCTAGGTTATTTAAAATGGGATAAACATAAGTACTGTGTTCACTTTGTTTATGCACCCTTGGATGCTTTTTTTCCTGAGGAACCAGTTTATCCCCGTCACTGGTCCCCATCTGTCTGTGCACTCCCTACTGTGGGGGCCCACACAGGTACACCTCCAGGGAATTCTTTGGCAGGCCAGTGGTTAAGACTTCAAGCTCTCACTGCCAAGGATGTGGGTTTAATCCCTGGTCGGGGAACTAAGATTCCACAGGCCACGTCGCTCGGCAAAAAGAAAAAGGTACACCTCCGGAGGGAGTCTGGCTGCATTCTCAAGGGGGTGCTGCGAGGGTAACCACCTCCACTGTGGGAAAAGGCTATGGGGCTGTGGAAAGGAGCCTGACACAGCAGGATGGGAATGTGAGTGCCTGACCACCAGGGGTGCCCTGCAGCCTGTGAACCATCCTCACCAGGAGGGATCAAAAGCCCGCTGCAGGTGACTCATGGCGTGGGGCTGCCAAGCCAACTCTGTTTTCCTTGCAGGTCTGGACCCTGCGGGCCCTTTATTCAACGGGAAACCTCCAGAGGACAGATTAGATCCCAGAGACGCACAATTCGTTGATGTCATCCATTCTGACACAGACGGTAACATTCTTGTCTTTGTGGGTCAGTGACCACCTCCCCCCCCAAACTCCCAAAGAGTCTCTCCCTGTGGGGATGCTCATGCAGAGGCGGATCAGGTTCCTCCAGATTCCCTCTTTACCTACAGGGCAGGCTTCCAAATCCACAGGAAGATTGAAGGGAAGTGGTTTTATGCAGGCATCTAGGACCTCCTGAAGGAGTGGGGGTGCCCTTCTCATTACCTCTTACTTGTAAAGTGATTGTCTTGACCCATCAAGGAATGAGAGGCTGGTTTGCACACCATGGACAAATGTTTCCATAAGTGCAACTCGGTTTGGATGCATGATTTTCTGTGTTTTTTTTTGTTCTTTCTCATTATTTCCTTAAGTTGAAAGATTAAGTTAAGCATTGTGTCTCTCCACACAGAACATTTCCTAAAAATATATATATATATATATATATATATATATATATATATTTATTTATTTATTTGGCTGCTCTGGGTCTTAGTTGTGGCATGTGGGATCATTTCCTAAAAAAAAAAAAAGGTTATATATTTATTTGGCTGCTCCGGGTCTTGGTTGTGGGCATGTAGGATCTAGTCCTCTGACCAGGGAATGAACCTGGGCCCTCTGCACTGGGAATGCAGAGTCTTAGCCACTGAATCACCAGGGAAGTCCCCCCACAGAGCATTTCTGAACTGCCTAGACCTCTCCAGCTCTCTGTAGATCTTCCTGGCTATTTCTGTCTTTCATGGTGTTGATTTAATTTCCAATACTGGGTACATAATGTGGGGATTGGGCTGATGTTAAAGGTGGGTCTTTATATCCAGATGTCTGGGAGGAGAGCTGGAGTAGGCACTTAGCTGGAGTAGGCACTTAGGGAGGGCAGAGGGGACAGAATGACAGAGTGGTCATTCAGTAGTACATCCCTTTTGTGATACAACCACCTTGACTGGCTATCATGGGCACTCTGGGGTGGTATTGTGTGACTTAGAATAAATGTCTCTGTGAAATGGCTTGTTTTATAGCATGTGAAGTGTTATCTAATTTGGATGCAGTACCTCAATGCCATTTTAATTCTGGATGGCACAGAGTAATTTATTTTTTGTTTTTGGAAAGAAAGTAAATGAGGAAAAAAGTATAAGTTTTGCAGGCAGAGGTGGACTCAAACCCCAGGTTTTGTTCTTTCTGGTGGTGTCATGTTTGTTCCGTAAGTCCTCTGAGCCCCAGAATCTTCATACTTACTTCATCTGAATTTACCAATGGTTACTCTTCAGACATTGTGAATACTAGAAGAAAACTGTATAAAACCCCTAGTATCACACCCACGGACACATGTATTGTCTCAATATATAATAGTGGGCTTCCCAGGTGGTGATAGTGGTAAAGAACTTGCCTGGCAATGCAGGAGACATAAGAGATGAGGGTTGGATCTCTGGGTTGGGGAAGTCTCCTGGAGGAGGGCATGACAACCCACTCCAGTATTCTTGGCTGGAGAATCCCCATGGACAGAGGAGCCTGGCGGGCTCTAGTCCATAGGGTTGCAAAGAGTTAGACATGACTGAGCATGCACGCATATTATTATTGCAATGATACACTATATATGTGTATACATATATACACATACATTCATATATATAATCTTTTAATCAAGGATTTTTTTTATTACTTTGGAGTTAGAAGGTTAAACAGAATAAGCAATTATTAAATCTATCTATAATTTTCTAGGTCTCCATTTTCTAGAAGAGTTTCCAACCTTTTAATCGTCCTTGATCCATCAGTTTTAAGGGTTTCTCCTACTAAGTGAAGGTTTCCTGTTTCTTATTCACTAAACACTTACACAAATGCAATTAGAGGCTCAGGAATCACCCAGCAATAAGCGTGTTCCAGCCAAATATAAACATGAAACTTATCATTTTATCAGTGATGCAGTGAATGAGGGCCAAAACTCTCATTTCCAGAAATATCAGACATAAATTCTGTTACCAGCTTCCTAGTCTCTTACTTAGAAATCCCTGCTTTCTAGCTATCTGGTTGCTGTGCTGTGCTTAGTCGCTCAGTTGTGTCTGACTCTTTGTGATTCCATGGACTGTAGCCCACCAGGCTCCTCTGTCCATGGGGATTCTCCTGGCAAGAACACTGGAGTGGGTTAAAACTATCTGGCTAACTTTGGACAAAATATTTAAATAGGTATAATGACAACAATAGCAGCAATGACAAGAATAAGACAATCCCTGCCTATATCCTGTTGCAGGCAAATGAGCTATGAGATGGGAAGAGTTCAAAGCAGTATGAAAGCATAGTATATTCTCTTTTAGCACTGGGCTACAAGAAACCATTAGGAAACATAGACTTCTACCCAAATGGAGGATTGGATCAACCTGGTTGCCCCAAAACAATATTTGGAGGTAAGTATAGATCTTTATATTGTGCCAAACAGTGGTTTTAAAAGGGTGTATTTTAAAAATCTGATTATCATTCTATGTGGGATTTTTTTTTTTTCAATATTTATTTATTTGGCTGCTTCAGGTCTTAGTTTCGGATCTTCCTTGCTCCATGTGGGATCTTTCTTTGTGGCATTTGGACTTTCTTTTCTTGCTGTGAAGCTCGGCTCTCTACTGAGGCACTCCAGTTCTGGAGCATGCAGGCTCAGTTGCCCCATGGCATGTGGGAATATTAGTTTTCCCAGCAGGGATCGAACCCTCATCCCCTGCATTGCAAGGTGGATTCTTAACTACTGGACAGACCACCAGGGAAATCCCAATGGGAAATTGTTTTTTTTTTTTTTTTAAAGATTTATTTTTTGGCTGTGGTAGGTCTTCACTGTTGCACTCAGGGTTTCTCTAGTTGCAGTGCGTGGGACTTCTCATTGCAGTGGCTTCTCTTGTTGCAGAGCACCGGCTCTCGGTCCTCGGGCTTCAGTAGCTGCAGTGTGTAGGTTCAGTAGCTGTGGCTCATGGGCTCTAGAGCTCAGGCTCAACAGTCGTGGAGCAAGGGTTAGCTGTTCTGCTGCATGTGGAATCTTCCCGGACCAGGAATTGGACCTGTGTCCCTTGGAGTGCAAGGTGGGTTCTCAACCACTGACCACCAGGAAAGCCCTGTGGAATTGTTATTAACTAAAAATAAATTTTCTGAGATGATAGAGGTGGTCCAACTGTAAATTATAAATAAAACATTACTGCTTAAATATACTACTTTAAAAAAGCATCACCGTATGATTAAAAAACTTTTATGAATTATTTCTCTCTCTTGAAAAGGTACGTCTTTGACTTAGACATTCCATATCTGGCAATCTCTCCTAGAGGAATAATGGAAAATGCAGTAAAAAAATCAGAGTGCAAAGATGTTCAACACAGGATTATTTATCTCCAACATAGGAAAATTATTAAATAGCATGGCGCACCCTAAGCAAAGGGATATAATTTTAAAAAACATGTTGTTAGTTTAATGAAAATATTTCCAATATGAAATATTTACAAAGTGAAAAAGAGACAAAATTAAACAGCATAAATAAAACAAACAAACAAAAAATCCTACTTTGTTTTTTAAGTGTATATTTGGACATGTGTAAGTATAGAAAAAAAGACTAAACATTGAATGCTCCAAATAATTATTAGTGGTGATTTCTGGATATTGGATTTCTCTGTGATTTTTAGGTCAAAATTTGCTATTATGTTATATTTTCTGAATGAGCATGTGTTAGTTTTACAATGAGAAAAAACTCACAGAATAGGTAGTTAGAGGACAACATTAAAGTGTGATGAGGGGACAAAATTTAAAAAAAAACCCTAAGTGCTCTGAATCTGTATTGCACAATTATTAGATATAACTAAACAATCATGGAAATAATTCTAGGAAAAAAAATGATCTTGATACAAAAATAATAGCTGTATATGGTCCCATGGAAATGATGTAGTATTTGAAAACGATCCAGATGAAATGACGTTAAGTAGGGCAACCATATTGTACTATAAATAGTGTGTGTTCAGTTGTACCATAAATGGTATATGTTCAAATCCTATCCTGTGTCCTGTAGTGTAACAACGTCCAAGAACAGCCAAAGATAATGTGCTTTGCTGCTAAAGGACATCCTCCAAGGTGTTATTAACTTCATTGTTACTGCAAGTGGAGGTTCCAGGAACAATAATTAAATGTTGATTTGTCAGATTTTACTCCAGCCAGCTTGGCTGCACGCTTCTCTCTTTTGCCCAGTTTACTTCCTTTTGTCCTTCACTAATTCCTTCTATGGACATACATGGGCTCTGGAGGAAGAAGAAACATTGATCTGACTCCAGCGCCCAGTGCCTCTTCAACTACTGGCTCATAATTACAACTCCTCTGTTATGTGGTTCACTGTCTGTTATTTAAAAATTCTTATTTGAGTACTCGTCCTTGGGACCCAGTTCCCATTTCTCTGTGACTTCACCATCTGACTTATCGACCTTCTGACAAACCTCCCTGTACTCCAGTCCTTCATCAGCTCCAATTCTTCTGCGCTTCATCACCCTCCTCTCACCATTGCACCACATGGCACCCGCCAAGAATTCACCTGCATTTGTCTGTCACCTCTTCTTACCCATTTCTGGCTTTCAGTGCCACATCCTATTTTTCAGCTCCTCTCACTTCACCTTTCACCTTTGTAGCAGAACTGGAGCCCCTGCCACTTATCTGCTCTCATGAGCGCCCTGTGCACCCCCAGGCCCTTAGGTCTCTGCCACGTGAGCCCCTATCTTTGCTTGGGCACATTCTGGAGAAGTCATGGATTCTTGTTGATCGAGTACAAGGTCCAGGCAAACTTGTTCACTTCTCCACGGCCCTCAAGACCCTCAGTAATGCCAGAAAAGCCTCGTGCTTATCTCCTGCTGACTCCCTTATGATCACTCCTTGTGCTTCTATTCCAAATACCTCCCAAGCTATAAACCCTCACCTCTCAGAGCTGAGTTAGGTTTGACTTTTGTACCTTGATCAAGGTCCCACCTGAAGGAGCCTTCTTATCTCTCCTAACCTTAGATCACAAAGTTGGTCTTTATATCCGTTTCTCCATCCAACCCTGGGGGGAAGCACCCTCCATGCTTTCTTACAGCTACCTCCTCTCTTTGCCCTTCTTGGGGGTCTTTCTCTACCAGTTGCTCCCCAATGCCTTCTTTCTCTGATATCTTTACTGGTTTAAATGTGCTTCTTTCTGCTAAAAATCTCCAAGGGACCTCTGACTACCCTGACATTTCAGTGACAAAGGAAGGACAGAGTCAAATCCTTGAACACCTCTGAGTCTCAATGTCGTGCCAGGTAAAATAGGGATAATCATGCCTCTCTTTTCACTTACTGTTTGTCAGCATGAATCCTGATCTATTGGGTTTTGTAAGGATTAAATGGGATCAACTACACTGGAGCCATTAGCACAGTGCCTGGTGTGTAAGAGACATGATCAATTATATGGGTGAACAATATACAAGGGACTTCTCTAGTGGTCCAGTGTCTGGGACTCTGTGCTCTCAATGCTGGGGTTTGGGGTTCAATCCCTGGTTGAGGAGCTGGATCCCACATGCCCCAACTAAAGATCCCATGTGCCACAGCTAAGACTTGGTGCAGCCAAATAAATTTTACAAAGAACAAAAAACAATATGCGATGCACTATTTATTATTAAATGCTACAACTATTCTTTGATTATTCCTTATACAACCAAGGAATGCAGTATTTTAAGTGTGACCACCAGAGGTCCGTGTATCTGTACCTTTCTTCCTTGAGAGAGAACTGCACCATCACCGCGTATCCCTGTGACTCCTACCGGGATTATAGGAACGGCAAGTGCGTCAACTGTGGCAAACCACAGACGGAGCCCTGTCCTGTTCTGGGTAAGTCCAGCCAGCAGTTTCCCACTCTGATTAACAAAGAGCTAATTTCTGGTAGGATCCCAGCACCATTTTAACCATCTAAAAACGGGCCTGAATATCCTGTGTCTTAATTTCCTTAGCTTTTTCTAGCCAATAATGCTGTAAAGTACTCTGGAGTCTCCTGATACTAAAGAATGTTAGAAAAGCAATCTACATAGGATTTCATCCAGAAGGGAGTGCCACCTCCCTGGATACTTTATTCTAGCAAGAAAAAGAAGGTTCCAGAAAAGTTTCATCTTACGTAGTCTACTCCCGTAGGGTTAGGAACACCCTTCTCCAGGCATACAACCTCTCTGTTAAGGGAGGGTCTTACAGGGTGACCCCTTCTAACAAGTCATATCTGTTAATGCTCCCACATCACACTCCAGTGTTCTGTACATGTACACAAATACAGGGTGAGCTGGAGTAATGTCCATGGAGGCTACTTGGATATTTGCTAAGGGTTAGTGGAAATATTCCAGGTGGTGAAGACTTTGCAACTAAATGGTCATGACAATTTTCTAATTGTTCCCAAAGGAAAAACTCAAGTTAACATCAGGGCAGGCTATGGAGAAGGGGTTCTCAACCTTGACTGTATATTTGAATATGGAGCTTTTAAAAAATATTGATGCCTGGGTCCCAGAATGCAGAGGCCACTCCCTAAGCAGTGGGAAAAGGGGAGAGAGAGAGGCCCCAATACTAGCCCTTAGCCTCATTCCTGCTGGCACAGTCACAAAGAAGGATGTTCTCTTGCCTCTTGACATAGTCACATGGCCATTCCAAGTTCTGTGCAGTTTAGGGGCCCAATTATAGTTCTGCAAGAAAGCGCATTGTTTTGCAAAAGTGATGCTGCTCTAGGTATAAACCTGAATCTGTTTTAAATACTCTAGAAAATGAAGGTATTACTGAAAAATATCAGTGCTGTTTTTAGTCTAGGACTTCCCTGGTGGCTCAGTCAGTAAAAAATCTGCCTGTAAAGTGAGAGACATGGGCTCGATCCCTGGGTTGGGAAGATCTCCTGGAGAAGGGCGTGGCAACCCACTCCAGTATTCTTGTCTGGAGAATTCCATGGAGAGAGGAGCCTGGTGGACTACCGTCCATGGGGTCGCAAAGAGTTGGACACGACTGAGGGACTAAGCATAGCACATTTTTAGTTTTCAGGGTGTATCACTCCCCACACCCCTGCTACTGAGAACCAGGGCTGGGTGATGTAATGTCAGTAGAAAGAGGGGAAAAGTCACTGGAGGGTCCTTTTACAAGCCCCAGCTCTTAGGGTTAGGGTTGTGAAAAAAATAAGGGGGCTGCTGGGGAGGGGGATGCCCTGGTGGCCCTGCAGGTCCTCACCATGGGGGTGGGTATGAGGGTGATTGTCTCGGCGGTGGTGGTGGCAGTCAGACCTGCTGTTCAGTCTCCCCAACTGCTTTTATGTTTATAGAACACATGTTGAGATTACACTTTTCTGACTTGTTTTATAGGCTATTATGCTGATAACTGGAAAGACTATTTAAGGGAGGGGGATCCTCCTATGATTAAAGCATTCTTTGACACAGCTGAGGAGAAACCCTTCTGCAGTGAGTGGTGAATGTGCTTGTTTGCTGTTGCCCGACTCTTTTCTGTTTGGAATGTCTAAGTCTCAGCTTCCTGGTTACTTCTTGGCACATGAAGGCCATGGTGAAGCATGGACTTTGGAGCTGGAAGGACCTAGGTTGAATCTTGACTCTACCCCACAACAGCTGTATGACCAAGACATTTAACCTCTCTGAGTCTCAAAGTTCTGCTTGGTAAAATGGGGACAATCATGCCTACCTTCTGGGTTATAAGAATTAAAATCTCAACAAGTCATAGTTGTTAGCTCCACTGGATGACCATTCTAATTACTAAGATCTTCCAGAAAATTTGCCTGAGACATGAGGTTATGACTAGGAAAAATTGGTGTCAGCTATATCTATAGGCCAATTCCAGCTCCAAAGTAGCCACAGTGACCTTCTAAAGACATTGAGAGGTTGGGTATTCAAGATGGGAGCTAAATAGGCCAGCAGATGATTAGATGCCCTAGGAAGCAAGTAGGAATTTCCCTGGGTAGATGTACGTCTTACAATCTTATCTCCCTTTTCACTTTGCTTGGGAGTCTCCCTTATAAAGGAGGTTGCACATTATCAGGTTTCCCTCCTCTTTTGGAGCATGTGTAGCAGCTCAGGGTTTGGTATTTGCCTGATCCAAATGGGACAAATTCCTGAGTAATAACAGACCATGAAACAGCAACTCCATGGCTGATGTTATTCCCTCGTAGGACTGTCATCTCCCTGAGCCTCTTCGTCCTTCTCTGCAAGTCTGACCCAGAGATAGTAAATTTGACTATCATGGTGGGATCCCCACTTTTCCAGATCATTCTTGACCATGGGGAGCAAAGAGTAGGTACGAAGAAAAGTTCTCTGGACATGTTATGTGCCCTCGTTCATCCAGTAGGAATTAATGGGTATCAACTGGAGATGGAAATGGCAACCCACTCCAGTATTCTTGCCTGGAGAATCCAATGGACAGCTGTCAGGCTACAGTCCATGGGGTCACACAGAGTCGGACACGACTGAAGCGACTTAGCAAGCAAGCAAGCAAGCAATGCATATCAATAGGTATTTCTGCTGGGATTACAAAGGAAGCATCATCCCTTCCCAGTTATTGTTGTAGCATTAATGTATTTTAGCTTTTTTTTTTTTTAACCCCATAAGACATCACACAGGCAATATTTGCATGGATATACACATTCATTTATCACCTTTTTGATTATCATTTTTCTTGTATTTTGTAAATACAGTAAAGTGTGCTGACTAATGAGGGGAGACTACCAGAGCATAATAAGAACTCTGAGAGAGACCTGACTTAGTCTGAGCATCAGTGAAGGCCTCCTTGAGGAAGTGCATTAAGTCAAAACCTGAAGGATGAATTGGCAAAGGGGACAAAGCCCAGACACAAGAGAGAGTATGGCAGTGCAGGTGGTGTGGCATGACTGGGGCAGAGACGAGGGAGGCTGGGTAGGCTAGTGGACATGACCCAGACTGAGGAAGGCCTTGTCAGCTGTTGAGGGTCTCCACATGGCCCCCTATTTAGTTTACTCTAAAATGGGCAGAAATTGTGGTGAATCAATCATACTTGGCAGTAGGCCATGAGACTTCAGTCAATAACGTGGGAACACTGATCCAAGAGTGGTGCCTGAACATGGCAACTGGATACCATTGAGTTCTGCCATCACTCAGGCCATCTTTACCAAAGAGAATAGAGAGAAATATTGGAAAACTCTGCCCTGAATCTTGGCAGAAAAACTAGGGAGGAAGGGAAAAAGAGACCTAGTTATTAGGTAGGTCAGGTTTTTAGGAACTGAACATTCAGGAAAGCATTTGGGAATATTTCTCTCACACCATGATTTTTCCCTGTTTTGAAGTATATCATTACTTTGTGGATATTATAACCTGGAATAAGAACATAAGAAGAGGATCCATTACAATCAAATTGAAAGATAAAGCTGGAAACACGACAGAATCCAAAATCAATCAGTAAGTTGGGCTAGGATTATTTGTAACTTGCTACTTTTTTTTTGTTCGGAGAAGTTAAATTCCAAATATATCAACTTTTTAATCATAGAACTGTACGTGGCTTTGTCCTGTGAAAGACATAAAGGAATATGTTGCTTTGTGGCTCTTGATCTTTCAGACTCTTTACAAATGGAACTGGTGCAGAAATTTTCTTTCCTTCTACTTTTCTTCCCCGCTTCTTTCTCCCTCCCTTCCCTCCTTTCCTCCCTCTTCTCCTTCCTTCCCTTTTTTTCCCTCCAAATTCTTTCCCCATTTAGGTTGTTATATAATACTGAGCAGAGTTCTCTGTGCTATACAGTAGGTCCTTGTTGGTTTTCCATTTTATTTTCTAAATAACTTTATTTATTTACTGTCTGTGCTGGGTCTTCATTGCTATGCGCAGGTGAGTGAAGCTACTCTCTAGCTGTGGTGTGCAAGCTTCTCATTGCGGTGGCTTCCTTTGTGGAGCACAGGTGCTAGGCGTGTTGGCTAAGAGCTTAGTTGCCCCACAGCATGTGAAATTTTCCCCGATCAGGGATTGAACCCGTGTCCCTTGCATTGGCATGTGGATTCTTATCCATTATATCACCAGGGAATCCCTGGTTATCCATTTTAAATATAGTAGTGTCTACATGTTGGTCCCAAACTCCCTAACTATCCCTTCCTCTCATTCCTCTCCACTGGTGACCATTAGTTTGTTCTCTAAGTCTGTGAATCTGTTTTGTAAATAAGTTCATTTGTATCATTTCTTTTTTTATCATACCAGATTTCTCTTTCTCTGTCTGACTGACTTTACTCAGTATGACAATCTCTGCTACTACTGCTACTGCTAAGTCACTTCAGCCGTGTCCGACTCTGTGTGACCCCATCCCTGGGATTCTCCAGGCAAGAACACTGGAGTGGGTTGCCATTTCCTTCTCCAATGCATAAAAGTGAAAAGTGAAAGTGAAGTCGCTCAGTCATGTCTGATTCTTCACGACCCCATGGACTGCAGCCTACCAGGCTCCTCCGCTCATGGGATTTTCCGGGCAAGAGTACTGGAGTGGGGTGCCATTGCCTTCTCTGAGGTTTGCTTAAACATTTAATCACAAAAGTCATCCCTGCTCACTGTAAACGATTTAAAGCAGTAAGGAAATATGTGACATAAAAGTCCAAACCCCTGCCACATGCCAACCATCCCATGCCCAAAGGCACCCACTCACACACATACATTTCTATTCTTTTCTGAGCTCATAATATACATATATACACAAACATATATATATATGTTTCTGACACTCAGAAAATGTATTTTGCAATAGAAAATTGGAAAAATCCTGTAAGTCCAATGATGGGGAAATTGTTAAATATTCCCATATAATAAAACATTATTCAAGTAAGTTATTTATGAAACATTAAGTGAAATGCTTATAATGCACTAAGTGGAAAAAATAAAGTTATATTTTATAAAATCATATACAGTATACAACTAGCACAACAATGTCAAAATAATGAAAAAGAAGGATGTCAAAATAAGTTAGATTGCCCCTTGGGTGGAAGGGATATGAGTCCTTTCTAAAGTTTCTCTTTCCTTTTCAGTTTTCTGTGCTATTATATATATATAGTTTTAAAAGAACTAGTAATTTTTTCTTCTATTACTTCTATAATCAAGAAAAAAGAGGGGAAATCCCCAAACCTTTTAATTTAAGCAAAAGCATTTGAGACTCATTTCATTCATTTACTCAGGAGATGTTTCCTGGGTTCTTTTATCTTCTGGACACTTGTATTGTCTCTTGGCCTCATTCATAGAGGACCATGTAGAAGGTCATCTGAAACTGGCGATCGTCTTATTGGCTGGCTCACTATGCAGATAAATAGGGAAGGTGTGGGGTTTCTTTTTGGCCATACCACCATGTAGCTTATGGGGTCTTAGTTTCTTAACCAGGGATTGAATTCAAACCCTCAGCAGTGAAAGTGCAGAAGCCTAACCACTGGACCGCCAGGGAATTCCTTGTAAGTGACTTTTTCAAACACATCCTTGGAACATAATAATAGCAGCCTTTGTTTATTGAACCAAGCACATTACAGACAGTGGTTAATGTAGCTCTCACTAAAACCCTGTGAGGTGGTATTACCATCCCTATTTTATATATGAGAAAACTGAGGCTCAGAGAGGGCAAGCGATTTGGCCAATTTCACACTCTTTTCAGCATCAAGATCCCCGGAGGGAACTGCTAGGGGCCCCATCTTGAGAAACCAGTCTCAGGTTTCTCAAGGTTTATAGGCTTCAATGAGAAAGGTGGGCAGAGCCCTCATCTGGAGAGTCTAAGAAACAGCAGGGAGACTGCAGTTCTATGAGTAGCAAAACTTGGGTTACATATTTGCTTCACATGTCTTGGAAATTTGAATTTTATATAGTAAATTTCTCCCAAGTAGGAATTCCTAAATTTTGAGGTTTCTTTCTTTCTTTTATGAAGGCTTGTTTCTTGATTAAGATAGAGAGCTTAATATCTTTTTAAAGTCACGTTCAGTCATTTCTATTGTAGTTATGTTTGTGAAAAAGTCACCACCAATCAAGAGAATATATGGGAAAAAAGTTAAATGATTGTTCTATTTTGTGGTAAGATTATGGCTACTTTTCTTTCTTTTGCCAGGTAAACTTTAACATTTTAGTATTCAGTATCTTTACAGTTTAAGAAAAGGAAAACAATATTAGGGTATTTACCTTGAGTTTTGGGGGCTTTCTGGGTAGCTCAAATGGCAAAGAATCTGCCTGCAATGCAGGAGACCTGGGGTCAGTCCCTGGGTTGGGGAGATAACCTGGAGAAGGGCATGGCAACCCACTTCAGTATTCTTGCCTGGACAGAGGAGCCTGGTGATCTCCAGTTCATGGGGTTGCAAAGAGTCAGACATGACTGAGAGACTAACACAGACACACACAGACACACACACACACACAGACACATACACACACACACACAGCTTGAGTTTATTCAGTCTTACCAGACAATGGGCACATATGAAATCACATTCAAGGATATTACTTGCCTGTTGATTCTCCCTCTATACATGATTCAAATGTATTTCTTATTTTTTTAACCTTAAACAATTCAGATGTAATTCACATACCATAAAATTCACCTTTTTAAAGTTTGTAATTCAGGGGGTTTTAGTATATTTACAAAACATGAAACCATCAATACCATCTAATTTCAGAGCATTTTCGTCATCTCAAAAGAAACCCCATACTTGTCAGTAGTAATTCCCCATTCCTTCCTCCTGGCCGGCTCCTGCCAACCACTAATCTGCTCTCTGTTTTATAGATTTTTCTATTCTAGGCATGTTATATAAATGGACTTATACAATATGTGGCTTTTTTTTTTTTGCTTTATGTGATATTTTTAAGATTCATCTATGTTGTGGCACTCATCAGTACTTCATTCCTATTTATGGCTGAATAATATTCTGTCGTATGGATATTCCATAATTTATTTTGATCCACTGACCTCTGGCTCAGCAAGCTTCCACTGCACAGTCTGCTCACTCATACCACATTTTATTTATCCATTCACCAGTTGATGGACATTTGCGTTCTTCCTGCTTTTGGCTGTTATCAATAATGCTGCTATGAACATGTATGTTCAGGTTTTTGTGTGGACATAGGTTTTCATTTTTCTTGGGTATATACCTAGGAGTGGACTATCTTGTTCATACAGAACTTTGTGTTTAACTTTTCAAAGAAGTTATACCAAACTGTTTTCAAAAAAGGATGTACCATTTTACGCTCCCTCCAGCAATATATGAGAGTTCCATTTCCTCCACATTGCCAAGATTCTTATTGTCAGTCTTTTAAGACTTTTCTTTTAAATTATAATTAAGAAACCCATAAAATTTACCATCTTAATCATGTTTAAGTGTACAGTTCCTTGTTAAGCATGTTCACATTGTTGTGAAACAGATCTCCAGAACTTTCACCTTGAAAAACTGAAACTCTATATCCATTAAATAAAATTTTCCATTTCCAACAGCAACCATCATTGTACTATTTTGATGAATTTGATTGCTTTAGATACATTATGGGATTTCTGGTGGCTCAGTGGTAAATAATCCACCTGCCAGTGCAGGATATGCAGGTTTGATCCCTGCATCAGGAAGATTCCCTGGAGGAGGGCATGGCAACCCACCCCAGTGTTCTTGCCTGAAGAATCCCATGCCCAGGAGCCTGGTGGGCTACAGTCTATGGGGTCACCAAGAGTCAGACATGACTGAAGCGGCTTAGCACGCAGCACAGAGACGTCATATGAGTTGAATCATACAGTATTTGTCCTTTCGTGATCGGCTTTTTCCACGTAACATCATGTCCTCAAGTTTTGTCCATGTTACAGCTTGTGTCCATGTTACAGAATGTCCTTTCTTTTAAGATTGAATAATATTCCATTGGGCTTCCCTGATAGCTCAGTTGGTAAAGAATCTGCCTGCAGTGCAGGAGACCCTGGTTCGATTCCTAGGTCAGGAAGATCCACTGGAGAAGGGATAGGCTATCCAGCCCAGTATTCTTGGGCCTCTCTTATGGCTCAACTGGTAAAGAATCCGCCTGCAGTGCGGGAGACCTGGGTTTTATTTCTGGGTTGGGAAGGTCCCCTGCAGAAGGGAAAGACCACCCACTCCAGTATTCTGGCCTGGAGAATTCCATGGACTGTATAGTCCATGGGGTCACAAAGAGTCAGACACAACTGAGCAACTTTCACTTTCACTGTCAATATTTCATTGTATATATACATCACATTTGGAGAAGGACATGGCAACCCACTCCAGTACTCTTGCCTGGAAAATCCCATGGATAGAGGGGCCTGGTAGGCTATAGCCCATGGGGTTACAAAGAGTCGAACACCACTGAGCGACTTCACTTTCACTTTAAACCTTCATGCATTGGAGCAGGAAATGGCAACCCACTCCAGTATTCTTGCTTGGAGAATCCCGGGGACAGATGAGCCTGGTGGGCTGCCGTCTATGGGGTCGCACAGAGTCGGACATGACTGAAGCGACTTAGCAGCAGCAGCAGCATACATCACATTTTGTTTATCCATTCATCCATGTCTTTTGTTACAGCCACTCCCATGGGCATTACATGACATCACATTGTGGTTTTGATTTGCAATTTCCTAATGATTAATAATGTTGAGTATCTTTCATGTGCTTGTGGGCCATTTGTATAGCTTTTTGGAGAAATGTCTGTTCAGTTTCCTTTTGTTAGTCAGTTGTGTCTGACTCCTTGCAACGTCATGGACTGTAGCCCTCCAGGCTCCTCTGTCCTTAGAATTCTGCATGCAAGAATACTGGAGTGGGCAATCATAAAAAGGAATGCATTTGAGTCAGTTCTGATGAGGTGGATGAATCTAGAACCTATTATACAGAGTGAAGTGAGTCAGAAAGAGAAAGATAAATATCATATTCTAATACATATATACGGAATCTAGAAGAATGGTACTGAAGAACTTATTTACAGGACAGCAAAGGAGAAACAGATGTAGAGAACAGACTTGTGCACATGTGGAGAGGGGACGAGAGGGTGAGATGTATGGAAAGAGTAACATGGAAACTTACATTACCATATGTAAAATAAATAGCTAACAGGAATTTGCTGTTTGTCTCAGGAAACTCAAACAGGGGCTCTGTATCAACCCGGAGGGGTGGGATGGGGAGGCAGATGGGGGGAGGTTCAAAAGGGAGGGGATATATGTATACCTGTGGCTGATTCATGTTGAGGTTTGACAGAAAACAACAAAATGCTGTGAAGCAATTATCCTTCAATTAAAAAAAAAAAAAAGAATACTGGAGTGGGTATCCATTCCCTTCTCCAGGGGATCTTCCCAATCCAGGGATCAAACCTGGGTCTCCTACACTGCGGGCAGATTCTTTACTGTCTGAGCCACCATAGAAGCCCATTTTCCCTTTTAAATAGACGATTTTTTAGAGCAGTTTTAGTATACAGCAAAACTGAGCAGAAAATACAGTGATTTCCCATATTCTTTTTGCCCCCACATAGGGACAGCCTCCCTCAGAACCAAAGTCTGGCACCAACATAGTACATTTGTTACAACTGAAGAATCTACACTGATATGTTATTCTTACCCAAAGTCCATAGTTTACTTTAGAGTTCATCGTTGGCGTTGTACATTCTATGAGTTTTGTCAAATGTATGATGACATATGTCTGTCATTGTAGGATCACAGAATAGCTTCACTGCCCTAAAAATTTGTGCTCTGCCTATTCATTCCTCCTTTCCCCAACCACTGGCAACCACTGAATTTTTTTTTTTTTTTTTTTTTTACTGTTTCCATAGTTTTGCATTTTCCAGAATGTCAAATAATTAGAATCATACAGTAGGTAACCTTTTCAGATTAGCTTCTTTCACTTATTAATAAGCATTTAGAGTTCCTCCATTTTTTTTTAATTACTTGACAGCTCATTTTCTTTTACCTTCATTTCCTTTTCTATTGTCTGATGTATCATGGGCTTCTCTGGTGGCTCAGTGGTAGAGAATTTGCCTGCAATGCAGGAGGATTTGGTTTCTATCCCTGGGTCACAAAGAATCCCCTGGAGAAGGGAATGGCAACCCACTCCAGTATTCTTTCCTGGGAAATCCCATGGCCAGAGGAGCCTGGCAGGCTATAGTCCATGGATGGCAAAGTGTCATACATGACTTAGCAACTAAACAACAGCACTAATGACAAGCTGGTTTATCACATTTTATTTATCCACTTACCTACAAAAGACTTCTTAGCAGCTTTTTAAACATTAATTAATTAAAAAAAATTTTTGGCCACACTGAGAGGTTTGCAAGATCTCAGTTCCCTAGCCGGGGATTGAACCTGCACCCTCAGCAATGAAAGCACACACAGTCCCAACCACTAGAACCCAGGGAATTCCATCTTGGCAGGTATTTTCCTCCAGGAAATTCCCGTCTTGGTAGTTTTAGATAAAGCTGTTAAAGATATCTGGGTGCAAATTTTTGTGTGCCTTACCCATTTTAAACTAGGCTAATTAGCTGTTTATTTTTGAGTTGCAAAGGTTCTGTATATATTCTGGGTACAAGGCTTTTATACTTTTATGTCTCACATTTAGGTCTTTGATCCCTTTGGAGTTATTTTTTTTTAAATATTTATTTATGTGGCCACTCCCAATCTTAGTTGTGGCATGGTGGGACTTTCATTGTGGCATGCAGGATCTTTAGTTGTGGCATTCAAACTCTCAGCTGCGACACGTGGGATCTAGTTCCCTGACCAGAAATCAAACCCTGGTTCCCTGTATTAGGAGTGCGGAATCTCAGCCACCCGACCACCACCAGGGAAGTTCTGTCATGTCTCTTTTTAAAATTCCTTTCTTAAGAGATTTTGCTTCTGCAGCTTTTCTTGGTTGTTATTCAGACAGGTGAACATAAGTCTTCAATGTGTGATGATTCCTAAAGCACTGGAAAACAGACTTTTCCTCCTCAAAGACAATTTTCCGTTTGAAACAGCAAAATACTCTTACACTGCAGCATGAGGGTGATATGTTGGCTCTTCTTGAGGACATTGTGGGAAGTCAGGCTGCTCTGGCCACTTTCCCCACTTCCCTAGAATAGGAGCATTCAGTGGTGGACTTCTTTGGCTCTCTTTCCTTTTATGGGGCATTATTTTGGGGATCTGTGCCTTAATGTTTTCCCATATCCCTTGGCAGTTTGAAATTCCACAGTGAAACCGTTGACTGAGACAATCAAGGCAAGTGCTTCCTTACAAGGTTGCTTGAGTGCCTACTTCTTGCATCACATTTTCTTCATGTAAGCACGCATTTGTGTGCTCTGACAATTCTGAGAAATCTTGGTAGGTTTTAACATTCTGATCTTTTGTATTTTTTCCTGTTTCTTTTTGCAGTTAGCATTCTGGGTCCAGCAGGGTCTGGTGCAGAGGGGACAGGCAGGTGGGCTGCCTACCCCCTGTCTGCAGAGCAGGGGGTGCCCTGGTTCTGCCTGGTGCACGCGGTTCCCCTGGGAAGATCGCTTCGGGGGTCCCCAAACCCTGCGTTCACTTGACTTCTACCGGCCTCCTCCCTTGGGGCCTCCTCACTCGCACCCAGGCCGGGCGGAGGAGCTTCCTGCCTGCAGCTGCTGCACTGGCGCCGCGTGGACCAGGCGGCTCTTGCTGCCCCGCCAGTCAGAACCTAGGGCACCCGCGCATCTTCCCGCCTGCATCCTTCTGCCTGCAGCTAGCGGTCATAAGGCCCGAAACCCGTGGCTTTCCCCGCTCCCTTTCAAATGCCTTTATCATTATTGTAATTATTTTACTATATGCGGGAATTCTTTGAGGATCTGAGTAGAAGTAGATGTCTATAGAAGGGATTTGTGTTTGCATCAGTTTAGTTCCTGGAGATAGTGTCAATCTGGGATGGCTTTACTTTTTAAACCTGAGGTTTCTTGGACCAAAAGTAGTTCGAAGTGGAACTGCTGACCCACGTGAAGAGCAATCTGCATCTTAGCTTCTCATAGTGTCAAGATTTGAGACAGGGAATTTTCTGTCCCCTGAGGCGGTAGAAGGTTGTTTATTTCAAATTCATATTTAGTTCACTCTTCCCCCAAGATGTTCTTATTCAACTCCTGACCTTGAGGGGCCCATAGACTTTGTTTCATGTCCTACTGAACTGCAAGCTCAAGCTAAGTTCCAAAAAAAAAAAAAAAAAAAACCAACCTAGGGTGATTTCAGTATTCCCCTTATCTATTTGGATTTCTGCTTTCATGTATTTTGGGGGTTTCTCAGTATTCTTTCCTTTCTTCTTAGTTCAATGCAACTTAAAAGGTTTTTAACTTTTGTTGTTGTTGTTTGTAATTGCATTTACTCTTATGAGTTGTTCACAGGGTATTTAGTGCACCATACTGCCAGAACCCATAGTTCATTGGCTCTTATTCTATTTATTCTTGTATGAACCCAACCTTGGTTAGTGCCCCCTGTGTATCTCCCGACATCCTTCTTGGTGGAAGAGGGCATCTAATCTGTGCCTACAGACAACCCTGACCAGATCCAGGTCTCCTTTTTCCTGTCCTGCCTCCCTAGCACCCCCACTGTATTCTGCCATCTGCACCTGGCATCACCTTCCCCTGGAGTCTCTACCTTTTCCTGGTTCCACAGCTGCCCTTCCTTGGAGAAGTGGGAAGGATCCCTTTCTCCCTTTCTAGACTCTGATCAAGAGAGGACCAGAGTTGAACTGTTTATAACCCTTTTAGGTTAATCGACTCCTTTCTTATTGGTTTTTTTTTTTTTCTCTTTATTGTGAAAAATTAAAGTTTATAGAAAAGTTGCAGTAGTACTATGAGCCTTTTCTTTTTCTGAACCATTCTATAGTTGTCACCAACATGCAGGCTCATCAACCCAAAGTACCATAATATGTGTTTTCTGCAAGTAAGGACCTTCTCCTACATAACCACAATTGACCATCAGAATAAGAGAATATCATTGATCCATTGCTACCATCTGATCCTGATCCTGTTTGGAACCAACAGACTGGTTCCAAATAGGAAAAGGAGTACATCAAGGCTGTATATTGTCACCATGCTTATTTAACTTATATGCAGAGTACATCATGAGAAATGCTGGGCTGGATGAAGCACAAGCTGGAATCAAGATTGCTAGGAGAAATAGCAATAACCTCAGACATGCAGATGACACCACCCTTATGGCAGAAAGTGAAGAAGACTTAAAGAGCCTCTTGATAAAAGTGAAAGAGGAGAGTGAAAAAGTTGGCTTAAAGCTCAACATTCAGAAAACTAAGATCTTGGCATCCGGTCCCATCACTTCATGGCAAATAGGTGGGGAAACAGTGGAAAGAGTGGCAGACTTTATTTTTGGAGGCTCCAAAATCACTGCAGATGGTGACTGCAGCCATGAAATTAGAAGACACTTACTCCTTGGAAGGAAAGTTATGACCAACCTAGACAACATATTTAAAAGCAGAGACATTACTTTGCCAACAAAGGTTCATCTAGTCAAGGCTATAGTTTTTCCAGTTGTTATGTATGGATGTGAGAGTTGGACTATAAAGAAAGCTGAGTGCTGAAGAATTGATGCTTTTGAACTGTGGTGTCAGAGCAGAATCTTGAGAGTGCTTTGGACTGCAAGGAGATCAAACCAGTCCTTCCTAAAGGAAGTCAGTCCTGAGTGTTCACTGGAAATGATGTTGAAGCTGAAACTCCAACATTTTGGCCACCTGATGTGAAGAGCTGACTCATTTGAAAAGACCTTGTGCTGGGAAAGATTGAGGTGGGAGGAGAAGGGGACGACAGAGGATGAGATGGTTGGATGGCATCACCAACTCAATGGACATGAGCTTGAGTAAACTCTGGGAGTTGGTGATGGACAGGGAGGCCTGGTGTGCTGCAATCTATGGGGTCGCAAAGAGTCGGACATGACTGAGTGACTGAACTGAACTGATTCTGTGACCCCATTCTAGTTTTACTAATTGTCCTAATAAACATCCTTTGTAGCAAAGGGATTCAGTTCAGGATCCCTGGCTGCATTTGGTAGTCCTGTTTCTTTAGTTTTCACTTTGGAACAGTTCTTCTTTTCCTCAACTCTTTTGACCTTGACACTTTTGAGGATTACAGGTCGATTATTTTTAGCATGTCTTCAGTTTGGGTTTCCCTGATGTTTCCTCATGATTAGATTCAGGTCATCCATCTTTGGCAAGGACACCACAAAGGTGATGTCATGTCTGTCTCAGTGCATCCTGTTAGGAGGCTCACAATTTTGGTTTGTTTCATTAATGTGGATCAGTTGATTAAGGTGATTTCTGCCAAGTTTCTCCACTGTATTTGTGGCTGGGTACTTTGAGACCATGTAAATTGTCCAGTACTCCTCTAACTTTTACCCACTAGTTTTAATGTTCCATGGTTGAATTATTACTCTGATGGCTGCCATATGGTGATTTTTCTAATTCAACGTTTAGGAAAGGCATTCTCTTCTCACTTATTTATTCATTTCTTGGTTTATATCAATATGGATTCCTGGATTTTTATTTTATTAGGGAAGACTTATCCTCAGTTGGGGCTTTCCAGGTGGCTCAGTGGTAAAGAAAGGAGATGAGGGTTCAATCCCTGGGTCAGGAAGATCCCCTGGAGAAAGAAATGGCAACGTACTCCAGTATTCTTTCCTGGAGAATCCCATGGACAGAGGAGCCTAGTGGGTTACAGTCCATGGGGTCCCAAAGAGTAAGACATGACTTAGTGACTAAACAGCAGAAGCAGCAAAACTGAAACTCTATACCCATTAAATAACATCTATTTATCCTTTCCCCTATTCTCTGGCAACCACCATTCTACTTTCTGTTTCTATGACCTTGACTGCTTTAGATACATCATATAAATGGACTCAAATGATATTTATTTTTTTGTGACTGGTTTATTACATTTAGCATAATGTCCTCAAGGCTCATTCATGGTGTAGCATGTGAGAGGATTTCTTTTCTTTGTAAAACTGAATAATATTCCATTGTATGTACAAATCACATTTAAAAAATCTGTTCCTCCATTGATGGACATTTGAGTTGCTTTCACCTTTTATCTATTATAATAATGCTGCTATGAACATGGGTGTGCAAATATCTGCTTGAGACCTTGCTTTCAATCCTTTTCATTATACACCTAGAAGTAGAATTGTTGGATCATGTGGTAGTTCTACTTTAAATTTTTTGAGGAGCCTTCATACTGTTTGTCATAGTGGCTGTACTATTTTACATTCCCACCAATATGTACAAGGGTTCCAATTTTTCCATACTTGCATCAACACTTATTTTGTTTTTTCAAAACTACAGTAGCCATCCTAATGGGTTTGAAGTGATTCCATATTCTTTTGAACAGCTCTATCATTCTTTGAGTATTTCTTACTTTTTGATATACATATCATTCTAGGATCACTTTGTGCTTTCCCTGCCCTAGCCCTGAAATCAACCATTTCTCCAGGGAGGCCTGGTTCCTTTTTTGTGGAGATGGTGTTTAGAAACCAAAATCTGGGCAACCTTTTAGATTATTTCTATGTGTAGCACTTCTGCTTTCCACAAGACTGGCAGTGAGGCTGTCAGTGAGGCTGGGGCGACGAACCTCCTCACCTCCATATCCAAACTAAGGATTTGTTTCTGGAGCAATCGTTTCTCCATAGCCTCCTCTCCCAGCTCCTCAGAGGGATGGTACCCAGCTAAAACTCCTTTGGACACACCTTAGGCTCAATTTGGGATTCCAATTGTAGGAAACATCTCCACACACTTAGAAAAAATTATTGGAACCTGTGATGTAGCTATTTTAATTTGAGGTTACCCTTGAGAGGCAGAACTGAAAAAATATATGCTTAAGCACAACTTCTAAATTAGTATGTAGTTTGGCTAAAAAATCTATCTATGCACCTAACAATGCAATTCAATGGAGAAACCATAATTTTGAACTCAGCCAGAACCAAGTTTTTCTTCCTGCACTGTTATAGATAAGCCCTGTGACCTGGGTGAGCTTAAGTTCTGAGAGCATCTGTTTCCTTTTCTGTAAAATAAAGACAATACCTTGCAGAATACCTTGCAGAATTTTTCAGGGGACTGGAGATATGTGTCAAGAGACAAGGAGGCTGTCTGGCCTACAGCAGGTAGGCAGCACACACCTTTCCAGTGTCACAGCATTTCATCAGTGCTGGGGTCAGCAGCTTCACTTATGCTGATCCTTTGGAATCCAATGGACTTTGCTCATGAAAGTCAGCTAGTGCAGGCTATGGGGTCAAATGGCTACCTGCTAATGAGTGATCTGTAGGCTTCAAATGGTTTTTTTTCATTGGTAATTTAGATTCACTTAAAAATATATTCTTTCTCCTTCCAGTGAACCTGCAACATTTCAGAAATACCACCAAGTGAGCCTGCTTGCAAGATTCAATCAAGATTTGGATAAAGTGGCAGCCATTTCCTTGGTGTTCTCTACAGGATCTGTAATTGGCCCAAGGTACAAGCTCAGGATTCTCCGAATGAAGTTAAGGTCACTTGGCCATCCAGAGAGGTAAGCTGAGACAGGGTCTGACAGGCTCTTGTTTTCCATAGATAATTGACTCCTGTCCAATCTGCTTGGTCTGTTGTTTCAACAGGATTTCAGTAATCACAATGAAAGAAGTGAGGGGTTTTCCAAAACTAGATTTGATTAAATAAGTTTCCTAGGGACTTCCCTAGTGGTCCATGGCTGAGGTCCACTCTCACAGTGGGGGCTTGAGGGGGCCGGGTTTCATCCCTGGTCAGCAAATTAGATCCTACATGCTGCAATGAAGACTCAGAGCAGCCAAATAAAAATAAATTAAAAATAAATATTAAAAGAAAAGTTGCCCAGTAATCCAAGAAAAATTTACTGGTATGCACTTAAAGATAAATGGGCCAATAATCCAAAGAAATAATGTTGTTATATGTTTAAACAATTCTTCCCTAGCACTCCACCCATGTTTTTTGCCAGCTGATACTCTGCTGTAGAAAAGAAAGCCTCATAAAATTTGGCAAACTGATAAAACACAGCCCAGCATTTAAAAAGGTACAGAAAATTTGAAATATTTTATTGCACTGATACAGGATAGAAGTACATATCAACATTAAATTTGATAACTGCACGGAGGAGGTCTTTGTTCTTAGGAAATACACGCTGAAGTGTTAAAGGGGTAAACAACCCATTCTCAGTCGGTTCAGAAAAAATAAACAGTGTGTATTTGTGTGTACAGAGAGAGAGGCAAAGACAAAGGGGGAGAAAGAACAAAGCTGTGATGGTATGTATGTTTTGTGAGTAATGCCACACTTACATATAGTCCTGGTGGTCAACCTGTGGACGAAGAGACAGAAAATGATGTGAGCAGTTATTGCTTTACATTTATAAATTCCTTTTTCCTGAATGTTTAGGATACTTTAAAACATTTAATAATACAAGTCTCACCCCCTCCTACTCCCCAAGGATAGTCATTATATCTTAAAACTGGAACTTTTTAAAAAAAATATTTTTATTTATGTATTTTTGGCTATGCTGGGACTTTGTTGCTGCACAGGGGCTTTCTCCAGTTGTGATGCTTAGGCTTCTCATTGTGGTGGCTTCTCTTGTTGTGGAGCATGGGCTCTAGGCCCATGGGCTTAATTGCTCACACAGCATGTGCGATCTTCCTGGACCAGCCATCGAACCTGTGTCCCCTGCATTGGCAGTGGATTCTTAACCACTGGACCACCAGGGAACCCCAAACTGGGACCTTTTAATACTTCTTTCCTGGTTATCAAAGGAATACATATTCATTTTATAAATCTGAAAAGTACAAAAAGTGTTAAGAAGAAGAATATCATAATGTCATTATTCAGAGGCAACCAGTGTTAAAATTTTTGCTTAATTTTTAAAATTTTCTATTTTTTTTAATCTAGTTGAAATTATGTGGTAAATAAAATTTAACACCATGATGTCTTATTTTTAATTAATTTTTATTGACATATAGTTGCTTTACAAAGTTGTGTTAGTTTACTTACTGTTGTTGCTATGACTTTGCTTATTTACTGCAAGCATTTTCCTAGAATATTAAAAATAATTGCTAAGTAATTTTATATCTGAAAGAGATTGTACAATTTACTCTACTAGAATAGGGTATTTTTATCATTGCATTGACAGGGATATTTCATTTTGTTTTTACAGGCCCCAGTTGTGTCGGTATGATCTTGTACTGATGGAAAATGTTGAAACAGTCTTCCAACCTATTCTTTGCCCAAAGCTGCAAATGTAATTGTTGTCAGGACACCTGAGTACCAGTAACATCAAGAATGCTACAACTGCAGGCTTTTTAAAGCTTCACTTCATCTTTTCCTCAAGGCACAAAAAGTATGGAATAACCAGGGTTGTTTTTCTTTTTTTTCTTTTACAGTAATGTCCTATGGATGTCACACTGCAAAATGTCAAACAACCTTGGATTATGAAACAGTTCTGGGAAGGGATTCTCTAAGTAGGGCAAATCAGAAATAGCTAGGTTCCCGACGGCCTAGCCCCGTGTTAGGCTGTGTCCTGGGGCCTCGTTTGTTCCGAACTGTCGATTCTGCTGCTTGTCACTCGGGCAGTTCTGCCCATCACAGTGGCCATCCAAGCATCTTAAGGGAAGGACTGGCTTGGAGGCCTCACTTTGGACTTCACTCTATGTTCCCTATGCCAGATCCTTCCAGGCTCTGCACAAAGAAGGGAATGGAAACAGACCTACCTCACAGGGCTCTTGTGTGTGCTTGGGAGGCAAGGCTTTGAAGGATTCTTTGAAATCCCCTGGGTGCCACTTCTGTGAGTGGCTTGATACATGTGAATATGCTTTTATTTATTTTGATACCACTTATCTAATGTGCAACAAGAGAGTTTCTCCTTATCAACACCAGCTTCTCTCTTAAGCTATTTGCTTTAGAAAGGCAGAAAACCATACCCCTGGCTTCCTGCCTTATTTAAAGTGGGTTAGTGCAGGAGGAGGTAGGGACAGACCAAGAGGGCAGCTGCTTGGACTAGACAGTAAGTGGATGAGGGAAGAAGAGCAGATGAAACAGAGGGGAAGCCCTGCTCAAAGGGAGAAGGGATAGGGCAGGAGGCAGGAGAGAGGAAGTGGAACTTGTTTTTCACTTAAGGTGAAGAAGCATCATTTTACATGCAACCCTCATTTTAAGCAATACTTAAGAAATGTTTTGTTTTTCTTTTTTACCAATGTAATCTGTAATTATTGAAGGAAATTTAGAAATGCACAAATGCAAAATGAAAATATGCTATCCATAGTCCCAGGGCTTCCCTGGTGGCTCAGGGGTAAAAAAAGAATCTGCCTGCCAATGCAGATGTGGGTTCAAGCCCTGGGTCAGGAAGATCCCCTGGAGAAGGAAATGGAAACCCACTCTAGTATTCTTGCCTGGAAAATCCCATGAACAGAGGAGCCTGGCAGGCTACAGTCCATGGGGTTGCAAAGAGTTGGACACGACTTAGCCACTAAACAACCACCATCCATCCATAGTCCATCCATAGTTAGAGGTAATTTGTATTACTCTTTTGGAGTGATGCTAAATAACCTGTTTGTTAACATGTGAATTCAAAGCACTAACTGATTTGCTCTTGGAGCATCTGAAGCTTCCAGTCTGAGGAATTCTCAGGTTTTTCTAGGAAGAGGCATGATATATGAATCTGGAATGACAACAGCCAAGTCAAGAAGTCTCCCAAGGGTCAAGGTCAGAACCACGAGAGGGTGATCCTTGAGCAGATGCCCAGGATGGAGACAGAGCCAAAGGGTGGACAGCAGCCCTCCCCCAGCTGTGGCCACTGCAGGAAGGCTCCTGAGAGTCACAGGTCCACTAGCCTCCTCCCCATCCAAATGACTGCTCTTCAACTGCTTTCTGTGAGAACAGTCTTAAATGGAGTCTCTGTTTCATAAACGATGGAACTCTGTAAATACTCTGTGTGGCACGTCTTATCTTTATTTATACATACACAGCAAATCCAGAGTTTGTTCCACTGAAGTGTGGGATGCTTGCAGCGAATGTCTGAATTCTGGAAGGAGGAAGGCTCAACGATTCTCCTGCCCACCTGGACATTTTATCAGCTGTCCTCCCTCCCATGTTTCCAGCAGAGATGGACTCAAGAGATATGGGTGCTCATAGGCTCTGATTTCTTTTTAGAGTTTTACTGGTCCTGTATTCTGATTAGCATAGTTACTTTTTCATCCTTTTTGCCTTCCTTGGTAAGCAGGGGATCAAAACAACAGCAGAAAAATGCCAGGAACAGCATTTCTATTGATTTATAAGCTCCTCAGGCCAGTGGGTCTCTCTGAGTTTCTTCTCCTGGCATCTGCTAGCACGGTGCCCACCTCACTGTGGAGTGGGAGGATGCATGAACAAATAAATAAATGAAGGAAGTTTGGTCCCTGGAGTGGAGGTAGATTTCAGTGAGTTTCATGTAATAGTGATCAGGTGAAATGAAGGCAGTCACAGGTGTGACCACTCTCAGAATCTTTCTTCCCAGGCCCCTGGAACTTTTGACTCTGTCTCCAGTTATCCTTGCCTCTCTCCCTTCTCTTTGTCAGTATATTTGACTGAATCCCCAGCCAAAGATGCAGTTAAACTGTAGCCTACCCTGTCCCCTCTTCTATTCACCAGTATCTCCTCCTACTTCACTGCATGGTCCTCAGGGGAGTGTCCCCAGGCCTCATTTTTCCATAGAGCCTGCTGGACCTCTCCTTCCATAGCCATTTTTATGCTTTTTTTTTTTTTTTTTTAACATGTATGTGTATGATTATTTGATTAATGTCCATCTTCTCCACTAGAATGATCTGCCAGGCACAGGCCATGTGCCTAGTGTGATGCCTACAATATATTCTGCGCTCAGGAAATATTAAATGAACACTGTCCATTATCTTGTAAGCCCTATGGAGTCACGCTCAGTTGTGAGGAAGGATCAGCCCTCCACCCCCAGCTCCAGCCCATTTCTCTGGAGGTGCCCACCCTTCTCTGTCTTAGACCTCTCTCCCAGGCACCTTTCTTACTCTTATCTCTTTTGTCTCTGTTGGTCCACTGCCCACTTTGCAGGCTTCCTGGGAGAGAGAGTTTGGCTCTTGTTTTCACTCCTCATCACAACTTTCAGGTGATCCCGATACCATCCTGCAGCAAGCTCACCTATCCTGAAGCTGAGGAGAGTTTGCCCTCGCCCACTCCCCTGTTTCTGCACCTCAGCTAAAGCCCTCCAGGATCCTCAGTCATTTCTGGGTGACCCTGAGCCAGGCTTGCTCTTCAACGGCTCTCTTCTACCACCCACTCTGCCACCAATGTTGTATGTGCTACTGGCGCTGCTGGTATTTAGCCATATGGTAATATGTTTCCATGTCGTCATCTCCTCCAAGGCTGTGAGCACCACGAGAGCAGTTGCTGGTTATTCGTCTTTGCTGCCCTAGCACCCACCACAATGCCAGGCACAAAGCAGGTGCCCAACCAATGTCTGTTGAGCAGAATGGAGTGGATTTGTCCTCAGGGACTTTAGGGAGCCACCTCCATTCTGGTTTAGACATCAACATACTTATTTCCAAAACCTCCCACCCTCAGACCCCTATCCTGTGTTCTCATTCCTGACTGGGATGCCAGCAGCAGAAATCCACTCATATTAGCCTGGATTTTATTAGAGAGAGGACTTGTGGAACCCGAGAGAGAGCTGAACCATCAGACATCAGAAAGAACAGGGATGTTGGCCACCCTGGAGCCTTCAGTAACAAGAGTCCATGGGACTTCATTAATCCTGTGCTCTGCCATAGGTCTCTCTGTATCAGCTCCACCCACTCCACAGGGCAGCTGTGGGTCACTGGGGTCCTTGGGATCATTGGGACCACTCACTAGGTGGTCCAATTCCAAAGTCCAGGGAGAGGACTTGGCCCTTGAGTCTTCCTTTTGGGGCAGGTCTCCATCCTCTTCTCGTTGGTGGTGGTTGGAGCAGGAATGGGGATGCAAAGCCATGTGGTCTGATCAGGGCTACTCCTTTATACTGCTCTGAGCAGATCCAGTTAAGCCAGAAGAGGAGGGTGAGCCCTAAGACAAAGAGCCACAGGGAGTAACGGGCTAATTCATTCTCACTGGAGCCTCCTGGCTTTTCTTCCTTCCCACCCCTGAACCATCACCCCTGACCTGCTTCCCAGTCCAACACGTGTCCCTGGTGGGGGGTTGCTGCTGTGCTTCACAGGCTGCCTGGCATGTGCTGAAAGTGCAGGCTGCCGCTGGCTCTGCAGGTGCCGAGCTGGGGGCCAGAAGGGAGACTATGATCATTCTGGAGCTGGGCTGGTAGTGGGGAGCACAGTCCAGGGTTTCTTCCCCAAAGCAGACGGGCTGAGCAGGAGAAATCAGGACAGGAGGCAAGGGGGATAGGTCAGGGGCAGCAAGCAGGGGCTTGGGCAGTTGAGCCTGTAGGAAATTAGGTTTGTGTCTTCCAAATGAGCTGTCAAAAGTCCCTTTCCACCTGGTGGTGGCTGAGTCCCACAATCCTTCAGGTCTCCCTGCTGGATTTTTCCATGGACTCTGACACTGAGCACTGGTCCCTTTCTAACGGTCTTTCTGGGGCCCTTGGTACTCTTCCCCACCACCCTCTCGCTCATCCAACATCCCTGAATGAGCTATCTTGTTCTCTTTCACTGCTTCCACTATCTCCTTATCAGGCTTCTGATCTCCGTCTTTTCTGCAAAAGGCAGTATAGGGTAAGAGGGTAGGGTCTGTTGTCTCCTGGGATGTGACCTCCATCTACTGAATTCTCTTCGCCTAAGTTTCCCTTCTCTGGACTGTAAGGTGGGGGCTTTTAAGAGCCCCTGCCTCATGATATGATAAATACATTCATGTGTGTAAAAGGTTTCCTGTGGGATCAGCTGTGCCTAGACTCAATGAATGTCAGCTGCTATTACTTTTCCTCTCATGGTCTCCCTTAGAGACCTCCCCCTGTCCCGTTTCAACTGTCTCCTCTAGACAGAACGTATGAATGTTTAGCCCAAGCTCTGGATTTTCACCTGTGCGTTGAGAGGTAGTGCCAGTGCCAGGCGGAGCAAGGAGCATGGGCTTGGAAGGGACCTATGTTTAAGATGCAGTCCTGCTCAACACTCACAGCTCTGGGCTTCATCAACCCTTAAAGTGACTCCATCTTGAACACCTGCTCAGCCATCATCCATAAAAGGGATGATGATACGTGCTTTTCTGGAAGCTTGGCCACATCATTTCCTCTGTAGCAATATCATGCTCTGTAACTCTCCATACTCTCCCCCAACCAAAGGCAAAGTGAAGCCCTTGAGAACAGGAGCTTTTCTTCCTGTTCTCTGCTCTGCACATTCCTGGCACAGGCTCAGTATCATTATTCATTCAGTTTCTCTCCTCCTGTATTCTTTTGACTTCTCAAAATCAACATGTTTCAAACGAAACAACCAGTCATGTCCTCCCTAGGCCTGGTCCATTGATTTAACAAATTATCATTAAGTGTGTAATGTTTAGCACTCTGGACTTTGAATCCAGAGATCTGAGTTCAAATCTCGGTGGGACCTTCTTTAGTTTGGGCTTCCCCCAGAAGGTAAAGAGCATGCCTGCAGTGCAGAAGACCGGGGTTTGATCCCTGGATAGAGAAGATTCCCTGGAGAAGGAAATGGCAACCCATTCCAGTATTCTTGCCTGGAAAATCCCATTGACAGAGGGGTCATGAAGAGTCAGATATGACTGAACAACTTCACTGTCTTTCTTTCTATTAAGTGCCAGTGATAAGCCAGGCACAGGGTTAAGGGCTGGGACAGACACGGGACGGTGAGACCTTGTCTCATTTACAGAAGTGTTCAGTGTCTCCTGGGGAGATGGGCGACGATGCTGGAGCACAGTGTATGCAACCGCAGGCATAAAGACACTTCACAGGCGGCCCCAAGCACAGAGAAGGAACGACCTTTTGGACTGCAGGAGCTGGAGAAAGCTGCTCAGAGGAGGTGACAATTGCCCTGTGTATTGATGAAAGAGTAGGAGTTTTCAGGCAGAGAAGTTTGCCAGAGAAGAGTGTTGTCAGAGGCACAGACTAACACCATGTGTGTTCAGCTGGAATCGGAGATTTGACGGGAGAAAAGAATGGATGGCTGAGAACAGTCCCACACATGTTTTAAAATGGAAAACTTTGCACATACACGGAAATAGGGAAAATGGTAAAATCCACCTCCCTGCACTCATCACCCAGCTTCAGCAATTATCAATTCAATGGCCAATCCTGTTTTGTTTATATTTTTACTACAGTCCCATCCCATTATTTTGATGCAAATCCCAGACATTGAGTCATTTCATTTCCTTCATGCAAATCCCAGAATTTTGACAATATAAAATATATCTTTTTTGTTCTTCCTACAAATGAATCATAATATAGTCTCACTGCAACTTGTTTGATTTTTATCCTACCCATCTATCTGGCTACTGTACTATATCTGGATACACAGAGCTGCTTCCCTTTTTCAGGAAGCTGCTTAGTATATGTTCCACTTGTGAATATACCATAATTAACCTCGATAGTCCCCAAATGATGGGCATTTCGGTTGTTCCCAGTATCCTCATATCAAAACAAAGCTGACAGAATACCCTTGAACATAACATCTTTGTCTGCCTAAGGGCCTATCTATGGGTTAAATTGCTGGATGTGGGCTTGTTAGGACCTTATACACTTTGAATTCTGACAGGTGCTCCTTACATAGCCCAAGAGGAGCTTTGAATGATATGACAAGGATGTTTCTGTTGTCCAGGCTTGTGACATTTTGGAGTCCTCTCTGTCATTCTCCATTTAATTAGCCATGTCCTACCAACTCAACTCTTCCCAGTCTGTCCATCTTCCTCCCCACTACTGTGGTCCTGGCTCAGGCCTGCAACCTTTCTCATCAGCTACCAACTCAGAATGCAGTCTAATCATCTGCCAGGGAAAACATCCTAAAATGGGAACTAAACACCTCTGTTGGTGTCTCCTCATGTACAATATTAAAAAAAAAAAAAAAAAATCCAACTCCTTAGCTGCTCTTCCATGCTTTCCAGTTTGTTTCCACCTTCTCACTCATTTCTTACCCCTTTAGGCTTCACAGAAACTAGACGCTGGTCCCTTCCTGGGGTCCCCCATTCACCTTCTCTTTCCTGTCTCTGTTGTGGAAATCTTGCTCATCCTTTAAGGTAAACTGAAACCCCACCTCTTCCATGAATCCACGCAGTACAGAACCACTAGTTTTGGATCCAGGGTGACTTGGATTCTGATCGTGGCTCTCTTGGGGGATGTTACTTAATCTGAGACTTGGATTTTTCATCTGTTAAAGACAAAAACCAATCTTGCAGAACTGTTGTGAGGATTAGGGATAATGGGCACATAGTAGGAGTTTAATAAAAAGAAATTCTCCTTATTACCGTGGTCGCTTTGATTATCCCACCGCACTGGACTGGAGCCTCTGGTTCAGCTGGTGGTCAAGAAGCCTATCTTGACCACTAGACTGCAAGTTTGCTGTTGTCCGGGTTCCTGATTCACCCCGGACGTCCTAACGCCTGGCAGGGACCCAGCAAATAAGTGGAGAAAAGAGACAGAGATAAACGTATAAAAAAGATATACAGACGGAACGAGAATAGAAGCAAGAGCAGAAAGAAGGACGGTTTCTCTGCTGGATTCTCGACCCAGTGGCTCACGGAGTCCGGGCCGGGGGTGGGGCCTGGTGATGGGGGCGGGGCCTGGAGCAGACCCCGCCCTTGTCCGTCTGCTAACTCTCTCCGCTGGCGCAGCCGGCAGGCAGCGAGGTTCCTGGCACTACTTCCAGGACGCTCCGTGGCCCCGCGAGTCCGAGTACGGGGGTCGCGATGCACTCCCTACTCGGCCTCCTCCTGGTCTTCGCCGGCAGCACCTTCGCCCTGTACTTGCTGTCCACGCGACTGCCTCGCGCGTCGACACTGGTCTCAGCCGAGGAGGCTGGAGACAGGTGCGTGGCGGTGGTGACTGGGTCCTAGGTTCGGGTCAGAGGAAGGGAGCCAGGTCCGAGGATGAGGTCTGGGAACCGGAGATTTGGGTTCCCGGATCGGAGGCGTCGGAGGCCGGGATTTGGGTTTCAGTCCTGGGACTGGAGGTCGGGCCGCGTCTACACGGTCTTGGGCAGGCCGCGTGAACTGGAACCGGGACCCGGCCCTGGCTGGGATCTGCGTGCTGCCGGCCGCGCGGGAGTGCTGTCTGGTGCCTTCTGGTTTTTTTTTTTTTTAGTTGCGGAGGGAAACGCGGCGCCTTACTTTGGGCTGATCCTGCTGGAGCACCTCTGCTCCCCACATTGGATCGCCTCTTGAGCGATGTTCCCGTCGCCTTCCCAGGCCCAGCCCTGACCCCTATTTGCATCCCACCTTCGCTCCGATGTGGACCCGCAGCCGGTTCGTGAAGACTGCTCTCAGTCTCCCTCCTTCGTCCTCCCCAGTTCACTTCTGATCAGATCGGCCCTTGGGACTTGAAGGCATATCGGGCTTGAGGAAAAACGTTGATGGACAACTTTAAATTATTCACTAATTAGTTATCGACTGTCTCTTCTTGGTTGGCTCAGCTTTTCCTTTTACTTACCCACAGTGTTAGGCAGGAGGCGGTACAAGATACTTACTGGGCCGGTTTGTCGTGAAACCGGCCTACTATTTGTAAAGATAATGAAGATGTTATGTTATTTAGGTTTGAATATTAGGAGAACTGTTTTCAGTGACTGTTGTTTTGCTCTAGCTGGGAAGGCTGTGCTGGGGGTGTCAGAGTAAGAGAAACATTCTAATGAGAACCAGGAGGGTTTGCATGTAATTGATCATTGATGGATTCCAGAGTTGTTCAGATGGCAGAGGCAAGGTAGCCTTTGTACAGGGTAACCCTTGTACAGGAATCAGAGTGCACTGAGGACCATATAGAAAGTAGGGTGAAAAGCAGGCTGGTCGAAAGGGTTGGTATCAAGCCTGGCATATTATCAAGAAGATTATGGTGTGGGACAGATACACTTTCCCAGGGAACCTTTGTCTCCTTTGTGATTGATAAAGCAATCGTTTTACCTGGTAACTTAGGAGAAGTGTGAAGTTTGAATTGTCTGGCCTAAAGCTTAGGGGGGAGGGTTTGCCCCTGGAAAGGAAGGCAATTCAGGGTGTTCAATACTTGCCTAGAAATTAATCCATTTGCCTCTTAGGAATAGTTCATAAGGACCACAACTTCTTTATCCATTCATCTGTCAATGGACTTCTAGGCTGCTTCCATGTCTTAGCAATTGTAGATAGTGCTGCAGTGAACACTGGGGGCACATGTGTCTTTTTCAGTTATGGTTTCCTCAGGGTATATGCGTAGTAGTAGTGAGATTGCTGGGTCATATGGTAGTTTTATTTCTATTTTTTTAAGGAATCTCTATACTGTTCTCTTTAGTGGCTGTATCAATTTACATTCCCACCAACAGTGCCAGAGGGTTTCTTTTTCTCCACATCCTCTCCAGCATTTATTGTTTGTAGATAAAGAAGCTGTGGTACATTTATACAATGGAATATTACTCAGCCATAAAAAGGAACACATTTGAGTCAGTTCTAGTGAGGTGGGTGAACCGAGAGCCTGTTATACAGAGTGAAGGATGTCAGAAAGAGAAAAACAACTATCATGTATTAATGCATATATATTGAATCTAGGAAAATGGTACAGATGAACCTATTTGCAGAGCAGGAATAGAGACGCAGACATAGAGAACAGATTTGTGGACACAGCGAGGGAAGGAGAGGGTGGACAAATGGAGAGAGTAGCATTGAAACATGTACATTACTATATGTAAAATAGATTGCTAATGGGAAGTTGTTGTATAACACAGGGAGTTCAACCCTGTACTCTGTGATAACCTAGAGAGGTGGGATAGGGTGGGGAGTAGAAGGGAAGTTCAAGAGGGGGTGCATATATATACTTATGGTTGATTCAAGTTGTTGTATGGCAGAAACCAACATAATATTGTAAAGCAATTAGCCTCCAATTGAAAATTTTTAAAAAGACTAGTCCATAAAATTTGAGAGCTAAGAGGGAACTTAGTGATTATCTACCATTAGCCTCTCATTTCTCCAATAAGGAAACTAAGGCTCAAAGACTAGCCTGAGATCATACCACTGGATAGTAGCAGAGTTCAGATGCTACGCCAAGTCCCTTGCTTCCAAACCGAGGCTCTTCTCCTTGCCTCTGCTGTGTTATAAATATCAGGTCATCCATCATCCTAGCCTCCCACATCTCTGCTGGTTCCCAGCAGACCAAATGATGGGCACATTAAAAAACCTGTTTTGGAAAGAAGACACAGCAAGTGACTTTATTAGGTATGAGGCTGTTTTTGACTTTTGTTTCCATCTGCTTTTCCAAATCTCCAGGTCACTATGGTTTCCCTCGGACCTGGCTGAGCTGCGGGAACTCTCCGAGGTCCTTCGAGAATACCGGAAGGAACACCAGGTCTACGTGTTCCTGCTCTTCTGCAGTGCCTACCTCTACAAACAGAGCTTTGCCATCCCTGGGTCCAGCTTCCTGGTCAGTATCCTGCCCTCCTCCTGTGCCTGCCTCCCAGGAAGCCACATTCTTCTTTGCAGAGGGGCCATTAGGCTGCAGAGCCTACAGTCCAGAGGACAGGCTACCATGGGTATTGTTTGTTGATAGCTCTCCCTGTGTCAGGCACTGTCCTAGTTGCTCTACCCGCACGACCTTATTTAATTCTCCCAAGAGCCAGTAACGGGCATTGTTATCTGCATTTTACAGACAAGGAGGTGAATGGTGAGAAGTTAAGTAACTGTCCCTGGTGACGAGGCGAGGAGGGGGAAGGGCTGGGGTCGGAACCCCTGCCCCACCCCCTCACCCCGCAGCTCCAGAGCCTACCTCTCCTCTCAAGTTTGCTGCTTTTGTTTCTAAGGATTTGACAGCTGTGGAGCACCGTCCTTGAGACCTCTCCCCTTCCGCATGTTGGTTTTCTTTTAAAATCTGTTTTCTCCACTGTGAGTTCTGTGAGTTCCTTGAGGGCTGGGCCTGTTCCTTGTTCACAGCCTGTGTGTTTGCCTGCCATAGGGAAGTGCCTTCGTAAGTGTCTGATGAACAGATGCAGGTTGTTCCTGGTGATGTTTGGCTGGAGGGGGTCGGGAAACCTCCCTGGTGTGGTGAGGATGAGTCACTCTGGTTTTCCAGACGGCCCCCTGGCTCTCGAGAGCTGCAGTGTTAAATCCAGGCTTGTGCGTGGGCTCTTGGATGCTTCTAACCAGCTGCCATCTCAGGTGATACAGGAGAATTTGTGCTGTCCTCCCAGTAGCATCCCAGTAAGCTGGTTGGTATAAATGTATATGTATTATGGCTTTGGGTAGGTTTAGATCCCAACTGTGTAACAGTGAGCCAACCATTTAACCTCTCCAACCCTGCCTCCTCATCTGTAGAACAGAGACTTGCCTACGTAACCCCCTGGGATTGTTACGTGGGAGGATTAAATGACCCAGTGGGTGCAGAAGGGCTGGCACAGTGATGGTGCGCCTGGCACACAGCAGCTTCGGCACTGAGCAGGCAGCCTTGAAAGCTTCCTTCTTGTCCTGCTCTCCCTCCTGCCTCAACATTCAGCTCAGGCCGGATCTGCCTCAGCAGTGTCTTTGTTAGCAACTGGAAGAAAAGCAAACATAGCCATGCCAAGAGAGATGGGGACATGTGTGGTGCTGGGGGTCAGAGGCCATCTGTCTCCTGGGGTTGCCCCCATACCTCTTTCTCTCTTGAGCTGATCCCTCTGCAGGGCAAAAAGCCAGCTGCTCCCTGGGGGGGTGCATCCTGTCTCTTCCTCATGTGGCCTTGGGCACCATACTTAATCTCGCACTGGTAGAGTGGGGTGAGGCTGCCATACCACACAGGGTCTTGTTGGGGATTAAATCAGACATGTCGTCAAGTCCTTAGCACATTGGAGGTGCTGAGGAGATCCCCGCCTTCTCGCTTCCAGGTCCCCCTTTTATTTTCTCTCTTGGATTCTGTGTTTGGCAGGATGGTGTCTATCAGCCAGACTGCATTTAGGAAGTATTGGTTCACTTTTCCATTTTGGTTCATTGCAGGCTTTTTTGAGTGTCAGCTAGAAATCTGATCAACACAAAACTGCCAGGGTTAGCATACCACAGATATGTAATTCCTGCCGAAAGCAAAGAAATGAGACATTCTGTAAAGCTCATGTGGTCTAACTAAGGGGAAATCCATGGTTTGTATCCATTTAGAATAGCAAAAATAATTTGTGAGCTTTCTTTCTGCCTCCCCAGAGCCTCAGGGTCTGCAGGACCTATCACAGCCCATGTGGAAGGCTGGGTGTTAGACGCAGGTTTTCCCATTTAATTCTGTCTTGTCCTCTGAGGTTTTAATCCTCTTCCCAGTTTTAAGGGTGAGAAGACTGAAGCCAGGGTTGTAGTTCCCAGATCTTTCATCACCTTTCATTCATCTCTTTACAATGGGAATAGGGTTTTTTGTCCAGGAAAATCACTGAAGCAGGAGGGAACATAGGCCTCCCAGGCTCCAAGACGAGATGGCTGGCAGCTGACGGATGTCCTCATGGCAGACCGTTTGTTTCCTTTGCAGAATGTTTTAGCCGGTGCTTTGTTTGGGCCCTGGCTGGGCCTTCTGCTGTGCTGTGTGCTGACTTCAGTGGGTGCTACAGGCTGCTACCTGCTCTCCAGTGTTTTTGGCAAACAGCTGGTGGTCTTCTACTTTCCTGACAAAGTGGCCCTGCTGCAGAAAAAGGTAAGGCTAGAGGGTATCTCTGAGTGCTGGGTCCCTAGAAAGTCATGGCGTGGCCCTGAGGGGAGTGTGGTGCAGGTGGTTCCCACAGTGCCCCCCTCCCCTGCCGCAGGAGACTCCAGAGCGTCTATTGATGTCTCCTAGAGATGAAGACCTGAGCTCAGCCTCCAGCTCCATCACTGCCAGCTCTGTGTCTTTGGGCAGGTTCCTGACTTCTGAGCTTCAGGCACCTCCATTATTGGGGAGGTGGGGGCTGCGCTAGGTCTTCATTGTGGTCCCTGGGCTCTCTAGTTGTGGAACTCTGGCTTGGCTGCTCCTCAGCATGTGAGATCTTAGTTCCCCAGCCAGGGATCAAACCTGCGTCCCCTGCATTGGAAAGGAGATTCTTAACCACTGGACCACCAGGGAAGTCCCAGCTGCTTCCATTTTAAAAATGAGGAAAACAATCTCTGCCTTGAAATTTACAGAATATGAAAAGTGTCTAGAACAGTGCCTGGCACCAACAGATTTTTCACCAACTGGAGACTCTTTCTGCTTCTTAATGGCCTTGTCTTCTTTGGCTTCAGGTGGAGGAGAACAGAAATGGCCTGTTTTTCTTCTTACTGTTTTTGAGACTTTTCCCTATGACGCCAAACTGGTTCTTGAACCTCTCGGCCCCAATTCTGAACATCCCCATCGTGCAGTTCTTCTTCTCTGTTCTTATCGGTAAGACATGCATGTAAGTCTGTGTCTCACAGTTGTCTCGGGCACATGCCTGCCTCTGTGAGCCAGGCTTACGGACAGCATCATCCAGCCTTGTCTAATGTAATTGTTCCTGATAGCAGGTCTACTTGGGCTTGAACATGAGAACCCAAAAAATACTTCTGGAAAAATTAGGGATTGTTCATTCTATACCTGTATTTAATGTCTATTGTGTGTTTGTACTGTGGTAGGCCCTGGGATTAGAAGAGTAATCTGTGTAACACATGACCTGGCCCATAGTAAGGGCTCAGTGAAAGCAGAGTTCAGGTTTGTGGCTGGAAGAGAAGGTGGAGGCAGGAAGGTCAGAGCAAGGGCTTCTTGTTTGATTTTGGCCCCTATTTCCATTAAGATCTGCCTTAGGAAGAGCTAGTTCCTTCTTGCCTTTTGACAATTGTATGACCTTCAGCAAGCTCCTTACCCTCCATGAGCCACTTGGCCAAATGCAAGGCTAGGATGACAGCAGTGTTTCTCTAAGTATGAGCTTTGGACCACTTTCATCTGAATGGGAAAATGGCTAACATCCTGTGAATCAGTGACTATGGTTTTCCCCACACTGGAAGTAAACCACCCCACCTTCTCCAAGCCTAAGGCAAGGGTCATCTCTCTTAAACCTTCTTTAGAAATGGGGGGAAAGACTACTCAGGGCTCTGGGTCAAACATGACAGCTCTGTGGTTGAGCAGTTGCTATTAATAGGGAATTCCTGAGAGAAGCTGAGATCTTAAATCGAAGCAGAATCAACCATAGCTAATTCTGTCAGACCGGCTTTTAGATGAGAGTGCCTCCGTGTCTCTATTAGCAGCCTGTAATTAACCAGGTACATGAGGCTTGGAAGGACTCCAGAGACCTGGGTTCTAGTTCTGCCTCTGACAGGTTGTATGACCTTGATGAGTCTCATCTTGAGGCATCATCCATTAGAGAAGAGGAGTGGATCATCAGGGGGCCCCAAACCAATCAGAGTCTTGGGAGTGGGAGTCAGGAGAGGCTGTTAGAATTCAGTTCCTGGGCTCTACCCCAGACCCAGGGGTCCAGAGTCCCTGAGGGTGTGTTTTTAACAGCTTCACCGGGGGATTGTGATATAGTCAGCCTCTTGGGCCACCAGTCACTTTTGGGATCCAGTGGATTTGATGACCTCTTACAGACAGTACAGAGTATGAAATAGTACTGCTACTTCTAAGAAACTTGTTCTTATCTTGGGCATACTGCACAACTCATAATGCTGGTGCTTCTCTTTGCTTGGGCTGTTGGGTACTCGGAACCAAATCTGGGGACACGTCTAGCAAATGAGTGAACTTTCTGCATTTTTGCCTTAATTTTGTTTATTCTTCACTCATTTTGTTTTATTCTTCTTTTGTTTTCCCCTATTTAAAAAAATGTTTAAATCTTATTGTAGTGTGTATATATATATATATATATTGCAAACCATCTGAAGTCCTTTTGTTTAATGAGGCAAATGTATGTGGGAAGCGAGGAAAGGAGAGGAAGGAATGGAAGAGAAGAAGGGAAAGAGGAAATATGTTTAGGGGTCAGAATTGCACAAAAGTCACATATGAAACTGGAGTCACTGTTGTGAATTACTGGTGACCTTTCTGAAGCACTGCTGGTCTTCATTTTCCCGTCCCAGAGTAACAGGATTTCCCTTTTCTTCCTCCAGGTTTGATCCCATATAATTTCATCTGTGTGCAGACGGGCTCCATCCTGTCCACTCTCACCTCTCTGGATGCTCTTTTCTCCTGGGAAACTGCCTTTAAACTGCTGGCCATTGCCCTGGTGGCCTTAGTTCCTGGAACCCTCATTAAAAAATTTAGTCAGAAAGACCTACGTTTGAAAGAAACAAGCAGTGCTCACTCTCTGAATAGTAGGAAGGTCACGTGATCTGGGTCCCTTGGGTGCTATCTCCCTGGACTCTGTTGCTTACGTGTGTAATGGATGTGGTCCTCTGAAGCCCCTCATTGTTTTTAAATTATTCTCAGTAGGTGATCTGGACGCTCTTCTTCTGTGTGCTCTGTCCTGTCACGAAGGACACTGTGCTCTGGAAGGTGAATCGTGTCAGGTTCTCAAACCAGCCGAGATTTAGCAAGACACTCTGCAAAATGGACGGCCTCCCGGAAATCCTGCTTGTGTTTTACTGAATAACACGGAACTCAGGGTAGAGTGTCACACTTGCCTCTTGCCCAGCCCTGAGCGGTCTTGGGAGAGGATGCTGACGGCCCTGGTCTGGCGTGCCTCTTCCGTGCAGGGATTGGCTGTTGTGACAGGTTTTATCCTTTTACGTCCCTTGTGGACATGCTAAGTGTAGATTAATGACGTGAACCCACATCACTGACACCACACTTCCTGTTAAGTCTCCTGAAGAGTGTTTCTTCAGTACACGTTTTTTTTTTTTTTTTATTTTGCTGATGACCTACCTCTTGCATTAATCAAGGGAAACAAGCTGACAGACTGCATACAATTTCCATGTGCAGCTCCAAAGCACAGTGATTGCTGTGATGTTCTCTGTGTTCAGATGCACTGATAGTACCCCATATGTCACATCTCTTGGTTGCATGTCCAGACAATTCAGCTGATCGCAGTTGGACTATTAAATATCAGTGGAGCTCACTCTGTATGTTATGAATATGTTCTGGAGAAGTGCTTACCCATCTGAATGTGCAGAGCCCTCGACTCACTTGAACCAAATGACCATCAGTACCTTTTTTCTAGTCTGTCCTTTCTGTGTGAGAATGCCTCCTCTGTCTTGCTGGGAGATGGACTCGGTACATGGTACCAGCTGGTACACAGGTACCAGCCTGCGTACCCTCCAAATGCTTTTTTTCATTTCCTGAAAATAACTGAGGGATAATTCTGTTTTATCTTTCAATTCAGGGGAATTCAAGGAGAAAGCTTGGCTTTGGATTACTTTGTTGTGTTGTGTTTTAATGAATCTGTAGCTGTCTGCCTTCTATAGCTGTAGTGTTGTAATTGGCACAGATCAATTCAGTTCCAAGGACAAAAGGACCTTGGCACCTAAAATGACCAGCTCTGGGATCCTGTGCCCCACAGGAGTAAGTCATCATTTCTTATCAGAACTCTTGCCCTTGGGCACCATCTGCTGGCTTTTGATTTGACTTGGCTAAGAATCTTGCCAAGGCTTAATGCAGATCAGTTGTTCTACACGAATTCTTGGGAATACTTGTTCACTATAAAGAATGAATTCCCAAGCAGTGTTTTTTGGACACAGTATAATCCAAAAAAACATAACAAGGACTTCATTTTTAAGCATGTGTTGCTTTAAAAGAAGCTTGAGAACAAGAATGGGCATGAGGAGGACACCAACTGGACTTGGAAATCCATGGTTCTTTGTGAAGCTCTGTGGTAGGAGGGAGGGGAGACACCGGAAGCTCTCTGCACTGCTGAAAGCGTGTACCCTTTGCCCTTTACCTGGATCCTTGGATTTGTCTCTCTCCTTCCTCCCCCCTTGACTTCGCAACAATGTGCCTTAGCAGTTGTGACTTTACAGGCAAAGCAGTTTCCCAAATAAATGGATATATGTATTCTGTGTGCTCTGTGTTTGTGCAGGTTGCTAACTTTGCCAGTGGGAATCGGGATTGGCTGAAATCAGACAATCCAATGTGTTGTCTTAGCTTTCTGCTCTCAGGTTTCTCACCAGTTGTATGCATTGGAAGATTTTCATTTTTGCCTTTTCCCTCTTAGGTGCACTTGAGAGTTGGGTTCTCATACCAGAGAAGTAGCTGCAAGGTGGGCAGCAGGAAAGCTGTGGGAAAGGAGCAGAATGCCTGTCTCGGATGTGACAGAATAATCATGAAGAGACAATAACACAATGATGGTCGTCTTTTCTTTCTGTGGGTGTGTCTGATGAAAATGCCACAGAAACCAGCTTTTCTCACCACCTATTTTTCCGGGCTGCAGGAAACGCAGTTGTGTAAAGTTTTCCTTTCCCTGACAAATTCTAAAACTTGTGAAGGTAGCTCTCAGGACACAAGCAGTCCTTAAGGAAAAGACAGGACAGAAAACAGTGAAGTACACTTTTTGTTTAATTCCATGCATTTGTTTGCTTTGATAGTCGCTCTTGTTCCCATCACTGTACAGTTGGTCGATACAAAGAGGGAGAGCTGGCATCAGAACCTGCACAAGGAGCAGGAGAACTAACAGGACTGGAGACCACAGAGGATGCAGGTGAGGGAGTTAATTTTGAGACTTGACTACAAAAAAAGAAGTTAATTCACTTCAAATTGAACTCACATTTTATTGCAATCAAGAATCCAAGTGGGTTGTCACACTTCCAGAATCTGAGAAGTGGGCACTCTGGAGGGAGTGAGCTCCCTGGGTGACACCATCAATAAGGGACATCTTCCTATTAGCCTGCACCTTCTGGTGGGGGTTCCCTCTGACCTGCAACCCCTGGAGGACCCCATCTGCCTGATCACCAGTCAACAGCCTAGGGCCAGGAGCCAGTGTTCCCCTGAGTGCTGTGAAGTGGCTCTGGAGAGTAGGCCTGGGACTTGGCTGGAGGTCTCCTTACAGTACCTTCTCTGGTGGCCCAGAAGGTAAAGAATCTGCCTGCAATGCAGGAGACCTGGGTTCAGTCCCTGGGTCGGGAAGATCCCCTGGAGAAGGGAATGACAACCCACTCCAGTATTCTTGCCTGGACAATTTCACAGACAGTCCATGAGGTCCCAGAGAGTCGGACACGACTGAGCGACTAGTGCTAGCACTTCCTCACAGTGGCCTTATTGTCTGCCGGGGGACTTGGCTCTGTGTGAAGTTCTGCCAGTGTGCTCTGGTCACGTGACAGGGAAGCCTTCACCCAACTCCTTTTGGGTGACCCTGTTTCTCAGAACAGTGAGCTCCCCTCTTCTGCCACCTGTCCCTGAGAAGTGTTCCAGTTTCTACAAAGGTCCTCCACCTGGCAGTCTAGTCTGTTCCAGTTTGAACAGGTGCTGCAGTATTGGCTGTAACGTGCAAACAGGCAGACTAATATGATTTCTTCTGTGCTAGTCCGTATATGTTGGTAACACTGGTGGTGTGAGTATATTAGGGCATTTTTTTCTATGAAATCAGCAATGAGGAAAATTCTTGCTGCCTAGAAAGGCACTAAATTCACACAGAACAATTCAAAAGTCAAAAAGGATGTCACATCATTTTGGTATCTCAGTCTCACAGAATCTAAGGAAGAAGCAAGCAACTGGGACTTCTTAATTAACCCTCTGTTTATAGAAGGTGGTGAGGAACAGACTCATTTAACACAATGAAATGATGTAAACAAGGAGACATTTTGGAATTCAATTGCAATCATACACCAAAGGGGCAGTGGGTAGAGGCATGGAGCCTTTTTCCTGCCTTTCATGCTGCCCCCTGGCCACAGGGTGGGACCTATAAGCAGAATACTGGTACATCCCGTCATTCTCCCGTGTGGGCTAACTCAAGATCTCAAACCACCTTAGGAAATTATGAGGCTAAGGTTGGAACAGCAAATAGATCTCCCCTTGCACACCAGTTCCAATCAAGTGGTAATTATTGCTCCAAGTGCTGTATTGTGAGAGGTTTGGAGGGTGTGTCCAGGTTCAGCAGGAAAGAATATGGTGATCAATAGATAACATAGTTTGGGATATCAAGGGTGAAGATGGTAGATGGTGCTATGTGGTGGTATTCTGGTTTCTGGCTTGGTAGAAAAATGAAACACAACATAGCAAACTCTACTATGAGCAGAGTAGGGCAGGAATTCCTTGGGATTTATGGAATTCAGTTGCAAGAAGTTCAAGTGGAAACATTTTAAGAAAAGGGGGTGGAGAGTGAGACATAAGGGCATGGAAGAAAAAGGTAAATCTTTTGATCAATAAGGATACATTCACATTGAAAAAAAAAATCAGTGCTCCACAGTGGGAGAGGGCATTTAAAATTAGGTTGTACCAAGAAAACCCCAAACCATCAAGTCTATTATTACTTGGATAAGAGGCAAATTCAGTACAATGAGGTCCTGAAATGGAACTCCAGTGTACTAATTAAATCCAACTAAAAATATCCTTAATTCTAGAAGGATGGATTTGTTGATACCAAAGTTTTTAAATATCTGAACTTCAAGTAGGTCATACCAAACCATCTTACAACACAGCTAGCTCTTCACCTCCCTGGGAAGGTGTTAGCCACAATCTAGCAAACAAATCTAAACTTTAGCAGTGGTAAAGTCTATTTTAACTTCAAAGGAGATGCAGGCTTTAGCAGTGGTAAGGTCTATTATAACTTCAAAGGGGATGCAGGCTTCTCAGTCCCTCTGCTAAGCAATTTTAAGAGCAATTGTTGTTCAGAGGACATGATCTAGAAATAGATGCGAATCAGAATCAAATGCTCATCTGCAACACAAATTAAAACTCATTATCTTGCAGTCAGTCAAAACCAGATGCTAAACGAATGTGGAATTCATCCCAAGGGGGTTAAACTTTTGATCGACACCGAAGCTTGAAATCATAGTCCTGGGAGTTTCCTTAAAGTGCTGTTGCCCAGTTGTCAGACTGAAGAATTAGCTCTTAAATTCCCTGAGCTCTTCATTCCACACTCTTCAGATGACTGTGGAGTTGTTCTCAAAGAAACACACACCAATTCAAAACTGTCCTGGTTACTTCAAAGCAGGCAGTGAAGGGCGGCCTGGGATAGAGAAGGTATTTCTCTAAAGACACTGTTCTTCTCTGAAGCCTCCAGTCACTTCTACTAAAGAAAATAAGTAAAATGTTCAATGTGGAACTTTATTCAGCTCTTGACCATACAGTGAATGACTTGAAGATTCAACACTGTCTGCGGCCCTAACATGCTCTTAACAGTCAATCCAGTTAGATATATGGCATTATCATGACAGACAGTCCAGATGGGAATTCAAAAGATATCAAAATGATGAGGTATTGGGGTGGATTTTCCAGGAAGATCATCACTGAAAGGGATAAGACATGCTGACCTTCATGTTTCTCTTTGGCCACTATAGGTGGGCAAGGCCTGGATAAGCTGAAGGGTCAGTGTTTTATGTTGGACAGAAAGAGGACACAGAGTTGTAGCCTCTCTGTTCTCAGAAGTAATGAGCCAGAGAGATTCACAGTACAGTGTGGTCTGAAGTCAGAGGATGAAAAATATGGTCTTTAAAAGGTGACTTTCCAGCTCTGTGACTGACAGATTAGGCCTCAGGCTAGAACTTTTCTAATCATCACCACAGCTAGGCATTTTTTTTTTTTTGGTCATGCCATCTATTTCCGTTTTTTTAGTCTCCTAACTAGGAGGAAAAAAGGTTGGTTTTATGGGATTTAGCAGGAAGGAGATTACAAACCATGTTGCCAGTTCTTGAAACTATCTATCCCACAGGCCCCAGGCAGGTTCCCTGTAGGCCTGTTTCTCTCAGGGCATTAAATAATTCTCTTGTGCTTCTAATGGATCGCATGATTTTATTTCTTAAGAAACTTGAGAAAGTGTACAGCTTTGGAACTTTGTCCACCACTCAGTCATCTGCCCACCTAGGAGCTTTTGTGATCAAGTCAAAATCACAGCGTTAACCACTGGGCCTCAGGGCAGTACCCGCATCCTCAGATGATTGTTGTTGTACACAGAAAATGAGGGAATACAGCTAAGACGAATACCAGGGAGCTCCCACACGGCAGTTCCGTTTTCATTCCTTCATAAAAATCCGTAATAACTCATGGTTAGCAATCAACACAATCACTGTGCTATACCATAAACCGCACCTTCTGATCGACAGAAAATGAGAAGGATAATAATTATTATAAAATAAAATAACAGTGATAATAATGCCATAACTTAAGATCTTTCATGTAGTCCAGCTACAGAATTCATACAAAATGGAATAATTTAATGAAACAATACTGCTCTCTGTATAAGTTAAACATTTTCCTTCATCCTACCTAAGAGCTATAAATTATAGACACTAAATTTTAAATCAATGTCTCAACATAAAGTGTAAACAAACTGAGGGATAAAACAAGCAAAAGGAATTGCTCTAAATTCCCTCCTGCTTTTGCTTTTTGGCCGATGCAATCAGTGACACTTGGAGGAGGGCGATGCTTTCACCTGTATTGGAAATGGTTTAATACCTGTGTGTGTAAGTCTTGCCTGATGTCCAATCCGATGCAGTGTCAAAGCGTTTAAACCATCCTCTCTAGGTCTTGAGCCTAGAAAGGGTGTTTGGCAGTGACTAATCTTGGAGACAGAATCTAGGCCAACATCTGTTTTTACATCAAATTCTAGATTAAAATTTCCTTAAAACTGAGGCACCATGAGATACCTTGGTTTGTTTCTCAGAGTCCATGATCCTGGGGACAGAAAGGACGTCAGGCCTTGGACAATATAAAATCTTTCCAATCTCTGCTTAGCATCAGTTGTTCTTTCTATGAATTTCCAAATCAAATTATTCAAAATTGCATGGAGCCAAATACACTTTACAAGTAGCATTTAACAGAAATGCTATCATGGTGGGGGAGGGGTTGCCTTTTGCAAATTGCCTGTTTTGCCTTTATTCTGATAGTGGTAGTCACTCACGAAAGCTTCTGGGTTTAGAATGAGTTAATACAAACATGGGGTATGGTCTGGGACTGGACATTGGGCAGACTCACACACCTCCTAGCTGCCTTCCAAGACTGTTCCATTTAAGTCAATAAAACTCTAGAAGACAAACAACCTGGTCCCAGGGAGGGGTGATTCCCATCTTCTCCATGTAGTTAAACTGAGACATTCTGTGAATGTCCTTTCACAAACTGCACATTTGCTTTTCCAACACTGCTGTCTTATCCTCTCTCTTCCTCAGGCCCTCTCTCCCCTGCCCCCTTTTCCCCTAAAAGAAATAGTCAACAGGTGGGAAGGAAGTAGGATACAGGAAAATGGCACTCAAGTCTGAAAAATCAACACATTGGTCAAGGTAACACACTCGCCAAGGTCATGACACTGACAGCATTAAAAAGCGGAATATTTGTCAAGGACAAGGTTGGACACTATCTCTAAGTCTCACTACCAAACGCTGCTTAAAATTTTTAAAAAGAGATCAGCTTCCACATACACAGTTTTGAACACATGCCCTCAAAGACCCTGGATACAAGTACCTGGTCGCCAAACTTTCCTAGGTCTTTGCATCACCCATCTGGACAAGCTGGTTGAATTTAGTGTGGTCTGTTCACAAGTTACCTGGAATTGCTTTTCTTTTGCTGCTCTTTGTTTTCTAAAATGCTCAGTATGTCTTGCTTTGGCTCTTCTTCAGTCACTTATGGCCAAAAGAACTGGTCCCCTGTTCAAGTAGCAATAATACCTCCTGGTCCCACAAACTCCCAAGGATGTTGCTCCTAAATTTCACTTTTTTTTCTTTCCTGCTTTCACTCGCTCTTTTTTTTTTTTTTTTTTTGCAAGAAATTATTGTCTTTTTCTCTATCATATATAGTTCACTCTTTACAGTACAAAGTGTTAAAATGTCAAACAAAAATAAATATCAATGTTACAGTAGCTAGAATATTCAATAAAATAGATCCCTGCCATTCTTGATTGAAATGTTCAGTGAGACTTAATTTCATTTGGATATTTTTCTCCAGAGATTTGCGAAGTCTCATGTTCCCGTTATTGCAGCTCATTTCTAGGGGTAAGAAAGATGGGGCAGCTCTCCTCCCAGACAAAAAAGCAGGGAGAGAGTGGGAAGAGTCTGGGGGTGGGGTGAATTGGAAACGCCAGTATAGTCATGAGATCTTCAGGGTGGGTGTTCTTTCATTACCAGGTAGCAGAGCTGTAGTGTTTATTGGTCCTGACTGTGGCATCAGAACACTCCCCATCTGAAGAGTCACAGTCCGATTCTTCAAACTGCATAGGATTCTGCAAAGTCAAGACAACATAAGACCTTAATTCCTTTCTCCAATTACTCAGTAAATGTATTTTGAACACCTCCCATGTGACAGGTCCTGTGCTGGGTTACTGGCTAACATACATGAGACCAGACCCTGGCCTTGTGGGGCTTATAGAGAAAGAAGACTTAGAAAGATGATGATGAAGAAGACAGTGAAAATGGTGCACCACAGCCCCACATACATTGTTCACTATGTTCCAGACACTGCTGTGAGTGCTTTAACATCCATCAAATCCTCTGTGAAATAGAGGCTGTTATCATGCCTCTATATGGGATAAGGGAGCTGACCTACAGAGAGGTTAAGTGGCTTGCCGCCCATCACTCGGTGAGTGAGTGGAAAGGCTAAGGCTGGCATCTGGGCAGTCAGACTCCAGGGTCTACACTGCCAACCACGATGTGACCCATCCTCTGAGCAGGCAGTACTGTGTGTTAACTGAAGTGGTACGAGTGCTCTGACAGCATGCAGCGGGCTAGTGCGGACCTGGGGGAGGGAGGCGCATACCCTCAGCTGGGTTGGGAGATAGGGTCAGAAGTGATGCTTGAGTTGAATCTCAGGGTGAAGGCTTCCTGAGCAGTTTTATGTTTGTGCTTCATCTGGGAGAACTACCCCATTGTGGGAAGCTCTATTATCTCTGTAGTAAGTCCCCTACATACGAATGAGTACGAATGAGTTCTGTTCTCAGGGCACATTTGTAAGTCCAATTTGTTCATTAAGTCCAACCAAGTTAGCTTAAGTACCCAACTAAAACAATCAGCTATGTAGTACTGTACTGTAATAGGTTTATAATACTTTTCACACGAATAATACATAAAAAACAAACACACAAATAAACATTTTTAATCTTATAGTACAGTACCCTGCAAAGTGCAGTAATACTAGCTATATCACTGCTGTTTTTATGCTTGCTTCCAGACATCCTGGGCTTGAAATATTGAACTGTACTACAGTACTCTATATAGTGCTGTAAAGTAACACAAAAGCACAACCACTAGGAGAAGGATGCACACACACGACAATGTACGCCAGACACAGGAAACAACTCAAGTGACTGGACGTGCAAACATGGAAGTTGGCAACTTAAAGGTTCATATATAGGAGGCTTACTATACTTCTACTTACTTCATAGAGGAAGTTATTTTATCCTATATGTGTGTGTGTTAGTCACTCAGTTGTGTCTGACTCTTTGCCACCCCATGGACTGTAGCCCGCCAGGCTCGTCTGTCCGTGGGATTCTCCAGGCAACAATACTGGAGTGGGTTGCCATGCCTTTCTCCATAATTGTAAAGGCCGTAGGGACTTGAGCATGTTCTAACACAAAGACCTCCAGGAAAGGGGACAGTGACGAGAGGAGAAGAGAGGAGAAGACCCCACCTCATAGCCACGTTCCTCCGCACACAGCTTGCCCAGAGACATCTGTGTTTTCACGCGGCGCACGGCACACTCCTTGTCAGAGAGCCCATCCGAATGCGAGGATATCTCAATGGGGATCTCCGGCGTCTGGGACAGCAGGTCATCGAGCTTCTCCGCCAGGCGGTCTTCGAGTTTATCTGCTAACTCATCAGGACTGTTTGAGTGGTCACTGGTATTTCCTTCCTCACCATCAGACACAGAGAAATTCTCAGAGCTAAAGGTGGAATATGACTGGCAGCTGCTGATACAGCGATGGGGCCTAGAACCACAAAGAACCAGAGGAACTTAGTCCTGGGAATGGCTGTTTTTCTTGTCTGTTGGTCGCAGCCTTGGTGGGAGGTGATCTAGTTTTCTGCTTGCCCCGGAGGGAGAGCCAAATCCAGAAAGGTAGAAACTATTTAAAGCAACAGAGAGGGAAACCTGCATTCCGCCTTTCGTTTGGTTTTCTATGCTTATGTGGCCCCACACGCTCCAAAGCTGATGGCTACCGCTGGTCTTCGGCAGTACGTTTCTCACTGGGTACAGGGGCCTTGGAAGGCTGAGTGCTGTTACCACCCTGTGGATCAACCCCTAACAGAAACGAGCTTGGAAGGAATGTTGACTCTAGCTGTGGGCACCCTCCAGCAGTAGGTGCTCATTCCAGGTAAAGTTGGGTTTAGCTCTGATGAGACAGTTTCTGGGGAAGGGGGAGGGGATTTACAAAAATTCCTCATTTCTCTCCCATTGTTTACAAAGGAGCCTAGTAAATAAGAATGCTGTTAGCTTACACTGTCTTAAAATAATAAAACAAATAATAAAAATGAAGACTGCCTCTCCCTCTGTCATTGCTTGACCTTCCTGTATTTCTTAGTACAAAGCGATTCCGATGGCCTGTGATCTGAGGTTGGCTGATGACCAGGCCAGGTGATGGGCTGGAGTGATAGCATCAAGAGTCCAGATGGAGGAAGCCCAGGTGGGAAAGGGAAGTTAAGGTAGGACTCACACAGCTTCTCAAGGCTGGTAACCCAGAAGGGAGACAAGGGGAAGAATGTTATAATAGAAAAAGCAAAACCATGAGGTTAAAAACAAAATCTGTATCACAGCAAGAAAGAAAGGTGGGAAGCCATCAGGTGGGCTGAGTTAATGGTGACCATAGGAACAGATGTTGGAAGTAATTGTGATGCTCATAAAATCGGGTCAGAGGATGAAAAGACAGCTATCCAGGCTCAATCTCACTGCAGAGGAGAAAACATAGTGTCCAAGGAAACAAGGTAGCAACGGCAATGTGGTAGGAATAACTCAGGGGTGAGAACAGACTACAATTTTGTGCATGGCATATGGGCCCAGAATACAATCTACCCAAGTATGCAGAGTCCCTTGGTCTCAGAAAATTCCTGGTTCTGGGCAGGTGCACAAACCTTCTTGGGGGATTCTTACAGTCTTTCTCTTCAGGAACAGAATGCCTATCAGCAGAAAAGGCCTCCTGGGAGGAAAACTCCCTTCCATACTTCTACATGACAGCAGCTGTTAATTCTAGAGGTAGGGGTGTGTGGTGCTTCTTTGGTCCTACAAGCAAAGTTCTTATTGCTGGCTAGGCAGGAAGCTGTTTCTAAGGATGGGCTGAAGGAGGATCAACTCATTTAGCTATACTTAACTTGGTAAGGTATAAAATCCAAGGCATGGGAAGTGCTATGGATTAAATTGTATCCTCTCCAAATTTATATGTTGAAGCCTTATCTACAATGTGACTGAATTTGAAGATGGGATCTTTAGGAGGTGTGCGTATGTGCTCGGTCATTTCATTAAGGTTAAATGAGGTTATATGGGTGGGGCCCTAATCTGATAGGACTGTGGCCTTATAAGAAGATGAAGATCTCTCATGCTCTTTCTCTCTCCCCTATCATGTGAGGACATAGCAGGAAGGCTGCTGTCTGCAAGCCAGGAACAGAGGTTTCACCAGCAATCTTGGGCTTCCCAGCTCCAGAATTGGGAGAAATAAATTTCTTTTGTTTAAGCCACCTAATGTGTGGTATTTTGTTACAGCAGCCTGGGCAGACTAATACAAGGATGTACACTAGAAACCAATAAAATTACCCATAAGACAGCACAGCCATTTCTCATAAACTGCTCACTAGATTCTCAATTATAACCTTGAGTCATATTCATTTTCCCCATCTTTCAGTTCTTATCTAGTGAATTTGGATAAACTAGGATCTGCAGTGCATAGCCAGCTACCAAAATGGCCAACAGGAAACCATGAACACTGGGTCCAAACTTGCCTATGAGCTGCTATTAGAAAGTGGCCTGTTGTGGAACTGGAGGTATGGCAAACTCAGGATTCTTCCTGCTTACACTGAGAGCAATCACATGGGTTATTGGTTTTACCTCTGTCTTCGTGGAAATTCAACTTCACTATCTACTTCCCCTTCTTCCTCTTCAGAGGAGTCATCTCCACTCTGAGAAGAACAAGGAGAAAAGAGTCTTATATCTCTTTCTTACATTCACACACACACACACACACACACACACACACACACACATGCACACAGAGACCCTGTAAAAGATTTAATTATCATCAGAGGCACCGAGAGGTAGCTTGCTAAGTGTCATTTTTAAAAGTATACCTCTTCATTCATTCATATAGCAACTTTCCCTGGGTATCCATCTAGGCTTTGCACTAGATGCTGGAGGATGTATAGACCTGGGTGAGGCTGGGTTATCTTTGCCCTCAGGGAGGTGAAGCTTCCATGAGAATGTCCACAGGTGAGTAATCAGGAGGGGAAACTAGAGAAGAGGTCTTAGATTTGGGGGTGTTCTCTTGTAACCACTGTCACTAGTGGTTCTAGGCTCTGACATAGAGACTTCAACAAGAGGTGATCTTTCAGTTCTTCAAAGCCCAACAACTACTTCCCCTCTTTATGTAACAATCACTTTTCCCCTAGTATTATAGCTATTATGCTTACATCATCTCTACTACTAAGGCATACATCATTTAAGGTCAGATCCCATCTTGTTCTGTTGTATTCCTTCTCTACCATTAACACAACACTGCATACAAAGTAGATACTTAACATACGACTGAGTCAGCACATAGGCATGGGTAAGAGAGTTCTGGTTGGGACATCTGAGGCCCCATCACTGCTTGGGCTCTGTGATTGATCTGGAAGGGTGTATAAGTATCTCATCTAAGAACACAATCTTCCCTTGAGGGAAGATTCTATTTCCCTTCCAGGGCACAGGAACAGCCCGCTTAAGATCAACCATCAATAACCACAACACCATGATGCACAGGATTACAACAATCCCTTGGGAGGTGAGTAAAGTGGGTCCAAATAACTGTACCAAAAATTGAGCATAATTTGTTACACAATTGCTTCTGTTGTTTATGTTTCCTTTTTTTGGCCATGAGGCATGCAGGATCATAACTCCCTGACCAGGGATCAAACCTGCACCACCTGTGTGGGAAGGCTAAGTCTTAACCACTGGACCATCAGGGAAGTTGGACGGATAATTTATTTTTAAAGTCTGTTCTAATAATCTATCACTTTTATCCATTTGTCTCCTGATATGCGTTTTGAATAGGAAAGACAGGGATGGAGTTATTCTGCCTGTGAAGACAAGCAGGTCCCTCTAGAGCACTCCTGGGAGCAGATCTCAGCAGAGAGAGGTTGAGCTGCCCTGTGGGAGCATGGTTCTAGGGAGGCCAAATGTGTGAGTGGTGTGTTCCGTGGCCTGCAGATCCACAGATGCCTCAAAATGGCACCAGGATAGTTCAAAGATACATGTTACTTGGGAGTGGACTGGGGAGTGTGGGCTAATGGGTTTCTTCTGGGGGTAATGAAAAGATTCTAAAATCAGTTGTGCTGATAGCGGCACAACTCTGAATAGAAAGAACTGAGTTGTACACTTTAAATGAGATAACTGTATGGTAAGTGAATTATATCTCAATAAAGATGCTACCAAAATATATGTTACTAGCCATAGGGGTCAGAGCTGCAGAGAATGAATTAGCCCAAATCCACTGCACTACCTGAAACACAATGTATCCCTGGGAATGCTCAGTAAGTAGCAGCATTGTGTGTGGAGGAAGAAGCACTGTCTCAAAGCTGAGACAGTGGCCCTCAGCTTCAGCTTCTTTCCTAGGAAATGTCTAGTTGACCAAAACACGCTCATCTGCGTTTCAGACACTTTCCTTTCTTCAACAGAACTCCCAATGAATGAAGACGATGTGAGATGACGGTTAGAACTGGGTGGGTGTTTTCTGTGTGCTAAACACTTCTCATATATAGTGTTATTTTTAACTCATTAGCAAGATGAGCTCATATTTTTGGAATGTTGTTGTATGCCAGATTCTAACTTCTTTACGTATTAACTCATTTAATCTTCACATCAGTCAGTGAGGCAGGGTCCACTACTAGCCCCGTTTTATAGATTAGAAACCGATGCTCAGAAAGGTACTAAGTGGAAGAGCCTGGCTTTGAACTCAGGTCTGTCTGACTACCAAGCTTGTGCTCTTACATAAGGTAGGAGAGTTAGTCGGCCTCCCAGCTAATAAACCACAGACAGTCAGTGGGTGAGGAGGAAACGAATAGATTTCAGTGACTGAGAACTGGCTGGGTCTTGATGGTTAATAATGAAGGTGATGTTTTTCTAAAATATACTGGGAAGAAAATGAGTTCCATGGGGGATGAATAAATGTTATATTTAAAAGGCAGTATGGTCAAATAGGTGAGGGAAACGCTGGCTTAAAAGAAGTTACTGCACGATTTCTCAAAGCCTAGGATTTGTTAAACGTGTACTTAGGAATCTCCGAGAGGGAAGGAAAGATGGTTTTGTTTCCCAAATCTGTTTTATAATGGGATCCTTCCTTCTTGCAACGTCCTTAGGACTAGGCTAGGATAGTGGATTCCAACCTATTTTGATTACGTAGTCCTAATATACAGCTATTTTTCTACTTATAAATTATATGTACTTGAATCATCGCCCTGATTCAGAAGTTGTATTCTTTAGTCTATCACCTAAGCAGTGTGGAAAGTATTAAAAGCAAAAATATTGCTATTTGGGCTTTTGTCATCTCATCCTTTTACAAAATGCATACTTTCTATATACATTCTATAATGCATAGCATATGATAGGCTTCAGCATTCCTCAAAGGCAGTGACACACCGCTGCTGTGTGTCATCATACCTTACCTTCTGAAGTGGCCTTGTTTTGCGAGGTAGCACTGGGGGAGTGATGTGATGAGAGGCGCCAAGGGATGATGCAGACCGACAACCGCTGAATTCATTTTCTTCCATTTTCTTAGGACCCTGGGCATTTTCTGAGAGGGGATTGTGTGCTGGTGGCTTGAAAAGGTTGGGGCTCCTCCCCACCGGCTCGGCCGAGGGGACGTCTAGGGACCCATGCTGTTCTGGCCTGCACTGGAGGCAGGGGTCATAGGGGTCAGCCTGACAACAGCCCCAGGGGCCAGCCTGGCCCTTGTCAGGCTCAGAACTTCTCCAACAATCTGCCGCCATGGCCGTGGAGATGAGGTCAGGGCTAGAGCCAGGCATCTGTCTCTGAGCGTGGCTGCTGAGTGGGCTCCGCAGGGCTGCCGCGGGGCCAAAGTACCTCAGGTTGTTGGCGCAGGTGGCAATGTCCTGTCCGTGCATGTTGAGTCTGGGATGGTGACTCTGCGACGCGGCAGGTGGGGGCTGCTGGTATTGCTGCTGCAGAGGATTGTGGTGCTGGGGAGAAGGGTACTGGGGCTCAGCTTGGTGGAGGGAAGTGGGATGGGGTGAATCCTCCTGGGCTGGCTGGTTTTTCAAGATGGCCGCAAAGTCACTGTGGCTGCCTCGGCTGTTCCCGCGCCGGTGGCGTGGTTTGCTCCGATAGCGGCTCTTGCTGCTGGAAGAGGACAGTTTGGGACTTCCGGATAAAGGGGATGCCGTGGGAGCCACTTCCACACTGGGGATGCCTTCAGATCTCAACAGATCTGGCCTGCAAGGAAAGAACAGGTTTGGCTTTAAACATATGAAAACTCATTCAAGTTTGAGGAAATGTATCCCAGGTCTGGTGGTTGCCAGAGGTGGGGTGACGGGACTTAGGGGGTGGGCGATATGGGTGAAGGGGATCAAAAAGTACCAACTTCCAATTATGATACAAATAAGTCATGGGATGTAACAGCGTGGTAACCGAGGTTAACAATACTCTGTTGTGTATTTGAAAGTTGCTAACAGTAAATGGGGCTTCCCAGGTGATGCTAGTGGTAAAGAACCTACCTGCCAATGCAGGAGATGTGGATTTGATTCCTGGGTAGGGAAAATGCCCTGGAGGAAGGCATGGCAACCCACTACAGTATTCTTGCCTGAGGAATCCCATGGACAGAGGATCTACTGGTGGGCTATAGTCCACAGGGTCACAAAGAGTTGGACACAACTGAAGCGATTTAGCATGCAAGTATGCATGCACAGGAGAGTAAATCTTAAAAGTTCTCATCACAAGAAAAAAATTTGTATGTATGGTAATGGATGTTAACTGAACTTATTGTGGTGATCATTTTGCAATATACACATATATTGAATCATTATGCCATACACCTGAAATTAATATAATGGTATATGTCAATTTCACCTTAAAAAACCCAAACCCAGAACAACTGAAGAGAGGTAGGAAAGCAGAAGCCCCTGCCACCCCCAACAAGGCTCTGTCTCCTCATCCTCTCTCCCCTCACAGTGGTCTCAAAGACACCTCTATTCAGGCCCCAGGGGGTCCCAGACCTTTCAGGGAAACTGCAGGTGCAGTCCTGCCTTCATCCTATGTGATGAGGAACCCAAACCCCGACTATATTGGCTCCTGGTCTCACAGCTCATTACTGGTAGAATCTAGACAAACAGTCTCTCCTAAATGCCAGTCTGGCTTGTTGGACAGTCAGAGTACAGCCTGAAGGTATGTACAGATCACCTGGGAGCTTGTTAAAATGACTGCATAGGTCTGGGATGGGACCTCAAAGCCTGCCTTTCTAACATGCTTTCAGATGATCTCAACTGAGGACCACATTTTGAAGAACCAGGCCTCACAGCAAATCAGTAGGCATCAGGCAGTAGGAGATGGTTTTTTCTTCTCTTCCAGGAGAAGTTCAGCTAAAGACTTGTCTTAGTACAGAAGTTCCAGGTGTCATCAGCATATGATGAGGTAGATAGGGTACTGTGGGGTTATCAACATCTTCCTGTCTCAGATTCACAGCCCTGTGGTCAGTTGGCCAACCTGTGCCCCAGACAGCATCTGGGGAGGTTTTGGGGCTCTCTACTGAGGAAAGAGAGCCCTCCAAGGCCCAGTGAGGGCATCTATCAATATCTACACAGTAACTGGTTATGGCAGGAACTAATAGAGAACTTAGGTGAAAGTGTCCTAAGACAGGTGAAGGCTGCTCAACCTGGCAGTGCAAAATCACAGAATAACACTGATACAGCACTTCCAAGTTTACAAAGCACTTCACAATATACAAAATACCACCTTCCTACTATTGCAATACCCATTTTACAGATGAGAGCACCGAGGGATCAGAGAGGTTAGTTGGCTTGTGTCCATCACAAAGCTAGGAAATGGTAGAACTCACAGCTTGAAGCCAAGTCTTTGGACGCCAAGGAACAGTTCTCTCCCCATTCCAAGCTTCTCCATGTTATGAGGCATTTAAACTATCTTATTAGACTATACTCAATTGTGATGGGCTTGGTGGATCCATCATTGTTCATCTTTTTCTGTCCCTAACTAAACACAAACTGAGGCTAAAAGATAGTGGATGGTTTCTCCTCTCTGATCGCCTCAGAGGGCACTGGTCTGCTGACTTGATAATCGCTGGACTGTCCAAATAATCTGAAACATAAATCCTTCAAAATGCAATCAATAGAACTCTCTGCAGCTCTAGTACCCACTCTGAGTTGCCTTTCTAGACAAGTGCAGCTCATCGACTAAGCATCTACTGGTGCTGTCAAACTTTCAAACACGTTTCTCACAACTGAAATAAAAGTAAACATGAGCTCATACTGTGAAAAATGAAACAGCACTACTTTCTCCCAAAGTGCTTGGTGTTTTAGCTGTTGGCAGACTGCAGAGAAGAGCCAGCAGGTGAAGGCTGTGCCTAGTTCTACACCAAAAGAAGGGAGGTGGTGGGATTCCTCGTGGGGTTTGCTAGGTGCCAACTGAAAACAATTTCTCTAGAGCTTACCAGAAGATGGTCAGGCGTGGTAAGTAAAAGCAAAGCTGGGATTAATCCATGTAGTTATCCCTCAGTGGTTTAGATTCATATTAGTCAGGCTGTGCTGGGATGGTCACTGTTCTGAAAGTCTTAAAATACATGCTTGGTTTGCGTTTTCTCACTACCTTTATTCTTACTGCATTTATCCCAATCTCACTGATAGGTTTACACCCAGATTAAGGCACATTTCTTTCTTTTTCATTAATTTAGGATTGGGTCACCACTCCATTCATTGGGAGGAATTCCTCTAGCAGAGAGTGACTTAAAAAACTGACTAGAAGAGCATTCTAACATTAAACTAGCAAGGAAAATGTGTTTTAATTAGGGGAAAGGGAATCTTGAAAAAATTTTAAAAACTTTTTTAACAACTGTGGTTTCCTAGGTGATTTCACACACTGTCTTATTTAAACCTCACAAAAGTTCCACACAGGAGTGGGATGAGGGGAACTAGATGATTAGATATAGGTAATTATCAAAGTGCCTTCTTTTGTCTTGGTGGTGGATTTACAGGCACTTATTACATTATTAAAAGGAACTAACTAAATGAATAAATAAAAGTGGGACATACACAGACCCATGATGCATATTATAGAGAACTCTATTCTGTGCACTAGGGGGTCAAGAAAAGAAAAGGAAAGTACACCATTTTACCCATGGCATTGAGAGAGATCAACTGACATATTCCAAATCATACAGCTTATAATAGGATTTGAATCCAGGCCTGTCTGGCCCCCACTTCTTTTTTTTTTTTTCTGTGAAAGCAAGCTGTTTTAATAGTTTACCCAACAAACTCGATGTGGTAAAGAGGTTGCCCCGTCGTGGCAGTGAGGAGCCAGGCGGGCCCCTCAGCCTCCTCCGTGGTGACCCTCTGCCCCAGGCCCTGTGCTCGCCTGTGGAGCAGCTGGGGAAAGGCAAGTAAGGCACAGTTAGGACTAATGGCAGAGTCTGGATGGATGGAGGTGCAGTCATCCTCCGGGCCCTCGCCCCGCCGTCACACCCGGGGCGGGAGGCGTGGACGAGCCACCCGTCCACTCCAGGCCCCTGGAAGGGTCACTGCCACTGAAGCTCCCGGGACAGCACCCTTCCTGGGGGAGTCTGGCCCCCACTTCATTTCTCTTCACTGTTCCATGCTAAGTTAATAAATATTGATGCCTTAGAAAGTGATAACTGGATTCCGGGAGTCCAGGACACACTCTCTCCCACTTCCCTACTCTGTATCCAGAGGCAATGCCATGTGGCCACACTCACCATCATCTGATAATGTATTTTAGGGGAATATTTCCCCACTTATCTGAATAGTGTCAGTATAGATGCTCACCGCTTGGCCTGCATCCCAGGTCTGTGAGGCATGCCTTTCCTCTTCATGAGCTTCTCCATGGCATTGGGGTGGATTATTGGACGGACAGGATGTCGTTTGTAGGTCCCAGGATACTTCTTCTCCACGGCCTGCTCACGCCTGAAGAATGAAAGAAAAGGCCACATCTCAGTCTTGCCTGGAGAATCCTGGAGAAGCCTGGCAGGCTCCAGTCCATGGGGTCACAAGAGTCAGACACGACTTGGTGACTAAACCACCACCACCAGTCACCCCAGACAGAAAAGGTGGGCAGAATGTTTTCACAGGTTTATTCCACCCACAGAGTCTGGCCACACTTAACAGATATAGGTTATCTGAATAATAAGGCTGCTCTTCAGGTTAAAAGGAAGAAAAAACAAAACTAAATTCAGACTAACCTGACTTCATTTTTTTTCTTCAGCTTGCAGATGGGACTCAGAGGCCAACCTTCCCTTCCCCTGACACGCCTTATGAGATACCAAGCAAAGGTTGAAGTCCTACTTATTTTCAGGAGCTGCTATTAGTCAGGACCCCAGAGTTTCTTGCCATTCTCAGGAAAACACTGAACTGTCTGCAGCAGTTGCTTTTCTTCCCTAGGGGATGGTAAGCTCCCACTCATCCACACCAAGCTCCTCCTGAAATGAAGACCCCCCTTCCCTGAGCCACTAGGCAGGTTGAAACTGCAAAGTGCACGGTCCCCTAGAACCAGCTCCACTCAAATTGAGCCCCACCAGGGCAGGGACCTGTGCCTGGAACATCCCCCAAGCAATGTTGGGTGGATGAATAACACAGTCACCAGTTTTGAGTAGCAGTAACCTGGACAACCAGTCCATCCTAAAGGAGATCAGTCCTGGGTGTTCATTGGAAGGACTGATGCTGAAGCTGAAACTCCAATACTTTGGCCACCTCATGCAAAGAGTTGACTCATTGGAAAAGACCCTGATGCTGGGAGGGATTGGGGGCAGGAGGAGAAGGGGACAACAGAGGATGAGATGGCTGGATGGCATCACCAACCTAATGGACATGAGTTTGAGTAAGCTCCGGGAGTTGGTGATGGACAGGGAGGCCTGGCGTGCTGTGATTCATGGGGTCACAAAGAGTTGGACACGACTGAGCGACTGAACTGAACTGAACTGACTGAACCTGGACGAGTATTACATCTTGGCCGACTGATAGACCCAAATCAATCAGAACAAACAGTGGTCCAGGTACGTACTTGATGAGCTCCTTCTCCCGCATCTCTAGCTGCAGCATGATGGCACTCAGTTCCATGTACAAATTATTAGCCCGCTCAAGTTTCCTCTCATAGTGCTCACGAATATCCAAAGCATGCCTATCAAAGAAAACACAGGAGCAGTGAAGCTAATCAATGTGGGGGAGAGCCAGGGTCAGCTCTAATGAAATAAGAACAGGATGGTTTATCTTAAAAGCACTTGCCCAAGGGCCCTCTAAATTTAAGGCTCGCGTGTCTGATGCAGTGACTCAGACAAGGTGGAGTGGGAGATGAGAAGTCCAAGTTTGCCACTTAGTTGATTGTTAAGGGCCATATCCACTCATACAGAATAGCCAGGAGGTAAAATCTGAGTGCAATTTATGTATAATATATAGCCTTTGTCCATGCACTGTTTGGCAATATCTTAATAAGAATATGCTACATGTTAAGGAAAATATGCAGTTAAAGCTAAAACGATAATCCCTCATTTTTACTTATCCATGGTATAGATCTTATCTAATCTAGTGGTTATATGTGTTCTATCCCTTAATAGATTATAAGCATCTTGGGGTCAGAGACTACCTCTTATAAATTTCTGATCTTTCATGTTACCTAGGGCAGCAACTGAATAAACAAATAGCATTGCTCCAGGGATCTGTGTTGCAGAGATACGATAAAGGAAGATAACAGAGGTGCAGGGAGACAGTAAAAAAGTGATACATGATACAAAGGAGGACCGACTTTCAGGGCAACTTTTAAAGAAAATAACAATAACCAGCAGAGGTGACAGGTGTGTAGGAGATGAAATGATTCACTGCAAGGGTTCCTATTAAATATCTGAAGACCTGGGAATAAGAAGAAGGGAAGTAGGAGAGGTCGGCTGACCTGAGCTCTTCTCTGCGCCTTCGAATAAGTTCTTCATCTAATCGGTGGATACAGGTTCCTTCACTCTTGATCTTCTCAAAGTGCTTTTTCACTTCTTCTCTCCATTCAGCCTAGGGGAGGACAAATTAGGTTTTGTTAACTCCAGGAGTTTTAATCCTTGATATAACCATAGGACCCTGTATAAGACTTCCCCCCACCCACCCCATATGATTATACCGAAGAGCCTTATAGATGTGCAATAGTAAACTATCTCACATTAATGTATCTGCACACCCTACCCAAGTCTTCACCCTATTTTCTGTGTTTAGTCCAATACTCGATGCTGTCTTGGCCCCAAGAAACATTACAGCTGGCATGCTAGCCATCATCTCTGGAATAAAGCAGCTCAGATTTAAGTCAAGATTGTGGTGGAGAAAGCCTGGCTAGAAAGAACAGTTCTGATATCCATATGGTACAAGCATGTGTCAGAATATGAACATTTTTACAATGGACCAGAATTCCTCCTGGGCTTTGTTTACAAAAATATCTTGAGAAAATATTTAGTATAGAAGATCCAAGAGGCATGAACAACAGAAGGGGATAAAAATATGGGGACTTATACAGGAATCTGTGGGCTTCTCAGGTGGCGCTAGTGATAAAGAACCTGCCTGCTAATGTAGGAGATGTTAAGAGATGTGGGTTTGATCCCTGAGTTGGGAAGATCCCCTGGAGGAGGGCATGGCAACTCACTCCAGTATTCTTGCCTGGAGAATCCCATGGACAGAGGAGTCTGGAGGGCTTACAGTCCATGGGGCTGCAAAGAGTTGGACATGACTAAAGTGACTGAACATGCATGCATGCATATAGGAATTTGGGAGTGAGAAAGAAAAGAGGGAAGGAGAAGGAGGAGAAAGAGCATGGTCAAAGAATTTAGTAGTCTGGAAAAAAATTTAGGAGAGCAATGGGTATCTAATATGTGATTTGAGTTGTTCAAAATGTAAGCCTCTTCCAATTTCCTAAATCTTTAGTAAAGCCTCTGACATTCACCTTGACTTTGGATGACTGTATTTATTTGGTTTTGCTTTTTAAAAAAAAAAAATAAAGTAAGGTACTGAACTGCATCTTTGGGTCAATGACAGGACAAAGATAAAGTAACAACCAAAAGATGGCAGGGATGGGGGTCTAGAAACCAGAGCCAAAATGTCCGTGTAATTATAAATCTCCCAGAAGTTCACAAAAGTATTAAAAAGGACACTGGACTTTTCCATAAGGCATGGTGTTTCAGACTAATTTCATCTAAATTTTAGGAGGAAGGAAAATCTCTGCAGGAATATAGTCTACAGACCATTTCTAGAAAAAACAGCTAAAGGAGAACCTTCCTCAAATTATGTATACACTACTATTCCAAGAAGCTAATGAGATAACTTAAAATAATTTCCAGTGAAGGCTAAATATGTAACTAAATGTTTCTAACTGTATTGTCTTCCACAGCTCTTCTATCCTTTTAAGATTCATGTTAAAAAATGATCTCTCTAGACCCTGGAAGAAGTTATACTTAAGTAATTGTGAAATTAGAGAAGCTTTCTCCCCAGATTTGCTGTTTCTCATTTATTTTTATAGAAGAAATTATATTACAATTATTTAGAAAGTGTTCATTCTGCATATCTGTTTATAATATGTTAGATTTTCATATATATATATATATATATATACATGTTGACTGACCATTGGGAAGCGATTTCTGTCAGTTGATTTTCTGGCACCAAATCTGCCAAGCAATGTCATCAAAAAGCCAAGATCTAGAATGTGCTGCCTATTGTTTGGCAACAGTCTTTGACAGTGGTGATGGTGGTGGTTTAGTTGCTAAGTAGCATCCAAGCAGTAAACACAGGTTTGGTTGAGCCCAGGTAATGCTGTTCTCTCAGCCATCAGATTAAAGTCACAAGGAGCAAGAGTATATGAGTTTTAAGAGGCCAAAGACTGATAATCAAGGGTGGTTGGACCTAAAACGGATAAGGGAGGGGGCCAAGGGTGGGTTTTAAAGCAACCTCTTTTGTGAAAATCATGTCAGTGGATCCTGACACTTTAACATGGACCAAGAATATCTCCCTCTAGTGGTGAGGAATCAGATATCACAGATCAGGTTTTTTAAATTCTAGAGGAAATAAACCTCCAGACACCTGGCTCATGGAATGTGAAACTTAAAAGACAATCCTCTCAAGATTGAAACTTATTAAAGTAGATTTCCCCAAAAGAAGTTCCCTTTGTGGGAAAATACCAAGTACTGATTAATAATAAAGTGTTTTCCTCAAAGGCATTGTGTTACAGGTAGATGTTAATTTTGGAGTTCCATCACATATACTTAGAATCTTTATGTAATAGGAGTTCCAATTTGCACTTAATCTGCAATTTAGAGATGTCTGGGCATATCTAAGAAATGGAGGTGGGCAGGCTGAAGTCAGTTTGCACAGAGATTAAGGAGTCTCTGAGAGAAAACACCAGGGAAGGAGGAGTCCTGTTGTGCCTCTGGGAGTGGAGAGGCATTTCCCACTGTTTTACTAAAATACCAACAAAACCTTGGGCCATAACTAGCACTATTATGTGACCTGTAACAAAATGTAACTCAACAGGGAAAGGACCAGTTCATTGCATAAGCACAACAATGTGCAAGTTTGGAATCTGGAGAAACCCACGGCTTTAGTTACTGCAAAAAAATAGCAGCTCCTGGTGGGTGACGGCAGTTCCTTAAGGATAAGGCAGCATGCCATAGATGCCAGCTGGGGACTACAGTCTCTCAGCAGAAAACAGTACTAACCAATAAAGCAACACTCAGCAGATGCTAGGTGGAAGATTGCTGTTCTAGCCAGAGTCAGTGGAAAGTACGTGTGTGTTAGTTGCTCAGTCGTGTCTGACTCTTTGTGATCCCACGGACTGTAGCCCACCAGGCTCCTCTGTCCATGGGATTCTCCAGGCAAGAATACTGGAGTGGGTTTCCATTTCCTCCTCCAGAGGATCTTCCTGACCCAGCGGTCGAACCCAGATCTCCTGCATAGCAGACGGATTCTTTACAGTCTGAGCCACCAGGGAAGCCACAAGGAAAGGAGGGCAGACATTAATACGAGGCTATCTGAGATCCCCCCTCTTTACTGGGGATTCCCCCAAATTACATGTAGAGTGGAGGGAGGGAGTAGGGAGTGTTTCACAAGGTACATAAGTCCAGTAGGCAGGTAAGGGAAAAATACAGTGAAATTTGGGTTATTATCATGAATGGAATCCTCTTCATATCACAGGTAAGGCCTGGGGAAGGCTGCAACATTTAGCAAGTTTTTGTCTTCTCAGTTATTTAATCAGTTCACTGAAGCTCTTGTACCCATACCTTGCTCCTCTTCTCTCTCATAACAGGTGTCAAAACGAAGTTGAATTAATATATGAATGGATAAATAAGATAGATGATATCCATACAACAGAATACTATTCAGTCATGAATAGTACTGAATCAAAGAAGGGATGAATTTGTCACACGCTACAACATAGATGAGCCTTGAAGACACACTAAATGAAACAAACCAAAGAAAGACAACTATCGTATGATTCTACTTCAATGAAATATCTAGAGTAGGCAAATTCATAGAAACAGAAAGCAGAACAGAGATTTCCAGGGGCTGTAGGGAGTAGAGTGAGAAGTTACTGCTTAATAAGGTAATGAGAAATTTTGAAAATAGAAAATGGTGATAGTTTTATAACACTGGAATGTGATTTCTGCCACTGAATTGTACATTTTAAAATTGTTAAAATAGCAAATTTTATAATATCTTTTACCACGATTTTTATAAAGTAAAGAAAAAAGAAGCTTAGTTATGAGAAATGAAGAAGCAGGATGTTGAGGGGCTATAAGTAGTAGGAAATCTTAGATTCTGAGTCAGAAAGGTCTTAACTCTTGATGAGTGCATGAATCCTCCTTGTTGCCTCCCTAGGTGAGCACCAGCCTGTTTCTAGGACCTACTTGCTCATGATTAAATTACTCTTAAGGCAGAACAGTCTATCCCTCTAATGAGCTATCTGTCTCTGCAACTCGCAGCCCTGGAGTTTCTGGGAGGTCACAGTGGCACTGGGTAGTCACGACATTACAGTTGCTCCTTGGAAGAAAAACTATGACAAACCTAGGCAGCATATTAAAAAGCAGAGACATCACTTTGTGAACAAAGGTCCATATAGTCAAAGCTATGGTTTTTCTAGTAGTCATGTATGGATGTGAGAGTTGGATCATAAAGGAGGCTGAGCACAGAAGAATTGCTGCCTTCAAATTGGGGAGCTGGGAAGACTCTTGAGAGTCCCTTGGGTAGCAAGGAGATCAAACCACTCAAGCCTAAAGAAAATCAACCCTGAATATTCATTGGAAGGACTGATGCTGAAGCTCCAATACTCTGGCCACCTGATGTGAAGAGTCAACCTATTAGAAAAGACCCTGCTGGGAAAGAAGGCAAAGAAGAGGGTGGCAGAGGATGAAATGGTTAGATAGCATCACTGGACATAAATTTGAGCAAACTCTGAGAGATAGTGAAGGACAGGGAAGCCTGGTGCGCTGCAGTCCATGGGGTCACAAAGAGTCAGACATGACTTAGTGACTGAACAACAACAAAAACAGTGGCACTCAAAATGGTGCAAAGACAGAGGGCTGTAGAAGAGCTCGGAAGCAGGACACAAGATGCACCTAGCAGCTGGGATCTGGGACCAGGCTAAAATGTCCTCTAAAGACGTCTATCAAATGTAATTGAACACCAGGAGCAATAATTGTCTACTCGGAGAAATGGCTTATTGTCCAGGAATGAAGCAATATCTTTGGCAGAATCTAATATTGTACTGAAATTGTTTGCTTTGTTCATCTATTCTATATATGCTGCTTCTTTATACAAGTGCTGTTGATGAGAAACAGATGAAGCATGTTCTCTCAGGAAGACATCAGCTGGGTTCTTGGCAGCACCCTTGACTGATAGTTTGGGGGGAAGGTGGCGACCAGCAGCTAAACAACTATTGGTTGATGACTGATGCAGAGAGAATTCTGGCAGCAGGTAGGAGGCAAGGCCTCAGGTGCAAGAGGGCTATCAATAAGCAAAACTATGTGCTAAAAAACTAGTTCTTGCCCATTGTGGGAGGATAATTTGTCAAAACACAATTAATAGGAGTTCCCTAGTTGCCATTCTTATCCATCTCAGGAGTTCATCAGAAAAAGCACCCAGAACATACAACCTCAAAGAAGGCTTCATCTTTATAGCTTTGTGGGAGATGAATAATAACATCTTGCAATCAAACAACTCTCTACAGTTTATGTGCACTTGCATGTTTATTATCTTATCTGCTCATCATCAAAACTCCACAAAGAAGGGAAAACATGGTTATCTTCACTGTTTAGATGAGTTAGCTGAGGTTTATGGAAGTTTAATGACTTATCCAAGGTCACAGGACAGGGATTTATGCTCAAAATCTGTTACTTTTCCCAGTACCTCCCTCATTAGTTCATAAATACTTTATTATCATTAGCCAGAGATGGTCTGAATTTCACACCCTAACAAATCAGCTTGTAAATAACTGAAAAATTCTAGGAACTAGCAAGGGTATTTTGAACTATTTAAAGAGAGGTAAAATTTTACACTGGGAGAAAAAGGTGGTAGAATTTATGAATATTAAAACATGTCCTATGCACTGTTTTTCCTTTCCATTCCTTCTCCCCTTCCTCTCTTTTCAAATTCTTGCTCTAACAAAACCTTCTCTAAGTTCAATTTTAATGCTGCATAGATTAATAAAAGTGAGTTTATACAAGTGAGGATACCGACTGTGGGTACTACACAGTGTTATACATATGTTGGGTACTTAGAAAGTGTGGCCCTGGCTTCAGAAGAGATATTCTGGGAGCACACAAGTAAAGTCTGTTTAGAATTTGATGTTTTCCCAATACGTACAGTCGTACTGTCAATGACTTGTGATTTAGTACTCTCATGAAAATTGCTTTTCAAAATTATGGTACATAGAGTTTTCTTGTAAAGGAAACAAAGCTGTGATTGATATTGTATCCTAAAGTCTGAAAAATTTTCTAGAGAGTACTCATTATTATGGGCTTCCCTGGTGGCTCAGATGGTAAAGAATCACTCTGCCATTTGGGAGACCTGGGTTCAATTCCTGGGTTGGGAAGATACCCTGGAGAAGGGAATGGCTACCCACTCCAGTATTCTTGCTTGGAGAATTCCATGGACAGAAGAGCCTGGTGGGCTACAGACCATGGGGTCACAAAGAGTCAGACAGAACTGAGCGACTAACACAAACACACACTCATTATTATTCTCTTTCGTTCCACAAAGGGCTTAAGTCTTTTTCTTAACATAAGGAAATATTTGAAAGATACCTAATCCAGTAACCAATACATACATGTATTTGTATAGGTAGGTAATAGTTTTAACAGTTCTAAGGGAATTTACCTGAATGAGTATCAAAGAACATAGGAAATGTCATGAAGTTATCCTCTCATTTTCTCTAAAATCAAATACTTTACTTACATAATAATTCCTCAGAAACACTAAAAAACTCTAGGGACAAGCCAGACTATTCAAAGACATGGTGTTGGGAGAGCTAAGTTTGTGGTCACAGAGAATATGTTAGAACTTTGGGAAACAGAGGAAAAGTCTCTGATTTATTATTCCTTGGAAAACCTTGAGCCTTAAGTTAAGATATTCCCAATATCTGATGGGTGGAGTATCTCTCTGCTTCTCAGACACCAGAGAAGCATATGCCCCAAGCCTCTGGTTAAGCCAGTTAATAAAGCATATTTGGGCCTTTTTTAACTCCCAGTGATGATGCCCCTCCCAGTCCAGTTTGCTTTCAAAGCACACTTTCCTGGTAGGTAAATGCATCACCCAGTGGAGTTGGGGGCTATCAGAAGTAGATAGAGACACTAATTGGTAACAAAATGTCTTCCCTGATAATGAATCTTTTGAAATGATACTGGAAGTTAATGTAGAGATGGAATTCATTTTGCAAAAATTTATTTTAGAAAGTGAGACGAAACTATTCGAGAAAAAATTGGACAATACTATAGTTAAATTCTACAAGCATAAAGCTATAATTTAAGATCATCACATTTATTTCAGAAGCCATAGTTTCCTCCTGTTTTCATCCTATTTTACTCCTATTGCCGTAGCCTGGGTCTGGGCGGGGTAAGAACCTCACATATAAAGATTTCGCCCCACAACTCCCTATCCAAATAGACAGTGGTAGACCACTGGCCCTTATGCCATTTATAGTATTTTTATTTAATGGTCACACACTTATCACTAATGCAACTATCAGGAGGTGAAGTCTATTTCTCAATCTGGGTTAGCCTGTGACTTGCATTGGCCAATGAGACACTGGCAACTACAATGCACCCAGGCTAGAAAATCACCTGTGCACTGGGGCTTGCTCTCCTGCTGCATTTGTTACCTTGAGAAGACCATGTGAACAAGCCCAAGTTTGCCTGTTGAAGGATGAAGGGCCACATGGAGGAAAACTGAGGTGCTTGAGCTAACAGCCAGCCAAGGTGGGACTAGTGAATGAGGCCATCTGGAACCAGCCAGCCTCCCAGCAGATCTGGCAACTGACTGCAGACATGTGAGTGAGCCTCGGCAAGGCCAGCTGAGGAACCACCCAGCACAAATAACCAACCCACGGAATCATGAGCTCAATAACAGCGTACTGTGTTAAGCCGTACGTTTTGCAGTAAAGGCTAACAGATACATTAAATTATACTTTATTTGGTGCTACTAAGTGAAAAGGTTAGAGAAAAGGTTCTCCTGGGCCTAATTCTATCACAGAATCGCTCTGGGCTTTAACTTTCCTCCTCTTTACTTTAGCTTTTCTAACTTTAAGGAAAGCAATACTTTCATGAAAGTTAGCAATAATTTTAATTCAAATGCATGTACACTACAATTTTCATATCTTCTTTTCCTCTTTTTTCTCCAACAATTTCACCAGAACCCACTATGAAGATGATATTTTAATACAAGGTATTTTCAAATAAGAGAATTCACATATGTTAAGTGCTTAAAAACCCTCCAAAACTCCAAAATGTTAAAAAAACTCCAAAGTTGTATGTATGATGTTTATAATAATCATCATTATTGTTTCACAATGAGTCGAGTTATGTAATTGTTCTAAGAATCAAAATGCCCTCTTCTAGGAGCTACTGCTTCTCATTGAGAGTTCCCTGTTTGTTTAGCAGGACCTGGAGGAGTTTCCAGACTTACCTGAGACTTGAAGTAAGTTTCTTGTGGGGTGGCAAGTACATCTGCAGACGCGATGTCCAAATGCATGAGTGTCTGCCGAAAAGAAGGTCGGTTGCGAGGTTTACTCTGCCTAAAAGTTAAAAAAAAAAAAAACAAACAGCTTGTGCATTTCAGAAGTTGTATCCAGGAGGGTAAACATTTTATTCTACTTTACAAAAAAAAAAAAAACATTTCTGACTCCATGTGTGGCTATATCTCAGGCAGTTTTGATGTACTGAAAAACAAAAGGAAAATGTAATTATGAGATGCCTCTAATGACGAGCTAGAAATCTCTAGAATCTGTTTGATAATAATGATCCCTGAGGACTGGCAAAGTGGTGATAGCTATCATTTACTAAGGCCTACTGCTTCAAGATATCAGACCAAATTCTTTATTTATAATTTTTAATTAATCATACTATCCCCATTTCACAAGTGAGAAAATTGCTACTTGGACGACATGCTACAAATTACACAGATAGAAAAGGGTAGAACTGGTATGTGAATACAAAGTTCTCAAATTCCAAGGCTCCTAGACTTTATACAAAGTTAAGTTATTCATTCCAAATACATGTTAGAGACGTCCCTGCTGTTTTAAATATGGTTTAGAGAAGTTTTATATATAGTTTTGAGGAAGAAGGTAGAAGAGAATGTTGGGAGAAACATATTTCTTACCATGTCTGCTTCATAAGGATTTTGAATCCATCAGGGCAAGTGGAAGGAACTGGAAGGTGTAGGCTATTGCTTCCAACCCCCCAAATAATGGCTGAAGAGTCTACATCTTTGTACGGAATCTCCCCTGTGAGCAGCTCCCAAAGCACCACTCCAAAAGACCTATAGCAGCCCCAGGAACAAGCACAGAAGACATTTCAGAAAGACTGATTTGTATTTTAGTTATTTAGTAATTTTCAATCAAAAACATAAAACTCTAATATTGCTATAGAAAAACAGAAACAGCCAGGAAAACTCTAAAAAAGAAAATTAATGAAGGGTAACAAATATTATCAGATATTAAAACATACTACAACGCTTCAGTAATTAACAGTGGTGATGAATAATCAGCTAGGGTAATGGAAAGGAACAGAAATCTAGAAATAGACCAAATACATAAAGGAATTGAATACATGATGGACGTTACATCTTAAACCAGTAGGGAAAAATTGGTTATTCAATAAATACTGTTGGGACAACTGGGGAAAAAATTAAATCTACACTTTATCTTACACTAAGATAAATTCCAAATGCATCAAAGATTTAAATGTGAGAAGTGAAATCCTAAAAATTCTCAAAGAACATATGGAAATAAAAAAAAATCTTAAGAGTGGTGAAAGCTTTTCTAATTAAGAAATCCAGAAGTCATAACAGGAGAGACTGATAAATCAAACTGCTTAAAAGAAAATCTTGACATGGAAAAACCCTCTAACATAAGCAAAACAACAAAAGTGAAAAGTATCTGTAATTCATATACACAGAAAATAATTTCCTTAATATATGAAATACTCTTATAAGTTGATAATAAAATATCAGAAAACTTAGTAAAGGATTAGTGTGTAAATAAGAAATTACAAATGGGTGTGTAAATATATGAAAAAACTACAACCCTATTTATAAGAAGAGATATGCAAATTAAAACTGCACCTAAGACACCATTTTTTTTTTAAGCTATATGGTTGGCAGAAGATCCCAAAGTTGAACACATTTTGTTGGTGAGCCTGAAAAAACTCTCTTAAACATTTCTGTTGGGAACATAAATTGATGTAATCCCTAATAAGGACACTTTGATAATAATTACTCAAATTACAAATGATCTCACATTTCTACTTTATCTTATTTATTTTAAAATTATCAGTTCAGTTCAGTCACTAAGTCGTGTCTGACTCTTTGTGACCCCATGAACCACAGCCCACCAGGCCTCCCTGTCCATCATCAACTCCCGGAGTTTACCCAAACTCATGTCAATCGAGTTGGTGATGCCATCCAGCCATCTCATCCTCTGTCATCCCCTTCTCCTCCTGCCCCCAATCCTTCCCAGCATCAGGGTCTTTTCCAATGAGTCAACTCTTCACATGAGGTGGCCAAAGTATTGGAGTTTCAGCTTCAACATCAGTCCTTCCAATGAACACCCAGGACTGATCTTTAGGATGGACTGGTTGGATCTCCTTGCAGTCCAAGGGACTCTCAAGAGTCTTCTCCAACACCACAGTTCAAAAGCATCAATTCTTTGGCACTCAGCCTTCTTCACCATCCAACTCTCAAATCCATTCATGACTACTGGAAAAACCACAGCCTTGACTAGACGGACCTTTGTTGATAAAGTAATGTCTCTGCTTTTAAATATGCTATCTAGGTTAGTCATAACTTTCCTTCCAAGGAGTAAGCATCTTTTCATTTCATGGCTGCAATCACCATCTGTAGTGATTTTGGAGCCCCCCAAAATAAAGTCTGACACTGTCTCAACTGTTTCCCCATCTATTTCCCATGAAGTGATGGAACCAGATGCCATGATCTTAGTTTTCTGAATGTTGAGCTTTAAGCCAACGTTTTCACTCTCCTCCCTCACTTTCATCAAGATGCTTTTTAGTTCCTCTTCACTTTCTGCCATAAGGGTGGTGTCGTCTGCATATCTAAGGTTATTGATATTTCTCCCGGCAATCTTGATTCCAGCTTGTGCTTCTTCCAGCCCAGCGTTTCTCATGATGCACTCTGCATATAAGTTAAATAAGCAGGGTGACAATATACAGACTTGACGTGCTCCTTTTCTTATTTGAAACCAGTCTGTTCCATGTCCAGTTCTTAATATAGGCTATTAGTTTGGTTTAAAGTCTAAAAGTTACTAGTCGCAAATTTTAAGAATGAAAGAAAAGAAAGTACAGGAAAATATACTGTTAATAGTAGAGATTTGGAACCTCAGAGGAAAAGAAAATAAAGATGAAAACCTCTCCCCACCCCCCAAAAAAGCATAGTCTATCAGGACTGTTACATAAAAGGGCAAATAGCCCTGTATACCTCAAAGCATATAACTGTATCACAGCAAAGTACATCACTAATACACCTGATGATGGTCTGAGAATATGTAAACTTCGTTTACCATGTTTTATTCAAGAAGGAAAGAAGTATACAATATATTTCAGAAAGACTTTTATACTAAACGGTTATTTGAAGTAAACTTTTAGTTTTCTAGAAAGTTCAGCATACTCTCTTGATGGTCACCCAAAACTGATGATTTACTGAGTGGATACTCACCCCAATTCCTCCTCTCCCAATCCTTCTTACCAAGTGTCATCACACTGGGTAGTACCTCGGATTACATGAGACTGAAATCAACTAGAACTGAGTAATATTAGAGTATTTTGGGTGAGTAGAAGTGTTGAAAGAGGAAAGTGCTTATAGGGTGAAGGTGGGAACAGGCTTTTTGGTTGGGACAGATGGCACCACTCACCATATATCGACTTTTTCAGAGACTGGTTCATTCCGTATCACTTCTGGTGCCATCCAGGCAACAGTGCCAGCGAAGGACATCTTGGTACTCTTATCACTGAGTTCCTTAGATGTACCAAAATCTGAAATTTTTACTGCATCTGTGTGCGTCACTAAAACACTTTAAAAAGAAAGAAAGAAAGCATTCAGATCGTTAGTACTAATGAAAATCATGACTAACTGGCAACTGAAGATTTTGTTTGCTGCCTCCTACGTTGCAGAACTCAGCTCTCTAGTTCCAGTGCTACTGGGGCCTTAGCTACCCACCAGGAGCAGCATCATTTATACTTGTGAGCAGCACAGCATACTGGGCTTGCTACACCTGGTTTTATCCTGCCTCCACCATTTGCTAACTGTGTGACCTTTGCCAATTACTTAATTTTTCTAAGCCAGTTTTCTCATCTGTAAGATGGAGACAATTCAGGTCACGGTATCTTATTCACAATTCAAACATCTCTGAAAATGGTTTATAAATATTTTCTCATATGTATAAAGCAAACTCAATTTACTTATCCCACTTTGTGCAACTCTCAAAGGCTTTGCCATGGATTTATGAATGTGTATGATTATAGGGTGTTGCCCCAGACTTTGCTGGGGATGTAATGTAATGCCCTATGCTACCTTTCTGAAATCATTTGACTTCAGGAGTTTTGGATAAGGCATTATGAGTCTGTAGTTAATGGTCTCATAAAATTTTCATTTGAATTAAATGAGATAAGCTATGTAAAGCACCCATCTCAATAAACATTGATTGTCATCCTTGCCAGTCTCAGACAACCCAATGGGAAAAACACTTCTTTTAAAACACTGTTTAAATAATGGCCAACTAAAATCATGCATGGAACCATGACACACAGGATTCATTAACATAGAAGGCTAGTAAATATGCTGGGATTCTGTTAATGTTGCTACGAAAAAGCAGGAATAAATTTAAGCTCAGATTTTACAGAAGTTATGTGTAGAATATTTTACTTGTTATAATTTTTTATTTATATGATTTGTTACATATTTCACTTGTTATAATAGTGATCTGACCTGGGGGATGTGACTGGGGCAAACTGATTTTGCTAGCCTGAGTATAATCTAGTACCAGTCAAATCCAGAGTGCTAGCACCCTCACACACTGCTTGAATTCACTTGAAATAACCTGTTTAGAACATTAGAATGTTAAGGAGTTAGGGATTCACAGGCTTACCAATACAGAGAAATCATTTTAACAATAAGTCTTTTTTTTTGGGGGGGGGGGTGGCAATCCACACAGCTTGAACCTGGGCCATAGCAGTGAAAGTGCTGAGTCCTAACCACTGAAGAGCCAGAGAATTCCCTAAAATAATTCTTAAGGAGAACAAGCTGAATAAGAAGGAGGCCATTCAAAGAGGTCTTCGGCAAGGTATCTTGTGCGCTTTATTATGTATGCAGTGGATGACAGAAATAACAGATTGTGTTAAAAATGTGAACAGAAGGAATGAACACTATAATAAAGTTTTTGTGTAAGGAAAGCAAGGAGAACGTTTTTAGTGAGCTAAGGACTGTAATAAACATTGTTGAGAACAGTGATAAATTGGAGCTGCTTTGCAGTTGACAATCAAGGACAGATTTGTATCTCCCATGGAGGAGAGGCAGGACTCCCTCATTTTATCAGGATGAGGGAGGATGCAGTGGTCTGTGGTCTAAGTTCTGGGTTCAGGTACTACCTTGATGACTTTGGGCTCTGAGCTCTAGATTATCTTACATAAAATAAGAATAATGATAATTATTATATCTCTTCCATACATTTTTTGGCCAAAATTACAGATATGATAAGTATTTTCAAATGCTGTAAATCATGAAAGCACTATGCAAAAATGTTTTGGGAAAAGATTATCTTCTGCTTCTCTAAACAAAACTGTGATGGAAAATAATGAAAATAATGTATAAAAATAGGAGCCACATTGAAATGTACTATTTAATCAATTTCTTTCCTTGCTTCACACATTTTGGGAAACTTGAATAAGCATTTCTCTTAAAGTGGTTATTGGGAATCAAAGAATCATTCTGAAAACAAAGATTACTAGAAACAGCTCTGCTTCTCTTAAATAACCAGTTTATACTGTTTAATGGACACTGTGGAACTTTACTTGTTTACTTCTTTGCTTAGATTCTAGGAAGCTCAAAGCCAAATTCATAATCCACTTCTAGTGACAGTACAGAAACTTATGGCATACATTTTGTGGACAAGCTTAAGTTAATGTTTTTACTTTCTCTTCACCTCTGGTTTATTTTTTAATCCATTTTTATTCTGTTGTATATATTTCTGAAACTCAGTTTCGGAAAATTGGTTTTCTAGGGGAAACACATTAGGAAAACAAGTCTTCCAGTGGGAAAGTCTGACATTCATTATCTGAGATGATGGAAAGTGAATTCTTTGGTTAATAATGTATTTTGTTTCATAGCTGTACAATTACAAAGCAACAAAAAGGGAAAACCATGCAGGTACCTGGACATATCTGCCATATAGGTAAGTAAGGAGGTTAATAGCAATCTCCAAAATACGCAAATAGAGATATCTACTCTGCTTATTTAAACTGCACTGAAAATAGTCTACAAGCTTCATTATGATTGATAAAATTCCATATTTCAAAACAATAAAATAAAATGACTGAAAAGTTAGTTCCGGAACTCACTTAGGTGATTTGAGATCACGATGAATAATTTTATGAAGGTGCAAATAATTCATTCCACTTGCAATTCCCGTGGACCAGTCTACTAGCAATCGAGGTGTGATTTTCCTGCCAGCTCGCAAAACCTCATAGAGTTGTCCGTGGGCACAGTATTCCATGATGATACAGTAACATGGGGCCTGAGTACAAACACCCCTTTCAAGAAAACACAGACATATACATGAATACACAGATCACATAAACATACATGTATACATATTTATACTTTAAATATTTAATAAATTTAATGAAGACAGGTTTTCTATCCAAATTATTTATAAAATGCATATAATCCCGATTCTTAAATTACCATTTGAGTCCCTGTAGTCTACATGGTTCTTTGTTAGCACATAGACAATTTTAGTTTGTTTTGTTCACTTCAGATATCTATTGTTGTTCAGTCGCTAAGTTGTGTCCAACTCTTTTGCACGGGCTGAAGCCTGCCAGGCTCCTCTGTCCATGGGATTTCCCAGGCAAGGACACTGGAGTGGGCTGCCATTTCCTTCTCCAAGGGATCTTCCTGATTCAGGAATTGAACCTGCGTCTCTTGCACTGATTCTTTACTGCTGTGCCACTTGGGAAGCCCTCAGGTATCTATATGCTATGCTGTATCGGTGCTTTTTCTGTGGCACCATGTCATTCTAAAACAAAGAGCATCTTTCTCTGAGACTTGTGTAGGCTGGACACGGTTCTTTTAGATTAAGAAAAGTTTAAGTATCTTCCCTTAAAAATTAAATGGAAGTTTTACATATAATGTACAGAGAGAATTCAAGTAAAATATTTCTATTTTTACCATTAAATTTGTTGAATTTTAAATTATCCAAATTTAAGGTAATTAGACTGAATACCAAAAAAATCAATTTTCTGTCTTATAAGTATCTGAAAAACATTTCTGTTTAGAATAAAAATGTCACACATTCTATTATGTACCTATGCAGCTTCCATTTTCATTAATTCCTACATCTTCTATGAAGACTTTCCTGATTATTCCAGTCTAAAAAAATCTTTCTCTTCTCTAATTTCCTATGCTACAATTAATTTTTTATATACTGTTTTTCTCTCCCTCTACAGATTATCAGCTCCTTGAAGGAAAAGGTCTTCAAGTTCTTTTCTTTCTACCACATGGCTTAGAAGTTCACAGCAGGTTCTTGACAAAAATTTCTTAACTTCACCTGAACGTTTTTTGCTGATAAAGCCTTTGCACAAACAGGTGCAGAAGCAAGGGGTAGGAGGAAGCATAACAACACAAAAGAACATTGTCAGGTATGCTTACTTGTTAGTTAACTGCCTTATTTAATCTGCCCCAAATCATTGTACAATAGATACTATCTTTTCCATTTCTATAGGTTAAGGCTTAGAGAGGAAAACTGACTTGTCCTAGATCAGCTAACACTTGACAGAGCTCGGATTTGAATCCAGTCTGTCTAACTTCAAAGGCCATGTGCTTTCCACTCACTACACGACATTGCCTCCTTCCTTAAAGTTTGTTAAAGTCTGTATAGACAAGCATATTGGGGATTCTTATATTAATACTATTATCTTATAAAAGTGGGAAAATCATATTAATTTTACTTGACAGTTTTGTTCTGAAAAAAAGAAAAGATAAGAAAAATTACCATGAGCAATTCTCTGTGTCTTATCTCTTAATGATACGTATGCCCTCCTCCAAAAGAGTATCATTATTCTACCTACAAGACTCCCGGCTAAAGTCCTCAACCAGCTACCAATTCATGTCCTCTCTCTTAGGTTGCCATAAGTGGTAAAAGAATTTAGAAGCAGTGGCTTGTGAAAGTCTTAAAACAATGGCAGATTATGAAGAAGTATAATTAGTTTTCATTTTCCCTGTCTTGATGCCACAAAGCTGTCAAATGCCACAAAGCTATCTCTGTTACTTTCCTATCATTTTCTAAGCCCCCCAGAATTCTTATCTTGATTAAAAAAATTATTTATTATTTTTGGCTACACTGGATCTTCCTTGTTGCATCTGGGCTTTCTCTAGTTGCTGTGGGTGGGCGCTTCCTTGCAGTGTGGCTTCTCTTCTTGCAGAGCACGAGTTCTAGACCGCAGGCTTAGTAGTTGTGGTGCACAGGCTTAGTTGCCCCATGACATGTGGGATCTCCCCTGACCACGTTCCCTGCATTGGCAGGCGGATTCTTAACCACTGGCCCACCAAAGAAGACGCTCATCTTGATTTTTAAAGAAAATTTTTTTTCAAGTTTCTGTTACTTGACTTTCAGGAAACCTCAGTGGAGCACAAGTATACAGCAACTACAAATAGACAATTTAGATTTTTACTACAGAGAAATGATGAGTAAGGGCAGACATAATGTAATGTGCTTAAGAATAACAAAGCAAATATTTGTTTGAAACTACTCAGCATCCTATTCAACTATGTTTAGCTTGTCAGACAAACATTGTCTAATAGTGATATTCTATATACTTTTCATCTTTCTTGACTGACAAATGAGAAGCAATCATTCCATCAGCCCTGTACTATGACAAGGCTTCTTAGTAGCTATAAATAACAGCTTTATAATCACTTCTAATTGCTACCTTTCTTCCCTTTGGCACCCAATTCCATTAGGAACAGGCAGGTTGGGTTTTCTTAAAAGATTGCTTAAAAAATTAGAAGAAAAAGAGAATATTGTATTCTTTTCTTGCACCTCCCTTCTGTGCATGGTTTCTACTAACTTCAAAAGAAGCTGAAAGTATAGAAATCAGTATCCAGAGAGACGTACTAACGTCTAATCATGCTTTCATATCTTCCAGACGCTCCTGAGTGATTCACTGGCCAGGCAACACAACGGCACAGATGGCTGCAAACACAACACTGCACAATGCCTCAAGAGCCTGGTGTGATGGGCCAGGGACACAGTCTCACTATTGTTTCCCATGTAGCGGTAAAGACCTTTCAAGCATCTTCAGCCTAAAGAGTTGGACACCAACAAAGCAATCCTTATCCACGATGCTGAAAACTGTACATGCAGGTAGGAGGGTCAGAGGGTAAGGTGGGGAAAAGACTCTGAGTAAAAAGGAAGAAACAAAAGAAAAGCAGAAAAAATCCAGCTTCTCACACTCGCCTTCTGAGGACACATTTCTACCTTCAGTGGTCCACGACATCCTGCTAGAGAGCCCTCAGGCCTGAGACTCACAGCCTAGTTCACTTCAGGAGGTCAAAAAGCCAAGCTCATCATAGAATATTCTATGTCTCAAACCCAGTGATTTAAGCTTAAAATTTAGTTAAGTAAAAGGCTCTTCCTTCCACTTATGAGGGTATGAAAGTGAAAGTGAAAAAGAAAGTGAAGTTGCTTAGTCATGTCCAACTCCTAGCGACCCCATGGGCTGCAGCCTACCAGGCTCCTCCGTCCATGGGATTTTCCAGGCAAGAGTACTGGAGTGGGTTGCCATTGCCTTCTCCAGGGGATCTTCCTGACCCAGGGATCGAACCCCAGTCTCCCGCATTGTAGACAGACGCTTTACCGTCTGAGCCACCAGGGAAGTCCATTATGAGGGTATACCATACTATAATGATGATCCTCTCAGTGAGGTAAAATGAAGGAAAGAAGGGAGTTTCTGACAGTCTGTCTGCCTTAAAAACAATCCACCCATTGTCTTGTGAAACATCATCTCGGGAAGGATTATAATTGGTCTCTATAGTATTTTGTTTTAGTCTCACACCCTCCTGGCCCTCCTAGGGCAACCAATAATAGAATCACTACAGCAACTGAAGTTCTCTCCATGTCCTCTGCAGGGATGTTCCTTCTACAAGGAAATGAATCTAAAGACTCCATTTAGTATCCCAGTTGATACAGCTTCTTTTCATACTTCTTTCCCTTTCCATAAGGGGTGTTGTTTGGGAATCAAAATTCAACCTTAACACACACCTAAATCTATTTTACAAAACCTGTACCCAAGATTTTTATTCCTTACTTTGGGGATACAATTCCAATTAGAAATTGTTGCATGACATGTTTAACTTTATAAGGAGAGTTTTCTTAAGGAAAGGATCCCTCTTGGGGGGCTGGAAGAAGTCCCTCCAAGGTTAGGGAAGGGGAATTTGTAAGTTAGTCCACTTTTTAGCTAAAACTTCATTGGTCATATTATTTTCCTATATATAAACTCAATATATATTATATAAAAATATACCAAGAGGCTCCAATTTCTAATCTTTCATCCTTCCTAAAGGTTTTCTTTCCCATTCTTCACCTTTTTCCCTCTTAAGCCGCACATCATTCATTTGTTCAAGCCAAGGACAAAATTTTCAACACTGGTAAGAGAAGGAGCTCAAGGGAAAGGTACAGACAGAAGAGATCACACATATCCTCTTGAAAGTGAAGTGAAGTGAAAGTTGCTCAGTCGTGTCTGACTCTTTGCGACCCCATGGACTATACAGTCCATGGAATTCTTCAGGCCAGAATACTGGAGTGGGTAGCCTTTCCCTTCTCCAGGGGATCTTCCCAACCCAGGGATCGAACCCAGGTCTCCTGCATTGCAGGCAAATTCTTTACCAGCTGAGCCATAAGGAAAGCCCATAAAGCACATATTCTCTTGGCACTACCAAATCTGGTGACTTCCACAAATTTACTTCTGAGGATCCCTGTCAACATTATGAAAATAAGGGTCTAAACCAGAAAGATATGTTCACACTCTCTTGAAAACAACCACTTTGTGAAATAAATGTATCATTTGATTTACTATAATCACAAATTCTATTATTAGATTTAGAAAGCCAGTTTTGGCATTCCTTGAAAAGGGAATCTGGCAAAACCTGAGGCAGGGAGAAATATTCTGAAGGTATCTGTACTACAAGTTAATATTTCAGAAGAGACACTAAAGAAAATACACCCCTATTTACAAGGAACTAATTGTTTTCTGATCACTTCAGATGCTAGCTTTGTTTTCTTAATTGAACTTGAAGGTGTTCAGGTTATCTTGAAGAGGCCTCTGTTATGCTATTGATAAATTACATTGATTCAGCAGATCTGACTGCATAGCAGGAGTTCACCTTCTCCCTCTCTGTCCCAGGTATCTCCCTTCCTTCCAAGCACTGTGTGCTCTGGCAAAAAGAGCTATTAGACTATCAAATTCTCAAAAACATAATTCTAACATAATAGTTCCTTGGTATCCTCCCAAAGCACCTAGCACATTGCTAAGTCTGTAGAGTATTCTTAACATGTCTTTTAAGTCAGGAACTTACATGTATGTACTGAGTGAAAGAAAATCTATTTCTTTAATTAAAAAAAAAAAAAAAGCCTTGACCTACTTGAAAGCGATGATGTTAGGGTGCTTCAACTTCCTCAAATGCTTGATATCCGTCTCATTCTGTTCTCTCACTTTCTTGATGGCCACCTCCTCCGCTCGGAACTTGCCCAAGAAGACAGCTCCCTGGGCTCCACTACCCAGCCACTGCAGCTCTGAGATCTCCTCAAATGGCACTTCCCAAGTATCTAGGCACACAAGTGAGAAACAAGCATAAAGAGATCCTGGAATCTGCTCAGGGGCCATTCTACAAGGCCACTCTGCAGGGACCAATTTCACCATCACCCAGAATGACCTCAACTTTTGTCTCTCACCTGGTAACTTGCTAAAAGATGGAACTTTTCTATGGGTCTTGATATCATAGAGATATTCACATGTATTAGTTTGTATAGATTTTTAACCAGTGAAATCCTGCAGATGGGAAATCTCCAATATAATCACCTCCAACACATCCTGACACTCCCACAGCCTCACCTCCTCACTTGAAGCTTGCATGTTCAGTCAGTTCACCTGTCTCTACATCATTATCCCTACCTTATTAACCATTACAAGTGTTGCTTTATTCCTCTCTGAATTTCTAGTGCAGGTGCTCAGTTAATCCTTGTTGAATGCATTTTCAGTGATACTCTCCTGAGGACCTAATGATGTATAACAATTAAATTAGTATTTACCTTTTATTTAGTACTTACTATATGCCAGACACTAGCAGAGTGTTTTAGGTCTGTCATATATTTAATTCTTACAACAATCCTACAAGTCTGGCCATATCATGGTTACTTAAAAATGAGAAAACTAAGGCATAGGGTAACCAGGCCTTAAACAACTGAAAGTCATAAAATTGGTAAGTGGCAAAACAGGGCCAAAGACCTTGGAACTGGGTTGAGTCCAGGGACAGTGTTTTTTCTGCTATACCACATTCCCTCTCATGAAATAATTGAAAGAGAGGGTTATTTATTAGTCTTGATAAATTTACACATACAGATGCAGTATTTGCCAGTTTCTCTTAAAGTTTAATTTCTGCACCAAAAATGTAACAGGGGTCATTTCTAAGTGGTGGCATTATTGATGATTCACGTTGTGTCATTTGTTCTTTTCTGTATTAAAAAATTTAAACCATAAGCCTATATTACTTTTATTTTATTGAAGTATAGTTGATTTACAATATTGTAACTTTCAGCATGTATTACTTCTACAGGGAATAAAATACTATTTAAAATAGATCAAAAATTCAATCAATATGTGCTTTAATTTCATGAAACTTGAAAAGAAGACTATAATCCATTGATTATCCTTTCTGCCAGAGCATTATCGCTGCACTGGACAGAAATGAACATCAAAGAGCTAGGAGCCCGGTGAAGTGAGGAGAAGATGATGACAATGCTAAAGGTTATGAGAGATTCTTGTCAGATCACCAATCACTTAAAGGCTACAGTTTGCAGAACACTGAACTAAGTAGTGTTGAATCAGCTTTGAAGATATTCTGGTCTTGAAAGCAAATCAACTCACTACTATGTTGATGAAGCAAAAGCAGAAAGAGTGGAAGGGAACTACATTTCTCTCTCTCCTAGTTTTCTCTACTTCGAGAGAAAAGAAATTCCATAGATTCTTAACAAAATGTGTTTTCTTGTTACAATGGTTAAAACATGACCTTCCAAATGTAATACTACATAGTGCAGAAAAAATTACAGTGAGGGAGATTAATAGCATGAGCATTTGTCCCATTCTTCTGGTATGACCAGCATTAAAGGTTTCTGCTCTACTGAAACTGAATAGATGCTCTACAAAAACAAACCTCTCTAAAACACAAATAGCTCACAAATATGAAATCACCAAAGGAACAAACAATACCATGTAAAATTTGGGTGGAAACAGTAAGTTACAGTCTTGACTGCTCTAACTTATCTTTATGGCATCTAAGAATTTTCATCCTCATAGGCTTATTCGTGTGGCACACATGGGACCCAGCTATACTGAAAGAGTTACTCATTAGTGGTCCAGTAAAGAACTGAACACAGTGTCATTTTGACCATTCTGGAGGCTAAGTACTAGCACTGGATTTTGAGCAAGAGCATAACTGGGCAATATTTTTCCAAATAACTCGGTAAAAATTCAGGTTACTCCAATTTTTAATACATAATTACTAAAATTAGACAATCTTTAACTGTTTTTCTCTATTTACTCAGTTTTTATTTACTGTTAAGTACTAGAAAACACCAGAAAATACTAGAAAGAAACAGAAAAGCATATATTTTATCTGAAATCCCAACCCATATTCTGTTTTCATCTTATTTTAGTCTTTGTTTATATGCATATAGCTATGTAAAAGTGTATGTGATGTACAATTTTTTCTATTTTTTCATGCATTATGTATTCCCCATATATTTACAGTTTTTATTTATAAGATTAACAGCTGTTTACTGTATCCTCTTACCTTTCATAGTACTTAAGTGTCTCTATTTTTTTGTTTGCTAATTTAAATTTGATACTTCTTCCTTTATATTATTCCTCAAATTCAATCCTTAGATTAAAGAGTATAATTTCCTGGTTCTTGGTATACATTGCAAATTGCTATCCAAAAGAATTCTGCTAGTTTTTGCTGACATTAGTAAAGTATGAGTCTCTTTTACTACAACTTTGCCAGCAATGACTATTGCCAATTAATTTTTGGTGCTAAATTAATTAGATATAGTGTTTTATAAGTGTGCATTATTTTAATTGCCAGTGATGTAGAATGCTTTTTCCACATTTGTTTAATACATCTTTGTATGAATTATCAAATTTACCTCTTGTCCATTTATTTACTTGGGTTTGCAGTTCTCATAAACTTGAAGGAGCTTTCTATTTGATACATATGAAGAGACTTCTTACAAAAGCATTTTTCTTTTAATGTCATGTTTTAAACAAAATACTTTTATAGTTGCCTGTAATTTGTTTTGTGATTTCTTCTACTGTGTAATCTATCTTCTAAGAGTGATCTATAGTTGATTTTTTAAGCTTAACCTTTGCATCTGAAGCTTAATTTGTTGTAGGATGTAAGAACTAATGCAAACTAATTTTTTCATATTGTTATTTAGTGATTTTTAAAAATTTGTTAAATAATCCTTTCTTTTCACATAATTTTATAAAGTTTATATTGTAACTTACTATATATTTTATAAATAATTCCTATTATTTGGTATTTTTATAAAATAAGAAATAAATGAATTATTAAAATACAAATGATAGGAGGGAGGAGCAGGATATGGGTAGGGGATTAACTGGCACAAATCTTCTACGTATAAAGTAAATAAGCTACAAGGATATATTGTACAGCACAAGGAATATAGCCAATATTTTATAACAACTTTAAATAGAATAAATATATAAAAATACTGAATCACTATGTTGTACACCTGAAACCAATATAATATTGTAAATTATACTTCAATTATAAAATAAAAGAAATATAAATGATAAAAATATTTGGCACTCAAATATCAAAGGTTGAATTTATAATAAATAATAAAAATTTTCTTGACCAACAGTAGCTCATACCTGTGTTAATTCATCTATGTTCAACCAAATCTTAATTATCCATGGAAAAATAAAGGGGACAGCATTGGTAATTCAGGAACACAGAGTGTAAAGTAATACTTCAACCACCTTTCTGTCAATTGTTTCTACTAGAGCTGATTCCCAGAAGGAAAACTGATTCATGGCATTTTGTTCTCTCTGTCCAATTCCAATGTCCTGATCAATACCTAGTAGGGAGCCAAGGAACAGGAAAATGGCAGCAAAAATAATGTCAGCAACAAGAATGTACAAACTGGGGGTCTACATCACTGAGAAGCAAAATAACTAACGTCATTATGCTGGAAACTGGCTGGGCTCCCTCTAGGGCTAGTCCCAGACTTTCCAGTGCTTTTATATCTGTCCCACTGGTACTCTTCCCTGGCTTTTATCTTCTCTCTGATTCATCACTATGACTACAATCTTAATTCCAATACCCATCATGATCCCTAGGGCTGAGGAAAAGCCACAAGCCCACTCACTTTAACATATAAGTTCTCCTTTGTTTATCTAGACAAGTCTGTAATAATACTTGCTCTGAGACTGGGAATTATTTGGCAATAAAAGATTTCAACTCTACCTACTACCTTACTTGCACTTAACCACCAACATACTAAACGAGAGATGACGATGTCATTAAAACTTTTTTAATCAAGTGAAATTTCCTCATAATACCAAATGCAGGGACACATCTGTTATATGTACTACTAGCCTTTGGTTGACTGTAATCCAGGATTAAAGATTAGCTCCCTGATCCTGGAGCTGATAAGAAAAAAAATACACTTAGTCTCAGGCTGGTGAATCTGTTGTACAACCCACAGCAACACCCGCTCACAGTAGGATATCCTGTCATCTGCTGAAGATCTGGGCAGCTGCTGTAACCTTATAAATTTAAACTGACCAAGCATGTTCCTTATTTGTTCCTGAAATAAGCCTTTCTGAAGGTCACACAATCAATTAGAAGAAAAATTAAATACAAGGTTATATGCTCCTGCTGCTGCTAAGTCACCTCAGTCGTGTCCGAGTCTGTGTGACCCCATAGATGGCAGCCCATCAGGCTCCTCCATCCCCGGGATTCTCCAGGCAAGAACACTGGAGTGGGTTGCCATTTCCTTCTCCCTACAAGGTTATATAACAATAAAAAAATTTTAAAGGCTCCTTTAACAGACATAGGATGTGTCTATTAGCCTTCTTTATGAGTCTGAACCTCAATGTTGCATTTGGATCCTGAGATCTCCGCATTTCCACCAAAATAATTATTAGACTGGACAAGTTATGACCCTAAAAACCAAATGAGTTTATCATATAAAAATATATTAGTAGGTTTTGTGTCTAAGCAGAGAAGAAGGAACTTCTGAAAAATAATAAATTAAGGGTGGTTATCTCTGGGCTGTGGGATGACAACTGACTTTTATTTTCCTCTTTGGGTTGGTCTTTATTCCCAATTTTGGCAACACACTCCAGTATTCTTGCCTGGAGAATTCCATGGATAGAGGAACCTGGTGGGCTACAGTCCATGGGGTCACACAGAGTCGGATACGACTGAGCAACTAATACTTGTATGTATTTGAATTATTCCCAATTTTTAAAACTGTTTTACATAGGAATTCCCAATCTCCATGTGACAAGGAACAGCTTTTTAATTTCCTTGAAACCTTAAGATCATAGAAGTAACAAGAGGGTAGAATGTGCAAGGTAAGGAGTATGTATGAAAGAGAAAGACAGACACCATCTATGGACTGAGAAAGAATGCCATGGTTGACAAATCCTGGAATGCATATCAGGAATTGACAGATTTACAGGTAAACCCCAATATACCTATGGAGAAGGGGTATAGATGAGGAGGCTGGTATCAGTTTAAGAGAAAGCATTTCAGAGTCAATTTTTTAAAAATGTAGAGTTGATTTATAATGTGTTAATTCCTGATGTACAGCAAAATGATTCAGTTTTATACATGTGTATATATGTACATATACACAATCTTTTTCATATTCTTTCCCATTACAGTTTATCCCAGGAAATTGAATATAGTTCCCTGTGCTATACAGTAGAGCCTTGTTGCTTATCCATTCTATTGATATATGTCATAGTTTATATCTACTAACCCCAAATTTCCAGTTCATCCCTCCCTACAACTCCCTCCTTGGCGACCACAAGTCTGTTCTCTGTGTCTGTGAGTCTGTTTCTGTTTTGTAGATAGGTTCATTTATGCCATATTTTAGATTCCACATAAAGGTGATATCATATGGTATTTGTCTTTCTCTTTCTGACTTACTTTACTTAGCATGATAATCTCTACTTGCATCCATGCTCCTGCAAATGGCGTTTTGTTCTTTTATACTGCACTGGCATTATTTCATTTTTTAATGAGTGAGTATATTCCATGGTATATATGTACCACATCGTTACCCATTATTCTGTTGATGGACACTCAGGTTGTTTCCATGTCTTGGCTATTGTGAATAGCAGTGCTGTGAACACAGGGGTGCATGTATGTTTTTGAATTGTAGTTTTGCCCCAGAGTAGAATTGCTGGGTTATACAGTAATTCTATTTTTAGTTTCTTGAGGAATCTTCATACTGTTTTCCACAGTGACTGTACTAATTTATATTCCCACCAACTGTGTAGGAGAGTTCCCTTTTCTCCACACCCTCTCTAGTGTTTCTTATCTGTAGATTTTTTTTTTCATTTTTAATTGGAGGATAATTGCTTTACAATACTGTGTTGGTTTCTGCCATATATCAGCATGAATCAGCCACAAGTATACATATGTTCCCTCCCTCTTGGATCTCCCTCCCATCCCCCACCTCATCTCACCCATTTACATTGTCACAGATTTGAACTCCCTGCATTATGCAGTAAACTTCAACTGGCTATCTAATTTTACATATGGTAATGTACATGTTTCAATGCTATATTCATTGCAGCGTGGCTTATGGCCACTAAAAATAGTAAACAAATTGTTAAATGAGAAGATTGCAGTAGAAGCTACCAATGAATTTGAAAAAGTTTCAGGATACAAAATTAATATACGGAAATATGTTATATTTCTATACACTAACAATCAACAATCATAAAAGGAAATTAAGAAAATAATTTGATGCAATTACAATTGTATCAAAACAAATAAAATATTAGGAATAAATCTGAGGAGGTAAAAGACATGTACTCTGAAAATGATAAGACATTCATGAAAGAAATTGAAGACAACACACATAGATGGAAAGATATACCATGCTCATGAATTGGAAGAATTAATAATGTTAAAATGACCATACTACCCAAGGAAGTCTAGAGATTCAGTGCAATTCCTGTCAAAATACCCATGGATTCTTCATAGAACTAGAACAAATAATTCTAAAATTTGTATGGAAACACAAAATATACCCAATATCCAAAACTATCACGAGAAAGAAGAACAAAGCTGGAGGTATCATGCTCCCTGATTTCTAACTGTAAGACAAAGCTATAGCAATCAAAGCAGTATAATACTGGCACAGATATCAATGGGACAGCATAGACAGCCCAGAAATGAAACCATACTTGTATGGGCAATTAGTCTACAAGAAAGGAGGCAAGAATACACAATGGGGAAAAGACAGCCTCTTCAATAAATGGTGTTGGGAAAATTGGACAGCTACATGGATTAAAGACCTAAGTGTAAGATCTATGAAACCATAAAAGTTCTGGAAGAAAACACTGGCAGTACGTTCTTTCACATCAATCTTAGTGACATTTTTTTGAATATGTCTTCTCAGGCAAGAGCAACAAAAGCAAAAATAAGCAAATGGGACTATATCAGACTATAAAACTTTACACAGTGAAGGAAACAATAAAATGAAATGGGAGCCTGCTGAGTGGGAGATCATATTTGTAAACACTATTCTGATAAGGGGTTAATATCCAAAATGAACTCAAAACAACATAAAAAAGAAAACCTGATTGAAAAATGGGCAGAGTATAAATAGATAGCTGAATAGATATTTATCCAAAGAAGACATATAAATGGCCAACAGGCACATGAAAAGATGCTCAACATCACTAATCATCAAGGGTTGGCCAGGAGTAGAGAAAAGTGAGCCTTTGTGTACTGTCAATGGGAATGCAAATTGGTGCAGCCATTATGGAAAATAGTATGGAGGAGATACCTCAAAAAACTAAAAATAGAACTATATATAGAATTACCATATGACCCAACAATTCCACTCCTGGATATTTATCTAAAGAAAACAAAAACACTCTTTAGAGACCTAAATGTTAAGACCAGAGACTATAAAATTCCTAGAGGAATACAATTCCATGCAGAACACTCTTTAACATAAACTGCAGCAAGATTTCTTTTTTTTGGAAATAAAAGCAAAAATAAACAAATGGGACCTAATTAAACTTAAAAGCTTTCACAGAGCAAAGCCAAACCATTGACAAAGCAAAAAGACAACCTACTGAATGGGAGAAAATATTTGCAAATGATATGCCTGTTGAAGGATTAACATCCACCATACACAAACAGTCCATACAACTTGACATATATATACATACACACATGCACATACATATATGACACAATAGAATACTATTCAGCCATAAAAAGAACAAAATTATGCCATATACAGCAACATGGATGGACATGGAGGATGTTATGTTAAAGTGAAATAAGTCAGATAGGGTAAGACAAATACTATATGATATCACGTATATTTTGGACTCTAAGAAATACAAAAAACAAATGAATATAACTAAAAAGAAGCATACTCACAGATATAGTGAACAAACCAGGGGCTACCAGTGGAGAGAGAGGGAGGGGCAGTATACAGGTGCAAGAATAGGAGGTACAAACTTCTGGGTATAAGACAGGCTCAAGGATGTAATGTACAATATGGTGAATATAACCAATATTCTGTAATAACTGTAAATGGAAAGCATCCTTTAAAAATCAAACCCCTCAAATACCCCACTCTTTAGAAAAGATACATGCACCCTTATGTTAACTGCAACATTGTTTACAATATCCAAGATAAGGAAGCAATCTAAGTGTCCATGAGTAGATGAACAGATAAAAAAAGATGTGGAATACATATATACACACACATATATATATATATGAACATACACACACACAACAGAATATTACTCAGCCATATAAAAGAATGAAATCTTGCCATTTGTGACAACATGGATAGACCTAGAAGGCCGTATGCCAAGTGAAACATGTCTGATGGAGAAAGACAAATACTATATGATTTCACTTAAATGCGTAATCTAAAAAGCAAAACAAACGAACAAACACAGCAAAACAGAAACAGAGTCATGGATACAGAGAACAAACAGGTGGTTGTCAGAGGGAAGGAAGAAGGCGGAGGGGAGAAATAGGTGAGGGAGATTAAGAGGTACAAACTTTTAGTGCAAAATAAATGAGTCATAACTGTGAACTGTACAGTGTGGGGAATACAGGCAATAACTATGTAACGTCTCTGTGTGGTGACAGACAGTAACTAGACTCCTCATGGTGATCATTTTGAAACATACAGTGCGTGTGTGCTCAGTCACGTCTGACTCTGAGACCCCACGGACTGTAGCCAGCCAGATGCCTCTGTACATAGAATTTTCCAGGCAAGAATATTGAAGTGCATTGCCATTTGTCAAACCACTATGATGTGTACCAGGAACTAATATAGGGCTGTAGGTCAATTATACTTCAAAAAGAAACAAACTCACAGAAAGAGAGATCAGTTCTGTGGTTACCAGAGGCAGAGAGTGGGAGAGGGGGAATTGGATGAAGGCACTCAAAAGGTTCAAACTTCCAGTTATAAGATCAAGGGTATGTAATGTACAACTTGATAAATATAATTAACAATGCTTATGGTATATTTGAACGTGGTTAAAAGAGTAAACTCTGAGTTCTCATCCAAAGGGAAAAAAAACAGAGGATGACTTAATTACAAGTACTAAATTGTACATGTTCACACAATTTAATATTATGCAGCCATTAAAAATGATGCTGAAAAGTATATTTCATGGTATGGGAAGGGTTCACAATATGAAATAAAAAGGTGTTGCAGAACAGTATGGCTTTTTTAAAGCACATATACACACAGATATACAGGCTAACATAATATATGTGACAAAACACTAACGCTGGTTATTTTCAGATTGGGGAATCATATGATGGGAAATTACTTTAACTTTTTTGGGGGAACTAACTTGCATGTTCAAAATTTTCTATATATGTTTTACTTTTGTTCTCAGGCAAAATTTTTTCAAGAATATAAATAAAGTTATAAAGAACACTAGTGCCATGTGTTCTCTTTACTTCAAAAAGAGTAAGGCTTGAATTGGAATATATGAATATACATGTTATACAATGATGGGAGTTAAAATTTTACTTTTTAAAAAGCCGTGGGATCTAGAAATAATAACGTTTCTCAAGGATGGTTAGATATTTTGTTCTTTTCTCAAAACATGAGTTTTCTGAGCTTGACTATAAAATTTAAAATATTCCTTTTTGCTATTAACTAAGGCAGTCCTGCAATCTTTGGAGGCAATACCATGCCACTTCTGTCTGGTTTTGAATTAGTCCAGTGACCATCAAACTTTTTGACTTTAAAAAATTGTTAATACAAAATTTGGAATATGTACCTACTATGTGATTTATTTACAAATTATGTATCTGTACAACTTTATTAAAATACTAAATATACCTGTGAAAACATGCATGAGAATAGAAATTTAAAATGAGGAGTTAAAAGGAACAAGAGCTCTAACATTTTCTTCCTCACAATGTCATGGGTTGTCTTATATATACTCTACTCTGGACATCACTGGATAACCACAAAAGATGGGCTTCAACCAAAAAAGACCAACTGTATGTCACTCTGCTCCAATCAGAAGGTCTATAGGAGACTGATCTAGTGTATTCTTCTGGCTCTAAGTCTTTAGTTTATCAAAGGTTACCCAGTTAATGGTGGTGGTATGTTTACACAAGAAATATCTTGCTTACCTTGCTGCTGCAATTTGTAATCAGTGGAATATGCCTTCCCAATGATATTCCATACAGGCCTTAAGCATCCAAATAGTCCTTCAAGAAACCCACCGCTGCCGCTGCCCGACCTGCTGAACTGAATCTTGATGTCTTCAGTTCCACTTGTGCCCTCTCCATCCACGGTGTTGCTGTTCCCATGAGACATGGCCATCTCCGATTCATCTTGCTCCCTTAGCTGAAGAACGCTGTTCTCAAACTGGTCCCTGGAATCCTCACTTATGCTTGTCAACACTGTTGTAGTGATAGGGCTGTTCGTGCCTTCAGCTTGCTCAGTTTGCACCATGCCCTTTTCCTGCTGGTCCTTAAGAAGCTTGGGGGAAGCGTGGCTCCCCATAGGTGCGAGGTCATCGTGTAGTCCATTGAAGGTTTTGTTTTCACTCAAAGGTAAGTGTGGAGAAGAGGAGCAGCTCAGGCGCTCCTGAGGGTTGGCCATCGTGCCATGAGTGTGCCCGAGGTCCTGAGATGACACTCAGAGGATCATTACAGCAGAGTTCCGATGTAAGAGGGGGCTTCAGAACCTGGGGAAAACAGGAGAAGGATGTGAGATCACCCTGTCTTTAGTCAGTCACACTACTACACTTCTGATTATAACAATAAAAATGCTGAAGCAAAGGGGATTGGTTAAACAGTGGTGTTGATCCACACAATGGAATACTGTGCAACAGTTAAAAATCATGTTGTAGAAGAGTACTTACTAACATGAGAAAATGTTCATGACATATTAATATAAAAAAGAGGTTAGAACAATATATACAACATAAGCCATTTAAAATTTTTATTATTTAAAAAGATACACAAACATATGTATAAGAAAAAAAGACTGGAAGGATACATCCAAAGGATTAATAGCTGTTAATTCTAGGAGGTTAGATTTGGGAGAGATTTATGTTGTGTTTTTCAAGATATTCTAAGCATTCTGTATCAATATACTTCTATAGCGTGAATGTCTGTGTTCCCCTCACTCCACTTACATGATGAAACTCATTTGTGATGTTACTTGGAGGTGGAGGGGGGGGCTTTGGGAGGTGATTAAGTCATGACAGTGGATGAATGGGGTTACTGCCTTATGAAAAAGACACTAGAGAACTCCCTTGCTTCTGTTACCATGGGAGAACATAGTGAGAAGGCAGCAGTCTATGAAGCAGGAAGCAGGCCCTCACCAGACTACTGAACGTGCTAGTGCCTCAATCTTGGATGGCTCAGCCTCCAAAAAACTGTCAGAAGTAAGTGTTTGTTGTCTGAGCCATCTACTCTCCAGAATAAAAAACCAATAATCCAATAAGTAGTATTTGCTAATTTCCCTGGTATAAATACTCCCACCAAGTCAGGTTTCAGGCTCGTAACAATAGCTTAACAACCTGCCTGCAGTTACTAATATCTGACAACTGGCTCTTACAAACTGGTACACAAGCCAGCACCAGCAACATTATCTTTGTGATAGTGTCATTTTCATTTTAGAGAAGTAAGAAACTTCTAAGGCTACATACTGAGTAAGTGGTAGAGCAAGAATTACAATCTAACAGAATTCAGATTCTCAAATTTCCTCGAATTCTTTATAACAAGGCACCTGGTATGATAACCCTTCATTTTGTTAGAGTACCTTGACCTAAACACCTGCTTGCCTGTGTAAGGAAGCCAGAGCATGGAATCCTTACTCCTGTCTTTCTCAGAAGAACACTGAGGCCTAGAGAGAGGTATATGCTAAAGGTCACAGCGCCAGGACCTAATCCCAAACTCTCTACTGTACCATGTAGCCTCTGTAAGACATAGTTTCTTTCTTTCAAAGCTTATACACTACTTAAGTTCAAAGTGTTAGTCGCTCAGTCATGTCTGACTCTTTTGTAACCCCATGGACTGTAGCCCGCCAGGCTCCTCTGTCCATGGAATTCTCCAGGCAAGAATACTGAAGTGGGTTGCCGTTCCCTTCTCCACGGGATCTTCCCAACCCAAGGACTGAATCTGGGTCTTCTGAATTGCAGGCAAATATTTTACCATCTGAGCTACCAGGGAAGCCCCAACACAGTTAACTTAAATCCTATGGAGTCATGCATGTGAGCTAAGTTGATTCAGTCGTATCGGACTCTTTGCGACCCCATGGACTGTAGCCTCCAAGGCTCCTCTGTCCATGGGAGTCTCCAAGCAAGAACACTGGAGAACACTGGGTTGCCATGCCTTTCTCCAGGGGATCTTCTGACCCAGGGATCAAACCCACATCTCTTAAGCCCCCTGCATTGACCTGCTAGTGGTAAAGCCACTAGCACTACCTGGTAAGATGGCTTTCCTGGTGGCTCAGATGGTAAAGAATCTGCTTGCAATGCAGGAGACCTGGGTTTGATCCCTGTGTTGGGAAGATCCCCTGAAGAAGGGAATGGTTACCCACTCCAGTATTCTTGCCTGGAGAATTCCATGGATAGAGAAGCCTGGTGGGCTGTATATAGCTCATGGAATCACAAAGAGTTGGACACAGCTAAGCGACTAATGCTGCTTAAGGAGTTAATAATTACACTGTGGGAATTACCTCCTGCCCACTCTCACCCCCATGACATGCATGCCACATTCTGGTCTACAGGGAATAAGAATGGGGACATGAGAAAGTAAAGAAGATGTGTTTGACACTGACAGAGGAAAGGAAGTTAAGAAAGAATAAGAGTGTGAGCAAAGGCAGAGAAAAAGCAACCAGGGCATGTGTGGGAGAGCTGGTCAGCCAGGAATAATGAAAAAGCCAGCTGATGTTGGACAGCGGTGTGCAATAAAAGTAACTCCTTCACATAGGGGCTCTGAAAACTCATGAAACAATACAGATAATTCTTCTTTTTAAAGAAGTCAGAGAGAGAACTTTAACAGGACAAAGTTAGGTTAAGTGAGACAAATTCCAGGGCGTGGAGAAATTTAAGGACTGGGAAGCTACCTAGAAATATAAGTTTGGGGAAAAGAAAGAAAGAAAAAGAAAAGCTGGAGCCCTTCATTATAGAAACAGCTGTTTTGCTGAATTGACCCCCAGCCCCATCCTCCCCATTTCCTTCCTTTTGTGCTCATCTCTAGGCTCTGACATTACTGATCCCTTCATTTTGCTTTCTTGCTGATCTTCTGCCATGACCTTCAGCTGTCTCTTACCTTTGGCCTCTCTGACCTCCCTCTGCTTGATATCTCTCAGGATCTCTGACTTCATGCTATCTGACCTGGCCACTGTCTGAGCAGTTGCTTCCAATCTGTCTTTGCCATTAGGATCCGTGGTTATCCTTTACAGCACAGGGCATACATTATGCTGTTGGCTTACATCACTTGATAATGCAAATACCCAAATGTATATATGAATTTCAGCCAAACACCTATTTGTGCAAAGTGTTCTTTGAACTCAACTGCGGGATTTTATATTAACTCCTGGTAAATTTCCATTTTGTCCAATTTTATTCTGAGTTTCTCCTCCTTGATGACATCACACTGAAATTAGATCATATACAAAAAGTTAGAAAGACATGAGTTTGTCTTGAATTGTCACCTCTTTTCATTTCTTCTTCTTCTTCTTTTTTTTTTGGCCACACTTTGCACCTTGTGGGATATCAATTCCCCAACCAGGACTGAACCTGTGCCATTGCATTGGAAGTGCCAAATCCCATCCTCTAGACCACCAGAGAACTCCCATCTCTTCTGATTTCTAAGAGGTTAGTAGTCCACGTGAAGTGGACCTGCTCACATAGGCACTGGGGATGAGTCTAAAGAAGAGAACTTTAGCATGGTCATCACATTCAGTTTGATATTTAGGAGGTCAAGAATAACAGGACCTTCAAGGAATATAGTCCGACCTACCTGTCTCACATACAAAATAAGATCCCAGAGAGACTGTTGACTTGCTCAATACAACTAATTAGTGGCAGAGCTGGAATGAGTCCTCTTTCCTTATCCTATGGTTTTCCCCTAGTCTGGTTATTTATTCAGACAAATAGAAACAAATGGTCATGATAGCATGATTGCTGATGACAAAACAGATGATAATTCAATGTTATTCTAGATGCACTAAAGTTACATCCGAAAAAGCACAAACATCCATTTAGAGGGGTGACCCTGCATGTGTCAACAGAGCAGTGAAGGGTACCCAGCTTTTGGTGATCCAGCTGCTCTGGGAGCGGGCAGAGGCGATGGAAACCTCAAGATGTGTATAAAGATGTGCAGTCAGAGAGGCTTTCCTCTGCTCACCAAGAATATCAAGTCCAATTGCAACCAACAAAGGCAGAGAAATGGAGGAGCACAGAACAAAAGGAAAGAACTCATCACCATGACTATATTCAAATACGATCAGAGCTGACTCTACATGTAAGAGTGTAGGAGGATAAAAACATCTAAATTTTACCTGCGTTTGTATGTACACCCACACACTGCCACTGCACAGTGTAGGAGCTGGTATGGAACCTAAGGGAGCAGAAGCAGCGCCACCATCTCTGCCTCTCTCTCTCTCCTCAGTTCCTCTCTCTCTGTCCAGACTGGGCTCATGTACTCTCTTGGGAACTGACTGGATCTTTTAGTTCATGAGAAGTCGAAGCTAGAATTTATTAGAAGGGGACAGACATGAAACGAGGCAAGAATTTTAAACACTGAGAGTCAAATGGAAAAAGATACAGAAGAGCAGAGGTGCAAGAGGGCAGGTCAGCCTGTGCCCTTTTCAGTACAAAGATCTAAGGGCAAGGCTGCTGGGGGAGACAGTGCTGTCTCTGCCTTTATACAGTGCTCCTGAATTTGCAGGAATACAAGGGAGCGCCTCAGTCTCTGCCCTTCAGGCATACTTCCTTGCCCTGTGAGCTTCTCAGCCTCAAAAGGAGGAAGTGGTTTGTGTAAAAAATTAGTAGGCAAGGGTTGGCAACAGGGGCAGCTGTGCATTTGCCAGGGCACTGCCAGTTTCTGGAAATTACCTTGACTTCATGCCAAGATGAATTAGGGACAGAGAAAAAGAGGAAAGGAAGAGGTCAGGTGGCCAAATGGTCCTTGAATTCTTGTGTTTTTATTATATGATACAATTTTCTCTATGTTGCTAAAGAGGATAATTTTATAATAGATCAGATTTTGAGCTTTATAGCACAAATATGAGCAAATCAAAGATTTTGGAGAATTTTACCCCACAAATGAATAAAATTCAACAATGAATTGACTAAAATTGAATAAAATTTGAAAGTAGACATGATTGCTAAAATTTTTTGATTGAGCTCTTCCCAAGCTGTCTTCTCTTCAGTTGGCATTGTTTTGCCTTAAAATGAACACAATACTGCTATCCCAACTTTCTGGTTACTTTTCAAAAATTCACATAGCAGTATTTAGAGCATAAGTGAAGTTTATGTCATTAAGGCAATCATTCCCATTTAAAAGCTGGGATTAAGTTACTTGCTCATAGTAATAACTAAAAAAAAAATCTTTCTGGGACAGATGTTTATCATGGAGATCTTGATTTGAACTTAAAAAAAATTAGATTGCTTTTTCTAATGGAACTGCAAAATTTTAAGTATATGATTATCTAAAAATCAGATCAGAAGAGTGACCTACAATTGTGTCTTCACCCCTAACTTGCTCTCTTAACTGTGAGCTGTCTACTGAAACCCCTATTTGAAAGGACAATAATAACTTCACACTGACCAAATCCACTGACCTACCTTGTCCCATCTTCTTTATTTCATCCAATAATCATGCATTCAAAAATATTGATTCAGTGTGTACCATATACCTATATTTTTGGTTAAGATTATGAATGTTTAATAATATTAAACAATGCTGAAGCCAGCAAAAAATAAAAATTACACTCTTTCCCATTTTGCAAGATGGCAGGTGAAAAGGCTGAGAAGCCAGATACTAAGGAGAAAAAACCTGAAGCCAAGAAGGCTGATGCTGTCAACAAGGCTAAAAAGGTGAAAGTGGTGAAGAAAGTTAAGAAGGGGAAGCCCCACGGCAGCCAAAACCCTGTCCTGGTCAGAGGAATTGGCAGATATTCCCGATCAGCCATGTACTCCAGAAAGGCCCTGTACAAGAGAAAGTATTCAGCAGCTAAATCCAAGGTCGAAAAGAAAAAGAAGGTTCGGGTTCTTGCTACTGTCACAAAACCAGTTGGTGGCGACAAGAATGGTGGTACCCGGGTGGTCAAACTCCGCAAAATGCCTACTGAAGATGTGCCTCCGCAAAAACCCTACTGAAGATGTGCCTCCGCAAAAACCCTACTGAAGATGTGCCTCGGAAACTGTTGAGTCACGGCAAGAAACCGATCAGTAAGCATGTGAGGAAGCTGCGCGCCAGCATCACTCTTGGGACCGTTCTCATCATCCTCACGGGGCACCACAGAGGCAACAGGGTCATTTTCCTGAAGCAGCTGGGCAGTGGCTTGCTACCTGTGACTGGGCCTCTATCCCTCAATCGAGTTCCTCTGCGTAGAACACATCAGAAATTTGTCATTGCCACCTCCACCAAAATCGGTATCAGTGGTGTGAAAATCCCAGAACATCTCACTGACACTTACTTCAAGAAGAAGAAGCTGCGTAAGCCGAGACACCAAGAGGGTGAGATCTTTGACACACAGAGAGAGAAATACCAGATCACAGAGCAGCGCAAGGTTGATCAGAAAGCTGTGGACTCACAAATTCTGCGAAGAATCAAAGCTGTCCCTCAGCTCCAGGGCTACCTCCGCTCTGTGTTTGCGCTCACAAATGGAATTTACCCTCACAAAGTAGTATTCTGAACTTCTTGCAAAGAACCTAATTAAATAACTTGTCCATTTATAAAAAAAATAAAAAATAAAAAAATAAAAATTACAAAAAGGCCACCTCCATGTTGACAGATTACTTAATGAATATGACCTTCCCTGACAGCTCAGTTGGTAAAGAATCTGCCTGCAATGCAGGAGACCCTGGTTCAATTTCTGGGTTGAAAGATCTGCTGGAGAAGGGATAGGCTACCCACTCCAGTATTCTTGGGCTTCCCTCGTGGCTCAGCTGGTAAAGAATCCACCTGAAATGCGGGAGATCTGGGTTTGATTCCCTGGATTAGGAAGAGCCCCTGGAGAAGGGAAAGGCTACCCACTCCAGTACTCTGGCTTGGAGAATTCCATGGACTGCATAGTCCATGGGGTCGCAAATAGTCAGACACAACTGAGCGACTTTCACTTTCACCTTCACCTATAAACACAACCATTATTAAAGTTAAAATAAGCTTACAATGTAAGTTTTAAAATGAATAAACATGCTTCATTATAGGGCTTCCCTGGTGGTTCAGTGATAAAGAATCCACCTGCCAGTGCAGGTGACAGAGGTTCAATCCCTGGTCCAGGAAGACCCCACATGCCACAGAGCAACTCAGCCCGTGTGCCACAGCTCTGGAGCCTGTCTCTAGAGCCTGAGAGCTGCAACTGCTGAAGCCCTCCAACTCGCGCTCGGCAACAAGAGAAGCTACCACAGCGAAAAGTCTGCGCACCACAGCTAGAGAGTAGCCCTGGCTCGTCACAACTAGAGAAAAGCCCAAGCAGCAACGAAGACTCAGTATAGGCAAAAATGAATAAATAAATAAATTATAAAATTTTTTTAAAAAGATGCTTTATTACATAGTTGCAAACTATAGTCTTAATTAAAAAAACAGCAACTTGTGAGGTTTCAAATACACCTAAAATCAAAGGCTAATAAACACATTTCTTGACCAAAGGAAAGATTTCTCTACAACTTCCATAAATCTATGATAAATAATATATACTAAGTGTTACTATTCCAGAATAGAATCAACATTTTCTGACTTAAATCTGACTTGCCATATGAAGAAGAAAATTAATAACAAAATAAATCCACTTAAAATATCTTAAAAATAAGATACAGACACATATGCCCTTAAATATTTAATACTAATGAATATAAAAATAACTATATAAGCTTTTCAAGAAAGTAGGAAAACAGGTTTAAAAGATTAACAGTGGTTTCCACTGCTGTTTTATAATTTTTTCTATGTTTTCCTAAATATCTAGTCTTAGCAAGAATCTTGTTTACTCAGAAGTTTTCAATCCAAATCTTAGCTTTTTTTAATGCTTACTGTTTATTTATTTATTTATTGCCCAAGCCACACACACGACTTCTGGGTTCCTAGTTCCCTGACGAGGGATCGAACCCATGCCCTCTGCAGAGGAAGGGTGGAGTTTTAATCACTGGACCGCCAGAGAAGTCCCTCTATATTCTACTTGTCCTTGAATATCTCGCTCACAATTTCTAATGATAACTCCTTATGGAAGGTTGTCTTTGTGATCCTAAATGCAAGAGCTTTAGTGCATTAGGGTGTAAGTCATCTGACCTTAGAATTTGGAAATCATCAAGATTTAATTAGATATGCCTTTGTCTCTTTATCTGTCTTAAGTTTCAGTTCTCTTATCTAGATTATTCTGCTTTTTCCAGCTTGATATGATTCTCACTAGTAGAAAAGGTAAAAACAAAATGGGGTCATCAACTTTTGTTTCCTCATGGCTTTAATATTCTCATAATATTAATATTTTCCCAATCAACCAATTCAGAACTTTTAATGTACTTTATCATATACAGTATCATTTCATGCAAAGATGGGCTCAATAAAGGATAGAAATGGTAGGGACCTAACAGAAGCAGAAGATATTAAGAAGAGGTGGCAAGAATACACAGAAGAACTGTACAAAAAAGATCTTCATGACCCAGATAATCACGATGGTGTGATCACTCACCTAGAGCCAGACATCCTGGAATGTGAAGTCAAGTGGGCCTTAGAAAGCATCACTACGAACAAAGCTAGTGGAGGTGATGGAATTCCAGTTGAGCTATTTCAAATCCTGAAAGATGATGCTGTGAAAGTGCTGCACTCAATATGCCAGCAAATTTGGGAAACTCAGCAGTGGCCACAGGACTGGAAAAGGTCCGTTTTCATTCCAGTCCCAAAGAAAGTCAATGCCAAAGAATGCTCAAACTACCGCACAGTTGCACTCATCTCACACGCTAGTAAAGTAATGCTCAAAATTCTCCAAGCCAGGCTTCAGCAATACGTGAACCGTGAACTTCCAGATGTTCAAACTGGATTTAGAAAAGGCAGAGGAGCCAGAGATCAAATTGCCAACATCCACTGGATCATTGAAAAAGCAAGAGAGTTCCAGAAAACCTCTACTCCTGCTTTATTGACTATGCCAAAGCCTTTGACTGTGTGGATCACAATAAACTGTGGAAAATTCTGAAAGACATGGGAATACCAGACCACCGAACCTGCCTCTTGAGAAACCTATGCAGGTCAGGAAGCAAGAGTTAGAACTGGACATGGAACAACAGAGTGGTTCCAAGTAGGAAAAGGAGTATGTCAAGGCTGTATATTGTCACCCTGCTTATTTAACTTATATGCACAGTACATCATAAGAAACGCTGGGCTGGAAGAAGCACAAGCTGGACTCAAGATTGCTGGGAGAAATGTCAATAACTCCAGATATGCAGATGACACCACCCTTATGGCAGAAAGTGAAGAGGAACTAAAAAGCCTCTTGATGAAAGTGAAAGAAGAGAGCGAAAAAGTTGGCTTAAAGCTCAACATTCAGAAAACTAAGATCATGGCATCTGGGTCCCATCACTTCATGGGAAACAGATGGAAACAGTGGAAACAGTGTCAGACTTTATTTTGGGGGGCTCCAAAATCACTACAGATGGTGATTGCAGCCATGAAATTAAAAGACGCTTACTGCTTGAAAGTTATGACCAACCTAGATAGCATATTAAAAACCAGAGACATTACTTTGTCAACAAAGGTTGACATAATATTTGGGGAAAAAAGTACATAACTCCCATTATTTTAACATTGCTATATTAAATTTGGAGATAATTTTATTGATTCAAGAAAATATCTCTAGGGAAAGACTGCTTATGTTTTAAAAGAACAACAATTACAACAGAGGAGAATCATGACAGAACTGTGTTCACAAGGGAGATTATAGAATTTTCTTCTCTAGTGATCTACATGCTTCTATGTCATATTGTGTACATATGAAGACATTCTCTCTTTTAGGGAATGCCTAATTCTACTCTTGTTTCACCCATCTTCCTGGAAATGTTACTGTCTTCAGGCAGCTTGCCTTTACTTTCTTCATGAAGGCCCCATCCCTAGGGCAAAATCTAAAAAAGTTTTTTATGGCTCCAGGCCTAGAGAACTTTGTACAATAGCAGCTTCCCACAAATGTAGAAAAATCATAAAAAATAATCCTTAAGTGATAAACAATATTGTAGTAAAATAGGCAGTGGCACCCCACTCCAGTACTCTTGCCTGGAAAATCCCATGGACGGAGGAGCCTGGTAGGCTGCAGTCCATGGGGTCGCTAAGAGTCAGACACGACTAAGCGACTTCACTTTCACTTTTCACTTTCAAGCATTGGAGAAGGAAATGGCAACCCACTCCAGTGTTCTTGCCTGGAGAATCCCAGGGACAGAGGAGCCTGGTGGGCTGCTGTCTCTGGGGTCGCACAGAGTCGGACACGACTGAAGCGACTTAGCAGCAGCAGCAGCGGTAAAATGTATGCTCTAGATTCAGTCTGCCTGGTTTGAATCCTGACTCTGGCCATGAGGAGGTTCCTTACCTTTGTGTGTCTCAGTTTCTGCAGTCAAAAACTTGGATAATAAAGAGTACCAACCTCACAGGGTGGTAATGAGGGCTAAATGAAATAATACTTGCTTTATGTTAAATTAATAAACATTATTCTAAAATAAGAGAATATATTCATTATTAATAATAATATTGTTGTTTTCAGTCACTAAGCTGTGTCTGACTCTTTGCAACCCCATGAACTGCAGCACACTAGGCTTCCCCATCCTTCACTATCTCCAGGAGTTTGCTCAAACTCATATCCATTGAATCAGTGATGCCATCCAACCATCTCATCCTCTGTTGTCCTCTTCTCCTTTTGCTTTCAATCTTTCCCAGCATCAGGGTCTTTTCAAATGAGTCTTTGCATCAGGTGGCCAAAGTATTGGAGCTTCATCTTTAGCATCAGTCCTTCCATCAAATATTCAGGGTTGAGTTCCTTTAGGATTTACTGGTTTGATCTCCTTGCTGTCCAAGTGACTCTCAAGAGTCTTCTCTAGCATCACAGCTTCAAAGCATCAATTCTCTGGCATTCAGCCTTCTTTATGGTCCAACTCTCACATCAGTACATTACTACTAGAAAAACCATAGCTTTGACTATATGGACCACACGGTTAAAGATCAAATGAGCACATATCTTTTACAACAATTTTGTCCTTGGTCATTCCAGGGATAATCATAGAAAATGAGAAACTTAAAGTTATCCCAAAGGATGGCTATTTTTTAATGAAATGAATCATTCATTTCCAAGAATATAAATAGAGCAGCTTAGCCCAGAAATAAGCAATGGCCCAGCCTGTATGATTTGACATCACTATTTATAGACTCTGGGTCCGAAGACCACTTTGACCCACTCTCAAAATTCTCCATGCTTTGTCTAGTTTGCAAAAAGAAAATCTTTTGGATGTAATTTTAACAATTACAAGTATTGAAAGATGAATAATCACCTAACTAGGAGAAAGTACAAGTAGCACAAGTTATTAATTTAATGCTGAGAATTGAAACATATTTAATAGGGATTTCTCTGGTGGTCCCTATGCTTACACTACATAACATGAAAATGAAATCATTCATTGCCAGCTTAGTATAATAGAGTTATTGAAGAGCTTCAGTAAGACTTCCAATGATGTATATGAAATTTCCAGTAAGGTTGTAGATCCTACAAATGGTTTCGGGGCAAGTCCTGCTTGTAACTGGCAGGCAAGAAGTTGTCAAAGGTCCTTTTGCCATTTTTGCATTGCTTTTTTAGGTCTTGCTTAGAGATGGTAGAATTATAGATGTTAGAATTGGAGGGAGCAGTCAGTGGGTAATGACTTCTATTTTTAAAGAGAAATAATTCATCCTAATTAGTTTGTAAACTTGGTGGGGGTAGAATCCAAGTATTATTTATCTCTGTACCTTTTCCCTCTTCATTTGCTCCCTATCTAGTCTTACACCTAGTATAGGACCTGATATAAGATGATACAGTTTACTTTTTGGAGGAGAGAACTTCACATGCACACATACACACACATGAACACACACACTGAATAACTTGATAAACAATGCATTAATAACAGCAGCTAATATTTACTGACTGTGGTGACCCAAGGACAAAAGAGCAGATAAAACCATGGACGGTCTTGGAATGCAGGAACAGAAAACCCAGACCCTTATCGTCCTTCCCTCTCCCATGTTGCAACTATTAACGGATTTCAGGTCCTCCTGAGCAGTATAACCTGTCTCTCCTCCTATCCCACATAGGGAGAAGGTATTTGCCTTACTCTTCTCCCACCCAGCATACGTGCCTCATCCAATCAGCAAATGACCTGCAAGACCCCTATCCCACTCCTTGTACCCTGGGTATAAAAGTGGACTAAGGACCCCTGTTGAGGGATTGGGGGCAGGAGGAGAAGGGGACGACAGAGGATGAGATGGCTGGATGGCATCACCGACTCGATGGACATGAGTTTGAGTAGACTCCGGGAGTTTGTGATGGACAGGGAGGCCTGGCATGCTGCGATTCACGGGGTCGCAAAGTCGGACACGACTGAGCGACTGAACTGAACTGAACTGAACTGAAGGACCCCTGTTCAACATTGGTTCTCCCTTGAGCTGGCCCACTGTTCTAACAGCATCTTCCACTCTAATAAACTTAATTTCCCTCTCATTCTGTCTCATGTCTGGAAATTCTTTTCCAACTCACGCCCAGACCACAACACTGAGATTACTGTCAAACACTGCTCAAAACACTTTTCCTATATTAACTTCTCTAATCCTCGCATCAACCCTTGTGAAAGGTATTATTATCACTCCTATAGCTGACAAAGCAATTGGGACACAGAGGGCTTAAAGAACTCACCAACAGCTACTAAGTGGTAAAGACAGTAGTTGAACCCAGTTCTATTCCAATTCCAGAGCCTGAGCCTAAGTCTGAGCTGAGTCCAAACCCATGCTTGTTTAGTCACGACACTCTACTGTCAGTATTATAATGGGCTTCTATTTAATTAAGAAAGGCCTAAAAAAATATGGATTACACTCACATCTTACCTCGAGGTTAAGTTCTACATTTATCATAAAAGCTAAAAATTTTTAGCAACAAGTAAAGACAAGGGGAAAATTCTAAAATATGTCCACTCTCTATAGAATTTCCTCCATTCTGTTTTAATATTAAACTTCTATACTTGCACCATCCAAACAGTAGCTTCTAGGCATATGAGGCTATTTAATGTACAATTAATTAAAATTAAATGAAATAAAAAAGTCCACTCCTCAGGTACATTAATCCATTTCAAGTGATTGGTAGCCACATGTGACTAATTATACAACCATATTGGATAATACAAAATAGAACATTTCCATCACCACAGAATGTTCAGTTGGACAGTAGTTCTCCATATGATTCATTCATATTAACAGATTTGTTTGTTGTGAGAATTAATAAAGTTTACAGTTTCCTTTTGTACATGGGAATTTGCTAAATGCAGAGAATTCCATTATCTCCTTTAAAATAACATGTGTGCTACCAAATTTTAGTAATGCCTGTGAATGAAATGATTTAAGTACAGCTCATTCTAATCATGGTTCATCAGGATCAAATTAAAGAGATTATTTAAAAACAATTTTTCAAAGGACCATAGTTATTTGTTTAAAATCTTCAGAAGAGCCAAATGATTCATTTTCAAATACTTAAATAGTTTCAACAGTCATTTGTGAAGAATTTTAAAATTGAAATTGCTATTATTGCTATTATTCTCATAATTACCATTCCTTAAAGTTCCTAATTATAGGACTACTGTAGGTGAAGGCAGAAAACTAGGGGAGGGCGAATGGAGGGAAGGCTGAACAGGATCAGAAGTTTCTACTGAATCAACAACAACTCTCATCACTTCTCAGAGAAGATTGTACAGATAATCAGGATAAAGATTCCAGAGGGAGCAAGGAACTTGAGACTCTGGATCCAATGTCCAATTTTAATAGTGAAGTAATTAAAACTGTACTAGTGAAAGATCCTATTCTTTTAGACATCTGAAAGTGAAAGTCACTCAGTTGTGTCCGACTCTTTGTGACCCCATGGACTACACAGTCCATGAAATTCCCCAGGTCAGAATACTGGAGTGGGTAGCCTTTCCCTTCTCTAGGGGATCTTCCCAACCCAGGGATTGAACCCAGGTCTCCTGCATTGCAGGTGGATTCTTTACCAGCTGAGCCACAAGGGAACCCCAAGAATACTGGAGTGGGTAGCCTGTCCCTTCTCCAGGGGATCTTCCTGACCGGGGAATTGAACCAGGGTCTTCTGCATTACAGGCGGATTATTTACCAACTGAGCTATGAAATTTAATTTCTCCTTATTGTTGTTTTTGCTCACAGAAACAGTCCTGAGCTTTATTTTATTTTATTAAGCCTAACAGGGATTTATTAGAATTCTCTGAAGAATTTTAGGTGAAATTTTAAAGTACTGAAATTTTGAGAGCTCTTACAACATTGCAAAGAAGATAACCACTAGATTAGAAATGGAATTAAATTCAGATTTCACATTGACAAAGAAGAACATTATTTTCACAGGAAGTTTTATATAAAATACCTAATAAGAAAGAGAATTTTAAGGTTTTTTGGTAGTTGAAGATAGTGATAAAATATATAGATAGACATATTGAATTATATACAAATCATGAAGCCACTTAAAGTTTCCTGTGTGATCGATATGTTACAGAGATGTCAGAGGAAACATGAAAATGACATTGCATCAATTTACATTTTAATTAAACTCAGAGTGATAAGAAAGCAATTTGTATGAAAAGCTAAATCTTCTTAGAAAAAGTTGTACCACAGAATCATCAGCTTTTAGATATACTAAATAATTTTTCGTATGTATATCTCAGTGTTGTTGCAGCCCACCATATTCTTAATAGTCCTATCAAGAATTTAATTTTTCTAATGATTTTCAAAATTAAAATTATTTGTGCTATTGCATTTACCAAGAGTGATTGCCATTGATTTCAGTTATATCAATTGAAAATAAAATTTCTAAAAGCAAATTTCTGATGACCTAGTAAATGAACTGGTAAAAAAGTGTCAAGTTTTAATTCTTTAAAGTAATGATTCAATCAAGATGATACTGTAGAAAATATGTAATAGGACATTTTGAGCTTTACCAGGAATATAAATTTGAAATTGGCAAAGATCAATCATTTTTCACCTGTCTCATGTCACTGTTTTGGAATGTGAATTTAATGTCGTGCTAGAGAGTAATCCAAACCCATCATTTAATTATTCATTGTGTAGTTTCCATTTCTACCCCCAATATATAGCTAAAATTTGCAAACTACTAAAGGATCCTTGGTAAGTCCCATCTGTCAAAGATGGGGATGACAAGAAAGGATATCAATAAATATTAAATATTTATTCTAAGTGTTAAAATAATAAATATACAAGACAGTTCTAATGGAAAGAAAAATAAATGCAGAATGATAAACTACTTGTGGTAGTAAACAGTCAGTATGTAGTATCTCAATACAAAGATTAATATTACAGGATGGAATTTAAAGATATATTTAGTTGCTTCCCTTCAAAATTGATAATTTAATAACTCATTACAAGCGTGCATTTTCAATCATGTGTTCCTAAAAGTTGTATATGAGTCCATTTATATGAAATCCATTTATAGAAAAGACATAACCATAAATAAAACAGAAAAATGGTTAACAGGGAAGGGATGGGGGAGAGGGGACATAGTTGAGCTTTTCTTCCCCTTAATTCCAATACTGAGATCTGCAAAAAGCATTCCTAAAGGCAAAGCTCCAAGCTGTCCTGAATAATGGCAGAATCACCAGAACACATCAATAAGCTTCCAACAGGCTCCTTGGCAACTATCAGTATTCTAAGGACACTGATACTTTTCCTGACACTTTTGCTAGAAGGCCTCGGACAAAGACAAAGTCCAGCTAGTTGTGTAAGATGTGGCAAGCTTTGTTAAAATGCAATCACACGGCTTTAGAGTTACAACTTTCCATTTATGCATATATTAGGATTAATTTTATATTTAGAATCCTTTAACAACCATTAAGACAGAGGTACCTCTGGGTGTTCCCAAATGAAAGTTAATAAGCATCAGTCCATAGAATTAAATAAGTCAAAGAGTTTAACACAGTCGAAGTTACATGTCTTTAGAATCTGAAAGTTTCCAAAGCCCCAGAATCAGTGCTGATTGAAGGCAGAGATAAAGATCTAGGGTCAGGTGGCAGAAAATGGTTGAGGAAGGAGACGTTAGTTATATCCTAAGGGTTCACAAACACATAATCAACTCATGTATCCTTTCCTTGCCTCACTTACTGAGGCAAATCAAAGTGCCCTTCCCATTAAATCTTTAGGGTTTCTATAGTCCTTTTTTGATTTTCTTTCCTTTCTAGGCATATGATCAATATTAATTTTTAAACATTATTTTATTGAATAAAAATTTTGTGGGAATACACCCCACATCTCCTCAGGGAAGATCCCATCGCACTCTATAGTTTGACTTTCATTTGAAGAATTTTTCCATAGAGTCCAAAAAAAACAAGCAGTTTCTTTAGCAAGAATGAATTTTGCAATGGGGCATCAATTCAACCTCACTAGACTGAAATAAATTGAGCACCAAAATTTAAAATATGAAAATAAATACCTATGAGGAATCAGTTCTTTGGCCTAGTGAACAAAGCAGTCTTCTTCTCATAATCACTGAAATGACAGGAGGGTGAGGATGGTCCACCAATTATATCAGTACCTTGGAAATTAACCCATTTACAATGCCTTGGACAATCCAGGTTTTCAGATAAATGATGCATTCTGTTAGCCTACACGTTTCATCCCATGGTACAAAACTAAAGGCATGATTGGCTGTGGTCACAGGGGAACTCAAAGAAGACTCTGATTATTTTTTAACCCCAGTAGATTCAGATTCTGATTCTGATTTTTTCTCTTTTCCTGTCTCTCCTTACTTAGAACCTAGGCAGAATCAAGAGAAAAGACTCAAATTTCACTTGCTAGGATTTGGTCTGAGAGTCAAAGGGTAGAATAAAAATGTATTTGGGGAGAGGGAGGATAAATTAGGAGTACAGGATTAACAGATACATACCAATATATATAAAATAGATAAATAATAAGGATTTACTATATAGCACAGGGAACTATACTCAATACCTTATAATAATCTATAATGGAAAAGTTTCTGGAAAAAAAATATAAAACTGAGTCACTTTGATGTACACCTGAAACTAACACAATGTTGTAAACCAACTGCAATACAACACAATACAAAATAAATTACAAAAGAATATATCCTGGAAAATCACCCCACATCAGCTCAAACAAATTGTCTTTATTCTTTTGTACAGGTTTCAATTAAAATAAATATGATCACTGCTTTATTTGGGCTTTAAAAAATGTATTTAGCATACTCCTAAATAGGCCTGCCATTTTACTGGTTTTATTTAAAGTCTTCTCTCGACATGGCAGTGTAATTTAATTAAGGGAAGGCGCTACAAAAAGAAAAGTTGAAAACTAAATTGCAGGCTAGGGATGGCTAAATTGAGAGTCAAGTGATACGCCAGGCTTCCTGTTTTTCTGACTTCAAAAATGTTTTAGGTAATTTTTCCTGACTACTGTGGGGCCCTCTAGTCTCTTTTAACTCTTTCCACTATTGGACTCTGACTACTTTTCCACCTAGGGTAGCTACATCATACAGTTGTAAGGGGCTAAATTCCCAATGACAGCCCTGTTTTTATTATTTCTTTCTTCTCACAAATGATTCTTAAAGTATAAACTATTTCTAACAAGATCAATGGATTATTTCACTTCAGGGAATTACAACCAAGTGCTTTAAACATATGAGATAATATTGTATAGGAACTAGAGTTATCCTTCCAATTAACTCACTGCTATGGTCTAAATATGTCCCCCCTAAAATTCATATGCTGAAATCCTAACCCCCAAATGTGATGCTATTAGTAAGTGGAGCCTCTGGGAGGTGCTCAGGTCATGAAGCTGGAGTCCTCATGAATGAGATCAGTGCCCTTAAAATAGAGGCTCCAGAGAGCTCCCTAGCCCCTTCCACCATGTGAGAATAAAATGAGAAGCCTGCCACCCAGAAGAGGGCCCTCATCCAACCATGCTGGCACCTGATCTCAGATTCCCAGACTCCTGAGTTGTGAGAAATAAATTTCTGTTGTTAAGAGGCACCCAGTCTGTAGTATTTTGTTACAGCAGCTGGGAACGATTAAGACACTCAACTCAGGAAACATACACTGAGCATGTGCCAGACACTGGGTTACCATGCCATGGATGATGGAATAGAGACAATTTAGAAAGTCCTGCCTTCAAGGAATATACAACCTAGTGTGTCAGATAGGCAAGTAAACAAGTAACTAGAGAGCGAGGGAGAATTCAGAAAGGGTTTAAGAGCAGTATGAGCCATGACACAACAGCGGGTGCAATACCTAACTCTGAGAATATCAGAGGAAAGCGTCACAGAGGAAGAGACACTCGTCCAGCAAAGTGCAATCCTGAAAGAAGAGCAAGAGTCATACCAGTGGGAAAAGGGTGGGGGGTGGGGGAGGCAGAAGTGCTACTTGGAAGATGGCATACAGTCTTATCAAAGAGAATTTCATAAAGAAAATAATGGAAGGTAAGAATATAAATGACATTTTCCAGGAATAGTAAGCAGTTTGGAGTAATTGGAGCAAAAGGTACATGGAGGGCAGTAATCAGCACAGCTATAACAATGTTGTTCAGTCGCTAAGTTGTGTCTGATCCTTCACGACCCCATGGACTATAACATGCCAGGCTCCTCTGTCCTCCACTATCTCCTGGAGTTGGCTCAAATTCATGTCCACTGAGTTGGGGATGCTATCTAATCCTCTCATCCTCTGCCATCTCCTTCTCCTTTTGCCTTTAATCTTTCCCAGCATCAGGGTCTTTTCCAATGAGTCAGCTCTTCACATCAGGTGGACAAAGTATTGGAGCTTTAGCAACAGTCCTTCCAATGAAAACTCAGGGCTGATTTCCTTTAGGATTGACAGGTTTGATCTTCTTGTAGTCCAAGGGACTCTCAAGAGTCTTCTCCAGCAACACAGTTTGAAAGCATCAATTCTTTGGCACTCAGCCTTCTTTATGGTCCAACTCTCACACGGGTACACGACTACTGGAAAAACCATAGCTTTGATTATAAGGAACTTTGTCAGCAAAGTCATGTCTTTGCTTTTATTTTAATATAGCTGTAACTATAGGGTGGTGTCAAACCATGAAAGGTTTTGAATGCTGGACTAACAAGTCTCTTTTCTCTCATCAGAATAATTTGGCTTCTTAAAAAATTACTCATTGCCAATGATAAGAAAACTTCCTATGGAAAAACCATGAGAATTAAAATGAGAAAAATATATAGCTTTTGAAATAATGCTATTACATTAAATAATGTGTATGTATCTTATTAGCAAAAGAACATTCTTTGGGGGCATAAAATTGAGGCAGAGTTTTCCTTAAGTCATTCACTGGCACAAACACATTTTTCAGAGCCACTTCTAGAAATCTGACAGTAGATAGGAAGAAATAAACATGCTGGCCTTTTAGCAAAAAGGAGCATACCACAGGAAACCTACGTACTAAAATGTACTGAGAACATCATCTAAGGGCTTATGATAATTTCATACATTGCTACTTATAATAAAACCAGTTACAAAATTTTCAGAGCTAGTGCAGAATGAAAATGTAAGACCTTCTGTTCAAGAACTAGTAAGAATTTACTAGTTTCAAGATAGAGACAGTAGAGCATAAAACCAAAAGCAGGGACCCAGGCAAGTGCCCCATGAAGCTGGCCTGACTGCCAATTCTAACGTTTAATGATAATCCAATATGATAATCCAATTAGTTTCCACAGCCTGATATGTGTATAACAGCTCTCATATTCAAGTGTGAATTTTCAGCACCAATTTACCCCCCAGAATTTATCCCATCCCCACCAATCTGCTTTCCTCTCCGCCTTCCTCTCTGCCTTCCCCTCTGCCTTCCGTAGCAATGGTGACTACAAGAGAGCTCCTCTCATAGATGTGCTAACTTCTTCACCTGTTTGGTTTTTTTTTTTCCATTTATTTTTATTAGTTGGAGGCTAATTACTTTACAATATTGTAGTGGTTTTTGCCATACATTGACATGAATCAGCCATAGATTTACACGTATTCCCCATCCCGATCCCCCCTCCCACCTCCCTCTCCACCCGATCCCTCTGGGTCTTCCCAGTGCACCAGCCCTGAGCACTCGTCTCATGCATCCAACCTGGGCTGGTGATCTGTTTCACCCTTGATAATATATATGTTTTGATGCTGTTCTCTCGAAACATCCCACCCTCGCCTTCTCCCACAGAGTCCAAAAGTCTGTTCTGTACATCTGTGTCTCTTTTTCTGTTTTGCATATAGGGTTATCATTACCATCTTTCTAAATTCTTCACCTGGTTTTATAATGCTGTTCTGCTCACTGAAAACTCAGGCTTTCTCTTCATAATCTTTTATGCTGAAAATTTACCTTCTTCATAAAGTCTTCTACCATAAAGGAGGTAAGGTGGTAACATCTCAAGCACATCTACATCTAGCACTGAATTGATGTATTGTTTAGGCTACTATTTACACAGAGTATTAAAGTGTAGCTGTCACTGCTGCTGCTAATACTAACGATGTGGCTGACTGCCTGCGTATGGTGCTGGGCACTTTAAGTCCTGAAAATTAATCAGTAGACGATCCTGTTGCTATCTGATTTCCTTGTTTTTTTTTTTTAATTTTATTCCTATTCCTCAGCGTATTAACACCTCCCCCAAAGAAAAAACAAAGGGAGGAAGGGGCAAAAATCACCTAGGTCAGACAATTTTGCTACTTGTCAATAGGGCTGGAAAGAAAACATTGTTAATGACTTTAAAAAAAAAAAGATCTAAAACAATCACTTAATTAAAGCTCCCATATTATCTGTGCATTTTGCTTATTTTCCCTGACATTCAATGGATAAATTAACCATTAGGTTTATCTATAATCAATAAATCAGTTATCTTAGGCAGTAAAATCAGAGACGACAGCATTTTTTTTTTAATTCCATTCGTACAATACACATAGACTTAGCTGTCAATAGGAAAAACTGAAACAGATCATTTACTGAATTCTACTCAACAGGTTGACACCTATATTATGCTGAGCCTTGTGCTTTGTGCATGTTTTTATAGAGCTTCAGACAAGACCCTCCTGTGGCTCTGAACCTGAATTTGGTTCAGTACTGTCTGAGTGGGGTTAATTTGTTTCACCAATTTTAGAACTGCAGCAGACCCGAAGTCAGAATACTCTCAGCTGATTTGAAATAAACTCTTTGGATTAGATTATTCCCATTTGCTTTAGCTAAATTGGAATTATTTCAGCCTACTAACAATTTCCAAAGCTCTGTATATGGAGCTGAAGTTTGGGACATGGTTTATCTTTTTCTCCCTTTTTGCCTTTTTATCTTTGATTTGAGGAGACCGTACACCTCCATCCAGTACATATGAGAAGGAAGAAGGTCTTTCTTTTTACATGCAGAACATCTATTTAGTACCTCAGGACATTCTGCCTCCTGGGCCACAGTTTAACAGCATTAGCAAAAGCAGTTCAGCCAGAGGGGAATTGAACAGCAGCTGAGTCAGTCTAATAACTTACACTGGGGAAAGCCCTTGGAATTCAGAGGCACATTGCCCAGCTGGAGAGACAAATCTAATCTCTGCTAATGATGTTCCTCCCTCTCTTTCCTATCAGGGCTGGGCTTTTTGCACATGCGCATATAATTACATATGCACACTCAGAGTCTGGTGAAGCCAAACAACACAGCACCCAGGATTAAATTACACAGTAAGACTTCCAGGCATCATCTGGCCTCTACAACCTGTCTAATAAATGCTGTCATGGTTCACACGCTGTGGAGCTGTTAAAGAGTGTAAGAGTTCAAAAACATATGCAGCTACCTCTCACAATTCAAAAGTGATAATATTATGGTGATATTATGAAAAGTGATAATATATTACAATATCATTTGAGATAATATAGTAAGCTTGACTTCTTAAATAGACTTAAACAAATACATATTAGGAAACAGACACATGGACTTTGTTCTAAAAAGGACTATTTGACAAAATTGGCTATTGTCAAAATATTTTGTCAATATTTTGTTAAAATAGGCTATTGACAAAAATGCATGCAGTACAATGGGTAAACAGGTGAAGGAAAAACAGTAATAAAATGAAAAAAAGAAAACCCCACCAAGGTGAAAAATAGTAGGCAAAAGTAATTTGTATAGTAACAACTGTAAAGATGGTTCACAAATTTGGACCAGAGCTTTCTGTGGATCCAAGTAAGGAGAAAGACACAATTATTTATAAAAGAAAAACACACAAATTGTTTAGGATAAGCAGTTATTACACTACTAAGACCTGTGGACGTTTTTCTTCCACAGATTTGTACAAAATAGTAAAACAGCCTCAACAACATCTTCAAAGTAACTACAGCAGCATTCCTTAGACAATTTTTAGAGCACCTCTCCATTCAAGGTAAGATTCCTATGAATTCCAGAAAAGCAATACTTACAGTAAGAGATTCCAAGGAAACAGCTGAAATTTTGATTTAATGGAGAAGGGGATGGACTACAACTCCTTCAGGAAATCCTCCCCTGATTACTACTAATCAGAAACTTTCCAAAACAGTGAACAGCTAAGAATTACAGGTTCTATTTTTTTGGCAAGAACCTGGAATGAGAATATTCTGAGTTTTCACGTGAGGCGTAAACCCATAAGCTTTAAGAATCAACCAAGAAAGAGAAAATTCAGGAATCTGGTCAGAATTGTGCCTCAAAACCTCATTTCCACATGGAGGTGGGCCAAGGAAAATAAACCTGACCATGTGGTGATTTATTTTTTATTATAATGCACAATGTTCTTCCCATTCTGATGAAATTGTACTTTTTGCAATATTTTTAATAACTCTTTTTTATATAGAACCCTTTGCAAATAGCATAAATTATTTTTAAAAAAAGAGGAAGCAATTTAATAGTTAATACCTCTTCTGCTTTACTGAAGTAAGTGGGGAGCAGTGGGATTGTGAATCACCATCTGGGGCTATAAATTATAAGCCTGCTGCATGGTAATGGACAGAGGGCTGATCTGTGAAGCTCCCCTAGGAGAAGCTCTCTATCAGCATGGCCATCCAGACAAGGGGCGGAGGGACAGGGCGGCTTCCAGCCCAGACAAGGGCTACAGCGGAAGGGTACAGCATGGCCAGATTTTCAAAGGCAACCCTTAGACACCCCTACCCCCAAACCAAATTTCCGAAATAAGAAAATTATAGAGAAATTTCTCACACTTTAAACACGGGCAATTAGAGGGGGAATTTAGGATTCAAGAAGTTCAGGGGGAAAATGTCCTCAAGGGAGAGAGAACAAACGAGAGGTTCAGAGCTGCTTCATCTATTTTTAAGGAACTTACAAATATGTCTCCAAAAGAAAAAGATGACACTATTTACCACAGAATGAAAACTGAGATACTAACCCAGCAAGAAGCAGCTACAGGACTGTGCAAGCATGTGCCTGTATAGACTCGCTCGGCCCCCAAGCCTGGCGCCCTGGTGGCGGAGGAGTCTCTTCTGCCTCATACTGCAAACTAAGGGCTTAGCTGCTTTGGACGATTTCCTCCCAATCATTTCAAAGATGATATAAGCAAGTGAAAAGAAGACGGAAGACAGGAATGATCCTAATAAGAAGGAAAACAGTGCAGAAAGTCAAGTTTATAAAAATAATCAGAAAATTACAAGTCGAAAGAAAAATGTACAGTTAGGATACTTTCTGAGGCCTTACATTAAGCCTTAAAGGGCTCCTGAGCTCATTCTTAGTGAATTCAAGTTACAAGTGCTAAAGCCACTGGGTTTTTTAGTAAGGTGCTTGAACACCTAAAGCTTAGACCTGTCACATCTTCTAAGATATTCAAGGACTTTTATAGATATTCTCACATCAGTTCTCACCACAGGGATCTGAGAAAGGCACTCATTAGATTTGCCACTGAAATCACAAAAGTAAACCCCAAAACTCCCATATCTGTGAGGAAGGGGTCACTTAGATGTTTTCTACTCAGCTCCTTCACAGAGTCAACAAATGCTCTGTTAATCACTCCGGGTGCTGGGTCTGTGTTAAGCAGTAAGGACAACACAAAGATGAACTGGGGGCCTCCCTGGTGGTTCAGTGGTAAAGAATCTGCCTGCCATGGTAGGAGACAAGGGTTCTATCCCTGGTCTGGGCAGATCCCCCCTGCGACTGAGGCCAAGCGCCACAACTGCTAAGCCCACATGCCTAGAGCCCCATGCTCCACAACAAGGGAAGCCACTGCAATGAGAAGCCCACACCTGGCAACCAGAGAGTAGGTCCTCCCTGCCCCCCAACCCTTCAACTAGAGAAAAAGCCTGAGCAGCAACAAAGACCCAGCACAGCCAAAAATAAAATTAAAAAAATAAATAAAAGAAAAAAAAATTTTTTTATAAAATGATGAACTACACACTAGATTCCTGTTCTGGAGGAACTTAACAGTTTAACAGAGGAGAAACACAGGAATAAATGATTAATATGTAATATGAGAAGCTCTCTGAAGGAGATGGATACAAATTTTTGAAATACAAAGAAGGGAAAACTGCTGTCCAGGAAGAATAAAGAAGAGGTGTGTGAGTCAGAGGAACAGGTATGGATTCAGGTATGGAGGCATGAAAGGAATCAGGCTATTATTTGGGGAGAGGGGGAAATGTCAGCCAGGTTGGTGGGAAGTGATAAAAGATGTAGAAGATAGGGCTGGGAAAAATAGATTAGAGAATTTGTTTTCCCTCTATGGGCAAAGAAGTAGGAGAAGTGAAGGGAAGTGACATGAGTAGATTTGAAAGATGATTCTGTTTAAGGGTGGAAGATGGAAGGAAGATGGAGGATGGGATAAAGCTGCTGTAGAGAGGATGGAAAGCATCTGAGAGATATTTAGAAGACAGAATTGATAGGATATAGTGACTGCTGGATGTGATGGGGAAAGGGTTTTCCAGTGGGGTAGACCTGACTCTGTCACTGAAAAGTAGAAAAGTGCCAGTCAGGGACCTGCAGTGAGGAGGGAACAAGCTAGGGTTTATATTTTACAGACTTTACTGGGCAAGACAGTTGGAAAAGAAATAAGGAAGTGGCTAAACTGAAACTGGGACAAAGGGCTACAAATACTGTCAGAGAGACAAATATGATAGAAAAGTTTCATATAATCATTATAGTCAGCTCAGGAGAGTTATAAAGTTCATGGACTCAACTTTATCCTTAGCCCTTTGATGAGCATTAGCTCTTTCTCCAGAGTTATTTTATCATTGTCGTTTGTCTCTTTCATGTGCCTCTCGAATTTACCACCTAGCTCCTTACCTTCCCCCACACCACACACCCATACACACATGAATAATCTCTTGTCCTTCCCTCAACCTAAGCATGTTCCTTTCTTCAAAACCCTCTGTCTTCCATGAGCCACTTTTGATACCTCCTCAAAAAATCAGTGGTGGCTAAAGGATGTAACAGTGAACACAGATAACAAGCACTTATTTCATTTACGGCTAAATCCATTTCCTCATTAGCTATTTATACCTTTATTGTTTCATTCACTTATTTAAACTCTAAGTCATCTGAATAGAACACGACTTCTGAATTTTAATCATCATCAAAAATGAGGGCTGCCTAATGTGGGCAACACTGTTTCAAGGCTTTTTAGAGAAGCTACTATTTTCATGAATATCACAGTATATTTTGCATTGACCCGGAAAACTTAAGCGCCCAGAAAAAATGATTCTGATTCCGCGTAATCTGGAAGAAACAGAAACGATGACTGCACAATATAAGGAAGTTACTACTGCAATTCTACAAAACTTCCCTGAGTGCCCGGTGCATGCCGGGCGCTGTACTGTGCTTCTCAGGAGCCACATGTGGATATGAAGGTTTAAAGAGGGCATCCTCTTTATCTTTTGGCTTGCCTTACATATTTCATGGTAAGATGTTCTCTTCTCTTCAGAACTCAAGTCTGATAGGGGAGATAGCCATAAACACAGATGAAAGCAGGCCATGATATACGCCTATAATAGAGGCATAAAGTACTGCAATATAATAAATTAATCTGCTTTCGAGGAACAAGAGTCTGGTCATCTATCTTTATAAGGATATGAGACCAAAAGTTTGAAAACTGGAAAGATGTCTTCTCACTGATGTATCTGAAAAGCCTTACAGAAAAATTTTTGAATCCACACCTGGAAGAAGATTAAGGCTAGCCCATGGGATCACAGCCCCAAGGGTGCTGCCAGGCCTCTTTCTAAGGCTGCCGGTTATTTTTTGGAATAGATGGCATTGCTGGTCAAGGCTTTCCATCACACCATTTCCAATGCTCCTTGTCTTCCAGTCTGTCCACCTTGTACTTCAAAACCCTCTCGGAATCTATCAGCTTCTCCTATCATAGCCTATTGGTGTTCAGTCCTCCTCTTCACTACCACCCCCTTCTGCCACATAAGGCATACATTTTCACAGAACAAAAGGCTGTAGATCCCCTTTAAGTGCAGTCCTTCCAGAAGGCAGGGAGAGGCCAGGCAACCTTTCAAAGTCCCCTGGCATATGGGCAGGCTCTACTCCCATCTCATCCACATTGCCACTGACAGGCCTGGGACCAAAGCCTGACAGGAATATAAAAAAGCCCCTGGCTCTGGTCCACTCCACAGCCCTCATGTCAGGCAGAAAAATGTGTTTTTGTGTCTTTTTGGTCATGTGACTTCTTAGATATAAGAACCAGACTGATGACTTTCATTTTCCCTCCTCTAAAAAGGAAAGCAAAAAAAAAAAAAAAAAAAAGTCCTATTTAAAGCAGGGAATTTCTCATGAAGCTTTAAGAAAAGATTTAGATTTTCTCCACCAAAATCAAAATAAGTTTATCTATAGTAGAATATAAACATTTGCTATGCTAAAATATGCTGTGTCTAAAGCATTTATACACTGCATAATAGAATTTAATACTATTCAGCACTTATGACTTCAGTAATTTTGCAGTTTAATGATTCGGAAAGAAGTTACCAGGAGTCCGGAGTCCCAGCTGTGTCTTAAATTAGTTGTCTGGCCATGGGGAAGTCACCTAGCCTCTCTAGGCCTCAATTTCCTTATCTGCAAACTGAAGAAATTGGACTAGAATGGTCTCTAAGGTCCCTTTGAGCAACTGAAAAAGTGTTCTGTGAATATAAGGACTTAGAACAATCCAACAATGGAAAAGCCTTATCTCAAAACTGATTCGCTCTTCCCATCACTGGAAATGCTGAATGTATCAGAGAAATTATGATATTCCTGCTTTGGTACAGGATTGAACCAAATGAACTCTCTTATGTCTTTCAATTAGAAGAGTCTGTCATTTTACAAATTAGTTCTAGAGGCCATAAGACAACCAGAGAATGAAATTAATTCAACAGCAAAGGAGGGGGAGGGGAACACCATCTTCTGGGTACAGTAAATGTTTGCTGTTATATTAACAGAGCAATGACAGGTATAGCAAGTCACTGTGCAACTAATAGGTACTGTTTGTCTTGGGCCAGGTTGCTAGGTGGTGTAAATAACTGCAAACACAACATCTAGCAATGAAAAGGTCTAAATGCCTTCAGTCACTCCAAAGTGAGCACACAGGGTTTTGTCAAGTAAAATCTTCTCACTGCCAGTCAGAAAAACTAAGGGAGGAAGGGAGGAGGATCCGAAAGGGCTCTCCTTTGTTTGGAGGCAGACAGACACTTCCTACACTGGTGTGCTCCACTGGTCCACCTTCTGTTGTTGTTGTTGTTGTTTTAAACGTTTAAAAAAAGTTAATTGATTGATTAATTTGACTGCCTCGGGCCTTAGTTGCACCGGGTGGAATCTTCGCTGGGTCACGTGGGGTCTCTAGTTATGGCACGTGGGCTTGGTTGCTCATCAGCATGTGGGATCTTAGTTCTCTGACCAGGGATTGAACCCATGTCCCTTGCATCACAAGGCGGATTCTTAACCACTGGATCGCCAGGGAAATCCCTGACCCATGTTCTTAGGGATGAATAATAAAAGAGTGGCAAATAACAACCACCACTAAGTTATCTTACACTTATATGGTGAGGTGAGTTTCCAAGTAATTCTATCTATTTAAATCTCCTTTGAGCCTCATAATTGCCCTGTGAGGTGGGCAGAGCAGGTATTATTAACCCCTCTGAGGAAAAGTGAAGCTTACTGGGGTTTAGTAACATTCCTTTTCCTCAAAAATGAGAAACTGATCAAATCCTTATTATATCATTTTCAACACCCTTTAATGCTTTTGTCATAAAAGGCCTGCCAGGACCTGTCTATCTATTTGTGATTTCAGTATATTTGCATATACTCAGGAAATGACAGAAGAAAATAGTATTGTTATAGAATTTCAGGAAATGTCTTTTAAAAAGGAAACCAACAATAATAATCCTGAATTATAATCATATTTTAAAAAGCTGAATCGGAAATATATGTTGAGTTAGAAATACTTGCTATATCCAAGAAATAATAAAGGGACCTGCTCCCTCCCCCACTCCCCCCCCCCCAAAAAAAAAACTATAACAAACCAGATCCAATTTAGGTTGGAAACTAGCAAGGTGATTCTGGAAACATGTAGTGGTCAAGTTTAGTAAACTGGGAAGAAAGAGAAAGATCAGTATACTGAGATGAAAGAGAGAAAAGCGAAGAATCTGAAACAGGTGACAAATAAGCATTATCAAGAAATGAAGATCTTTCTAAGATGGTACTGAGGAACCTATTTGCTGGGCAGCAATGGAGATGTAGACATAGAGAACAGACACAATAGGGGAAGGAGAGGGTGGGATGAATTGAGAGACTAGGGTTGAAACACACACATTACCATATGTAAAATTAGATAACCAGTGCAAATTTGCTGTATGAAGCAGGGAGCTCAAATCAGGTGCTCTGTGACAACCTAGAGGTGGGAGAAGGGGTGGGATGTGGGTGGGAGGTTCAAGAGGGAGGGGACATACGCCTACCAATGACTGATTTATGTCGATGTATGGCAAAAACCAACACAACATTGTAAAGCAATGATCCTCCAATTAAAAATAAATACATTTAAATAAAAAATGACACAAAGATCTTTGTAAAGAAATTATACTGAAAAAACTAAATTTAATTTGATCAAGAATTAGCCCCTTGTTCAAATAAAGGCAAATTTGAGTATAGACTAAGCCTGCAAAAGCTTTAGAAGAAAAAACTGCCAGAACCTGTCAAGGTACCTATTATACTTTTTATACACTTTATCTCATTTAATCTTCAGGCCTTCTTAGAAGTCAATATTATCATCATTTTATAGATGAGAAAAGTGAGGCTCAGAAAGGTTTAGTAACTTGCCCAAGGTTACACTGTTAGTAGATGGCCTGTTAGGTCCACCTGATTTCAAATTCAGTCTTCTCAGAAAGTTACTTCTCCTCAGAAAAAGTATATCTAAAATTTATAGTTATGTTTTATTTCTGGAAACATGAGAAATTAAAAAATTAAAAAATACCTTTTCATTTTCCCAAATAATTGGTAGGCTGAAAATTCCATGAGAAGTTATAATTTAAATCACTCATCCTTGGGACATGAACTTTATAGAGTCAGAAGAATTGGGCTTGAATCCTAGAATCCTTACCTAAGCAGTTACATGAACTGGGGTAAACCCTTGAGATCATCAGACCACAATCCAATTTATTCATCTTTCATTCTATATATTCATGAAGAATATTTGCTGGCTGTTATGCTAGGTGGACTTCCCTGGTGGCTCAGACAATAAAGAATCCTGCAATGTGGGAGACCTGGGTTCGAAGATTCCCTGGAGGAGGACATGGCAACCCACTCCAGTATTCTTGCCTGGAGAATCCCCCATGGACAGAGGAGCCTGGCGGGCTATAGTCCATGGGGTTGCAAAGAGTCAGGCATCACTGGGTGACTAAGCACAGGCTAGGCAGCCCAGAGATAGAAAGATACACAAGACATGGTTCTCTGTCTTCAGAGTTTCTTTCCACTAAATCAATGTAGTTAAATCAAAATCACCATTAACATTTTTAATCTTCATCATTCTTTTAGGTTTCTACTTGAAGTAAGCAGGTACACAGGGATAGGTGCCTAGAGGGAGGTGGGATAAATGAAGGGTTCCAACACTGACACTGGTAGATCACAGGATAACTTGGAGTAATTCTTCAAACTTTGTAGTCAGCCAGTCCCACCTCATCACATTCCTGTTCTCCTCTGTTACTGCCCAAGATAAAACTATCTCTGGCTTATAGTCTCAATCCTGTATTTTTCTTTGCATCCTCTTCCCTGACCCCATCTCCCACCATCCTCTCTTTCCGAAACTTTTGCACTGCAGCTTCCTGTTCCATCTTCAGCATTCAATGATTACAGTTGGCTCATCCCTCTGTTTTCCTCCCTGCTCATCCTCATTATGTTCAACTAATCACCAAAATCCTGGGGATATTGCCAGGAGAAGTTGTCAAAGACTTGGAAATGGGCGAAAAGACACCTGAGTATCCCTGCCCAGGGCACCATCCCCAGTTTATGTGAGATTTTCCTTGTTTTTTAGATATTTGCAACACTAAAAATTGTGGCACACATCTTGTAATGTAGCTGATAGAAATGCAAGTGAATTGTATCTGGTGGAATGCAACTGATTAGAAGGAAAGTTATGACCAACCTAGACAGCATATTAAAAAGCAGAGACATTACTTTGCCAACAAAGGTCCGTCTGGTCAAGGCTATGGTTTTTCCAGTGGTCATGTGTGGATGTGAGAGTTGGACTGTGAAGAAAGTTGAGCACCGAAAAATTGATGCTTTTGAACTGTGGTGTTGGAGAAGACTCTTGAGAGTCCCTTGGACTGCAAGGAGATCCAGCCAGTTCATCCTAAAGGAGATCAGTCCTGGGTGTTCATTGGAAGGACTGATGCTGAAGCTGAAACTCCAGTACTTTGGCCACCTCATGCGAAGAGTTGACTCATTGGAAAAGACCCTGATGCTTGGAGGGATTGGGGGCAGGAGGAGGAGGGGACAACAGAGGATGAGATGGCTGGATGGCATCACCAACTTGATGGGCATGAGTTTGGGTAAACTCCGGGAGTTGGTGATGGGCAGGGAGGCCTGGCATGCTGCAATTCATGGGGTCGCAAAGAGTCGGACACGACTGAGTGACTGAACTGAACTGACTGTGCATATTGACTAGTTTTGCCCCTAACTGCACAGCCATTTCAGCACTTTACCACTCCTAATTGCCTACAATAAGTGTGGTCTTTGAATTTTCTTCATGATGTCCTATTAGTTCCCTCATTAACTAATGAGTTAAATAATATCTTTGACATATATTCATTTCATAGTGTATGAAAGTAAATTAAATCCTTTAAAAAAGGATTTTAATATTCTGAATATCTCTGATTTTGTGCACTTCTCTCCATTGCAATAACCCTTTCCAGTACAGGTCATTATCATTTTTGCCTAGATTATTATAACAGTCTTCTATAATTTACCCTTGTCTCTAGTCTCTCCATCCTATTCCATTCTCTCCATAGTCACAGTGCTTTTTCTAGCATGTAATTGTGAACTTGTTACTCAACTTTGTAAAATCTCTGGCTCCTAGGACAAACTTCAACCCTCCTGAAATGATTTGTCTTTCTACCCTCACATTTGGTCAAGCCCTACAACTGACCAGCCAGACTCAATTTAGTTCTCAGAATTCACTGCCTTCTCTCTCTCCTCTGGAATCTAGCACTTGCAGTCTGCTTTGCATGCAACACATTCTGTACACCTGCTTCCACTCTGCTGCTGCTGCTGCTAAGTTGCTTCAGTCGTGTCTGACTCTGTGCGACCCCATAGACGACAGCCCACCAGGCTCCTCTGTCCCTGGGATTTTCCAGGCAAGAATACTGGAGTGGGTTGCCATTTCCTTTTCCAATGCATGAAAGTGAAAAGTGAAAGTGAAGTCGCTCAGTCGTTTCCGACTCTTAGAGATCCCATGGACTAGCCTACCAGGCTCCTCCATCCCTGGGATTCTCCAGGCAAGAGTACTGGAGTGGGGTGCCATTTCCTTCTCCATGCCTCCACTCAACTCTTGCTTGTTCTTTAGGGTTCATGGTATCACTTCCTTCCTGGATCCCTCAAGTCTGTGTTTATTCTCCACTTATGTCCTCCACAAGCAGCTGGTATCCCTTCACCTCTTTACCCTTCCCCTAATAGCACATGCCACTGTATTATAATTGCTCTTTATCTATCTCCTCTACTAGTCTGTAAATTCTGGGAGGGTGGGTGCCGTGACTTGGTTGTTCACCACTATATTCCCAATGCATGGCACAGCAACCAGAATACAGTACTCATTCAAGAACATATTCTGAAAGCTGAGTTCTCCATATGGTCCCAGGATAATAACAAACTTTTCTATAAAAGCCTTCTCAAGGACCATGACTCCCTGCCAACCCTGAAACCCCAATGAGAAAAGAATTCATTATGCTTAAACAGAATGTACTTCAGCTTATTAATATTTAGGCTTTTATTTTATAAAGTCTGAGTAAAATGTTTAACTCATCAGCTTTTAAAATTGTGAGCAGTTCCATAAAATGGCCATTCCTAGAGGAGCTGAAAGAGGGTTTTGTTTTACTTCCTCTATGACAGAAAAAAGGGAATGGGGGTAGAAAAGAAGCACGAGAAAGAGAAAAGACCAGAATCACAAGAAATGGCTATAGTATACATGAGGGGTCCTATCTATTGTCCAGCCATTCTTCTTTTTCTTTTAAATCTCCTACTGAATTCTGTAGAATAAATGTTGAAAACAGTAACTTTGTAATAAGGCATAGAAGCAGTATAATATAACTTTATGGACTTCCCTTAAGTCCTGTAGTATTTTACATTCTGTTTTTTCTTTAGCTGATATTTTTTTTAGGTCCTGCATTTGATTTATTCTTAAAATCCTAAGTTTATTATTTCACCTTAAAAAGAAAGAAATTTGAACATATGCTACAATATGGATAAACTTTGCAGACATTATGTTAAGTGAAATAAGCCAGTCACAAGAAGACAAATATTGTATGATTTCATTTATATGAGGTAACTAGAGTAGTCAAACTCATAGAAGACAAAGAGTAGAATGGTGGTTGCCAGGGGTTGGGGAGAAAGGAGTGTGGGGAGTTATTCTTTAATGGGTTACAGCAGTTCAGTTTGGGAACATGAAAAATTTCTGGAGACAGATGGCAATGATGGTGGCATAACAATATGAATATACTTAATGTCACTGAACTGCACATTTTAAAACGGTTAAAACTGTAAATTTATCTCAACAAAAAATAAAGAATGGGGAAAAAAATCCTGTCTTTAGTAACTGGCAGCTACTCAGAACCCTGAGTAGACTAGGGTAGGCAGGAGAGCACTGGTGATGCAGTTGTGAAAGAGGAAAAAGGTCTAAGTGTAAAGTGATTTAGAAGAAACTTATTAGTGAAAGCTGAAGGCTAAAAATAAAATCTCTCAAATATAAATCTCTCAAAAATAAAATCCTACTCTGTATTTATTAATAATGAAGCATTCTCTTAAGATTGTCTATAAGAAACCCCGTCTTATATATCCTTTAAGAAAAATGTCTTCTTTACGAAATCTTACTCAATTCCTGATTAGGGAAGCAGAACAGTGGCATAGAAAAGACTTTGGACACTGAAGCCAGACTATCTAAAACGGAATACTGGCTCCACTTTGAGGAATTTAACATCTCTGTGCTTCAGTTTCATCTGGAAATTAAGGACTGTAATAAGAGCTGCTGTGAGGTTTAACGACGGAAAGCACAGTGTCTGGAACAAGGGGAGCACAATAGTGATGTTTGCTATGGTTCTTGCTCCTCTGTCACACTCACATCCCGAGTGCACTGGGATGTGTGCTCTGGGGCCTCTGAGGATCCCTGAGACCTTAGAGGGTCTATGAAGTCAGCACTATTTTCATAATAATGAAAACATTACACTTTCCTTTTTCACTCACACTCTCTCACAAGTCCACTAATCTTTACAGTGGAATCTCCTGGGGGCTACTACATGTCACTTGATATTATGATAGGCTGAAAGTAGAAGCCAACTGAGAATCCAACTACCATCTACTAAGTCAGACATTAAAAGATTTACATAAGTCTCTTCTCATAATGCCATTTTCCTCACAAAAAATGTTGGAGGTATGGAAACTAATTACTTTTCACAAAAAGTTACATGAATGTGTACTTGTTTTTAAAAATAAATTAGTATTAAAGTTTTTCCTGTTTTAATTTCTATTATGGTAAAATTAGAAAATACTACTCATATAAACAAAAACTCTTTGGGAATCTCAATAATTTTTTTGCTCCTGAGACCAAAAGTTTGAGAACCACTGCTCTATTATAGGGTACATCTCAGTTTCTTTAAGTGGACTGTGAGTGGACAGGAATATAATTTTTCATTTTTTCTTTTTCTCTTCTTTCTTTCTTTTTCTTTTAAAAAATACTTTCCCCAGGTATTGACACTCAGTCTTTTTTTTTTTTTAATCAGTGAAGAGAATAAAACTAACATATAGTAAATACCATTTATTCAGGGCTTAGTGTATCTTATGTGCTTTGCTTAGCTTTTCATTTAACACTCATTAGGTTCTAGAACTACCCTTATTGCATACATGGGGGAAACTTAGAGACATTAAATAACTTATAGGCATAGGTAGCTAATAAATGGAACTGCCAGGACTCAACTCTTTGACTTTAGAAGCCAAGCTCTTTACCTATGTCAAAAGAGTAGAAAAATGCAGAGAAATTAGAAAAGCTGTGGTTAGGCAAGACAAGTTATTTACAAAGCATGGTTCCAGTAGCATCTATCAAATAGCTAGTTAACCTTTGCAAGGGGTTTGTAATTCTGGATTTCTCTTGGATGTTCACATTGTGATTTAGAGCAGTTTTATTTGGCTTAACAAAGATAGCATACTCTCTTATACCAAACTTAATAAGATCTATCCTAAGAAGGTCAACCCCACAGCCAGAATGTATTTGACTTTGGCTCTCAAGAAGGTGAATAGATGGTGCCTCTCAATAGTAATACCTTATGTCTCTGAAAAAACTAGTAAGACACAGATTTTAAAGTGTAACATTATAAACCTAACATAACAATATTACAAAAATTTGAGAAATAAAGAAAAATTACTTTCACCCTAACTCAGAAAATTTTGGTGTACTTCCTTCAATTTTTCCCTTGAAAAATTTTAAACATAACTTGAACTGTGCTGTACCTGAAACTTTGTCTCCTGTTTTTCTCTTACTACTACATTATATATATTTTTCATATTGATTGAACAGATTTCATCACCATCATTTTAAAAAGGCAGCATAAATTCTATCAATTGATTACTAAGTAGTTATTCTTGTTATTTGTGCTGGTTATGCTTTTATAAAGTCATCATGAACAATGAATTAGTGAATACTGAACCAATACTTCTAGGAGAAATACAGGGTTAGGTTTCTATGTGCCCCTGGACACAATATTTTCCTCAATTGATTGATACACAAACTTGTTTTATGTGTACCTCTGTTTAACAAAGACCCTCTAGTTAATATACACTGTTGATTCATTAACACTAAACTCACAGCCGACCACACAGTAATTCTTGCCTAAACATAGCTGACTTTCTCAGCACATCATAGCCTTCATAGGAACTCCAGGCAGCACTTCAACACTATGCTTTGGGGCTCTTTTAAATAGTGAAATCACCAACAAAAAGTGTGTGGGGGTGCTCAGTTGTGTTCAACTCTTTGCGACCCCATGGACTGTAGCCTGTCAGGCTCCTCTGTCCAGCGTATTCTTCAGGCGAGACTACTGGAGTGGGTTGCCATCCCTCCTCCAGGGGATCTTCCTGACCCAGGGATCAAACCCATGTCACCTGCATCTCCTGCAATGCAGGCGGATTGTTTATCTACTGAGCCATCTGGGAAGTCCAGTTCTTGGAGTATCCCCCTGCCAATTCTTCAACACAAAGTATTGTCCCAGGGCCAGCAGCGTCAGCATTGGTGGTGGTTTAGTCGCTAAGTCGTGTCCAACTCTTGCGACCCCATGTACTATAGCCTACCAGGCTCCTCTGTCTGTGGTACTTCCCAGGCAAGATTACTGGAGCGGATTGCCATTTCCTTCTCCAGCGGATCTTCCAAACTCAGGAATCAAACCCAGGTCTCCTGCATTGCAGGCAGATGGGAGCTAATTAGATATGCTGAAAAGAAGATTACCCAACTAAGTGAATCAGAATCTGGTTTTTAACGAAGTCCTCAGATTCCTATCCATATTACAATTCTGAGACATTATCTTATAAATCAAGGATTCTCAAACTTTACTATGCAGTGGCATCACTTGGCCAGCTTGTTAAAACAGAGATGCCTGATTCCACCCCCTGCATTTCAGATTCAGAACATCTGGGGAGTGGCCTGAAACTGGGCATTTCTGACAGGTTCCCAGGTGATGCTGATGCTCCTGGTTCTAGGACCATACTCTGAGAACCACTGTATTAGCTAGCTCATGTGTAGATCTTTTGCAAGATTAATGTTTTTAAATTGCTAGCGCATCTTAATTTTGTAGAAGAGAGGGAAAATATAATCAATGTATAGCTCATAAATACTTCTCACTGTATAGAACCAGGTTTTGTGGAGGCAGGTAAGGCAGCTGGGATGGTGAGACCGAGTCATGGTTAGTGGGCGGAGGCTGATGTGGATGGGTCAACTGAGAAACAGAAATAGAAGTTTTTTATCTTATTATTTAGGTACCTTCTATTAAAGAAACTACAATTTAAGTACCTGGGGAAAAATTCGTATTGAATAGTTTTTCTAAACTATATTTTATTAATTACATCTCAAATAAGAGAATTTGCTTGGTAAAGAGTATCAAAGAAAAATAACTTTTTTAACTTCCAGTTTCCTGTGGTGAAAAATAAATATGTACAGCAATGAAAGGACAGGTCCCCAAACCAAGGTCCAAAGCTTTAGTGTTTTAGTCTTAGGCAACTCTTTGGTTATAATGACTCAGGAATAAACTGGAGATTTCTTTTAGAAGAATTCTTGAGACTACGTTTCCTCACCCTGAATCTTCAAGTTCAGCCCACTCAATTCAAACACAAAACTATTTTCCAGTATAAAGACATTTTTGGGTACAAGCCATATGCATTTCAGTTAAATCATAATGAAATTACTGCTTCATATTGCTCATGAGCTTGGCGAGGCTATAAGACAGTACAGCCTCCTGGACAGGTACCTCCTAGGACTGCCTTCCTTCTCCTTAACCTGGCAGCCTTTGCCCTGCCTTAATAGTGAGGTTCTCTTGGTCATTCCTTTTTACTTTCCAGCCTCAGTTCAGGGTATTAGAACATGAGTGGCTAGCTGCTCTCTGTTTTTAAAGCCATTCCAAGGCCTTTTAAATAGCAGGAAAAAGACAATCTGTGGCAAAAATAGCTGACATTAACAAAAGCCAGTATCAAAGATGTAAGATTCAGTTTAAAGAAATCCTTATCCGTGAAGATAAACTTTTGATCAAAGGGGAGCAGGTGATGTGGAGTGGGTGCTGTTTCAATGTATTACGGCAGAAGCCCTGATTGGAGAAAAGATTATATAAAGGATTAAGAAAATATAAAGGATTATGTGATTGATTTTCTTTCTCCAAGAAATCTACTCTGGTCTCCAGGTCTCTGAGAACACATAAGGATTAGATTGGGGCCCAGCTTTGATCATTAACACAAGCAGTATAAAGCAAATGTTCAGTTATTTTTGATTCGACAAACAGATGGAAGAGGTTCTGTTCAAAAATGGCCAGAAATAGGAGGGGGAGGATGAGGAGGGAGGAGGGAGAACTGGGCAAAGTAGTAAAATTTCTTTTCAGCCTGGCTCTCGAGCCCCAGCAGCTGCAGTATCAGGTGGATATTTCCCAGGAGTTTTTATGCTCAGCAAAAATTTAAAATGAGTCCGTAATTTAGGTCTAGTATTTCCTGGAAATATCTAAAGGTATGTTGCATCTGCTTCTTTGCATGTATCTGTATTTGAATTTGTTATATAAGAGGAAATAGTTGGTAACTACTTACTAAAATGCTTAATCTCACTTTAATCAAAAGATTATTTTCTCTGCAACAAGCAATCATGGTTTTGTGTTTTAGTGGGCTTGATCTCACTAATCTCAATTATCCACGGTTATCTATGCCTGCAGATAGCCTAATGTGTCCCATTAAACGCAGGAGGGACAGCTACTAGAAACTCAGGCACAGTGCCTCAGGGGTAATAAGAAGCCTCAGAGGGCTTATTTGGCAAATTGAGTCCTCTTTAGTAACAGCAACTGTGACAGCCCTCTTTAGGACTCTAAGGGTCTGTTCAGTCTGGTTCTCAGGTCCATTTCTTTTGGTTTATGGTGGAAACTGCTGTCCCGGCTGCCACCTGCCTAGGCAGGTGAGCAGCGGCTCAGTCTCCCCGGGCTCTCTATCCCCTTTCTCCAATCCTTTGTCTTTGGCTATTTCCTAAGCCATTCACTGGGTCTTCATTGCAGCACTTGGGCTCTTAGATCTTCCTTGTGGCATATGAAATCTTTAGTTGTGGCATGTGGGATCTAGTTCCCTGACCAGGAGTCAAACCCAGGCTGCCTGCACTGAGAGCGTGGAGTCTTAGCCAGTGGGCCACTGACTAAACTCACTTAAAAGTTTATTTATTTATTTTTGGCCATGCTGGGTCTTCACTGCTGCGTGGGCTTTTCTCTAGATATGATAAGCTGGGGCGCCTCTTTGTTGTGATGTGTGGGCTTGTCACTTCGGTGGCTTCTCTTGCTGTGGAGCACAGTTTCTAGGGCACCAAGGCCTTCAGTAGTTGCAGCATGTGGGCTTAATAGTTGCTGTTCCCGGGCTCTAGAACACAGGCTCAGTAGTTGTGGCCCACAGGCTTGGTTGATTCACAGCATAAGGGATCTTTCTGGAGCACAGATTGAACCTGTGTCTCCTGCATTGGCAGGTAGATTTTTTTTTAATCACTGAGCCACCAGGGAAGCCTCCAGCCATTCACTTTTAATCAACTCATTTTTTTTTTACTTCTTTGACCTTTTTTTTTTTTTTTTTGTAATCCAGAATTTCACAAAACTGTCCTTCTAGTACTGCTGAATTCAGCTATTACCCCTGCCCAGGAATTCACAATATAAATTAGCACACTGAAGACAATTACTATCTTGTCAGTGGAAAGTCCTATATTGTCTTTCCTTATATTTTTAAATAATTAAAATTGCAGTTAGTACACATTCTCTTAGGGTTTACATGCAATAGTGATTGCTTTTTGTAAGATGTTTTTAGCCACACTGCTACACATATGTGTTGTTACTAAATGGAATGACTACATGAAATTATTACAGATGTTAAGACTAGACATTAGACCTCTCTGCTTGACTATTACACAGATAAAAAGGATATAAGAAAAATTTTAGACTGGAGGAAATGAGGACAAAAATTAAAAGGGGGTTTTCTGTTTTATAATTTAAAAAAAAAATTTTTTTTTTAATAAAATCTGCAAACTCAGAACACTAACCCAGCAACAAAAGTGTTATCTGGAGAATGTGAAAATAATTTTCAAAGGCTAGCAACTCTCATACAAAATAACAAAATATTTTTTCAAAGCCTGGTTGTACCATTTATGGATTTAGTGGGTCTTCATTTTCTTATTCACCGAGTCTCATCCTTCATCACACTTCGGCCTGAATTAGAGAATCATAGGCGGTAGTGAGAGATGGACAGAAAGAACCAAACTGAGTTTGCTTCTTAAGAGCACTTATAAAAGTCAGATTAAGGAAAAGGCTACAAAACACAGTCAAACTGAGGTTATTAGATTATCTGTTGCCACATGCCCTATTAGCCCAGACCATCAAATCACTAGTCAAATGGAAACTCTCTCTTAACTATAAAGAACGATAGCAAAGACAAATAACATTTAAAATGGGCCTATCTTAAGATGGCATAGTCAGAGCTCATTAGCACTCATTTTCTCTGTATGAGGAAATCTCCAGGCAAACCTGAAAGTGATTTCACCCAGATATCTTTACCTCAAACACTTCTGACACTTTTCCCTTCCTTCTCCACTGTAGCAGCAGCCCATGGGAGTTAAACTTCTATAAAAGTATTAAGAAAGATTAGAATAAGGTAGATTTTAACAAGATTGTCTTACAAACTGTCACTTGCCTACTTGATGTAGGTAATAAACAAATTTTAAGAATCCCAACAATGTTAGAGTTAGAAAGGACATTTGAATCACTAAGAACAATTTCTCCATCTCATATATTAAGACCAAAGTTGAGGGAAAATTTTAAAAAGTTGAGATAATTGGAATCTTGCCAAGGATGATCTTAGACTGCTACACAGGCTCTTAAAGTCTCAAGTCCAATTCTTCAACCCACTGCAGTATTCTTGCCTGGAGAATCCCACGAACAGAGGGGCCGGGTGGGCTACAGTCTATGCGGTTGCAAAAAGTTGGACATATCTGAGCGACTAAACAACAAACAATTGCATCACTGTGTCTTACAGCAGGTAAACAGAAGACATGTTGATTTTATCCATTTTAATATCAGCAATCTTTTAGATAAAGATGGCAGGTAAATGGCTGCATAATAGAACCTCATTACTGAAAACTAGTATTTTAAAAAAGCTTCACTATACACCAAGGGTTCAATTTGCCCTGTGTTCAAGGTGGTGCATGTGAATCTTCTGCTAAAGTATAAAAAGCATAAGAAATGTAAGAGTCTCCAGTATTCCTTATGCTGATGGTCTCTGCCCAATTCATCTGAACACTAAAATATATCCTCCTTGTTAACTATCCCTCAGTATGCAATGATTCTCAATTGGGACATTTATGGAAGGATACCCCTAACCCCATCTGTATGTATACATGCATACTTAGAAGGATCTATCCTAAAAGGGAGGCAAGCAAAGTTCGAAAAAATTCCCAAGCATCATCTCTGCCCTGCCCTCCAACCAGTGGAAAAATTACTAATCCAAAAAAATTGTACTCATCCAATAAACAAATGTTTCTGAAGTGTTTGCTCTGTACCAGGTACAGGATATATATAAGATGCTGAACAAAAAGTTAATGTTAACTAGTCACTCTGAGTTTTAGTACTTAGAAGTTGCTTTCTTTATAAACCCAAAGTGCCTGGCATGGTCAGCCACTGCACCCTCAGTTTGATGGTTCCTTAGTCTCCTTGAGGAATCTACATTTGCACATAAACCAGATGATGACATGGTTCCTTTTTGATTTCACCTCATCCCTACCACTGCACCCTCAGTTTGATGGTTCCTTAGTCTCCTTGAGGAATCTACATTTGCACATAAACCAGATGATGACATGGTTCCTTTTTGATTTCACCTCATCCCTACCACTGCACCCTCAGTTTGATGGTTCCTTAGTCTCCTTGAGGAATCTACATTTGCACATAAACCAGATGATGACATGGTTCCTTTTTGATTTCACCTCATCCCTACCCTCTATTCCCCTCCTACCTTTCTTTTTCTCCTTAACATTTATAATAGTCTAAACATAACTTACTTATTCACTTTTTGTCCTCCCTAATAAAATAAGCTCCCCAAGACAGCAATAATTTTTGTCTCATTTTTTCTCTTTCTGGGTCCCCAGTACCTTGAGTATACGTAAATGCTCAATAAATATTTGTTGATTAAATAAATGCCAACATTTCTGCACCTGCCAAGTATATTTGATATATTCTTGTTTCCACCCTGGTCTCCTCATCAATCTCTTCAATCATTCTCCTGTGGCCCTCTGTCCTCTTAGGATTTTTCCTGTCAGCTACACCCAAGAAGAATACAGTCAGGCTGAGCTCCATGATTAGTTAACACATGATAATTTTCATTCACCTCACCCTCTTATCTTCCACTGCACCTACTGCGCCAACACTTTACCCCATTATCCAATTTATCTTACTGTTTGTCCAGTCCAGACCATTGCTAGAGAAGATTTAGATTCATGCTGGACTGGACCAAGCTTGATTGATGGTAGAACTCAATGCTCAAAATTCATGGTATACAGAGACAGAGAATGGGATTAAGAATTAGTGTGTGCTAAATTGCTTCAGTTGTGTCTGACTCTGCGACTGTATGGACTATAGCCCACCAGGCTTCTCTCTCCATGGGATTCTCCAAGCAAGAATGCTGGAGTGGGTTGCCATGCCCTTCTCCAGGTGATCTTTTCTTTTTTTTTTTTTTTCCAGGTGATCTTTTCAACCCAGGGATCAAACCCAGGTCACCTGCACTGCAGGCAGATTCTTTACCATCTGAGCTACCAGTTCTGTTCAGTTGCTCAGTCGTGTCAGACTCTTTGTGACCCTATGAACTATAGCACGCCAGGCTTCCCTGTCTATCACCAACTCCTAGAGCTTGCTCAAATTCATGTTCATCAAGTTGGTGATGCCATCCAACCATCTCATCCTCTGTAGTCCCCATCTCCTCCTGCCTTCAATCTTTCCCAGCATCAGGGTTTTTTCCAATGAGTCAGTTCTCTGCATCAGGTGGCCAAAGTATTGGAACTTCAACATCAGTCCTTCCAACGAATATTCAGGACTGATTTTCTTTAGGATTGACAGGTTTGATCTCCTTGCAGTCCAAGGGACTCTCAAGAGTCTTCTCCAACACCACAGCCAGGGAAGCCCCCAAGAATTAGAGTTTGGTTTAAAAATTAGGTCTAATGTGCACTAAGTGGTGTCTTTGGTTACGTTGACAATCTTTCTGAGCCTGTTTTCTCATCTATAAAATGGGAGTAGTAGTACTCACTTCATATTATGAGGATTATACTTGAAATGAGATAATTTATGCGAAAGCTCCCAAAAGACTTACAAGCATGTAGAGGTTGCTTAATAAGCTCCTTCTCTTCCTTTAACATATTTTACTAACCTCCAATGATGCCCTCATTCTTTGAAAATGACTAACACGTACTTAGCAAGAAATCCCATGCTTCCAGTATGAATCTTAGTTTTTCTTTCTTCTCTTCATTCCACATCAGAATTCTATGTCTTCACTCATCCTGTCTCCTGTTTCAGAAATAGTGTCCCTCTTCTGTGAGGCTAACCCTCTATCTATACAAACAGTTTTCTTCCCTGCCTGCACATTAGAATCATCTGTGGAGCTTTTTAAAAATGCAGATGTTTGGCCCCCACCACAGATCAATTAAATATGAATTTCTGGAGGCAGGAGCATGGCATCAGTATTTTTTTAAGTTCCCTGGTAGTGTGCCAAGACAATTCAGTGGGGAAAAGAATAGTCTTTTCAACAAATGTTGGAAGTAGATAACCTCATTCAAAAGAATCATGTCGAACCATTCCTTATACCATTCACAAAAATTAACTCAAAATGGATCACAGACCTAAATGTAATAACAAAAACTTTAAAACTTTTAGAAAAAAACATAGAGTAAATCTTCATAACCTTGTGTTAGGCAAAGCCTTCTTAGGTATGACACCAAAAGCACAAGCAACAATGACAAAAATAGAAATTAAAACATTTGGTGCTATAAATAATATCATGAAGAAAATGAAAGGGCAACCCACAGAACAAAAAAAAAAAAAGTCACAAACCACATACCTGATAAAGAACTTATATCCAAGATACATAAAGGACTCTTAAACTCAATAATAAAAAGATAAATAACCTAATTTTTTAAAATGAGCAAGGGATCTTAGGGAGAATAGATATTTCTCCAAAAAAGAAATACAGAGGACCAATAAGCAAAAGAAAAGATGCTGAACATCATTACCCATCAGGGAAATGTAAACCAAAATCACAATGAGCTACCACTTCAAACTCCCTAAGATTGCTCTTATCAGAAAGATGGATAATAATATTTGCCGATGAACATTGCAACCCTCATACATTGCTAGTGGAAATGCAAAATGGTGTAGCTGTTTTGGAAAATGGTTTGTGGAAAAAGTGTGGAAATAGTAAACATACAGTTATCATATGACCTAACAATTCTACTCCTCAGTATATACCCAAAAGAAATAAAAACATGTTTACACAAAAATTGCACACAAATGTACACAGCATTTGTACATTTGGCAGCCATAGCAGCCAAAAAGTGGAAAGACCACAAGTCCACCAACTGATAAATGGGTAAGTAACATGTGGTATAGCTATTCAATGAAATATTATGCAGTGATAAAAAGGAATGAACCACTCACTGATACATGCTACAACATGGATAAACTTTGAAAATCTTATACTAAGAGAACAAAGCTGACCCCCAAACCACGTGAGTTTGAACTGCACAGCTCCACTTATAGTTTTTTAGCTGTGAATAGCACACTGCTATACAGTCCATGGTTGGTTGAAACCAAGGATGCAGAATTGTGGATACAAAGGATGAGTACAAATTATACTCAGATTAACTCCCTTCACACATTGTTCAAAGGTCAACTGATGTCACAGAAGACTATATACTGTATAATTTCATTTATAAGAAATGATCAGAATAGGCAAGTATATGTGTAGAGAAAGTAGATTAGTTGTTGCCTAGGGCTGAGAGTTGAAGGGAAATGAGGAGTGACTGATAATGGGTAGACAGTTTCTTCTTGCATGATGAAAATGTTCTAAAGTTGACTGTGGAGATGGTTGAACAACTCTGTGATCGTACTAAAAACCATTGGATTGGAAAGACAGAAAGTTCCCCCAGGTAATTCTAATCTTAATGTCTGTTTACAAAAACCAATTTTTGAACCACAACACTCAAAATATATGGCATCTTACCTTCTAGATTCCTTAGGGGTAAAGATGGTATTTTCTAATTCTTTCTTTCCCCCACATCCTTAAGGAATAATAACTGACACAGAGCAAGAGTGTGAGATCATTTAAATGACTTTTTTTTTTTTTTTTAAAGTAAAAGAGTGTTCTTGGTGAATGTTTTTTATTTTAATCGAAATTGTAAGAGTCAGGCTGCCACCTGGCAGAATTGGTCATCTTGACTATCATGATTCATTTAAACTCACCAAGCAATTAATTCAGTTGTAGCATATAGAGAGAAGATAGGTAGCCAGTGCAAACCAAACTGACCGGTTCTGCCATTCAAAGTATGGTTGTTTCACCACGTAAAGTGGATGTGGCCGCTGGCCCTTAGGAACCTTTCTTTTGACAGCTCCCCAGGACACGGTTCTGGTTTGACTGACTTTGTTTACTAAATAAATTAATTCCTACTTCTGGAGTAGCTTCAATTTTTAAACAGAAAGCCATCTATTGACAGTCACTGATACACAGGATTTTATTGTTTGATATTAAACAATTAAGAATTATTGTTTTTTTCCCTACAAGTACACTATCCATGAAAATAAATATCATTTAGAATACAGCCACTAGGAGTGGAGAGAGAGGGAGACTATATCCACTCTGTGCCTTAAAGGGATAGTTTTACTTTAATAAAACCAAAGGGCAGACTAGATTTCTTTCATGGAAATAAAGCTCTCTTTGGCAAAATGTATATCAAAATCTGATGAACATTTCCTAAGATGAGTCTGATTAACACATTTTTTTTCTTTTTATTATTGCTTTTAGCCACACCACACAACATGTAGGATCTTAGTTCCCCCACCAGGAATTAAACCCGTGCCCCCTGTAATGGAAGCGTGGAGTCTTAACCAACGGACCAGCAGTGAACGTGTCCCTGTAAACACATCTTTTAAAAAAATCCTAAGGAGTCTTTTGATCTAGCAGTGACTTAAAAGTCTTTAATAATTTAAAATAACTTTGAAATTGCTACTTTCAACAATGTATCTGAAGGTACATACTCAAAACATGCTGAAATAAGTCAAGGTGTTTACAAATGTTGGGAATTTTGTTATTTATTCAATCTGCAGATAAAAAATAGCAAGGCATGACACCATAGTTTTCTTAGCATAGGACAAAAATCTTGTTTAAAAGCAGGCAGAAATTTTCCTTTCTATAATTCTAGTGAGTTCAAATGTACTCAGGAAAAACAAATTGAGTGAGGACAATACCAAAGATGAGAAATAAAAGAAAATTCTAAATCCTCAGGTAATTTTGAAATAAGTTCACAGTTGGGAGATTCATTAATAAGAATAATTCAAAAGATATTGTTAGAGCCATAATTTAGAAGCCTTGTTTCATGAGCAGATTATAATATTAAAACTTCAAAAGTAAGTATTGATTATATAAGGTAAACAAGACAAGGCTGAATGATAAAAAAAAAAATAAAATAAGACTTCTTGTGTTCTCTCTCATTGGAAAGAACAACCAGGTACATGCTGCTGACTAGACTATGAACTGCTCTGAGTGAGGCAGTTGGAAAATGCTATTAGATTATGCATGTTGAGGAGCTGCCCCAGGGGAAGAACATGTCACAATGGCACATCCCTCTTCTTTACTACCACAACTTTCACCAGAACCAACCAAAGCCTTGGAAAACAAATTCAGACACTTTTTGTTAAAACTCCAAGCAAACTATCGAACCAACTTAACACCTGGAACGTGTCAGAAGTTTCCCATGTTTCCCAGACACAGTGGAATAAACAAATTTCAGTTGGAAGTTTATCTTAGAAAAATGCTCATGTGCATTTCCATGCATATAATTACAAGTTATATTAAGAAACCACTTCTTAGTTTTCACTAGGGAATATTAAACAAGTCAGAATTTAAAGATAATTCCCTTTCTGCCTCTGGTGAAGGTTTTAGGTTTTTGAAAACATAAATAAAACGTGTAGAGTGACATAAAGAGCTGCAAACATGTATAAATATACCACTACAGCTCCCATAATAAAAGCTTGTTGTGGGGGGGTGGGGGGAAGGTTGAACCAGTATTCATCTTCCTCAAACTACAATCCCAAGATGTTGACTGTTATACAATTGCGAAACAAAGGCAAGGTGAAGGGTGAGAAACAACAGAAAGGACGGCGGAAAGGAAGACGAGTGCTCAGGAGCTAGAACCTGCTCCGTCTAGCTGGCCCGGCTATCCCCAGCACCTTTCTGGTCCCAGTTCTGTGCTTCTCCTCTAATACAATTCACATCATCTCTCAGAGAGATGGAGCTCTCTTTAAGGAAAGCCAAGCCCCCATCCAGAGGTAACGTGCAGAACCGTAAATGAAAAATGTCCACGTCTAGCAGCATGCAGATGAGCAAAAGAAAACCAGCTGTCAGTTTCAGAGACTCTTAGCTGTAACGGGGTTTCAGGTTTCTCTTTGCCTCAGTCTCTGTCTCTCTCTCTCACTGTGTCTCCCTCAATAATATCAGTTTTCTAATCACCTCAAATCAAAAACACATTCTCCATCTGTCCTTGTGAAATAAATGCTGATGAAACAGAAAGACAGAGTGCGATACTCACAACAATGAAGAATTCCTACACATGCCGGTCCAGTTTCTTGCTTTAAAAAAGATGGAAGGTTCATTTAAAAAGCTTTGCAGAATTAGAAAAATAGGGAGGAGGGGGATTCCACCCACACAATCTTCCAGCCCACCGCAGAGAAGCCCGAAGGCTTGCTGACGTCACAGATTCATGAATGGATGTAAATTGGGCTGGTTTAGGATTCCGCACAGACTTCGCTGTGGTGTGTGCAGTGAAAAAGAAAGGGAGGGTCCAGAGCAGTCCTGGCCAATAGGCTTCAGGCAGTCATGGGCTGCCTTCTTTCAGAAGGAATCTGCTCACAGAATAAACACAGCCCACCAATCAGGCGTCTGCCACTGCCTTAGGACAGAGGCAGCGTGAGGAGGGGGGTAAGGGGTGGCGGCGGCGGCTGTGTGTGTGTGTGTCTGTGTGTGCCTGCGTGCGTGCTTCAAGCTGTGATAGTCATGAGAACATTATTATTGCTATTGAATGAGGGAATCAAAATAGAATTTTGGTGGCATCAGTGCTACCAAAAACTCATATAGAAGATAGCACAATCTTTTATTCGTCAGTTATTTTCTTTAACCTTTTTCTTGCTGTTCAATACTGTGCCTCACCTGATGTGATAAAAACAAATCAAAGTCAGAGAGTTTCTAAAACTGATCCCTGGTAGATGTGCACCAAGACTTGTAAAAGCAAAATAGTAGAGAAATAATAATGGGAATAATAACCTAGTGATTAAGGAAATAGGTAAGAAAATATAACAAATGGAATTGTTTCACAGAACAGTATCACCTTACGGACATTTGTGATGAATCAGAAGTGAGTGTGAAAGAGTAATTTACTTCTACGTTTTAAATAAGGTAGGACATTTCCTCATTGGTTTATTACACTTCTGACATTCAATTAAGACACAGATCCAAAGAGCTTATAATGTTTTTTGAGCAGATTTTGGTTTTAGTAAAATGTCTTATTACTAATAACAAAAATAGCTGTAATTGAATTCACCCAAAGAGCTCACGACATTAATTTTTTTTCTTATTTAAAAATTTTTAACAGCTTTATTGATGTGCAATTGCTATACAAAGAACTACATATAATTAATGTGTACAACTGATGTTTGGAACTATGCAAATACCCCTGATACCATAATCACAGTCAAAGTAGTAGACATATCTGACATTTCCAAGTTTCATGTGTTCCTTTGGGTTTTTTGTTATAGCTGCTATAGGTTTTTGTGGCAAAAACACTTAACATGAGATCTACTCTCAGCAAGTTTTGAACTACACAATAAAATACCATATTGTTAACTACAGGCATGTTGTACTACAGATCTTTAAAACCTATTCATCTAGTATAACTAAAACTTTATACCCATTGAATAACAACTACCCATTTCCCTCTCCTCTCAGGCTCTAGAAACTACTATTATATTCTCTGCTTTCATGAGTTTGACTATTTTGGATAACTCATAATCAAGCAACATTTGTCTTTTTCTGTGACTTGCTTATTTCATTTAGTGTTATGTCCTCCAGGTTCATTAGTGTTGTTGCAAATGGTGGAATTTCCCTTTTAAAAGCTGAATAATATTCCATTGTAGGCATATACATTTTCTTTATCTATTAATCTGTTGATGGGCACGTGGGCTGTTTTCATATGTTGGCTATTATGAGGAGTGCTGCAATAAATTTGGGAGTGTAGATATCTCTTTGAGATCCTGATTTCATTTCTTTTGAATATATACCCAGAAGTGAGATTGCTGGGTCCTATGGTAGTTTCATTTTTAATTTTATGAGAAATCTCCATACTGTTTTTCATAACTGCTGCACTGGTTTATATTCCCATCAAGAGTATGTAAGGGTTACAATTTCGCTACAACACTTGTTATCTTTTTAAAAAATAATAAGCCTTCCTAAGTGGTGTGAGGTAATATCTCAATGTGGTTTGATTTGCATTTCCCTGATAATTAGTGATGATGGACACGTTTTCACATATTAATACCTACTGGCTACTTGTATGTCTTCTTTGGAGAGCTGTCTGTTGAAGTCCTTTATCCATTCTTGACATCAGTCTTGGCAATAATTTCTTGAAATGACACCAAAAGCACAGGCAACAAAAGCAAAAATAGACAAGTGGGACTGTATCAAACTAAAAAGCTTCAATCAACAGAAAGACAAGGCAATCTACAGAGTGGGAAAAAATATCTGTAAACCAGATATATTATCTGATAAAGGGTTAATTTCTAAAAAGTACAAAGAACTCATACAACTTAGTACAAGAAAAAACAACAACAAAAAAAAACCTGTGCTTTTTTTTTTCACTCTTTTTTGGGGGGGCTTAATATCATCAATGAAAATTTTTTTTTGAAATTTTTAAAGTTTTTATTGGAGTATAGTTGATTTACAATGTTATGTTATATTCTGCTACATAGCAAAGTGAATCAGTTTTAACATACATATATCCACTCTTTTTTAAATTCTTTTCCCATTTGGGTCAATACAGAGTATAGAGAAGAGTTCATTTTTTACTCTTTATTTTAAATTTTTTCAAAGTTACACAGAGTGGAGATTAATATAATTTATTGCCCTTGAATAGCATCATTTCACTTCACAATTACCAATACTTTACTAATACTGATCATAGCTTTTTTCAACTTGGGAAATGATCTCAAATCCTTGAAACTAGAACAATAGTGGTTAATATAAGGCCTTGGTTATAGGTGTCCAGTGACCAAGAACATTCTCAACAGATATCTGCTGTCTCAATCAGGTTATCTGTACAGCTGACAGGAGAGTGGTTGCTTGTCTCTATGTGATTATAAAGGGTTCAAACCTGACACTAATAAGTACTGCTCACTGCTTACTTCATTTGGGGAGAAAAAAACCCAACTTCCCAGGACTATTTTATACACAGGAAAGACATACTGTTCTATATACTCAAGTAACAGCATATCATTAGCAAACAATATATTCAACAAATTTCTTTAAAGAAGCTTCTTGTGGAATATCACAATGGAAAAGACAGACCAAAGAAATTTACCCATGTGACATGGATGTGCTCAAGACCAATGGAGTACTGGTACCTTCCTAGTAGGCCTGAGTGCACCACACTGATCTATATCAATCATGTCCATGTACTAAGATTGTTTTAGAATCCACAAATGAAAAGAAGATAAAGAATATGCATCTCTGTTTCCTTCAATGGCAATCAAAGCCAACCAGGCTATACCAGAAGAACTGGATTTATATATTTAAAAAAAAAAACAACAAACTTCCAAATAATACAGACTAATAGAAAGTGGTAACCTCTTTATGAAAAAATATGTCAATGAGATGTTAAATCTGTTATAGACGCTAACACATTGACTGTTATGTTTCATAGAAACATCATTACTCAATCAAAGACCAGGGTACGTCTCTGAAGCAATTCAACAAAACAGAATGCATAATGGTTCTAATAACAGTCACCTAACATGTTGGTTTAATATGTAACCTGGCAAATAAAAATTATCTAGCTCTACCGACTTGCCGTTTTAGTAAGATGAACCTAGTCTGGATTAGCATGCCTCCCTAGAGCAGAAATAACCTTGTCAACAAAAATTTCTCTATGTCAAACATGACGGGAAATCTGTTGGGAAGATAAGTTGTATCCCCAAATCTCAGAAACTGCACTAGTTAATCTTCAAGGAGAACAATGTTGTTTTGCACAGAATTTGGAAGGTAGGGAAAAAGGGCAATGAAAAACGTATATCCAAAAGCAATGCTTCCTGAGAACTTTCTGTGATGACAGAAATGTTCTATAATTTGCACTGTCTCATATATTATATTAGCATGTGGAATGTGGCTACTATGATTGAGGAACTGAATTTTAAGCTTTATTTAATTTTAATGAATATAAATGGAAAAATAGTCACATGTGGCTAGTGGCTACTGAATGGGACACTGCAACTCTAGGGATATTAAGCCAAGTCCCATAGTCACAAGTAATTTTTTATTTCAGCATGTAGGCACACTGAGTATGGAGCACTACAAAGCCAGTTATCAAGGTGAGGAAACTCTTCTAAGAACCAAATGGACCTTTTCAAATTTCAGTAATGACTAAAAGATAATCTGGTCTCCTTTCCCAAGCAGATATTCAAAACTCACTATTAGGAAAAAATTTAAGAACACAAGTTAAGGCACAATTATTTTGGCATAAAATATGATCTATTCTATGGGAACTCCCTGGTGGCCCAATAGTTAGGACTCCATGCTTTCACTGCCAAGGACCTTGATTCCATCCCTGGTCTGGGAACTAAGATTCCACAAGCTTTGAGGTGTGGCCAAGAAAAAAAAAAAAAGAGCTATTCTAAAGCTGGTTTTTTTCTTGAGAGAAAAAAAATGTGTTTTTAAAGGAAAATGACTAAGTCAGAATCTAAGAGAAGTTCAAAGTACTATGACCTAGGGGCAATTTTTGTCATAAATACCAAGAAAAAGAAAGAGTATGATGACCTCAGTGCTAATGCATTATGATTCAGATTTCTTTTATAGGCACCAGTGTAGCTAGAAGCTAGTAAAGAGATCTGGGTTCAAATTCTGACTCTGTTGGTTATTATCATTAGTTATGTAAATTTAGGTAAACCAAGCTATTGGTTTCTCATTTTTAGAGTAAGATGCACAGTGTGGGGAAAATAGTCATTAATAAATAACATCTTTGGTGACAAAGGTAGTCAAAAGGTACAAACTTCCAGTTATATGATAAATAGGTACTAAGGATGTAATTAATGTACAATGTGATTAATATAATCAACACTGCTGTATGTTATACATGAAAGTTGTTAAGAGACAAAATCCTAAGAGATCTCATCACAAGGAAAAATTATTTTTTTTCTTTTGTATGTACATAAGATGATAGATTTTAACTAAACTTATTGTGGTAATCATTTCATGATGTAAGTCGAATCATTATGCTGTATGTCTTAAATTCATACAGTGTTGTATGTCAATTACATCTCAATAAAACTGGAAGAGGAAAACAAAGTGGGGATAATAATAGGCTATATGCCTATTATGTGAAAGTTAAATAAAATAAAACATGTGAGGACTTCAGCACAATACCTGCATATAGAAGATACTCAGAAAATGATTCTGGTAACTGGTTTTGTTTTACTGTTGTTAACATAAACAAAGATTTTTATTTTGCTCAATGGACATGAACTTGGGCAAGCTTTGGGAGATGGTGAAGGACAGGGGGGCCTGGCGCACTGCAGTTCACAGGGTCGGACACGACTGGGCGACTGAACAACAACAAAGCTAGAACAGATCTTTTCAGAAATTTAGAAATACGCATTAGTGACACATCTTCCAAAGAAAAGCTCGTCCTAATTATTTCTCTTTGGGAAGTTGAGGAATACTCTGAGGTTCTGAAGGTGAGAGGGGGAAAACCCTGAGGAAGTTAAGAGAGGTGACCAAAAATTCTCTTTATTAAAAAAAAAAAAGTTAAAATTTTTCTACATAAAGATGTAGTTTGTATGAACTGATGTAAAAAACAATCTTTCTAATAGGTGAGAACACTAACTAGAATTCTCCACTTCCATTAAAGAACATTAACTCTTAACTTACCCTGTTTTCAAAGTACATGGTTCCTCAAATAATATATATTTTTTTCACTTAAACTACAGTAGATTGACACTAGGGCTCTGAGCAAGTTCTTCTAATCCAGAGAGCTCCAGATCACATCTTCTACCTTCTCATTCTTTTTATTAAAATTTTTTTTTAATTTATTTTTTATTCAGACAGTTTCAACATTCAAAGACCTCAGCAGACTATTACTCCAACTTCGTTGTTGCTGCTGTCCAGCTCTCAGGAAATGTTTATCTGAGAAAGTGATTTTTAAGAATCATCTAAGGAAAAACATTCTTATAAATATTACTAAAATCTGTCCTTGAATCAAAGGAGATAGAGAGTTCATCAGAAAGCTACATGCTACCCAAATATCATTAGCACAGTACTCCCTAGCAGAGTCACTATCATTAAGCTACATTCTATGTTATAGTTTTCCTTTTATTATAAGGAACAGCCATATTGCTTTTACACAGTTCACTATCTTGCATGATGTCTCACACGTAATAAATTCATAAGAGGAGTTTGTTTTTAGAACTCAGTATCAGGGAAACTCTTTTCTGTTCTTGAAGAATTATTAGCTTTCCCTTTTAAATGGCAACAATGTAATCCACTGAATTGCCTTTTATTTTTTTGGCCCTGCAGGGAAACCCAGAGCCAACTTTATGCTCAAATCAATCAATCTATATCTCTATATAATTTATTTTAGCTTTTTGTGGTTATCATTTTGCTTTATTTTCCTTTGTTTTAGGTTTGATTTTCCCTTTGTTAACCTTTTTATGTATATATATATGTCATAAGCACATCCTTTTAGAAAAAGTAGACTATAAATAAAAACTTAACACTAATACACCTATTAACTTTTAAAAAGATGAAAGTCTCATGTTGATAAATCCCACAATCATTTTTATGATAGAAAAAAATCCTGAAGGTTCATATAATTACAGCAAATTTTGAAGAATATTGTGAGTTAAGTGGATTTGAAGTCTAGCATTTTTATCAAAGGATAATAAAACATCTAGACAACTGGAAAAAAGCAATTGTTTAGAGATTTTTATGCTATTTAGAATAAAGTTTAACAGCTTAATGAAGTTTTAATGTATTATCTGTGTCAAAAGGATGATTACGAACAAGGGATATAATTCTCTGATCAATAATGAAAATGCATTAAAGCAAATCAAAAGCAAATGGATTTCTCAATAAATAAAACATTTAACATCCCTGAAATACACCACTCCATAAAACACAAAATCTGGCAAGTTACCATAAACCAAACCTTTGTGGGACTAAAAATAATATTTTGAGTTTATGAAGGCACTTTACATATTGAAAGGGTAAAAAACCAAACAAACAAAAAATAACTTTATATTTTACCCATCCATATAGAGTTTGTACTCTTTCTGAGAGGTCATGTAAAAAAACAACCATTTAACTTTTATACTTCTGATCCTGTTTTCATTTCCCTGCTTCTTTAGTGGAAGTTGGCATTTCCACTTTAGCTTTACAAAGCATGTAGCATAGTTGAAGATCAAAACATAGAAACAGGGAACAACTGCCCCCTTTTAAAGTCTGCCCCTACATCCTCTCCATTTGAGGAAACTGTCTCTTCCCCACTCTCAGTTCAAGAGGTTCAGGCAAAGCCAACCCCACCTGAAGTCAGGACTCCAAGAGTGAACATGTGACATAAGGCAGGGCAACTCACATACTTGGTTATAACATTAGTGAAAAGACAGGCACGTGACCCAAGTCCACTCGGACTCATGACCCAGTGAGAATCAACCATGTCATCCCCAGGATGTTGGCTACGACTATTGTTTAATTGGGATATGAGCTCCTAAGTATAAAGTGAGTAGAGAGGTTTGGATATCTAATTTCTAAAAATAATAATTGGGTACAAATCTGGCCCTAGACATTCTGGGTAAACAATCTTCTCCTTCACTTTAAAATTTACAAAATATTTTAAAATAAACTAGATTTTGGTCTCACTTTATATGTGAGAAAATTAAGGTTCAAGAAGATTGGCTCATCTAATCCAGCTTTTTCTAAACTCTGTAACCTAGTGACTTCTACTTTCTAAATTCTATCCATTATCTCTTTCCCCTCTCCTATTAAAGAGTTGTCTGTGGTCATTCAATGACTAAAATTTAAAATGAATTTAAAAAGTGACAATGCAAAGATGAAAAGGCCAGTTTGTAGTATTAGGTTGCTTTGGTAAGAAGAAGAACAACACAAATGGTGAAAGTGCTAAGTTAGGCAGGAATGCTTTACTTGAGGCTGGAGAACAATACCAGAAGGAAGTTAACTGACTTTGGTGGGTGGGAATATTCTCCCATGCGTGGAACTTTCCTACATAAGGCAAAATGTTTAGCACCGCACCCCCCGCAACCCCCACCACAATGCCTGTAACAGACCCAGTCTTTGCCATAGCTAAAAAAAGTCCCTGGGGTTGATTGTCTTTGTAGGCTCTAGGAGACTGGGCCTCACCCAGTTTGAGGACTACTAGTTAGGCTATTGGAGAAGGAAATGGCAACCCACTCCAGTATTCTTGCCTGGAAAATCCTGTGGACAGAGGAGCCTGGTGGGCTGCTGTTCATGGGGTCACACAGAGTCAGACACGACTGAAGTGATTTAGCATGCATGCATGCATTGGAGGAGGAAATGGCAACCCACTCGAGTATTCTTGCCTGGAGAATCCCAGGGACAGAGGAGCCTGGTGGGCTGCCATCTATGGGGTCGCATAGAGGTGGACACGACTGAAGCAATTTAGCAGCAGCTGCAGCAGTTAGGCTATGGAGTGGTGCTCTCTGCTGCCCTCTGTTGACAGAGAAAGGTAAGATCAAGCCCTTAGCTGACAAAAACAGAACAAAAAAACCTGTCCTGTCCCTTGGAGAAAAATGTTCCAAGAACAGCCTGGTGTTGAGGCTCACTGAAAGCTCTGAAAAGTGGGTGAGGCTGAGTGAAAGCTCAGAACCACTCTTCCTGGTCTAGACTATAGCCAGTATTTGCCATTTGCTTGTCTTTGGCAAGTTGGCATGTTTGTAAAGGGAATAAAGGCTTGTCTTATACAAACAAACCCTGTCCTTATGCTGCAGTTTGTCCAGGGCTTGAACCAAACCTTCCTCACTTACTGATAGAATGATCATTTTGGGTTGGGTAGTTACAGTCAGTTATAAAAGGAGGTAAACTTGAAGGGGGAAGATGTGGGAAAACTGGATATTAGAGACTAGGACAATTCTTCCAAGGCAGTTCAAACCAAATGTAAAATTGGTAAGGCACATACCAGCACTTTCCCTTCCCATATTGGATTACAGTATACAAGTGCAGCAGAAAAAAAAAAAGGAAGTCAGAGTGGAGAAGATGTTAACACAGAGTCAGTAAAAGTGTAAAAGCTTGCTTTTAAAATCAGTTTTATACAGCTATCCATATACAGGCTCACTCTGTGTAAACCCACACTCAGCACTGCAGTCAGCTCTTTATTATTAACATCAAATGAACAGGCTTCCCTGGTGGCTCAGATGGTAAAGAATCTGCTGCAAGGTGGGAGACCTGGGTTTAATCCCTGGGTTTGGAAGATCTCCTGGAGGAGGGCATGGCAACCCACTCCAGTATTCGTGCCTGGAGAATCCCCATGGACAGAGGAGCCTGGCGGGCTACAGTCCATGGGGTCACAAAGAGTTGGACATCACTGAGCGACTAAGCACACCAATGAAGAGAACAGAGATGACGGAACCTCAAAATATTTCAGAGAAAGATCTGTTTTAAAGTATTTCATAAATATGATCATATGTGATGTCCAAGGAATACACTTAAAACCAAATGTTGAAGCCATTCTGCAAAGCTCTTGGTTTTCCATTACACATAATCACACTACCCAAAAAAGATAGTAATTGCTATTAGTAGCAACCTGCCCCCAATTAATCAATTTATCTGTAACATGTATTTTAAAATTTTACTACTTTTTAAGTCCTGATATAGTCTCCTGAACTAGGTTGAGAATTGAAGTTTTACATGTAACATTCACTACACAAGCAATAAGTAGATGGAACAGCGTAATGGAAGGGAAGATTATTGGACCTAGTGCTTACTTAAAAGCTCTGAAAAATCAATATACAAATAAAATATACATATTTTTATTGAATGTCATCTATGTTCAAAATACGTTACATGTGCTGTGAGGTACACATATAGGGATAAATCACAGGTCCTGATCTCAGTCTATTTCATTAGAAAAGATAGAAAGACAAGAAACAGTAAAATAAGATTATCAGAATGGTTTTAAACCGTAACAGAAGGCACAGTGCTGGGTACTGTCCCCTAAAATATAATCTCTTCTCTTTCTTGTTAGTTATAGAACCCTTATGCCCAACCCCCCCTCTTAAAATTGTAGATGGATACAAGCCACGCTGCTAAAGACTTCTCGGTTCTCCTGGTTGTAGATGTGAGCACATGACTGAGTTCTAGCCAGGGGGGTTTGAGTGGAAGTATGTTTTTAACTTGCAGGTTCTTCCCTGCTTGTGCTGGACTCTCAAGTCCCATGCTGAGTCAGCTTCTACCATGCAGATGATGGTATCCCAGGTGATGGAAGAACAAGGAAGCAGAAGTAGCCTTGGGGTTGGATTTTTTGATGAATCAGAACCATCCATCTGTCCTGGGGTACCTGCCTACTTTAGGACTGCTAATAAAGACAGAAATAACATTCCGTCTTTTGGAACCACCAAAATTTTGAGACTCTCTGTTACCGCTGCTGCTGCTGCTAAGTCACCTCAGTTGTGTCCAACTCTGTGTGACCCCATAGATGGCAGCCCACCAGGCTCCCGTCCCTGGGATTCTCCAGGCAAGAATACTGGAGTGGGTTGCCATTTCATTCTCCAGTGCATGAACGTGAAAAGTGAAAGTGAAGTCGGTCAGTCGTGTCCGACTCTTCGCGACCCCATGGACTGTAGCCTACCAGGCTCCTCTGTCCATGGGATTTTCCAGGCAAGAGTACTGGAGTGGGGTGCCATTGCCTTCTCCGCTGTTATCGCTACTTAGTCTGTATTCCTACTGTTACCAGGTGGTGTGCGGTTATTTCCTGAATGAGATAAATAAGCAATTATTGCTCTAGACATCTTGAGAAGAATACTGACTCAGAGAATCAAGGATCTGAGAGAAACCTTACAACTCAAATCTACTCTGTCCTCTTCTTTGTTACATATGAAAAAACTGAGGTTCAAAGATTTGTCCATAGTCTTGGAATTTGTGGCATTGAGTCAGGAGTTGATCCTAGATTTCCTGAATGTTCTCTGTATTTTTTGGTGGGATAAGAGTGACCACAAATGCTACCTCTTTTTCTTGGACAGTCAGTTACAGTTCACTCATTATTCCTAGAACAGGATACTGTTCTTAGTTCTAAAGAAAAGCCAACGAAAATTTTTAAAATCACATTTATTTATTTTTTGTCCCAAAGTTATCTTCAATCTAACAGAAGAGAAAATACTAACTTACCTCTACAATACTACTAAAACCTGGACAAAACAAGAATCAGTTTCTCTCCTGATAACAAGAGCTTTGGAAATACAGAAAATATGATTCAAGGATTTCTGAATCAATTCTTAAGAATTCTGTTGGACTCTAGTTAAACATGCAAGGGGCTTGAAATATATTTTTAATTCTCATGAAATTCTTCTTTTTCCTTAGCCTGCGAAATTTTAATGCTTTAATCTTTTAAAAACCACCTCTAAAGCCTAGAGATCTCTTCTGTGTTGGCTAGCTAACAACAGCTGTTCTTCACCAGAAACCTTCTTTTCTAAGCTGTACTCTTGCTAAGGAGGAAGCATTAATGACCACAGCAGCAAGTGGACCTTTTCCCCCTCTCAACTCACAGCCACTAGGTTTATCTTACAGCCACCACTCTTGTCCTAGGGGCAGAATATCCACCTGTCATTGTAGTTTCGAAACAAAAGCCGGTGTGTCCCCAGATCCTTTGTAGTGGTGTTGCTTGCCCCTCTCATGAATGGGCTATGCGTGTGTGCTAAGTCATTTAAGTAATGTTCAACTCTGTGTGACCCCTGACTCTGTAGCCTCACAAGGGTCCTCTGTCCATGGGATTCTCCAGGCAAGAATACTGGAGTGTGTTGCCATGCCCTCCTCAGGGGATCTTCCTGACCCAGGGATTGAACCCACATTTCTATGTCTCCTGCACTGGCAGGAGGGTTCTTTACTACTAGCGCCACCTGGGAAGCCCGAATGGACTATAGATGATGCTAAACCAACTTGGGGGGAACTGTTATGATCTAAAGAAAATTATTACATATACTCTTGAGACATGTGTGGACCCCGAATTTTAAAATTAGCACAATGAAGCTCTAAGACCACTCAAAATGGAAGCAGTGGCCTAAAAAGGCTACATATTCTTAGCATGTAGTTTTAGTCTGTTAAATTACTCAAGGCTCTGTATTAAAGGGTCATCACTGAAAAGGCCACTCCTCTAGAAAAGAGGCTGGTTGTCTTGAGTAGCTTTCACTGTAAATATAAAAAGAGGAGGTGGTGGGGAATAAGATTCCCCAAAATAATAAAACAATAAAACATGCTATAAGAAAACCCTGCAACACTGAAAAATAAAATGTAATTTCCCAAAAAGAGTATTTGTTGGAGCTTACTTCCAAAATGGGCTATGAAATACTCACCAATTTCACACTAAATTTACATTTCTGGAGTAGCCTCTATCATAAAACTCTTCATATTTAGGGTGAGTTCATTTATATTGTCCCCTATGTATGCCTGATTACATTTTGAACCAAATGAAAGAATGCTTTCGGTTGCTGCCACCTACTGCAAACTTGAAGAATGTTTGAAAAACTTAAAAGAGAAAATCCAATACAATAATATTACTGAGGAAAAATTTACAAGTCAGACAAGTAGACTGAGATCAATGTCATTATGCTTTACTTTATTAAATGACTAATTATTCCAAAACCTTGAATGATGATCAATAAGGTAATACTGCATAAAGAAAGTCAATAATTACACAGAACCGTATTAAGTGGCTTTGTCAAGCTATGCTTGAAAGACATATACACACACACATATCTGTATATATACCTATGTATATATGTGTGCCATATATGTGTATGTCATTTTTCTCTAGTCTATTTTTCATGGAAAAAGCAGGGATTTCCCTGGTGGTCCAGTGGCTAAGAATTCGCCTTGCAAATCAAGGATGTGGGGTTGATTCCTGGTCAGGGAAATCAGAACCCACATGCCACGGAGCAACTGAGCCTGCGCACCACACCTAGAGAGTCCGCAGGCCGCAATGAAGATCCCACGTGTCGCAACTAAGACGCGAGGCCGCCAAATAAACAAATTAAAAATCAGTTGTCCTTTGTGTTAAAGGAAAGCTACCATTCATAGCTACCAGAAAACACAAAATACACTGTCACTAATTTGAACAACCGTGAGTTCAAAAAATAATAGAGTAGATAAACATACAAATAAGATGAAGGGAAGAAGAAAAAGTCCATGAACAGACAATTTACAAAAAAACATATACAATGGATAGTAAGGGAAAAGTGTGACTTCAGTATCAAAAAATGCAAATTAAATCAAAATGAAAAACTGGTTTCTCCTTGCAAAGTGGCTAAGATTGTTTTATACACTGCCTTGGAAAAGGTATGGGAAAACAGATACTCTTACACACTGCTGATGGTTAAATACTTCTTACAACCTTTCTGAAGTACAGTTACTTGATAGCAGGTATCAGTGGGCTTAAATGTAAATATTCTTTGATCTAAAATTAAACTTCAAGGAATTATTCTAAACAAATAATCAAGAATTTGCAAAAAGGGCCTAGCTATAAAAATTTCATCATGTAATTATTTAAAATATAAATCATTGGGAAAATAAAATACCCGTAAAGGGAAGTTTTATTAAATAAGTGAAATTAAAAATATTTAAAAGCTTTACAAACTATATATTAAAGTATTGATATATAAAAATAGATAAAATATTCATAACAAAATATGGATAAGGACGGTAACATGATAATTGGTACCATGTAATTTAGCACAGATATATGACTAGAAGAATAAATATAATGTTAACCATAGTTATTTGGATGCAGGGATAGTGATAATTTTATTTTCTTCTCTTTTAATCTAAATTTCTAAATTTTCTATGAAGTACATTACTTTGGGAACAAAATTAAGTTTTAAGACTTGCTGATTTAATAATTATTTTTAACATTATTTTAACATTCAAGTTACTTGAACTTTAAAAAACTTCTTTTTTCCCCCTCTAATTTTAGGGGAGATATCAAACATCAAGGCACAGATGGCTTGGCAATGATTCTGTAATATATTCTGCTACAGAGGGTGGTATGAGGGACGCTCGTGGCTGGGAATACGCTTTGAGGAGGTGGGAGGGGTTACGACCGAAACTTTGACCACAAGGTAGGTAGGGATACCTGTGGTATCTACATATTTTGTTGTGCAAGAAAATAGGCAAGTTAAGGTGGCAATAAAAGATTATGGGATGAGTAGAAAGGAAGTTGAGAGAACTTCCTATCACAGGAAGCACTGTCAACTGAGAAGGGCAGTAAGATAGGATGATAAGTTACAGAAGAGGTTTGGGAAACTCGAACAGATACGAATTCAAGGCCACCAATAAGCAGTTTGTCCCAACTGAGGAGGCAAAACAATCAACACAGCAGCAGAAAACACAATTTGGGGAGTACTCTGGCTTGGCACAGTCAAAGGAAGAAGGGCCAAAGTTCACAAGGGGTGGAGGAGGTAAGCCTGGAAGGAAGTGATTGTTGAAATGGCTAATGATGCTCCCAAGCTGGATGGCACAAAGGCAAAGGGGTCAGGGATATATTTAGTTTGGTTAGTACAGTATCTACTGTCATGTATGACACATAGTAGAGTAGTATAATATATATTTAAAGAAAGAAACGTAATGAGACACTGTGTAAGGAGAGGTATGAGACAACTAATATAATTGAGCACCTACTATGTAACAGACTCTTGGCACAGATTAATGTATCATCTCAGTCTCTTCTTATTGGCTACGCTTTCTCCTTTGCCTATAAACATGTTCCTGTTTCTCCTTTTCCAAAATTTTCCTCTGACTTATCTACTCACTTTCCTGTCCTCTACCACCAAACTTCTTGAAAGAACACTATATGCCAAGAGCTGGCAGAAACTAGGCACCTGTGATCCCCACCTACTAATGCTTTTCCTTGGCTCACAGTGAGACTTGCTTCTAACCAAGAGAACACCGTAAAGGTAGGGGAAGGTACTGATCACATGCACATAATGATGTGATGATATTATAGAAAACCATACTGCATGTCTTGCCTGAGTTTCTCCCTTCGTTAGCTGAGAGGAAGCAAATGGCCATATTGGGTAACCCCACATGGCAAGGAAGTGTGGGTGCTCTCTGTTAGCTGAGGGACACCTCTAGACAATAGGCAATAACAACTCAAAAAAAAAAAAAAACACAGAAAGCTGAGGCTTTCAGTTTTACAACCCCAAGATACTGAATGCTGTCAATAGCCACACGAGTACCCCAGGCAAGTTTCAGATGAAACTCCAACCCTGGCCAACACCTTGATTAAAGCCTTGTAAGACCCTAAGTGGGAGGCCTAACTAGGCTACATTCAGAGTCTTGACCCACTGAAATTGAGATAATAAGTGGGTGTTGTTTTTTTTTTTTTTTTTTTTTTACATGGCTAGATGGGCTCTTTAGCAGGAGATGGGCTCTGTCTCTAGGCAGGAAATCAGATAAATTGCATATGTCAAGAGAGACAGTGAATGGAGCCAGGTCAATGTCTCCATTATCTTACAGTTCTCTAGGAAAGGCTATTTTGTCATTTCTTCAGTCACAGTTCTGAGCTGTCCCATCCCTGATACCCTGTGCCTGGTACACAAGAACACCTGCGCATAGATCTGAAACATTCTCTTGGCAATCTCCTAAAAATATGGAACGCTTCACGAATTTGCGTGTCATCCTTGCGCAGGGGCCATGTTAATCTTCTCTGTATCGTTCCAATTTTAGTATATGTGCTGCCGAAGCGAGCACGTGGGTGTTGTTTTAAGCCACTAAAATAATATTGTGATGCATCAGTAGAAAACTAATACACCCACAGAACTCAACACCATCCTAACTAGAGACAACTTGGTTAAAATTTAAGAAAAGCAACTAAAACTCTTGAAGTGCATCCAATAAAGATTACGATGGCATACTCAAATACCCCTTTTCATATAAATAATAGTAACATGATAGAGCAAACATTCTGCCTAATAACTCAAATAAACATGTTTTACAAGCCTAACACTTTATTAGTCACAGTCAAGTTCAGCAGCAGTAATCAATCACACATGGAACAACAGACTGGTTCCAAATTGGGAAAGGAGTATGTCAAGGCTGTATATTGTCACCCTGCTTATTTAATTTATATGCAGAGTACATTAAGCGAAATGCTGGGCTTGATGAAGCACAAGCTGGAATCAAGATTGCCATGAGAAATATCAATAACCTCAAATATGCAGATGATACCACCCTTATGGCAGAAAGTGAAGAGGGATTGAAGAGCCTCTTGATGAAAGTGAAAGAGGAGAGTGAAAAAGCTGACTTAAAGCTCAACATTCAGAAAACTAAGATCATGGCATCTGGTCCTATCACTTCATGGCAAATAGACAGGGAAACAATGGAAGCAGTGAGAGACTATTTTTTTGGACTTCAAAATCACTGCAGATGGTGACTGCAGCTATGAAATTAAAAGATGTTTGCTCCTTGGAAGAAAAGTTATGACCAACTTAGACAGCATATTAAAAAGCGGAGACATTACTTGGTCGACAAAGGTCTGTCTAGTCAAAGCTATGGTTTTTCCAGTAGTCATGTATGGATATGAGAGTTGGACTATAAAGAAAGCTGAGCACTTAAGAATTGATGCTTTTGCACTGTGGTGTTGGAGAAGACTCTTGAGAGTCCCTTGGACTGCAAGATCAAACCAGTCAATCCTAAAGGAAATCAGTCCTGAGTATTTATTGGAAGGACTGATGCTGCAGCTGAAACTCCAATACTTTGGCCACCTGATGCGAAGAGCTGACTCATTGGAAAAGACCCTGATGCTGGGAAAGATTGAAGGCAGGAGGAGAAGGGAACAACACAGGATGAGATGGTTGGATGACATCACTGACTCGATGGATGTGAGTTCAAGCAAGCTCTGGGAGTTGGTGGTAGACAGGGAAGCCTGGCATGCTGCAGTCCATGGAGTCGCAAAGAGTCGGACATGACTGAGTGACTGAACTGAACTGAATCACTCATAGTACTGTATTACTTATTACATAGTACTGTATTAGTTAGTAAGGAGAATTATGAAAAATATAAAATAGAGCCCTTGTCTTCCAATATCTTTTGTTTCCTAAATCTTATCCATGTCATCTGGGAGTTTCTTTATATAAAGGTCTTATTTCCCAGTGTTTCTAAAACAGCAAAGCCAGAGGCATAGATAAGACACGCAGAGCAGCTCATAGGCAGCATGGAAAACTGCAGCAGGGGAGGATGAGTGAATTGGTTATGTATTGCAGCATAACACATTGCTCCAAACTGAGCAGCTTAAAACAACAAACCCTTATTATCTCACTTAGTTTCTGAAGGGCAGGGATCTGGGAGCAGCCTGGTGGGTGGTTCCGGCTCAGGGTTTTTCAGGAAGTTTCGGTGAAGTTGTTGACCGGGATGCAGTCACCTGAAAGCTTGCCTGGGGCTTGAGGAACTAAAGTTGACCCTTGAACAGCATGAGTTTGAACTGTGTGGGTCCACTTACGTATGCCTTTTTAAAAACTACTTGTGGCTTTAAAAAAATATTACAGTAATACGCAATCTGAGGTTGGTTGGATCTCTAGGTGTGAAACCATAGCGATAACTACAGAGGGCTGCCTGTAAGTTAAGTTACAGGTGGATTTTTGAACCACCCTCTCTCCCACATTGTTCGAGGGTCAACTGTACTTTCAAGACTGTTTATAGATGTTTGTAAGAGGCCTCAGTTCCTTAACAACAGGAATTTGCCTGTGACAAGGCAGATGGCTTCCCCCAAAGCAAGTTATCAAGAGCAGGCAAAAAGCTGCAGTGCTTTTTGTGACCCAGCTCAGGGATTAACAAACTTTCCAAAAGGGCTAAATAATAACTACCTTAGGCTACACGCCATGGGGTCTGTATAGCTTACCTCAGTCGTTTCAGTGCAAAGCAGGTACATACAATGTAAACCAATGGGGATACTCGTTCCAATACAACTTGATTCATAAAAATAGGTGGCCGACCCACATCTATAGTTTGCTAACCCCTGACTTGGTCTCCAAATCTGCATGCCCTCATTTTCCCTTTAATCTTTCATTAGAAGCAAGTCATCAGGACCCAACCCACATTCAGGGGGAGAGGAATTAGGCTCTCTCTCTTAAAGGGAAGAATAAAAGAATTTCTGGACCTATCTTTTTTTTTTTGGTTTGTTTTCCTAATTTCACTCTGTGCTCAGCTAGGATAATCACTGAGAAGAAATGTCCAGAATTCTGTTAAGGATTTGGTACAGATTTTTCCAACGACAGTTGGAGAAATTTTCCATGGATTCATCTTGTGTACCTTAAGGCACACTGAAAGGGTCTTTCTTCTATTGGTTGTAAGGATTAAATAATTTAATATATGTATATTACATTTCATGATTGCAGTCATGAAGTTAAAAGACACTTGCTCCTTGGAAGTAAAGCTACCACAAACCCAGACGGTGTATTAAAAGGCAGAGTCATCACTTAGCCGACAAAGGTCTGTATAGTCAAAGCTACGACCCTACCAGTAGCCATGCAGGAATGTGAGAGCCGGACCACAAAGAAGGCCGAACACTGAAGGATCGATGCCCCAGAACTATGGTGCCGGAAGACACTCCTGAGAGTCCCCCAGACAGCAAGGAGATCAAGCCAGCCAACCCCAAAGGAAATCAACCCTGAATACCCACCGGAAGGACCGATGCCAAAGGTGAAGTTCCAACACTCCGGCCACCGGATGAGAAGAGACCAAAACAATGGGCTTAATGCACAGTAAGCAGAATATGGGTTAAATATTGCATTTGTTTCTCAGGTCTGCTGTAACAAATTATACAAACTGGGAGGCATAAAGCAACAGAAACTTACTCTCTCACAGTTCCTGAGACCAGACGTTCAAAATCAAGGTGTCAGCAGGGCCGTGGTCCCTTGAAGGCTCTAAGGAAGAAGCTTGCCTCTTGCTAACTTTAGGTGGCCCCTAGCAATCCCCGGGGTTCCTTGGCTGGTAGTTGTTTACTCCAGTCTCTACTTCTGTCATCACACGGCCTCTTCCCTGTGTGTATCTCTGCGTCCTCTCCTCTTACAAGGATACTACTCATTGGATTTAGAACAATGACCTCTTATCCAGAATGACCTCGTATTAACGCCAGTAACTACAGTCTATTTCCAAATAAGGTCATATTCTGAGCTTCCAGGTGAATATGAACTCCAGGGGAACACTATTCAACCCACCACAACACACGAGAGTGTCCCCCACTGAGTTCTCTGTCCTCAGCTCCTGCCACTGAGCTCTAGGCTCTAGTCGGAGTGAATGGCTTGTTCTCTTACTAGTCTACATGATCCTGCTACTGCTCTCCCTAGAGTGCCTATCACCTCTTCCTCATTTCTACTTGTTCTTTAAGATTTCTAAAATATCCCTTCAGAAGTCCTTGTTTCATATCCACAGATTTTACATTTTATAAGAAATGATACAACACTAAAATATAGAATGTGATCATTTAAGGATACATATTAAAATAGCTAGATGGAGTGCTAAAAAATATTAAAAAGATACAGCTAGGGAGTCATAAGATGAAACAGAATACTAGAAAACATTTGATTAAACTAAAATCAATCAATCAATCAAAGGAAGAATATGAGGAAACACAAAGCCTAGATGGGATAAACAGAAAACTAAACACAAAGTACACCCAAGTGCAACCGTATCAGAAACTACACTAAATGCAGGTGAACCAGAAGGTGGAGACCAAGGCTGGACTTACAGAAAGGAAGATTCAATTGTACATTATTTCTAAGAAATACAGCTCAAACATTAAAAGACAGACAGTTTGAAAGTAAAAGGAGGGAGTGATATACCATTCAAATACTAACCATAAAAAGGCTGATGTGACTATTATCAGATAAAGTAGACTTCAAGACAAGGAGCATTAGCAGAGATAAAGAGGGAGAGTTAATAATATTAAGAGGACCACTTCATCAAGAAGACATAATAATCCTAAATGTGGATATACTCAACATCAGAGCTTCAAAGCATGGGATGACAGAACTAATGAAATAGGTAAATCCACAATCAGAGATTTTAACACTCCTTTCTCAGTAATAGATAGTTATAGAAGTAGACAAAAGAAACCTATCAGCAGATAGATTTAAACAGTATTACCAACCATCTTGCCCGATCTCATGGAACACTGCACTTAGCAACTGCAGAAAACATAAATGAAAAGATAGCTATACCAACAAAGACCTTATTCTGAACCTTAAAGTGTTTCTCAATAATATTATTTCCAGACTGAAATCTTAAAAGAGTATGTTCACTGACCATATACAAATTAAATCAGCGACATCAATAAAAGAAGTACTTTTATATATCAATAAAATACTTTTTAAAAATTCCTGTTCACTTCACACCTGTCAGAATCATCAAAACCACCACAAATAACTAATGTTGGTGAGGCTACACAGAAAAGAGAATCTCTGTACACTGTTGGGAGGATTGTGAATTGGTGTGGCCACTCTGGAACAGTATGGAGGCCTCTCAAAAAACTAAAAATAGAACTGTCAAAAGATCCAGCATTTCCACTACTAAGTAGGTATATGAAAAAAACAAAAACACTAATTTGAAAAGATACATATACCCCAACGTTCATAGTAGCATTATTAACCAAGATATGGATGTAATCTGCGTTCTTCAACAGATGAGTGGATAAAGATATGGTACATATATACACAACGGAATATTAGTCATAAGAAAGAAGGAAATTCTGCCATTTGCAACAATACAAATGGACCTAGAGAGCATTATGCTTAGTGAAATTGGAGAAAGACAATTACTGCATGTTATCACTTATACATGGAATCTTAAAAAAAAAGAAATTTTATCACAGAGATGGAAAGTATAAAAAAACAGTAAGAAGGAAATTCTAGAAGTAAAACATAAATCTAAACATGTAAGAATTCATTAGATGGGCATAAAGGTCTTTCTATTGAGCACAGGTAACTTCTCTACCAGTATGTAAGGTTTTCTGTATGTATGTAATGTTTTCTGTTCTTTATTCCATGAACCAGAACTATTAATATCCACTTATAGATTGGTCATTTCCCATTTGCACTTATTGCTGTTAACATGTATCTTATGTGATTTCTTTAGAGTATTATGTGAAAACTTTATTATTGAAACTTTCAACTGGAAAAAGTTCTGGCAAAATTATTTTTTCCTTCACAGGTTCTCAAAGCAGCCATATAAACCACTTTGTTTTTCATGCTTGTTCCTAGGGACCTTATTGTCTAATCATTTTCCAGATAAGTGATTATAAGGCAGCCTTTTTCAGTTTTTCAATTAGTAACATTTTATGGTCTTTCTTTGATGGGTTCATTTCCTGGTTTATGATCCCCTAGACATTTTAGGGAACTTTAAAGAGGAAAACTTGTAGTTTCCTAGACACTTGGCAGGCACTGTGGCCCCTATCTCCATTATCTTATTAAATTAAGAAAGTTTTTCAGGTCAATGGAAAGACAGTCTAGAGGTGAGGTTCAGAAGCTTTTAAAACTTCCATTCTGAAGGATCAGGCTGCTAGAAAGAGATCAAGTTTCTTTCAGCTCCCAGGTCCAGGTTAATAAGCAGTAGTTATATAAGCATTGTTCCATTTAACTCCCCATGATCCCTAGGTGCCTTCTGAGGTAAGGCTCACCTTTTTGTTTATACTGTTATTACACAGACTAAAAACTGGTTTTCAATTTCTAATGTAAAATTCTTCTGTCATCTATGACGTTATCCTATGTCCAAGCATTTGCCCAAGTATATATCTCCCTTGCCAGTTTTTTGATGAGGTGTGTCATAAAGTACTGCAGAGGGTGTGTTTACTTTGTGTTGTGTTTATTGAGAAGTAGAAAAAAGGTTGTTCTATACTTTGCAGGTGTTCCATCATTTCTTTGATGTCTGTGGAACAAGCTGTGTAAATTGTTGCTGCCAAGTTTGTATTGCAAATGTATTCTGAAATGAATTTTACCAGGATCCATCACACCATTTTACTATGGAAACACTGGTAAACATCTCACAACATGGCATTCAAGATTTAGTCCTTAAATTCTTGAGTAATGCTTGAAGTAGTATATTTTATTATCTCGTTATGATTATATTTATTATTCTGTGAGGAAGGCAGAGTGAGATATTATCACCTCACTTCCAGATGAGGAAGTTGAGACATGAACAGAGCTGATTAAATGAGACAGCACGCAAGAAAAGTATCTGTGACAGAGCCTGGTATGTGTGTATACATGTGTGTGTACATATACATGAATGTATACACACAAATATATATTTTATGTGTATATATTTTTTTTCTGCAAAATGAGGGTCAGGGCAATAATTTCTTTCTTTACAAGAATATATTTATTTACTACCAAAAACCAATTTAATGTCATACCTAAAATTAAAGCTTCTTAACATCTAGTTACAGCTTCCGTGGTGGCTCAGATGGTAAAGAATCCACCTGCAGAGCAGGAGACCCATGTTTGATCTCTGGGTTGGAAAGATTCTCTGGAGAAGGAAATGGCAACTCACTTCTGTATTCTTGCCTGGGAAATCCCATGGACAGAGGAGCCTGGTGGGCTGCACGCAGTCCATGGGGTCTCAAAGAGTCAGACATGACTGAACAACTAACACTTCAACGTCTAGTCATATACAGTCCTTCTAGCAAGCTCTATTCTGATGTCATAGATAACATTTCCATATCTGGCTATGAGTTTTCTGTGTTCAGTATAAATTAATATACACTATAGTAGTCAATTTTTAAAATGTAATTCAAAGACATTATAGGGCTACTTCTTTAAACTTTCATATATATATTTCTACTGACGTCACAACATTATTTTGACTTCTTCCTAAGATCTCTTTCCCTGAATAGAGCCTTCAGGCAAATTATAGTTTAATTAAAACTTGAGTTTGATTTCCTTCTACTTTCTCTTTTGGTTCTTCTCCTACTTCTGAAGTGATAATCCATATTCCATTAAAATCAGTTCACAGGCAGAAACAGCAGGAAGAGGAATGTGATTAGGACAGTGAACTATGAGTCAGAGACTAGGAATTCCATGGAGGGAAAAAACCTTCAAGCAATCAGGAACTGGGATTACTATAGGAGTTTACCAACGCCTAAGCCTTTGAGAGAAGCAAAGGCTTAACAACTTTGAGTTTGCCAGGCAATGAGTTAGCAGGGCAGAGCAGGCCAAACAAGCATACGGGACCAGCAGCAGGCAGAATGCAAAATGCTTAGTACCCTCAGTCACTCTTTATTCCTCTTACTATAGTGAATTTCAGTCTAATGTGATACTAGCCTAAAATCCTACCAGTAGTAACAGTTGGCTGGCTGAATAGTCGATATGGGATGAGAAGTGATCACAGCTCTTTTGGCAGAAGGGTTTTCTTTACTATGTTGAAATGGATGAAATTACAGTAATTCACATCAAAGAGGGAGAAAATGATCATTAACTTATTACAACTCTCAAAAATAGTATGTCTTGAGGAGAGGACCAAAGCAATACTTCTTCAAGTATATTCTATGCCATACTCACTCCTGTATTTTAGTTCAATGCTTTAGATGAAAAAAGGCTTCTATGGTCAAACATGCTGAGAAATGCTGCATGACCTTCTCACTAGAAATGTTAATAAAAGTCATGAGAAATCTTGCAGTAAGAACATAAGCTCTTTTAATTTTATTCAATGTACTTTTATGATTAATGCTTTTAGTGTCCTGCAAAAAAAATCTTTGCATACCCAAGGCTGCAAATATGCTTTTCTTTGTTTTTCCTAGCTTTTGGTTCTGAGCTTTGTATTTAGATCTATGGTCCATATCTATCTAATTTTTGTGTATAAAGTAAGAAAGATGTGGAGGATGTGAAGATATGAATCAAATCCACCTCAACCAGCAACATGTTTAGAAAGACTATCCTTTTCCCATTTAATTTACTTGCCACCTTGATAAAAAATCAATTGGTAATATACACGTGACCTATTTCTGGATTGCTTATTCTGTTCCATTGATATTATTCATCTATTCTTAGGGTAATACTTGATTAACTGTAACTTTTAAGTCTTGAATCACATATTATAAATCTCTCACCTTGTTGTTGTTTTTTTCAAGATTGTTTTAGCTCTTCTATATCCATTGCATTTCCAAATATATTTTAGAATCGGCTTGACAATGCCTGCTAGAATTCTGACAGAGATTTCATTGACTCTATAGATCAATTTCAGGAGGATTGGCATCTCAACAGTTCTGAGTTCTATAATCCATGATCATGGTACGGTTTACCCTTGAACGACACAGGTTTGAACTGAGTGGATCCATTTATACTTGAGGTTTTTTTTCAGTAGTAAATGCAACAGTACTACATGATCTGAGGTTGGTTGAATCTGCAGATTTGGAACTCAGAGGGATGAATTGTGTATGTAGAGGGCTGACTACATATTACATGTAGATGTTCAACTGCACAAGGGTCATCAGCCCCACTGATGCCTACATTGTTCAAGGGTTAACTGTATATATATATTGGACTTTCAATTTTGATCTTTAGTTTTTCTCAGCAATGTTTTGTAGTTCTCAGTATATATGTCTTGTGTTCTTTTAAATATTTATTTCTATGTATTTGGTAATTTAATGGTGATATTTTCATTTATTTTAAAATGTTTTAGCTGCTCTAATCATTTCAAATACAATTTTTATATTGATTATAACCTGTGGCCTAGTTAAATTCTTTAATTAGTTGAAATCATTTTTTATAGCTTCCATAAGATTTTCTATGTATACAATCTTTCTGTGTGTGAATCATGACAATTTTGCCTCCTTTCTGAAATTTGGCCTTTTATTTCTTTTCCTTGCCTTATCACAGTGGCCCTATACTAAGCTCATAATATACATCATCTCATTTAACCTTCACAACAACTCAATTTTATTCCTATTTTACAGATGAGAAAACCAAGGCCCAGAAATGTTCAGTAACTTGCCCAATCAATATTGCACACCTATCAATAGACCTTGAAAAAGGGAATGACAACCCACTCCAGTATTCTTACCTGGAGAATTCCACGGACAGAGGAACCTGGCAGGCTACGATCCATGGGGTTGTAAAGAGTCAGACACGACTGACAGAATAACACACACACACAAACACACATCAACAGATCTAGAGTTCAAATCTAGGCACTCTTATTCCAAACCTGTATTTATGGCTATTTCTACCTACTTACGAGTAGCTTCTAAATTTGGAAAACTCAGAGGCACAGAAGCAAAAAATATTTTCAAATTAATAATAAAAAAAATCATACTAAGGACAGATATATAAACAGTTCACACACACACAAAAAAAGGCAGTTTCTTTTGAACATGAAAAGATACTCAACCCTACTCAAAATGAGAGAAATGAAAATTAAAACTATGCTAAAAAGGTATAGCCACTATGAAAACTGAAGAGTGGTTTCTCAAGAAATGAAAATAGAATTACCATATGATCCAGCAATCCCACTTTTGGGTTTATCTATAGATGAATAAACAAAATGTGATATCTACAACACAATGGAACATTATTCAGCCTTAAAAAGGAAGGAAATCTTGTTCTTTGCTACAACATGGATGAACTTTGAATACTTTATGCTAAGTGAAACAAGCCTCACAAAAAAACAAAAACTGTTACTATCTGTAAAATAGACAGTGGGAATTTGCTGTAGAAGGCAGGGAACCCAAAGCTGGTGCTCTGTGACAACCAGAGGGGTGAGATGGGGAGGGGGGAGCAAGGTTCAGGAGGGAGAGGACATAGGTATACCTTTGGCTGATTCATGTTGATCTACAGCAGAAACCATCACAACACTGCAATTACCCTCCAACTAAAAATTAAATTGAAAAAGACAAAAAAGCTGTATGATTCCACTTATACAAAGTATCTATGCTAGTCAGATTCACAGAAACAGGAAGTAGAATGGTGGCTGTTAGGAAATGAGGGAGAGGAAAATGGAGAGTTGCCATTTAATAGGTAAAGAGTTTTGGTTTTACAAGATGAAAAAGTTCTAGAGATTTGTTTCATAACAGTGTTAAAGTACTTAAAGCTAATGATTTGTACACTTAAAAATGGTTACGATGATAAATGTTACATTTTTTAAAGTCACAATTTAAAATTTTTAAATTGTTTTTAAAACTTTAACACAAATTTTATTATGAATTCTTAAAAAAAAAACAACTATGTTGAAACCAGTTTTTAAGTTATCAGATTGGCAAAAATTTGAAAGTCTGATAGTACTCTCTTATATGTTTGTTGCTGGGGGAGTACAAATTGAAGCAATCCCTATGGAGTGCAATTAGGCAATAGCCATGACATCTTTTGATCTAGCATTTCTACTCTGATGAATTTAATCATTCAGATATACTGTAAGAATATAGGAGATGATACAGTCACAAGATTTTGAATTTCAGCTTTGTTTACAAAAGAAAAATACTGGAAATAACCAAAATGCCCGTTACTGGATGATTGCTTTGTCATTGTTGTTTAGTCGCTAAGTAGACTAAATAGAGCTATTTTAAAATGAGAATGCTTATCATGTACTGATATGAAAAGAGTTTCAACATATAAGTGAAAAAATTAACAGTATATATAATAGTATATGTAAAAAGGAGGAAAGTAGGAATCTATAATTTTATAATTTCTTGATATATAAAGAAACTCTAGATATAGGAAAAGGATAATAATAAAATATAGTAATAGTAATAAAAATAATAATAGTGATTTGGGGGTCCTGAATGGGAACTGAATGGATAGGTGACTAGGGTGGGAAGATTTCAATATAACTTTTTAATATGTTTTGGTCTTGGAATCATGTGAATATATCACCTATTCAAAAAATTCAGTGAAAATTCCTATGTGTGTGTGTGCGTGCTTAGTTGCTCACTCATGTCTGACTTTGTGACTCCAAGGAAATGGCAACCCACTCCAGTATTCTTGCCTGGAAAATCCCATGGATGGAGAAGCGTAGTAGGCTACAGTCCATGGGGTCGCAGAGTCGGGCACGACTGAGCGACTTCACTTGACTTGAACTGTAGTCCTCCAGGCTCCTCTGTCCATGGGATTCTCCAGCAAGAATACCAGAGTGGAGCGCCTATGCTTGGAAGTAAATTTTAGTGGTACCAACTGACATTAAATTATTCATAAAACAAATGTTTACCAAGTATATACTGTATGTCCAGTGGGCACTATTTGGGGCATTGGCAATATAGCACTGAACAAGATGTAGTTCTTAACCCTCATAGAACTTATATTCTAGTGGGAAAGACTATATAATTTACTGATAAATTATGCCAGGTAGCTATTTAAGAAAAGTAAATCAGGATGAAGGAAAAAGAAGCAATGTAGTGGAAGTGAGGTGGTGGTGCTTCTGAGAAGGAGGTATCTGAGTAGAGACCTGAATGAAAGGAAGGCAGAAATAATGCGGGGGAAACTTTTCCAGGCAGGGCAGCACAAGCCCTGGGGCAGGAACATGCTTGATGTGTTCTAGAAACAGCAAAACATTTATGCAGCTGGAGAAAACTTTGTGAAGTGAATGAAGTAGGCAATGATGTTCAACAGGTGGTCAGAAAGCAGATCATACAGGCTTCATGGGGCATGTGCAATGGTCTGGGTGTTAGAGACAGCTACTGGAGGTTTCTTAAAAAAACCGGACCGTATCTTGGTTAAGATTAAGCCCGGGCACACCTGTGTGTTCCTCCAGGTGGTTAAAGGACTGAAATACTTCAAATACGGTCAGTAAACAGGTGCTTCCCTGGTAAGAGTGTCACCTGACATACTGGCTTCTCTTCCAGGACACCCAACCCCCTCCCCGGCCATGAACTGATAGATAAATAAGTAACCCGGTCCAGCAATAGCTATTGAGTTGGCAAAGTTTTAATCAGTTCAGGAACCTAGAATCATTGCAGTTAGCAGACTACAGGATGAACCAAGGTCTCACTTTATTACAGTCCTAGAACCTGCTTAGGACAGTGTGTCTTGGGCTTCTATCCCACCAAGGGTCAGTTGGGGCCCAATACTACCAGTGGGCTCTCACTCAAGTCCAGTAGGAATAAGGCAGACTAGAGAAATAAACTGAATGTCCCTGAGGTCTGAGGTGAAGCTAGAGCAAAGGGGAAACCCAGAGTACTTCCACATAAACAATCAGTACTTCCTGAATGATTTGAAAGGCTACTGGCCCACAGCCAGCCTTTATAACTTTTATATAATATATTAACCTCATCAAAATTTGTTTCTCTGTTCAAAGTTATACCATTGTCCAGTACCAGGATTTTTTTTTTTTCAAATACATTGTGGCAAAAGGGAAATAGAAAATAACAACCTCTCCAGCACCAAATGCAACCTTAACACTCTCATAGCTGCACTCAATAGAGTCAATGTTTGTATAACAATGTGTAGTTCCTGGAATCCTAGTACCAAAGCAGAACGACAACAGCTGAACTGCAACAATTTTCACTTCATATATGAAATTTATTTTACATAGGACAGTCTGGGGAATTTAGTCTGGAAAATTAGTACATATGTCGAAGTCTTAAAAACATATTTCTCCGAAGTTGCAACAAATTTCTAAGGCTGCTTGCCATTTCCATGCATTTCACAAAGTTCCTCCTCTTTGAAAATACACTCTGTTGCTCTTCAATCTAGGATCCCAACATCTGATTAAATCATGTTAGTCCTACTTAGTTCTCATTCATTTGATTTCTTTGAACATCAAAAGCTCCAGTTTAATTACCTGAGAGACTACTAAATATTTGCTAACATAATCTCGTAACTAGAGCATAAACTAAAGAGAAAGCAACAAGAAAGAATATCAGGAAGAAATTTCAGCACTACTTGGAAATAATCAATCTTTGGGCACCAGATATATATTCCATCACTTTTACTTTCTGACCATAAGCACCTTAACTCAATCAAAGACAAGACATTAAAAGTCATCTCATGCAAGCAGGAGGACCTGTGTTAGCAGAACACTTGCTGAAAGACTTTAGGACTTTCCTTTTCTTCAAAAAAAAAAAAACTATTGTGAAATGCTGAAACTTTCTTGCAAGTAGGTCTAGTATACAAGATTTAGTACCTTAATTTAATCTTAGAAATTGTTTCCACGATGCTTTCATATTCAAATATCAAAATATTTTTTAAAAAGTACTTACACTGCAGCAACCTGAAGTCGGATCAGACAGCTTGAAACTACCAGCAGCTGCCTGCTTCCTCACAGACTAAACTTTGTTCCCTTCCTGGCTGGTTCTGGATCAGGTTCACACTGATACACATTTACCATGGCCTTGGAAGCTACCACCCAACAACGTGGGAGGGTTTGTTCATTAAACTTCTACTTGATAACCACCTATCAGCAACTTCTCAGAGGTTTACCTGGACATGTTTAAAGAGGGAAATTTATGGAAGATTACAGAGAAAGCCTGAAGAGTCTCCTAATCTCTGATGGCTGGGTTTTGGTTTCAGAGGGAATTTTCCTATGTTCCTAGAAAAACCAAACCAACCAACCAACACAATAATCCTCTGGGATTCAAAAATCTTGCTTCATAAAAATTCTCCCGCCTCCTCAGAGTGCATACATTGTACTATCATGGCAGAAAGAGGCCAGAAAGTTGCTTTTCTATTATAGTTTCCTGTCACCTCCATTCACCCCAGCTCTTTCACTAGCTGGGAAACAACAGAGAGTTCTTATTAAATGTAGTGCTTTCTGACATTGAAACCACTTGCTGATCTAATGTAAAGAGAGAACTTAGATCACCCTCCCCCACCCCCACCAAATTCTGTTCTTCACAAGATAAAATATTATGCTGCATCATCCCTTTCTACATCCCTAAGCTTCTTTCCCTCTGAGCTACTATATTTCTATAATTTGTAGCATTAGCCTTTGGAGCAAAAGCCATTTACTATGTATTTAACTACAGTAATCACTTTATAAACATTATCTTATTCTCTCCTAAGCAATATACTTGGGATCATCTTCAATTCTTCTTAGTCTGATTCTTGTACCTAATTTGGCCCCTTCACTATCTTGCTTCAATAAGCACTGTGGTAGGCAGAATAATAACCTCCTCCACAGATGTTCATTCCCTAATCACTGGAATCTGTTACCTTACACAGCCAAGGGACTCTGTAGATGCAATTAAGGTTAAGAACTTTGAGACAGGGAGAGTATCTGGATATGTCCAATTTTTCCCAGCTTTGGTAAGAGAGAGGCAATGTGAGGGCTTGCTTGCTCTTGCTGGCTTTGAAGATGGAGGAAGGGGGCTGACAGAAGCCGGAAAAGGTCAGAGGAAACACGTTCCTCTCTAGAGCCTCTGGAAAGGGACATGGCCCTGAAAAAATTTTGGTTTTAACCTCATGAGACCTACATTGGATTTTTGACTTACAGAACTGTTAGATAATAAATTTGTGTTGTTTTAAGCCACTAAGCTTGTGACCACTTTCTATGGCAGCAATAGAAATATAGGTACTTTAATTTCAAAATTTCTTTTTGAAAACATAAACTCCAAACTGATAGAATATGCCAAATGAAGTCTGATGAAGAAAAGAAAAACTTAAAACTTAGTTTTAACAATCTGACAAACTTGGCAGCTTGCTTTTTTTTCTTTATAACTTTTTATTTTGTATTGAGGTATAGCCAATTAACAATGTTGTGATAGCTTTAGGTGAACAATGAAGGGACTCAGCCATACATATACATGTATCCATTCTCCCCCAAACTTCCCTTCCATCCAGGCTACCATATAACTCTGAGCAGAGTTCCATGTGCTATACAGTAAGTCTTTGTTGGTTACCCATTTTAAATATAGCAGTGTGTACATGTCCGTCCCAAACTCCATAAGTATCCCTTCGTGCCATCCTTCCCCCCTTAGCCCACCCTTCTAATATTAAGGTAATTTTGAATCATGCCTCTGTACTCTGTCATCAGAAGTATCTTTTTAACCCTAACTGCATTGACTTAATCTCCATGTATTTACCAAGTTATTAATAAATAAACACTGATTAATCAAGATGAAGAACAGAATTCTGAAACAGAGAACAGAGTCCTATTATTAGAGATCTTCAATTTGACCTTGGTCCATAAATCAATACTCTTTGGGTACACAAGTCTGATCAGCTACAAAAAACACTCTCGTAGCCTATACTGTTTTTAACTTCTCAAGAATATCAGAAGGATAAAATCAATGCCTTAATAAATAAAGATTTGCCTACAGCGTACCAATCCACTGGAACTCTTCTGGAAATGGAGATGTGGTTAGTTTGATGTCAGCAGTTGTTCTGTTTTTCAGTGCTGTCTCAGTGATTATCATTTTCTTTTATAAGAGTTTACAAACTATCAGTTAATTATTCTTTCCAGAAGTCTACTTGAAATTAAAAGGAAGTTTTCCCAATTGTAGGAAGTGAAAACAATCTCTGTCTCAAAAGCAGAGACACAGTGGAGGGAGGAGATGGGGGCCACTATGAAAGAAGGCTGGGGTGAGTACTGTGTGCCCTTGTAAGAGCATAAAACCCAGACTCATCAGGGCAGCAGTGATTGTTGGAAAGTAGTGTAAAACTAGGGTTGAGACATATGATGTAAAGTCTTGAAAAGGGAACTAGGATTTAAACTTAATATATTAGAAAATAGCTAAAATTGAAATATTTTAAAGAAGGAAAATAAAATAATGAGTACATTGATAACCAAATTGAAAAATGGGCAAAGTTATATGAATAGTTCACAAAAGAAATATAAATGGCTCTTAAATATATAGAAAGACTCTCTACCTCATTCATTATAAGAGAAATACAGTTCAAAATACAATGACATCATTTTAACCTATATTTTAACCTATCAAATTGGCAAAGTTCAAAGTCACATAAGGCACAGTGTTGGTGAAATTATTGGTAAATAATGGACGATAAATTGGTAAAACCACTGAAAAGCAAATCGGCAATCAAATTATGAATACATATCCCCTCTAACCCAGCAATAACTAAAAAATACATATATAAAATGATAACATGTCCATAAATATTCACTATAGCATCGTTTGCAATAGTTAAAGATGTCAATGAGAAGGGAACTGGTAAATTATATTGCAGACACCCAGTGGAGTAAGAAAACAAGGCAAATTTATGTTACTGATAAAGAATGATCAAGCTGTATTTAAGTTTAAAATAAGTAAAGTACAGAGCACTATATGTAGAATGCAACTATTTGTGTGTGTATGTTTGACAGAGAGAGACAGAATACACTGAAAATCTCTCTGGAAGAACATCCAAGAATCCAGAAACAGTGGGTTCTCTCTAGGGAAGGAACTGGTAGCTATGGTTCAAAGGTGGGAAGGAGACTTATGCATCCTTTTGTCCTTTCTGAATTTTTACCCAAGCTGGTGTTACCTACTTTAAAATATAGATATGCTAAGTGGCAATATGGCATCCTGGAAAAGAAAAAGTAGAGTGGTTAAAAAATCTGGCAAAAAACAAAGTCTGGATTTTAGTTAATAGTCACGTACCACTGTTAATTTCTTAATTGTGACAAATGAGCCATGGTTACATAAGATGTTACCATCTGAGAAACTAGGTGAAGGTACTATTTTTGCAACTTTTCTGTAAATCTAAAACTACTCCCTAAATAAAAAGTTTATTAAAACAAGAAACATTTAACAAGTTAATAGGACAGCTATGGTGGAAACGGCTTGGAGAGAGGACAGATTAGAATCAAAGAGGCCAGATGAGAAACTGTGGGAGTAATCTCGGCATGAGGTGATGAAGGCCTGCCTGAGGGTAAAAGTCATGAAAACACAATGAAAAGAACTAACACAGATATAACATATTTCAGAAGGAAAAAATCAAATATTTGCAGTAGTAGAGAGAGATAAGAATAATGAAACTAGGGACAAAAGATGAAAATTGGGAAAGGAAGCTGGTTTGAAGGGGAATGAGATACATTTAATTAATTCATTCAGCAAATATTTGTTGGTACTTACTACGCCAGGCACTATGCAAGGCACTGGGGATGTGAGAGTGACCCTAAATGCTTTAGTTCAGTTGTCCAAGATGCCTCTGAGTATTAGAGGATGAGAGTTCAGGGGACAGGCCAGACTGGGGTGGCTGAGGAAGGTGACACAGAGGGAAGGAGGAGAGGCCAAAGGTGAGCCACACAACAGAAACACAACGGGGGAGAGCACAGTAGCAGAGAAGGCAGGGAAGGACGGGCAGAGGGTTTTGAGAACAAGCATGGTACGGTAATTTCTGGGAAAGCAAGATAGAAGATCAAAGAAGTATTCCATCAAATGCACTGTACAAGAAATGAGGATACACAAAAGCCCACAACACGATGGGTTAAAGAGAGAGAGCAGATGGCAAAGGAGGTCACTCAAGAGACCTCTTCACTTTCGGTGAAGCCTAAATGGAACCCAGATCACAAAAATCGAAGTTTTCTTAGAAGAAAGCAATTCTGAGTCAAAGGCCTTCAAGAAATGGGATTCTATTTATTATCATGCTTCTCAAACTGGGTATATGAAGCTACGGCATAGATTGTTTTGTAGAATCAGCTTCATTAGGAGGAAAATATACAAAAATATACAAAGAGAAGAATGCAAAATCTGCATATGTTTCTAAAATTCAAACAGCTCCTAAAATTTCAAGCATGGGGGTTACCTTCTTACTTTTAGGGCTACAAATTCACTCTCCACTTCTATAAAAGGGTACGTGGGCAGAAATTTGAGAAGCATCAATATAATGGTCAGCTATCCTGAAATTGTTACTAAAACTCAAGGCAACGATAATTTTAAAAATAGCTCAGTGAACTATGGCCCCACATGGCAAATTACATAATAAATTACAATAAACATTTCACATTCAAAGAAGAAAAATAATGAACAAAATATTGGATTTATCATATTTGCCATTATTTGATATTTCTATTCATGTAACTTATTTATCTTTGATGTCTATAGGTAAGCTTGGCTATATACTGAGAAGGAAGTCATACTGTCAACTATACTTAGATGCTTTATTAATACTATTTGAGAATGATGAATATATACTATGTACCAACCAATACCATATACATATGAAAGTGAAAGTGAAGTTGCTCAGTCGTGTCCGACTCCTAGCGACCCCATGGGCTGCAGCCTACCAGGCTCCTCCGTCCATGGGATTTTCCAGGTAAGAGTACTGGATGGGTTGCCATTGCCTTCTCCAGGGGATATTCCCGACCCAGGGATCGAACCTGGGTCTCCCACATTGGAGGCAGACGCTTTAACCTCTGAGCCACCAGGGAAGTCCATTACCATATACATATATATGTGTGTAAATATACAGACATATATATAATTTATACATATACATAGGGTAAATATGTATGTATGTGTGGTATGTGTGTATATACACATGCATAAATGTATATATATAAGAATACACATACAGACATATATTGTAAACATAGATGTTAATGCAAGAATTGGTGACTATGCTTTAAATTCTAATTTATAACAAAACAGCTGAAATCTCAGCTGATGTGTAGTACATGGTCTATTGGTAAAATGCAAGTGTAGTTTTCATATGTAATTTGCTGCCAAGTAAATTAACATACTACTTTGGCGTTAGTTCTTCACAAACCAGGCTAAGTATATATTTGAAAGCTTTGCTTCGATATTTTCCATCTAATTTGCAACAGCCTTGGTCCACAAACCACAAGGCAATGCTTCCACCAAGTAAAGATTTCTTTTAAATCTTTTGTGTGAGAAAACCATTAGAGCAGTAGCAGTGTAGGTGATATACAGGCGCTTCTTGAAAATGTCATGGCAAACTATGTAGGATTAGTAATTTTTAAAAAATCAACTATCTAGTCTAATGTCATCTGAAGGAAGAAATTAATACCAACATCATTTACTACCCTACTATAATTCTGATACTTATGGATTTTTTACTATTTGAAAGAAAATCAATTTTAAGAATAGTTAAACCAGCTTCTTTTCTAAATGTTTGAATATCTAAGCTATAGGGTTGGCCAAAAAGTTCGTTTGGGTTTTTGTAAGATGCTACTGAAAAACCTGAACAAACTTTTTGACCAACCCAATAAAAGTTACTAGCATAGCAAATAGCTTTCACTACTTTACCTCGCATACCTTGTCTGAAAGTACCTCTTGAGGCTAAGAAACAAAAAGTTAATGCAGCACTGAACCTGAAAGACAAAATTACAGCTTTCACATGTATTTCATTCAGCCTGGACTGTTAGCTTTCACAGTTAATTACAAATTACAGAGGCATGTTGTCACTTCTTAACATCATCTACTTCCTATAACTCTCTGCTGTCACTTCTTAAAGAAATGCTGACATTCTCATGTTTTGAGAAAGCAAATCTGAATTGATATCTTAGGGAATAATACATTATTTTGGTTTCCTACTTGACCTTAATTATCATGAGAGTGGTAGAATTCTCAGTGATTCCCTTTCTATCCTAAATATATATTCAAGGAATAAGAATTGATACAAGCACTTTGGATGTCAGTTAAATGGAATTACTAGTGTCACCAAGCAATTTGTTATGATCTAGAAAAGATGAAGAAGCATATTCCTACAACCAGCAATTTAACTCCCAGGTACACACCTTAACCCAGCTTCCTAACTGCTGTCCCATGGTACCCTGGTGGGCAATAAATGGAGGGTGCCCAGGGGTGGATCTCACATGGGTGCCCAGATATGCATCTCCTCAACCCTTCAGCCAAGAAGAAGCCCCCAGGCCAGAGACACAGCTTCATTCCTGTAATGGAAAGTTTTGTACAAATATTATCTATAATTTTCCATGTGTGCTATGGCATGAAAAGGGTTGGGAAACACTGAGAAGTTCTTACATGTATGTGGCAGATATATATTCAGGAATATGTATACATATAGGAGCAATGTTCATAATAACTAAAAATGGACTATCTCATATGTTCATCAATCAACTCCTCTGCTAATAAATTCTGGAATACTCATATGATGCAAAGTTACACATCAGTGAAAACTAATGAACAACAATTATATGCACTGACATGGATAGATCTAAGACTGTAACACTGAACAGAAAAAAAGTTAAGTCCCAGAAAATCACATACAATATAATTCTATTGTTATAAAACTCAAGAACAAATAAAATTAATAAATAAACAGTTTAAGGATACACAGATATGTGATAAAACCACTGAAAAAGGCAAGAAAATTATTAACACAAAATTCTCTGGTGGTCCAGAGGTAAGGACACTGTGCTTCTATTGCAGGGGGCATAGTTTCCACCCCTGGTTGGGGAACTGAGATTCCACAAGTTGCAGATTGTGGCCAAAAAAAAAAAAAAAATCAGAACATTGGTTACCTCTGAGGGAGGATGAAAAGCTTGGGATCACAGAGGAGTACACAGGAGATATTAGAGAATAATGGTCATATTGCTTTTGTAAAACTGGGCAGTAGGGACACATATGTTCTGTATATAGTTGTTCCATAAGTGTTACAGATATTTTATGAATATTTTATATCTACTCAGTGTTTAATAAACATCTTTTATAAAAGCCCTACTCTGTCCAGCAGTAGATAGCAGATCATTTATGATCTCTGCAACAGTATGAGGTGCATGGAACAGGAGGGACAGAAAGCATCAAACTAGACAGAACACCACAGGTCAGACACTGAACCTTTCTCTACAAACGCATACACAGTTTGCAACAGGAAAAATCTGTAAGCTCTACAATAACAAAAAGTTAAGACTAAATTCAATATTCTATCATTTTAGAAAGCACTACATATGCAAATGTTAACATTAAATAAAACACAGATTTAAAGAATCAGGACTGAATAAACTGCCAGCCTATGGATGAATAACTCTTGCTATTTTCTAAACAGTTCACATTTCATTGTGTATTTAGGCCACACAAAAGACATTTATGGACTGACAATACTTTAATTCATCATGTACATCCAACCATGTTTGCTTAGTCAAATGCCTGCTTCTCAGTGTCACTTAAGGGCAGGTTATTAAGCCTCAAGAGCAAGAACTAGATCTGTTTCATCTGATATAACTATCAAAGAAAACGCAATGAAAACAGATTTTCAGAGAATTTTAAGAATTCCTGCCTCTACTTTGTCTTTTTGTGTTTTAAGGGCTAGACATTGGGAAGCTATTTTCCTAAGCATTGGATATTTTGCCAATGCAGAAGAGCTATAATAGACCACAGAGATATAAACTTAACTTCCAAGTTAATTAAATTTATTATTTTTGATTTGGAACATAAAGGAAACCCAGTTTGAGCTCTCCTTTCAATACTTAAAAAAGAAAAGAGAGCGCTACTTAAAAGCAAATAGGTTAATGATTACACGAAGGCATTTTTTTTTTTTCCTTTGCTATTTTTCTTTCTTTAAAATTTGAATAGGTGAGTGACCTTGCTGGAATTCCCCTGTCAGTTCTGGAGTATCTATCTGGAAATTTCAAACAGAAACTACTTTCACATGACACATTATAATGGCATGCCAGGTGGTGTCTGTCTCTGTACCTTGAACTCCGGTTTTTATTGCTGATGAATCAATAAACTTTACATAAAATGAAATGCTTTTTTCCCTTGGACCATTTAAGAAAAGATCAAATTTAATTGTATTTGACAGTATATATTTATAGGGTCAATTATACACAGAAAAACTTCGCATATTCACCCAATTCAAGAAATTCACCCTGTATAGCTCCAAGCTATCAAAGCCCAATTTTTAAGTATGTCAATATATCATGCTGAAGTGAGAATCTGAGTCCACACATTTAATTCCTGTTATATTAGCATAACTACCTGCATAATAATAGAGCACTTATTGTTTCTGCTGTATTTCAGATTTTCTAAAATACCTATTTTCACCAAGAGGAAGTTATTTCAGATTTACTGTGAAAAGGCTTATGGCAAAACCTGTCCTTTCAAGTGTGAGGCAGTCCTGAAACCAACCCTGAACCACAGAAAATCAATACAGAGTATAAGCAACAGTGGGAATTATGTGGAATAGAAACAAAATATCTCCCCAATCCAGGCCACACCCCTAGTTTCACCCTTGGCACTTTTCTCCCTAATTTTCAGAAGGTGAAAGTACAAGTACGATAAGTATGCTCTGGAATTTGAGCCCAGTCATCTACCTTGCTCTCAAATGCTGTTTACAGCACAGGAAGAAAAAAAAAAAGAAAAAATCAAACATTTCATAATCTCAGTTTCGACAGAATATATTCGTATTTCAGAAGTTGAGATGAATTGGTACACAAGAGTGAATGGGGGAAGAGTATCAGGGCAAGTTCAGCAAAGGGAGGGCTGCTCCTTGATATTTTTCCTAGAATATCTCAGCACTATTTTATAATAGTGGCTGGAACGGCTTCAGTACTATCTAAAGAATATAAAATATTTTTTAAAGAAAAATTTTAAACCATTAGCATGACATCACAATAATTACAGCTCACAATGTTCCCAGTCCCTATGGCCTCCCATTTAGGAAGGCACAGTAAATGGGATAATAATTTCATGTACAACTGCAACCTGATTTTTGAAACGAAGCTGGAATAAAAGAGTACAAGCTGGAGGCAGGGAGGAAGGAAAAACTAGATAATCAAAATTGCTTTCTCCCAAGCACTTCTCTCTTCTGTCTCTACCTCATAATCCTCATCTAGTTAGTAAAAAGAAAAAAAAAACAACTTTTAACAATACTATGTGTATATATCTACTCTTAAGATTCTTTTCCCATATAGGACATTACAGCATAATGAATAGAGTTCCCAAACAGTAAACTCTCAAATGCAAAGTTAAGAGGTCTTTTGGCTTCTAAGGTACAATTTCATTTTCACATGTAACGGAAAAATATCTTGTGCCTTTTTTGTTTAGAGTTTTCTCTTAGTGGGGCTTCCCTGGTGGCTCAGATGGTAAAGAATCTGCCTGCAATGTGGGAGACCCAGGTTCAATCCCTGAGTCAGGAAGACCCCCTGGAGAAGGGAATGGCAACCCGCTTCAGTATTCTTCCTCTTTCCATGAACAGAGGAACCTTGTGGGCTACAGTCCATGGGGTTGTAAACAGTCGGACACGACTGAGTGACTAACATTTTCTCTCACTGACTTCTTATATCCTATTGACTCTTACATTGATATCTTCTGCTCAGGCCTCTCTTTTCTTCTCTATCATTAGTTTTGCAACTTATTAACCAAAAATATAAGAATAGCTAATATGTATTAACCCAGACATTGTTCTGAAAACTTAATCTTCACAATAACCCTGTGAGATACTTCCAATTTAAAAATATACTGTTATGCCCACTTTATAAAGTAGGACCCGGATGCAATGATCATTAATAGTCCACTTGCAATATAGCACAGTAGCAAAATTTGTTTGTTTTTTTTTTGAAAATTTGTTTGTTATAATAATTTGCTTTTGCTCTTTTTTTTTTCAATTTCTTTAGGAGGCATTTCCAAAGGAGTGATACTTAGAGGAAAGAGATATGTGATTTTGCTGTTTTCATTGTGCATCTCCATATTCTTTTCCCAGGATTTTTCTAATGCAATGATTCTCAACTTATGGTCTCTGGACCAGCAGCATCAGTACCACCTAAGTACTTGTTAGAAATGTAAATTCTCAGGCCCCACTCAGACCTACTGAATTAGACACTCTAGGTTAGGGCCTAGCAGTTGTGTTTTTGTTAAAACATGTGCATGCATGCATGCATATACACACACAATCTGTTTTTTGTTAAATTACTCCTCCAGGATGATTCTAATGTTTGATAACCATTGTTCTAATGTGTAACATATACATCAGTTATGAAAAAAGATCCCATTTGGCTACATATTTAATATACCAGGGCTTCCCTAATAGCTCAGTTGGTAAAGAATCTGCCTGCAATGCCGAAGACCCCAGTTTGATTCCTGGGTCAGGAAGATCCACTGGAGTAGGGATAAGCTATCCACTCCAGTATTCTTGGGCTTCCCTTTGGCTCAGCTGGTAAAGAATCCGCCTGCAATGCAGGAGACCTGGGTTCGATCCCTTGGTTGGGAAGATCCCTTGGAGAAGGCAAAGGCTACCCACTCCAGTACTCTGGCCTGGAGAATTCCATGGACTGTAAAGTCCCATGGGGTTGCAAAGAGTCAGACACGACTGAGTGACTTTCACTTTTCACTTTCATATACCAAGGTATACCTACATATTTTTACTAATTGTATTATATCTCTTGGAAGGGTATGCTCATTTGCATTCATTCCACAAACATTCATTAGGCACCTACCATGTACTTAAGAATGAGTGCTTGAAGAGCTAACAACCTAATCAGACAGGCAGATATGTATCAATTACAGTGCCATGTGATAATACAGTGACAGAGATGCACAGGAAGCTGAGAAAGGGCAAACTGCAGTAGATGAAGGACTGTGTCTTCATCTCTTAGGAACTGCTGCACTCCACTGCCCCTTTCGGAGAAACATTATTTTGTGTGAACATATCCTGTGGTCCTAACCCAGGGACCCATGCTTGAAAAAGGGGTATTCCCGTGGCAGCATTCCCTATCACACTGTGACTAACAGACTCAGTAAGATCATTCCTCGGTTAGAATCCAGAGGCCATGGGAGACAAGTAGAGAAAGTAGCCAACCAGCCTCCAGAGCTGCCTAAGAGTCCAAAGAGCTTTCCAATTTTAATCCATAAGTCAACTTTAAAACTCACCCCTTTCCCACCACTATCTCATCTTTCCATAATTCTGTCAGATAATTTCCAAAATAGACAAATTTTCAAACACTCTTGATACCCATGCAAATTCACATACTTATAAGACTTAAATCATTATTCTGAATATAGTGTTCATCATCCCCCCAAAAGTACAGTGGGCCCTTGAACAACACAGGTTTGAACTGTGTGGGTCTACTCACACATGAATTTTGTTCAATAAATATGCTGGAAAAACTATTGGAAATTTGTGACAATTTGAAAAAACTCACAGATGAACCAGATAGCCTAGAAATATTGAAAAACTTAAGAAAAAGTTATGTCATGAATGCATAAAAGTACATATAGATACTAGTTTATCCTAACATGGGCATAAGGTGAGTGATATTTAATATAAAAATGTGTTCATTTTCTGTTTTATAACTTTGCTTTCAGAGAATTACATTAACATACACTATGCCTGTCTCTCTAAATGGAGAAATAGCTAATTATCATAGATAAGATTTTTTTCAAGTGTTTCTAATATTGCATTATGAATAATATACTAATATTCTATGCCATGAAAATTTTATAATGATTCATTCATTAGTGTATAGGCTGAGCTACCATGAAGAAATCATACTGATTACATTTGGCTTCCATAAGGCAGTCATACTGCTAGTTCTTCATTATCAATATACAAATTGTTATATCTGTATAAATATGAATTTCTTTTTCATATTATCTCATTATTTTTTCATTTTTGATGTCCAGTGTTAGTAATATGGATAACATCTACCATGTTTTGTATCACAAACATCTGTAAACAGATGTAAATATATGGTATTGATAAATACGGTACAGTACTGTACCTATTGGGCTTCTCTGGTGGCTCAGAGGGTAAAGAATCCACCTGCAATGCAGGAGACCTGGGTTTGATCCCTGGGTTGGGAAGATCTCCTTGAGGAGGGCATGGCAATCCACTCCAGTATTCTTGCCCAGAGAATCCCCACAGACAGAGGAGCCTGGTGGGCTACAGTCCATGGGGTCGCAAAGAGTCAGACAGGACTGAGCCACTAAGTATACAGGCCTGTACCTGTTAGAGAAGGAAATGACAACCCACTCCAGTATTCTTGCCTGGGAAATCACAAGGACAGAAAGAGCCTGGCGGGCTACAGTTCATGGAGCTGCAAATAGTTGCATATGACTTAGCGCCTAAACAACTATACCTATATTTTCTCTTCCTTATGATTTCCTTAATAATACTTTCTTTTCTCTAGCTTACCTTACTATAAGAATAACCCGTGGCTGATTCACATCGATGTATGGCGAAAGCCACTATAATATTGTAAAGTAATTAGCCTCCAATTAAAAACAAAGAATACAACATATAATACATATAACATACAAAATACATGTAAATTGACTGTTTATGTTATAGGTGAGGCTTTCTGTCAAGAATAAGCTATTAGTAGTTAAATTTCGGGGGCGTCCAAAGTTATATGTGGATTTTTGACTGTGTAGGGGTCAGTATCCTTAGTCCTCATGTTATTCAAGGGGTCAACTGTACTATTTTTCGTCTTTATGAAAGTTTGTAAGATCCTCCCAAAACTTATTTTACGCAATATTTTTTTGAGACTGATCCATGTTGATACAAGTAGCTCTATAATGCACTGACGAAATTTATTACAGTGAATGAACTGAAGTTCATTCATCCATTTTCCTCTTAATAGAACTTCAGATTATTCTTTTTCTTTTAAAACAGTGATGCAATTAATATTTTAATAAATTATTTCCGCAAATACAAAGAACCACCATATTTTAAAAAAATGTGTCTGAATCTCTCCCTCCCCCATCCTTTCTTCTTTCTCTTAATTTCAACCAAAAAAGCATAGAAATTCTTTAAAAACAGCAGAATGAGAAGGAAAGGAGAGTCAAACAATAACTAAAGAGAATATGAAGTCTTGAAGATCTTCCTGGGCTGGCAAGAAAATAAGCAAAGATGTCTCAGAGAATGACAGCAGATGCCTGGGACTGCAAGACTAACATTCTCAAAGAATGGAAGCAACAACGAGTACTCTACTAGGAATATTCCCCAGAAAAGTCATTCTAAAGTAGGAGAAAGTCCTAAGGTACTACTCAGATCAAAATATCACTCTTTTGAGTTCTTTAGAGACATAACTTTGAGACACAAAATTGGTTAACACGAAACACCTCTGACTCAACTCCTAGGAAGTCAAGTCCCACTGAGAGAACAGAAGAGAGCTCAGAGACTGGTTCTAGCACCAGAAAACCAGCAATACTACAGATCAACACCAGAGGGAGCAAAAGATTACAAACTCCTGAAAAAGAAACTAATCGGGAAGGTACGTATTTGTTTGGTCAAAGTTCATTTGGGTTTTTCCGTAAGATCTTACAATACAATACATACAAGCTCAGAGAAGATGCATTTTCACACAAGGTTTGAGAAGTTCCCAGAATCTTTAGTAGAGCTGACTGGTGACGGTCTTCCTCTTATGAAGCCAGTCCCTAGAACTGGGAGAGGTAGCAGGTTTTTTTAAATGTGCAAATTCCAGCAGAAAACAAGGCATATGAAGAAAGGAGGAAACATGGCTCAACCAAAGGAACAAAATAAATCTCCAGAAACTGACCCTAAAGAAATAGAGGTTCATGAATTACCTGACAAAGAATGAAAACAATCATCTTAAAGATGCTCAATGTGCTACACAAGAACACAGACAACTAAAGAAAATCAGGAAAATGATGCATGAACAAAACGAGACTATCAGCAAAGATAAAGTACAAAAAAAAGAACCAAACAACTTCAGGAGCTGAAGAACACAAATGGGAAAATGCATAAATATGTGGAAATTAAACACATTATGAACTGCCAACGCATCAAGGAAGAAAACACGTGGGAAATTAGGAGATATCTTGAGACAAATGAAACGAGAACACAACATGCCAAAACTTATATGCTGTACAGTGTGCATATAGGTAACACTACTGTACACTTAAATGGTTAAGATGTCGGGAAGGTGCAACAGAGACACAGACACACACACATAAAGAAGGCAGTCATGTGAAGATGAAGGCAGAGATTAGAGCTATACTGTCACAAAGCACGCAATACTGAGAACTGTCAGCAAACCAGAGGTCAGGAGAAATGCAAGGAGATAAACTATACTTTGACATAAAACAAAAATTAAAAATAATAAAAACTATCCAATATCAATTTTTAAAAAAAGAGAGAGAAAGGCATGGAGTAGATTCTTTCCTACATTCTTCAGAGAGACAGACAGCACAGCCAACTCTTTGATTTTGGACTTCTTGTATCCAGAAATATGATAGAACTGCTGGTGTTATAGCTCATTCCAGTTTGTGACACTTGTGTTTTGGCAGCCCTAGGATATTAATACAAGGGATCTACAGGAAAGAGCTTGAGTGAGTGTAGATTCCCTTGTGTTTGGGGCTCCCAGTTATCCTAGACTGTTATTCTAGCCCTATATTCAGACATCAAGAATTCATTAAAATTTTAACTGTTTCTTTAGCAACCACCCTTTTATGCTGGTCACTGCTTCCTCCCATTCTCTGCCAAAGGTAAAAACAGTTCTGTAACCCATATCTTCTCAGAAGGGCTTGTCTTTGGAATTTCAGTTTACCTGACTGCCTTGTGAACCCAACTCTCTCATGGACTCAAGAAAAGTTACGTCTTTATGGATTATCAGGTTTTTCTAATGTTAGGAGTGAGGGAAATGTTCTCTTTGCAACTTTCTATATCTTAAACAGAAGCAAAATTCTCCTCCCATAGTTTAATATGAACTTAAGATTTAAAAGATTTTTATTTAATTTCCATATGTAATTGCAAATGGTTTTTTTAATATCTAAAACCATGTCCAGAAAGCACTTTACTTGCTCTGTTTATTAATACTTTTAATTTTGGCATAAATTATGTATACTAAGAAAATGTTATCACTTTAATGTTCCATGCTTATTAAACAATCTCTAAACAACTTGATTTCACAAATCTTTATCTTGGTATTTGTTTCCATCTTTGTCTTCATTCCATATATGCATGTGCAGTACATACACTAGTGCTTTTTCTTCTGAATTGGATCCATGCTAATTTCTGATTCACAGGTTAAGTTTTTGTTTTTCAAAATAATCCTCTTAATACTGATGTGTCTAATTTTGGTTTCAGTCTTGCTCCTTATATTTTGACTTATCTGCACTAATACCACATGGTTTCAAGGGCAACTGCATTATAGCACATAAAAATTTGGAAGTCAATCTTTTCTTCTTGAGCTTTCTTCAGTGATTTTTTATTTATACATGCACTCTTATTTTCTCCAAGTAAATTAACTACCATTTTATATACATCTATTTTTACATGCTATGGCAGGTTTAGGTAAAAAAATACTACTACTTATTGACTATATTTACGTTACCCATTCAAGAGTAATTTACTTAGTTCTAACCTATTGATGGCAAATAGATGGGGAAACAATGAAAACAATGACAGACTTTATTTTCTTGGGCTCCAAAATCACTGCATATGGTGATTGCAGCCATGAAATTAAAAGACGCTTGCCCCTTGGAAGAAAAGCTATGACAAACCTAGACAGCATATCAAAAAGCAGAGACATTACTTTGCCAATAAAGGTCCGTATAGTCAAAGCTATGGTTTTTCCAGTAGACATGTATGGACGTGAGAGTTGGACCATAAAGAAGGCTGAGTGCCGAAGAATTGATGCTTCTGAACTGTGGTGTTGGAGAAGATTCTTGAGAGTCCTTTGGATTGCAAAGAGATCAAACCAGTCAATCCTAAAGGAAATCAACCCTGAATATTCATTGGAAGGACTGATGCTGAAGCTGAGGCTCCAATGCTTTGACCACCTGATACGAACAGCTGACTCGTTGGAAAAGACCCTGATGCTGGGAAAGATTAAAGGCAGGAGGAGAAGGGGATGACAGAGGACAAGATGGTTGGATGGCATCACTGACTCAATGGACATGAGTTTGAGCAAGCTCCAGGAGATGGTGAAGGACAAGGAAGACTGACATGCTGCAGTCCATGGGGTCTCAAAGAGTCGGACATGACTGAGCCACTGAACAGCAAGAAACCTACTGAAAGCACTATTTCTTAACTGCATACTGATAGCATACCTGAAAATATCCAGGGTTTGATAAGCAGTCATCGAATGAGTATAAACGTACACTGACATTGTGAGAAAGTCTAGGCTTAAATGGGATTTTTCCCATTATGTCAAAAATACTTTGATTTCAGTAAACAAAAAACCTCTAATTATTTTATATTCAGCCACATTAAGACAATTAAGCAATACTATATTCAACCACTTGAGCAATTTCATACATGATTCATTCATTCACTCAACGAATATTTATTTAGTACTCACTATGAGTTAAACCCTGTTCTAGGCACTAGGGTTACAGCAGAGAATAAAAAAGACAAAGCAAATCACTCTGCTCACATGCAGCTTATATATTAGAGCTGGGAGGAAGAAGTAGACAAGATAAATAAGGAAAATACATGGAATATTATATAGTGAGACGGAGAAAAAGAAAGCAAGAAAAGGGATTAAGAAGTATGTGTGTGGTGGCTGGGAGGAAGAGTCGGGAGTGTAGCTACTGTGACCTCTGAGTCAGATCCTGAAGGAGGTGAGGGAAAGTGCCCCATGGTATCTAGATTATTCCAAGCACAGGGCACAGCACCGGCAAAATCCTTAAAACAGAGAGAAGGATGAAACAGGTGACCTGGTGAAGAATAGGAGCAGATCATGTCAACGGGTTTTTATTAGTCAGATAGGAAGCTACTGGAGTTTTGAGCAGAATGACTTGAGGTTACTTCTGTTTAACAGGATCACTCTGGCTGCTGTATTGACACAAAAAGGCAAGGGTAGAAGAAAGAAGGTTAAGTTAGGAGGTAGAGGTGACTGGACTCAGCCTGTATGTTTAGGGCAGAGTCAATAGGACTTTCTCAAGGATCAGATGGTTGGCATGAGAGAAAGAGGGGCGTCAAGGATAACTCCAAGGCTGAGAAACAATAATGATAGAATTGTCGGTTACTGAGATTAAAAAAATTAAAAAGTTTGATGAGAGGGATGATCAGGTGTTCAGTTTTGAACATGTTAAGTTTGAGATGAATGTTAGACATACAAATGGAGATGTTAAGCTGGTAGATGTTTATACATCTGGAGCTCAGAGGAGAGGTCTAAGCTGGAGATTTAAAATGTTTTGGTATTTAAGGTATTAAAACTTCGAGAGTAGATAAGAGAAATGGGTCTAGGTAGAAAAGAGATAAGCTCCTAGGATCGACTTCTAGGGCACTCCAGTGTTTAGAAGTAAAAAAAATGAAGAGAAACAGAGTAGACTACAAGGAATAGTCAGAGAAGTAAGAGGAAAGTCTGAAGGGTGCGATGAACTGGAAGAAAAGTAAAGAGAATGTGTCCAGGAAATGATAAGTGATTATCTATGTCAATGCTATATTATTATTTAATGACCATACATTCAATTTAGTACATGTGTGCAAATTTTGAAATAATCTTAATATTCTAACCTCTATATTCATTAAAGATACTGGCTAAAAATTTCATTGACAATCAGGATTTATTAACTTAAGAGGATATAAAATATTATGCTCTAACAGAATATATTAACATACATGTGTATATGTATGAATATATTCTTTAAATTTATTTTTCAATCTAGAACAGCATTTCTATGAATCTCAATTTTAGCATTTCAATCTAGAATAGCATTTCATTCTATGAATGAAACCTTGTTCCAAGGGTTATTAAAATGAGTTCTAGCCACACATGTGTGAAAGTGAAAGTTGCTCAGTTCAGTTCAGTCAGTTCAGTCGCACAGTCGTGTCCGACTCTTTGCAGCCCCATGAATTGCAGCACGCCAGGCCTCCCTGTCCATCACCAACTCCCGGAGTTTACTCAAACTCATGCCCATCGAGTCGGTGATGCCATCCAGCCATCTCATCCTCTGTCGTCCCCTTCTCCTCCTGCCCCCAATCCCTTCAAGCATCAGGGTCTTTTCCAATGAGTCAACTCTTCCCATGAGGTGGCCAAAGTATTGGAGTTTCAGCTTCAGCATCAGTCCTTCCAATGAACACCCAGGACTGATCTCCTTTAGGATGGACTGGTTGGATCTCTTTGCAGTCCAAGGGACTCTCAAGAGTCTTCTCCAACACCACAGTTCAAAAGCATCAATTTTTCGGCACTCAGCTTTCTTTATAGTCCAACTCTCACATCCATACATGACCACTGGAAAACCATAGCCTTGACTAGACGGACCTTTGTTGGAAAAGTAATGTCTCTGCTTTTTAATATGCTATCTAGGTTGGTCATAACTTACCTTCCAAGGAGTAAGCATCTTTTCATTTCATGGCAGAATCACCATCTGCAGTGATTTTGGAGCCCAAAAAAGTAAAGTCTGATACTGCTTCCACTGTCTCCCCATCTACTCCCCATGAAGTGATGGGACCAGATGCCATGATCTTAGTTTTCTGAATGTTGAGCTTTAAGCCAACTTTTTCACTCTCCTCTTTCACTTTCTTCAAGAGGCTTTTTAGTTCCTCTTCACTTTCTGCCATAAGAGTGGTGCCATCTGCATAGCTGAGGTTATTGATATTTCTCCCAGCAATCTTGATTCCAGCTTGTGCTTCTTCCAGCCCAGCGTTTCTCATGATGTACTCTGCATATAAGTTAAATAAGCAGGGTGACAATATACAGCCTTGTCGTACGCCTTTTCATACTGGGAACCAGTGTGTTGTTCCATGTCCAGTTCTAACTGTTGCTTCCTGACCTGCATACAGGTTTCTCAAGAGGCAGGTCAGGTGGTCTGGTATTTCCATTTCCTTCAGAATTTTCCACAGTTTATTATGATCCACACAGTCGAAGGCTTTGGCATAGACAATAAAGCAGAAGTAGATGTTTTTCTGGAACTCTCTTGCTTTTGCGATGATCCAGTGGATATTGGCAATTTGATCTCTGGTTCCTCTGCCTTTTCTAAAACCAGCTTGAATATCTGGAAGTTCTCGGTTCACGTATTGCTGAAGCCTGGCTTGGAGAATTTTGAGCATTACTTTACTAGCATGTGAGATGAGTGCAACTGTGCGGTAGTTTGAGCATTCTTTGGCATTGACTTTCTTTGGGACTGGAATGAAAACGGACCTTTTCCAGTCCTGTGGCCACTGCTGAGTTTTCCAAATTTGCTGGCATATTGAGTGCAGCACTTTCACAGCATCATCTTTCAGGATTTGAAATAGCTCAACTGGAATTCCATCACCTCCACTAGCTTTGTTCGTAGTGATGCTTTCTAACGCCCACTTGACTTCGTGTTCCAGGATGTCTGGCTCTAGGTGAGTGATCACACCATTGTGATTATCTGGGTCATGAAGATCTTTTTTGTACAGTCCTTCTGTGTATTCTTGCCTCCTCTTCTTAATATCTTCTGCTTCTGTTAGGTCCATACCATTTCTGTCCTTTATTGAGCCCATTTTTGCATGAAATGTTCCCTTGGTATCTCTAATTTTCTTGAAGAGATCTCTAGTCTTTCCCATTCTGTTGCTCAGTGGTGTCCAACTCTTTGCTAGCCACACATAGGTTTGGAAAATGCTAATTTGCATTATAAATTACCAAAAAAGAACGTGACATTTTCCAAACTTAAGTCATTATAGAACCGTTTTGGTTTACAAAGCCTCTTTTAGCTGTATCAGCCTTTCTGAGTAACATAGTTCAGGAAATATTGAGTTAAAACCTGGGACAATTTTTTTTGTTCTCACTGTAGCAAAATTTGTGTCAGCAAAGTTGTTGGGGATATTTTCTTTCTGCCACTTCAACAGTTTTACTTAAAACAAGATCTTTCTGCTCCTATACCACTTATGCCAGAAAATATGATGACCTTTGCTTTATTTTTACACTGATAGTTCTGTCTGTTCTCGTTTTTACTGTTACTCATCAAATGCCAAAATGAGACATTTGATTTCCTTAAGAAATGAACATAAAGTTCCATCAAATAAAATATGTAAAACAAAATGAGTACATTTTAAATTAGCATAAAGTATACTTATACACTGTTAGAATAATGTATACTAAAGAGATTAAATATAACCCAATATGATCATTTAATTAGCAACATGTTATAAAGCTTTTGTTGAAATTACCTTCCTTTTATGCAAATTGTTCACCTTAATGTTTCTGTGGTGTTGGAGAAGACTCTTTGGAGTCCCTTGGACTGCAAGGAGATCCAACCAGTCCATCCTAAAGGAGATCAGTCCTGAATATTCATTGAAAGGACTGATGCTGAAGCTGAAACTCCAATTCTTTGGCCACCTCATGCGAAGAGCTGACTCATTTGAAAAGACCCTGATGCTGGGAAAGATTGAAGGCAGGAGGAGAAGGGGATGACAGAGGATGAGATGGCTGGATGGCATCACCGACTCAACGGACATGGGTTTGGGTGAACTCCGGGAGTTGCTGATGGACAGGGAGGCATGGCATGCTGCGGTTCATGGGGTCGCAGAGTCAGACACGACTGAGCGACTGAACTGAACTGAACTGAATGTTTCTGTAGTGTTCTTATGTCTCCCCATATTCTGACTTTGAAAAATGTGGAACATGAATGATTTTCTTAAATCCATGTTTTCATTATTTCCCTAAAGTCTAATGTTCATTTACTTCCCTTCTATCTGAAAAATGGGACAGGACAGAAGTTGCCTTCCAAAAGTACTGCTTATCTCCAGGTCAAAGTTAGAAAGAAGAAAGGTAAAAATACAAGAAAAAGTCAAATAAAAGAATATTTTGCCACTGGAACACTACTAGCTGAATATTGCCCTCTTTTGTCTCAAAATGCCATCTCTGATTAATGAAACTCTGCAGAGTTTACTGTCTACCCCTCTTGCAGCCCTCTCTTTTTCTCTGGCCTGCAGGCATTTCCAGAATTCTCAGTTTTGTTTAGTTTTCATTTATTTATTTTAAATGACAAAAAAGACAAAACAGAATTTGGAAAGTATACATCTCATGAACAGAAAGACATGTATTACTGGTACAACGTCCCATTTAATTTCACATGTACACAAAATAGCTCTGATTTTGGTTACTCTAGCAGTGAAATGTTTCTTGAAGTCTAATTTGCCTATTTAACTCCCAATCCTCCACCCCAATTCAGTGGTTGCTTGTATAAAAACTTTTCCCCCTAGTTTTATGGAGATATAATTGACATACAACCTTACATTAGTCTAAGGTATGCAATATAATAATTTGATATATGAGTAACTTGATATATGTGTATATCACAAAATGAAAAACCTATTTCTAAGCCTCCAACTATGTATCTTAAAAGGAAGTCACAACCACTGGAATCTCACACTACCCTACAAGTAGAAGTCAGAGTAATTGATGTCCTGGTTGGTATTTTTGACAGCAAACTTTTTGAATCAACCTTGGAAATGTCCTAACACAACAGAAGCAGAGGCTGATAGCTATGATGGTCACCACTCAAAACAGCAGAGGCTTTATTATGAATAGACTGTGGATAGATACATTTTATACCAATAGAAAATTTCCTAATATAGAAACAAGTATTTTTATAAGAGTAATCTCACAAGTTCTTATAGTTAAACCAAATAGGTTTTCTGGATTCCTATCTTAGACTCCAATGTCTGTGACCTGTGCCACAGAACAGAGTTCATGATTCGAGTCCAATTATCATTTCTGAGCAATTCTTTAATGAGTCAAATTTACAATCTGCCTTTAGTCACTATGGGGGACCTTCTTACATTAACTTTATCCCAGTTTAATGTTACTATTATCAATACACTCACTTTGTTTTGTTCTCTATATATGTCTTCATCCCACTGTACTATATGCTTTTTTAGAAGCTGCTTCAAATATTAAGAACAAAGTAAGCTATGAATAAATTTAATTAATTCATCCTTTTTAAAGTCATTAAAAAATGCCGTCCCCATAATTTGGTTTATAGGACTCACTGTCCCAAACACATACCTCTGTGAATACCAGTTAAATTCATTCACTTAATAAATCTGTTCTAAACACCTACCATGCATCTGGCACTGTTCTGGTGCTGTGGAGAACACTGATGAACAGAACATCAGGCAGCGATAAGTACCAGGGAGAAAAGTAAAGCAGAGAGGGGAATGGGGTGCCTTGGGGGTGGTGGTGAGGTTACAATTTTAAATAAGTTGTTAGAGCCTTAATGAGAAGGTAACATATGACTTGAAGGAACTGAAGATTAGGGATTAAAACACATAGATATCTGCTGTTCTTTAACTGCTAAATTGTGTCCAACTCTTTTTGCAACCCGATGAACTATAGCCCAACAGGCTCCTCTGTCCATGGGATTTCCCAGGCAAGAATACTGGAGTGGGTTGCCATTTCCTTCTCCATGGAGTCTTCCTAACACAGAGACTGAACCCACGTCTCTTGTGTCTCCTGCACTGGCAGTCAAACTATTTACCACCTCACTGGAGAAGCCCAGTTGAGAGACTCAGTTCGGTTCAGTCACTCAGTCGTGTCTGACTCTTCGCCACCCCATGAATTGCAGCACGCCAGGCCTCCCTGTCCATCACCAACTCCCGGAGTTTACCCAAACTCATGCTTATCAAGTCGGTGATGAAATCCAGCCATCTCACCCTCTGTCATCCCCTTCTCCTCCTGCCCCCAATCCCTTCAAGCATCAGGGTCTTTTCCAATGAGTCAACTCTTCCCATGTGGTGGCCAAAGTACTGGAGTTTCAGCTTCAGCATCAGTCTTTCCAATGAACACCTAGGACTGATCTCCTTTAGGATGGACTGGTTGGATCTCCTTGCAGTCCAAGGGACTCTCAAGAGTCTTCTCCAACACCACAGTTCAAAAGCATCAATTTTTCGGTGCTCCTTTCTTCACAGTCCAACTCTCACATCCACACATGACCACTGGAAAAACCATAGCCTTGACTAGACGGACCTTTGTTGGAAAAGTAATGTCTCTGCTTTTTAATGTGCTATCTAGGTTGGTCATAACTTACCTTCCAAGGAGTAAGCATCTTTTCATTTCATGGCTGCAATCACCATCTGCAGTGATTTTGGAGCCCAAAAAATAAAGTCTGACACTGCTTCCACTGTTTCCCCATCTATTTCCCATGAAGTGATGGGACCAGATGCCATGATCTTAGTTTTCTGAATGTTGAGCTTTAAGCCAACTTTTTCACTCTCCTCTTTCACTTTCATCAAGAGGCTTTTTAGTTCCTCTTCACTTTCTGCCATAAGGGTGGTGCCATCTGCATAGCTGAGGTTATTGATATTTCTCCCAGCAATCTTGATTCCAGCTTGTGCTTCTTCCAGCCCAGCGTTTCTCATGATGTACTCTGCAGGGTGACAATATACATCCTTGACGTACTCCTTTTCCTATTTGGAACCAGTGTGTTGTTACATGTCCAGTTCTAACTGTTGCTTCCTGACCTGCATACAGGTTTCTCAAGAGGCAGGTCAGGTGGTCTGGTATTTCCATCTCCTTCAGAATTTTCCACAGTTTATTATGACCCACACAGTCGAAGGCTTTGGCATAGACAATAAAGCAGATGTTTTTCTGGAACTCTCTTGCTTTTTTGATGATTCAGCTGATGTTGGCAATTTAATCTCTGGTTCCTCTGCCTTTTCTAAAACCAGCTTGAATATCTGGAAGTTCATGGTTCATATATTGCTGAAGCCTGGCTTGGAGAATTTTGAGCGTTACTTTACTAGTATGTGAGATGAGTGCAACTGTGCAGTAGTTTGAGCATTCTTTGGCATTGACTTTCTTTGGGACTGGAATGAAAACGGACCTTTTCCAGTCCTGTGGCCACTGCTGAGTTTTCCAAATTTGCTGGCATATTGAGTGCAGCACTTTCACAGCATCATCTTTCAGGATTTGAAATAGCTCAACTGGAATTCCATCACCTCCACTAGCTTTGTTCATAGTGATGCTTTCTAAGGCCCACCTGACTTCACATTCCAGGATGTTTGGCTCTAGGTGAGTAATCACATCATCATGATTGTCTGGGTCATGAAGATCTTTTTTGTACAGTCCTTCTGTGTATTTTTGCCACCTCTTCTTAATATCTTCTGCTTCTGTTAGGTCCATACCATTTCTGTCCTTTATTGAGCCCATCTTTGCATGAAATGTTCCCTTGGTATCTCTAATTTTCTTGAAAAGATCTCTAGTCTTTCCCATTCTGTTGTTTTCCTCTATTTCTTTGCATTGATGGCTGAGGAAGGCTTTCTTATTTCTCCTTGCTATTCTTTGGAACTCTACATTCAAATGGGTATATCTTTCCTTTTCTCCTTTGCTTTTCGCTTCTCTTCTTTACAGCTATTTGTAAGGCCTCCTCAGACAACCATTTTGCCTTTTTGCATTTCTTTACCATGGGGATGGTCTTGATCCCTGTCTCCTGTACAATGTCACGAACCTCCACCCATAGTTCATCAGGCACTCTATCAGATCTAGTCCCTGAAATCTATTTCTCACTTCCACTGTATAGTCATAAGGGATTTGATTTAGGTCAGACCTGAATGATCTAGTGGTTTTTCCTATCTTCTTCAATTTAAGTCCGAATTTGGCAATAAGGAGTTCATGATCTGAGCCACAGTCAGCTCCCGGTCTTGTTTTTGCTGACTGTATAGAGCTTCTCCATCTTTGGCTGCAAAGAATATAATCAATCTGATTTTGGTGTTGACCATCTGGTGATGTCCATGTGTAGAGTCTTCTCTTGTGTTGTTGGAAGAGGGTGTTTGCTATGACCAGTGTGTTCTCTTGGCAAAACTCTATTAGCCTTTGCCCTGCTTCATTCCATACTCCAAGTTGAGAGACTAAGAATCATTAACTTATGGGTTGAGGGTTCTTTCCCCTAAAACTAACATAGTTTCTGAGAGCATAATCTGACCTCACATATTTTTACCACTTCATCCTCATCTTCTTAGTGTTGACTCAGGTTTTTATAGGATACAACAAAAGACCTGATTCTAAGCTTATCATGCCAAGTTTACACTTCTCTATCAGTGAAAACTTATGGCCCCTGGACACATATTCTTTTGGAAAGCACAGATTCCTTGGCTGTATTCTAAAGGAACATAAACAACATGAAAAGACCCTAAAAGCCAAGGAAATTGAAGAGAAATTAGAGAAAAGGATATAAAAGGTAATGTACTAATGGACTTTAGTCATTAAAGCTTTTATTTTTGTGAGAGGGTTCAAAGGAGAGCTTTAATACAGGTGAGATTTGGGGCTTTTGAAGAGGATCCAAGTCTTGATGAAGTGATTCAAACTCAAATCTTGAACTCATAATCATGGTAGGCCCCACGGTCTTCAAAAACTTATACTTGATACTTTAAAACAAAACACAGAAAGATACTACTAGCAAGTCTAATAAAACTTCTTGAGGGTTTTAAAAAACTGTAATTCTTTGACCAGTAATTAATCAGATTGCTACATACTATGATGAAGAGAAGAAAGCAAAAAGGAATTAAGAAGAAAAGGGAAGAATTTTAAAGAGATATAGTGTACCAAAAGAATAAATATGTTAATGGGTTTATCACTTTGATTAACATTCTTCACATCAAATTGCAACTGAATTTAAAGTTCTTACAGAACCACCATGGGCTATAGTCAGATAAACTGATTTAATGATAATTTCCTGGGCTTTTGATTTTTGAAAGCATGGTCAAAATATTTGCTGGATGAGACAACATAAAAAGAAACTGATTTTGTGGGGTAGAGAAAGAAGCTACATTGGTAATATCGTGGTTTGAGATTTAAATGGGTAGAAAAATTAACAAAGCCTTCAAATGGAAAAATTCAGACCACTTTGCAAGCTCAAAAGAAAAACATGTAGTATATCTCACTGACTACTCTTGTGCTCATTCTAACTTGTTTCTTTAATCTGCTCCTGTAAACATGCTTTTTTTTTTCCCCCAAGAAAGAATTAAGCTTTTAAAAATTAATAAGAGCAATTTACATCTAAATTGAGTCTACACTTTGCACCAGGACTACTTTAAGCACTTTAAGTAGAGTAATTCATTCAATCCTCAAAATGATCTCATAAATTAGATATTACTATTATCCCCAATTTACATGTGAAGAAACTGAGGTCCAGAGAAGTTAAGAAATTTCAGGTAGCTTACAGCTAGTAAGGGGTGGAGTCAGAATTCAAACTCAGGCCATCCAGCCCCACAGCACCAATCTACACCCACTACTCTAACAAAACTGTTTTCATTACACAAAGCTTTCCAGAACTAGGGCTTTCTTTAAATCAACATTGTGCCATGTCACAATCTTTCACTGCATGTTCAGAATAGCAAGCTGCTGATGCTGCTGCTAAGTTGCTTCCGTCATGACCAACTCTGCACGACCCCATAGACGGCAGCCCACCAGGCTCCCCCGTCCCTGGGACTCTCCAGGCAAGAACACTGGAGTGGGTTGCCTTTTCCTTCTCCAATGTATGAAAGTGAAAAGTGAAAGCGAAGTCGCTCAGTCGTGTCCGACTCTTAGCGACCCCATGGACTGTAGCCTACAGGCTCCTCTGTCCATGGTATTTTCCAGGCAAGAGTACTGGAGTGGGGTGCCATTGCCTTCTCCACAGAATAGCTAGTGTAGTGACTAATTTACGTTTTCCAACAGTAGTAAGGTAGAATCAGTTTCAGACGTCACTACTCAGAAGTGACGTCCTATAGGAATGTCAAAGCACTTTAAAGCACGTGGCTTCCCTGGTGGCTTTGTGTGTGTGTGTGTGTGTGTGTGTGTTAGTCACTCATTCGTGTCTCACTCTTTGTGACCCCATGGACTATGGCCTGCCAGGCTCCTCTGTCCATGGAAATCACCAGGCGAGAATACTGGAGTGGATAGCCATTCCCTTCTCCAGGGGATCTTCCTGACCCAGGAACTGAACCCGTGTCTCCTACATTGGCAGGCAGATGTCTTTCCCACTGAGCTGGGTGGCTCAGATGGGAAAGACATCTGCCTGCCAATGCAGGAGATATGGGTTTGATCCCTTGTCCAGGAAGTTGCCACATGCCACAGAGCAGCTAAGCCTCTGAGCCACAACTACTAGGACTGTGCTCTAGAGTCTGAGAGCTGCAACTACTGAGCCCGTGCTCTGCAACAAGAGAAGTCACCACAATGAGAAGCCCACACGCTGCAACTACAAAGTAGCCCCGGCCTACCACAACTAGAGAAAAAGCCCATGCAGCAACAGAGACCCGGCACAGCCAAAAATAATAATAATAAAGGACGTCACTTAAATATTAACAGTGGTAGAGGATTATAGATGACTTTACTCCTTTTTGGAGGGGTATACATATCCTTTTTTTCTATATCCTATTATTTTTGGGTTTCCCTGGTGGCTCAGAGGTTAAAGCATTTGCCTGCAATGCAGGAGACCGGGGTTCGATCCCTGGGTCAGGAAGACCCCTTGGAGAAGGAAAAGGCAACCCACTCCAGTATTTTTGCCTGGAGAATCCCATGGATGGAAGAGCCTGGTGGGCTACAGTCCACGGAGTCGCAAAGAGAGTCAGACACGACTGAGCGACTTCACTCACTCATTTTTTGTAAAGTGGACATGGATTATTTACAAGATTTTTTAAAAAGGTTTTTTAAGCATGTCATCACCTTTATTAGCATTAATATATATAAACTTACAATAAAATTATCAGGTAAGTTTGTTCTTACTCTATTTGAAGAGCAAGAAATTCAAGGTAGAGTAGGCTTTATGGTAATAATGAAATAATAATAGCTATTATTTACTTAACACCTAATATAAGCAAATCTTTTACATACACTTACTTTTCAGTAATTTCTTATTTTATAGAAGAAGAGATTGAGGCTTAGACTGAATAATAAACTTAATTAACACAACAGCAACTAGACACTAGAGCCCAGATTCAAATCTATGTTTACTGCTCTAGAGTCCTAACTCTACACTGTACAATGCATGTACCCTCTCCAGATGCCAAATATCTGTCCTACAAAACAAACTAAAGAAATCTTTCTAAAATTTAGGTATTCTTAAATAGAAAATACTGAACACAAATTATTTAAGTTCAGTCAGGGTTATCATTTTGAATATCCATGAACATAGAAGAGTTCTCATCTCACCAAAAAGCCTGGGTTGCTACAAATTTCAAAATAATTGGTCAGTTTTCTGACTTTGTTGCTGTCCACACTTGTCAATGTGCCTGCCTCTATTTGAGGGGCTTCCCTTGTGGCTCAGCTGGTAAAGAATCCTCCTGCAATGCAGGAAACCTGGGTTCGATCCCTGGGTTGGGAAGATTCCCTGAAGAAGGGAAAGGCTACTCACTCCAGTATTCTGGCCTAGAGAATTCCTTGGACTGTGTAGTCCATAGGGTCGCAAAGCGTTGGACACAACTGAGCAACTTTCTTTCGGCCCACTTAGAATCTGTTGCTTCTAATACACTGGAGTTAAACCCAGTTAATTAAGCATGTTAAACTGTGTCTAAATGTAAATGAACTGAGTAAAGACCTGAGAAAAGCATATAGATTTTGTGTCTTCTAATTTGGAAGCTCAGGTAATTTTATTTTCTGGTTATAAGTTAACTGAAGTTAGTAGATAAATGAGCAGCAGGTAAGTTAGCTCTCAGAATTTAAATACAGGGATAACAGAACATATACACATACCATAATAAAACATTTTACTGCAGTATACTTTTTTTTCAGATTTAAAAGATACCTTATTGATAATTTGGTACAATCTTCCAAACAATGAGAAGTACCCTCTACAACATTGCCAACACTCAAAATTTGCTTAAGAGACCCTAACGACTTGGCGTTCACTGCCTCTGAACACAATCTGTTCCACTGTTGACTAGTTCTATCTATACCTTCTCTCATTTAGAACTAGTTTTGGTGTCAAGTAACAGAGAACAAGTGCACTTCCTATGGCATTTCTCCAATGTTTCCAAGTCTTCTTTTTTCTAAACAAAGTAGTCTCAGTGCTCTCAACTTGGATCATCACAGTTGTCCTTTTATATAATCATAAGATTGATTAAAAACAATTCTCTCCTTCTTCCAGGTTTATCTAATAATTAATATACAAAAACTAATTGCTTTGTAGGTAATGGGTCCAATTAATCCATTTTGGTCATATACAACTGGCACACTAGGAAAAGCTTATGAATCTAGCTGAATTCAAGTTGAACAGCAATATACTTTTCAGTTCTTCTTTTTCCCCCCATTCAAAACAATGGCACAAAACAGAATCTTAAGAGATATCCTTAACCATAATCTTACATGTTACTAAATTTTAACTTTCTCATCCTCAGGCTTTTGCCTACCTTAACATCACTTGGGCCCTGTGAATGATCTTTTAACACTGCCAAAATTCTTCAAGCTGTTCTCACTATTATGAATTAACCCCTCACAGTCCAGCTCTGAGGCCTTAAAATACTGATTTTTTTTCCTCTTGTATTAACTGGATACCTTCCTATGCAGAACTTGTGGTTTTCACACAAAATATATATAAAATATATACGTGTGTGAAATAATATATATACATATTTTAAATATATAATGTATTATATATGTACCTGCACACACATACACACACATGTATCTGCCCAATTCTATGTTCTCTACATATAATTTACTTTCATCTCTTTTCTTTCTATAAGTCACCTTTACCACATTCGTCTTAACTCAGGAAAACACAGTCTACCCTTGGATTCAATTCATTGCTATCCATTTTCTTAGCAAGAATAAGGACTCCTACTTTAGGCATTCTGCCCAATGATTCCCCCTCCTCCCAACCTTCTGTGGCCAGTACTGACTAGTCCCACAGGTCTCAAGATGCAAAGCATTATTTAATAGAAATGATTTATATGCAAAACAGTCAGCCAGTGTGGTATCAATATAAAACACCTGGCATACCATAATCTGCTCTATTCAATTCATCATGACTCAGCCCCTAGATTAGTGGCCTTCATTTTGCTTCTAACAAGACACACAATGATGTATTTTATGACAGTAATGTCACATAGGTATTTATCTTACATAGCCTATTCTCCAGCAAGTTTCCAATAAAATCCCTCCACTAACAAAATGGTACTATTACATCTTCAAATTTCTTGTATAACCCACTGTACTGAAACACTAATCTTATTCCAAACTTCACCCAATGAAAGTGTAGAGAGAGAAAGATGGCTAGAGAAGTCATCAGAAATTTTTGCTGAGTCCAAGGCAGATAAACAGGCAATTAAAAGGAATATTCTCAGTGCAAAATGAAATTATCCAAATATATCTAAGTGATCTTTCTGGCTTCCTGATTTTATAACAGAGAGAACAAGCCATTCTTTGAAATGCCTTAAGCCAGTTCCAGACTTCAAGAACAAAGTAAAATAATAACAGTAAGGTCTATTTAAAGAGTAGAGTTGCTAAATAGTAATTTAATCCAAACAAGTCCATCCATTCAGCAATAAAGAGAGGTTCAGAAGAACCATGCCAATCCAACACAAACATAGCTTGCAAACAAAGGTAACAATACCCGCATCACATAGGGAGGTCAGGCACATGTTATAAAGTGTGTATGAGCATTGAACTCGGCAACACTAAGCACCTAATTTATTAAAAAATTCTTATTATGAATAATAATCTAATGTCAAGATTACAAACATATTAAAACATCACCAAACCTTTCATGCAGCTCTGAAATAAACAACTCACTTGTGCAACCTCATTCCTCCTGAATAGTGCAAATAATCGTAAGGACAATAGACATAAGGAATAGTAATGAGTTCACATAATTAACCTAAAGCCTTGCTGTTTGTTTCTTAGCATTAAAAATAAATGTTCATAGTATTAAAAAAAAAAAATCAATCCACCAGAAACAGAATACAGAAAAAACATGAGACTCCTTCCTTCTCTAGACTTCTGGTCTCATTCCCTGGGAGTACCTGTGTCAATAGTTCCTTATATGGATCTGAAGAAATTTTACAGGTATGTATAGAAATACATGCTTTCAAAAGCACAAATGAAAATATACTATACATACAGTTATATATTGTTTATGTCAGTTAACAATGTATCTTAGAGATTTTTCCTTATCCCCACCTATGGATCTAACTCATTCTAAGAGCAGCAGATACTACATTCTATGAAAGTGTTCATTTAACCAGACTCTGCTGAAGGATTTTAGGTTATTTATAGTTGTTGTTTTCTTAATTTCAAATACCATGGTGATGAATATGTTTATAAACAAATTTTTATGTGCAAGTGCAAATATATCTGAAAGACGGATTCCTAGAAGTAAAACCTATTTTTAGAAATGAATGCATTCCAAACAAGAAGTCAGTTTGTCTACAGAGACCAGGAAAAACTATAAGTTTAATAGTTAGTGATTAAAAGGTGCCTAATATTATTGCAAAGTTAGAAGTTAAAAGTTTTTAAAATTAAAAACTCTTCAACCAGGAAAAATAGAAATTTAAATTTGCCCCTGGGACAGAAAGATTAAAGGCCTGGAGAATGAATCATCTAAGATATTTTTTTAAATGGAGAAAAAGAAAAATAGCATATGTAAGACAGGATTTTTTTTTTTTTTTAAGACACTTAGGGGCTTCTTTTCTTGCTTTAACCTAAAGCATAAAATAAAATTGGCTAGATTTGGGACACATACTATTACAGAGCCAAACTTGGATGTGCGGTGATTTAATGACTGTTTGAGACCCCATACTTACAGGTTCTAAAATGTTGAAAGGAGATTCAACAGAAAGAAAACAGAGCAATAATGTTCCAAGAATAACATATCTTGTCAATCTCTCTAATTTCTGATCATTCTTACAGAGAAATAGTAACAATTCCCTCATATATAATGAACAAAACTCAAACTTCTTTGGAAGATCTGGATTAAAACATAATTCAAAGAGATTCAGCCTATATTTTTCAATCACAATCCTATAATTTTCTAGACCAATCCAGGGCTATTCTATCAATATTTTTCACCTAACATAAAACAGTTAACAACTTACCTTTCCCAAAGTGCTAGGATTTGAATGCCAAAATACAAACTGATTCATGTTTTTGTCCTTCAATGGTCCGTGGATTTCTTTAAATGAAGTCCATATTAGCGTTCACAGATATCAGAGTTCTGCAAAACTGAAAACCTCAAGAATGTCAATGCACATAGCTAAGTCACCACCTGGATACCAATTTATTATGAATAACAGTTACAATAAGTATTACAAATATAGTTATTTAGATGTGCAGAATTAATGGACATGACATTGAACAGCACACTGAGGTAGCAAAATTAAATTTTATGATATTAACATCAATCTAAAGGATCTCAAAACATTACTTTGTACCAAATTTACATGTATCCTAAAAGACATACCACAGTAAGAGCACACAAAGGTGAAAATCATTTGGATGCCAGCAATTTCCAGAAATTGGGAAAATAAGCATTAAAGGCAGGCAAACTTTTAAAAATTATATGACTTCAATAAGGTACTCAAATCTCTACTTTTAGTTTTTTCCAACCTATTTTTAATAACATCTTAGATCATTAAACCTAAAAATGCTTACTAGTTTCTTCCTTGTAAAACAGAGAAAAAGCCATAAATTCAGGTTTTCCTACTCCATTACATCCAAACTAATAATAACCTTCTAGAACCATTTAGGAACTATCTCATTTGATAGAAACCCCTACACACAATCACCTCCCTAGATCTAAATCAATCAATGCATCTTGATAGGGATTCATGCCCAGATCTTACTACAAGCCTGATGTGTCATCTGCACTTTTTTCCCATTTGACAACCAAAAAGAATCAGGTTATTTAGGTCTATGCCCACTCTTTGAGCTTCCCAGGTGGTGCTAGCAGTAAAGAACCTGCCTGCCAATGCAGGAGACAAGAGACGCAGGTTGGATCCCTGGGTTAGGAAGATCCCCTGGAGAAAGAAGTGGCAACCCACTCCAGTATTCTTGCCTGGAGAATCCCATGGACAGAGGAGCCTGGTGGGCTGTATAGTCCATAGGGTTGCAAAGAGTGGGACACCACTGAAGGGACTTAGCACATGCCCACTCTTTATTCCATTCAAGACACTTAAACAAATACTTCACTACGGAAACAATTTAACCTACAGAGATTCATTCTTTTGGAAGCCTCCTACAACTATTTGGAAGGAGTTAACCCTTTATGTGGACTTCCCAGATGGCTCAGTGGTAAAGAATCCACTTGCCAATGCAGGAGACACAGGAGACATGCGGTAACGGTTCTATCCCTGGGATAGGAAGATCTCCTGGAATAGAAGATGGCAACCCCACTCCAGTAATCTTGCCCAGAAAATTCCAGGGACAGAGGAGCCTGGTGGGCTGCAGTCCACGGGGTTGCAGAGTCCGAGGCACAACGCACAAAATTTTTGTGTATCCACCAGATGAACTCTCTGACTGGACTGTTGTACATAACTATTTTAATCTTTGTTATGAAACAGAAGTATATCACTTACATCTCAAATGTAAAAAGCACCCCAATTTAAGAGAGAAAACATTATGAAAAAGAAAAATAAGTTTATATTACAGAAAAGAAGCACTTAAAACACTAATTGGACTTCCCCGGTGGCTCAGTGGTCAAGAATCCTCCTGCAATGCAGGATCCGCAGGAGTTTAGGGTTTGATCTTTGGATGATGAAGATTCCCTGGAGCAGGGTCTGGCCACCCATTCCGGTGTTCTTGCCTGGAGAATCCCAGGCAAGAGGAGCCTGGCGGGCTACAGTCCCTAGGGTCGCAGAGTCGGGCACGACTGAAGCGACTTAGCACGCACAAACGTCAACACTAATTAGAAGCTCATTGCTACAACTGCAATCTATTTGATGGCCAACTCCTGGCCGGTATCATTCACCTGGAAGTTATTCCCAGAAAAGTGAAGGAACCTGAAAAAAGTCCAACTGATCGCCTTTCCTCTTCACCCACCTCAGGGAAAAATATTAAGACACGTTTCTAAGTTTCAATAACCACAAAACAACAACAACAACGTCCCGAACCTCTACTGCACTGACATTCTCAAAGTCACTAGTGAGCAAACTAAGCTGGCATCACGTCTACATTCAGAAGTAGGAACACTGAAGTTTAGAAGCTCCCCCAGGTGAGCCAGAATTGGGTTCGTGCGTTCATTAATTCATCCATTTGACAGCATCTAATGATGCCTAATAGTGACAAGGCACTGTCCTAGATTAAGAAAAGACGATGTCGCTGTTCCCTACTAGCAGAATTGGATGGGGGGCCGGTACGAGGGAAATGAACTCTAGATCAGCTCATCTCAGTGTCCAGGTTCTGTGTCTTCACCTCCGAGCGCCAACAGTCACGATCCTGTGACCACCACCACCACCCCCAAACCCCCACCCAAGCCAAGACCGATTCCTAGAAGACTCAGCCTATCTGTTTTTCCTCCATGAGCTCGGCCCTTACGACCCCGTTCCCATAAAGTTCTTCGTATCCCTATCTCTCCAGGGAGCCGTATGGCAAGGAACCTTTCCTCCAGCCCCGATATCAAGCAAGAGCCACGTTTCCCTGCCCGAGTTTGGAGTTTTGAGCAAACTGAGCCCCCAAGCCCAACTTTCACCCTTGTTCGGTCCGGGTTCGGCACGCAAGTTACCTGCCTGGAATCCACGGTTCCAGGACGACGACGGACGCCCCGCCCCGCCCATCGCGACGCCCTCCACAACCAGGTACCGCCTCCAGGGCGTAACTTCCGGGTGTCGCGTCCGGCCCGAATGCCTCCCGGCCCCGCAGTCCCGCTAAGACCCCAACGCAGTTAGTTGACGCTACTTCCGGCTTGTTCCCCGGTTCTCTCGAGATCCAGGCGTTCTCCAGATCTTGTTTACCAAGTTTTTTTCCGCCTGTTTTCCTAAACTCCGGCTATATAGTCCAGCCTGGAGAAGTGTGGGGGATTTTTGTTTGTTTTTCAAACTTTTTTGCCGGCTTCTGTAGCCTTCTACGATGGCTTGCGTCTGCTCCTTCTCTACATTGAACTCGTCACTGTTCTCCAGACTCAAGTCCCTCGGACAGTCACAATGTTTTCTCAGTTTTGCTCAAGTGATGCTACCTCTCACTTGTAACCGTATTACCTAGGCAGATTACTTAACTTCTCTGTGCCATTTTCCTCAAGATTGAAACAGATGATACTAGTGCCTAGAAGGTTGTGTGTGTATTGTTTGAGGTAATACATGGAAAGCGCTGACACAGTGAAAGCATTCAGAGTGTTAACTGTTACCAGTTACACAGTAACTCTGGTTGGAACATATAAGTGGTAAAGAAGGTTGGAACCGATTTTCCTGTTATCCTCAGCTTTTAACTAAGTGGTTGATTAATGATGCTTGGTATTCTCCCAGCTGAACTGTAAGCTTCTCCAGACAAAGAAGGGATTTTGTATAAGAATCAGTTTCAACGCTACTTGAAATTACCTGCTTGGGTACTGTGCTACCCAACTTGGGGGAGATGAATAAAAGCCAAGCCTTGCCCTCAAAAAGGTGGAGATGCTTAAAGGTTATTATGGGAGAAAGAAAGTCAACCCAGGAAAAAAAGATGGGACCAGCTGAGCTGAGGGTTTATCGTTAGAACAAAAAATGTACAGATTGTTAGAACTGAAAAGAATTTTGGAGATAATTATTTAGTCAACTTCTTGATGTTACAAGTAAGGAAAACTGGATCCAGAGAAGTAACTGACCATAAGTGACACAATTAGTCGTAGGGCTAGGATCAGAAGTGTAGTCTAAAAACACTCGCTATCTTCCTCCATTTCCAAAATATGCCTCAGGTGTTAATAAAGTAAAAGCAGATTCACTTGCAAGACCTTCACTCTCAGTGGAAAGAATTAGGAAAATGCCCCCAGTCCAAGAGAGAGGAACAGTAGAACCCAGCAGTTCCCACAGGATTCTGGTGATCATTTGAATGTTCTGGTCTGGCCACTGCTGGGTTCATTTCAAGTGCCATAGCCTCCTTTCCCCTGGCAAACTTCTTAAACTTACCCGGAAACCAGGAGTTAAGTATCAACTCCTATGAGCTCTACCTTCAGTTTTAACTGGCCAAACAGGAATAAATAATGGATTCAAGCAGTTCCCAAGAGTAAACATAAATACATTTGGTACACTGCTAGTAACATGGCACAACTTTATTTAGACTTCTCTATTGGAAGAATTTTGTTTTAAATATTCAAATTCTGTTTTAGGACTATGACAAAGCTCCATAGTTGTTATTGTTGAAATCTTGGTTATAAGTCTGTGTTACAAATAAGCAGGTAATCCCATAGACCCATAGAATAATATAGTTGGGATAGATGAAATTTAAGGTTTCTTCCAACTCTAGCAGTACAAAAGATCAATGATACTTTTAATGAATCTATGGACTATTGAAATTAATTTACTGAAAATCAGAAAATTAGACAATGGTAGTCAGTTCTAAAGTCTAAGCCTCCTAATTCTACTCATTCATTCAGGAGAGACACCAGCTCAGGAATTAGGGACACAAAGATGAATAAGATAACCCCCTGCTTTTGATGAACTTTCTATGTCATGAGAGAGGTAGACCTTTTAATGAAAAAATAATTCCATATTAATGTTACCATAGATCCATCTAATGCCTTCATTCAAACAATGTGCTTTTTCCTTTTGGCTACCAACACACTATAGCTTTAAATAAGTATAAAATATATTTCAATCAAATTTTAAATCAATTATCTGAACCATATATATATGTGTGTATATATATACATGCATGTTGTTTAGTTGCTAAGTTGTGTCTGACTCTTTTGTGACCCCATGCACTATAGCCCACCAGGCTTCTCTGTCCATGGAATTTCCACTAGAGTGGGTTGCCATTTCCTTCTCCAGTGGATCTTCCCAACCCAGAGATCAAACTTGTATTTCCTGCTTTGGCAGGCAGATTCTTTACCACTGAACCACCAGGAAATCCTCAGCAAATACATGACTGGTCAAATATTTTTTCATAAAAGATAGTTTCAAGTAACCCACATCATATCCACAAGGACTTCATTGTCTAACCATGTTAAATTACTGTAGGAGTCTCAATACAACATTTCTGTTATCTTCCAATGTATTAGTCTACTCAAAGACTGAAATGGAATTAATTTGGTGTATCTTGTTCTTAATGAACACATTATATCTTTGATGATCACAAATTCCTTTTTGCAAACCATCTCCTTAATGAATTATTCTGACATTTCATTAGATATTGATTTTTAAACTCACCAGTCAGCAACATCTTTTACCATCTTTTTGCCTATTCAAAAATCAAAACATTTGCCCATCCCTAGTCTACTGGCCTCTTTTATTTTCCTAGAAATTTCTCTGTGCTATAATCACATCAGCACAATCTCCAGGCTTAAAATCAAGGCACTTTGATGGAAAAACCTGGAAATAAATACTAGTTGCTAGAACTTTTGATGTTTATATTATTGGAGGTATGAGTTGTGCCGACCTACTTCATTTTCATCTTAATAGTGCATGATGTATTAATCTGAGTCCTGTTTGCTATTCAAAGCAGATGGAAATATAATCCTAGAATAAAAACACAATTCAATTTGACTAATCTCAGAGAACATAATACTAATGATGTCTAATAACATGACTATTTTTACTGAGTGCTTTTCATCAGCCAGTCAGATTCTAAATTTGTATTCGCTCAAAAAGGGAGAGGACTACACTTAGTGACAAAGAAAGATACAAGTCATATTTACGAACAACTAGCCTAATAGCTTCCCTGGTAGCTCAGCTGGTAAAGAATCTGCCTGCAATGTAGGAGACCCCAGTTTGATTTCTGGATCGGGAAGATCCCTGGGAGGTGGGATAGGTCACCCACTCCCATATTCTTGGGCTTCCCTCGTGGCTCAGATAGTAAAGAATCCGCCCACAATTTGGGAGACCTGGGTTTGATCCCTGGGTTGGGCAGATCCACTGGAGGAGGGCATGGCAATCCACTCCAGTATTTTTGCTTGTAGAATCCCCATAAACAGAGGAGCTTGGTGGGCTACAGTCCATGGGGTCACAAAGAGTCAGACACGATTGAGTGACTAAACACAGCACAGTCTACTAACTTAAGAAGTGGACAAGTATTGCCAAGGATTTGAAGAAATTGGAAACTTCAGACATTGCTGTTATTATTGTATGCTAAATGGTCCCAAATAGTTTGGCAGTTTCTCAGAAAGTTAAAACATAGAATTACCATGTATGTGTGCTTAGTTGCTCACTTGTGTCCAACTCTGCAGCTCCATGGACTGTAGCCCGCCAGGCTCCTCTGTCTATGGGATTTCCCAGGCAAGAATACTGGAGTGGGCTGCCATTCCCTCCTCCAAGGGATCTTCCTGACCCAGGGATTGAACCTGCATCTCTTGTGTCTCCTGCACTGGCAGGTAGATTCTTTACCACTAGTGCTACCTGGGAAGTAATAGAATTATCATATGATCAAGCAGTTCTACTTCTAGGTAGATACCCAGAGAATTAAAAACATAGTTTACATAAAAACATGTATAGGAATTTCCCTGGTGGTCCAGTGGTTAAGACTGCACTTCCAATGCAGGGAGCATGAGTTCAATCTCTGATCAAGAAACTAAGACCCCCACAAACCATATAGGACAACAACAACAACAACAAAAAATAAAAACAGTACATGCACATAAAATGTGCACCATTATTCATAATAGCCAAAAAGTAGAAATAACTCAAATTTCCCCCAGCTGATGAACAGATAAGCAAAATGTGGATATTCAGTCATAAAAAGGAATGATGTACTGATATATGCTACAACATGGATGAATCTTAAAAACATTATGCTAAGTGAAGGAAACAGTATACAAAAGGCCATACATTCTGTGAGTCCATTTACATGAAATGTCCAGAATATATAAACCCATAGCGACAGATTAGTGTCTATTAAAGTAGATACGTGTTTGCCTGAGATAAGGAGAATGGGGAATGGTAAGTGACTGCTTAATAGATACAAGGTTACTTTTTGAGGTGTTGGAATGTTCTGGATTTGAGAGTCGTGATGTACAATTTTGTGAATATACTAACAATAATTGAATTGTACATTTTCAAAGCATGAATTGTGTGTGAGTTCTACCCAATAAGAAGTAATTATCCTTCAAGACAAAAGCACATCACTTGAAATTTAAAAGAAAAAAAGTCTTTATGGATAAGAAAAAAAGAACAAACCTGAATTAAGGGAACATGAATATTACCTGATTAATGATAGGTGCAGAATACAGAGAATCGATGCCATTGACAAACATGAAGAGTGTCCAGAACAACTCACGTAGTGAGGAACTAGAGAGAGCTTCTCATGTGAGAAACTGGTACCTGAGGAAGAGCATAAAAAGTGAAGGCTTAGACAGACTTGTTAGCATATTTAAATATTTGATGAAAGACTCTTCTATTAAAGGGAGACTTAATGTATAACGAAAGTAGAATCAGGGAGTTATTACACCTGAGAACAAAAGCAGAATCAGGGAATGGGAAGTCCTGAGGAACAGGGCAGAATTTTAGCAAGCAAAAATGTCTATCATGCAGAGTATGGTAGAACATCACTGGGAACATTCAAAGAGGGGCGGGTAATCTTGTGCTAGGAATGTTGTTAGGGCTATGTTTGAAAGAATATTAGACTAGATAAGCTAGAGCATCTCTCTAATTTATATATATGTCGCCTCTTTCTCAGTCAGTTCAGTCGCTCAGTCGTGTCCGACTCTTTGCGACCCCATGAATTGCAGCATGCTAGGCCTCCCTGTCCATCATAAACTCCCGGAGTTTACTCAAACTCATGTCCATCGAGTCGGTGATGTCATCCAACCATCTCATCCTCTGTCATCCCCTTCTCCTCCTGCCCACAATCCCTCCCAGCATCAGGGTCTTTTCCAATGAGTCAACTCTTCCCATGAGGTGGCCAAAGTATTGGAGTTTCAGCTTCAGCATCAGTCCTTCCAATGAACACCCAAGACTGATCTCCTTTAGGATGGACTGGTTGGATCTCCTTGCAGTCCAAGGGACTCTCAAGAGTCTTCTCCAACACCACAGTTCAAAAGCATCAATTTTTCAGTGCTCAGCTTTCTTCACAGTCCAACTCTCACATCCATACATGACCACTGGAAAAACCATAGCCTTGACCAGACGGACCTTTGTTGGCAAAGTAATGTCTCTGCTTTTTAATTTGTTATCTAGGTTGGTCATAACTTTCCTTCCAAGGAGTAAGCATCTTTTAATTTCATGGCTGCAGTCACCATCTGCAGTGATTTTGGAGCCCAAAAAAGTAGAGTCTGACACTGCTTCCACTGTTTCCCCATCTATTTCCCATGAGGTGATGGGACCAGATGCCTTGATCTTAGTTTTCTGAATGTTGAGCTTTAAGCCAACTTTTTCACTCTCCTCTTTCACTTTCATCAAGAGGCTTTTTAGTTCCTCTTCACTTTCTGCCATAAGGGTGGTGCCATCTGCATAGCTGAGGTTATTGATATTTCTCCCTGCAATCTTGATTCCAGCTTGTGTTTCTTCCAGCTCAGCGTTTCTCATGATGTACTCTGCATATAAGTTAAATAAGCAGGGTGACAATATAGATCCTTGACGTACTTCTTTTCCTATTTGGAACCAGTGTGTTGTTCCATGTCCAGTTCTAACTGTTGCTTCCTGACCTGCATACAGGTTTCTCAAGAGGCAGGTCAGGTTGTCTGGTATTCCCATCTCTTTCAGAATTTTCCAGTTTTTTGTGCCTCTTTCTAAATGGTGCCAATTTGTCAGAAAAATCTGGAAAGGATTATTATTAGCAGATGAAATAGTCTCTTCAATAAAATGCTATGGTGGGAAATCAGGAGAAAGATCTGAGAAAATATAAAGGTGAACTACAGCCTAACTGTCACAAAAGGCAATGGCACCCCACTCCAGTACTCTTGCCTGGAAAATCCCATGGACAGAGGAGCCTGGTGGGCTGCAGTCCATGGGGTCCTACGAGTCGGACACGACTGAGCGACTTCACTTTCACTTTTCACTTTCATGCATTGGAGGAGGAAATGGCAACCCACTCCAGTATTCTTGCGTGGAGAATCCCAGGGACAGGGGAGCCTGGTGGGCTGCCGTCTGTGGGGTCTCACAGAGTCGGACACGACTGAAGTGACTTAGCAGCAGCAGCAGCAGCAGCAGCAGCATAGCCTAACTGTACTTTCAATACGAACTGAAACTGGATGCCAGAGAATGCCAGGAATGTCATATAAGAAGGTTCTTTACCATTGAGAAAGGATATTTCATGCATGATTTTCAGTTCAGAAGTTGACAGATGACATTTAATGAAAAACTATTTGCAAACCTAAAGTGATAAGCAGAGCCCCCTCGAAAACTGAGAGGTGGAAACATGGGAGATAGCCCTGAATGAACTCTCAGTTTAGATTTTTGGTTGGATTCAACTCTGATTTTGTTTCAGCACATGGGTGTGATCTTTATGCTCAGTAATACATCATTGATCTCTGACATTTCAACTGGTAAAAATGATTAACATCTGATTGAGTCATTTTTGCCGTAGCTGGATCTTCTTTAGAAATGCTGGTGGTTTACCTTCATCATTAAAACATTGAATATGTATATGGAGTAGGGTTGGTGTATCTCCAAGGTTCAAAAATTATCATTACTGATAGTACTGGTGTAGTGAAGAAACTATTTTTATCCCATTTCTTATTTCAGACAGTTTTATGAGCAGCTTTTCTCCTCAAATGTCAGCCAACTTCCCTGTGAAGTGAGTATTCATGGCCCATTTCTTCACTATATTACTTAGTATGGGTTAAAATTCTTTAACAAACAGACCTAAATTTCTTTCTTTGGCCAGTAACAGTCCATGTTGGTTCCAGTCAGTGGGGTCTACTCTCCTCCACAAAATCATTTGAGAAGTCAGTCTTCTGTGGATTTATCCTCCCCTGGAGCTTTGTGTCTACTTGTATCCCACAGTGAGAGGGGAAGTGATATTGAAGACAGCATGCGAGAGATTTTATCACTCCAGCTGGAAAGCAACATTTTTCATTTAGTTTCAGAAAACCTGATTGGTTCACACTGAAAGTGTTAGTTGCTCAGTCATGTCTGACTCTTTGCAATCCTATGGACTGTAACCTCTGTCCATGGAATTCTCCAGGCAAGAATACTGGAGTGGGTTGCCATTTCCTTCTCCAGGGGATGTTCCCAACCCAGGAATTGAACCTAGGTCTCCCACGTTGCAGGCAGATTCTTTACCATCTGAGCCACCAGGGAAGCCCTAATATTTTGCAATTTGTTTCGGAAAACCTGATTGGTTCACCAAAACAGTCTGCTCTGATGTCTTCAGTCATTATTAAATGAAGTTTCACAACACCACACCTGGATTCCAGAGCTAAAAGATAACAATGCAGGGAAAGTCAAGTTTAGATAACTAGCTCTGTTTTTACCATGGATATATATTTGGATGTTCTAGTACACAAAAGTTTTTTTTTTTTTTTTAACTCTCTTGAACTTTCAACTTTATTTTTTTTTCCTACTCTACAAAATTTCTTTTTTTTCCCATTTATCTTTATTAGTTGGAGGCTAATTACTTTACAATATTGTAGTGGTTTTTGTCATACATTGACATGAATCAGCCATGGATTTACATGTATTCCCCATCCCGATCCCCCCTCCCACCTCCCTCTCCACCCGATCCCTCTGGGTCTTCCCAGTGCACCAGGCCCGAGCACTTGTCTCATGCATCCAGCCTGGGCTGGTGATCTGTTTCACCCTAAATAATATACATGTTTTGATGATGTTCTCTCGAAATGTCCCACCCTCACCTTCTCCCACAGAGTCCAAAAGTCTGTTCTGTACATCTGTGTCTCTTTTTCTGTTTTGCATATAGGGTTATCATTACCGTCTTTCTAAGTTCCATATATATGTGTTAGTATACTGTATTGGTCTTTATCTTTCTAGCTTACTTCACTCTGTATAATGGGCTCCAGTTTCATCCATCTCATTAGAACTGATTCAAATGAATTTTTTTTAACAGCTGAGTAATATTCCATGGTGTATATGTACCACAAAAAATATGAAATGCTTCACGAATTTGCATGTCATCCTTGCGCAGGGGCCATGCTAATCTTCTCTGTATCGTTCCAATTTTAGTATATGTGCTGCCGAAGCGAGCACTCAACTTTATTATTATTATTATTTTCCATTTATTTTTATTAGCTGGAGGCTAATTACTTTACAATATTGTAGTGGTTTTTGTCATACATTGACATGAATCAGTCATGGATTTACATGTATTCCCCATCCCGATCCCCCCTCCCACCTCCCTCTCCACCCGATCCCTCTGGGTCATCCCAGTGCACCACGCCCGAGCACTTGTCTCATGCATCCAACCTGGGCTGGTGAACTGTTTCACCCTTGATAATATACATGTTTTGATGCTGTTCTCTCAAAACATCCCACCCTCGCCTTCTCGCACAGAGTCCAAAAGTCTGTTCTGTACATCTGTGTCTCTTTTTCTGCTTTGCATATAGGATTATCATTACCATCTTTCTAAATTCCATATATATGCGTTAGTATACTGTATTGGTCTTTATCTTTCTGGCTTACTTCACTCTGTATAATGGGGTCCAGTTTCATCCATCTCATTAGAACTGATTCAAATGAATTCTTTTTAATGGCTGAGTAATATTCCATGGTGTATATGTACCACAGCTTCCTTATCCATTCGTCTGCTGATGGGCATCTAGGTTGCTTCCATGTTCTGGCTATTATAAATAGTGCTGTGATGAACATTGGGGTGCACGTGTCTCTTTCAGATCTGGTTTCCTTGGTGGTACACAAAAGTTTTATATTTATATTCTTATATTTTTGTTATAGGGCTTCCCTGGTGACTCAGACAGGAAAGAATTTGCCTGTAATGCAGGAGACTCGGGTTTGGTCCCTGGGTCAGGAAGATCCCCTGGAGAAGGAAATGGCAGTATTTCCTTACCAGTAATACCCATGCCAGTATTCTTGCCTGGAAAATCCCATGGACAGAAGAGGCTGGCAGGCTACAGACAGTTGATTTACAGTATTGCCTTTGTTTTAGGTATACAGCAAGTGATTCATCATATTTATATACACACATATTTTCTCCAGATTCTTTTCCATTATAGGTTATTGTTGCTGTTGTTCAGTCACCCAGTCATGTCTAACTCTGCCACCCCATGGACTGCCGCATGCCTATCACTCACCATCTCCTGGGTTTGCCCAAGTTCATGTTCATTGCATTGGTGATGCCATCCAGCCATCTCATCCTCTCACACCCTCTTTTCCTTCTGCCCTAATCTTTCCCAGCATCAGGGGCTTTTCCAGTGAGTTGTCTGTTCACATCAGATGACCAGAATACTAGAGCTTCAGCTTCAGTATCAGTCCTTCTAGTGAATATTCAGGGTTCATCTTTCTTAAGATTGATTGGTTGTATCTCCTTGCTGTCCAAGGGACTTTCAGGAGTCTTCTCAAGCACCACAGTTTCAAGGCATCAATTCTTTGGCATTCTGCCTTCTTTATGGTCCAGCTCTCACAACCATACATGACCACTGGGAAGACTTTAACCTTGACTATACAGACCTTTGTCGGCAGAGTAAAGTCTCTGCTTTTCAACACACTGTCTAGGTTTGTCATTGCTTTCCTGCCAAAAAGCAATCATCTGATTTCATGACTGCAGTCACTGTCCGCAGTGATTTTGGAGCCCAAGAAGAGGAAATCTGTCACCTCTTCCACCTTTTCCCCTTCTATTTGCCATGCAATAATAGGGCTGGATACCATGATCTTAGTTTTTTAATATTTAATTTTAGGCTGGTTCTTTCACCATCATCAAGAGGCTCTTTAGTTCCTCTTCACTTTCTGCTATTAGACTGGTATCATCCACTTATCTCTGCCATAAGGGTGGTGTCATCTGCATATCTGAGGTTATTAATATTTCTCCCGGCAATTTTGATTCCAGCTTGTGCTTCTTCCAGCCCAGCGTTTCTCATGATGTACTCTGCAGGGTGACAATATACAGCCTTGACGTACTCCTTTTCCTATTTGGAACCAGTGTGTTGTTCCATGTCCAGTTCTAACTGTTGCTTCCTGACCTGCACACAGGTTTCTCAAGAGGCAGGTCAGATGGTCTGGTATTCCCATCTCTTTCAGAATTTTCCACAGTTTATTGTGATCCACACAGTTGAAGGCTTTCACATAGTCAATAAAGCAGAAATAGATGTTTTTCTGGAACTCTCTTGCTTTTGCGATGATCCAGTGGATACTGGCAATTTGATCTCTGGTTCCTCTGCCTTTTCTAAAACCAGCTTGAACATCTGGAAGTTCTCGGTTCACGTATTACTGAAGCCTGGCGTGGAGAATTTTGAGCATTACTTTACTAGCGTGTGAGATGAGTGCAATTGTGCGGTAGTTTGAGCATTCTTTGGCATTGACTTTCTTTGGGACTGGAATGAAAACGGACCTTTTCCAGTCCTGTGGCCACTGCTGAGTTTTCCAAATTTGCTGGCACATTGAGTGTAGCACTTTCACAGCATCATCTTTCAGGACTTGAAATGGCTCAACTGGAATTCCATCACCTCCACTAGCTTTGTTTGTAGTGATGCTTTCTAAGGCCCACTTGACTTCATATTCCAGGATGTCTGGCTCTAGGTAAGTGATCACACCATTGTGATTATCTGGGTCATGAAGATCTTTTTTGTATAGTTATTCTGTGTATTCTTGCCACCTCTTCTTAATATCTTCTGCTTCTGTTAGGTTCATACCATTTCTGTCCTTTATTGAACCCATTTTTGCATGAAATGTTCCCTTGGTATCTTTAATTTTCTTGAAGAGATCTCTAGTCTTTCCCATTCTGTTGTTTTCCTCTATTTCTTTGCACTGATCACTGAGGAAGGCTTTCTTATCTCTCCTGGCTATTCTTTGGAACTCTGCATTCAAATGGGAATATCTTTTCTTTTCTCCTTTGCTTTTAGCTTCTCTTTGTTTCACAGCTATTTGTAAGGCCTCCTCAGACAGCCATTTTGCTTTTTTGCATTTCTTTTCCATGGGGATGGTCTTGATCCCTGTCTCCTGTACAATGTCACGAACCTCCACCCATAGTTCATCAGGCTCTCTGTCTATCAGATCTAGATAATTATATACAGTTAGTCCCAAACTCCCAATCCACCCCCCCACCCCCACAACCACAAGTCTGTTCTCTGAGCCTGTTTCTGTTTCACAGATAAATTCATTTATGTCATATGTTAGATTCCACATGAAAGTGATATCATATGGCATTTGTCTTTATCTTGCTGATTGACTTCATTTAGTATAATAATCTCTAGGTCCATCCATGTAGCTGCAAATGGTATTACTTCATTTTTTTAATGGCTGAGTAATAGTCCATTGTATCTGTGTACCACATCTTCTTTATCCATTCATCTGTCAGTGGACATTTAGGTTGCTTCCATGTCTTGACTATTATAAATAGTGCTGTTATGAACATAGGAGTGTATCTACTTTTTTAATCATAGTTTTCTCCCAGGAGTGGGGTTGATGGATCATATGGCAACTCTCTTTTTAGTTTTTTTAGGAACCTCCATACTGTTCTCCATAGTGGCTGCACCAGCTTACATTCCCTCCAAAAGTGTAGGAGGGTTCCCTTTCTCCACATTCTCTCCAGTATTTGTTCTTTGTAGATTTTAAAATGATGACTATTGAATATCTTTCTGATCAACTGATCTATTTGTGAATTGCAACACCATGACAACAATGAAAATGACATATTTAACAAGCAAAATTAGTAACATGCAAATGATCTGGAAATGCATTAGTCAAGAGGAATGGCATCTTGTTAAGTGGCATTTGTTGAGACAAATAAGACAACTTAAGAATGTAGCAGTTCATCCAATGATCAAGAGATTGTCAAGGGGGTCAAGTGGTCTGTAAACAGTGTCATGGTGGCACATTGCTAAATTGGCTTGCCACACTGCCATAGATTGGGCCCACAAGGAGTACAGATAGATTTAGACAGTTTATCATCTACATAGAGAGCAAAAGGAAGATCAGCCTGGTGTCAGCTCCCCGGGGCCCTAGTCTCACAGTGTGACACTAAACAGGAGGGGTTGGATGACAGATTACAGGAAGTGTGGGGATCGCTCTGTTGTTCAGGAGCAGGAAATGAGCAGCAATTACATGAACCAGAGAGTGAGTGCCTTCTTCAATTTTGCCCACTGGGGCCCCTTTTTTGCTCACCCTAGCACTGCCCTGCTGAGGAGCCAACTCTGAACTACTGCCAGGCAATTTTATGGATTTACACAGATGTTTGCAGCTGTATCTAAGGGAAAGAAAGTACAAGGCAGAAAGTTCTGTGTTTAACTAAAACTAGGGCAATAGATAGGGCTTCCCAAGTGGTGCTAGTGGTAAAGAACCCACCTGCCAATGCAGGAGGCATAAGAGATGAAAATTCAACCCCTGGGTTGGGAAGATCCCCTGGAGAAGGTCACAGCAACCCACTCCAGTATTCTTGCCTGGAGAATCCCTTGGACAGAGGAACCTGGTGGGTTGATAGGGTTTTGCAAAGAGTCAGACACCACTGAAGTGACTTAGCATGCACACAGGGAGATACATGAGAAATGACCTGTGATTGACTCCAAGATACAGAAGAGAAAAATGCCTCAAAATGGCTTCACACTGCGCTTATCTCCACTTGCTCCAGGAGCAGTTTCAGAACTGTTAAGCCTTGCCTACATGGCCTTTGTGGAGATCTTCAAAGTTGTTAGGATGGACGGCAAAATTGTCCCCCTGGAAAACAATACTGAATCTCTTGCTTCCTATAGTCAGGGAATGCTGTGCTGGTTATACAAGTTCTCTCCAAGCAGAGCAGACTGTTAATCTTACATCGAGATTTTGGGTAAGGTGGAGCTGAGAGATTGGTGAATTTTAGAGGCAGTAGAGATTGATACCACTTATAAGAAGCTGGTTGATATTGAATGTTAGCACTCAGAGACTTGTGCCCAGGGTTATTCATGATTGGCTGGCTATCAAAAGTGAGGGGCTGTCCTTGATGGATTAGATGGTTCTGACTGCTACTTGTTTCCAGGGCTTCAAGGCCATGGGTACTTTCCTAGGAGTAGGAACCTGGTTTTATTTTCAATGTGCTGTGTTTGATCACTCAGTTGTGTCCAATTCTGTGACCCCATGAACTGTAGCCCGCCAGGCTCCTCTGTCCATGGGGATGTTCCAGGCAAGAATACTGGAGTGGGTTGCCATGCCCTCCTCCAGGGGATCTTCCCAACCCAGGGATCGAACCCAGGTCTCCCCCATTGCAGGGAGATTCTTTACTGTCAGAGCCATCAGGGAAGCCCTGATGGGTAAATAGGTAAAAGAATATCACATCTACTTCTGCTTTATTGATTATGCCAAAGCCTTTGACTGTGTGGATCATAACAAACTGTGGAAAATTCTTCAAGAGATGGGAATACCAGACCACCTGACCTGCCTCCTGAGAAATCTGTATGCAGTTCAAGAAGCAACAGTTAGAACCAGACATGGAACAAGAGACTGGTTCCCAATTGGGAAATGAGTATGTCAAGGCTGTATATTGTCACCCTGCTTATTTAACTTATATGCAGAGTACATCATGCAAAATGCTAGGCTGGATGAAGCACAAGTTGGAATCAAGATTGCCAGGAGAAATATCAATAACCTGAGATACGCAGATGCCACCACCCTTATGGCAGAAAGTGAAGAGGAACTGAAGAGCCTCTTGATGAAAGTGAGAGTGAAAAAGCTGGCTTAATACTCAGCATTCAAAAAACAAAGATCATGGCATCTGGTCCCATCACTTCATGGCAAATAATTGGGAAACAATGGAAACAGTGACAGCCTTTATTTTCTTGGGCTCCAAAATCACTGCAGATGATGACTGCAGCCATGAAATTAAAAGACACTTGCTACTTGAAAGAAAAGTTATGACCAACCTAGACAGCATATTAAAAAGCAGAGACATTACTTTGCCGACAAAGGTCCATCTGGTCAAAGCTATGGTTTTTCCAGTAGTCATGTATGGATGTGAGAGTTGGACTATAAAGAAAGCTGAGTGCCGAAGAATTGATGTTTTTGAACAGTGGTATTGGAGAAGACTCTTGAGAGTCCCTTGGACTGCAAGGAGATCCAACCAGTCCATCCTAAAGGAGATCAGTCCTGAATATTCATTGGAAGGACTGATGCTGAGGCTGAAACTCCAATACTTTGGTCACCTGATGTGAAGAACTGACTCCTTGGAAAAGACCCTGATGCTGGGAAAGATTGAAGGCAGGAGGAGAAGGGGACAACAGAGGTTGAGATGGTTGGCATCACTGAATCAATGGACATGAATTTGAGCAAGCTCCAGGAGTTGGTGATGGACAGGGAGGCCTGGCATGCTGCAGTCCATGGGGTCGCAAGGAGTTGGACACGACTGAGCAACTGAACTGAACTGAAAAGAATATCTGTGAAAATAATCCTTAATTGTCGCTAAAATTTGTGAAACATCAGTGAATAAAACCACTCCATTGTTTTGTTTTTTCTCTGAAACTTCCAGACTGCCTTCTGGCCAGTTGATGGGCTGTGGAGACAACCTGAGGCCAACTGCATCTTCAAAAACTTTGTCCCAGTCTGAACCCAGCCTCTTTTATCTTTAGTCTTTGGTCTGCTGCCTAGGACGTAATAGTTGCTCGATTCATAGTTGAAGTTTTAATATTAGAAATAATCCTTAGGAATGGCAGAAGAAGGGGGAAAAAAATGGAAGGATTGGGCAGACAAGAAAGTGGTAGGTTCCACAAGGTTGCTGCATGACAGTTGTGTACATGTTTGGTTGATATTAGTACCTTACTCACTTAGATGAAATGCATGAAGTGTTTTATGTGTTCCAGGTGCGTGTCATATCACATAACTGTCAGGATCCCACATATCTGTCTTTGTTAAGAAGGATAATGAAGATGAAGACTGTGATGAAGCTCCACCAACGTAGTGAATCTAGAATTTGTCCAGGGAAGCCAGACCCTCTGGGCCAGGGGTTTGCAAATCTGGACTTGCTAGCAGTTTCACGCATCTCCCATCGTCCTCCCTGAACTACTTTGTGATTGGAGCAGGACAGGCGCCAGCAAAGAGGAAGAGACGGCAAGGGTGTGCTGAGCACCAGGACCGTGATGGACGACGCGCATCAGAGCCCGGGAGCAGCCCGGGGCGGGAGGCGGTGCCGGGGCGGGAGGCGGTGCCGGGTTCACATTGGCCCAACAGACGCTCCTCCCTCCCGGGACGCGCCCAGAGAAAGTGATCTTGCCTCGCAGCTGAGGGGTGAGGCGACTTCGGAGCAACTGAGCAAACATGGCTGAGTTCACGCGGCTGCAGAACAGCCTGGCGCTGATCCGTCTACGAAACCCGCCAGTCAATGCGATCAGGTAACGGGTTCTCGGCGATCAGTCCGGGGACGGCGAGCAGGGTCGTAGCTGCCTGCCTGCAGTGGAGGCTTTGACTCGCCCCTGCTGGTTTAAACAGAGAAAGACACTGGCACGGATAGAATCAGGGCATATGCCAGAACCTTTTACATTGGTATGCTCGGTACCTGTTTGCAGAGAACTCTCATCTCCGTTTCGCTGTTAGAGAAACCGAGGCTGAGAGGCAGACAGACGGCTAGAAGTTGGGGAGCTGCGCCGGAACCGGTCTGTCCGTGCCAACTTCCTGCTGAACTCTTTGGCTTACTTGCACCTTGACTTCTCAGATGTACTTTCTAGTCCAGAGGTCTTAGTGCCTCTGCCCCTGCCAACTTCGCGCTGAACTCTTCTGCTTACTTGCAACTTTGACTTCTCAGATGTACTTTCTAGTCCAGAGGTCTTCGTTGCTGTGCTGCCTGGACCTTGATCCCTCCCTTCTCAACCTGGAGTCCAGGCCACCCTTACAATGTGTGACTAAAAGCTTTGGGAGTCCAAAAATAAGGTGGCTTCACACTGTTAAAAATAAAGATCCCCATTAATGCCAATATAGTGAGTAAAAGAGAATTATGTCCTGGCCCAGAAACACAAAGATGTATCTCTTGGTTTTTTCTAAACCTCAAGGTCTTAGTGCTTCAGTGAAGATCCATGTTAGAGTAAGCTCCTGTTGACCACCAGCCCAGGTTGGATGCATGAGACAAGTGCTCCGGCCTGGTGCACTGGGAAGACCCAGAGGGATTGGGTAGAGAGAGAGGTGGGAGGGGGGATCAGAATGGGGAATACCTGTAAATCCATGGCTAATTCATGTCAATGTATGACAAAAACCACTACAATATTGTAAAGTAATTAGCCTCCACCACTAAAAATAAATGGGAAAAAAAAAAGAATAAGCTCATATCAGAATTAGCCTATTAAATAGCATTTCCTGAAAAACTGCTGTGCTGTTTATGTTCTTTTATCGTCGAGTACTTTTCTTTTAACTTTTAAACTAGTAAAAGCATTACTTTAAAAAGTGAGATTAATGCTGCTGTTTTGAAAATTAATGACATTATATAGGTTTGTGCTTAGTCAATTTAGTCGTGTCTGAATCTGTGTGACCCTATGGACTGTTGCTGGCTTGGCTCCTCTGTCCATGCGATTCTCCAGGCAAGAATACTGGAGTGAGTTGCCATGCCCTCCTCCAGAGGATCTTTCCCACCCAGGGATTGAACTCTTATGCCTCTTGCACTGACAGGGAAGTTTTCACCGCTAGCACCACCTGGTTCTTTTATATCTCTGAAAAAAGTGTAGTGATCAACCTAGGAAAAAACCACCCATCCACAGGATGGTTATGTCAGACTTAGTTATGTCTGACTTTTCGATCCCATGCACTGCAGCCTACCAGGCTCTTCTGTCCATGGGATTTTCCAGGTAAGAATACTGGAGTGGGTTGCCATTTCCTACTCCAGGGGATCTTACAACTCAGCCACGTCTTTTGCATCTCCGGCATTGGCAGGCAGATTCTTTACCACTGCACCACCAGCTATCATTATTTGTATTAGGCAAAGGCCTGTTACAAACCCCTACCAACAGGCCCTGCTGCTCAGGATTCATTGCAGCTATATCAGGATCTTCTCCACTTGGCGATAAACACTTTCTTGTTCTTTCCTGTTGAACTTGTACTTAGGTGAAGGTTCCCATTTTTTTTTTCTTTTTGCTTTACACTTTTCATCTTCCTTTCCTTTCCCCCTTCCTATTTCTAATTTTATGTGGGAGATTATTTCTTCCTAGATAAGTGAGAGATTCTTATTTGAATACTTTTTGGCCCAAACAGATCAAATCTTTCTTCGTTCCTTTAGCTAAGCCAGATTTCTTTCTATTTGGATAAATGCCAACCCTCTTTATAAATATAGGACATGCCTAATTACTAAATTTGTCTCCCATAACAATGGCTTTTGTATATTTTTAATTATATTCCACACAGTAATCCATGTTTTACATAGCAACCTAGGACATGCACACACAAACACACATACAAATATGTAACTGAAAATAAAGTTTAGTGAAACAAACTCTTCTTTTTATTTGATGTATTCTATTTTCACTCTGTTTCTTTCAAAAATGCTGGTCACAAGCCACAACTTTATTTGATAACTTCTGGTTTTAAAAAATGGTCACAAAAAAGACTTCCAAAGTGACAGAAGGTAAAGTTCTTTGGTCATCACTCATGAAATGTTATCTTTAGACTCCATTTCTCCATACCTGACAATATTAAGGGGAGAAAATAATTACTTAACCCCTGTGACTTTGATATTGCTATGAAGGTGTGGTCCTTTTTCACTCAGCTAAAATCTAGTAAAGCTGTATATATAACAGCCGTTTTCATCTTTCTTTTTTTTCTTGTTTGATTTTTGCAAAATTGTATGTCTGTGTCTGAGTCTGTGTGTATACTCAGTCACCCAGTTGTGTCTGACTATTTGCAACCCCATGGACTGTAGCCCGCCTAGTTCCTCTGTCCATAGAATTTTCCAGACAAGAATACTGGACACATTTCTTGTGTCTCCTGCATTGGCAGGTGGAAGCTTCCCAGGTGGCTCGCAGGTATTAGGACTCTGCCTATCTCTGCTCATAATGGAAAACTGTGCCCATCTCAAACTTGGGGGTAAATAGTTCCACAGTTTGCTACCTACAACTAGGAATATTTTCCCATAACTATTTGAAATGTGTCTTGTATTTAAACTGTCCCCTTTCCCCCTTGCAGGAGAAATTTTAATACCTATCTCATTAAGTCGTTGTGAGGTTTAAATGTGTTAGAGATCTGACACTTAGCAAATGTTGTGTGTATGTGTGTGTGTGTGTGTGCACGCGCGCGCTTAGTTGTGTCCAATTCTGTGACCCCATATGCTGTAGCCTACCAGGCTCCTCTGTCCAGGGGATTTTCCAGGCAAGAATATTGGAGTGGGTTGCCTTGCCTATTCCAGGGGATCTAGAGTGGCTCAGTAGCAGAATCTGCCTGCCAATGCAGGAGACGTTGTTCAGTCCCTGGGTTGGGAAGATCCCCTGGAGAAGGAAATGGCAACCTACTCTGGTAGTCTTGCCTGGAAAATTCCATGGACAGAGGAAACTAGCGGGCTACAGTCCATGGGGTCGGAGAAGAGTCAGACACAACCTAGCAACTAAACAACAACAAATGATGCAAAATTAACAAGAAGATAAGAAATAAAAGAGTAGGTGTTGATTGAAATGGGAAAAGCCAGACTTGTCTCCTCAGTGGCACAAATTGAGCTCAGTTTGGTTAATTTTGCAGCCATTGTTTACCCAGAAATCAGTATGTGACTTTTGGACTTCTCAGTATTCTGGATGGTTCAAATTCCATTTTCCTTTAGCAGATGTGGTTTCTAATTAAATCAACTGAAGGCAAGAGGTTTTGTTTGATTTCATCTGGGTTAAATGGTGAAAAGTAATTAGGTGAAAGGGAATTACCATATTCAAGAGCAAGTATCTCCTTTATTCCCTGAGGTTTTTTAATTAATTTATTTTTTAATACCACAACATTTGTATTGGGATATAATCAATTAACAATGTTAGTTGCTGATCTGAACAATCTGGCTTTAGTTGTTTTTTGCTTTAAGTTTTTTTCACCCTGTATAAAAATTTCCCCATATTACTTAGAATTCTAAGGCAAAATTCACTGGACTCTGGTTTCATAATTTTTTCTTTAAGCAATTCTTCACTCCTCTTCCTAGATCTCCTCCTTTGCCATCCCTTGGCACTTACTGATCCTCTGCTTCTTGGCAAATTCTCCTCTCTTTGGTCTTGTTGGACTCCTCGGTACTGAATAACTCAGCTGAGCCTCTCCCGCCTCTTAAATAAGGATATATCTAGAGGATCTACTCTCAGCTTTTTTTTTCCTTTGGCAAATGCATTCAATCTTGGTTTTAACTATCTCCTCTGGGGATGACTCCCTCATCTACTGAAACTTGACAAAAATTTACCAAATGCCCTTCCTTTCACAGACTTTGCCATTACCTTTCAAATTAGTTAGGCTTGGCTGCTAGTTACAGGAAACTCAACATAATAGTGGATTAAACAAGAAAAAGTTGATGTCTGTCACAGCAGTGTCCTGGAATGACTGGTATGGCTGCTCCACAATCATCGGGACCTCAGTTCCACCTATCTTTTGCTCTGCCACCCTTAGTTAGTAGCTTCCACCTCTTGATTCACAATGGCTGCTCCCAATCTAGCCATCATATCTGCATTCCTGCCAGGAGTAGGGAGTTATAAGAGAGAAAAGCATACCCAATCCTTTAAGAATTATTTCCTAAAGGTGCCGATGCTAAGTCCATTTCCATGCCATTGGCCAGAACTTAATGCGCTGAGCTGAACTTGCTGCTGTGAAATATAGTCTTTTATTTTGGACAGCCGTGTATCCAGCTAAAAACTGATTAATACTTTGAAGAAGGTCAAAGTGTTGGTATTAGTTTAAAGTATTAAGTATTAGTTTGTGGGTAACTTGCATCCCCTGCCACATGACTTAGACTGTTATTTTTAGACAATTTCAGTTTTGTTTTATTAGGCCAATATGACAAATCAAAAGCACGTTCTTTCAGAATTTCCACATCATTGTCTCTATACCTTTATTACAGCATTCATCTCAGTATGATATTGTGTTGTGTACACTGTTGTCCCTAGGATGTTTTAAACTCCTTTCACTATACATAGAAGATGTGTGTAATATTTTTAAATTAATAGTGTTGATTCTAAGTCGTCAAAGTTACAGCAAAATGCAGGAAAACACTTATTTTCTGAAGTTTATGTGTTTACTCACCTCAGGGCTTACTTTACAGTAGACATATATTATTTCTTAAATTAGTGAAAATTTAACAATAAGTATCTAGGATTTTTCTACATCATGTATATGTTAAATTTTTCATTGTTAGGAAAGAAAAAAATAAACTCTGAGATGGTAGAAATTTGATTGTGACTAATACTTCATGTAATTTTTTTCCCCTGTCAGTACAACTGTTGCCCGTGGACTAAAAGAGAGTCTGCAGAAAGCTGTAACAGATGATACAGTTAAAGCCATTGTGATTTGTGGAGCAGATGGCATCTTCTGTGCAGGTAATGTGTCCAACCCTTTCCCACCTTCTCTGACATCTCACACAGACTGAGATCAGTGCTGCATTACCTGTGGCCTTAGGCAATCCTATGGTATGGGTAACGAATCTTGGAGGAAGAAGAAACATTATGGAGAAGGAGACAAAGAGTCACAGGAGAGACTCAGAGAAGATGCTGACCTTACTCTTTTATATTGAATTGGGCCTTTGGAGGACATTTAGTTCCAGGCTTGATGGCTGTTATACCTGCTAATATACACCTAGGGCTACCCTCATAGCTCAGTTGGTAAAGAATCTGCCTGCAATGCAGGAGACCCCAATTTGATTACTTGGTCAGAACGATCCGCTGGAGAAGGGATAGGTTACCCACTCCAGTATTCTTGGGCTTCCTTTGTGGCTTAGCTGGTAAAGAATCCACTTGCAATGCAGGAGACCTGGGTTCAATCCCTAGATTGGGAAGATCCGTTGGAGAAGTGAAAGGCTACCTATACCAGTATTCTGGCCTGAAGAATTCCATGGACTATATATGCAGTCCATGGGGTCACAAAGAGTCAGACACAACTGAGCTACTTTCACTTTCACTTTTCACTTCAGTATATGCCTGCTGGTACATACCTGTTCTGCATATGTCTCTACCCTATGTGAGGTTGGGCAAGTTCCTTAAATCTCCTGAAATCCAATTTCTCTGTTTATAAAATGGATACCATAATATGTATACCTTAACAGAGTTTTGTGAGGTTAAATGAGATAACACATCTGAAAGCCCCTAGAGCAGTACCTGCATGAAGAAGATGTTCAATAAATGTTATTTTTTATTTCACATAGTCTTGAAATGGAGTTCATTTTTCTTCTGTCACCCATCTCATGACCATGCACTCTTAATTGTCCTGTGAAGGGGTGGGGTGGAGGACAGATAAATAACAATGAAGTTTCTAGACAAGCCATCGGCCTCCTGTAATTTAATTTTGTGTGCTTCGCAGTGTCTTGGTGAATGCAAGGATCAAACCAAAAATTTCTATTGAAGTTGCCCTAAGTGATGATTTTTTAAAGTTTGACTATCAGCATTCAACTGAAATACATTCACTTATCCTACAATTTACGTAGAAATTACTACTGATTTTCAACAGAGATCAAGCCCTGAGCCTTTGGAGTGGGAGCACTGACTCCAAGACCCTAGACACCAGAGAACTAACCCTAGGGAGTATCAAATAGTGAGAACTCACACAAAGGAAACCACTTGAATACAAGACTTGGCATCACCCAACCACCAGTAGCACCCTGTGCAGGATGCCTCATCTAAACAACAAACAAAACAAAAGTACAAACCAAATCATCAGCAGACAGGATTACCACCTCGCTCAGCCTTGCTCGTCAGAGGAAAAACAAACAAAAACTCAGCTCAAACAAAAAAACAAATCTCACCCTATATGAAGTTTACACAAACCAGTGGACAACCTTAGGAGGGTAGAAACCAAAAAGAGGAAAGAATTCAACATTGAAGCCTTGGAAAAGGAGATCTGAAACACAATAAGTTAAAAAAAAATAATGAAAAGGCAGAGAAATACTACACAAATGAAGGAACCAACTAGAAACACAGAAGTCCAAATAAATGAGGAGGAAATAGGCAAACTACCTGAAAAGAATTCAGAATAGTGATAGTAAAGATGATCAAAAATCTTGAAAAAAAAATGGAGAAAATGCAAGAATTAATTAACAAAGACCTAGAAGAATTAAAGAATAAACATGCACAGACAAACAGTGCAGTTACTGAAATTAAAAATACTCTAGAAGGAATCAATAGAATATCTGAAGCAGAAGAATGAATCAGTGAGCTGGAAGATAAAATGGTGGAAATAACTTCTGAAGAGCAGAATAAAGTAAAAAGAATGAAAAGAACTAAGGATAGTCTCAGAAACCTCTGGGGCAATATCAAACACATCAACATTAAAATTATAGGGGACCCAGAAGAAGAAGAGAAAAAGGTAGGGTATGAGAAAAATTTTGAAGAGATTATAGTTGAAAATTTCCCCAACAGGGAAAAGGAAATAGTCCATCAAGTCCAAGAGGCACAAAGAGTCCCATACAGGATAAACCCAAGGAGAAACATGCCAAGACACATACTAATCAAACTAACAAACACTAAACACAAAGAAAGAACATTAAAAGCAGCAAGGGAGAAGCAACAAGCAACATATAACGGAAACCCCATATGCTTAACAGCTGATCTTTCAGCAGAAACTCTACAGGCCAGAAGGGAAAGGCAGGATATATTTAAAGTACTAAAAGGGGAAAATCTACAACCAAGATTCCTGTACCTGGCAAAGATCTCATTCAAAATTGATGGAGAAATAAAAAGCTTTTCAGACAAGCAAAAGTTAAGAGAATTCAGTACCACCAAACCATCTTTACAACAAATGTTAAAGGGACTTATATAGTAAAGAAATACAAGAGAAGAAAAAAGATCTACAATATCAACCCCAAATAATTAAGAAAATGACAATAGGCCATATATATCAATAATTACTTTAAGTGTAAATGGATTAAATGCTCCAACCAAAAGACAAAGACTGGTTGAATGGATACGAAAACAAGACCCATATATATGCTCTCTGCAAGAAGCCCACTTCAGACCTAAAGACACATGTAGACTGAAAGTGAGAGGATGGAAAAATATATTCCATGCAAATGGGAAGCAAAAGAAAGCTGGAGTAGCAATCCTCATGTCAGCCAAAATAGACTTTAAAATAAAGAAGATCACAAGAGATAAGGAAGGACACTACATAATGATCAAGGGGTCAATCCAAGAGGAAGACGTAACAATTGTAAATACCTATGCACCCAACATAGGAGCACCTCAATACGTAAGAAAAACACTAACAGACATAAAAGTAGAAATTGACAGTAACACAATAATGTAGGAGACTTTAACACCCCACTCATTCTCACAATGGACAGATCATCAAAACAGGAAAGTAATAAGGAAACACAAGTCTTAAATGATACCTTAGATGATATGGATCTCATTGATGTCTTCAGGACATTCCACCCAAATGCAGAAGAATACACCTTCTTCTCAAGTGCACATGGAACATTCTCCAAGATAGACCATATCTTGGGTCACAAATCAAACCTCAGTAAATTTAAGAAAAACTGAAATCGTATCAATGCAGAAATAAAAAGAATTATAAGAGACTATTATGAACAACTTTATGGCAATAAAATGGATAACCTGGAAGAAATGGACGATTTCTTAGAAAAGTTCAATCTTCCAAGACTGAACCAGAAGAAATAGAAATTATGAACAACCCATTTACAAGCACTGAAATTGAAGCTGTGATCAAAAATCTCCCCGAAAATAAAAGACCAGGACCAGATGGCCTCACAGGAGAATTCTATCAAACATTTAGAAAAGAGCTAATGCCTATCCTTCTAAAACTCTTTCAAAAAATTGCAGAGGAAGGGACACTTCCACACTCATTCTACGAGGCCACCATCACCTTGATACCAAAACCAGACAAAGACAACACAAAAAAAGAAAGGTACCTGCCAATATCATTGATGAACATAGATGCAAAAATCCTCAACAAAATTTTAGCAAACAGAATTCAGCAACACATCAAAAAGCTCACACAACCATGATCAAGTTGGGTTTATTCCAGCAATGCAAGGATTCTTCAATATTTGCAAGTCAATCAATGTGATACACCATATTAACAAATTGAAAGATAAAAAGATATAATCTCAATAGATGCAGAAAAAACCTTTGACAAAATTCAGCACCCATTTATGATTAAAACTCTTCAAAAACTGGGCATAGAAGGAAACTACCTCAACATAGTAAAGGCCATATATGATAAGCCTACATCAACATTATTCTAATGGTGAAAAACTGAAAGCATTCCCCCTAAGATTAGAAACAAGGCAAGGGTGTCCACTTTCACCACTCTTATTCAACATAGTTCTGGAAGTCCTAGCTACAGCAATCACAGAAGAAAAAGAAATAAAAGGAATCCAGATCAGAAAAAAAGAAGTAAAGCTCTCACTGTCTGCAGATGATATGATACTATACCTAGAAAACCCTAGTATCAGAAAATTACTAGAGCTAATCAGTGAATTTAGCAAAGTTGCAGGATACAAAATCAATACACAGAAATTACTTGCATTTCTATATACTAACAATGAAAAATTAGAGAAATTAAGGGATCAATCCCATTCACCATTGCAACAAAAAGAATTAAATATCTAGGAATAAACTTACCTACAGAGACAAAAGAACTGTACACAGAAAGTTATAAGACACTGGTGAAAGAAATCAAAGATGACATAATCAGATGGAGAGATATTTCATGCTCCTGAGTAGGAAGAATGAATATTGTGAAAATGACTATACTACCAAATGCAATGTATAGATTCAATGTGATCCCTATCAAATTATCAATGGCATTTTTCACAGAGCTAGAACAAAAAATTTCACAATTCATATGGAAACACAAAAGACCCTGAATAACCAAAGCAGTCTTGAGAAAGAAGAATGGAGCTGGAGGAATCAACCTTCCTGACTTCAGATTATACTACAAAGCTACAGTCATCTAGACAGTATAGTACTGGCATAAAAAAAGAAATATTTACCAATGGAACAAGATAGAAAGCCCAAAAATAAACCCATGCACCTATGGGTACTTAATTTTTTTACAAAGGAGGCAAGAATGTACAATGGGGGCAATGACAGCCTCTTCAATAAGTGATGCTGGAAAAACTGGACAGCTACATGTAAAAGAATGAAATTAGAACACTTCCTAACACCACACACAAAGATAAATTCAAAACGGATTAAGGACCTAAATGTAAGACCAAAAACTATAAAACTCTTAGAGGAAAACAGGCAGAACACTTAATGACATAAATCAAAGCAAGATCCTTTATGACCCACCTCCTAAAGTAATGGAAATAAAAACAGAAGTAAACAAGTGGGACCTGATTAAACTTAAAAGATTTTGCACTGCAAAGGAAACTACAAGCAAGGTGAAAAGACAACCCTGAGAATGAGAGAAAATAATAGCAAATGAAACAACTGACAAAGGATTAATTTCTAAAATATACAAGCAGCTCATACAACTCAATGCCAGAAAAACAAACAACCCAATCAAAAACTGGGAAAAAGACCTAAACAGACATTTCTCCAAAGAAGACATACATATGGCTAACAAACACATGGAAAGATGCTCAACATCACTCATTACTGCTGCTACTGCTGCTGCTGCTGCTGCTAAGTCACTTCAGTTGTGTCCAACTCTGTGCGACCCCATAGACGGAAACCCACCAGGCTCCCCTGTCCTTGGATTCTCCAGGCAAGAACACTGGAGTGGGCTGCCATTTCCTTCTCCAATGCATGGAAGTGAAAAGTGAAAGTGAAGTTGTTCAGTCATGTCTGACTCTTAGCGACCCCATGGACTGCAGCCTACCAGGCTCCTCCGTCCATGGGATTTTCCAGGCAAGAGTACTGGAATGGGTTGCCATTGCCTTCTCCATTATTAGAGAAATGCAAATCAAAACCACAATGAGATATCACCTCACACCAATCAGAATGGCCATCATCAAAAAGTCTACAAACAATAAATGCTGGAGAGGGTTTGGAGAAAAGGGAATGCTCTTGCACTGTTGGTGGGAATGTGAGTTGATACAGCCTCTATGGAAGATGGTATGGTGATTCCTTAAAAAACTAGGAATAAAACCACCATATGATCCAGCAATCCCATTCCTAGGCATATACCCTGAGGAAACCAAAATTGAAAAAGACACGTGTATCCCATTGTTCATTGCAGCAATATTTACAATAGCTAGAAGATGGAAGCAACCTAGATGTCTTTTGACAGATGAATGGATATAGAAGTTGTGGTATATATACACAATGGATATTACTCAGCCATAAAAAGGAACGCATTTGAATCAGTTCTGATGAGGTGGATGAACCTAGAGTCTATTACACAGAGTGAAGTGTGCAGAGAGAGAAAGATAAATACCATATTCTAATGCATATGTATGGAATCTAGAAAAATGGTACTGAAGAATTTATTTGCAGGCCAACAATGGAGATACAGACATAGAGAATAGACTTATGGACATGGGGAGAGGGGAGGAGAGGGGAGATGTATGCAAAGAGTAACATGGAAACTTAGATTGCCATATGTAAAATAGATAGCCAACAGGAATTTGCTGTATGGCTCAGAAAACTCAAACAGGGACTCTGTATCAACCTAGAGGGGTAGGATGGGAAGGGAGATGGAGGGAGGTTGAAAAGGGAGGGAATATATGTATACCTTTGGCTGATTCATGTTGAGGTTTGACAGAAAACAACAAAATTCTGTGGAGCAATTATCCTTCAATAAAAAAATTAAAAAAAAATTATCCTGTGAAGATGCAAACATAGTGACAAAATATGGCCAAAGCATCTGAAGTGATGATTTATTCATGATATTTGTGGCACCTTTTCTTCTTTTCCCAAATGAATATATTACACTGTTGGCAAAAGTTGCATGAATATGAAGGCCCATTTATTCTTACTGTAGCCAGAGGAATTTTTTTCCTTTTTCTTCTTCTTCTTTTTTTTTTAACCAGAGGAGCTTAATGTATATCAGTAGTAGTATAAGAAGAAATAGATGTTGAAATCGTGACAAGAAATATTTTAAAGTTTATAATAATTACCATTTAATTTACCTGCTATGTACCAGTACTGTGTGACTTATTTATTAACAATGGAAATAGTAATATTTTTACATACTTTAAATTTTAATCCTCAGTTGTTTTTCAGTCGCTCAGTTGTGTTCAATTCTTTGCGACCCCATGAACTGCAGCATGCCAGGCTTCCCTGTTCATGTCCATTGAGTCGGTGTACTAATCCTCAGTAAATCCTACAATTTTCATCTCCTGATGACAAGGCTGAACCTAAGAGAGATTTAAAAATGTGCCAAACTTTTACTAGCTATTAAATAGCTGATTCAGCTGTTTGAAAACTTAAGCTTGGGAGTCCACGATGGTGACTTTGAGGCATGGAATGAAGGATCAGAATTATGAAAAATCAGAACTGATATTTCTTGTAAAGAAAAGGAGGTAGGAGAGAATGTAGGAGAGTTCAGAAGCAGAAAAAATAACCGTCCTGGAAAAGCACTGGAATTATCAGGTTTGACTTAATGGACTTAGGTAGAACAATGTACCCAACAAGTGGAAAATATATATGCTCCAATCTGCCACATTTACAAAAATTGATCAGGTACTGGACCACGAAAGCTTATCTCAGTAAATTTCATTTAGACTGTGTTCTCTGACAACAATACGATCAAGCTAGAAACCAATAGCAAAAATATAACTAAAGATTCTCATGTGTTTGGAAAATAAATTCATTTCTTAATAACCTTTTAGCCAAAGCAAAAATCATAATGCAATTTAGAATATATTTTGACCTGAATGATAATAAAAACAACATATAAAACTTGAGGCATACAGCCAAAGCACAGCTTGGCAGGAAATGTATAGCCTGAAAGGTATAAGTCAGAAAAAAAAAAAAGACTGAAACTATTATGTTAAGTGTCATTATCAAGGGACTGACAAAACAAGCAATAAAACAGATCCAATGAAGTAGAAGGAAGGAAATGATGGAGGGGAAATTACTAAAATAGAAAACAAATGTGAATCACGAGAACAATAATGTCAAAGGTTCTTTGACTAGTAATAACAATAAAATTGATAAAGCTTCAGAGAGACTTAAAAAAAAAAGAGAAGGTACAAACACTGTGTATAAAGAATGACAAAAGGGATATCACTACAGATGCTCTAGCCAGTAAAGAAGATAATATGAACAAGTAGAAAAATAGAGCTTACAAAATTGACTCAAGGAGAAATAGAAAACCATTAAAGAAATTGAATCAGTAATCAAAAATTTCACACGGTAAAGTCAAGTCGCAAATGACTTCATTGGTAACCTCTAATTGAAAAGTCAAGAGAAATATTATTCTAATTTTACACAAACAGAGGATAAAAATAAGAGGGAACACTGTCTAAATTAGTTTTCTGGGTCTTCTATAACAAATGAGCACAAACTCAAGTGACTTACAACGGCAGAAATTTATTCTCTCAGCATTCCAAGGCTTAAAGTTCAAATCAAGATATCTGCAAGGCCATTCTTTTGTTGTTGTTGTTCAGTGGCTAAGTCATGTCTGACTCTGCAACACCATGGACTACAGCACGCCAGGCTTCCCTGTCCTTTACCACCTCCGGGAGTTTGCTCAAATTCATGTCCATTGTGTAGGTGATGCCATGCAGTCATCTCATCCTCTGTCATCCCCTTCTCCTCCTGTACTCAATCTCTCCCAGCATCAAAGTCTTTTCCAGTGAGTCAGCTCTTCGCATCAGTTGACCAAAGTATAGTACTGGAGCGTCAGCTTCAGCATCAGTTCTTCCAATGAATATTCAGTGTTGATTTCCTTTAGGATTGACTGGTTTGATTTCCTTGCTGTCCAAGGTGGGGGTTCTCAAGAGTCTTCTCCAGCACCACAGTCTGAAAGCATCAGTTCTTCGGTGCTCAGCCTTCCTTATGGTCCTACTCTCACCTCTGTGTGTGACTACTGGAAAAACTATGGCTTTGACTATGTAGACCTTTGTCAGCAAAGTGATGTTTCTGCTTTTTAATACGCTGTCTAGGTTTGTCATAACTTTTCTCCCAAGGCACAAGCATCTTTAATTCCAAGGAGCAAGCCATTTCATAGCTGCAGTCACTGTCTGCAGTGATTTTGGAGCCCAAGAAAATACAGTCTGTCACTGTTTCTATTTTTTCCCCATCTATTTGCCATGAAGTGATGGGACCAGATGCCATGATCTTAGTTTTCTGAATGTTGAGTTTTAAGCCAGCTTTTTCACTCTCTTCTTTCACCTTCATCAAGAGGCTCTTTAGTTCCTCTTTGCTTTCTGCCATAAGGGTGGTGTCATCTGCATATCTGAGATTATTAGTATTTCTCCTGACAATCTGGATTCTAGCTTGTGCTTCATCCAGCCTGGCATTTCACTTGATGTACTCTGCATATAAGTTAAATAAGCAGGGTGACAATATACAGCCTTATTTGTTTATTTTTGGCTGTGCTAGGTCTTCACTGCTGCCTGGGCTTTTCTCTAGTTGTGGTGAGAGGAGGCTACTTTCTAGGTGTGTGCACGGACTTCTCATTGTGGTGGCTTCTCTTGTACAGAACAGGCTCTAGGGCACATGGGCTTTGGTAGTTGTAGCTCCAGGGTTCTAGAGCACAGCCTCAATAGTTGCGGCACACAGGCTTAGTTGCTCTGTGTCATGTGGGAGAACCCATGTCTCCTGCACTGGAAGGCAGATTCTTTACCACTTAGCCAACAGGGAAGTCCTGCAAGGCCATTCTTTCTCCAAAGGCTCTAGGGAAGTCTCCTTCCTTGCCTCTTCTAGTTCCTTGGTGGCTGGCAATCCTTAGCATTCCTTGGCTTATTGCTGCATTGCTCCTATCCCTGCCTCTGTCTTCTTTTGGCTTTCTCCTCTGTGTCCATATTTCCCTGATCTTACACAGACCCATCCTAATCCAGTATGACCTCTTCTTTACCTGATTATATCTGCAAAGACTGTATTTCCAAATAAGATCATATCCATGGGTTCCAGGTGGACACTATTCAGTCCAGTACATCTCCCAACTCATTCTGTGAGGCTACTTAAGATCACAAAGTAATTTACATATATGCATTGGGAAAAAACAGACTTCACCAAAATATTACATTGTTATCTCTGTGTGGTGATATTTGGAGTAATATTAATGTCCTTTATAATCTTGTGTATTTTTCAAAATTTCTATAATGGATATGTTTGATCTGTCAGTTGTGGTCCGATTCTTTGCAACTCCATGGACTGTAGCCAGCTAGGCTCCTTCTGTCCATGGGATTTTCCAGGCAAGAATACTGGAGTGGGTTGCCATTTCCTTCTCCAAGGGATCTTCCTGATCCAGGGATCCAACCCGTGTCTCCTGTGTCTCCTGATTGCAGGCAGAATTTTCACCTGTTGGGTCATGGGGGAAGTCCCTTTATAATGAGTATTATTTTTGTAACTAGGAAAACCAGTAAATGTTACTTTCATTGATTGCAAAAGAGTCTATCAGAAAAATGTAATTCTAACCTGGTTGATCAACATATAACTCACAAATATGTCTGCATTTTATGAGGTTTTATATTGTAATAACTGATGCAAGCTGGAATCAAGATTGCCAGGAGAAATATCAATAACCTCAGATATACAGATGACACCACCCTTATGGCAGAAAGTGAAGAGGATCTAAAAAGCCTCTTGATGAAAGTGAAAGAGGAGAGTGAAAAAGTTGGCTTAAAGCTCAACATTCAGAAAACTAAGATCATGGCATCTGGTCCCATCACTTCATGGGAAATAGATGGGGAAACAGTGGAAGCAGTGTCAGATTTTACATTTTTGGCCTCCAAAATCACTGCAGATGGTGATTCTGCCATGAAATGAAAAGATGCTTACTCCTTGGAAGGTAAGTTATGACCAACCTAGATAGCATATTAAAAAGCAGAGACATTACTTTGCCAACAAAGGTCCGTCTGGTCAAGGCTATGGTTTTTCCAGTGGTCATGTATGGATGTGAGAGTTGGACTATAAAGAAAGCTGAGTGCCGAAAAATTGATGCTTTTGAACTGTGGTGTTGGAGAAGACTCTTGAGAGTCCCTTGGACTGCAAGGAGATCCAACCAGTCCATCCTAAAGGAGATCAGTCCTGGGTGTTCATTGGAAGGACTGATGCTGAAGCTGAAACTCCAATACTTTGGCCACCTCATGTGAAGAGCTGATTCATTGGAAAAGATCGTGATGCTGGGAGGGATTGAGGGCAGGAAGAGAAGGGGACGACAGAGGATGAGATGGCTGGATGGCATCACCGACTCGATGGGCATGAGTTTGAGTAAACTCTGGGAGTTTGTGATGGATAGGGGGGTCTGGCGTGCTGCAATTCATGGGGTCGCAAAGAGTTGGACACAACTGAGTGACTGAACTGAACTGAACTGAACTGAACTGATGCCCTTAAAAAAGATACGGGTCTAAATGGCTGTGAAAAGAGTTGTTGAGCAATATCATGCCAAAAATGGGGAGGGGCTAACTCAATCTCAGAATCTTTGCTTCCTTTCTCCGAACTTGCAAATTTTTCTGAAGGTAGAGTTATTACTGTCATGTGGAAAAACAGATTTTAGATTATAAGACTTCTGATAAATATTTGATGACTTTCATATCCTTCTACATTTTTCAGGTTACTTGTTGCTTTACTGCGTCTGCAGCCAAAGGATAAAGTGTTTCAGGGATCCAAAGAGATCTGAGATTCCTTAAGTGCTATCTGATAGTCTATTGTTAAATAGCAAAGCCTAAGCCTTCCTCAACTCTCTTTTTTCCTTTTCTCTGTGTTCTTAGGTGCTGATATTAGACAATTCAAAACTCGTCAGAACTTTGGCATATACCTGGGAGATATAGTAGATGAAATACAGAGAAACAAGAAACCCGTGGTGGCAGCTATCCAAAAGGTGGCTTTAGGAGGGGGACTAGAGCTGGCCCTGGGCTGTCACTATAGAATTGCCCATGCAGAGGTAAGAGAGGGGATCCATACAGGAATTTATGTAGGAGCTTCTCTTTAAAGCAAGCATTAAATGTTGTCATAAGCATCAGGGGTGATCACTGTAAATGGTTAGGTTACTGGTTGACAACTCTCAGACATTTCTAGCACTGGTGTTCAGCTATTATATACCAGTATAGTGGTACTTGTTGTTGAAATGTTGAATTATGTCCATTCTAGTTGATAAATAGCTGCTACCCTGACCTGTGACTGATGCTTCACTAGCCCTTGGCCCTCCCTGTGAACCACTAGATAAGGGAGAACTCCTGTACAGTGCTATTGCCCACATCAAATTTCACTAAGCCATGCTTATACAGTAGGAAGTATTAAATATTTGGACTTAACTTCTGAGTATGCATGTTTATTTAAATTTTCATTTCTTATATCAAACATTTCAGTTTTGTGGTCTCATAATTATTAGTACTTAAGAAGACAAGTTCCAATTGAAAACAGCACACAACTAGTAAATCCATTTATTTCTGAAAATAGATTTAATTTAGGTTATTAGACATATAGATTGAAGTTTGTGATGCCTGCCTTACAACAGTAATACTTTTATAAGTAATATATTTTCTGATAATAAAGATAATATTCATCATTGTAATAGACTGTAAAATACAAGAAAGTCATCTTTATATTAAGGTCACCATAAACTCACAGTTCAGAAATAACTGCTATTAACATTTTATCTTTTTTCATTCTGATCCTTTTCCTGTGTCACATTTTTTCTTACATTTATTTTTCTTTGCAACCTTTCTTTAAAAAAAAAAAACTATGGAATTTTACTGTACTTCACTTATATTCTATTTTCTACTAATACCATATTTAAATTATTATTAGATATTTTTTATCCATTCTACCAGTGTCTACCATTTATTTACATTTAACATAATTACTGATTAGGAAGGACTTTGGCCATTTTCCTATTTGTTTTCTACATCTTATATTTCTTTTAATTCTTCAATTCCTCCATTAATACTTTTCTTTTTATTAAATGGACAAGTTTTGGTACCCTTTTAATTCTCTTATCTTTTCTTTTACTGTATATTTTCTAGTTATTTTCTTAGTGGTGGTTGCCCTGGGGATTATAATTAACATCTTAATTTGCAATAAACTAGTTCAGATTCATACCAACTTAGGTTCAATAGTATGCAAAAAATTTGCTCCCTTACAGTTCTGTTATACACTTGCTTTATATTGTTATTGTCACAAATTATATCATTATACATTGCATGCCCATAAGCATCAATATATTATTATCACTTAATATAACCTCAGTCCTGGGAGTGGCTTGCTGTTCCACTCGTTCCTGTTGCCAGGGACTGATAAGGAACAGAGGATTTATGAGAAACAGCATGTAGGAATCCTCCTGTTAAACGTTCCCTGACATAGACATTTCATGAAAATGGAACCGTATAATATATTGTGTCTGTTTTTTTCCACTCAGCATTATTTTTTTCATTGTAGCATGTCATTAGTATTTCATTCCTTCCCATGACTGAATATTTCTTTTTATGGATATACCATATTTTCTTTATCCATTCATTACTTGATGGACATTTGGATTGTTTCTCCTTTCTTGGATTTGTAAATAATGATGCTATGAAAATTTTTGCACAAATTTTTTTTGTGGGCGTGTTTTCATTTCTTTTGGTTATGTATATAGGAGTGGAATAGGTGGGTTGTTGTTGTTCAGTTGCTAAGTTGTACCTGACTCTCTGTGACCCTATGGACTGCAGCATGCCAGGCTTCTCTGTCCTTCACTATCTCCCAGAGTTTGCTCAAACTCATGTCCATTGAATTGGTGATGTCATCCAGCCTTCTCATCCTCTGTCACCCACTTCTCCTCCTGCCCTCAATCTTTCCCAGTATCAGGGTCTTTTCTAATAAGTTGGCTCTTCACATCAGTTGGCCAAAGTATTGAAGCCCCAACTTCAGCATCAGTTCTAATGAATATTTAGGGTTGATTTCCTTTAGGATTGACTGGTTTGATCTCCTTGCTGCCCAAGAGACTCTCAAGAGTCTTCTCCAGCACCACAGTTTGAAAGCATCAGTTCTTCAGAGCTCATCCTTCTTTATGGTCCAACTCTCACATCTGTATGTGACTACTGGAAAAACTACATCTTTGACTAGATGAACCTTTGTAGGCAAAGTGATGTCTCTGCTTTTTAATACACAATCTACGTTTGTCATAGCTTTTCTTTCAAGGAACAAGTGTCTTTTAATTTCATGGCTGAAGTCACCATCTGCAGTTATTTTGGAGCCCAAAGAGAATAAAATCTACCACTGTTTCTACTTTTTTCCCTATCTATTAGCCTTGAAGTGATGGGATCAGATACCATGATCTTATATAGCTGGGTCATATGGAAACTCTATGGTTAATCTTTGAGAAACTGCCAAATTGTTTTCCAAAGTGAATGTGGCATTTTACATTCCCACCAGCAATGTATGAGAGTTTTGTATTCTCCACATCCTCTCTAAAACTTGTTATTGTCTGTCTTTTTTTTTTTTTTTTAATTACAGCCATCCTAATGGTTATGAAGTGGTATCTGGTAGTTTTGATTTGTATTTCCCTGACAGCTAATGATATTGCACATCTTTTCATGTGTTTATTAGCCATTTGTATCTTTTTGGAGAAATGTCTGTTCAGATGCTTTGCCCATCTTAATTGGATCATTTGTGTTTTTACTGTTGAGTTTTAAAAGTTCTTTATATAGTCCAGACATATGATTAGAAAATATTCTTTCCCAATTTTTGGATTTTTTAAAAAATTTCTTGGCTGCTTGGCTCCTTCAGGGCTCCATAGAGCTGTTTCTGGAGATTATTATTTGGGTTGGCTGAGACAGGTCATAATAGAATCAGAGAAGAAAGTGTGTAAGGAGCTGGGATGTATTTCAACATGAAGACTTAGCAATGGCACAGTTCTGTTTTTGCTATTATTAAAGGAGAGGGTATACACTGATTTCCTCTGTAGAAACTTTCACTGAATTCTATGCAACAATGTTTGTTTTTGAGGGTGTGAGAAACCCAAGGGAATGCTTGCCTTGACTCTGAATGTATCATCTCATTCTAACGACCTTTATACCTTCAATCTTTGATAGGCTCAAGTTGGCTTCCCAGAAGTCACACTAGGAGTCCTTCCTGGTGCAAGAGGAACCCAACTTCTCCCCAGACTTATTGGAGTGCCTGCTGCACTTGACTTGATTATCTCAGGTGAGTACTAACTCTGCCAATGGCAGCCTGGATCAATGTGAGGAAATGGACAAGGATTTAGAAACATTCTGGCTTGATAGTCTCCTACCGATTTAATGTTATGAGGATACTTTAACCTCTTTGATGTCCATTTTCTCATCTCTAAAATGGAAAGAATATCTTTCCTGAGAGCTTCTCAAAAGTTACCATGAAGATCAAATATGTGTGCCTTCTAGATGAAAGTATATACAAAGCCCTAATCACGTTTAAGAGTCTACTCATAGACACTGCTTTTGCATAGGGTGCATTATATTCAGATCTTACTTAGAAATCATAATATAAAACAAGAACTAAAATTAGAATTTCCAAGGAAAGATTTCAAGTTTTAGTTAGAAAATGACTGAATTTTTCATTTCCCAGGTGTGAAGATATTAGCTTCAAATAGAAGTTGTAATCTTTCAATAGGGAATGTGAACAATGCAACACTAGAAAATATGTCTCCCACATTGCAGGTGGATTCTTTACCAGCTGAGCCACCAGGGAAGTCCAAGAATCCTGGGGTGGGTAGCCTACCCCTTCTCTAATGGATCTTCCCAACCCAGGCATCAAACCAGGGTCTTCTGCGTTGCAAGCAGATTCTTTACCAGCTGAGCCACCAAAGAAGCCCTTAGAAACCCTGCATTTACCAAATATTAAAAGACATAAAAGATATTTCCAGTTGAAGTAAGGTTGGAAGATAGCACATGCATCACTGTTTACTCCAAACAGAAATAATATGAGACTTTGGGTCAATCACTTTACCTCTCTGTGCCATAGTTTCCTCATAAATGTTTATAACAGCAGTACCTACCATATGGTGGTATGATGAAGATCAGATGCATTAATGAATACAGTGTGCTTAGAACAGTCGGAGACATGGTAATACATGTTAGCTATATATTATTATTCCTATATCTGACTTTCTAGTAAAACAGGAGGATTTAGTAAAAATAAGATGAACATCTTGGTAACAGACTGTATCCCAAGGAATAGGCAATAAAAAGAGCACAAGCTTTAGAATTAAAGACCTGAGATTGACAATAAATGCTGGAGAGGGTGTGGAGAAAAGGGAACCCTCTTACACTGTTGGTGGGAATGCAAACTAGTACAGCCACTATGGAGAACAGTGTGGAGGTTCCTTAAAAAACTAGAAATAGAACTGCCATACGACCCAGCAATCCCACTGCTGGGCATACACACTGAGGAAACCAGATCTGAAAGAGACACGTGCACCCCAATGTTCATCGCAGCACTATTTATAATAGCCAGGACATGGAAGCAACCTAGATGCCCATCAGCAGACGAATGGATAAGGAAGCTGTGGTACATATATACCATGGAATATTACTCAGCCATTAAAAAGAATTCATTTGAACCAGTCCTAATGAGATGGATGAAACTGGAGCCCATTATACAGAGTGAAGTAAGCCAGAAAGATAAAGACCAATACAGTATACTAACACATATATATGGAATTTAGAAAGATGGTAACGATAACCTTATATGCAAAACAGAAAAAGAGACACAGATGTACAGAACAGACTTTTGGACTCTGTGGGAGAAGACGAGGGTGGGATGTTTCGAGAGATCAGCATCGAAACATGTGTATTATCAAGGGTGAAACAGATTACCAGCCCAGGTTGGATGCATGAGACAAGTGCTTGGGTCTGGTGCACTGGGATGACCCAGAGGGATGGGATGGGGAGGGAGGTGGGAGGGGGATTCAGGATGGGGAACACATGCAAATCCATGGCTGATTCATGTCAATGTACAGCAAAAACCACTACAATATTGTAAAGTAATTAGCCTCCAACTAATAAAAATAAATGGAAAAAAAAAAAAAAGACTTGAGCTTGAATCCCAGCTGTGGTACATATGAACAGTATGCTTTGTACAAATTAATTTTTATTTACTTATGCAATAGCTGTTTAATTTTTTTCTCACGTGCTGGGCCTTGTTGCAGGCAGTGGACCTATAGCAGCAAATCAGACCTACCAAAACTCCTGCCCTTATAGAGATTATATATAGAAAACAGCAACAATAAGAATAATTATCATTATTATATTTCATCTGTTCAAAAATGCACAGTGGTATTCACATCTTTGAACCCAAGATGACTCATATTCATTGGAGTCATGGTTTGATTGGCAGTGTTTTTTCTTCCCTTGTTTCTGTGGGTTAGTAATTTTGGAACAGCTTAGTTGAGTTCTAGCTCAAGGGTTCTCTTGAGGTTGTAGCCAAGACACCGATTGGGTCCACAGTCATCTGAAAAGTTGAATGGGGCTGGAGCATCTACTTCTGAGACGGCTCCGTCACATGAATGGCTGGTTCCTGTTGACAATGGCAGAAGCTTCATTTTCTCTCCACGTGGGCCTCTCCCTAGAGTTTCCTGTATCTCCTCACAACATGGAAGCTGGCTTCCTCTAGCGTGACTGGTCCAAGAGGGAGCATGGCAAAGACTGCAGTGTCTTTTATGACCTAGCTTTGGAGTCCCATGCCATCTTTTCTGAATTATCCTATTGATTATAAAAGTCTTTCCTATTCAGCTTGTGAGGGGAGCTTAAATACCCAGAGGTCAAACACATGGCAGGTTTGGTGACCAGCTACCATGCTGTCTACTCGTGCTAAATGCCATGGCTACCTATTAGTTAAGTAATATATCAGGTTGATTCGATGGAGACAAGTGCTGAGGAGAAAACATAAAGCAGAAAAGGGCAATGTGAAATGATAGGCTGGGGGGTGGGTAAAATTTTATAGGTAGGATAGCTAGGAAAGGCTTTCCTACGAAATGAATGTGAGTGAAGACCTGAGGGATGGAGGAAGCTTGTTTTGCCAATATCTAGTGGAAGATATTTCACATGGAGAAAATAGCAAATACCAAGCCCTGAGGTAGGGCTCACTTGGAAATTTCAAAGAATAGGAAGAAGGTCAATGACGCTAGAGTGAGGTGATAAGGGAAAGAGTAGTTCGGGTGAAGTCACATCCTATAAGGCCTTGAAGATCATAGTGAGAACTTTGACTTTTCTGCCAAATGAGGTAGAAAAGCATTGGAGTGTTTTAAGCAGAAGAGTAACATGCTGTCACTTATGTGTTTTACAAGATCACTCTGGCTATTGAAAATATACTGATGGGAGGTTAGGGCAGAAATAGGAAGACTGATTAGAAGGCTGCTTTAATAATCCAAGGAAGCCATGATGGAAATGTAGACCTAAGTGGTAACAATGTAAATGGTGTGACACAGTCAAATTCTGAGTATATTTTGAGCCAACCGGGATTTTGTGACCTATCAAATGTAGAGCTGAGAGAGAGGAGAGAGAAGAATGATTCAAATGACCTGAGCAGCTGGAAGGATGGTGCCACTACCAAGACTGGGATTTCTGCTGGTAGAACAGGTTGTAGGGAAGAATTGCAAGTGCTTAGTTTTGGACATGTTAAGTTTGACATCCAAGTGGAGTTGTCAAGTAGACAGTTGGATAGACTGGCCTGGAATTTAGAAGCAAGATCATCCAAACTCATCTTGGTCTTCATTTTCTCATCAGTAAAACAACCACATAGTTGTTCTAAGGAATAATGAAATTACATGACATGCTTCTGGTAGAGTACCTGTCACCTAGGAGATATTTTATAAATGGTAACTGTGGTAGGCATAACCATGCCCCTCTCTAAGATGTCCATGTCCTAATCCCTAGAACCTGTGAATATATTATCTTATGTTCAAAAGGGACCTTGCAAATGTGATTAAATTAAGAGTCTTAAGATGTGAGATTATTCTGGATTTTCTAGTGGGCCCAGCTTATCTCAAGGGTCCTTAGCAGTGTAAGGAGAGAGGTCAGAGAGGAAAGAAGATGGTACAAATTGGCTTTGAAGATGGAGGAAGAGAAGAATAAATGTGGGCAGCCTTTAGAGACTAGAAAAGCCAAGGAAATGGATTCTCTCTCCGACCCTCTGGAAGGAGCACAGTTTGCTGACCTATTTTAGATTCCTGACATCTTGCTTCTGGAAAACATTTTTCCTGAGAAAGGATGCTAAAAAGAAAAAAAGTTGTTACTAGAAGTTGAAGATTCCCTACTGATGTTAATGGGGAAAAACACCAGCTTTGTAGGCACTGCCCTGTAGGAAATTGATATGTAAATAAATTTAGATTAAATTAACCTTTAGCTAACATTTTCTGTTCTTCTGAAAACCATGAGAGGTAATACTGGAAAAGTGGAGCAATTACAACAACTGCCGCTTCTCCACAATTTCCCTAAAATGCCATCTGAAATAACTGAATCTTCAGCAGTAACCATAAAAGATGTGCTTGGGCACATTGTAGTTCATCCCTGGTGTTTTCCGTCCATTCAGAGGTGGAGAACTACAAGTGCCCTGTCCTTCCTTCTGCTGTCGTTTTCTAGGTCCCATCTCCCTTGTTCACTGAAGCACACCCAGGGTACTGAGGGAGAAATTGCAAGTGATATCTTTATCCTGCCAGCCTTTCAGATTTAGTTGGTCCAGGTGGGTTTTCTCTTTATTCAAATAAGATATTAAGGGCAAGTTTTAGTACCCGGGGCTCCCAGTCACCAGTAATACATATGAGCAAACATTAATTCATGACTAAGACAAACTAACAGACAAAACTTTTAACACTCAACCTAAAATCTATGAAAATATTCTACAACATTAGAAAAATGAAACATAAATGTGAGTCTGTTGAAACAGATTAAAGAAAAGAAAAAGGTTATAAAATTCACAATATTCTGAATTAGAAAAGAAAATATATTATTTATTAAATAAAAAACCTGTTTAAAATCAATATGTTAGCCAAAATAATTTCTGAAGCATTAGAAAAAGGATGCAATAGAACAGACTACTGAATCAGCAACACGGAGGATAGATACCCACTTAAAGAATTCAGAAGAATTTTTTTAAAAGATACATAAAATGTAAATGAAGGCAGCAGACATGGAAGGTCTGTAATAGAGGTCTCTGCTACGAATAATAAACGCTTCCAGAGCACAAAGCAAAAATGGGAGAAGCAATAATCAAAGGGAAAAATAGAAGAAACTCTTCAGATACATAAAAGAATCAGAGATTGTATTTTAGCCAGCACACCATTTTCCTGGAAGATCTGATGAAATATCAATGCCTTGTGTTTTGATAAAGATTTTAAACTTCCAGGAAATAGAATCCTGCAAGCTTCCAAAGGAAGGATAAAAACAAAATACAACAAAAGGTTACTCTCAAATAGCTAAAATCACTCCAGTCACAAATAAATTCTAAATGTATGGAACATTCATATACTAAGATGCTACATGGTCTTTAAATGTGGTCCAAATCAGGAGTTGTTAAAGTGTGACCCACAGACTCCTAGGTGTACCTAAGACTGTTGTGTGGGGTACAGGGGGCTGGAGGGGAGGCAGTCCTTGAAGTCAGAACTGTTTTCATAATAATAAGATGTTATTTGCATTTTCCACTCTCATTTTCTCACAAATATACAGTGGAATTTTCCAGAGGTTATATTATACCATGTCGTATCAAAACAGATTGAATGCAGAAGCAAAAATGAAAACCCAGCTATCTTCTATTAAGCCAGAAATTAAAGAAATTAAAAAAATATATATAACAATGACACTTTGCTCACTAAATTTTTAAAGTAGGATTATGTGCATAAAATTATTAATGTTTATATGTAATAGGTTTATCATGATTATTTTAAAGTGATTTAATGAAGGCACATTTTTAAAGTTCTCAGTTATGATTTCTAATATAGTAAATATTGATAGAAATAGCCCACATAATCAAAACCTCTTTAGAGTATTCCATAATTTTTAAGAGTACAAAGGGGTCCCAAGACTAAAAATTTTGAGAACTACTAATCAAAACACTTGTGCTTTGACACAGAAACTACAATACAGAACTATGCACTCATGGTCCAAATTAGAAAATAATGTGAGTCTATATTATTACTAGTATATCATTAATAATGTATAATTTATACGGTTACTAATATATAGTTTAGACTAAAGTCTAAAATGGCTTTTTTCTCCTTTGAATGAGGAGGTGTTATAAATTCTATAGCACTTGAAAGGGGAGTTAGGAAAACTAAATTTTTTGTCTTCAATAAAATAGATTAGAAATTGCTTTAATTTACAATGGTAGGGTAACTGTAATTTTAAGAATGTGAACTAAAAAAAAAAAAAAAAAGAATGTGAACTGTTCTAAGTCCCTAATGCAGAATTCACAAGAGAATGCTTACAGTCAACACAACATACTACAGAAATTCAAAGCACACGAGAGGGTTCATTCTGTAAAGGGTAAAATAGAAAGGAAGCAGAGAAGCATAAAATTTGGTGGGAATTCATAACAGTGTGAAATGAGTCTGTGAATTCTAAGGTTTATGTTGATAGAAATTAAAGCATTTGGAGGAATACTGAGGAATTGTGTGTTCCTGCTTTCAGTATTAAGCCTGAAAGGTAAGGATATCTTGAAGGAAATCAGGAAGGAACCTGGCTTCTTTGACAAAAAGCAAAAAAGTGGTCTAGGATTCACTTTTTTCAAAACACTGCTGCTTATAGAAATATCACTATTTTTAACATGATGGAGAGAAGAGGTAAAAGCAGTAAGAATATGATGGATTTTGATTTGCACAGAAAAGGTCACAATGAGTGAGAAGAATGCTAACATTAGAATCATATACCTGTTTTTTTAAGTAGTCTCTATAATTTTAGGGGGACTTTAAAATGGTATCTGGCAAGGGTTCTGTGTAGAAATTTTTTTCTGAAGGTTGGAAAAGAAGCCACAAAGGAAACTGGAAAAAAAAAAATGAGATTACCTGGCTTGGAGAAGTCTCAACTTCAAGTTGCCCCAGTCTCTTTGTAGTAGATCAAGGTTTGGCTCTCATTAGATTGAACAGTGGTTATTGTCTACACTCAGAGCAGCATAAGAAAGAACAAGTTCAAATCTCAGCATGAGCATTTGGGTTGGATATACAGAGCTGTCTCTTCAGGTCCTTGAAACAGAATAAAAGCACCTGAAATCTCATTGACTCCGTACAAACAGTAGCAGTACTCCCAACTTCTGTGAAATCCAGGTCAGAAGAAATCATTACAGCTGAAGGAATTTTCAGTCCATCCTGTGGGCATCTCTTGTCTCCGCTGTTCAGTTGCCCCAAAGATCCTTTTAGTAGCCACGTTTTCACATTCCATTCTGTGTCCCTTTGGGCCCCTTAATGTGGGGAGTCTGATTCACTCAAACCTCACTTAAGTGGTTTTATAACTGGGAGACTTCACCCTTGAAGCCACTTACCCACCGCTCACTGTCCTCCTCACCCCAAGAGGAGATGATCTGGAGGCCTGCCTTCAGAGGCATTTCCAGCAGACTGCCCAAATGTTGCTGTTACAGAGTGTAACCCCTGCCAAAAATCACTGAGTTGTCTATCTGATCAAGAAAACCCATTGGTAGTTCCCCGAAGCACTAATAAGAACCAGGAATGAAGGGTTTGTCTCAGAGATGGCATCCACCAACATTCTGGAAGGGCAGCGAAGACTATGGAGGAGTTGTGCCTGCAAGACTGATTCGGTGCTTGCTCTTCAGAAGCCCAAGGTGGCGCTACGGGTAAAGAACCCACCTGCCAATGCAGGAGACACAAGAGATGAAAGTTCAATTCCTGGGTTGGGAAGATCCTCTGGAGAAGAACATGGCAACCCACTCTGGTATTCTTGCCTGGAGAATTCCATGGACAGAAGAGCCTGGCCTACAGCCTACAGTCCATGGGGTCGCAAAGAATTGGATACAACTGAAGCAAGTTAGCACGCACAAACACTTCAGAAGCCCAGATGATGCTGGCAAGCGAGCTGGGTGTCACTGTCTCTCCCTCTGCCCTTGTGTTGAGGAATGCTTATATTCCTTAACCTCCTACTTCAGACTATGCAGATCTAATTACGTGTTTATACCCGTTGAAGAACTTGAGAGTGATGCTAACCCTCATCAAACTTCTGTAAGTCCCTAGAGCTTCCAATCTATTATTATGCCAGAGGCTGCCAGTGCCACCTATGAACAGTAGGTGCTCCTGGCACCACCTGATGGTGGACAGTAGGTGTCACCACCTGCAAAATCAGATTGTTTGTTTGTTGTTTACTTCAGCTAAAAACCATCAATTAAGCACTCCATTTGTCCAGTTTGGGATTATGGGCCACACCCTGGTGCCAGGTCTGAAGAAACAATTGTCTGATCATCTCTACTCCCTTTTTAGCTTCCTTTTTAGTTCCAAAGCTCACACATTAGCAATTTCACAAACTAAGGAAGGAGTTGAGATGCTGGGTAGCCAAAAAATGCAAAGGTCCACCCTATTTTCCTGTGACATTTTGAATGTATCTTATATAATATCAAGTTAATAATGCTTTCCTGCTGTCAATCCAACTATATTTATGTTTGAGGACTCTTCATAATCAGTGGCAACATTTGGTATATGTTAGTATAAGAATAGGTAGTACTACTACTGCTCTTTTCTTACTACCTCTATTATTTTTTACCTGTATTATTACAAAGACTCAATCCTCTTATATATTATATAGAGATTTATAATTTATAAAGTGCTTCTACGGAGATTTAAAGAATGTAAGGAAACTGTTTTATTTTCACTTAATACTCATAATTACTCAGGTAAGCATAATTATTGTCATTTACCAATGAAGAAATTGTGGTTCTAGTATAGCTCACACAAATAATATAGGTAGAGTTGGAACTTGAATGCAAGTTTTCTGATTACCTCTGCAGTAATTTTCCACTATAACAATCGGTGTAGTGCTTATTTATTTTGTAATAGATGTTTATATCTAGGACAAGTAAACTTCCTACTAGAGAGAGTGACGCTTTTGCTTTAATTTCACATTGTTCTGTTCTATTTTGTTTTCTTGTAGGAAGACATGTTTCAGCAAATGAAGCACTTAAGCTGGGTATTCTCGATAAAATTGTGAACTCAGACCCAATTGAAGAATCGATCAAATTTGCCCAGAGAATTTCAGGTAAGAAGATAATAATAAAACTAGCACAAGGTTGGAAACAAGTTAAATGTCCATTTTAATACAGTACTCCTTAAATATTTTATGGCATGTCCAAACAGAATGTCATACAGATTTAAAATGAATGAGAGGGCTTCCCTGGTGGTTCAGTGGTAAAGAATCTGCCTGCTAATGCAGGAGACATGGATCTGATCCCTGGTCCAGGAATATCCCACATGCCATGGCACAGGGCAACTAAGCCTATATACAGAAAAAAAAAAAAAAAAATATATATATATATGTATGTATGTATGTATGTATAGTGAAGAAATCACTTCAGAAAGAACGAAGAGATGGAGCCAAAGCAAAAACAACACCCAGCTGTGGATGTGACTGGTGATGGAGGCAAGGTCTGATGCTGTAAAGAGCAATATTGCATAGGGACCTGGAATGTTAGGTCCATGTATCAAGGCAAATTGGAAGTGATCAAACAGGAGATTGCAAGAGTGAACGTCGACATTTTAGGAATCAGCGAACTAAAGTGGACTGGAGTGGGTGAATTTAACTCAGATGACCATTATATCTACTACTGTGGGCAAGAATCCCTTAGAAGAAATGGAGTAGCCATCATAGTCAACAAAAGAGTCCAAAATGCAGTACTTGGATGCAATCTCAAAAACGACTCAATGATCTCTGTTCCTTTCCAAGGCAAACCATTCAATATCATGGTAATCCAAGTCTATGCCCCAACCAGTAATGCTGAAGAAGCTGAAGTTGAACGGTTCTATAAAGACCTACAAGACCTTCTAGAACTAACACCCAAAAAAGATGTCCTTTTCATTATAGGGGACTGGAATGCACAAGTAGGAAGTCAAGAAACACCTGGAGTAACAGGAAAATTTGGCCTTGGAGTACAGAATGAAGCAGGACAAAGGCTAATAGAGTTCTGCCAAGAGAATGCACTGGTCATTGCAAACATCCTCTTTCAACAACACAAGAGAAGACTCTACACATGGACATCACCAGATGGTCAACACCAAAATCAGACTGATTATATTCTTTGCAGCCAAAGATGGAGAAGCTCTATACAGTCAGCACAAACAAGACTGGGAGCTGACTGTGGCTCAGATCATGAACTCCTCATGGCCAAATTCAGACTTAAATTGAAGAAAGTAGGGAAAACCATTAGACCATTCAGGTATGAGCTAAATCAAATCCCTAATGATAGTACAGTGGAAGTGAGAGATAGATTTCAGGGACTAGATCTGATAGACAGAGTGCCTGATGAATTATGGACGGAGGTTCGTGTACAGGAGACAGGGAGCAAGACCATCCCCAAGAAAAAGAAATGCAAAAAAGCAAAATGGCTGTCTGAGAAGGCCTTACAAATAGCTGTGAAAAAAAGAGAAGCCAAAAGCAAAGGAGAAAAGGAAAGATACACCCATTTAAATGCAGAGTTCCAAAGAATAGCAAGGAGAGATAGGAAAGCCTTCCTCAGCAATCAGTGCAAAGAAATAGAGGAAAACAATAGAGTGGGAAAGACTAGAGATCGCTTCAAGAAAATTAGAAGTACCAAGGGAACATTTCATGCAAAGATGGGCTCAATAAAGGGCAGAAATGGTATGGACCTAACAGAAGCAGAGGATATTAAGAAGAGGTGGCAAGAATACACAGAATAACTGTACAAAAAGATCTTCACAACCCAGATAATCAAAATGGTGTGATCACTCACCTAGAGCCAGACATCCTGGAATGTGAAGTCAAGTGGGCCTAAGGAAGTATCACTACAAACAAAGCTAGTGGAGGTGATGGAATTCCAGTTGAGCTATTTCAAATCCTAAAAGATGATGCTGTGAAAGTGCTACACTCAATATGCCAGCAAATATGGAAAACTCAGCAGTGGCCACAGGAATGGAAAAGGTCAGTTTTCATTCCAATCCTTAAGAAAGGCAATCCCAAAGAATGCTCAAACTACCACACAATTGCACTCATCTCACACGCTAGTAAGGTAATGCTCAAAATTCTCCAAGCCAGGCTTCAGCAATACGTGAACTGTGAACTTCCAGATGTCCAAGCTGGTTTTAGAAAAGGCAGAGGAACCAGAGATCAAATTGCCAACATCCACTGGATCATCAAAATAACAAGAGAGTTCCAGAAAAACATCTATTTCTGCTTTATTGACTATGCCAAAGCCTTTGCCTGTGTGGCTCACAATTAACTGGAAAATTCTGAAAGAGATGGAAATACCAGACCACCTGACCTGCCTCTTGAGAAATCTGTATGCAGGTCAGGAAGCAAGAGTTAGAACTGGACATGGAACAACAGACTGGTTCCAAATTGGGAAAGGAGAACGTCAAGGCTGTATATTGTCACCATACTTATTTAACTTATATGCAGAGTACATCATGAGAAATGCTGGGCTGGATGAAGCACAAGCTGAAATCAAGATTGCTGGGAGAAATATCAATAACCTCAGATATGCAGATGACACCACCCTTATGGCAGAGAGTGAAGAGGAACTAAAGAGCCTCTTGATGAAAGTGAAAGAGGAGAGTGAAAAAGTTGTCTTAAAGCTCAACATTCAGAAAACTAAGATCATGGCATCTGGTCCCATCACTTCATGGCAAATAGATGGAGAAACAGTGGAAACAGTGGCAAACTTTATTTTGGGGGGGCTCCAAAATCACTGCAGATGGTGACTGCACCCATGAAATAAAAAGATGCTTACTCCTTGAAAGGAAATTTATGACTAACCTAGATAGCATATTAAAAAGCAGAGACATTACTTTGCCAACAAAGGTCCATCTGGTCAAGGCTGTGGTTTTTCCAGTGGTCAGGTATGGATGTGAGAGTTGGACTATAAAGAAAGCTGAGCAGTGAAGAATTGATACTTTTGAACTGTGGTGTTGGAGAAGACTCTTGAGAGTCCCTTGGACTTCAAGGAGATCCAACCAATCCATCCTGAAGGAGATCAGTCTTGGGTGTTCATTGGAAGGACTGATGGCAAAGCTGAAATTTCAATACTTTGGCCACCTGATGCAAAGAACTGACTCACTGGAAAAGACCCTGATGCTGGGAGGGATTGAAGGCAGGAGGAGAAGGGGACTACAGAGGATGAGATGGTTGGATGGCATCACCAACACAATGGACATGAGTTTGAGTAAACTCCAGGAGTTGATGATGGACAAGGAGGCCTGGCGTGCTGCAGTCCATGGGGTTGTAAAGAGTCGGACATTACTGAGTGACTGAACTGAACTGAACTGAACAGACATATATATACTTCTTGGTGACTCAGACGGTAAAGCCTCTGCCTACAATGTGGGAGACTCGGATTCGATCCCTGGGCCGGTAAGATCCTCTGGAGAAGAATATGGCAATCCACTCCAGCACTCTTGCCTGGAAAATCCCATGGATGGAGGAGCCTGGTAGGCTATAGTCCATGGGGTTGCAAAGAGTCAGACACAACTGAACGACTAAACTTAAACTTATGTATATAAAAATAAAAAATAAAATGAATGAGAAACTCTATGTATTGACATGGTATGATTGCCACAGTATATATTGTATTGTTAAATGAAAAAAGAATTTGTGTGTACTGGCACAAAGATAGAAACATAGATCAGTGGAACAAAATAGAAAGCCCAGAGATAAATCCATGCACATATGGACACCTTATTTTTGACAAAGGAGGCAAGAATATACTATGGAGAAAAGACAATCTCTTTAACAAGGGGTGCTGCAAAAACTGGTCAACCACTTGTAAAAGAATGAAACTAGAACACTTTGTAACACCATACACAAAAATAAACTCAAAATGGATTAAAGATCTAAATGTAAGACCAGAAACTATAAAATTCCTAGAGGAAAACATAGGCAAAACACTCTGACGTAAGTCATAGCAGGATCCTCTATGACCCTCCTCCCAGAGTAATGGAAATAAAAGCAAAAATAAACAAATGGGACCTAATTAAACTTAAAAGCTTTTGCACAACAAAGGAAACTATAAGCAAGGTGAAAAGACAGCCTTCAGAATGGGAGAAAATAATAGCAAATGAGGCAACTGACAAAGAATCTCAAAAATATACAAGGAACTCCTGCAGCTCAATTCCAGAAAAATAAGCAACCCAATCAAAAAATGGGCCAAAGAACTGAACAGACATTTCTCCAAAGAAGACATACAGATGGCTAACAAACACATGAAAAAATGCTCAACATTACTCATTACCAGAGAAATGCAACTCAAAACCACAATGAGGTAACATCTCATGCCGGTCAGAATGGCTGCTATCAAAAAGTCTACAAACAATAAATGCTGGAGAGGATGCGGAGAAAAAGGAACCCTCTTACATTGTTGGTGGGAATGCAAACTAGTACAGCCACTATGGAGAACAGTGTGGAGATTCCTTAAAAAACTGGAAATAGAACTGCCATACGACCCAGCAATCCCACTTCTGGGCAAACACACTGAGGAAACCAGAATTGAAAGAGACACGTGTACCCCAGTGTTCATTGCAGCACTGTTTACAATAGCCAGGACATGGAAGCAACCTAGATGTCCATCGGCAGATGAATGGATAAGAAAGCTGTGGTACATATACACAGTGGAATATTACTCAGCTATTAAAAAGAATGCATTTGAATCGGTTCTAATGAGGTGGATGAAACTGGAGCCTATTATACACAGCGAAGTAAGTCAGAAAGAAAAACACCAATACAATATATTAACGCATATATATGGAATACAGAAAGATGGTAACAATGACCCTATATGTGAGACAGCAAAAGAGACACAGATGTAAAGAACAGACTTTTGGACTCTGTGGGAGAAGGCGAGGGTGGGATGATTTGAGAGAATAGCACTGAAACATGTATATTATCATATGTGAAACAGATCGCCAGTCCAGGTTTGATGCATGAGACAGGGTGCTCAGGGCTGGTGCACTGGGATGACCCTGAGGGATGGGATGGGGAGGGAGGCGGGAGGGAGGTTCAGGATGGGGAACACAGGTACACCCATGGCTGATTTGTGTATGGCAAAAACCACCACAATATTGTAAAGTAATTAGCCTCCAATTAAAATAAAATAAAATAAAAAAGAATCATGTGTACAGTAGTTCAACATTTGTGTAACAAAAAAGGGGGGATTGAATGTCTATATAGGGAAAAGGTGTGTTTATGACTGTTTATGTATAGGATACTTCTGTAAGGATTCACAAGAAAAGATTGACGGTTGCCTCTGAGAATGGAGCTAGCTAGCCAGCAAAAGCAGTCAGAGGAGATGTCTCTTTTTATTCTTCTGTACCTTTTGAATTTTTATTGAATGAGTATATGTTCTATTAATAAGCACAATTAAAATTTAAGAAGAACCAAGCAGGATTTCCCTTGGTGGTCCAGTGGTTAAGACTCTGTTTGCAATGCAGGTTCTCATCGGAGCGAGTAGGGGAACCAAGATCCCACATGCCTTGTGGTATGGCCAAAACATTTAAAAAAGAAAAAAAAGAATAAGAAAAGCCATGCAAGCAAACATTTCAGCAATTAGAAGACAGGCTGTATACTTTGCCACAATAAAGCCATGGTTCTGACTCAGTGGGCTGTGTTTTCTCTCTCTCACTGGTTTCTCACTTTATGCACTTATGACATTCCTAGATTTTTTTTTTTTCTTTCTTTAAAAAAATGTTTCTTTTCAATTTATGGAGGTTGGCAGCAAGATGGAGAGGGTTAAAGAGAGTTAGAAAAAATAATTGGAAGGAATGTTGGGCTACAGGCAGAGCAGAGTGTTCATCTCCCCAGTTGGTGGTAGGTAATGGCTCGGTGTCATTCAAAGGTTTCTTTGAAAAAGTCATTCTTTTGTCCACTCTGGCAGGGACCAAACGCTTCCCTGAAATAATCTTTCTTTTTGTGGCTCTAACCACTTACTGTTTCATTTCAATAGTGAAAGCTTAAACTGGAGAGGCCAGGGACTGTCAGGAGAAAATACTGGCGACTCTAAAGAGAGTTAGCAAGGCTTTGCCCAAAGGGGAATGAGTTTCCTGCTGTCTTTCTCTTCTTTCCAGATAATCTTCACCACAGTTTCATCACTGGTTTTGTTGTGCCTCCTGAGAGCACTTATTGTTTTGTTAGAAGTCAATTGGCCTACAGGAAAGGCTGTTTGCATTTGGGGGTCCCTAAATGGTTTTTGGTTTGGGGTTTAAGATAGACCCATGTCTATCGTTTTTCACCTGTGGTTTTAGTTTGTTAAGGACATGATTTCAACAGGAAGTTCTTTTCTTTGACTTCTGGAAATTCAGATTTGAGAGTTAAGTTACTTCAAGAGATAGATGGGGATCATGGTCTGGTACATTTATAAAATAATCTTATAATTAATAAAATCATTTATTTTTAATGAATAAAATCATAATCATTTATATCTTATAATTAATAAAAATTTTAAAATTAATTTTAAATAAAAATTCTAACATTGAAGTATTATTTTTTTTAATGTATAAAATGGCCTACTCAATCTCAGTAATATTACACAGTTTGTCCACTTGGTGGCATCCAAATATTGAGGAGGAATCGTTTGCTTTAAAATTTGGTAATTTACCTGGTAATAGCAGGGGAATGGTTATGGGCTTTGGACAATTGTGTATCTTAAATTATAATCATCAAAACTTGGTAGAAATGTGAAATTGTGATATAAAAGTGTCTAAATACAAAATTATATATGTGCCGCGCTGTCACATATGTCCAACTCTTTGCAACCTCATGGACTGTAGCCCACCAGGCTCCTCAGTCCATGGGGATTCTCCAAGCAAGAATACTGGAGTGGGTTGCCATGCCCTCCTCCAGGGGATCTTCCCAATCCAGGGATCAAACCCAGGTCTCTTGCACTGTAGGCAGATTCTTTATCATCTGAGCTACCAGGGAAGCCCAAGAATACTGGAGTGGATAGCCTAACCCTTCTCCAGGGGATCTTTCCGATTCTATACTTAGAGCTACATGGTGTGTTATGAATGCTGACAAAAGTTTAAAGAAAATACACAAAAATGAAAATAACTTGTCCCCCCCCCCAAATTTCTTAAATGATTTTTGCTTTGGTTTTGATTTTTCCAGCTTGAGGTGTAATTTACACACAGTAAAAGTCACCCAGTTTAAACGTAGCAATTTGATGAATTTTTGTAGTAATGTACAGTTCTGTGGCCCTGTTACAATCAAGATATGGTTCAGTCACTCTAAAAAGTATGCTCCTGCCTCTTTTAAGTAGATTCCTTCCCCTGCCCTTGGCCATAGGTGACCACTGGCCTGTTTTCTGTTACTATAGTCTTGTTTTTTAGAATTTCATATAGCATGTGATCTTTTGTGTCTGGTTTCTCTCACTTAGCATGTTTTTGAGGTTCATGATGTTCTTTAACTTAAAAATATTAGTAAAGCAGTCTGAAAGGCATGGTTGAAAAACATACATGTGTGGTTGCACAGCTTGTGATAATACTATAAACTCCTGAATTATAAACTTTGAAATGGTGACTTTTATTGAATGTGAACTAAATCTCAATTTTAAAAAGTACATGTAAAATTTTTGAGTTCTCTTTCTCCGTTTGTAAAAATATTTCATTAATTCAACCTATTCTCACCCCCATCATTATCCACACCCCGCACTGCTGAAATGTTGACCTACAAAAAGAACAAAGGAAAAGGATTAAGAACATTTATTTATATATGATTCATGTTGATGTATGGCAGAAACTAACACAATATTGTAATGCAATTATCCTCCAATTAAAAAAAATTTTTAGAGCTATAGTAATAAATTATGAGCTGCCATCTATGGGGTCGTACAGAGTCAGACACGACTGAAGCGACTTAGCAGCAGCAGCAGCAGCAGCTGCAAAAAAAAAAGAAAGAGAGAGAGAGAATACTTATTTAGTTTCCACATGCAATAGGCAAGTTGAGAAGGAAGGAGATTTCCAGTGGTCAGTGTTGCAATTGGAGCCAGTTTAGAAAAAAATTGCAGTTTTGGAGCCAATTATGGGTGGGAGGGGATTGTAGGAGGTTAACATATATATCTAAAAATATGATTTGGGCAGTAGCTGCAAGTTTCTCTATAAACTTAACACATCCTAGAGAGCTGACTGTGGAAGTTAATTAGCTTCATGCATCTTAATACTGTTGTTACACGAGGCCTCCCTGATGACCGCAGTGCAATGGACTTAGCAGAGCGGTTCAGTTGCTTGGCCAAACCAGATTGCTTTGGCTAAACTGGGGAGGGGAGGGTCCTGTCAAATGCGGTTTATTTGCATGTGGCCAGCAGCCTGCTTGTTCCCAAATGACGTAAGAACCCCTGTTCCCACGAGTGTGATTCTGGCATGAAGCTGAAAGTGTGTGCTCTTGGCTGAAGATGAGCACAGGGGGCATCCAAGAGGGAGCCTCAGCTCAGGAACCCAGTGCTCTGTTTTTGTCCCTCCAGCAAACCCTGGTCCTATTACTGTGTCTGCCCTGGGCTGTGGTAGGCATTTTTAGCAATTTTTATTCTGCTCAAAGACCTTGATCTATTTGTTCATTTGGATTTTGTGACTTAAAAAAATCTTGGTGGTTTCATCTGTCTTTCTCTTCCATTTTACCTTTTGCTCTTTGTAATTTATTTTTACTCTCTGTGAACATTTGTATAACATGTTTCACAGAAGCAGAGTGATACTGCCTTACCTAGGAAGCCTGAAGTGAAGTCGCTCAGTCGTGTCCTACTCTTTGTGACCCCATGGACTAATGTAGCCCACCAGGCTCCTCCGCCCATGGGATTCTCCAGGCAAGAATACTGGAGTGGGTTGCCATTTCCTTCTCCAGGGGATCTTCTTGACCCAGGGATCGAACCCAGGTCTCCCGCATTGCAGACAGACACTTTAACCTCTGAGCCACCAGGAAAGTACCAATATTTGTTTTTATTTATTTCTTTGACTATGTTGGGTCTTAGTTGCAGCATGTGGGATCTACTTCCCTGACCAGGGATCAAACCCCAGGCCCCCTGCATTGGGAGCATGAAGCCTTAACCACTGGACCACCAGGGAAGTCTAAGCACATATCTAAATCGGGCTTCTTTTTTATGTACCCCAGTTCTTTGGGGACCCCCTCAAGCCCAGAAAAAGTGCAGTTTTTCTGTCTGTTCTTTGCAGAGCTTCTATGAGAGGGAGTCTATCTATCAGAGTTACAGAGAATCCTGTATGTCTTAGGAAACCATTTTTGTAAATTACACACTGTACATTGTCTCTCTTTATCCTAGAGAGAGAAAATCTCATCTAGTCAGCTTACTATAAAGGAAAAAGGGGAAATAATCATCTCCTTTTCCTCCTTGAGGCATATGTTTCACTTATTTTTTAAATGAAAACTTCTGCCTTAGAAAACTTCAAAGAATTAAGAAAAAAATATGAATGGATCAGGGAAAGAATTCAATTATAAACATACATGAATCATTAATTAGCTCCTCTCTTTCCCATTTTCCTGGGGAGCCAGTGCTGGTTCTGACCTGCACACACTTGCCTCTCTTATTATGTAGGTACAGCTGAGTGACTTTAAAACTAGCGTGTGTCTAAGAAATACACTTTGAAAACACCATACCTGTAGACCCAAAGGGGAAATTCTGAATATTTTGTGGGAATAAAATGAGATTGTAAAATAATAGCATCCTTCAATTACAGCCACAGAACAAAAAGGATAGGAAATTGAGCAGGGAAAAACTTCCTAACGGTTGTGCCCTGATCCAACACTCTTCAATAGATATGCTTAGTTTGGTCTGGACAAGTGCTGTGGGGGATCCCAAGATGCCTGTCTGCAGTCTCAGAGGTTCTGAGTGTCCCTGAGATACTAGGAGCGTGCCAATTGGCTAAAATTACTGCACACCATTGTTTTTCTTCTTCCTTTTTTTTCTTTCTCTTCTTGCTTCAGTCTCTGCCAGGTCAAAGTAGCCAGGAGCTGCGGATGACTTCTGATATGGTGGCTGATAAATGCTCTGCTCATGGACCTCCAAAAGGCTATACCTCAATAGCAACTATTGAATTTTTTTTTTTTTATTTGACTATACCAGGTCTTAGTTGTGGCATGTGGGATATTCAGTTGTGGCATGTGGGATCTAGTTCCCTGACCAGGTATCAAATCTGGGCCCCCCTCTAAGCATGGAGTCTTAGCCATTGGACCACCAGGGAAGTCCCAAAATCACCTATTGAATTTTTAAAAAATACTCATGTCCAGGCCCCACCCTTAAAGAATCTTAACTGAGTTCACAATGGAGCATGGTCATCTTTAAAAGTCCTAAAATAACTCTGATGTGCGCTATGATGTTGAGAATCAGCCCCTGTGATGGTGGGGCTGGTGGTAGCGTCACAAGGACAGAGATCCAGCTCTGAGATATCCCAAACCCATCTAAGCCCTGTCCCCACAAAGACTGTACTAGCCACCTGTTGTCAGGTGCCACAAAACTGACAGCTCTGACCTCTTTCCTAATCCACTCGATCCTCTCCCCCAACTTCCCTCTCCCCACTATCTGTTCTCATCTCTTTTATGGGCCACTAGGAAATTAAATCAGCTGTAGGTCCTGGAAAGGTCTTCTTCTTTCTCTGCTGAGCTTGAAAAAAAGTAAGAGTGTAGGTCACTCAGTCGTGTCCTACTCTTTGTGACTCCATGGACTACAACCTGCCAGCCTCCTCTGTCCATGGAATTCTCCAGGTACGAGTACTGGAGTGGGTAGGCTTTCCCTTTGCCAGGGATCTTCCTGACCCAGGAATCATACCTAGGTCTCCTTCATTGCAGGCAGATTTTTTACTGTCTGAACCACCAGGGGAGCCCATAAACTGAAGATTGGCTTACTCACAGGATAACTGAACAATTGTGGCTCAGATGATTAAGAATCTGCCTGCAATGCGGGAGACCCAGGTTCCATCCCTGGGTTGGAAAGATCCCTTGGAGAAGGGAATGGCAACCCCGCTCCAGTATTCTTGCCTGGAAAATCCCGTGGACAGAGGAGCCTGGTGGACTATAGTCCATGGGCTGCAAAGGGTTGGACATGAGTGACTAACATACACACACATATGCTCTTTTGTGAAGTATTCACTCAAGTTTTCACCCATTTTTAACACTGAGTTCTTTGCCTTATTATTATTGAGTCATAAGAGGTCTTTATATACTCTGGATATAGACACTTCATTAGATATTTGATATGCAAGTTGTATTCATTGTCTGTTGGTTGATATAACAAGCTCAGCAAACTCCACAGTTTACAACAATACAAATGTATTATCTTATCTATCTACAGGTCTGAAGTCTGGTAGGGGTCTCACTGGACTGAACCCAGCTGTCAGTAGTTGCACTTCTTTCTGAAAGTTCTTGGGGAGAATCTGTTTATTGCTCACTTGAGTTGTTGGCAGAATTCAGTACTTATGTTGTAGGACCAAGATCTCCATGTTTTTGCTGGTTGTAAACTGATGGCCATAACTGATGGCCATTCCTAGCCTCGAGGAGTGGCTCTTGGCCCCCTTCCTCCATCTTCAAAGCCACATTGTCATCAACGGAACTTTCTGTGTGGCATCTCTCTGCCTCTTCCTCTCTCACTACAGCTGAGAGATGCTCTCCTCTTTTAAGGGTTCATAAAATTAGATTGGGCCTACCTGGATAATACAGGGTAAACTTTACATCTCAAGGTCTTTAACCTTAATCATATCTGTAGAGTCTCTTTGCCATGTAAGATAATATATTCATAGGTTCTGGGGATTAGGAAATAGATGTTTGGGAAGGATGTTATTTAGCCTACCATGCAAATGTTTTCTCCTAGTCTATGGTTTATCATTTCATTTTCTTAATGATGTTCTTTGAAGTACGAAAGTCTTTAATTTTGATGAAGTCCAACTTAATGAATTTTTTCTTTTGTCAATTGTGCTAAGAATACTTTGCCTAACCAAATGTCATAAAGATTTTTCTTACTTTTTAAGAAAGTCTTATAGTTTTAACTCTTCAATTTAGATTTATGACCCATATTTGAGTTAATTTTTATATATGGTGCTAGGTAAGGACCTGCTTACTTGTTTCATGTGGATATTCAGTTGTCCTCAGCTTCATTTGTTTAAAAAAACTCTCCTTTCTCTCATTAAATTGTTTTGGCACCTGTGTTGGAAATCAATTGGTGATGATTGTAAGCGTTTATCTCTTAACTCAGTTTTTTCCACTGATTTGTATGTCTATCTTTGTGCCAATATTATACTGTGTCCTTTTCTAGGTATTTTAAAGGTTTTGTTACTGTTAAGAATGGAGTTAAAATTATTTTGAACCTAAAATATTATTAACTCAGGACTATTTTCCTTAAGCTCACTGGCAAATTAATATAACTCATCTATCATAATGTTATCTTGGCCTTGAAGTAAAAGGAAGATGTAACTTTTATGCATCAATTAGGTAACTTGAAATTGCTTTGAATCTATTAAATTCTATCTTTTTTTTTTATTAAATTCTATCTTATGGGACTAAGTTGCAAAGATGTCAGAGATTTTGTTACTAGTGTTACATTAAATATCTTGACAACTGAGTCAGTTGTAGTGAGGTAGATGAACCTAGAGCCTATTATAAGGAGTGAAGTAAGTCAGAGAGAAAAACAAATACTATATGTTAATGCATATATCTGGAATCTAGAAAAATGGTACTGATGAACCTATTTTCGAGGAGGGCATAGAGACATAGACATAGAGAATGAACTTGTGGACACAACAGGGGAAGTAGTGGGTGGAATGAATTGAGAAAGGAGCATTGACATATATACACTATCATGTGTAAAACAGCTAGCAGGAAGCTGCTATATAACATAGGGAGCTCAGCCTGGCACTCTGTGATGACTGGGGGGAATAGGGACCAGGAGGGAAGTTTAGAGGGGAGGGGAGGGAGGCCTAAGAGGGATATATATATATATATATATATTTATATATATATGTATAATTATGACTGATTCTTGATATTGTATGGCAGAAACCAACACAACATTGTAAAGCAATTTTCCTCCAATTAAAAAGATTTTTAAAAAGAAACACATTAATTAATCATTTAATGGAAAAAAATCTTAAATAGTGTTTATAATTATATATGCACAATCCTTTGATATAGGTAACAGTTCCAAATTTTGTTTCTTATTTCTTTTAGGTCAATCTCCAGAATCCCGTAGAATCTGCAACATGCCAGTCCCGAGCTTGCCCAACATGGACGCCATTTTCAGTGAAGCCCTTCTGCAGGTGCGGAAGCGGTACCCTGGGTGGCTATCTCCGGAGGCCTGTGTCCGTGCAGTCCAGGCTGCTGTCCAATATCCATATGACATGGGAAGCCAGAAGGAAAAGGAGCTGGGCCTGTACCTTAATACCTCAGGGCAGGCCAGGGCCCTGCAATATGCTTTCTTTGCTGAGAGGATGGCAAATAAGTGGTCCACTCCCTCCAGGGCTTCCTGGAAAACAGCGTCGGGACAGCCCATCTCCTCTGTTGGCGTTCTCGGTAAGAACATGACCAATGTCACTCCCCAAATCTGCATTTGTCAAGTGCTGCCATTTGCTTTGGGCCACCACGTGCTGGGCTCTTTGCTGAACGTATCACTTTTTTAGTTAACTTAATTTTCACCCCAGCCCATGAACTATCTTTGCATGTGAGGCTTAGAAACACTAGGCCTTCTCAACAGTGAACTAATTAAACTCTAGTTCTCTAATGCTACATTTGTCTGTTTCCAGACTCTGGGCATTTTTAAACTCATTTCTGCCTCTTACATGTCTCTCATCCCTGGGTTTCCCAGCAAGATTATGATATGTACCATATTTCAAGGTGTGGCCTGTCACTCCTGTAGCTAGGGATTGGGAATGAAGGCTGTGTCTTTCTGGTCCTTGCATCTATTCACTTCTCCTGATTCAAAGCCACTATCCCCAAATTCATCTGAACCTGAAAGATGGGCTTCCTTACTTTTTTCCCCTTGAAAATTTCTCAAACAAAATGTCTTCTTTCCTCAGAAGCTAGCTCTCCGAATGGCTTCTTTGGGCCACTATCCTAAACTTCACTTAGTCTTAGCCTTGGCCCAAGAATGATCTTGGGTGGATTCCAAATCCCCTGAAATAGTAAGTGGAGTGTTGTATGTAGTAGCCTGTATACAGTCTTCTGGGAGAGGAGGTCCGAAATTTACTAAAAGCACCAACTTTCTTAATATTCACCAAGCTCTCTAGCACCAGTGCAGTGTGGATGGGAAGAGCCTTCTCTACATCTTCTCAGTCTATAGTTATCTCAGTGAAATTCAGAAATAAAGTAGTGTGTCTTCAACACAAACATACTGTGCTCCTTGTAGCACTGACTTCTCTGTTCACTTGTGATTTTTTAAGGAGATGGATAAATAGTATGGCAAAGAACAGAGTGTACCTTTTTATATTCCCTCAGCAACACCAATATTTGTTTCTAGTTATGTACTTACCTGTTTCTTCTTTCCTGTATTCCTTCAAGCCAAGAATAATTAATGCAGAATAATAGTAAAAACTATCTGTAAAATAATAGTAAAAACGATCAGTATCATGTTGGTCAACCATCATTTAAGAATTTCCCTGTTTCCTTATCGTGAGTTTTTTAAAATGACTTCAGGTTTGTGTCTGGCATGGAATGTTTAAAAGTTCGAGTTTTTTTAAGTATACACCACATTGTTCTGAAAAATATTTGCAAAAGCTTTTAAACTACGTAGAAGACAATGTGGATAAAAATAAAGTGAGAGAGCTGGTGATTTCCCCCTTCTTCATGTTTATCTGCTTCCTGCTCTGCCCGCCTTGGTCTTGGTGACGCAGCCTCCCTCTGAACCCCATGTCCTCTGGAATGCACCCACAGCCTCATCTGGCTCACCAGTGGCTCTCCATCTGTCTCCTGCCTGAAACCTGACTTAACCCCGGGCACTTGCTTCTCCTGCAGCCCTCTCAAGAATGCTGTTGCTTCTTCCCACTCTCCCTGGACTTCGCTGTCACTTCCCCTCTCAGACCACAGCCCCTTTCTGGACACTCTTCCTCTGTGGTCCCGCCATCTCCCTGCCTGCTCTATCCCTCCTCATCACTGTCTGTGCTCCCCTGCCTTGGCTCTCATTTTAGTACCTGGCTCACAGTTATCCGCTTTGGCCCAAATCCTGCTGCTGTCCTTGTTGTCCTCATCCCCTGTGTGGAGAATCCATCCAGCCCTGTTGCTTCTGGGTTCCTTCGCCTCCTCAGATCCAGTGACATTCTCCTCACTTCACTTCCGTGACCCACACTTAGGGTTTCACCCTGAACATATCTCCACCACTGAAATGTGAACTTGTGTTTTTTCACTACAACCTTCTGTTTTTCTACATCCCTTTCTCAGTTATTCCAACTGCATCCGTTACTTGATCAGCTCTTTTAATCTCTACTTCCTTCTCTATTCAGTTTTCATTTCCAGTCATCACTTCAGATACTGTCTTGCCAACATCCTCAAAAGCCATGACTCATTGTCCTTTCATTGGACTCCCTGGAAAACCCCAGCCCTGATGAGCCCAGGTTTGCACTTCAGTGAGCCTGTGCTCTCAGATTGGGTCGGCACCACTGCAAGTCCACTTTCTCTCACCTCGCCTGGGCTCTCAGGGCTGTCAGAAGGGGAGAAGACTGCTGTTTACTAGACACTGAAGAACCAGTAGTCAAAGCATCCCTTATCCTTTATTTACTTCTCTGAGTAGAAGGGGTTCTTGACGAGATTTAATTACAGGGTAGTTAAAGGCAGTGACTTGGTCCAGGAACAGGACTCCTGGTCCCTGTCTGTGTGTGTTTAGTGAGGAAAATTTAGGAAACTAAATTCAATATACATGCAGTATTGACCTATGAAAACATAATTACCAACAGTGAAAAGCTTGGTCTTTCAGCCCTACTTTCTTGAGAACTTTGAGACCCCAAGGTTGTGAGAAGTTAGTAAAGAACTTTTTGAGGGAAACAGTTACTGGTTTCATGTATAATTTTAGTGATTAAATGAAAAAATATCAGTTTATAGAACTGAAGAAGATCTAAAATAATAGCTGATACTTCTTTTTTTTTTCCCCCAACAAGACATTGTTTATGAATCATAAGAGCAGCAAGGATAATTCTGCTTTAGATTAACAGCTGCATTTCGAGGGCCCAAGTTCAGGCTTCCCTGGTGGTTCAGTGGTAAAGAATCCACTTGGCAATGCAGGGAATGTAGGTTCAATCCCTGGTCTGGGAAGATCCCATGTGCCATGGAGCAGCTAAGCCCCTGCACCACGACTATTGAGCCTGTGCTCTAGATTCTAGGAACTGCAACTATTGAGCCCACCAGAAGGAGAAGCCCATGAACCACAATTAGAGAATAGCCCTCACTCACTGCAACTAGAGAAAAGCCCACACAAAGCAATGAAAACCCAGCATAGCCATAAATAAATAAATAAAAATATATTAATAAAAGGTCCAAGTTCTGTTTCCAGGTTCTCTAATAGGACTGATAAGGCTAGTACCTTATAGCCTTCTACTTTGTAGAAGTAGCAATTTCTACAGAGAGCTGTGACATGCTTTGTCTGATTTGATCTTCACCAAAACTCTTGAGATCAGAGGTTCAAGCAATAACATTCCCAATTTGAAGAATTTGGAAACTAGGACTGAGTATAGTGACTCCAAGTCACATGCTGAAGGCGTGGATAGGACTATAACTCAACCAACTGCTCTTAGAATTCCTTCCCATCCTTCTATTTCTACTTGAGAAACCATATATTCTGTACTAAAGGTGCAGACTCTTCACATGACCTGGGTTCAGACCCCAGCACACCTACTTGCTAGGCATCAGACCTCAGGGAAGTTACTTACATCTTCAGTTTGCTCATTTGTAAAGTGGGTTAAATGATAGGACTTAACTCATAGGGTTGTGGTGAGGATTAAGAGTTAATACATGCAAAGTGCTTTAATGCATTTCTAATGTGTTCCTTATGAACACTCAATAAGCTTTAAGTTGTTTTTTTTTTTAAGCTTTACTATTAATAGTATAAGGTAATTTAACATGGAAGCTTTCACGCTTACAAGGAAGTGAGTAAAATTATAGCTAAGACACTTCTAGAAAGCATTAGTCTGACCCACTCTGTGGTTAGGACCATGAGTTGCTTGGAGCCCCAGAGGTCCTTCAGCAGACCTGCTCTGAGAGGTGAGTGCAAGGAGGTGTACTCCACCCTCCGGTAGCTTTCCTTCTCTGCTGTGTTCAGTTCTATCATCTGTATCACGTTATACTTTACAAAGCACTTTCACGGAAACTTCTCACAAGTCCTTATTGTTCCTGTGAAATTGTACTCTCTACATGGTAGGAATTTTATATGAAGCTCGGGACTGAAAGCCAGGCGGCCAGGGTTTTGAACCCCCAACTCTCCCTCCTGTTTATGCAGGCTGAAGTTTAGGATATGAGCTGCTACAGCAGTGAGAGCTATCCAGCCTCCTTGTCACTGAGTGAAACACACATGTTTAGTAAATTTGCAAAACTGCTTTAAATAATTCAATATATGTATTAAATAATTTAATATGATTTAAAAATTAAATATATTCCAGAGGAACTAAATCAATAATTTCTAATGATTGATAACATACTATATTCAAAACCAATCCTCACAAGGGATTAAGAGGTATAAATTATTATATATGTAATAAATAAGTTATAAGGATACACTATACAGCACAGAGAATATGGCCAATATTTTATAATAACCTTAAATGGAATATAATCTATAAAAATCTGAATCACTATGTTATATACCTAACATTAATACAATAATGTAAATCAACTATGCTTCAATTTTTTAAAAAAGCTCTAAAGCTAGTCAATGTGAAGTGCAGAAGAGTAATATGTACATAGCTTTCACTGAACTGTTTCAGCCACAGCAGGTTGATCAGGTAACAGATAACCTGCTGCTATAACAGGTAACAGTCTCAACAGCTTAACACAATAAAGATGTATTTCCTCCTCACTCTCAAGATAATTCTAAAACCAGGTTCTTTCCAACTAGTGGCTCTACTATTCTCCTGGACTAGAGTCAGCAAACTTTTTCTGTAAAGTGCTAGACAATAAATGTTTTAGGCTTTGGGGGCCTTACGTTCTCTACTGCAACTGCTCAACTCTGCTGTTGAGGACGAGTATAGCCACAGACCATAAGAAAACAAATCAGTCTGATTGATTCCAGTAACACTTTATTTATGGACACTGAAATTTGAATTTTATATCATTTTCAGGTGTCACAAAATATTCTTACTCTTTAATTTTCAGCTACTTAAAACATAAAACCATTCTTAGCTCACAGGCAGTACAAAAGCAGGCAGTAGGCTGGATGTGACCTGCAGGCCAACACCTGCTCTAGGGGCTCCTCCAAGTCCTCAGAGTTGATCTCTGCATCCTCTGTACCCAGGTGGTAATGAAGGATCTTGTAGGAGATTTTAGGGGCCTTCCCATAAAATCTTTTTTTTTTTATGGGACCTTCCCATAAAAGGGAAGGTATGGCCTTCCCATACCACCCTTCCCCCATTTCCTTGACCAGAATTAGTTATAGGCCCTACTGGGATATAAGAGGTCTAGAAAGTACAGCCTCCTATGTGCCCAAGAAGAAAATGAAATGGTGTGGGGAAGAAACAGCAACATATTTGCCATCAAAAAATTTTTCTATATTTTCCATTCTTCTTGCCTTTCTTTAAAATATTTCTCACTTTCCTTTTCCCTTCCCCAGCCAGGTGGTTCATCATTTCCAATTTCACTGTTTCAGTATGACCTTTCTTTAAATATTTCTTCAAATATTTCTTCTTTATCTTGAAATTTTTCTTGACTCATCTGACCAAAACTAACATCTTTCCTTTGAAGCACCAAAGAACTTCTCTCATCACTTACCTTACATTACATGGTAAATATTTGTGAATTTTTCTTCTTCCCATTGCTATATTATAAAATCCTTAAGGGTTGTGTTAGTGTTAGTCACTCAGCTGTGTCCAACTCCTTGTGACTCCAGGGACTGTAGCCCACCAGGCTCCTCTGTCCATGGACTTCTCTAGGCAAGAATACTGGAATGGGTGGCCATTTCCTTCTCCAAGGGATCTTCCTAACCCAGGGATTGAACCCTGGTCTTCTGCATTGGAGGTAGATTCTTTAACATCTGAACCATCAGGGAAGTCCTGAGGGTTGGTACTACACAGAGTTTTAGTTACAGCTTTCTTGAGATGAAACTCATATGTGATGAAATTGACCCATTTAAAGAGTACAGTTCAACATAAAATGGTGCAGCTGCTATGAAAAACAGTATGGCAGTTCCTTCAAAAATTAAAAATAGAATTACCATACAATCCAACAATTCCACTTCTGGGCATATCCAAAAGAACTGAAGGCAAGAACTCAAACAGATATTTGTCCACTCATGTACATAGCAGAATTATTCCCAATAGTGGTATAATGGCAACCCAAATGTCCTTTGACAGATGAATGGATAAACAAAGTGTGCTACATATGTATATTCAAAGGTATAATATTCAGCTTTAAAAGGTGGGGAATTCTGACACATACTACATGAATAAACTTGAGGCTCTTCTGCTAAGTGAAATGAGCTAGTCACAAAAGGACAAATACTATTTGATTCCACCTATATGAGGTATCTAGAGTACTCACAAGTATAGAGTGTAGAATGATGATTGCCAGGGAGAGAAATGGGGAGTTCTGGTTTAATGAGCACAGTTTCAGTTCTGCAGGGTGAGAAGAGTTCTAGAGATGAATGGTGCAAGATGGTGCTGGTTACACAGCTTTGTGAATGTGCTTAATGCCTCTGAACTGTACACATAAAAATGGTTATGATGTTAAGTTTCATGTTATGTGTATCTTACCATAAAACGTTTTTAAAATACACAGTAACAATGTCACCAAAAGAGGAACACACTTAAGTTGTTTTTAGATATTTGTAAAGTTGTCCAACCATTGCCACAATTTTATTTTACTTTTTTAGATTAAAAAAAACTTTTTTTTTAAAGTTTTTTGGCTGTGCCCCATGGCCTGTGGGGTCTTAGTTCCCCGACCAGGGATTGAACCCATGCCCCCTGCATCAGAAGTGTGCAGTCTTAACCACTGGATTGCCAGGGAAGTATGCCACAAACAATTTTAGAACCTTTTCATCACCCTAAAAGGAAACCCTGTACCCATTAGCAGTCATTCCTCATTGCCCTTCCTCCCAGCTCCTGGCAACTACTAATCAAGTTTCTGTCTCTATTGATTTCCCTATTCTGAACATTTCATATAAAGGGAATCATGTAATATGTAACTTTTTGTGTCCAACTTTAACTCAGCATAATGTTTTTTAAGGCCCATCCACACTGTAGGATGTCTCATTTACTTTTACAGCTGAGTGATTTTTCCAAAGGAGAGATATATTGTCCATGCATGCTCCGTTGTATCTGATTTTTTTGGACCCTGTGGACTGTAGCCTGCCAGGCTCCTCTGTCCATGGGATTCTCCAGGCAAGAATACTGCAATGGGTTGTCATGCCCTTCTCCAGAGGATCTTCCTGACCTAGGGTCCAACCTGTGTCTCCTGCCTTTGCAGGTGGATTCTTTACTGCTGAAACTACCTGGGTAGCCCCAGAAAGAGATGCTACCTTTTGTTTATTCATGTTGATGGACATTTGACTTGCTTCTTCTTTTTAATTTAATTTTACTTATTTGGCTGCACCTGGTCTTAGTTGCAGCACACAGGATCTTCTTACTTTGTTGAGGTATGTGAGGATGTGAGCTCTTAACTGCAGCAAGTAGAATCTGAGAAGGATTCAAACCCAGGCCCCCTGCACTGGGAGCATGGAGTCTTAGCCACTGGACCACCAGGGAAGTCCCTGGCTTATTTCTTTTTTCTGGCTATTTTGAATAATGCTGCTATGAACTTTGTATATAAGTTTTGTGTGGACGTATGTCTTCATTTCTCTTGAATTATGTATATAACTACCTACTTACCTACTCATATGGTAACTCCATGTTAAACATTTTGAGGAACCTCCAACTTGTTTTCTATAGCAACAGCACCATTTTACAATTTGCCATCAGTGAATCAATTTCTCCATATTCTCACCAGAACTTGTTATTATCTGTCTTTTTAATTATGGCTATCCTAGTGGGTATGAAGTGGTAGTTCACTGGGATTTTGATCTATATTTCCAAAATGACTAGTGGTATTAGGCATCTCTTTATATGCTTATTGGCCATTTGTATATCTTCTTTGGAGAAATGTTTATTAGATCCTTTACCTAATTTTAAATTCAGTTGTCTTTTTATTGTTGAGTTCAAGTTCTTTATATATTCCGATACAAGTACCTTATCTGATATATGATTTGAAAATATTTTTTCCCATCCTGTGGGTTTTTTCACTTTCTTTTTTGTGTCCTTTGAAACACAAAAGTTTTTAATTTTGATGATGTCCAATTTATCCTTTTTTTTTATTGCTTGTGTAATTGATGTCATTTCTAAGAAATCATTGCCTAATCCAAGGTCATGAAGATTTCCTCATAAGAGTTTTATAGTTTTACTCTTACTTTGGCGTTTGATCATTTTAAGTTATGTATGGTGTGAAGTAGAAGTTCAACATCATTCTTTTATGTGTGAATATCCAGTTGTCCCAGCACCGCTTGTTGAAAAAGTCTATTCTTTCCCTATTGGCACCATTGTTAAAATTTGATTTTCCATACGTGTATGAATTTATTTCCAGACTCTCAATTCTATCTCATTGATCTATATGTCTGTCCTTTATGCCACTATCACACTGTCTTGAATACTGTAGATTTGTCAAAAGTTTTGAAATTGGGAAGAATGAATCTTAAAACTTTGTTTTTTTTTTTTCTATACTCTTTTGGCTATTCTGCATTTCTTATATTTCTATATGACTTTTAGAATCAGCTTGTTAATTTCTGCACAATATCAGTCGGACTTTTGATAGTTATTGCACTGAATCTGCAGATTTACTTGGATAGTATTGCCATCTTAACAATATTGTCTTCTGATCCACAAACATGGGATAGCTTTCAATTTATTTAGGTTTTCTTTCATTTCTTTCAGTAATATTCTTTGGTTTCTCGTGTGTAAGTCTTAAAGTTCTTCCTCAAATTTATTCTGAAGTATTTTATTCTTTTTAATGCTATTAAAAGTGGAATTGTTTCTTAATTTCATATTTAGATTGTTTATTATAGAAATACAATTGATTTTTATATATTGATCTTGCACCATACAATCTTGCTGAACTTGTTTACTATTTTGAATAGTGCGTGTGTGTGAATCCTTTTTATTGTTATACCCCCTGGAGCACATAATACAGTTCCTAACATTAACTAGTATTCAATCCAACTGTAGTCCTTGAGTTGCTATCTTTGAATGCCACGTTTCCACAGAAACCTTCCATTCACTGAACAATTTCCCATTTTCCAATACCATGGAATCATTTTTCTTCTCTTTCACTCTTATCTGCAGGCTTAGGAACAATGGGCCAAGGCATTGTCATTTCTTTTGCAAAGGCCCAGATCCCCGTGATTGCGGTAGAATCAGACAAGAAGCAGCTAGAGACTGCAAGCAAAATGATAACCTCCATCTTGGAAAAGGAAGCCTCCAAAATGCAGCAGAGTGGCCACCCCTGGTCAGGACCAAAACCCAGGTTAACTACGTCCATGAAGGAGCTCAGTGGCGTGGATTTAGTCATTGAAGCAGTGTATGAGGACATGAACCTGAAGAAGCGTGTCTTTGCTGAACTATCAGCTGTATGCAAGCCAGAGGCATTTTTATGCACCAACACTTCAGCCCTGGACATTGATGAGATTGCTTCTTCCAGTGACCGTCCTCACTTGGTCATTGGCACCCACTTCTTCTCACCAGCTCATGTCATGAAGTTGTTAGAGGTTATTCCCAGCCGATTCTCTTCCCCCACCACCATTGCCACGGTTATGAATTTATCAAAAAAGATTAAGAAGATTGGAGTAGTTGTAGGCAATTGTTTTGGATTTGTTGGGAATCGAATGCTGAGGTCTTATTATGATCAGACATACTTCTTATTAGAAGAAGGCAGTAAACCAGAGGAGATAGACGAGGTGCTGGAAGAGTTTGGTTTCAAAATGGGACCTTTTAGAGTGTCTGATCTTGCTGGGTTGGATATAGGTTGGAAATCCCGCAAAGGGCGAGGTCTTACTGGACCTACATTGCCTCCAGGAAGTTCTGCCCGAAAGCGAGGTGGCCGGAGATATTGCCCAATTCCTGATATGCTGTGTGAGTCAGGACGGTTTGGTCAGAAGACAGGTAAGGGTTGGTACCTTTATGATAAGCCCCTGGGGAGGATTCACAAACCTGATCCCTGGCTTTCCCAATTTCTGGCACAGTACAGGGAAACCTATCACATCGAACCACGTATCATTAGCCGGGATGAGATCCTTGAGCGCTGCCTATATTCGCTCATCAATGAGGCATTCCGCATCTTGGGAGAAGGGATGGCGGATATCCCAGAGCACATTGATGTTATCTATTTACATGGGTATGGATGGCCAAGGCACAGGGGTGGGCCCATGTTCTATGCTTCCACAGTTGGGTTGCCCACGGTGCTAGAGAAGTTGCAGAAATACCACAGGCAGAATCCTGATATTCCCCAACTGGAGCCTTGTGACTATTTAAAAAAACTGGCTTCTCAGGGAAACCCTCCTCTGAAAGAGTGGCAAAGCTTGGCAGGACCCCCCAGCAGTAAACTGTGATTCAGCCTTTTAGGTTTTGCCTTACCTGCTGCCATCGGGCAACGCTCACTGAATTTCATAGAAACTAATCCAAAGAGATTCAAAGTAAGATTGCTCTGAAATACAAAAGGAAAGGAATAATCAGTTGGCTAAAACCCCTCCTTGGATCTTCTGTCTGATGATTCTAATGGGTCAAATATTCAGGAATGTGCTTCTTATGCCAGGGATCTGTCTGTATCAGATAAATGATTTCAATTGCAGTGAATAAACTTGTGTTAACGTTGTAATAGCTAAGAAGAGAGGCTCAGCAATAAGTTGAGGTTCCCAGTACCTTGATCATTTGAGAAATATGTCATCAATTATTAATTGATAAATGCATAAATTCGTGTTGAGTCTTTCACCCTCACACACGTGGCAGTGATAGGAAATCTTATGGACCCTTCATTCAACAGATCCTCATTGTCCATCCCTAAGCATCTTGCACAACACTTAACAGACCTAAAACTTGGAGGGGCATTTATTCAGCAAGGAAGACTGTGATAAAGGCTTCAGTTCAGACTCTCAGAGGTAGAGTGGAGACAGTTGACAGGGTAGGGTCGGCAGTAGGGGTCTCTATGCGTGAGCTTGGAAAGCTGCCCAGGGGGAGGCCGAGGTAGTAGCCAGGGGCAAAGTTTCAATGGCAGAAGGGTATTGAAGTTTAGGCAAAACACAGTTGGAAGTTAGTGAGGAAACCACATACTTTGGACCAGAATGGGAGTCAAAGGAGCTGAGAAAGTCACACTCAGTATTATCATTTCTGTCCAAGGCCCATGTGCAAAGTTGTCCTTGCTGCTTGCAAGAGGCTCAGTAATGTCTGATGATAATTTCTTCAAGACCACTAGATGTCTTTATTTACCCTTCTATTCAAGCAGCAGTAATGGAAAGTAAACTCTGGGAGATCGTGAAGGACAGGGAAGCTTGGAGTGCTACAGTCCTTGAGGTCGCAGAATAGGACACAACTGAGCAACTGAACAACAACAACAAATTGATAACAGTGTAAGGTGGGAATCTCAGGGATCTAACCTCCTCTAATTCCGTGATTAAGTAATAATACCAGTTTCCTGGTCATGGGAAGGCTTTGTAATGTTGTGTATGAAATGGTTGAATCCTGACAAGCCTAAAATTATTGAAAAACAAATTTTGTGTAATTTTGTTATAAGAATTCTTTTCTTTTTACTTTTTGCCTTGTTTGGTTAAAAGTTGAGGGACTAGTCAACGCAATAACTTGTACACAAATGTTTAGAGCAGAACTATTCATAACAGCCTCAAATTGAAAACAATCCAAGTGTCCATCAACTGATGAATGCATAAATAAAATGTGAACTGGCCATACAGTAGGATATTATTTAGTCATAAAAAGAAGAGAAGTGCTAATACATGCTACAACATGATGAATCTTGAAAATATTATGCTAAGTGGAAAAAATAGGCAAATCTATTGAGATAGAAAGCAGATTACAGTTTTCCAAAGGCTGAATGACTGGGGGTAGGGAACAGGGTGTGGCTGATGATGGATACAGAGTTTCTTTCTGGGTTAATGAAAATGTTCTGAAATTATTGTTTTGATGGTTGCATGACTCTGTAAATCTACTCAAAACCATTGAGTTGTATACCTTAAATGTGTGAACTGTATGGTATGTGAATTATATCTTAATCAAGTTAATAAACAAGTAAGCAACTTGTTTACTTACTTAGGAAGTCTTGTGGACCCTTCATTCAACAGATACTCTGTGCGCCCGTGAACCTCTTGCATAGCACTTGGCAGATCTAGAATCTGGAGGGGCATTAATTCAGCAATTCCTTGTCATACAAGGAAACAAATAGGCTTAGGTTATTGTCCTTCAGGGTAATGTGAATGAATTGGTTTTTACAATATTTTCGCCAATGAACCCAAACAAAATTACCCAAAGTTCAAACAGAGAAATCTTGAATGAATATAGTACAAGTTTTCATTGTAAAAAGTAAACCAAAAACAAATTAAAAAACTTTTAGGATGTGCTTTGAATTGTAATTCAATTTAGAATAATTTTTGAGATATGTATTGTTGGAGTTTATATTATTAAAGAGATAAATAGAAAAAAATCCTGAAAACAGTAACTCTGTCTGCAAAGTAACTTAGTTTCAAATTAATGTAAATTTGTTTCAAATTAATAAACACATAACTTTTTCTTCTTTAGACCTTGAGTAAATTTCAATTTTGAGTTCTTTTTTCTTTTTTTTGAGTTCTTAAAACTTATTTTCCTCCTACATTCTCCTCTAGATTGGGGTTTTGACACTAGAGTGTCTATAAATAGATTTTTATGAGTCCATAATCCCTGAAACTTTATGCTAATATTTGTGTGTATGTATCTGACTGCATTTCTTAGAAAAGGCACCATATCTTATCTTATATCATATTCTCTGAAGTGTCTGTGACTCAGTAAATGTTAAGGACCAACATTTTATATGTATCATGGGAAGAAGAAATATGAGTTCATTTATCCTTATTTTGTATCAAAGGAGGCAAAACTAATTCAAACTATTGGGTTCTGCAAATAGCAGTGGTTAATATGAAGAAAACCTTTCCAGGATATACTATCCAATTATTGAAAATGCACTTGCTTAAAGGCTTATTTTGTTATTAAAAATTTTTAAACTATCTTTCAAAAAAATCGCCTTCTGAATGACATTTTAAAAATGTGTTCTAATAGTAATTGATTCTGACAAGAACTACATATTACAAGCATCCTTGAAGCTTTGCCATAATACTCCAGCTTTGAAGATGAGACTAATGATGTTCCTTAAATCAGAAAAGCCACTGTGCAGCTGAATTGCGATCTGCTTATTCGCTTCCAGCAGAAATAGGTGTGCTTGCAAGAAAGAGGGTGAGAGGGCCTAACTCCCTTGATTAATGATGTTGCAGAAATGTGCCTACAAATCATACTCCACAGCACTGTTGTCCAGTCTCTTTGCGACTCTTTGTGACCCTATGGCCTGTAATACGCCAGGCTTCTCTGTCCACCATTTCCTGGAGTTTGCTCAAATTCATGTCCATTGAGTTGGTGATACCATCCAACCATCTCATCCTGTGCCATTCCCTTCTCCTCCTGCCCTCCATCTTTCCCAGCATCAGGGTCTTTTCCAATGAGTTGGCTCTATACATCAGGTGGCCAAAGTATTGGAGCTTCAGCAACAGTCCTTCCAATGAATATTCAGGGTTGATTCTTTTAGGATTGACTGGTTTGATCTCCTTGCAGTCCAAGGGACTCTCGAGAGTCTTCTCTAGTGCCACAGTTCAAAAGCATCAGTTCTTTGTGCCGAGCCTTCTTTATGGTCCAGCTCTCACATCTGTACATGACTACTGGAAAAATCGTAGTTTTGACTATATGCACCTTTGCTGGCAAAGTGATGTCTCTGCTTTTTAATACGCTATGTAGGTTTGTCATAGCTTTTCTTCCAAGAGCAAATGTCTTTTAATTTCATGGCTGCAATCACAGTCCATAGTGATTTTAGAGCCCAAGGAAATAAAATCAGTCACTGTTTCCACTTTTTCTCCATCTATTTTGCATGAAGTGATGGGACCAGATGCCATGATCTTAGTATTTTGAATGCTGAGTTTTAAGCTAGGTTTTTCACTCTCCTCTTTCACCCTCATCAAGAGGCTCTTTAGTTCCTCTTCACTTTTTGCCGTAAGGGTGGTATCATCTGCATGTTTGAGGTAATTGATATTTCTCCTGGTTGCTTCTCCCAAACCAAGATATTTCTCCAATCTTGGTTTCAGCTTGTGCTTCATCCAGTGCAGCATTTCACATGATGCACTCATTTCACATGATGTACTCTTCACGGTGACAATATGTAGCCTTGATGTACTCCTTTCCCAATTTTGAACCAGTCAGTTGTTCCATGTCTCATTCTAACTTGCTTCATGACCTGCACACAAGCTTCTCAGGAGACGGGTAAGGTGGTCTGTATTCCCATCTCTTTAAGAATTTTCCACACAGTTGTGATCCACACAGTCAAAGGCTTTCAGTTCAGTTCAGTTCAGTCACTCAGTCATGTCCAACTCTTTGCAACCCCATGAACCGCAGCATGCCAGGTCTCCCTGTCCATCACCAACTCCCAGAGTCCACCCAAACCCATGTCCATTGAGTCGGTGATGCCATCCAACCATCTCATCCTCTGTTGTCCCCTTCTCCTCCTGCCCTCAATCTTTCCCAGCATCAGGGTCTTTTCGAATGAGTCAGCTCTTCGCATCAGGTGGCCAAAGTATTGGAGTTTCAGCTTCAACATCAGTCCTTCCAATGAACACCCAGGACTGATCTCCTTTAAGATGGACTGGTTGGATCTCCTTGCAAAGGCTTTAGCATTGTCAATGAAGCAGAAATAGATGTTTTCCTGGAGTTCCCTGGCTTTCTCCATGATCCAACGATTGTTGGCAATTTGACCTCTGGTTCCTCTGCCACTTGGGAACCTGAAATTTCTAGAGTCTTACACTTGTGTTTAAAATAGACACTTAGAAAGTCAGAAATATTGCAGACTCATTAGATTAGCGGAACTCTCTTGGTAGCCATTGATGAGATTAACCCAAATCAAGTTCTCTGGACTATGTTTTAAAACAACTTTAATCATATACACTATTGATACTATGTATAAAGTAGATATCTAATGAGAACATACCTCACAAAGCTGTACAATATCCAGTATTGTTTCCAGGGCACGCTGTGTAGAGGTTTCAAGCCAAAACCAGTTTCTTCTGTTTATTGCTTCAAGTATATTTCTAAGTTAGGAGACAAAAGTAGAGGGAAATTCTATATTTAGATTGTCTACACTTAGAAAGTCTCCAATGGACCAAACTAAGAAAAAGATGACCCTTGAACTACACGAGTTTGAACAGTGCAGGTCCAGTTAAACTTGGATTTTTTTTCCAGTGGTAAACATTTCAGTACTACACCATCTGTGGCTGATGGAATCTGCTGACACAGAGGAGCCAAAGCTGAGAAATTGAGTATATGGAGGGCCCACTTGTCACTAGTGGTAAAGAACCTGCCTGCTGATACTGGAAACTTGAGACATGGGTTTGATCCCTGGATCAGGAAGATTCTCTGGAGAAGAGCATGGCAACCCACTCTACTATTCTTGCCTGGAGAATCCCATGGACAGAGGAGCCTGGCAGGCTACAGTCCATGGGGTTGCAAAGAGCTGGACATGACTAAAGAGACCTAGCATGTATGCACTATAAATTATGGCTGAAATTTTAGACTGGGTCAAGGGTCAATGACCCTAACCCCAACCTTGCTCCAGGGTTAACTGTACATATTGTCTGCTCGTCTTGTTGTCTTTTTTTTTTTTTTCTTCCTGGTACTCTTAGAGGAACGTGAGAGAGATGACAGGGCTTTTAATTCTTGTCCAAAGAATTCCAGGGTATTTCAGTTGTAATATTTGTTCTCTTTCACCAAACTTAAACAAGCCTGGGAGTGAGTGCCTGAAAGTATCTGATAAAATGACATGCACAGAGCTGATGCAATCGACCTTGTGCATTATCTTCCACCTCCTCTAAGAGAGCACAGAAGCAATTGCTAATCCTGGACTTAATGTAAGATCCTTAGGATGGGGTACTGCAAAACTTTCTCCAACCAACTCCTAAGTGCACTTGGATTTCTGAAGACTGCCAAGGCCTAAAAAGTCCTTGATTTGTGAGTTTTGGCAGGGACTGTTGGCTGTTACCCAATGCTTCTTCTGTAGCAATAAACTTTACACACCCTAGTTTCTAGCTAAGCATTTGTGTGCTCACAATAAACAATATTATTGTCAGCTTCTCTTGAATCCAGTTTTGAATATGTAACTAAGATTTAGACAATGGGGTGTAAATGGCAGTGTCAATAGTAGCTTTGGGGAACCTACCTTAAGGATCAGATGATAGACATCCTTTTCCTATTTTTTGTTGGGGGCGGGGTGGGTTGGTTGTTTGTTTTCGTCCCTTCCTCCATCTTGCTGCCTGGAACACAGATGCAAAGGCTGGAGTTCAACCCATTATACTGGATCACAAGGACGAAAGTCCCTAGGGATTGCAGAAAGGAGGACTACAAAGAACTTGGTCCCCTAGGACCTCATGAAGCAGAATTGCTGCTCTGCCTTCCAGCAGTCATTTGTGTGAGAGAGAAATCAACTCACAGGTAAGTCACTGCTATTGTAGCTCTTTAATTCCTCACTGGCCCTTTTGTGTTGTTTGTGCTGTCGTGTCCGACTCTGTGCAACCCCATAGACTGTAGCCTGCCAGGCTCCTCTGTCCATGGGATTTCCCAGGCATGAATACTGGAGTGGGTTGCCATTTCCTTCTCCAGGGGATCTTCCCAACCCAGGGATCGAACCCACATGTCTTATGGCTCCTGCGTTGGCAGGAGAGTCCTTTTACCACTAGTGCTACCTGAAAAGTCCCAGTGCGGGTGGGGTCCAAGAATAAGTGAGTTTTACTTTGTTCTTTTTTTGTTTTCTCAGTGCTATAGGTTATTCTGACACACAGGTAGCTTTGGGAATCTAGACTCATTAAACAAGATTTCTTATTTTAAGATAAAAAATTTTTTTTGCCAGTGTGATATGTTTTTCAACTTGATGTTGAATTGCTCATAAACCTGTATGTTATATTTCATACATATTTGTTGTAGTTCACATAGACAAAGAACCTGAACATAATTTAAATCCAGACCATAAGGATAAAGGTCCTTAAGGATAGTAAAAAGGATTACATCAACATTTAGTAGATAACAGTCTCACAGGCTTACTTGAGCCACAAATTGACTCCCACCTAAACAGAGATAAAAAACACTAGCAGAACAAATGGGACCTAATGAAACTTAAAAGCTTTTGCACTACAAAGGAAACTATAAGTAAGGTGAAAAGACAGCCCTCAGATTGGGAGAAAATAATAGCAAATGAAGAAACAGACAAAGGATTAATCTCAAAAATATACAAGCAACTCCTGCAGCTCAATTCCAGAAAAATAAATGACCCAATCAAAAAATGGGCCAAAGAACTAAACAGACATTTCTCCAAAGAAGACATACAGATGGCTAACAAACACATGAAAAGATGCTCAACATCACTCATTATTAGAGAAATGCAAATCAAAACCACAATGAGGTACCATTACACGCCAGTCAGGATGGCTGCTATCCAAAAGTCTACAAGCAATAAATGCTGGAGAGGGTGTGGAGAAAAGGGAACCCTCTTACACTGTTGGTGGGAATGCAAACTAGTACAGCCGCTATGGAAAATAGTGTGGAGATTTCTTAAAAAACTGGAAATAAAACTGCCATATGACCCAGCAATCCCACTTCTGGGCATACACACTGAGGAAACCAGATCTGAAAGAGACACGTGCACCCCAATGTTCATCGCAGCACTGTTTATAATAGCCAGGACATGGAAGCAACCTAGATGCCCATCAGCAGATGAATGGATAAGGAAGCTGTGGTACATATACACCATGGAATATTACTCAGCCATTAAAAAGAATTCATTTGAACCAGTCCTAATGAGATGGATGAAGCTGGAGCCCATTATACAGAGTGAAGTAAGCCAGAAAGATAAAGAACATTACAGCATACTAACACATATATATGGAATTTAGAAAGGTGATAACGATAACCCTATATGCAAAACAGAAAAAGAGACACAGAAATACAGAACAGACTTTTGAACTTTGTGGGAGAATGTGAGGGTGGGATGTTTCAAAAGAACAGCATGTATACTATCTATGGTGAAACAGATCACCAGCCCAGGTGGGATGCATGAGACAAGTGCTCCGGCCTGGTGCACTGGGAAGACCCAGAGGAATCGGGTGGAGAGGGAGGTGGGAGGGGGGATCGGGATTGGGAATACATGTAAATCCATGGCTGATTCATATCAATGTATGACAAAACCCACTGGGAAAAAAAAAAAAAAACACTAGCAGAGTATGTGTTATCAGAAGGAAAGATGGAAAGAAGAGTAATTCAAGAAGCAATATCAGCTAGAGAAAGAACAAGCAAAACTTATTATTTCTTTTCTTTGTAGAAGAAAATAATAAAGATCAGAGCAGAAATAAATGAAATAGAAAGAAAGAGAATAATAGCAAAATACTAATGAAACTAAAAGCTGGTTCTTTGAAAAGATGAGCAAAATTGATAAATCTTTAGCCAGACTCATCAAGAAAAAAGGGAAAGGACTCAAATCAATAAAATTAGAAATCAAAAAGGAGAAGCTCTACAGAAATACACAAAGGATCATAGGAGACTACTATGAGCAATTGTATGCCAAGAAAATGGAAAACCTGGAAGAAATGGACAAATTTTTAGAAAGGTACTGATATGATCTCCCAAGACTGAACCAGGAAGAAATAGAAAATATGAAGAAACCAATCACAAGTGCTGAAATTGAGACTGTGACTGAAAAAAAAAAAAAGCAATATTTCTCAGCACTGACCAAAAGAGAGGTCCTGGATCTGGAGTGCTCAGACCTTCTGCTCACTAGATCAGAGGTCTCTAAATTGGGGTGCCCCTACCCAAAGTAGTGTGAAAGATGATTCATAGAGGTGTGGATAGAAAATACTTAGAACTACTCTTGCTCCTTATTTTTGTAAAAAAAGTAAGAGACTAATTTTCATTAATATTTCATGTACACATGGACATTGTTGTCCTCACCAGGTTGTGTCTCAGACAGCCAGACGTCAGGAGTGGAGTATCATGAGGGAAGCAGACAAGTTCCAAAACGTAGAGAGGTTGACAATGACCTCTTTCCTCTTACATTTCCTTTCAATGTATTGAGAAATATTGCAAATTATGTGAGCTGGGATAAGAGAATATTTAAACTAAATTATTTAATTTAACTAAATTAACCCTCACAAAAGTTTCCTTCAAAGAAAGCACCCTTAAAAAGATTCTTTGAAAGAAATCATAGTTCTTGATTTAGGGTATAAACTGCTTGAAAATATAATCTCCAAGCTGGAAACTCAGTAATATCTTCTAACAGATATTCCATTATTCTATTAGGAAGGATAGTAGCTTCTGAGTGGTGTAGTAAGTGATCAGAACAATGACTCCATGGTTATATGCCTGCCTACCTCTGTACCACCTTTGTTTTAAAGTGTGCCCTTTGGTCTGACGCAATATTAGATGGGCTCTTATGTCACTGATTCAGACCCTCTCTAAGTTCTTGGAAAAGGAAGCCCTGCAGTGGGCTTCCCTGGTGGTGCTAGTGGTAAAGAACCTGCCTGCCAATGCAAGAGATGTAAGAGACGTAGGTTCAATCCCTGGGTCAGGAAGATCCCCTGGATGAGGGCATGGCAGTCCAGTATTCTACAGTCCACCTTTTTTCCTTTGACTCTATGCTAAATACATCTCCTATCTGGTGCTTACCCTAACAACACCCATCCCCTTAAAGTTACATATCAGAAAGAAAGCTGCAGAGCCACCTAACTGCCAGACTCAATTACTGGGTTACTGACACCAGTTTATGACTGTCTTTGAGGAAGACAATGCAAGAGGAAGAAATCAAGATCCTATCACCTTTGTTCCTCATCACTGACCCCTGATTGTAAGCAATTGCCTCATATAAGCCCCTGGACTCCTCATGGAGGCGGGGCACAGTTCTTGAGGCTTGGGCCTACTGTTTTCCCCACTCTGCTGGCTGAGAACAAAAGCCACCTTTCTATTTCCTCCAAACTCTGTCTCTGTATTTTTCATTCGGCTTCGGTGGGCTGAGAAGGCCAAGATTTTGGCTGGCAACACTGGTTGATGTCAGCCAGCCCGATCACTCTACCTACTTGGTTGTTTGATTCATCTTCAGTGGTAGATGTTTTCTAGAAGGCCCTAACATGTGATGCACAGCTCTTCATACTTTGTGCCCACTCCTATCTGTACATCCCTTGATTCCCTGGTTTTTGCTGTCTCCGATCTGCCAATGTTTTTTCCTTCTGGGCCCTGACAAACCTTCCAAGACCTTGCCATTGCCCATGTATTCTTGCCTCAGGCCACTTCTCTGAGTCTTTTTTATTTCTTCTTCTGCCTCCTGCCATGGCATTTTGGCATGTCTACTTCACCACACGTGTGCGATCACTTTCTCCAAGCCTCCAAGAGCCGGCCTAGCTATGTGTTAGTAATGTGTATCCTAGAACCTGCCTGGACACAGAGACTGTGTGTGTCTCTGTATATCATGGAAAGGGTTTCCACATCAGTAAACTTACTACCAAAATTTATGTTCTGCCTGTCTTGATCCAGCCCCCTCACAGGTCACTCCTACATACTCTCCAGCTTCTGCCAACACCTCTTGGCTAGATCCTGTACCTCCTTGAGGATACAAACCCTTTCTTGTCTTAGTCTTAGCTTCTCCCTGGGTGGGTTATTGTTCTGATGCCCAGGAGGGGAGTTATTTCCTGAGCCGGCTTGTGTCTTGCCTAACAGAAGGCTCTGAATTGTTTTTGAGTAAGTGGGGAGCACAGGTCTTTAGGAAGGAGGAGCGGGACTCTTCTGCAGGCCCAAAGCATTCAGGGGAACTCAAAATTCGATACTTCCAATTCGCTGACCCAGATGTCCCCCTTGTCATTCACAGGGTCCCACTTCTTCTCAATCAAGACCTTAACTTTGACAAAACAGAATTGCCATGAGAAGTCACCCTTCTCTGAAACTCCATTTGCCTCATAATTAAGCCCTGGGCCTGACCGTCTGCTTTTTGTGTCCTGCGACTTCAGGAGACATCTCTCTTATATGTTGCCAGGGAAGCCCACTGACATTCACAGTTTGTCTTAGATTGGTAGTTAATCACCTTCACACCTTTTATTGTATTTCTCCCATACAGGAATAGCCCTCAGCAGCAGCCATCTGAATCTGTGTAATTATAACTTCCTGTAACCTCCCAAATGCCTGAAATAGCACCCCCATTACCTTCTATGGATATCTTGTCCCAACCTGTCCACTAATCAAGGTTTTAACACTTGCACGGTTACAGCATGCTAGGAGTTCTCAGTACTCCGTTTACTACCAGATGACATTTTCGTTGCTGGTCGGCTGGTTTGTAATCCAGCTCTAAAATCCCATTTTAGATTTTGCTTCCTGAGATCACTTCCGTTAGCGATTGGTGTCCCAGGAACAAGTTTCCCAGGAAAGGGACTCTGAAATAGAGATTTCCCTGTAGGAAGGCTCCTAGTGAGAGCTCTTGGGAATAACACCTGTTGAGGGAGTGAAGAAAACAAGACTGAGCAGATGGAGGAGTTGAACCACAAAGCAGATGAGGCAGCAGCCTCAGCAGATCTTTGGGGAGCTCTGAGGCTCAGAAATGTCCTGAATTCAGAGATGCCCTGAATTGAGGCAAGGGGGTGGGCCTTTGCACTTCCAACGTTTGGGATGTGGGTTGTCCCCAGGGAGGGAGGCATGGCCTTGGACAAGGCATATACCTTCAGCCAAGCTGAATATCCTTGGAGGAACTCAAGTCCTTGGCTTCTCCTAGCAGCCTAGGGAATACTGCCTTGCTACTGAAAGGGGGGACCTGGGTGTGCACCACAGCCTTCAATACACAGCTTCTGCAGTGTAGACCTTCCACATCACCCTCCTCACAGCAGCTGGTCCCTGCTGCGGTCAGGAATCCCTGAACTTCCAGCCGGCCCTCATCACCAGGACTCCCATCCCAACAGAGCTCTGTATATCTCTTCATTTGGTGCCTTGTCTTCCTCAACTATCTAAATCCTTCCCTGAGTCTCCTAGAACCCACAATTTCCATCAGCAAAGTCTCTTCTAGTCTAAAAATGTGCTCTGAATATTCCTTCATCTTCTTGGGCCTAAATTCTTGGAGTATTCAAGGCAGCCTTCAATGACTGCCTTCACCAGCCAGCTTCTGAATAATTGAGACATAAAACAAAAAGTAATTATGGGGACCAAATATCACCTTTCTTATTGGTAGAGGCCAGATTGGAGGATATTGGTTTAGTATATAACCTTGTGGACTTGATAACATCACATTTGAGAATTAGACCACCCCACATATTCACACGTATTTCACACGTGGACCACACGTATTTTTCTTTTTTTTCTCCTGAAGCCCTCAGTTATGTAGTTTTAAATAATTCCCTGTTGTATATAAATTGTCTCAGCCCCCTTTTGGAAACATGTGAGGTATAATTAGAAAAAAAAAGAGAGGCAGAATTCTCAAAAAACAGATAAATGATAATAGGACCTAATGTGTTATGCACCAAATAAAAAAGGTAGGATATTACTACTGGAATTCTGCAAAGGAGGTGGTCACTAAAAAATTAAAGCCCCAACCTCAAGGAGGCTATCCTGTTACAAGACACTTCCCCAGGCCATTCACTTCCCCACTCTTCTAGATGGCTATTTCACACTCCCCTTTTTTCTGAATTTATCACCTCCTTCTCTCTCCCTTTTCTGTTGATGTCCTTGCTTCCTTCACAGAAAAAAATAGAAGCAATCAGAGGAGAACTACCACAAGTACCCACCAACACAGCTTACCACCCACCCCCCTGCATCTGTGCTCCTATATCCTGCTGTCCCTCCTATTTCTGTGAACCAACTACCTGTGTGTATCAATGCTCAGCTCCTCCACTACGCTCTGATACCACCCCCTTGCACCTACTTGAACGCACCACTCCAGCGAGCCTCTCCTCTTCCTTCTGCTTCACCAACCCCCCTCTTTCTGTGGCTTCTTTCTAACTAGCATACAAACAAGCAGTAATGTCTTCAATCTTAAAAAAAAAATCTTGTTTGAAAATAATTTCTGCTCTCTTAAAAAGTCTTGATCCTATCTCTCCTTCCCACTACTAGCTTTTCTCTTCTTTCCTTCTTGCCAAACATCTAGACTGATTATTCTCATTGTTTCCTGTTGCTTCACTATCATTTTCTCTTGAACCTGTTTCAGTCAGACTTGTACTCCCACCACCCCACCAACAATGCCTTTGTCAGGGTCACCAATGGCTCTTTTATTGTTGAATCCAATGGTGAGTTTCTGATTCTCATCCTATTGATTCATCAATCACTCCCTCTTCCTTAAAAAGCTTGCTTCATCTGATCCCAGGACACTACATTTCTTGATTTCCTCCACCTCACTAGCTTCCTTCTTAGATTCCCCTGCTGGTTCTCTATCTCTCTCACCAACAAATATTGGAAGGCCCCAAGGCACAGTCTTTAAACCTCTTCTTTGGTTGATGTACACCTACTCTCTTGGTGATCTCATTTAGCTTCAGGCTTTAAATATCATCTACACATTGCTTCCCTGGTAGCTCAGATGGTAAAGTGTCTGCCTACAATGTGGGAGACCTGGGTTTGATCCCTGGGTTGGGAAGATCCCCTGGAGAAGGAAATGGCAACCCACTCCAGTATTCTTGCCTGGAAAATTCCATGGACTGAGGATCCTGGTAGGCTACAGTCCATGGGGTCGCAAAGAGTCAGACAAGACTGAGCGACTTCATTTTCACACATTGAAAAATCCTAAATTTATACCTTTAGCCTGGACTTCTCCCCTGTTTGACTGTCAATTTGACATTTCCATTTAGATGTCTAATGGATATCTAAAACTTAATACGTTCAACATCGAGCTTTTGATATCTGCCAGCATGCCCCCTCAAGCCCCCCACACACAAAATATAGGCTTTTCTTGCAGCTTACCCCATTCTATCCTGCCAATTGCTCAGGATACAGACCTTAGTGTCATCCTTTACTCTTCTCTTTATCTCACTTTCCACATCTAACCCATCAGCAAATCTTGGTGATTCTACCTGCAAATGAATCCAGAATCTTACTACTTACCACTACCTCCTCTGCTGTCACCTGTGTCCAAGTTATCTTCGCAACCCAAGGGAATCCCTGCTTCCCTCCTATTACTGTGGCCTTATCAACACAACATCTAGAGCAATCCTCCTATTCAAAATCCTCCATGGTTTCCCACATCATGTAGTGTAAGAATAAGATTCTTTACAATGGTACAAGAGTCCACATGATAAAGTCCTACTACATCTTTGACTTCAGCCCCTATTTCTGTTTTGGATCATCCTGCCCCAGCCAACCTCCTTGGTGTTCTCTGCATATACCAAGCAAGCTCCCACTCCAGAGCCTTTGCACATCCTGTTCTGTCTACCTGAAACTCATGGCCCTCAGATATCAGCATAGCTTGCTTTCTCCCTTTTTTAGCCTCTGTTTCAAGGTCAACTTGTTAGAAAGTGTCAGAAGGACAACCTCACATACAATAGCAGCCATTCCCTTCCTTGTTACTCCCTATCTCCTTGATCTTGCATTTTTTCCATAGCACAATTACTGTCTGACATATTATATATTTGTTTATTTACTTATTTTCTATAATCCTTCCCCTGATGTAAGTTTCTTGAAAGTATGTATTCTGGGTGTTTTGTTTGTTATTCTGTCTATCAGATCTAGTCCCTTAAATCTATTTCTCACTTCCATTGTTTAGTCATAAGGGATTTGATTTAGGTCATCATACCTGAATGGTCTAGTGGTTTTCCCCACTTTCTTCAATTTAAGTCTGAATTTGTCAATAAGGAGTTCATGATCTGAGCCACAGTCAGCTCCCGGTCTTGTTTTTGTTGACTTTATAGAGCTCCTTCTTTGGCTGCAAAGAATATAATCAAACTGTGGAAAATTCTGAAGGAGATGGGAATACCAGACCACCTGACCTGCCTCCTGAGAAATCTGTATGGAGGTCAGGAAGCAACAGTTAGAACTGGACATGGAACACACACTGGTTCCAAATAGGAAAAGGAGTATGTCAAGGCTGTATATTGTCACCCTGCTTATTTAACTTATATGCAGAGTACATCATGAGAAATTCTGGGCTGGAGGAAGCACAAGCTGGAATCAAGATTGCCGGGAGAAATATCAATAACCTCAGACGTGCAGATGACAACACCCTTATGGCAGAAAGTGAAAAAGAACTAAAGAGCCTCTTGATGAAAGTGAAAGAGGAGAGTGAAAAAGTTGGCTTAAAGCTCAACATTCAGAAAACTAAGATCATGGCATTGGTCCCATCACTTCATGGGAAATAGATGGGGAAACAGTGGAAGCAGTGGCTGACTTTATTTTTCTGGGCTCCAAAATCACTGCAGATGGTGATTGCAGTCATGAAATTAAAAGACGCTTACTCCTTGGAAGGAAAGTCATGACCAACCTAGACAGCATATTAAAAAGCAGAGACATTACTTTGTCAACAAAGGTCCGTCTTGTCAAAGTTATGGTTTTTCCAGTGGTCATGTATGGATATGAGAGTTGGACAATAAAGAAAGCTGAGCACTTAAGAATTGATGCTTTTGAACTGTGATGTTGGAGAAGACTCTTGAGAGTCCCTTGGACTGCAAGGAGATCCAACCAGTCCATCCTGAAGGAGATCAGTCTTGGGTGTTCATTGGAAGGACTGATGTTGAAGCTGAAACTCCAGTACTTTGGCCACCTGATGCGAAGAGCTGACTCACTGGAAAAGACCCTGATGCTGGGAAAGATTGAAGACAGGAGGAGAAGGGGATGACAGAGGATGAGATGGTTGGATGGCATCACCAACTCAATGGACATGGGTTTGGGTAGACTCTGGGAGTTGGTGATGGACAGGGAGGCCTGGCGTGCTGTGGTTCATGGAGTTGTAAAGAGTTGGACACAACTGAGCAACTGAACTGAACTGTTTGTTGTTCTAAATGAAACCTAGACCAGTGCCTGGCACATAGGAGATGCTCAATATACCAGGTGATCCTTGAACAAGGTAGGGGTTAGAGGTGCTGACTGCCTGTGCAGCTAAAATCCAGGTATAACTTTTGCATCCTCCAAAATTTAGCAATTAATTGCCTACAGTTACCAGGAAGCCCTACCTGTTATATAAAGTCAATTAACACATATTTAGTATGCTATATGTATTATATTCTGCCTTCTTTTTTTTTTTTTTTATATTCTGCCTTCTTATAGTAAGAAGATGGCATCACTGACTCGATGGACATGAGTTTGAGTAAGCTCTGGAAGTTGGTGATAGACAGGGAAGCCTGGCGTGCTGCAGTCCATGGGGTCGCAAATAGTTGGACACGACTGAGCGACTGAAATGAACTGAACTGAACTTCTTATAGTAAACTGATCTAGAGAAAAGAAAATGTTATTAAGAAAATCATGAAGGTTCAATGGTTAAGAATCTGCTTTGCAATGCGGGGGATGTGGGTTCGATCCCTGGTTTGAGAACTGAGATCCCCTATGCCATCAACTAAACCCATGCGATACAACTAGAGAAGTCTGCACACCACAGCAAAGATCCAACTCAGCCAAAGAAGAAAATCATAAGGGGGAGAAAATACATTTACAGACTGTACTGTATTTATTAATACCATTACTTTATGTTGTCTGCTTACAAGATGTTATACCTATATCAGTATTGCCTTATATGATACAGAACATGGTAAAAGTTATTCTTATTACTAATACTGGACATCAAAAATGAAAAGAGAATGCAAAAAAGAAATTTGTACTTATTTGCAGGTATAAAGTTTCATATATCAATAACATAGCAGCAGTAGTATGATTACTTCAGGGTGGCCTAGCCTATAAGCTAACAAATTAATTATCACAAAATTTTTATGGCACAGAATATTACAGTCATATTCATAACACAGTACTGGAAACATTGTTGCATCAAAAGAACACCCTAACTTGTGATAGCAGGGTAATACACAGTTTACCCAGTTACCAGAGAGAGGCATCCTGTATAGTAATGTAATTCTTTGAAAGCAAAGTTATATAACAGTAAAAAAAAAAAAGACAAAAAACACCACATTATTAATTTTATATCAAATATCATTGACTTTATGCCTATGTTAGGATAGGCTAGTATCTACATATATTTTATACATTTCTGATACATCTTTTTCTTAAATTGTTCGATATTTCTAGGTTATGTGGTTCATTTGTGAGTTGTTTCAAATTGTTGCAAATCTCAAAAAAATTTTTCAACATATTTATTAAGAAAATCTGCATGTAAGTGGAATTGCACAGTTGAAATGTATGTTGTTCAAGGGTCAACTGTATTTACTGAAGAGTAAAAATCTTAACGTAACCCTTGTCTGAGGTTAGCCATTCTAAAATATCATAACTCATGTTCTGCATACTGGAGATTAGCCCAGGCTATTTTAAGAATACTAAAGGATAGTTGTAGAATGATTGCTCATCTATTGTCTATTTAAAACTATATCAGCACAGCTTAACATAAGGTGATATAAAGACTAAATTTCTGTAGGTAACCTAACTTCTGTCTTGTCTACTCACCTGAAACTATAGAACACATGATCCAATAAAATTTTTCTTAATTTATGATTTGCATTAAAAAATACTTACAAATAATTAAAAATATATTTTGTGTATAATTTAAAATTTCTCTTTAAGGTAATAACATTACATAAAAGAAATAAAAAATTCAAGAATATTTGTTAATAAAATGTATGAAAATTTGAAATCTGAACTATTGAAGAAAATCAAAGTTTTGCTATACTTCTCTATTTTCAGTTATTCAACTGGTCCTCAGAAATATCTCATACTTTAGACTCTATGTCAGAAAATGGAATAACATTTTTGAACTAAACTTTAAATAAAGCATTCCATGAACTTGTTACATTGAGTTTTTTGCTGCACTCCCCACTAGATGGTGCTGCTAAGAAGTTTTCTTAAAAATTCCAATTTAGAGATATACTTTTAACCAGGCAATAGAATATCATTCATATGTTTAATGATGGTTCTGTAATAACATTTGATTTTAAAACTTCCAACAAAATGTTCTGTGGGCTTCTAGAGTTTATGTGTGGATGTGATGTGGGTCAGTTTTATAAATTATAAGCAATCTGAGTAGGTGAAAATTGGAGAGAGAATTTCAGATGTAACGGCATTTGAAATTATTAGATTTTCAGTGATCGTTATGTAGTTGGCTTCCAATAAACTTTCTGAAACTTAAAAATTTTAGGTAAGATATACATAATTTTCTTGTCGATCATGCTCAATCTACAAAAGTGTGTATTTCAATTAAAAAACCCAGTTGCTTATTCTTACACGGTTCATGAAAAGACACCTTTATTCATTCCTTCAAATATGAGACGAGTTTTAAAACTCATAATTGAACAGTTGTACTTATGCTTCTTTCTGTGAAGATATTTTGTCTATTAGACAAAAATTCAGTGTTTTTTCAGTGTATAATATAAGCTGTGCATGCATGCTAAGACACTTTAGTTGTGTCCAGCTCTTTGTGACTCCATGGGCTGTAGCTTGCCAAGCTCCTCTGTCCATGGAATTCTTCAGGCAAGAATATGGGAGTGGGTTGCCGTGCCCTCTTCTAGGAGATCTTCCTGACCCAGGGATCGAACCCTCATCTCTTTACTCTCCTGTATTGGCAGGCAGGTTCTATACCACTTGCGCCACCTGGGACCAGTGTAATAGTATGAGCTATTGTTAAAATATAGCAATTAGCCCTTTTGACCATTTGCTAAGAGCTGCTAATTTCAATGGGAAAACCCAATGGATACAGGGAGTCAGATTCTATACTTTGCCACAGATCTGAAACTTAAATGGAAATTTGAGGTCAAAGTCCTCTTTTATTTTATCCTTTATGGAAATTGAATCTCATTGTGAAATAGCCATTGCATTTTTTCTTTTCTAGATTAAATATCTGCTTCTTTCCCTTTTACAAATTGATTCTGTTTTCTATGTTTTAATTATTATTGTCTTCCCAGATTTATTGAGATATAACTGCATACAACAATGTGTAACTTTAAAGTGTACATGATGATTTGATATAGGCATATATTGGGAGATGACTACCATAAGATTAGTTAATGCATTTATCACCTCACATAGTTACTTTGTGTGTAGGTGTGTGTATTGAGACCATTTAAGAGATACTCTCCCAGCAATACAAAATAGTATTGTTAACTTTAGTTACCACGCTGTACATTAGATGCCCAGAATGTATTCATCTTATAACTTTAAGTTGTACTCTTTGACCACCTTCACTTATCGTCCTCCTTCTTACCAGCCCCTGCTGTTGCTGTTGTTCAGTCACTAAGTCATGTCCGAATCTTTGCAACCCCATGGACTGCAGCACGCCAGGCTTCCCTGTCCTTCATTATCTCCTGGAGTTTGTTCAAACTCATGTCCACTGAGTCAGTGATGCATCCAACTATTTCATTCTCTGTCATCTCTTTCTCCTCTAGACCTCAACCTTTCCCAGCATCAGGGTCTTTTCCAATAAGTTGGTTTTTTGTATCAGATGGCCAAAGTATTGGAGCTTCAGCTTTAGCATCAATCCTTTCAATGAATATTCAGGACTGATTTCCTTTAGGATTGACTGGTTTGATCTCCTTGCTGTCCAAGGGACTCTCAAGAGTCTCCTTCAACAACACAGTTTGAAAGCATCAGTTCTTTGGTGCTTGGCTTTCTTTACGGTCCAATTCTCACATCCATACATGACTACTGGAAAAACCATAGCTTAGATTAGACGGATCTAAAACCATAATTTAGATTAGATGGACCTTTGTCAGCAAAGTGATGTCTCTGCTTTTTAATACACTGTCTAGGTTTGTCATAGCTTTTCTTCCAAGGAGCAAGCATCTTTTAATTTCATGACTTCAGTCACTGTCCACATTTGGAGCCTAAGAATATGAAATCTGATACTGTTTCCACTTTTTCCCCATCTATTTGCCAGCCCCTGGTGACCACCAATCTACTGTTCCTATGAGTTCAATTTTTTTAGATTTCATATATAAGTGAGATCATATAATATTTGTCTTTCTGTGCCTACTTATTTCACTTAGCATAATGCCCTCAAGTTTTATCCAAGTTGTTGCAAATGGCAAGATTGAATCATTATTGTTACTTTCTCCTAGTGTTACCAGAATTGGGATGAGAAAAGGGAAGGCATCATTTACATAATCATTTGCTTAATCATCTACATTTATTTGCATAAGTAATATAAATCTATTTGAGCACACAAGAGGCAGATGGGAGGGGAAAGCAGAGGAGCCTGGAGGGGGCGGGGTTGGAACTTCGCAAGGGTCTTCTGGGTCTTCCCTCTTGGAATGTGGGATGACAACATTCAGGGAGACAGGAGAGACAGAGGCTGACCTCTGGACTTGAGGGCACTGGGGCTACGAGGGGATACAGACAATGAGACTGTCACTGGAAAGAGCCAAAGAGGAAAGGAGAGCAGGCTTCAGGAGCACAACTCAATGTACTTCTTTCTTTTCTCTGCAGCTGCTGTTCCCTCTGCCAATGGCCCCAGCCAGGAGATGGGGAAGTGGGAGCTCAGGGCCAGGGATCAGCAGCTGTTCTGCTTGGCTGCTGGCAGGGGAGCAGCCCAGCACACAGACCTCTTTCTTCTCCCTCGGAGAGAGTGGGAGTCCGCTCTAAGTGGAGCCTTGTTTCTTGGTCTCTCCATCCCCCAATTATCAGAAGGAAACCTCTGTGCAGTAGTCTGTCTCCCACTACCGGATAGGGCTCGGCCACAAGACGACACAGGAGAAATAACCCCAGCCTATTAGCACCCTCTTTTAACTTTTGAGCTTTTAACTCTTCTAACTCTGGGCTTCCCTGGTGGCTCAGATGGTAAAGAGTCTGCCTGCAATGCAGGAGACCTGGGTTCAATCCCTGGATCAGGAAGATCCCCTGGAGAAGGAAACGGCAACCCACTCTAGTGTTCTTGCCTGGGAAATCCCATGGACAGAGAAACCTGGCGGGCTATAGTCCATGGGGCTACAAAAAGTTGGACACGACTGAGTGACTAACACACACTATTCCTGCCATTTTAACTCTTGAAGAGTTAGGCAGTTTGGCAGATCCCAAGGACAGAGGCTGGCTTCAACTGGAGAAGGTAGTTTGGGAGGAATCTTGGTCTGATGCTCAGAGTCATTTGTTTCTCTGCCTCCAGAAGAGTTAGCAAAATAGGGCAGTAATTGCCAAACTTTTAAGATCACACCTTCTCTGGTTTAAAGAGTAAGAAGAGAGCTAGATAATGAGTGAGAGAATGCACTCTTAGTGTGACTTAATATAGGCATGATAATTTTTTCTCTTTGGTTGCTATGTTGTGTCTGACTCTTCTGTGACCCCCATGGACTTCAGCCCCCCAGGTCCTCTGTCCATGGGCTTTCCCAGGCAAGCATACTGGAGTGGGTTGCCATTTCCTTCTCCAGGGGATCTTTCTGACTCAGGGACTGAACCCTCATATGCTGAACTGACAGGCGGGTTCTTTACCACCGAGTCACCAGGGAAGCCCAGGCATTATAATTACCTTTGTCTTTATCGTGGAAAAAACTTGCAGCCCTTACAACTACAGGGAACTTTTCTAAATATTCTTTTTTGTTTTCAAACAAAACTTTTCTGTTTGTTTTTGTTTTTTGTTTTCACAACAACTCTGTGTAGTAGGTATTATTAGCTCATTTTACAGATGAGGGAACTGATGCACAAAAAGGATTCTTGCCTAAGGACACACAGTGGCAAACCTAAGATTTTTAACTCAGGCCATCTGACCAGGCAGTCTATGCTCTTAACTAGCATTCCATGAGATATATACTTAGTTATAAACACACACATATGCTACTGTGATTATATGTAGTTTATGAAAAATAGACATACAGTGACATTTTAAAAGATGAGGGTAAAAATAAATATAAATAGAATTTCTACTATATTATTTGTTTTTTACCCAGATGGATTATTTTATAAGGCCTCGCCTTAGAGAATATTCTGAGAAGTTGGAGCCCAGTGGAAGGACCACCACAGGCTTGGGGAACAGGAGATGTACCACTGCACCAATAACCCACTGGGTTCCCATCCTTTCTAGCACAGGGGCCCTCTTAACATAAAAACAGTTTTTCAAGTGCTCATATAAAAGTTATGTCTTTTGTATATGTTGACTGAGTAGGGACTCAATGATTAAAGCTATTAAGTAACACTTGTGCTTTTAAATGACTTCATTTTATCCACTGCAACACTGCAGACAAAGCATGTTGCCCGCCATATCTCAAAAAATGCACCAACCTAAGAGTTAAGTGTTATGTTTTATTCAGCGGACTTGCTGAGGACTTAAATCAGGAACTTAAGATAATTCTAAGAGGCTGTCTTCCAGGCTTAAGCCGTCAGCATGCTCAATCACTTCAGTCATGTCTGACTCCTTGTGACTCCATGAACTGTAGCCCACCAGGCTCCTCTGTCCATGGGATTCTACTGGCAAGAGTACTAGAGTGGGTTGCCATGTCCTCCTCCAGGGGATCTTCCTAACTCAGGAATCGAAACTGCATCTCCTGCATTACAGGCAGATTCTTTATAGCTGAGCCACCAGGGAAGCCCTTAAGTCCTCAACAAGTCTACTGAATAAAACATAATTCTCAACCTTTAGGTTGTGCATTTTTTAAGTTGACAACAGTATCTACATCATGTAAAAAACCATCCATATATATGCCAGTCACATTCATTTTTCAGTCTATATACGTTCCTTGGTGTGGTATGGATTTCCCTGCTTTTTATAATAATCCCTGGCCCCTGGGGGTACCCAGTTTTTGTAGATGTTGAGATCTTCACGTGTAGTGGAAACAGTCTGTGTTCTGGAACCAGCCAGGCCTGGATTGAATTTCAGTGCCAAGCGTGTGTCCCAGGATGAGTAACAAAACTTTTTGAACCAGAGCTTCCTGATTTGTAAAATAAGGATAACACATCCTTGCTTGTTTGTTGTAAGGAGAGCTACACAGGAAAGTCTCTAGTATGTATTGACACAATACATGGTAATTATGGTTCTCAGAGGGCTTCCCTGGTGGCTCAGACGGTAAAGAATCTGCTTGCAGTTTGGGAGACCAGGTTTGATCCCTGGGTTGGGAAGATCCCTGGAGAAGGGAATGGCAACCCACTCCAGTACTCTTGCCTGGAGAATTCCAAGGACAGAGGAAATGAACCTGGCAAGCTACAGTCCCAGGAGTCGCAAAGAATTGGACACGACTGAGCAACTAACACACACACACACACACACACACACACACACACACACACACACACACGGTTCTCAGAAGTAGATCTCCTCTGAAGCTACTGAAGTTTAAATTTAGTTCTCTCCAAAACTTTAGGAAGGCCCTGACAATTTTGTGATTTGTAATTTTGTATTCTTTTTCTTACAGAGGGGCTCTAAAATTGTGTATATTTCAGGCTCATGTGGATCCTCCCATTAGTTTCTGGCAATCCTTTGGCTCTAAAAGGAGCACCTGAAGGTCAAGGTGCTGTAATGCCCAATGAAGTGCCCCATCTTTCTGAACTAGGAGTAAAGGCAAAGAATATGAGTGCATGGAAACTGCTGAGTTCCCAGAGAAGAGGCTTCAACAGCTACCGTCCAAGAAGATGTAAAAGTGAGAGCACCAGGTATTTAGCCTCATTGGGGTGTGGGTGTGGTGAGGAGCAGGAGTGGTGTGTGTGTGTGTGTGTGTGTGTGTGTGTGTGTGTGTGTGTGTGTGTGTGTGTGTGTGTGTGTGTGTGTGTGTGTGTGTGTGTGTGGTGGGGACACTGAGAAGGAGCAGAGAGGCTTCCGGAATCCCCTAAGCTCTGTATAGCAACCATATCAGCAGGGATTCCCTTCCTCATCTGCCTAGTCAGACCAGAATTAAGATCATCTGTTAGTTGGGGTCTGAATGGTGTCCTGAGTTGATGGTTCTCAATCCTGGTTGCACAGGCAAATCAATCTGGGGAGCTTTGAAAACATCCTGATACTTGGGCCCACCCTAGAGATTCCCATTCATTCGGCCTTGGGTTAGGCCTGGATCCTGGTATTTTTACAAGTTCCCTAAGAGATTCCAGTGTGTGGTCAGGAAAGCCATTGTCTAGTATGACCAACTTCACTAGGATGGCAGCCACATAAACAGCAGCAGGCGGCACAGACCTTTCTTAGGACAACTGTGGGCCAGGAACTGCATTAGGAACCAGTACACCTAAGAGCTTTGACTGTGGGCCACAAGGAATTTGTAGCCTACGCAGGGAGAAGCACACGGGCTGCTATGATGCTTGGAAGAGCGGCTTTCAGTTCAGCTAGGATGTGTCAAGGAAGACTTCCTGGAGAAGTTACCTGAGTCATAAAGGATAAAGTAATTATCCAGATGAAGAAAAGGGGAAAAAAAAAGAGTGGTCCAGACAAAGGGAACAATCCTTGAATAAACATTTAGAGGTATGAACCACATTTAGAAGGTGTGATGGTTAATTTCATGTATGAACTCAACTGGGCCATGTGGTACCCAGATTTATTATTTCTGTGAGCAGGTTTCTTGATGGGATTAACACTGAACTGGTACACTGAGTAAAACAGATTGCTTCTCCAGTGTGAGTGGGTCTCATCAAATCCATGAAGGCCTGAATAGAATGAGAACCCTCTCTCTCTACCTTACTGTCTTGGAGTGGGGAACGGGTCTTTCAGGAGCAAACTTGGACTGGAACTATGTCATGGGTTCTTCTGGGTCTGGACTTCTCAGCCTCCATAATCATGTGAGTTAATTCCTTATTTAAAAATTCCTTTTGAATATTGGTTCTGTTTCTCTGGAGAGCCCTGACTGATACAGAAGTTGTATTGGTTGGGGTGGGTGTATGGGAATGACATGCAATTTAGGATTACTAGAGGGGGGGGAAAGTGAGACAGTGAGAATCAATCAGGTGGGTGAGAGGGTCAAGAAAACCATTGGGCAGTGATAGCTTACGGTGAACGATGTCGGATTTGTGATCTCCAAAGATTTAGCTTTGGGACCAGGGACCAGGATTGATTCCTCAAGAGCTTTTGTGTAGCAGAGTTTCATTAAAGTATGAAATGGGACAAGAGAAAGCTTCTGACATATACATCAGAAGGGGGATGGAGAGTGCCCCGCTGGCTAGTGTTAGCAAGGAAGTTTTATATTTTTTTAATTAGCTATTACAGTAAATCAAAAGAATATCTCAAGGTTGTAAAGATCTTACTAGACCCACTCCCATAATTTACATTTTGAGATAACAGGATTAGCCAGAAGGTTTTCAGGAAGGAGAAACTGTCCTCAAGCAGGATACATTGTTGTTATACAATCCTTGAAAGTGAAATCGCTCAGTCGTGTCCGACTCTTTGTGACCCCGTGGACTGTAGCCTACCAGGCTCCTCTGTCCATGGGATTCTCCAGGCAAGAATACTGGAGTGGGTTACCATTTCCTTCTCCAGGGGATCTTCCCAACCCAGGGATCAAACCTGGGTCTCCCACATTGGAGGCAGACTCTTTAACCTCTGAGCCACCAGGGAAGCCCCATATAATCCTTAGTACAGAGTTTAAACTGAGTTGGTGGTTGTGTAATCATCAGTTCTCTATTTTCCTTAGTCTTAGTTTTATGTGACTAAGACTAAGGAAAATAGAGGAAAAAAATCGATGTTTGTCCTTTCCTCCTCCTTGAGAATTCCAGACCCCATCTCCTCAAGAGCCCCAGATCCCTCTCTCCTCGGGACCCCTAGATTTCTTATCAACCTGCCCAGGGGCAGATGGACTGGCTGGAGCTGGGCCAGGTGAGTAGCTCTTGTGAAGAGAGGGAAATGACCACAGGAAGCTCCTCTGGACCCCAGGCTGGAGCAGGAGGGACCACAGGGCTCTGGACAAAGCAGCCAGAGAGGGTGACAGAACAGGGAGGGGGACCACATTTGCTGGGGTTGAGTTCCTTTGAGCTGATGGAAAGGCCCTGGGCACATCCTGGAAGGGCTTTTTGACAAACACAGGGTGAGACTTCAGGCCATCTTGGAATTCAGCCCCTCCCCTCTCTGGCCTGGCAATACTCTTCCCAAAGCTATGTCACTTAGGAGCTCAACAATATATGTTTATTCTCAATAATACATTTTGTTTGAAAGTTTTTTTTTAAATTTTTGTACACCCATCTTATCTCTGATAAGGTCCTTTATGTTTCTATGAACAGAAATTTATTTCTTCTCCACCACTTAGATAAACATTTTTTCTGTTTGTTTTTCTAGATCATTTAACCAATTTGTTTGTTCTGGTTTATATTTAGTGCTCTGACTCATGTTAACACTGTTTATTATGTTCTGGTACCACGCTAAATCCTCTACATACATTATTTAAGTCAGTCCTCCTCAAAAGTACCCTCAAGTTAGGTATTATGAGTCCCATTTTGCCAAGAAGGAAAAAGAGACTTAGGAATTTAAAGAAACCTGCCAAACTTGATCTGATCCCAATTTCTTCTTAATTATTATAAGTAAATGCTTTTTTATACCAATAACTAACTGTCTCAATTGTATTTATTAGTGATTCCTTCCCTCACTATCCTAGTTCTGTTTTGTCACATATTAAACTCTTAGAATTTGAATTAATCTGTTACATTTTTATTTTTCTGATTCAACAACTTGATTATTTTTTAACTTGGTGCTCCATTGCTTTTATAATTACCACTCTATAATATGTTTTAAAATTTAGTAAAGCAAAACCTACAGTAGGGTGAGTCAGTAATAATTATGTTTAAAAAAATTATTTGGCATTCTTCTTGTTACTGTACCGGAGGAATTGCTCTCTTCATTTGTTAGGGATTTTAACTTTCTGAGGTTTCAATTGATAAATCTGCATTTTAACCTTGGAAATACTATTATATTTACTTTCCCAATTAACAGCAACTATAGCAATCAATTTATTAATGAACCTGTCTATAATTTTTATGAATAAACCTTGCCACAAGTTAAATCAATTCCCATTTATTTGGTCTTTTTTTTGTGCTATAATAGCAATAACAGAATCCATTTTTATTATATTTCATTGTTATATATCAGTACACATACTGATACATATATAATACACATACACATATATGTGATATGCAGTGTGTGTGTGTGTGCTCAGTCATGTCCAACTCTTTGTGACCCCATGGACAGTAATCTGCCAGGCTCCTCTGTCCATGGAATTTTCCAGGCAAGAATGCTGGAGTGGGTTGCCATTTCCTGCTCCAGGGGATCTTCCCGACCCAGGGATTGAAACTGTGTCTTCTGTGTCTCCGCATTGACAGGTGGATTCTTTACCACTGCACCCTCTGGGAAGCCTGTATAATATGCATATATACCTACAAATTTTTTGGAGTCAGTCCTGCAACTAAACTCATTATTTCCAGTAAATTTTTAGTTACTTTTCTTAGATTTCTAGATCTATATTCATGTTATCTGTAAAACAGATAGTTTAGTTTCTTCCTTTCTGATATTTATACATAATATTTTCTTTCTTCTTGAATAGTTATTGGCAACATTTCTGGAACAATAAATCTGATCTGAGAAACCAGTATGTGTTTCTTCTTTAAGAATAAAATCAACTGTTTGTTTTCAATACACTCTACTATGTTTAGACTGGAAATCCAACATAGCTAATGTTGCCTTAGTTTCCTGTTTGGAAGAACTGAAGATAAAAATAGTGTGGCAGTAATTCAAACTAAAATAAGCCAGAATTGCTTCTCGGCCTTTTGGCTAAGATCAAATGTAAAATAAGCCGGAAAAAAAAAAAAAGGTATATTATCAGGACTTAGAAGCAATTGTTCCTATGACTTTTTCTGGGCATTGCTAGTGTATTTCATACACAAGAGTCTCTTGAATTTGTCTCTCCTTGGACTCTAGATCCCTAGTGCCACAGTCTGTAGTTATGAGGGTCCCTGCCCTAAGATGCTGATATTCTTCTTGTTACCAGTACCTCTTCCTCCACATTCCTTAGCTGGGAATAAAGAATTTATTCTCATATAAGAGAGAGGAGTTTAAACACGAGATGCAGAGCAGAATTTTGCCTTTCTGATGAATTAAAGAACATTATTCCATAAGACAAAAAGCAACCCTAAATTACCAACACCTGATTTTAAAAGCTTTCATCAGGAAGAGATGAAAATTATAGCTAAAAACTTGTTAAAATCTCTTTGAATATATATTATTATATTATATGTATCTCCATTTTCTTGTTAAAGTGATGTCCTATATTACTTTTACTTCTTTGTATGTACTTGTTTTGTGTTTCTAAAATTAAGCATAGTGACTAGTACATGCAAAGTGTTTTTCTCTGCTTTTACTAACAAAATCTTAACATTTATGTTCATTAATGAGATTGGCCTATAATTTGATTTTATTCCTATTTAGATTTTGAAATTATTCATTTTCACTTCATGTAATAAACTGGATAACATACAACACACACAAACCTGTACATTCAAGGTTTATGTGACATAGACATTTTTTGTTTTTGTTCTTTGAAAGTTTGGGAAATTTTTGTGTACTCATCAGGACTACGCATCTTTGTGGGAGTAACTGCTAGTATTTCTCAGTTATTTAATCTTTCACAGGGCTTTATATTTTTGTAAGCAGGCATTCATTTTGGTTTTGCATTATATTCTTATTTCTAATCTTATTAATTTGAATTTTTCTTGTTTTCATTGAGACAATAGTCATTTATTAAAAAGCACTTTAAAAATACACATCTTGGTTTGTTCTTTATTTTATTTACATATATTCTTGTTTCTTTTTTTTTTTTTTCCTCTACTCTTGATTTGCTACTTTTCCCCCTGGCTAAATAATTTAGCATTTTAGTTTAGATAAACTAAACTATTTAGTTTAGTTTAGATAAACATAGTTTACTATGTTTATCTTTTCATCTATTTATTAATCAAGGTGCTTACAGTGATCTTTCTCCCAATAACTGATTTGTACAAGGTTTCCCTATGCAACCGTGCAGTGTTTAAGAGCATGGCTTCAAAGTCAGGCTGCCTGAGTTCCTAGCTGCCTTGGACAAGTTACTGAACCTCTCTGTGCCTCCAGTTTCCTCATCTGTAAAGTGGGGATGGTTTCTAGGATCCACCCTGGAGATCATTTATGTAAAGATTATTTGAGACAGTATGAGTACTTAGCATAGTATGCAGCACATAGTAAGTTGTTAATAAGTGTTAGTATGGGAATTGTTATTGCTATCATTTTAAATTAGAAAATGTGGATTACTTAGTTCCTTCTGTAGGAGTCTTCACAGGGAAGAGGCACCTCCAGTGACAGGTAGGATGAAAGAGAAGCCTGGCGTCGAGGACTGGTGTCTGGCTGAGGGGTGGAGAAGGATCTGTGATTCCCAAGCTGATAGTGTGGGTCCACAGCTGGAAAACCATGTAAACTGCTTTCAAGACCTAGAGGCTGGTCAAGTGCAATACAGCAAAGTTCTAGGTAATTATAGCTTCTGCTCTTTTTGCTTTTTCTTCCTCCTCTACCTTATCCTTGGGGCTTCTCAGGTGGTGCTAGTGGTAAAGAATCTGCTATCCAACACAGGAGACACAAGAGATGCAGTTTTGTTTTGTTTTCCATTTATTTTTATTAGTTGGAGGCTAATTATTTCACAACATTGCAGTGGGTTTTGTCATACATTGACATGAATCAGCCATGGAGTTACATGTATTCTCCATCCCAATGCCCCCTCCCACCTCCCTCTCCACCCAATTCCTCTGGGTCTTCCCAGTGCACCAGGCCTGAGCACTTGTCTCATGCATCCCACCTGGGCTGGTGATCTGTTTCACTTTAGAAAATATACATGCTGTTCTCTCGAAACATCCCACCCTCGCCTTTTCCCATAGAGTCCAAAAGTCTGTTCTGTACATCTGTGTCTCTTTTTCTGTTTTGCATATAGGGTTATCGTTACCATCTTTCTAAATTCCATATATATGTGTTAGTATGCTGTAATGTTCTTTATCTTTCTGGCTTACTTCACTCTGTATGATGGGCTCCAGTTTCATCCATCTCATTAGAACTGATTCAAATGAATTCCTTTTAACGGCTGAGTAATATTCCATGGTGTATATGTACCACAGCTTCCTTATCCATTCATCTGCTGATGGGCATCTAGGTTGCTTCCATGTCCTGGCTATTATAAACAGTGCTGCGATGAACATTGGGGTGCACGTGTCTCTTTCAGATCTGGTTTCCTCAGTGTGTATGCCCAGAAGTGGGATTGCTGGGTCATATGGCAATTCTATTTCCAGTTTTTTAAGAAATCTCCACACTGTTCTCCATAGCGGCTGTACTAGTTTGCATTCCCACCAACAGTGTATAAGGGTTCCCTTTTCTCCACACCCTTTCCAGCATTTATTGCTTGTAGACTTTTGGATAGCAGCCATCCTGACTGGCGTGTAATGGTACCTCACTGTGGTTTTGATTTGCATTTCTCTAATAATGAGTGATGTTGAGCATCTTTTCATGTGTTTGTTAGCCATCTGTATGTCTTCTTTGGAGAAATGTCTGTTTAGTTCTTTGGCCCATTTTTTGATTGGGTCATTTATTTTTCTGGAATTGAGCTGCAGGAGTTGCTTGTATATTTTTGAGATTAATCCTTTGTCTGTTTCTTCATTTGCTATTATTTTCTCCCAATCTGAGGGCTGTCTTTTCACCTTACTTATAGTTTCCTTTGTTGTGCAAAAGCTTTTAAGTTTCATTAGGTCCCATTTGTTTATTTTTGCTTTAATTTCCAATATTCTCGGAGGTGGGTCATAGAGGATCCTGCTGTGATTCATGTCAGAGAGTGTTTTGCCTATGTTCTCCTCTAGGAGTTTTATATTTTCTGGTCTTACATTTAGATCTTTAATCCATTTTGAGCTTATTTTTGTGTATGGTGTTACAAACTGTTCTAGTTTCATTCTTTTACAAGTGCTTGACCAGTTTTCCCAGCACCACTTGTTAAAGAGGTTGTCTTTTTTATGGCGGAGGAATAGGACGGGGAGACCACTTTCTCCCCTACAAATTCATCGAAAGAACAATTGAACGCAGAGCAAACTTCACAAAACAACTTCTGATCGCTAGCTGAGGTCATCAGGCGCCCAGAAAAGTAGCCCACTGTCTTCTAAAGGAGGTAGGACAAAATATAAAAGATAAAAAGAGAGACAAAAGAGCTAAGGACGGAGATCCGTCCCGGGAAGGAAGTCTTAATAGAGGAAGTTTCCAAATACCAGGAAACCCTCGCACTGGCGGGTCTGGGGGAAGTTTTTGAATCTCGGAGGGCAACCTGACTGGGAGGGGAAGAATAAATAAAACCCACAGATTACGTGCCTAAAAGCAACTCCCAGCAGAAAAGTACCCCAGACTCCCGCATCCGCCACCAGCAAGTGGGGGCAGAATGGAGAGGAGCGGGCGGCATTGCTTAGGGTAAGGACCGGGCCTGAGTGCCCTGAGGACAATCGGAGGGAGCTTTTGTGAGATAGCAACTTAAACTGTGGGATAGCAAGAGAGAGAGAGAAAATTAACTGGCCTGAACACATTGCCGGCCGTTCGCAGAACAAAGGGTCTGAGCAAGTCCAGAGAAGAGCTCGCAGGCTGCGGACTGGCCCAGCCCCGCTGGAGGCAGGAGGCAGGGGGGAGGGGAAAGAGATGCAGTTTTGAAACCTGGGTCGAGAAGATCCCCTGGAGAAGGAAATGGCAACCCACTTCAGTATTCTTGCCTGGAAAATCCCATGGACAGGGGAGCCTGGTGGGCTATAGTCCATGGGGTCACAGAGTCAGACACCACTGAGCATGCATGCTACCTTATCCTTACAGCTTCTCGACTCCATCTTTATCCTCCTCTTACCCCAGTTCAAACCCAAATGAATCTCCACTAAAATGTAAATGATTAATAAGATGTAAGTGCTAATGCATTTGAATTTTACATTGGTGTAGTTCCAAGGTAAATTAACTTTCATGTGAATTTCTTGGGCCCACTTCAATAAAGTGTTAGGTTTTATTTTGTTTTATTTGTTTGCAAGGGGGTTGATGGGATAAGGTAGGGGAGGGTCCTTCTTAAGTTTCCACATATGTGCCTTATAGCCCTTCAACCTAGTTATCTAGAAGTCAAAGCCAGACAGCTGATTTGAGTTTTTGTTAGGGGCAAGGTAAGGAGGTTACGAAGAGAGTGGGAAGTAGTCTGTAAATTAATATCTGCATGAATAGGGTGATGGTTCTGTGAGAAATAAAATGTGAGGCCCCCTTCCCAGACATTCTTGTCTCAGATCACATTCTTCCTGGCTTCCCACTCAGCAGGGAAGAAATTTTTAGTTGGAATAGTCAGAGCCCAAGACATGGATTGGGCAGTGAGGTAGATTGTATTTTCCCAAACTGTTTCATCTCTCACACTGTTCTTATGATGTGATGCTGACATGCTTTATTCTGAGGTGGGGTCTGCCTTCTCCCTTTGAACCCAGGCAGACCTTTGTAAGTGCCTCAAGTAGTCACACGTAACAGAAGGCATGCTGTGTGATCTTTGAGGCTGGGTCATGAAAGTTACTATGACTTCTACCTGGCTTTCTCTAGAGGCACTGGCCGTGTTAGGGGAAGCCTCCCGGAGAGGCCACGTGAGCACTCTGGCCAACAGCCAACTACAGACATGCGAGTGAATGCTCCTTTAGACATGTCCAGTCCTCAGCCTTGGAGTCTTCTGTGGAGACAGCAGAGTCAAGCAATTTTTGCTGTGCCCTGTCTGAATTCCTCCTGCTCCACTGGAACCACAAGACATAATCAATGATTCTTGTTGTAAGTTATTACATTTAGAGTGATTTGTCACACAGCACCAGATGAGGAAAACACACTACATTTATAACAGGGTGAGAACCCATGGGCTTCTCTCCTGCGCTTTCTGCCTCGCTTCTAGATGCATCGTGTCTGGCGAGTCTCTCCTCTCTTCTATTTTCCTCCTAACATGCACTTGGGGGAGCAAATAAGCCAAACCTGTTGTGCAAACCTGGCCATACAGGTCCTCTATTTCTTAGACTTCTTCCTCTTTGCACATGATCAGGGGGCAGGGATATACCAAGAAGAAGGAGGCCTTGCTTACTTCTTTACCAGAGAGCTCTACATTGGGGTATGGGCACCTGGGCCCTCCTAACATGGAGGCATCTTGTTTCACAACCTGTGATTACTTTCCAAGCTTAGTTTCCTTGGAGTCTAATGGGAAGGGGATCAGGCAGTGGCAGCAAGGCAGGGTTTGTGCATTGCTGGGTCCTTGCCTATAATATCACAGTATCAAAACCTCACCCTAATAACCAAACATGGGTAGAGAGTGAAAAAGGAGTAATCAAAATGTAAAATGCACAAAAGCAGAAGCCAATTCCTCCTCATATCTCTATGTGGAAGTAAAAGAACAGCAGCTTTAGAATCACAATATATGATTTCTTTCTCTACCAGGATAGATTGTAGAATGAGGAGTTTGAAGACCCTGGGCAAGTCAGCTCATCACTTTTCTGTGACTCCACTTTCCTGAGTGTTAAAAGGGGAGTTTTCCTTAATCCTGTCCATCTGTGAATCCATAAGTCTCTGCTCTCAGTCACTTTCCAAGCTATTTACACCTTTAGTTTCCAAACAGGCACATACACATTTGGATGGGCATCCACATCAATGCGAGAAGGATGAGGGTGGCTCTGTGGCTCCTGGAAATCACAACAGCTGCCACTGGGGCTCAGCTGTCTCTTTGGGAAGTGGAGGATGAAATTCCCCAGGATCAGCTGCTCTTTGGGGAAATCCAGCTGCCAGTGATGAGAAACAGCCTTGGTCTTACCCTTATCTCACCCTAGATGAACTAGCTCTGCTCAGGCCTGGAATAACATGGGTGCCCCAAATTCCACTCAGATATACACTCAGGCCAAGTAGGAGTGAGGAGTACAGCAAGCAAGCCGTATTCTATCCCATTGAAACTGGGGCACAGAAGGGCTTCATTTTACAAACAGATATACAAAGAACCTGAATGAAGCCACCACAATGTTTAGAACTAACTGCATGGATGATTCTTTGTACCTGACCCACTGGGGATGGGAGGGAAAGAAGGACTCCAGGGAGAAGCTTTCACTGTTGTCTCATTGCATGTCATCTTCCTACAACTAATTTCAACCTAACTTTTTTGAGATAAATTGATATATAAAGTTATACTCGTTTCAGTTATACAACACAATAATTTGAAATATGTACCTATTGTGAAATAATCCATCCATAATAACATCCATCACCAGAAATTTTTTTTCTTGTGCTGAGAACTTTTAAGATTTATCATTTTATCAACTTCCGAATATATAACATGATATTATTAACTGTAATCACCATGCTGTAATTAATTACATCCCCTGCTGCTATGTGATGCTCAGTCATGTCCGACTCTGTGACTCCATGGACTATAGCCCGCCAGGCTCCTCTGTCCATGGGATTCTCCAGGAAAGAATACTAGAATGGGTTGCCATTTCCTTCTCTAGGGGATCTTGCCAACCCAGGGATTGAACCTGTACCTCTGTGTCTCCCACACTGGCAGGCGGATTCTTTACCACTGCACCAGCTGGGACATTATCAGTTATATCCCCCAGACTTATTTTTCTTACAATAAAATTTTAGACGTTTTGACTCCCTTCCTCCATTTCTTCCACCCTTCACCCCCTGGCTCCTGCCTCTAGCAATCACCAATCTGTTCTCAGTACCTATGAATTTGCAGAGGGTGTTTTTGTTTTAGATTCAACATGTGAGATTCATAAGGTATTTGTCATTCTCTGTCTGGTTTATTTTAGCATAATGCCCTCAAGGTCCATCCAAGTTGTTGCAAATGGCAGGATTTCCTTCTTTTTATGGCTTATTATTTTCACACCGACTTCTGAAGTAACAGTATCGTACTTCTGACATGTTCTTCCACTCCCAGCCTCTGCTGTCCACATACTACCTATACACTACACCAGGCATGTCAGCCACAGCACCTCTGTGCATGTCCATAGTACCTTCTGTGGGAGACTGTCTCTGTGCCAAAGGAGCAGCTTAGGTGGCCTTTGCATCACCTGACTTCACTTTCTTTTCCTTAAGTTGCCAATGACTGCTAAGATGGTGGTCAAATTCTCACTCTCAGGAATTCAGACTGGGAGGAAAGAAGAAACGCTAGGTCATATCAAGAACTGAATTAGAAAGGATTACTAGTGGAAAAGAATAAGTAGGGGTTGAGACCATATGAGGTCAAAATTAGAAGAAAGCAGATACTCTGAGGGAAGAGAAACTTTAAGGTGCACAACAAAATAATAGAAAAATTGCGTTCGTGATGTGAGGCAAGAAGAGCAGAGTCACGTTTCTGGAGCACAAGAGTGGTCACCTGCTGCTGTTGGTCCTAGGGCTGGTTTATATGCAATCCTGGTTCCTGGAGGCGTGAATGTTCAATGACTTCTGGTCTTGGTTTCTTTTTTTCTTCCTTTTAAAAAATATTTATTTATTCATTTGTTTGGCTATGCCGGGTCTTGGCTGCAGCACATGGGAACTATCAGCTTCGATGCAGTATTTGGGAACTTTAGTTGTGGCATGTGGGATCTAGTTTCCCAACCAAGGATCAAACCTGGACCGTCAGCATTGGGAGTGTTAACCCACTTAACACTGGGATCACCAGGCAAGTCTGAGGTCTTGGTTTCCTTTAGGGCACCGTGTACCTCCTGACTTTAAAGTTTACATTGTACAAAGCACTGAATACCTGAACACACACCCACCCACCCCCCAGGACACTGAGTACTAAGACCTCTAGCTTGGGTGCTCTGTGATGACTCCTGTTCTCTGAACAAAATGCTGAGGACGTTCACTGTGTCCCGGAGAGCCCTCCATGGGAGATGATGGCCACTTGTATCACTGTCATAATGTCTGCTAAGACTGAAGTGTCTGTTCTGTGCCAGGAACTATACTTGGCATTGAATAACCATTGTCTCCTCACTTAATCACAACCACCTCCTCTAAAATTGGTGTTATTAACCCTGTATACAGCTAAGAAAATGCGGGCTCAGAGAGCAAACGGGACATCAGTTGGCAAACGGTGAAGGCAAGATTTGAACTTAGGGCTGCCTGACTCCAAAACTCAAGTACTTCTCACTCTGCTATGACACCTTCCTAAGGAGCGCTCTTAAATCCAGCTTCTCTAGAAACTGAATTCAGCTTCCCACACAGCACAGAGTTTCATATGGGTTTGATTTTGATAGCTTTAAGGAAGGCAGGGATTCTGCAGTTCATAGGTCCCCACTGCTGTCTATTACTTTATATCCAGAGCTCTTCACTCCTTTATGTTATTTTCTTGGCCCCAAAGGCAGTGGAGTTTTCAGCCTCTGTGAGTGAAGCACACTAATGTATAAGTACAATTTCTCATGCAGAGTACCCTACCTCAGGCTTCTCTGAGCCAGCCTCCAAGTAGCTATTAGTGTTCTTCCTGAGAATGATTCCCAGCCGCTTTGATCTCTGCACATCTCCAGTGGAACTCTTTCTCTTTCTCTCCAAACACATTCCTCCTTCTTTGTTCCCCAGCTAATGACTAGCATAGTCCCTGAAACTCCTTTGCTTCCCAGACTCAAATAATCCAGAATTTTATTGATTATACCTCTTCAGGATTTATACCACTTCTCCTGCTTTCCATTCCCACCATTCAGGCTCTCTCCCCACCCCACTTCCCCTCGCTCAGAGTGGAAATTGCCTTACCTCTCATCTTGCCCCATTCAATTTCTCCTACTGGCTCATTCTAGGCTTAATAGTTTTTAAGGGGGTAGCTATTTTAAGTTTTACTAACCAATTTTATTGCAATAAGTGGTTAAAATTGTAAATTCTCTTTGAATAATACTTTGTTTTAAAAAAATTGAAGTAAAAAAATATTGAAGTAGAGTTGTTTTACAATGTTGTGTTAGTTTCAAGTGTATAGCAAAGTGATTAGTAAAAGTGAATATATTTTGAAAAAGATATATTCATATATGAAAAAGATATAAAAAGAACATATATTCTTTTTCATAATATATTATAAAATATTGAGTATAGCTGCCTGTGATATATAGTAGGTCTTTATTTTTTTAATCTATTTTATATATAGTAGTGTGTATATGTTACTCCAAAATTCCCAATATATTTTTACAATTTTTATTTATTTATTTTTGACTGCGCTGGGTCTTTGCTGTTGTGCAGGTTTTTCTAGTTGTGAAGCGTGGGGGCTACTCTCTAGTTGCTGCACACGGGCTTCTCGGTGCAGTTGCTTCTCTTGTGGCTCTCAGGCTCTAGAGCACAGGCTCAATAGTCGTGGTGTATGGGCTTAGTTGCTTTGTGATAGGTGGGATCTTCCCGGATCAGGGATGATCTTGTGTCTCCTGCATTGGCAGGCAGATTCTTTACTATTGAGCCACCAGGGAAGCCCCCCTAATATTTAAAATTCACACTTGATCCTGTCACTCTGGGCTCAGAATCCCTCCTTGGCTCCTGTATTAGCTATCTCTTGCTGCATAACAGATTATCTCATAGTTTCTGTGGGTCAGGAATCTGGGTGCTGCTCAACTGGCTCAGGGTCTCTTTGCAGTGAAGCTGTTGGCCAGAACTGTTTCATCTCAGGATTCAGTTGGGAGGATTTGCTTCCAAGCTCACTCATTCAGTTTTTGGAGCCTCAAGTCCTTTCCAGTGTTGGCCAGAGAAGGTCCTTTGCTTCCCACGTGGTCTCTTCCATAGGCCACTCTCAATGTGACTGCTGGCTTCCCTCACAGTGAGATCTCTGAGACAGACAGAGACAGAGACTATGACAGCAGAAGCCATAGTCTTTGTAACCTAATCTTGGAAGTGACTCCATCACTACTTTTGGGGTTGCTTAACCCAGTCCACACTCAATTATTCCGAGTGTGAATACCAGGAGGTGGTGATTCCTGGGGGCCATGTTAGAGGCTGCTCACCACAACGTGCACTCTCCTGAAGCTGTAGTTTGGCTCTGCTGTTATGGGGTTGCAGAGAAATGAGTTTCTAGTATTCCCAACCAATATGTATCAGCTTCAGTGGGAGCAGCTGGACTTCATGAATTTGTTTCATTCATATTTTCTGGTGTATTTTTATTGAACAAAGTGTTTCTAGCTGAAAAGTATTCAAAAACTACTGGTTTAGGCGACTCTGTCTAAACTTTGTAGGGCTTTTCATGATCTGTCCCTCCTACCTATTCCATCCTTCATCTGACTGCTCTGTCAGGCCAGCATTACTTTCAAGCAAGACAGACTTACATAGTGGCCCTTTGCCTTTCTTTCCTGCATGCATACTGTGCTCTTTTCCATCATACCCCAGCACAGGCTGACTGCATTGCCAGGGCTAACTCATCCTTTCCATGAAATATTTTTTGCTCTAGGCAGATTTTTCTGTTTCCCCCTCATTCTTTTACTGTGCTTTGTTTAACCCCCTTAAACAAAGCAATTATCTTTTTTATTCTTATGGTTGGTTTATGTTTCCCTTCTAAATTTTCTCCAGCATCTAACCCAGAGCCTGGCACACAGAAGATGCTCAGCGGCTGTTTGTGGAGTGAATAAATAAGCCCGGCACTGGATGCTGGATGCTGCATAAATGCTTGGGGCCCTGGGTGTGGGCGGGGTGCTGACCGCAGCCCAGCATCTTCACGGGTTGCATGTGGCACCTTGGCTGTCTCATTTATAATCCATGAGTCAGTCATTGTATTCCAGATTGCTCTTCACTGTCATTTTAGCCTTTAGCTGCTTACTGAAATGAGCTAATTAAAGCTGAATTATTTTAATTGCTAATCATCAAGGAAAAAGGTTTTCTTTATTTTTTTTTTAAAATGGAAATGGCAAACTGTGTGTGTTATCCTACCATTAAAAGAAGCCAGAATGTTCTTGTTTCAAAATTATGATGGGTCCGCTGCTTCCAGAAGTGAGTGTGGACCACTGGAGCGTAAAGAAAGGTTATGTTGTATGGAGCACAAAATTGACCTAGATCCTACTTTCCATTAGTGTCACATCATATTACTCAGGAAAAGTCCAGTGGTTATTGGGCTTGAACATTGAGGGTGTGTACAGATGCCCACTGGGGGCTGATGGCTTGGCACATTAATCACAGGCCTTTTGCCCTGCTCTTTTATGTTCAAAATCTACTCTGGAGGTTATTTTTCTACAAAAAATTTTTCATAGATAAAGATATTTCTCTAGTTGATAAGACAAATTGGGACAAAACTTGATGTATCCCTTTAAAGGGCAGCTAAGGGATGGGATGGTGAATTTTGAAAATTATATTAAGATGATCCACAAATATCTACCACTTCCACTGCTTCAAAAAACTACAGGAACTGCTGTTCTGGATTGCTCAGAGTGTTACCAAACTGAACTTGGGTGTGCTTTACCAACGCAAAGCGAACCTAAGCTACTGACATTGGGTTGTGGTGAAGGCAAGCCCATTACTTGTTGCAAGATGCCAAGCATGGAGAACAGGCATCTGATGGCCTGAATTCCCAGATGGCTCTTCAGGAAGGGTTTTCAAAGGCAACATTAGGGGTGAGGGTTGTGGGAGACATTTTTCTGGTTGCTTGGTAGCAAGGAAACAAGGTGATGTTTCAGGAATCTCAATCATCAGCCTCTGGCTCTAACCAATCTGGGGATTATGGGCTTGTGGATCAGCATATAGTCATCATCTTTCACTGAGTGGGGGGGTCTTAGTTTCTGTAGAATAATGCAAAGACATGCATTAGATTGTTTTATATATATGTATATATATATATATATATATATATATATAATCCCTTTAGGAGAAACTAGAAGTCTTGTGACTCTATTGTTCTAATCATTAACTACTTTAGTCTATTCTCTGGAACTCAAAGGAAGCCAACCAAGAAGGGGAGGGTACAGAGGGCCTTGTATCCAAGAAATCCCTGCAGGGTCCTTCTCAGTTTCAGGGATCCATCTGTTTTTCTACTTTGCCTTGGATGAAGGTGCAATGGAATATTTTGCAGAAAAGCTGCTCTTCATGGTACAATGCATAGCAGAATGTTAGGGAAGGACCATGAATATTTACTATGAGTCTGCTCTTCTTGCAATGTCTAAAATACCTCTTGGCAGAGTTGTTGCAGCCTGGGTCACTCACCTATAAGAGATTAAGACATTCATTCAATAAGATTACAAGCCAGTTTGTTAAGCAAGACTTCTTTTTTAATTTCAAAGGCTTCATAGAAATATCCTAGTTCTGGGGGCTTAATGGTTTAAAAAATAGATGTTTTGCCTATCTATACTGTTTTTTTACTGTTTAGTCATAAATTTTTTACTGTGTCCATGCAAAAATATTTGTTGAGTGTCTTCTAGTACCAAGCGGTAGGCACAGCATGTCCTTGAGTATGGAGGAGTGAGAAAACTAAGAAAAGGCTTCGAGTTGGCTTCCAGCTAGAATTTGAAGGAAAGGAGGGGCATTCCTCATGTATAAAGTGAGGCGCAGGCAGTTCAAGGCAAAGAAAACAGAATGAGGAAAGGCACAGAGGCAAACAGGAAGGAAAGTGTATTACATGGCCAGAAGCAAAGTAACAATCTGGAGAAGATTTGGAGCCATGGGGAGGGCTTTGTATAGCCTCAAGATTTGGAGTTTTTTCAGTAGGCAATGAGAAGTGTCAAAGGTTTTTAAGGCCAGGTATGTTTTGATTGGGCTTCCCAGGTGGTGCAGTGGTAAAGAATCCAGCTGCCAATGCAGAAGACACAAGAGACTCTGGTTTGATCCCTGGGTTGGGAAGATCCCCTGGAAGAGGGAATGGCAACCCACTCCAGTAATCTTGCCTGGAGAATCCCATGAACAGAGGAGCCTGGTGGGCTATAGTCCATGGGCTCACAAAGAGTCAGACACAACTGAACACACGTACACGTGTGCGTGCGTACACACATACACACACACACACATGTGCTGATCAGATTTATGTTTAAGAGAAATCTCTTCTCAGCATCGTGAAGAAAGGATTGAACATAGAGAGTCTGTAAACATGGGAGACCTTTGAAGGTGTTGAGAAGAGTAAGACTGATATTTATTGAGGATCTGCAATGTGCCAGCTATTGTGCTAGACTCTTGACATGTTATCATAGTTACTGACTACTGCAGGTGTATGGAATAGGAATTAGAATTCTCATTTAACAGATGAAGCTAAATAATGTGTCCAGGATCACTCAGCTAGGTGGTAGAGGAGCTGAGCTTTGATTCTGCTCTGTCTGATTCCAAAGCTGCTGTTCTTTCCTTTACATCAAAATGGATGATGAGGGTCTGAATTATGCCAGGGGCAATGCTAAAGAGTCAACCTCCCTCCCAACCGAAGACTCTTAATATAGTTGCACCTCATTTGGAAGATTCTCCATCCACTTCATCATTCTAATTGCTTTAATATGACAAATTGACCAATTACTAGCACGTTATTTATAACCATGGTGGAATTAGTTGCTTGGTTCAATCAAGCAACCAAAAGTAACTGATTTGTAATGACTCGATTTATCAAAGTGTTCAGAGTGGTTGGTGTGCGTAGACAAAACTCACATTAGCATTAGACAAAAATGTGCAATCGAGAATGGCTGACTGTTCACAAATGACATCTGAACCAAAAGATTTCTAACACTAGCTCCATCTATAACCAAGTGGACAGGTCATAGTTTTGAGTGCCAAGAGATATTCTGGAAAATCATTTTTGTTTTGCTGACAAAGAAACTGAAGTCTGGAAAGCATAAATGATTTACCCAGGCCTGCTAACCAGAAAACAACAGAGCTTAGACTTGAACCATCTGCATTGTTCTGATGCCCAGTCCCAGAGAACTTGTCCCACTTTGCCTGCTGCACTGTGACTCTGAGCAAACCACTTAGCCTCTCGAATCCTCAATTACTATGCCCGCAACAGGATAGAATCAGTGGATGTCATTAATGAGCTTTTACTCTGTAAGAAACTACTCAAAATTTAGCATCTTGAAACAACAGCTGTTTTATGTAGCTCCTGACTCTGTGGTGTGTTCTCATGGTTGTTCTGTCCAGGACTGGCTCAGCAGAGTTCTATTGGACTTCTCACTTCTGTGATCAGCAGATGGGTCTAGGATAATCTACTGTAGCCTCACTATACTTCTATACTATGCTTCTAGTGGTTGATAGACAATTGTCTGGGCATTATCACCTGGGGGCACCTCCATTCTCCTCCACAAGGCATTTTGTCCTCCAGCAGGCTTGCTCCACCAGCTTGTATACATTTTTGTCTCATGGTTTCAAGCACAGAAAGAAAAAGCGAATTTCAACGAGCAGGTTCTTTGGAAATCTTCTGTGCATGTTTTCTATTTTCCCACTGGCTAAAGCAGTTCAGATGATGTGGCATGCAGCATCTAAAATGGCTCCCAGTGATTTCTGTCTCCTGATATTTGTGTCTTTGTGTAACCTCTGCCCCTGATATGAGGGCTGGACCTACTGATTTGCTTCTAATAGACAGAATATGCAAAATGATGAGGCATCACTTCTGAAACTAGATTATAAAAGACTGACACTCTCTGACTCTTTTTACATGCTTGATCTCGTAAAGCATGAAGAGGCCTATGAAGAGGCCCATGTGGCAAGGAACTAAGGGTACCCACTAGCCAACAACCAGTAAAGAACTGAGAACCCCAGCCCAACAGTTTTAAATGAATCAGATCCTGACAACAATCAATCAGTAAGCAAGCTTAGAAATAAGCCCTTCCCCAGTTGAAACTTCAGATGAGAATGCAGCCCTGGCCCATACCTTCATTGCAGACTTGTCAGAGACTTTGAAACGGGTGACCTAGCCAAGTCATACCTGGAGTTCTGACCACAGAAACTGTGTTGTTTGTGTGTTAATTTGGGAGTGATTTATTACACAGCAATAAGTAACCAATATACATAGCTAAGATCAGCATCAGTGTGGGAGAGGAATATTCAAGGGTATGGTTATTGAAAAGGTAATTATAGGAATTATTCACACACATTTATAAACAGTTTTCTATAGATGGACTTTTTCCAGCCTTTGGGAGTCTGAGATGGAATAATTTCCACTACTTCAACAACAATGATTAACTTTGTGTTAAGTACTGGGAACAATATGGTGAACAAGAACAGAGGCCATGTTCCTGGCCTCAGGCACCTACAGTTTGTAGCAGAGGAGAGGGAATGAGGAAAGACATTAGCTCAATAATTCCTTCTGTTTTTTTTAACTTTACAAAAACATTTTTATACATGTAAATCCATGGCTGATTCATGTCAATGTATGACAAAACCCACTACAATATTGTAAAGTAATTAGCCTCCAACTAATAAAAATAAATGAAAAAAATAATAAAATAAAATAAAATGAACAAATATATGAATAAAAAAAGATAAAAAAATAAAACATTTTTTTCTTTTTCTTTTTTTTATTGAAGGATAATTGCTTTACAGAATTTTGTTTTCTGTTAAACTTCAATATGAATCAGCCATAAATAACTCTTTCTTTAACTATGTATTTAAAGCTGTTAAGTGATACAAAGGAAGTATATATATAACTTAGTTTGGATTGGTATGAGAAAACTTGAGAAAGTGGCAGATAAGCTGAAGAGATAGGCAGGAGAGAAGGAGGCAGGAAAGAGGTAAATTTCACAGTAGAAGTGGCGTTCTTAAAGGGAAACTGGATAGGTGGTCAGGAGCTATGGAATAAGTTCATATTTATGGTCAAATTGTATCCTGCTATGTGAGAATGGTATTGTGGGTTACAGCTTTTAAACTTTCATTTAGAGATAGATGCTAAAATATTTATGGATGAAATTATATGATGTGTGATGTGGTGTGGTGTGGTGTGGTTTAGTCGCTAAGTCATGTCCAACTCTTGCGACCCCATGGACCGCAAACTGCCAGGCTCCTCTGTCCATGGGATTCTCTGGGCAGGAATACTGGAGTGGATTGCCATTTCCTTCTCCAGAGGATCTTCCCAACCTAGGGATTGAACTTTGGTCTCCTGCATTGCATGTAGATTTTTTACCGACTGAGCTATGAGGAAAGCCCATGATGTGTGGGATCCGCTTCAGAATAATTCAGTGGCAGGGTGAGGGTCAGGAGTGGGTAGAGCTACAGATGAAAGATTTTCCAAATGAGTTAATAGTTATTGAAGCTGGGTGATGGATACTCGTGGGTTCATTATACTCTTCTAGTTTTGTATGTTCCATAATAAAACGTAAAAAACTTGTATCCTGAAAACACATCCTGAAGGCTATGTATATGTATAATGTTTGACAGGTCACAGCATATATACCTCCTTGTGCTCCATTCTGGAAAATAGAGGTTAATTACATCTTTAGGGCAAGGGAATGGAATGGGTTTTATGTTACAGAAAATGTAAAGACTTCTCAGCTTCAAATCATACGGCTAACATAAAGTAGGGTATTTGGGTCATTTACCTTGCCTCCTGGCTGTAACACATTACTTCTCATTTTTCACTAGCTCAGACGGCATGGTTTCACATATAACAGAAACTTATAATATGGTTCACCCTAGAGTAAAAGCCAGTGGAAGGATTCTGTTCAAATTACATAGCATGGACAGTATTAGAGTGAATTTATGGGTTAGGAAAGGAAAAGAATAGAGTAGGAGAGAGGGGAATCCCCTTTTTTTCAAAAAATTCTCAGTTGGCTTGCCATGGCAATAATGGATTATGAATTTCTTTTTCTCTTTTATGCATGTTATTCTGAGGTGGGTCAGGCTGTGAAATCAATAGCAGGGATGGAGACATGAGTCAGGGATGTACTTCCTTAGGATATTTTTGGTGGGGGAGAGAGATACCTGGGGCTGAAGCTGAAGACATGATGCTTCATGTTTCAGTGTTCAACTGTTTCAATGTTAGGTTATTTGGGGAATCATATTTTGAGATTTTGATTCATACCTTCCTTAAAAATACCTTTGCCACCAAATTGTTTCTCTTCAGTTCAGTTCAGTCACTCAGTCATGTCCAACTCTTTGCAACCCCATGGACTGCAGCATGCCAGGCTTCCCTGTCTATCACCAAATCCTGGCGCTTACTCAAACTGATGTCCATCTAGTTGGTGATGCCATCCAACCATCTCATCCTCTGTCGTCCCCTTCTCCTGCCGCCTTCAATCTTTCCCAATATCAGGGTTTTTCCCCATGAATCAGTTCTTTGCATCAGGTAGCCAAAGTATTGGAGTATCAGCTTCAGTGTCAGTCCTTCTGGTGAATATTCAGGACTGATTTCCTTTAGGATTGAGTGGTATGATCTCCTTGCAGTCCAAGGCACTCTCGAGAGTCTTCTCCAATACCACAGTTCAAAAGCATCAATTCTTTGGTGCTCAGCTTTCTTTATAGTCCAACTCTTACATCCATAATGACTACTGGAAAAACCATAGCTTTGACTAGATAGACCTTTGTTAGGAAAGGAATGTCTCTGCTTTTTAATATGCTGTCTAGGTTGGTCATAGCTTTTCTTCTAAGGAGTAAGCGTCTCTTAATTTCATGGCTGCAGTCACCATTTGCAGTGATTTTGGAGGCCCCCAAAATAAAGCCTGTCACTGTTTCTGTTGTTTCCCCATCTATTTGCCATGAAGTGATGGGCCCAGATGCCATGATCTTTGTTTTTTCAATGTTGAGTTTTAAGCCAGCTTTTTCACTCTCCTCTTTCACGTCTATCAAGAGGCTCTTTAGCTCTTCTTCACTTTCTGCCATAAGGGTGGTGTCATATGCATATCTGAGGCTATTGATATTTCTCTTGGCAATCTTGATTCCAGCTTGTGCTTCATTCAGCCTGGCATTTCGCGTGATGTACTATGCATATAAGTTAAATAAGCAGGGTGACAATATATAGCCTTGATGTACTCCTTTCCCAATTGTGAACCAGTCTGTTGTTCCATGTCTTGTTCTAACTCTTGCTTCATGACCTGCACACAGGCTTCTCAGGAGACAAGTAAGGTGGTCTGGTATTTCCATCTCTAAAAATTTTCCACACAGATGTGATCCACACAGTCAAAGGCTTTGGCATAGTCAATAAAGGGGTTATTTCTCTTCAACCCCTATTAAATGAAGACTTCACTGGAGTCATATATATGCAGATTACATTTACCATCTTAAGCCAAGGTTAAATAAAAGGGAAGAATGCTTATGGCAGTGAAGATTTTCAGAGCTTGAAGATGAATTTGGTTATTTCAAAACCATGATGAATCTCCTTGTCAGTGCAAAGCAGCAAAGGAATAAAGTAATGGAGAAGGTGGACCTGGGCATAAACATGTTCCCACACAGCATTTGTACTGAAAGGCTTTGTTGTTGTTCCCTGAACCTTGGCAATTACAGGCATTTTCCTGTGCTCTGAAAAACATTTGGCAAACAGCGAAAGGAGGTCCCCTCCTTTTCTGTGTTCAAGGCTGGGTTCTGGCCTTGTTGCAGGGAAACGCTAATTCCCAATCGTTCTCCCTGGGAGCAAATGGTTTGTTTTCTCTTCACTGAATCCTGCCAGGGATGAGTTCTCAGCAGCAGAGCCTGGCATGGAAAATCCATTTGGAGCAACTAGTCCCCAGGAGGGAAGAAGGCAAGCCGATTAGGGGGTGCGGGGGACAGCTGCAGCCACCATCAGGGCCAGTCACACCCGCTGGCCGGGGTGGGCATTAATACACAAAGGCACATACAGAGTCCACAGCAAACACGAGTCTTGCTTGTATGCCCACAACTACATGTACCACACACAACCAAATCCATCCATATATACCACACACGTACACTCAATATAGCAGTCACATGCACCACACTGCCATATACATACCACAGACACACACGCTGTATAACAACTGTGCCCACCACACCCCACATACACACGGTGGCACAGAAACTCATCTACTGAATACCACATACAGAACATATACCCTATCACACAAAAACACACCAGTTACTCTCCACAATGATCATATGCATCCATGCCACATATGTGCGTATACACACATTCACAGTCCACATTAGTCACAGGCATCATGCATATCACACACACACATGTACACACTTAACAACACATCCAATTACACATACATACTGCATCTAATCCACATAACAAATATACACACCAAATACGTAACACATTCCACATACCAATCCCATGCATCACAGATACATCTCTGTTACATACACAACCCCAAGGCACCCAGCTTGATTACTTTCCCGCTTAGCAAGTGGGTGGGGCTGCAGCCTCGGGCTGAGAAGGGGCGGGTAGTGGTTAACACAGATCATGCTGTGTTGGGGGCTGGGGGCCTTGGCGCAGGATGTGTGCCCCAGGGGCCGCGCTGGGAGCGGGAGACAGCCCCGGGGGAGCGCACGTGTGTCCTGTGTGCACGTGTGCATGCCGCCAGGGGCCGATGTGCCCCAAGACTGGGGATGTGTGTGTGTGTGTGTACGAGGGCAAAGGGGGCCGCGCGTGGGGCAAGGCTGTGCGTGTGTGAAAACCCCGCTCCCACCAGCGCAGGGTCTAGCGCACTGGGCGTCCGGGCGGGCGGGTCCTCAGCTTGCACAGCCCTCCGCGGAGTGTGGAAGTGTGTTTCGGCGGGAGTGTGTGTGTGGGACGCGTGCGTGGAAGCTGGCGTGCGTGTGAACACCGAGCCTCCGAGGCGGCTGTGTTCCTAACGGCCCTCCATCCGTGGGGGCCAGCCTACGGGTGCTGAGTGGCTGAGTGCGCGGTGGCCACGGGGCCGCCGAGCGTGTGTGAGCAGCCGTGTGTGAGAAGGCGGGGCTGGCGGAGGGACTCTTGGCGTCTGCCGAAGCCAACGCGCGTGTGTGCGCGTGCGTGTGCACGTGGGGCGCGCCGCGCGCCACGGCGGAGGGAGGGAAGGCGGCGGCAGGCCCAGCCCCCGGTGCAGCGCCCGGGGCGGCTCCTCTGCGAGCCTAAGGGACCGCTGCGCTGCCGCCGCCGCCAGCTCTGCTACCGCCACCTCCAAGCGCTGGCCTGACTCCCGGCCCGCGCTGTGCCCGCCTCGGCTTCCTGCCCGCCCAGACGCCGCTCCGACCGAGCTCCGGGTCTCGGCTCCGCGGAGGGAGAGGAAATGAGTGCGGCCGCGGCGCCGGCGCCCGAGCGCGGTTGGAAGAGCGAGAAAGTGGACGAGGCTCAGGCCCTGGCGCGGAGTTGCGCCGCCCGCAGACCCGATTTCCAGCCGTGCGACGGGCTCTCCATCTGTGCCACGCACAGCCACGGCAAGTGCTTCAAGCTGCACTGGTGCTGTCACCTCGGATGGTGTCACTGTAAGTCGAGCCGCGTCTCCTCGCCTTTCTCCGCGGTCCCCAGGGCTCCCGCGGGGCCGTCCGGGGTCGTAGCAGGGACTGTGCGGCCTGGGGGGCGCCCGACTGGGCCGGGGCTGCCCTGCCTCAGGCCGAGGCCGCCGTGGGGTCCGGGCGGCGGGAACGGTCCTCGCGCCGGACGAGTCGGGTCGGCGCTGCCTTGGCAACGAGATGAAATCTGTGGGGAACCTACCTATTTAGCCACTTCTACAAAAGGGGTCTCTCCGTCCCAGGAAAACTGGGGTGTATTTCCCTCCCCCCCCCCCCGTTTTCTTTTTAAACCGAAAAGACCAGGCGCGTGTGGAGAAAGGGTAGACAGCCGTCAGAGTTGACTACAACCGGAGTGAAAGTCTTTTTTTCAGGGCTGGTGGTTAAAAGGTGCACCTCTTTCTTTTTTCACTTTTATCTTAACGGGCTGCTATTTAAAAGAAAGAGAACCCTTGGATTTGGAATCGTAGCCCATTTCTTGTATTCAGATTGAAAAAGCGCTGAAGAGTGAGGGACTGCTTCCAAGAAGTTAATATTAACAGTTTGGAAGGGTGAACTCCTTGAATACCCAGTTCCAGCGTATAAAGCCAGTGTATTATAGAGACTGTTATAAAATTGCAAAAATAAAATGAACGAAAGTAAGCTTCAGTGATCTTAAAGTAATTTGTAGAACTAAATGGTCTAAACCTTTTCTCTTATGTCTATCCTGCCTGCGATTTTTAAAATAGATTTAAGTGGCCATTTAATCAGAATTTCACAATTTGATTAGTTTATGGTATTTGGCCTGCTATATCTGATGAATTATTTCTTTTTAGAAATGCATTCTAAACTTAGTTTCCACATAACCTTATAATAGAGGGTTTGGAGTGCTCATTTAGGATACAGATTCTCAAAGTGATCTTAAAATTATTTTTTCTTCGTTGGTTAGAAAAAATGGCTCCCAACAAGAGATGCAGTACGTAACAGATCCTGGTTTATATTAATTGAACATAATAAAATATTTTAAATTTATGACTTCAGGGATAGAGAATTCTTACATTTCCTTTACAAATGCAAGACACATTGAACAGTATTGATTTTTTGCATTCTGTGTACTGTTGGGTCTGTTTCGTCCTATATCTCATTATTCCTGTTGCTCTCAGCTCCATTCCTAATTGTATGGCATTGCTTAAGTGGGGGATAGGGTGAAGAGTTGAAAGTGACAACTGTGGGAAACCTATGATGCTAGAATACACAAGTAGCGTGACTCTGGTGAGTCCATTTCCTGTGGAAGTATAGAAAAAGTCATAGTGTGAATTGTGAGGAGCATTAAAGATGGTCCAGTTCAGTGCCTGTCTTATTTCGGCAGTCTCCCCTTTGAGTACACCATTACTGATGGGAACCTTGCCATCTTCTCAGGCAGCCTCTTCCTTCATTAGACAGCTTTGACTCTTAAAAATGCTCTTCCTTATATGGAGCTAAAATCAATTACGTTGGAATTTCTTCCTACACCTCCTATTTCTACCTTATGAAATTATATATAACAATCTTAACCTTTTTTAGATCCTGTCTGTTTCAACTCTTCACATATACACATGATGTATACTTTTTTACCCTGTCTCTAGTCATAGCATCTGGCCTGAAATAGGTTTGTAATTCACATTTGTTGAATGACTGAATGACGGTAGCCATTGTTTTCCTCTCAAGCATTGTCTTGTCCTGTTTATAAATCTCCATTCCTTTCTATGGGCTTCCCAGGTGGCTCAGTGGTAAAGAATCCTCCTGACTGTGCAGGAGATGTGGATTCGATCCCAGGGTCTGATCCCTGGGTCAGGAAGATCCCCTGGAGAAGGAAATGGCTGTCCACTCTCGTATTCTTGCCTGAGAAATCGCATGGACAGAGGAGCCTGGTGGGCTGCAGTCCATGGGGCAGCAAGAATCGGACATGACTGAGTGACTAAACCACCACCATTCTTTTCTGCCTTTCCTTTAATGGTGTTCAGGCCCCTAAGCATCCTGGTTTTTCTATTCTGAACATATGCCAATATGGTTATGAGCCTATGAAGATAGTTACTCCTAGAAGTGTACACCATATCCCAGTTGTGGTATGATCTGTCCAAAATTAAGCAGGACTGATATTGCCTGTGTTTGAGATACTACTACTGCAGCTAGCATCACATTAGCTTTTCTTTCTTCCACATCATATTGAGCTTGTTGTTGTCAGATTGAACTAAGCTTGCTGTGAACTAAGCCATTAAGCCTCTTTTTTGTTTGTGTGTGTGTTTTACATTTGTGGCAATTTAGAGCGCTTGCCTGTCTCACAATTATACATATATATTTGGATATGGCTGCTCACAGATCACTTAAATAGATCCCTTCCATATATTTTCCTCTTTCCTTATTGATAAAATTGTTGAACAGGAGAAGACCACAGATGAAAGTCCTGAACTGGCTTTCAGGTTCATAACAATTCATTAATGAGCACTCTGTTGTTATGATTGTTTTAACAATTACCTCACTACCTAATTGGGCTTCCCAGGGGTTTCAGCTATAATCTGCCTGCCAATGCAGGAGACCAAGAAATGCGAGTTCAGTCCCTGGGTGGTCAGGAAGATCATTTGGCATAGGAAATGGCAACCCACTCCAGTGTTCTTGCCTGGAAAATTCCATGGACAGAGGAGTCTGGTGGGCTATAGTCCCTGTGGGGTCGCAAAGAGTTGGACATGGCTGAGTGATTGAGCGCGCGCGCACGCACGCACGCACGCACACACACACACACGCACACACACACACACGCACACACACACACACACACACACACACCTTATTATACCTTTATCCACCTTCTGTTTATCTTATCTATATTGGTTTAGTGAGAACCTGATCAGATACTTTGTTGAAATTCTCCCAACATACTACTTTTATGTCTTTTTGATATATAATGTCTATCTGTAAACATACTCTTCTAAAAAACAATAAAGGAAATTATTTGAGTGTAGCGCAGCTTGATTCCACAAATGCTTAACATCTTCTTTTCTAAGTGATTAGTAGCTACTTTTAAAATAATCTGAATTTAGAAAGGACTGACGTTGAGTATACTGGACCATTAGCAGTTCTATTTGTTTTTAAAATCAAGCCTGCATTTATTTGCTCTTTTCAGTCTTTGGCAGGCTTCTGGGATTCCATGCTTCCTCTGCTGCTGGTGGTTTGGTGATCACATCCCAGAATAGCTTCAGTTCATTTAGAGCAGCCAGCTGCCCTGTTCAGTCTCCTCACCTGTATGAGACATCAATTCTTTCTACCTTTTTTAAGCCCAAATATTATTTTTCTTTAAGAGAAGCAGAGTTAACACATTTGAGAAGGTCTACTTCTTTTGGACTTCATGAACACAACATCAGTCCTAAATAGAATTCTTTTAATTTTGGTGAACATGCATTGAGCACCTTCTCTTTATGAGACATTATTAGGGAAACTAGGAACACAGGTATGAATATAGCTGGATCATGTCCCATAAGCAGAGTGTAAGGGTGTGATTCATCCTATATTTATTTTTGCATTCCTTTAAAATCACAAATGATATGGCTGAAAAATGATCAACTTGTTCACCAAATTGGTAAATATTAAACCAGGAGGACTACCTTGAGATGATTGAGAGAGGAAATTCAGAACAAATAAAGGAAATTCAGTCTTATATGGTTGATGTTGAGTTTGTGATATTTATAACCTTATGAAGTAGAAAAGGCTGCAGGTACATACCTGTTCATGAAAGACACATACTGTGTATATGTTGGCAGATGCAGTGCTTGGTGTAAAGGAAATAATTGTTATATTTGGGTAATCGATTTTGAGGACTGTGTCTGTGATGAAAACTAGATATGTTCTATTAATGTCTCTGTCAGAGATAGATTATTGGGCTGAATAAACTATGGCCCTGGATCTGAACCTTTATTTTTTTTTCTTAGTAAGGAGTGGTATTGGTTGAATTAACAATGAAGGATTCCAAGAAGAGTTTTGAGAGAGGAAAAGATGTGGCTTGGCTAGGGAAGAGGGATGGTAAACAATAAATCATATGTAGATATTGTAAAATAGCTTTTTTTGTGACTGGAGTAGATAGAATGTTAGAAGAAATAAGAAATTTGATTGTTGAAGTGTTAGGGAGGGATGAACTGCACAGTGGGGAAGTTCCAGTTGCTAGAGACCTTGGCATTATAATGGTAAAAATGAGTAGTGGGGGAATGAAATCAGTATGGGAGAATATTTTCATACTAGTGAAAAAAATAGGTTGAAATTCATGCAACAATGTCTATTTAATGGAAATTGGAATAGATTAGATTTGGAGGGGGAGGAAGAGGATAGTTACAAAGGATAGCTTCTAGGATTCTAGAATTTTGCCTTATGCAGCTTGGATGGATGGTGATGCTGTTCATTCACTGACAACCAAATACTGAAGAAGAACTAGGGTTGGATGATTATGGAATCATGAATCCACAAAGACCATGAATCCAATTTTGTATCTGTTGAGTTTCTGTTGCTTTGTCATTGCATGGTGATGTCAGTAGGCATTTGGGTATAGAGGATATAGAACTTGGAGAAGTCTGCACTGGAGATAATATGGAAATCATTCACTTCTTTATAGATTAGATTGCCAATGGAGAGGCTACAGTATGAGAAATGAAGAAACCCTTTAGGCTTTCCCTTTAGAACACTAAACATTTAGAGGTTAGTTACAGGAGGATGAGCTGGCAATTGAGTCTGAGAAGAGATAGCCAAAAAAGAAAAATCTGGAAAGCATGGTATTACAGAGGCCAAGAGAAAGGAGTGTTTTAAGAAAGAATATGAAGGTGAAATCCGTTTTCAGCAGGTTATTTCTTAGATATTGGTGAAACTAGAAATAGTGATTTTTTTTTGTTTTGTTACTGAAGAAGAGGATGAAAAGTTTAGTTTTGCAACAGTAACTTAAGGAATATACTTAATTATAGCATAGCTATTTGAGATCATGAATTCTTCAAGGTAGAGAAGAATAAAATGCCAGGATATGAGAATTAGGACACAAAGATAGCAGTTAATATTTATTGAGTGATTACTTTGTGCCAGAGTAAGCTGATTATGCTAAGCACTCAATAACCAATTATGTTATTATGTCCATTCTATAGTGAAGGAGAAAGGCTTAAAGAAGTCAAGTAACTTTCCCTTGGGCATGTAGCTGGTAAGGAGTAGAAGCTGGATTTGAAGTCTTGTCTGTCTGATTCTTGGACCTGGAGTCTTAACCACGATAGGTACTCTACAGCAATTTAAAGTTAATGAGCAAAATCCATTTTTGCTTTTTAAAAAACAGTTTTTTGGCTTTGTTAAAACCAGTGGTGGGGAAAGTTTTAAGAAATAGGTGGAAAATTGTATCAATTGCCATAGTGAAGTAGAGAAGCATGGGAACTGTAAAGAGATCCCTGAATATGGTAGGGAGTGAAATCCAAGTTAAGAACTATCAGAGAAAGTGATGAGAGGGTGTTGGGGGTGAGGGGAGATGGATAGGTAGAAGTGGGGTCATGTATGTGATGCGATGTCTGTACCACCAGCAGAACTCAGCTTTATTGGCTTAATAAATCACACAGTAGGTGAGCTCAGTTTTCTGCAGAAGACATCTTAAAAGATGTCTCTTTCAGGTTGAAAGCAGGAAGAGTGGGACTTGATGTAGTCTAATAGATGATATTAACATATCTAAAGAAAGACTGTTAAAGCAGAAGGTGGATGGGCAGCATAGAATTACAGAAAAATGGGAGTAGGAGAGGCAGAATTTGGAAGTGTTTTTTCCCAGCACTGTTCAGAGAAGGTGGCACTGCCTAGAAGCTCAAATGTCTGGTCCTGTGACTGGGCTATCTCAGCAAATGTTTGGTTATAATTTGGCTTCCTGTTTTTATATGTCCTATAGGGAAAGAAAGCTGATGAGAGGATTTAACTCTGAGGACCTTGGGGCAAGTATAGTTCTCTCCACTAGCTAGTATATTAGCATTGTGGTTTTTGCATTACTCTATTTGTTCTATTTTCCTGCTTCTACTCAACCCCCCAAATCAAGTTCTGACTTCCCCGGGGTAATACCAGCTGGTTTTCCCAAGAGACGGCTCAGGCATATCAGTAAAAGAAGCTACAGAAAATATATTTGAGATGTCTGACAGTGAAAACTGGCAAAAAAGGGAGTGGTAGTTTGATTAGATGGAGGAGCCAGCTGAAGCTTTTTTCTTCTAATGAGGCCTCTTTCCATGTCTGGTAGTTAAAGGAAGAGGACACAGGTGTTAGCCGGTGCAGAGGTGAAGTCAGTTTCTGAGTCTCCTCAAATCTTTTATCCAGAGATAGAGAAAACTAATAGGTGTTTTTCCATCTAAGTGGTGTTTCGATAATAGATAGCACACTTGTTGTTTATATGCAGGCACAATTGTAACTTTTTGCATGTGTTAGCTCATTTACACTTCACAACAGCCTTGTGAAGTAGATATTGTTATTATCCTCATTTTTTAGGTGGAAACTTGCTGGAGGTCCCGCGAAGTAGCCCTGGCCACATGTCGTCAGTGTATTAGAATCTCACAGACCAGCTGGTAACCAGGCTCTGAGTTTCTTGGTTCTGCTCAGGGTACAGTGAGGAGGATTTCAGCTCTTTAAAATTTTCTTTGGAACAAGGAGGATTTAAGTAAATAAGTAAAAATAAGAATGGTTTCTTGTTTTAAGAGAAGGGCAATTATATGCAATATGAACTTTTTGGAGTGTTTGCAAACTGTACAACTATGCTTTTAAAAAGCATTTAATGGAGTTTGGGATCTACATGTACACACTGCTATATTTTAAATGGATAACTGACAGGGACCTACTGTATAGCACGGGGAACTCTGCTGAATGTTATGTGGCAGCCTGGATGGGAAGGGAGTTTGGGGGAGAATGGGTACATGTATATGTATGACTGAGTCCTTTGCTTCACCTGAGACCATCACAACATTGTTAATTGGTTATACTCCAATACAAAGTGAAAAGTTAAAGAAAAGATATTTAATGATGTATTTGTATAATATGAAGTTTCAGTCATATCATATCTTCAGATGATCCCTAACTAGTGCAAGCCTCTTTCGGTGAGCTTTGCATGTGTACTGTTAATTATTACTGGTTTCCAAGCCTGTTGAACTTTAAAACATTTGAACCAAATAGCTTTTGAGGACCTTTTTATGATAATTCCCTGCCTTACGACACCCTCAGTTTAAGTTTGTCCTCTCATGTTGTGGAACCTCATCAATTCACAAGAAAGAATATATCCAGAGAAATTAGGTGTTATTAATTCCAAATAAACACGGGGACATATATTTAACTTTAACAGTTATCTAGAAGAAGATATGCCTTCTCAAAAAATAAAGTGTTTGATATATAAAATGTGAGGGCAGAGTGTGGTCGTAGAAGGAGTGAGGGCTGTGGAGTCAGACACGCCTGAGTTCAGTCCTGGTTTTTCCATTCATTGGCAGGATAACTTCGGATAGGTTACTCAACCTTTCTCAGCCTCAGTGCTCTCTTCTGAAAAATAAGAATAAAAATCCTCCTTCACAGGGTTGTTGTGAAGATTAAATGACATAAGCAGAGTACTTAGTGCAGGTGTTCAGCATCAGCCCCTCCTGAAAACAAGCGATGGAAATACTAGATAGTATCGTCATCCCAGGGACAGGCTCTGGAATTGGACTTTGTGTTTGAATCCTGGCTCTGCCCACTGACGAGTTCCGTGGTTTGGGGGAAGTTACTTAACTTCCCTCTTTCAGTTTCATCACTTTTAATACGCGGATAATAACATAGTTATACTATCATAGTGGTGATATGTCAAAAACCCAAACTCCAACTGCTTCTCCTTGCACAAATGTCCTGGTTAATCTGGAATTCACTTTGTAACCATACTCATTTGTTCAGTTACACACTTCAACACAACATGGATGGTAAAAACATACATTTGGGATAGTATGACGTTTAGAAATCAAGTTTTTCAGTTGTCCTCATTGTAGAAAGGTCTATTGCATAATAGCTACTTTGTGATAATTATCTACTTTTTATCTTGGAATTTTATGTTGTGCTCTTCCACTCCCCTGCTCTATCCTCTTTTCCACCATTGTTAAGCAGTGGATAGTTCTGGTTAATTAGATATACCAGTTAATACAGAAGTATCATATCAAACATGGGTTAATACGTTTCAAATGATCAGAATATTTTAAAGTTGTTGAAGTGAAGCTGCACATACTAACTTTAATGATTGCTATCCTGTAACAATACTTAGCTATCATTTGGAATATTGATTTTGTGTAGAAAATAGCAAAGTGCTAGTTATATGCAACATGAAGGTTTTTGGAGTGATTGCAAAGTGTATAAAACTATGCTTTTTAGGAGGAGCCCTGGCTGCTAGAATGGTAGACAAAGTAGATTTAATTGTTTTTGCAAGTTACTTTACTAAAATTCACAGAATTTTCATTTTGTGTTTCTTTTGTTCTTATTGTTGGTTTGTTCTTCAATATTCTAATATTTAGCAGTATTCTGTAAAGTGAAAGTGAAGTCGCTCAGTCATGTCTGACTCTTTGCAACCTCATGGACGATAGCCTACCAGGCTCTGCAGTCCATGGGATTTTCCAGGCAAGAATACTGGAGCGGGCTGCCATTTCCTTCTCCAAGCACACTACCAAAAATGTGCAATGTCTGAAGTGGTCAGCAGCTACAATAAATCTCTCCAGCTGTGTCTGCACAATGCCCTGAAAAAGTCCGTTCAGGACAAATTTTTTAACCTCCCTAGTGCTTTTCTGCCCATTTAAAACTAGATTCTTGGTGTGATATAGAATGTTGTTTCTTCCTCTGTATCTCATTTAAACAGACCTTTAGTGAAATGAAAACACCAGGAGTTTTGTAATAATTTGGTATTTTGTGTAATAATTGTGGTATTTTGTGTCTGTTAGACTCAATTTGTTTTTTCTTTCTGTCTGCACACACACATGCACATATATGTGCTTTTTTTCTTAAGCCATTTAAAAGTTGCTGACATGATATTTCATCTAAATATTTCAGCATACCTCTCATCTTCCTATGAAATCACAATACTAATCACACTTAAGATAGTAACACGAATTCAGCAACACCATCTAACATACAATTTCCTTAATTGTCAAAAAATTAATTTTATAGCTGACTTTTCAATTCAAGAGCCAATCAGAATTCATATATATCACATGGATATTTTAATGGCATAGATTGTGGTGATTGTTTCACAAGTGTATACTTATCTCTGCACTCATCAAATTTTATGTATTAAATCTACAGCTTTTTCTGTGTCAGTCATACCTCATTAAAATGGTTTAACAAGTGAAATAAATAAAATTAGTGGAATAAAAACATTCATGTATCACATTTCATTATTGTATCACTTCAGTCTCCCCTTTAAACGTTCTAGAATAATCATACTTTTTTGGGTGGTATTGAAGTTTTGGAAGAGTCCAGATTAACTGTCTGTAGTATATCCCATGTTTTAAATTTGCCTTATTAGATTTAGGTTAAAAATTTTTGCCTAGTTATTAAATTGGTGCTGTTGTATCCCTTGTATAGCATTATAGGAGGAGACATAAGTCATGGTGTTCTACTTGTGTAGGGTTCAATTCAGTTCAGTTGCTCAGTTGTGTCCAACTCTTTGCCACCCCATGAACCGCATCACACCAGGCCTCCCTGTCCATCACCAACTCCCAGAGTCCATCCATACCCGTGTCCATTGAGTCAGTGATGCCATCCAACCATCTCATCCTCTGTTGTCCCCTTCTCCTCCCGCCCTCAATCTTTCCCAGCATCAGGGTCTTTTCCAGTGAGTCAGCTCTTTGCATCAGATGGCCAAAGTATTGGAGTTTCAGCTTCAACATCAGTCCTTCCAATGAACACCCAGGACTGATCTCCTTTAGGATGGACTGGTTGGATCTCCTTGCAGTCCAAGGGACTCTCAAGAGTCTTCTCCAACACCACAGTTCAAAAGCATTGATTATTCTGCTCTCAGCCTTCTTTATAGTCCAACTCTCACATCCATATATGACCACTGGAAAAACCATAGCCTTGACTAGATGGACCTTTGTTGGAAAAGTAATGTCTTTGCTTTTTAATATGCTGTCTAGGTTGGTCATAACTTTCCTTCCAAGGAGTAAGCGTCTTTTAATTTCATGGCTGCAGTCACCATCTGCAGTGATTTTGGAGCCCAGAAAAATAAAGTCAGCCACTGTTTCCACTGTCTCCCCATCTATTTCCCATGAAGTGATGGGACCAGATGCCATGATCTTAGTTTTCTGAATGTTGAGCTTTAAGCCAACTTTTTCACTCTCCTCTTTCACTTTCATCAAGAGGTTCTTTAGTTCTTCTTCACTTTCTCCCATAAGGGTGGTGTATCTGTCAGTATAGACATATTGTTTCTCCTTTGTTACTTTTTTTGTAGTTATTTTAATCACTTAGTAGGAATAAGTAACTGTGGAGTGATACTTTGACACTGAGTGAATATCCTGTTCCCCAATAAACTTTAACCCTATGATTTTAGTATTGACTGCAGAGTCTGTGTGAATCACAGAGCTTCTTCAAGCTGGCTTTGTGACCTTTTGACATGTCCCTATCATTTTACTTTACTGCTTTCTGAAACAAGATATTCCAGACTTACCTAGTAATTTCCTCACCCCAGGCCAGAAATGAGTCAATTTTCCAAGAAACCTATGTTCCTTTCAGTGAAGAATGGTATGGAAACCGTTATCTGGGTTTTTAATGTGTTTATTTCTGCTGGGATGCTACTGCATGTTACTTTCAGTGGACAGACTTGAAAAGTGTGTGTCTCTTTCATCTTTCCCCATTCCATAGTTGTGCCTGCCTTCTCTGTGGGTAAAAACCCTGGTTTCCATTATATCATAATATTTACTCATTTCTTCTATTTTCAGCTACCCATAAAATAGTTTAGGAATTATTATTTTGGTTTCACTACCAACAACAGATTGATGACTTAAAGTTCAAGATAGAATATATCCTGGGAAGGATGTATGTAGTCAGAACACACTGTTCAAAAGTTTCTTGAGTTAATTTTCTTCTGTGTGGTCATGTTGTCAGTTGGGTTCATTTATTTCTGATTTGGATCAATTTCAGGTATACTTTTTTCATCTTTTTTAAATTAAACTTTTAATTTTGAGATAATTTGTAGGTTCACATACAGTTGTGAGAAGTAATACAGAGGTCTCACATATTCTGTATCCAGTTTCCCAGTGGTAGCATTTCACAGAACTGTAGTATGATGTCACAACCAGGAAATTGACATTGATACAGATAGGTTCAGGAACAGTTCCAGCATTGCAAGGATACCTCATGTTACCTCTTTGTAGCCATACTCACATTCCCTTCTGCACCAGCCACTAATTAATCCCTGCCAATTACTAATCTGTTCTCTATTTCTTTAATTTTGTCATTTCCAGGATGTTATATAAACAGATCATATGTTATGTAACCTTTGGGGATTGACTTTTTTCACTTAGCGTAATAACTCTTGGCGATTCATTCTGTTTGTTGGATATATCAATAGCTCGTTCCTTTTTATGGCTGAGTAGTGTTCCATGCTGTACATGTACCACACTTTGTTTACCCGTTCACCCACTGAAGGACACCTGGGTTGTTTCTAGTTTTTAGTTATTATAAATAAGCCTGCTGTAAACCTTTGTGTATGGTTTACTGTGTGAACAAAAGCTTTCATTTTTCTGAAATAAATGCCCAGAAGCACAAATGCTTGGTTATGTGGAGGTTGTACATTTAGTTTTTTAAGAAACTGCTAAATTGTTTTCCGTGGTTACCGTACCATTTTATATTCCTGCCAGCAATGTATGAGTGATCCAGTTTCTTAACCACATTTCCTGTCAGTGTTTGATGGTCTGCTATTTTTATTTTAGTGATCTGATAGATGTGTACTGATCACTCATTTTGATTTTCATTTGCATTTACCTGATGGTTAACATTGGTGTGCTTATTCACCATTTGTATATCCTCTTTGGTGAAGTGTCTTTAATTTTTAAGACCTTTCAAAGAGCTGTTTTAAAGGTTTACAACAAAATCAAGAGGCAGGTATGGAGCTTTCCCATGTTTTGCTCCCACATGTGCGTAGCCTTGTCCATTATTATTTATCAGAATTGTACACTTTTTTTTTAACCCAGGATGAACCTATACTGACACATCATTACCATCTAAAGTCCACAGTTTACCTTAGGCTTCACCCTCGGTGTTGTACATTCTATGAATATGGACAATAATGAAATACATGCATCATTTATAATATCATACAGAGTGTTTTCACTGCTCTGAAAATACCCTGTGCACTCTTTCACCCCTCCCCTTGGAAACCACTGATTTTTTTCAATGTCTCCTTTGTTTTATTTTCCTCAGAATGTCATATAGTTGGAATCATACAGTATATAGTCTTTTCAGACTGACTGCTTTCACTTATTAATGTGCATTTCTCCATGTCTTTTCATGGCTTGGTAGCTCACTTCTTTTTAGTGCTGAATAATATTTCATCACCTGGATGTACCACAGTTTTTTTTTTTTTTTAATTATTATTTTACAAAAGTAAATTGAAGTATAACTGACATTTGTTTCAGGGGTACAGCATAGTGATTCAATACTTGTGTATAAAGTGAAATGGTCATCGCAGTAAGTCTAGTTAACATCTATCACCATTCATAGTTACAGATTTTTTTCCTATGCTGAGAACTTTTAATTTAAGATGTACTCTGGTAGCAACTTGAAAATATACAATAGAGTATTATTAAGTATTATAATAGTTATAATAACTGAAACAGCTATTCCCAATTATCAGGTGGTGCTAATGGTAAAGAACCCACCTGCCAGTGCAGGAGACATAGAAGACGTGGGTTTGATCTCTGGGTTGGGAAGATCCCCTGGAGGAGGGCATGACAACCCACTCCAGTATTCTTGCCTGGAGAATTCCATGGACACAGGAGCTTGGCAGGCTATGGTCTATAGGGTCGCAGAGTTGGATATGACTGAAACAACTTAGCACTCATGCATCCCTAATGATAGTTTATTTTATAACTGAAATTTGGCCATTTTGATCATCTTCACTCATTTTGCCCCATTCTCTCACTGCCATGCTTCTGGCAACCACCGGTCTGTTCTCTGTACCTATGAGTTTTCAGGTTTTTTTTTTTAATCCACGTGTAAGTGAGAATATATGGTATTTGTCTTCTTCTGTTTGACTTATATCATTTACTGTAACGCCCTCAAGGTCCATCCATGTTGTCACAAATGGCAAGCTTTCATTCTTTTTTATGACTGAATAATATTCTGCACATATAGCACATTTTCTTTATTGATTCATCTGCTGGTGGACACTTAGATTATTTCAGTGTCTTGGCAATTGTAAATAATGCTGCAGTGAACAGGGGGGTGCATATATCTTTCCAAATCAACATTTTCATTTTCTTCAAATACACACCCAGAGGTGGAATTGCTGGATCATATGTAGTTCTGTGTTTAATTTTTTGAGAGACCTTCATACTGTTTTCAATAGCAGCTGCACCAGTTTGCATCCCCACCAACAGCACACAGTGGTTCCCTTTTCTCCACAGCCTCACCAACACTTATTTCTTGTTATTTCTTGGGTGTTTTTTAATAACAGCTGTTCTAGCAGGTGTGAGGTGACCTCTCATTTTTGTTCTGATTTGCATTTCCCTGATGATTAGTGATGTTGAGCTCCTTTTCATGTGTTTGTTGACCATCTATATGTCATCTTTGGAAAAAGGTCTATTCAGATTGTTTGCCCATTTTTAAATCAGATTATTTTTGGTATTGAATTTAGTGAGTTCATTATATATTTTGGATATTAACCCATAATCAGTTTATGATTTGTGGGTATTTTCTCCCATTGGGAAGGTTACGTTTTCATTTTGTTAATGGTTCCCTTTCCTCTGCATAAGCTTTTTAGTTTGATGTATTCCCACTTTTTAATTTTTGCTTTTGACATCAAATCTGAAAGAACCATCACCAAGAATGAAGTACAGTTTGAAGCCAGAAAGCATGGTACCTCCAGCTTTGTTCTTTCTCAAGATTGTTTTGGCTCTCTGGGGTCTTGTATACTACAGTTTCTTCATTCATCTACTAAAGGACATCTTGGTTGCTTCTAATTTTTGGCAGTTATGAAGAAAGCTGCCATAAACATCTGTGTGCAGGTTTTCGTGTGACTGTAAGTCTTCAACTCCTTTGTGTAAATAAATACCAAGGAGTGTTATTGCTGGATTGTATGGTAAGAGTCTGTCATCCAAAATGACTGTATTATTTTCATTTCCACTGGAAATGTATGAGAGTTGCTGTTGCTCCACACCCTGTCCAGCATTGGTGGTGTCATTGTTCCAGATTTGGGCCATTCCATGTGTGTGTTTTTCAAATATTTTCTTCCAGTCTGTGACTTGTTTTCTAATTCTCTTTGTATTTTCTTTCACAGAGCAGAAGTTTTTAATTTTAAATAAATCAAGGTTATTAGTTATTTCTTTCATGGATCATGTCTTTGGTGTTATATTTAAAAAGGCATCACCATACCCAAGGTCATCTAGGTTTTTTCCTTTATTATCTTTTAGGAGTTTTATAGTTTTGCATTTTACATTTAGGCCTGTGATTAATCTTGGGTTAATGTATGTGAAGAGTAAAAAGTCTATGTCTAGATTTGTTTGCTTTTGCATGTTTATATCCAGTCGTTCCAATACTATTTGCTGAAGAGACTTCTTTTATTCTTCTTTAATTGGTGTTTTTTTTTTTTTTTGACTGTTGAGTTTTGAGAGTTCTTAATATATTCTGTGTACTGGTCTTTTGTCAGAGCAGTAGTTCACATTTTCTCATAGTTCTGTAGCTTGTCTTTTCATCCTCTTACAGAGTCCTTTGTGGATCAGAATTTAAGAATTTTGATGAATCAGGTTTATGAAATTTTCCTTTTATAGATGATGCTTTTGGTGCTTTTTAGAACTCTTTGCTTAACCTGAGATCCTAAAGATTTTTTCTTATATTTTTTCTTAAAGGTATTACAGATTTTAGTTTTACATTTAAGTCTGTGATCCATTTTGAGTTTTTGTATAAGGTGTCCATTTTAGATCAAGGTTTTGTGGATTCTTTTGTTTGGTTTTGTTTGCCTATGCATGTCCAAATTGCTTCAGCAGTATTTCTTGAAAAGGCAGTCTTTCCTTTATTGAGCTGCTTTTTGCACCTCTGTCAAAAAACATGTTGTATAGTCTGTTTCTAGACTCTGTTCTGTCCCGCTGATCTGTGTGTCTGTTCCTCTCCTGCTACCACAGCGTGGATTACTGTAGCGATAAAATGTGTCCTTAAACCTGGTAGACTGGTTCTTCCTACTTTGCTTTTTGTTTTTTTCAGAATTGTTTTAGCTATTCTAGTTGCTTTACTTTTCCATATGAATTGTAGAATAACATTTTCTGTGTCTGTTGGTTGGCTAAGACATTGGTTTGGGTTTTTCCGTACAGTGTTCCCCCCAAAAAAACCGAATGAACTTTTTGGCCACCCAATACATAACTCTTGCTAGGATTTTGTTAAGAATTGTGATAAACCTGTAAGTCACCTTTGCTGCTGCTGCTAAGTCGCTTCAGTCGTGTCTGACTCTTCGAGACGCCATGGACTGCAGCCTCCCAGGCTCCTCTGTCCATGGGATTTTCCAGGCGAGTGTCCTGGAGTGGGTTGCCACTGCCTTCTCCGAAGTCACCTTTGGGAGAGTTAAAAATCTTTCCTGTGTTGAATCTTCCGTTCTCTGAACATGGTATGTTCCTCCATTTATTTAAGTCTTTGATTTCTTTGATCAACATTGTATGATTTTTAGCATATAAGTCCTGTATATATTTTGTTTGAATCATACATAACTATTTACAATCTGCCTGCAGTGTGAGAGACCTGGGTTTGATCCCTGGATTGGGAAGATCCCCTGGAGAAGAGATGGCTAACCACTCCAGTATTCTTGCCTGGCAGAGGAGCCTGGCAGGCTATAGTCCATAGGGTTGCAAAGAGTTGGACACGACTGAGTGACTTTCACTCACTCACATTTACAATTTAAAAAATTACAAATGTATTGAGTTTTTAATCTTGGTGTTTATTGCCAAATTTATTGCTTGTATATGTTTATTGCTAGGATATAAAAATGTAAGTGATTTTCATTTTTCATTCAGTTTATTTTGCATTCTGTGGCCTAGTTGAACTCAGTTATTAGTTCCAAGAGTTAAAAAAAAATTGGGGGAGGAATTTTCTGTTTAGACAGTCATTTCATGTGCAGGTGGGGACAGTTTTATTTATGTTTTTTGCCTCCAATTCATATGACTTTTCCCTTTCCCCCTTTTCTTGCTTTGTTGCACTGACTAGAACTTCTGGAACTATGTTGAATAAGAAGAGATGTCTGTGCCTTGTTCTTTTCTCCTTAGGAGGGAAGCGTTAGATTTTTCATCTTTAAGTACAATGTTAGTGTTAGATTTTTTGTGGTGTCTTTTTATTGAGAAAATCCCTTTCTATTCCTGTTTTATCAAAGTTGTTATTATGAATAAGTATTACATTTTGTCAGATATGTCAGCTTTGCACCCCTGGAATAAGCATCACTTGGTTATGGTGTGTAATTCTTTTGATATATTGCTGAATTCTGTTTGTTGATAATTTGTGAAGGATCTTTATGTCTATACTTATGAGGAGTGTTAGTGTATAGTTTTCTTTTTTAGACTGTCTTTGTGTGGTTTTGATATCAGGGTAATAGTGATACTAGTTTTACACAATGAATTGGGAGTTTTTTATTCCTAGCCTATTTTCTGAAAGAACTTGTTTAGAATTGATGCTTATTTTTCTTAAATATTTAGTGGAATTCTCTAGTGAAGTCATCTGGGTCTGGAAATTTTTAAAATTACTATTTCAACACTGTATAGCACAGGAAACTATATTCAGTGTCTTGTAATAAATTGAAAAGAATCTGAAAAATATTATTTATATACATATATATATATGGATCTCTTTGCTGTAACCAGGAACTAACACAACATTAGAAATCAACTGTACTTCAATAAAAAGCCTAAAAAATTAAATTAATAATTTAGTTTCCTTATTAAATGATATTCAAATTAGTGCCAATGGGTGAGTTGTGGTAGTTTGTAATTTTTGAGGAATTGATCCATTTCATTCTAAGTTGTCAAATTTGTGTGTGCAGAGTTGTTTGTAGTATTCCCTAATTATATTTTGATGTCTGAATGGTCTTTAGTAATATACTCTGCTTCATTCCTGGTACTGGTCGTTTGTGTCTTTTTTCTTTATTTTGTTTATCAGTCTTGCTGCGTATGTGCTTAGTTGCTCAGTCATGTCTTAGCAACCCCACAGACTGTAGCTCGCCAGGCTTCTCTGTCCATGGCATTCTCCAGACAAGAATACTGGAGGGGGTTGCCACTCCCTCCTCCAGGGGATCTTCCCGACCCAGGGATTGAACCCAGGTTTCCTGCACTGTAGGTGGATTCTTTACCATCTGAGCCACCAGGGTACCCATCAGTCTTGCTAGAAGTCTGTTAATTTTATTGACCTGTTTGCAGAACTAGCTCTTTTGTTTCATTTATTTTCTCTATTATTTTTCTGTGTTCCTTGTCATTGATTTCTTCTCTCATCGTTATTTTGTCCTTCCTTCTCTTTTGCTTGCTTTGAGTTTATTTTGTGCTGCCCACTTTTTAAGAATCTTAAATGTGGGAACTTAGATGACTGATTTGAGGCTTTTCCTCTTTCCTAATGTATGCAGTTATTCTTATAAAAATCCATCTCAACATTGCTTTAGGTGTGCACCACAATTTTGATATGTTTTATTTTAGCTTTCATTAAGCTCATGTTTTGATTTCTCTTGATATATCTTTCTGATTCATGGATTATTTAGAAGTATTGTTTAGTTTGGAGACGGCAATGGCACCCCACTCCAGTACTCTTGCCTGGAAAACCCCATGGATGGAGGAGCCTGGTAGGCTACAGTCCATGGGGTCACGAAGAGTCGGACCTGACTGAGCGACTTCACTTTCACTTTTCACTTTTATGCACTGGAGAAGGAAATGGCAGCCCACTCCAGTACTCTTGCCTGGAGAGTCCCAGGGACGGGAGCCTGGTGGGCTGCCGTCTATGGGGTCACACAGAGTTGGACACGACTGACGTGACTTAGCAGCAGCAGCATTGTTTAGTTTCCAAGTGTTTGGAGGTTTTCTTGATATATTTTTGTTACTTGGTTTTTCATTTTAATCACAGAACACATTTTGTGTGATTTTAATTCTTTCAAAAACCGGGAGAAATGTCAATAACCTCAGATATGCAGATGACACCACTCTAATGGTGGAAAGTAAAGAGGAATTTAAGAACCCCTTGATGAAGGTGAAAGAGGAGAGTGAAAAGCTGGCTTAAAATTCAACATTAAAAAATTAAGATCATGACATCCGGTCCCATCACTTCATGGCAAATGATGGGGATAAAATGGAAATCAGTGACAGACTATTTTTTTTGGCTCCAAAATCACTGCAGATGGTGACTGCAGCCATGAAATTAAAAGATGCTTGCTTCTTGTAAGAAAAGCTATGACAAACCTAGACAGCATATTAAAAAGCAGAGACATCACTTTGCTGAAAAAGTCCTGATAGTCAAAGCTGTAGTTTTTCCAGTAGTCATGTACAGATGGGAGAATTGGACCATAAAGAAGGCTGAGTATCAAAGAATTGATGCTTTTGAACTGTGCTGTAGGAGACTCTCGAGAGTCCCTTGGGCAGCAAGGAGATCAAGCCAGTCAGTCCTAAAGGAAATGAGTCCTGAAAATTCACTGAAAGGACTGATGCTGAAGCACAAATACTCTGGCCACCTGATGCGAAGAGCCAACTCATTGGAAAAGACCCTGATGCTGGGAAAAATTGAGGGCAGAAGGAAAAGAAGGCCCCAGAGGATGAGATGGTTGGATGGCATCACTGAATCAATGGACTTGAGTTTGAGCAAACTCTAGGAGATAGTGAAGGACAGGGAAGCCTGGCTTGCTGCAGTTCATGGGGTCGCTAAGAGTTGGACATGGCTTAGCAGATGAACAACAACAACTGGTCCAAGAATCATTTACTTAAAAAATATGGGTATTCTGTTAGGTGAAGTGTTCTATAAATGTCTGTTAGATTCTTCTGGTTACTTGTGTTATTTAGTACATTGTTGTTTGCTTTCTAGTATTTTCTGTCATTTGTTGAAAAGGATTGTTGATGTCTTATACTTAGTTATGGATTTGGCTTTTACTCCTTTCAGGGCTGACAGTTTTTGCTTCATATATAGTTGCAGCTCTATTGTTTGGTGCACACATATTTAGAATTGCTATGTCTTATTGCAGGGTCTTTTCCAGTGAGTCAGTTCTTCATATCAGGTGGGCAAAGTACTGGAGCTTCAGATTCAGCATCGGTCCTTCCAGTGAATATTCAGGACTGATTTCCTTTAGGATGGACTGGTTGAATCTCCTTGCAGTCCAAGGGACTCTCAAGAGTCTTCTCCAACACCACAGTTCAAAAGCATCAATTCTTCGGCGCTCAGCTATTTTTGTAGTCCAACTCTCACATCTGTACATGACCACTGGAAAAACCATAGCTTTGACTACACAGACCTTTGTTGCAAATTAATGTCTCTGCTTTTTAATATGCTGTCTCGGTTGGTCATAACATATCTTCCAAGGATCAAGCATCCTTTAATTTCATGGCTGCAGTCACCATCTGCAGTGATTTTGGAGCCCCCCAAAATAAATAAAAATAGAAACCTTACTTCCCTTTATATCCCTCGTCCTCGACCCATTTATAGTATAACCGTCTAAAGTATTTCTTCCACATGTTTAGAATCATATCAGACAGGATTATAATTTCTGTTTTAACTGTCAAACATAACTGAGAAAATTCAGTAGGAAAAGGAATATATCTACTTTTTTTTTTCTATTGTGTTTTCTCTGTTTTTTGGAAGTTCCTTCTTTTATTGTTGCCTTTGTGTTTAGAAAGAATGAAATGGCAACCCACTCCAATACTCTTGCCTGGGAAATCCCATGAACAGAGGAGTCTGGTAGGCTACAGTCCATGAAGTTGCAAAGAGCTGGACACGACTGAGTGACTAAACTTTCACTTAAGCCGTTCTTTCACAGCAGGTCTGTTGGTGACAATTCTCTTAGCTTTCCTTCATTTCAGAATGTCTTGATTTTTCCTTTATTCCTGAAGGATGTGTTTACTGGGTATATAATTCTTAACTGAGCAACTGAACTGATCTGAATTCTTGATTTATGTTCTTTTCTTTTAGCACTTGAAAAAAAGTTGTTCTACTTCCTTCTGATGATAAATGATAAATGGCTTCTGATGATAAATCCAATGTTGTTTGAATTATTTTTCCCTTCTAGGTAAGGAGTTGTTTTTCTCTGGCTCCCTTTAAGACATTTTTCCTATTCATTTGGTTATCAGATGTTTGAATATGATGGGCTGACCTGATTTATTTGGATTTGTCTTATTTGAGATTTGCTCAGCCCTTTAATCTTGTAGGTTATGTTTTCAGTCAAATTCAGGAAGTTTTCAGCCATTATTTCTTCTGCTTTTGCAACCTTACCTGTTTTGTCCTGTCCTTTTGGAACATCAATAAAATGAATGTTAGTTTTTTTTTTTATTATTATTATAATCCTGTAACACCTGAAGTTCTGTTCATTCTTTTTGGGAATATTTTCTTTCTGTTAAAATTGGGTAATTTCTATTATTCTTTCTTCCAGTTCATTGAAACTTTCCTCTTTCATTCTCCTGTTGATGCCTATTCACAGGGATTTTTATTTTGGTTATTGTACTTTCCAGTTCTCATATTGTTTGGTTGTTTATTCTTCTGTCTCTTTGAGATGATTTCTGAGACTTTCTATATTTTTCTTTGTTTCAAGCATTTTGTAATGACTCACTGAAGCATTGAAAAGTCATGCTGTTTTAAATTCCTTGTCAGATAATTCTAATATCTCTGTCATCTTGGTGTTGGCATTTGCTGTCATTTCTCATTTAGTTTGAGTTCTTGTTTTCTTGCTGTGACTACTGATTTTCAGTTGAAACCTGGACATTCTTATTGTTATAAGATTCTGGATCTTAAACCTATTTTTTACTGACTTTCTTGGTGCTACTAGCAGAGTAAGGAAAGTGCTGCCTCTTTGACACTGAATGGAGGGGCTGCTTTCTGTTACTGCTGGGTGGCAGCTGGGGTTCTCCATGTGGTCTCTACTGACACCATGGTGGAGATGACCTCATTCTTTCTTTCCACCCAGTTTCTGATTTTACCTGTTCAGAGTGTTGAGATATCTCATTAGAATCTGTGAAGTATAGAAGTCTGTCTTCTTCCCGCTTTCCTGGCCTTTGCTGTCATGAATCAGGGTACAGTTCAGTTCAGTCGCTCAGTAGTGTCAGACTCTGCGACCCCATAGACTGCAGCATGCCAGGCCTCCCTGTCCATTACCAACTCCTGGAGTTCACCCAAACTCATCTCCATTGAGTTGGTGATGCCATCCAACCATCTCATCCTCTGTCGTCCCCTTCTCCTCCCGCTGTCAATCCTTCCTGGCATCAGGGTCTTTTCCCATGAGTCAGTTCTTTGCATCAGGTGGGCAAAGTATTGGAGTTTCAGCTTCAACATCAGTCCTTCCAATGAACACTCAGCACTGATCTCCCTTAGGATGGACTGGTTGGATCTCCTTGCAGTCCAAGGGACTCTCAGGAGTCTTCTCCAACACCAGAGTTCAAAAGCATCAATTCTTCGGCACTCAGCTTTCTTTATGGTCCAACTCTCACATCCATACATGACCACTGGAAAAACCATAGCCTTGACTAGATGGACCTTTGTTGGCAAAGTAATGTCTCTGCTTTTTAATATGCTGTCTAGGGTGGTAATAACCTTCCTTCCAAGGAGTAAGTGTCTTTTAATTTCATGGCTGGAGTCACCATCTTCAGTGATTTTGGAGCCCCCAAAAATGCCATGATCTTAGTTTTCCGAATGTTGAACTTTAAGCCAACTTTTTCACTCTCTTCTTTCACTTTCATCAAGAGGCTCTTTAGCTCCTCTTTCTTTTCTGCCCTAAGGGTGGTGTCATCTGCATAGCTGAGGTTATTGATATTTCTCCCGGCAATCTTGATTCCAGCTTGTGCTTCATCCAGCCCATCATTTCTCATGATGTATTCTGCATATAAGTTAAATAAGCAGGGTGACAATATACAGCATTGACGTACTCCTTTTCCTATTTGGAACCAGTCTGTTATTCCATGTCCAGTTCTAACTGTTGCTTCCTGACCTGCATACAGGTTTCTCAAGAGGCAGGTCATGTGGTCTAGTATTCCCATCTCTTTCAGAATTTTCCACAGTTTGTTGTGAATCAGGGTACAGTACACAGTATTTTCTCTGATATTTGCCTGGAGTAGAGTGATTACTGTCTAAGAGTTTTACATCATGCTGGGTTATTTCTTTCCTTGTCCTTTGGTAAGAGAGAACACGCGTTTGTTGAGACATTACCCTAAGAAAAAGAAATGCAAAAAGGAAAAATGGTTTTCTGAGGGGGCCTTACAAATAGCTGAGAAAAGAGAAGCTAAAGGCAAAGGAGAAAAGGAAAGATACAGCCATTTGAAGGCAGAGTTCCAAAGAGTAGCACGGAGAGATAAGAAAGCCTTCCTCAGTGATCAATGCAAAGAAATAGAGGAAAACAACAGAATGGGAAAGACTAGAGATCTCTTCAAGAAAATTAGAGATACAAAGGGAACATTTCATGCAAAGATGGGCACAATAAAGGACAGAAAGGGTATGGTCCTAACAGAAGCAGAAGATATTATGAAGAGGTGGCAAGAATACACAGAAGAACTATATAAGAAAGATCTTCATGACGCAGATAACCACAATGGTGTGATCACTCACCTAGAGCCAGACATCCTGGAGTGTGAATTCAAGTGGGCCTTAGGAAGCATCCCTACAAACAAAGCTAGTGGATGTGATGAAATTCCAGTTGAGCTATTTCAAATCCTAAAAGATGATGCTGATAAAGTGCTGCACTCAGTATGCTAGCAAATTTGGGAAACTCAACAATGGCCACAGGACTGAAAAAGTTCAATTTTCATTCCAATTCCAAAGAAAGGCAATGCCAAAGAATGTTCAAACTACTGCACAATTGCACTTATCTCACATGCTAGCAAAGTAATGTTCAAAATTGTCCAAGTGGGGCTTCAAAAATTAGTGAACCAAGAATGTCCAGATGTTCAAGCTGAATTTAGAAAAGGCAGAAGAACCAGAGATCAAATTGCCAATACCCGCTGGATCATTGAAAAAGTAAGAGTTCCAGAAAAACATCTATTTCTGCTTTATTGACTATGCCAAAGCCTTTGACTGTGTGGATCACAATAAACTGTGGAAAATTCTGAAAGAGATGGGCATACCAGACCACCTGACCTGCCTCTTGAGAAACCTGTATGCAGGTCAGGAAGCAACAGTTAGAACTGGACATGGAACAAGAGACTGGTTCCAAATTGGGAAAGGAGTATGTCAAGGCTGTGTATTGTCACCCTGCTTATTTAACTTATATGCAGAATACATCATAAGAAACATTGGGCTGGATGAAGCATGAGCTGGAATCAAGATTGCCGGTAGAAATATCAATAACCTCAGATATGCAGATAACACCACCCTTATGGCAGAGAGTGAAGAGGAGCTAAAGAGCCTCTTGATGAAAGTGAAAGAAGAGAGTGAAAAGGTTGGCTTAAAACACAACATTCAGAAAACTAAGATCATGGCATCTGGTCCCATCACTTCATGGCAAATAGAAGGAAAACAATGGAAACAGTGAGAGACTTTATTTTCTTGGACTCCAAAATCACTGAAGATGGTGACTGTAACCATGAAATTAAACGATGCTGCTACTTGGAAGAAAAGCTATGACCAATCTAGACAGCATATTAAAAAGCAGAGACATTTCTTTGCTGACAAAGGTCCATCAGGTCAAAGCTGTGGTTTTTCCAGTAGTCATGTATGGATGTGAGAGTTGGACTATAAAGAAAGCTGAGCACTAACGAATTGATGCTTTTGAACTGTGGTGTGGAGAAGACTCTTGAGAGTTTCTTGGACTTCAAGGAGATCCAACCAGCTAATATCCAACCAGCATATTAAAAAACAGAGGCATTACTTTCCCAACACAGGTCTATCTAGTCAAAGCTATGGTCTTCCCTTTTGCCTCAGCTGATGAAGAATCCACCTGTAATGAAGGAGACCTGGGTTCAGTTCCTTGGTTGGGAAGATCCCCTGGAGAAGGGAAAGGCTACCCACTCCAGTGTTCTGGCCTCGAGAATTACATTTAATTTTTCTAGTAGTCATGTATGGATGTGAGAGTTGGATCTGCTGAGCACAGAAGAATTGATGCTTTCAAACTGTGGTGTTGGAGAAGACTGTTGAGAGTGTCTTGGACTGCAAGGAGATCAAACCACTCAATCCTAAAGGTAATCAGTTCTGAATATTCATTGGGAGGACTGATGCTGAAGCTGACACCCCAGTACTGTGGTCGCTTAATGTGAAGAAATGACTCATTGGAAAAGACTGTGATGCTGGGAAAGATTGAAGGTGGGAGGAGAAGGGGACAACAGAGTATGATGGTTGGATAGCATCACCAACTTGATGGACATGAGTTTGAACAAGCTTTGGGATTTGGTGATGAGCACGGACGCCTGGCGTGCTGCAGTCCATGGGGTCTCAAAGAGTCAGACATAACCGAGCGACTGAACTAAAACCTTTTGAAGAACAGCTTTTGTTTATGAGTTGTTGGTTTTCTTCCCTCATTCCTCGTGTGTCCAAGATTCAAGGTATGTAAAAGTCCTATAGGAGTAGGTTTATTTCTGGTGTACTCTTTCACTAATACTGTCTGTATGGGGAGCTTGCTTTTAGACTATTTATGTAAAGGCTTACATTTTCGACTCCTGAACCCTCTGCTTCCAGAAGGTCCTAGAAACCATAGCTCAAGTTCACCTCTTCCTACAAATATCCTCAAAGTAAATATGTTTGTTTTTATACTTACTTCTTTGAATTTCTACCTTTACGTGGGTTTTGGTCTGATAATTTCACAATGTTTGGGTCAGTTTTTCAGTGTAGTGGGAATATTAAAATTTTTTTCTAGTGTTTCAAAATTGTTTTTGTCAGGAGAATTAGTCTAGTTGACTAGTGTACCATACAATCAGGAAAAGTCTATTTTTAAAATTCCTACTGTGTGGTATTTTTTTTTTTCCAAAGCATTTTGGAATAAAAAATATATTCATGGAACATAGATATATGCACATATGAATTTAGTATAATGAGAGGCAATAAGTATATTAATCATGTTTAACCAGACATCAGATTTCAAGCAAACTCTGTTTTAAGAAGACATTATCACTTAGTTTCCTTTTATTGAATACAACTGACCATTGGACAGTGCAGGGGCTAGGGGTACTGAAAATCCACATATAACTTTATATTCAGCTGTCTATATTCATGTTTCAACATTTGTGGGTTCAGTCAATCTCAGATTGTGTAGTACTGTAGAACCTATTAATTGAAAAAATAATCCACGTTTAAGTGGATCCATACAGTTCAAACCAATGTTGTTCAAGGGCCAGCTGCAGTGGGTGTCTCCATTCCCTTCATTGGAGAAATTATCACAAATCACATGTTAACTTTTGTGTTAGATTCCAGCAACTTCTGTAAATTATTTTGATTTGATTAAGGTGATAGTCATTTGATTGTTTTACAATTTTAGACTGTCAGACTATCTGAGATATTACTTGTCACCTAGTAGGATGGCAGTAATACAAAAGACAGATAAAAACAGATGTTAGCGAGGATGTGGAGAAATTTGAACCCTCATGCATTACTGGGAGAAGTGTGAAGTGGTGTAACCATCTTGGAAGACAGTTTGTCAGGTACTCAAAAACAGAGAGTTATCATATAACATAGCAGTTTTACTCCTGCATATATACCCAAGAGAAATGAAACATGTCTACACAAAGACTTGTACACAAATGTTATAGAAGTATTATCCATAATGTCCAGAAAGTGGAAACCACCCAAATGTCCCATCAGTTGATTAATGGATGGCTAAACATGATGGACTTCCCTGGTGGCTCAGACGGCAAAGTATCTGCTTATAATGCGGGAGACCTGGGTTCGATCCCTGGGTCGGGAGGATCCCCTGGAGATGGGCATGGCAACCCACTCCAGTACTCTTGCCTGGAAGATCCCATGGATGGAGAAGCCTGGAAGGCTACAGTCCATGGGGTCGCAAAGAGTTGGACACGACTGAGCGACTTCACTTTCACACATGGCGTGGTATATCCATACCTGTACTATTATTTGACAATAAAAATTAATGAAGTATTGATGAATGCTGCCACATAGATGAATTTTGAAAACATGCTGAGTGAAGTAAGTGAGACACAACACCCAGGTATTGTATGATTCCATTTGTATGTAATGTCCAAAATAGGCAAATCCAGAGACAGCAAGTGGATTGCTGGTTACCCTGGCTGAAGGATGGAAGAATAGAGAGTGTATTAGGGTTCTCCAGAAAATTAGAGCCAGTGAGAGACACACACACGCTCTCACACACACATTTATTATGGTGAATTGTCTCTGTGATTATGGAGGCTGAGAAGCCCCATGATCTACAGCTCATGCTGGAGACCTAGGAAAGCTGGTGATATAATTCAGTCTAAAACTTTGATGTTGTCACAGTTGTTATTTACATGGAAGTAATCTAATTAGGATTTATATTTTATTTATTTGATTAACTTTTTTTTTTTATTGATTAACTTTTATTTAACTTCATTTTGAACTGAGGGAAAAGTTATAAAATAATAAAAATTTATGTATCAGTCTGAAGCACCATCTTTACCCAGGTTTCCCTAAATATTAATATTGAGCTTACATTTTTATGGTATGATTATCAAAATCAGGCTTACTGCATGTTTTGTAAGGCCTGTAAGTTAAGATGGATTATACATTTTTAAAGAATTATTAAAAAAAAAAAGGCAAAGAGGGATATGTAACAGAGACCTTATGTGGCCCACAGATCCTAAAACATCTGCTGTCTGGTCCTTTACATAGAAGAGTTCACTGACCCCTGATCTGATTTCCATAGGCTGTTCAAGCTGCCCCAGTTTTTTCACTGATACCCTTTCCTGGTCCAAGATCAAATTTAGGATGCCATGTTGCATTTAGTTGCTTTGTCTCCCTAGTCTCTTAATTTGGAACAGTTCCTGGGTCTTTCTTTGTTTTTTATATTAGTGCTTTTAAAGAGTTTGGTCAATTATTTTTTAGGATGCCCTTCACATTGGGCTTGTCTAAGTTCAGGAAATATACAATTTGGTAAACTAGCTTTTTAAAAAATTGAACATTTTACACATTCAGTTTGGAATCAGAATTTATTGTCCCTCAGTTTTTAATCTGAGAACAATACAAATTGTAGACTATTCCTCTTGAATTACACTGTTAAAGTGATTATTTTTATATAATTTATGGATGGTGTTACTAGCCTTTTTTTTTTTAACAATAGTCAGGAGATACTCTCTGCTGTTATTTATAATGGCTTTTTTCTTCAAGAACTACTGACTATATTGAAACTGTTAACAAAAGTGAAGTTTTGTCTTTGCTTTAAGCTAATGTTAAATATTATATTTGGATTAAGGAGCTAAGGCCTTTATTATAATTTTGTATAATTTAATGTCACCTGACAGTGACTCTACCTATAATGTGTTTTTTATTATTTTATAATGTAGCAATATCAAGCCTCATTTAAATAACAAAGGTTATTAGCAGTTTTTAGCAGCTTGAGAAGCTGTGGTTTAGAATTGATCTGCATTTCAAATTGTGCATGTGAAATTATAGCTAAAGCTGGAGTACTTATGTTTTACTTTAAAGTTATGATTAGTGTAATTAATTTCTGTATTTAACTTTGGGTTTACTTTAAACAAAATTATGGATTTATGAGCCTCCCTGTATAGCTGTCATTTTGATAGCCCTTTGTTTTGAAAGGATGTAAAAATGATATTTTATTCACTAATCTCATTTAATCATCATGACTTTCAAAAATGTAATAAAGGCCAAGTTTATATACTTAGAAACTTTCTGTTATAGAAAAATAGGTAATTGAAGAAAAAAACTATTTGCTAAATGATTTAATTCATTAAACATTACTTTTAATTACTTGGTTAAGTAAATGCCACATATTCATAGTGTGATAGAACTTAGGTCTAACTTCTCTAGAACTTAGAGAAGGAAGTACCTAGACACCATCTGTTTCAGGGTTTTTCAAATTATGCTGTAAGGTAGGGTTCCATAGATGTGCCTGGGAATTTCATAGTGAGGACACCGCCCTTCCACTTCAGAGAGGCATCTCTTTATCTGTGTTACATGAAGTAAAAAAAACTGAAGAAATTATTGAAGGAAAGTTACATGGCTCAAAATAGCCTGGAGTCAAAACTCCCCTCCAGGTCCTCCCCACCATTCTATGCAAAACAAAGAGCTCTGTCACCCAAAGAAAGAAATGGACATTAAGGCTAATTACGCCCAGTGGGTTCAGACGATCTCCAGAGTTCCTTGCCCCAGCTGTTTAAGAGATAATTACTCTGAACAATCTTGGAGAAGAACAGGCCCCCTTAAGACAGTACCTTTCCACATATATGCCTGTATATACTTCCTCTTTTCTTGGGTTAGTGCAGCAGCTCACTAACTGACTGCTGCCCCTTCTCGCCTCATTAAAGGTGATCCGTTCCTGTAAAGTGCCGGTCTGGTTCTTTTTCCGAACCTCGCCTTCTCTGACTCCTTTACCCTACAATTAGCAGCATCATGAAACGAAGAAACTTACGTTTTCTGTTTTCAGTGCCCTTACAAGGTTAATCAGATATAAGCTTATTCACTTTCAGAAAAAGAGATGTAAAACTCTGAAACTTATTTATTATAGTGTTTGCTAAATGGAATATGGTCTAATTCATTTCAATTTCCAAGCAGTTTATTTTCATTAAGCTTCTTCAAAGGTTTTATGATATCTGAACATTTTATTTTTACTTCAGCTACTGTAAGCCTACCCTTTCATTTGTGAATTTATTCCTTGGTTTGGCATGAGTGTTTCTACACTGGTGGATTAATTATATTCACTCACAAAACAGAAAATGGAAGCATCTGGAACAGTCAAGAAGCCAGAGAATCAGACTATTTGTCGTATTGCAAGGGGGAATGTGCCTGGCAAGATCCCAGCCTGCATTCCTGAAAGAATATGTGAAGATGCCTCATATTCTTCAATATATGAAAGTAACTTACTTACATAAAATTCTAAGCATGCTGCTTGTTTTGTAAACAAAGTGCAATAATAGTTTTATCACCACTAACATTTCTTTTAGATCCTTTTTTTTTTTTTCTTATTTCCCTTTTTCTTTTCTGTTTAACTGGTTACCAGGGGTACCATTAAAACAGCTGGTTGTATTGGGCTGTTTTGAATGGATCTCGTACCAAAAGTTTGCTAGCAGCTTTGGATATTTGCTGGTAGATTGTTGAAGTAACTGACTTCAAATTCTTTTGAACCTAGAAGACAGCCTCATGGAACATTTCTTGTATCCTTCTCGGTGTTCGAAGACCTCCAACCATTACTGTTCCTTTAAAAGTCCCTTTGTTTGTTAGTTGCCTCTTCAGAGATAGTTGCACTTAGGTGTTTAATGTCTTTTTAGCCGTAAGAGTCTTTCTCAAGAGTGTCTGTCCTGTGGATAGTTTATACATGGGCTGCAGCTCTGCTTATCTCTTATCCCTGAACTTTAAAGTTCTATGTGTACAATCTCTAAAAAATAAAGCAACTGTATATTTGCAGTATGTTCCATATGTTTTAATACAAACCTAAATTATATTTTTTTCTATTTCAATATTCTCAAAACTTAAACTGTTGTGATGTTGAAGAGTATACATCTCCCTACAAATTTGTTGTTCTTTCTTTACTGCGAGAACTAGTACTTGATTTGTTCTTTATTGTATATATTTGACTTTTAGTCACATTCTGACATGAAAGAATTACAGAATGTGTCTTGCACAAAGCATGGTGCTTTAAATAATTAAAAATTTCCCACCATAATTAAAGTTGTATCTGTTTTTGGCTGTGCTGTGTCTTCATTGCTGCGCAGGCTTTTCTGTAGTTGCGGTGCGCAGTTTTCTCATTGTGGTGACTGCTCTTGTTGCAGAGCGTGGGCTCTGTGGACTTTCAGTAGTTGTGGCTCCCCGGATCTAGAGCACAGACTCAAATAGTTATGGTGCTTGGGGTTAGTTGCTCCGAGGCATGTGGGATCTTCCTGGACCAGGGCTTGAACCCATGTCTCCTGGATTGGCAGGCGGATTCTTTACCACTCAGCTGCCAGGGAAGCCCTGCCACCATAAATTTTTGCTATTCATTCAACAAGTAGTTACTGAATACCTAATGGTGCCAGGTACTATTCTAGGAGCCGAGGCTTCAGCAGTGAACAGAATACAAAAATCCCCATCCTCGTGGACTTTCTAGTGGTTATTAACAGTGATGATATGTAAGGTTGTTGCTTTTATGGGGTCGTTATCATTAAAAAAAGTCTTTGGTATTATCTCAGGTACTAGAGAGATTTATGTGTGCATAGTTTCTTTTTTACAAATAGTATTTGGATAGTATATTATGATCACAGCAATAGTATAAAAGGTAATGAGAATGGGAAGAGTATGGTCTTTATTGGCAATCAGATTGACTCAAGTTTGAATTCTAGCTTTTGTGTTTATATTCATTTTGCTATGTGGTCTTGGGTAAGTAACTTAACTTCTCTGAGCTTTAGTTTACTAGTTTGTCAACTAGAGGTAATACATATATTGTAGAATTAGAAACAATGTAATACTTTGTGGTATTGGTTAACTACATCATTATAATTATCATTGTATTCTCTGTAGTACATATTTATAGCCAACAATGACATAAACACTAAGAAGGCAGTGCCCAGGGCCCAAGATTTAAAGGTTTCCAGACATCATTTGAGTTACTCCATTCACTGGGAGAGGAACTGGATACTTAGAGTAAAGGAGCATTTTTGGAAATCAGTGAGGCCTTTAAAATGCAAAAAGGTTGATCAGACCAACTTCAACAACTTTGGGTGGTTTAAAAGGTAGCAGAAGCTCTTTGATGGTCTATCATCAATGTGACCACAGATAGAAATTTCTGTTGGCTGCTATGACCAAGGGCCTTGGGTGCAACATTTTTCATCACAGCTTTTGCTCTCAGCTTTTGGCATGACCTTATCTACTTTTGTGTACTACCTTTAGCTGAGACCAGTTTTTCTTCACCTCGTACCATGTGTCTGGCTTCGTGTCAGTTAATCCAGATGGTTTGAGCTTGTTTTACTCCTTTCGTCATGGGCCAGAGACCTTGAAAATATAACTCTCAGGAGATGTATCAAAGTTGTAGCTAAACACAGCAGCACAATACACAGTGGTATAAGAGTGAATTCATCATGGATTTAAAAAAATTTCTTAAGATTTTTCTTACATATTAAAATTTGTTTATCCTTTGTCACATTTCAAATTTCAAATTTTGACACCACAGACAGTCTGTCACTTAGAAGCTGGCTGACAGTGTTATTAAATTTGCTTTTTTAGTTAGGTAGAATATACTTTTTCAAGAAATGTTGTTCTAACTTGTAATTAGGGTCTTAAAGTAGCTACTAAGATTTTATCGACAGCATATTAAAAAGTGGAGACATTACTTTGCCTCTAAAGGTCTGTGTAGTCAAAGCTATGGTTTTTCCAGTAACCATGTATGGATGTGAGAACTGGACAGTAAAAAAGGCTGAGTGCTGAAGAACTGATGCCTTCAAACTGTGGTCCTGGAGAAGACTCTTGAGAATCCCTTGGATAGCAAGGAGATCAAACCAGTCAATCCTAAAGGAAATCAACACTAAATATTCACTGAAAAGACTGATGCTAAAGCTGAAGCTCCAGTACTGTGGCCACTTGATGCGAAGAGCTGATTCTGATGCTGGGAAAGATTGAAGGCAAGAGTAGAAGGGGACGACAGAGGATGAGATGGTTGGATGGCATCACCGAGTCAGTGGCCATGAGTTTGAGCAAACTCCGGGAGATCGTGAAGGACAGGGAAATCTGGTGTGCTGCAGTCCGTGGAGTTGCAAAGAGTAGGACATGACTGAGTGACTGAGCAACAACTCCAACAAAGATTTTATTCAACATCTAAAATTTTCCCAGATGATTGATTTTTATTGGGGTAATACTGGAAGTACAGTCATATCGAAACTTGGGGTTCCTTGGGCAGGGAGAACAGGTAACTCTATACATGGTAGTGTAAAACTATGTATTTCCTTCTGATACAGAATATCTTCATGCAAGACTGAACCAAGACACATGGATGCCTTAAGCATGCTATTATGTTAGCGTTCTTCTGCACTGATACTGCTTAAATGTTTTGTTCAACATTTATTGGTAGTGAAGAAAAATAAATGAAAGTAGATCTTTATGTTCAGAAAGAAGGATTTCTTATATATTACTAAGTGGAATATAACACTTGTTACATGCAGGATTCAGAATACTAAGAAATAGGTGGGCTCAGCAATTTCCATATAAAAAACTGTCTACCTCAGGCATAGCAGAACCGATTTATACTTCACTATAAAATGTGAAATCCTGGGATTACTAGGGCTCTATTTCCAATTTATCCCTTAGAAACTGGCATCATGGGTCTTGCTGTCCTGTTCCTTATTCAACACTGTCTCCATCCCTGGGTGAAAGAAAAATTTTTCTATTTTCCAGTATCTTTGTGGGACAAGAAGATCCTACTAGACCAGCAATAGGTCAAATTGAAAAATAAATGAGTCTTGTCCCTATGCCCACTTGTGGGTGGGAGCTGGCTCTAGATGAGACTCTTCTGCTATCCATTTTATGGACAGTTTGTCCCAGTGGGTCAAGTGCATGAACAGTAGACTCATTTACAGCTGTCTCTTGGTATCTGCAAGGGGGAGCAGGGGGACTGGTTGGTTGGCTCCAGCATGCCACCCCCACCATGGATACCAAAATCCAAGAATGCTCAGTTCCTTATTTAAAATGGTGCAGTATTTGCATAGAAACTATGCACATCCTGTATACTTTAAATCAGAGGTCCCCAACCTTTTTAGCACCAGGAACTGGTTTCGTGGGAGACAGTTTTTCCACGGACAGGAGTGGGGTGGGGTAGGGGAATGGTTTCAGGATGATTCAAGTTCATTACGTTTCTTGAGTACTTCATTTGTATTACATCAGCTCCACCTCAGATCATCAGACGTCATATCCCCGAGGTTGGGGACCCCTGCTTTAAATCATGTCTAGGTTACTGGTAGTACATAACGCATCACAAGTACAATGTGAATAGTTGTGAATACAATGTAAATACTGTGTAAATAGTTGCCTACTTATGGCAAATTTAAGTTTTGCCTTGGGAACTTTTTGAAATTTTTTTTAATCTCTTTCTTTAAAAAATTAATTTATTTTAATTGGAGGCTAATTAGTCTACAATATTGTGGTGGTTTTTGCCATACAGCAACAAGAATCAGCCATGGGTCCACATGTGTCCCCCCATCCTGAATCCCCCAGCCATCTCCCTCCCCATTCCATACCCCATCCCGCTGGGTTGTCCCAGAGCACCGGCTTTGAGTGCTCTGCTTCATGCATTGAGCTTGCACTGGTCATCTGTTTTACATATGGTAATATACGTGTTTCACTGCTGTTCTCTAAAATCATCCCAACCCTCGCCTTCTCCCTCAGAGTCCAGAAGTCTGTTCTTTACATCCATGTCTCTCTTGCTGTCTTGCATATAGGGTTGTCGTTACTGTCTTTCTAAATCCCATATATATGCGTTAATATACTGTGTTGGTTTTCTCTTTCTGACTGACTTCACTCTGTATAATAGGCTCTAGTTTCATCCACCTCATTAGAACTGATTCAAATGCGTTCTTTTTTTATAGCTGAGTAACATTCCATAATGTATCTGTTCTGTAACTTCCTTATCCATTCGTATGGTGATGGACATCTAGGTTGCTTCTGTGTCCTAGCTATTGTAAACAGTGCTGCAGTGAACACTGGGGCATGTGTCTCTTTCAGTTCTTGTTTCCTTGGTGTGTATGCCCAGCAGTGGGATTGCTGGGTTGTATGGCAGTTCTGTTTCCATTTTCTTAAGGAATCTCCACACTGTTCTGCATAGTGGCTGTACTAGTTTGCATTCCTGCCAACAGTGTAAGGGGGTTCCCTTTCCTCCACATCGTCTTCAGCATTTATTGTGTGTAGACTTTTTTGATGGTAGCCATTCTGACTGGCGTGAGATGGTACTGCAGTGTGGTTTTGATTTGCATTTCTCTGATAATATGTGATGTCAAGCACCTTTTCATGTGTTTTTTAGCCCTCTGTATGTCTTCTTCAAATAAATGTCTGTTTAATTATTTGGCCCACTTTTTGATTGGGTCATTTATTTTTCTGGTGTTGAGTTGCATGAACTGCTCGTATATTTTGGAGGTTAATTCTTTGTCAGTTGTTTTGTTTGCTATTATTTTCTCCCATTTTGAAGGCTGCCTTTTCACCTTGCTTATAGTTTCCTTGGTTGTGAAAAGCTTTTAAGTTTAATTAGGTTCCATTTGTTTATTTCTGTTTTTATTTCCATTACTCTGGGAGGTGGGTCATAGAGGATCTTGCTGTGATTTATGTCAGAGAGTGTTGTGCCTATGTTTTCCTCTAAGAGTGTTATATTTTATGGTCTTACATTTAGATCTTTAATCCATTTTGAGTTTATTTTTGTGTATGGTGTTAGAAAGTGTTCTAGTTTGATTATTTTACAAGTGGTTGACCAGTTTTCCCAGCACCACTTGTTAAAGAGATTGTCTTTTCTCCATTGTATATTTTTACCTCTTTTGTCAAAGGTGAGATGTCCGTAGGTTCATGGACTTACCTCTGTGGTTTCTATTTTGTGGAACTTTTTATTTCTGATCCATAGTTGATTGAATCCATGGATGCATAGCCTGTGAAAATGGAGGGCTGACACTATTGATCACCTTTTGTTTGCCAAGCACAGCACTAGATTTGTTCAGAGATAAAAAGACTGAAAACAGCCTTTTCCTTAAAGGAATTTAGGGTCTCCTAGAGAGTTGAAGAGAACTAATTTAATGAGTACCTACTGTGTGCTGGGCAGTGTGTTAAAAGCTTTTACATGTATTATCAAACATGATCCTCTGTGAGTATCATTACCTCATTTTGAGGTACAGACAGTACTGGGGTTCAGAATATGGAGTCAACAGCTTGACTATTTGGGTGTAGACTCCCCCAACATGATTTCATGCAGCAAGTAGGCTGCTTAACTTCTAGGGAGATCGGTTTCCTCATCTGTAAGGTGTAATAATACAGCCAACCTCGCAGAGTTACTGTGAGGATTTAATCTATATGAGCAAAGGGATTAGAAAACGTGGCACATAGTAAGTGTTGAGTAAATGTCATTATTTACAGAGGTGGAACCTGAGACTCAGAAGTTAATTTGCTAAAGGTTAAATAGCTGAAGCTTAATTGATGGAGATAGAATTTAACTGTTTCTTTCCCTTCACCTGTACTCACTGGACATTGACATAAGACAGTGGTATTCAGAGAGTTTGAGAGGTATAAATGGTAACAGTAATTCAGAAGAGGGAGTACTTAATTCTGCATTGGGAATTAGATAAAGGAGTCCTTAATTGGATGTATTAAGGATAGATGAGGAAAATCCCACTTGGGAAAGGGATATTCCAGAAGGCAAACTTCAATAAAGCAGGGACTGTGTCTTAATAATCTTGTAGTCCGGGTACCCAGGACAGTGACTGGCATGCCGTGGACCCTCAGTAGATGGTTACTAAATCTGAGCTGAGCAAGTGGGGAATGGAGAGCGAGCATTGAGGGTGAGGGTCAAGCTTGGCGCCTCACTTCCTTCCTTATTGTCCTGGAGAGGCTGACTTTTTCTTTTCATCAGTCTCAATAAGGAATGGCCTCAGTTACCCATATCCTGTGTCAGTGTCAATGTCAAGGGGCTTCCCTTGTAGCTCAGTCGGTAAAGAATCTGCCTGCAATGCAGGAGACGTGGGTTCGATCCCTGGGTTGGGAAGATCCCCTGGAGAAAGGAAAGGCTACCCACTCCAGTATTCTGGCCTAAAGAATTCCATGGGCTGTGTAGTCCATGGGGTCACAAAGAGTTGGACACGACTGAACGACGTTCACTTTCACTTTTTTTGTGTCAATATAAGTTAAAATCAGTTAAGGAAACATTTTCACTGTACTTTGTTATTTCTAGTTTAGCAGAAACTGGAAAAGAACATCTGATAAGCAAAAAAAGTTGCTTTCCTTTCTTTGAACATGTATAAACCAAAACATTATTTACTATTCTGGCCCACAAAGTTAGTGAGTGCAGGTTTGGAAAGAGAAGGCGGAGACAGACTTTGTACCTGAGTCTTAGATGATTTAGTTTGTTACCACCAAAAATGGCAAATGGAGTAAGTAGGTTTGAAGAGAATAGATTGGGTAGAGGAAGCTATGCAGTGTTCAGATTTAACTCCTAGTGCAACAAATCATGTGTGTGTGTGTGTGTGTGTGTGTGTGTGTGTATGTGTGTAGATATATATGTATGTATGTTGTTGTTGTTCAGTTGCTCAGTCACATCTGACTCTTTGTGACCCCATGGACTGCAGCACGCCAGGCTTCCCTGTCCCTCACCATCTCCTGGAGCTTGCTCAAACTCATGTCCATTGAGTCGGTGATGCCATCCAACCGCCTCGTCCCCGTTGTCCCCTTCTCTTCCTGCCTTCAGTCTCTCCCAGCATCAGGGTCTTTTCCAGTGCGTCAGCTCTTTGCATCAGATGGCCACAGTATTGGAGCTTAAGCTTCAGCATCAGTCCTTCCAGTGAATATTCAGGGTTGATTTCCTTCAGGATTGATTGGTTTGACGTCCTTGCAGCCCAAGGGATTCTCGAGTCTTCTCCAGCACCACAGTTTGAAAGCATCAATTCTTTGGCTCAGCCTTCTTTATGTTCCAACTCACTTCCAACGTGACTACTGGAAAAACCGTAACTTTGACTATATGCACTATATGCCTTTATGGGCAAAGTAATGTCTCTGCTTTTTAATACGCTGTCTAGGTTTGTCTTAGCTTTCTTCCAAGGAGCAAGAGTCTTTTAATTTCATAGCTGCAGTCACCATCCACAGTGATTTTGGAGCCCAAGCAAATAAAAGTCTGTAACTGTTACCATTGTTTCCCCATTTATTTGCTGTGAAGTGATGGGACTGGGTGCCATGATCTTAGTTTTTTGAATGTTGAGTTTTAAGCCAGTTTTTTCACTCTCCTCTTTCACATTCATCAAGAGAGTATTTTGTTCTCTTTGCTTTCTATCATAAGGGTGATGTCATCTGTATATCTGAGGTTATCGATATTCCTCCCAGCAATCTTGATTCCAGCTTGTGCTTCATTCAGCCCGGCATTTCACATGATGTAATTTTGCATAGAAGTTAAATAAGCAGGGTGGCAGTATACATTCTTGACATTCTCCTTTCCCAATTTGGAACCAGCCATTGTTCCTTGTCCAGTTCTAACTGTTGCTTCTTGACCCGCATACAGGTTTCTCAGGAGGCAGGTAAGGTGGTCTGATATTTCCATCTCTTGAAGAATTTTCCATGGTTTGTTGTAATCCACACAGTCAAAGGCTTTAGTGTAGTCAAAATAGCAGAAGTAGATGTTTTTCTAGAATTCTCTTGCTTTTTCTATGATTCATTGGATGTTGGTAATTTGATTCTGGTTCCTCTGCCTTTTCTAAATCCCAGATTGAACATCTGAAAGTTCTCAGTTCATGTACTGTTGAAGCTTAGCTTGGAGGATTTTGAGCATTACCTTGCTAGTATGTGAGATTAGTGCAATTGTGCGGTAGTTTGAACATTCTTTGGCATACATATATGTATGTATGTATAAATAGAGGGAGTCATTTTTCTTGTTTTGATGTCATAGCATAGGAGTTCTTAATCTCACTTTTTGTATCCTGCTTTCAAAGGTATATGTTGTTTCTGGTTGCTTCTTTTAACGTTATTGAAAATAGGATCTTACTGGCAAGTTTTTTACTGGTTTAAAAGGTTTTTAGGATAGGGTAGGAATAAATTGTTGAATAATTTCTGGGATTAAATATATTCCTTTCTACATGGATGTATACTGCTTCTTCATGACCTTTTAAAATATTTTTAGAGGCATTGTTTTTACAACTACAATTGCTGCTTAGTTATCTCAGAAATAAAGGATGTATGTGTTGTGAATAATTTATTTACAACAGAGTAAAATTCATTTCTGATTCGGTTTTAGAAATAAGAATTAACTGTTTTATAGATGTGTGGGTCATAAAGGTACAACATCTGGTTTGATGAAGTTTTTCACTTTTCACTCAGTTGTTTTATTATTTTATAAAAGCACTCGCTAAACTCTTCAGAACTGACATGCTTAAAAAAGTCTGTATTGTGGCACTGAGTACCATGGTCAAGTTTCAAGGAGAAATTAACTGTCTTTAAAAAAACAACATTATTTGTCAAATTAAATTAGTGTTGCTAACTTATTATTGGTTTTGTTGCTTATGTATTTAACTTGAAAATTAGTTTCTGATTTGTACTTGTATAAGAGCTATAAGCATAAGAGGCTTACAAGTAGTTTTATGTTTGTTTTTCAGTGATACTATACTAATAAAAAAAATTGACATTAGCCTTGAGGGGAAAATTTTCTGGGCCAAATAATCCCGTAACCTTAACTCATAAAAAATGTTTCTCAGTTTTTTAGTACTTGTGTTGATCTACTCTATATGTTTTTCATATGCCAATTACATAGATTTTTTTTTTTGAGGGAATAATTTTACTTAGACTTAAAAAAAAGTATTTTTTTTAAAGGAATCATTTCTAGATCTTAGTTCCTTTTTACAGGGAGCTAATTAACTATTAATTAATTGTGTCTTCTCAAGGTGTTAGAGATTAATTAAAACTTTAAAAATTGAGATAACATATAAAGAACTTGCATTTTTGCAATACATTTAGCTTTTCAGTAGTACTTTCTTATTCATTGTCTCATGTATAGGCCCACTTTTTAAACTGATTAATTTCTCTCCCTAAGAGTTAGCTTATTTTAGTTTTAATGTCAGAATGAGTTAGATATTTTACTTTTGCTTTTATGTCCTGTGGTTCTGGATAGACAGTGCATAATGATCTTCAGGGGTATAAAGGGACACCTTAGAGAAGGTAATGGAAAGGTATTCTCTGTTATTCCTGGGTATGAGATAAGGGAGATGGGGAATTTCAATAGAAAAGGTAGATAAAAGATACCTGGAAAGCTTTCCTGAGACACTAAAATGGATTTTTTAAAAGCTATAGAATCTCCTCTGGAGATCTGAAACTGAAGATATTAAATAATACTTTTGTAGTGTAATTATCAGTTCAGTAAAGGAATGGACAAGAGATCTCTTGCGTGTTTATGACGAATTTATCAGTGTACTGTACCTTCTCCCCTGGGCTGCTTTTTTGGCACGTGACTGTGCGGTTGGACAGCTCTGCTCTTAAAAGGGCTTAGTGCTCAGTTTAATGATTTGCTGTTGTTGGCTTAAAAGTTTTAAGCTTTGAACATGGGGCCTACAATTTCATTTTATACTAGGACCCATAAGTGAAGTAGTCGGTTCTGCCTTTTCCTATGACTGTTCCACTCTAGGCAGAGAAACACATATGTCCTTACCTGTTTCCCATGGTTGTTGGAAGGTATGATGAGCTACATGTGAAAGTCCATTCTGAGTCTCTTTAGTATCCGATGTGACTTTGTTTTCTGTTACTTCCCAGGTCTCTCTTTCCAGCTGCACATACCTGGAGGCACCCAGAGAAGTTATTTGGGACTCCTTGTTCTGACATTAGTGACCTCGTTCTATAGCCATTTGCCACACATCCCTGAACTTGTCTGAAAGCCAGCTCCTTCAGTCTGTGACTCACATATCCCTTTTATCATCTTGCAACAAATTCTCTAAGCTGTCTTACCTAGAGAAGGAGCCTGGAGCTTTCAGCTATAGAGTTTTTATTAGCTACATAAAGACACTGGCAGCCTGAACCTAGACCACTGTATTATGTCATTTGATATTTTTTTAATTCAGGAAATTAAGTTAAAGAGTGGTTTTAAAGAAAAAAATGTGTAAGAAACTGTTTTTAAAAGTTGAGCATTATAGAATTGTAAGATATTTATCATTTTTAACCTTCACTTTTTCAGTGGCATCCTTTTGTACTTACCATGATCCATGCTTTCTTTTCCTTTTTAGAAAGTCAGGTTCATTGAAGTGTAACTCAGTAAAATTTACACATTTTTATGTATACCCATCTATGAAATTTAAACATATATAGTTGTATAAACATCACCACATCAAGGTGTAAATATTTTCAGCACCCCCAAAGTTTTCCTCAAGTCCCTTTGTTATCTCTCCCCCAGCCCTAAAGCAACCTTTAATCTGTTTTGCTCCTTATAGTTTTGCTTTTCCAGAATGTTTTATAAATGGACTCATACAATATGCAACCTTTTTACTATAGTTTTTATAATATTCCAGAATGTTATATAAATGGAATTATGTAGTGTTTAGCTTCTTCCACTTAACATAATGCTCTTAAGTTTCATCCATGCTGTTGACTGTATCAGTAGTTTGTTCCTTTTTATTGCAGTTTCGTATTCCATTGTATGAATGTACCACAGTTTGTTATCAGTTGTTGGACACTTGGGTTGTTTCCAGATTTTGACAATGAAGAATAAAGTTTCTATAAACATTTGAATTCATGTTACTGTGGAGATGCATATTTTTATTTCTGTTCAGTAAATATCTGGGAATAGGATTGTTGGGTTGTATGTTTAATTTTCTAAAAAATTGCCAAACATTTCCAAAGTTAGCTGTACCATTTTGCATTCACACTATCAATGAATGAGTATGTCTGTTGTCCTACATCCTTGTCAGCACATGGTATTGTCAGCTTGAAAAAACAATCCATTTAAATATGGGTGTAGTAGTATCTCATTGTAGCTTTAATGTGATTTCTCTAATAACCAGTGATACTGAACATCTTCTCATGTACTTATTTGCTATCTATATAGTCTTTGGTGAAATATCTGATCAAGCTGTTTGCTCAGTAGTTTGTTGTATGTTTTTTGCAGTTAGGTTGTGAGAGTTCTTTATGTATTATGGATGTCAACTCCAACTCCTTGTCAAGTACGTGTTTGCAGATTGTTCTCCTAATCTGTGGATTTTCTTATAGTATGTAGAAAGGAGTTTTAAATTTTGATGACATCTAGTTAAACTTCTGTTTTTTTATGGTCCATGCTTTCTGTGTTGTATTTAAGAAATCTTTGCCTAATCCAAGATCACAAAGATTACCTCCTGTATGTTCTTCTAGAAGTTTTACAGTATAAGTTTCATATTTTGTTGACTCCTACATTTCAAGTTAGTTTTTGTATATAGTGTTGGGTATTAGTTGAGATTCATTTTATTGGAAATGTATGGATATTCAGTTGTATCAGCGCCTTTCATTGAAAACTGTCCTTCCTCCATTGAATTGCCTTGGTGTCTTTATTGGAAATCTTTTGACTGTAAGTAAGGGTGCTAAATCCAGTATTCTGTTCCATTGATCTGTGTCTGTCCTTTCACTGGTACCACACTGTCTTAATTACTATGGTTTTGTTGTGAGTCTTGAAATAAGGTAATGTGAGTCCTACTCACATTGTTCTTTTTCAAAATTGTTGAAAAATATACATTTTAGAATCAACGTCTCGATTTATAAAACAAACCAAGTCTTCTGGGATTTGAATTACATTTGCATTGAATTTGTAGATCAGTTTGGAGAGATTTGATTTTCCTTCGTGTATTTTGAAGCTCTATGTTAGGCTTAGATATTTAGCGTTATTATGTCTTCTTAGTCAGTTGGCCCTTTTTTTGTAATATCCCTCTTTATCCTTGGTAATAGTCCTTGTACTGAAATCTACTTTGATGTTATAGTCACTCCAGTTTCCTTTTGGTTAACTTTTGTATAGTATAGTTTCTTTATCTTTTTACTAGTTTATGTCTAAATATTTAAAGTGGGTGTTTTATAGACAGCATATTATTGGGCCTTACTTTTTTATATAGTCTGACATTGTAAGTTTTTGATTGTCCTGTATGATCTTGGTCTTGTTACTTCTCCAGCCTCACATATCTCATTGCACTCTCCCTCTTCACTATTCTCCCATCAGACTAGCCTGAATTCCGATTGTAGGACTCATAGAACATTCTTTCTTGCTATAAGCCATTGTTCTTGCTGTCTTCTCTGCCTTGAATATTCTCACACCCTGTGGTATCCTATCATCTCTCCTCCCTCCAGCCTCCTGTGCGGTAGGCTTGTAATATAATACACACCCTTCTTGTCCTTCATACCATCCCTTTTACATGCCGTCTCTTCACAGAACCTCTCCTGACGATCCTGTCTCGAGTAGGCCCTCTATTCTTCGTAACAGCATCATGCTGTTTTTCCTTTCTAGCCACAGTCACAGTGTCTGTGTATTTGCTTTGGATGTCTGTTTGTTTACTAAACTCTCTTCCTTCTCCCGCTGGAATGCCAATGTCGTGGAAGTAAAGGAATCTGTTTTACACTGAATGTTTAACATTCAGTAATACAATGTCTGATATATAATATATGTTTATTGAATGAATAAATGAATACTTTTTCAAAACCTTGCTCTTTCTGGGTGTTACATGACCATATATATGTACACTTTTCCCATTGTATATATTATCCATTAGGCAGAGATGTATTTATATTTGCTGAATTACCCTTTGCCCATTAGCAGTCATGTCTCTCAAGTAACCATTAGTGGTGTTAGTGTTCTGTGACCTAGTATAGGATCTTTAGAAGACATTTATGAAACTTAGCTTCATTTTTCTAAAAGTACCAAAAGTCTGAAAAATGAAGATACAAAGACAGAAAACTAAAAATAGATTAGTGATGTGCTTTTAAATTCAGCATTGGATTAATTGAAAGTCTCCCTCAAAACTTCATAATCACTTAAACATGCCTTTTCAGTTCATTTTTATATTTGCATAAATACTAAATTGAATAGTTTGCCTTGGAAATCAACAGAGATCATTCTGTCGTTTTTGAGATTGCATCCAAGTACTGCATTTCGGACTCTTCTGTTGACTATGATGGCTACTCCATTTCTTCTAAGGGATTCCTGCCCTTAGTAGTAGATATAATGGTCATCTGAGTTAAATTCACCCATTCCAGTCCATCTTAGTTTACTGATTCCTAGAATGTCGATGTTCACTCTTGCCATCTCCTGTTTGACCACTTCCAATTTGCCTTGATTCATGGACCTAACATTCCAGGTTCCTATGCGTTATTGCTCTTTACAGCATTGAATCTTGCTTCTATCACCAGTCCCATTCACAATTCGGTGTTGTTTTTGCTTTGGCTCCATCCCTTCATTCTCTCTGGAGTTATTTCTCCACTGATCTCCAGTAGCATATCGGGCACCTACTGACCTGGGGAGTTCATTGTTCAGTGTCCTATCTTTTTGCCTTTTCATACTGTTCATGGGGTTCTCAAGGCAAGAATACTGAAGTGGTTTGCCATTCCCTTCTCCAGTGGACCACATTCTGTCAGACCTCTCCACCATGACCCGTCCGTCTTGGGTGGTCCCACACGACATGGCTTAGTTTCCTTGAGTTAGACAAGGCTGTGGTCCGTGTGATCAGATTGGCTAGTTGTCCGTGACTGTAGTTTCAGTCTGTCTGCTCCCTGAGCCCCTCTCTCAGTGCCTACCGTCTTACCAGGGTTTCTCTTACCTTGAATGCGGGGTCTCTCTTCACGGCTGCTCCAGCAAAGCACAGCCACTGCTCCTTACCTCAGATGCAGGGTTGCTCCTCTCGGCCGCCGCCCCTGACCTTGACTAGACGGACTTTGTTGGCAAAGTAGTGTCTCTGCTTTTTAATATGCTGTCTAGGTTGGTCATAACTTTCCTTCCGAGGAGTAAGCGTCTTTTAATTTCATGGCTGCAGTCACCATCTGCAGTGATTTTGGAGCCTCCAAAAATAAAGTCTGCCACTGTTTCCACTGTTTCCCCACCTATTTGCCCTGAAGAGATGGGACTGGATGCCATGATCTTAGTTTTCTGAATGTTGAGCTTTAACCCAACTTTTTCACTCTTCTCTTACACTTTTATCAAGAGTCTCTTTAAGTCTTCTTCACTTTCTGCCATAAGGGTAGTGTCATCTGCATATCTGAGGTTATTGCTATTTCTCCTGGTAATCTTGATTCCAGCTTGTGCTTCTTCCAGCCCAGCATTTTTCATGATGTACTCTGCATATAAGTTAAATAAGCAGGGTGACAATATACAGCCTTGATGTACTCCTTTTCCTATTTGGAACCAGTGTGTTGTTCCATGTCCAGTTCTAACTGTTGCTTCCTGACCTGTATACAGGTTTCTCAAGAGGCAGGTCAGGTGGTCTGGTATTCCCATCTCTTTCTGAATTTTCCACAGTTTATTGTGATCCACACAGTCAAAGGCTTTGGCATAGTCAATAAAGCAGAAATAGATGTTTTTCTGGATCTCTCTTGCTTTTTCGATGATTCAGCGGATGTTGGCAATTTGATCTCTGGTTCCTCTGCCTTTTCTAAAACCAGCTTGAACATCTGGAAGTTCTCAGTTCATGTATTGCTGAAGCCTGGCTTGGAGAATTTTGAGCATTACCTTACTAGCGTGTGAGATGACTGCAATTGTGTAGTAGTTTGAGCATTCTTTGGCATTGCCTTTTTTGGGACTGGAATGAAAACGGACCTTTTCCAGTCCTGTGGCCACTGCTGAGTTTTCCAAATTTGCTGGCATATTGAGTGTAGCACTTCACAGCATCATCTTTGAGGATTTGAAATAGCTCAACTGGAACTCATCACCTCCACTAGCTTTGTTTGTAGTGATGCTTTCTAAGGCCCATTTGACTTCACATTCCAGGATGTTTGGCTCTAGGTGGGTGATCACACCATCGTAATTATCTGGGTTGTGAAGATCTTTTTTGTACTGTTCTTCTGTGTATTCTTGCCACCTCTTCATAATATCTTCTGCTTCTGTTAGGTCCATACCATTTCTGTCCTTTATTGAGCCCATCTTTGCATGAAATGTTCCCTTGGTATCTCTAATTTTCTTGAAGAGATTTCTAGTATTTCCCATTCTGTTGTTTTCCTCTCTTTCTTTGCATTGATCACTGAGGAAGGCTTTCTTATCTATCCTTGCTATTCTTTGGAACTCTGCATTCAAATGGGTATATCTTTCCTTTTCTCCTTTGCTTTTTGCTTCCTTTCTTTTCACAGCTATTTGTAGGGCCTCCTCAGACAGCCATGTTGCTTTTTTGCAGTTCTTTTTCTTGGGGATAGTCTTGATTCCTGTCTCCTGTACAATGTCATGAACCTCCATCCATAGTTCATCAGGCACTCTGTCTATCAGATTTAGTCCTGTAAATCTATTTCTCACTTCCATTGTATAGTCACAAGGGATTTGATTTAGGTTATACCTGAATGGTCTAGTGGTTTTCTCCACTTTCTTCAATTTCAGTCTGAATTTGGTAATAAGGAGTTCATGATCCGAACCACAGTCAGCTCCTGGTCCTGTTTTTGCTGACTGTATAGAGCTTTTCCATCTTTGGCTGCAAAGAATATAATCAGTCTGATTTCAGTGTTGACCATCTGGTGATGTCCATGTGTAGATGTCCATGTCTTCTCTTGTGTTGTTGGAAGAGGGTGTTTGCTATGACCAGTGCGTTCTCTTGGCAGAACTCTATTAGCCTTTGCCCTGCTTCATTCCATACTCCAAGGCCAAATTTGCCTGTTACTCCAGGTGTTTCTTGACTTTCTACTTTTGCATTCCAGTCCCCTGTAATGAAAAGGACATCTTTTTTGGGTATTAGTTCTAGAAGGTCTTGTAGGTCTTGATAGAACTGTTCAACTTCAGCTTCTTCAGCATTACTGGTCAGGGCTATGGTTTTTCCATTGATCATGTATGGATGTGAGAGTTGGATTATAAAGAAAGCTGAGCATAGAAGAATTGATGCTTTTGAACTGTGGTGTTGGAGAAGACTCTTGAGAGTCCCTTGGACTGCAAGGAGATCCAACCAGTCCATCCTAAAGGAGATCAGTCCTGGGTGTTCATTGGAAGGACTGATGCTAAAGCTGAAACTCCAGTACTTTGACCACCTGATGTGAAGAGCTGATTCATTGGAAAAGACCCTGATACTGGGAAAGATTGAGGGCAGGAGGAGAAGGGGATGACAGAGGATGAGATGGTTGGATGGCATCATCGACTTGATGGACATGGGTTTGGGTGGACTCCGGGAGTTGATGATGGACAGGGAGGCTTGGTGTGCTGCAGTTCATGGGGTCTTAAAGAGTCGGATACGACTGAGTGACTGAACTGATATACCTAAATCTGGTACACTGTTTTATCTGTCATGACTAACAAAGTAGTAGTAAACTAGATATAGAGCCATTGTATCACCAGTCAGTCATTAGGATCAACAAGCATTGTTGGTGGGAAGAGGGACAAAGGCTGTTTAGAAAGTAATACTTTTATTTTTGAGAGACTTTAGTGAGGACTTATAATGTTAAAGATGACATATTAAAGAGTAACCTATCACAATAAGAAACTTTTCTGGTAGATAATGGAATAAGAAAATACAGGAATGTCCTTCTCCTGCTGCCAACACATACATTTTGGATTAAATATAGCAGCAAAAAAATTTTTTTTCATGCATGACCATGTTTGAAGACAGGAAATGCAAATTATTTTGTGCCAGAGGGAACTCAAGAGATTGGAAATTAAAGTCTGAAGGCCCATGAGACAGTAATTGGACTGGATATTGGCCTCTGGGGTTTTAACTCAGGTCAGGGAATAAGAGTGGGGAGCATGGGCTGCATGTGTTAAGTAGAAACTAGAACAAGACAGCTTCCTAAAGAGTATTTTTATCTCATGAATCAAATCAGATACAGGAAAGAAACGGAAAAAACATTTCTCAGGTAGTGTAATGTGATTCTTGCTGTTTTCCGGTAAGAAAGTGATCTGGCCATGGGTTATCCAGATTTGAAGCTGAATCTGTTCCCATTACTCTTTTTTTTTCAAAAATTTTTATTTTATATTGGAGTGTAGTTATTGGAGTGCTGTGTTAGCTTCAGATGTACAGCAAGGTGATGCGGTTATTCATATATATGTATCTATTCATTTTAAAATTCTTTTCTCATTTAAGTCATTTCAGAATACTGAACAGGGTTCCCTGTGCTGTACAGTAGGTTCTCTGTTATCTGTTTTAAATATAGCAGTGTGTATATGCTAATCCCAGACTCCAAAGTTACCTGTCACCTCAGGCATCGCCTCCGGTAACAATAGGTTTATTCCTGAAGTCTGAGTCTCCTTTGTTTTGTAAATATGTTCATTTGTGTGATTTTTTTTTTTTTTTTTTTTTTTAGATTTCCCACATAAGTGATATCATATGGTATTTGTCTTTGTCTTGACTTCTTTTAGTGTGACAAACTCTAGGTCCGTTTGCTGCAAATGGTGTGATTTCATTCTTTTTAATGGCTGAGGAATATTTAATAGACAGCATATTAAAAAGCAGAGACATTACTTTGCCAACAAAAGTCCATCTGTTCAAGGCTATGGTTTTTCCAGTAGTCATGTATGGCAGTGAGAGTTGGACTATAAAGAAAGCTGAGTGCAGGAGAATTGATATTTTTGAACTGTGGTGTTGGAGAAGACTTTTGAGAGTCCCTTGGACTGCAAGGAGATCCAACCAGTCCATCCTAAAGGAAATCAGTCCTGAATATTCATTGGAAGGACTGATGCTGAAGCTGAAACTCCAATACTTTGGCCACCTGATGTGAAGAGCTGACTCATTTGAAAAGACCCTGATAGTGGGAAAGATTGGGGGCAGGAGGAGAAGGGGATGACAGAGGATGAGATGGTTGAATGGCATCACCAACTCAATGGAGATGAGTTTGGGTAAACTTCAGGAGTTGATGATGGACAGGGAGGCCTGGCATGCTGCAGTCCATGGGGTTGCAAAGAGTCAGACATGACTGAGCAACTGAATTGAATAGTCCATTGTATATATGTACCAAATCTTCTTTATCCATTCACCTATCACTGGACATAGAGGTTGCTTTCATGTCTTGATTATTGTAAACAGAGCGGTAAGGAACATAGAGAGGCAGGTATCCTTTTGAACCGTATTTTTCTCCAGTTGTCCATCCAGAAATGGGATTGCTGGGTCATACGGTAGTTCTATTTTTAGTTTTATAAGGAGCCTCCATACTGTTCTCCATAGTGGGTATACATTCCCATCAGCAATGTAGGAGGGTTCCCTTGTCACCACATGCTCTCCAGCATTTATTGTTTGTAGACTTTTTGATGATGGCCAGTCTGACCAGTGTGAGGTGATATCTCATTGTAGTCTTGATTTGTATCTCTGTAATAATTAGCAGTGTTAAGCGTCTTTTCATGTGCCTTTTGGCCATCTGTATATCTTCTTTGGAGAAATGTCTGTTTAAGTCTTCTGCCTGTTTTTCAAATGGGTTTTTTATTTTTTTGATACTGAGTTGCATGAGCTGTTGGTAAATTTTGGAGATTAATCCCTTGTCAGTTGCATCCTTTGCAAATATTTTCTTGCATTGGGTAGGTTGTCTTTGTTTTGTTTATGATTTCCTTTGCTGTGCAGAAGTATTTGAGTTTAATTAGGTCCCATTTGTTTATTTTTGGTTTTATTTCTGTTACTCTTAGGACGCAGGTCCAAAAAGATATTGCTGTGATTTAGTCAAAGAGTGTTCTGCGTATGTTTTTCTCTAAGAGTTTTATAGTATATGGGCTTATACTTAGCTAACTTTAATCCATTTCAAGTTTATTTTTTGAATGGTTCTAATTTTATTCTTTTACACAGAGCTGTTCAGTTTTCCCAGCACCATTTATTGAAGAGATTGTCTTTTCTACGTTGTAGTCTTGCTTACCTTGTCATAGATTAATGACCATGGGTGTGTGGGTTTATTTCTGTGCTTCCTATCCTGTTCTGTTGATTTGTGTTTCTCTTTTTTTGTGTGTGCCAATAACATACTGCTTTGATGGCTGTAGCTTTGTAGTATAGTCTGAAGTCAGGGAGCCTGATTCCTCCAGCTCTGTTTTTCTTTCTTAAGATTGCTCTGGCTATTCAGGGTCTTTCGTGTCTCCAAACAGGTTAAAATACTGTTTTTTTTAGTTCTGTGAAAAATACCATTGGTGTTTTGATAGACATTGCATTGAGTGTGAATTGCCTTGGGTAGTACAGTTATTCTGACAATATTGATTCTTCCAATCCAAGAACAGAATTAATTCTTTCTACCTATTTGTGTCATCTGTGATTTCTTTCACCAGAATTTTGCAGATTCTTTACCATCTGAGCCACCAGGGAAGCCCATAGTTTTCAGAGTATAAGTCTTTTAGGTAGGTTTATTTCTAGGTATTTTATTCTTTTTGATGTGATGGTAAATGGGATTGTTTCTTTAATTTCTCCACTACACCTTTTGTTATTAGTGTATAGGACTGCAAGAGGTTTCTGTGTATTAACTTTATATCCTGCAGCTTTACCAAATTCATTAATAAGCTCTAATTGTTTTCTTCTTCTTCCTTGGGTTTATCCTGCCTGGGACTCTCTGTGCTTGTTGGACTTGGATGACTCTTTCCTTTGCCATATTAGGGACTTTTTTGGCTATTATCTCTTCAAATATTTTCTCAGGTCCTTTCTCTCTCTCTCCTTTTCTAATACCACTATAATGTGAATGTTCATGTGTTTAATGTTGTTTCAGAGGTCTCTTAGGCTGTCCTCATTTCTTTTCATTCTTTTTTTTTTTTTTGTTCCACGGCAGTGATTTCCACCATGCTATTTTCCAGCTGCTTCTGCTAAGTCGATTCAGTTGTGTCCGACTCTGTGCGACTCCATAGACGGCAGCCCACCAGGCTCCTCTGTCCCTGGGATTCTCCAGGCAAGAACACTGAAGCGGGTTGCCTTTTCCTTTTCCAATGCATGAAAGTGAAAAGTGAAAGTGAAATCGCTCAGTCGCTCAGTGACCCCATGGACTGCAGCCTACCAGGCTCCTCCGTCCATGGGATTTTCCAGGCAGGAGTACTGGAGTGGGGTGCCATTGCCTTCTCCATTTTCCAGCTGACTTACCCATTCTTCTGCCTCATTTTTTCTACTGTTGATTCCTTCTAGTTTATTTTTCATTTCAGTTACTGTATTCTTCATCTCTCTGTTCGTTAAGTTTTTCTAGGCCTTGTTAGCCTCAATCTGTGCCTCCATTCTTCTTGCAAGACCTTGAATCATCTTTACTATCCTAACTCTGAATTCTCTCTTGGGATAGATTGCCTATCTCTGCTTCACCTAATTGTTCTTCTGCAGTTTTATCTTATTCCTTCATCTGAAACAGAGCCCTCTGCCATCTCATTTTGTGTAACTTTCTGTGATTGCAGTTTCCGTTTTGCAGGGTTGTAGTTCTTGTTTCTGCCATCAGTTCCCTAGTGGATGAGACTGTGTAAGAGGCTTGTGCAGGCTTCCTGGGGAGCGAATAATTCTTGCTCACTGGTCAGTGGAGCTGGGTCTTGTCCCTCTGATGGGCAGGGACCTGTCAAGGGATGTGGTTAGCAGGTAGCCATGTGCTCAGGAAGACTTTCAGCAGCCTGTCTGCTGATAGATGGGGCTGTGTTCCCACCCTGTTGGTTATTTGGCCTGAGGCACCCCAGTGCTGGAGCCTGCGGTCTGTTGGGTGGGACGAGGTCTTGGTGAGAAGATGGTGGCCTCCAGGAGAGTTCACAGCAGTGAGCACTCCCCAGAATTACTGCTGCCAGTGTTTTTGTCCCCACAGAGAGCCACAGCCACTGCCTGCCTCTGCAGGAGACCCTCCGGTACTAGCAGATAGGTCTGGCCCAGGCTCTCATGAGATCACTACTTTTTTCCCTGGGTACTGGTGTGTATGAGACCTAGTATGCTCCCTCCACAAGTACAGTTTCTATATCCCCCAGTCCTGTGAATTCCTGGCATCAAAGCTTGCTGGCCTTCAAAGCCAGATGCTCTGAGCACTCCTCCAAATGCCAGCCCCCTAGGCTAGGGAGTTTGATGTGGGGCTGAGAACTTTTACTCCTGCTGGAGAGCATCTGTGATGTAATTATTTTCCATTTTGAGTGTTGGGTCTGGCAGGTATGGGATTTGATTTTACCGCATTCGAGCCCTTCCTGTTGTCTCGTTGTGGCTTCCTCTTTGTCTTGGATGTAGGGTATCTTTTTTGTAGATTTTTTTGGTCGGTAGTTGTTTGGCAGTTGGTGTTACTTTGGCGTTTTCGTAGGAAGAGGTGAGCTCATGTCCTACGTTGCCACCTTGTCTGTCCGTACCTGCTGTGCTCTCATTGCCTTCCTGACCGCTCCGAAACACTGTTAACATCCCCTGTGAACCTCTGTCAAGGTGTTCCTTCCTCTGTGTTTTACCAAACTAGAGGACTATCATGGTTCTGTGAGTTGATGAAGGAAAATATTCTGTGCTCTTGGCCTTGGGTATTTATGTCCTTGGTCCACGAGTGTCTCTTTTTTTAAGGATCTTGTCTGTAAACCATATAACCTTCAGTATCTACTTCCCACACATAGAAACTGATATCTTCAATAAGCATCTTTTCTGCTCCCCATGTTTGAGTGTCTTCCCTGGAGCTGTGGAGGCTGACACAAAGGGTAATAAAGGGCAGGGGGAATGGAGGAGGCAGCGGCGCAGGCAGAGTGGAGCTGAGAAAGTGGCTGTTTCTGCAAGTAGTGAGATGTTTCCAGGCAGGGCCAAACGGCAGCAGCAGCAGAGAGGGTCTGTGTTGCTGAGGCTTTTGGTCTCTTTCTTTCCTCCTCTTATAGCCAAAGAGGGGGAGAATGGAGGGTGCTTGGGAGAGAGGCTGTGGAGGGGTGACGGGGTAGGGGTCATGAAAGTGAAAGTCGCTCAGTTGTGTCCTGACTCTTTGTGACCCCATGGATTGCAGCTGGGCAGGCTCCTTTGTTCATGGAATTCTCCAGGCAAGAATACTGGAGTGGGTTGCAGTTTCCTTCTCTAGGGGATCTTCCTGACCCAGGGATTGAGCTCATGTCTCAATGCATTGAGAATCTCCTGCATTGCAGGCAGGTTCTTTACCATCTGAGCCCCTAGGAAAGGGGTTGTCTTTGGGTGGTTTTTTGAAGACACTCCTCTCTCAGGCTTAATTCCCCTCTCCCCATCACTCTTCTTTTAGGTCCTATCCGTGTCCTCTCTGTCTACTGAGTTTTCATTTTACTGCATTTTAAATAAATTTGTAAGATAGAAAAAAATGAGTCTCTCCTGGTCATTAACCTTTTATTGGTTTCTTGAAAGCTTTGGTTGTTCTGGGTTTAGGAGAGAGTGGCTTGTAAGTAGGACAAACGTGTAGTCATTTATGAGCTGTGATAGAAGCAGCCAAGTAACAAAAGCTTCCATCCTTATATTGTTTTAATTATGTCCATTAAAGAATCATTGGAAGAACATTTAATGTTTCACAAGTCTGGAGGGATAGATGATGTGTTAAGAAAAATGAGGTTGCTTTAGTAACTAACTCTTCTTTTCAATATAAGGACCTAGGAGAAATTTACAGAAGTCATTACCATCATTTGTAAAAGGGGTAAAGTCATTTTCTGGCAAATTCTTAAGTTAAAGTATCCTTTCAATAATGAAATAACATGGTAGAGTGGTTCTTGAGATAATATCATTATTTTAAAATGACTCAACTTGCACCAAGTACAACGCTCAACTTTCCTATTTTCTTAGAATTGATTTATTATTTTAAATTGTTTTTTTCAATTTTATATAGTGTTCTGATATGGGTTTTAAAATTTTGTTATTAAAGCACACCAAGGAGAAGTAACATTTTTTCAAAAGCAATTTTGTTAAGTCACAGTCCTTTTTGAAGACCTTCAAGGTAATTTAAATGTCAGTGTTTATTTCCAGCTTTATTTTATCCCTATAATGTTTTCACTAAGTAGAGGTTTATGCAGACAGGAGTGAACCTATCTAATAAAATGCAGTATATGCGCATCTGTATGCATTGAAACCTTTACTGAATGCCCCTCTATGTTAGGCACTTGTGCTACCTACAGAGCACATACAGATGATAGCCACAGCCCTTACTGGGAGAGTCCGGGAGAGAGAGACAAATAAATGGAAAACTACAGTCAAGTGTATATGCCATATGAAAATATATCCAGGATGCTATGAGAGCACCGAAAAGGAGTATCTAACTTAGACGTAGGGATCAGGAAAGACTTACAGGGTGAAGGATACTGAGCTGAGTTTTAAAGGAAAACGGGAACTGACCGGGTAAGGAAAGCAGGGTCTTTACGGGTTGGAGATAGCACTGTGAAAAGACTTGTTAGGTGTAAAAGAACATTCATTTATTTGACAGATATTTATTGAGCATCTGCTTTATGCCAGGCATATGTAGTACCTCCACTGGGGATGTACTTGAGCATGAAGACACACACTTCCTGTCCTAATGGCCCTTACAGTCTGGAGAAAGGGCTTACAGTCTGGAGAAAGATGAATAAAATAGTCACATACATAACTGCAAATGCTGTGACTGTGATAAAAGCAGTGAAGGAGAGGTTTGAGGTGCTATGAGAACATTTATTAGAGTTGAGGTTGGGGCGGTGGTCCCTGAGGAAGTGACCTGACAACTGAAGGATGGGTTTGTAAACAGATATTATGCACAGTTGTGTTAATCTCACTTTTACTCTTCTTATAAAACATAGGTTGGTGGGACTGGCTGGAATGTAGGGTCTATGTGGGAGAGGGAAAGGAAATGAGGCTGGAGAGGTGGGCAGGAACAAGATCATGGAAGGTTTTGTGTACCATTCTAGGAAATTTTGTTTTTATCTTGAGGATGATGGATATTGTGAACCACTGAAGGATTTGAAGCCAGGCTAAGAGAAACATCATCAAATTTGTATTTTAGAAGGATCTTCTTGAGAAAGCTTACTGTGGAAGATTGATTGGAGAAGGCAAGATTACATTAATAAACCTACCTGTTTTTCTGCCAAGTAATACATGCTAGGTTCTGTACCTTTAATTAACATTTTAGTTCCTCCATTTCTGCGCTGTCAATGGCCACTCTTTTGTGTCTTCACTTACTTATTTTTGGTGGTACGTATGGTAAGAACCATGGTTTTTACCTTTAGTTGTGGGCATGGCTTCTGAGGATTTCTTATAGGTATTACAAGGAGGAAATGTATTTCATGTATTTTAAAGTGCTATGTCATGACTCCAGAAATAATTACTGATTAATGTTTTCAGGAGGGAAAAACAAGTAGGAAATGACTGGGTTATGCTTATATTTGCATTTTTACTGACAAGATTGCTGATTTTAAAAGTAAGAGCTTCTGCTTTAATGAATGATTGGTAATAAATATTAATATTTCCTTAACTGTTGTTTCTTATCTGAAAATTCAGAATGTTGGAGCAGCTGAGCTCTATTGACCTCTCTGGCCATTGTAAACTGTGATTTTGTGTTTGCTCTTTCAAGAGGTAGTCAGTCACACTTTGGCTTTCTTCACTGACAAATCAAATTAAGGCACGATTTTCACCAGTGCATGATTTTGCTACCTAGGAGATACTTGGCTATGTCTGGAGACATTTTTTGACAGTCACAACCAGGGGGTTACTACTCCCATCTAATGAGTAAAGGCTAGGGATGCAGCTAAACTTCTTAGAATGTATAGGATGGCTCTCCATAAAAAGCATTACTAACAAACTTTTGGACCTGATGGATATGTTATGAAATAGACATATTTGATGGTTTGACAGAGCATGGTTATCTCCATACTCATCAAGTTGTGTACATTGTATACATTAAAATATGTACAGCTTTTTGTATGTCCGTCACAACTCAGTAAAAGTGTGTTTTTTTTTAAAGAATTAATTTTCCATCCCAGAATATTGGGAAACCCAGAAATAAGACAAGGTTGATGTAACTTCCTTTGGTTAAAATATAATTCTTCAGTAGATGTGATATTCTCTCTCTACCATTGTCTTAGTCACCTTGAGCTGCTGTAACAAATATACCACAGGCTGGATGGTTTAAACAGCAACTGTTTATTTCTTACAGTTCTGAAAGCTAGAATGCAGAGATCAGGGTGCCAGCTCAGTCATGTTCTGGAAAGGGCCCTTTTCCCGCTTCATAGATGGCTGCTTTTTGCTGTGTCTTTACATGGTGGAGCGAGATTATTTCTCCTTTGTCTCTTATGAGGGCACCAATCCCATTTATGGGGGCTCCACACTCATGACCCAATTACTTCCCAAATGCCCCACCTCCTAATACCATCACATTGAAGGATAGGATTTCAACATATGAATTTTGCATGGACACAAACATTCAGTCTGTAACAGCTATAACATTTATTTGCTCCTTTGTTCATTCATTCACTCTGAACATTGCCAAATCACTAAGCACTTCTTCTTTGTATTTTTGTGATATTATGAAATACAGAGGAGGTCTTGTTGAGATATCTGAAGGACTCAATAAATAGCATTCCTCTTCTTACACTGAGTTCTGAAGCAGTTGAGAAATAGGACAAGAATCAGTATCTGGGAACCGAAATATCACCTTCATTCTAGTAAAATCGAAGTTAGAGTATGCAGCTTATATTTGCTGGCAGCTTATATTTGCTGGCAGCTAGGCTTCCAGATTCTGAAGCTCAGAGTTGGAAGGCTTATCCACCCAGTCATAGCAGCACTGGACTGGGGTGAGTGCCACTGCAGAGTTGGTCCTGAGAGAAGTAGGTCAGACTTGTGTTCTGTGGTCGGCTCATTTCCAAGAGGTAAAAGGAGGGAGCTGAGCCAAGTGTGCATAACTTATTCTTCCAGATTTGTCAAGTGGTAAACCATTCTCTCTTCCCTTGGATGGAAGGAGGAAAGGCATAGGGAGGGCCAAGAGTTTGGTACCAACTGAGCCCCCTCTGTAGGACACGTGGGGCTTCCCAGGTGGTGCTAGTGGTGAAGAATTCACCTGCCAGCGCAGGAGACATGAGAGATGTGGGTTCGATTCCTGGATTGGGAAGAGCCCCTGGAGGAAGGCATGGCAACCCATCCAGTGTTCTTGCCTGGAGAACCTCATGGACAGAGGAGCCTGGAGGGCTACAGTTCGTAAGTATCGCAGAGAGTCGTACATGACTGAAGCAACTTAGTACATCTAGGACACATAGGGAAAGAAGCAGACACTTTGTCTGTAACAGGCCTCAATAAATGTTAGGGGGCCACGGTACAGAATCTACCCATACCTTGAGTGTCTGCACGGTCTAGAAGGGGACAGTTTTTTTCCCCCTTTCTGGATTTATGTGCATTTATTGTGTTTAATCTATCCATTAGTTAACCCACAGTCAGATGACTACAGCGAAAACTAGGAAAAATGAATTAGAATTTTAGAGAATAAAAGAGATCTTACAAATTACTTTTTCTAGTGGATTATAATCTTGGTTGCACATTGGAATCACTTGGGAAGTGTTTAAAAAATATTGATGCCAAGGCACCATCCCAGACCATTTAAAATATAATCTTGCAAGGTAGGACCTGGGTATTGCTGTTTTATAAAAAGCCACTCAGAGGATTCCGCTGCATAGCCAAGACTGAAAATCACTGATCCATTCTGGCCTTCTCATTTTATGTACAAAAACTGACTCTCAGAGAGTTTTGGTAACTTGCCTAAGGCTATAATTATACTGAGAGCTGGAGTAAGAATCTGGCCTTCTGCCTCTGAGTCCAGTGCTTCTTATTGAAAACAAATCTTTTGGTAGGTCTGCCTTTTTCTTTTTCTTCCTAATTTTAGCTCAGCAAAAGAATTTGCAAAAGCATGTCAGGAATTCTGGCTCTGGTGCTATCTGGCTAAGTCATTAGACTTCAGTTTCCTTACCTTTTAAAATAGATTAGATAAGATCATTTTCGAGGTTTCTTAGTGAAACTGTGTTAGGGAATTCCCCGGCAGTCCAGTGGTTAGGGTTTGGCATTTTGATTGTGTGGGTCCAGGTTCAATCCCTGGGTCAGGGAACCAAGATCCTGCAAGCTGTGCAAAGTGGTCAAAAAAACAGACAAAACTGTTAGATAAGATTCACTTTTTAAATTAGTAAAACCGTGTACTTCTATAGTTTCAAAGCATGAGGTGTTTTTTAAAAAATTATTGATTTTTGGCTGTGCTGGGTCTTCATTGCTGCATGGGCTTTTTCTCTAGTTACTGCAAGTGGGGGCTATTCTCTAGTTGCCTTGCACAGGCTTCTCACTGCGGTGGCTTCTCTTGTTGGAGAGCATGGGCTCTAGGGGCATACCGGCTTCAGTAATTCAGGCTTCTGGGTTCTAGAGTACAAATGTGCTTTGTTGCTCCAAGGCATGTGGGATCTTCCCGGATCAGGGATCAAACCCGTGTCTCCTGCATTGGCAGGCAGATTATTTACCACTGAGCCACCAGGGAAGCCCTCGATGCATGAGCTTTGTTGCTTCTTAGATAGGGTTAATTGCTGCTGTTGTTTTAACTTCTGTTAAGAATCTAGCAAGTATGATGCTAGGTGTTTTAGATACTTTAATCCATTTTAATTGAAATATTTTAGGATAGGTTTCTGGTGGGGAATCTTTAAAGTAATCATTAAAGTCTAGCTGCTGCCACCATTTAAAATTATAATGCCTTTAATAGCTGAGCTCCTTTAATTTGTTGCATTAATTTACTGTACAGGTGGCCTTTAGGGAAGTGTTTGCATGGTATGGAGTATCAGATAAAAATGCTGCTAATTCTTGGATATTTCCAAGTCTGGTTATATTCAAATATCTGAATAGTTACCTGAATTTTTTTAATGTAATCCTAATATCCCTGGTGACTCAGTGTAAAGAATCTGCCTTTAATGAAGGGAACCTCGGTTCAATCCCTGGATCAGGAAGTTCCCCTGGAGAAGGAAAGGGCTACCCACTCCAGTATTCTTGCCTGGAGAATCCCATGGACAGAGGAGCCTGGTGGGCTACAGTCCATGGGGTTGCAGGGTCGGACAAGACTGTGCAGGAGTGACTAACACTTTCACTTTCCATATTCCTCAATATACAAATAAAACGAGATAAAATTACTTAATCCAGTTCTGTTCTTTTAGTTATCTTTGTGTTCATTAATTTTCTTACAGTAATCGTCTTAGAAAATACTATTTGAAATTTAAATTGTTAATTTGAATTGTTTTAGCTTCTGACTCTTAAGGGCAGGGTCTGTATTTTACAGGGATTGAGTTATTATGTACCTCCCGCTTCCCTGCCCCACATGGTTCTATCACTGGTGCTTAAGAAGTGCATAATGAATGTTGATTAGCTTCACTGCTGGGCTTCCCTGATAGCTCAGTTGGTAAAGAATCTGCCTGCAATGCAGGAGACCCGGGTTCAATGCCTGGGTCAGGAAGATCCCCTGGAGAAGGGATAGGATATCGACTCCCGTATTCTTGGGCTTTGCTTGTGGCTGTTGACTATGCCAAAGCCTTTGACTGTGTGGATCACAATAAACTGTGGAAAATTCTGAAAGAGATGGGAATACCAGACCACCTGGCCTGCCTCTTGAGAAACATATGTACAGATCAGGAAGTAACAGTTAGAACTGGACATGGAACAACAGACTGGGTCCTAATAGGAAAAGGAGTAAGTCAAGGCTGTATATTGTCACCCTGCTTATTTAACTTATATGCAGAGTACATCATGAGAAACATTGGGCTGGAAGAAGCACAAGCTGGAATCAAGATTGCAGGGAGAAATAGCAATAACCTCAGATGTGCAGATGACACCACCCTTATGGCAGAAAGTGAAGAAGAACTAAAGAGCCTCTTGATGAAAGTGAAAGAGGAGAGTGAAAAAGTTGGCTTAAAGCTCAACATGCAGAAAACTAAGATCATGGCATCTGTTCCCATCACTTCATGGGAAATAGATGGGGAGACAGTGGAAACAGTGTCAGACTTTATTTTTGGGGGCTCCAAAATCACTGCAGATGGTGACTGCAGCCATGAAATTAAAAGATGCTTACTCCTTGGAAGGAAAGTTATGACCAACCTAGACAGCATATTAAAAAGCAGAGACATTACTTTGCCAACAAAGGTCCGTCTGGTCAAGGCTATGGTTTTTCCAGTGGTCTTGTATGGATGTGAGAGTTGGACTGTGAAGAAAGCTGAGCGCCGAAAAATTGATGCTTTTGAACTGTGGTGTTGGAGAAGACTCTTGAGAGTCCCTTGGACTGCAAGGAGATCCAACCAGTCCATCCTAAAGGAGATCAGTCCTGGGTGTTCATTGGAAGGACTGATGCTGAAGCTGAAACTCCAGTACTTTGGCCACCTGATGCGAAGAGTTGACTCATTGGAAAAGACCCTGATGCTGGGAGGGATTAGGGGCAGGAAGAGAAGGGGACGACATAGGATGAGATGGCTGGATGGCATCACCGACTCGATGGACATGAGCTTGAATAAACTCTGGGAGTTGATGATGGACAGGGAGGCCTGGCATGCTGCAGTTCATGGGGTTGCAAAGAGTCAGACACGACTGAGCGATTGAACTGAACTGAACTGAAGCTGGTAAAGAACCTGCCTGCAATGCAGGAGACAGTGTGATCCTTGGGTTGGGAAGATCCGCTGTAGAAGGGAAAGGCTACCCACTCCAGTATTCTGGTCTGGAGAATTCCATGGACTGTATAGTCCATGGGGTTGCAAAGAGTCAGACTTGACTGAGCGACTTTCGCTTTCACTTTCGCTTTATTACTGTTTTATACCTTGGTGTTGATAGTCCACTGTGTCTTTTTTCCATGTATATCATTACTGGGATTTTCCTTTTGTCACTATCTGGTAATGCATTCCACTAAAAACTCACTAAGAATAATGAATAAGATTATTTCATTAGATGATTCTACAAGTGTTATTTATAGAGCCTTTTATGCTTGCCCATGGACCTCCCTGGTCGCTCAGATGGTAAAGCGTCTGTATGCAATGCTGGAGACCTGGGTTCAATCCCTGGATCGGGAAGATCCCCTGGAGAAGGAAATGGCAACCCACTCCAGTACTCTTGCCTGGAAAATCCCATGGACAGAGGAGCCTGGTAGGCTACAGTCCATGGGGTTGCGAAGAGTTGGACACAACTGAGTGACTTTACTTACTTACTTGTGCTTGTCCATAATTCTATGACTGGATAATGTTTTTCTAACTTCTGAATAAACCTCAAGTGAGGCAGGAATCAAGACCCTGCTCTTTTCAGCCATGTTAGAAGAAAAGGAATACTTTGTTTAAGCAATGTTGTGTTTCTTTCAACTTCTGTTCTTACAATACTGTCAAAAAAGTATGACATAGTTAATTCTTTACAAAGTCTCACTTTTTTTCGTTTTTAACTTTCTACCTGTTTTTTCTTTTTTCTAGTCTAGGTGAAAGTTTGTAGATCCTTTTTTTTTCTAGTGTAAGTGAAAGTTTCTGCAGGAAGGCAAATATTAGATAGGCTACTTTGGTTTTGTCCCAGTTCTTTATAGGGTTTGTGTGCACGTCAAGCGGCAGCTATCATTTTGGGATAAAAATGTTAAAAATTTAACTCATGTTCAGTGAGTTCAGGTTTGAGATAATGCCATGGGAGTCTCTATGTTTGCAGATTCTGGGATTTTTTTTTCAAGTACCATGGTTATTATTGATTATTGTTTATATATACCAAAAGAAAATAATTAGTCTATAGATGGATAAGTCCAGGGATATAATGATGTTTTGTGTGCTAAGTTGCTTCAGTTGTGTCCATCTCTTTTTGGATGTTTAGATTGGTTAAAATATTTTCTTTTTTGTATATTATAAACAATAATAATAATCATGTTACCTCAAAAAGAAAAAAGAAATCTCAGAATCTGCAACTGCAGGAAGATTCCCATGATATCTCAAACCTGAGTACTGAACATGAGTTAGATTTTTAACATTTTTGTCCCAAAATGATAGCTGCTGTTTGATGTGCAGTATCATTTGGGGATAAAAACTATTTCCTCCAGTGTATCCAAATCTGATTTCTACTTGCGGCAGTCACCGCGTTTCAAGTGATCAAGAGATATCAGTGGCCACTGGAAATACTCCAGTGTACCTAATACTGCATAGCATAGGACTAGGACATGGCCTAAATATTATCTTTTCTTAAAAATTGACAGTTCCTATCTATACTTACAGGTGAGAACACCTGTTGCTTGGAAAGAATAAAAATTTCATGTGCCAAAAAATATATATATTAGATAGAACAAGATAGAGAGTCCAGAGATATACTCATGCACCTATGGGTACCTTATTTTTTAACAAAGGAGGCAAGAATAGACAATCAGGCAAAGATAACCTCTTAAATAAGTGGTGCTGGGAAAACTGGACAGCTAGCTACATGCTAAATAATGAAATTAAAACACTCAATGACATAAATCAATGCAAGATCCTCTGTGACCCACCTCCTAGAGTAATGGAAATAAAAACAAACACGTGGGACCTAATTAAATTTAAAAGCTTTTGCACAGCAAAGGAAACTACAAAGTGGAACCCCAGAAGGGGAGAAAATAATAGCAAAGGAAACAACTGACAAAGAATAAATTTCCAGAATGTACAAGCAGCTTATACAACTCAATAGCAGAAAAATAAACAACCCAATCAAAAAGTGGGAAAAAGACCTAAAAGACATTTCTCCAAAGAAGACATACAGATGGCTAACAAATACATGAAAAGATACTCAACATTGCTCCTTATTAGAGAAATGCAGATCAAAACTACAATGAGATACCACCTCATACCAGTCAGAATGGCCATAATTGAAAAGTTTACAAACAATAAATCCTGGAGAGGATGTGGAAGAAAGGGAACCCTCTTGCATTATTGATGGGAATGTAAATTGGTACAGCCACTATGGAAGATAGTATGGCGATTCCTTAAAAAAACTAGGAATAAAACCACCATATGACCCAGCAATCCCACTCCTAGGCATGTACCCTGAGGAAACCAAGAAAGACACATGTATCCCATTGTTCATTGCAGCACTGTTTACAATAGATAGAAGATGGATGCAACCTAGATGTCCATCCACAGATGAAGGGATAAAGAAGTTGTGATACATATACACAATGGAATATTACTCAGCAATAAAAAGGAACACATTTGAGTCAGTTCTGATGAGGTGGATGAACCTAGAGCCTAGTATACAGAGTGAAGTAAGTCAGAAGGAGAAAGATAAATATCATATACTAACGCATGTATATGGGCTCTAGAAGGATGGTACTGATGAATTTATTTGCAGGGCAGCAGTGGAGAGACAGACATAGAGAACAGACCTATGGACGCATGGGAAGGGGAGGAGGGAGGGGTGAGGTGTATGGAGAGAGTAACGTGGAAACTTACAGTAACATATGTAATGTAGACAGCCGACGGACATTTGCTGTATGAGGCAGGGAACTCAACCAGGGGCTCTTTGACAATCTAGAAGGGCGGGATGGGGAGGGAGATGGGAGGGAGGTTTTGGAGGGAAGGGAGATAGGTGTACCTAATGGCTGATTCTTGTTGATGTTTGACAGAAAACAACAAAATGCTGTAAAGCAATTATCTTTCAATTAAAAAATAAAAACGTTAGATAGAAACTCAAGATAGAGGTTATCTCTTGTGGTGATAGGGTCTGGAGAGGGAGAGGGGGATGAAATTAGGAATGAATCACAGAAATTTCAACTATATTGCTAGTTTTGTATTTAAACTTAAGTGGTGGGTACATGGAAGTTCATTAGTTTTTCTTTATACTTTTGTGTAAGACATATTTCACAGTTATTATTTTTTAAATGTTGAAAGTAGAAAGTATAAGAATAGGTTGTATATGCAGAGACACCCTAAATGTAATTTTTTTAGCCAGTTGGGAATGCTTATATGAATTATTTGTTGAAAAACTTTGCAGAAATAAATTTTCTAGGTAAATTTGAAAATAGTGGAATTATTTGGCAATGGAAACTTAATGTTTCAAGTCTAAAAGACAGGATGAAAGAAAGCCAGAAGAGAGAAAAGTGATGCTTGCCGGGAAATAAGGAAATGAGGGCAGGTGACAGATATTCACTTAACGAGTTTCTTGTTATAGTCAGAATATTGTCACACAGTGAGCCACAGAGTCATACACAAGTCATCAGTGACATCTGTCAAAGTCTTAGGACTGGGAGGGATGTAGGTGAAAGAGAAACCAAAGTCTGAACTTTCCTAAAGAACAGCCTACACAAGTTCACTTAAGTTTCTCTGTTTTGGGTTTTTTTCCCCTTGTTAATATGAGCTGATTTATTTTCTCCCTGAGCATGTCATTTTACATCAAGGCTTAAATCAGTACCTTTCACTGCATATAAGATTCCTTATCTTTTTGGAGTAGAGGAGTGACTCAGAAGCCCAGCTGTAAATCTCAGCCTCTGTTGGTGCTGACAAACAGGGCTTACCCAACTCTGAAGTCATCCAGACTTTCCATTGGCAGGATTCCAGAGACAGCCCACTTAAGAAATCTTTTAGAAACTGGACTGCCTTCTAAGAAATTTGAGTCTAAAATACTTTTTAAAAAATCATAAAAAGTAGATAGGCATGCAACTTGCATGATAAAATATTTTTGCACAGTTGCCATTACCTTATCTCAGAATTGATCTTTGACAGTTATGTCTGTCCTTTGTTCCCTTATTCTCTTCTGTGCTTACCACTTTCCACTGGTATAGCAAAAAGAGGCAGGCTTTCAGTAAAATTATGAAAAGTTTCTCCTTTCATCAGCATCAGAATGCGTCTCTGTACTTGTAAAAACCAAATCAAACCTCAGACAAGACTAAACAAAACCCAACTAGAAAACTAAAGAAAAAAATTAAAAACCCTACTAGAAAAAATATGACTCTTAAACTTTCTGTCTAGGTAAGTTTCCCCATTTTTTTTTTTAGTTTTCTTCTTTTTTTTTTTAAGTGGGCAAAATACTGAAGTTTAAAAACACCCCTGATTTTCACAATTGTGTTTAAATCCTCTGCATACTCTTCAGTGTGTGATTCCTACAACTGCACCTTCTACTCAGGTAGGCCTGTGACTAGAACTTAACAATATGTATCCCATTACCCATGGAATCCTCATGACAGTGTAACACTTGAACCACTTAGATCTATAGTTGTACAACTGCCCTTAGAATCTTTATGGTAGGTTTTAATGGGTGAGCTTTAGTAGGCCAAGAACCTTCCTGTGGGGGGATCGCTAAATAAGTATGTGCTACATAAATTACTAATTTTAGGGTAGATTTCCAAGGCAAAATTTTTCTAAAAAATTTAGTTTTTAAATCCATCTTTTCTCAACTATTTGCATTGAGTTACCTGATGTGCCAGAACAGTTCTATTAAAAGCAGCTTTTTCATTGATCCACCTCTAACTTCAAAGTAGCTATTGAGTAGACATACTAAAGGAAATATTTTTGTAGTTAGGATATCACATACCTTTCCAAAGTGTTTCCATTAACACACTTCTTTTAACTTAATAGTCATTGAATAAACATTTATTTAGTACCTAAACAGCGATGGTAGCTCATCTGCTTTTCCTCTGCTGAAGTCATATTATATAGAATATGCCACCACAGGAGTGATGATCATGTTATCTACTCAATAGCTATCTTTGCCTTTTCTTTTTAAATTTAATGTTTTAATTCAGTTGGGGTATAAACATATGCTGCTGATACAAACATAAGTACTTCTAATACTGCATAAAGATCCAGACTTCTTTAAAAAAAGGGGGGGATATATCATTAAAAATATTCACTGTATAAATACTCACTGCTGGATTCATTAATATCAATCAAGTGTGACTTGAGTTATAATATTTACACTTGAACATTTCCCCCCTTTGTTTATTTTTTCACCTTTTAAAAACAAAAAATTAAAACTTCATAGTGGTTCCTTAATTTAAATGCTTTTTTAAAGAAATTTTAAAGTGAGGATAATGTTGGACAGAGGACAAAATGTTCCCCACATAATTTAGGGAAATTGTCAATAGAAAAAGCACTGATATGATTTAAATCAGTAAGGTATGGTAATTGAGCCATTTAATGATATAAAATAGAAAGTATAACATGAACTTTTGCCTAATTAATTAGCTATTCCCCTAGTGTCATCTTACTGCAAGGGAGTTAATTTTGAAGAGAGAGTAATTGCTGTTCTCAGTGTACACTCTCAGGGATGGTAGTGTCCATATTCATGGCTCAGATACCTTACAGACTCTAAAAGTTTGTGTGTCCTTCAGATACCTCTCTCCTGTGTTTTAGGTACTTGTCCTAGCAGCTCATTAGGTGTCTGCATGTGAATATCCACAGGTACTGCAAGTTCAACATGTGTAAGACCTTACACATCATCTACCTCCCTCCCCAAATCCACTCCTCTCTTGATTCTTTAACAGCTTTATTTGAATATATGTGACAATCAATAAACTGCACATATTTAAAGAGTACAGTTTGATAAGTTTTTACGCATGTGTACAGCCCCTAAACTATCAACACAGACCAGATAGTGAACATATCCATCCCGAGTCTTGTATCCCTCTGTAAGCCCTGCTTTCTTCCACCCCTTCCTGGGTCCCCACTCTTCCTCTCCACCTCCAGCAGCAACACTGTAGAGTAATTCCAAATTTCTAGAGCAGGCTTTGGCAAAGTATGGCCTGCTATCATGTTTGCAAGTAAAGTTTTGCTAGAACACTGCAAAACCTGATCTGTGTACTGTCTGTGGCTGCTTTCGTGTTATAGTGGGAGAATTGAGTGCTTGCAACAGAAACGTTATGGCTCACAAAGCCTTAAGATACTTGCTATTTGACCCTTTACAGAAAAAACTTGCTGATAGCTCTTTCAGAGTTTTATCTGAAATTATACTGAATCACACAGGATGTACTTCCCCCAACCTCTTCTTTCATTCAGCATAATTGTGAGATTTGTCCATGTCTTACACGTTCTCATTAGTCCCTTCCTCTTTGTTGTTAAGTAGTATTACCTTGTCTGGATATACCACAGTTTATCTGTTCACCACCTGTAGATGGACATTTGTGTTACTGCCAGGTTTTGACTATTGCAAATACAAGTGCAATGGGCATTCATACTTAGTAATAAGAATATCTGGATCATATGTCTAAAGAATGTTTAAATCTTCAAAGTATTTCACAAAGTAGTATCAAAGTATGTCTTCAGACAAGGTGTGAGAGTTCTAGTTCCTTCATATCCTGCTAGCACTTGGTACAGTTAGTCTTTTGAATCTGAGCCATTCTAATAGGTATGTGGGCTTCCCAGCTGTCTAAGTGGTAAAGAATCAGCCTGCCAATGCAGGAGATGCAGGTTTGATCCCTGGGTCGAGAAGATCCCTAAAGAAGGAAATGATAACCCACTCCAGGACAGAGGAGCCTGGTGGGTTACAATCCATGGGGTCACAAAAGAGTCAGACACATTTAGCGACTAAACAACAAATATATAGTGATTTTTAAATTGGATTGTGCATTTTAAATTGTATTTCCATAATGACTAATGATGTTGAGCATGCTTTCATGTATTTGCTATCTGTGTATCTTTGATGCCTGTATTCAAAATTTTTGCTCAGTTTTTAATTTGTTTTATTATTATTGAGTTTTGAAAGTTCTTTATATATTTTGGATACTAGTCCTTTACTAGATATATGATTTGCAAATATTTTCTTTCAGCTTGTTGCTTGTCTTTTCATTCTCCTAACACTATTTTTGGAGAGCTGAAGTTTGTAATTTTGATAAAGTCTAGTTTGTCAGTTTATTCTTTTGAATCGTGCTTTGGATATCATCCAAAAGCTTTCCACAACCTAATGTCATAAAAATTGTCCTATGTTTTCTTAGAGAAATTTAATGGTTTTAAGTTTTATATTTATGACCTTAGCTTGAGTTGATTTTTGTATGGGGTGTCAAGTATGGATCAGATGTCTTTTTTTTTTTTAATATCCAGTTGTTTCAGTATCATTTGTTTAAAAGACTAGTATTTCTTCACTGAATTGTCTTTCCATCTTTGTCAGAAATTAGTTGTCCATTATATGTATGGAACTATTTCTGGACTCTCAGTTCTGTCCCATTGATCTACTTGGCTATCTTGATGCCAGTAGTGCTGTCTTCATTACTCTAGCTTTTTATAAGAAGTCTGAATATCAGGTATTGATAAGCCTCCAACTTTGTTAGTTTGACTAATCTAGGCCCTTCCACTTTTATATGACATTTACATGACTGAGCGACTGACACTTTTAATGACTTAGAATCACTTTTCAGCTGCTGAGCTTTTGATTGAGATTGTGTTGAGTTTATACATCAGTTTGGGAGGAATTGACAACAGTACTGAGCTTTCAAACCTGTGAATAAGATCTCTCTCTCCTTATCTGGGTCTTCCTTAATTTTTCTCAGCAGTGCTTTGTATTTTCCAGTGTGTGTGCTGTACTCAATTTTGTCCAACTCTTTGCAACCCGTGGACTGTCCATGGGATTCTCCAGGCAAGCATACTGGAGTGGGTTGCCATTTCCTCCTCCAGGGGATCTTCCTGACCCTGGGATCAAACCTGAGTCTCCTGCATTGGCAGGCGGATTCCTCACCCCTAGTGCCACCTGGGCAGCCCAGGTGTATTTTCCAAGATACAGTCTAATTTGAATTTATGGTCGAGGAACCATGCTTTGTATGACATGAATTTAATAAATTTAATTTATTGATGCTGGATTTATGGCCTTAAATATGGCCTGTCTTGGAAAATATTTCATATACACTTGAGTATAATATTTATTCTGCTCTTTCTGGGAGGTGTGTTGTGTAAGAGTCAATGATGTCATGGTGGCGGATAGTGTAGTTTAATTCTATCCTGTCCTTACTGATTTTCCTACTGCTTGTTTTCTCACTTATTGAGAGAGAGTTATGGAAACATCTGATTATAAACATTGATTTGTCTATTTCTCTCTGCAGTTCTATCAGTTTTTGCTTCAAATATTTTGAAACTTTTTAGGAGCATAACTTTAAAAATTATGTCCTTGTAATTAATTTACCCTGTTGTCATTGTGAAATGACTTATTTCAAATCCAAGGTAATATTTTTTCCTTTGACATTGATTTTGTTTGATATTAATGTAGTGATTTAGTTTTCTTTTGATTAGTGTTATGTCCTTTTGCTTTTAATTTATTTGTGTCTTTCTATTTGAAATCATATTTTTTGACGGCATGTGTGCTAAGTTGCTTCAGTCGTGTCCAACTCTTTGTGACCCTATGGACTGTAGCCTGCCAGCCTCCTCTGTCTGTGAGATTTTTCAGGCAAGAATACTGGAGTGGGTTGCCCTGCCTTTCTTCAGGGAATCTTCCTGACCCAGGAATCAAACCTGCATCTCCTGCGGATCCTGCATTTCAGGCAGATTCCTTACCACTGAGCCATCAGGGAAAGCCCAGAATTGGGTATTTTTTATTTTATTTTTTTTATTAGTTGGAGGCTAATTACTTCACAACATTTCAGTGGGTTTTGTCATACATTGATATGAATCAGCCATAGCTTTACACGTATTCCCCATCCAGATCCCCCCTCCCACCTCCCTCTCCACCCGATTCCTCTGGGTCTTCCCAGTGCACCAGGCCCGAGCACTTGTCTCATGCATCCCACCTGGGCTGGTGATCTGTTTCACCATAGATAGTATACATGCTGTTCTTTTGAAACATCCCACCCTCACCTTCTCCCACAGAGGTCAAAAGTCTGTTCTGTATTTCTGTGTCTCTTTTTCTGTTTTGCATATAGGGTTATCGTTACCATCTTTCTAAATTCCGTATATATGTGTTAGTATGCTGTAATGTTCTTTATCTTTCTGGCTTACTTCACTCTCTATAATGGGCTCCAGTTTCATCCATCTCATTAGAACTGATTCAAATGAATTCTTTTCAACGGCTGAGTAATATTCCATGGTGTATATGTACCACAGCTTCCTTATCCATTCATCTGCTGATGGGCATCTAGGTTGCTTCCATGTCCTGGCTATTATAAACAGTGCTGCGATGAACATTGGGGTGCACGTGTCTCTTTCAGATCTGGTTTCCTCAGTGTGTATGCCCAGAAGTGGGATTGGGTATTTTTTAAAAACCCAACTTGATAATTTCTTTTAGTTGGGTTTTAACCTTTTACATTTATTGTAGTTATTGATGTGCTTAGCTTTACAAGTGTTATGTTGGTATACTTATTCTTTTTCCCTTTTTCTCTTTCCTTTTGAGTTAGTTGATTCCATTTCATTTTCTTTGTTGGCCGATTAAGTGATTCTTTGTTGTTTTACTGGTTATTTTAGGGTTTAAGATATCAAACTTACCATAGTCTACTTTCAATGATATATCGTATAGTGTCTGTATTATATTATAGGTAATACACATCATATTACATGTAGTATAAGAACCTTGTGATAGTATACTTCCATTTCTCCGCTTCTGGCCTTTGTGCTGTTATTGTCATGCATATTACTTTTATTCATGTTATATTAGTAAATTCCATAATACACTGGGGTTTTTTTGTTGTCCAAATGATCATTTGCCTTCTAATAAGATTAAAATAATAATTTATGTATATATACATGAGGTTTCCATTTCCAGTGTTCTTCATTCCTTTGTGTAGATCCATAGTTCCATCTGTTACCATTTCCTTCTTCCTGAAGGATGTCCTTTGATTTTTTTTTTTTTTGATAGTGTGGGTCTACTGGTAATGAATTTTTTCACCTTTTGTATATCTGAAAATATCTTTATTTAGCCTTCACTTCTGAAAGGTGTTTCCCAGGGAATAGAATTCTAGGTTGACAACACTTAAAAAATGTTGTTCTACTGGTTTATTGTTTGCATATTTTGACAAGAAATCTTTATTCCTTCTTGTATTCGATCCTCTGTCTTTTTACTCTGGCTTCTTTTAAAAAGATATCCGCCCCCCAAATACTCAGTTATTCCCCTGGTACTCCCCCCAGCCATCTCTCCGGACCTAGAAAACCACTAATGTACTGTCTCTCATTATGGATATGCCTGTTCTGACATTTCATATAAAGTGAGTCATACAACATACGGTTTGTGTGTCTGACTTCTTAGCATAATTTTTTTATGTTTCTTTTTTTTTTATTGAAGGATAATTGCTTTACAGAATTTTGTTATTTTCTGTCAAACCTCAACGTGAATCAGCCATAGGTATACATGTATGCCAGCCCTCCTGAACCTCCCTCCCATCTCCCTCCCCACCCCAACCCTCTAGGCTGATACAGAGCCCCTGTTTGAGTTTCCTGAGACACACAGCACATTCCCGTTGGTTGTGTTTTACACATGGTAAGGTAAGTTTCCATGTCACTCTCCATACATCTCGCCCTCTCCTCCCGCTCCCATGTCCATAAGTCTATTCTCTACATCTGTTTCTCCATTGCTGCCCTGTAAATAAGTTCTTTGGTACCATTCTTCTAGATTCCGTATGTATGTGTTAGAATATGATATTTATCTTTCTCTGACTCACTTCACTCTGTATAATAGGTTCTAGGTTCATCCACCTCATCAGAACTGACTCAGGTGTGTTCCTTATTATGGCTGAGTAATAGTCCATTGTGTATATGTACCACAACTTCTTTAATTCTTTTTGTTGTAATGGTGAATGGGATTGATTCCTTAAATTATCTTTCTGATTTTTCATTGCTAGTGTATAGAAATGCAAGTTATTTCTGTGTGTTGATTTTGTATCCTGCAGCTTTGCTAAATTCATTGATTAGCCTTAGTAATTTTCTGATACTATCTTTAGGGTTTTCTATGTACAGTATCATATCATCTGCAGACAGAGCTTTACTTCTTTTTTTCTGATCTCGATTCCTTTTATTTCTTTCTCTTCTCTGATTGCTGTAGCTAGGACTTCCAGAACTATGTTGAGTAATAGTGGTGAAAGTGGACACCCTTGTCTTGTTCCTGATCTTAGGGGGAATGCTTTCGGTTTCTCACCATTGAGAATAATGTTGATGTAGGCTTATCATATATGGCCTTTACTATGTTGAGGTAGTTTCCTTCTATGCCCATTTTTTGAAGAGTTTTAATCATAAATGGGTGCTGAATTTTGTCAAAGGCTTTTTCTGCATATATTGAGATTGTCATATGATTTTTATCTTTCAATTTGTTAATATGGTGTATCACATTGATTGATTTGTGTATTTTGAAGAATCCTTGCATTGCTGAAATAAACCCAACTTTGTCATGGTTGTGTGAGCTTTTTGATGTGTTGCTGAATTCTGTTTGCTAAAATTTCGTTGAGGATTTTTGCATCTGTGTTCATCAGTGATATTGGCAGGTAGCTTTCTTTTTTTTATGTTGTCTTTGACTGGTTTTGGTATCAGGGTGGTGGTGGCCTCGTAGAATGAGTTTGGAAGTGTTCCTTTCTTTGCAGTTTTTTGAAAGAGTTTTTTCAGGATAGGCATTAGCTCTTCTCTAAATGTTTGATAGAATTCTCCTGTGAAGCCATCTGGTCCTGGGCTTTTGTTTTTGGGGACATTTTTTAATCACAGCTTCAATTCCAGTGCTTCAATAATTCCAATTATTCTCTGTGCCTCTTGGACTGGGTTATTCATAATTTCTGTTTCTTCCTGGTTCAGTCTTGGAATATGGAACTTTTCTAAGAATCTGTCCATTTCTTCCAGGTTATCTATTTTATTGCCATATAGTTGTTCATAATAGTCTCTTATAATCCTTTGTATTTCTACATTGTCTGTTGTAACCTCTCCTTTTTAATTTCTAATTTTGTTGATTTGATTCTTCTCTCTTTTTATCTTGATGAGTCTGGCTAAAGGTTTGTCAATTTTGTTTATCTTCTCAAAGAACCAGCTTTTAGTTTTATTAATCTTTACTATTGTTTCTTTCGTTTCATTCTCATTCACTTCTGCTTGGAGCTTTATGATTTCTTTCCTTCTACTAATTTTGGGGTTTTTTTGTTCTTCTTTTTCCAGTCGTTTTAGGTGTAAAGTTAGGTTCTCTAGTTGCTTTTCTTGTTTCTCGGGTTAGGATTGTATTGCTGTAAACTTCCCTCTTAGAACTGCTTGTGCTGCATCCCATAGGTTTTGAGTTGTCATGTTTTCATTGTCATTTGATTCTAGAAATTTTTTGATTTCCCTTTTGCTTTCTTCAGTAACCTGTTGTTTATTTAGAAACGTGTTGTTTAATCTCCATGTGTTTGTGTTTCGTACAGTTTTTTTCTTGTAATTGATATCTAGTCTCATAGTGTTGTAGTTGGAGAAGATGCTTGATATGATTCAGGTTTTCTTAAATTTACTGAGGTTTCACTTGATTTGTGACCCAAGATGTGATCTGTCCTAGAGAATGTTCCATGTGCACTTGAGAAGAAAATGTATTCTTCTGCATTTGGGTGGAATGTCCTGAAGACATCAATGAGATCCATCTCATCTAATGTATCATTTAAGACTTGTGTTTCCTTATTACTTTTCTGTTTGATGATGTGTCCAAGGGTGTGAGTAGGGTGTTAAAGTCTCCTACTATTATTGTGTTACTGTCAATTTCTCCTTTTATGTCTGTTAGTGTTTGTCTTATGTATTGAGATGCTCCTATGTTGGGTGCATAGATATTTACAAGTGTTACATCTTCCTCTTGGATTGACCCCTTGATCATTATGTAGTGTCCTTCCTTATCTCTTGTGATCTTTATTTTAAGGTCTAGTTTGGCTAACATGAGGATTGCTACTCCAGCTTTCTTTTGCTTCCTATTTGCACGGATATATTTTTCCATCCTCTCACTTTCAGTCTATATGTGTCTTTAGGTCTGAAGTGAGTTTCTTTTTTTTTTTTTGAAGTGAGTTTCTTGTAGACAACATATATATGGGTCTTGTTTTTGTATCCATTCAACCAGTCTGTGTCTTTTGGTTGGAGCATTTAATCCATTTACATTTAAAATAATTATTGATATATATATTCCTATTGCCATTTTCTTAGGTTGGTTTTGTAGACCTTTTTTTCTTCTCTTGTATTTCTTGACTATATAAGTCCCTTTAACATTTGTTGTAAAGATGGTTTGGTGGTACTGAATTCTCTTAACTTTTGCTTGTCTGAAAAGCTTTTTATTTCTCCATCAATTTTGAATGAGATCCTTGCCGGATACAGTAATCTTGGTTGTAGATTTTCCCCTTTCAGTACTTTAAATATATCTTGCCATTCCCTTCTGGCCTGCAGAGTTTCTGCTGAAAGATCAGCTGTTAAGCATATGGGGTTTCCCTTGTATGTTACTTGTTGCTTCTCCCTTGCTGCTTTTAATATGTTTTCTTTGTGTTTAGTGTTTGTTAGTTTGATTAGTATGTGTCTTGGCATGTTTCTCCTTGGGTTTATCCTGTATGGACCTCTCTGTGCCTCTTGGACTTGATTGACTATTTCCTTTTTCCTGTTGGGGAAATTTTCAACTATAATCTCTTCAAAAATTTTCTCACACCCATCCTTTTTCTCTTCTTCTTCTGGGTCCCCTATAATTTGAGTGTTGGTGCATATGATATTGTCCCAGAAGTCTCTGAGACTGTCCTCAGTTCTTTTCATTTTTTTTTACTTTATTCTGCTCTTCAGAAGTATTTCCACCGTTTTATCTTCCAGCTCACTGATTCATTCTTCTGCTTCAGATATTCTATTGATTTCTTCTAGAGTATTTTTAATTTCAGTAATTGCGTTGTTTGTCTCTGCATGTTTCTTCTTTAATTCTTCTAGGTCTTTGTTAATTGCTTCTTCCACCTTCTCCCTTTTGTTTTTAAGGTTTGTGATCATCTTTACTGTCATTACTCTGAGTTCTTTTTCAGGTAGTTTGCCTGTTTCCTCCTCATTTATTTGGACTCTGTTTCTAGTTGGTTCCTTCATTTGTGCAGTATTTCTCTGCCTTTTCATTTTTTTTTTTTTAAACTTACTGTGTTTCAGGTCTGCTTTTCCCAGGTTTCAAGGTTGAATTCTTTCTTCCTTTTGGTTTCTGCCCTCTTAAGGTTGGTCCAGTGGTTGGTGTAAGCTTTGTATAAGGTGAGATTTGTACTGAGTTTTTTGTTTGTTTATTTGTTTTTCCTCTGATGGGCAAAGCTGAGTGAGGTGGTAATCCTGTCTGCTGATGATTGGGTTTCTGTTTTTGTTTTATTCGTCTTTTAGATGAGGTGTCCTGCACAGGGTGCTACTTGGGGGTTGGGTGATGCTGGGTCTTGCACTCAAGCAGTTTCCTTTGTGTGAGTTCTCACTGTGTGAGTTCTCCCTTTGTGTGAGTTCTCCCTAGGGTTCGTTCTCTGGTAGTCTAGGGTCTTGGAGTCAGTGCTCCCACTCCAAAGGCTCAGGGCTTGATCTCTTTGGTGGAATGGTCACTGGAGGAGGTGGTCTTTCTCAGCTGCTGGTACCATTCTGCTTGATATGTCGTTGTTCTCATTTATCTGGTGTGTAGTCATCATTCAGCCAGGCTTTGGGTTTTTTAAGGAGGAAATTGTTTCACAGGTAGCTGTAGAACCAGTTTGCCCATGGGTTGAGGTTGGTTCAGGATCTTCCTACATCACAGTCTTGAGCTGGAACCTTATTCTTTATCTGATCCTGTGGCCATTCCTGGTGAGTTGGACTCCAGGACTCCAGGAGTGAGTTGGACTCACTCCCTCCAGTGAGTCCAGTCGGGGCTCGGCTTTGCAGAGAGTCAGGACACGGATCTGAAAGAGAACCCGGAACACTGGCATGTGCGTGCCTCCTCGTTCGTCTCGGGGTTCCTTTGCTCCAGCCCGGCCAAGCCTCCAGTCTGGCTGAGCCTCCAGTCCAGCGGCTCAAGGGGCCAGCATGGTTGGAATCTTGCTGGGGCCTCCACTAATGTTGCAGAAACCAATAATCGAGAAACCAGGCACCACACTCGGAGAGTTGGAAAACTCAGGTTTATTACACTGGCAGGCCCAGAGGAGTTAACACTCTAAGCTCTGAGCCTTAGCATAATGTTGTTAAGATGTATCCATGTTGTAGAAAGTGTCATTACTTTTCTGCTTTTTATGGTATTATAAGTAAGATTCCATTATATGGATTATACCACATTTTATTTATCCATATTCATCAGTTGAAGGACATTTGGGGTGTTTCTACTCTTTGGCTGCTCTGATAATGTTGCTATAAATGTTTGTGCACAAGTTTTTTTTTATGGACATATCTTTTCCATTCTCTTGGTTATATATCTAGGAATGGAATTACTTGGTCATAAGGTAACTATATTTAGCTTTTAGAGAAACTGAAAAATTTTCCAAAGCAGCTGCTCCACTTTAGATTCCCATGAGCAATTTTTCCCATTTTTGCTGACCCTTATTGTTGTCTGGGCTTCCCAGGTGACGCTAGTGGTATAGAACCCACCTGCCAGTGCTGGAGACTTAAGAGATGTGGATTCGATCCCTGGGTTGGTTAAGTTCCCCTGGAGAAGGGCTTGGCAACCCACTCCATTATTCTTTGCTGGAGAATCCCCATGAACAGAAGAGCCTGGGAGGCTACAGTCCATAGGATTGCAGAGAGTCTGGAACAACTGAAGCAAGTTAACACACTGCTGTCTAGTTTTTTCTTCTTCTTCTTATAGTCATCCTAGTAGTTGTGAACTGGTAGCTCATTGTGATCCTAATAGCTGATGTTTTTGAGCATCTTTTTACATGTTTGTTGGCCAGTTTATTTCTTCTTTGGAGGAATGTGTATTCAAATCCTTTGCCCATTTAAAAATTAGATTACTTATCATCTTTTGTTGAGCTATAAGAGCTCTTTATATACTCTGGGTCGAAGTCATTTCTCAGATACATGATTTACAGGTATTTTCTCCCATTTTTATGTGCTGCCTTTTAACTTTCTTGAAGCACGAGTTTTTGGTGTTATATCAAACAAAACATGGTCTAACTCAAGGTCACAAAGATCTAATCCTATATTTTCTTCTAAGAATTGTTAGTTTTATCTCTTACATTTGGGTCAGTGGTACATTTTGAGATGATTTCCATACATGTTGTACTGTAGGGGTCTAACTTCTTTATTTTGCATGTGGCTATCCAGTTGTCCCAGCATCAACTTGCCTGTTGAACTTGAGGATTACAGTTACAATAATTGTATTTGTGTCTGCTCATTTTAACATCCTTGTCATTTCTTGATAGATTTCAATTTACTGATGTTTTTCACATTAAAGATTATATTTCCCTCCTTATTTGATATGTCTGGTAACCTTTGGTTGGTTGCCAGAATGGTGAATTTTATCTTGTTGGTTGCTGGGTGTTTTTGTATTCTTAAAGACATTCTTGGACTTAGTTCTAGGAGGTAATTAAGTTAATTGGAAATGATTTTTTTCTGGTTTTGCTTTTATGATTTTTTAGTTGGGTAAAGACCAATGCTTACTCTAGGGCTAGTTTTTCTGTAAAAAAAAAAACAACAACTAAGTACTAAGAAACAGTACTGAGAAAGACCTTCCTGAGTACTGTCCTCAGTGCCCTACAAATTACAAATCTGGCTGGTGGGACCTGCTCTGAGCGGCAGGCATTGTTCCCTCTAATCCTCTTCAGTTTTTTCCTCATCAGCATGTGCAGGCATACTTTGGAGATATTGTGGGTTTGATTCTAGACCACCGTGATAAAGCAAATATGACAAAGTGAATCATGCAATTGTTTTGTTTCCTAGTGCCTATAGAAGTTATCTTTATGTGTATGGCTGGGTCTCTTCTCTGTTCGCCTGAAACTATCACAACATCAATACAAAATAAAAAGTTCAAAAAAAAAAACAAGCTAAAAAAAAGAGTTATGTTTACTCTATACAATTGTCTTTTAAAACTGGAAAAAAAATGCACATACCTTAATATAAAAATGTTATCACTATAAAATGGTATCATCTGAGCCTTCAGTGAGTAGTAATCTTTTTGCAGTAATAACACCTAAGATCATGGATCACACTCATCATAACAAATACAGCAATAATGAAAAGATTTGAAATATTGCAATGATTACCAAGATGTTACACAGAGACACAAAGTAAGCAAATGCTGTTAGAAAAAAATGAAACCAGTAGATGTCTCAGTGCATGGTTGCCATAATCTTCAATTTGTTAACAAAATATACAGTATTTCCAAAATGCAGTAAGGTGAATCACAGTGCCTGTACTGATCAGCATGCTATTGAATATTTATGGGGGCTCTCTGCAGGTCTCGGGATTTCTTTTCCGTGCGCAGCTCTTGCCTCCCTGGTACTGTAGCTTTCTTAGTCCCCCTGGACTTGTAGCTTTGTCTTCTTATCTCAGAGTGTATTTTTTTAGGCTTTTCCTAGGTTGTCCTTCCCTATGCTGTGGCCAAGAAATTGTCTCAAGGCAGTAAGTTTGGAAACTTGTAGGGCTTACCTCCTTTGTTTTCTGTCTCTCAGGAGAAAATTTTTTGGTCTCTGATGTTCAGTGTCCTGAAAACCACTGTTTCAGATATTTTGTCTGTTGGGTTTTTTATGTTTGTTTGTTTCTATGTCATTGCCTAGCTTTGGCCCTTCTCCCTTCACATATCAAATTATCATGTCTTAAAATTTATCTCTTTCTAAACTACTCCTTTGCCACTGCCTTAATTTAGGCTCTTATTCATTTTTCTGGTGAAGCCCATTCTTCTGGGCTTCCCAGGTGGCTCAGATGGTAAAGAATCTGCCTGCAATGCAGGAGACCTGGGTTTGATCCCTGGGTGGGGAAGATCCCCTGGAGAAGGGATTTGCAACCCATTCTAATTTTCTTCCCTGCGGAATTCCATGGACGGAGGAGCCTGGTGGGCTGTATATAGTTCATGGGGTCACAAAGAGTCAGACATGACTGAGTGACTAACACACAACACACACTCATTCTTTTCCTCTAACCTAGGTTGTCCTCCTCTCTTCCTGATCCTTCGATCTTTCTTCCCTACTGTTGGCAGAGTGGTCTTTCTAAAGCACAGATACACTCTGACTGCCTTCTTCTCTACTTCAGATCCTTCAGTGATTCCCCATTATCTTCTGGATAAAGTCTCTATGTCCAATCTCTGTAGCAAGGCCTGGCTCATCTTTTTTGGATTCTTTTCCTTCTTATATCTACTGCTTCTTCCAGCCACACTCAGGTGATTTAATCCTTTGAAAACCTTTGCTCTTATGCACTCCTGGGGTTTTACACACTGCGTTGTCTGCTTGGAAGGCCCAACCTTTTCCAGCCCCGCCAGGCCTCCGGCCACCGGACTCAGCTGAGACACCGTCTCTGACAAGTGTGTGCTTCCCTCCTGCGCCAGCAGTAGGTTCCTCTCTTGTCTCTCTGTTCCTCCTCTGTTCTCTCTACATCATCACTCACCACATTGTACTACAGTTGTTATTTCTTTACTTTTATACAAGATAGAAATGACAGCTGTTTGCTAATGATGATACAGGGTTACATACCCATGCTGTAACTAGAAAAGGGATGTAAAATTTGGGGTGGAATCATATGACCCTTGATATCAAAATTCAAAATATATGAAAGAAATAACTGAAAATAAGTGAAATAACTCAAAATATTTGAGGTACTAAACATAATTTTTGTTTGATTTTATAATGTTGAATTGGAATATAAGACTCAGAATGCAGTTTGGTGAAACTGCATAAAAAATGACATTAGAAAAAAATTAATATTTAAAAATACTTAAGAGTTGCAAGTATTATTAATCTAAGGAAGCAGGGACAATATTTATTAGAAAATTTGATGGAAATACCTGAAGAATATAACCCATTAGTGATTCTGAGTTCCATCATTTTGTTATAGGAGAATCAGACTAGATCAAGTTGTATCACTGAAGCACTTTGAAGTATATAATACACATGCATGTTTGCCCTTTGAAAAAAATTTTTTAAATTTTAATTTTTATTTCACATTTGGGTATAGTTGACTTACAATGTTGTGTTAGTTTAAGGTGTATGGTAAAGTGGTTCAGTTATACACATTCTTTTTCAGGGCTTCCCTGGTAGCTCAGCTGGTAAAGAATCCACCTGCAATGCAGGAGATCCTGGTTCGATTCCTGGGTCAGGAAGATCCCTTGGAGAAGGGATAAGCTGCCCACTCCAGTTTTATTGGGCTTCCCTGGTGGCTCAGATGGTAAAGAATCTGCCTGCAATGTGGGAGACCTGGGTTTGATCCGTGGGTTGGGAAGATCCACTGGAGGAGGTGGATGGCAACCCACTCTAGTATTCTCGCCTGGATAATTCCGTGGACAGAGGAGCCTGCGGGCTCCAGACCATGAGGTCGAGGTCACAAAGAGTCAGACGTGACTGAGCGACTGAGCACAGTACATTGTTTTTCATAGGCTTTTCCCATATAGGTTATTATAGAATATTGAGTAGTTTCCTGTGCTATATATTAGGACCTTGTTGATTATCTCTTTTATGTATAGTAATGTGTATATGCTAACATAAACCTCCTAATTTATCCCCCACCCCCTTCTTTCCCCTTTGTTAACCATAAGCTTAGTTTTGAAGTCTGGGTGTCTATTTTTGTTTTGTAAATAAGTTCATTTGTATCATATTTTTAGATTCCACTTATAAGTGATAATATATGACACTTGCCTTTGTCTGCCTTACTTCACTTAGTGTGATAATCTTGAAGTCCATCCATGTTGCTGCAGATGGCCTTATTTTATTCTTTTTTTAATGGCTGAGTAACATTTCATTCTATATATGCACCACATTGTCTTTTTCCATTCCTCTGTCAGTGGGCATGTAGGTTGCTTCCGTGTCTTGGCTGTTGTAAATAGTGCTGCAGTGAACATCGGGGTGCATGTGTCTTTTTGAATTATGGTTTTCTCTGGATACATGCCCAGGAATGAGATTTCAGAATCATATAGTAGTACTAATTTTAGTCTTTCTACTCTTCTTGGTAGTGATTGTACCAATTTACATTCCCACCAACAGTATAGGAGGGTTCCCATTTCTCTACACCCTCCCCAGCATTTATTGTTTGTAGGCTTTATGATGATGGCCTTTCTGACTGGTATGAGGTGATACCTTACGATAGTTTTGATTTGCATTTCTCTAATAATTAGGGATATTGAGGATCTTTTCATGTGCTTCTGGCCATCTGTATGTCTATTTTGGAGAAATGTCTATTTCGACCTTTGGCCATTTTTTGATTGGGGTTTTTCTTTATATGGAGCTGCATGAGCTGTTTGTATATTTTGGAGATTAATCCCGTGTTTGTTGCTATGTTTCCATATATTTTCTCTGATTCTGTGGATTGTCTTTTCATCTTGTTTATGGTTTCCTTTGTGCTGCAAAAGCTTTTAAGTTTAATTAGGTCCCTTTTGTTTATTTTTGTTTTTATTTTCGTTACTGAAGGAGATGGATCTAAAAAGATAATGCAGTGATCTATCTCAAAGAGTGTTTTGCCTATTTTTCTTCAAAGAGTTACCAAATCCATCTTACATTTAGGTCTTTAATTTATTTTGAGGTTTTTAAAATTAGAATATAATTGATTTACAATGTTATGTTAGTTTCTGCTGTACAGTGAAGTATATCTGCTCTATGTATGTGTTTATCCCCTCCCTCTTGACACTCCCTCCCACTTCTGTAGCTCATCACAGAGCACACTCTGCGCAATACAGTAGGTTCCCACTAGCTGTCTATCTTATACATGGCAATATATATATATGTCAATCCTAATCTCCCAGCACATCACACCCTCCCCTTCCTCCCCTATGTCCACATGTCTGTTCTCTATGTCTGTGTTTCTATTCCTGCCCTGTAAATAGGTTAATCTGTACCATTTTTCTTTAAAAAAAAAAATTGTTTTTGTTAGAGTATAGTTGATTTACAATATTGAGTTAGCTTTTTAAAATTAGAGGATAATTGCATTACAACATTGTATTAGTTTCTGCTGCACAGCAGTGTGAATCAGCTGTAAGTGTGTATATACACCCTCCCTCTGAGCCTCCTCCCACCACCCCCTGTCTCGTCCCTCCAGGTCAGCACAGGGCACTGAGGTCAGCCCCCTGTGTCTGTACGGCAGCTTCCCGCTAGCCATCTGTCTTACCCGTGGTAGTGTGCATATGTCAGTGCTGTTCTCTCAACTCATCCCACCCTATCCATCCCTACTGTATCCACACGTTCGTTCTCTGTGTCTGTGTCTCTATTCCTGCCCTACTAATAGGTTCATCAGTACCATTTTTCTAGACTCCATATATATGCATTAATATACAATATTTGGTTTTCTTTTTCTGACTAACTTCACTCTGTTATGGACAGACTCTAGGTTCATCCACATCACTACAAATGACCCAGTTTCATTCCTTTTTTATGGCTGAGTAATATTCCTTTGTATACCACAACTTCTTCTTCTTTTTTTTTTTTTGTACCGCAACTTCTTTTTTTTTTTTTTCATTTATTTTTATTAGTTGGGGGCTAATTACTTTACAGTATTGTAGTGGTTTTTGCCATACATTGACATGAATCAGCCATGGATTTACATGTGTTCCCCATCCTGAACCCCCCTCCTACCTCCCTCCCCATCCCATCCCTCTGGGTCTTCCCAGTGCACCAGCCCTGAGCACTTGTCTCATGCATCCAACCTGGGCTGGTGATCTGTTTCACCCTTGATAGTATACTTGTTTCAATGCTATTCTCTCAGAACATCCCACCCTCGCCTTCTCCCATAGAGTCCCAAAGTCTGTTCTGTACATCTGTGTCTCTTTTTCTGTTTTGCATATAGGGTTATCGTTACCATCCTTTTAAATTCCACATATATATCCATTCATCTGTCGATGGATATCTAGGTTGCTCACATGTCCTGGCTATTGTAAATAGTGCTTCTGTGAATATAGGGGTACGTGTGTCTTTTTGAATGAATGTGTCATTTAAGCCTGTGTTTCCTTATTGATTTTCTGTCTACATGATCCGTCCATTAATGTCAGGTGATAAAGTCCCCCACTATTATTGTCTTACTGTCAGCTGCTCCTTTTATGGATGTTAGTATTTGCCTTGTATATGGAGGTGCTCTTATGTTGGATGCATATGTGTTTACAATTGTTACATCTTCTTTTTGGATTGATCCCTTGATCATTATGCAGTGTCCTTCTTTGTCTTTTCTGATAGTTTTTAAAGTCTACCTTGGCTGATATGAGTAGTGCAATTCCAGCTTTCTTTTGATTTCTGTTTGCATAGAATACCTTTTTCTCTCTTCTTACTTTCTACTTCTGCTTCTTTGACTACACTAAAGCCTTTGACTGTGTGGATCACAACAAACTGGAAAATTCTCAAATAAGAGATCGGAATACCACACCACCTTACCTGCCTCCTAAGAAACCTATATGAAGGTCAGGAAGCAACAGTTAGGACCAGACATGGAACAATGGACTGGAACATGTTCGTGGAACATGAACAATGGTTCAAAATTTGGAAGGGAGTACATCAAGGCTGTATGTTGTCACCCTGCTTACTTCATCTATATACAGAGTACATCAGGCAAAATGCCAGGCTAGATGAATCACAAGCTGGAATTAAGATTGCTAAGAGAAATACCAATAACAGCAGATATGCAGATGATACCACCCTAATGGCAGAAAGTGAAGAGGAACTAAAGAGCCTCTTGATGAAGGTAAAGGAGGAGAGTTAAGCTGGCTTAAACTCAACTTTCAAAAAACTAAGGTCATGGCATCTGGTCCCATCACTTCATGGCAAATAAATGGGGTGGGGGGGGGGGAGTAGTGCAAGCAGTGGCAGATTTTATATTCTTGGGCTCCAAAGTCACTGAAGATAGTGACTACAGCCGGGAAATTAAAAGACACTTGCTTCTTGGAAGAAAAGCAGTGACAAACCTTCGTTGTTGTTCAGTCGCTCAGTTGTTGTTGTCTCTTTGCAACCCCATGGAGTGCAGCATAACACGCTTCCCTGTCTTTCACCATCTCCTGGAGCTTGCTCAAACTCATGTCCATTGAGTCAGTGATGCCATCCAACCATCTTGTCCTCTGTCATCCCCTATTCCTCCTGCCTTCAATCTTTCCCAGCTCAGGTTATTTTCTAATGAGTCAGTTCTTTGCATCAGGTGACCAAAGTATTGGAGCTTCAGCTTCAGCATCAGTCCTTCCAATGAATATTCAGAATTGATTTCCTTTAGGATTGACTAGTTTGATCTCCTTATAGTCCAAGGGACTCTCAAGAGTCTTCTCCAACTCCACAGTTGGAAGGCATCAGCTTTTTGGTGTTCAACCTTCTTTGTGGCCCACCTCTCACGTCCATACATGACTACCGGAAAAACCATAGCTTTAACTAGACGGACCTTTGATGGCAAAGTAATGTCTCTGCTTTTAATATGCTGTCTAGGTTTGGCATAGCTTTTCTTCCAAGGAGCAAGTGTCTTTTAATTTCGTGGCTTCAGTACCATCTGCAGTAATTTTGGAGCCCCAAAAGATAAAGTCTGTCACCATTTCCATTGTTTTCCATCTATTTGCCATGAAGTGATGGGACCAGATGCCATCATCTTAGTTTTTTGAATGTTGGGTTTTAAGCAAGCCTTTTCACTCTTCTCTTTCACTTTCATCGAGAGGCTCTTTAGTTCCTCTTTGTTTTCTGCCATAAGGGTGGTGTCATCTGCATATCTGAGGTTATTGATATTTCTCCCGGCAGTCTTGATTCCAGCTTGTGCTTCATCCAGCCTGGCATTTCGCTTGATGTACTGGAATTGATGCTTTTGAACTGTGGTGTTGGAGAACACTCTTCAGAGTCCCTTGGACTCCAAGGAGATCCAACCAGTCCTCCTGAATGAAATCAGCCCTGAATATTCATTGGAAGGAGTGATGCTGAAGCTGAAGCTTCAATACCTGGCCACCTAATGTGAAGAATTGACTCATTGGAAAAGACCCTGATGCTGGGAAAGATTGAAGGCAGGAGGTGAAGGGGACGACAGAGGATGAGATGGTTAGATGGTGCCGGAGCCTGCCGGCAAACGAACTGGTCAAGAACGCAATCACCAGAGTACCTAGGAAAAAGAAGACTCAGAAAGAAGACTCAGAAAGATGGGGTTGAGAGGGACGGAGTCCGCTTGCGTCTGACTCCGCCAACTTTATTGAAGAATACCACACCTATATATATGCTAACAGGAGTTACTAAGAATAGATTGAGGGTTTGCATACGTGCAGAGCTACAGATGTTTTAAATTCCCACACTCAAGATCAGTAAAGCATTAATTACCCTAGCGCCCAACATGATTAAGATCATTAGAACATTAGATAGAAAACAGGCTTCATCAATAGAACATTAGATGAAAACAGGTTTCAGGCATGATGAGCTTATCAGCACCAGAAAAACAGGCAAAAAGGTCACCGGTGTGTTTTTTCCCTGAAGGAGACAAATGCCAGTCTATACTTTAACAAGAAGGGGTGGCAGGACAAAGAGAGACCTTTTGATCTCTCTTAGGGCCGTAAGGGGCCTGTACATTCAGGCCGGCTCCCTGCAACTCCCCCTTTTCTTTAAACTATTGGCAAATATGTCTCCTCAGGGGAACCCTTTGTGCCTGTAAATGAGAAAACATCAACAATCTTTTGTTTATCATCTCAGATATACATTGACAAATGCAGTGGCCAAAGGTTATTTCCACAAACCCATCGAGTATTGTTAGGAGTTACCCATCTTCTACCAGGATTATTGTTCCTAGTCTGACCTAGGCCACACAAAGGACTTATTAGTATCAAACGTCACATCTATCACAATTTTACATTTGTAGGTAAGTAAGAGTCCCATATATTTCATCAGGTTTCCTGGGAGTGTTCCGTCTTCAAATGTTGGTATATGAGTCTTTTGCTCCCAGCAAATGTCGGCAGGGGTCAGTAGCTGTCCTTTTTCAGGGGTCATCCAGAAATATTCGTCCCCAACTTGACAATAATCTCCTTCAAATCAATCAGGAGCACTGGGGGAAAGCTTGACCAATTACTGCACATGCCAATGCAAGAACAATATAGGCCAGAGCAGATCGGGGTTCAGCAGTGTCAGCGGCCATCCTTCTTGCTTGTAAAATGAACTCATGCATCTGCTGAGCTGTCGGGAATGCATTTCTCTGCTGTAGAGACAGCCGACTCACTTGCTGGTTCAGTGATCTTCTCCGTCTGGCGTACCAGCCTTTCCGGGAGCCAGCGCGGTGTTTCGGCATCCTGTGGAAAAACACATACATAACCCCTCCCCCAAATTAATACTGGATCCGGACCATGCCATGAATTGTCTAATGGGTCTTTCCATAATACCATTGGTTTCTTACTAGAGATTTGAGGGTCCCAAAATCTCTGGGCAGCTGAGTGTCCTTCTTTATCTAAAATTAAAAAATTTAAAATATATAAAGCATGATTAAGATAATTTCGAGGTAAAAGAGGGTAGAGCTCCCCCTTTTGTATTTTTTGTAGCTGCAATTTCAAGATCTGATTGGCGCGCTCGACGATGCCTTGGCCCTGGGGATTATATGGAATTCCTGTTTTTAAGGTAATAGAAAAGGAGGAACAAAAAGTCTTAAAAGCAGAGGAAATGTAACCGGGGCCATTGTCAGTTTTTATAATTTTTGGTGTACCTAAAATAGAGAAGGCATACAGACAATGTGAAATGGAATGTTTTGCAGCTTCGCCAGTTTGTAGGGAAGCCACGATATAACCTGAAAATGTGTCAATAGATACATGAACATATTTTAAGCGACCAAAGGAAGGAACATGAGTGACATCCATCTGCCAAAGGTGATTAGGTAAGAGTCCACGAGGATTGACACCTAGATGAGGGACTGGAAGAAACTGAGGACAAACAGAACAAGATTTAACAATCTGTCGGGCAGTTTCTCGAGGGATTTGAAATTGCAAACGAAGGGTATTGCTATTTTGATGATGTAAGGCATGTGATTGTTGTGCTGCAGCTACCTGTGAAAGAAGGACTCGAGTATGAGAATCGGCTATTTGATTTCCCATAGATAAAGGTCCAGGAAGCCCGGTGTGGGCGCGTAAATGCCCAAAAAAGCAAGGTGAGGCACGCTGTTGAAGAAGAGATTGAATTGAGCGCAGTAAATACTGAATATTAGAATTAGTAGTGGAAATGAAGGGAACAGTTTCTATATACTGTAAGGCATGAACAATATATTTACTATCCGTAAACAAATTAAAAGGCTGTAAGAGATATTGAGAACAGACTTTGTGAACCGCTGAAAGTTCGACTTCTTGAGCGGAGGTATATCCAGTCTGCCAGGAAAAAGAAGTATTATTAACCACAAAAGTAGCAATTCCATTAGAAGATCAGTAAAAGCAGTTAGTGCATTTTGGATAGGGGAATTGGAAACATTTTTGGGGATGATAAATGCATGTTGACTAGCAAAATGTAAAACTTTGTCAGGAGGTAAATGATTGATAATCTGTCCTGTAAAAGAATCAAAAGCCAAAGCCCATGAATCATTAAACTGAAAAAGCCATTCCTGTTGTTCTTTAGTATAAGGCACATAAATGTAAGTAGGATCGGCCCCCAGCATTTCTCTGGAAAGACGTCTTCCTTTGGCTACAAGGAGGCTAATAAAATCAAAGAAAGGAGTAAGAACTTTTGAAGGCGATACAGGCAAATGGATCCAATGTAAAGGGGCATCTTGATATAACACTGCCGTTGGAGTATGTTTCGAGGGAAACACATATAATCCCCACGATCGAGAAAAGTCACAGTAGGTAGCAGAATGCTGAGAGAGGGCCTGTTCTACTAAGGCCAGAGCAGCTCGCCCCTCATCGTTTAGTGTTCTAGGGGAAGAAGGGTCAGTGGATCCTTTTAAAATATCAAACAAAGGCTTCAGTTCTCCAGTGGTCAATTTTAGATAGGGACGGATCCAATTTATGTCCCCTAATAATTTCTGAAAGTCATTTAAAGTCTTCAGATTATCTTTTCGAATCTGAAGTTTCTGCGTTCGAAAGGCTTCTCCCTCTAACCTAAACCCCAAATAAGAAAACGGCGGGGATCGTTGTATTTTTTCAGAAGCAATTTGCAATCCAAATTTAGTTAATTGAAGCAATAGTAAGTCATACGCTTGCAAGAATACCCTCTATACAATGAGCAAGTAAAATGTCGTCCATATAATGAACCAAATAAACTTCAGGATAAGTCTTTCGAACGGGGTCAATTGCCTGATCAACAAATTTTTGACAAAGTGTAGGGCTGTTAGCCATGCCCTGTGGAAGGACTTTCCAATGATATCTTCGTGCAGGCTGTTTAAAATTTGTAGAGGGAATACTAAAAGCAAAGCGATGACAATCGTTAGGATGTAGAAGTATCGTATAAAAACAATCTTTTAAATCTATAATTATTTTATAGGTTGCACGTGGTATCCCAGCAGGTGAGGGCAAGCCGGGCTGGAGTGGTCCCATAACCACCATAGTTTCATTAACTTTGCGAAGGTCTTGTAACAACCTCCACCTGCCAGACTTCTTTTTAATAACAAATATGGGGGAATTCCAAGGGGAGTTAGATGGCTCAATATGTCCTAATTGCAACTGCTCCTGTATCAATTGCTCAGCTGCAGAAATTTTCTCTTTAGTCAGGGGCCACTGATTAACCCAGACAGGTTCATCAGATTTCCAACTGATTGGGTCTGCATGGATTACAGGAGAATCAGTAACCCCCGTTAAAAACAACCTAATCCAGATCTAGAAGGTTTAGAAATAGACATAACTGGTTGGGTAATACCTTGATTATTTCTTCCTAGCCCCTGCTGGGGAAGTAACCCTTGATTCATCATCATCTCAGAAATAATCTGATTTGGAGCAAAAATATAAACCCCCATTTGTTGCATTACATCTCTTTCCCATAAATTAACCGGGAGATGAGGGAGAATGAAAGGTTGAAAATCTCCCTCATGTCCTTCAGAGTCTCTCCAATGTAGGATACTGCTGCTCTGCTGTGGATTTTGAGATTGTCCTATTCCCCGTAACATGGAAAAGGCCTCCTGTTTGGGCCAATGCTGAGGCCAATGCTCTTCAGCTATAACTGAAACATCTGCACCAGTATCTAAGATCCCTGTAAATTTTTTATTTTCAATAAAAAGATCTAGTTTGGGACGCTCAGCAGAAATGGACTGCACCCAATATACATCAGAAGAGCCAAAACCATCAGTCTTTCGTTCTCGTTTAGAAGCAGTTTTCCCCTCTAAATGAAGAGGTAGCAAAACCAATTGTGCTATTCGTTGGTTGGTGGGAATGCTAATTATATTTGAAGGTGCATGGGCCATAATTTTAAGTTCCCCTGTGTAGTCTGCATCAATCACCCCTGGGGACACTGACAACCCTTTCATAGTCCAACTACTTCTACCAATAATTAGTCCTACAGTTCCTTTTGGTAACGGCCCGAAAACTCCAGTTGGAATGGCTTGCATTCCCATATCAGGTGTTAATACTGTGTGGGTGGTGGCACACAAGTCCAATCCTGCGCTGCCTGGGGTGGCTCGGAAAAGGCTTTTAATGCCGGGTCGATTAGATTTGACTGAGGCTCGGTCTGAAGTGCCCCATAACATTGTTTTGGGGCCTGGGGCTGGCCCCTCACCCAGTTTCCCGACTGTGGAGGAAGAGGTTTGCCTTCTATATTCATTTTTGATCTACAGTCCCTGGCCCAATGTCTTCCTTTTTTGCATCTGGGACATACATCAGGATTCTTTGTACTATCTAAATTATTTTTCTTAGGACATTGGGCCATACGATGTCCCAGTTGTCCACACGAAAAGCAACTACAGGGAGGCCCTCCCTTTTTCACACCACCCTTGTTCTTAATCTGTTGATATAAAATTTCCTTGATAGTTTTTCCCTGGATAGCAGCAGCCATAGATAATCCCTGAAGATAGGAAGGGCCAATGTCAGCACAAATTCTTATATAATCTGTTAAACCCCCCTTTCTTCTATAAGGTCTCAAAGCAGCCTGGCAAGCAGCATTTGTGTTTTCATATGCCATCTGTTTAGTTACAAGAGTGCCAGCTTCTTCATCTCCAATAATTTTAGACACAGCATCAAGTAACCGAGCAACGAAATCCTGATAAGGTTCGTCAGGTCCTTGCCTAATTTTTGATAAATCTTCAGTCTTTCTATTTGAGGCAGGGAGTTTTTTCCACGCTTTTAGCACCGCTTCATTAATCTGTGGGTAGGCTTGTTCAGGATAGTTTAACTGTTGATTAAGATCTCTAAATGCTCTTTCCTCCATTAACATGTCCAAAGGTAACAAGTCTAGTTGTTCTATGCTCTGAGATATGGATGTTAACATATCTTTAAGTTCAGAAAAAGGGGAGCCTTTATCTTTATTTTTGTGTTTAGTTACTATAAAGGCATCCCAATTTTTTTTTATTGTACTCAAAAGCCTGCTCTTCTAAATTGTCTCGGTCTTCATGGGAAAGTTCGGAATCAGAATCTTGCTCAAGAACAATAGTCTCATCATTATTTTTTCTAGGACCTGGGATTATTGGGGAATCATATATGTGCTCCGCTACCCTCTGAGGAGTACTCAAACATTTGGGTATTATAAGTTTTTCCATTTAGACACTGAAACTCCTCTAGCTTTTAACATAGTTTTTAGAGTAGAAGCAAAGAACTGTCTACTATTATTTTGCCCCATGAGTTTTACTCTCAACTATACCCTCTCCACCCGCAATCATCCACAATACCTGTACTCGTAGATACTTTTTTACCTCATATATACCTTTCTACTTCCCGCGGGACAACTTTTTTTCTTCGGGTGGCTGTACACTGGAATCCGTTCCTGTCCCTGTTCGGGCGCCACTATGCCGGAGCCTGCCGGCAAACGAACTGGTCAAGAACGCAATCACCAGAGTACCTAGGAAAAAGAAGACTCAGAAAGAAGACTCAGAAAGAGAAAGATGGGGTTGAGAGGGACGGAGTCCGCTTGCGTCTGACTCCGCCAACTTTATTGAAGAATACCACACCTATATATATGCTAACAGGAGTTACTAAGAATAGATTGAGGGTTTGCATACGTGCAGAGCTACAGATGTTTTAAATTCCCACACTCAAGATCAGTAAAGCATTAATTACCCTAGCGCCCAACATGATTAAGATCATTAGAACATTAGATAGAAAACAGGCTTCATCAATAGAACATTAGATGAAAACAGGTTTCAGGCATGATGAGCTTATCAGCACCAGAAAAACAGGCAAAAAGGTCACCGGTGTGTTTTTTCCCTGAAGGAGACAAATGCCAGTCTATACTTTAACAAGAAGGGGTGGCAGGACAAAGAGAGACCTTTTGATCTCTCTTAGGGCCGTAAGGGGCCTGTACATTCAGGCCGGCTCCCTGCAAGATGGCATCACTGATTCAATGGACATGAGTTTGAGCAAGCTCCAGGAGTTGGTGATGGACAGGGAAACCTGGCATGCTACAGTCCATGGGGTTGCAGAGAGTCGGACATGACTGAACAACTGAACTGAACTATGCATGTAAGTTAAATAAGCAGGGTGACAATATACAGCCTTGACATACTCCTTTTCAAATTTTGAACCAGTCCATTGTTCTATGTCCAGTTCTAACTGTTGTTTCTTGACCTGCATTAAGTTTCTCAGGAGGCAGGTAAGGTGGTCTGATATTCCCATCTCTTGAAGAATTTTCTACAGTTTGTTGTGATCCACACAGTCAAGGCTTTAGCATAGTCAATGAAGCAGAAATAGATGTTTTTCTAGAATTCTCTTGCTTTATCTATGATTCAGTGGATGTTGTCAGTTTGATCTCTGGTTCCTCTGCCTTTTCAAAATCCAGCTTGAACATCTGGAATTTCTTGGTTCACATACTGTTGAAGCCTGGCTTGGAGAATTTAGAGCATTATCTTGCTAGTATGTGAAATGAATGCATTTGTGTGGTAGTTTGAACATTCTTTGGTATTGCCCTTCTTTGGGATTGAAATGAAAAGTGATCTTTTCAATCCTATGACCACTGCCGAGTTTTCCAAATTTACTGGCATATTGAGTGCAGCACTTTGACAGCTTCATCTTTTAGGATTTCAAATAGCTCAACTGGAATTCCCATCACCTCCACTAGGTTTGTTTGTAGTGATGCTTCCTCAGGCCCACTTGACTTCGCATTCCAGGATGTGTGGCTCTAGGTGAGTGATCACACCATTGTGGTTATCTGTGTCATGAAGATCTTTTTGTACAGTTCTTCTGTGTATTCTTGCCACCTCTTCTTAATATCATCTGCTTCTCTTAGCTCCATACTGTTTCTGTCCTTTATTGTGCCTATCTTTGCATGAAATGTTCCCTTGGCAGCTATAGTTTTCTTGAAGAGAGCTCTAGTCTTTCCCATTCTATTGATTTCCTCTGTTTCTTTGCATTGAAAAACACTTAGGAAGACTTTCTTTTTTTTTTTTTTTCATTTATTTTTATTAGTTGGAGGCTAATTACTTTACAGTATTGTAGTGGTTTTTGTCATACATTGACATGAATCAGCCATGGATTTACATATATTCCCCATCCCGATCCCCCCACCTACCTCTGTCTCTACCCGATTCCTCTGCGTCTTCCCAGTGCACCAGGGCCGAGCACTTGTCTCATGCATCCAGCCTGGGCTGGTGATCTGTTTCACCCTAGATAATATACATGTTTCGATGCTGTTCTCTCGAAACATCTCACCCTCGCCTTCTCCCACAGAGTCCACCACATATGTATGGAATTTAGAAATATGGTAAGGAAGACTTTCTTATCTCTCCTTGCTATTCTTTGGATCTGTATGGGTTCCAAAGAATAGCAAAGAGTGATAAGAAAGCCTTAGGAAGGAAGGGTATACCCATCTGAATGTAGAGTTCCAAAGAATAGCAAGGAGAGATAAGAAAACCTTCCTAAGTGTTCAGTTCAAAGAAATAGAGGAAAACAATAGAATGGGCAAGAATAGATATCTCTTCAAGAAAATTAGAGATGACAAACCTAGACAGCATGTTAAAAAGCAGAGACAACACTTAGCTGACAAGAGTGCATTTAGTAAAAGCTATGGTTTTTTTCAGTAGTCATGTACTGATATGAGAGTTGGACCACAAAGAAGGCTGAGTGCTGAAGAATTGATGCTTTCAAACTGTGGTGCTCGAGAGGACTCTTGAGAGTCCCTTGGACAGCAAGGAGATCAAACCAGTCCACCCTAAAGGAAATTAACCCTGAATATTCATTAGAAGGACTGATGTTGAAGCTGAAGCTCCAGTACTTTGGCCACCTGATGTGAAGAGCTGACCTACTGGAGAAGATCTGCTGCTGGGAAAGATTGAGGGGAGGAGGAGAAGGGTGTGACAAAGAATGAGATGGTTGGGTGGCATCACTGAATCAATGGACATGAGTTTGAACAAATTCCGGGAGATACTGAAGGACAGGAAAGCCTGGCGTGCTGAAGTTCATGGGATCTCAAAGAGTTAAGACATGCCTTAGCATCTGAACAACAGCAATAACACCACTTTCACTCTGTATGTTTTCCTAGGTCTGAAGTGGGTCTCTGGTAGACAACATGTAAACAGATCTTGTTTTTGTATCCATTCAGCCAGTCTGTGTCTTTTGGTTGGAGCATTTAATCCCTTTACATTTAAGGTGAAAGTGAAAGTGAAGTCACTCAGTTGTGTCTAACTCTTTGCGACCCCATGGACTGCCAGGCTCCTGGTAGACCCCATAGTCTACCAGGCTCCTCCATCCATGAGATTTTCCAGGCAAGAATACTGGAGTGAGTTGCCATTTCCTTCTCCAGGGGATCTTCCCAACCCAGGGGTTGAACCCGGGTCTCCCGCATTGTAGGCAGATGCTTTACCGTCTGAACCACCTGATACGTATGTTCTTATTGCCATTTTGTTAATTGTTTAGGATTTGCTTTTTTAGGCCTTTTTTCTTCCCTTCCTCTTTTGCTTTCTTTTCTTGTGATTTAATGATTATCATTAGAGTTGTGTTTGGATTGCTTTTTCTTTTTTGGTGTGTATCTGTTATATATTTTGGTTTGTGATTACCATGAAGAGACTTTGATATAGCGGTCTATATAGTTGTTTTAAGTTGCTGGTCTCTTAATTTCAAATGTACTTCCAATATCCTGCATTTGAACTTCCTTCTTCTCGGGATTACTTGTTTTGATATCATGCTTGTGTGGATGATTTCCTGCCTTTGCTGTATTTTGCCTTTACTGGTGTACTTTTCTGTTCAAAATGTTCTTGTTTCTAGGTGACCTTTTCTTTTCTGTTTAGAGAAGTTCCTTTAGCATTTGTTGTAATGCTCGTTTGGTGGTGCTGAATTCTCTTAGCTTTTGCTTCTCTGTGAAGCTTTTAATTTTTTCCTTGAATTTGAATGAGAGTCTTGCTGGGTAGAATGTTTTTAGTGGTAGGTTTTTCCCTTTCATCACTTCAGATATATCAGGCCATTCCCTTCTGTCCTGCAGATTTGCTGCTGAGAAATAAGCTGATAACCATGTGGGGATTTCCTTGTGTGTTATATGTTGCTTTTCCTTCATTGCTTTTAATATTTTCTCTTTGTCTTTAATTTTTGTCATGTCTCTTTTTGCATGTTCCTCCTTGGCTGGAGAAGGAAATGGCAACCCATTCCAGTGCTCTTACCGGGAGAATCCCATGGGCAGGGGAGCCTGGAGCCTGGTAGGCTACTGTCCATGGGGTCGCAAAGAGTTGAACACAACTGACCGACTTTACTTCCTTCCTTCCTTACTTCCTTGGCTTTATACCCTCTGGGACTCTGCACTTCCTGGATTTGAGTGAGTGTTCCTTTCCCATGTTAGTGAAGGTTTTGGCTACTTTCTCCAGATATTTTCTTGGATCCTTTCTTTTGTCTTCTGGGACACCCTGTAATGCAAATACTGGTGCATTTAATGTTGTCCCAGAGGTCTCTTAGATGCTTCTCCTTTTTAAAATTCTTTTTCTCTGTTCTGTTCTGCAGCATTGTTTTCTACCAAACTGTCTTCCCATTTACTTATTCTTTCCTCTGCCCCAGTTATTCTTTTACTGATTCATTCTAGTGTACTTTTCATTTCAGTTATTGTGTTATCTCTTTTCTTCAAATCTTCTAGCTCTTTGTTAAATGCTTTTTGTATCTTCTTGGTCTCTGCCGCCATTCTTTATTTATCTTTTGGCCATGCTGTGCGGCATGCAGGATCTTAGTTCCCTGACCAAAGAGCAAACCTGTGCCCCCTGAAGTGGAAGTGTGGCATCCTAACCACTGGACCACCAGGGAGTTCCTTGTGCCTCTGTTCTTTTCCCAAGATTTTGGATCATCTTTACTATCATTTTTCTGAATTATTTTTCAGAAAGATTGACTATCTCCACTTCATTTAGTTATTTTTTCCTAGGCTTTATCTTGTTCCTTCATCTGGAACATATTTCTCTGTCATCTCATTTGTATAGCTTTCTGTGATTGCAGTCTCTGTTCTGCAGGCTGCAGGGTTGTGGCTGCTCCTCTTGCTTCAGCTGTCAGCCCCCTGGTGGGTGAGGCTGTCCAAGAGGCTTGTTCAGGCTTTCTGATTGGAGGGTCTGGCATGCCTGCTGGTGAGTGGAGCTGGGTCTTCTCCCTCTTAATGGGCAGGGCCCTGTCAAGGCTTGTGTTTAGAGGCAACTGGCATCATCAACTCAGTGGACATGAGTTTGAGCAAACTTTGGGAGATAGTGTAGGACAGGCAAGCCTGGCATGTTGCAGTCCACAAGGTCACAAAGAATTGGACACTGATTGACTGAACAAGTGCATTTAGGATGACTTTAGCAGCCTGTCTGTCTTTGGGTGGGGCTGTTTTCCCCACCCTGTTGGTTGTTTTGCCTGAGCACTGGAGCCTGCAGGCTGTTGGGTGGTGCTGGGGCTTGGTGCCAAAATGATGACCTCTGGGACGACTCACCTAATGACTATTCCTTGGGGACTCTGCCACTAGTTTCCTTGCCACCCCCTGCCTCCCCTGCTGGTGAGCCACAGCCAACTCCTGCCTCCTCTGGAGACCTTCCAAAACCCACCAGTAGGTCTGTTCTGGGCTCCTATGGAGTCACTGCTTTGCTTTGGGTCCCAGGGCACCTGAAACTTTATGTGCGCCCTCCAAGAGTGGTGTCTCTGCTTCCTTCAGTCCTATGGAGCTCTTGCACTCAGCCCCTCTAGCCTGGAAAGCCAAATGCTCTGAGGCACTTCCTCCTGATTCCAGACTCCAGGCTCAGGAGCCTGACGTGGGGCTTGGAACGCTCCCTCCTGTGGAAGAAACTCTGTGAAGTATGTGTTTTTCAGTTCGTGGATTGCCTGTCCTGTTGGTATGGGATTTGATTTTATTGCAAAAGCGCCCCTCGTATTGTCTCATTGAGGCATTCTCTTTGTCTTTGGAAGTAGAATATCTTTCTTTTGGTAGATTCCAAAAAATGATTTTGGCATTTTCGTCAGAGGAGGTGAGCTCAAGTTCTTCTGCTCCACCATCTTGTCCTTTTTCTGGTTTTCCCTGAAAAGAACAAAGTTTGTAACTTCTCAGTGCTGCTTCTCACCAGCTGGCCTGAGAGACAGTTAAAGCTGAAGTAGAAGATCCCTTTTTGGGGTGGTTTAATCAAGGAAAAGGGGGCACTGGACTAAAGAGTTGGGTACATTGTTTCCCCGATAGTAGAGGTTAATGTTTAACAGGTTATACAAACCTTATCCCCATTGCAACTAAAATCAGTTCCACTATATTATTCCGGGTGCTCCAGAGAAATAGTACCAATAGGATGTGTGTGCATACAAGAAGAGATTTACTATAAGAAATCGACTCACACAATTATGAAGAATAGTGAGTCCAAAAATCTGCAGCGTGGACTGGCAGGTTGGAGACCCAGGACAGTCAGTGTTGTAGCTGAAGTCCCAAACAGTCTACTTTACCTCTTATCTAGGAAGGCTGGTCTTTCTGCTCTCTTCATGCCTCCAGCTGGTTTGGTGAGGCACACCTGCATTATGGACGGTGATCTGCTTTACCCAGAGGTTACCAATTTAAATGTTAGTCTCATCCAAAAAACCCTCCTGTGACGCACATAATTTACCATCACGTCCACCAAGCTGTCAAATGAATAGTTTTGTAGTAAGTTTCCTTAGGCAATACAGTATGTGAATATGTCACCCCCCGCCCCCAATCGGGTTCATAAAAATGTTTACTGAAAAGGAAGAAAGTGTCTTCTTTTGTCACATCATTTTGTAATCCTTTGGGTTTTATGGGAACACTATAGATTTTTTGAATTATTGGCATTAATCAGTGAACTCTTGGAGATTCTTGTTTTGAATAGAATGTGGCCTGATGGTATTCCAGAGAGAAGCAATGAAAGCCTCGTTAGTCTTTGTTTGAAACCATCAAGAAGATCTCACCTGACATTTTAGGTTCACGGTCTGTAAAGGATTCACAGGAATCCTGTTTGGTTGTTTATGGGCAACATTTAAAAAATTCCACAATTGGTATGCCTCTGGCGGGAACAGCTGGGGACCTCTTTGAGCTAGCCATCTGCACAGACAATTCTCAGGGTGGCTTTATTTGCTGAGATTAGTCCAGGCACATAACAACAACTGCACCGGGATATGCTTCTTTCTTGCTGTAAGGGTGGTGTCTCTGGGAGTGTTTTTAAGCCACCGTCTAGCCCCCAAAGGCATGTGACTTTGTTTCTGTACACGGGAGATATTTTTGATGGTGGTACATTTTTTTTCCCTTGTAAATTCAAGTGATAATTTGAAAAACGCATCAAACCCAGAGAAATCTTATTCAGCCTTGGAAATCTGCATTCATTATCATGTTATGAAATCTCATTGTTGTATCATAAAGCTGAACCCATGTAGACAACCTCTCTAGTCATAAGTGACCACACACAGTGTGGGCAAATAGCTGTGAAGCTTGCATAGTGCTAAGCATGGTGCTGACTGGGAAGGTTTACTTTGCCTGCTGCTCCTACACGGTCCAGTTATGTCTAGGACGTCACATGTAATTAGGATTTCTTTTCTCAAATGGTTCTTTTCTGTTCTGCATACTTTACAGGCAGGGCCACTCTCTCCCTGTCTCTCTCCATTGTCCTCTTTGTAGGCAGTTGTATTCCAGGCTCCAGGGAAGAGCTCTACTGTACTTTGCCAGCCACAATGTTCTGCTCTCATTCGTAAAGGTACTGAATGCTACTCCCAACCTACCTTGAGAATATAACAATTATGTAAATGTTAATAGTTTGATTTTAAATTAAATCTCATTGATACTTAGAATGTGTTTTATTATTGTGACTAAGAAGAAATAAAGTTCCAGAATGCCATGTTGGTTTGTATAAATTTGAAAATGACGTTCTTTATATAATGACATTCTTGTATAAATTTGAAAATTACATAGACACATTTCGTACAAAATAACTTTAACAAAGATGTATTGTTTTACATTCAGTAAACACCTACTGAGTCCCTACTGAGCCTCTGTGCAGAGCACAGATGCTTCAAGATCGTACTTTTCTTAGATCAGGTTGACTGGTTAGCATCCTTTTCTTGTGAATTTCTGAACATTTTATCCCCAGATCAATAGATAAATGTGGCAGATGTCTTATACCATTTCCCTTAGCTTAGCTGTAGACTGTCAGGAATACCTGTCCATTGGACTAATGGCTGCTAACAACTTACTTGGGGGGTCTGTAGAACCCTGCAGCTGTGTGCTAGCAAAATGGCAGAAACTGCCCTGGAGTCTTCACGCTCTCAGTCTCTACTCATGCTGCCTTCCATTGGAAACGTCTTTGTTCTCAGTTTTTTTCTATTTGAAATTTTAGATGTCTGTTGTCCAGTCTGGTAACTCAACCCGTGCACTACTGAGAAAGGGAGGAGACTGAGATGGTTTACTAAAATGCCAGCAAGGTCCAGGCTGGTTATAAAGAAATCAAAGGTAATGATTATCGTCATCATCGTCTTATCTTCAGACAGAAAAAGGGAGGTGACTCACACAACTTTTCTTAGCTTGTAATGATGCATAATCAGCCACCTTTCTCCTCGCAACTCTGTCCCTCCATCAAGCGTTTCTCCCAGTGTTTTCCTGGCTGCAGAGTGCAGATATGTGATACACACTGGCTGAGTCTCTGTGCTCTGTCAGCAGCCATCTTTTTCTTTCTGAACCTATGGCTTTCATGTTTCATTTCCCCCTCAGTCACCCATCCTTAGAAGACTCCCTCAGCCATCCCTTTTCTAATCTATTACTATATTAAAACCAGCTCTACAGAACAGCTCCCAGTGGGTGAGTAGGATGTCTCAGACATATTTGCCCCATGAAACCCTTATTTGCCCCTGAAAGGGACTGGAAGCCTAAGAGACTTCTCAGTCTCTGCCTTTTTTGTTTGTTTGCTTTTTTTTTTTTTTAAACTATGGCCTGTTATAGCCAGACTTGCCTATTGGATGTTTCTGAACTATCTGGTCCTACAAGAGGCTCTTTCCCAACTGGAATTGTCTGTGTCTACAGATTCAAGGAGTTCCATTGTGTCAGTTTATTCAGCAGAGTGGTCTTATATGGTACCCAGTCTTCCTTGGCAAGGGAAGGGTCCTGCTCTCTCTCCAGATTGTCTGGGTGGCATTGGTGGTACAGTGGTGAACACAGCTGCCTTCCAGATTACCCAGGTGCTGGGACTGGTCTCAGTGACAAGAGAACCTCTGTTGCAGTCAGGATGTTCACTGCACTGTGCCTCAGACATCCCACACTTTGTCCACCTCTGGATTTTGCACAAAGCCTGCCACTTTACTCCCTTTTGTCCAAGCCCTCGCTCTTCTTAAGTGTACATTCCATGTTTCTCAGCCCTTCCGCCCCTCACTTTTCTCTGGACTCCTGCATCGTATGTAATGTGAATACTTCCCGACTTAATACTTCTCTTTCCTTTTGTGCTTGTACATGTTTGCGTGACCTGAATTGGACCCTAGGAGGGATGTATTTTACACTTCTCTTTACCCCTAGTTGTTCATGGTAGTTACTTACTAAAATACATAAAATTCTTTTGGACATATATCTGCTCCTCACACCAGAAGATGTGACTTCAGGTAGGACTAAACATAATTTCAAAAGGGATAGAGCCTTCATCTTGTCTCTCTTCAGATTGACTGCTCTAACTTGGTAAATGTGGTAAGAGCTTCTCTATCTGTTGTTGGCTTACGGAACTTCCGGAAATGTTATTTTTAAGGCAGGCCTCACCATATCAGCTGCCCACACTTCAGGGTGTCAGAATTGTGGCCCAGAGCAGTGTGGACTGTGGAGGTCTGTTGGTGAGGGCTCCTGCCCTGCGCCTGCTGCTGCGTGATCCTTCCTCCACCTCTTCCACTCCTTCTCTCACCAGTTTGCCTTAACTCCAGATCTGAGTGTGAAACCAACCCAGAGAGGGTGGTAGCTTAGTTGCCGAAGTCTGATTTGAGCTTCAGACTAGCTTTATCTGTGCCCGTTCCGTGAATGGAGCAGACAGAAATGGAAGAGAGTAGAGAGCAAGGCTGGGAAGCCTCTCAAGGGGCTTGGAGACCTGCAGGCAGCTCCTGGCTTCTACGAGCAGCACCAGTGGTGGGAAGTCTGCAGTGTGCCCGACACTGAGTCAGTGCTTTAGAAGGGAGAGAGCACGGACTGCTTTACCCTGAGGAAGTGGAAAGCAGGGGAGTTGAATGATTTGGTAAAGGTTGGGCAACCAGTACTAGCAGAGTTGGGATGCAAATCCAGGTGCAGTGGGCTCCCAAGACATGCCCGCGAACCCCCAGGGTCTGTCACCTTTCTAGAACATCTCCTGGGTTTCTTCTTCTTCTGAGCCAGGAGACTTTAGTCAGATGTCATGCTTGAAAACCCACAGTAGCCTCCCTTTAGCCCCCCATCTCTTCTCTTTCCAGTCCCTCTGCACATCTTTACCAGAATGAATTCTCTGGTCCCTCTTTTGTCATTATTGCTTGCCTCCTCAGGAATCTGCAGTGGTTCCCCATTGTTACCAAAACACAAACCCTTTGGCCTTGCGTTCCAAGCCCTGTCCAGCCTCTGTCTTCCTCACGGACTTCATCCTCCTTTGCTCTCTTGGTTGGCCCTGTGAACCCACATGCCGGCTACATGTTCTGGCTCTGGACATGGCCTGGAGCAGTCCCACTTGCTGCTCCACAGGTGCGTGTCTTTTAACAGCTGGGTCCAAGCCTTTTGTGAAGCCCGGAATCCTGTATCGCGGCATGGTGAAGGCCCTGCACCTTTGCTTAACTGGGATAGCCTGCCAGGCTCCTCCTCTCAGTGGGAATCCCCAGGCAAGGGTACTGGAGTGGGTAGCCATTCCCTTCTCCAGGGCATCTTCCTGACCCAGGGATTGAACCCTGGTCTCTGGCATTGCAGGCAGATTCTTTATCATCTGAGCCACCAGGGAAGCCCTTATTTTTACTTTATTTGTTATTTTCTCCCTGCACTTTGACTGGAAGCCACTTAAAGCATGACTGCACATTGTAAGTGATAATTGAAGTTGCTCAGTCGTGTCAGACTCTTTGTGATCCCATGGACTATAGCCTACGAGGCTCCTCCATCCATGGAATTTTCCAGGCAAGAGTACTGGACTGGGTTGCCATTTCCTTCTCCAGGGGATCTTCCCGACCCAGGGATCAAACCTAGGTCTCCCGCATTGAGGGCAGATGCTTTACTGTCTGAGAAAACCAGGGCAGCCCAAAGTGGAAGTGTTAAGTTGCTCAGTCATTTTGTCCAACTCTCTGAGACCCCATAGGCTGTAGCCACCAGGCTTCTCTGTCCATGGAATTCTCCAGGCAAGAATATTGGAGGGGCTTGCCATTCCCTTCTCCAGGGGATCTTCTCAACCCAGGGATTGAACCCGGGTCTCCCACATTGCATTGCAGGCAGATTCTTTACCATCTGAGCCACTAGGGAAGGTGGTAGTCAGTAAACTTTGGTTAAATAAGTAAATAAACCATGCTTTGGTGCTCTGTGTCGCTAGGGTTTTGCTTTGCATTAGTATATGTTCCGCCACACTAAAGGTTACACAATTTGAAAAATGAAGAAACTAGGATCTGGGGACTTCAATATATTGAGCTATATATGAACTTTATTGTTCTTATAGATTGATGTACAAAAATATTGGTGTATTTATTGCTAGTGGAGCATGGTGGAGGAGGGTGAGGCCACAAAAAATATTGGTTATAATAAATGTTAGGTTCTTTTGCTTTTAGCTTATGATATGCTACATAACTAAGTAAATAATGCACATGGCAGAAATAGCTGGATAAGATTATTTAATATTGCTTTCAATATAATGATTGCCCTTGAGACTAAAATAAGCATTCTGTGATTCACTATATAAAATCAAAGAACCAAACTGGGGATGCAATTTCCCTTAGGCCACTCAATTTTTTTCAGTAGATTTACCTTTTTAATTATGTTTTGCTTAGGCTAATTTTAAAATTACTTTGCATTCCCTGAGAGCAGTGTTCTTCATGTGTCAAGGGGACACACATTTAACAGTCATAATACTGTCTGTAAAAGCAAAATCTCATTGCCCCCAGAGGATCTTCTTTTTTTTTTTTTTAAAAAAAGAATCAAAATGTGCAACTGATCTTAAAAAAATAGTTTAACAAAGTACGTACAACAGCTTAAGGGGCTCTATAAATCATTTTCTACATCCCTTACCCCCGCCCCCCAAAACCACCACTTTGTGTTCTAAAACCAAAAAAAACTCCTTCAAGGAAATGTATCTACCCTGCTACAAATTGGAGTATTAGCTGAAGTTAATGGTGGAGAATGACAGTATAAACTAGTAAGAGCACTAAGTAAATCTTATTAATTAAAAATGAGTATATGAGAGAATAGCATTGAAACATTTGTATTACCATATGTAAAATAGATGACCAGTGCAAATTTGATGCATGAAGCAGGGTACCCAAAGCTGGTGCTCTGGGACAACCCAGAGGGATGGGGTGAGGAGGGAGTTGGGGGGGGATTTCAGGATGGTGGGACACATGTATACCCGTGGCTGATTCATGTCGATGTATGCAAAAACCACCACAATATTGTAAGCTGATTATCCTCCAATTAAAATAAATTAATTAATTAAAAAAATGAGTAAGAACACAGGATGTCATAAGGTTTGAGTCCTGGAACTGGCCTCTGACTTATTACATGAGTTTGAGAAAGTATTTAAGTCTCCCCTCCCACGCGTCCTCCCTCCCTCCCGCCAGGATGAAAACATAAATCTTTTTTAGGGTCTCGTTGAGTCATTGTGGAAACAGTATGTACTACATATTATTGCTAAACACCATTGGGAAGAATAAGCAGAGAAGTTATGAACCAAGACTTTCAAAGAGTAGTGTAAGTTACTTACTTAGTGGTTTTGATTGGCCTTTGGTTGAGAAATAGCTGAAAGTGTTGAACCAGGTTTCCTGAAAAGAAGCATATACAGAATTTATTTTTCACTTAGTGATCACAGAAACCTATTGTGATTAGTTTCATTATTGAGAATGTGATTTCAGCTCCCTTGAAAAAGATCCCAGATAAATTAATTGGGTTATGAAGTTTATTTTTAATTCTTATATTATTTGATTTATTATTATTTTTTAAACACACCATTTATTTGACTGTGCTGGGTCTTAGTTGCAGCAGTTGGGATCTTCTGATCTTTGATGAGACACATGAGATCTTATACTAATAGTTGAGCGTGTGGGATCCTTAGTAGCAGCGTGTGGGATCTAGCTCTCTGACCAGGGATGGAACCCAGGCCGCTACATTGAGAGCACGGTCTTAGCCACTGGACCATCAAGGAAGTACCTTCTTATATTATTTTTTAAAATGAGTGTTGAATAGTGTAATGAGGTTTAGTCCTCACTTTCCTATGGATGATTTTTGTGAGTGACTGAGTGAGTCTTTAGCAAACTAAGATTCTACTTCACAGGAATATTTTGAGAATAAGCTTAAGAATGTGTAAGTTCTTAAGAAAGGAGTTAGGGCTCTTTGGAGAAATGGCTAATTCCATGACTGGGGCAGGGGAAGCCAGTAACTTCTTATGATGTCACAAAATGAGGAAGATGTCATAAAAATATGGGCATGTTGAAATGACACAGGGGCTAACTGAAAGGAGCTTGCAAGAGCTAAGTCTGGGATAGTTTGAACAACAAAATAAGTAATAGTAGCAATGGATTACAATCCCTAGAAAAAATAAATATCTGTGAGTCCATGCTTCTATGAGTAAATAATTGAATACATTTCAGTTGAATACATTTGAATAAATAAATGAGGGAGAAGGAGCAGCTCCTGCTAGGGTAGAATTCTCATTAGTAAATATAGAAGAAATGATGGAAATAGAAAATCACTATTTGGCAGACACCACAGTAGTGACTGTTGCAGACCACATCCATCTATGTATGTATGCTAAAATTAATAGATGGAGGTATGATGAGAAGGAGGATATTTGAATAGTCTTGAAATATCTCTTAACAAGATACTTAACATTACAAAGAGAAAAGAACTAACTTCACAGTGGGGAAGCCTAGACAAATACCGCATTTAAACAAGTGTTCCAAGTTAACACCATCTGTAATGAGACCTGTCCGGAGCATGTCCCTCCTGATACAGTCCTACATAATGAAAAGGGTGCAGCGTCACCTCAGTGATGGTGTTTTCCCCCCATTGTTTTCAGTTATACTTTTTTATCTTGAAAAAATTATAGATTCACATGCAGTTGTAAGAAAAATACAGAGAGAGAGCCCATGTATCTTTTACCCCAGTGGCAACTGTAGCTGTAACACAGTAGTATAGCATCATAACTGAGACCCTGACAGTGGTGTAATCAAGGTACAAGCATTCCCATCACCACAAAGATCACGCCTGTTGCCCTTGTCTAGCTGACCTCCTTTTTAAAAATTGGGTTATTTTTCTTGGTTTTGACTTGTAAGAATTCTTCATATATTCTGCATCATACAGATTTTTATCCTCAGTCTGCTAATAGAGTAAATCATACTGATTATTATTTTAAATTATAGTAAAATGCACATAATACTTCCCATCATAACCATTTTTTAGTACACAGCGCAGCAGCATCAAGTACATTCATAGTGTGCAACCATTGCCAACATCCATCTCCAGAATTCTTTTCATGCTGCAAAGCCAGAACCAAAACTATCGCCCTTAAACAACAACTCCCCATACCTTCTTACCCCTAAACCCCTGGAAAAGACCATTCCACTTCCTTTCTCTATGAATTCGACTATTCTAGGTGACTCATATAACTGGAATCATAAACTGTTTGTATTTTTGTGACTGGCCTATTTCACTTAACATGGTGTCCTCAGGGTTCATCCACATTATGGTATGGTTTTCCTTACTCTCTGAGGCTGAATAGCATTGCATTTTATGTATATACCATATATCTTGTTTATCCAGCCATCCACCGATGCACCCTCAGGTGGCTTCCAATCTCTTTTGATTATTGCAAATAACACTGCTAGGAGCATGATGCAGATGTCTCTTCCAGACTCTGCTTTCAGTTCTTTTGGGTGTGTACCCAGAGGTGGAATGTTGAGTCGCTGTGGTATATAGATTCTTTTCTCTCTCTCTCTACTTTTCTCTTCTCCAAGCCCTGACTGTCTTTGAGTATATTTCCTTTTAGGGATTTAAGTTTTAAAAGTTTGAATCCATTTTTTTTCTTTAAATATAACACAGTAAACCTTTCATTAAGACAGTTGTTCAGAGAATACAGTAGTTACTGAATTTCCTGGCTAAGTGGCCAGAAACCCCTTCTCTGCCTGTGTTTTTGCATCTGTACCCCCAACATCACCAGATAACAGGCTGTCATTCCAGGTCTGAATAAGCACATTTAGTAGGTGTAACTTGTAGAAGAAAATGTTATCTGGAATGCAGCATACACCTTTCTCTCCAAGCTGCGTTTCTCTTACTTTTACTACACTTCAAGAAAGAAAAATGGTACTTTGGAGGAGAGAGGATTAGACAGAGTAACAGGTAGAAGAAACGAGGAGCAAAAAAAGGCAAATTATGAAGAAACACAAAGGAGGGTATGGGGCAGGGGCAGCAAGGAGGGTTACTTGAGTGTAGGAGAGGCTGGGCAGACAAGGCCCGGGGTCAGGCTGCAGGATGCCCTCCACCTTTGGATGAGGCAGAGCCCCGGTCCTTCTGGGTCTTAAGATCCTCTTATGCTGTAACAAGTGGGTGACTAACCCAGAGGTCACTTGGGCCAGAATGTGTTTATTCAGCATCTGCAACAAGCATTTCTTGAGCGTCTGCCATCCACAGCCTCCTGAACTCAGTCACCACCAGGCTACCAGCCAAGGAGTGAGGAGACCAAACCGCCATTGCAGGTGTTGTGTTCACCACTCTGTGGACGGTAGGCCCTTAAATTCTCCCAGTCCCTTCTCTGTCTCCTGCCCAGCCTCATCTTTCTCTAATCCCGGGGGCTGGCGGATCAGAGGTGAGGCTTAAAGGTCTGCCTTTTTGCTCTCTCTGCTTAGAGGCAGAGGTCCTGCCATAACAAACTGTTAGGTCTTGCCTGACTTGAACTTTGCCTGACAAGGAGTAATGCTCTCCTTTACAGCTAACAGTATTGAAGATTCCTGATATATTTAAAACAGTTTCCCAAGCAAGCATGATGGTTCTTCTTGCTTGTATTTTTGGTAACCGTAGGATTTGTGTGAAATATATCCAGGCTTGGAAGCAGACCTGGGACCCCAAAGGCTTAACAGTTTTACCCCCAACTTAATTTTTTTTGTTTGTTTGTTTTTTGGCTGCACTATGCAAGCATGCAGGGTATAGTTCGCTGACCAGGGACTGAACTCAGACCCTTGGCAGTGAGAGCAAGGAGTCCTAACCACTGGATCTCCAGAGAAGTTACCTTACTCCAGAATGAAACCCATTGTATTTTTAGAATAATGTAATCACAAAGAAGTTGTGGCATCTAAGCCTACTTTTGTGTACAGGAGCCAAGAAACAGAGGTAAAAAATACAGGCAGGTTGATTGATCGTAATACATGAACCAAGAAACAGAGGTAAAAAATATAGGCAGGCTTGATTGATCTTAATACAACATTGATGTTGTACTGTCTCTGGCACAGTTTGCTGTTTACATATCTGATCTAACGTTTCTCTTCAAAAATATAAGGTAGTTTTCCTTACAAATGTGATGCCTATTCTAGAACTTTCAATTTGACCAAGACCTGAAACAAATGGGAGCAGAGCACAGCGAGTGATTTGCCTACAAAGAGATGCTCATGAGAAGGTCATAAACCAGCAGTTCTCAACAAGGGTTATTTTGCCTCCAGGAGCATGTAACAACAGCTGGAGACATTTTTGATGTCAGACCTGGGAGGAGGTTCTATTGGCATCTAGTGGGTAGAGGCCAAGGATGCTGCCAAACATCCTCCAGTGCAAGGGGCAGCCCCTCAACACAGGATTATCTGGTCCAAAATGGCGACAGCACGGAGGTTAAAAACAGTCATAAGTATGCGTGGAAGGTACCATATGGATTGATTGATGAATCAGTTACACTAGGAATAAACCCAGGGTTGTGCCCACATTTGTGGCTTTAGTCTCTAGGACTTTTAGTACTTTTTTCTTCCAGATTTATATTTTTAAATCATATTTTGTTGTTGTTCAGTCGCTCAAGTCCTTGTCTGACTCTTTGTGACCCAAAGGACTGCAGCACACCAGGTTTCCCTGTTCTTCACCATCTCCTGGAGTTTGCTGAAACTCATGTCCATTGAGTCAGTGATGCCATCCAACCATCTCAGCCTCTTGCCCTCTTCTTCTCCTGCCCTCAGTCTTGCCCAGCATCAGGGTCTTTTCAAGTGAGTCTGTTCTTCACATCAGGTGGCCAAAGTATTGGAGCATCAGCTTCAGCGTCAGTCCTTCCAATGAATATTCAGGGGTGATTTCTTTAGGATTCACTGGTATGATCTCCTTGCTGCCCAAGGGACTCTCAAGAGTCTTCTCCAACACCATAGTTAGAAAGCATCAATTCTTTGGTGATAAGCCTTCTTTCTGGTCCAGTCTTACATCCATACATGACTACTGGAAAAACCGTAACTTTGATTATACAGACGTTTATTGGCCAAGTGATATCTCAGCTTTTTAATACACTGTCTAGGTTTATCATAGTTTTTCTTCCAAGGAGCAAGCATCTTTACCTTCATGGCTACAGTCACTGTCCACAGTGATTTTGGAGCCCAAGAAAATAAAATCTGCTAATGTTTCCATTTTTCCCCATCTATTTGCTGTGAAGTGATGGGACAAGATGCGATGATCTTAGTCTTTTGAATGTTGAGTTTTAAGTCAGATTTTTCACTCTGCTATTTAAACTTCATCAAGGGGCTCTTTAGTTCCTCTTTTCTTTCTGCCATTAGGGTGGTGTCATGTGCATATCTGAGATTGTTGATTTTTCTCCTGGCAGTCTTTTGATTCCAGCTTGAGCTTCATCCAGCCTGTTATTTCACATGATGTACTTTGCATATAAGTTTTATAAGCAGGTGACAATATACAGCCTCGACAAACTCCTTTACCAATTTTGAGCCAGTCCATTGTTCCATGTCCAGTTCTAACTGTTACTCTTGACCTACATACAGGTTTCTCAGGAGACAGATGAAGTGGTCTAGGATTCCCATCTCTTTAAGAATTGTCCACAATTTGTTGTGATACACACAGACCAAGACTTTAGCGTAGTCATTGAAGCAGAAGTAGATGTTTTTCTAGAATTCTGTTGCTTTTCCTACGATCCAGTGGATGTTGGCAATTTGATCTCTGGTTCTTCTGCCTCTTCTAAATCTAGCTTGTATATCTGGAAGTGCTTGGTTCATGTACTGTTGAAGCCTAGCTTGAAAAATTTTGAGCATTATCTTGCTAGCATGTGAAATGAGTGCAATTGTGCAGTAATTTGAACATTCTTTGGCATTGCCCTTTTTTGAGATTGGAATGAAAACTGACCTTTTCCAATCCTGTGGCCACTGTTTGCTGGCATATTGAATGTAGCAATTTCACAGCATCATCTTTTAGGATTTGAAATAGCTCAACTGGAATTCCATCACCTGCACTAGCTTAGTTTGTTGTAATGCTTCCTAAGGCCTACTTGATTTCACACTACAGGATGTCTGGCTCTAGGTGATTGACCACACCATTGTGATTATCGGGGTCATTAGATCTTTTTTGTACAGTTTTTCTGTGTGTTCTTCCCACCTCTTAATCTCTTCTGCTTCTGTTAGGTCTATACCATTTCTGTCCTTTATTGTGCCCATCTTTGCATGAAATGTTCCCTTGGTATCTCTGAGTTTCTTGAAGAGATCTCTAGTCTTTTCCATTCTATTGTTTTCCACTATTTCTTTGCATTGTTCACTTAGGAAGGCTTTCTTATCTCTTCCTTGCTATTCTTTGGAACTCTGCATTCTGATGGGTATATCTTTCCTTTTCTCCTTTTGCCTTTAGCTTCTCTTCTTTTCTCAGTTATTGGTAAGGCCTCCTCAGACAACCATTTTGCCTTTTTACATTTCTTTTTCTTGGGGATGGTTTTGATCACCACCTCCTGTACGGTGTTACAAACTTCTGTCCATAGTTCTTCAGGCACTGTATCAGATCTAATCCCTTGAATCTATTTGTCACTTCCACTGTATAAATCATAAGGGATTAGATTTAGGTCATACCTTAATCAGTTAGTTCATTCACTCAGTCCTGTCCGACTCTTTGCTACCTCATGGACTGCAGCACGCCAGGCTTCCCGGTCCATCACCAACTCCAGAGCTTGCTCAAACTCACGTCCATCAAATCATTGATGCCATCCAACCATCTCATCCTGTCGTCCCCTTCTCCCCTGTCTTCACTCTTTCCCACCATTTGGGTCTTTTCTAATAAGTCAGTTCTTTGTATCAGGTGGCCAAAGTATTGGAGCTTCAGCTTCAGCATCAGTCCTTCCAGTGAATATTCAGGACTAATTTCCTTAGGATTGAGTGGTTTGATCTCCTTGCAGTCCAAGGGACCCTCAAGAGTCTTCTCCAATACCACAGTTCAAAAGCATCAGTTCTTTGGCACTCAGCTTTCTTTATGGTCCCATTCTCACATCTATACTTGACTTCTTGAAAAACCATAGCTTTGACTAGACAGACCTTTGTCAGGAAAGTAATGTCTCTGCTTTTTAGTATGTTGTCTAGGTTGGTCATAACTTTTCTTCCAAGGAGCAAGTGTCTTTTAATTTTATGACTACAGTCACCATCTGCAGTTATTTTGGAGCCGAAGAAAATAAAATCTGTCACTCTTTCCATTGTTTCCCCATATTTACCATGATGTGATGGGACTGGATGCCATGATCTTAGTTTTTTGAATGTTGAGTTTAAGCCAGCTTTTTCACTCTCCTCTTTTACTTTCATCAAGAGAGTCTAGTTTCTCTTCGCTTTCTGGCATTAGGGTGGTATTATCTGCATATCTGAGGTTATTGATATTTCTCCCGGCAATCTTGATCCCAGCTTGTGCTTCATCCAGCATGGCATTTTGCATGATGTAATCTGTGTGTAAGTTAAAAATCCTTCTGCCCTGTGATGGATAAGGATAAGAAGCTTGTGGAAGCTTTCTGATGGGAGGGACTGGCTATACCTGAATGGCCTAGTGGTTTTCCCTCCTTTCATCAAGTTGTCTGAATTTTGCAATAAGGAGTTCATGATCTGAGCCACAGTCAGCTCCAGGTTTTGTTTTTACTCACTGTATACAGCTTCTGCACCTTCAGCTGCAAAGAATATCAATCTGATTTCAGTATGACCATCTGGTGATGTCTATGTGTAGAGTCCGTCTCTTGTGTTGTTGGAAGAGGGTGTTTGCTAAGACCAGTGCATTCTCTTGGCAAAACTCTGTTAGTCTTTACCCTGACTCATTTTGTACTCCAAGGCCAAACTTGCGTTTACTCCAGGTATCTCTTAACTTCCTAGTTTTGCATTCCAGTTCCCTGTGATGAATTTGACATTTTTTTGGGTGATAGTTCTAGAAAGTCTTATAGGTCTTCATAGTAGTGTTCAACTTAAGCTTGTTCAGCATTAGTGTTCAGGGCATAGACTAGGATTACTGTAATATTGAATGGTTTGCCTTGGAAACTTAGATCATTCTGTCATTTTTGAGATGGCACCAAAGTACTGCATTTCAGACTCTCTTTTAACTATGAGGGCTGCTCCATTTCTTCTAAGTGATTCTTGCCCACTCGTAGATACAATTGTTTAGTCGCTAAGTCATGTTTGATTCTTTTTTGACCCCCTGGACTGTATGTAGCCCACCAGGCTCCTCTGTTCATGGGATTTTCCAGGCAAGCATATTGGAGTGGGTTACCATTTCCTTCTCCAGGGGAGTAGATACAATGGTCATCTGAATTAAATTCTCCCATTTCTGTCTATTTTAGTTCACTGATTCCTAGAGTGTCAGTATTCACTGTTGCCATCTCCTCTTTGACCACTTCCAATTTACTTGATTTATGGATCTGACATTCCAGATTTCAGTGCAATATTGTTCTTTACAGCCTCAGACTTTACTTTTGCCACCGAACACATCCAAGACTGTCATTGTTTCTTCTTTGGCTCAGCCTCTTCATTCCTTCTGGAGCTATTTCTCCACTCTTCTCCAGTAGCATACTACACCAGCTGATCTGGGGGGTTCATCTTTCAGTGTCATACCATTTTGTCTTTTCATACTGTTCATGGAGTTCTCAAGGCAAGAATGCTGAAGTGGTTTGCCCTTCTCCAGTGAGCCACGTTTTCTCAGAACTGTCCACCATGACCCGTCTGTTCTGGGTGGTCCTACATGGCATGACTCATAGTTTCATTAAGTTAAACAAAGCTGTCATTCTTGTGATCGTTTTGGTTAGGCTTACAGACTAGGTAATTGTCATCTCTATTTTCGTAACACTTTATACAGAGATGGCTTTGTTAACTGTTGAGTGAAGAAAATGAGGAAAGAGACAGTAGGAACAGATCCAGTTAGGTTTCACTTCCACATAAATTCTGTGAAAAACACTCGAGGGTTCAGAGCAGAAGGAAGGTTTGGGGCTAAGCTTCTTGATTTTTTGCAGGTCACTGTTTGCATCTGCCTGTGCCTTTACTTCTGCTTGGCTGAGGTTGTGCCTGTGAAGCTGGCATTAGGGAGAATATCTCCTGTTTAGGTCACTGATGAGCTTTGGGTTTTAAAAGAGATTGTTTCATACTCTGTACCTTACCCCAGCCACTGTGGGTGACCAGGACAATCCTATAGGCTGTTATCTATTAAATATGTGTGTGTATGTATTCTGATTTACATTTAGAAACCTAAAGAATGAAAGTCTTCCATAATCCTGCTAATAAATTTTAAATGTCTATTGTTGCTTACTTGCTAAGTTCTGTTTAACTTTTTATGACCCCTTGGACTGAAGCCCACTGGGCATCTCTGTCCATGAGATTTCCCATGCAAGAATAATGGAGTGGGTTGCCATTTTCTTCTCCAGGGCATCTGTCTTCCCTATCCAGGGATCGAACTGGAGTCCTCTGCATTGGCAGGTGGATTCTTTACTGGTAAGCCACCGGGGAAGCCCGTTTAAGTTTCTATATTAGCATCTAATCACTAAAGATAAAATGGAATTATAATTTTATGGTGTGTTATACTATTTTACACCGTAAAATAAGACTGATGCTGAAGCTGAAACTCCAGTACTTTGGCCACCTGATGCAAAGAGCGACTCATTAGAAAAGACCCTGATGCTGGGAAAGATTGAGGGCAGGAGGAGAAGGGGATGACAGAGGATGAGATGGTTGGATGGTATCACCGACTCAATGGACATGAGTTTGAGCAAACTCCAGGAGGTGGTTAAGGACAGGGAAGCCTGGTGTGCTGCAGTCCATGGGGTCGCAAAGAGTTGAGCATGACTGAATAACAACAACAATACTATTTTACAGTGTGTTTTTGCTATATTATATTGTAAACGTTCTTTATTCTGGTATGATGGTTAAATCATTTCAAGATGCCTGTAAAATAAGGATGATAGTATCCACCTACCTATTCCAGAGACTTAAATATAAAATTAAGATTTGTAAAGTGTGTTGAGTTTTTAGATGGAAACACCGTGATGTTTATGTACCATGCTGAATTTTTGATTGATTATAACCATGTTGATTCTATCTTTAGTTTCTTTGGGGATGGTTTTGAAATATTTTTAAAAACATTCTGAGTCCTCAGAGAGAAACCATTATGGCTACCTTACCCTAGCATGTGTAGCACCCTGAGATTTCAGCTGCCTTTCTGTGTCCCCTATAGGCAAGTACGTGTATCAGCCGATGACCCCTGTGGAACAGCTTCCCAGCACTGAGATTCCTGCAAAGCCTCGGGAGCCTGCGAACACCATTCAGATTTCGGTCTCCCTCACTGAACACTTTCTGAAATTCGCATCTGTTTTCCAGCCCCCTCTCCCCCCTGACTCGCCAAGGTACTGTATGATCTCAGACCTCTTTATTGACAACTATCAGGTTAAATGTATTAATGGGAAGATGTGTTATGTGCAGAAGCAGCCGGCACCACATTCCCACAAAATGAGCCCCGAGGAGGTCTCTGCACATGATGCCTTTATTTCAAAAGAGAGCAACACACCAAAAATAGATCACTGCTCTTCTCCCTCAAGTTCCGAGGACTCTGGGATCAACGCGATCGGGGCTCACTATGTGGAATCGTGTGATGAGGACACAGAAGAAGGAGCAGAACTGAGTTCAGAGGAAGATTACAGTCCAGAGAGCAGCTGGGAGCCAGATGAGTGCACCCTTCTTTCCCCCTCGCAGTCTGATCTGGAAGTGATTGAAACAATAGAAACCACCGTGTGAGGGTGCAGGCGGGAAGCCACGTCCTCTGATCCGTGCTGAGCTTTTGTACTTTTGTCTGATGGATCCTTTTTCCAGTGCAGTCAGTGTTTTCTACCCCTCTGTAACAACCAGAGCAGTTCAGTGGTCTGCTGATTTAGCTTCAGTTTTAAATTCGTCTTATAACTAAGACATTCTTTTGTTATAAATGGTTTTCTTTTGTATCTTCACTTCCTTTCTGTGTAGCATCTGGCATCATGAATTGTGACCCAGCCTTAATTTCACTGGGAACTTTGAAAGCGATGAAGCGATGATCACAGAGCGTCATGGATCAGGTTGAGCAGATACCCAGAGTGAAGGAGACACTGTTCTAAAAATAGCCAGTTCTTCGCAGAACAACTCTCTGGCAGCCCTTTTGGCATGCTGATGAGCACTGCTCCCCTGCTAGTCCCGGGTGGAGAATTGGTTCACGTGACCTGTTCAGGCTGTGCTCTGGCGCAGGCCATTCTGTCCTTCCCTCATCTCCCTACCACCTGCCCTGGCTCTGGGCCAGTGTTGCCACAGCTTCCTGGAGGCCAGCTCAGCCCCCAGTTAAGGCAGTATCTGCACCACCAGCCCTCCATGACCTGGCGCTGGGCTAGACCTCGCTCCAGAAGAGATGACATCATCTGTTTCATGCTCAGTCCAGCTTAGGTTGAATGCCTCTCCCCACTCCAGGGTGCTGTGTGGATACAGAATGAATAAGGCCTGACTCCCAGCAGGAAGGGACCATAGTCCACTTGGGGAGGTAATCCATGCAGGTGAGGGGACCTAGAGTGCCCCGGGAACCCAGGGGAGGCAGAGATGCACTTGGCTTGGGCTAGCTGGAGAAGGAGTAGCATTTGAGCTGGCCTCAGGGGTGGCTTCCTCAACATTTCCCTGCTTTTTAAAATTGTTCAAATATGCGGGAAACTTTTAGGAAGTCATATAGGTATTATATTTAGGAGGCAGCCACATCTGATGTCTTAAGGAAAAAAATCAATAATAGTTTTAGTTAGCATGGAAATGCTAAAGACAGCAGTCCTTTAGGGATTAGGAATGAATCTAATAGGTTTGATTAACTCTGCTTCATTTGGTTGTATGAAGCATTAGAATGGCTTAGGTGAGAAATGGATTAGAATTCAGTATGATGCATGGATTTTTTATGCCAATGCAAAAACAGTTGAAATAGTTCGCTGCTAAGTCAGGAGAAAATATTTTGTGTAATATTCATTCTCTTTACTACAGTAATATTCATGGGCTGTTGGAAATGTTCTCTTTTCTTACACACATAAAATAGTGACTGATTCTTTCTTATTTAGCTCTCTTCAGAATTTTGCTCCTAATCTCCATTTATAATAGGTGTTCTTGTGTGAGTTGGTTATCTGCCATTTCTCCAAATGTACTGTCTGTGAGGCATTGTTAAGAATCCAGGAAATTTGAAATACAGCCACATGAAACTAAACTATCCAAGTTGGAGACAGAGAATCACTTCCTGTACGCTGACTCTCCATGAGCCTGCTCTCATGGCATCATCGTGTGCTCTGTTGGCATTACGATGCGACTCTCCTGTGTCACGTTAGTTCATATTTTAAGAAACAAGAAGAGGCCTGTTGTGTCCTTTCCTGAAGCCTCCACTTGGCATCCTGCACAAATCTCTCCGGGCAGAACCTGCTTTCCTAGTTGTACGTGCAGTCCACGTGACTGGCTAGAACATTTTGTTAGGTTCAGGCGCCCTAAACATCCTTAGGGTTTAGGAAGCAGAGTGCGCGTATTCCTTTGAAAGCAGTGTTACTTAACACTTTGTGTGGTAGGTGAGAATGCAGCCAGCATAAAGTTTCCACTTACTGAAACATAAAGACTCAACACATCAACCGAGAAGGTGCTGTCCAGAGCTCCGGGGCCAGCGGGGCCCAGGAGAGGGCGGCAGAGGCAGGTGTGGGGAGAAAGGCTTAGGGACAAAGAGCTGATGAGCCCTGCTCTGGGCTCTCTCAGTGCTGCCCGGACTGACTGGCCAGCTGCAACCAGGGTCCTGTCTGCACCTAGCCGTGGGTGAGCTCATTTCATCCCTGGACAGGAATACGAGGCTCTCTTTGTACTGTTCCTATCAGTTCTCTCCTCTGTTAATGTGTTGATAGTTGGGGTCAATCACCAGGTCTCCAAAGCCATGGGAATCCATGGGCTCAGGGCCACGCTTCTGAGGCTGGCTGTGCCAGGGTTGGGCCCTTCTTAGTAATATCTATGACTTTTGCCTAGGTTCCTGTTTTTAAAAACTCCTGAACTGCCATTCAGATTAGCCAGGATTTTAATGGAATTTTTGGATTTAACACTAGTTGATAATCACTTTAACTCTTTATAATTAAAAACTCAACTAAGATTCACTTACTACTATCAATTTTATAGAATTGGAGACATCCCATTGGATTCTAAATATCAAATGCTCCTGGATCTCAAAATAGCCTTTTCTAAATAAGCACAAGCAAGGATTTTTTTGTCCTATCACTGTTAATAATTATCTGAAAATCATATATGATTGAACCAGAATTGTTTCTTTATGCTTGCATTCCAAAAACAACTGATAAGGGTATAAAAATATGTAGTTTCAACTTAAATTCTAGGCCTGTTCTGTTCTATATTATATGAAAGAATTTCTCTGTAATTCTGATACTACATTATGCATTTGTATAAGCATATTTATAGGCACTTTAGAAAATGTTTAGACTGCAGTGTGTATTATAGACATTGAACACAGTTATGTTAAATAGGCTTTTGATTAATACTTGTACACTGAGAGATATGAAAGCTTTATCACTTGGACCTTTGCTCACTTGGGGCAAAGAGTTGGGATGTGTGAATGGAAAAACTGCTGTCTCAGGCTTTTGTCAAAAACTGACACCATTCCCACTTTTTGAAAGTTGGTGTAAAAGCTATTAGGTAGAAGATACGAAATAAGTACTGTGTGGAGTTTAGCTTTCTGATCTAACCAAGATTTCTTTTAGCATTTTCAAGTTTCACATGTGTTCATGACTTTTCTGAGAAATAACAAAGCAATTAAAATGTTTTTGTGGTTATAACTATTTGGTACATTAACAATGGAAGCTTTACAATAAAAAATCTAGGTATATTCAAGATTTGAAATGCAAATCTGAGAAAAACCTCTGTAGAAAAACTGCCGCATTCCTGGAAGGGGACGACCTGTAGTTCAAAGTAATATAGTACAAATACAATCAGCAGAACCAGAACAAAACCATAAAGTTGTTTCCCTGAAGTACCTTTTTGGATTTGAACTAGGATTTGATTTTATCTTGAGAGTGGTGGTTTTATTTCTTAATCTCTGCTTCCTGGCTTGTTTGAACCATCGTAGTTCCTTTGATCATAACCTCCTTTTATGCAGATATCTCTACTTAGGCAGTAGGATGCAACCAGGTAATTTAGAAAGCTGTCAAAATATCCAGATATTTTTGGTGGTATAAATACTTTTAGGCAAGGGGGGAAATAGCACAATTAAAAAAATATTTATACTGTCAACACTTTTATTATTCCATCTTATTTGCAAAATTTTGTTGACATGTTTTGGATTTTTACACGAGGAAAACGAAGCTTTCTTGGGTTTTTCCCCTACCCCCCACTCCAGAGGAGTCAGCACAGTAAACACCGGCTGTGTTTCGGGCACAAGTCTCTTCCGTTGAGGAGGGAGAAAGCAGTGGGCGTGCTGTGCTCCTGGTCAGTGCTGTCAATGTTTCTCACGTTCAGCCGTGAGTACAAGGGCACTCAGAACCAACTGGGGAATAATTCACCTTTAGAAGACTTCTGTGTCACTGCTCCCTTTCACTGTCATGGGTAATTGAGAGTTGGCTGTGCTGGGAAAGAGCTGCGTCTCTGGTCGAGCTTTGGGTTCTTTCTGTTCAGATTGAAGTGCCCTCTTCACAGGCTGGACAAGTCTAAAAGCAAGTCATCACTAGCGGTTTTAATGCTGAGCTTCCGTATCATGGTGTCCATATGTACTTCTAAGGATGTTTGTACCTTGTAATATTCACTTACTGTGTGATTTTTAAAACCTGTCTGTTTTCAAGTTCTAAGCACAATGTTGATTCTTCTCTAATTTCCTAAAATTACATTGTTTTCCTACAAACAGCTCAACTTTCCTCTCTGTATAATACTTTAGGAGAATACTACCTTGTAAAATAAACGTGATCCTCTTCTTTTATACCAGCACAAATGCGCTATTTTGAATTTTGGAATATTCTTCCTCCCCACCCCACCCCTGCCTTTGGATAGGTTCTGTCTGATTTAAATAGTAACGCAATGTGAGCTAAATGAAAAACAAAAAAAACCTCATTTGCAAAATGTGAAACGTTTATATCAGTGCTTACTTTGTGCTAGGAAATAAGTTGTTTACATCATTATTCCATTTAAATTTTACAGAAACTTACGGCAGATAGTTATTATTACGTACCCTATACACTCACAGTCACCACTTGATAACTCCCAGAACCATTTAAGTAACTGTTTTGTTGGCTGCATGAGGTTTACACAAATAATTACGTTCCCTCACAAACAGGGTTTATTTCACACAGAACTGCACTGTGTCTTCAGCTCACACATCCCATGTACGGTGGCTCTGACTGCAGGTTGGCAGCCAGGGCAGCCGCTGCCCTGCTGAGCCTCGGGGCCCAGTCACTTGGTCACCAAGACTCAGTGTGGCAGGTCCAAGAGCTTGAATTACCAGGAGCAGAGCAGCTTTGGGGTTGGCTTGTATTGAGAAACCTCATGGGGAGTGCTAAATAAATTTGTTCATCAGTAATAGAAGTAATACCATTGTTCATAGTACTAATGATACAGCTGCCTTCTCGCTTCCCGAGTTATCCCCACAGCAGCCCTCCGGGAGAGGTTGCAGCATCCTTCTCTCACACCAGGAAAAGGCCTCAGGAAGTAAACATTTGCCCAAAGTGGCTCAGCCTGCAAGTAAGTGGGACTTGGGGTTTGAACCCAGTCACCTTGGCCGTGGAGCCCATGTGCTGGGCCCTTTGCCTCCTCCTGTAGCCCTTCCCACTCTCAGGACCTTGGGGGCTGAGCCAGGAGGCACACAGTGGGCGAGCCGCAGGGCACAGGGTCCCCTTTCTGTCCCTGACCCAGCGGACACCTTCCCCTTCCTCATCCAGACGCTGCCAGGCTTCTCCCTCCCTCCCGCTGTTCTGAGCCCCCCACCCCAGCACACACACACACACCCATGCACAAACACACACACGCAATCTTTCTGTAGACATCTCAGTGCTTGGATTTGGCCATTGCTGCCTCTGTGTTTAATCAGGAATCTAGGCTAGCTCTTCCTGCCTTCACAAAAGATAACTTATCTTTTAAAGTGACTTTTGTAGACAGCTAATCTCATCAACTGTGTGTGCATTCTACTAATTTAACTCTCTACATAATTGTATTGCCAAGTTCTAGAAAGCATCTCATTGTAGCATCTTACAGATGCTGACTACACACACTTTTATTCTGCAATTAACTTTAATTTACCATCTCGTCCTCATTACATTTCAATCACTGGGAACTGGTAATGCCTTTAACCCTTGGGGTCCCACTCCGATTCTGTGCTGAATGAAGGGGTAAGATGGGACCTTAGGACTCAGGCTTGGTGGGATGTGAGGGTCAAGGAGAAGCAATCAGAAGTCAGAATTCTTCAGAAACCAGGCAGATGAGAGTATATGCCTGCATATGCATGGTGTTTTTCTGTTCGTGTTTTGGAATTTTCCTAGTTTTCAAAGAACGAGTTGATGATTACTTATACACTCAGAAACAAACCCTGTAAGCTGGAAGATACCGAGTCCCAGGACAGTCATTGCAGATGGAGCCTGACGTTGCTGGAGGTTTGAGGGAGGGAGTGGGGATCCCCCGAGTCCGGCAGCTTCCCACCTGCTCCCCTGCCTGGGGGAGGGGCTGCTGAAAGCTGGGCTGCGGACTGTGTGTCCTGGAACCACCTGGCCTCCCCAGGGACGGACCCCAGTCAGGCCTCCACCCGTGACTAGAAGGGATTTGAGCCCTTGGGTTAGAGAGGGGATTCGTTTCTCATTGTTGTCCTCAGTTGCCAGCCCGAAACTGTGTGTGTAGATTTGGAGACGGCAGATCAGAAGGTCTCTGGTGGGACATTTCAGTCCTCTCTGATGACGAGCCATCACCTAGTGTGCATGCATCCCAGAGGATTCATGCCCAGATCTGGACCGTCACTGCAGGATGATGGCAGAAAGTGCAGCAGCGTGGATCCTCGAAGCCACACAGCATCTGAAGGGGAATTTAGCAAGGCATTTCCACAGACACCATCTCACCTGCCAAACCCAGCTCCTGTGTGTGCCAGGTGGGACAGGATAACTTCACGAGTTCATGGCTGAGGCATCCCAAAGCTAAGTTGACAGTAAAGGCAGGTGAGTCGCTCATAATTTGCAGGTAGGTAGCAGGTCCAGAGCTTGGTCCAAACATCCAAATCCAGCTGGTGTTAGCCCTCACTGGTTAAGCCCCTGCAGTCACGCCTGCCCTCTCCTGCTGCTCTCCCTTACCCACCTCTCTCCTCCCTACATCTAGCCTACCCCACCCCTCCCCAGCCCTGGCTCTAGGCAGGGGCATCCAGGAGCCACAGCCCAGCCTCTGGGCATCACCTCATGCACCCTTGTCTACTGCTCTAGCTTTCTGCCCAGCCTGGCTTGACCTGGATTTGGCAGAGACCCAGACACTGCTTCGGGCTAGGGAGTGGCCCACCCTGGATCTAAGAACCCCCTTTGGAATTGGCCTCAGATCTTAGTGCTTCAAGACTTCCCTGGTAGCTCAGACAGTAAAGCCTCTGCCTACACTGTGGGAGACCCGGGTTTGATCCCTGGGTTGGGAAGATCCTCTGGAGAAGGAAATGGCAACCCACTCCAGTACTCTTGCCTGGAAAATCCCACGGACTGAGTAGCCTGGTAGGCTATAGTCCATGGGGTCACAAAGAGCCGGACTCGACTGAGTGACTTCACTTCACTTCAAAGCCAAGCCAAGAGTACATGTTAAGGTAAACCTAGAAAAAAAATTTTTTTTAACTTAGCACTTTAGGTATTAGTGGCTTCTACCTCCTTTTGCTCCCAGCCTCACTGAAGTGGGGCCTTGGATTCCAGCTGCTTCCTGTGGTAAGCACCAGCCCTCACCTACCTCAGGCTTGCCTCTGGGGGGCAGCCGACCCCAGGGGACCGTGGCCCCTGACTCTGATGACCCAGCCGTGAACAAGGAAGAGCCCTGTGTAGTAGACTAAGGGTTTCTGCCCCTGTGTTTAGAGTCTGCCTGTGTGAACTAATGCCAAAATTCATCAAGCAAATGTAGGTATACCATGTTCCGGCAGGAGACCTTGGAAGAACCACAGGTGTAACCACGTGGTGCTCTCAGAGGCCATGCAGTGAGGTCTGGAACCACTGGAAGGACCCAGGGCTGGGGTTCTGTGGTACGCCTAGAGGGTGGGCTTCCTGAGGCCACGTGGGATTCATAGGGATCTTCAGAGCCTGCTTTTGCTGAGAATCTTATCGACTATTGGGTGGTGACTGTAGCTTGATGTAGGAGCTGCACAGAATGTGGGAAGGACTGGAGTTTGCCAAGGAGCAAAGGCCCCAGTGAACATGGATGGGGCCTTGAGTGGGCATCTCTGTAGGTCGCCGGGAGATCAGCACATGATCAGGGGGTGCAACTAGAATTCTCTGGGGGTCCTGGAGAGGTCAGTTCTTCCCCAGGGGATTTAGCCTCACCCCACCTAGCTCAAGAGTCACAGGCAGGCAGTGAATTCCTAGTGCTGCAGTGTTTACTGAATCAAACAGGACAGCACGTGGACCCCAGTCAGCCTGATAGAGGACAGAGGCCTCAGAAAGGGAGCAAGGTCGGCGGCGGGGAGGAGGCAGGGAGGAGAAAGGGAGGAAGTTGACTGGAAGTCAGGAAGTCACTGTTGCTGGTGGAGGTGGATTGGGGGAATATTGAAGAATGATGGACCGACTCATTCGTGTACAGAAGAGAGGCTGGGCTGGCAAACCATGAGGTCCTCCAGGTTCCTAGGGGCTGGGATCTGGCCCTCCAAGATTATCGGCACCAAATTCTGACCTTTGAGATGGATGTGGCATAGAGTTCTGAGGGAACAGACGTCAGGTAGGAACAGGGGCTACTGGCTTTGTTCCTGAAGCTGGAGACATTCGTTTATTCACACAGGCAGGAATATACTCAAAAATCTGTTAATTACACCTGCCCTCTGACCCTGAAAAATCACTCTTAAGTTTAGACCCAACAGAAATGCATACATACGTCCACCACAAAGAAAGACAGTACTGGAAACAGTCCAATCATCCATTAACAATAGAATGGATAGGTTATTGTGTATTCATACAGTGGAACACTCCTTTGCAATGAGAATAAACAACATGGATAAATCTCACAGACATTTTTACTCATTGGAGTTAAAAAAAAAAAAAGCCACTTCCAAAAGAGTAAATATACTTTATTTATATGAAGTTCAAAACAGGCAAAAGTATGGTTTTATATTGCATGGTGGTGGCTAGCTTTGGGGTGGGGGGTGATGAACAGAATTCAGGGGACATCTGGGCGCTGGCCATTTCTGTTTGCTTGATCTGGGTGCTGGTTATACAGGTGTGTGTATTTCATGGATTAATCCAGCTTTGTACATGTGGTTTGTGAACATTTGTCCATAAAAAGTTTACCTTAAAAAGAGACTTAAAAGATCGCTGCAGCCAGTCTGCTTTCAGCACTGTTACTATGAAAGATGGCAGGAGTGGACCAGACACAGTCGTGTGCCCTCAGGCAGATAGGAGGCAGATAGGACAACACCCAAGTGGGGAAACAAGGTGAGTCAAACTGCCACTTCCCTGGGGAAGTGGGAAAGGCTTCAGAAAGTATTGGTGTGTGGAGGGGCTGGTGGCAGGATGATGGCCACCAATGCCCCAGAGAGGAGGGGCCGCTGGACGAACCCTCTGATGAATCAGAGCCGCCCCTTGGGGCCCAGCGGGGCTGACTACCCACAGACTCCCCAAGGTCATGGAGTCCTCCCTGGACTACCCGGAGGACAACACACCAGGCCTTTCCTGCGGCTGGGCAGGCGTCACAGGCACCTCATTCTGGAGATGCACTTTTGGAAAAACATTTTCAGTGGGGAAAGCCGAGTGGAAACATACTGCTTCTAAAAGGATCCCCAAAGCTCTGAATTATTTATTCACTGACGCATTCATCATTGATGAGGCTCCTGTTGGCTTTCCTCTTCCACAAACACCTTCCCTCCCCATCTCAGCATGGTGGGCTGTGGTTGGTAATATGTTGCCTTTACAAAGCATCTCCCACACATCATCTGGACCTTTGTTGCAGAGGGAGCAGATGTATCTTTGCTTTTCAGAGGCCTGTGAGGGACCCCCTGACCGGCAGCCCAGGGCTGTCTCCATCAGTCCATTCTGCCTCCCGTGGGGAATTGGGTGAGACTCCATCTGCCACCCCTGCCACCACGGCAGGAGGGAGGGGGCACTCTGCTGAACCTGGGAGCTGAGTAACCATTTTCAGATGGTCCTTTCAAATACTCTGGAGAAGGAAATGGCAACCCACTCCAGTATTCTTTCCTGGAGAATTCCATGGACAGAGGAGCCTTGTGGGCTACAGTCCATGGGGTCACAAAGATTCAGACACGACTGAGCGGCTAACTTTCAGATACTCACTGTTTACCAGGTGCAAAGAAGAAATGAGCTGTTACGGACACTGCTGCGTTTTGGCCAATCAGAACCCCTCCTTTCTTCTCTCAGGACCCCGATTTCCTTTCAGAGGACCCCCTGCCTTCCCCTGGGGCAGATGGGAGGAGCCGGCTCAGCCCAGGTACGTGCCCTCCCCAAACGGTAGCTTATGGGTGCCTGGAGCCTGCCTCCCCCAGATCCTTCCTCCGGCCACCTGTCACAGCCCAGGGACGGGCACGTGACTGCAAGAGCAGCTGGGGCTCTGACTGGGCTGGATCGCGTGCTGAGGGCTGCTGTTTCGCACCCCTGGGAGCACCGCCCGCCCGACCTGCAGTGAGCTTCCCTGGCCCCATCCGCAGGACCACGGCTGCCGACTGAGCCTGAATGTATCTCGAGAGAAGTCTCCCCTGAGGAACTGCTCTGAAGTGGGGCCCGACGTCACTGCAGACTAGGACACGCGCTCAGTGCCAGGAGAGGGGATGGACTGAGCCCAGCTCAGGCCGGCAGGGCCCAGGGCCCAGCCCTGGGGTTGGTTTCTCATCTACCCTCAGATGAGACAGGAGGCATGACCTGGGTATAAAGCTGCTGGCCTTTGTTCAGTGGTTTTGTGACTCGAATGACAAGGAACTCTTGGGGCTGATATTTCAGGGAAGGGCTGGAGGAGAGCCGTGATGGTGTTTACTGGTCCTGGTGTGCAGTTTACTAACTGCTCGGGTGTGCAGTGAACTAACTGCCTTGGCTCCTTCGAGTATAGACTGAGGAAGGGCAACAAGTGCTGCGTTTTGCTTTGAGATTGTCGAGCTCCTTTGGCTTTGATCTTAGACTCATCAAGAAATCAAGAAACCCTCTGATACGGAATTTGTGGAGTGACATCACTGGCTCTGGAATCAGTTCTGAGTTCAGATCTGTGATCTGCCACTTTTTGTGTGTTGCCTTGGTTAAATTTTCCCCACGTGTAAGCCTCAGCTCTCTTGTCCGTAGTATGGGATTGAGACCCTTGTGCGTCTGATTGTTGGTCTTGTACTGCTGCTCCATGCCCCCCAGTGTGGCCTCCTCGCACCCCCCGTGCCGCTGCCTCGAAGGAGTTCTATGCTAAGAGCGCAGCTCACACATCTGGGCAGTGCGGCACGGGTCTGCGCTGCACTTCGTGTCCTCAGGCATGGGTTCATTTAGTCTTTATTTTATAAAGAAACTGAAGCTGAGAGAGGTGAACTGACTTGCTCAGGATCACAGCCAGAATGTGGCAGAAGCAGGATTTCTGTTAGCAGTTCTATGTAGTTCCTACATCGATTTCCTGGGGGTTCTGGAGGATTAGAAAGGGCCCGGCATGATGCCTGGCACCTGCAGTGCAGGGGTGGAGGGTTACCGGGGTGGTAGGAGCTGTGAGCGTCGGGCTTGGAGCTGGACTGGAGCACTTGCCTGCTGGTGCCTGTGCTCTCCGGCTCTGGGAGCCTGGCTGGCCCTGAGTCTGTGGGGTGGACGCCTAGTCTCTGCCTGTGTGGTGTGCTCTCCTGAGGTGGTTGGCTCAATGATGTACAAAGTTCTTGGGCCAAGAAATGTGAACATCCTGCTCTGGCAGACCGGGCCCTGGCCGAGGAGTGCCTGGGTGTCTGGTGGTCTGGATGGAGCCTGTGACGCAGCTGCTTATGGAATAAAGGCAGGGCTGCCCCAGTCAGGGCCCTTGACTTTGAGCTAACAGAACTGAATTGTGGCCACAAAGGTTCTGAATGTCCTTTGTGACTTGGTAGAGGGAGAGTGAGATAGTCAGTAGGCCTGCAGGGCATGAACGGGAGGCATTTATTGTTACAAATGGCAGATGTCAGATGTTACACTCAAATGGGTTTCAATACAAACATGAGGAAAGGGAGGTGCCCCAGCCCCCACAGGCCCTTCATTCCCTCCAGCGCAGGTTTCCTTGATGCTGCAGCCCAGCGCCCACTGTCCCTCTGGCAGCAGAGGCAACGGCACCCCATGCTAACCACCAGCAGGAGAAGAGGGGCTGGGGTGGCCATGGACCGGGCTGCCGCCTGTAGAGCTCTGCCTTTTCTCCACTCTTGGGGGAAAGAGTCCCAACAGACAAAAACGCATATCCTTAAATAACTGCATGGAGGTACATCGTGTTCATTTGCTTAATAAGCAAAACAAAATCAGTCTGGTGCCCAGGCTGCAACAACATCAGGAGGGCCAGAGTCTCTGCGCCTGGGGGCGTGGAGTCCTCGGTGACCCCTCCCCTTGCTGGCCTGTCTCTGGGCTCCAGGCCCAGGAAAGACTTCAGTCCTCGGTCACTGGGGGAGGAATGAGCTGCAGCTGGAAGTTCTCCTTCTGGAAGATGCTGTTGAAGGCGGGGCCACTCTGGGAGCCTCCAAACGGCCTGCAGCTCTCGCTGCTGCGATTCTGGGAGAGTTCTGTGAGGAGGGCCAGCTGCAGAGGAGGGGACACAGTCAGTGGGGGCTGGAGGTAAGACCAGGCATGAACCCCACATCTGCATCTAGCTAACCACCACGGTGACTCTGCACATGTTCACGTCCTCTGGTAAGGCCTAAATTTTCTCCTTTAACGAGGAGGAGGCTGGACGTGGTCAGTCTCACAGGCACGTCACACTGTGATGCTTTCTGACATGGCAAAGTGTCTGAGCCTCTCTCACGCTGTGTACCTCTGCAGAGGGCACGTGACCCTGTTGCCCAGCTCTCTTCTTAGTGGCTTTCCTCAGAGTAAGTGGTGATCTCTAGCTCTGTCTTGCCTTCATGATCCAGATAGCTCCCGATGGACACCCGAGCTGCCACTTCAAACTCAGGGCCTCCAGGGACACTCAAGGATGCCACCTTCTCTTCTAAGTGCCCTCCCTGCTCCCCGGTGTTCACCAGTGACACCCTCCCCCTGTTACAGGCTCAGACCTGCCAGGGAAGGCAGACTGTGGATCTAGCCCGCCGGGAAGATTAGGTACAGAGCCTGATGACCTAGTCCCGAGATGCCCTTGACGTCAGAGGAGAGTGGAGTGCCACACCTGGAATTTACCTGGAGAGACAGCAGCTGTGAGGACCGAGCCGTCTCCTACAGCAGCGCAAGCCTCCCGGTGCCAGGACTTCCCACAGCCCCAGGAAACCACCCCCAGTGCCCACTAGGCTACTGGATCATGCCTCTAGGTCTTTTACATGAAGTGTGTCTGATCCTCCACAACCACCTTCTGGGTAAAAAACCCAGAGCCCTGAGAAGTGAAGTAACTGGGTCACCCCAGGGGTGAGTGGTAGCCTGGGATTCAAGCTCCAGTCCCTCGGTCCCTGCTCGGCTGCCGAGCTACCTGCGGTTCTGCCTCCCCTGGAGATGACGTCTGTCACCTGCTCTCTTCCCACCTCCCCCAGGTTGTCTTGTCTTTTACTGCCCTCCGACCTCTGATAAGGGTTCTTTCCTCACCTAGGTGATAGTGGCAGGAGAATTACATGTGTCTGTCCTGTTGAAAACTCACTGCAGTGGCTGTGGTAACTGGGGAGACATCTGAAGAGCCTTGGTTCACAGTGCCGATTTACCTAAAATACTCCAGCACCTGGCCCTGCTCAGGCAGGCTGTGGTCCAAGGCAGAGTCCCAAACCAGGCTCCCTGCAGGGACTCCCACTGCTGTCGAGCAGGTTACAGAGGGGGGTCCCGCGCTCTGCACAAGCCCCACCTACGCCACTTCCCATCTTCTGTAACCCTCTGGGCTGCCACCAGCCTATGGCATTCTCTGCAAGGACTACTGCATAAACACGAAGTTCTTTCACATTCACACACTGAAGTGAAAGAATCAATCACAAAAATATTTTTTGTTTTCCACTTCTGTACCTTAAGTGTTCTGTAAATTGATGGGTCCCAAATAGTGGCTCAGTAGTTTGAAACAGAACTTCCTGAGAATCAAAGGCCCAGAAACCCCACTCCCAGGGCAGAGCCGGGCTTGGGAAGGGGCAAGGTGAGGCCAGGTCAGTGGACCTCCTGGAAGAAAAGCCTCTGTCCAGACCAGCTCTCAGAGATGGAACACTGTTTTTCCTTTGGGCTGCCACCACCCTAGCAGGTGTGTGGGGAATGGGAAGAGGGAGCACAGCACAAAAACAAGAGCCCAGAGACAGTCTGTGCAAACTCAAGGAAAGCGTGGGGAAGAAATCTGGCCTGACTAGAATTTACGTGTGACTGGGGGCGAGGAGGAGCTGGCTGAGTTTGACTCCATCTGCAGGGGCTGGAGAGCCAGGAACGTGTTATAAGCCAGGGGGGTAACAGGACTTTGGGGCTTGGAGATGGTGCCCTACAAGCAGCAGAACCCCTAGAGAAGGGACAGAAGACCTGCAGTGACCTCTGTGAGCTGGGAGAAAAGGCGAGAAACAGACAGGAGATCGCCCTGTGGAGCGGGTGGGCTGGGAAGGATGAGCCCAGGGTGCTGGCGGTGACTGGATGACAGACGAATGCCACACAGAGACAGAGTGTTGTGGCTTGACTGCCAGTAGCCCTCTAAACATGTATTCTTCTTTTACAGTTACAGGATTCAATAGTTTTAGGGCTTTTGGAATCAAGACCAGTTTCCCTAGTCTCCACTGCAGTTAGGTCACGTGTCTAAGTACTGGACAAAGAAGGTAAGTGGAAGTGGTGTATACAGTTTCTAGGAACTATCCTTAAATAGAGGGCTTATGAACTTCTTCCTTTTCTTCCACCTTGCTAACAGGAATGCAGATATGATGGTTGGAGCTGGGGCAACCATGTTGAACCATGTGAGTATAATCCATATATTAGAGATGATAGACCCACAAAGTAGAAGAAATCTACAGAGAGAGATTAATGGAATGTGCCCTGGGGTCCCTGCATTTGCAATTCTATCTTGGTTAAGCCACTACAATTTGGCATTTATCTTTCATGGCCAAAACAAATTCAACCAACGCAAATGTACAACAGAGTCTGGGGCTTAGGGCAGACATGACAGTCATCAGTAAAAACAAAGGCTCCCAGGTGAGGGACTGGGCTTATGCCTGCTTTCTCTGGAGGCAGTACAAACACAGAAGCCCTCCTGTGTCCTCAGCCCAGGGTAAGTAAGAGACAGAGATCTTTCCACTTCTTCTGCATCCTTTGCCAAGTTCTCAGGGCTCCACACACCATGACAGGGATGCCAGGGCACCTTACAGCCTGAGGAGGAGGCTGGATTGAGGACCTGGGACACTGCGTTACCAAAGAGTAATTATAAACAGGGAAATGAAAATTTAGATAACCACATGAACATTACCCTGGAACTTCCTCGGTAGAGATGGCAGAGCTGATCAAATGCTTGGATTTGCTGTGGATCCAGAACAGGTTCTGAGGTTGCCTGAGAAATCAGAAACAGTAGGATTAATAACATCCAAGGGCAGCCTCCATGGAACATGATGCAGTGCTTCCTTCATGCAGAAGAAAACCCACACTACCAGGAATCAATGAGCTACTTTACTGAATATTTATTACAAGTGGCTGCAACCCCCTCAGGCCCTTAGTGCCAGCTCTAGCTGACAACCTCCCTAAGGCTTCTCCCTGTAGCCTCAGTGTTTCCATACTTAGGAGCTTCCTTTGGGGTGTCTTGGTTCCTCTTTGCCTTTACTATGGAGAATTTAGCTCCACCCAACCTTGCACCCCCATATCCAGCACTGAATACAGCCAGTAAAGATGCCCCTTCTTTGTGCTGGTGGCGGGGATATGTTACAAATGAAAAATTATGTCATTTCCTTGCCTTATTGTAAAGCTGGTAGCTACCCAAGGGACTGAGATTTTAGTCTGCTTTTGGGAGAGGGAGAAGTCTAACTTGCTTCTCCAGCAGTTTCACCTTGTCCCACTGGTTACTGTGCCAACACCGTGGTCCTGCTCTCTGTGGATCCAACCCAGCTCACAGCTGGAGGAAGAAATGGGATCCTGGCAGAGGCCGCTGTGTAGGCTTTGGAGTCAGAGGTGACCTGAAATACAAGTTCTAAACTAACCTGCTGGGTGACCCTTAGGCAAGTCCCTTCTCTGACTTGTGAGAGAGGAAAATGCTTCCTTATGGGCTTACTGAATATTAAAATTAGATGAAATCCTTATATAAAATGTCTTTTATCTGCTTGGTCTCCCCTATAAGGGCTCAGTATATGCTGGTTTTTATTACTACAATTCAGAGCATCCTCAGTTAAATGATGGTGTGTTTCAACAAGGAAGGTGTCGACATGAGCGCCCATCCCTGAGAGCTGAGCGAGGGCTCTGGGACTGAAGGGCTGCAGATGGGGGTCTGAAGACCTGTTGAGGCAGGAACAGGGGAGGCAGAGAACAAGTAACACCACTCGGAACTGTTAGCATGTGCTGAGCATTTCCTGTTTGCTCTTTGAATGAGCTCGCTGAACCCTCATAACGACTCTAGGAGGAAGGTGCTGCCATGTCTATCCCTTCCCAACCCCTAAGGATTTGAACTTTCAAAAGCATTACAGTGTTAAGAGGTTATATAAACTTGTGTTCTAGGAATGACTTTGCTTCTTTTCTTCAAAATTTTCCCACCCTTAGGGGGAAGAACCCTAAGCACTAAGACAGAATGGAAATAAGCGGCACCCCTGAATAAACCACGCTCGTGAGTGTGAAAGAGCTTCACAGCTTCATCTTCTGTGAAAGGATGTGTTTCAAGATCGGGAGAGCAGCTGACAGTAAGGACGCTCACAGCACCCGGGCTTGTGGGATCCCGCTGTGCTGTCCTGGAGACCAGCCCAGGCCCCAGGTGCCTTAACTCTTCCTGATGCTCTCAGTGACATGGGGGTGGCAGAGGTTGGCCCATGGGAATCCCAAGCCAGGCAGCCAGAAAGAGAGGAGGATAGCCCACAGGGGCCCCACTTTTCATTCTAGACTCACACCTCTGGGTCTCCAGACACATGGAGAGATTACTCTGTACTCTGAGAATGTTCCAACTTGCCTTGACACTTTAAGAAACACTTCTCAATTTAATTTGGTAGAAAAACGATCCTGTATCTTGGAGAGAAATTGTGTGTAGTATCACACTTCAGTTTATACTAAGTAAGATGCACAGGGGTGTTCCAAGCTAAAGATGATCTGAAGGTTTGAAAAATACTGCAAACCAAGCTCAAACAAGCAGGAAGAGAAAAACACATAAATACTTTTGAGAGACTTAACAATGGAAAACATGGTCCTGCCCCGATTTTCCACATCCCTCCAGTACTGCTGGCATGAACTGGGGAGCAGGACTGGTTATGGATGTCATCTGCCTCTCATTGGCCACTCAGCACCTCAGCAGTGGGGCCTGCCATCACCATAGTCCATATGACAAGGGACCAAACCACCCTGACCTTACTTTTGCTGATTCCGTGGTTACTCCATGGTAAAGTTTAGAGGACGGTCTAAGTGGAACAAAGTCAGGAATGGACTAGGTAAGGTGGTGCTGGGTTGGGGTGTTAAAGTGGTTGATTAAAAAAAGGTTGTAAAAGCCAAGCTGGAAATTGAGAAAGTGACGAGAGCAAGAAAAAGATCTCATGAAATACACTGCTGTGCTTCTTATGAAAATGTAGATGATGAGCCACTGAAGAAATGCCCATCAAACCCCGTGCTGAGAAAACTGTATTGGACACAATTACTAGTTGTATAGACTTTCTGCCAATTGTGTTTTCTGTTTTGCTTTTGTCACAAGAGAATGCAAAGCTAAGTGGTCAGCTACGTAAGACTAGCCGCTGTACAGGACGTAGTGGCAACCAGATTAGGTTTTACATTATTTTCCAGAGGCAAAACCTAGGTTTCTGCATTTGTTTCATCATTGGATGTACTTTGGAAGCCCAATCATTTTGTGAAAGCGAAGGTCACGTGAGCTCAGAAGCAGAGAAGGCACGTGGCACACTCACAGATCACTCGCGACAGTGACGAGCCGAAAGCGTCTCCTCTAAGGTTAGGGACGAGACAAGGATGTCCACTCTCACTACTTTTATTCAACATAGTTTTGAAAGTCCTGGCCATGGCACTCAGAGAAGAAAAAGAAAAGGACTCCACACTGGAAACGGAGTGGAGCCCTCATTGTTTGCAGGTGATGTGATGCTATACATAGAAAACCCTAAGGTCGCTGCCAGAAAACCACTAGGCTCATCAATGAATCTGATAAGGTTGCAGGATACAAAATTAATACACAGAAATCTCTTGCATTCCTATACACTAACAATGAAAGAGAAATTAAGGAAACAATCCCATTGGCCATCACATCAAAAAAAAAAAAAAAATATCCAAGCATAAACCTACCTGAGGAGGCAAATAACCTCTACTCTGAAAACTCTAAGACGCTGATAAAAGTACTGAAAGATAACACAAACAGAAAGATATACCATGTACTTGGATTGGAACAATCAACACTCAAAATGAGTATACTACCCAAGGCAATCTGCAGATTCAATGCAATCCCTATCAAATTACTAATGGCATTTTATACAGAACTAGAACAAAAATTTTTTAATCTGTATGGAAACACAAAAGGCCCTGAATTATTCCTTAAAAAAATAATAACAGAACTACCATATGATCCAGCAATCCCACCCAAGGGCATATATCTGGAGAAAACCGTAATTCAAAAAGATACATGCACCTCAGTGTTCATTGCAGCATTCTAGCTAAGACATAGAATGTCTAAATGTTCATCAACAGAAGAATGGATAAAGATGTAAGTACATGTAACAGTGGAATATTATTCAGCTATTAAAAAAGAACAAAATATACCATTTGCAGCAACATGGATGGACCTAGAGATTTTCATAGTTAGTGAAGTCAGAGAAAGGTAAATATATCACTTATATATGGAATCTAATTTAAAAAATGATACAAGTGAACTTACAAAACAGAAATAGACTACCATTTCAAAAAACAAACTTATGGTCACCAAAGGGGAAATGTGGAAGGGAGGGATAAATTAGGACTTTCAGATTAACATATCCACAGTACTATATATAAAATAGATAACCAACAAGGACCCCTACTGTCCATGGAGTTGCAAAGAGTTGGACACGACTTAGTTACTGAACAACAATAAGAAGAAAGACCTACTGTAGATAGCACAGGGAACTCTACTCAATATTCCATAATAACCTGTATGGAAAAGAATGTGAAGAAGAATGAATATATGGAATGTATAACTGGATCATTTTGCTCTACACCTGAAAGTAACACAACATTGTAAATTGTACTCCCATAAAATTATTTTTTAAAGTAGAAAATGGTACTGTTAAAAATAGCATCATGCCTTTGCCCCCAGGAAGCACTACATAGTTGATGAGTCTATTCCAGGCACATAATAAACTCCTCTGGGAGTTTGCTCACTGAGGCAGCAAGTGTAGGAGTCTCAAATGCTGGTCCAACTCATGTTTTCTGATCTAGCTCTTCTTCAGTATTAATGTGTGTAAGAACCACAGAGAGATCTCATTAAAATGCAGATTCTGGTTAGAAGGTGTGGGGTGGAGTCCGAGCCCCCAGGCAACACTTGGATTAGCACCGCTAACCTGCACCCAGAACCCTCAGCACAGCTGGACTTCCTGCCCTCACCCCGCCGTAAGGGAAACAGGACCCGCTCAGCTTATGGGCATTTGCCTTCTTCCCATTCAACTATACCACATCAACCAAACAACCAGCATTTCTCTTTTTCTAAGGTGTCCCAATTAGGTATGTTTTCAACATTCATTGAGTTCACTTTCATCTTAGCAACCCTTAGGTATAGTAAGAAAATTTAATGTTTCTGCCACATGGTTTACTACATTTAATTGCAAGCCCTACACCTACCTCAGAGAAGGCAATGGCAACCCACTCCAGTACTTTTGCCTGGAATTTCCCATGGACGGAGGAGCCTGGTAGGCTGCAGTCCATGGGGTCGCTAAGAGTTGGACACAACTGAAGTGACTTAGCAGCAGCAGCAACACCTACCTACTTTACCATGTAAGTTAACACGATTGTGTAAATTGAGGAGAAAAAGGCTATGAGACCTGCCCAGCAGGAATCAAAAATTCACAATCAAGGGTCATGTCAAGAGCCTCTCCTTATAAACCCTAGTCCCCCCTCTCCTGGAGAGAAAAGCTGGAGTAATAAATAGGTAAGTGTGCACACAAGCACATACCCAGAACCATAATTTCAAACATGATATACCAATGCAGGGTGGCACTGAGTCCTGGGCTTGTCATCATATTCTGCTCGAGGCCCCACACTCCTTGGAGATACCTAGGGAAGGGATTTTCCAGTGACATCCTTCAGAAACTGAAGAGTGTGGTGGTTCCATGGGTATGAAATAACTGAAGGTGACAGATCCTTTCTGATAGCACAGGCCATCATCCTGAACAAGCCAGATAATGAACAAAGGCGCCACAGCCACAGCTTGGGGCCACCCTGGAACCCTTTGGAAGCAGAGCTGCTGCAGGATGGAGATGCCCTGTTCCTGGCCAGGCTGTGCTGTCTCTGTGGAAGTCTGTCTGAGAACAGATCATCTGAGGAGACAGCAGAGCTCTCTGTAGATGGGCTTGGGACCCAGCAGGTGCTCACCTGCCTTAAAATCTTGCCAGGAACAAGACAGTTTTAAAAAAAAGAGGAAGCATTCAGGGAATGACTAATACCTCATGAAGGTGAGGATTTCTGTCTGCTTCTCCGTGGGTCGATGGATCCAGCAGTGAGGTGGGGTAAGGAGGAGGGGCAGGACAGGGCCCTGGGAGGGGCTCGTCCACAGAGTCCTCTTCAGCTGGTTTATGCCCCACCCTGTGCAGGCTCATCCCCTCTAACCACCTCATGAATGGGGAGCCAGTTCTCTGGTTCAGGTATTTTTGGGACCTCTGCTATATTAGCACCTGGGGTGTAAAGATGAGTCAATCAAGAGGAGCTTAACATCTCACAGATTCTGGGACATGAGAAATCCGTAAGATTATTTCATTTTCTCCAGTGTTGATAAGCAAAACATGAGAGATTACTGAGGTATAATAACCATATACACCATATTTACCAGGGCAGCCTCGTTTGAAACAACGCTCTCACATTATCTACCTACATTGTCAAAATGTCCCTGAAATTACACCATTCTGGGGTCCAGATTACACTCTTGCACACATGAGACATGAAGGCTCAGCTCTGGTCCTCTCTCTGAGCACTTCTGTCAATAAATAAGGAGCCACGTGGCTGGTCCATAAGTATACTGTGCTCCCTGTAACTGTCTGTCTACCTGTCTCCCTGTTAGCCTATGAACTTGAATACCAGAACTACTTCTTACTCATCCTTCATTCCCAGTGCTCTGCAGCCAGCAAATGTTCAACAAACATTTGCTGAACATCCCACATCCTTCTTTACTCTGAGCTGTCCATCTTAGGAATCAGAGCGGGCAGCAGCTTGCTCTCCTTGGACCATTGTGAAATCACTGGCATTGTCTTCCTATTTCTAAGAACTTGGATTTTGTAAAGATTCTTTGTGACTTCTGGCATGTTTAGCCTGTATCTCAGTGAAATATCTATTTCATTTTATTTAATTCACTTTAGGGGAAGGATTATTTCTCAAATGTTAGAAAATACCAACCCTTTTAAGAAGGAAGAGAAATCTACCAAACCAGTGGGACTTGTGGATAAAAGCCACTTTCTGTTGTTGCTCTGGCATATCCTGTGCTGGACCCTCCATCGCATGTGACCACAGCCTGCCCGTGACACTGCAGCGGCTAGCAGACAAAAGCCTGGGCTCTAGAGCCTGCCTGCCTGTGCCGACACCCCAGCATCCCCATCACTGGCACCACAGTTGCTGGCAAGTTACCTGTTCTCTCTGAGCTAGGGTTTCTATGAGCACAGAGGAAACAGCTGCCCCACATAACGTGGCTGAGAAGAGTAAGGGGTACACAGTAGACGCCTAGGACTCTGCGAGTCCTCACTAGCTGGAGGCACAGGAGGGCCTCCCAATTTACACACAATACTGGTCATGTGTACCCAGTCCTAACGTGGCCACTGAACACAGAAAGAGACGTCAGAGCACAGTGCAGACAAGACTGGCCACTCTGGCAATGACAGGGATGGTGGATGCTGCAGGAGAGAGAGAAGGGACAGTGGGGGGAAGCCTTGAGCAAGAAGCGCCCCAAGGAGAGGGTGCTGTCTCCCACTCATGGTGCCCAGCACTTGGCCCGGCACAGAACAGCTATGAAATGACTATCCTCTGATCAAACCAATGGAGGTGTGGGAAGGGTGAGCAGATTTTCTACTTCTTATGCAGTCACTGAGGCGTTTCTAAACCACCTGGAACCTGCAAAGCACGACGGGGAATGCAGGGTGTGACTTCACACAGTCCTGGCTCCACCTGGATTCCGTGATGACTAGTGAGCAGTTCTGGCTGAGTTATTTAGCTTCTTTCAGCTTCTTTAGCTGCAAAACACTACTCTCCAGAATTGTGAGGATCACACTGACGTGGGTCCGGCACCTTTTTGATGGTCAGTAAATGGCCGTGACTGCTGTGCCTGTGTTATGTCTGTGCCTGGGGGAAGCGTCTGGAAGGCACAGCACTGGACTGAGAAGCTGGGAACTTGAGCGCTAATCTGGCCACAGGTCCCTGTATAACCTGAGCAGGTCCCACCGCGCTGCTGGGTCTGTGTTCTGATCTGTCAAAGGGCAGTGCTACCAGGGCCACACTGCTACCTGGGTGCTGGGAGACTACAGGCGTTTGGGGCACAAAGGCTGAAGGTAGTGGTGTTTACTGAAGCTAATCAGGGATCTTACTGCAGCATTAGAAGCAACTTGGGCAACCAACTAGGGGCGCTGTCACAAAGACCCATGATAGGGCTGAAGAGAAACAGTAGATTCAGCCTAAAATGCTGTACAGAGAAACTGATTTGCTAAATTAATGCCATGCTCCAAAGAAACATGGGAGCGCCAAATCTGAGCACAATCTCAGTTTGTGCTTCACGGGGCTTTATCCTTAAACATAAAGCACCACACCTTGACCGTCTAACCCAGCAGGTACAGAACTGATCAGGAGTGATTCTCCAATTGGGAGAGAAAGATACTATCTGCTAGAGCAAATTTCTTTCCTCCCATGTAATGAAGTCCAGTGACAAGAGCTGAAAATTAAACTAGCTGAACATAAGGAGGAAGAAGCAATGACAGCCCCGGACATGCCCTTGTAACACTCTGCATTAAAGTAAATCCGGTGGAAAACAAGGCCCTGATGATCTGGGAGAGCCCCAGGGAGAGGGATGCAGGGCAGAGAGAGTGTGCTAGCCCATTTCAAAGCTCAGTGCCTCCCAGATGGGTGGAAGTGAGCGCTGTAATTACATCTGCTGCAAGGAAGAAAACAAACCAGGGCTTCCGGGATTCACAGGCCTTGTAAGCACATCAAGCTTGATACAGGAAACAACTCTGATTGCTGCCACCCCAAAGGCTGAGTTCCTAGGAATATGGATGATAACACCGGGCATTCTGGATATGCAGCCTGTCCGACACGCAGACAGAGATACTCACAGGAGATTGAGCTCTGCCTGTTCATGTCTTATTCTTCACAGTAAACAAGGCCCTGAAATCAAAATCCCAGCATCCCCATTCTTAATTGTCTTCCCACATGAGAAGGCTGAGCCTAGAATGTAGAGAGATGTTGGTTCTTGGTCTAATTTTGTGATATGATTGTCTCCTCTGCACTCCAGGAGCCTTCTGCTGGCGGTTCTGTAATTTGCTGGTGGGGATGGGGGCAGAGTTGGAGCAGAGCGGACGGAATGAGAGTCATATTTCCCACTTTCTCCTGTCTTGGCCTCGCTATCAAGTCTTTATTTCTTACACAGTTAAGACTTTTGCTACCACCTAAGCTGTTTCAAGGGGGGCTTCTCAGATGGCGCTACTGGTAAAGAATCCACTTGCCAATGAAGGAGACATAAGGGATGCAGGGGTTTGATCCCTGGGTCCGGAAGGTCCCCTGCAGGAGGCATGTCAGTCCACTCCAGTGTTCTTGCCTGGAGAAACCCATGGACAGAGGAGCCTGGGGGGATACAGTCCATAGGGTCGCAAAGATTCAGACATGACTAAAGTGACTTAGCACACACACACACACACACAAGCTGTTTCAAACTAGAGGTCCTTAATATTTAACCCTTTTGCCTAAAGTGAAACTGACTTCAGAGATAGGAGTGAAGCCATACTTCCTGCTCCACCTGCAAACAGAAAACACCTTTCCTAAAATTCCCACCCACAAGGCAGTTTGTTTTCACACAGAACCTGGCCTCTCACCTTCATTTCCCAATGCCGCAAAACTCTCAATGAGCTCACAATTAATAATGAATTAGGTGAAGAAATAAAAAATTAAGCTGGCACATTGCTAAGCTGACTGGAGACAGGAGGGAAACACCTGGCAGAACACCTCCTAAGGAGACTTCTCTTAGAACCAGTTGTGAGGGAAGAAAGTGTGTGAGGCTGGGCATGGAAATCATGAAAGACTGACTGAAAAATATCCATTAAAATACCCCACGATCTACAAGACCACAACTGAAAAGAAACAGTACAGTGACTTTTCACGGCAGAGGAAGAAAATGCTGGTTTAAGTTTTCTATGATGTGAAAAAGGAGTAACCACCACTGCAGCAGCTAACAGTTACGGAGCACGTGATTACTGTGTGCCAGCGTGCTCTGAGCCCTGAACTTGTATTATCTCACCTCATCTAATCATCAGACACCCCAGGAGGTTGGTTCTTTCGTCACCCTCATCTTACATTTGAAGGAACTAAGGTCCTGGGTGCAGGAGGTGCCCAAGGTCACAGTGGTTGGTGGCACAGACCGGATCCTGAACTGGGCAATCCAGGCCCAGGGGTCTCCTCCACTTGCCATGCTCTTGGTATTGGCCTGGAAAAAGCCTGACAGTCACTTCCAAGGGACCCAGAAGGTTTTACCCACACTAGGTACAAATAGCTCATGTAGCTCAATATCAAACAAATAACCCAATCAAAACACGGGTAAAAGATCTATTTATTTATCTTTGGCACCTGGACTGGGACTTGAACCCTGGGCTCTCTGATGCTCTACCAGCTAAGCTACCTGGGCAGGCAAAAGATCTAAACAGACATTTCTCCAAAGAAGACATACAGATGGGCAAAAACCACTTGAAGAGATGCTCAACATCACTAATTATTACAGAAATGCCAATCAAAACTATGATGAGGTATCATCTCACACTGGTCAGAATGGGCATCATCAAAAAATCTACAAAACAATAAATGCTGGAGAGGGTGTGGAGAAAAGAGAACTCTCCTACAGCACTGGTGGGTATGTAAATTGATACAGTCATTATGGACAACAGTATGGAGGGTCCTTAAAACACTAAAAACAGAACTACCATATGACCCAGCAATCCCACTCCTTGGAATGTATTTGGAGAAAACCATAATCTGAAGATACATGCACCCCAATGTTAATGGCAGCAGCACCACTTACAATAGCCAGGACATGAAAGCAAGCTAAATTTCCATCAACAGAGGAATGGATAAAGGATATTATTCAACAATATTGTAAAGTAATTAGCCTCCAATTAAAATAAATAAATTTTTAAAAAGAATATTACTCAGCCATAAAAAGGAACGAAACTGAATCATTTGTAGAGATGTGGATGGTCCTAGAGACTGTCATACAGACTGAAGTAAGTCATAAAGAGGGAAACAAATACTGTAACACTGACATATATATGTGGAATCTAGGAAAATGGTACAGATTATCTTATTTGCAAAACAGAAACAGACACAGAGGTAGAGAACAAATGTATAAATACCAAGGGAGAGAGGAAGGTGGGATGCATTAGGAGACTGGGATTGATGCATATACACTGCTGATACTATAACTAATGAGAACTGACTGTTACGGCACAGGGAGCTCTACTCAATGCTCTGTGGTAACCCAGATGGGAAGGAAATTTAAAAGAGAGGAGACATATGTATATGTATAGCTGATTCACTCTGCTGTGTAGCACATTATAAAGCAACTATACTCCAATAAAAATTAATAAAAAAGTGTATATGTACATACAATGGAATATTATTCAGCCATTAAAAAACAATGACATTGGCAGCAATATGGATGGATCTAGAGATTGTCATACTCAGTGAAATAAGTCAGACACAGAAAGACAAATATCATATGATATCGCTTATATGTGCAATCTAAAAAATGGGAACAAATGAACTTATTTACAAAACAGAAATAGTTACGAATGTAGATAACAGACATATGGTTACGCGGGGACAAAGGAGGGAGGGATAAACTGGGAGACTGGGGTTGACACATAAACACTACCATACATAAAATAGATGCCTAATAAAAATCTGCCGTATAGCACCAGGACCTCTACTCAGCACTCTGTAATAGCCTATATGGGAAAAGAATCTTAAAAAAAAAAAAAGTGGATGTGTGCCTAACGAGTCACTCTGTGTACACCTGAAACTAACACAACGCTGTGAATCAACTGTACTCCAATGAACATTAAAAAAAAGCAGCGCACTAGGACCAGAGGGGCCAGTACCTGAGCCGTGCTCTTGAAACACTGATGGCCTCACCTTCTTCAGGAGATCCTTCACTGTTCTGTTTTCTAGTTAAAACAACATCCTATCAGGCCTCTAAGGTCTCAGCAAAAAGCCCAGGAGACAGCAGGGCAGACGAACACCCTCTGCAGCTGTTGGTGTCACGCCTGCAGTGCACCGCGGAGGGCTGGGCTGCAGAGGTCCTGTGAGAACCAGCAGTGCTGAGGAACGCGCTGGGGTCCTGCAGGGAGACACCTCACGCGTGGTGAGAAGGCAGTTTTATGCACACATCAGGTCATGAGTGTGTTCTGCCAGCACAGAAAAAACTCTGAGCGTGGCTGACACTAATCCATCGTGTTGATACCATTGAGGTCAGCTATCTACAAAATAGAAACCTGCATAACCTTCCTCACATGAGGGGAGTGGACGGCAGGGAAGAAGGGGAGGAGAAGGAAGAAACATTTCCTGTCATCTATTTCAGTCTCTGGCCTTATTCTACTACTTTTGTGTCTGATGCGTATATTAACCCAACAGGTAGAGTTGAGTGTCTGATTTACATGGGAGGAGGTTCAGACATGTTAAAATACAACTTGTAAGGGGAGCCCCTGACAACAGGTCTAATCCTAAGGCCACTCTCCACGTTAGTAATAACACGAGGTGCTCTGAGTGTGAAGGTGTCAGCGACTTTCAGAGGAGAGCCTGAGCTGGGGGTGAACCGGGGGACTGAGGATCCCTGGGGGCTGAGGATCCCTGCGGGCTGAGGATCCTGGGGGGCTGAGGATCCCTGTAGGCTGAGGATCCCGGGGGGCTGAGGATCCCGGGGGCTGAGGATCCCTGCGGGCTGAGGATCCCGGGGGGCTGAGGATCCCGGGGGGCTGAGGATCCCGGGGGGCTGAGGATCCCTGCGGGCTGAGGATCCCGGGGGGCTGAGGATCCCTGCGGGCTGAGGATCCTGGGGGGCTGAGGATCCCTAACAGGGATTATCATTATTATAGAGCCATCTTAGTGTAATGGGAAGCTCAGACTCCCAAGCCCATTAAAAAATAATTGCTGGGTGTTGCCACCCCCATGTCATGGAGGCATTATCTAGAGTTGGCATTATATGGAGATGTCAGGACACAGACCAGGACCACTGGTAACTAGAAACGAAAAATGAAAGTACCAGGAAATGCAGTGGATGACAACTAGGCTGGGACCCCCAACCTCCTTCCTTTCTGGGGGCACTGTCCTATGCAAACTTTCATTCTTGCTACATGGTATATTATGGTCCCTCCATTCTTGCTTTTTCTTTCTGTCAGGAAAAGAAAATCTAAAAGAATCCACAAAGACTTATTCTTATGGGAAGCAGAGTTACAAAGAAAAGCTCCTGAGTGGGGTGGCATTTTCTGTTAAGTCAGAAATCCCCCTTTGTCTTATTAAAAAATCAAAACAGGGAATTCATATATGTAATTAAGGCTTCCTACCCTTTGATTATCTAACTGATTACTGTCTACTTAAGAGGAAAGTCAAACGATTATCTTGATGGATGCTGCTGTGGGGTAGCAATTAGGACAAAGCCCTCTTCCGAAGGCAGGGTCCTTAATGATTTCCTATCAGAGTCCTGATTGCTGACACATTATAAATTCCAGTATTCCTGCCCATTTTAACTGGATAAAATGATTACCTGATAACAAGAGGAGTAAAGAGTCAACTGGAAAAGCAAGTTTAACCCTAACATTATATAGCCAAAGCCAATTCAAGTTAACAATGTAATTACAAACCTAAGGAAAAAGAACACGTGCACTGTGGTTGTACCTATTTCTTTTAGACACCAATTTGCTGTCTGCCAAGAAAGAAAGAGATTGTGGACCATTTCTCTTTTTAGCTGTTGGTTGTTGGGAGATGGAGGGTAGGAAGTGAAGTGAGAAGAAGAAAGTTAAGATAAAGGTACTATATTAAGCTATTGTAACTGAGGGAAAAAAGCAGCAAACCGGAGAGTTCCAAATCTTGCCATTATAAAGCAATATTGCTGAACCAGAGTAGCTCTGCCAACATTAGTGGGTACAAAATCAGCCATATATATATATATATATATATATATATATATATAAAATCAGTTATTTCCAAATTTGGGACAAAAGGCAGAGCCGGCCTGCAATCCTCGCCAGAAGGGAGATCCACCAAAGGTGTCTTGTGACTGCCCTGGGTTCTACCTGGATGCACTTTCTGGACGGCAGCACAGGGATGGAGAGGCCAAGGGGAGAGCGGCAGTCTTGCTGAGGATCCCTGAGGGCTGAGGATCCCGGGGGGCTGAGGATCCCTGGGGGCTGAGGATCCCTGCGGGCTGAGGATCCTGGGGGGCTGAGGATCCCTGCGGGCTGAGGATCCCGGGGGGGCTGAGGATCCCTGCGGGATGAGGATCCTGGGGGGCTATCCTTTCCTTTAAATCTTTAAGCATATTTATATGTTTTAAATTCCTTGTCTGCTAACCCAGTATTTGTCATCTCTGAGTCTGTTTCTATCAACTTCTTTCCCAGTTAGAAGTCACATTGTCATGTTCCACATATCTGGAAACTTTTGATTCTATACTCATCATTGTGGATGACGTGTTATCATCTGGATTTTGTTGTCTTCCTTTAGAGACTTTTGAGTTCTGAGTTTTTGTTCAGACTTTTTGTTCTGATAGGTTATTAATTTACTGTTAAATCAGCTACATATTTTTGAGGCTTGCTTTTAAGCTTTGTTTGGCCAGGTCTAGAATATCCCTGATCCTAATACATGGCTTTTATTTATTTATTTATTTATTGGTCTCAGTGGACCCAGGTGTTCATCAAGGCCTTTTCATTTAGAAGTTAGTATCCCCATGTCTTCCAGCACTCTGTACCCTCCAGAAGCTCCACTTATCTCACAGCAATTGAAAGCTGCTCCCCAGCAGTTTTTCTCTGACAGGCCTCTGGAGTCTTGCCTGCAAATGTGCAGCTGAGTAATCGGTCAGAAGCTTCACTCACTTTACTTTGTGCTTAGTCCTGTCCTGCTCTTGGTGACCCTCTGCTTAAGGGGACTCCTACGTAGTCCTGGAGCTCCTTCTCAATTCAGCGTCCTCCTTTTCAAAATTCTACCCATTGCCCAGCCCCAGGCTCCTTATGATTATACAGTGGAAGTGACAAATAGATTCAAGGGATTAGATCTGATAGAGTGCCTAAAGAACTATGGATGGAGGTTTGTAACATTGTACAGGAGGAGGTGATCAAAACTATTCCCAAGAAAAAGAAATGCAACAAGGCAAAGGGCTGTCTGAGGAGGCTTTAGAAATAACTGAGAAAAGAGAAGTGAAAGGCAAAGGAGAAAAGGAATGATATATCCATCTAAATGCAGAGTTCCACAGAATAGCAAGGAGAGATAAGAAAGCCTTCCTAAGTGAACAATGCAAAGAAATAGAGGAAAACAACAGAATGGGAAATACTAGAAATCTCTTCCAAGAAAATTAGAGATACCAAGGGAACATTTCATGCAAAGATGGGCACAATAAAGGACAGAAACGGTATGGGCCTAACAGAAACAGAAGATATTAAGAAGAGGTGGCAAGAATATACAGAAGAACTATATGAAAAAGGTCTTAATGACCCAGACAACCACAGTGGTGTGATCACTCACTTAGAGCCAGACATCCTGGAATGTGAAGTCAAGTGGGCGTTAGGAAGCATTACTACAAACAAAGTTAGTGGAGGTGATGGAATTCCAGCTGAGCTATTTCAAATCCTAAAACTGCAGCACTCAATATGCCAGCAAATTTGGAAAACTCAACAGTGGCCACAGGACTGTTTTCATTCCAATTCCAAAGAAGAGCAATGCCAAAGAATGTTCAAACTACAGGTCTCATTTCACAGGCTAGCAAGGTAATGCTCAAAATCCTTCAAGCCAGGCTTCAACAGGACATGAACCAAGAACTTCCAGATGCACAAGCTGGATTTAGAAAAGACAGAGGAACCAGAGATCAAACTGCCAGCGTCTGCTGGATCATAGAAAAAGCAAGGGAATTCCAGAAAAACATCTATTTCTGCTTCATTGGCTACCTTACAGTCTTTGACTGTGTAGATCACAACTGTAGAAAATTCTTCAAGAGATGGGAATACCAGAGCACTTTACCTGTTTTCTGAAAAACCTGTATGCAGGTCAAGAAGCAACAGTTAGAACCAGATATGGAACAACAGACTGTTTCAAAATTGGGGAAGGAGTATGTCAAGGCTGTATTTTGTCACCCTGCTTATTTAACTTACATGCAGAATACATCATGCAAAATGCCAGGCTGGATGAATCATAAGCTGGAATCAAGACTGCTGGGAGACATATCAACAATCTCAGATATGCAGATGATACCACTCTAATTACAGAAAGTGAAGAGGAGCCTTTTGATGAGGGTGAAAGAGGAGAGAGAAACAGCTGGCTTGAAACTCAACATTCAAAAAACTAAGATCAAAGAATCCAGTCCCAATACTTCATGGCAAAAAGAAGGGGGAAAAGTGGAGTCAGGCTCCTAAATCACTGAGAGGGTGACTACAGCCATGAAATTCAAGATGCTTGCTCCTTGGAAGGAACATTATGAGAGACAAACCTAGACAGGGTATTAAAAAGCAGAGACATCATTTTGCTGGCAGAAGTTCATATAGTCAAAGCTGTGGTTTTTCCAGTAGTCATATACGGATGTGATAGTTGGACCATAAAGAAGGATAAATGCCAAATAGTTAATACTTTCGAATTACGATGCTGGAGAAGACTCTTGAGAGTCCCTTGGACTGCAAGGAGATCAGACCACTCAATCCTAAAGGAAATCAGTCCTGAATATTCATTGGAAGGACTGATGCTGAAGCTGAAGCTCCAATACTTAGGCCACTTGATGTGAAGAACTGACTCACTGGAAAAGACCCTGATGCTGGGAGGAGGAGAAGGGGATGAGAGAGGATGAGATAGTTGGATGGCATCACCATCTTGATGGACACGAGTTTGAGCAAGCTCTGGGAGTTGGTGATGGACAGGGAAGCCTGGCATGCTGCAGTCCATGGGGTCACAGAGTCGGACACAACTGAACAACTTGAATTGACTGAATATATTGGGTACATGTAAAACTTTTATCCTGGGAATCAAGGTGGATGTGTGGGGTAACAATTGAGGCAATGAGAAGGTGGGTTTCACTGTAATTATTACAGTAATGATTTTAATATCATTCAATTTCAACAAACTATCCTGTTTCAGATTCAGTTCAGTCTCTTGGTCATGTCCAACTCTTTGTGACTCCCTGTTTTACAAAGTGGAGGTTAAAAATTTTTGATTCAAGATTCCTCCTCTCCAAATGCTTTTCAGCTATTACTAAATTCTACTCAAGTATATTTTCATTTTGTTCTGTCACTCTCCATTATTTATTTTTGTCCTTTTTTGCTGTTTGCATATTGAAAATTACCTCAAAGCAGCTGAGGAGACAGGTGGGGTATAACATATTAAAAAAAAAAAAAGCCCACAACAAATAACAAGTTAGAAACTTAGGCCAGACACTGAAAACGATAGATGGTAGTTTATGCCAAGTACCAAATGAAATATGAATAAAAACTGCTATAAGAATTCAAAGGAAGAGGTCAAAGACATTTAAATTCAATGCTATGAACTGCAAGTGGGTTTCCTGATTATCTCCCTGGCCTATTCACTTTGCCACTATGCTACAGGTTTACCTCTCTCTCCAAACTCTCAACATGCCTCACTTCCTTCATATTCTCAACTGATTTCTCAGTGAACTAGAAAACGAGGAAGAAAACCTCTCCAAATGTTTGCCACCACAGCATTGTGGTGTTGTGGCCAAATGTTTGCCACAACACAGTATCCCAGGCAGAGTGGCCTCTGTGTTGTTCCCAGGTCACACCGGCACTCTCCTGCATCCAGACCTCTGCATCTGCTGTTGCTCCTGACTGGAACGCTCTTTCCACTCAGGCTCACATGAGTGAAAGTGAAAGTCGCTCAGTTGTGTCCGATTTTTTGCGACCTCATGGAATTCTCCAGGCCAGAATACTGGAGTAGGTAGCCTTTCCCTTTTCCAGGGGATATTCCCAACCCAGGGATTGAACCCAGGTCTCCCACACTGCAAGCAGATTCTTTACCAACTGAGCTATCAGGGAAGCCCCATGACTGAACCTTCAACTTTTTTCAGGTAGAAAACGTTAGCTATCAACCTTCGGTGACTACTCCGTTTAAAAATGCAATCTTTCTTTTTATCTCCCTCATTGTGTTTTTCCTTCATAGCCTTCTCAGAATATAATATACCATATATCTTTAATATTTCCCCTCTGTCAGCTGAATGTGAGCTCTATGAAGGCAGAGACTTGGCTTTGTTCCCTGCAGGATCCCCTTGCACATAGACTGGTGCCTGGTTGTGCAGAAGGTACTTGATAAGTGTTTTTTGAATGAATGAAGCAGAGTTTGAGCTGGAGGTTAAAAATAAGGCATCACTTATGAGGAGAGGGAAGGAAGGACATACCAGCCTACGGAAAGGAGAGGAAGAGGAAATAGACATGGGATTCATTATGCTTAAGAAAGTGAGAAATTTCCTTTAGTTAGAGAAGAAGGAAAAGAAGATGAGGATGAAGTGTGGGCTGGTGATGCATCAACGGCCTAGACTATCAATCTAAACTTATTCAGACTTTGTTAGCAATAGGGAGCACCTGAAGTTTTCTCAGCACTAGAAGGGGTGGAGGAGGGGGGACTGGAGCTCTAGGAGACAGAGGCAGTGGGGTCAGTGAAGAGGTTCTTGGAAGTAGACATGTACACTGATAGGGGAATCACAACACTACTGAAGCAAATGGGGAGAGTAGGGAAAGAGATGGTTGGCACTGTTGAAGAAGACTTCTCACAGCTAAAAGCAAAACACAGGGAATTAGATAATTTCTTCCTCCTAAAGATTGCAAATAAATCTCTGTATAATTTCATTTTCTTTCACACATTGCAATGAAGTTGCTGGAGACAGATATGAATTGCCCTGTATAGTTCCATAAAAAGGTAGCCTTAACTGAATCAATCAGTAAAGGAAAAAGTTATGTGACTCAACCATTTAGAGTGGGGTCTCTTCTTTAAGAAAATGCTGTGTCTGGAATAATAGCTACTACTAACAGCTATTTCACCACAAAACCCGGGGGCTAAAACGTATTCATGTCAAAACAGAATCACAACTAGAGTGCCTGTGGGATATGTACAGAAAACAACGAAACCCACAAAAGTCCCAAAGCAGTGACCTGTCAGACAGAACACGCCATATTAAGTAAATACCCACTCTTCATCTTCTTTTCCTTTAACCAAAGAAGATTTCTCACTGTTTGCTGTACATACTCGATTCAATGTTATGATATTTCATGAAAGGACTGGGAGCTTTCAGGGGTGACACAGTAACTGATTTGGGACAGTGGTCCAGACAGAAGGCTGTACTCTGGGTAACAGGATATCAGCCAGCCACTCAGGAACATCACGTACATTAAAGCAATTGAAACTCTGCAAAGCTCTGCTGTTTGGAGTCTATGACCTTTACAAATAGGTGATATTTCAACAGAGTGCAATTAAGAATGGCCTACTGATTTGTTTTTAATGCAAAACAGTAAGCTGTTGGCTGCTCTGTCACACATGCTGAAGAGAAAAGATCTCTGCCATGTATTTTAGGAAGGTTGAAAAGCTTCATCAGGAATACTGTTGGAGAGGAAAGGCCCTTCCGTAAGCTGCTCAATACTCTGAACTGTGGTAGGGTCCAAAATTCCAAGGAGATGGTAGACATGATGGCACTACTTGTTTTGATAAGCACTACTTATTATATACTTCTATATACTGAGAGGGGACCAAAGATAGAATAAAAAACCACCACTGGCTCTGATGTGGTCTCACATATGTATATGATCTCATATGACTGGATTCTACTCAGTGGAAACAATCTTGTCAACTGTTCATAATTAAGAAGCAGAATATTAAGGTGTCACATTAAGAAGCTGAAAAATCATGTCCATTAACCTTCAACTGCCAAAGTATGGTGACTAATAAATAACGTGACTAGGTCTCTCATGATCAGCTACAGGGCTCTTATTCCTGGCTTTGTTCGGTACAAATATTTTATCCATGGCTTGGATAAACATAAAACAGGTCAACATGCATGGTATGAAAATACATGACTCCCAAAGGTTATAAACTGAAACAATAATAAGAAAAGCCCTGTATTGACTCTAGAAACTGATTTATTTACATAGGGTAGGACCAGCAGCATGTGTGGACAGAATCAGGAGTTTGCTATCATACATAGTTGAATCAGCCTTACAAAATGGCTGCTAAAAAAGTTAACGTGGTTCTGGTTCAATTTATAGAAACAGAACCTAGAGAAGGAAAAGGCTGCACGCTATCCAACAATATGACATTCTGGAAAAGAAAAAACTATGTAGACAGTTAAAAAACAAAGAAATGAAAAAAACACAGCAGTTTCCAGAACTTGCAGGGAGGGAGGGAATGATGATTAGGTGATGTAAACTGTACATATGACTGTAGTGTAAACAATTGATTTTAGTTAATAATAATGGTGGCTTATTAAGTGTAATACACATACCACAGAAATGCTAGAGGTTAATAACAGGGGAACTGGGGTGAGGGGATATACGGTAACTGCATATTTTCTGTTCAAATTTTCCATAAACTTGAAACTGCTCTAACAAAGTTTATTAATTAAAAAAAAACACAATTAATGCAATTAAAAAATGGGTGAGGAATGGGATCTGCACACTGGGTAAGAATTCTGAGATCCCTTGGGACCCTTGGCTAGTCTCACTTTTCAAGCCAGAAGATACATACAATTATAGTAGAGAAGGATTAGTGCCATAAACAAATGATCACTGCTGTCCTTCTTAGTAACTGTTTCTCACTGACATTCTCTCTTTCTACCTGAGGACTAATAGGCAGGTTTCAGAAAAGCCCAGGTCATGGACTTCAGGTCATAATCATGGAAAAGAATGAGGTTTTTTATATATAATATCATGTCATCTGCATACAATGACATGCAGTTTATGCATGTAGTTTACCTCTTCCCTTCCAATTTGGGTATCTTTTTCTTGTCTGATTGCTGTGGCTAGGACTCCAATACTCTATTGAACAGAAGTGGACTGACAGTGGGCATCCTTATCTTGTTTCAGATGTTAGTGGGAAAGCTTTCAGCTTTTCACTGTTGAGGATTATACTGGCTGTGGGTTTGTCATAAATAGCTTTTAATAAGTTGAGATACATTCCCTCTGTATCCATTTTGATAAGACTTATCATGAAAAGATGTTGAATTCTGTCAAATGGGTTTTTTTTTGTATTTATTGAGATGACTGTGTGGTTGTCTTTTCTTTTGTTAATGTAGTATATCACATTAATTTGCATATGCTGAACTATCCTTGTGAACTTGGGATGAATTCCACTTGGTCACAGTGTATGATCTTTAGATCACAGATGTGGTTAACTAAAATTGTGTTGTGAATTTTTGCATCTATATTCACTATGAAAGGTTTTGAACTGTAATTTTCTTTTTTGGTGGTATCTTTGGTTTTGGTATCAGGGTGATGGTGGCTTTACAGAATGTCTTTGGGAGTGCTCCCTCCTCTTCAGTCTTTTGGAAGAGTCTGAGAAGGATCAGTAAAGGTTCTTCTTTGGATGTTGGGTAGAATTTGCCTGTGAAGCCATCTGGTTCTGGACTTTAGTTTGTAGGGAGTTTTTGTTTGTTTTTAAATTACAGATTCTATTTCACTTCTAGTGATTGGTCTGTTCAAATCATCTGTTTCTTTTTTATTCAATTTTCATGGACTGTGTGTTTCTAGAAAGTTGTCTGTTTCTTCTAGGTTGTCAAATTTGTTGACATATAATTGTTCATATTCAAATTGGAAGAGGAGGTAAAACTGTCACTGTCTGTAGATGACATGATACTATATACAGAAAATCTTAAAGACTCCACACAAAAACTACTAGAACTGACAAATGAGCTCAACAACATAGCAGGGCACAAGATTAACATCCAGAAATTGGTTGCATTTCTTTACACTAACAATGAAATAGCAGAAAGAGAATGTAGAAAAACAATACCTTTTAGAAATGATACAAATGAACTTAACAAAACAGAAAGAGACTCAAAGACTTAAAAAACGAACTTATGGTTGCCAGGGAAGGGATAGTTAGGTAGTTTGGGATGGTCACGTACACACTGCTATATTTAAAATGGATAATCAACAAGGACCTACTGTACAGTACATGGACCTCTGCTCAATGTTATGTGGCAGCCTGAATGGGAGGGGGGTTTGGAGGAGAGTGGGCACATGCGTATGTATGGCTGAGGCGCTTCACTGTTCACCTGAGACTGTCACAACACTGTTAATCAGCTATACACCAATATAAAAGAAGTTCAAAAAATAAAACTAAAAAAAAGAAAAAAGATGCACCTGTATGATCACAGCAATACTATTCACAATACCCAAGACACAGAAACGACCTAAATGTCCACTGACAGATGAATGGATAAATAAGACATGGTATATAAATAAAATGGAATACTATTCAGCCATAAAAAAGAACAAAATAATGCCATCTGCAACAACATGGATGCAATTAGCAATCATCATACTAAGTGAAGTCAGTCAGAAAGACAAATATATGATATCACTTTTATGTGGAATCTAAACTATGGCAAAAAGGAACCAATCTACAAAACAGAAACAGACTCAAAGAGAGAACAGACTTGTGGCTGCCAAGGGGGAGAGGGGCAGAAGAAGGACGGATTAGGAGTTTGGGATTGGTAGATGCAAACTATGACCTACAGAATGGATACACAATTTCCTATTACATAGCACAGGGCACTACATTCAATATCCTGGGATAAACCAGAATGAAAAAGAATGTATATATGTATATAACTGAGTCACTCTGCTGTACAAAAAAATTTAACACAACACTGTAAACCAACAATACGTTAAATAAATAAACAAGAATAGGAATGAACATGGCAGCAACAGTCAGATCTATGACCATGTCAAACTGTACCTGAGCCATGAGCTCCTGGAAAACAGTCAGATAGGGAAATTCCTCTTAACCTGTTTTCCAGAACAGAAAGAACCACCCCTCCTCATAAGACTCAGAGAAGACCTAGCTAGTCCTCAGGCATATGCATGACAAAGCCAGACACACACCTACCAAACTTCCATTCTTTGCCTCAAAAAAGATTAGCTGAGGTGCCTGTCCTCACTGATTGATTAGAACAAAATGCTTGCCAACCGATGACCAAATGTTAGCTAGGCTTCTCTCCTCCCAAGTTTCTGACCCACCCTCTGCTCAAGCCAGCATACAACCTCTCCTTAATGATATCATCTGAGAACCAGCTGACATCAGGAAAGACATTTCTTCATCACTGTCTGATTCTGCCACCTACTCCCCCATATCTGGTCCTTTCTAGACTTGCTTACCTGCCTCTATAAAAGAAATTTCCTTTCTGCCTGATCTTTGAGACCCTTGCAGAACATTTAGTCAAAATGTTCCCCCTATGGTAATAGCCTCCTCCCTTCTATTGTAATACCTCCCTCCCCTTATGTCAGTAATTCTTTTGAATGAAATCTCTTCATATCTAAATCCAACTCTGTTTTTCTTTGATAGACAACATATTCTATTAATTCAGACTGGGTGTTAGGGTCTAACTAAAATCATTCAGCATATTAACGAGCATGCTACTTGTTTAATGCAACTATAGACTCATAAGATCTTAACCTTCCAAAAGATCTAAAAATCAACCAGTCCAACCTCTCACCCAGAGCAAGAATACCTCTGTAGCAGCTTTGAGAGACAGACATCCTGCCACTACTTGCATACCTCTGGTAATAGGTAATGTAAGAAAATTCTCATACTAAACCAACATCATCATTTACGCAGTATTTACCCTTAAGTACTAGTCTGTCCTCTGAACTACTTACTGGGTTGGCCAAAAATTTGGAAGTCAGAAGCATTCTTTGAATTGGGTTGGCCAAAAATTTCATTCAGGAAACCCAAACGAAATTTTTGGCACCCAGTAGTTCAGCCTAAATGAAATTTTTGGCTAACCCAATACAAACGACGTTTCTAACTTCCAAATCAGCACCCTCCAGATATCTGAAGGCGACTGCACCTCAGCTTCTTCACATCAGCATAAAGAGGTCCCTTGGCCTGCTGAGATCTTCTACCCTGTCTATGCAAAAACAAAGATCAAATCACATCCGCCGGTTGCTCTGTTTGTTAAATCAATAGGGGCATGGAAGTCACATCTGGATATAATATGTATCTAAGTTTTTCTAAGACAAATACTTTAAGGAGGGGCTATCATTTTGTTGTTCATGAGGAACCGCACCTTTGCAGGAGAGTTAAGGGTGAGGCACAAAAAGGCCAATGACTTCAGCTTATACTACAAAGTTACAGCAATCAGAACAGTATGGTACTGACACAAAAACCAACACATAGATCAATGGAACAGAATAAAGTTCAGAAAGAAATCCATGCACTTATGGTCAATAATCTACAACAAAGCATGCAAGAATATACAGTGGAGAAAGGACAATCTCTTCAAGTGGTGCGGGGAAAAATGGACAGTTATATGTGAAATTAGAACATTCTGTAACACCATACGCAAAAATAAACTCAAATTGAATTAAAGACCTAAATGTAAGACCTAAAATCATAAAACTCCTAGAGAAAGACACAGGAAGAACACTCTTTGACATAAATTGTGGCAGTACTTTTTTGGCTCCATTTCCTAGAGTAATGGAGACAGAAGGAAACATAAACAAACGGGACCTAATTAAACTTAAAAGCTATTGCATAGTGAAGGAAACCATCAACAGAAAAGACAACCTACTGAATGAGAGAAAGTATTTGCAAATGACATGACTTATAAGAGGTTAATATCCAAAATAAATAGCTCATATAACTCAACATTAAAAACACAAATAATAAATGTTGGCAACAATGTAGAGAAAAGGGAACCCTCCTATGCTGTTGATGGGAATGTCAATTGTGCAGCCACTGTGGAAAACAGTATGGAGGTTTCTTATTAAGCTAAAAATAAAACTACTACATAATCCAGAAATTCCACTCCTTGGGTATATATTCAAAAAAACCCTCAAAACACTAATTTGAAAAGATACACGCACCCTAATAATTCATAGAAGGATTATTTACAATTACAAAAAAACAACTGGAAGCAACCTAAGTATTCATCAACAGATGAAAAAATAAAGATGCATATACATACAATGGAATTCTACTCAGCCATAAAAGAGAATGAAATTTTGCTACTTGCAGCAACATAGATGGATGTGGAAGGTATTATGCTAAGTGAAATAAATCAGAGAAAAGACAAATAGTATATGATATCACTTATATGCAGAATTTTAAAAATACAACAAACTAGTGAATGTCTCAGAAAAAAGAAACAGACTCACAGATAGAACAAACTAGTGGCTACCAGTGGGGACAGGAAATATAAGGGTAGGAGGGGGAAGAACAAACCATTATATATAAAATAAGCTACAAGGATACATTGTACAACACAGGGAATATAGCCAATATTTTATAATAACTATAAATGGACTATAACCTTTAAAAATTGTGAATCACTATATTGTATACCTGTAACTTATTGACTCATTGGAAAAGACCCTGATGCTGGGAAAGACTGAAGGCAGAAGAAGAGGGTGACAGAGGATGAGATAGTTGGATGGCATCACCAATTCAATGGATATGAACCTAGGGGAGATGGTGAGGGACAGGGAAACCTGGCGTGCTACATACAGTCCATGGGGTTGTAAAGAGTCGTACACAGCTTGGTGGTTGAACAACAACAACTTATATAATATTGTACCTCAACTGCACTTCAATTAAATAAAAAAGGCAAATGAATCTTGATTTAAGCCATCATCACACAACAGCTAGAAAATGTTGCATCTCTCTCTCAGAGCTTTTTCCTTTTGTGTTCCTTTGACTTTTGTGAAACTATCAACCAGTCATTCTTGGGCTGGTCAGTTGAGACAGGAAAAGCAGCCAGCTCTTCCTGTTGCTATGGAAACAGTGATTCTATGAGGCTTTTTCCTTAAAAAAACAAAAAACAAAAAACTTCCCACTCCATAATTTAATAAAAAATCATGAGCAAATACAGTCATCTACATTCCTGACATGACTGGCAAGACTTGGAATCATCTATAAAAATTCTACCTCACCAGAACATTTCAGAAAAAAAAGTCAGCTCTAAATTCTGATATTACATGTGAAATTGTGCACCAATTTCTGGGAGGCTTGGCTATTAAATCCACCAGTTCAGTCACCATTAACTTGTGTTGTTAAGAGCCTGGCATGTTATAGGCTTATTGAATATTTACTGAATTTACCCAGAACTATTAGAAAGGCTTCCCACTCTGTCACTCCCAGTTTTGTCCCTAACTGGAAGAAGAGAACATTGACTGTACCCCTAACTAGTGGGTTCCACCAGCCAGAGTACCCAGCCCCTCATGCTTCCACAATAGCAGAGAAAGCTCATCTAAAACAGGGATGGCTCAGAGAGTGTAACCATGCTTTTGTAATCAAGAATAAGACAAAACTGCTTTCTCTGATTATTATGCATGTAACAATGCAATTGTTCATTCTGAATATTCATTGGAATGACTGATGCTGAAGCTCCAATACTTTGTCCACCTGATGCAAAGAGCTAACTGACTGGAAAAAACCCTGATGCTGGGAAAGACAGAAGACAGGAGGAGAAGGGGGCGACAGAGAATGAGATGGCTGGATGGCATCATCGACTCAATGGACGAGTCTGAGCAAACTCTGGGAGATAGTGAAGGACAGGGAAGTCTGGTGTGCTGCAGTTCATGGAGTCGCAAAGAGTTGGACATGACTGAGTGACTGAACAACAATGTCAACTTTGCCATACAAGTTCCTGGTTGGTGCTTCTAGTGTAGTGAAGAAGTGATGCATTAAAGCTAAGAGGTTTTTAATGCTGCCTTCCACTAACTCTCTACACTTCTTTAATCCACCTCAAACACTGACAAGTACCTCCAATCTTGATCTATGCTAGGGAGTTTATTGCAATGGACTTTATGACAATTTCTATCTAAGGAAAATGCATCTAATTTTCAAATTTCTAGTCATCCAAGATCAAGATACATCCAAGATACAGAAGTCCTAGGTATATGTGTCTTCCTACTTCCTAAGTATATGTGTCTTCCTACTTTTTTATTGAACTTATCAGAGTGCATTAAGAAGAAATTTTATATACAAAAAATATGGTATACAAATTTTAAACACCACAGATAAATTATTACACATGATAAGTATTTCTAATCCAGAGCTTTCCAAAGGAATTTCTAAAATACCTTTCTAAAATAAATGCTCATGGAATCTGTCAGGTCCTGACATGGCAGCAGAATAGAGTGACTCCTCCACGAGACACCCACCCCAAGCCAGCAGGACCCGACAGAACATGGCTCCCGGCTCCTCAGCACTTGAATATGGCTCTTGGCAGGGCCAACGCTGACGGCAGAGTCACCAAACACGTTCTGTGGTTACTGGTCAACAGAAAAGCTTTGGCTCAAATCAAGAACACTGCTGCTCTTTTGTGTTTCTTACACATGTCACTCTGGCAGTCACACTGCTCAACAGATACTGCTGGTGCTCCCATCTGTCACTGCAGCTTTGGGAAGATGACTGCAGACCCAAGACGACAACCAGAATACACAGACATGCACATACAAACACAGATACACACACAGAACTAAGGAAGTAACAACGAAACGCTGAGCCTCACGCTGATCGTGCTGACTGAGCTCAAACAGTAAGGAGCTGACCATGCTGGGAATACAAGCCCAGGACAGCAATGATGTTTCATTGGTTCTTTTCTAGAGTTATTCAGCAGAGACTTCCTCTCCTCCCTTGAGTCCCCCAAACAAATATGAAGTCTGTGGAATCTTAGGTCTCTCTCATTCACAAAACAACTCCTGAGTGATTGCATACTCTGTTCTACACTTAGAGGGACAAGAAGAAACACAACTGCTGTGGGCCCTGCCCTTCTGTGGCGGAGGGTCTAGTGGGGGACACATATAAGCAAAGAGGTAATTTCAACACAGCCAGGTAAGCATGTTGGTAGAAATGAGTTCAGAGTACTCTGAGAGCTCAAAAAAGGAAGGACACCTAACTTAGACTTAGGGTGTCAAAAGGGTGTGAAGTGAAGTCGCTCAGTCATGTCCAACTCTTTGCGACCCCATGGACTGTAGCCTACTAGGCTCCTTGGTCCATGGGATTTTCCAGGCAAGAGTACTGGAGTGGGTTGCCATTTCCTTCTCCGTAGGAGACAAAAAAGGCTAAGACTCGAATCTACCTCACCTCCTCATTCCATTAACATGGCACAGGCTTAGGACTTTGTTTCTTCTAAATGGTCTTTCTACCTCAAACCTCATGTTTGATGGGAGCACTTATACTTGAGATGAAAAGCAAACTTCACAGGCTCTGTGATCTGGACTCTTGTTTATTTCACTGGGCTGCTGCAAGCTCCCATATTTAATTAAGATAAGCAGAACAGTCCCCATTTCCTGAAATGTGCTGTGTTTACCCGTATCTGCCAAGAATACCTTTTCCCTTGTTTCCAGGCTGGATTAAACTCTACCTCCACTGGGAAGCCTTCCCTGGTCTCTTCTCTTAGTCTCGGAGAGGCACCTGTTATGATGTACATTTTAAAGTTTTTCTAAATACTGTAACCAGTGAGGTATTAAGCACATGCTGTTAAGTTAGGGCTTCAAGTCAGGGGTGGTCAGTGGCCCTAACCAAGAATCCACATTTCAGAGATGGCAGCTTATATGAATTTCCAAAGGAGGTTCCTAAGAGCCCTTTAGCAGTTCATATATGGACTAACACCTACAACTTGGCTCATTAGCTCAGAGATCAACAGAAAAATTTTCCGTTGGTAAAATTAATGGCTTGATAATCAGAATGTTAAATATTAGAAATGGTCTCTCATTGCTAAAAGGTATTCAAAATATGTATTAATTTTGAGATATTAATTTAATAAATGTCTTTAAGTATGGTTGGATTTGCTTTCATTATAATCTATAATTTCATTATAATTTCACTATAATTTCATTATAATCTAGTAGGGGAGCAGCTAACCATTTCTCAAATTTCTTAATTGGACTCTGTACCTAAAGAATATAAGAGTTGTACTAACTGAGGTTGGTAATTTTAAAACAGGGCTTCTCCCCCGCGTTCTTGCAGCACCCCATCATCCTGCATGGCATGTGTCAAATTGCAAGGTAACTGTCAGGGCACCTGTCTACCTTTTCCACTAAAGGCTGAGGTCCTTGAGAACATGGATGTTATTTCTCATCTCTATAATGAGCTTCTTAGCTCATTATCTAGTACAAAGAAATATCTGCTGAACGGACAATAATATCAGTAGCATAACAAAGTGAAAGGACATTAGTCTAGGAGTTGGGGAAGACTTGTGTTTTAATGCCAGTTATAATTTATGGAGCATTTAATATGTGTCAGGCACAGTGGTAGGCACTTAAATCGTTTCTCATTACAGGGAGGCTGACTTGAGGTTATTCAAATAAAGAAGTAGAAGAGTTGATCTTTGAATCCAAGTCTGGCTGAACCCAAAGTATGGGTTTTTAACCACTGTGCTAGAAGTGTGTTCCATGTAACAGCTGAGAGAGGCAAAAACATTTCCCTCTAGAGTCCAGTTTCCTCCTTTGCTTACTGGGTGGGACTAAGTGGCTGATGCCCTTTCCAGCTCCTCATGTTACGGTGTGATGGTTCTGGGCGGCAGCAATCAGCACCACTGTCTTGCCTGCCCTTGCTGCCTTGACAAGAGTGAAAGAGGTCTTCATGTGCAACATGTTCTAGGGCTTTTCAGACAACATATTTTGCTTCTATTTTTTTTTTTTTTCCTTTGAAGCAGTCTCAGAGGATTCGAAGGCAGAGAAAAAGGACCCGTTTTTGGCACGATGCTTTGAAGCTAGAACCTGCTGTTAAGTCAACAGGGCCAGCAAGTTGTTATTTTTGTTCTATTATACAAGCCTTTGCCGACATGGATGCTGTGAAATTGTTTAAAAAAGGGGGGGGGGGCAAGGAAAGCAAACCTTCAACCAGGGACACTTCAACTATCAGAGAAATAAAAACAGAAAAAGAGAGCATAGCAAAAATGCCAATCTGTTGGCTATGTTTCCACTGTACTGCTGCAGCCGGATAAAGAAAAGGATTTTAGTGGTTCTCTTGGCATCATCTGAGAATTACTTGGTTGAAAGACACACTCTATCTGTGCCACAGAGTTTACAGTCAAGGGGTGAAATAGCACAGATAGAAGTTCTATCTCATGAGTATTTATGAGGACTTACTTAGCTGATACCTGCTGAAATGTTAACACCTCAGACTAATTTGTTTCAGGAACAGCCACCTGGAGGGATGGTACATTGTTAAGAAAAACCTTTCATCCTTAGAATATCTTTCATATGCTATCACTCACTGATACCAGGATGCCCATTTGGCGCTAGTAGTAAAGAACCTTCCTGCCAATGCATGAGACATGAGACGTGGGTTCGATCCTTAGGTCAGGAAGATCTCCTGGAGGAGGGCATGACAACCCGATCCTGGAGAATCCCAGACAGAGTTGCTTGGCAGGCTATAGTCCATAGGGTTGTGAAGGGTCGGACACAACTGAAGCAATTCAGCAAATAGTACACACACAGGAATTCTAGAACAATGAAAGTCCCTAGTTGCCAGGAGACTGATGCTAGACTCAAACCCCCAATTGGCTTCTCTGGAAAAGTCAAAGAGCTCCGGTGACACCCATTTAAGGCATCCAATCAGAAAGAACTTTTGACAGCATTTAGATGATTAAAAATCACTCATTTTGAGAACACTGTTCAATAGAGGAGAACACACACACACAGAAGGAGGAAGTTGGCTTTCTTCCAATAAAACTCACTCACCTTTTTAATAGCAGGATCCCCTTTGGATGGATGACAGGATGGGGATATTTTTACCTAGAGGAAAAAAAAAAGGCAAACCTTTTGATATCTTCTTATTTACGGTTTAGTTTTGTTTGACCCACCCTCAAAGTAACTCAATTAGAAGTGGTATGGTAGTGTGTGTGCACGTGCTCAGTCCTGTCCAATTCTTTGAGGCCCCATGGACTGCAGCCTGCCAAGCTCCTCTGCCCATGGAATTTTCCAGGCAAGAATTCTGGACTGAAGTACCATTTCCTTCTTCAGGGGATCTTCCTGACCCAGGGATCAAACCCGAGTCTCTTGCGTCCCTTGCACTGGTAGGTGGATTCTTTACCACTAGTGCCACCTGGGAAGCCCCAGAAGTGGTATAACTGAGATAAAACAGGCATTTTAAGGGAACCAATTAATATATGAAGTTTCTCTGAGATGAAAAACTCAGTGGTTAGCCAAGATAAAAATGTGATTAAGCTATGAAAAGTATTACAGATGGTCCAAATTGGTTTTAGCCAAATGGTAAGGAACCTAATAGATCTTTGGGGACAATATTAATTTTAATTATCTTTGTGGACAACTGACATGATCCAAAGTAGTCAGGGATATATTATTTCATAATGATAAAGAAATCAATTCATCAGGAGGACATAACAATCCTAAACATCTACACATCTAACAGCTTAAAATACATAAGTTAAAAAGTGATAGAAATGCAAGGAGAAATAGATCTTACAGTCAGATTTCCATATTTCTCTCAAGAAATGAGAGAACAAATATGAAGATTACAGAAGATATACCCAATTTAAAAAATGGGCAAAGGATCTGAACATTTTTTCAAAGAAGACATACCAAAGAACAACAGATACATGAAAAAGTGTTCAACATCACTTATGAGGGAAATGCAAAGCAAAACTGCAGTGATGTATCACCTCACACCAGTTAGGATGGTTTTCATAAAAAAAAAGGTAAGGGATAACCAATGTTGGAGAGGATGTGGAGAAAGGGACCCCTTACACACTGTTGGTAGGAATGTAGATTGGTACAGTTATTATGGAAAACAGTATGGCAGTTCCTCAAAACATTTTAAAAACTGAACTATCATATCATCCAGCAATCTCACTGCTGAGTATGTATCAGAAGGAATTGAATCAACATCTTGACGAGATACATGCTCACCCATGTATGTGTGTGTATATATATATATATATATATCTCACATCCTCACACACACAATGAAATATTATTCAGTCACAAAAGAAGGAAACCTTACAGGATGGACCTAGAGGGTATTATACAAAGAGAGAAGTCAGACAAAGAAGGACAAATGTTGATGGTATCACTTACAAGTGGAATTTAGAAAAGCTGGACTTAAAAAAAAAAAAAAAGAAAAGCTGGACTTGTAAAAACAGAAAGTAGAATGGTGGTTACTAGGGGCTGGGAGGTTAGGGGTGATGGGGGGGATGTTGTTAAAGAGGATAACCTTGTAACTAGTAGAGAAATAAGTTCTGAAGATCTAAGGCACAACACAGTGATCAGAGTCAACAATATTCTACTGTACTGTACATTGCTAAGAGACTAGATTGTTACCATTCTCAACACAAAAAAGAAATGGTAATTATTGACATGATAAAGGTGCTTGCTAAGGCTACTGGTATGAAAAGGCAAAAAGGTATGACACTGAAAGATGAACTCCCCAGGTCAAGAGGTGCCCAATATGCTCCTGGAGAAGAGCGGAGAGCTCCAGAAGGAATGAACAGGCTGAGCCAAAGTGGAAACAACGCCCAGCTGTGAATGTGGCTGGTGGTGAAAGTGAAGTCCAATGCTGCAAAGAACAATACTGCACAGGAACCTGGAATGTTAGGTCCATAAATCAAGGTAAATTGGAAGTGGTCAAATGGGAGATGGCAAGAGTGAACATTGACATTTTAGGAATCAGTGAACTAAAATGGATGGATGGGTGAATTTTATTCAGATGACCGTTATATCTACTACAGTGGGGAAGAATCCCTTAGAAGAAATGGAGTAGCCCTCACAGTCAACAAAAGAGTCTGAAATGCAGTTCTTGGATTCAGAATGATCTGTTTGTTTCCAAGGCAAACCATTCAATATCACAACAATCCAAATCTATATCCCAACCACTAATGCCAAAGAAGTTGAACACTTTTATGAAGACCTACAAGACTTTCTAGAATGAACACCAAAAAAAAAAAAAAAAAAAAAGTGTCCTTCATTATAGGGGACTGGAATGCAAAAGTAGGAAGTCAAGAGATACTTGGAGTAATAGGCAAGATTGGCCTTGGAGTACAAAATGAAGCAGGGCAAAGGCTAACTGAGTTCTGTCAAGAGAATGCAATGGTCATAACAAACACCCTCTTCCAACAACACAAGAGATGACTCTACACATGGACATCAATGGATGGTCAATACCGAAATCAGACTGATTACATTCTTTGCAGCCAAAGATGGAGCGGCTCTATACAGTCAGCAAAAACAACACTGGGAGCTGACTGCAGCTCAGATCACGAACTCCTTGTTGCTAAATTCAGACTTGTATTGAAGAAAGTAGGGAAAACCATTAGGCCATTCAGGTATGACCTAAATCAAATCCCTTATGATTATACAGTGGAAGTGACAAATAGATTCAAGGGATTAGATCTGATAGACAGAGAGTCTGAAGGACTATGGACAGAGGTTCATAACATGTACAGGAGGTGGTGCTCAAAACCATCCCCAAGAAAAAGAAATGCGAAGAGGCAGAATGGTTGTCTGAGGAGGCCTTACAAACAGCTGAGAAAAGAAGAGAAGTGTGTAAAGTAATTAGCCTCCAACTAATAAAAAAAAATGGAAAAAAAAAAATAGTAAAAAAAAAGAAAAAGAAGATGGAAAATATATGATAAGAGAGTGGATGATCTTGTTTCAGAAGTTTTTTTTTTCCTTATAGGCTCTTTATATATAGAAAAGTAAAAGGAATGTGCCAGAAGCAAAAAAAAAAAAAAAAAAGAAGAAGAGAAGTGAAAAGCAAAGGAGAAAAGGAAATAAATACCCATCTGAATTCAGTGTTCCAAAGAATAGCAAATAGAGATAAGAAAGCCTTCCTAAATGAACAATGCAAAGAAATAGAGGAAACCAACAGAATGGGAAAGACCAGAGATCTCTTCAAGAAAATCAGATACCAAGGGGAAACTTCATGCAAAGATGGGCACAATAAAGGACAGAAATAGTAAGGATATAACAAGTAGAAGATATTAAGAGGAGGTGGCAAGAATACACAGAAGAATTACAGAAAAAACGTCTTAATGACCCAGATAACCACAATGGTGTGATCACTCAGGTGAGAGCCAGACATCCTGGAATGTGAAGTCAAGTGGGCCTTAGAAAGCATCACTATGAACAAAGCTAGTGGAGGTGATGGAATTTCAGCTGAGCTATTTCAAATCCTCCAAGATGATGCTGTGAAAGTGCTGCACTCAATATGCCAGCAAATTTGGAAAACTCAGCAGTGGCCACAGGACTGGAAAAGGTCACAGTTTTCATTCCAATCCCTACGAAAGGCAATGCCAAAGAATATTCAAACTACTGCACAACTGCACTCATCTCACATGCTAGCAAAGTAATGCTCAAAATTCTCCAAGCCATGCTTCAACAGTATGTGAACCGAGAACTTCCAGATGTTCAAGCTGGATTTAGAAAAGGCAGAGGAACCAGAGATCAAATTGCAAACATCCGCTGGATCATAGAAAAAGCAAGAGAATTTCAGAAGAATACCTACTTCTGCTTCATTGACTACACCAAAGCCTTTGACTGTGTGGATCACAACAAACTGTGGAAAATTCTTCAAAGAGATGTGAACAGCAGACCACCTTACATGCCTCCTGAAAAACCTGTATATGCAGGTCAAGACACAACAGTTAGAACCAGACATGGAACAACAGACTGGCTCAAAACTGAGAAAGCGGTAAGTCAAGGCTGTATGTTGTCACCTTGAATATTTAACTTACATGCAGAGTACATCATGTGAAATGCTGAGCTGGATGGAGCACAAGCTGGAATCAAGACTGCCATGAGAAATATCAGTAACCTCAGATATGTGGATGACACCACCCCTATGGCAGAAAATGAAGAGGAACTAGAGAGCCTCTTGATGAAGGTGAAAGAGGAGAGTGAAAAAGCTGGTTTAAAACTCAACATTTAAAATACTAAGGTCATGGCCTCTGGCCCCATCACTTCATGGCAAATAGATGGGGAAACAATGGAAACAGTGACAGATTTTACTTTCTTGGGCTCCAAAATCACTGCAGATGGTGACTGCAGCCATGAAATTAAAAGACACTTGCTCCTTGGAAAAAAAGCTATGACCAACCTAGACAGCATATTAAAAAGCAAAGACATTACTTTGCCAACAAAGGTCCTTCGAGTCAAAGCTATAGTTTTTCCAGTAGTTATTTAGTGAGGTGAGAGTTGGACCATAAAGAAGGCTGAATGCCAAAGAATTGATGCTTTTGAATTGTGGTGTTGGAGAAGACAATCTTGAGAGTGTCTTGGACTGCAAGGAGATCCAACCAGTCAATACTAAAAGAAATCAATCCTGAATATTCATTGGAAGGACTGATGCTGAAGTTGAAGCTCCAATACTTTGGCCACCTGATGTGAAGATCTGACTCATTAGAAAAGACCCTGATGCCAGGAAAGATTGAAAGGAGGACAATCGGATGACAGAGGATGAGATGTTTGGATGGCATCACCATCTCAATGGACATGTGCCTGAGTTAGCTCTCGGACATGATGAAGGACAGGGAAGCCTGGCATGCTGCAGTCCATGGGGTTGCAAAGAGTCAGACATGACTGAGCGACTGAACAACAAAGGTTAGTGGGGTAATCATATTGTAATATACAAATGCATCAAACCAACACATGGTGCACTCAAACCACGCAATATTAAATGTTGATTATAAAAAATAAAAAGGAAGGATATAGAAGATATACACTGACAGAACCCTCTACCCAACAAAGGCAGAATACATACATGATCTTTTTCAGGTACAGTAGAGATATATCTCAGAGATATTATGAATTCAGTTTCAGGCCATTGCATTACAGCAAAAGTTGCAATAAAGCAAGTCACACAATTCTCTGGTTTCCTGTTGCATATAAAAGTTGTTTACACTATACTATTCTATGAAGGAGCATTATATCTAAAGAAACAATGTACATATTTTCATTGAAAAATATATTCTTGCTTAAAAAATGCTAACTATAATCTGAGCCTTCAGTGAGTAATAATTTCTTTGTTGATGGAGGGTCTTGCCTCTATGTTGATGGCTGCTGATTGATCATGGTGGTGGTTCCTGGAGGCTGGGGTGGCTGTGGCAATTACTTACAATAAGTGCGCCACGTCTACTGACTCTTCCTTTCACGAATGATTTCTCTGTAGCATGCAAAGCAGTCTGACAATATTCTACCCACAACAGAACTTCTTTAAAAATTGGAGTCAATCTTTTTAAACCTTGTTACTGCTTTATCAATTAAGTTTATGTAACATAAATCCTTCGTTATCATATCAACAATCTTTACAGCATTCTACCAGGAGTGGATCCCATCTCAAGAAAACACTTTCTTTGTTCATTCATAAGAAGCAACACCTCATCTGTTCAAGTTTTATCATGATATTGCAGCAATCCAGTCACATCCTCAGGTTTTACTTCTAATTCTCTTGCCACTTCCACCACATCTGCAGTGACTTCCTCCATGAAGTCTTGAACCCCTCTAAGTAATCTGTGAGGGTTGGAATAAACTTCTTCCAAACTCCTGTTAATGTTGATATTCTGTCCTTTCCCATGAATCACCAATGATCTTAATGGCATTTAGAATGGTGCACCCTTTCCAGAAGGTTTTCAGTTGACCTTGCTCAGATCCATCAGTGAACTATCTATGTCAGCTATAGCCTTATAAAATATATTTCTCACATAATAAACTTAAAAGTCAAAATTCCTCTTTGATCCATGGGCTACAGAATGGAAACTGTATTAGCAAGCATGAAAACAATACTAATTTTGTTGTATATCTCCATCAGAGTCCTTACATGACCAGATGCATTGTCAGTGAGCCATAATATTTTTTTCAAAGGAAACTTTTTTCTGAGCAGTATGTTTCAACAACAAGCTTAAAATATTTAGTAAACCATGTTGTAAGCAGATGTGCTGTCATCCAGACTTTGTTGTTCCATTTATAGAGCCCAGGCAAAGCAAAGTTAGCATAATTCTTAAGGGCCCCAGAATTTTGGGAATGGTAAATTAGCACTGGCTTCATCATCAAGTCATGAGCTGCATTAGCCACTAACAAGAGAGTCATTCTGTCCTTTGAAGTTTTGAAGCCAAGCACTAACTTCTCCTCTCTAGCTATAAAAGTCCTAAAGGGCAAGGCATCTTCTTTTAACATAAGGCTATTTCGTCTATGATAAAGTCATTTAGTGTCCCTACCTTCATTAATTATCTTAGCTAGATCTTCTGAATAACTTGCTGTTGCTTCTACATCAGTACTTTCTGCTTCACCTTGCATTCATGTTACAAAGATGGCTTCTTTTCTTATACTTAATGAACCAACCTTTGCTAGCTTTAGACTTTTCTTCAGCAGCCTCCTCAGTTTTTTCAGCCTTCACAGAATTGAAGACAATTAGGGCCTTGCTTTGAATTGAGTGTATTTTATGGCTGATTTGATCTTCTATCCAGACCACTAAAACTTTTTCCACATGAGCAATAAGACTGTTTTGCTTTATCATTTGTGTGTTCACTGAAGTAGCACTGTTAATTTCCTTTAAGAACTTTTACTTTTCATTCACAACTTGGATTAACTGTTTGGCACAAGAGGCCTAGCTTCTGATCCATTTTGGCTTTTGGTAAGGCTTTCTCAGTAAGCTTAATCATTTCTAGCTTTTGATTTAAAGTGAGAGAAATGTGACTCTTCCTTTCACCTGAACACTTAGAGGCCACTGCAGGGTATTCAATGGGCCTAACTTCAAAATTAATGGGTCTCAGGGAATAGGGAGGCTTGGAAAGAACCCCTGGATAAGGGAAAGGCTACCTACTCTGGTATTCTGGCCTGGAGAATTCCATGGACTGTATATTCCATGGGGTTGGACACAACTTAGCACTTTCTTTCTTTCTTAAGCAAAGGGAAAGAAACAGGGGATCGGCTCGTAGGCAGAGCAACCAGAAGACATACATTTATTGATTAAGTTTGCCATCTTAAGTAAGTGCAGTTTGTGGTCCCCAAACAATTACAATAGTAACATCTAAGATCACTGATCACAGATCACCATGCAATAATAATGAAAAATACTGTGAGAATTACCAAAATGTGACACAGAGACACAAAGTGAGTAAACGCTTTTGGAAAAGTGGTGCCAATAAACTTGCTTGAGGCAAAACTGCCATAAACCTTCAACCTGTAAAAAAGAAATGCAGTTTCTGCAAAGTGCAATAAAGGAAAGCAGGATAAAAAGAAAAAAAAAAAAAAGGAAAGCAGGATAAAATGAGGTAAGCCTGTATACACGGACCATTTACCAATACAGATTACTTTCTGACAATAGCAATTTTCAATTAATTTCAAACAATTCAAGTCATATAAAGAATGTTCTCTGACTGTAATAGAAATAAATTAGACATAAGTAACACAAAGATTTCTGGAAAATTCTCAAATATTTAGGAACTGACACATTTCCAAATAACGCTTGATCAAAGAAGAAATCAAAAGGAAATTAGATCCTAAAAATACCCATAATCATGAAGAAACAAGATCTGAATAGGCCAAACATTAGTAAGAAAACTGAATCAGTAATAAAAAAAACTTCCCCAAATAGAGAAGTCCAGAACAAGATAGTTTCATTGGTGAATTCCACCAAATATTTGAAGGAGAATTAATTCCATTCTTTCTCCAACTCTCCCAAAAAACTGAAGAGGAGGGAACTCATTTTGGGAGATCAGCATTAACCTTGAAGGAAAGAAGATTACAGGTCAATATCCCTGATGAATATAGTTGAAAGAATCATCAACAAAATACTCACAAACTGAATTCAACAGCACCTTATAAAGTTTAAGTGGAATTCATGGGATGCAAGGAGGGTTTAACATACACAAATCAATAAATGTCCTAGCCAGAGAAATTAGGCAAGAATAAAAGGCATTCAAATTGGAAAGAAACAAGGAAAACTACCTCTGTTGGCAGATAATATGCTCTTATTTGTAGAAAATTATAAATTCAGATTCCACAAAAAAGCTATTAGAATAAACAAATTAAGTAAAGTAGTAGGATATAAAATACAGAAAATCAGTTGTATACACTAACAATTAACAGTTCAAAAAGGCAATTAAGAAACAATTCTATTTACTATAGCATCAAAAATAATAAAATACCTAGGAATAAATGTAAGGAGGAAAAGACTTACATACTGAAAACTACAAAATGTTGCTGAAAGAAATTAATGACAAAGACAAATATAAAGACATCCTGTGTTCATAGTTTAGAAGACTAAATATTGTTAAGATGTCCATACTATCTAAAGTAACCTATAGATTCAATAGGGTCACTTTCAAATGTAATGGCAATTTGAGAAATAGAAAATCCATCCTAAAATTTATATGCAATCTCAAGGGACCCTGAGTAGCAAAAAATAATCAATTAAAAAAGAACAAAGCTAAAGGTCTTACACTTCTTGATTTCCAAACTTACTGCAAAGCTACAGTGATCAAAACTGTGCCAGTCAAAAACAGATGTACAGATCAATGGAACAGAAATAAACCCACATATTTACAATCAATAAATCTTTGACAGAGGAGGCAAGAATACGTAATGGAGAAAACAGTCTCTAGCAAGTGGTGTTTGGAAAGCTGGAAAGACTCATGTCAATCAATGAAATTAGAACACTCACTCATATCATATACAAAAATAAACTCGAAGTAGTTTAAAAACCTAAATATTGATATAAGACACAACACCATAAACTCCTAGAACAGAACATAGGCAAAACATTCTCTGACATAAATCGCAGCAATATGTTCTTAGATTACTTACTCTCCCAGTACAAAAGAAATAAAAGCAAAAGTAAACAAATGGAACCTAATCAAACTTAAAAAGCTTTTGCACAACAAAGGACATCATAAACAAAACAAAAAGACAACTTACAGACTGCAAATATTTGCAAATGATGCAACTGACAAGGGCTTAACTTCTAAAATATAAAAACAGCTCATACAACTCAGTATAAAAAAAAACAAACAATCCAATCAAAAAATGGGCAGAAGACCTTAATAGACATTTCTCCAAGACACTCAGATGGCCAACAGGCACTTAAAAAGATCAACATCAACTAATCATTAGAGGAATGCAAGTCAAAACCACAATGAGATATCACCTCACAACAATCAGAATGGTCATAATTAAAAAGTCTACAGATAATAAACGCTGGATAGAGTATGGGTAAAAAGGAACTCTCCTACACTACTGGCATGAATAAAAATTGGTGCCACTCTGGAAAACAATAAGGAGGTCCCTTAAAAAACTAAAACAAAAACTACCATATGATCCAGCAATCCTACTCCTGGGTATATACCTGGAAAAAACTTTAATTCATTGAAAACAAGTATACTATCAAGGATGAAACAGATCACCAGCCCAGGTTGGATGCATGAGACAAGTGCTCAGGGCTGGTGCACTGGGAAGACCCAGAGGGATCGGATGGGGAGGGAGGCGGGAGTGGGGATTGGGATGGGGAACACATGTAAATCCATGGCTGATTCCTGTCAAATGTATGGCAAAAACCACTACAATATTGTAAAGTAATTAGCCTCCAACTAATAAAAATAAATGAAAAAAAAAAATAAAAAACACAAAAAGGTTTGTGCACCCCAACATTAATAGCAGCACTATTTACAGTAGCCAAGACATGGAAGCAACTTAAATATCTATCAACAGATGAACGGATAAAGAAGATGTGGGGGGGAGGGTGTGTGTGTGTGTGTATAAAACTCAGCCATAAAAAAAAATGAAATATTGCCATCTGAAGTAACATGGAAGGACCTAGAAATAGTAACTGAGTGAAGTCAGAGAAAGGCAAAGACAGACAAATATTATATAGTATCACTTATATGTGGAACCTAAAAATAACACAAATGAATTTATTTACAAAGCAGAAATAGTCTCACAGACATAGAAAGACAAACTTACAGTTACCAAAGGAGAAATGGGGAGTAGGGATAAATTAGGAGTATAGGATGAACAGGTGCACACCACTATGTATAAAACAGATCAACAGCAATGATTTAATGTCTAACACAGAGAACTATATTCAACATCTTCTTAACCTAAGAATAACTATAGGTTATTTCTTGCAATAACCTATATGGAAGAATATGTGTGTGTACACACATATATAAAACTATGCTGTACACCTAAAACTTTTTCACAACAATATTGTAATGTTAACATTGTTTACAACAATATTATAATTTATAATACTGTAAATCAACTATACTTCAATAAACAACTCCCCCCGCCAAAGAAACAGTTAGAATTATAGAATAGAATAGAATTATAGAAGAGAATAAAATAGACTGGACATAAATCCTGTAAATGGTGTATATGGTCAAATGATTTTCAACAAGGGTGCTAAGTAAGACCATTTAATGTGGAAAAGACCGTCATTTCGACAAAACGGTGGTAGGAGAACTGGAGAGCCACAAGCAAAAGAATGAAGCTAGATTTACAGTCTATCATATATATCAAAAATTACCTCAAAATGGATCAAAGACCTAAATGCCAGAGCTAACACTATGAAACTCTTAGGAAAAAAATACAGGGGGAAAAGTTCCATGACTTAAGATTTAGATTTCTTGGATGTGACAGCAAAGGCACAAGCAGCAACAACAACAAAGAGACAAATTGGACTTCATCAAAATTAAACTTTCACAGACAAATGGACACTATAAATAGCATAAAAAGGCAGCTCAGAGACTGGAAGAAAGTATTTGCAAATGACACCCGTGGTAAGGGTTAATACCCAAACTATATACAGAACTCCTAAACTCAACAACAATAGGACAAGCCACTCAATTAAAAAATGGGCAAAGGGCTTGAACAGACATTTCTCCAAAGACGATAAACACATGAAAAGACGCTCTATTTCATTAGTCATTCACAGAATGCAAATTAAAAATATAATGAGATACCATTGCACACCTATTAGAACAGCCAAAATTAGAAAGGCTGACTATATCAAGATGCGGAGGAACTGGAACCCTCATAACTTCTGGCAGGAAAGTAAAATGCTACAGCCACTTTGGAGAACAGTTAGGCAGTTTCTTAAAATGATAAACATACATTTTTCACATGAGTCAGCCACTCCGTTCTGAGGTATGACTCAAGAGAAATAAAAATATATGTTGAAACAAAAAATTTTACACAAATTTTCATAAAAGCTTTATCTATGAGAGCTATAAACTAAAACTGTCCAAATGTCTATCAACTGGTGGAATAATAAACAAATTATGGTATATCCATAAAATATAATATTACTCACCAGTAAGAAGGAATGAACTCTCGATACAACAATGTGGATGCATCTCAAATAACTTTACTGAGTGAAGAACCCAGACCAAAAAAGCATACATACTTTACGGTTTCATTTATTTAAAATTCTAGAAAATGCAGGACCTCTCAAGGGGCTCAGTGGTAAAGAATTTGCCCGCCAATGAAGGAGCCACAGGAGATGTGGGTTTGATCCCTGGGTCAGAAAGATCCCCTGGGGGGAGGGCATGGCAACCTACTCCAGTATTCTTGCCTGGGAAATCCCACGGACAGAGGAGCCTGGGGGGCTACAATGGACTGTAGCCCTAGGATCGCAAAGAGTCAGATAGGACTGAGCACACACACAGCAACTACAAGATGCAAATCAATGTACTGTGACAGAAAGTCAATCGGTGACTTCCCTGGATCAAAAGAGAGGAACTGAGTAAATTTTTGCAGGTGACGGACAGGGTCATTACCTTGAGTGTGTTGATGAATTCATACACATATACCTATGTTAAATTTGTATACTTCAAGTACAATTTATTTTATATCAACTATACCTCAGTAAAACATTTAAGGAAATTTGTAGAGTACAGTTAAAAGAGTGTTCAGAAAGACATTTACAGCTTTTTATGCTATTCTGGAAAACAAAGGTTTAAAATAAAGAAGCTTTCAATTTAAGAAGCTAGAAAAAGAAGATGAAAGTAAAACCAAACTAAGAATAGGCAGAAATCAATGCAATAGAAATGAAACAAAACAACAGAGAAAATTAACAAAGCCAACACTGGTTTTTTGAAAATAACAAAATTGATAAATTGCTATTTAGACTGAGAAAAATAGAATATAAGTTACCAATATTAGCAATGAAAAGGAAGTTATTACTCTGTGCCACAATACTCACAGATGTTGAAGAGGCAATAGGAGCCTATTAAGAACAACTTTATACCAAAAATTTGATAAATGAAAAGGATACACTCCTTAAAAGCAACATATAAAAGTGGACCCAAGATAAAATATGAATAGCCCTACATGTATTAAAGAAGCTAAATTTGTTATCAAATCTTTACACAAAGAAAACTCCAAGTTCACATAGTTTCAGCAGTGAATTCTAGCAAATATTAAGTACACAGAGACTAAGATATAAAATCAGAATATCAACTTATTAACATATAAGAAGAAATAATTATTATAAGTAGTTCAATAGATACTAGATACTATCTGTCTAGAATGATGCAGAAGAGATATAAGCACTGGGAAAGCAACTGGGCTCAACTTCTCAAGCCTGTTTCAATTCCAACAGTTTAATTCTAAGAGCCTACAGTAAAAGGTGATAAAAACATTTCCTATAACTGTGGCATCAAGCTATTCAAACAGGACCATACTGCAGTCTTTTCTGCCTTTCCCCTCTGACTTTCAGAATAACTTTAGAAAACATACCTCAACTCAGGGATCAAAAGTGTTGGCTACCCAGACTGTCCTTTAAGATTTAGTAGGTCTGCAAAAATTAGACTTGAAAGTCTTTGCTTTAACATACCATGACATTAATACTCTGGAATTTACTCCAGATGTATGATGTAGCTTGCTAAATGTGATCCAATTTTAACTCCTGGTATGCTCTTTCTGAAAAGACAGAAAATAGATTTTCAAAGTAAAGTAGATATTTAAGCTTTTAAAAAATGACCTCATAAAAGGATCTGCAGACTTTTTAAAACAAGCCAAGAACTAGATGTGGTGCTGGACAATTTATCTGAGAAAGCTATTCTCTGGAGATTAAATCAGAGTGTTTGAAGTGGCAACAGAAATGGTCTAGAATCACTTACGAAAGGTCTTATTTCTCATTTAACAGGATTCCTTCTGGAAATGCCTCAGGCAATGCAGCTTAAAAGACACTTCAAATTCAGGTGTGTAGACACTGTATCTGGGGATATGGATGATATACTATGCCAAGGCCTTAATAATGCCACACTTTTGTGATCTTTGTTAATAAAATGATTCCCAACATAGAGAAGCAAACTGAAGTTAAATAGCAATAGGATTATCTTATCGCATTGCTTTTTTAAAAACCAGCCCTGATTTTTCTGATTACCAAAGGAATACATGTTCATAGATGGAAATTAAGAAATACAAGAGTGAAATAAAGCAAATAAAAATGACAAGACAACCACACAGCAATAACTACTATTAACATTTGGAATCATACTGTTTTGTTATCTTTTCATGTAACATCCTGAGAATGTTTATTCCACCATGTCAATATTCTTTGACAACATGCTTCTTCATGGCTATAAAGCAGTCCATTCATTACATAGATATACCATAACTAATTTAACCAAGTATCAGGAGGCTATTGGGACATTGTTTTCAATTTTTTTAAATTATTTTTAAAATGCTGTCCTAGACATCCTTGTGTAACACTTGGCACACACTCTTCATGTGTTGCTTTCACTGCACAGATTCCTTTAAGTTCCTGCTTCTAAGGATGTGTGAGTGTGTGTGCTCAGTTGTTTCAGTCATGTCTGACTCTCTCTGATCCCATGGACTGTAGCCCGCCAGGCTCCTTTGTCCATGGGATTCTCCAGCCAAGAATACTGGAGTGTGTTGCCATGCCCTCCTTCAGGGGATCTTCCCAACCCAAGGATTGAACCCATGTTTCCTGCGTCTCCAGCACTGCAGGCTGATTCTTTACCCACTGAGCCACCTGGGAAGGGTGTACACATTTATAAATATGAACTGCCAGTTTTCCTCTTGAGAAGCAGATAAGATCCACAAACCTTTTTATTATATTTCTAAAATCCAAAAAGCTCTGAATTCAAAAGTTATTCTTTTTAAAAACTTTTGGCACCAAAAATTATCTGACATCAAAACCTGACCTGAAGTGAAGCTATTTACGGTCTTTATCTCCCACATAAGGATTTGATTATGGGATGCTGCCCTAGGCCCCACTGGGAATGTAATATAACAAACAACACAAGCACCATTTATTACTTTTCTTTAGTACTTTAAAGATGCCATTTTCTTGTCTTCCAGCCTCCCATTCCCACCACCTTTACAGGAGAAGTCAGTTATTGTATTATTGTCTTATCTTTGGCTGCTTTGGTTTTAGCAGTTTGACAATGATGTGTCTGAGTGTGGTTTTCTTTGTACTTATCCCACTAGCAGTTTGCTAAGTTTTTGGACATATGGGTTAATGTTTTTCATCAAATGTAGGAAATTTTCAGTTCCACCCCCCTACTTATCTCTCCTTGCTTTTGAGAATGCCAGTGAGATACATACATACATATATATATACAAGACTTTCTGATATCATTTCACAGGTTACCAAGTACTCTTTACTCATTTTTCATCTTTTAGTCTCTGTGCTTCTGTTAAGATGACTTCTATTGAACTGTCTCCAAGTTATAGATAACATTTGCTAAAAACGCTGCTGATAGCTAATGAAATTTTCATCTCAGCTTTTTAGCTCTAGAATTTACATTTGGCTTTATTTTATAGTTTCCATTTATCTGCTAAGATTTCCCTATGTATTCAACCACTGTGCTAATCTTTTCCTCTAAATCCTTTAACTGATTTGTAATTTCTATTTTAAAGTCTTTGACTGCTAATTCAAATATCTAGGTCATCCACAGATCTACTACCACTGATCCTTTTTCTTTTGATTTTAGGTTACCTTTTCCTTCTTCCAATTGATCGTATGAGTTTGGACTTTGATTTTGTGAGTAAGGATTTATTTCACTTTTGCCCTTAGTCTTAGTATGGCATTTAGTCCTAAGGCGTGGTCCTTCTACTGTTTCAATACAAAATCTGAAGTGTTTATCAATCCCTCAAATTTGTCAAAGCTTGCACTCAAATTAAGCACTGCTGATGCAGCTGCTGATATCTCTGCTCAGTGCTTTATGCCTCCTGATGCTACTTTCTGTCTGGTTTCTTGAAGCACTGTTTGTATATGTGCAACTTGGGAACTCACAAAAAGAGTCTGGGGATCCCTCTTTCCTGGCTCCCTTCTTTCTGAGATGCCCTCTCTCAAGTTACAACTAATTTGGTAGTCCTGAACTCTTGTTTCCTCATCTCAATAACAATACTACTTTCTTAAGCTCTTTTCCTCCAGTTCCCCAAGGCAAAATGAGATAAGCTCTAAAGGGAAAAAGGCTAGTCAAGCAGAGCTTTAGTTTGCATCCCTCTTTTTAAGCTGTTTGTTCCTACAGTTTCTGCCTCCTTCTGGTTGCTCTCCAAACAATACTTTGTCTATATAATTGCTACTGGCAGACAGAAGAGTTGTCCAATACAGGCTATTTTTGGAACTGGGACTCTGTGTTACATTTCTGAGAAACCTGTATGGGGGTCACGAGGCAACAGTTAGGACCCTGTGTGGGAACAACTGATTGACTCAAGACTGAGGAAGGAGTACAACAGGGCTGTCTGCTGTCACCCCGTCTGTTTCACCTATACGCTGAACACATCATGAGAACTGCCAGGCTGCATGAGTTACAAGCCAGAGTCAAGACAGGCAGGAGAAGCATCAACAACCTCAGATAAGTGGATGATACCACTCTAGTGGCAGAAAGCAAAGAGGAACTAAAGAGCCTCTTGATGACGGTGAAAGAGGAGAGTGAAAAGGCCAGCTTAAAACTAAACAAAAAACTAAGATCATGGCATCCAGCCCCATTACTACATGGCAAATAGAAGGGGAAAGGTGTAAGTAGTGATAGATTTCCTCTTCTTGGGCTCCAAAATCACTGCAGATGGTGACTGAAGCCATGAAATCAGAAGACAATTGCTTCTGGGCAGGAAAGCAATGACAAACCTAGACAGTGTGTTGAAAAGCAGAGACATTACTCTGCCAACAGAGGTCCGTATAGTCAAGGCTATGGTCTTCCCAGTGGTCATGTACGGTTGTGAGACCTGGACCATAAAGAAGGCAGAATGCCAAATGAATAGACGCCTTTGAACTGTGGTGCTGGAGAAGACTCCTGAAAGTCCCTTGGACAGCAAGGGGATCAAACCAGTCAATCTTAAGGGAGATCAACCTGAATATTCACTGGAAGGAACTGATGCTGAAGCTGAATCTCCAGTATTCTGGTCATCTGATGCAAACAGATGACTCATTGGAAAAGTCCCTGATGCTGGGAAAGATTGAGGGCAGAAGGAGAAGAGGGCATCAGAGGATGAGATGGCTGGACAGCATCACCTACACAATGAACATGAACTTGGGCAAACTCTGGGAAATGGTGAGGGACATGGAGGCCTGGTGTGCGGTAGTCCCTGGGGCTGTAGTCGGGCACCACTGGGTGACTGAACAACATTACATTTCTACAAACATTTTTTCTGTACTATCCCTGCCCCTACTTCTTCCAGAACTCCAGTGACATTTATATTTTGCCAGTTCAAGCCACTCCATAATTCATAGTTATCTGTTTCTTTTCACTGTATATTTGATTCAGGATAGTTTCCACAGTTATAAGGTCAAGTTCACTAATCATTCTGCAATGCTCATTATGCTGTTAATTTCATCTTGTGTGTTCTTCATCTCCTACATTGAAGGTTTAATCTCCAGATGTTTGATTGGCTCTTCATAACTTCCACCTCTCTAAAATGTTCAATCTTTCCTCTAGCTTCTTCAACATATGGAATACAATTATAATAGCTGTTCTTGTCTACTAATCCTAGCATATGTGCCATTTCTGGGTCTGTTTCAATGGACTGTTTTCTTAAGACAATTTTTTAATAGTTTTAGGTTCATAGCAAAACTGAGAGGAATGTACGGAGAAACTACATATATGCTATACTCCCACAGATACACAGTTTCCCCTATTATCAACATCTCCCACCAGACTGGTGCATCTGTTGTAACTGGTGACATGTTACATGTACACATTATCACCATCCAAAGTCCACAGTTTACATTAGGGCTCACTCTTGGCACTGCATATTCTATGGATTTAAACAAACATGTAATGGCACATATCCATATTTATAGTATCATACAGAGTATTTTCACTGCCCTAAAAATTCTCTGTTCCATTTATTCATCCTTCCCTCTCTTCCCCCCGCTAGCAAACACTGATTTTTTTTTACTGTCTCCATAGTCTTGCCTTTTCCAGAATGTCATGTAATTGAATTTTTTATCCTTTTTTTTTTTATTTTTTATCCTTTTTATGACTTGTATTTTCCTGCTTTCTTGCATGCCTTGTAATTTTTTATCAAATGCCAGGCACTGTGAATTCTACTTTGTTCAGTTAGATATTTTTGTAATCCTTAACATGTTACTGAACTTTGCTCTGTGATGTTGTTAACATACACAGAAATAATTTGATTGCTTTAGATTCTGCTTTTAAATTTTGTTAGGTGGGATCAAAACAGCAGTTAATCTAGGGTTAAATTTCCCCCAAAATACTGGAGTCAAAACCTTACTTAGTACTCTCAGTGCTGCCCTGTGAGTTCTTATGCTTTCCAGGTTTGCAATATTTCTGGCTCTAAATGAATCTGAGGCACTGCTACCCCTAATATTTTGGGTACTTCTTTTTCTGGCCTTGAGTCATTTCCCCACACACTAATGGGTCAGTATTCAATGCAAGGTTGCCGTCTACAGATCTCCAGAGCCCTCTGTGTGGCACTCTGCCATCCAGTAGTCTTCCTTGGACTCCCTGCTCTGTCTCAACTCAGAGACACTGATGAACTTCGCCTTGGTTCTCCCTCCCTATGCAATGGCTTGGAAACTTTCCTCCAGGAGTACGTTGGGGGTAATGAGAGGATTTATACAATTTGTTTACTGTCTCTCAGGGGTCATTATCCTCCACTGTTTGAGCTCCAATGTCTTGAGAATCATTGCTTTATATATTTTGACCATTTCCCCCCCCAAAAGATTCCTAGTGAAATGGAAGTCTCTGTATTACCATTCTTAAAAGAAAAAAAAAAAAAAATTGTGAATTCTGAGACATGTCTGGCTAAAAGGATTTGGATAAGAGACTGTGGACTTGTACAAATATGCATTCCCACTAGTCTGTCTCCTCACACCCCTATCATAAATCCATTAGTATTTTTAATATATGCCAGTTTAATATGTATTTTTAAAATTTTGAAAGTTTAATACATTTTAAAAAGTGGTATCATATTGCTGTTTTAACTAGTACTGCTTTGATCATTGGTAAAGTTGAACATTTTTTCACATTTTATTGGACAACAAAACTTTTTATGCCATTTGCCTATATTTCCAGTAAAGCTTTAGTTCTATGTAAAGACTGGAAACACTTTTTTTGGTACTATTGTCTTCCTTTTCAAGCTTTTTCTGGATCAAAGGAAAGTGAAAAAATTTATAAAACCTTAAGAATCTGACTGTTATGCTGCTCTGGCAAAGAGGTGAAGACTTGGATGGTAATAGTGGTGTGGCTGTCTACACATTTTCCACAATCACAATCAATGGATAGTATCAATTCCCTTGTTTTAAACTCTTCTTACTCTTACTGTAAGAATATAAACTAAACTTTTTACCAGAATCTTACAAGCTAATAAGGGTTTGGCCCTCCCTACCTCTTAAACCTCATTCTTTGCCATGTTCCCCTTTATCACTATGTTCCAGACTGATCTTTTTCAGTTTCTTGAACAAGTTACTTCCTCCTCTGTTCCTTTGTGCCTGCTGTTATCTTTTGCTTTGAATGTTCTTCCAGGGCTGGACCCTTATCTCTGCAGATAGATATTTTCTGACCACCCAATCCAAAGTAGGTTTTCCTTCTGTTCTTCCTGTAACATTCTTTTCCCTCATAGTACTCACGTACCTATCACAATTTGAAATTATATGTTTGATAGTTTGTTTACTTTTGTCTAGCTCTCTTATTAGATGGTAAGCTACATGAAGTTGGGAATTATTTTCTTGCTGCTGTTCACCAATGTATATTTGGTACCAAGAATAGTACTTGGCCCAAAGAGGCATACATTCCAACAAGACAAGAGATGACGCCACACATGGACATCACCAGATGGTCAATACTGAAATCAGAATGATTATACCCTTTGCAGCCAAAGAGGGAGAAGCTCTATACAGTCAGCAAAACCAAGACCGGGAGCTGACTGCAGCTCAGATCATGAACTCCTTATTGCCAAATTCAGACTGAAATTGAAGAACGCAGGGAAAACCACTAGGCCATTCAGGTGTGACTTACTCAAATCCCTGATGATTATACAATGGAGGTAACAAATAGGTTTAAGGGATTGTATCTGATAAAGTGCCTGAAGAACTTTCAGTTCAGTTCAGTTCAGTCGCTCAGTGGTGTCTGACTCTGCAACCCCATGGACTGCAGCACGCCAGGCCTCGCTGTCCATCACCAACTCATGTCCATTGAGTCAGTGATGCCATCCAACCATCTTATCCTCTGTCATTCCCTTCTCCTTCTACCTTCAATCTTTCCCAGCATCAGGGTCTTTTCCAGTGAATCAGTTCTTCGCATCAGGTGGCCAAAGTACTGGAGTTTCAGCTTCAACATCAGTCCTTCCAATGAATATTCAGGACTGATTTCCTTTAGGATGGACTGGTTGGATCTTCTTACAGTCCAAGGGACTCAAGAGTCTTCTCCAACACCACAGTTCAAAAGCATCAATTCTTAGGCACTCAGCTTTCTTCATAACCAACTCTCACATCCATACATGACCACTGGAAAAACCATAGCCTTGACTAGATGGACCTTAGTTGGCAAAGTAATATCTATGCTTTTTAATATGCTGTCTAGGTTGGTCATAACTTTCCTTCCAAGAAGTAAGTGTCTTTTAATTTCACGGCTGCAGTTGCCATCTGCAGTGATTTTTGGAGCCCAAGAAAATAAAGCCTGCTACTGTTTCCACTGTGTCCCCATCTATTTGCCATGAAATGATAGGACCAGATGCCATGATCTTAGTTTTCTGAATGTTGAGCTTTAAGCCAACTTTTTCACTCTCCTCTTTCACTTTCATCAAGAGGCTCTTTAGTTCTTCTTCACTTTCTGCCATAAGGGCAGTGTCATCTGCATATCTGAGGTTATTGATATTTCTCCCAGCAATCTTGATTCCAGCTTGTGCTTCTTCCAGCCCAGGGTTTCCCATGATGTACTCTGCACATAAATTAAATACGCAGGGTGACAATATACAGCCTTGATGCACTCCTTTCCCAATTTGGAACCACTCTGTTGTTCCACGTACAGTTCTAACTGTTGCTTCCTGACCTGCATACAGATTTCTCAAGAGACAGGTCAGGTGGTCTGGTATTCCCATCTCTTTCAGAATTTTCCACAGTTTATTGTGATCCACACAGTCAAAGGCTTTGGCATAGTCAATAAATCAGAAGTAGATGTTTTTTTGGAACTCTCTTGCTTTTTTGGTGATCCAGCGGATGTTGGCAATTATATCTCTGGTTCCTCTGCCTTTTCTAAATCCAGCTTGAACATATGGAAGTTCACAGTTCATATATTGCTGAAGCCTGAGTGGTGTCTGCGTGGTGCTGGAGCGGCAAGCGACCGAGAGGAGATACCCCATATCCAAGGTCAGGAGCGGTTGCCAAGAGGAGATACCCCACGTCCAAGGTAAGGAGCAGCAGCTGCACTTTGCTGGAGCAGCCGTGAAGAGATACCCCATGTCCAAGGTAAGAGAAACCCCACTAAGACGGTAGGCACTCAGAGAGGGCATCAGAGGGCAGACAGACTGAAACCACAATCACAAAAAACTAGCCCATCTGATCATAGGGACCACAGCCTTGTCTAACTCAATGAAACTAAGCCATGCCGTGTAGGGCCACCCAAGATGAATGGTCATGGTGGAGAGTTCTGACAAAATGTAGTCCACTGGAGAAGGGAATGGCAAACCACTTCAGTATTCTTGCCTTTTGAGAACCCCATGAACAGTATGAAAAGGCAAAAAGATAGGACACTGAAAGATGAACTCCCCAGGTGGGTAGGTGCCCAATATGCTACTTAAGAACTATGGATGGAGGGTTGTAACACTGTACAGGAGGTGGTGACCAAAACCAATCCCAAGAAAAAGGGATTCAACAAGGCAAAATGGCTGTCTGAGGAGGCCTCACAAACAGCTGAGAAAAGAGGAGAAGTGAAAGGCAAAGGAGAAAAGGAAAGATATACCCATTTAAATGCAGAATTCCAAAGAATAGCAAGGAAAGATAAGAAAGCCTTCTTAAGTGACCAACGCAAAGATATACAGGAAAACAATAGAATGGGAAAAACTAGAGATCTCGTCAACAAAATTAGAGATACCATGGGAACATTTCAAGCAAAGATGGACAAAATAAAGGACAGAAATGGTATGGATCTAACAGAACCAGAAGATATTTAAAAGAGGTGGCAAGAATACACAGAATTGTACAAAAAAGGTCTCAATAACCCAGATAATCAAGATGGTGTGGTCACTGACCTAGAGCCAGACATCCTCAAGTATGAAATCAAGTAGGCCTTAGGAAGCATTACTACAAACAAAGCTAGTGGAGGTGATGGAATTTCAGCTAAGCGATTTCAAGTCCTAAAAGATGATGCTGTGAAAGTGCAGCACTCCATGGCGGCCACAGGACTGGAAGAGGTCAGTTTTCATTCCAACTCCGCCATGCCGAAGCATGTTCAAACTACCACACAACTGTGCTCATTTCACATACTAGGAAGGTAATGTTCAAAATCCTTCAAGCTAGGATTCAAAGTATGTGAACCAAGAACTTCCAGATGTAGAAGCTGGATTTGGAAAAGGCAGACAAATCAGAGATCAAATTGCCAACATTTGCTGGATCACAGAAAAAGCAATGGAATTCCAGAAAAACATCTACTTTTGCTTCATTGGCTATGCTAAAGCCTTTGACTGTGTGGATCACAACAAACTGTGGAAAATTCTTCAAGAAATGGGAATACCAGACCACCTTACATACCTCCTGAGAAACCTGTATGCAGGTCAAGAAGCAACAATTAGAACCAGACATAGAACAACAGACTGGTTCAAAATTGAGAAAGTAGTATATCAAGGCTGTATATTGTCACCCTGCTTATTTAACTTATATGTAGAGTACATCATGGGAAATGCTGGGTTGGATGAAGATCAAGCTGGAATCAAGACTGCTGGAAGACGTATCAGTAACTTCAGATAAGCAGATGACATCTTATGGCACAAAGTGAAGAGGAAATAAATATCCTTTTGATGAAGGTGAAAGAGGAGAGTGAAAAAGTTGGTTTAAAACTCAATGTTAAAAAAACTAAGATCAGGGCATCCAGTCTTACCACTTTATGGTAAATAGAAAGGGAAACAATGGGAAACAGTGACAAACTATTTTCTTGGGCTCCAAAATCACTGCAGATGGTGATTTCAGCCATGAAATAAAAGATGCTTGCTCCTTGGAAGAAAAGCTATGACCAATCTAGGCAGCATATTAAAAGCACAGACATCATTTTGCCAACAAAGGTCCATCCAGTCAAAGCTTTGGTTTTTCCAGTAGTCATGTATGGATGTGAGAGATGGACCATAAAGAAGGCTGAGTGCCGAACAATTGATACTTTTGAACTACGGCATTGGAGAAGACTCTTAAGAGTCCCTTGGACAGCAAGGAAATCAACCCTGAATACTCCCTGGAAGAACTGATGCTGAAGCTGAAGCTCTAATACTCTGGGCACCTTATGCAAAGAACTGACTCACTGGAAAAGACCCTGATGCTAGGAAAGATTGAGGGCAAGAGAAGATGAGGGCAACAGAGGATGAGATAGTTGGGTTGCATCACTGACTCAATGGACATGAGTTTGAGAAAACTCCAGGAGATAGTGAAGGACAGGGCAGCCTGGCATGCTGTAGTCCATGGGGTCACAAAGAGCAAGACACAACTGAGCAAGTGAATAACAATAACAAAATATACATCATATATTAGCTGAAGTAATGAATCACTTAATACTAGTTTATAATAACGAGAATACTGGAAAATGAACATAAGTCTCCTCAAAAAGATGCATTTATGTTAGGATTATTTATCACCTCTCTGCACTTCTGAGACATATTAATATTCATTTCATTTTTAAGTTTAATTTAGAAGGTACTCTTTTGAGAAATGCTTCTATCTTCAAAATTCATTTTTTAGAATTTCATTTGAATCTAACATAACAGGGAGCTAACATTCTGTGAAAACAGAGAAATGAAAACAGGGCCTTAATACCAGTTTTCCTATTTCATTAAATAGCATGTAAAACAAATCTCCAATTTATAGTGGAATAAACAATGTACAATGGTTAGCAGAAAATTATGACCAGTGAGCATTAATAAATGTCACTTACTGAATAATTTCTTCAAAGTTGTAAATACTTTCATCTGACATTATGTGTAGATTTATCCCCCCAAATCAAACATTTTCTTATACAATTCTAAAAACCAAGAAATAAAACCAACTCCAAGTACCAGGGAAAGTATCAGCTTATTTCTTTTCATTCTCTCCTTTTGCAATTGTTAAGGATGACTAGGCATCTATATGTTTATTTTCAATCCCCTTCTTCTTTGGATATTTATCTCTTACCAAAAAAACAAAAAACTCTGACATTTGACTGCTGTATCTGGTCATTTACTGATAAGGGATGATATATCCAAATCTGAAAAAGATATCAAGCTACACATAGTAAGACTTTCTAATGAGTCTCCAAATGCTCTCGTTTTTTAAAAAATTTATTATTTTTAAAACTAATTTATTTTTTACTGAAGGATAATCGCTTTATAGAATTTAGCTGTTTTCTGTCAAACCTCAACATGAATCAGCCATAGGTATACATACATCTCCTCCCTTTTGAAATTCCTTCCCATTCCCCTCCCCACCCCACCCCTCTAGGTTGATACAAAGCCCCTGTTTGAGTTTCCTGAGACATACAGCAAATTCCTGCTGGCTATCTACTTTACATATGGTAATGTAAGTTTCCATGTTACTCTCTCCATATATCTCACCCTCTCCTCTCCTCTCACAATGTCCATAAGTCTATTCTCTATGTCTGTTTCTCCACTGCTGCCCTGTAAATGAATTCTTCAGTGTCATTTTTCTAGATTTCGTATGCATGCACTAGAATACAGTATTTATATTTCTCCTTCTGACTTACTTCACTCTGTTCAATAGACTCTAGGTTCATCCAACTCATTCGAACCGACTCACATGCATTCCTTTTTATGGCTGAGTAATATTCCATTGTGTATACATACCATCACTTCTTTATCCATTCATCTGTCAATGGATATCTAGGTTGCTCCCATGTTCTAGCTATTGTAAATAGTACTGCAATGAAAAGTGGGATACATCTGTCTTTTTCAGTTTTGGTTTCCTCCTAGGTATATGCCTTGGAGAAGGAAATGGCAACCCGCTCCAGTATTCTTGCCTGGAGAATCCCAGGGACAGAGAAGCCTGGTGGGCTGCCATCTATGATGTCGCACAGAGTCGGACATGACTAAAGCAACTTAGCAGCAGCAGCAGCGGGTATATGCCTAGGAGTGGGATTGCTGGGTCATATGGTGGTTTTATTCCTAGTTTTTTAAGGAATCTCCACACTGTCTTCCATAGTGGCTGTATCAATTTACATTCCCACCAAGAGTGCAACAGCATTCCCTTTTCTCCACACCCTTTCCAGAATTTATTGTTTGTAGACGTTTTGATGACAGCCATTCCGACTGGTGTGAGGTGATATCTCATTGGAGTTTTGATTTGCATTTCTCTAATAATGAGTAATGTTGAGCATCTTTTCATGTGTCTGTTAGCCATCTGTATGTCTTCTTTGGAGACAATGTCTATTTAGGTCTTTTTCCCACTTTTGGATTGGGTTTTTTTTTTTCTGGCATTGAGTTGTATGAGCTGCTTGTATATTTTGGAAATTAATTACTTGTTAGTTGTTTCATTTGCTATTATTTTCTGCCGTTCTGAGGGCTGTCTTTTCACCTTGTTTGTAGTTTCCTTTGCTGTGCAAGAGCTTTTCAGTTTAATTAGGTCCCACTTGTTTACTTTTGCTATCTCCACTATTCTAGGAGGTGGGTTATAGAGGATCTTGCTTTGATTTATGTCCTTGAGTATTCTGCCTATGTTGTCCTCTAAGAGTTTTATAGTTTCTGGTCTTAGATTTAGGTCTTTAATCCGTTTTGAGTTTATCTTTGTGTATGGTGTTAGGAAATGTTCTAATTTCATTCTTTTACATGTAGCTGTCCAGTTTTCCCAGCACCATTTATTGAAGAGGCTGTCTTTGCACCATTGTATATTCTTGCCTTCTTGGTTAAAAATAAGGTACCCACAGGTGCATGGGTTTATTTCTGGGCTGTCTTGCTCCATTGGTCTACACTTCTGTTTCTGTGCCAGTACCACATTGTCTTGATGACTCTGTAGGATAATCTGAAGTCAGGAAGGTTGATTCCTCCAGCTCCATTCTTCCTTCTTAAGATTGCTTTGGTTATTCAGGGTCTTTTGTGTTTCCATATGAATTGTGAATTTTTTTTTTCCTAGTTCTGTGAAAAATGCCATTGGTGATTTGATAGGGATCGCACTGAATCTGTAGATTGCATTTGTTAGTATAGTCATTTTCACAATATTGAGTCTTCCTACCCAGGCATATGGAATATCTTTCCATCTGTTTATGTCATCTTTGATTTCTTTCATCAGTGTCTTATAATTTTCTGTGTACAGTTCTTTTGTCTCCTTAGATACGTTTATTCCTAGATATTTAATTCTTTCTGTTGCAATGGTGAATGGGATTGATTCCCTAATTTCTCTGATTTTTCATTGTTAGTATATAGAAATGCAAGTGATTTCTGTGTACTGATTCTGTATCCTAAAATTTTGCTAAATTCACTGATTAGCTCTTGTAATTTTCGGATACTATCTTTAGTGTTTTCTATGTTCAGTATCATGTCATCTGCAGACAGTGAGAGCTTTTCTTCTTCTTTTCCAATCTGTATTCCTTTGATTTCTTTTTCTTCTTTGATTGCTGTAGCTAGGACTTCCAGAACTATATTGAATACTAGTGGTGAAAGTGGACACCCTTGTATTGTTCCTATCTTAGGGGGAATGCTTTCAGTTTTTCACCATTAAGAATGTTTGCTATAGGCTTAACATAGATGGCCTTTACTATGCTGAGGCAGGTTCCTTCTATGCCCATTTTTTGAAGAGTTTTAATCATAAATGGGTGCTGAATTTTGTTAAAGTTGTTTTCCTGCATCTATTGAGATTATCATATGGCTTTTAATCTTTCAATTTGTTAATATGGTGCATCATATTGACTGATTTGCATATATTGAAGAATCCTTGCATCCCTGGAATAAACCCTACTTGATCATGGTGTATAAGCTTTTTGATGTGTTGCTGAATTCTGTTTGCTAAAATTTTGTTGAGGATTTTTGCATGTATGTTCATCAGTGATATTGGCCTGTAATTTTCTTTTTCGTGTGTGCTCTCAGTTTTTTAAGTTTTAAGAGGAATAACAATTGGAGTATTTCCGGCACATAATAATGTGTTAGCTATTGCCAGCTCTCAAGAACTTTCAGCCCTGTCAATTAATGGTTAAAACTAAAATCTAGTAAATTTTTCATTATATTTCTCTGAATTGATATTAAGCTGCCTGCTGGCCAAGAATTATTATTTTTAAAATGAATAATAGTAAGTTAATTTCTTCTAATGCTAATCAGTGCCAATGAAGGTGGTTATTTGCTACTATAAATTTAATAAAAGAATCATCTAAGATAAAAGCAGGATGAGTATTTCAGTTGAAATTAGTTTCTCAAACATATTTTATCTGTGAGTAATATATAGAGAATGCAAAATGGAAAATTCAACTTGCAAGGTCTATTCTTTGGACCTATATCCTACTTGACTACTGTAAACCTAAGGGGAGAGGGAGTGGTAATGAGGGAAGAAAGAAAGAATTCTGAGTCATTTCTGTTACATTTCCTCGCAAAGAATAAAAAACTTGTTCCAGAGGAAAGCAGACTTTCTGGGAGAATAAATCCAATCATGCCTGTGTAGAACTGTTGCGAGAAGACTGACATGTCAGAGTTATGGCTTATATACATTGATCAGTTGTGAAAAACAGAAATGAAAGTAAGAGAGGCAAGGAAAAAGATTTTATCCAAGAAAACCACAGGTCTGAGGGTTACTTGTACCCTGTTGAGTAAGAGTCAGTAACTGAAGAAGTAAAAAGTCAATCATCTCAAGTCTTGGAAAAGGATGAAATAAAAACCTATTTGACAGAAGGATCATATTACAAAGGCAGTGAAAAGTTTCAAATGTTTTCAGTGATTTATGGAGGACAGAAAGCAACAGGTGGAAGCTGACTAGCAATCTCAGCTTGATTTTGGAGTCACTGGGACACATACCTCTGTTTCTCTCCATGCACAGATTAGGAACTTAATAACAAAGGGTGACAGATTTTTGAAGGAAATTAAAAAGAGCAAAGTACAACTCTCATGAAATTAAGCTTAATAAAAACCATCATGTATAGAACTAGTATCTTCATTTAAAATTTTCTTACAATGAATAATGTGAATGGTTCATACAATGGTAAGAAATCTGAAGTTAGCACAGTCAACATAGCATGATTGTACTTTAAAAAAGAAAGGCAATGCCAAAGAATGTTAAAGCTACCACACAATTGCACTCATCTCACATGCTAGCAAAGTAATGCTCAAAATTCTCCAAGCCAGGGTTCAACAATGCATGAACCGTGAACTTCCAGATGTTCAAGCTGGATTTAGAAAAGGCAGAGGAACCAGAGATCAAATTGCCAACATTCATTGGATCATGGAAAAAGCAAGAGAGTTCCAGAAAGACATCTACTTCTGCTTTATTGACTATGCCAAAGCCTTTGACTGTGTGGAGCACAACAAACTGTGGAAAATTCTTAAAATGATGCGAATACCAGACAACCTTACCTACCTCCTGAGAAATCTGTATGCAGGTCAGGAAGCAACAGTTAGAACCGGCATGGAAGAACAGACTGGTTCCAAATTGGGAAAGGAGTATGTCAGGGCTGTATACTGTCACCCTGCTTATTTAATGTATGTGCAGAGTACATCATGCGAAATGCCAGGCTGCATGAAGCATAAGGTGGAATCAAGACTGCCGGGAGAATTATCAATAACCTCAGATATGCAGATGACACCACCCTTATGGCAGAAAGTGAAGAAGAACTAAAGAGCCTCTTGAAAGTGAAAGAGGAGAGTGAAAAAGTTGGCTTAAAACTCAACATTCAGAAAACTAAGATCATGGCATCTGGTCCCATCACTTCATGGCAAATAGAAGGGAAACAACAGAAACAGTGAGAGACTTTATTTTCTTGGGCTCCAGAATCACTGCAGATGGTGACTGCAGCCATGAAATTAAAAGGCGCTTGCTCCTTGGAAGAAAAGCTATGACCAACCTAGCATATTAAAAAGCAGAGAGAGGCCACCATCACCCTAATTCCAAAACCTGACAAAGATGCCACAAAAAAAGAAAACTACAGGCCAATATCACTGATGAACATAGATGCAAAAATCCTTAACAAAATTCTAGCAAACAGAATCCAACAACATATTAAAAAAATCATACACCACGACCAAGTGGGCTTTATCCCAGGAATGCAAGGATTCTTCAATATCCGCAAATCAATCAATGTAATACACCACATTAACAAATTGAAAGATAAAAACCATATGATTATCTCAATAGATGCAGAGAAAGCCTTTGACAAAATTCAACACTCATTTATGATTAAAACTCTCCAAAAAGCAGGAATAGAAGGAACATACCTCAACATAATAAAAGCTATATATGACAAACCCACAGCAAGCATCACCCTCAATGGTGAAAAATTGAAAGCATTTCCCCTGAAATCAGGAACAAGACAAGGGTGCCCACTCTCACCACTACTGTTCAACATAGTGTTGGAAGTTTTGGCCACAGCAATCAGAGCAGAAAAAGAAGTAAAAGGAATCCAGATAGGAAAAGAAGAAGTGAAACTCTCACTGTTTGCAGATGACATGATCCTCTATATAGAAAACCCTAAAGACTCTACCAGAAAATTACTAGAACTAATCAATGAATATAGTAAAGTTGCAGGATATAAAATTAACACACAGAAATCCCTTGCATTCCTATATACTAACAATGAAAAAACAGAAAGAGAAATTAAGGAAACAATACCATTCACCATTGCAACAAAAAGAATAAAATACTTGGGAGTATATCTACCTAAAGAAACAAAAGACCTGTACATAGAAAACTATAAAACACTGATGAAAGAAATCAAAGAGGACACAAACAGATGGAGAAACATACCGTGTTCATGGATTGGAAGAATCAATATTGTCAAAATGGCTATTCTACCCAAAGCAATCTATAGATTCAATGCAATCCCTATCAAGCTACCAACGGTATTTTTCACAGAACTAGACCAAAGAATTTCACAATTTGTATGGAAATACAAAAAACCTCGAATAGCCAAAGTAATCTTGAAAAAGAAGAATGGAACTGGAGGAATCAACCTGCCTGACTTCAGACTCTACTACAAAGCCACAGTCATCAAGACAGTGTGGTACTGGCACAAAGACAGAAATATAGACCAATGGAACAGAATAGAAAGCCCAGAGATAAATCCACGAACCTATGGACACCTTATCTTTGACAAAGGAGGCAAGGATATACAATGGAAAAAAGACAACCTCTTTAACAAGTGGTGCTGGGAAAACTGGTCAACCACTTGCAAAAGAATGAAACTAGAACACTTTCTAACACCATACACAAAAATTAACTCAAAATGGATTAAAGATCTAAATGTAAGACCAGAAACTATAAAACTCCTAGAGGAGAACATAGGCAAAACACTCTCCAACATAAATCACAGCAAGATCCTCTATGACCCACCTCCCAGAATATTGGAAATAAAAGCAAAACTAAACAAATGGGATCTAATGAAACTTAAAAGCTTTTGCACTACAAAAGAAACTATAAGTAAGGTGAAAAGACAGCCGTCAGATTGGGAGAAAATAATAGCAAATGAAGAAACAGACAAAGGATTAATCTCAAAAATATACAAGCAACTCCTGCAGCTCAATTCCAGAAAAATAAATGACCCAATCAAAAAATGGGCCAGAGAACTAAACAGACATTTCTCCAAAGAAGACATACAGATGGCTAACAAACACATGAAAAGGTGCTCAACATCACTCATTATCAGAGAAATGCAAATCAAAACCACAATGAGGTACCATTACACACCAGTCAGGATGGTTGCTATCCAAAAGTCTACAAGCAATAAATGCTGGAGAGGCTGTGGAGAAAAGGGAACCCTCTTACACTGTTGGTGGGAATGCAAACTAGTACAGCCACTATGGAAAACAGTGTGGAGATGCCTTAAAAAACTGGAAATAGAACTGCCATATGACCCAGCAATCCCACTTCTGGGCATACACACTGAGGAAACCAGATCTGAAAGAGACACGTGCACCCCAATGTTCATCGCAGCACTGTTTATAATAGCCAGGACATGGAAGCAACCTAGATGCCCATCAGCAGATGAATGGATAAGGAAGCTGTGGTACATATACACCATGGAATTTTACTCAGCCGTCAAAAAGAATTCATTTGAACCAGTCCTAATGAGATGGATGAAACTGGAGCCCATTATACAGAGTGAAGTAAGCCAGAAAGATAAAGAACATTACAGCATACTAACACATATATATGGAATTTAGAAAGATGGTAACGATAACCCTATATGCAAAACAGAAAAAGAGACACAGAAATACAGAACAGACTTTTGAACTCTGTGGGAGAAGGTGAGGGTGGGATGTTTCAAAAGAACAGCATGTATACTATCTATGGTGAAACAGATCACCAGCCCAGGTGGGATGCATGAGACAAGTGCTCCGGCCTGGTGCACTGGGAAGACCCAGAGGAATCGGGTGGAGAGGGAGATGGGAGGGGGGATCGGGATGGGGAATAAGTGTAAATCTATGGCTGATTCATATCAATGTATGACAAAACCCACTGAAATGTTGTGAAGTAATTAGCCTCCAACTAATAAAAAAATTAAAAAAAAAAAAAAAAGCAGAGATATTACTTTGCCAACTAAGGTCTATCTAGTCAAGGCTATGGTTTTTCCAGTGGTCATGTATGGATGTGAGAGTTGGTTATGAAGAAAGCTGAGTGCCGAAGAACTGATGCTTTTGAACTGTGGTGCTGGAGAAGACTCCTGAGAGACTGCAAGAAGATCCACCTAGTCAATCCTAACGGAAATCAATTCTGAACATTCATTGGAAGGACTGATGCTGAAGCTGAAATTCCAGTCCTCTGGCCACCTGATGCAAACAACTGACTCATTGGGAAAGACCCTGATGCTGGGCAAGATTGAAGGCAGGAGGAGAAGGAAATGACAGAGGCTGAGATGGTTGGATGGCGTCACTGACTTGATGGACATGAGTCTGACTGAGTAAGCTCTGGGAGTTGGGGATGGACAGGGAAGCCTGGTATCCTGCAGTCCATGGGGTTGCTAAATAGTTGGACATGACTGAGCAACTGAACTGAACATTAAAAATCACCTTTATTAGATTTCAATAAAGTAGAATACTAAAAATAGAACAGTCATGAGGCAGGAAAACTGAGAGTGATGATGATTTACAAAACTTGATTTCAAATACTGGTCCTCCTTCTCTGAGCACAGTTCCTTCAGCTACAGTTGTTGTGAAGATTATCATGTTCACATCTAAAGCATATATTTGATAAATTTCATCTTCTCTTTCCTTGCATTACCAAGCCACTAGATCCTTTTACAAAATCTTACTAAGAAAATCAAAGGAGACAGACAGCTAGAAAATATAAGGAATCCAAAATAGTTCTCCTGCTATTTTCCTTTATTAATTAGGAAGCATCAAACAGATTTTCAAGAGGATGATCAGTAATCCCACTGGAGTTTCCTAAAGAAATGAAAAGGCTGAACTCATTTCTTCTGTCCTGCAGAATAGGATAGCCTCAGAAATAAACCTTCCATTGACATACAGATACAATTTCAAAATAATTTCCCTTCTCTCAGTGTTCTGAGAGCAGGCAAGAGGAAAGTCAATGAAACAGATTACTTTCTTGTGTGAGGTGTGCAGATATGGGAACATGGCAACCAATGTAGTACAAATGTCTTCAAAATTCAACATCCATTCTTGGAACAAATTCTCAACAAAATGTGGAGTAAAAGGGAACATCCTAAACATGATACAAAGGTTACATACCAAAAGCCTACAGTTAACATTATATTGAATAATGAAAAATGAATACTTTCCCCTACAATCAGTAACAAGACAAGGATGTCTACTCTCACCATTGTTATTCAATTGTGTACTAGAGGCCAATGCAATAGGGCAAGAAAAAGAAATAACATTGGAAACAAACAAATAAAACAGTCATTTGCATTTGACATGATTATGTAGATAATACCAAAAAATATACAGAAAAGTACTCATAAGTAAGCTTAGTAAGGCCACTGGTCACTAGATACAATGTCAATATGCAAAAATAAATTGTATTTCTATATTTTAGAAATGAACAATTATAAATTGAAATATAAAACAGTAAAATATGTAATATCAAGTCATTAAATACTTAGAAATGAACCTTATAAAACATATGCAAGATTTATACACCAAAAACTACAAAACATTGATGAAATAAATCAAAGAAAATTTAAATAAATTGGAACTATACCATGTTAATGGATTGGACTCAATATCATTAAGATGTCAACTCTCCCCCAATTTATCTACATAGTCAACACAATCCTAATAAAATCCCAGCATGAATATTTTTGGGAGAAACTGACAAGGTGATCTTTTAATTTACATGGAAAAGCAAGTAGAATAGCCAAATGTTAGAAAGAAGAACAACACTGAAGGCCTCACACAACCTGATATCCAGATTTATTATAAAGACACAGTCTTGGAGCAAGGATAGATATATAATGGAATAGAATAGAAAGTCTAGAAATAAACCCACATACACAAGGTCAATTGGTTTTTGATTAAGGTACAAAGGCAATTCAATGGATACCTTCATTCAAAAGAAAGAACTTCAATCTTTATCTCACCTGGTATTAAATAACTCCCAATGGATCAGTGGTTGCCAGGGGCTGGAGGATGAAAAGAGAGGCTGACTACAAAGAGCTATGGGGGACTTTTGAGGGACGTGGTAATATTGCTCTGTCTTGATTGTAAAGGAGGTTGACAAAACTTGCAGAAGTGAATTTACTGTTTGTAAATTATGTATTAAAATATATATCTGCACACATAACTATTTTTTTAAAAAGGAAAAAAGGCATATTTTAGCCTCTACGAAGGCTATCTACGAAGAAAGAAAAAGAATCTAATTGGTAATATTCAGGCAATAATATGCATTCAGTCACAATCTGTTTATGAACAGAATATACTTGAAAGAGGGAAAAAAAACTGAAGTGCACTGAAATGCAAAGCCTTAGGTATCTACATAAATAAAGGTTCCCATATCTGCATTTGAATTCAGCTTGGAAAGATGTTAGAAATCATAGGACCTGATTTTCCTTTCCTAGATGTGAACAAGGAAGCACTGGATGACTAATAAAATTTTCAATCCAGAAACATATTGAACATCTTCATCTGTATATCCAACAGACAGCTCTAACTCCAACAATGAATTCTCTTACTCTCAGGTATGTTCTTTGTTTATTGCTTTCTATCTCAATAAATGGACCACCATCCATTTGGTTGTTCAAATAAGAAATCTGGGTACTATCTTTGATTCTTCCCTCTGTCTTACCTCCCTCACCAACCAATTTAATTTTCACCAAGTCCTACTAATTCTACCTCTCAAATATAGGTTACCTGTTGTAAAGCAGAAAAGAATATAGAATTAAAAGTTGAGCATAACTGAATCTAGAAGGTGAAAGAGTGGTATAAGATGAAGCTAGTGAGGTAGGCAAGGACCATATTAATTATTTTGATGTTTGTACTCATCTCAAACACATCTCACACGTGGCTCTTTTCTCCATCCCAACTTCCACCATTCTAGTACAAGTTACTATTTCTTTCCACAAAATAATTTCAATATTCTTGGGTCTCCCTACATCCACCTATTCTTGTTTTCCTTTCATTTTCTGTACTGCAGTTCTTTTAAAAGCACTATTCTTAAAAAAAAATACTACTTTGATCATATCATATCATTCCTTCTTTAAAGCCCTTCAATGTCTTGTTTCTTTAGCACAAACATAAAAATAATTAGTATGGTCCCTGTTTACTTACTAATTTCATACAATATCATTCTTTCACCCTCTGGATCCAATCATACTCAATGTCTAGTTCCTGCAGAGATGCTTTGTTTATTCTATATACTGTTTCCTCTGCCTGGAATATTTCTCCTCCTGCCTATCCTTGTGCTTAAACTCGATCTTCTTTTTTTGCTTCAGGGGCAGCTAACTAACACTTTGAAGAAATCTTCCATGATATCTCATGTCTAGATCAGCTCTACTCATTATCTACTTTTATAGCACAGTTCATCTGTAAGTACTTGTGGTATAATAAAAAATATCATTCAGTCTTTGTCCCTGGTTCCTATCACGTAGTTCCTAAAACTCTCAGACTCTCCTGAGTGATAGAGTGCCTTCTGAATGCTAATCAGATGACTGGTACTTGGGGACCCCTAGATAGTTACAGGATGGCAGCTGGTCATCAGAAAGATCAAACCATGACTAGAGAGTTAGAACTTTCAGTTCTTCCTTCCCCATCCTTCTCCCATCCCCATATAGGAGGAGGGGAGAGGGGCTAGATATTGAGTCTAAGCACTAATGGCCAGTGATTTAATCAATCATGGTTAGGTAATGAAACTTCCAAAAAAAAAACCCCTAAATGTTGAGGTTCAAGGAGTTTCCAGGTTGGTGATCACACTGATTACTGGGAAGGTGGTATGCCAAGATACGCATGGACGCTCCGGGTACCTTTCTCCCCTTATCTTGCCCTATGCACCTTTTTCATATGGCTATTCCTAACTATCCTTTATAATAAACAGGTAAACATAAAGCATGTTCCCAAGTTCTGTGAGTTGTCCTACTGAATTATGAAACCTGGGGGAGTGGGTCATAGGGACCCCTAAATTTGTCAAGTCAGATAGAACAGTATGTAGTCTGGTACCCCATTTGTAACTGGTGTCTGAAGGACGGACAGTATAAAGTCTGACACTAATTCCTGGTGGTCAGTGTGAGAACTGAATGGCATTACTGGGCATACAGTTGGAACCCAGAGAACTGACCAAATAGCTGTCAGAACTGATGATGAAAAAAACACCACGTAATTGGTGTCAGAAAGAACTGGAGAACACTTACTGGAAATCTGTTTTTAATTTCATTGTCATACAAATTCCATAAGACAAATGTCTTGTTCCAGCATTTAACATAGTGCCTGGCAAATGGTTCTGTATTTACTGGATGAATATGGATACTAGTGGCTACCACTGGAGTGTAGAAACTCTGAACTATTATCTGGGAGAAGCTAGGTCAGAGTTTTTTCCCTGGGTTATCTTCTGACTTAATATTGAAAGCTCAATTGATTTAGCATAAGTTAGATGATTTAAAAATAATTCTAAATCATCTTTGATTCCTCCTCATTTCTCCAATCGGAAATGTTGGATCACCTCAGAAGTCAATCCTTCTGTCTTTGATAATCTTCATAATCTTTCTTTTCTCTACACTCCATCTCCAATAAATGCTCCCTTCTAACCTTTCACATCTAAATAAATTGCAACTACAGACTTCCAGTTTCTCAAGCCAAAAACAGAAAAAAGCAATGGGTCCAACATTTCACTAAGTGATGTTAACGTCAACTATAGGATAGGGCAGCATAAAGGAAGGTGCAGGAAATAGAAAACTAACTAAATTTTCTGAGGCCTGAAAAGACCCGAAAAAAAAATGAGGCCAGGTCTAAAAAACACTGCTAAGAAAAGACTCTCTGCATGAGTGAGAGTGATAGTCACTTAGTCGTGTCCTACTCTTGGCAACCCCATGGACTGTATCCTGCCAGGCTCCTCTGTCCATGGAATTCTCCAGGCAAGAATACTGGAGTGGGTTGCCATTTCCTACTCCACCTTGACATGAAAACAAGTTTTACCTGTGATGGGGTTATCCTTCCCTTTTTAACTTCAGATGAATTTTCACTCAACTTTCCTGCTTTGTTACTTGAGCTGCATTTGTAGCACGTCCATCTTGTTTGCCCTTCAATTTCTACGGTGCACTCTTTGCTTTGCAGACAGAATGAATGATATAAATGGCCACAGCTGCAAAATGAAGGTAACCAATTGACACTTTTCATTATCATAAAATCATAAACCTAAGTTGTATTAGACAGTATTTAAAAATGAAAATTATTTCCAGTAAGCTGAAATGCACTGGTGGGTATACAGGTTAAGAAATAAGAAAAGAGATTTACTTGTTGCTTTCCTGTTTTAAAATCCAGACTCATGTATTTGTACACTTCAGTTGTGAGTACAACAGCACCACAGTTCTCTGACTACAAACCACCCAGGGGTGAGTTGAACTTCTGCTCACTTCTCAAACTATGAAACATTTTTAGACAGTTTGAACAACGTCAACTGGGGAAAATAATAATTATATAAGTCATTTGATAATAACATGAGTGGTATTTCTCATCAAATTCAAGAGTCATGATTTGATTTATAAGCATTCACAAAAATGTTAGTACTATACAGTAAATTTAACATCATTACTATGAAGAAATTCTCTGTTAATTACATTAAGCTACCAAATAAACCTTCCAGAAGTAAGTGTTGAGCATAATTCTAAGTCATCTTCACTGATTCCTCCTCCTTTCTCCAACCTGAAACGTTGGACCACCTCAGAAGTCAGTCCTTTTCTCTCTTCGATAGTCTTTAAAATCTTCCTTTTCTCTATCCTCCCCCATATATATAACATGCCCCAAACCAAATTCTTGATTTCCACCAAACCCCACCCTCAATGCACACTCTCATCCAACCTTCCACATCTAAATAAATAGTAACTAGAGCCTTCCAGTTTCTCAGGCCAAAAACTATTCTTTCTTTCATACCTCATATACAATCTATAAACAGATCCTGTCAGCTATACCTTCAGAATATATACAGAACCCCACCACTGCTTACTTCATTACAGTCATCTTGGGCCATCTCTCACTTGGATTAGCCTAAACGGTCATTCCATTTTCACCCTTGATCTTCTGCAGTCCATTCTTACCACAGCAGTCAAAGTGATCCTTAATACACAGATTATATCGTGTCAACCCTATCCTCAAAACCATCCAATGGTTTTTTCATCTCAGAGTAAGAGTTTAACTTTTCATAATGATTTAGTTCCTACATGATTCGGCTGCTGAAGTCATCTCTTATCATTTTCTCTTCACTCTGCTCAGGCAATGCTAGCCTGCTCACTCACTACGAGAGTGAGTATGCCAAGCACCTGCCTCATGGTTTCTGCACTTGCTGATTCTCTGTCTGGAGCACTCTACCCCGATATCGCATGGAAACTTCCCTTAAGTCTCTGCTGAAATGTCACTTAAGTTTCCTTAACAACTCTTCACAAATTACTAGTTCCCAAGGTTCTCTCTCCTCTATACCATATTTACTCATGGTAATTATTACATTTTTATTAGTTAATTCATTTTTAACTGCCTGTCCATAATCATCTTAACAGTGGTGTTCTCCCTGACCACTCTTCATAAAATATCTTCCCCCGCAGACACTCTACATCTCACTTAACATGCTTTATTTTTTTTCCCTGTTAGTTACTATCTGGCATTTCACTTGTCTATCTCTTTCACTAGAGTGTAAACTCTGAGAGCAAAACCTTTGTTTTGTTCATGTGGTACCCTATCCCTTCTAACAGTACCTGACATATAGTGTGCTTGATAAGTAGTTGTTGAATGAATGGGCTCTTTATGTGATAAGAAATACTTTCCCTTCTAATCACCAAATCTACCAATCTTTATCTGTAAAAACAGAAGCTAACACTTATACAGTGCTTACTGTATGTCAGTATGGTTTTAAGTGTCTTATGTAAATTATCTCATTTCATCTTCACAAAAACTCTAGCAAGTAGGTACCATTATTATCCCTCTTTACAAATAAAGAAACTAAGATGTAAAGAGATAAAATGATTTGTCAAAGTCTAACAGCTAGGAGAAGGAAATGGCAACCCACTCAGTACTCTTGCCTGGAAAATTCCCTGGATGGAGGAGCCTGGTAGGCTACAGTCCATGGGGTCGCAAAGAGTCGGACACGACTGAGCAACTTCACTGGGATAGCTAGGAAGTGGCAGAGTAAAGGTTTAAACTCAAGGTTTAAAGCCTGGCTCTAGAGTCCATCTTACATTGCTTCTATCTGTGTATTCTGGATGAGCTGTCTCCTCCTGAGATCAAACCTTCTACTTTTGCACTAGACTTCTTCTCTCTTTGCACTGTGGCTTTAAATATCATTTACATGCTGATGATTTCTAAATTTATATTTCCAGGACATATCTCTGACTAGAATAACTGTCTACCTGACATTCCTACTTAAATGTTTAAAAGGCATCTCAAACTTAACATCTCCAAGACAAACTCTTGATTTCCCCAGGTCCTCATGCCTGTTCCTTCTTATTTTAGAGGATGGTACCACATTCATTTAGTAGCTCGGGCTGAAGATGTTTTTCCCTGTTACTTCACATCTGATACATCAGCAAGTTAGCTCTTCTCTTAAAATATATTCCTAACCTTCACTCCTACCACTCTCATTCTGCGCAAATGTCACTTTCTTAGACATGTTTTTCCTCATTATGGTATCTTAAAATAGCATTCTCACCCGGAACACTTCTTTCCATCCCCTTACCCTGTGTGTTATTTCTCTCCATAGCTATTACATTTATGACCTGACCACTCTAATACTCTTTCCCCCGACACCTATGCAGAAGATAAGATCTATGAGAACAGGAACTCTGCCTTGTTTTGTTCACTGCCAGAATGGCTGACTGGGGCTGTGTGTCTGCATGTGCTCCTGCCTGGCAATACCATACATATACACACACATATGTACTACATTTCCTTCCCTCTCTTACCTAAAAACAATAATTTCATCAGCCATTTCTTGGCGTCTCTTGTACTGCTGCAAACAAATAGAGCAGTAATCCTGCTTGGGATTCAGTCCTCTGGTGACTGAAGCTCTCAGGTTACACAATGACCAATGGAGATCTTGGTTTAGAAGGCTAGTCGTCGTTTCCAGCAGGGTCTATGAATGACCAAAATAAAAAGAAATCAACAAAAAGTTGTTTATAAAGTGAAAGAGACAGAGGGGATCAGTGGAGAACTGCACTTGTTTCATTTTCAACCACAGCTGAATTGGAATATACTACACAGGCATAGAATCAATCAAATAAACATCAAAGCACCTCAGACTTAAGTGGTTAACTTCAATGTACAAGTACTGATAAGTACTACATAAAGAGTCTCAAAATAATTATTAAAAGGCAGTCACAAGTTACTATGGAGAAATGAGTGCTCTGCCATTCTTGTGGCTTAATTCGGTACTGATGGTGTTCAGATGACTGGATTAACCCAAATCTATAATAAGCTCTCTTTGAATTTCTCAAAGTTCTAACAAATTGTTTAAAAATACTGATTTTTTAAATACAAACTGCATCCATGGTAATATTCCACATTAACCTTTCACTGGAAAAGCTAACAGTCATTATTCATTTTTCATCTCCCTTGGGCAAGAGATCACATTTTCCAATCAGCACTTAAAAGCCATTTGAATCTATTCAAGACTGTGACATCTGTCATTAAGTCACATAAAGATATTTCACAGCTATCACATTATGTCATTTAAGGTTCCCTGTATAAAGTATTGTTTCCTTACTACATCTAATTCTCAACATTCAGATATATTATTTTGATGTGCGCTTGGGTTCTTTTCTGTCAGTCCCAAAGGGTAGGATATACTGTGGATCCTCCTTGCTACACAGTCTTGTCCTTAAACTTTATCTATAATGCAGAACTTTTTGTTCTAATGGTCTATTTTAATTCTTTCCAATCAACTCCATCTTTTCTTCCTCTTACAAAGTTTGTAAAAACTTTCAGTTTTGCACTCAGCTTCCTTTTGTCATCACGGATTCTGCCTGAAGGGGGATCAGCTGCCTTGTGCTATGCTTACTTAACAAAACTGCAGTTCTTACAACACCCTAAGGAAAGCTCTGTCACTCAATTTCTTTCTTTTTCTTGTATTAAAAAAGCAGACATTGTATCTAACATGTCTAAATGGCACTTTTCCTTGGTGGCTTCATGAGTCACTTTGAAGTACATGAAGAAAAATTTGTACACCAAGCTGGCTCTTACTGAGAATTAATGCCACAGGCAGTTTTGGGTTAAGGAAAGACTAATGACCATTTCTGGTTAGTGGTGATAAACTGTTTCAGAATGTTTAAAAGAACACTAATTTTATTCTGCAATTTTTCTATACTCATGCTGACCCTTCCTTTTTTGAGTTATACCTTTATATTCCATTATTTTACAAGAAAGTTTCTTATATTTTTCCTTTGGAAAACAAGATATATGTCCCACTGCCCATGAATCAAAAGAATAAAAGCTGCAATTACACTTTCCAGAATATATGTGTATATGTATACAAAATATAAATTAATTAAGATCAAGAGAAATTTTAAAATTGGAAAATCATATACTTCAATCTTTCAAACTTTCACTAAACAGATGGCAATTTCTAAAGAAAAAGTATAGGTGCAAAGAGAAAAGAATAGCATCTTTCTACCTTAGAATGGGCTTAGAAATAGAAAGTAGCTTACCTGTTCATAGTTAAAGGTATCCAACATTCCCAGAATAAGGCCCTGGATTTCTCCAAGTTTTCCTTTTCCATAAACTGGGTCCTAATTAGAAAAAAGTTGCTAAAGATTATAATTCTATTCCTGTTATTTTAAATGTATTTTAAAATATAAGTTATCTGAAAAAGCCAAATACTCTTAAGTATTTGTCAATAGTCACTTATTCTTCCATGAACCTTTCTACTGGAAATGCACACTGGTCTCAGGTCATCAAAGCATTTTGGAAAAGTAAATAAAATTTAAATGGTCCAAGCCTCTTGTTTAACAAACATAAATTTCACTCTGGTTTTGTTTCTGTAGCAAGCTTCCTTTTCTTCCTATTAAACATCACCTATCCTTTTTTGGGGCTTCCCTGGTAGCTCAGATGGTAAAGAATCTGCCTGCAATGCGGGAGACCCAGGTTCGATCTCTGGTTAGGAAGATCCCCTGGAGAAGGAAATGGCAACCCACTCCAGTATTCTTGTCAGGAAAATTCCATGAACAGAGGAGCCTGGCGGGCTATCGTCCATGAAGTCACAAAGAGTCGGACATGACTGAGCGACTAATACACACACATCCCTTTTGGAGCTCTTATTTATCTGCTACATTAAAACCAAAGTACTCAAGAACACTCAGAATCTGTTCAGCTCCTTCTGTGACCCACATCTGGCCACCGTCTGGTCCAAACCAAGTCACACCAGTTTAGGAGATCAGTTTCTGAATCTAAGCAACTTGCAGTTTTTCAAAGTTTTTCTTAATCAAATCACTACTGATAAACAACAGATACCTAGATAATGTTCCTTCCACTGCTTTTCATATGAGGTATACCAAATAACTTATCATAGACAATTTGAAAAACACTGTTGTGTACAAAAATAAAAGTGAACTGAAATCTAACCACCCCAATAGAAACACTTTTGATATTTTGAGGTATATTCTTCCAGTCTTATTTCTGGGGAGGGAGAAAGAGGGATGTATTTTGGGGGGCATTTCACATAATACGTTTACTTTTTTTTTTACCTAATAGTATGTTGTGAGCAGTTTCCCATATCATCAAATAATAGGAACAGTTACAGGGTATGAAACATGTGAAGATGGTATGTGTTATTCAACCATTCTCTGTTGTTGGGGATTTAGGTTTCTCTCCCCATAGTCCACCTTGAGGTCCCATCCCTATTATCAAATGCTGGCAGCTGCAAATTTTGGTCTCAGTCTCTGAGTCTTTCTTAGGAGGAGATTTCAAGAAAGGAAAATGACATACAAACTAATAAACTAAATAATAAACTGATATTTGCTAGATAAGAGTAACAAATATGAGTAAATGATAAACTAATGTTTTCTGGGAGGTATGGGGAACACTTCTGGTTACTTATTAAGGAGTAGGGGTTATTAAAATCTTGGTACAGTGAGTTCAGATGTTAAGAAAGAAAAAAAAAAAAAAACACAACGGTGGACCAGGAAAACTTAGAAGAAAGATACAAAAATGTGAGAAGAAACTGTGCTTTCATGCACTTGTACAACATAATCTTAGGATTTGTTTTTTTTCCTCTTCTATGCTCTGGTGATGGTTCCTGAAGACAGGGTAGATGCAGTTTCTAACTCAGATCAGTGTTCAGTACTTTCAGCTGGTCAAGAGCAGCACCAGATTGTCTGCCATAGGTTCTTGGTCCTGATGCTGAAGTACTGCTAAAGAAACCGAAGGGTAACTATACATTTGTATGCTAATTAACAAGTTTACTTTGGGCTTGAACAGATCACTTAAACTTAATGGGGAAATCTGTCTCACTAAGTTAAAGATACCTGTCCAACATGTGCAGAGCATCTGCAAAAGACAAAACTACAGACATCTCAGACAAGCTCTTTACTACAACAACAACTCAGGCCATGTACGCATGAGACAATCTTTTAATTTTCTTTGCATAAAAACGGATCCATGTTAACACTTCTGAACTTGCATCCGATTACACTTATGGTCAAGCTCTCAGTAAATACATTTACTTCTTTAAGGATCAATAATTAAATAATACTATAATACTTTATTACAAGAACACTGTAATAGCTACTCTAACATGTCCACACATACACAATATAAGTATGTACTGTGTATGTGTGGACAGAAAAGCACACATTCCAGCACAGAAAAGCTCTGTCATTTACCTATGACAAGGGTGGTTTGGAGAATAAAGGTCTTGAAAAGGTTAAATGCTGGAAAAAGAAGAAACCTTTATAGGTCACGTCTATATTTATATCAGTACATTTCACTCTAATATGCATAATTTAAAAGCAAAACCATGAAAATAACCTCATGCTGGGACAACATATAAATTATAGAATGCAAAAGAGAGCTCAAGGCTTCTGGCACAGCATGCACAAAATCTACTAACTTTTCAAATTATTTTCCAAATATGTCAGCTAGATTCTTCAGCAATAAATAACTGCTGAAGTTTTTCTTTAACTTGTCCATAATCTACAAAAGAAGAGCACATTTAGGTCCTTCACACAAACTTGTTTTTTAAAAAGCACATTATAAAAAGATGTGATGACCACTTTTCCCCCAGCATTTTCTTTCTTTTAAATTGAAGTAATAGTTGGTTTACAATATTGGGTTAGTTTCAGGTGTATAGCATAGTGATTCAGTTATTTTTTCTGATTATATTCTATTATAGGTTATATGATATTGAATATAATTTCTCATGCCATACAGTAAATTCATGTTGTTTATCCATTTTATACACAGGAGTTTGCATCTGTTAAACTCATATTCCTAATTTGTTCCTCTCCCCTCTCCTCCTTTTGGTAACCATAAACTTGTTTTTTTTAATCTGTGAGTCTGTTTCTGATTTGTACGTACATTCATTTGTATTATTTTTAGAATCCCACATATAAGTGATTGGAGAAGGAAATGGCAATCACTCCAGTATTCTTGCCTGGAAAATACCATGGACGGGGAGCCTGGTGGGCTACAGTGCATGGGGTCTCAAAGAGTTGGACACAACTGAGCAACTAACACTTTCACTTTTCATACAGGGAGGCCTGGTGTGCTGCAGTCCATTGGGTTGCAGAGAGTTGGACATGACTTAGTGACCGAACAATAACAACAATACAGTATTTATTTCTGACTCACTTCACTAAGTATAATATTCTCTAGGTCCATCTATGTTCTTGCAAATAGCAATACCTCTATAGCTTTCTGGTGCTTATTATACCATACATATGGGAAGCTGCTGTAGAGCACCGGGAGCTCAGTTTGGTACTCTGTGATGACCTAGAGGGGTGGGATGGGGTGAACTGGGGTTGGAGGGAGGCTGAAGAGTGAGGGGGGATATACGTAAACATACAGCTGATTCACACTGTTGTACAGCAGAAACGAATACAACATGTAAGCAATTATGCTCCAATAAAAATAAATTAAAAAAATTAAATTTTTACTGATCAAGCATTACTTTAAAATATGAATAATGCCAAGAGAATATAAGTCATTTGTTTATATTAATTCCCTTAGTAAAACAGTCATAAGCAGCTTTTCAGAAGCCAAAAATACTTTTGCCATAGAGTGAAGATAAGAACAGGGAGTTAAGGCAGAATGTATATAACATAAAAATGGTCCCTTAAAAATACTAACTTATCAAAACTGAAAGGGGAAAAAAAATACTGACTTATCACCTAATGTTCATGAACGAAACCTGCACAATTAAGGCCCCCAGGAACATTTTGAAGGAATATTTAGGTCAGGAAGATCTCTGAGAACCTCTCATCATGTCAATATCTCTTCTGTTCTAAGGGGCAATAAAAATAGGTAAACCCTCTGATACCTGAATGTTTCCTAGCACTCCATTGTGGCCTTAAGCCTTTTTTTTTACTAATTCCGTTTATGCTGAACTTCATCTAGTTTCAAAGAATTTAACTACCACTTCTATGCTGATGACTTCCAAATCTTCCTCTCCACTTCTTACCTCTTCCTGTGAAGTCTGGTCTTGTTTTCCCCACTGCTTATTGTTAGCCAAACAAAACTGAAATCAGGGGCTTACCTGGGTTCTTCTTGTGTTCTACATCTAATCAGTCAAAAGGTCAATTAAATTCTGTTAGCTAAGCAAGTTCTGAATCCATCTTCTCCTATCCATTCTATGTAACTCAATTAACAAACTCTGAGTACCTATTATGAATACATTCTGGGTATTTCTATGCCTTCAGTCTCAGTCTTGATCCCTTCCAATTTATCCTATATAATACAGACTGAGTGATATTTCTAAAAAGAAACCTCATTCCATCAGTCCTCTGGTTAAAATCTTTTAATGAGTATTTACTGAATTTAAAATAAAAACCAAAGTCCCTTCCACAGTTGACAAAGCAATTAAGGACAGGGTCCCTGCCTCTCAAACTTCAGCTCTGCGACACGACGTTAATCTTGTCCTATGTTCCAAGCATACTTAAACATCTGCAACTCCTCAAACGTACCTACCATGTTTCACCTCAGATTCTTTTATATATAGTTCACTCTGCTTAGAATAGTCTTTTTTTTTTTTTTAACCACTGATTCCTTTAAGCTTTTTAAGATTCAGTTCAGATATCTACTCCTCCAGGAAATCTTTCCACAGTCTGTCTCACATATATACTTTCATTGGTACTCCTCTGGCCACAGAGGAGAAACCTAGAGAACCCAGCTCATTCTATCTTACTCAAAAAATATAATAATTGTAAAGGTGCTGGAGTGTTTAAGGATCCAAACAAAGGAATACAGTTAAGGCTTAAGAACCACAATGAGGGATGCAGACACCTTCAGGATTTTCTCTCCACACTCCTCTCCCAAAGTCTTGAATCCTCTCCTTGTATCTTCTCTCTTCTCCATGCATCTTCTCTATTCTCTTCTTTGTGTGCCTGCTTCATTGTTCTCTCTGAAGATCAACTTTATACTATTTCAGTCCATATGACAGAAAGGTAGTCACTGTCAGCTCCTGAACTTTTGTAACTTATACAATCCAGAGAACTGCAGAGCAACTCTTCACCTTTTCAATAAAGTTCCAAAACTTCCTGAAAAGGATACTAGTTGGCCCCTCTTGGCCAGCTGCCCATTCTGAGTCAATCAGGTAGAGTCAAGAGGCAGAGTCATGGTTTCACATGGCTGTTCCAGCTATTATCACATGGACTGAAAGTATACAGATATAGAAGTAGCAATTACCCTACCTGGTACTCAGAGCATGTAATCCTTAAGGTGTCCAATATGACCTGCTCTCTAGAGCCCTATGAATTGCTATATCAGATATTTTCTTGTCTCCCCACAGGTCTTTAAGGGCAAGAACTGTGCCTTTTTTCCATCTACACAGATCATTAACCAAACAGGGTAACATATAATATATAAACCAATTAATAACTAACTCCTCAAAAAACCAGTGAAAGTCGCTCAGTTGTGTCTGACTCTTTGAGATCCCATGGACTGTATAGTCCATGGAATTCTCCAGGCCAGAATACTGGAGTGGGTAGCCATTCCCTTCTCCAGGAGATCTTCCCAAACCAGGGAATCTTCCCAACCCATGGATCGAACCCAGATCAAACCCACTGCAGGCAGATTCTTTACCATCTGAACCACCAAGGAAGCCACGCGATTTCTAAGATTAGAGTGCCACAAAACACCAGGGACTGAAGCAAATGAAGGAGCTTACATGATACAGTGGGAGACAGTGTAAATGAAGAGATCAGAGCCTTTGGTGGTAGTCTGGATATTGCCTCTAATGGTGGATCAGGTACCTAACTTTCTATACTTTAGTTTCCTCCTTCATCAACAGAAATTTTTATAGTAGCCCCATCTACTTAAAGAGACTCTTGTGAGCTTCAAACACAGTATCTGTGAAAGCAACTTGAAAAAATAAAAATCTCTGTACAAACATAAGGTAGAGTTTACGTGCAAATAGAAATTTAACAACCAGCATACTCTCCTGATTAGTGTGAGTTAACCACTGATGGTGGAAATGATAAGAATACAACTACAATGAATACCAGTATAACACAAAAATAAAGATTTTCAAATACCAAAAGCCTTCAGGGATATGAGTCCAGAAATACACTATTTTTAAAAAAATTATATGCATTTGTCAAAAGAAAAAATCAATTTTTATTATAATTTACATATTAAAGTGTGATGAAAGCTCAATATAAAGTTAAATGTGTATAGTGAGAGAGAAGACACTTTTAGCTTTAGGATTTCAATTTTTTCTAATTTACTTGGTAAATTAAAGTACCCCTGCATTATAGAGATAGTTCATATATGACTAAAACCTTATGACAAATGTATTTTAGAATGGATATAAGAAAAGCAGTCTGTACCAAATCATTATTCAATTCATGATAAAGATCAAATGAAGTGATACATGTGAAGATACATTCTAAAGGATAACACACAATGTGGTGAGAGAGTGTTGGATACAGTAGTCTTTATCAGTAAAGGCCCAGCTGCTTCATACCAGATGGGAAAGGAGAGCTTGTAGAGTCTTAAAAGGGAGCTGAAAGCAACATTCTAGGTTGGATAAAAATAATTTGAAAATTATGAAGATCAACAGCATCATATTACTGTGTTTTGCTTTGTTTTGGTGTGTCTGTATTCTGCTTCCCTGGTGGCTCAGGTGATAAGGAATTTGCCTGCATTGTGGTAGACCGGGGTTTGATCCCTGGGTTGGGAAAATTCCCTGGGGAAGGGAATGGCTACCCACTGCAGTATTCTTGCCTGGAGAATTCCATGGACAGAGGAGCCTGGTGCGTTACAGTCCATGGGGTCGCAAAGAGCTGGGCACGACTGAGAGACTAACACTTTCACTTTTCACTTATCCTGCATAAAGTAAGGAAAGACAAAATGGATTCTAAGGATAATTCCTACTGTTTCCCCAAGAATGTTCACAGATTTTTCTAAAAATATCTTAGCATATTTTTAGCATTCTCTTTTTGATGAAGTTGGAAAGGTTCAGGCCTTTTAGCTGAAGAGTAGGAGATGAGTTTTGGACATAAAGTTTTAGGATGAGTTCGAAAACCTACGTAACAAGATTAAGAAATGTCCATATTAACAATTTTTATGTGGTTTTTTTTTTGCACTAAAAAGTGCAACCAGCTAGAAACAGGACACCAAAAAGAAGCTTATGTATCTGAATCCCAAGGTCACGGTGAACAACTGAAGGCTGCAAGTGTGTGCCAGGCAAACCGACATCGCTGGATGAGAGCTAAAGGCTGAGAGTCACAGTCGTAACTTAAGATATTTATTTAATGCCAAAATTCAGCTGCATTATGTTTGAGACCCGTTTAAACATTATTTATATATAACTAAAATATAAGTTAAAATTGATCAACATTGAATTTTACCCTTTCAACTCACCTGTAAGATTCGCTGCAGAATGGATGGAAGGGCAATAAATGCTGCCATGCTGTTGAGAACTTGCATGGTCAAAGATTTCAGAGCTGTTATAACAACATGTTAATATTAAGGTTAGTTTAAAATCAGTTTTAGGTTTTTCCTGTAAGTCATAGGAATAAAGCTTCCTAGAAACTTCGCTAAACAAGGCCAGTTTGATATTTTAAAGTTAACCTGGTAAGCTGCAAAGCTACTGTTATTTAGACAAAGGATGTAACTGGTGCCTCAGAAAGAAGTGAACCTGAAAAATGAGATCAACACTACAACATGATTTTATTAAGGATAATAATAAAAATATGATACTTGGAGAAGGTATCTAAATGACTATTTCTAGCAGATAAAAACTGGGTGATGGTATAGATGGATGCTGATAAACTTACCTTCAGAGTGTGGATGAGGTGCAGCTGAACTAGACAGCTTCTGAGGGGCCATCATTGCCTCCAATAACGGAAACCAGAGTGCCTGTAATGTCCCAGAAAGGCAAAAAAAAAAGGAAAAGTACTGTGTTGTTTTTAAGAATAACTAACATCAGCCTACTGTTTCACAGGCTGAAATGTACTTCTCATACACACTTGTTGGTAAAAATCAGAAAAAGAAAAGATGGAACACCCGACTAGGAAGAGACAATAAAAAGCAAAAACCATAACCAGAACAGATACCTTTACCATGAACCTTGGGAAAATTAAGGAAGCTAAAGTTAAGTAAGTCTAGACCTTGGAACTGCAATCTTCTGTATCTCAGGAGAGGGAAGGTTCAAAGGAGCCAGAGCAGAGCCTTTAGCTACTCTTAAATGTCTAAACAGCACTATGTAATGCAGAAGGGGACAGAGAACTACCCCACAACTTACCCTCCTCCCATTTCTTGTCAGCTTGACATCAAGCAAGATAAATGAATACAATTGTCTCAAGTTTTCTCCTGTGTCAAGCATTATTTTGTATTTCCTCAGTCATCATAGACTGAGAAGTAGAAGTTAACATTATTTCAATTAATATTCCCAACCACAGAATGAGGTTGGAAATTTATTTATGAGAAAATTAATTTATGAGATAAATTAACAGATCTATCATTTATTTATTCCTATTATATTAGGCACTGTATTATGTGCTTACATACAATTTTCATTTCAATTGGCAATTCAATCTCACGATAACCTAATACAGTAAGCATTACCTTTACTGGAGATAAGATACTGAAGCTTAGAGAAGTTGAATAATTTACCAAAAGATTATACACTGCCATATGTGCATCATATGTATTCTTCCTAAGCCTTACAGAAAATCTTCATAATCAAAAATCAAACTAATACATTTTAAAATTTCAAGCATATTTTCTTGTTGGGTAGAGATATACAAAGGCCTCATTTAACCCAGAATCTTGGAAGAGACCTACTCCTGCAAACATCCAACAGGCGTGAAAAAAAGTCAGTACTGACAGAGCACGACAAGCATGGTTACTCAGGGAGCCCACTAAGGGGACAGGCTCACAATCCAGCAACTTTCCAACTGGGCAGGCTCCCACTGAAAGAGCTCTACAAGGAAGCCCTTATCTGCCCCCATTTGAGGTTTTCTAAGGCCAGGATTTTATGCTTTATTTTTCTAAACAGTTTTTCTTCTAGTTTTTAAGATACTAGTTTTAACTATATTGTATACTGACAATTCTTTATTTTATTGAAATTTTAATTTATTTTATCTAGTACTCATGAATTTTTAATCTTGTATTTTATTCTTAGATGGCTTTACTTAGATTGTCTTTCAGTTGCCTATTTCAACTTGTTTTAAACCATATCATTTCTTTCTATGTCTTAACTGTAAATGGTATACCAAAATTTTGTTTTTATAATATATTTAGAAATCTGAATTAAATTTTTCCTTATTTAATCCAGGAATTTTAGGTGAATTACCTTTTTAAAGGTTACTTTATTCTTGATTTATAAATAGCAGACTGGGGAAGCATGGTTGTAGAGTTAAGAGCCATGGGAAGTATTTATACCCTAAATAGAGGAACTTTTCAATTAAATCTCCATATTAACCAGAAATATATGGCAAATACCTTTTAAATATTTCATCTCTCTTGCTCTTTAATGCTGGTTCTTAAAATTTTAACTTGGATAACTCTAAAAACTCACAGGCTAAAATAACCATTATGATAATGACAATCCTAACCCCTGAGGAGAAAGGGACGACAGAGGATGAAATGGCTGGAGGGCATCACCGACTCGATAGACATGAGTTTGAGTAAACTCCAGGAGTTGGTGATGGATAGGGAGGCCTGGCGTGCTGTGATTCATGGGGTCGCAAAGAGTCAGACACGACTGAGCAACTGAACTGAAATGAACCCCTGAGAGCAACACAACTGAATGTGAACTACTTTGTCATGTTACATACCAACCACTCTCCTTTTCAAGGAATTACGTGCATAACAAAGCTATATTCTTTATTATATATATCACTGGATGCTGGGGCAGACAGACATACAAAGTAGGATAAGCATAGATTCCACCTGGAAAAGGACTGACAACCTGACTTCCTGAACTCTGACTTTAACTGAAGAAACTTTTGGAAAGAGACATTACAGATAGTTCATTACCAAGCTTTTGGATACTTCAGATTTACTAGTTAGTTTAGGGTCTGTGTCCAGAGCTCTTGTTCCCTCTCATTCTCTCCAAAACAAAAACAAAAAGGAACAAAGGCAAACAACCATGAATATCCCCCAAACTTAATGTATGATATTACATATAATCAGTTCAGCATTTTCACAAAAATAGTATTTAAATAAAAACTAACATTCAAATGTTTTTGTTGTTGTTATGAAAGTTGTTCAAAAAAGAAGCAAAAACCAGTTGTCAAAGGGTAGGGGCAAGTAGATAGTGTGTTGAGAGGTGCATGTGTGTCTAAGAGAGGAAGACTCAGATACCAGCTCAGATACATTTTTGACCAAAAAAAAAAAATACAGAATAAATTACCCTTTCACCACATTAAAGGAAGCCTTAGTTCTGTCTATGATTATGAGATAAGAGTTCATATATAATTAGAATAATCCCTAGAGTTGTGGAGGCATGAATTTAACATCTAATTCTGCCATTAATATATGTGGACAATATATGTGGATCTGGACATATTTCAGATTCAGTTCAGTTCAGTCGGTCAGTCGTGTCTGACCCCAGTCGTGTCTGACTCTTTGCAGCACGCCAGGCCTCCCTGTCTATCAGCAACTCCCAGAGTTTACTCAAACTCATGTCCACTGAGTTGGTGATGCCATCTGACCATCTCATCCTCTGTTGTCCCCTTCTCCTCCTATCTTCAATTTTTCGCAGCATCAGGATCTTTCAAATGCATCAGTTCTTTTCATCAGGTGGCCAAAGTACTGGAACTTCAGCTTCTGCATCAGTCCTTCCAATGAATATTCAGGACTGATATCCTTTAGGATGGATTGGTTGGCTCTCCTTGAAGTCCAAAGGACTCTCAAGAATCTTCAACACCATAGTTCAAAAGCATCAATTCTTCAGCACTCAGCTTTCAGTCTCACATCTATACATGACTACTAGAAAAACCATAGCTTTGACTAGACAGACTTTTGTTGACAAAGTAATATTTCTGCTTTTTAATATACTGTCTAGGTTGGTCATAGCTTTTCTTCCAAGGAGCAAGCATCTTTTAATTTCATGGCTGTAGTCACCATCTGCAGTGATTCTGGAGCCCCCAAAAATAAAGTCTCTCACTTGTTTCCACTGTTTCCCCATCTATTTGCCACGAAGTGATGGGACCAGATGCCATAATCTTAGTTTTCTGAATGTTGAGTTTTAAGCCAACTTTTTCACTCTCCTCTTCCACTTTCATCAAGAGGCTCTTTAGTTTTTCACTTTCTGCCATAAAGGTGGTATCATCTGGATATCTGAGGTTACTGACATTTCTCCCAGCAATCTTGATTTCAGCTTGTGCTTCACCCAGTCCAGCATTTCTCATGATGTACTCTGCATAGAAGCTAAATAAGCAGGGTGACAATATACAGCCTTGACGTACTCCTTTCCCTATTTGGAACCAGTCTGTTGTTCCATGTCCACTTCTAACTGTTGCTTCCTGACCTGCTCAAATTCTACTGTTAATATATGTGAATCTGAACATATTTCAGCTTATGTGCGCCTAATGGTTTTATTTATAAAACATAATTGTAATTTTTCCTTAAACTTTCCATGAGAAGAAGGAAGAATATCAAGTAGATATTAGGAAGGAGACAGAAAGTTTGAAAGATAAAAAGGCTTAGTATTAAATATATATAACAGCTTTAACAATTTTACTTTTGTGCTTTTCTATTAAAATATAACCATGTGCAATATAGACAGCCAAAAGATAAAATAAAAACTCATGAATGGAAAAATCATGGCAAAAAGGAATGGGTAGGACTTCCCTGGTAGCGTAGTGGATAGGAATGAATCTACCTGCCACTGTGGGGGACAGAGTTTGATCCAGGAAGATCTCACATGCCACGGAGTAACTGGGTCCATACACCACAACTACTGAGCCTGCGCTCCAGAGACTGTAAGCCGCAACTACTGAGCCCATGAGCTACAACTACTGAAGCCAGAGCACTCTAGGGCCTATGCTCCACAACAAGAGAAGCTACTGCAATGAGAAGCCCAAGAAAAACAACAAAGAGTAGCCCCAACTCACTGCAACTTGAGAAAGCCTGCAACATAGCAATGAAGACCCAGTGCAGCCATTAAAATACATAATTTTTTTTGAAAAGTACTTTAAAAGAAAAATAAAAGGAATAGTGTAAAGCCCATAATCCATTTAAGTAAAGATTAAACACTATGGGAACTGTGGATATAGAAAAGAATGTTTTGTTAACCTCAATGAGGTAAAATAACATAACTAATAAAAATTCAGAGGGATAGAGAAGAGAGGCTGGAGCAAGTGTGTATGGGTTCACATAAACTTCCTTACTGGCTGCACATCATAGATACTATAAAAACTGAAATGTAATTATAAATGATAATTCTAATCTATTATAGTTATTTAGAGCTTTTAAACTTTAGAAAGATTTATTAAGAGATAGTATAGTAAAGAACTATTTATTTGAAATTCAGAAATTTCTCAGTTTTACACAGGTTTTCTAAATGAGGTTAAATACTGTATTTTTAAAGAAAACATTTTTGATTCAATTTTTCTAAAATTATGTAAACTTAGGCAGATAAAATATCTACAGTGATATTCACAAAATGATAATGATGGTTATTTCTGAATGACATGATAGATACAGGATACTTTTTTAAAAATGTCCTTCTGTATAACTTTTTGTATTGCAGGATTACAAAAATATTGGGTATCATTTCACTCAAAAAAGCTTTTTAATAAAAAACCCACATCCATTATGTAAATGAGTTTGTCATACACAATTTATGTTCTAAAGGGTATCAAAATTTATAACCTTAAAAAAGGGCTTGATAAAAAAATAAAGGAGAAAAAAAAAATAAAGGAGAAATTTACCCATGTCATAAGAACAGAAAACACACAAAGTTTACCATTTTCACTGTAACACTTAGGGCAAACTGTCTATGAAAAATGTACCCTCTTTCCCATTTCAGAAGCCCAGGCAGTGGAAGGAGGCCAGGTGGTGTTAAGTCAGAGGCCAGAGACTGGAAGGGCAGGCAGAGTTATGCCACATCATACTGCTAACTTTACTTCTTAAAACTACTACAGTCTTAGCTGTCAAGTCGCATCTCACCCCCTCTGTTTCTGCTTCACTGCTGTACCTCCCAGCCACACCAGGTGCTCAACTATACCTTCTCCTTCAGCTTGGCACACTCCCTTTTTGCAGTTTGGAATCTGTTACAGATGTGGTTCCAACCTTGGCTGCAACAGTGGAATCAAGTGGGAAGCTTTGAGACGTTCACTAGGGAGGGGGGTACAGTTTTTGAGGCACTAGCCTACTATGTTCTCCCTGTGCCTGGCAAAGTAATAAAGCCAGTCTTCCCTTCTCCTCCTAACAGAAAAACAAACAGACAAAGAGAACCACACTGACGATGGGGGTCCAGCCCCAGAGACTTAAATTTAATTGATCGTGGGTACAGTTTGGGAGTTTTCAAAGCTTCCCAGGTGACTTATGTGCAGCTAAGGTTGAGAAATACTGTATGGTAGCCTTTTGAACTTTTCCAGCTTTCTCTGTATCCCTTGAGGCTTTTCTTCCAGTTCTTCATTCTCACTTTATCCACAGGGAATAAAAGAGATGATAAATGGATGACACATCCATAGTACCACTACACGGAATACACAAAATCTCTGTCCAAAGAGAACAAGGACATCTAGTATTCACAAACCTAAGTTTTGCAGCATAGCCAAATCTAAGAATATAAAGCTTTTTGGGAGAACAAAGCAGACAGGCCCTTCCCATAATAACTTCCGGAGTCATATACTCCTGGGAACACTGAATGGTGATTAAAATCCAGTTGCATAGAATTCAGGTAGCTGACAGGGCAGTGGAAATAGAATTAATTTCTAGTTTCAGACCAGAACAGACTTTTAAAAGGCTTTGGAGTCATTCTCCTACCTCTCTCTGCTGTTGGTTCAAATTATGTGAATTTCTCTGGCAGAGGGCAATTGTCTCTACCATGGTCTCCTCAACATCCTTCAATGAGGGATCCTCTTTGGTATCTAAAGCCAGAAAAATTGTTAACATCACTCAAGGATATAATACTGATAATCTCAAAGCTTCTGTAAAAAAATGAAACATTTTTTTCTCTGCATATTTTTAGGTTTCAATGATATAATCATGTGTAAGACCTGATACTGAGGTTTAATAGATTAAAAAGCAGATAATTGTTTGCAACAGCTTTCTATATAAATGTTTGACATTCCTAGGACATAGAAAGCACATCATATTAATACTTAGCATTATAATGTACTTTAGCTATAGAAAAATCCCTAATTATTTGTTTGTGGATTTGTTAGTAGAAATATTTTTTACAGTTCTCCCTCTATTTCTTTAATGTACATATTTCTTCAAGATACTATTTCAGGCACTTTTCTCTTCATTTCTTTTTCAATAACTTCAGCCACTCTTCTGGTTTTATCTCCTATGTCCTTGCTGATAACCTTCAAATATACACCGCCAGCCCTTATTCCTTTCATAATCTGCAGGCTGAATTCTCACCAGGCTCTAGGCATCCATGGACGTCCTGCAATCACTTTGAACTTCGTATGTGCAAAACCTAGCCCAGTTCTCTCACTTCAAATATGCTCCAAACCCTTACATTTTCCAACTAACAGAACCATGACCTTTAAGTCAACCAGTTTATAAATCTTCATCATCTTCAATGCTTTCATCCATACATTCAAATAGTTAATTTTGTTAATTCCATATCCATGCTCCGATATATCCACGGCTTTTACCTGATGGAGCCCTTCATCACCTCATTTGCACTATAACTTAGCTTTTGACTTAGAAATCTTGGCTTCCTCATTCCCTTTTTTACTGCCACTACAGTTCTCTTACGATTTCCCTGGTGTTTAAGTGGTAAAGAATTCTCCTGCCAATGCAGGAGACATGGGTTTGACTGGAGGTCAGGAAGAGCCCCTGGAGAAGGAAATGGCAACCCACTCCAGTATTCTTGCCTGGGAAATCCCAGAGGAGCCTGGCGGGCAACCGTCCATGAGGTTGCTAAAGAGTCAGACACGACTGAGTGGCTAAACAACAGTAATTCTCTTAAGCACAGTCCAAACGTGAGTCCCATCCATGAACATTATCAAAGACTTCTAATTTTTACAAACAGAATGTCAATAAACCTCTGACCCTAAGTAAACACAGTAAACATTCTGGGGCAGCTTTCCACCCTTGGTGCTTTCCACTAGATTATTTCCCAAGGTTACTAGTCAGGCACTTTCATATTCATGTTCTCCTCAACCCAGAAGCTCTTTTCCTTGCTTTTGTCTTTCAAATTCCTACTTGTTATTCCAGTCATGATTACTTCCAAGTTTGCATCTTCTACAAAAGAAACTCAGTTACAGATTGTTCCCCAATTGTCCACAATCCTTGGTCACTCTCACTGTATCTCTACTACAGTATTTGACTCTACCTGCATTGGAAGGTTTTTTTTTTTTTTTTTTTAACGTATCTATCTCCTTCAAGCAACTTAGCTCTTTGGATGAGGGCTATGTTTTAGCCATCTGTGTGTAACCCACAGGAACTAGCTCACTGTTGTGAAATTACCAAATCCTCAAAATTCTTAAGCACACTGTCAAAACTGGAAGGAAGCTCTGCTTACTACTATACCACCAATGCACAATGTCAAAATTAATTCTGACAGCAGATGGTAGTTATGAGACTATTACTGAGAAATTTATCCTCGTTGGAATTCAAAGAACTGGCTTCCCGAGACATATCACCTGAAAATCACTGTAGTGATTTGGGGAAACATTCTTCTTATTTTTACCATAATCTTTCATGTAGTGTCTGCAAAAATTATTTTCATAACAGAAAATTGAAAAAGAAAAATACCATAAATGCAACAAATCTAGCAGTCAAATTGAACACTTACTGACAGCACAAAAACCAAAACTAAATGCTTAGTTGAACTACATAAAGAAAAGTCAACTGTTTATGGAAGTTATAAGAACAAATACTCTATGGGGAATTACGGTAAAGGTGTTTAGAGGGCTGTGTGGGCCAAGGAATTCAAGATATGTGTTAGTGAGTTAAAAAGGTAAAACAATCTAAAAATCACCTATCCAGTGATTCTCTGAACTTTGGGAGGGCTGTTTTGAAAACATTAAGGAATAGGAACATGAATAATTCTATTCAAAAGTGGGCAAAAGATCTGGACAGACATTTCGCCACAGAAAATATAGAAAATGGCCAATTAAGTACAAGAAAAAAATGCTCAACATCACCAATCACTACACAAATGCAAGTCAAAACCACGAGGAGATGCTATCTCACACCCAATAGGGTGGCTACTAACAAGAAAACAGAAAATAACAAGTGTTAGTTAATATGTGGAGAACTTGAAACTCTTGTGCATTGCTGGTGAGAGTGTAAAATGATATTGCCATTATGGAAAATGGCATGGTGGTTCCTCAAAAAATTAAAAACAGAACCACCAGTTAGCTTCAGTTCAGTTCAGTTGCTCAGTCGTGTCCAACTCTTTGCGACCCCATGAATTGCAGTACGCCAGGCCTCCCTGTCCATCACCAACTCCCAGAGTTTACTCAAACTCATGCCCATCGAGTCAGTGATGCCATCCAGCCATCTCATCCTCTGTCGTCCCCTTCTCCTCCTGCCCCCAATCCCTCCCAGCATCAGGGTCTTTTCCAATGAGTCAACTTTTCACATGAGGTGGCCAAAGCATTGGAGTTTCACCATTTAGCTTAGCAATCCACATATCCAGCAATATATATCCAGAAGTGAAAGCAAGGACTCAAAGAGATATCTGTATATGCATGTTCAGAGCAGCACTGTTCACAACAGTCAAAAGGTAGAGGCAATCCAAGTGCCCGTTGATAAATGAATGGGAAAACAAAACGTAGCATATACATAAAACAAGAGTATTACTCAGCCTTAGAAATGAGTGAAATTCTGCATGTGCTACAACATAGATAAATCTTCAAGACATTATGCTAAGTGTAATAAGCTAGACACAAAAGGACAATTACTACTTGATCTACTTATATGAGATACCTATCCCAGAGTAATCCAATTCATCAAGTCAGAAAGCAGAATGGTGGTTACCAGGGGCTGAGTGGGGAGGAGGGAATAAGGAGTAACTGATGGGCACGGAATTTCAGTTTGGCAAGGTAGGTTCTAGAGATGGATGCTGGTGACGATTGTACAGCAATGTGAATGTACTTATTGCCAATGAACTGTACACTTAAAAATGGTTAAAACAGTGAATTTTATGAGGCACTTATTTTACCACACTTTTACAAAACAAATAATTTTTTAGTATCAAGGAATATAATAAAAATTACATATCTATCTGTGACAAAGTCATTCAAGATTCTAAACTTCAAGTTTTACTGCTTTCTGCTAAAATCATGTAAGTTCAAAACAAAACACTGGCTATTACTTACTGATTAGAAGCGTTGCTTTGTTGTTGTTCAGCACATTACAGTAATTTTTAAAATGTTAGTTATGTATCTCATTTATAATAATCAAAACATGAGAACAAAAGTATAGCCAAAAATTAATTAATACCAGTGAAGAATATCTAATTTTCTGTATAATGAAATGACCTCTAGTACTGACAATTAGCATCACAAAACCACAATGGTTTATATTTACTTCCCATTATGAGCTTTAAAAACAAGTCAAAATTTGGATCAATGATAAACAGTAATATATAGATCAATGTAATTATTACTTAATAAATGTAGTTTTTCATTTAATACATTTTAAAACATGGGGTCCATAGAAAAAAAATTGCAAACTACACTCAAGAACTTACTTTCATCTTGATGTGTTATCTCTTGAAGTTTGCTTTGTAGTCTCTAGGAGGTAAAAGGAACACTTTATATTTCTAATCCACCAACACCTGAATTAACATATTTTAAAGGTAAAACCCGAGAAACAACAAGGTTTTTAAGAATGATCTCTGTCGTTCAGAGGAGAACATCTGTGTATAGAGAAAGCATAGCTAGTAGTACTGGAAGTGACCCAAAATATCAAATATCACTTATTCTGACCCACTTTTGCTTCTGTTGTACCACCACATAGTCATCACTGACACTCTTTAGGCATAGTAATGGGGATTAATCCATGCTTTGGATAAGGGAATAAAATTCACACTCAATTATGAGAAAAAAGGATGGGTGCAAATAAAAAAGGACACGACAAATCTATCACCACGGCACAGGACAGCCTTGGGTGTGACATCTTCTATATACGCAGTTGTAGCATCCACTACTCCACTGAATTCTAGATCCTCAGACACCCTTAACTGATATTCCAAAGACTTTTTAATATAGACTGAAGCCAACCTTAATATATCCCTTCTACCCCAAATTTGCTCCTTTCCTTGAGGTCCTTTATAGGCTAATGTTAAGCTAAAAATCAGAATCATCGTTAACTGCTCCCTCTCATTCACTCCATACCACATTCAAATGATCAATAAGTTCTTAAATCCACCTTCTTTTTTCACTTCACCAGCACCGTCACACCCACTCAAGCCCTCCTGATTCACTGCCGCAATAGCCTCCCAAGTGCTCTCTGCTTCCAGTTTTAAGTCCTCCTTCTCTGCATCCCACAGATCCTCCTACAGTCAACAGAGCAGTCTTTATGAAACAACATCACATCAGTTTCTTGTTTAAAAACCTTTAGTTGATCCTGGGTGAAAACACAATCAGTCCTAATTCTTTAGTATGTCCTATAAAATCTTTCCAAATCTGGATCAAGTCTTCGTTTCCAGCCCGACCTGCCTATTTATACACTGATAGCTGAGCCCTAGTAAAGCTACTGGCTCATCTCCTAGCAGTTTGTATTCCTCTGTATTTTACAAACGATCATCTTTTTCCCTGCAAAGATCTCCCACTTCTCCACTTCCTATCCATGCCAAGAATATTTACTTATCCTTTAAAATTGGGTTCATGGTATCATCAACAAATAAATTGCAAGGAAAAAAGAGATGAAAGAGTAACCTAGAGATTAAAAGGGATTAAGAGCCTATACAAATTCTCTGTGGAATATTGTTCCTGGCCTGTTTCACAATTACATGGCTAGAAAAAAACTAGAAGCTAATGTGAACTATTTTTTAAAATATAAATAGGACATCCCTAATCTATTCCTAGCTAGATGACAGTGTTTAAAAAAATGGATATATAATCACACACATTAGGATGGCTATTACCAAGAAAATAAAAAATAACAAGTGTTGGTGAAGAGAAATGGAAACTTTGGTGCACTGCTGGTGAGACTGTAAAATGGTATAGTCGCTATAGAAAAACAGTATGGCAGTTCTTTAAAAATTAAAAATAGAATTGCCATTTGATTCAGCAATCCCACTTCTGGTATATATTTAGCAATCCCACTGAAAGCAAGGACTCAAGAAGATATTAGTACACCCAAGTTTATAGCAGCAATATTCACAACAATCAAAATGTGGAAGCAACCCAAGTGTCCACTGTTGAATGAATGGAAAAACAAAATGCAGTATATATATAATGGAATATTATTCAGCCTTTAAAGATGAATGAAATTCTGACATGTGCTACAATATGAATAAATCTTGAAGACACTATGCAAACTGTAATAAGCTAGACACAAAAGGACAAATACTATTTTATTCCTTTTATGTGAGTACCTAGTGATCAAATTCCCAGAATCTGAAGTAGAATGGTGGTTGCCAGGGGCTAGCAGACAGGGAAGAGTAACTGGTCTAATGAGTTTGGGAAGCTGAAAAAGAGATGGATGGTGGCGAGATTACATAGCAATGTGCATATAATTAATGCCGCTGAAATGGTAAATTTTATTTTATAACAATTAAAATAATTTTTTTACAAAACTGATATAACACCAACTGCTGTTGGAATGTAGAGCAATCAGAACTCTCATACATTATTGGTGGAACATAAAATGCTACAGCCATTTTGGAAAGAGGTCTGCTAATTTCTTATAAAACTAAACCTCTAGCTATCCTGTGAGGCACCAATTCCATTCCCCGGTACTGACCCCAGGGAAAGGAAAACATTTTTGTAGCAGTCATAGCAACTTTAATCATAATAGCAAAACACTAGAGATAGCTCAGGTGTCAATTAACAGGAGAATGGATAAACTGTGATGTAGTCATACAATTAAATACTACTCAACAATAAAAGGAATGGATACATGCAATAACAGAGAGAAATCTTAAAAACATTATGCCAAATGGAAGAAGAATTATACAAGAGTATCTATGGGATGATTCCATTAGTATGAATGAACAAAAAGGGCAAAACTAATCCACAGAGAAAAAAATTCAAATTGTTCTGAGGGGACAGAAGTGGGAACTGACTGTGAAGGAACTTTCTGGGCTGAAGGTAACGTTCTGTTACCTTGTTATGCACTGGAGTTAAACAAGTGCATGCACTGGTTAGGACTCATTAAATGATACATTTAAAACTGGAGGATTTTGTTGGATGTAAATTTTACCTTAAAAAAATACAAAGAAAGATTGACTCAAGTTAAAGACATGCATGATAAAAATATCTAGGGATAAAATGTACTGCTGTCTGCAACTTACTCTGAAACATAAGAAATTGATTGATGAAAACTTACACAGTGTTATATGTCAATTTTATCTCAAGAAAAAAAATAAATTGATAAATGGATAGAGGGCTAGACAGAAATATGACAAAGCAAACAGAGTAAAATGTTACCTGTAGCATTATTAAGAAGGCACCATGAATATCTCCTTTCTTTTCTAATAGATAAGCAGTGACTTCACAAAGTTGATACTTCTGGGTAATCTAGCAAAGAAAAAAAGATAAAGCTTTTGTTGAAAAATCTTGTTTGTGGAGTCAAAAGATCCTATTAAGGATGAAAAAGTTCCATAATAAACAATGAATTTATACGCTAAACAGTTTATTACTGATACTCTACAGCATAACATGCAAATATTTGTTTTTCTAGTCTTAGAGTGGCCCATTTGGGACTACAAGGGAACCAAAATCATTCATTCTCTTTTCACTTATTTAAAAAGTTGTTATGCAGACTTTACCATTTTTCTTAAGGCGGGAGCGGAGCGCTGGGGTTAACTGTTGCTTGAGAAAGGAGGCTGCAGTTACTGAGAGAACAGAGTAACGACACCTGGAAGGAAGTTGTCATCACTCAGACTATCTTCTGGAAGTCTGCTGGTCTGAGGTCCTAAGATGGTGGAGGAATAGGACAGGGAGACCACTTTCTCCCCCCACAAATTCATCAAAAGAACATTTGAACGCTGAGTAAATTCCACAAAACAACTTCTGAATGCTGGCAGAGGACACGAGGCACCCAGAAAAGCAGCCCATTGTCTTCGAAAGGAGATGGAGAAGTCTTGAGACTACTGTAAGAATAAGACTGAAAACCAGAGCCATGAGGCTTAAGTCCAAATCCTGAGAACACCAGAGAACTCCTGACTTCAGGGAACATTAATCGACAGGAGCTCATCAAATGCCTCCATACCTACACTGAAACCAAGCACCACCCAAAGGCCAACAAGTTCCAGAGCAAGACATACCACGCAAATTCTCCAGCAACACAGGAACATACAGCCCTGAGCTTCAATATACAGGCTGCCCAAAGTCACACCAAATCCACTGACATCTCAAAACTCATTACTGGACACTTCATTGCACTCCAGAGAGAACTGCAGCTCCACCCACCAGAACACCGACACAAGCTTCCCTAACCAGGAAACCTTGACAAGCCACCCGTCCAACCCCACCCACAGCGAGGAACCTCCACAATAAAGAGGAACCACAAACTGCCAGAATACGGAAAGGTCACACAAACACAGCAATCTAAACAAGATGAAAAGGCAGAGAACTACTCAGCAGGTAAAGGAACAGGATGAATGCCCACCAAACCAAACCAAAGAGGAAGAGAGAGGGAATCTACCTGATAAAGAATTCCAAATAATGATAGTGAAAATGATCCAAAATCTTGAAAACAAAATGGAGTTACAGATAAATAGCCTGGAGACAAGGATTGAGAAGATGCAAGAAAGGTTTAACAAGGACCTAGAAGAAATAAAAAAGTCAATATATAATGAATAATGCAATAAATGAGATCAAAACACTCTGGAGGGAACCAACAGTAGAATAACAGAGGCAGAAGATAGAATAAGTGAGGTAGAAGATAGAATGGTAGAAATAAATGAAACAGAAAAAAAGAAAACGCATTAAAAGAAATGAGGACAATCTCAGAGACCTCTGGGACAATGTTAAATGCCCCAACATTGGAATCATAGAAGCCCCAGAAGAAGACAAAAAGAAAGACCATGAGAAAATACTTGAGGAGATAATAATTGAAAACTTCCCTAAAATGGGGAAGGAAATAATCACCCAAGTCCAAGAAACCCAGAGAGCCCCAAACAGGATAAACCCAAGGTGAAACACCCCAAGACACATATTAATCAAATTAACAAAGATCAAACACAAAGAACAAATGTTAAAAGCAGCAAGGGAAAAACAACAAACAACACACAAGGGGATTCCCATAAGAATAACAGCTGATCTTTAAACAGAAACTTTTCAGGTCAGGAGGGAATGGCAGGACACACTTAAAGTGATGAAAGAAAATAACCTACAGCCCAGATTACTGTACCCAGCAAGGATCTCATTCAGATATGAAGGAGAATTCAAAAGCTTTACAGACAAGCAAAAGCTGAGAGAATTCAGCCACACCAAACCACCTTTCCAACAAATGCTAAAGGATCTTCTCTAGACATGAAACACAGAAAGGGTGTATAAACTCGAACCCAAAACAATAATGTAAATGGCAATGGGATCGTACTTATCAATAATTACCTTACATGTAAATGGGTTGAATGCCCCAACCAAAAGACAAAGACTGGCTGAATGGATACAAAAACAAGACCCCTATATATGTTGTCTACAAGAGACCCACCCCGAAACAAAGAACACATACAGACTGAAAGTGAAGCACTGGAAAAAGATATTCCATGCAAATAGAGACCAAAAGAAAGCAGGAGTGGCAATACTCATACCAGATAAAATAGATTTTAAAACAAAGGCTGTGAAAAGAGACAAAGAAGGACACTACATAATGATCAAAGGATCAATCCAAGAAGAAGAAATAACAATTATAAATATATATGCACCCAACATAGAACCGCAATATGTAAGACAAATGCTAACAAGTATGAAAGGGGAAATTAACAATAACACAATAATAGTGGGAGACTTTAAGACCCTACTCATACCTGTGGATAGATCAACTAAACAGAAAATTAACAAGGAAACACAAACTTTAAATGATACAAAAGACCAGTTAGACTTAATTGATATCTATAGGACATTTCACCCCAAAACAATGGATTTCACCTTTTTCTCAAGTGCACATGGAACCTTCTCCAGGAGAGATCATATCCTAGGCCATAAATCTAGCCTTGGTAAATTCAAAAAAACTGAAATCATTCCAAGCATCTTTTCTGACCACAATGCAGTAAGATTAGATCTCAATTACAGGAGAAAAACTATTAAAAATTCCAACATATGGAGGCTGAACAATACGCTGCTGAATAACCAACAAATCACAGGAGAAACAGAAAAAGAAATCAACATATGCATAGAAACAAATGAAAATGAAAACACAACAACCCAAAACCTGTGGGACAGTGTAAAAGCAGTGCTAAGGCGAAGGTTCATAGCAATACAGGCTTACCTCAAGAAACAAGAAAAAAGTCAAATAAACTAACTCTAAATACCAGACCATCTGACCTGCCTCTTGAGAAACCTGTATGCAGGTCAGGAAGCAACAGTTAGAACCGGACATGGAACAACACACTGGTTCCAAATAGGAAAAGGAATACGTCAAGGCTCTATACTGTCACCCTGCTCATTTAACTTATATGCAGAGTACATCATGAGAAACGCTGGGCTGGAAGAAGCACAAGCTGGAATCAAGATTGCCAGGAGAAATAGCAATAACCTCAGATATGCAGATGACACTACTCTTTACAGCAGAACGTGAAGAGGAACTAGAAAGCCTCTTGATGAAAGTGAAAGAGGAGAGTGAAAAAGTTGGCTTAAAGTTCAACATTCAGAAAACTAAGATCATGGCATCTGGTCCCATCACTTTATGGGAAATAGATGGGGAAACAGTGGAAACAGTGGCAAACTTTATTTTGGGGGGCTCCAAAATCACTGCAGATGGTGACTGCAGCCATGAAATTAAAAGATGCTTACTCCTTGGAAGGAAAGTTATGACCACCCTAGATAGCATATTAAAAAGCAGAGACATTACTTTGCCAACAAAGGTCCATCTAGTCAAGGCTATGGCTTTTCCAGTGGTCATGTATGGATGTGAGAGTTGGACTGTGAAGAAAGCTGAGTGCCGAAGAATTGATGCTTTTGAACTGTGGTGTTGGAGAAGACTCTTGAGAGTCCCTTGGACTGCAAGGAGATCCAACCAGTCCATCCTAAAGGAGATCAGTCCTAGGTGTTCATTGGAAGGACTGATGCTGAAGCTGAAACTACAGTACTCCGGCCACCTCATGTGAAGAGTTGAATCACTGGAAGAGGCCCTGATGCTGGGAGGGATCGGGGGCAGGAGGAGAAGGGGACGACAGAGGATGAGATGGCTTGATGGCACGACTGACTCGATGGACATGAGTTTGAGTAAACTCTGGGAGTTGGTGATGGATAGGGAGGCCTGGTGTGCTGCGATTCACGGGGTCGCAAAGAGTCGGACACAACTGAGCGACTGAACTGAACACCTAAATCAACTAGAAAAAGAAGAAATGAAGAACCCCAGGGTCAGCAGAAGGAAAGAAATCTTAAAAATGAGGGCAGAAATACCTCAGATTGGGAGAAAATAATAGCAAACGAAGCAACAAAGGATTAATCTCAAAAATATACAAGCAACTCCTACAGCTCAATTCCAGAAAAATAAATGACCCAATCAAAAAATGGGCCAAAGAACAAAACAGACATTTCTCCAAAGAGGACATACAGATGGCTAACAAACACATGAAAAGATGCTCAGCATCTCTCATTATCAGAGAAATGCAAATCAAAACCACAATGAGGTACCATTACACGCCAGTCAGGATGGCTGCTATCCAAAAGTCTACAAGCAATAAATGCTGGAGAGGGTGTGGAGAAAAGGGAACCCTCTTACACTGTTGGTGGGAATGCAAACTAGTACAGCCGTTATGGAGAACAGTGTGGAGATTTCTTAAAAAACTGGAAATAGAACTGCCATATGACCCAGCAATCCCACTGCTGGGCATACACACCGAGGAAACCAGAACTGAAAGGGACACGTGTACCCCAATGTTCATCGCAGCACTGTTTATAATAGCCAGGAAATGGAAGCAACCTAGATATCTATCAGCAGACAAATGGATAAAAAAGCTGTGGTATATATATATATATATATATACACACACAATGGAGTATTACTCAGCCATTAAAAAGAATTCATTTGAATCAGTTCTAATGAGGTGGATGAAACCGGAGCCTATTATACAGAGTGAAGTAAGTCAGAAAGAAAAACACCAACACAGTATAATAACGCATATATATGGAATTTAAAAAGATGGTAACGATAACCCTGTATGCGAGACAGCAGAAGAGACACAGATGTATAGAAGAGTCTTTTGGACTCTGTGGGAGAGGGCGAGGGTGGGATGATTTGGGAGAATGGCATTGGAAGATATATATTATGATATGTGAAATGAATTGCCAGTCCAGGTTCCATGCATGATACAGGGTGCTTGCGGCTGGTGCACTGGGATGACCCAGAGGGATGGGATGGGGAGGGAGGTGGGAGGAGGGTTCAGGATGGGGAACACATGTACACCTGTGGCGGATTCAAGTCAATGTATGGCAAAACCAATACAATATTGTAAAGTAATTAGCCTCCAATTAAAATAAATAAATCTATGTTAAAAAAAGTTGTTATGCACCTGAATTATGTATATCCACTGAACAAAAACTCACATGTATACATAAATAGTAATAATATACACCAGAAATTGATTAGTGTAATTATTCATAAAATATTTAGAACAACATGACAATGAAAACACTAAAAATTAGCTTGTGGGATCTTAATAAAAATTAATAAACCAAGAGTTTCTAATAAGTAAAAAAGAAATCTCAGTTAAACTAAGAAAAAAGAAAATAAATACAGAAAAGAATGTCATAAAAAGAAACAGCAGTGAGGTTTAAAAAATCCTACATTAGTCTTTGAAAAGAGTAATAAATTAGAATTAAACTTTCTCAGGAGGAAGAAAAAAGAAAGGCAGAAATAACATATTAACAGGTGAACAGATCAAAGGGGGAAGATGTAATCATCTTAATAAATGCAGAAAAAGTAATAAAATGCAGCACCCATTTTTGACAAAAATAAAAACAATACAAAACACTGTAACCCAAACTGGTAACTGAACTTTCTTAGTTTAATAAAAATCACCTATTAGAATCCTAAAATAAACACCATATTTAATATAAAATGTTAGACACATCCTCTTTTATTATTTATCTTTTTTAGTTCTACCAGTTTATTGCTACCAACCCATCTCCCTCCACCCTCATGCACACATGCTCAGTCATGTAACCCCATGGACTGCAGCCCGCCAGGCTCCTCTGTCCATGGACTTTTCCAGGCAAGAATACTGGAGTAGGTTGCCATTTCCTTGTCCAACTTCCCCTTTTAAATCAGAAATAAGGAGAGAATGCATATTATCACTGCTTCTGTTCAGTAATATTCCTGAGTTCCCAGACATCGGATGAGGGAATGAAAAAAAAATACAAGATTGGAAAACAATGCACAAAAATTAACAGCACATACCAGCAGTAATCTATTTTTAAAAAGTCATTTCAAAAAATTTCCTTTTAGAAATTTCATTTCCAATGAGCCCAAGTGGCCATGGAGGGAGTGGAGCCACCTCACGCCATGGCCCTGCATCTAGACAGAGCAGCAGAGAGGCAGGGATTAGAGCAGCCTGTACCTGGGAGGGAGCAGCAGCTGCCTGGACTTTGACCCTGCCTCCAGCCCTGTCAGTATCTGCCACTGCCTGCACACACGTAAGTGCAAGCATCAGGAAAGACTGGAACCAGCTCAGGCCCTCAGCCTGCCTCTAACTAGCGTGGAGACTGCCACTGCTGATACAACTGCACAAAGGGAGAAATGGAACCAGCTGATTAGTGTGGCTTCAGCCACTCTGGCCCTGACCCTGCCTCTACCAATGTGTGGACACCAGGAGAAAAAGGGGAACAAACTGGATTTCCCTAGTAGTCCAGTGGTTAAGAATCCATCAGCCAATGCAGGGGACACAGGTTCAATCCCTGGTCTGGAAAGATCCCACATGCTGCAAATCAACTAAGCCAGTGTGCCGCAACTACTAATCCTGTACTCTACAGCCCACAGGCAGCAACTTCTGAGCCTGTGTGCTACACCTACTGAAACCTGGGGGCCTAGAGCTCGCGCTCTGCAAGAAGAAAAGCCACTGCAATGAGAAGCTCATGTACCTCAAGGAAGAACAGCCCCCGTTCACCACAAGAGTAGCTCGTGCTCACTGCAACTAGAGAAAGCCCACACACAGCAATGAAGACTGAGCACAGCCATAAATAAATAACAATTGCTAACTTAAAAAAAAAAAAAAGTGGAACAATCTTAGAAGTGCAGTCCCAAGCCCTCAGGTCCCAGCCATACCCCTAACCAGGGTGAATATCACCATCACATCGGGAAGAAACCCTGCTCCAGACCCTCAGGCTTTGGCATCACCCCTGACAGGGCAGTGACTCTAGCCCTACATGCCAGCAGTACAGAGCCTGATAGCAGAAAACAGGGAAGGATGCAGCCTATGCTCACTTTAAATTTACCTCTTCCATAGATGCCACTGGGGACAAGCAGACTTCATAGGGATGCTCCCACATATGGACATGCCTTCGAGACTGTTTCACATAATCTCACAGAGAAAAACAGAGAATGTCAAACAAGATATAAAAAAGAGGAATGTGTTTCAGATGAAAGAGAAAAATTCATTAAGGGGATGGGAAACAAAAAGTGATAAATAATTTACCTGAAAAGAGTTCAAAGCATTACTAATAAAATGCTATCTGAACGTGGGAAAATAAGAAGAACACAGGGATAACTGAAACAAAAAGAAAATAGAAAAGAGGATGATCAAAGCTGAAGAATACAACAAGAAGAACTTAAAATACACAAGAAGGAGTTAACAGCAGAACAAAAAACAAGTTAAAACCAACACCAATAAAATACAAAGAACCATAAGAGACCACTACAAACAACTACATACAAATAAAATGGACAACCTAGAAGAAATGGACAAATTCTTAGAAAGATACAAGCTTTTAAGACTGAAAGAGAAAGAAATAGATAATATGAACAGACCAATCACAAGTACCGAAACCAAAATTACGATTTAAAAAACTTCCAACAAACTGAAGTCCAGGTACCAACTGCTCCACAGGTGAATTCTATCAAGCATTTCAGTTCAGTTGCTTAGTCATGTCTGACTCTTTGCAACCCCATGGACTGCAGCATACCAGGCTTCCCCGTCCATAGCGTCCGGACCTTACTCAAACTCATGTCCATCGAGTCAGTGATGCCATCCAATCATCTCATCCTCTGTCATCCCCTTCTCCTCCCACCTTCAATCTTTCCCAGCATCAGGGTCTTTTCCAATGAGTCAGCTCTTCGCATCAGGTGGCCAAAGGATTGGAATTTCAGCTTCAGCATCAGTCCTTCCAATGAATATTCAGGACTGATTTCCTTTAGGATGGTCTGATTTGATCTCCTTGCAGTTCAAGGGACTCTCAAAACTCTTCTCCAACACCACAGTTCAAAAGCATCAATTCTTTAGCACTCAGCTTTCTTTATAGTCCAACTCTCATATCCATATATGACTACTGGAAAAACCATAGTCTTGACTAGACAGACCTATGTTTGCAAAGTAATGTCTCTGTCTTAATGTGCTGTCTAGGTTGGTCACTGCTTTTCTTCCAAGGAGAAAGCATCTTCTAACTTCATGGCTGCAATCACCATCTGCAGTGATTTTGAAGCCCAAGAAAATAGTCTCTTACTGCTTCCATTGTTTCCCTTCTATTTGCCACAAAGTGATGGGACCAGATGCCATGATCTTAGTTTTCTGAATGTTGAGTTTTAAGCCAGCTTTTTCACTCTCCTCTTCCACTTTCATCAAGAGGCTCTTTAGTTCTTCTTCACTTTCTGCTGTAAGGGTGGTGTCATCTTCATATCTAAGGTTATTGATATTTCTCTCAGCAATCTTGATTCCAGCTTGTGCTTTATCCAATCTGGAATTTCGCATGATGCACTCTGCATATAAGTTAAATAAGCAGGGTGACAATATACAGCCTTGATGTACTCCTTTTCCTATTTGGAACCAGTCCTTGTTCCATGTACAGTTCTAACTGTTGCTTCTTGACCTGAATACAGATTTCTCAGGAGGCAGGTCAGGTGGTCTGGTATTCCCATCTCTTTCAGAATTTTCCACAGTCTGTTGTGATCCACACAGTCAAAGTCTTTGGCATAGTCAATAAATCAGAAGTATATGTTTTTCTGGAACTCTCTTGCTTTTTTAGAGAACAGTTAACACCTATCCTTCTGAAACTCTTCCAAAATACTGCGGAGGAAGGAACACTCCCAAGTTCATATTATCAGGCCACTATCACTCTGATACTAAAACCAGACGAAGGCACTACCAAAGAAAATTTACAAGCCAACATCACTAATGAATATAGCCACAAAAACACTCAAGAAAACACTAACCAACTGAAACCAACAATGCATTAAAAGGATTATACTGGGATTTATTCCAGAGATGCAAGGATTCTTTAGTATCCATAAATCAATCCATGTGATACACTACAGTAACAAACTGAAGAATAAAAACCATATGTTCATCTCAACGGATGCAGAAAAGCTTTTGACAAAATTCAAAACCCATTTAAGATAAAAAGAAAAAAAATCTCTCCATAAAGTGGGCATAGAGGGAACTTATCTCAATAAGATAAAGGCCATATATAACAAGTCTATGAGCTTCCCTGGTGGCTCAGATGGTAAAGAATCTGCCTGCAATGCAGGAGACTGGGGTTTGATCCCTGGGTCAGGAAGATCCCCTGGAGAAGGGAATAGCTACCCATTCCAGTATTCTTACCTGAAGAATTCCATGGACAAAGGAGACTGGAGGGCTTTTAGTCCATGGCATTGCAAAAAGTCAGACACTACTGAGCAACCAACACTTTTTTCTTTTCATGACAAGCGCACAGCAAACAATATTCTCAATGGTGAAAAACTGAAGGCATTTCCTCTAAGATCAGGAGTAAGACAAGGATGTCTACTCTGGTCACTATTATTCAACATAGTCTTTGAAGCCTCAGCCACAGCAATTAGAGAAGAAAAGGAAATAAAAGGAATTCAAACTGAAAAAGAAGAAGTAAAACTGTCACTGCTTTCAGATGGTATGATACCATGCATAGAAAATCCTAAAGATGCCTTTAGCTGCCTTTAGTCTTTTAGGATCAGAAAACTACTAGAGCTAATCAATGAATCTGGTAAAGTTGCAGGATACAAAATAAATGCACAGTAATCTCTTGCATTCTTATACAGTAACAATGAAAGATCACAAAGAGAAATTAAGGAAACCATCCCATTTACCTTTGCAACAGAAAGAATAAAATGCCTAAGAATAAACCTACCTAAAGAGGCAGAAGACCCATACTCAGAAAACTATAAGATACTGATGAAAGAAATCAAAGATGACACAAACAGATGGAGTGATATACCTTTTTTTGGATTAGAAGAAGCAATATTGTGAAAATGACTATATTACCCATAGCAATCTGTAGATTCAATGCAATCCCCATCAAATTACCAATGACATTTTCCACAGAATTAGAAGCAAAAATTTTATAATTTATATGGAAACACAAAAGACCTCAAATAGCCAAACCAATCTTAAGAAAAAAGGGGCTGGAAGAATCAGGCTCCCTGACTCAATGCTATGTTACAAAGCTACAGTTACTAAGACAGTATGGCACTGGCACAAAAACAGAGATACAAATCAATGCAACAGGATAGAAAGCCCACAGATAAACCCACACACACATGGTCACCCAATCTATGACAAAGGAGGCAAGAATACACAATGGAGACTAGACAGTCTCTTTAATAAGTGGTGCTGGGAAAACTGGACAGCTACATGTAAAAGAACAAAATCAGAATATTCTCTAACACCATACACAAAAATAAACTCAGAATGGATTAAAGACCTAAGCTGGTACGCCACAACTATTGAGCCTGTGCTCTAGAGCCCAGGAGTCACAACTAGTGAGTCCATGTGCCACAACTACTGAAGCCTGTGTGCTCCAGAGTCCATGCTCCTCAACAGGAGAAGCCTCCACAATGAGAAGCCCATGCACCACTGGAGAGCAGCCTCCACTCACCGTAACTAGAGAATCACCTGTGCAGCAATGAAGACCTAGCACACAGCCAAAAAAGCCACACGGACCATGAACCATGTACACAGAAAAATACATATATAAACTCTTCTCTTGATCAGTTTATAAAAATAAATTCCAGATGTATTAAACACCTAAATGAAAAAAGTCAAACTACAAAACTCATAAGAGGATATCCTTAATGACACTCAAGTAGGAAATAAAAGTCACACACAAAATTTTGACCCTAAAGGAAAAGACTGACAAATTAAAATAGAAGTCACTAAAAACACATTAAAAGACATGCAATAACAGACTAGAAGAAGGCATCTCCAACACATAAAATCAGTAAAGGACTAGAGATCCAGAAATTAGAAAGAACTTCTAGAAATCAGTAAGGAAGGGCAAAATCTTAACAGGAAACTAGACAAATGATATGAATACATAATTCAGAAAAAAGAAAATCCAAAGTGTACTACTACTAAACATATGGAAAGATATGCAATGTCATGAGTAAGCAATGATAATAGTCATACTGGCAAAAATTAAGAAGACTAAAATACTAGAAATCAACAAGGACATAAAAAAATAGCACATTTCAAACACTGATGATGAGAATGGAAACAAGTAAGAAATCAACTTGGCAATATGAGTAGAATTAAGCTACTCTATTGTCTAAAGAATTCCACTTCCAGGCATACTACTTAGAGAAGTCTCAGATGGGTACATAGCAGATATGTACAGAGATGTCCAGAGTAGCATTGTTTATAATGGCAAAAAATTGGAAACACTCTGATAGGAAAATATATAAACTGTGGCACGGTCATTCAACAGACATTAAAATGAAAGAACTACTCTGACAATGCAAAACGTTTACTGTTTAGCTTGAGACTCTTTTTTTAAAAGCAAAATTTCTAAAAAATAAATAAATAAATAAATAAATAAAAATAAATAAAAACAAAATTTCTAATCAACTGTTCACAACAACTGAAGTGTTATTTGTTATTTATTCCTTTGTGTGACGTGCTAGATTCCCATGGATGTAGCTGATCATTTCTATTGCAAATATTATATAATTTTACATAAATGGTGTCATAATAAACTACTTTTGCATCACAAAAAGAAAATGAACGAATTACAGCTACATGCATAAAAATTGATAGACAAAAAACTAACAACAAGCAATTCGCAATAGGATTATTATATATGATACCATTAATACAAAATTTAAAAGCATACAAAACTGTACCTTGTGTTTTATAGGTAAATTAAATTCATATAAAGGAAAAAAATTTTTTAAAATTATGGGAAGAACAAACTTCCCATCTTCAGGCTGATGGTAACCTCAGGGGAGACATGACAGATAAAGGATGCTTTTCTCCTATTTCTAAAACAAACAACAAAGATCTGAAGCCAGTATGGCAAAATATTAATATCTAAAGAGTTGGGTTTGTGGGCACATATGTATTTGATATTTTGCACACTTCTGTGTATTTTTAAATATTTCATAATTTAGAACAATTTAATCACGTGGGGAGTTTAGGAGGTGGATGCAGAAAATACAGGTTACTGTTTCATCAGTATTGATGGCAAAGACATAATGGTAGCTTAAAAACAAATTTTAAATAGGGAACATACTAGCCTCTTATGGTAGATTAGAACAAGTGTGTATATATACATATGCACATATATGCATACACACACATTTCCATTTGGAAATGGAAGAAAACAAGGAAGGAGAATCAAGGCAATGACTGCGCTAATTGCCATTTAGCCTCGTAAGTCTCACGACACTATCACAGGACTATCTAACCATCAGTGTCTGCAAGTAAGAGTTTGGTTTTTCCCTTTTAATATTTTTACTGTATTCCTTTTTCTGTGTTTGTCCTGTTGGCTAAAATGCCTGTGAAACTTGATTAATAACAATTATTGGCATGTGCTGTTTCTGACTTCACCAGAATGAACAGAGAGGCAATTTATCACAGCAAAGAAAAGCATGCACCATGGAGTCAAACAAAGAGGGTTTAATCTTCAATGCTAGCACATACTGGGCATAAACTCAGGCAACTGATTTAACATATGCATCTCCCTGTGCTCATCTGTAAAATAGTGAATGAAAAACATTGACTCTTTCCTTCTCTACAGCATTGGTCTTACCTGAATAGTTTCTTCTAGGCGGTAGCACTCAAGGACTTGCAGCGTCTCAATAACGTGGTTTGGGCTGAACTGACACAAGAGCTCAATGAACTGCTCTATTATACAGGGAGATATCTGCAGCGATTCTTGATTTACATGAATACCTTCCCTGAAAACAGAAAAAGCAAGAGAGTAGCATTATTTAATCATATCTGTAATTAAGGCTACAGCTAAAAAGCATGTTAAGTTTCCCAGGTGGCTCAGTGGTGAAGAATCCACCTGCCAGTGTAGGAGACACAGGTTTGATCCCTGGGTGGGGAAGATTCCGTGGAGACGGAAATGCAACCCACTCCAGTATTCTTGCCTGTGAAATACCATGGACAGAGAAGACTGATGGTCTACATACAGTGCATGGGTTCGCAAAAAATTGGACACAACTCAGCAACTGAACACCACCAGAAAATGTTACCTTAAAACCAAGACTACCTTTTGATCAGGTAAAATTGTGAATTAAGTCTTGATGTTACTTAGGTTATTAAGGTGAATTATATGTGATAGAGACATTCTAAATCACAATGCTTCTCAATTTACCTTGAATAATTATGGAAATGAGATTCAGTGCAGGCTCCTCTAAATAACACACAAAGTTCTATTATTGCTCAAAAAGAAACAAAGATGACTCAGTTTAGTTTGAACAATTTGATCCATGAATGACTATACACAATAAGCCATCTTCCAGTCCCTACTCTACTTCCCTTATAATACCAATCACATCATGTTGTAATCACTTCTTTAATTACCTATTTTCTCTAAAAGACTAAATTCTGTGAGGGCAGCCACCAGGTATCTTCTCACTAATGAATCTCAAAGCCTGCAACAGCACCTTGCACAATGCAGCAACAGCTAATCATTTGGCTATTGTTAAAACAAGCAAGTGGATGAAGAGTAAGATATATTAAATTTATGGTTCATTTGCCTGGATGTCAGCAATTCACAAAGCCTGCTATTCATAATGCCTACACAAAAGCAGTGGAGGTCAAGGATTAGTTTTATCATGGTGGAGACTACTGGAAATATTTAGAAAAATCAACTGCTGCTCATTGGAGATCTAAGAATCATTTTCTCTCTACCCTCAAAATATGTCAGTTCTTCTGGGAGTCTATCTTCTCTTCAGAATTCTTCAACCAAAGCTCTGTATATAAAGAACTGGAACAGGGTTAAGAAGATACAAAAATGACTGCTTGGAAAACTAACCTTCTAAAGAAAGGTTAATGGTCTGAATAGACCAATCTCTAGAAATGAAACAGAATCTGTAATTTAAAAAAAAAAAATCCCTACCAATTAAAAAAGTCCAGGATCAGATGGCTTCATAGGAGAATTCTACTAGAGATAAAAAGAATTTACACAGATCCTTCTCAAACTCTTCCAAAAGAACCAAAGAGGAAGGAATACTCCCAGAGACGTTTTATGAAGCCACTTTCACCCTAATACCAAAACTAGACAAAGACACACTACCAAAAAAAGAAAATTACAGGTCAATACCTTTGATGAATATAGATGCAAAAATTCTCAACAAAATATTAGCAAACTGAATCTAACAACACATAAAAAAGGTCATACACCACGACCAAGTTGGATTCAACCCAGTGTCACAAGGATGGTTCAACATATGCAGATTAATCAATGTGATACATCACATCAACAAGAGAAAGGGCAAAAACTATATGATGATCTCAACAGATGCAAAAAAAGCATTTGATAAAATTCAACATCCATTCATGATTTTAAGAAAAACCCTTACAAAAGTGGGTATAGAGGGACCATACCTCAACACAAAAGCTGTTTATGACAAACTCACAGCCAATATAATACTCAACAGTGAAATGCTGAAAGCCTTCACACTAAAATCTGGAACCAGACAAAGATGCCCACTCTCACTACTTCTCTTCAAGATCGTTTTGGAATCCCTACCCCAGCAGTCAGACAAGAAATAAAAGGGTATTCAAATTGGTAGGGAAGAGGTGAAATTATCATTATACACAGATGATGTGATACTATATATAGAAAACCTTAAAGACTCCACACAAAAACTACTAGAACTGATAAATGAATTCAGCAATGTAGCAGGATACAAGATTAACATACAGAAATCGGTGACATTTCTTTACACTAACAGTGAAATAGCAGAAAGGGAATATGAAAAAAAAAAAAAAAACACCTTTTAAAATTGCATCCAAAAAAACACTTAAGAATAAACCTCATCAAGGAGGTAAAAGACTTGAATGCTGAGAACTACAAAACATTAATAAAGGAAACTAAAGATGATTTAAAGAAAAGGAATGATATCCCATGCTCTTGGGTTGGAAGAATCCTGTTAAAATGGCAATACTACCCAAAGCAATCTACTGATTTAATGTGATTGCTATCAAATTACCCATTTTTCACAGAACTAGAACAAATATCCTAAAATTTATATGGAACCATAAAAGACCCAGAATTGCCAAAGTAGTCTTGAGGAAAAAGAACAAAAACAGGAGACATAACCCTTCCAGACTTCAGACAAAGCTTTGATTACAAAGCTACAGTTATGATTAAACAGTGTGATATTGGACCCCAAACAGATATATGGATCAATGAAACAGAACAGAGATCCTAGAAATAAACCCACACACCTATGGCCAATTAATCTTTGAGAAAGAAGGCAAGAATATAAAATGGAGAAAAGACAATCTCTGCAGCACATGGTGCTGGGAAAGTTGAACAGCTGCATACAGATCAAAGAAGTTAGAGCACGCCCTCACACTATGCATACAGATAAGCTCAAAATCTCTCAAAGACTTATTTATAAAACAAGACACCATAAAACTCCTAGAAAAGATCATAGGCAAAAAATTCTCTGACATAAATTATAGCAGTGTTTTCTTAGGTCAGTCTCCCAAGACAACAGAAATAAAAACAAACAAATGGTACGTAAGCCAATTACAAGCTTTTGCACAGCAAATGAAATACAAACAAAACAAAAAGACAACCTATGGAATGGGAGAAAGTATTTGTGAACGATGGCACAGGGGCTTAATTTTCAAAATACACAAACAGCTTCTACAACTCAACGAAAAAATAATCCAATCAAAAAATGGACAGGAAAACCTAAACAGAAACTTCTCCAAAGACATACAGATGTTCAAAAGGCACACGAAAAGATGCTCAACATCACTAATTATCAGAGAAATGTAAGTTAAAATGACAATGATGTATCACCTCACGCCAGTCAGAAAGGCTATCACTAAAAAGTCTACAAATAGCAAATGCTAGAGAGGGTGTGAAAAAAGGGAACCCTCTTACACTGTTGGTTAGAATGTAAACTGGTGCAACCACTATGGAAAACAGTATGGAGGTTACTCAAAAAACTAAAAATAGAGTTCCCATATGCTCTAGCAACCCCACTCTGAGCATATACCCAGAGAAAACTCTAATTCAAGAAGATACATGCACTATTCACAATACTCAAGACATGAAAACAACCTAAATGTCCATCAGATGAATGGATAAAAAAACATATGTGTATACACACAGATGGAATATTACTCAGCCACCAAAAATAATTAAATAATGCTATCTGTACCAACACGGATTGACCTAGAGAACATCATACTAATTGAATTAAGTCAGAAGGAGAAAACAAATACTGCATGCTATCACTTATATGTGGAATCTAAAATACAACACAAATCAACGTATCTATGAAACAAAACCAGATTCACAGATATAGAGAACAGACTTGTGACTGCCAAGGTGGAGGAAGGGAGTACAGGTGGGATGGAATGGGAGTTTAGGATTAGCCGATGCAAACTCATATACAGAATGGATAAGCAACAAGATCCTACTGTGTAGCACAGGAAACTATATTCAATATCCTATGACAAGCCATAATGGAAAAGAATATGAAAAAGAATATGTATAACTGACTCACTCTGCCATACAGAAGATATTACCACAACACTGTAAATCAACTGTACTTTGCTAAAATCAAATAAAAAATAAATAAATCGCTAGAAAGAAAAAAAAAAAAAAAAGGAGAGACAGAAAGAGACAGCCAGAAAGGTTAATGGTCTAAATCAACACTTCTAGTTTTTTCTCATAATGGCACATAGAAAATGACTGTATTTATCTGGCCCATCAGAAATCAGACTGATTACAAGGTACTCTGTGTACCCTAAGAGGTGCCTCTCAAGATTTGAGGGAATCAGTCTTTAAACACAACTGTAACCCAGGTGCAGCACACCAACAGCCATAGGTAGGAATATCTGGACTCAAGAATGATCTAGGGGTTTTAAGTATTCTATATGGTGGTACATAGCACTCCTATTTTTATTGGCAAGACCCTTCAGTTACAGAATAGGAATTATATTTAGAATAGAAAATCCTTCCCAAATTAAGAGCTTTATGACCCTCAGTCCTGACCAGAAGTTGGGCAAGGATCTCACTAAATCCTGCTGCTTGGGGATTTCAATACATGCTAAGGCTAATTCAGTATCTCCTCAAACAGGCTGTAAATCCCAAAGATCAAGTTTTCCTCTTTCTTTATTTCACAACTGCCTTTAAGGCAGGATTTTGTTAAATGACTGGCTATTCCCTGAGTTCTGATCACGTAACTTGAAAACTATCTAAGTGTCTGTCCCAATTATACAATAAATTCTGAAACCAAAGACGGTGCTACATTCATCACTGTTTTCCCAGCACTGGCACAGTATTGTCACAAAATAACAGGTGCTCGGTAAACGCACACTGAATTAAACTGAACTGATGAAATAAACAGTACATTGGACTGTCTTCAAACAGAGGGACCCAAAATGTAGAAAAGAGGAGTGAAAATTACAAGGACTAGGGCTGTAAAGTCGTATGTAGCTAGGACTAAGTCTTGTCAGAAAGTTCTACGTGGAGAAAATAGGAGATGAAGATGGCACACCCAGGGGAATGACAGTTCTCTTTGTAGAACCAAAGTTGTGTCTCAACAGAACACAATTAGGTAAAAGAGAAAGGGAATGCAAATCAATTCTTGACATTAAGGTGAGTCTGTGTACTTTCCATATGTTTATACACAGTAGGTGGTGCTAATATTATACCTATGTCAGACTTCCAGTAAGATGTCTTACAAATGCAAGACTATGGAGCAGATTAAAATCAGACATAAGCACCTGTCGATAAACCACAGTACTTAATTCTTTCCAGAACATTTATTCATAAAACCCTTTACAAGTACTGAAGATGTGAATATGCATCAAACCAAGCAAATCACCCAAATGGATAGATTTTGATGCATTCGTTTTTGAGGGAAATAATGTGTCTGCTGGGAAATGATCAGGCAAATCAACATAATCAAAACTTTAATAAGTAAATTGTAGCATTAACAAATTTACATCCATTTCTGACTGCTGCTTATCAGTCTTACACATAAAAGCGATTTGTTATATTCATTTCTCAAACATATTTCTATTATGTCTTTTATCAGCTACCTCCTTTGCCAAATACTCACTGCTAATTTTAATGGCTATCAAAATTATGTATTTTAGACCTCGACTTTATCTACTCTGTAGGGAATTTCTATTTTAATGACAGAATTGACTCACATGATGTAAACATGTAAATACATATAAAGGGAGAATTTTATAAGACTCACACAAGGCTTTCTTTTGTCAGCTTTAAAATAAAGTATACATATGTCATTTGAAGTGCGTGCGTGTGCGCACACACACACACTCTAAACACACTTCAAAAATTCAGGTTGGAGAAAATATTCACTCAGTTTGTGAAAATCAATTAAAATTATAACCTAGTATAATTGGCTATTTCTGGGGATGGATAAACTATATGTCAGTTTTCAAAAGCATAACTTAAAAATGATTCTAGTATTCAAATTTCTGATTTCAAAACATTTGATAAAGAAAATGAATATTTTGCAAAAATAAAAAAATCTGGTCTAGTCCTTCCCCTTCATTCTAAAAGCTGCACAAAAATAGGCCAGTCTAGACTGCTTTTCTAGATCTCTCAGAAAGAGGACTTCACAGTCTCCCTTAGTGACTTGCTTTGACAACTGCGGGCCACCTCAGCTTAGCCTAAATCCTCACTGTCTGAACTCTCTGCTCATTTCCATATATCCAGTCCTTGGAGGTGGTGGCATATTGATGACTACCCAGTACCTTTGGAATTGAGAATGCAAATAATGACTCACAACACATAAAAGCAAAGAAAATTATTTTCCATATAGTTTTTATTCAAATCAAGTCACTTCACAAAGCCATGAAGCTGAAGTTTCAGCTTTCCACATATATCCCATGTTAAAAATTCCATAATAGACTCCCGTGCAAATTAAACAAAAATGTGAGTTTGCCAATTTGCCTGAAAAAGTGCTTTAAACGTGTTAATTATAGGTAACAAAGACAATACCTACAATTTGCATGCAACTGTAACATAATGAACAGTAATGTTCCACAAACTGGACAGGTGACTGGCCTGGATGGAAACCTGTCCTCTGGCCAGAAGGAAGCCAGTACTCGGTCTCTTCACTCTCCATGTTGACCCTGCACGCCGTGCAGAGCTGCCGGTATTCCTCAGGCAGGAATAGCTGCAATCCTATATACACTTCTATGAGGCACAGTCCAAAGGAGACAGGCTAACAGCAAAGATGCTGCCACATCAAATCAATGTAATAGCAGATTGAAGACAGATCTTTAGCGGATGGGATTGCTTTCCATTTCCTTACTCTAACAATCAAGTATCAAAATGTCCTCTTCCAAATCTCAAAAGAATTTTTGTTACTTATCTGATACTCATAGGGAAAAGGTGTATTGTTTTGAGTGATCTCCTGCATAAGCAAGAAGAATAGATTTTATAAGCCTTACGATTTTAAGGATAGAAAAAAAAAAAACTTAGCTGCATAACCTGATCAAGTATAAACAATATCTGAATCAATTTAATGCTGTACAGACTTCAAATAAAAACTTACAGGTTAGCTAAAAGAGGTTAGCTAAAACAATTTTTTCTACCACTATAATAGTAATAATAATGATGATGATGATGCAGGTAACTGCAAGTATATTTTCTTTCTAATGCAAAGCTCTCCATATCACTAATATCTGCTACTGACCCTACTAGAAAGACTGCCTTAATGTGGCCCAAGTAGATTAAAGAGTGAAAAGCTGCAGGTCCTGGCATCTCAGTATAATATAATTTGATACACTTTCAGTTTTGCGTGGGAAACTTGATACCATTCTCTCTCCCAAAGGATAGATGGAATTAGAAGAGGTAAGAAAAAAAGGCAGTTCTATGACACCACCACAGAGACAATCTTTAAACAGACAGTGAGTCAGACTACTATAAATCTATTACGATATCCATAGATAATTCTGACCATAAAGAGGACAAAGATTTCTGGTCTCTAGTCTAGCATGCAAAGAGCTGAAAAGTGATCAATTCCATCCTCACAGGAAAAAAAGCTGAACAAATTGAAAATCAACAGGTCTTTTTGGATCCATCTGAGAAAGGAGGTCACAGAGCAAACTGCCATCCCCCAAATTTGAGAGAGGTGGACACAAAGTATCACACCTAGCTGGAGCAGAAGCCCAGAAGCAAAGAGCACTGCTGCTGGAACCAGAATTGGGGCAGGAAAACCTAAACTGTAATTGACAACACACTGGAGGTTCAGAGAGGACCAACCTCAGAGTTAAAAATTCCAGAGGGGCTATGTATTGTCAGGGAGTTCTCATACTTTTGTTAGTTTTACCTCCAGCGCACCAGGTTCACTTCGAGGACTGGAGAAAAATCCCATCATGCAGAGGGAGGGAAAATGTGGCCACTGTGAAATATAACCAGAGCACTTTGTCCTTCTTAACAAGGCCTTCTGTAGGGACTGAAATAGGTACCCCCAAATTCGTGTGTTGAAGTCCTAATTCCCAGTTCCTCACAAGGTGACCTTACTTGAAAATAAGATCTTTGCAAATGTAATTAGTTAAGTTAGGATGAGGTTATACTGGAGTAGGGTGGGCCTCTAGTCCAATACAATCAGTATCCTTCAAAGCAGAGGAAATCTAGACACAAACATACACCCAAGGAGAATGTCAGGTAAAAGCTGAAAACTGGGTGATGCTTCTAATAGTTAAGGAATGCCAAAGGCTGCCAGCAAATCACCAGAAGCTAGAGACGAGGCATTGAACAGATTCTTTCTCACAGCCCTCAGAAGGCAACAAACCTGCCAACACTAATCATGGGCTTCAAGCCTCCAGAACTGGGATGATAAATTGTCATTTAAGCCACACAGTTTGTGGTGCTTTATTAAGAAACCCCTGGCAGATCTAATATACCTGCCTTACTATTACACTAGAGCCAAACCAACTGGGCTTTTCCTAGAGCATAACTAAATTGCTGCTGTTCAGTCACTAAGTTGTGTCCAACTCTCTGCAACTCTATGGACTGCAGCACACCATGCTGCCTTGTCCTTCACTATCTTCTAGAGTTTGCTCAAATTCACATCTATTGAGTCAGTGATACTACCTAACCATCTAATTCTCTGCCGCCCTCTTCTCCTTTTGCCTTCAATTCTTCCCAGCATCAGGGTCTTTTACAACGAGCTGGCTCTTCGCATCAGGTAGCCAGAGTAACTAAGCTGAGAAAGGCCCAATTCCAGCCTGCTCTAGCCTTTCATGTGGGGAAAGGGAAATGCCCAACTCCAGCACCCTCTAGCCTTCTTGTCTCACTTAAAGCAGGGTTGGGGACCGAGAGGTACTTGGGAAGGTCACAGGGGCACTGCCTCACTAAAAGACTAAAAGTTCATCACAGGACGGTGGACTGCTTCCTTCCACCACGGTCATACCTCACTGCCACATCAGCAATGCTTCTAAATAACAGGGACATGCAAAGAAAGAACTACACATCTCAGACCTTACTTTAGTACAAGTCCTGTGTGCATGTGTGCACTCAGTTGTGTCCAATTCCCTGCAACCCCATGGACTGCAGCCCACCAGATTCCTCTGTCCATGGCAAGGATACTTGCCTCTTTTTTTTTTTTATTTTTTAATTTTTTTTTGTGTGTGTTTTTTTTTTTTTTATTAGTTGGAGGCTAATTACTTCACAACATTTCAGTGGGTTTTGTCATACATTGATATGAATCAGAATACTGTAGTGGGTTGCCACTTCCTACTCCAGGGATCCTCCTCCCAGATAAACATAAAAACTCATACCAAAGACCTGCTTACTTCAAGTCCTTTTACACTCTACATTATGTCTAGCTTCCAACAACAACAAAAATACAGGACATATTAAAACACACACAGAGATAGTTTGAAGCGACTTAGCAAGTATCAGAATCAGACTCAAATATGGCAGAGATGCTGAAATTATCAGACAGGAATCTAACACAACCATGATTAATAGGCTAAGGGATCTAATGGAAAAACTGACAACATACAAGAACATTTGGGTAAAGTAAGCAGAGAAATGGAAACACTAAGAAAGAATCAAAAGAAAATGCTTAAAAGAAGAAATACTAAAAGAAATGAAGAATGTCTTTGATGGGTACATCAATAGTCTGCACACAGCTGAGGAAAGAATCACTAAACTTACAAGATATGTCAATAGAAACTTTCAAAACTGCAACACAAAGAGCAAAAAGACTGGGGGTGGGGCTGGGAAATCAAACAGAATATCCAAGAACTGTGGGACAAATACACTTGGTATAATATATATAAGGTGGCAATATGATAAGGATTAAAAAAAAGAAGAAAAGTTCAGAAGAAATATTTGAAGCAATAATGACTGAGAATTTCCTCAAATTAATGAAAGATACCAAACCACACATCTAGGAAGCTCAGACAGAACCAAGCAGGATAAAAAGCAAAAAATCTACTGGAGGGGGTAGCCTTTTCCTTCTCCAGGGGATCTTCCCAACCCAGGAATCAAACCCAGGTCTCTCGCATTGCAGGAAGATTCTTAACCAGCTGAGCCACAAGGGAAACCCAAGAATACTGGAGTGGGTAGTCTATCCCTTCTCTAGCGGATCTTCCTGACCCATAAATTGAACCAGGGTCTCCTGCATTGCAGGTGGATTCTTTACCAACTGAGCTATTAGGGAAGCCTCCAAAAAAGCTACACTTATGCATATTTTTTCCAAACTGCAGAACATCAAAGACAAAAGAAAAAAGTCCAGAAAGAAGCCAGGGGAGTGGGAGGGGGGTGATGAGAACAACTTCCCCTATAGAGAAGCTAGGATAAGAATTATATCAGACTTCTCTTCATAAACCATGAAAGCAAGGAGAGAGTGGAGTGAAATATTTCCAGTGTTGAAAGAAAAATACTAACCTAGAATTCCATATCCAGTAAAATTACCTCTCAAAAGTGAAGAAGTATTAATACTTTCTCAGACAAAAGTTGAGAGAATACATTGTCAGTAAACTTGCCTTTCAAATAATGTTAGTTCTCCAGAAAGAACAAAAATGATACAGGTCAGAAATCTGGATCCACATAAAAAAAGGAAGAACAAAAAAAAAAAAAAAAAAAAAAGGAAGAACACTGGGAAAGGAATAAATGAAGGTAAAGTAAAAATTTTATTTTCTTATTCTTAATTATCATAACAGATAATAGCATCAAAAGAATAATAGTAACAATGGGTTCAGTGATTATAGTTTATAAATAAGTGAAATGAATGACATCAATATTACAAGACATAGGAGGAAGAAATTACAAATGTTATCTACCCATGAAGTACTACAGTGTTACAGTTGGGCTTGGAATTAGTTATAAATATATATTCAAAAATCAAAAGGTAACGACTAGAAAATTTTTTAAGAAGTATAATTAATATACTAAGAGAAGAAAAATAGAATCATATATAAAATGCTCAATTAAAGTCAGAGGAGGCATAAAGGAATAGAAAACAAACAAAAAAGAAAAAACAAAGGTGATGAAAAAAATAGTAGTATAAATAAAATAGAAGAAAGGGTTAGGATTTTTTAAAAGCCAAAAAGTACCCTAATATGTGTCCTTTTCATTGTAAACAGAAAAATGCGGTATCTGGGAAGTTTTCTTTAAAAAAGGTTTCTGAAACTTTCCTATGTAGCACTCACGTGAAACTTTTCATTGTGTCACAAATTCTAAAAGCAAAGAGTAGACCATTCGTTCCAAACTCCTGACAACTGCTCTCATTTTTTATTATTAACTTACCAATCTAAACTTTTATCATGGAAATGGCAACCCACTCCAGTATTCTTGCCTGAGAAGTCTTATGGACAGAAGAGCCTGGTGGGCTATACAGTCCACGGGGTCACAAAAGAGCTGGATGCGACTCAGTGATAAACAACAACAATAAGCAATCTATGAGGGCAATGAATATGGTAAGCATGAAGCTATCTACATCTCACCACATCATCCAATTATCATTTATTCATACACACAAACAGTATGAGTGCATAACATTTAATGTTATATATTTTCCAGTTTAACATTATTTAAACATTAACACTGCCATGTTTGCTAATTTGGTGTTCAATCATGTTCATATATCTTACCATTTAGATAGCTATTTCCCTCATCTACTTTCTTAGACAGTTTTTTCACTATAAGCATGCTGACATGGATAATTTAATATTATCTACTTTCTTCTTATGGTATATTCTTAGAATATATTTTCCAAAATGGACTCACTGGAGCAAAGCACATGTATAACCTTAGAGCTCTTAATACATATAGGTTAAACTATGAAAAGAAAGAAAGTGGACTAAAAGGAAGGAAGACATTGAAGGGGCAGGCAGAACAAGCCTGTGCAGTGCATCCCATGAACAAATAGTTCAGTACTACAGAGGAACCAAAGGGAAAAGAGAAATGGCAGAATGGAAGAAAATTAAGTTGAACCAATACTCCTGAATAAAATTAAGAAGGGTCTTTTATACCATAAACCGAGTATTTTACCCTGGATAACAGAAGCTAAAAAAACTCTGAGAAAGGGAAACAAAAAAAAAAAAGAGAAAGGGAACCAGAACATTATCATCATTTGGCTGTTTGAAAATAGAAGCAGAAAAATTAAGAGGGCTGATTAGGAGACCAGCAACAGAGACCAGGAGAGAGATACTGATGGCATGAACGAGGGCCGTGGAGGGGGACGAGAGGAGGCTCACATGTAAGAAACAGCCAAGAGGTACATTTTGATGATTAACTTATTCTGTGTAGTAGGGCTGAAAAGGTGCAGAGGAGCGGTTAAAAAAAAGTTAAACTTACCATCGCACCTAGTATTTTATTTAAGACGCTTACACTACAACTGCCTCTGAAGGCAGGGTCCCATCTTATTCATCATTTTATGTCCCATGCCTGTCACAGTGCTTAGTATGCTGTAGTTACTCAGTAAGTTTTTAAATGAAATAACTGTGTGGATACTGCCATTTGCTAAGAAAGAAAATAAAGGAGAAGGAACACATTTAGATGGAAAAAACAGTGCAATTTTGAGCTCTTTCAATCTCTCACACGCTGCTTAGCAGACAGCAATCTCACTATAAAGAATTATTAAAGAATAAAGATATAATTGAATGTAAGCTATCTATCTATCCACCCATCCATCCATTCATCTAGTTACCTGAAAGGAGATCAGGAGATGATGATGTGTAAGGATTTAGAAGATTGAATTTGAGGTGCTGGCAAAAACACTGACCAGAGATAGAGTATCTGATGGTGAGTCTGGCCAAGCAGGCACTCACTGTAGTAGGAATGCATTTTTATATGTTAAAGTTCATGATCATATATAATATTCTTTTCAACTTTGAAATATGCTATTTCAACACTGTGTCAGTATCTTAACATATCCCTTCAAAATTATCCAGAGAAACATTGACAGATACAACTTAAATCAATGTATAACCATTTCCATAATCTATGTTTTTGCTCCTTGGCAAAGACACTCAATTCCTTAGCAATGTTCAATTTTTACTTTATTTTCATTAAAGACAGAAATACAACATGATGTTTTATGTGTTTCTTTTTTCCTACAAGAAAATCATACCACATATTTCAGAGGTCTCCAGATATTGTTAACAAAGGCTAAAATTGACATTACCGAGAAAACAGTATTGGGGAAAATACTGTAAATATAAACACACTTGTACATTCTCTTCATTCCTTATGAAGCTCACAGCCCCACAAAAACTATCAGTGTCCTTTTGCATTGTCCTTCAAGCATCCCCACTGTACAAAGGACCTGCGCCTGGATGTAAACATATCAGAATTGCAGTTAAGAATTCCTGGCCAGCAGGAATGCACATGGGGAATAGGGGTGGGGTAGAGTTTTATGTAGCAGCTGTCTCAAAAGAAGGAAATTGGAAGAGGATTCAAATCCTTTCTCTCCCAGGCTGTTGGCCTCAATTCAGGCAAATAATTTGCTTCTGGAGGATTAACCTCCCTCCCTTCAAAACTATCTAATCTTTCTATATATAAATGCCACCAATATCTTTGTGGGTCAATTAATTCTACAAAGGACATTATTTACAGAGCAAAGGTAATTTAAAGACATTGGATAAAGAAAATAGAGAAATACACTCTATTGAATGAGAATTCAATTAGAGTATTGGTTCCTGAAAAAATGCTGTTGACAGAATAATGAAATAATAAATTCTTGCTTTAAGAACTCAATAAATACAAGTAAATGTTAAATCAAATACGCATAAACTACACACACACAAACACACAGAGGAATGAGGGAGGATCCTACTAACTCAGGTTTTTGGGGCAAGAGAAAAAAAGAGGCAATATTCTGATTTGACACATATATATAAGCAGTCTCCATCTCAAAATAACTTTCTTTCATCTTCTCTACTTTCCAGAATGCCGCTATAGGAGCTTCATGACAGGAAAAACCTGGATGTTTTAAAAAAAAAAAAAGTCTTACTGCTTAAGAAGAACAGAAAGAGAAGAATCAAAGGCAAAAATAGTCTGAAGTTGTCTGCCAGGGAAAACTGCTAGGCAGAACCAGTCTACCTTCTCTTGATGTTCTTTTCACCCTAAATTCCTTTTTCTACACTCCCCTTGGTTCTCACTTCAGTTTTCCCAATACCTAAAAAGATTCTAATCCTTTACTTCAGATCAGTCAACAGCATACTCATTTACAAAGGCTAAACTGTGATGGGAAATCATACAGAGATCAATGTAAACTAGTCCATACTACCCTGAGGTCAACTGGCATTGAAAAAGTGCTTTTTTCAAAGTTGTGTACACTTCATTGTATTCATATGATAACTGTACATTCTCACTGTAAAAGTGTCACATGATATAGAAATTGACAAGCAACTGGCAAAAGTTTTGAGTGTTTTGATTGGAGCATGGAAGAAGTTAATCTTGGATTTTACCTAGGATCAATACTATATTTCTGAATGTTTATAAAGTGGAGAGCTTGAAGAAGTGCGTGCACCCTGCTCCCCTTGGAAGAAGAGGACAGAGTGGGAGGAGGCAGAGTTCAGAGGGCACCCAAGACAAACTGTCTATAATTCAGAAGTTGGTGTAAGGCAGGCTCCAGAAGCAATGCCTCCTTACCTTCTCTGAACTCAACCTTCCTAACCTTCTTCCTCCCCCTCAATCCAGAATTCAATGTACATGTTATTAGTGATGGGGTTCAGGACACACTTTCCCAAAATAGAGCATGTTGGCATATTGACGGACTCTCTGCCCTTCACCTTCTCCCGTGAAGCAGATCATAAGACTACCTTATGAAAGGTTGGAGAAGGAAATGGTAACCCACTCTGGTTTTCTTGCCTGGAGAATTCCATGGACAGAGGAGCCTGGTGGGCTACAGTCCAGGGGGTCACAAAGAATCAGATACAAGTGAGTGACTAACACTAACTTACTACTTATGAAAGGTATTCTCTCTCTTCCTAGAGGGAAGGAGCTTCCTCATCTCTGAAGATGGAGAGACACTGAGAGAAATCCAAACAAACATGTCTTGCTAAGTTTCCCCCAGTTTATTACCCTTAGCTCATATCCTTCAGTCCTAGTACATTTGTCCATGACTTTTTACTATTCGTCAAACCTGGCATAAAATGCTCAGGTTTAAGTGCTTCTTCAGGTCTTCATTTCCTTATGAAAGTTTCCATGTCACATAAAACACTCAATAAATTTGTATGCCTTTCTCTTCTTAACCTGCTTAGAACCTAGACAGGTAGAAGGAAAACAGTTTTTCCTACCCTCACTGGTATTATATATTAACATTGTGAATCAAACAGGCTTTTATGGGTTAGTTGAGATACTATCATTTAAAATACTGTTTATATAAAAATGATTGTACTGAAATGCCAAACATCAAATTTAAAATAAATTTACAGCATAATCAAAATTGATGCCTGCCTCCTAGGTAAGACATAAAGTAAGAGGAAGAAGTGTAATGGGTTCTGGGTTGGCACTCTCAAAGCAGAACACTAGGTCTTTGGCATCTTGGATATGGTGGATCAGAAGGAAAGTACACTCTCTTTAAAGGTGGGGCTGAAGTTTTCAGTCTTTTTCTGTTCAGTAAGGTAGACTTTATTTGGACTATCATGATAGGCAAAAGGAACACAATGGGGTGTTGCAATCAGGGAGAGAGACTGGGCTCAACTCAAACACAACAAGGAGAAATGGAGATTTATTGCCATGGGGTAGGGGGCAGTCTATGGATAGAAAATTACTAACAGGATAGGATAATTCTTTGACAAACTGACCTAACAGAATACTTGCTGAAGGTAGGCCAGGATGATCAGGTATTTCCTGAGGGGGTGGTAGGGAACAAGAAATGTGGACAGATATCAAGGTGACCAGATATTGAGGGTGAGGATTCTGGCTAAACTGACATAGTAGGATTCTTCAAAATACACTCTACAAAAACAGAGATGGAAGCCCAAGGTCAGACTGAGTGGAGCAGAGGGCTCAGAGGAGTCTGAATCAAGTTTGGTCAAGAGGAGAATCTTTGTCAACTCTTAATTTCTCCAGGCTAAAGTAAAGCTGGCGACCTGGCTGTTATCAAAAGTGAGGACATTCCAGGTCATGTGGCTTAGTGGGGACTGTGTGTGCACTGCTTCTCTCTGAAGTAGGTGAGACAGAGCCTCGGAGCTGAACTGAAGTGACAAGGAAGGAGTAATGTGTGTAAGGTTAACTCAGAATTAATTATCCTGGGTTGGGAGATATTTAGGGAGATAAAATATCCTGCTATTGTTTAGTCGCTAAGTTGCGTCTGACTCTTTTGTAACCTCATGGACTATGGCCTGCCAGGTTCCTCTGTCTATGGGATTTCCCAGGCAACAATACTGGAGTGGGTTGCTATTTCCTTTTCCAGGGGATTTTCCCGACCTGGGGATTGAACTTGTGTCTCCTACACTGGCAGGCAGATTCTTTACCACTGAGTTACCAGGGATATACCGAGTAAACGTAAAATTATTTGTAGTTTGCTAGTGAACAAAACAATTGTCATAGTACTTCTAAAGGATCTTCAGTTCAGTCACTCGTATGTTATAAAGGATCTTACCTTACAACATATTACAATCTAGGTACAGGTAATAATAGAGCAGGACTTTTCATGGAAGACCTCTAAAACTCTTGTGATTTGCCATTTTTATTACTGTGAAGTTTAACTAAATTAAATATCAGAGCAATAGCAGAGCAAATGACTATATTGATATTTCTATTACCTAATACTTTTTTTAAAAATTAAGAGTTCATCACCATCGTCCTCTATACTTTGCTACATATGAGAAAAGGCCAAGTTCAAAGCTGAACTTCTCTGTCCTTCCAGCTTGAGTATCTCCAGGTAGGATGATTGGAGAACAAGGACTCACTTAAAGTAAATTATTCAAGGGGAAGAGGAGTCAGGTCTCCTTAAAATCCATTCTCTTAAGAATGGATTTGATACTGGTGGGATAGAAGGAATTCTGCTCTGGGGAAAAAAGGTACATGGGATCCAGAGAAAGGGCTGGGCACCTCCTTCCTCTTCCACTTAGCTCAGTCCTCCTCGGCCCCCTATCCCTTCTTCTCAGCTTCACTTTCAGCCCCATCCTTCTCCCAGCTCTCTTCCTTCCCTCCTACCCCTAACCATAATTCTAAGGTATCTCCATCAGTTAATTCCAGCGGTGGGCTAGGGCCCAAACTGGATCTGAAGGAAGAACAAACGACTCATACAAATTAGAAAAAGATGTCGAGCCTCAGTAATTTCAGCAACCAGGGAATTAAAACATAGATACTTTGAAAAGGTATTGAACTGGAGCTCAGGAGGGTGTGTAGTCAGACTGCTTTTCTCAACATTCGCACATCTGTATGACTCAATTTAAAGAAGCATAATCTGGTTAAGGTTTAAATGATAGAAATATCAAAAAAAAATTTTACAATCTACAAAATTCCTGGTATTTTGGCATTTAAAAATTCCAGAGAATACCAGAATAACCAAAATTTCATGTTTTTATAATAATATACTTTGGCCACCTGATACAAAGAGCTGACTCATTTGAAAAGACCCTGATGCTGGGAAAGATTGAGGGCAGGAGAAGTGGACGACAGAGGATGAATGGCTGGATGGCATCACCAACTCAATGGACATGAGTTTGGGTAAACTCCGGGAGTTGGTGATAGACAGGGAGACCTGGCATGCTGCGGTTCATGGGGTCACAAAAAGTCAGACATGACTGAGTGACTGAACTGAACTGAATCTCTAAAGTAAATAAATGACTGCAATGGCTAGTGTACATTACAAGGCATGTGAAAGCTATGTCACCCTAGAATATTACATTCAAGTCAGTGATGCTTAACTTCAGATGTACATCATGATAATTCTGTGGGGTTGGGCTCAGGCACCTATATTTTTAAAAGTTTCTTAGGTGATTCTGACACACAATTCTGGTTAAGAGTGACGGTCTTAAAACTGTTAGTTGCTCAGTCATGTCCGATTCTTTGCAACCCATGGACTGTAGCCTGCCAGACTCCTCTGTCCATGGAATTCTCCAGGCAAGAATACTGGAGTGGGCAGCCATTCACTTCTCCAGGGGACCTTCCTGACCCAGGGATCAAAGCCAGGTCTCCTGCATTGCAGGCAGATTTTACTGTCTGAGCCACCAGGGCAGGAAGACATTAAGATCTCACATACAGAGCTGCTTTGCTTACAAACCCATTACTAATCTCATCATCTCCTTGGTTTAGTTTTTATTTGATGAGTATTACAGGAGCACTTAAAGAAACATTTAAACTTTCCTTGCCACACCTCTAGAAAGTTATTTAAAACTAAACATTTCAAATGAAAGTTTAAAAAGTAATACATTTAAAAGTGGACTGGGAACTAGGTTATTTACTTTGAAAACTAAAGCTGTCAATCTACAGTATAGAATAAGGAATCAGGAGGAGTGATGCTACCAGAGGCAGGGGAAGCTAGATGGTCATCAAATTCTTCCTGAAACATGTCCTAATGGCATGCCTTCATTATTTTCTTTACATACATGACAACTTATCACATAGGTTCACATTTAAATGGGAAGGAAAATATACTTTCAAGATGTAATCAATTTTCCAATCATGTATTTAGAATAATCTCTGTAACCAGTACTCCTGATAATATTAAAACTCAAGAGCTGACTATACCATCTGGATATCATGAGTCAGTTTCTTAAACTCAATTCATTTCCTTTGGTTTTTCACCAATGTAACATGAAAAACTAAACTTTATAAACATACCTTGGGTCAAGAAGGCTTCTCAAAAACTTGAAAAGCAGAACCTGGTTCTGAACAGAAAAACAAAGAATACAATTAAATGTTAAAACAAACTCTTCCAACTATGCTGTGATAAAGAATTTTAGAATATCCCTTTAAAAAGCATGCATGCATATGTTTACTTCCAGTAAGCTCTCTGTGCAGATCTAAGAAATGCTGAGGAATCATTTGGAGGTCATTTCTTCTCAGTTATTCTAATCATTGTCACATATTCAATTCTGAGTGCAGAAGAAACATAAATACATTGTTTTGCCCCTCAACCCTTGCCAAAAAAAAATGCCCTCTATTGAGACAAATCCTATAACAATTCCCAGCATGAGGACCCTTGGAACAGGGCCAGAGCAAGTGCTCTGGCTGCACAGATGGGTTCACCCTGCCTCACCTGGTTCTCCCTGTGACAACGGTCAACTGTGAGACAGTTAATCTAGGTGAGGCCCAAATAGCAACCACCACCAGAAAAGCTCATTAACTCTCCAATACCATCAACTACAGAAGAGACAGCAAACTACAACAGGTTAAGCCTGGTGTGCTGCAGTCCATGGGGTCACAAAGAGTCGGATACAACTGAGTGACTGAACAATAATACTGCATGCTATAAAACTTTTATAACAATTCACTCATTCGTGCACAGGCGAGCACTGATGAGTTTACCATGAAGCAAACATATCACTTACACTAGGCTACCAGAAAGCAACCATACTGCTTTTTCATTATGAATGCACGAGCTGTTATGCTTGTAAATAAATACAAATTTATTTTTCACATTTTTCATTTTTTATGTCATGTTTTAATAATATATATATATCATGTACAGTGCTTTGTATAAGACAACATTGATATCGGTACTGATGGATCATTCATCTTGTAAATATACAACAGTATTGATAAATTTTGTTCAGTACTGTAAATGTATTTTCTCTTCCTTAAGATTTCCTTAATAACATTTTCTTTTCTCTAGCTCACTTATTCTAAGAATACAGTATATAATACATATAATAAACAAAGCATGTGTTAATTGAAGGTTTTTTCTTTTCTCTAGCTCACTTATTCTAAGAATACAGTATATAATACATATAATATACAAAGCATGTGTTAATTGAAGCTTTCTGTTACTGGTAAGGTTCTCAGCCAACAGTAGGCTATCAGTAGTTAGTCGAAAGTTATAAAGGGACTTTTGACTGCATTGGGATTGGCACCCCTAACCCCTGAGTTGTTCAAAATCAACTGTATATGTTTTTATATCCTTATCACTTTATCAATGTGTTTTTGGCCCATGGCCTCCCTTGTGGCTCAGCTGGAAAAGAATCCGCCTGCAATGCGGGAGATCTGGGTTCAATACCTGGGTTGGGAAGATCTCCTGGAGAAGGGAAAGGCTACCCACTCCAGTATTCTGGCCTGGAGAATTCCATGGACTCTATAGTCCATGGGGTTGCAGAATCAGACACCACTAAGTGACTTTTCTCTTCTTTTAGCCCACAGCCAAAAGAAATATTCACTGAATTAATAGAAGACTCTTCATCTTGAGTTAATGGACCTCATCATACTGGACAACCAACCCTATAGACCCAGGAGTTGTTTTTTACTCCACCCATCACATTCAACTAACTTCCAAGCCCCATACATTTTATTTCACAAATGTATGTTAGACTTGTCCTTTCCTCTGGCACTGCTTTCATCCTGTCCTCACCATTTCTTGCCAAGACCTTATGCCTTCCAACTGGTCTCGCCTCTGTTTGCTCTCTTTGCCAGCCCATTCTTCACACACAGAGTTAATATTCTATCAAATGAATCTACTGGTATCACTCCTTTGCTTAAAAAAAACTTCAGTCTCCAGCACACAGAAGATATAGCATAATTTCTTAGCATCACATATATGACTGTTCAATATCAGACTCTTATTTTCCAGTCTCTATACATTTAATTCCTTCCTTCCAATATACCTTTTACAGATTAATGCTTCCTCCACCATTGTCTTCACATTATACTCTGAATATGAATGCTGCTTCATGCCTTCAAGTCTTTACTCACCCAGAGCCCTTTATCTAGAATGCCCTTTTCAATTCTCTGCCTGGAAAACTGATACCAATTATTCAAGACCCAGTTTGGGCATATCTGGGAACACCTGTCTGACTTGCTCACACAGTCTGTCACTCTCTCCTCTTGTTCCTACAGCACTTTTTATGTATGTCTGGTGTAGAGCTTGTAACACTATACTGTGGTTATATAAGTGCTTCTCTATTCCACAGGAAAAATTAAGAAAAAGACTATATTCTTATTAGTGTCCCCCCAGAGCCTACCATACTGTGGTACAGAGTGGGGCCACAGTAGTATGTACTGTGAATATGAATGAATGAAATGAAATGAAATCCACATCTCTATCGCCCATGCCAGCCGCCCCCCCAATCACTACTTTGGTTTCCCTCTTGCATACCTAACTTCTACTACTATCATTGCTACTTGAGGACTCTCAGTTGTGCTACACGTCCCTGTCATTGTCCTAATCCCTATCTCTATCACTTGTGGCCACAATGGTAGTGAGCAAAACTCACTACTAGCACTACCACAGTAGTGACAAATGGAATGCTAGGTCCATTAAACAGTACTTCAAACTGAGCATCTCAATATTCAGCATTAAAACAGCTGTATTCTAGCTAAGATTCCCCCCACTCCACCAAAAAGTTCTAAATAGACAGCATTAGCCCAATAGGAGCATGATAGAAATCTAAACAAATAACATGAACTCCAAAGAGAATATGGTCACAGTAGCTATAGAAAAAGATAAGAGTTGGGGCGGAGGGGAGGACCCTCTGTGGATTACGACTTCAGAGTAAGTACAGGTTATGTACTTACTTAAGTACCATCACAAAAATGTTTCTGTGATGGTAATATTCATTATGCACAAAGATAAACTCCGTCATTTCTAGATTCAGATTATCACAGAATTGCTTCTAAACATGCACACACACAATGTGTAGAAACTGCTATTAAAAGGCAACAATGAATGGAAGAAACCATTACAATAAAGATTTCTTAGGTGGGTATTCAGTAACTGTCTCTCCACTAGATGTTCAGCAGAATTTACCTGAAGTTTCTTAAGAACTGTTTCGATCTGTTCAGAAAAGTGAGTAGCAACCAGCTCTGCAGCTTTACAGGGCTTCAGGGCCACAAGTTCCTGTAACAAAAGAAAAAGATAAAATAATCTTCAGTGTTAAATTTAAATAGAACTTCCACAGATGTGACCCATGATACCAGCATCAATACTTTCGTGAGCTTCTATACTGCTCTTCAGGAGACCTCAATATAGGGCCACAATTTAAAGACATATTACAAGTGAGCAAAATCAGAAAAGCATCATGTATAAAAAAAATCAGATTTTTATATTAAAGGTAATTTAGAATTCTTAGAAAATAAAATCACTAAAATTCTGGATTTAGGCCATGATATCTACAGGATGAATGGTAAGAATAAAAAAAGCTCCCCAAAGTCCCTGCCAGTGAGTTTACCCTTCAGCTTAAAGTAATAACTTAAAGAAGTGAAAAAAACAAAAAAAGAACACAGTTGCCATTTCTTTAGCTAAGACTTCTGAAACTTTACTTCCAATGCCTTATAGATTTTGAAACCAAAATTGCCTTAAGAAATTAACTTAAGGTCATAAGTCTTAAATGACACTAAGAGGTTGACCACTGTTAATAAGACCTATTTCTGTCAAATCTAAGACTTGCAGTCTCCCTCTCCTTGTACTTTCCTAGACACTACTGGCTATCCCTTTCTTCTTGAAACTCTCTTCTTACTTGGTTTCTGTGACCCTATTCTACCTTTTCAATTGTGTGATCCATGGCTAAAATGCAAAGACTGTCTATAGATCAACATATCATACCGTCAAATAAAAATATGATGATCTATCATGACTGCAATATTCATGATATATATCTAATAATTCTGTGTTGGTATTTTAGGATTAATAATACTTAGCTGACATAAATAACTGTAGTTTATACTATTTTCATATAACACATCTCAAAACAGAGAAGGCACAACTAATCAATATCACATATGAAAAGGGGGATATTACTACTGATCTTCAGATATTAAAAAGATAAACTATTATGAATTAATCTATGTCAAGAATTTGAAAATTTAGTCAAAATGGCTAAATTCTTAGAAAAATGTAATTCAATAAACTGACTTAAGAAACAGAAAATCTGCATTGATTAGTAGCCACTAAAGAAATTGAATGAGTAGTCAAAAATCTTCCTATACAAAACACTCCAGGCCCATATAGCTTCACTGGTAAGTTCCTAGCAATCATTTAGGGAAGAAATAATTACAAAGTTAATTAATCTCTTACAGAGAATAGAAAAAAGGAAACTTCTTCAGCTCAGCTCATTGTATAAGGGTAGCAAAACTCTGATACCTAAACCCTGTAGAACATAAGCAAGGAAGGGAAAGTATACATCGGTCTTAATTGTGAACATTGATAAAGACAGACAGAATCTAACAATGTATAAAAAAGATAATATAACAGGTTCAAGTTGCATTTATCCATAGAATTCAAGGCTGATTTAATATCAATAAAATTTATGACAAAAACAGAATAAGGGAGAAAATTTTGGCATACTAGAAATAGAAGACTTCCACAAAAATCTTTAAACTAAAATATTGTGTGTCAGAAATAAAATTTTAACCATATTATTAACATTAGTGTTTTGCTAAAATATATGAAGTTGTGACAATAAATCTAACAGTAGATGAAAAGTCTCTACAGAGGAAATTATAAAACATTACAGAAAGATACTGAATAGTTACACCATATGGTCATAAGGTAGAAACCTCATAATGGAAAGATGTCAGATTAAAAAAGATTCAAAGATTTAATCCAATCCCTGTCAGAATCATAAGGTTAGGAACTTGACAAGTTGATTCTAAAAGGTATTTGGAACTAAGCAGTCAATACTCTTTTAAAAATATTAATTCTTATTATAAAACAACAGTATTTCAAGTAGTGACTTCAAGACCAATCAAACAGAACAAGACCCAGAAAAAGACAAAACACAGAGATTCTTGACATCTCATGATAAGGTAGGACTGTTGAGCAGTGCATAAAGGTAATCTTTTAAAATACCTGTTGCTAGGACACAGATCAATGGAACAGGAAAGAAAGCTCAGAAATAAACCCAAACCCACACTAACAGTCAATAATCTATGACAAAGAAGGCAAGAACACACAGTGGAGAAAAGACAGCCTCTTAAGTAACTGGTGCTGGACAAACTGGACAGCTACATGTAAGAGAATGAAAACGGACCATTCTCTAACACCATATACAAAATAAACTCAAAATGGACTAAAGACCTAAATGTAAGAGCAGACACTATAAAACTCCTATAGGAAAACTTAGGCAGAACACTCTGATATAAATCACAGCAATATTTTTTGGATCCATCTACTAGAGTATTGAAAACAAAAGCAAAAATAAGCAAATGGGACCCAATCAAACTTCCAAGCTTTTGTAGAACAAAGAAAAACATAAACAAAATAAAAAGATAGCCTTCAAAATGGGAGAGAATATTTGCAAACAATGCAACCAATAAGGGATTGATATCCAAAATATACAAATGGCTCCAACAGCACACACAAACACACACAAACACACACACACACACACACACACACACACACACACACACACACTCTCCAATCAATAAACAGGCAGGAGACCTAAACACATTTCTCAAACAGATGGCCAACGGGCACATGAAAACATGCTCAACATTGCTATTAGAAAAATGCAAATTAAAACTAAAATGAGGTATCACCTCACATGGATCAGAAAGGCCATCATCAGAACGTCTACAAATAGTAAATACTGGAAAAGGTGTGGATAAAAGAGAACCCTCCTATACTGTTGATGGAAATGTAAATTGGTTTAGTCACTATGGAAAATGGAGGTTCCTCAAAAAACCAAAAATAGAACTACCATATCATCCAGCAATCCCACTCCTGAGCATATGTCTACCTAGAAAAGATAAAAACTTTAAATCAAAAAGATACATGCATTCCAATGTTCATAGCAGCACTATTTACAACAGTTAAGACATGGAAGCAACCTAAATGTGTAGAGACAGATGACCGGATAAAGAAGATGTGGTATATGATGGATTACTTAGCCATTAAAAAGAATGAAATAATGACATTTGCAGCAACATGGATGGACCTAGAGATTATCACACTAAATGAAATCAGACAGAGAAAGATAAATACCATATGATATCACTTATATGTGGAACCTAAAAAAAATGATGCAAAGGAATTTATTTACAAAACAGAAATAAGACTCACATACATAGAAAACAAACTAATAGAAACCAAAGGGGAAAGTGGAGAGGGATCAATTAGGGATTTTGGATAAACAGATACACACTACTATATAAAAGATAGATAAATAATAAGGACCTACTATATAGCTCAGGGGACTATATTCAATATATATCTTATAATAACCTATAATGGAAAAGAATCTGAAATGGAAAATATATATATATGTACAACTGAATCACTTTGCTGTATACCTGAAACATTGTAAATCAACTATACTTCAATTTTTTAAAAGGGGAAGAAGTTCAAAAATGAAAAAAATTGTTCCTGAGAGAACTAGGTATTCATATTTTTAAAAAATTAATTAATCCCCACCTCAAACCATATACAAAAACTGCTTTCAGGTGGGTCTAAGATTTAAAGTTGAAAAAGAAACAAGAAAGCTTTTAGACAACAATACAGAAGGAAAAAAAACTTCAGTTTTTTTTTCAGTTTTCCTTCAGTACCAAAGGGAAAAAACTGATTATTCTGACTACTTAAAAAAAAAAAAACTTTTCTTAAAAAGAACCACAGAAAAAAGCCATGGAGTAGAAGATACTTGCAATACGTATCACTGAAAACAAGACTAACATCCAGGATATACAAGGAATTCCTTCATCAATGAGTACAAGAGACATTCTAACCGAAAAATGGGCAAAAGACTTGAACAGTGATGACACAGAAAGAAAATTTAAATGGCCGATAAATATGAATCTATCAATCTCAGTAATTAAGGATATGTAAATTTAAAACAAAATGAAATGTCATTCTACATCCACTAGACAGACACAGTTTTATTTATTTTTTTTGACAAATTTTAAAAGTTCAGCAAGAATATAGAGTCAATGGAAAATCTCACACAATGCTGGCATCTGCTGACGTTTAAAATATTTATCCCAGTTAAGTGGCAACTACACACCCTAGAACAGAGATTATCAAATGCTAACATGCATCAAAATCACCAGAGGGGCTTATTAAAATATATTGTTGGGCCCTGTTGCCAGAATTTCTGATTCATTAGGCCTGAGGAGAAGACTGAAACAGCATTTCTATCAAGTTCTCAGCTGATGCTGTAATGCTGGACTGGAGATCAAACAGAACCACTGTCCTAGAAAAATGCATGTGGCTGTGTTCAAGATGCATATGTAAGATACCAGTAGAATGGATAGGCAGTGATATACTTATAAAATTTAATACTGTACCATAATAAAAATGAACCACAGCTACATACAACAAAATATATAAATTTCTCAAAATATTGAGAAAAAGACAGAAAATAACCTCAGAGTATAACCTCATTTATATAAAGTTCAGCAACAAGCTAAACAAAACATATTTTTAGGGGTACAGGCAGATGCAATGATAATATATAAAAGTACAATAAATTATCAGAAGAAAGAAAATAATGAATATTTATCCTGGTTCTTCTGATAATATTAGTGAGGCAGTGAACCGTGATCAGGAAAGGATACATGGGAACAGTCTAGGGTACTAGGAATAACTATTTCTGGTATGTTGAGTTTTTAAATTTTTTATTAAACTGTACTTTTATTTTATGCACTTTTCTCTTTATATTTCAAAATGAAAGTGTTTTTAAAAATCTCATGAAACATGAATTGTCTATATTGGAAAAACCATCTAAATGAGAGATTCTTTACTGAAATCCACAGACCCAAACTAAGAATGGCTTTTAGGAAATCTGTGGACCTTAAATAGTAAACAAAATGATGCATCTAAGCACATGCACAAGACTATGAAGCACAGGTCCAGATCTTTTATTAAGAGTCTCAAATGCAGTCTGTACCTCACAAAGTGTTAAGAACCACTAATCTATATGCGATGTACGTATACTGTCTGAAAACTTTATTATAAGGACTTTCCCTCTACATGCTTAATGTTGATTTTATTTATATTAAAAAAGCCACACAAGCCCTTCAACAAAAAGTCTATAGATTTCTACTGTGACCTTCAGAAGTATTAAAAAAAGTTCAAGGTAAAAAAAAAAAGCACAGATGTGGGAAAAATAGTCAGCAGAAATAATTGTTGTGCAGCAAAAATATTTCTTGCTTCACCAGTATGAGTTTTCTGCTGAATAATTTGTTTGTTCATTGATTAATGCATCATGTTTCACATTATGCAGAGAGACACAGCTTCATTTTTGGATGTCTGGAGTCCATGTGCTCAAAGCACTGCATAATGCAGTTGAAATGAAATGAACAATGAGCCATAATGTAACTATGCAGACTTAAGGGGATGATGAAAAGAAAAAGAATACCAAATGATTAGAAGAAAAAAAATATAATTCATAGTCAAAGGTTTTCTTGGGTTTTCTTTCTTTCACCAAGACACATTGATCTTGTTGTTAGCAGAAACATGATAAGACTAAATAACCTATGTATGTTCCCAATCCAATAAAAGAAAGTGTGGCAATTCCTTCATCCAACTGAGTGTAACACTTTTCACACCAGATGTTTTATATTAGATGCTATTCACATTTCTAATCTAAACTTCATAACCATCAGGAACTAAAAATATTCACATTACATGCAATGCTTTCTGAAAGTTTCAAAGCTCAACCTTTCCTATTATTTTTCACATGTAAAAAAATTTTAAAACATGTTGCATAATCATATCTTTCACATCTCTAAACCCATCACGATCTCCTGATCCTTGCTACCAGGAGGAAGAAACAAACTTTGTAGATGTAAATTTTATTTACAAAACTAGAACTACCTCAGCATCCTTAATTACTACTTCTTTTTCTCAGTAATTAGAGTACCGATAAAACAGAAGAGATTCCAACAGCTCTCTAGCTCTGTTGGTTTCTGAGGAATATTCTATGTTTTGAACCTAAGGAAACTAAAGTGAGGAGTGATTTTGGGGCCCTTTTTTAGAATGCATTATGATTCCATCCTCATCACACACACAATTCGTTCAGTTCAGTCGCACACATGTCCAGCTCTTTGCGACCCCATGGACTGCAGCACACCAGACTTCCCAGTCCTTCACCAACTCCCGGAGCTTATGCAAACTCATGTCCATCAAGTCGGTGATGCCATTCAACCATCTCATTCTCTGTTGTCCCTTCTGCTCATGCCTTGATTCTTTCCCAGCATCAGGGTCTTTTCAAATGAGTCAGTTCTTCACATCAGGTGGCCAAAGTATTGGAGCTTCAGCGTCACCATCAGTCCTTCCATTGAATATTCAGGACTGTTTTCATTCAGGACTGACTGGTTGGGTCTTCTTGCAGTCCAAGGGACCCTCAAGAGTCTTCTCCAACACCACAGTTCAAAAGCATCAATTTTTTGGCACTCAGCTTTCTTTATAGTCCAACTCTCACATCCATACATGACTACTGGAAAAACCATAGATTTGATTTAGGTTATACCTCAATGGTCCAGTGGTTTTCCCTCCTTTCTTCAATCTAAGTCTGAATTTTGCAATAAGGAGTTCATGATCTGAGCCACAGTCAGCTCCCAGTCTTGTTTTTGCTGACTGTACAGAGCTTCTCCATCTTTGGCAGCAAAGAATATAATCAATCTGATTTTGATATTGACATTAGTCTCTGCATTTAGGCATCTGAAGCAAATTTTTGGGCCAACCGTCTGTTGGCTCAGACAGTAAAGACTTTGCCTGCAATAAAGTAGACCTGGGTTCGATCCCTGGGACAGGAAGATCCCCTGGAGAAGGGAATGGCTACCCACTCCAGTACTCTTACCTGGGAAATCCCATGGACAAGGGAGCTAGACGGGCCCTAGACCAGGGGGTCACAAAGATTCGGACACTGCTGAGCAACTAACAACTAAGCAAATATTTAAAAAAGAACTTTTAGTTTCAAAGTCAACTACTGCATTCCTGTAAAACAGCATTCATAAACAAAATCAGAATCATCATCCTTTTACATAAGAGAAATACATCCTCTTACATAAGGGAAAGACATCAGAGAGAATAACTTGTTGCAGTGATGTTTCTAAAATTCCATCAGATGATTGAGGGAATGGCTCCTGTCACATGATAGGGGAAAAGATCAAGAGTACTCTCAGAATTCCTAAGAACATTGTGAAAAAACACTAAAATTCCAGTTTGTGAACTAGCCGATTTAACATGAGTTATTTTCAGAAGTCATGACATAATAAGTTGCATTTAAGTTGCATTTTCCACAAATGTGAGGTGGAACAAATTATCTGAAAAAGATGTTAACCCTCAAGCAAATCAACTTAATAATATATCTCCCACTACTTAGTTAGCAAAAACTTAGTTTAGAAAATATCCATACAAATATGGCAAAATTTTCAAAATTCTACTGAATCAGTACCTCAATATGATCCATAGCTTTCTGCCATACAGACTGCTTCTCCTCTGCACTGTATCCAGGAATGGATAAGATATTGTGAATGTAGTTAAAGACTTCTTCCTGAAGAGCACAAGACAATAAAATTTATTTATTCATTCACTCAAGAATATTTAGTCACTATCTACTATCTCTTGAGAGTCCCTTGGATGGGGAGATCAAACCAGGCAATCCTAAAAGAAATCAGTCCTGAATATTCATTGCAAGGACTGATGCTGAAATACTTTGGCCACCTGATGCAAAGAACTGACTCACTGGAAAAGACCCTATGATGGGGAAGACTGAAGTCAGGAGGAGAAGGGGACAACAGAGGATGAGATAGTTGGATGGCATCACCGACTCAATGGACATGAGATTGAGCAAGCTCCAGGAGTTGGTGATGGACAGGGAAGCCAGGTGTACTGCAGTCCATGGGGTTGCAAAGAGTTGGATATGACTGAGTGACTGAACTGAACTGATCTACTATCTATATCAGTCTTGGTAAATATCTATTATTTGGAGAAGGAAACCATTTGTAGATGGTTAATTGACGGAGTGAAGTGAAAGTCGCTCAGTCATGTCTGACTCTCTGCCACCACGTGGACAATACAGTACATGGAATTCTCCAGGCAAGAATACTGGAGTGGGTAGCTGTTCCCTTCTCCAGGGGATCTTCCCAACCCAGGGATCGAACCCAGTCTCCCACATTGCAGGCGGATTCTTTACCAGCTGAGCCACCAGGGAAGACCAAGAATACTGGAATGGGTAGCCTACCCCGTCTCCAGTGAATCTTCCCGACCCAGGAATCAAACTGGGGTCTCTTGCATTGCAGGCGGGTTCTTTATCAGCTGAGTTACCAGGGAAGTCCCTTAGCTAATGGAAGACTAACTTAAAAGGGAAAGAGTAACTGTTGAGGGTTGAGGGTAGATTCTTAGAAGTTGCAAATCTTTTCCAATTAATTTCAGCCTCGATTTCATTAACCCAGAGTAAGTATCATTCTTTTGCCATGGTGGTCCCTGTCTACATTCTTAGTTTTGTATCAAATCTGTCTTGCCCGTGTCCATTATGCTCCACTTACACTGATCTTTGTTTCATTTATATGATCCCTATTCAGTTCCTTGAACATGTCAAAAAATTTTCCTATCTCAGGATCTTTGCATATGCTTCGCTACCCTGGAACATTTTTTTTTATGGGCTCTTTGCTTGACTGGCTTCTTCTCAAATTCCAAAACTCAGTTTATATGTCATTTTATCTAAGACTCGCTCCCTGGCTGCTCTGTATAAGTTCGTTCCCCCATTATTTACTCATGTGGCAACCAGTTTCTCTAATGCTCATCACAATTTGCAATTATATATTTGGTTTTCTTACTGTCAGTCTCCATCACTAAGCTATAAGTTATAAAATTACAGGAACTATATATCTGCTTAAATTATCAATACACTCTTGATTTAATAACAGGCACTCAACAAACAGCTGTTGAATAATGAAGAAACATATGTCCAAATATTTCTACTGAATAATTATTTTTATTTGATAAGGTGAGGGAGGAAACGGAGTAAGAAAAAAGGGTAAAGCGGTCTCTGAACTCACCTCTCTTAGTGGGTCACGTATGTAGCAATCAATAATTTTGTCATATTGGTGTTCTCGTTCATACATAAACTCACAAATTTGGTAGCTAGAACATAAAAGGGAAAACTTCAGTGTACCAAACAGGCAGGTGTTTTAAAAACGTAAAACTCACTGTTTTAAGACATGTGTGCAAGCATAGAGGTTAGTATTAAGGAAAATGAATACAGTAGATGTGATTTCTACTGTTAAATCAAGTTACAGTATCTAAGGAATATGAAATATCTACCATTCCTTCGAATATAGGTTTTAAGTGCTGCTGAATACTATGTTTATAAGAAATTTCAAAGATGTGTATAAAATAAATGTTAAAGCAACAATATGTCATATAAAAAATGGTTAATATATTAGAAACTAATACAATCAATAATATGAACTTTCCCTATTCAGAATAAAACATGTCAAATGAAATATTTAACAAACTAGATAAACAACAGTGCTAACATGTTGCATGTTTGCTATGTTAAATTCTGCATTGTTTATAATATACACGTAAGGTAACTGCCAAAAATCTATAAATACCATGGAAATTTTAAGTAAAAAATCCCATAAGACTGATATTTCATTTTTTTTTTTTTAGAATAGCAATATTTATTTATCTCTTATATTATAGTGGTATAAAATTAGAGTCAATTGCCTACAATTCACATGGTGATCATATTGTTGCATAGAGAGAAAGACTCTCCTATAATCATTATTTAGGAATGTTTGTTGTCCCATTTTTAAAAAAAAAATTTATTGATGGATAATTGCTTTATGGAATTTTGTTGTTTTCTATCAAATCTCAACATGAATCAGCCATAGGTATACATACATCCCCTCCCTTTTGAACCTCCCTCTCGTCTCCTTCCCCATCCCACCCTCCTAGGTTGATACAGAGCCCCTGTTTGAGTTTCCTGAGCCACACAGTGAATTCTCGTTGGCTATCTATTTTACCTATGGCTGATTTTATTTTATTTTTTATTTTTTTTTATTATTATTATTTTTTTTCCAGTGGGTTTGTCATACATTGATATGAATCAGCCATGGATTTACATGTATTCCCAATCCCGATCCCCCCTCCCACCTCCCTCTCCACCCGATTCCTCTGGGTCTTCCCAGTGCACCAGGCCGGAGCACTTGTCTCATGCATCCCACCTGGGCTGGTGATCTGTTTCACCATAGATAGTATACATGCTGTTCTTTTGAAATATCCCACCCTCACCTTCTCCCACACAGTTCAAAAGTCTGTTCTGTATTTCTGTGTCTCTTTTTCTGTTTTGCATATAGGGTTATCGTTATCACCTTTCTAAATTCCATATATATGTGTTAGTATGCTGTAATGTTCTTTATCTTTCTGGCTTACTTCACTCTGTATAATGGGCTCCAGCTTCATCCATCTCATTAGGACTGGTTCAAATGAATTCTTTTTAATGGCTGAGTAATATTCCATGGTGTATATGTACCACAGCTTCCTTATCCATTCATCTGCTGATGGGCATCTAGGTTGCTTCCATGTCCTGGCTATTATAAACAGTGCTGCGATGAACATTGGGGTGCACGTGTCTCTTTCAGATCTGGTTTCCTCAGTGTGTATGCCCAGAAGTGGGATTGCTGGGTCATATGGCAGTTCTATTTCCAGTTTTTAAAGAAATCTCCACACTGTTTTCCATAGCGGCTGTACTAGTTTGCATTCCCACCAACAGTGTAAGAGGGTTCCCTTTTCTCCACACCCTCTCCAGCATTTATTGCTTGTAGACTTTTGGATAGCAGCCATCCTGACTGGCGTGTAATGGTACCTCATTTTGGTTTTGATTTGCATTTCTCTAATAATGAGTGATATTGAGCATCTTTTCATTGTGTTTGTTTGCCATCTGTATGTCTTCTTTGGAGAAATGTCTGTTTAGTTCTTTGGCCCATTTTTTGATTGGGTCATTTATTTTTCTGGAATTGAGCTGCAGGAGTTGCTTGTATAATTTTGAGATTAATCCTTTGTCTGTTTCTTCATTTGCTATTATTTTCTCCCAATCTGAGGGCTGTCTTTTCACCTTACTTATAGTTTCCTTTGTAGTGCAAAAGCTTTTAAGTTTCATTAGGTCCCATTTGTTTAGTTTTGCCTTTATTTCCAATATTCTGGGAGGTGGGTCATAGAGGATCTTGCTGTGATTTATGTCGGAGAGTGTTTTGCCTATGTTCTCCTCTAGGAGTTTTATAGTTTCTGGTCTTACATTTAGATCTTTGATCCATTTTGAGTTTATTTTTGTGTGTGGTGTTAGAAAGTGTTCTAGTTTCATTCTTTTACAAGTGGTTGACCAGTTTTCCCAGCACCACTTGTTAAAGAGGTTGTCTTTTTTCCATTGTATATCCTTGCCTCCTTTGTTGAAGATAAGGTGTCCATAGGTTCGTGGATTTATCTCTGGGCTTTCTATTCTGTTCCATTGATCTATATTTCTGTCTTTGTGCCAGTACCATACTGTCTTGATGACTGTGGCTTTGTAGTAGAGTTTGAAGTCAGGCAGGTTGATTCCTCCAGTTCCATTCTTCTTTCTCAAGATTACTTTGGCTATTCGAGGTTTTTTGTATTTCCATACAAATTGTGAAATTCTTTGTTCTAGTTCTGTGAAAAATACCGTTGGTAGCTTGATAGGGATTGCATTGAATCTACAGACTGCTTTGGGTAGAATAGCCATTTTGATAATATTGATTCTTCCAATCCATGAACACGGTATGTTTCTCCATCTGTTTGTGTCCTCTTTGATTTCTTTCATCAGTGTTTTATAGTTTTCTATGTATAGGTCTTTTGTTTCTTTAGGTAGATATACTCCTAAGTATTTTATTCTTTTTGTTGCAATGGTGAATGGTATTGTTTCCTTAATTTCTCTTTCTGTTTTTTCATTGTTAGTATATAGGAATGCAAGGGATTTCTGTGTGTTAATTTTATATCCTCCAACTTTACTATATTCATTGATTAGCTCTAGTAATTTTCTGATATTTCATTTTTACACTAAAACAAATGAACAAGAACTTCAAATTTACTTGCTATTAATTTCTGCAAATTAAACTAATTTCTAGACTTGAGGGCAAAAACTTTTGCATTTAGGTTTTTTTAAAATTATTACATGCATAGCTTTTCTTAATTTAAAAAAATGGAAACGCATCAATAAACCAGGCTTCAAGTTAGAGAAGTAGTACTTTAGTAGTTTTATAGGAACTAATATATGGCTTCAACACAACTTACAATTCTGCTTTCTCTGCCATACGGATGAGTCGACTCTCTTCAAATTGAACTATGCCTCCAGCCTGCAGCAATTCTAAAAGGACCTGAATATTTAAAATAAATGAGTAAAAACATTTTGGAATCTACTTTTATTGATTAGCTCTTCAGGAGTCCATTCATCCAGCCACACAATCATACCTTTTTCTCTTCTGTCTTATTACATGCTGATGTTTCGGCTTGGTTCTCATGTGTACAAGCGATTGTTGTTTAGTTGCTCAGTCATGTCCTATTCTTTTGCGACCCCACAGACTATAGCTCCCCAGGCTCCTTTGTCCATGGGATCTCCCAGGCAAGGATACTGGAGTAGGTTGCCATTTCCTTCTCCAGGGGATCGTCCTGACCCAGAGATCAAATCTGCAATGGTGGGATCTCCTGCATTGGCAGGGGTTGGGCTTCCACTGCGGAAGCCCACAGGATGGATTAGATTGCCATTACAATGTTGATCACATTGCATTTAAGTCTTACAAAAAGATAAATAGCTCTATTTTCATACATGAAAGGAATGCCATGGTGTTTGCAAATACAGTATTATTAGAATATCTAACTGACGCTCCACTAAGCTAAAAATGCCCATATATATTCTTTCAATAAGAATTTCTGTTTGGTGCTTTTATGCCTTATGGTTCTTAAAAATCTGTTGCCCACAGGTAACAGTATCCATGTTCACATGTTAATTTTTCTAACTAAACTCGGGGCTTCTCACAATATAGCATAATTCCCAAGCACTAAAAGGTGGAAACAATGCTAATTTCCATCAACGGATAAATGAAATATGATATATAATTGGAATATTATTCATTCTTACAAAGGAATGAAATTCTGACATATGCCACACATGGATAAAGCTTAAAAACATTATTCTAAGTGAAAGAAGTCACAAACGGAAGAATAATGTATAATTTCACTTATATGAGGCACCTGAAGTAGTAAAATTCATAGAGACAGAAAGTTGAATGATAGCTGCCAGGGTGCTGGGAGGGGGTAATAAGAATAAATTTAATGAGAACTGTACATTTAAAAAGCTTAAAATGATCAATTTTATGATTTACATATTTTACCACAATTAATAAACAAAAATGCTGGGATTCATGTAATCTTTAGTGCCTGATGAACCATGGACGGAGGTTCGTGACACTGTACAGCAGACAGGGATCAAGACGAACCCCAAGGAAAAGAAATGCAAAAAAGCAAAATGGCTCTCTGAGGAGGCCTTAAAAACAGCTGTGAAAAGAAGAGAAACAAAAAGCAAAGGAAGATAGGAAAGATATACCCATCTGAATGCAAAGTTCCAAAGAATATCAAGGAGAGATAAGAAAGCCTTCCTCAGTGATCAATACAAAGAACTAGAGGAAAACAACAGAATGGGAAAGACTAGAGATCTCTTCAAAAAAATTAGAGATACCAAGGGAACATTTAATGCAAAGATGGGCTCAATAAAGGACAGAAATGGTATGGACCTAACAGAAGCAGAAGATATTAAGAAGAGGTGTCAAGAATACACAAAACAACTGTACAAAAAAGATATTCACAACCCAGATAATCACAATGGTGTGATCATTCACCTAGAGCCAGACATCCTGGAATGTAAAGTCAAGTGGGCCTTGGGAAGCATCACTATGAACAAAGCTAGAGGAGGTGATGAAATTCCAGTTGAACTATTTCAAATCCTAAAAGATGATAATGTGAAAGTGCTGCACTCAATATGTCAGCAAAATTGGAAAACTCAGCAGTGGCCACAGGATTGGAAAAGGTCAGTTTTCATTCCAATCCCGAAGAAAGGCAATGCCAAAGAATGCTCAAACGACCACACAATTACACTGATCTCACACACTAGTAAAGTAATGCTCAAAATTCTCCAAGCCAGGCTTCAGCAATACATGAACCATGAACTTCCAGATGTTCAGGCTGGTTTTAGAAAAGGCAGAGGAACCAGAGATCAAATTGTCAACATCCGCTGGATCATTGAAAAAGCAAGACAGTTCCAGAAAAACATCTATTTATGCTTTATTGACTATGCCAAAGCCTTTGACTGTATGGATCACAATAAACTGTGCAAAGTTCTGAAAGAGATGAGAATACCAGACCACCTTGGCTGCCTCCTGAGAAATCTGTATGCAGGTCAGGAAGCAAGAATTAGAACTGGACATGGAACAACAGAAGACTGGTTCCTAAAAGGAGTATGTCAAGGCTGTATACTGTCACCCTGTTTATTTAACTTATATTCAGACTACATCATGAGAAATGCTGGGCTGAAGGAAGTACAAGCTGGAATCAAGATTGCTGGGAGAAATATCAATAACCTCAGATATGCAGATGATACCACCCTTATGGCAGAAAGTGAAAAAGAACTAAAGAGTCTTGTGATCAAAGTGAAAGAGGAGAGTGAAAAAGTTGGCTTAAAGCTCAACATTCAGAAAACTAAGATCATGGCATCCAGTCCCATCACTTCATGGCAAATAGATGGGGAAACAGTGGAAACAGTGGCTGACTTAATTTTTTTGGGCTTCAAAATCAGTGCAGATGGTGACTGTAGCCATGAAATTAAAAGACGCTTATCCTTGGAAGGAAAGTTATGACCAACCCAGACAGCATATTAAAAAGCAGAGACATTACTTTGCCAACAAAGGTCCATCTAGTCAAGGCTATGGTTTTTACAATAGTCATGTATGGATGTGAGAGTTGGACTATAAAGAGAGCTGAGCACAGAAGAATTGATGCTTTTGAACTGTGGTGTTGGAGAAGATTCTTGAGAGTCCCTTGGACTGCAAGGAGTTCTAACCAGTCCTTCCTAAAGAATATCAGTCCTGAATATTCATTGGAAGGACTTATGCTGAAGCTGAAACTCCAATACTGTGGCCACCTGATGTGAACAGCTGACTCATTTGAAAAGACCCTGGTGCTGGGAAAGATTGAGGGCAGGAAGAGAAGTGGACAACAGAGGATGAGATGGTTGGATGGCATCACCAACTCAATGGACATGAGTTTGGTTAATCTCTGGGAGTTGGTGATAGACATGGAGGCCTGGCGTGCTGCAGTCCATGGGGTCACAAAGCGTCAGACGCAACTGAGCGACTGAACTGAACTGAAGCAGCTGAATAAAAAATTAATCTTTACCACACTAAGTATCTGAATATATGACCAGGCTATGAGACATATTTTAAAATAAATCTCAAAATATAACAGAATCACTACATAATCATTAGAGCAGTATCAGAAAGCTCTCTCCTATATTTAAGTTCAAGATCCAGAGTTCTGAGCCCTTTCTCAGAACTCCCGGAAGCCATTTAACAAAACATTTTTCAAACACAGGAAATTACTTTCAAATTAATTTTTTTTTTTACAAAGGCAGAAAGAAATAAAACCTATCCTACCTTTACACTTTAGAACTCTAATTTAATCCATTTTGAGTATTACAATGCACTGCTATACAGGGCAATGATGGAGCGAACCCATTTGCTGGAAGCCTCAGTTTGAAATAACACAATCAACTGCCAGTGCTGGAGTGAGTCTGAACCAACTTATGGGAGTTGAAGCTAACTGTCAACTTTCTAGGAATTTTTAAGCTTCTTGTTAAATACAGGCATTGTAAAAAATAAAATTATATAACCTTATGATTAAATAAATTAAAAACAAAGGTAATACCCAAACTTACCACTTCCTAAGTGTCCTACTATATTTTACTGTGTATGCTCTCCAGGTTAGTAGCTTTATTGCGTGGTGAGCTTCCCTGATGGCTCAAATGGTAATGAATCTGCCTGTAATGCAGGAGACCCAGGTTCAATCCCTAAGTCAGGAAGATCCCCTGGTGTAGTAAATGGCAACCCACTCCAGTATTCTTACCTGGAGAATTCCATGGACAGAGGAGCCTGGGAGGCTACAGTTCACTGGGTTGCAAAGAGTCAGACACAACTGAGCAATTAACACTTTCACTTTATCTGTACAGTGGAAATATTATGTAAGGGTGTGTTACGGTACATCGCTCCCCAATTCCATGTGCAATATGAAGGTTGAAATGAGCCACGACTGGAATACTTATACCTTGGAAATTAATAAATGCCATAAATCAGGGCTTGTTACATCTTTAAAGGATTATAAAAGAAACAAAGAGCATGTGACAGAGACTATAAATGACCTATAAAGCCTAAAATATTTACTCTCTGGCCCTTTACAGAAAAATTGTGTCAATTTCTGGTTAAGATATTGATGGAGATAAAGTTAATAAGGGAATCAAACTTAAAAGTGTGTGTATTGGAGTCACTACACTGAAAATAGCACACAAAAATTAAGGAATCATTTTTCCAGCATTAGAAAACTGTTATCCAATTCAGCAAAAAAGTCACAATACTGATCAATGAGTGAAGTTCTGACATGCTTTCATTACTGCACTTTCATAGTATTCATTTTAATAAATGAAAGTATCAATCAACATTCATATCAGTACACAATTTTGATATACGAAAAACAGTATAAGAAAAAGACTGCTGGATTAGAAGGGAAGGAACTGAGCTCTAATTTTAGTTATGACCTTGATCAATTTACGTCATCAGTTTTCTATTTTCTAAAATGAGTGGGGAAAAAAAATTCCCAGGTAATCTCAAAAGGGATTGCCAATAACAGATTACTAACTATGATTACTTTTAAAGGTTTGGCTTTTACATTTAGACTTGGTTTTTATTTCTGTTTTATTTAGTAATTTACATAAAAAGTTTTTATCATTTTATATAGCAACACCATCCATAACAAGATTCACTTTTCCTGCCAACAGAGAAACAGGGGCAAAATGAGGGACCCACATTACTGCTTGTATTTATATAATTTAAGAGACAATCAAAATTTAAGCAGCTGTTCTCTTTCCTAAGATAGTCTGCAGCAGTCACGGGGCCACAGCTGTGGAGAGAAAGAGTTCACTGTTGCGTTCCTATGTTCTTTATCTGAGTCTCAACTTCCGGCTGGGAATATATTACCATAAAAAAATCAGCATTGCTCCCAAAGTACTTAATTTTTGTAGCTTACTTATCTGACAAAATCTTGTCATCAGTTATAAACAGACTGTCTTAGTGCTCACAATTACAGTGGCTAAGCTATTAAGAAATCCTACTCCTAGAAAGGACTCTCAAGCAAGTGGCTAAGTAGAAAGGAATGGTGATCAGTTTTTTTCTCACAGTGATTAGTGGAGGGATAGATGGATTCATGGTGGAGAGTTCTGACAAAACATGGTCCATGGGAGAAGGGAATGGCAAACCACTTCAGTATTCTTGCCTTGAGAACCTCATGAACAGTATGAGAAGGCAAAAAGATAGGACACTGAAAGATGAACTCCCCAGGTCGGTAGGTGCTCAATATGCTACAGGAGATCAATGGAGAAATAACTCCAGAAAGAATGAAGAGACGGAGCCAAAGCAAAAACAACACCCTCTTGTGAATGTGATTGGTGACAGAAGCAAAGTCCAATGCTGTAAAGAGCAATACTGCATAGGCACTTGGAATGTTAAGTTCATGAATCAAAAGCAAATTGGAAGTGGTCAAACCCGGAGATGGCAAGAGTAAACATTGACATTTTTGGAATCAGTGAATTAAAATGGACTGGAATGGGTGAATTTAACACAGATGACCATTATATCTACTACTGTAGGGAAGAATCCCTTAGAAGAAATGAAGTAGCCATCACAGTAAACAAACTTAGTAAACGAAATGCAGTACTTGGATGCAGTCTCAAAAATGACAGAATGATCTCTGTTCATTTCCAAGGCAAACCATTCAACATCACAGTAATTCAAGTCTATGCCCCAACCAGTAATGCTGAAGAAGCTGAAGTTGAATGGTTCTATGAAGACCTTCTAGAACTAACACCCAAAAAAGATGTCCTTTTCATTATAGGGGACTGGAACGCAAAAGTCGGAAGTCAAGAGATACCTGAAGTAACAGGCAAATTTGACCTTGGAGTACAAAACAAATCAGGTCAAAGGCTAACACAGTTTTGCCGAGAGAATACACTCATCATAGCAAACACCCCTTCCAACAACACAAGAGAAGATTCTACACATGGACATCACCAGATGGTCAATACCGAAATCAGATTGATTCTATTCTTTACAGCCAAAGATGGAGAAGCTCTATACAGTCAGCAGAAACATTTGAGCTGACTGTGGCTCAAATTATGAATTCCTTATTACAAAATTCAGACTTAGATTAAAGAAAGTAGGGAAAACCACTGGACCATTCAGGTATGACCTAAATCAAATCCCTTATGATTATAAAGTGGAAGTGACAAATAAATTCAAGGGATTAGATCTGATAGACAGAGTGCCTGAAGAACTATGGACCGAGGTTCATGACTATGTGCAGGAGGCAGTGATCAAAACTATCCCCAAGGAAAAGAAATGCAAAAATGCAAAATGGTTGTCTGAGCAGGCCTTACAAATACCTGAGAAAAGAAGAGAAGCTAAAGGCAAAGGAGAAAAAGAAAGAAATGCCCATCTGAATGCAGAGTTCCAAAGAACATTAAGGAGAGATAAGAAAGCCTTCCTCAGTGATCAATGCAAAGAAATAGAGGAAAACTGTAGAATGGGAAAGACTAGAGATCTCCTCAAGAAAATTAGACACACCAAGGGAACATTTCATGCAAAGACGGGCACAATAAAGGACAGAAGGTATGGATCTAACAGAAGCAGAAGATATTAAGAAGAGGTGCAAGAATACACAGAAGAACTGTACAAAAGAGATCTTCATAACCCAGATAACCACGATGGTGTGATCACTCACCTAGAGCCAGACATCCTGGAATGTGAAGTCAAGTGGGCCTTAGGAAGCATCACTATGAACAAAGCTAGTGGAGGTGATGGAATTCCAGTTGAGCTATTTCAAATCCTAAAAGATGATGCTGTGAAAGTGCTGCACTCAACATGCCAGCAAATCTGGAAAACTCAGAAGGGGCCACAGAACTGGAAAAGGTCAGTTTTCATTCCAATCCCGAAGAAAGGCAATGCCAAAGAATGTTCAAACGACCACACAATTGCACTCATCTCACACGCTAGCAAAATCATGCTCAGACTTCTCCAAGACAGACTTCAACAGTACATGAACTTCCAAATGTTCAAGCTGGTTTTAGAAAAGGCAGAGGAACCAGAGATCAAATTGCCAACATCCGCTGGACCAACAAGAAAGCAAGAGTGTTCCAGAAAAACATCTACTTCTGCTTTATTGACTACGCCAAAGCCTTTGCCTGTGTGGATCACAACAAACTGGAAAATTCTGAGAGACACGGGAATACTAGACCACCTCACGTGCTTCCTGAGAAATCTGTATCAGGTCAAGAAGCAACAGTTAGAATTGGACATGGAACAACAGATGGTTCCAAATCGGGAAAGAAGTAAATCAAGGCTGTATATTGTCACCTTGCTTATTTAACTTATATGCAGAGTACATCAAGCAAAATGCCAGGCTGGATAAAGCATTTTGGAATCAGGATTGCCAGGAGAAATATCAATAACCCCAGATATGCAGATGATACCACCCTTATGGTGGAAAGCAAAGAAAAACTAAAGAGCCTCTTGATGAAAGTGAAAGAAGAGAGTGAAAAAGTTGGCTTAAAATTCAACATTTAGAAAACTAAGATCATGGCATCCAGTTCCATCACTTCATGACAAATAGATGGGGAAACAGTGGAAACAGTGAGACACTTTATTTTCTTGGGCTCTAAAATCACTGCAGATGGTGACTGCAGTCTTGAAATTAAAAGATGCTTACTCCTTGGAAGAAAAGCCATGACCAACCTAGATAGCATATTAAAAAGCAGAGACATTACTTTGCAACAAAGGTCCGTCTAGTCAAAGCTATGGTTTTTCAAGTAGTCATGTATGGATATGAGAGTTGGACTATAAAGAAAGCTGAGCACCGAAGAATTGATGCTTTTGAACTGTGGTGTTGGAGAAACTCTTGAGGGTTCCTTGGACTACAAGAAGACCCAACCAGTCAGTCCTGAATGAAAACAGTCCTGAATATTCAATGGAAGGACTGATGCTGAAGCTGAAGCTCCAATACTTTGGCCACCTGATGTGAAGAACTGACTCATTTGAAAAGACCCTGATGCTGGGAAAGACTGAAGGCGGGAGAAGAAGGGGACAACAGAGGATGAGATGGTTGGATGGCATCACCGACTTGACGGACATGAGTTTGTGTAAGCCCCAGGAGTTGGTGATGGACAGGGAAGCCTGGTGTGCTGCAGTCCATGGGGTCACAAAGAGTCAGACACTGACTGACTGAGATGGACGCCAGTCTCCAGAAATGGTGAGCAGTAGTGCAGTGGAACCACAGGGCACTCCCAAAAGCTGAGTGCTCCAATCCTCAAGATCTTAAAGTGTTTCTGGTTCATGACCATAGCAACTACGTATGGTTACTAACTTAATCATAATGACAGAAAGGAGCATATAATAGGTGCCAAATTGTTGCTCATAAAGGAGAAGGATAAAATTTATATTCTCTATTGATGTCATGCTAAATGCAAGACAGGTGCCTAGGAATTTATTAATAGTTTGTGAGGCTCAAACTAACAACCATCCACATTACTTCCCAGTTGCCACTATCTCACATAGTACTAGGGTTAGACACAGGTCCTTCTACCCTCATGCCTTGTCAGGTCTAGTACAGAAGGCTCTTTCTGGTTTACTCTGGTGTCTTTCCCATCGTTTAGGAAGATGAGTTCTAGCAGTTCATACCTGCTGTCTTTCAGAGTGTCGGGAGTCATCGTCAGGACTACAAAGGAATTCAAGGACCTGGTCAAAGAAAAGGTATTTTTAAATTGGATACCAGCATGCATGCCATAAGAAAAACCATAATTACTCTTTCTGTATCACCAACTCATTCACACCCAGCTCAACAAACACCATAGGGATATGGTATCTTCCCAGCTGGTCGGCCCAATATATGACACAGCAGGCTCAGTTATGCTAACAATTTAATATATACCTTAAACACATTTCTTTACTATTTAGAAACATGACTAGAATCTGACATCATATATATACCTTAAGATCCACAATACCATGGACCAAGCTAAGTATGGACTTTGGAATCAGGCCACTTGAATTTGAATCCTAACCTTATTAACACTTAATAATAACCTTTATTGCTGGTAATAACACTTATTAAATGACTTGGATGAGTGACTTAGCCTCTCCAGCCTTCAGCTTCCTCATCTGCAAAACAGGAGTAACAACTATACTAAGTTCAGAGGTACTGGGAGTACTGAGTTAATACATACATGTAAAACTTTGAAGCAGAACATGGCACTATGAAGTGCTCAATAAATGCTGGTCATTATTAGCAACTTTCTCCAGGGTAAAGAGTATTTTCTTTGCCACCTGTGGCTTTGTAGAAGATATTTAACTGGGGTTTGGAAATGTCTTCAGACTGGTTAGTAAGTAAATTCAGATTTTCTAAAAGTAATCTCTCTTCCAGATGATCAACATCATAGTCTTACTACCAATGAGATGGGTAATTATTAAATTGAAAAATTCTTAAGTCAAAAATTCTAGGCAAATTTAGAACAGAATAATTGGGAAAACAATCTCTATAAACCAATCTCCACAAATCATACTCCCATGACTGAACTGTCACACTATCCAAACACAACACTAAAAAACCAAATCTAATTTAGATCCAAACTGAAAGATGAACAAGCCTCTACCTCATAGGACACTTACCTGGTAGGTTATTCTATTAAGAAACCACGTAATCCAGTGAATTTTTCTACAAAGAGTAAAGAAAAACAATTCTACTTCTTATGGTTAAAGACACTCACCTGATCAAAAAGGGTTCTATTTACAAATAAGGTGTTGTCAGGCTTTGCAAGCTGCCGGGCAAGGAAGGTAAAGAGACACCCTACTTGTGAGGGCGTAAAATCTGAATTCTCCACCATAACCTATGAGCAAAAGAGACCATTTATTCAATATACCATCTGGTTTGACACAAAAAAATATACAATTAGAGGTGGGGGTGGGGAAGCCTCAGTATGAAGGAGTCACAAAAAGATTCTTTTATCAGCTGTGTGACAATTGAGTTCAACACCATTCAGAGAAGAAGCACAACTACCTGCACTCCCTGAAAGCATTTTACTGATTTCTGGCATATTTATAGGCACAAGTTGGATAAGAACTGAATCGTTAGAGGTAGATTTCAAAAAAAAAAAAAAGAAATTAATCATGTTTGCTTCTTGAATTCTTAAAAGAGAATCTAAAATTAAAGTAACTCTATTAAAAATCTGTCCACCAACACAGGAAGAAGGGAGCTGCTTTCAGGTTTAAAGGTAAGACAACTTGAGAGTGAAGGTATCCCAGAAAAGAAGCCAGCCAGCCTATGAGTCAATGAAGTGAATGGCTTCTGCCTTGTCTATAAGCAGTTTAGTGAACAGATGGTTTCAAATAACACGCTCTTTATAACCACACACAGTTATCAAGTCATAATCTCTCCTCTGATTTAAGTGAGCTCTCATCTCTTGAGTACCTACTACTATGCCTAAGATGCTTATGGTAGAAGCCTTCAAGGGAATTGTGAACCAGAAAGGAAGGTGAGACAGGTAAACAAATCTTAAATAAAAAACATAATGTGATCAGCACTTATAAAGGAACAAATGACTATGGAAGCACAGTGGGGAAAATTTAGTCCAACTGATCAGAGAAAAAATTTGAAACAAAAAAATGAGAAAAGTAGCCTCTAAACTAAACTTTAAAGCCCATGTGGAATCCATGACAGGAGAAGAAATGTCAGGAGAAAGAGCAGTCCAGGCAGAGAGAAGAGTGGGGGCAAAAACATGAACACAAGAAAATATAAGTTTGTTTGGAGAAATGCCATGCTTCATTAGAATGCAGCAGTATGCATGAAGAGGAGGGAAAAATCAAACCAAAGGAATAACTTAGGGCTCCAATGCCCTTCTAAGGAATCCAGAATTTATTTGTTAGAAAATGGAGGAGTTACTAAAGGTGCAATGAGGAGAGCTGATTGTGATCAGCACTATGCTTAGGAAAATTACCCCAACAGCAGTACTTAGGATAAAGTAACAGAAGCAAGAAATGAAGGTAGAGAGACCAAGATGCATGGGACTGCAGAGGTCCAAGGGAGAGTCAGAGGAGTTCAGAACAATGCAGTGATGATGAACAGGGAAGGAGAAACAGGTGCGAAAGTCACTGCAGAGAGAGAGGAGACAGGGCAGGTAGTCACATGTTGGAAACGTGTGGCTAAAGGAAGAATGAAAAAGGACAGGTCTTGAGCCTGACAGGCAGGGAGGAGAACAATGCTATTAACAAAGAGGGAGATGGCAGAAGTCTGAGAAGGAAGACCAGGCATTGTTTTAAACTAACTGAATTTAAGGAGGCAATTCTACAACAAATTAGGGAACAACAGCCCATCTCATCGACAAAGTCTCTCCTTTCATTTTCCCTTCAATGATAAACATTCCCTTGGGGCCCCATTTTTGGCCTGCCTTTTCTCACTTTGCTAAGCAGTTTGCACCTGTCTTTTACTGCCCATCTTTTACTTAGTCCAGCAATCAAAGCTTGTTCAAGTACATACTTATCATTACTAGAATATGAGGATGTTTCAAGTGGTAATCTGTGTATCTAAATTCCAATTTATAATATTAAAAGAGCTTTCTATAGCTTTAAAATACCCAATCATCATTTCCTTTCCGTGTGTGGGCCCTTTCCTAGGATTCAACTCTCAGGGCCCAATTAGTGCTCTTCTCTGCTTTTAGCTCTTCCTTTTGCTCTATAAGTCTAAACTACTCTCTCACCTGTCTGATCCTAAAAACGTCTTCTAAGGAAACAGTTCTAACTCACAGCCCCATTCCCTCGCCACTTCAGCAAGTGTCCAACTAGGTATTATCCCAGAAATTTTAGCTTCTTTCCATTTCTTCTCTCTGATCAATTTCAGAGACCATGCTGACAAAATTTTCTGGACAATCTTATACAAAGTCACAAATTTACAGCTTTCCCGCTCTATGTCTGCAGCCATTCAGCACCCACGATAATGCCTGAGGTTTGATGCTCACTCTCCTGTTTTCTGGTCCTTTCCTGTGCTCCCTCAGAAAAACAACAAATGACTACAACTCTATCACCAGAAATGAGAAAATAATCTCAAACTTATCATCTGAGATAGGGTCATTCTTCACCGACCCTAGGTTAACTACTATCAAAATAATATACAAGATGCAGCCACTATGTAAAACAGTATGGAGGTTCCTTTAAAAAAACTAAAAATAGAGCTACCATATGATCCAGCAATTCTACCCATGGACATATATCCCCAAAAGATGAAAGTGTTAATTGCTCGGTCGTGTCCAACTCTTTGCGATCCCATGGACTGAAGCCCACCAAACTCCTCTGTCCGTGGAATTCTCCAGGCAAGAATACTGGATTGGGTTGCCATTTCCTTCTCCAGGGGATCTTCCCGACCCAGGGATCAAACGTGGGTCTCCTGCACTGCAAGCAGATACTTTACCATCTGAGCCACCAGGGAAGCCTGTATAGATGAAAACTCCAGTTCAAAAAGATACATGCACCCCAATGTTCATAGCAGCACTATTTACAGTAGCCATGACATGGAAGAAACCTAAGTGTCCATCAAGAGACAAATGGCTTTAGAATATGTGGTTTATATACACACACACACACACACACAATGGAATATTACTAAGCCATAAAAAAGAATGAAGTAGGGCTTCCCTGGTGGCTCAGTGATGAAGAGTCTGCCTGCCAAAAGCAGGAGACACGGGTTAGATCCCTACTCTAGGAGGATCCCACATGCCGTCGAACAATTAAGTTCATGCGTCACAACTACTGAGCCTGTGCTCTAGAGTCTGGCAGCCACAACTACTGAAGCCGTGCTCCCCAGAGACCATGCTCTACAACAAGAGAAGCTACTGCAAAGAGAAGCCCATGCAGCCACAGCTAGAGAGTAGCTCCTGCTTGCCGCAACTAGAGAACAGTCGGTGCAGCAACGAAGACCCAGCACAGCCAAAAATAAATAAATAAAAGAATGAAATAAGGCCATCTGCAGCAACATGGATGGACCTAGAGAATATTATACTTTAGTGAAGTAATTCAGAAAGAGAAAGACAAACATCATATGGTATCACTTACATGTGGAATTTAATAAATAATACAAATGAATCTATATACATAATAGAGTTTCACAGATACAGAAAACAAACTTTTGGTTACTGGTAGGGAAAAGGAGGAGGCAGGGGTCAATAGGAGTACAAAATTAACAAATACAAATCATCATACATAAGCACAGGGAACTCTGCTCAATGTTACTTGGCAGCATGGATAGGAGGGGAGTTTGGGGGAGAATGGATACATGTATATGTATGGCTGAGTTCCTCTGCAGTTCACCTGACAGGATCACAGCACTCTAATTGGCTACTGTCCAATATAAAATAAAAAGTTTAGAAAAACCAAATTACTATAATGAAACAGATAGGCAATAATAATTTACTGTATAGCACAGAGAATTATATTCAGTATCTTGTGATAACCTATCATGGAAAATAATCTGAAAAAATATATATATTATACATCTGAATCACTTTGATCCATACCTAAACTAACACAATACTATAAATTAACTATACTTCAATTAAAAAAACAATATACAAATGCAATAATTCACCAAGAGTAACAGTTTAAGTACTTTATGGAGTTTTATTTCCTTCATTTGGATCATTTTTCCAACTTAGTACAGTTTTAAAACTTAAATCCTAAATCAATCAACTTGCAAACATTTCTTGAACACCTACCAGATTGTAGGTATCGTGCTAGACGTGTTAAAATAATGACCAAAAAACACACCCTTACAGTCTCTACCTACAGGAAACTCATTCCACGCAGGAAAAGACACATGTAGCATGAAGTGTAATACGATCCCAGAGAAAAGGCAACAAATCAAACTGGAAGTGCGAGAGAGGGTTCTGAAGAGTTTCTCATGGATGATATTCTGCATTATGTCTTGGAGAATGGCTAGGAATTTGCCAGGCAGAGAAAGCGAAGGAAAACACATGATGGGATAAAAGAAAACTCACACAAAGAACATAAGCCAAAAAAGATGACACAGGAAGTTCACTGAATTCCAACAATTTAAAATTGGTGAGAAGGGAGTTCCCTGGTAGCCGAGAGGTTAGGATTCCAGGTTTTCACTGCTATGGCCTGGGTTCAGTCCCTGGTGGAGGAACTGAGAACCACAAGCTGCTCAGCATGGCTAAAAAAAACTGTTGAGGAGTTGATAATACAGACTGGTGGGGTGAGAGGGGAGGTCAGAGAGAGGAGCAGTTACGGAGATGTAGTAAGGGGCCAGAAAGTATAAAAGGATCTTGGATATCATGTTAAAACTTAGATGGGTATGACAAAAACTACTACTTGTGCTCCAACATCTGTTCCTTCCATCTAATTTAGAAACAGAACTCCTCATTTTTAGCTAAACACGTGGCCACCCACAATACAGAGTACACTTCACAGTCTCCTTAGCTAAGTGCTGATCAACATGATATAAGCAGAATTGCGGTGCGTAACTTCTAAGAAATTTTCTGAAAGAAAGAGAACATTTTCTACCTCATCTCTTTCTGCATTCAGGCTGGTTAGAATGCAGAGGTAATACTGGAGCCTGAGCAGTCATTTTGGACTGGAAGACACAAACCATGTACTAAGAACAACAGCAGTAAGATGGAAGAGTTGTGCATCCCTGACAAGTTTGTGAACCCACTCTACTAGGCCAGGCTGCCTACACTCCAGACTTATATGAGAAAATTAAATTTCCACAACAAACTATTATTATTTTGAACTTTCTCTCACAGAAGAACTTAATTTCAACTGCGCCAATGAGAAGCCAGAGAACAATATTACCTAGAAGAAAGGTAAGATCACAAATTGAAGAAGGACAAGATAAGACCATTCGGGAAGGTATTTTGAAACCTAAGTGAAAATTCTCCATACTAGCCACCAAGATCAAACTGACGTTATTTGGGAGCTCTCATATTCATACTGCCTATTTTACAAGGCTAATAAATAGCTCAAATGAGATCATGTATACAAATGAGCTTTGAAAATTATAAAGAACTTAAATGTAGTTAATGAATTAATATTATACACAAAGAAAATATTTCAATTTTGGTCTCTTTTCCAAAATAATCTAAAAGTCACTAAGAGGAAGAAACTACCATTTTATAGCCAAATGAACAGGATTAAAAACTAAGCTTTTAACTACAAGAAGAAACTGGCCTGGGTGAAGCTGTGCAGATGGACAGGAAAAGAATCTGTCTCCACAGTCACTCACTAGCAACAGCATGAATCTCAAAATAGTTTTCAATTGAATCCAGATGGACTTAGATTGGGATGATCATCTCTGCGTGCCTCAAATCTTTCCTAAGTTACCCATCATCTCAGTACCATGGCAAAACCACATATGGCACTATCTTAGCAACATAGTGATGCTAGTATGAGACAGGCGACTCTTCAGAACTTTATTTTCTCAAAGCATTCTGAAGTTAGCCTCCATTACTAAATGTAATCATACTAACATAGCAATTATTACAATATGCATTTCTCAAGAGTAGCACTCTATCCAACATTCAGTCTAAAGCTGAGATACATTATATTTTTTGAATGAATGATTAGGACTTTAGCTTTTGAAGACAAAGACATCATCATAAAACTTTTAAATGATTGTAACATATTCCTTTATTAAACAAGATTATTTTCAAACTTGCTATAAAGTAATTCATATTTATAAATATAAATACCAATACAAAGACATTCTAGGGATACTCACCTTCAACAAAATATCCACAATACGTTGTTGATATTCTACAGCTTGCTTATCATTTTTAAAATCTTCAAAAGTCTAAAAAGGAAAAAGAAGTTTTAAAAAGGTAAGTATTAATTGAAACTTTTAGAAGGAAACAAGATATTAAATTCTTGTTAATAGGCAAATTCCCAAATAAGATAACCATTCCTCAATAGGTTTTTTCTTATATAACTTTAACAAGTTATTTTTAGTGAGTTTAATAGAAGGCTACATTATTCAATATTATACAGTATTCTGAATAAAAAGTATAAAAATAAAGTGATTGTTATACAACCCAAAAGTGATTCACCCTGGTGATATGGTGGATAAGAATCCACCTGCCAATGCAGGGGACACGAGGCAGATCCCTGGTGGTGAATTCAATCCTTGGTCCGAGAAGATTCCGCACGCTGCGGAACAACTAAGCTTGGGCACCACAACTACTGAGCCCACACACTCTTGAGCCTGCACTCTGCAACAGAAAAAGTCACTGCACCGCAAAGCCCATGCACCACAGCTAGAAAGCAGCTCCTACTCTCTGCAACTGGAGAAAACCTACGCACAGCAATGAAGACCCATTACAATCAAAAATAAAAAAGAATTTTTAAAATTAATAAAAATTAAACAAAGGAAGGCAAAGTTTATAGGCAACAAAAAAAGAAAGAATACTGATGGGAAGAGGCAATTTGTGAGCAAGAATTTGAAAAGGATGAAATACATGTTACATGCTCAGCCATCATCCCGTCCATGCTATTTGGAAATAATAACTGAAATACAGTTGTTAACTGTCATGAAAAGAAATTTCTATGATTTCCATGACAACTAGGAAGAAATGATGTTCCACAATAGATACTTTTAAAAATTACTATGGTAAAACTGTCACAATATTAAAATCCTCAAGAATACATACAAAGAATAGGTATTCTATTTTCACAACACTGCCAAGTAGAGCATTTTTTATTTTATGTTCCTGCTCAAGTAGAGCCAAATACATTTTGAATAGAACTTGCACCCAAGTAAATGACAGCACTGGATTCTGAAAATACACAGAAGCTATAGGATACACATATGAAGAAACTGAAGGGAAGGAATGGAAACGCAGACTGGTGGACACAGCTTGGGGAGGGAGAGGATGGAACTAATAAGAGAAAGTAACATCAGCATATATACACTACTATGTGTAAAATGGATAGCTGGTGAGAAGCAGCTGTATATAACACAGGGAGCCCATTCTGGTGCTCTGTAATGGCCTAGAGGGGTGGCAGGGGGGAAGGGAGGAAGGCTCAAGAGAGAGGGGATTTCTCCAGTACTCTTGCCTGGAAAATCCCATGGATGGAAGAGCCTGGTAGGCTGCAGTCCATGGGGTTGCTAAGAGTCAGACACGACTGAGCGACTTCACTTTCACTTTTCTCTTTCATGCTCTGGAGAAGGAAATGCCAACCCACTCCAGTGTTCTTGCCTGGAGAATCCCAGGGACAGAGGAGCCTGGTGGGCTGCCGTATATGGGGTCGCGCAGAGTCAGACATGACTGAAGCGACTTAGCAGTAGCATGGCTGATTCCTGTGGCTATATGGCAGAAACCAACACAACACTGTAAAAACCAAAAACAAACAAAAAAACTGAAAATACTTATTGAATAAGAGTGATAAAAGACTTGAAGCTCTTCCTAAGGCTTTCACTGAGGACATGCGGCCCTTTGTTGCTGTTCAGTCGCTCAGTCATGTCTGTCTCTTTGCGAACCCAAGGACTGTGCACACCAGGCTTCCCTGTCCTTCGCCATCTCCCGGAGCTTGCTCAAACTCATGTCCATTGAGTCGGTGATGCCATCCAATTGATAGCTTATGGTGAATGGTGTCGGATTTGTGATCTCTGAAGAAGATTTAACTTCGGGAACAGGGACCAGGTTTGATCACTCTTGATCACTCAAGAGCTTTTGTATAGCAGAGTTTTATTCAAATAAAAAAGGAACAGAGAAGCTTCTGACAGACATCAGAAAGGGGACGGAGACTGCCTCCCCTGCTAGTTTTAGTAAGCTATTTTATGTCTGTTAGAAAGTTATTAATCAGATAAGAGCGACATCTCAAGGCTGACAGAGTTTCACCAGGCCCCTCTCCCACAATATGCATTTTTGAAATAGGATGGCATGAGGTATGTCATCCCCCAGCCATAAAACAACTGATATGAATATTTGTTGAGCCATTAGCAGTCAAAAGTTAGTCTTAGGTGGAACCATTTTGAAGAAAGGCAAATTTCAAAGCAAATACATAATTTTATTAGCATAGCTTAAGAAAAATATTTCCATAAGAAAAACGCATTGGTTAGCTCAAGGTTTAAGAAAAGTTCAGTTCAGGTAGAACCAGGTGTCGTCACAGCAACATAGAATTTTAAGAGACACTTGCAGCCTATTTTCTCAGTTTGGAGACCCCTGGCCTTCCTGCCTGTTACCCTCTCACAATCATCTCATCCACTGTCGTCCCCTTCTCCTGCCATCAACCTTTCTCAGCATCAGGGTCTTTTCTAATGAGTCAGCTCTTTGAATCAGGTGGCCAACGTATTGGAGCTTCAGCTTCAGTCCTTCCAATGAATATTCACAGTTGATTTCCTTTAGGATTGACTGGTTCGATCTCCGTGCAGTCCAAACGACTCTCAAGAGTCTTCTCCAATACCACAATTCGATAGCATCAATTCTACAGAGCTCAGCTTTCTACATGATCCAACTCTCTCATTCATACATGACTACTGAGAAAACCACAGCTTTGACTATACGGACAATTGTCACCAAAGTAATGTCTCTGCTTTTTAATATGCTGTCCAGGTTGATCATGGCTTTTTCTTCCAAAAAGCAAGCGTCTTTTAATTTCATTGCTGCAGTCACCATCCACAGTGATTTTGGAGCCCCAGAAAATAAGTCTCTCACTGTTTCTATTGTTTCCCCATCTATTTGCCATGAGTTGATGGGACTAGGTGCTATGATCTTAGTTCTTTGAATGCTGAGTTTTAAGTCAGCTTCTTCATTCTTCTCTTTCACTTTCATCAAAAGGCTCTGTAACTCCTTTTTGCTTTCTGTCATAAGGGTGGTGTCATCTGCATATCTGGGGTTATTGATATTCTCCCAGTAGTCTTGATTCCAGCTTGTGCTTTATCCAGCCAGGCATTTCATACGATGTACTCTGCACACAGGTGACAATATACAGCCCCGATGTACTCCTTTCCTGATTTGGAACCAGTCTGTTGTTCTATGTCCAGTTTTAACTGTTGTTTCTTGACCTGCATACAGGTTTCTCGGGAGGCAGGTAAGGTAGTGCGGTATTCCCATTTCTTTAAGAATTTTCAAAGTTTGTTGTGATCCACACAGTCTAAGGCTTTTTAGCGTAGTCAATGAAGCAGAAGTAGGTGTTTTTCTGGAATTCTCTTGCTTTTTCTATGATCCAAGGAATGTTGGCAATTTGATCTCTTGTTCCTCTGCCTTTTCTAAATCCAGCTTGTACATTTGGAAGTTCTCGGTTTATGAACAGCTGAAGCCTAGCTTGAAGGATTTTGAGCATTATCTTGTTAGCATGTGAAATGAGTGCAACTTTGTGGTAGTTTGAATATTCTTTGGCATTGCCCTTCTTTAGGATTGGAATGAAAACTGACCTTTCTCAGTTCTGCGGCCTCTGATAAGTTTTCCAAATTCGCTGACCTAGTGAGTAAAGCACTTTCACAGCATCATCTTTTAGGATTTGAAATAGCTCAGTCGGAATTTCATCACCTCCACTAGCTTTGTTCGTAGTAATGCTACTAAGGCCCACTTGACTTCACATTCGGGATGTCTGACTTTAGATGAGTCACCACACCATCATGGTTATCCTGGTCATTAAGACCTTATTTGTACAGTTCTTCTGCGTATTCCTGCCATCTCTTCTACTTCTGTTAGGTCCATACCATTTCTGTCCTTTATTATGCCCATCTGTGCATGAAATGTTTAAATCTACAAAGCAGTAATTTACTACTGACTATCCCGAAGCAAGAAAATAGACTACATATTGTCCCAACAGATTAAAGAAGAATTTCCAAGCCACAAACTTTCAAGACTACATCATAGTTAATATTCAAACCAGAATATCTGCTGTTCTTTAAATTGGCCCCAAGCTTCCCCAACGTCCCCAAAGACCCTCTGCTCAGGCTCTTCTCTACTAGCATGTCCTTTCCCTTTTCTTGTCTGACACACAGTAAGCACTTTAAACAATGACTGCTGATTTGTCTAGTTAATTATAGAGGAAAATGTAATCTTTATAAAAATTTTTTTCTTCACCTAGAATGCTTTGCTGCCAGTTAGTTAAGAAAAGCTGAAATGAGTTACCTAGGGAACTGTAGGAACTCTTATCCGGAAAGCTCAAACCAAGGGTATTTTGATGTTTACATGGGTTAAACATGACCCAGTCTGAAGAGGGAAAGATGGTTGAGAAAGTCTCTCAGTTCTAAGGCTTAGGAAAACAGCAAATATACACACACATTCAAACAAACACAACTTCCCCCTCACACCCAGCCTGCCAAAGTGAGATGTCACTCCACTGTCAAGACAAGATACTATCTGCTAATACAAGTGCTATTCAAGCAAACACAAAATCATGGAGAATTAGCATATGTATTAAATAACTACAGCACTGACAGCAAGTAAAAAAGAACTGCTTTATCCACTTGCCTTTTGGTAACATGTATTCACTGCTTTGAAACACACATTGCAACTTTACTACTATAAACATAATTAAGTGGTGAAATACTTTCATTACGAATGTTGTGATATACACAATGATATATTTTGACTGTAGTTAACAGCTGCCACCAAAATGGCACATTTATGTTAAAACATTATCATTCCACAAAGATTCTACTAATTATACAATGCTTGTTAGAGGAATAATATGTAAAGTCCTAATGGAGAATGACAGTTTGTGAAGTGCAAAAAGTAGACCATAATTCAAGTCCAAAGTCACCTGTGAGTTTGGTCATAGAAACTTCTTTCTGTAGCCCCTTAAAAATTATTATAAAGTTTCTGTAAGATAATGATTGTTGGCTAAATCCTGATCCAGGGGTCAAGAAACACTGTAAAGGACCAGGGAGAAAATATTTTAGGCTTTGCAGGATACATGTGATTTGCATGACATATTCTTCTGTTTTTATAACCCTTAAAAATAGAAAAATATTCTGTCTCACCCAAGCCAGAGGTCAAATGGAGCTGGATTTGGTCTGCAGACTGTAATTTGTGAACCCCTGTCCTAATCTCTTCACACATCTTCCAATAAGATCCATGTATATAGAAAGAAGAAAAAGAATCACCCACAACGCAGCCCAATTGGAAAACTAGAAGGACAACACATATTAAAAATTTTGACTTACATAAAACTGGGAAAGTAAACATCCTTAATTAGCAAAGTTGGCTCCAAAGTCCATTAAAAAAAAAAAAACTGTCAAGAGAGAATAGGGTAGAGGAAGAGAGGGTATGACAAGGTTTCAGCAGGCACAGAACACATATAGTATCAAATGGAATTCACCTCTAAAAGAAAAGGAAGATCCATCCTGGGTGAGCAAGTACTGAGGCCAGGTCTGTAACCCAGTGGATCATAGCACTGGCTGATAGGAAGATCAAAGGAAGGAGTCTGGCAAGTATGACTCAGAGGTCTTGGTAAGATACAGCTTTTGAGATAGAAAAGGGAAAGGCAATATACTCCTTGGAGGCCTGTGGTAAAGAAAGAAGGGCTCAAGATAAAGATCCTACTAAAACAGAAAGAGAAATTAAGGAAACAATACCATTCACCATTGCAACAAAAAGAATAAAATACTTAGGAGAATATCTACCTAAAGAAACAAAAGACCTATACATAGAAAACTATAAAACACTGGTGAAAGAAATCAAAGAGGACACAAATAGATGGAGAAATATACCATGTTCATGGATTGGAAGAATCAATATTGTGAAAATGAGTATATGACCCAAAGCAATCTGTAGATTCAATGCAATCCCTATCAAGCTACCAATGGTATTCTTCACAGAACTAGAACAAATAATTTCACAATTTGTATGGAAACACAAAAAACCTCGAATAGCCAAAGCAATCTTGAGAAAGAAGAATGGAACTGGAGGAATCAACCTGCCTGACTTCAGGCTCTACTACAAAGCCACAGTCACCAAGACAGTATGGTACTGGCACAAAGACAGAAATATAGATCAATGGAACAGAATAGAAAGCCCAGAGATAAATCCATGTACCTATGGACACCTTATCTTCAACAAAGGAGGCAAGAATATACAATGGAAAAAAGACAACCTCTTTAACAAGTGGTGCTGGGAAAACTGGTCAACCACTTGTAAATGAAACTAGAACACTTTCCAACACCACACACAAAAATAAACTCAAAATGGATTAAAGATCTAAATGTAAGACCAGAAAATATAAAACTCCTAGAGGAGAACATAGGCAAAACACTCTCCGACATAAACCACAGCAGGATCCTCTATGACCCACCTCCCAGAATATTGGAAATAAAAGCAAAAATAAACAAATGGGACCTAATTAACTTAAAAGCTTTTGCACAACAAAGGAAACTATAAGCAAGGTGAAAAGATAGCCTTCAGAATGGAAGAAAATAATAGCAAATGAAGAAACAGACAAAGGATTAATTTCAAAAATATACAAGCAACTCCTGCAACTCAATTCCAGAAAAATAAATGACCCAATCAAAAAATGGGCCAAAGAACTAAACAGACATTTCTCCAAAGAAGACATACAGATGGCTAACAAACACATGAAAAGATGCTCAACATCACTCATTATCAGAGAAATGCAAATCAAAACCAAAATGAGGTACCATTACACGCCAGTCAGGATGGCTGCTATCCAAAAGTCTACAAGCAATAAATGCTGGAGAGGGTGTGGAAAAAGGGAACCGTCTTACACTGTTGGTGGGAATGCAAACTAGTATAGCCACAATGGAGAACAGTGTGGAGATTTCTTAAAAAACTGGCAACAGAACTGCCATATGACCCAGTAATCCCACTCCTGGACAAACACACCGAGGAAACCAGATCTGAAAGGGACATGTGTACCCCAATGTTCATCGCAGCACTGTTTATAATAGCCAGGATATGGAAGCAACCTAGATGCCCATCAGCAGACGAATGGATAAGAAAGATGTGGTACATATACACCATGGAATATTACTCAGCCATTAAAAAGAATGCATTTGAATCAGTTCTAATGAGATGGATGAAACTGGAGCCCATTATACAGAGTGAAGTAAGCCAGAAAGATAAAGACCAATACAGTATACTAACGCATATATGTGGAATTTAGAAAGATGGTAACGATAACCCTATATGCAAGACAGAAAAAGAGACACAGATGTATACAACAGACTTTTGGACTCTATGGGAGAAGGTGAGGGTGGGATGTTTCGAGAGAACAGCATCGAAACATGTATATTATCAAGTGTGAAACAGATCGCCAGTCCAGGTTGGATGCATGAGATAAGTGTTTGGGTCTGGTGCACTGGGATGACCCAGAGGGATGGGATGGGGAAGGAGGTGGGAGGGGGATTCAGGATGGGGAACACATGCAAATCCATGGCTGATTCATGTCAATGTACGGCAAAAACCACTACAATATTGTAAAGTAATTAGCCTCCAACTAATAAAAATAATTGGGAAAAAAAAAGAAAAAGATCCTACTAAAACAAGAGACTTGTCAAAGATTGAGAAAATAGACTACACCCCAAAGACAGTATTTATTTAAGAAACCACACTTAGTTATAGCAAATAAAGCACGTACTTCAATGTGGAAAATAGTATGCAATCTTCCCTCATGATCCAACAAGATCACCAATTATTGCTAGTCTAGAAAAATCCACAAAAAAAATGACACACACACACACACACACACACACACACAAAACCCAGAAAGTGAAGGCACTCAAGAATAAAGCACAATAAGAACTAGCCACAAAATAGAAGTAAACTATAAACAATATCTCAACATACATGAAATATATTTAAACATACAATTGCAGATTTGAAAGAACATCACAAACCAGAAATTTAAGAATTCAGAAAAGAAATGAAGAGTAGGAAAATGTGAAATAAGAGCTAACTGAACTCGGGGGGAAAAAAATTCTGAAAGAAAAAAAAAGTCATCTTAGAAATGAAGACAGAATTACAAGCTACCAAAGGGAGAACAGATATGACCAAAAGTATAGTTAACAGAAATACAGAATGTAAATAAAAAGAACTAAGAAAATGAAATTTAAACAAAGAAGGAAATAAAAGAGACCAAAGAAAGGTGATAAATATAGAAGACAAAGAAGATATAATATACAAATAACCTAAGTTTCTGAAGATGAAGTACAAAATAATGGAGCAGAAAAAAATATTTAAATCTGTAATTCAAGAAAACTTTCTTAAACTAAAAAGACTCAAATTCACATATTGAAAAGGCCCACAGTACATATACAGCAAAACTGACCGAAAATAGTCAATTCTGAGTAATATCTTAAACTATTAAATATTAATATAAGGAAAAAAGTATTCTGGTACTCCAGGAAAAGATTAAGTCTCTGGGAAAGTTAAGAAAAGTCAAGCTGACATCAGTTTTCCTTATGGCAGTATATAAGATCAAGATAAGTGGGAGGCAAATATTTTACTTCAAAAATTTTTAACTGTATAATAGTAGAGAAAACATTACATTGAATCCTATCACTTAGAAAACTACATAGAAAACTGCAAAATATTGCTAAGAAAAATTAAAGGAAATCTAAATTGATGGAACAGTACACCTTTTCATGGGCCACAAAATTCAGTATTGCTTAGTCAATTCTTAAATTGACTGAACACTGAATACAATCCTAATTAAAATCCAGGCAGGCTTCTGCAGAAGTTAACAAGATAACTTAAAACTCATACTGAAATGCCAAAAACAACCCAAAACTACAAAATACAAAGTAATTTTGAAAAAGAATAAGAACATATAACATGATTTTCATACTCATTATAAAGCTACAGTAATCAAGGCTGTGTGGTACTGGCATCAAGATAGACAGACCAGGGGCATAGAAACAGAGTTCTGAAATAGATCCAGTATACATAGATGGTGTATCTTTGACAAAGTACAAAGACAATCCAGTAGAGAAAGGACAGTCTTTTTGTCAAATGATGCTATAAGAATTAGATATCTCAATGCAAAAAAAAAAAAAAAAAAACAAGAAAAAAGGACCTTGTATCTAAACCTTGCACCACAGGCCAAACTTTCTTCAAAATGGATCACAGATTTAAAGGTAAAACCATAAAATTTCTAGAGAATATCTTTGTGACCTTGGGTTAGGCAAAGATTTCACAGCTACAGGCCCAGAAGCAGGATTCCTAAAACAAAACTAATAAATTAGACTTGATCAAAATTTTAAATTTCCACTATTCAAAACACAGTGTTAGGAAAATGAAAAGACAAACTACAGACTAGGAGAAAACACTTGCTAAATTCATGTAATCTGATTTTTAAAAACTTACCTTAAAAAAATTCTCAAAACAAGAAAACAAATACACTTTAAAAATAGGGGAAAATGGTCAAATAGTGGATATTTTCACCATAGAGTATATATGGATAGAGAATATACAAATGGTAAACATAACTTTTTTGCTAATATATTTTAATGAAAAGATGTTTAATGTCAGTTGTCAGGAGAGAAATATAAAAACCATGAGATACCAGTACACATCTACTAGAATGGTCAAATTAAAAAGATAAACCATAAAATGTTTTTGGAGAGAAGAAGAAGAAACTGACACTCTCATATACTACTGTAATGAAAACTGGCAGAACCACTTTAAAAAAGTCTTGTTAGTTTTTTATGAAGTAAAACAATATACTTCACAAAAGACCCAGTAATTTCATTATTTGGTATTACTCAAGAGAAATAAAGATGTATGTCCACGCAAAGGCTAAACCTCCTAAAATATTTTTAAATCCTTTCATGTCTTAGAACCCCCACTGTCACTGTCCTAATTCAAGCCGCCATTATCTTCTATCTAGATGACCACAAAATTTTGCTAACATCTTCGTGCCTCCAATCTTATCTTATTTCAATCCATTTTTCATTCAATAATCAGAGGGAATTTTTCTAAACTACAAATTATGAAATTTTTCTATTCAGACGGAAAAGAATCCACCTGCAATGCCCGGAGAACTGGGTCCAATCTCTGGGTTGGGAAGATCCCCTGGGGGAGGAGGGCATAGCAACACACTCCAGTATTCTTGCCTAGAGAATTCCCAAGAACAGAGGAGCATGGCGAGTTACAGTTCATGGGGTCACAAAGAGTTGGAAGGGCTGAGCAATTAAGTAAGGCAAAAGGCTTCAGTGACTATAAAGTCCAAACTTCCTACCATGGATAACAAAACTCAGTCTCTACCTGCCTCTCTGGCTTTCTCTCTCTCCACAGAAATTCCTTACACTTAAAGATGTGGCCATACTGAATTTTTTTCAATTACCTTAACACACACTGCTCTATCTTATTTCCAGGTCTTTCTACATACTCTGTCCTTCTACCTGAAATACTTTTCCCTATCCTTAACCAGACTTCTACACATCCTGTGTGACTCACCATCGACATCATTTCATCCAAGACATCTTCCTGACCCTTCCATTAGATCCCCCTCCTAAATGTTCTTACAGTATTCTGCATATCTCTGGTGACATGTCTTACACCATGCTATAGTTACTTATCTACAAGCTGGATCCTCTTCCTCCACAAAGGCAAGGTTTATATCCTGTCAGCCCAGGGTACATACACAGTTAGTACAGTATGTGTGACATACTTGGCAAATATTTGTCAAGTAAATGACAGAGATTTTATTGCAGTCTTACTATCAATGTCAATGTCATAATTTAGACATAAGCATAATCCCAAATGATCTTCAGTGCCATGACAGACCTTTGAAAAATGAAAACTAAGTAAAATTCTTTGATGCTCTCTAGGATGTTTTCTGAACCCCTGCCCTACCACTTCTTGTTTCTTTTTTCCTCCAGGCCAGACACTAAGTACACTTACATTGTATTCTGGATGTCTAAAGTCTCCTAAACCAACTAGATTTGACTTTCACTTTCTAAGTTTCTTTTCCCTTCTTCCTCTGCTACTAAAGTTACTACTTCTGAAATCAGATTTTCCAATTAAACTAATGCAAAATGTGATGTGAGTGGAATCTCAACCTTCTCACAGGCACTTTAAAAAAATTTAACAGTTTATTATTCAACTTATAATAAGAGCATTATATGTTCATTAAATAAATTTACTTCATCTCACAGATATAATCACTATTAATATTTAGATATACTTCCTTCCTATTTCCTTCAAATACTGTGCACATACAATATTTTTTTTAAAATTTGTGAGTCTGCTGTTTTACTAGACACTAAAATATAAGCACTGTCCACATTATCAAAAGCTTTTTAAAAAACAACTACAATATGGCTTAATTAGGAAGATATATCATGTTTTATATAATTATTCCCTTGGGGGCATTTTCACAGAGAATCTGGCTTACCCAGACCTCTCTTTAATAAAAATAGGTATAAGGGTATTTTTTCAGCAGGAAGCTTCCATGTTCCATTTCAACTCCAGTCACTTCTACTATCATCACCACCACATGTCATTCAAAGCAATCTGCCATCTTTAGTATGCAAACAATAACAATTTACGAAATCAAGGATTTACCACATCTAACTCTGCTTTAACTTTTTAATACGGATGTGTCAGAAAGAGACATACAGACAGACATAGACAAACACTCAGGGAGGAAGGAAAGAGAGGGGAAGAAAGCAGGAAAGGAAGGGTAGGAAGGAGAAAAAGAATTAGAAATTATGGATGGCACAAGATTAAACATTTGAGACCCTGACTTACTACTAGGGCATAAAAACTGTACCTAAGGACTACTATTCATCTTTCTTTCTATTAAAAATAATTATCACCTCAACTCCTTTTAAAAATATCTTAGAATCACAGTATTTCTTACCAGCGCCAATACATTTAGAAATTCTCGTGTGTCGAAATGCAGCAAAGTCCGAATATAGGGATAGATTTCTTCTTCAGGGGGAGCTTCTGTTGAATGCAGGCGAATTAGAAATTCAAAAACCTGCAAGTTGGGGAAAAAAAAAAAGTTTATTCTTTTCTCACAAAGTATCTTGCTGAAGCAATGATTCCCATTTGTATAAAATAAAACCAGGTTGAATTTAGTTTAAATTGTCACTGGGTTATAATTCTCTAACCTCTCTCAGCTCTAATTACTGGCTCCAATGTTGGTGTGCAGGCTCTCTCCTGTCATAGCAGATAGCTCCGGACCCATGTGTAACCCTCAATTACAATTTGTCTTTATTGCATTTTAAGAGAGTAAAAATGTTATGAAAATGCACCAACCTGGTTTTTAACCAAGGGAACAAGATCTTCAGGGATGTCACCCAGGGGATAGGCACGACCTGCTAGACAGCAGCTAGAAGAGAAGAATTGAATGGATTTGGTGACTCTTAATGGGCTAACTTCCTGGGAACACACTGTTCTCAAACACAAGATACTAGTCTGATGTTTAAGCAGGCTCAGCTCTTGTCAATTAGGTCAGGTCCAAACCCAGATGGAGATGATAGCCAGTTCAGAAAACGTGGGTGACAGAAGGTGGTGGTGAAATAACACATCCTGTGACTAATGACTTTAATTTCTTTTTATTTTTCCTAAGAAAAACCCAAGCTGCACTAAATGAACAAGAAGGAATAAGGACAGATTACCTAAAAGTCTCACACCCAGCATCTGGAAAGAATCTGACAGCATCATTATACTGTTAACAGGTAAAAGCCTCAGGTTTGCAGAGACTTTTAAATCCAGTGGTTCTAAGAATGGTGAATAAAGATGGGGAATGAGCTAGGCTAAAAAATATTTGTAATCGGACAAGCCTTTTGGGGAGAATTAGAATCTCATGAGAAATTAACTGTATGGTTTTACCTCCAAACCAGACCTTCCTAATGGCTAATGACTAGCTCTGGGGGCTGAGTTATAAACTGTCTTCTGACTATGTCCTTATTTTGGTGGCAGGGGGGTGGGGAGGAGTAAATTTTAAACCTCTTTGAAGTAGTCATCAATTTTGAATGTTACAGACAGCTGGGTACCAGCATATTCTAAAAAGTTGAAAGTGCAGATGATAAAGAGCAAGGTAAATGCTACTCATGTTCTCCTATACTAAAGAATCGATGTAACAAATTTGAAAGAGGTCTCAAAGTTAACTCTGATGCATACAGAAACTAAAATGATGTGCCAGCAGGTTCTGCCACCTTCCTGCTTGCCTGCTTGCCTGCCAGTTATAAAATGATGTGCCAGCAGGTTCTGCCACCTTCCTGCTTGCCTGCTTGCCTGCCAGTTATCTATGTAAAAGCTCTATTAGGACACAATTCTGAGCCTGCATAGTCTATCAGAAGAATTATGATTCAGGAATAAATAGATAAACATTTCTGCTTACTTCAGTCACTAACTTTGTTCATGATGCAAACTAATTTCTTGCCCTTTTACATAAAATATGGACAAAAACATATCCCATAGACTTGGTAGTAAAAGTGAAATACTCTGTATCAAGATTTCTCAACCTCTGCCCTACTGATATTTCGGTATTCTTTGCTGTGGGGACTATCCTGTTCACTGCAGAATGCTAAGCAGCATCCCTGGCCTCTATGCATTAAATGCCAGTAGCATCTCTCCCAACACCAGTTGTGACAAAGCAAAATGTCTTTAGACATTGCAAATATATGGCAGAGGAGAGCAAGGGTGGGGGACAGAATTACTGACTGTTCAGAAGCACGGCTGTACATGAAAGAACACTGAAATATGAAAGCACTATACAGATGAAGAGATGACAGTACCTCTGAGAATACAGAAGAAGTTTTATAAAAGAAGCATACACACATAAGTAAATTAAAAACCTCTTACCTAATATATACAAGAAGCTTGTTGCCCATAACAACTTGCTCATCTAAAATAGAAAAGTATCTTTAGCAATTCTCTCTCAAAAGCTTTTTAGAAATATAATCTTTATATGGAAACAACAACTACAAAAAAAAAAACAAAAAAACAAAAAACCCTTTGGCATTTAAGGTGCTCTAGGTATATTCCCAAACAATAGGAAAGTGAGATAAGACCACTTTAATTAATACTTTTTTTCTTTTTTTTTAAGAATTTCTGATAGATTCTTTTCACAGACACAAAATCAGTCAGGCATTCAAGGGTACACATACAAAAAAAGGTGTAAACCTTGTATAGAGATCTATGTATTGTTGGCTTAACTAATAGCTTGGGCCAAGAGAAGGTGTTGAACAGGCAATGATTTGACAAATTAACTAATTAATATTAAGGTATAATTTCAATGCCTTCTCATTTGCAACATGGACTCTTACTATCTACAATATTCTAGGCTAAAGGTCAGTGTTCACAAATGTTTAAGAAACTTAAGACTAAACACTCTTTATGACCTTTTGTATCCTAAAGTTATGTCTAAGATTCTGTCATATGGTAGTATAAATTTATTTCTTGGTTAAAAGAAACTGGAAACATAATTAGACCAAGTTTTAGGCCAAAAGATCAAAGTTAACAAAGAATAGTATAAGAGCATCAAGAAGGGGTGAAGTGATCAGCAATCCTTATGGTTGGTAGGAATTTATGGTTGGTAATACTGATGAACTGAAATTTTTGACAATACTGGAATAATACAAGCAAGGGTACATCTTTTAATCAATAATCCTTTGTAAAGACTCCAAGTCTGTGTTGTTGTACATGTAAATAAACTTGAATTGCTCATAATTACATTCTGCTTCAATTCCACACATTTTTTCCAATCAATAAACTTTTACTTTTTTAAGAGAAGTTTTAATCATGTTACAGCAAAATTGAGACGGAGGTATAGAGATTTCTTGTATTTCCCTCATTCCTACACCACACAACCTCCACCACTACCAATACTCTGCCCCAGTGAGACCTTCCTTGTCATCAATGAACACACACTAGCGTATCACCTGAGGACCGCCAAAGTCCACAGTTTACAGTAAGGCTCACTCTTGGTGCTGTACACTCTATAGTGTGTCATTCACTCAGTCGTGTTCAACTCTTTGTGACACCACGGTCTGCCCATGGAATTCTCCAGGCAAGAATACTGGAGTGGATTGCCATTCTCTTCTCCAGGAGACCTTCCTGACTCAGGGAATGAGCCTGGGTCTCCTGCACTGCAGGCAGGTTCTTTACCATCTGAGCTACCAGGGAAGCCCTGTACACTCTATGGGTTTTGACAAATGTATAGTAACACATATCCACCATTATAATATCACAGAATAGTTTCATTGCCCTAAAACTCCTCTGCTCTACCTATTTGTCCTTCCATTCCCTTTAACTCCTAACAAATGCTGATTCTTTTATTCTCTCCATGGTTTTGCCTTTTGCATCATGTCAGATAATTGGAATCATAAGTAGTCGCCTTTTCAGACTGGCTTCTTTCACTCAGTAATGCATTTAATTTTCCTCCACATCTTTTCATGGCTTGATAGCTCATTTATTTTTGGTACTTAATGATATTTCATTGTATGAATGTACCAAGTTGATTCACTCATTCACCTACTAAAGGACATCTTGGTTGCTTCCAAGTTCAGGCAGTTACGAAGAGAGCTACTATCCACATTTGTAGTGAGGCCTTTGTGGAGATAGATTTTCAACTCCTTTGGGTAAATGAGTGCAGTTGCTGGATCACACAGTAAAAGCATGTTTAGTTTTATAAGCAATTGCCAAAATGTCTTCCACAGTGGCAATACCATTTTCCATTTCCACCAGCAATAAATGGGAGTTCCTATTGCTCCACATCCTAGTCAGCATTTGGTGGTGTTGCCGTTTCAGATTTCAGCCATTCTAATGGGGGCTCGAACTACCGCACAATTGCACTCATCTCACACGCTAGTAAAGTAATGTTCAAAATTCTCCAAGCCAGGATTCAGCAATACGTGAACTGTGAACTTCTAGATGTTCAAGCTGGTTTTAGAAAAGGCAGAGGAACCAGAGATCAAATTGCCAACACCCGCCGGATCATCAAAAAAGCAAGAGAGTTCCAGAAAAACATCTATTTCTGCTTTCTTGACTACGCCAAAGCCTTTGACTGTGTGGATCACAATAAACTGTGGAAAATTCTCAAAGAGATGGGAATACCAGACCATCTGACCTGCCTCTTGAGAAACCTATATGCAGGTCAGGAAGCAACAGTTAGAACTGGACATGGAACAACAGACTGGTTCCAAATAGGAAAAGGAGTACGTCAAGGCTGTATATTGTCACCCTGCTTATTTAACATTTATGCAGAGTTCATCATGAGAAATGCTGGGCTGGATGAAGCACAAGCTGGAATCAAGACTGCCAGGAGAAATATCAATAACCTCAGATATGCAGACGACACCACTCTTATGGCAGAAAGTGAAGAGGAACTAAACAGCCTCTTGATGAAAGTGAAGGAGGAGAGTGAAAAAGTTGGCTTAAAGCTCAACATTCAGAAAACGAAGATCATGGCATATGGCCCCCATCACTTCATGGAAAATAGACGGGAAAATAGCAGAAACAGTGTCAGACTATTTTTCTGGGCTCCAAAATCACTGCAGATGGTGATTGCAGCCATGAAATTAAAAGACACTTACTCCTTGGAAGGAAAGTTATGACCAACCTGGATAGCATATTTAAAAGCAGAGACATTACTTTGCCAAAAAAGGTCTGTCTCGTCAAGGCTATGATTTTTCCAGTGGTCATGTATGGATGTGAGAATTGGACAGTGAAGAAAGCTGAGTGTTGAAGAATGGATGCTTTTGAACTGTGGTGTTGGAGAAGACTCTTGGACTCAGAGTCCCTTGAACTGCAAGGAGATCCAACCAGTCCATCTTAAAGGATATCAGTCCTGGGTGTTCATTGGAAGGACTGATGTTGAAGCTGAAACTCCAACACTTTGGCCACCTCATGCGAAGAGCTGACTCACTGGAAAAGACCCTGATGCTGGGAAGGATTGGGGGCAGGAGGAGAAGGGGATGACAGAGGATGAGATGGCTGGATGGCATCACTGACTCGATGGACATGGGTTTGGGGAGACTCCGGGAGTTGGTGATGGACAGGGAGGCCTGGCGTGCTGTGATTCACGGGGTCGCAAAGACTCGGACACAACTGAGCGACTGAACTGAACTGAATGGGGGTGTGTGCTGGCACCCCATCGCTGTTTTAATCTGTAATTCCCTAATGGTGCTGAACATCTTTCAATATGCTTACTTGCCATCTGTATATCTCCTTTGAGATGTCTGTTCAAGTCTTTGTTCATTGTTTAATGGGTTATTCATTTTCTTATTGTCAAGTTTTAAGAGTTATTTATATATATTTTGGGTAAGAGTCTTCTGTAAAATATTTTCTCCCAGTCTGGATTACCTTCTCATTCTCTTGTTGTCATTTGCAGAGCAGAAGTTTTTACTTTTAGAGAAGCACAGCTTATCAATTACTTCTTTCATGGATAATAATCTTTCTTTCATGGATAGTGCTGTATCTAAACATTCATTACCATGACTACAGTAGTCAATTAAATTACTGCCTGTGTTGTCTTCTAGATACTTTACAGTTTTGCATTTTCCCATTAGGTCTATGGTCCACTGTGAGTTAATTTTTGCGAAAAGTGTAAGGTCTGTGTCTAGATTCACTAGATTCAGGTTTGCTCCTTGGAAGAAAAGCTATGACCAACCTAGACAGCATATTAAAAAGCTGCCACTTTGCACGTGGATATCCAATTTTTCCAGCACCATTTGTTGAAAAGACTATCTTTACACCAAAAGCTTCTTCAAAGATCAGTCCACGATGTTTATGAGAGTCTATTTCTGAACTATTTTGTTCTACCAATCTATTTTTTTTATTCTTTTGCCAACACCACATTGTCTTGATTATAGTAGGTTTACATTAAATCTGGAAGTTAGGTAGTGTCAGTCCTCCAACTTTGTTCTTCTCTCTCAATACTGTTTTAGCTAACCTGAGTCTTTTGCTTCTCCATAAACATTTCAGAATAAGACTATTAATATCCAAAAAATAAGTTGCTGGGATTTTGATTGGGATTGCACTGAACCTGTAGACCAATCTGGTACAAAATGACATCATGACAGCATTGAGTCTTCCTATCCATGAACACAGAATATCTCTCCATTTCTTGAGTTCTTTGATATCTTTCATCAGAGTTTTGTAGTTGTCCTCATTTAGATCTTGTACATACTTTGTCAGATTTATACATAAGGGTACTAATATAAATGGTATTTATACCATGAAATACAATGAAATTAAAAAGACACTTACTCCTTGGAAGAAAAGTTATGACCAACTTAGACAGCATATTAAAAAGCAGAGACAAAAAATAAATAAATAAATAAATAAATAAAAAGCAGAGACATTACTTTGGCAACAAAGGTCCATCTAGTCAAAGCTATGGTTTTTCCAGCAGTCATATATGGATGTGAGAGTTGGACTATAAAGAAAGCTGAGCGCCAAAGAATTGATGCCTTTGAATTGTGGTGTTGGAGAAGATTCTTGAGAGTTCCTTGGACTGCAAGGAGATCAAACCAGTCTATCCTAAAGGAAATCAGTCCTGAATATTCATTGGAAGGACAGACGCTAAAGCTGAAGCTCCAATACTTTGGCCACCTGATGCAAAGAACTGACTCACTGGAAAACACCGTGATACTGGGAAAGGTTGAAGGCAGGAGGAGAAGGGGACAACAGAAAATGAGATGGTTGGATGGCATCACCGACTTGATGGACATGAGTTTGAGCAAGCTTCGGGAGTTGGTGATGGACAGGGAAGCCTGGCGTGCTGCAGTCCATGGGGATGCAAAAAGTCAGACATGACTGAGCAACTGAACTTAACGGATAAATGGCAGTGTGCTTTTATTTTTGAATTCCACTTGTTCACAGAAGGTATACAGTAAAGTGACTGCCTTCTGTATATTAACTTTGTATCTGCAAACTTGCAACAACTGCTAATCAGTTTCAGGAGTTTTGGGGTCAATTATTTCAGACTTTCTACATAAATGATCATGTTACCTGTAAACAGTTTTATTTCTTCCTTTCCAATCCATATACCTTTTATTTCCTTATCTTTCTGCACTAGCTAAGACTTTCAGTATGATGTTGAAAAGCAGTGGTAAGAAAAGGACATCCTTGCCTTGCTCCTCAGCACTAAATTTCTCACCAGTAAATACATTAGCTGTAGGTATTTTGTAGATGTTCTTTATCAAGTTCCACAAGTCTTCCTCTATTCCTAATTTGCTGAGAGTTTTTATCATGAATAGGAGTTGAACTTCGTTAAATGCTTTTTCAGCATCTACTGATATGATCATGTGATTTTTCTTCTCTCATTCTAGTGATGTGATGAAATACATTAACTGACTTTCAAATGTTGAGGCAGCCTTGCACACCTGGGATAAACCTCACTTAGTTGTGGTGTATAATTCTTTTTATAACTTGACAATTTGCTAATATTTTGCTGAGAATTTTTGTTTTTATATTCATGAGAAATACTGGTCTCTAAGTTTTATTTCCTTACAATGTCTTGGTTTTGGTATCAGGCCTCATAGAAAAAGCTAGAAAATACTCCCTGAGTTCTGTCTTCTGAGAGATTGTAGACAATTGGTATAACTTCTCCCTTAAATTTAAGTTTAGCAAAATTCATCAGTGAAACACACTAGACCTAGTGTTTTCTGTTTTGGAAGGTTATTCATTACTGGTTCAATTTCTTTAATAGGTACAGGCTTATTCAGATTACCTATTTCTTCTTGTGTGAGTTTGGGCAAATTGTATCTTACAAAAAATTGGCCTGTTTCATTAGGGTTATCAAACTTATGGGCATAGAATTGTGCATAATACTCTTATTATTACTCTTCTAATGCCCATAGGATTTGGACAGCTATCCCTTCTTCCATTTCTGACATTAGTAATTTTGTGTCTTCTTTTTATACAAGCTAGCCCGGCTAGAGGCTCAGATTTTATTGATCTTTTCAAAGAAAGAGCTTTTGGTTTTCACCAAACACCCTCAAAATCAACAATTTTCTCAACTGATTTCTTATTTTCAGTTTTATTAATTTCTATTCTAATTTTCATTATTTTTCTTTTGCTAACTTTGATCTAATTTGTTCTTCTTTTTCTAAGTTCCTAAGGTAAAGCTTAGAGTATTGATTTTAGATCTTTCTTCTTCTCTAACATATGCATTCAATGTTATAAATTTTCCTTGAAGCTCTGTGTTAGCTGCCTCTCACAAATTTTTGTAAGTATTTTCATTTATTTCAAAATACTGTTAAATTTCTCTTGAGATTTCTCCTTTGTCCATGTATTATTTAGAAGTGTGTTGTTTAATCTCCAAGTATTTGGAGACTTCCCAGCTTTCTTTCTGGAGAAGGAAATGGCAACCCACTCTAGTACTCTTGCCTGGAAAATCCCATGGATGGAAGAGCCTGGTAGGCTGCAGTCCATGGGGTCGCCAAGAGTCGGACACGGCTAGCGACTTCACTTTCACTTTTCACTTTCATGCATTGGAGAAGGAAATGGCAACCCACTCCAGTGTTCTTGCCTGGAGACTCCCAGGGACAGGGGAGACTGGTGGGCTGCCGTCTCTGGGGTCGCGCAGAGTCAGACACAACTGAAGTGACTTAGCAGCAGCAGCAGCTTTCTTTCTCTTAGTATTTTCTAGTTTAATTCCATTATGGTCTGAGAGCAGGATTTACATGATTTCTATTCTTTTAAATTTGTTGTGCTTTATGAACCAGAACATGGAGTTTTTTATATTCTGCTTTCATTTTTGCTCCACATATACATGAAAGGTAATTTTCAAGTTTGTTTCAAAAGGATTAGTTTCAGGGCTACTGAAAAGGGACTAAGAATAATGAGGGATTAAGACTCTACCAAATGATCTTCCCTGCTCCTGTCCTTACAGAAAGAAAAAACTACAAAACCTGGACATTATATGAAAAGCTACCTGAAGGTACTGAAGAGGGAACAGAAGTAGTAGACAAATCTGGCAGGAAGTTCACATTCACTGGGAACAGGACAGACTGGCACCCAGGCAAGTAACTGCACAGAGAGGCTGTAACAGAAGGAAAACTAATCTTTCTGGGAGAGGGTACCAGAAAAGTGAAGGAAACCATGAATGTGGAAGAGACCAGTGAAATCTCAAAATAAAAGAGTCAAAGAGGGGATCTTCAAACTATCTACCCATATTAGTGACTAATCCCTAAGCTGCTGTGTATGAACAACAGTCAGAGCAGCTCATCTAGAGAGAAAAAGTCAGAACCAAGACGAGAGTTCACCCCGAAGGTCCTAGAGTAGTTGGCTTTGGTGTGGAGTTCGTGTGCTCAGAGGAGAGGAGACAGGGACGTGCACAAGTAAATTACCATCACTGGAGGTTTGCAGTCTGAGACCAAGTGCAGTCTGTGTGCCAAGCATAGTAGCAGCTGGGGGCTCACGTGGGAAAACCAGCAATCTTTCTGGTTGGGGAGCTAGAGAAGTTAGGTGATGTGAACAGTCAAGCAGAATCTTATAAAAAGGTAAGCCAGAAAGAGGATCTTCAAACTTGATTACCCTCATTATTGACTGACCCTTAAGCCACACAGATGGAACAGAATCAAAGCAAACCAGCTAAGGACAAAGTACCTTTTGAGAAGAAACTGGAGTCACAACAGAAACAGAGTTTGCAATTCAAGCACAACCAAGAAAATTACCTGATAAAACGACAAGAAAAAATTATTGGTGGAAAAAATAACAAGAATCCAGAATCTCCATAATGTAACATTCAAATATCCAGGATACAATCTAAAATATTTCATCATATTTCATGTGATGAAACAAGAAAATAAAACATATTATGTTTGTCTTAAGGGAAAAGAAAATCAAGTCCAAACCTGAAATGAACAAAACGTTAGAAGTGATAAGAATTTTAAATCAGCTTTTATCCTCAATGAAACAAAACAAAATATGTTTCAACACATGAAAATTTGAACAGATAAATGAAGAGATGCTGGAGAGAAACAGAAGCAATAAAAAAAGAACCTAGTGAAAATTACAGAACTATAAAATATGATCATGAAAGACAAATATTCAGAATGGATTTAACAGCTGAGTTGACATGAAAGAGAGTGAACCTGAAGGCAGAGCAACAGAAACTATCCAAGGACAAGGACAGAGAGGAAAAAGGCCAAACCAAACAAAAACAAAAGCCAGAGGGACTGACCTATAAGATGATGGAAGGAAAACCTCCAATAATCTGCTCCTCCATGAAAGCAAAGAGAACACTGGCAGATATGATCAAAATCAACTTTTCCAGAACTCTCGAAATTACTTAAGTCTTCCAATAATCCTAGGAATGTTTAATTCAAGGAAAATGCCTGAATCTCAGTAAGAACAGTGAGCTTCACAGTGGTTTAACATTACCTAGTCCCACTCACTTTTTCCCAGCTTCACCGTAGCTTTGAAACCAACAAACAGCCTTGCAACTGTGGTAGCTGTGAAAACCAGCACCCATGCAACCATTCAAGGGGGCAAAATGGGTTTGGAGTACCCCGAAAGCCCATCCTTTAGAGAGCTATCACTGTCTAACCTATCTGGTAGCTCACTTAAAAGCTCCATTCTAGGGCTTATCTTTTTCTTTCCTGACTCAGAGCTTACTTGAAGCAAACAGCACTATCCTCAAAGGATATTTAACTTTACAGGTGCCAGAGGCAGTGCACAAGAAGGAACTGATTAAAGACCCACCAGAAAATTTAAAAAGAAAAACTGGAGAATGGAGGTCTTCAAGGGCTTTCAAAATCTCCAAAATACTTCTGGAACTCTAGAAGTACATGGACATGTACAGTTAAAGGGCTGTGGACACATGCAGGAAAGACCTGAAAAGATTTACAACCTATGCCTGACTTTAAGGATCTGCACAAGCAGGAAGTAAAGGCTAATAAGGCAGAATTGTAAACTGTCTAATGCAGCATCAGAACTCCAAAGTAAAATAAAAGCTGACAGACCTAAAATAAGAAATAGATATTTCAACAATAACATTTAGATACTTCAATACTTATTTTTCAATTATGGATAGAACAATTAGAAGAAGATGAACAGGAAATAGAAGTCTTGAACAAAACTATAAGCCAACTAAACCTAACACACATCTATAGAACATTTTACTCAACAACAAACCACATTCATTATCTTCAAGTGCACCTGGGATATTCTCCAGAATATGTTTGGCTATAAGTTTCAATAAACTAAAAAAACAGAAACAACATAAAGTATGTTCTCTAAGTACAATGGGAAAAAGTGAGAAATCAGTATCAGAAGGAAGTGTGAGAAATCCAAAAATAGGTGGAAATTAAACAACACACTTCAAAATAACCAAAGCTGCTGCTGCTGCTGCTAAGTCGCTTCAGTTGTGTCTGATGCTGTGTGACCGCATAGATGGCAGCCCCCCAGGCTCTGCCTCCCTGGGATTCTCCAGGCAAGAACACTGGAGTGGGTTGCCATTTCCTTCTCCAATGCATGAAAGTGAAAAGTGAAAGTGAAGCCGCTCAATCATGTCCAATTCTTCGCGACTCCACAGACTGCAGCCTACCAGGCTCCTCCGTCCATGGGATTTTCCAGGCAAGAGTACTGGAGTGGGTTGCCATTGCCTTCTTCGAAATAACCAATATCTCAAGGCAAATTATAAAATACTTCAAGATGAATGAAAATGAAGATACAACAGACACAACTTATGGAACACAGCTAAAGCATTGCTTAGAGATATTTGCAGCTATAAACACCTATTTTAAAAAAAAAAAGTAAGAAAGATTTCAAATCAATAATCTAGACTTTCACCTCAAGAAACAAAAAAAAATAAATACATAAACCCAAGGCAAGATGAAGTAAATAATAAAGGCTAAGCAGAAATAAATGAAAGAGCAAAGAAAAATAATATCACTAAGATCAAAATTAGTTCTTTGGGGAAAAAACAATAAAATTGACAAACCTTTAGCTAGACAGATCAAGAAGAGAGAAGACTCAAATTACAAATATTAGTAATAACAGACATCACTATAAACCTTATAGAAACAGAAAGAATTGTTAAGAGAACACCATAACCACTATATGTCAACAGATTAGATGATAAATTAAATGGACAAACTCCTAGAAATACAAAAACTACCAAAACTGACTCAAGAAGAAATGAGTAATCTGAACAGACTTAACAAGCAGAGACTGAACTAGTAATTTAAAAACTTCCAACAAAAAATATTCCAGGCTCACACGGTTTTATTAATGAATTCTACCGCATATTTAAAGAATTAACACCAATCCTTCAAAACCTGTTCCAAAAGACAGAAGAGTGAACACTTCCCAACTCATTTCATGACCAAGTATAACAAGATATCCAAATATACTTGATACTAAGAACAAAAAAGAAAAGATATGAGAAAAGTATAGAACAAAATCTTTTATGAAGACAGCCATAAAAAATTCTCAGAAAAATTTAGCAACCTCAATCTTACAACATGTAAAAACAATTATATTGTGACCAAGTGAGATTTATTCCAAGAACATAAGACTGACTTAACATACAAAAATGAATCAACTTTATAAACCATATCAATAAAATAAAGGATAAAATCCACAAGATTATCTTAACAGATGCAAAAAAAAAAAAAGCAGTTGATAAAATCCAACCATTCCATGTTAAAAACACTCAAATTAGGAACAGAAGGCAACTTTCTCAAAATGATAAGGCCATCTATGAAAAACCCACAATTAACATCATATTCATGGCATCCGGTCCCATCACTTCATGGGAAATAGATGGGGAAATAGTGGAAACAGTGGCAGACTTTATTTTGGCGGGGGGGGTCCAAAATCACTGCAGATCGTGACTGCAGCCATGAAATTAAAAGACACTTACTCCTGGGAAGCAAAGTTATGACCAACCTAGACAGCATATTAAAAAGCAGCGACATTACTTTGTCAACAAAGGTTCATCTAGTCAAGGCTATGGTTTTTCCAGTGGTCATGTATGCATGTAAGAGTTGGACTATAAAGAAAGCTGAGCACCGAAAAATTGGTGCTTTTGAACTGTGGTGTTGGAGAAGACTCTTGAGAGTCCCTTGGACTGCAAGGAGATCCAACCAGTCTATCCTAAAGGAGATCAGTCCTGGGTGTTCATTGGAAGGACTGATGTTGAAGCTCAAACTCCAATACTTTGGCCACCAGATGCAAAGAGCTGACTCATTTGAAAAGACCCTAATGCTGGGAAAGACTGAGGGCAGGAGGAGAAGGGGAATGACAGAGGATGAGATGGTTGGATGGCATCACCGACTCAATGGACATGAGTTTGGGTAAACTCTGGGAGTTGGTGATGGACAGGGAGGCCTGGCGTGCTGCGGTTCATGGGGTTGCAAAGAGTAGGACACGACTGAGTGACTGAACTGAACTTAATGGTAAAAAATTGAATGCTTTCCCCCTTAGATAGAAAAAAGCTAAGGATGTCCATTCTTGCCACTTCTGCTCAACACTGTATTGGAGGTTCTAGCCAGATCAATTAAGGAAGAAAAATGAAATGAATTCAGATCAGAAAGGAAGAAGTAAAATTAACTTTATTAACAGATGACATGATCATATAGGTGAAAAACTCCAAAGAATCCATTTTAAAAATTTGAACTAGTGAATGAAGGATGCAGATACAAGATCAATATAATCAACTTTACTGCAAATTCCCTGGTAGTCCAATTGTTAGGACTCAACACTCACTTCTGGGGCTGGGGTTCAAATCCAGTTGGGAAACTCAGATCCCGGAAGCCTCTGGTATAGCCAAACATATATATATATATATATATATATATATATATAAATTTTATTTCTATACACTACCAATGAACATTCTGAAAATGAACTTTTAAAAAAATCCATTTACAATGGCATCAAACTAAATAAACTAGGAATATATTCAGCAAAAGAAGTAAATGACTTGTACACTGAAAACCGCAACACTGAAAGAAATTAAACAAGACCAAACAAATGGAAAGATAGACTGTGTTAATGGAAGTGGAAGACGTAATAATGCTAAGATAGCAACACTTCCTAAATTGATGCAATCTTTATCAAAGTCCCACCCAGCTGTCCTTCTGCAGAAGTTGAGAAAACAAACTGATTTTAAGACCAAAATAAATGGAAAATATACATCCATAGATTAGAAGACTCTACATTAAGATGGCAATCCCCTCCCCACCAAAACTAACCTATAGAATCAATGCAATTCCAAACAAAATTCAAGTAAGCTTTTTAAAAGAAACTGATAAGCGGATTTTAAGGTCATTCAAGAAGGCAAAGGGCCTTTTATTCTGAAAAAGAATAAAGCTGGAAGACTAAAGATACTTGATCTTAAGACCTACTACAAAGTTACAACCGAGACAGTATATTATTGGCACTGGACTTCTCAGGTGGCACTAGTGGTTAAGCACCCGCCTGCCAATGCAGGAGAGGTACGAGACACGAGTTCAATCCCTTGGTCGAGAAGATCCCCTGGAGGAGGAAATGGCAACCCACTCCAGTATTCTTACCTGGAGGAATCCCATGGACAGAGGAGCATGGTGGGATACCGTCCATAGGGTCGCAGAGTTGGACACAACTGAAGCAACTAAGCACGGACATACAGGCCAATGGAACGTAACAGAAAGTTTGGAAATAAACTCATAGTCAGTTGACTTAAGACAAAAATCAACTTTTTGCAAAAAAAAAAAAAACATTTTCAAAAAAGGTGTGCAGATAATTCACTAGAAACAAGATAATCTTTCCAAAAAATGGTAGGGGAACTGATAACTACAGAGGGAAAAGTCCCTGAACTTCATCTTGTATCATATATGAAAACTGACTCAAAATGTATTACAAACCTGAACACAAATATGAAAACTATTATATAGCTAGAAGCAAACAAAAGATAAAATCTTTATGATGTTGAGTTGGACAAAGATTTCTTAAACAGAACACCAAAAGTTGAAAACTACAGAAAAACAAAATAAGTAAAATGGACCTCATGAAGACTGAAAACTTTTGTTCTTTGAAAAACACAGTTAAGAAAACAAAACAGTAAGCAACAGACTGGGCAAAAAATTTTGTGAAACACATATTTAAAAAGGCCTTGTATCCAGACTACATAAGGACTCTAAAAGGCTCTGGTCGAGATTTCACATACCCAGAGCTCAATAATATGATGTCAAATAATACCTCTTCTCTACCTTTCTAGAAAGTGTTAAAAGATTTAAATGGATGATTCATACAAAAAAAGGTACGTGAATGGGCAAAAGCACATGAAAAGATGCTGAACATCACTAACCATGAGGGAAATAAAAATTTAAACCACAATGAGATACCATTATCCACCCACTTAGAATAGCTAAATACTTTTAAAGACTGACAATACCAAGTGCTTGCAAAGATATGGAGCTATCAGAACTCTCTCATACTGCTGATGGGAATGTAAAACAGTATACTCATTTTGAAAAACCAAACAGCAATACTTCAGAAAGTAAAACATATATTTACTATACAATCCGTCCATTCTAATTCTAGATAGATGTCCGAGAAGAATGAACACATGCCCAAGAAGACTTATTCACAGCTAGGGGTCAGCAATGGGGGATAAGAAAAACATAAGGGATACCTGTGGTGATGAAACTGTTCTGTATCAATGTGAGTATTTGTGACTGTATCAATGTGAATATTTGCTTGTGATACTCTGCTTTAGTTTTGCAAGATGTTATCACTGAGGGAAAATGGGTAAACAGTATACAGGATCTCTTGTGTCATTTCATACAATTACATGTGAATCTACAATTTCCTCAAAATAAACAGTTTAATTACAAACATAACAAAACTCATTCACAAATGGAGCAGCATTACTTATAATAGCTCCAAAACAGAAGCAACTGGAATGTCCTTCAACTCATGAGTAGATAAACCAATGACATTATATCCAACTCACGGATTACCATTTTCAGCAACTAAAGGGAACAAAATTATATATGCAACAACATGGATGAATCTCAAAAACACTGTGCTAAGTGAAATAAATAAAACACCAAAATTAAATACTATGTAATTCTATTTACATGAACAGTAGTTAAAAAAAAAAAAACAGTAGGTCAGAAAATGCCAGGGGATGGGACTGTGGGGAATAGAGTACAAGGGACAGGAGGAAACCTTTTAGTACAGAATTATATAGCTCCTTCTACAATTTGAATATGTCAGTTGTTATATGATCATGTACAATTATCAAAATTCACACCATACACATAAAATTGGTGAAATCTGTTATTTAAATAATATTTTTAATCACCAAAAAGAGAAAAACATTAAGGCTTAGAAAATTAATACCTGTTAGCGTCTTTCCTGCATTCAAAGGAGGTGCAATGACTCTGAAAAGTTTCTGCATGAAAATTAATAGAAGAACAATCAACATCATCTTTTAAAAAAATTTCAAAAAATAATTAACATCTTATGCTATAATCACCTTTCTCTTATTGAATTAGTCATTTGCTATTAAGATTAAATATAAAAACTTTTAATGTGGACATAAACTGCTTCAGCAGGATCACTAGGAAATAATCATTGTTGTCATATTCCTCACTGAAAGAAACTATTTAACAAATACCAGTTAGAAGAAAGTCTTTGTTGAGAACATTATTTCTAATATAAGCTATGCTTAGACTCCTAAAAGAGCTTTATTTTTTAAAAAATAGTAAGCAAATCAAAGGATTAGTAGCCCACCAAAATAATAAGAAAGACTACTGTAAGCTGAAAACATGTGAACAATCAGCAGTCACAGAAAAAGACGTCGAAATGGAAGCAGAGCCTATGAAAATACAAGATTAATGGCAAAACTACGCTGGCCTTCCTGAAAGGAAGTTTACTGTTTGGGAGAAGACAGACCCTAAGCACTGGGAAGTGGGGCAAATCCAACTATTCATTAGCATCAAAAGCCTGATAAAGCTCTTCATATTTTCCCAGGAAACCTAAATCCCTCCCTCCTCACACTCCAAGTTTCGTTAAACTGGTAGATAAGCCTCTCCCTCTGACTGTTTAGTGATTCACTCATTTCTGAGTTCTCCCAGTACAAGTGTGAATAAACCTTGTCTTTTCCCCTGTCAATCTGTTCATTGTCAGTTAATTCAGTCTTCTCCCCACCATTTGGATTTCAGTTGGTAGAGGAAAAGTTTTCCCTCCCAACACAAGGCACTATTACATCAGAACCGGCCAAAACTAGAACTAAGGAAAGATTTCAGAGACTATGGTAATCATCTCAAATATGGTGACACTGTCTTTCATTCTAGAAAAACTAGAAAATTTCAAAAGGCAATACAGTTCCTCTTTTTTTAAAATTTTTAGTTCACATTGGCGTATAGTTGACTTACAATGTTGTGTTAAGGGAGGAAAGGAACAGGCTGAGCTGACTCCATCTTGAAAAAGAAGGAAACTCCATCTTGCACTTTCAGTGAGCTTTGGACTATGTGCCTGGTAGCCAAGGGGATAACATAACTACGGCCAAACTGGTCTCCCGGAGTGATAAACACCAGATTCCAAACCAAGATTTCCCATTGCCAAAAAGAATGTGATAATCCCCTACGTAGTCAGTCACCTTTGTCATCTTTATGGCACCCATTGGGGTAGGCTACAATGTATAACTAGCTGATCCTTCTGATTATGAATCATGGCTGTAACCTGACTGTATCTCCCTTTAACACTTTCCAGTCTAGGTTTAAGGAATATGGGAACGTGGGCTTGAGCAGTACACTTAAGGAATATAACGTTTTCACAAAAGTCGGTCGGGGTCCTTGGGGCTAAGGGAGACTCTGTCCTGGGCCCGCCGGTGTAATAAACTGCACTCCACTAGCTCCAATGTCCTCTGAGTGAGTTTGCTTCCTGGAATGCGTGGCTACAACAGTGTTAGTTTCAGGTGTACAACAAAGTGATTTAGTTATACATATACATATATCTATTCTTTTTCAGATTCTTCTAATTTGGACCTCTTTAAACTGAAATAACTAAACTTTAAACACTGAATAGTGATTTCTTTACAGGCAGAGAATTATAAAAGGGCAATCACAGGATGTCTCTAACTTCCCGCTGCTAAAATCTCCAAATAACTATTTAATAACAAACACCAAGCTCCTGCTGAAAGTCATTAAACTTGAAAACTACTCAAAAAAAAAAAACCAAGGCAACCTCAACAGTAAAGTGTTCCATCTGAGATGCATAGCTATAAATACAAACCAGATTCTGAGCAATAAAAAATCCACACAAAACAAAAACTTCAAAAGCAGCAATAACAAAAACCCCACAACCATTTTTATCAACATAGAATGCATCAAATCAGAATCTGTTTGCAGGGATTATTTTGAGAGAAACTAGAAACTGCATTAATTCTTCCTAATTGTGGTTTAATAGTTTAATTGTGGTTTAAAAATGGAGAACATTTTTGCATGCACAGAGGTCATGGACCTCACTGAAGAGGCAGCTGAGAAGTGTTCAAATGTTAAGAATACTTATTTGAAACACAGACAATCAAAATCAAAACCAGTGTGGGAAGGCTGTGGCACTCATCTGGAAAATGACCAAGAGAAAAGAAGTACACAAAAGTTAAGGAATTATGAATTAGAGGGATATTCACCTTCCAAGTGAAAAGAAAACTGAAATATCATGGAATGACTGCTGACTTAAAAACTGTAAATGCTTTTGGATGTTCATTAAACATGCAAAAATGTTGACTGATGCCTTCAGGAGACGCCTGGATCTTCTGACCCAGGTAATGAAGGCACTGCAATAACACAGTGGGCTGGCAGGGAGCTACATGCGTGCTAAGTCGCTTCAGTCATGCCTGACTCTTTAAGACCCTATGGACCATCGCCCACCAGGCTCCTCTGTCCATGGGATTCTTCAGGCAAGAATACTGGAGTAGATTGCCATTTCCTCCTCCAAGGGATCTTCCTGACATATCCACAATCCATAACCCTTAATTCTGTCTTCAAATTTAAAGGAACTAACATGATGGAGACAGGTTTGTTTCTTTTAAAAATAAACCCAAATGCTTTTTAGGTGCTCTTTTCTAAAGGTAAGGATAATAAGAAATTCTAATGAATGCTAGAAAATTCTGAAATGGGAAAAGCAACAAATTAGCTATTAACAAATAACGACCTCTCACCATTTTCAGGAGTTTACCCTAGCAGAATATAGCTACAAAACAGCATTACTCAATAGTACCATTACTCCATACATAGTAATAGATTATTACTCTATTATAGAATAGAATGATTATTAATAAATAAATTATTTATTAATATTCATTAATAAATAATTAATAAACATTCTATTCTACAGTATAGAATAAATTTCTTGTAACTTTCGGAAAAGCTACAATAATATGAAAATCTTTTAGAAAACAAAACTTAAAAAAAAAAAGTCTCACAGGCTTTTATCTGTTGTTCCCTGGGATTAAATACCTAAAACTTATGCAGATAAAAAGAATGCAATGGCATATAGGTATATGAAGGTATAAAATTATAAAGACTATCTAAAGTCCTGAACAACAATGGGTGCAAGTCTAATAAACCTACAAGACAATTTAAAGTGACTGGATGAAAACAAACTATTCAAAGCAAATGGAGAGAAGGGAAAAGATATTAATAGACAATATAAAATATGTGTACAAATTAGGAAGAATCTTACCTCCATTGGACTAATAAATTCATTCATGCCTCTGTTGTAGACATAGATCATAGCATCATATAGTCGATTTTCCCAACACATGAGAACTATCTGTAAAAAGGAAATGTCGCTTGGTCCACACAATTTAGTAAGTCTTACCAATTATTTTCCTCAAAGCTTTAATTATGGGTAAGATTTTGAATTCTCTTTCCTAATTTTTCTTATTCCTTCTCTGAAAAAAACCTGAAATTAAAGTACTCAAACACAATGCCAGGGGAAGAGCTGTTGTAGGTTCAACATTACTTTAAATAGTATAATAGCTACTTTTAAACATCCTCCAATATATGATTTTATTTCTTCTCTATCCTCCCCCTTTCCATATCCATTCTAGTGACCTTTGGTCACTAGTTCTACAAATATTTACTAAACATTTATATTCAGGTCCTCTCCTCAGCATTGGGATAATAGGTAAGACAAATCCAGATCTAGTCTCTACCCTGACAGCACTTCCATTCATCCTGGACACTCACCAAAAGGGGCACAAAATGGTATGTGAATCATGACTTGGGGAAGATACTCAATTATGCAAATAGTTCATTTACAAATGTGGTAAGTCTATAAAGGAAACTGTCTTGGTCTGGAGTATTCAGAAAGTCATCCCTAAGGGAGCAATATTTAAGTTAGGACCTAACGGATGCATGAAATTAAAAGACACTTGGTTCTTGGAAGAAAAGCTATGACGAACCTAGACAGAATATTAAAAAGCAGGGACATTACTTTGTCGTCAAAGGTCCATATAGTCAAAGCTGTGGTTTTTCTGGTAGTTACGTATGGATGTGAGAGCTGGACAATAAAAAAAGCTGAGTGCCAAAGAACTGATGCCTTCGAAATGTGGTGCTGGAGAAGGCTTTTGAGAGTCCCTTGGACAGCAAGGAGATCAAATCAGTCAATCCTAAAGGAAATCAACCCTGAATATTCACTGGGAGGACTGATGCTGAAGCTCCAACACTTTGGCCACCTGATGTGAAGAGCCGACTCAGTGGAAAAGACCCAATGCTGGGAAAGACTGAAGACTAGAGGAGAAGGGGCGACAGAGGATGAGACGGTTGGGTGGCATCACCAATTCAATGGACATGAGTTTGAGCAAACTCTGGGAGATGGTGGAGCACAGGGAACCCTGGAGTGCTGGAGTCCACGGGGTCGCAGAGTTGGACACAACTGAGTGACTAAACAACGACAAGAGATGCACGTATGTAAGCCAAAGGCAGAGGTGGAAGTGAGGGGTTTTGCAGGCAGAAGGAGCAGAAAGGATGAAAGGAGCTTGAAGTGGTTAACGATGGATAGAAATCAATTTGAGAAAATAGAAGAGGAACAGAGATGACTTGAAGGATCAAGTTCAGTTGCTCAGTCGTGTCCAACTCTTTGCAACACCATAGACTATAGCCCGCCAGGCTCCTCTGTCCATGGAATTTTCCAGGCAACAACACTGGAGTGGGTTGTCATTTCCTCCTCCAGGGGATCTTCCTGACCCAGGAATCGAATCCATGTCTCCAACATTAGCAGGTGGATTTTTTTTTTTTTTTTTACCACTGAGTCACCTGCGAAGCCCTGACTTGAAGTATGTAGTACATCATACTCTGTTCCTATGAGAGCTAAATTATAGTACTTAAGTGAAAGAAGACTGAAGTAGAAGAGCAGAGGTCAAAGAAGGAGAATGGTAAGGAACAGCCAAAGAGGTTCAGAGGGAAAATGGAAGTGAGGTGTCATGGAAGAGTTTTCCCAGACAAAGGCATGTTCTGGGTCCTCTTCTCATCCTCTCAGCCAGTGTCAAGGTCATACACATCTTTATAGCTTCCCTAACCTCCCCTCTGACCCACATATTCAGCCACTGACTTGATATCTTCACCTAAATGTCTATGTCTAGTAGTATCTCAAAATAAAACTGCAAAATATACCTTCTGATTTGTCTCCTACACTCAGATCTATCCCAGTCTTCCAATCTTCTTAAAGGAATTACTATCCACCTTGCTTCTCAAGCCAAAATATTAGGCAAGAGTCTTAAATTCTCTCCTTCTACACCTTCAGGTCTGATTCATCAGAAAATGAGTTCTACCTACAAAACATTCCCAAAGTCAAGCCATCTCTCTTCACATCACCACTACCATCTCTGGCCAGTATACCTCCTTTTGACTAGCTCTTAACCAATTTCCTTGCTTCTTCTCTACTAGGTCCCTATCTCTCATTCTGCTACCCATAAGCAAATCAAAGTAATCTCATTTAAAATCTTTTGAGGATTTCACATAACACTCAGAATAAAATAGAAAAATGTACCCTGCTCTAAAAGAGCTACCTCTCTTTTTCAACCAAGTTGTTTTTCTTTCATTTGTAACTTTAACACCAAAGGGCTTCCCCTGTGGCTCAATGGTAAAGAATCAGACTGCAATGCAGGAGACACAGGAGACCTGGGTTCAATTCCTGGGTCAGAAAGATCCCCTGAAGGAGGGCATGGCAACCCACTTTAGTATTCTTGCCTGGAGAATCCTATGGACAGAGGAGGCTTGTGGGCTACAGTCCATGGGGTCATAAAGAGTCAGACATGACTGAGTGACTAAGCATGTTAATACCCAAGGCACAGCTTTTTTTTTGCTTTTTTGCATCAGTTGTTGATTTTACCCATAACAATCTTCTCCTCCAAGATCTTTGCATTACTGATTCCTCTTGCAATTCAGATTCCAGAATCAATCAGACTCAATGCTACTTTCTCAAGAAAGTTTTCTATAACAATCTAAGATAATCTCTCATTCTCTCTTTACCTATTGCCTGTTTCACTTTTAACAGAACATTTGTTTTGGATATTTTGGTTTGTTTACTTGTTTGTCTCTTACTGTCAAACCTTTTTCTTTTTTTTGCTAATGTAAGCCTTATGAGAGGACAAGCCTTGTCTACTGGGTTCATGAAAGCATACTTAGAGCCTGTCACTCAATAAATTCTTCTTGAATTAATGAATAAATGCTGTTGAAGGAATTTGGGAAATGCCATTTGATATAGTGGACATGGAGGTCATTACAGACTCTAGTGAAAGCAAAGTTGAAGAATTATTAGGATGTGAATGAAATAGAAGAAGCAATCTAGAAAATACTTTCAAAATGTGGGAAAGAAAGGAGAGAAAGAGCAGGGGAAGGAAGGAATCCAGCTGCAAGGGGGAAATGAGATGTGGAGGTAAGGCAAGAGGAAGAAGTAGAAGATTTGATACAGAGAGAAAGGAATCTGAGGGGGAGATTGTTTAAACTGCTTTTTTAACATGAAAAAGAGTAGATATACTAACCCAGTGTTGGAGAAAAAGCTAAAAATGTTGGAAGGAGAAGAAATTAGAAATTTCTCTTATATCAGTGACAGGTAAATAAAGCTAGAATGATAACATGCTCTCAAATCAATGGACCTAATGTCAGATGTGAAGATTATGCCAACTTACCCATGTGACAGAAAGGCATATATAGAAGAGGAACTGGTTTTTGCAAACTCACAGGCATTCATACAGAGCTTCCAGGAAGAAAACAAGAATCATTTTTCAAACCCTTCATTTCCATGTGATTTTCCACATTAAAAAAAAAAAAAAAACCTATTGGTCCTTCTAACTTTGTAAGTCACTCGTATTTTAGATCATAGGGCTCAGCCCCTTGGTATCTTTGTGCCTTCGCTCATAACTGGACTAATGTGAAACTGAAGAGTTAAATGAAGAGTTAGTGAAGTGTCTTAGGTCAGATACATATTTGCTCCTCAATTAAGGACTTAATACTTGTTCTGGAGACCTCAGATATGCTGGAAGCATTTTATCAAACAACAGGTTGGCTAATCAAGCTAAAATGTCCGAAAATTTGCTTTTTATACTATGCTCTGTATTTCAAAACAATGTATGAAAGTTATCAACTCTGGACATGCAAACTAACTTTTCAAAAAAATGGCTTCATACTCTCAAAAGTAAAAATATTCTATTATTCATGTGAAAGTACTTATAGTTGAAATTCATTTGCAGGATGAAAACTGCAGTAGTGAACAAACTGATGAAGGAGGATCAGCCAATAATTATTTACTGAGCAACTACCAAATATAAACTCCATGTGAAGAGGTCTGGGGGATATCAAAGAAACCAAAGGCTTGCAGGATTTTCTAATCTAGCTCCCAATAAAGAACACTTCAAAGAAATATACTGATAAATACAAGTTTATGAGACCTCTTATTACCAAAAAGTGCTCAAAAATAATTCGGGTTGATATAGAGTGAGGCCTAATAAAATCAGATAAATATAATCAATAAAGGAATGATGTCTATTCCATAATTTAGTAGACTGCCTATAAACTCACCTGCTGAATATCTAGGCTGGTGATATCCATATGTACAATGAGGGCTTCCACATTTTCCATTAACTTTTTATCTTGGAAATGAACAATCAAGTCTTTCATTACCTGGGGTGTGATCCCCATCAATTTATCACTTAAAATATACGGTTCAAGGCACTCCAGAAACACTCCTTTGGCCACTGAATTCTCACTTAATTTATCATACACCTGGCTAAATAAAAGATCCCTGTAAGAGAATGGGGAAAAATACTTTTAGGAACATTCCAACCATCCATTAAATTCAGTCTTCTAAGTATATCTCATCTTTCTATTTCAACTTCCAAGGTTTATTAAAAATAGCAACAATATTTGCGTAAAGCTTTATGTTTAGAAAAATCTCATATTATATATACTATCCTAATTAATTTGCCCAATACTTTTTACAGATAAAAAGTGTTGAGGAAGTTAAATTATTTGCTGGAAGTCAGTTAGCTAACAAGGGGATAGAGTCAGAATTTGAATCAGTCTTCTGGCCTCAACTCTGCTGAATCCCTATGACACACTGCTTCTTAAAGACAATACCAATATGAGAGCAGGTAGTACGGAGACTTTGATGAAGTAGAAAAAAATAAATGGACTATTAACAATTTATCCTTTCCTCTTTCCTGGTATCTAAATCTTCCCATCTTATCTGCATGGCTAATTTGCTTCTTTATCTAGTTCTTGCCCCTTGCTTCCCAAAGGGTTTAGGTAGTGATAATTGAGGGAAAGGAAAAAGAAAATGCTCAATATTTTAAAAACATGGCTGAAAACTTGTATTGCAGAAACAAAAAAAAAAGTAATTAAACAAATGCTGCCACACTCAATAACTGTTTTATTTATTTTGCAGTTCTTCTGCAAAGAATAACTTTATTATTTTAAGATTTTTTTATGTGGACCATTTTTAAAGTCTTTATTGAATTTATTACAATATTGCTTCTGTTTTTTATTTTTATTTATTTATTACTGGATTTTTGGCCAAGAGGCATATGTGATCTCAGCTCCTTGATCAGGAACTGAACATGCATCCCCTGCACTGGGATGTGAAGTCTTAGCCACTGAAACACCAAGGAAATCCCCAGAAACAATGTTAGAGTTATATTCATCATAGATACGATCTGAATTTTGTTTTCATGCAATTATATGATAGCATTGTTCTAAGTTTCTAGTCACTCTTTAAAATTATCATTTTGTCTAACTTAAGTGTCAATATGCCGAAACATCAGAATTTATTTAGCTATTCCTGTAGGATAACACTACTATTTCACTATAATGAGTAAGGCCACAATGAACATCTCCTTATGTAGTCTTTCCATTTGGGATACTTATTAATAATTCCTTAGTCATTCTACGTTTAGAAATTTATTTAAAGTCAAAAGATACCAAAAAAAAAAAAAGTGTGTCATTTAAGTGCTAGGAAAACTGAACAGCTAAGTGTAAAAGAATGAAATCTGAACAGTTCCTAACACCATACACAAAAATAAACTCAAAATGGATTAAAAACTTAAAAGTAAAGCCAGAAACTATAAAGCTCTTAGAGGAAAACATAGGCAGTACACACTTTGACCTATATCACAGCAAGATTCTCTCTAACCCACCTCCTAGATTAATGGAAATAAAAACCAAAACAAACAAATGGGACCTAAAAAACCTAAAAGCTTTTGCACAGCAAAGGAAACTATAAACAAGGTGAAAAGGCAACCCTCAGAATGGGAAAAAATAATTGCAAATGAAGCAACTGATAAAGAGTTAATCTCCAAAATATATAAGTAGCTCATATAGCTCAGTATCAGAAAAACAAACAACTCAATCAAATTAAGGTCAGAAGACCTATAAACAGACATTTATCCAAAGAAGACATAAAGATGGTCAATAAACACATGAAAAGATGCTCAATATTGCTCATTATTAAAGAAACGCAAACCAAAACTACAATGAGGTATCATCTTACACCAGTCAGAATGGCGATCACCAAAAAATTTACAAATAAATGTTGGAGAGGATGTGGAGAAAAGGGAACCCTCCTGCACTGCTGATGGAACTATAAACTGATACAGTCATTATGGAAAACAGTATGAAGATTCCTTTAGAAACTAAGAATAAATCTACCATATGACCCAGCAGTGCCACTACTGTGCATATACCCTAAGAAAAGCACAATTCAAAAAGACACATAAACCCCAATGATCACTGCAGCAACATCTTCAATAGCCAGGACATGGAAGCAACCTAGATGTCCATCAACAGGTGAATGGATAATGAAGTTGTGGTACATTTATACAATGGAATATTACTCGCCATAAAAAGGAATGAATTTGAGTCAGTTGGAGAGAGATGGATGAACCTAGAGTTTCTTATATAGAGTGAAGTGAGTCAGAAAGAGAAAAACAAGTATTGTATATTAACACACACACATATATATATGGCATCTAGAAAAATAATACACTGATGAACCTAGTAGAGAACAGACCTGTGGACACAAGAAGGTGAGGGAAGGTGCGAGTGGGGCAAATTGAGAAAACAGCACTGACATACATAGACTATCATGTGTAAAATACATAGTGAGAAACTGCTAAATAATACAGGGAGTCCAGCCTGGCACTCTGTGGTGACACAGAGAGGTGGGCTGGGGGAGGGGAGGGAAGGAAGGAGAGGGATGTTTTATAAATATATAACTATGGCTGATTCGTGTTGTATAGCAGACACCAACACAAAATTGTAAAGCAATGCTTCACCAATTAAAAAATAAATAAAATTTTTAAAAACTAAATTATCTCCAAAAAGCATCACAGCACCAATTCACATAGCATCAGCAATGTATAATTTCAACAGTTTCAATGGACAATTGTCTTTTTTCCCCCCATATAATTTAATTATAAACGCTATCACTATTTTCAGTTCTCTGATGACTGGCAATCTGTGTTTCCATTCATACAGTGTACTTACTTATATAATTCACTGATTCTTTAATTCTCTCTTTTTTAAATACAATAACTGTGCTAATTCTATTTACCTGTTAGGATTGATTATTTAATTTTTACTAAATTTGCTAATCTTTACATATGTGCCTCACATCAGCTGTGAAATGTGGTAGATGGTTCATCCACAGATGTGGTCTTTTATGACAAGTTCTACAAAAAGGACGGAGTAGATTCTGAAAGTAATGGGATGGGGACTGGCCTCACCTGAAGTCCTGGAAGAGGACAAATGATAAGTGGACTGGCTACAACTGCACCGAACCCCACATTGCTTTCTTTTTATAAGTCTTTTATTTTATTGATTTATTTTTATTATTTATTTTGCTGTGCTAGGTCTTAGTTGCAGCATGTGAGATTTAGCTCCTCAACCAGGGATCGAACCTGGGCCCCCTGCACTGGGAGTGCAGAGTCTTAGCCACTGGACCATCGGGGAAGTCCCAATAGTCTTTTATCTTATTTTTAATGGAAGATAATTACTTTACAATATTGTGATGGTTTCTGCCACATATCAACATGAATTAACAGTAGGTATACATGTGTCCTCTCCCTCTTTTTTTTTCCCTTTATGTCCTCTCCCTCTTAAACCTCCCTCCCCACCCCATCCCTCTGGGTTGCCACAGAGCACCAGCTTTGGGGTCCCTGCCTCATACAGCAAATTCTCACTAGCCACACACTTTACATACGTAAGCATGCTTCAGTGCTACTCTCTCAAATCATCCCACCTTCTCTCTCCCCTACTGTGTCCAAAAGTCTGTTCTCTATGTCTGCATCTCCACTGCTGCCCTGTAGGTATGTTAATCAGTACCATCTTTCTAGATTCCATATATATGCATTAACATATGATATTTGTCTTTCTCACTTACTTCACTTTGTATAATAGGCTCTAGGTTTGCTTCATGCTGCTTTTCAATAAACAGTATTTGCAATATCAGGTGGGGGGTGTGTGTATATATCCATTAATTTTTTTCTCATAGCCACAAGTGTAATTTTTGCAACATTTTCCCCTTTGCTTTACATTTATTGGAGTATTTTTCATGTTAGTTTCATTTTAAATCAATAGTCCATTACATTTTTGTGATTACCAACTACTAGCCAAGTAAAAGAAACTGAGATTAATGAAGCTTTACTATAAGAAAGATAAAATAAAAGTAACAAAGTGACTCTAATGAATTTAAGGAAAATGTCATATTTGCTAGCCCGTGCACTCTGTAATGTGTTGTTAAAAACAACATGCTAGGAAAGATAATTATATATTTTAGCTCAGCACAAAAAGTCTGGAGGAGGAGAATTAAACAGCTAAAAATTCAGTAACCAGAGCATAAAAGTTGACAAATAAGGCACTCCTGTGACAAACTGCAGCATGCAGTGCTGGTAAGATTAATGGCAAAACTCTGTTTCTTTCTTAACCAGTAAGAGGCTATAATAAGGAAGCAAGAAAAATATAACTCAGCAACTCCGATCTGCATCTCTAACTTCAAATAAAAATAAAACAAAATTCTAAGACATTTTCTCATCATCCTGGGAGAATATTTATTAGCGCATCAGAGAGAGAGAGAGAAAGAAAAGTACATACAAAAAAAGTTTTTGGCTCTTGTGTTTCTCTGTACTTAGGCATTACTCTTTAGGGTGCAGACTTTGTTTTCTGGAAGGGCTAATTTCAAAACAGATGTTTATTACTTCAAACTTAGCTCCCACAGAGTGTAACAGAAAAAATCCATTCTGAATAACAGAGGGCCACCAAAAAGGTCTTCTACATAACTTTTAATACTCATATTAAAGATTCTATTTGGAGTTTATCATTCATAACTTCAAACTGACAGAGAAAATGACCAAATTCACTTTCTGAACTATCAATTTAACAATTAAAAAATGTGAAGAACTCAGCTTTGATGATGCGATAATTACAAATTCAGAGACTGTCTGAAGGGAGCAAGAGCATCAATCCTAACACTGGCCAGTGTGCACTAAATATATAAACAGAACCAAACAACACCCCACTAGATATAAGAGAAATGTCTTCCATGGGTCTTTATAAAGAAGACAATATAATGTAAATGTAAATACAATATAATGTATAATGTAAAACAATGTTCTCAACAATATCTCAACCGTGAATACAATATACCTCATTGGATAATTACATATAATGTTATAGCTAAAACAATGGAATGAATGAGCCCTAAGTAAACAGAAGCTAGAGCCCTTTGTGACTTAACTGAAGGTCTGACACAGCAAATGACTGTCTTCCTGATAACCTTCACTGATACTTTCTAAGTATGATCCAACTGTATATGATTCAGGCAAACTGAATAGACATCAATTCAGGAGTCAAAGTCAGTGTTGCACAGGGCTTGGGGAGTATCTGCACTGGATCCTCACAGCTGTCCTCCACTACTGAAGAAGTGGTACAACCTGGTAGTTAAGAGCAAAAAGCCAGGAGCTAGACCACCTGCATCAGAACCCTACCTTTGCTCCTCAAAAGAAGTAGGAGCAAACTTTGGCAAGTTACTTAATCACATACTACTTCTGGAACTTCATATGTAAAATGAAGATAATAATGATACCTATATCTCACTATTATAAAGTTAAATAACTTGTTATAAAAGATAGATAAATGGAAAGTACTTAGAACAAAACCTGGAATATAGGATGCTATTATTATAAATCTGAAGAATTATGAAATAGCACAGGCTGGTTAACTTACACAGTTACTATTTAAATAAACAGAATCTAATCAAGAGTTTATTTACACTGATTTCTTTTAAACAAAGAGGATCCAAAAACCAACACTGTGGAAACACAATAAATCTTGCCTTTTTTTGAATGGTACGAAATACTGTGTTTTAGTGATGATTCATAAAAAAAGCACATACATATATGTATGCTCTCTCTATATATAGAGATATATATATATATAGTGCATGAATCATACACTTTTAAGATCTTTAAGTAGTATTGTTCTTTTGCTATGTTCTTTATCTCCACTACTCTGCCACATAAATTTATGGATGATATACCCACAGCATCTATATTGGACAAGTTAATTTTATTAGGTAAATGGACTGAAAATTTTTAAAGAATTTCTGTAAATTCATTGTTTTAAAAAACCATTCAGTCAAATTCATAGCAGTATATTATAATATAAGCAAGAGGCAAATAGGATTCAAAACAATTGAATCTGACAGGCAATGTATACTCACTTTCGCTGTAGCAGAAGGCAGTAATCAACTATGACGGGTACCATATCCTGCAGAGAAACAATAAAGAAAGCATCAGAACCACATCTCTGTCCAGTGGCCCCCTGGATAGACACAACACATAATAAAAGTAGTCTGTTTCAAGTACTGTTAAACTGTTGGGAGAATATAACTTGGCACTATACTTTGGCAATTTGGCATTCTGTGTCAAAAGCCTTAAAAATGTGAAAACACTTTTACCCAGTAATTCTATCAGGAAATATATCCTAAATACATTTAAGAAGAAAAAAAATTAAAGTATTAAGATATTCTCTACAGTTCTATAATAAAAGAAAGGGGAGAAGGCGGCAGAGGGGAGGGAGACATTGAAATTAAATATACAACATGGGAAAATAGTTAAGTAAATTTGCTATTTAATTTAAATTTGCTATTTAAATAAAATATTAGGTAGATATTACAAGTTAATAAAGAGCTTACAACATTATAACAACCTTGACAATGTGTAATTATCTCACAATTTTGTAAAGAAAATCTGCAAGGAAAGAAATAGATCAAATTAATAATACAATACAGTTAGTTGGTCCCACTGGTGGCTCGGGTGATTAAAGTTGTCCATATTTTGCCACAATCCTCCAAAACCAGCTATTTTAAGGTTGCTTTAATTTCTCAGTTTCAAAATATTTTGATTTTTTAAAATTCATCATGCATAGACTCAAATCAAGTAAATGGCAACCCATAATTTTGGCCTTTTTAAAGAGAAACCGTGTGAGGAAGGAGCAGTAGCTTATTATGACTAGAACTTGTCAAGTACCCAAGCATTAACATTTCAGCAGTGCTCTTTCATTTTCTGTTAGCTGAGGAGCAATGGTTTCCTTTAAACATCCTGGAAGACCTAGATTATGTGCAGAAGAATACCCATCAGAAGAGAGGAGACACTATGTGAAGAAGAGAATACCACAAGCTTAACAATCCTTTGACAAAAAGAACAAAAACTGAAGAATCCTTACTATCTGAGAGAGAAGTAAGCGAAAGAAGGACCTATGATTCTGAAAGGCTATTCTTGCGCCATCCATCCTGCTTCCTTTAGTTATCAATATTCCTCATGACTACATTAGAATCTTATTTAGGTTCTTCAAAATCAGAAACTAAAACCATAGATTTGAAATGTGTTAGAGCTGTATTAAGTCTAAACCCTGAGTGAGAATACAGTGAGATGAATAATCGCCAGGAGAAAAAAAAAAAAAAAAAACCTTCTTAGAAACATTGGGGAAATTTAATAAACACTCTTTAAAATACATAGTTGAGCTCCCCCTGCCCCAAAATAGGGGCAATACCCAGGGTTTAAAATTGAAAAGGGAACTGCAAACCAAAACAATAAGCCCTGAGCTGTCACTCAGACTGTCTTATAAATTTGTTATTCATGTAAGAGCTTGGGTTTTAATGTCAGAAACAAGCTGAGGCCTTGATTCTTGCAACATAAAGAAGTGAAACAAAGACCCTCCTAAAACCAGGATTCTTAAAAGGTATCTCCTTAGTGAAAGGAAATTAGGGGGAAAATTAAAAAACTGCCTATAGGCATAGAAAGATCACAAGAAACGCTGTCTGTCTCTGCCTGGATGCCTGGACTCAGAGGGGATAAATTTGTACTCTCTGAGAATTTATAACCAAGATCCTGCCTATAGGTGGATATGGAACTTGAATTTACACTGTCTCCTTAGTATGGGAATAATCAAGCCAAGGAAGCATAACTACGAACAAAGCTAGTGGACGTGATGGAATTCCAGTTGAGCTATTTCAAATCCTCAAAGATGATAATGTGAAAGTGCTGCACTCAATAATGCCAGGAAATCTGGAAAACTCAGCAGTGGCCACAGGACTGGAAAAGGTCAGTTTTCATTCCAAGCCCAAAGAAAGGCAATGCCAAAGAATGCTCACACGACTGCACAACTGCACTCATCTCACACGCTAGTAAAGTAATGCTCAAAATTCTCCAAGCCAGGCTTCAGCAATATGTGAACCATGAACTTCCAGATGTTCAGGCTGGTTTTAGAAAAGTCAGAGGAGCCAGAGATCAAATTGCCAACATCTGCTGGATCATCAAAAAAGCCAGAGTTCCAGAAAAACATCTATTTCTGCTTTATTGACTATGCCAAAGCCTTTGACTGTGTGGATCACAATAAACTATGGAAAACTCTTCAAGAGATGGGCATACCAGACCACCTGACCTGCCTCCTGAGAAATCTGTATGCAGGTCAGGAAGCAACAGTTAGAACTGGACATGGAACAACAGACTGGTTTCAAACAGGAAAAGGAGTACGTCAAGGCTCTATACTGTCACCCTACTTATTTAACTTATATGCAGAGTACATCATGAGAAACGCTGGGCTGGATGAAGCACAAGCTGGAATCAAGATTGCTGGGAGAAATATCAATAACCTCAGATATGCAGATGACACCACCCTTTTGGCAGAAAGTGAAGAAGAACTAAAGAGCCTCTTGATGAAAGTGAAAGAGGAGAGTGAAAAAGTTGCCTTAGAGCTCAACATTCAGAAAACTAAGATCATGGCATACAGTCCCATCACTTCATGGCAAATAGATGGGGAAACAGTGGAAACAGTGGCTGACTTTAATTTTCTGGGCTCCAAAATCACTGCAGATGGTGATTGCAGCCATGAAATTAAAATATGCTTACTCCTTGGAAGGAAAGTTATGACCAACCTGGATAGCATATTAAAAAGCAGAGACATTACTTTGCCAACAAAGGTCCATCTAATCAAGACTATGTTTTTTCCAGTGGTCATGTATGGATGTGAGAGTTGGACTATAAAGAGAGCTGAGCGCAGAATTGATGCTTTTGAACTGTGGTGTTGGAGAAGACTCTCCAGAGTCCCTTGGACTGCAAGGAGATCCAACCAGTCCATCCTAAAGGAGATCAGTCCTGGGTGTTCATTGGAAGGACTGATGTTGAAGCTGAAACTCCAATACTTTGGCCACCTCATGCGAAGAGCTGACTCATTGGAAAAGACCCTGATGCTGGGAAAGATTGAGGGCAGGAGGAGAAGGGGATGACAGAGGATGAGATGGTTGGATGGCATCACCAACTCGATGGACATGGGTTTGAGTGGACTCCAGGAGTTGGTGCTAGACAGGGAGGCCTGGCGTGCTGTGATTCATGGGGTCGCAAAGAGTCGGACATGACTGAGCAACTGAACTGAACTGAATCAAGCCAAGAAATGAACATAAAAGGTGATTGTGAAAAAAGGATACTCCTAGGGCACTTGAAAGATGAAAATTCCAGAAGCAGTATTTGACACATGCAAAATAAGACCTGAAAAAGTCCCACTAAAGATGTGCTCAAAATAAAAAATTTTAAAGCACCTCATGAAATAATGTACCATAAGTAAATGGCAGCAGAAACTGCAAACAACAGGGGGAGACCCATAAAACTTCAAATATTATAATTACTAGGTAGAATTATTAAAGTATATTCAGAATTATTAAAGGCATAAAATAAGGAATTAAGTGCCCAGCCTAGTATTAAGTACTAAGGATAAACGACAGGGATAATGGAGAGTGAAACCACCAGATTAATACATGCAGACAAATCACTCTGCTGATTCTATAAAGGGAGGATCTGGAAAACCAAGACTGAAGATAGGTGGCCATTACAGTCCAAGATGGAAACAGGAGATTAAACTGGGGTAGTGAGAGTAGGCACAAAAAATGGCAGATAGAATCAATAACTATTTATAAAGAAAAACTGTAGAGGGTGGTGACAGACTGGTTGTGGGCAGGAAGGCGTAAGGAATCTATGAAACTGCTAAGTTTCTAGTGTGAGTGATGGTTAGACGACGATGTCATGAAATGAGATAAGGAATAAAAGAGGGAGTATCAGAAGGAAGAAGCTAAATGTAGCCTGGGCTATCATAATAGCTTTAAGGAACACCTTTACTTAGATGTTGAACAGTAAGCAATTGGATATAGTAATCTGAAACACCTGCAACAGTTACCCACTTCTAAGTTATGAGAGGAAATATTATACATGAATAAAACTGTCCGGCAATAACAAAGGAAAAAAATCAGTGGACAGTGAACTACATCTTGAGGACAACCAGTATTTATGACACGGTCAGAGGACGGAAACAAAATCCAACTCAGGAACAGTCACAAAGGTTTAAAAGTTAGAAGAAGAGAAAAAGAAAAAAAGAGAAGAGCATACAATCATAGATGTCTACAGGATACAGAATTTTAAAAAGGAAGGAGTGATCATCACTGTTTAATACAGCACTGGGGATGAATAAAAGATGAACATCTTATTTACAGATTAGGATATCATAGGTATCATAGTAAAAAGGTGTTTTATCTTCGTGATTAGATGGTAAGCACAGTAATGGGTGAGAACCAGCTTGCAGAGATCTGGGGGAGAAAGGTGAGAGGGGAAGGAGGAGGAGAGGGGGAGGAAGAGACAGAGAAAACATCAATATATGCATAATTGAAATCCCTGAATAAGAAAACTAAAACAACAAAATAGAATAAATAGTTCAAGATACAATCCAAGAAAACCTTCCTGAGATTTTTTTTTTACAGTCGTCAATCTACATATTAATAGCGCAGGGTAAAAAATGGCCTAGGTTAATTATTCTGAGACCCAGTAAAATTACTGGATTACCCAAACTAAGTAGCCAGTAAATAAGATGAATTTTGAGAGAGGACAAAAAGACACCTGGCTAGCCTCAGATTTTCCCACAATAGTATTCGATGACAGAAGATAACAGAACAACATTTTCAAGATCCTTAAGGAAAGGCAAAATATTTTTCAATATAAAAGCTAGAGACCAACAATTTGAAGACTCAACAACTCAAAAAACATTGTTCTCTTGAGGCTTCCTTTGTTTTTTTTTAACCTCTTCCGTATTACTTTACTTTTGGCCAAATCTTGACCAAATAGCCTCCATATCTGGGAAAAAAATGGTGTGTCTTTTATTAAACATTTGTCCCCTTCTGTTTAGAAGCCTATCATTTTATAGCCAAGAATGTGAAGCATGATATTCTTCTTCATGAAAACAGTATGAATTCAAATAACATTTGAAAAATAAAGACATTTCAAAAGATAAAATGTCCTCCATAATTTTACCACTAAGAGAAAATATTATTTAAAACTATTATATTTCTTTACCTTTTGCTAATCATTTAGCATAATTAAGATGATATCAGTTGTTCTCAAAGTGTGACTCATAAGAGGACCACAGGACATCTTCAAGACTCAAAGTTTTGTGAAGTCAAACATTTTCATGATATTATAATCTTAATAGTAATATGAAGATTTCACTTTTATTATTCAGCGTGTTCACATTTGCAAATATAATGCAACAAGGGTCAGTTAAACTGCTGTCTTCTTAGCCTGAATCCAAGCAGTGGAACCAATCTATACTAGCAGTCATCATATTCTTCACAGTCATACCCTCAGAGGAAAGGAAAAAAATGCCATTTTCACTCAAGACAGCCTTTAGGGGATTCCTCGGTGGTCCAGTGGTTAAGAATTCACCTACCAATGCAGTTGGACATGGGTTTGATCCCTGGTCAGGAACAAACCTGTTCCTCCACCATAACAGGAGAAACCACCACAATGAGAAGCCCACACACGGCAACTACAGAGTAGCACCAACTCACCGCAACTAGAGAAAGGCTGTGAGCAACAACAAAGACCCAACGCAGTCAAAAAACAAAAACAAAGACTGTCCTTGATGAAGCAGTGCTTTTTATTAATTTTATTAAATCTCAACCTTCAAGTTACATTAAAAAAAAAAAATGTGATGAAACAAGAAATAGGACTAAAGCACTTCTGTTGCACCACAAAGCACTATAGTTGTCTCAACAAAAGCACTTGTGCAACTGTTTGAGTTGTGAGCTGAACCAATCACTTCTATCATGGAGTATGATGACTGACAGAAAAAGATTTCTGTTCAGACTTGAGTGTGTTATGAAAATTTTTTCAGAAATGGAATACAGTAAAGCTGTCACTTTAGGGGAAAAAAAGGAACATGTTGCTAATGATTAAAATTCAAGCTTTCAATTGAAAATAAGAATTTTGGAAATCATACAGCCACCACTGTGAGCTTTACAGCTTCAGGGTAGTTAAAGACTTTACTGATGAGACTGGAGGTGATTCATTAGCCCTTGTTTTTTTTTTTTTTTGGGGGGGGGGAGCCTCATGGCATGGCTTGTGGAATCTGTTTCCCAACAGGAATTGAGCCTGGGCCCCCTCGATAGTGAGAGTGCAGAGTCCTAACCACTGGACCACCAGGGAATTAGTCTTTCTTGAAGGAACTGATTCAGCAGCCAAGAAATGACTGGGGAAACTATAGTAAAAGCACTGGCAATCAGCAGGAACTATATTTAACTTAAAAAGTAAGCCTAAAACAAACAGACACCCTGACAGTGAGGAAAAGACTTATATGAAAACAAACTGGGAGGAGAAAGGAAAAAAAGGTTGGAGGGAGATTAAGTGGCCTCATCGGTATAATGGTAGTTAAAAGATATCCTTTAAAACTCACAAACTTAGAAGTAGAAACATTTTTAACAGTATAAAAGATAATGGTTAAAATCTGGCAACAGAGGAGGGGTTGAGGAGGAAGAATAAAGAAAATTATGCTAAGAAGAAAGAATAAAGAAAATTATTTAATAACAGAAACGACTAATGCCCCCCCCCACAAATAGCAGATGACGGGAACTATACAATACTATAATTACAAAGGCAATCACTAGAATAAAAGACACAATCTTAAATATCAGAAGTACACACATGTAAAAAAGTAAAGTGGTTAAAGGTTTTCTTTTTAAAAAATAAAAACAAAAAAATATTTGTTTTAATTCACCTAAGATTTTCAGGTTGAAATCTGAAAAAAGCAAAAATCTAAAATCTTTAAAAAAAGCCAACCCTCAAACTCCATGCAAAGAAAAAGAGGACTGTGATCAGATTAAATGTTGTTTATCAGCTAAAGTAAAATTCAGGCTAAAATGGCACTAAGTGAGTAAATAAATCATCATGAAGATCAATTTCCTATTTCTATATGCCAAATTACAACATGGTACATTCTATATTATATAGTGCTAATGATCCTAAGGCTTAGAAGACAGAAGGAAAAATAGAGAAAAGAGCACTGTACCAGGGCACTTTAATTTACTTCTCACTATCCACAAGAAACTGGGTGGACAAAAAAAGGGTAAGGATTTAGGATATCTAACAATTTAAAAAATATGACTGATAATGAACTATTCTCTGTGAAAACACACAAAACACTATATTTCAAGTGCTAATGGAACACTAATGAAAAGTGATCATACATTGGGCCACAGACACACCAAAAAAAACCCCTAAATAAACTCCAAGAAGTAGAATCAGTACACAAAACATTATCTGATCCCAATACAAAAAAACTAGAAAGGAATCACACATCAGAAAATAAATGTTCTTTCCACCTAAAAAATAAACTTTCTCTAAAACTCTTCAAAGAAGGAATACTTATCACATTTGAAGATTATAAAGTCAATGATGACAGTGGTACATACTGAATTGATTCTTTACTGTCTGAGCCACCAGGGAAACCCATGCACACCAGAGTGGATAACCTATCCCTTATCCAGGGGAACTATCTTATCCAGGGGAACTACCCGACCCAGGAATTGAACCAGGGTCTCCTCCATTGCAGGTAGATTCTTTACCAGCTGAGCTACCAGGGAAACCCACTGAAATGATAGCTTTAAAGAAATCTATAAATTAACATTTTTAGAACACTCCAACATCAGCAAAACATACATTTTTCTTAAACAGGCAGGACATTTACTAAGATAAATGATATATTTTAGGCCATAAAGCAAGTTCCAAATTTAAAAAGATTCAAGTCATACAAAGTATGTTCTCAGACCACAATGAAATTAAATCAGAAATTAACAAAATAAATAACAACAGAGATGACATCGCTATAGATTCTCCAGATATGAAAAGGGTAATGAAAATGTCATGAGTTGTTGTTGAATGATGAAACTTAGATGAAATGGCTGAATTTCTTTAAAGATAGAAAATATCAATGCTCACTCAAATAGAAATAGAACTACATAATCTTCTAAGAAAATGTACTTTAAAACTTTCCTACAAAGAAAACTCAGGACTTTGATAACTTTCAGTGGTAAATTTTATCAAACATTTAAGGAATAAATATCAATTATTATAAATTATTACTAAAAACAACTCTTCTATAACACTGAAAAGGAGGTAATAATTCACAACTAATTCTATGAAGTCAGCATAACTCCAACACCAAAACCACACAAAGGCATTACAGGAAAACAAAACAGATTACCATTCTTCATGAACACAGATATTCACATTAGAAAGGATAATGTCTCATAACCAAGTGGATTTACCAAAGGAATGTAGAGCTGGTTTAAAACTCAAAAAAAAATCGATATAAATCACCTACTTAACAATGAACTATGGACGGAGGTTTGTGACATTGTACACAAGACAGGGATCAAGAAAAAGAAATGCAAAAAAGCAAAATTGCTCTCTGAGGAGGCCTTACAAATAGCTGTGAAAAGAAGAGAAGCGAAAAACAAAGGAGAAAGGGAAAGATATACCCATTTGAATGCAGAGTTCCAAAGAATACCAAGGAGAGATAAGAAAGCCTTCCTCAGTGATCAATGCAAAGAAATAGAGGAAAACAACAGAGTGGGAAAGACTAGAGATCTCTTCAAGAAAATTAGAGATACCAAGGGAACATTTCATGAAAAGATGGGCTCAATAAAGGACAGAAATGGTAGGTATCTAACAGAAGCAGAAGATATTAAGAGGTGTCAAGAATACACAGAAGAACTGTACAAAAAAGATCTTCATGACCCAGATAATCATGATGGTGTGATCACTCACCTAGAGCCAGGAATGTGAAGTCAAGTGGGCCTTAGGATGCACACTACCAACAAAGCTAGTGGAGGTAATGAAATTCCAGTTGAGCTATTTCAAATCCTCAAAGATGATAATGTGAAAGTGCTGCACTCAATATGCCAGCAAAGTTGGAAAACTCAGCAGTGGCCACAGGACTGGAAAAGGTCAGTTTTCATTCCAATCCCAAAGAAAGGCAATGCCAAAGAATGATCAAAGAACTGCACAATTGCACTCATCTCACACGCTAGTAAAGTAATGCTCAAAATTCTCCAAGCCAGGCTTCAGCAATACATGGCCCCTGGACTTCCAGATGTTCAGGTTGGTTTTAGAAAAGGCAGAGGAGCCAGAGATCAAATTGCCAACATCTGCTGGATCATCAAAAAAGCAAGAGAGTTCCAGAAAAACATCTATTTCTGCTTTCTTGACTATGCCAAAGCCTTTGACTGTGTGGATCACAATAAACTGTGGAAAATTCTGAAAGAGATGGGCATACCAGACCACCTGACCTGCTTCCTGAGAAATCTGTATGCAGGTCAGGAAGCAACAGTTAGAACTGGACATGGAACAACAGACTGGTTCCAAACAGGAAAAGGAGTACATCAAGGCTGTATATTGTCACCCTACTTATTTAACTTATATGCAGAGTACATCATGAGAAACACTGGGCTGGAAGAAGCTAGAATCAAGATTGCTGGGAGAAGTATCAATAACCTCAGATATGCAGATGACACCACCCTTATGGCAGAGTGAAAGAGGAGAGTACAAAAGTTGGCTTAAAGATCAACATTCAGAAAACTAAGATCATGGCATCCAGTTCCATCACTTCATGGCAAATAGATGGAGAAACAGTGGAAACAGTGACAGACTTTATTTTGGGGGGCTCCAAAATCACTGCAGATGGTGACTGCAGCCATGAAATTAAAAGACGCTTACTCCTTGGAAGGAAAGTTATGACCAACCTAGACAGCACATTGAGAAGGCAATGACACCCCACTCTGGTACTCTCGCCTGGAAAATCCCATGGACAGAGGAGCCTGGTAGGCTGTAGTCCATGGGGTCGCTAAGAGTTGGACACGACCGAGCTACTTCACTTTCACTTTTCACTTTCATGCATTGGAGAAGGAAATGGCAACCCACTCCAGTGTTCTTGCTTGGAGAATCCCAGGGACAGGGGAGCCTGGTGGGCTGCCGTCTATGGGGTCACACAGAGTTGGACACGACTGAAGTGACATAGCAGCAGCAGCAGCAGACAGCATATTAAAAAGCAGAGACATTACTTTGCCAACAAAGGTCTGTCTAGTCAAGGCTATGGTTTTTCCAGTGGTCATGTATGGATGTGAGACTTGGACTATAAAGAAAGCTGAGCACAGAAGAATTGATGCTTTTGAACTGTGGTGTTGGAGAAGACTCTTCAGAGTCCCTTGGACTGCAAGGAGATCCAACCAGTCCATCCTAAAGGAGATCAGTCCTGGGTGTTCATTGGAAGGACTGATGCTGAAGCTGAAATTCCAATACTTGGCCACCTGATGCAAAGAGCTGACTCATTTGAAAAGACCCTGATGCTGGGAAAGATTGAGGTCAGGAGGAGAAGGAGACGACAAAGGATAAGATGGTTGGATGGCATCACAGACTCAACGGACATGAGTTTGGGTGGACTCCGGGAGTTGGTGATGGACAGGGAGGCCTTTCATGCTGCGGTTCATGAGGTCGCAAAGAGTCGGACATAACTGAGCAACTGAACTGAACTGAATTAACAAATGAAAAAAATCATATCAAACGGTGAATCAAGTATATCTTACAAAATTCAACATCCACTCATGAAAAACAACTCTTAGAAAAACAGAGAGGGAAATTTCCATGACTTAATAAAGAGTATCTGCAACAAATATGCAACTAACATTACACTTAATGGTGAAAAATCAAATGTTTTAACTCTGACTGGGAACAAGGCAAGAATGTCAGCTTTCACCACGCTTATTTAACAAGGGAAGAAGTTCCAGCCCTAGAAATACTGCCCTGGAAGTTCCAGCCATCGGCAGGGGCAGTGTTGGGGGTAGCAGGGGAGAAGGCACATATTAGGAAGAAAAAAATAAAACCGTTCCTGTATGTGGATAACATGGTTATCTACATAGCAAATCCCAAGGAATCTACACAAAACTTCCTAGAACAAAGAAGTGAGTCCAGCAAGATTGCGGGATATAAGACAAACACAAAAACCAACTATATGCTATTAGTGAACACATGGCCACCAAAATAAAAAATTCAATCCCATCTACAATTGCAAAAGAAAAGAAGGGAGAAGGGGAGGGAAGACAGGTAGGAAAACTAACTAATACATCATGTATAGTAATTATACTGGAAGACACAACATAGTAAAGATGTCAATTCTGCCCAAATTGATACATAGGTATAATATATTGATAATTTCTATCAAAATCCTCACAAGATTTTTTGTACAGACAAGAATATTCTATAATGTATATGGAAAAGAAATTACAAGAGCTGAAATAATTTTGATATGAAAAATAAAGTGGAAGAATCACTTTATCTAATTTCAAGACTTACTATAAAAGCTATAGTAACCAAGACTGCGGCATTGGCAGAAGTACAGACACATAGATCAATGAAACACAAAGGAGAACTGAGAAATAGACCCACACAAGCACACCCAACTCATTTTTGACAAAGGTACTAAAGCAATTCAGTAGGGGAAAGGTAGCTTTTTCAACAAATTGTGCCAGAGCACTTGGACATTTATAGGCCAAAAAATAAAAATAAACCTTCAATCTAAGTCTAAGTTATGTAAAATTTAACTCAAAATATCACAGATTAATTACAAACATGAAACTATAAAACTTAAAAAAACACACACACAGGAAAAAATCTTCAGGATCCTAGGTTAGGCAAAGAGTTCTTAGACCTGATGCCAAAGCATAAAAGGAAAAAGAAACTGGACTTCATCAAAATTTAAAACTTTTGCTCTGCAAAAGGCCCTGCTAAAAAGAGTAAAAAGAAAAGTTACTTACCTATTTGACAAAAAACTAGAATGTAGAATACATTTTTAAAAAATCTGAAATTATCAAAACTCAACAGTAAAATGGAAATCTAATCAGAACATAGGCAAAACACATGAACAAAATTTGACAGAAGTTAAACCACAGTGAGATATCACTACACATCTATCAGAATAGCAAAAATAAAACTGAGAGTGACTTCACCAAATACTGGTGAGGACATGGACAAACAGAATCATTCATATATTGTTGTTGAAAATATAAAATGGTACAACCACTCTGGAAAACAATTTGGTAGTTTCTTAAAAAAAAATTAAACATGCGGCTATTGTATGATCCAGCAATTGCACTCTTGAACATTTCTCTCAGAGAAATGAAAAAAGCTTATACAAACTTATATACGAAAGTTTATACTGGCTTTATTTTTAACAGCCCCAAGCTGGAAACAATGTAGATGTCCTTCAATGAGTGAATGTTTGATCATACTGTGGTATATCCATCCATACTATGATGGATAGTATGGATATGGATACTAGACGGATAGTCAAACTACTGACAGATACAACCACCTAGATGAATCCCCGAACAATTAAGTTGAATTCAAAAAGGTCAATCCCCAAAGGTTACATACTAAAAATTCATTTACCTAGCATTCTTGAAATGACAAAATGGTAGAAATGGAGAACAATTAATGGTTGCCAAGGGTTAAGAAAGGGGTCCGGGGGAGACAGGAGAGAAGTAGTCATGGCTACAGGGGGGCGTAATGAGGGATGCATGTGGTGGTGATGATGTTTTTTGGTATCTTTACTGCACGGGTTCAATATCCCAGCTAAGTACTTGTACTATAGTTTTGCAAAATGTTCCCACTGGGAAAAACTGAGTTAAGGGTACAATGGATCTGTTTACATTACTTTTTGCAACTAAATGTTAATCTACAATGATCCTAGAGCTTCCCAGGTAGTGCTAGTGGTAAAGAACCCCCCTGCCAATTCAGGAGACATAAGAGATGAGGGTTCGATCCCTGGGTCAGGAAGATTCCCTGGAGGCGGGCATGGCAACCCAGTCTGGTATTCTTGCTTAGAGAATCCCATGGACAGAGAAGCCTTGCAAGCTACAGTGCACAGGGTCACACAGAGTCGGACACAACTGAAGTGACTTAGCATGCATGCACAATGATCCAAACATTTAAAATTTAATTAAAAGGACATTGCTAATTATTACAGAAATGCAAATCAAAACTATAATGAGATATCACCTTACTCCAGCCAGAATGGCTATCATCAAAAAATCCATGAACAATAAATGCTGGAGAGGGTGTGGAGAGAAGGGAACTCTCCTAAACTGTTGGTGAGAATGTAAATAGGTACAGCTACTATGGAGAACAGTATGAAGGTTCCTTAAAAAACTAAAAACAGAAACTCCCATATGAACCTGCAATCCCATTCCTGGGCATATATCTGGAGAAAAACATGATCCAAAATGATACATGCACCCCAGTGTTCACTGCAGCACTGTTTACAATAGCCTAGACATGGAAGCAACTTAAGTATACATCAATAGATAAATGGCTTTAGAAGATGTGGTTTATATATATAATGGAATACTACTCAGCCGTAAAAAAGAATGAAATAATGCCATTTGCAGCAACATGGATGGACATAGAGATTGTCATACTGAGTGAAGTCAGACAGAGAAGGAGAAACATGACATCCTTTATATGTGGAGTTTAAAAAGAAATGATACAAATGAACTTGCACAACAGAAAGCGACTCAAAAACTTAGAAAATGAACTTATGGTTGGTTACCAGAGAGAAGGATGAGAGGAAGAGATAGTTAGGGAGTTTGGGGTGGACATGTACACACTGTATTTAAAACGCATAACCAACAAGGACCTACTCTATAGTGCATGGGACTCTGCTAGAGAAAGCCCACTTGCAACAATGAAGACAAAGCACAGCCAAAAATAAACAAACAGATGTATATAATTTTAAAAGAAAAAAAAAAAAAAAGAAGAAGCAAAACCCTCAGTCCATCCAGCCAGACCTGTCTACACATGCCTCACTATGGGATATTAGGAGATCAAGGACCCACATGCAAACTCCAAGTCCTCCTGCCTGTGCTGTGTGCTGCTTGCTTATCTGATTGTCTTGCAACACGGACACTGTGAGCAACATCTGCTTGAAGCAGGAGATTCCCCTCAGTCTCAAAAGCATACAAGGCCATACCTGAGAAACAGCTGAACATTTGGTCTCCAGAATTTTTAAAAAGTAAACATTTTTCTAATCTCTTCCTCAATACACAGCCCTATACGTGATCAAGTGACCAAAGAAGACTGTTTCTCTTGTTAGATATCTGTGTATATTTAAGATTAATTTTAAAAGACAACATGGATATGTGACTTACATGCTGAGCTGAGAGAAGACCTAAATTTAAGCATGTCAATTGTCTGAGTGACTGAATGGATCATTTTATTGCATTGTGACTGTCTTACCATCTGCTGACTAAAGATATAATCTCTGGCTTTCATGGGGATGATGTAAAAGAAATGAGATAGTAGATGCAGATTCCTTTGCAATATAACTAGAGCAATATAATTCTCATAATTTATATTCTAAAAATCAATCAGGCAATAAAAAATGCATTGTTTGATAATGATTCAAAATCTTAATTAAAGTCTAGAATATATATGTACACCAAAGCAGATACACATACCTAAACACACACACATACCACAGCTCAGATAGATAGATCGACAGCTCAATCCATCTCTGCAGGCGCTCAGAATTAAGCAGCTGGTATTCCAGTATTAGTACACAAACACCGTGAACAGCTATATATAAATAGCTCTCTGTATACGTAAGTGTGTATATGTATTTTTCCTTCTTTTTTCTTTTCAGATATCATTATAACAAAATAATCTGGTAAGGAAAAATATCTGACTCCCTAGAACCAACATTTTTAAACAAGCCTCAGAGATAAGGTCCAGTGTGCTGGACACCAATACTATTTTTCCTTCTTCAAGTCATTTCAGGGAAGCATGAATTAGACAAGGAAAGCTCTACTGCTTCATCCTACATTCAGCTTTTAGTCCCTGTCCGTTTTTTGGCATGAACTCTTAATACAAAAATAAATGCCAACGGCTGCAATAACAAAGGCCTTGAATGTTCTTTTTGACATGGAAATGTAAAATGAAACTGGAAAGGGAGCCTGGTAATGATTAACGTAAGGTTTCACTTAAAAGATATTTTAAAATTATATAACTTTTCAAATCTTTTTAAGGTTGATTCATATTTTTTAAATGCTTTGGGTTTATTTATTTAACCTCTACTCTGTAACATGAACAAACAAAGATAAATGTAGCAAGATAAAATAACCAAAAATACATGAAAATGCTTCCACAGTTCACTTGGCAGCTTTAGAGTTTGAGAACACTGTTAGCAGAGAACTCAGATACCAGAAAAGCCAAAGGGACAGACTGTTTCCGGAGTTGTTAACTGTGTTGACTACTACTGAGGACCAATAAGATGAGGAATAAAAGGACCCAAGATCATTCAAATATGATTACTATGATTACCCTAAAATGAATTCATTTGTATTTTCACTTTTGTATATATTTTAGTATCTTCCTAAAACCACATTATTACTTAGGTCTTCTTTATTTCAAAGTGACCTAGCTGACAACATACTGGTCTGAAATTTTCAAAGAATAAACTGCAAGGTGTATAGAATAGGGTCAAGGTTCCCAAGTCAAAGAGGCTGGGTGCCTATTGTGATTTGATTTACTGTTATTCAACCTCCCTCTGCGTCTGTTTACACTTGAAAGCATCTGCAAAATGGGGATAAATAATAATACCTAATCCTCAAGTGTGTTATCAAGATTAAATGAGATGCCTGCCAGGCACAGAGCATACCGTAATACTAGTCATGACCGTGGACATCTGTGCTGCAAATGCTAAGTTTTAGTCTCAGTTCAAACTTCCCAGAGTTAGATTGAAGACAGTTAGATTTAAAATGTGTTTCTTAAGGCAAACACAGTATACAAGATAAATTCCATGTATTTTTAAAAGTTCCTTCAACAAATACTTATTAAAATCAAGGGCACTAAACCAGATGCTGGGAATAGAGGGATGAAAAGATTAAAAAACGGTCTCTGAACCCATGCAAGTCCTTAGCCTTACAAAGTCTAGCTGGGGAAGACTGACACTGAATAAGTGATTTAAGTGACAATTTTTACAAAGAAATGAATCTGACAATCTGGACGTCAGAGGAAGTGATGTTCAAGCTGGCACCTGAAAATACATAGACGCTAAAAAAAAAAAAAAAAAAAAAGGAAGCATTTTTTATGCATAGAACACACCATGGGCAAAGGCTCTGAGTCAAGAGAGATAGGTATACCAAGAATCTGAAAAGAACTCTGAAGTATGAAAGGGATACAGAGAATTAGGGGAATACAGGCAGGGATAGATCACACGGAGCCCTAGAAATTGCCTGGGAATTCAGTCTTTACTGTGGAACAATGAGAAGCCCTTAAGATATTTTAAAATCCTGAGAGTCTCATGTCTAAACGTAACACATTTCTCTCTGGCTGCTGTGTGGAAAATGGACTAAACTACAATAAGACTACCGGAAGATCAATGCAGAGGCTATGGTAATGCAACAAGGGAGGACTGATGGTGGACTAGGCCGGTGGTAGGCGAGACAGAATGGTTAAATTGGAGGGATAGTCAAGACGCAGGAAAGGGAACAAGTCAAAGACAAGAATCATTCAATTTACTTCAGGTGGACATGGATCCAATCACTAAAACAGAGGTCGTCAGATGAGGTTTTGAGAGGAAATGTTCATGAGTTTGAGAGTGAAAGTATTAGTCACTCAGTCATGTCTGACTCTTTGCGACCCCATGGACTGTAGCCCACCAGGCTCCTCTCTCTATGGAATTCTCCAGGCAGCAATACTGGAATAGGTTGCCCTTTCCTTTTCCAGGGGATCTTCCTGACCCAGGGACCAAACCCGGGTCTCCTGCGTTGCAGGCAGATTCTTTACCGTCTGAGCCACCAGGGAAAACCCTCATGAGTTTGAGGCACCTATAAAATATCCAAGTGAAGATGTAAATGGACAACTTAACTATAGGGATCTTGGAACAGAACAACTCAGGTTGGAGGTAATAGTAAGATAGTTATTTACCTATGTCACAAGTAATGATTCTTAAACTTCCAACATGCTGATGAATCATCTCAGGAGCTGATTTCAAATCCTGGTCACCAATTTCAGAGAGCCTAACTCAGTAGAACAGGGAAATAACTCAAGAAAAGGCATTTTTAACAAATACTCTCAAGTGACAGACAATATCTTGAGAAAGAACAAAGACAGACATTAGTAGCAAGAGAGAGGGAGAAAAACCTGGAATGTATGATACCAGAGAAGCCATAGAGAGAGACTGTTTCCAGAGTTGTTAACTGTGTTGATTGCTACTGAGGACCAACAGGATGAGGAATAAAAGGGCCTACAGATTTCATAGGCAAGGAATGAGAGGGAGGTGAGAAGATGAAGACAGCTATGTGTGGCTCTGTTGAGACTGTACAAACAAGAGGCCTAAGACTATGGGAGATGGTGTGGGGCAAAGAAAGGATGTGTTTGCTGTCTGACTTTGTTTTTAGGAGCTTCCCTGGCAGCTCAGACAGTAAAGAATCTGCCTGTAATGTAGGAGACCCAGGTTCGATCCCTGGGTCGGGAAGATTCCGTGGAGAAGGGAATGGCAACCCACTCCAGTATTCTCGCCTGGAAGTCCCATGGAGAGAGGAGCCTGGCAGGCTACAGTCCACAGGGTCGCAAAAAGTCAGACATGACTGAGCAACTAACACTTTCACACTTTGTTTTGGAGATGAGAAAGACAGCCTGAAGAAAGGGCAAGCGTCAAGATGTATGAGACAAGAGAACACTTTTAATTCTCTTTAATCTTACTAGCTATTGTACGAATAAATTATAATTATAGGTTCAAATCTTTCTTAGATAAATAAAAGCCAAGGCCTGTCAAAAACATCATGAGATCCAAAAGCTATCTTCTGTAGTTAAGACAGGGCAAATATTGATTGATCTTTGGAGGAAAGCAAAAATACTGAATGGTATTATATATTCTGATTCTAAGAAAAAGGTGTGGCTCCTCCTCAAAGGTAAAGATTAAAACTGAGACACCAGACATGAGTGCCACCTGCTGGTAAAATGTAAATGCTCAGTTTTGTTTTTTTTTTTTTTGGCCATGCCACAGGGCATGTGGGATCTTTGTTACCCCACCAGGGATCACACCTGCACCACTTGCATTAGAAGTGCAGAGTCTTAACCAGTGATCACCAAGGAAGTCCCAATGCTCAGTATTCTGACTAAGATAGAATCTAGTCTTAGGAATTTCAACTAATTGGATTACTGGTTACCTGTTTCCAATGAGTTTCTTGATAATGATACTGAAGTCTCAGATCTTCCCACCCAGCAAAACAAAGTCTTTTATAAACACTCCTGTTTCAATGTTATTCTCTCAAATCATCCCACCTTCAGCTTCTGAAACATGTACATTACCATATGTAAAACAGATGACCAGTTGCAAGTTCTATGCATGAAGCAGGGAACCCAAAGCCGGTGCTCTGGGACAACCCAGAGATGGGGTGGGGAGGGAGAGGGGTTCAGGATGGGGTGACACATGTACCCCTGTGGCTGATCCATGTTGATGTATGGCAAAAATCATCACAATATTGTCATAATCCTCCAATTAAAATTCATTAATCAAAAAAAAGTCTCCTAGTTAGCTGGTCATCATCCCTTTACTTCAATACATTCGACAGTAGGAGGCACACAGTCCAAGACTTATTACATAACCATTAGATAATTTAAAACTGAACTAGACCTTCTCCTGATTTCTACCCACTTATGGGCTTCCCTGATAGCTCAGTTGGTAAAGAATCTACCTGCAATGTGGGAGACCTGGGTTGGGAAGACCCCCTGGAGAAGGGAAAGGCTACCCACTCCAGTATTCCGGCCTAGAGAATTCCATGGACTGTATAGTCCATGGGGTCGCAAAGAGTCGGATACAACCAAACGAATTTCCCTTTCACATACTAGCCTTACCTCCGCAGCAGTACAATAAATCTCACTATGAAAGTCCTTCACCATCTGAAAGCAGCCCTGTCTGCACGTACTTTCTCCCCAGATTAAACAACTCCAGTATTTTTAACTGTTGTTTTTAAAACCTCCCACCAGCCCAGTTGTTGGATAAAAGTTGGTCTGTCAACAGTCCATAAACTATCTTATTTAGAGTTTTTATTTTCAACACATAGCCCAGTGGTACTATCACTTTCCTCTATCCGAGTCTTAATACACAATTGACTCACAGTAAGTTTATGGTCAACTAAAATCCTGTCCAGCTAGATTTTCCCAATCCAGGATGCATTCAACTTAATTATTTGAATCTAGTGCGAGTCTTGATGTCTATCCTTGCTAAATTTCACCTCATAACAATTTTGATTGCACTTTGTCAAGATCATTTTGGACCCTGATTCTTGGTTCTATCCAAATTCGACAAGCCACTCAATAAATCTTCATCCAAATCAATGATAAAAACTTGGATATGAAAGAGCCCTAGAAAGTAATTAATACTAAGCTTGCAAGAATACTCTTTGGGGTAGGGATGTTCATCATCTGTAAATCTACTATTTACTAATCCATCTCAGCGATGAGGGTAATGGAAAACTAAGGTAAATGCTTTAACAAAATCAAGATGTTATGTAATAAGCATTGCATCAATGTAGTGTCCTCACATTCCTTTCAAAAGTGCAGTTTTTACGAGTTTAGCAAGGTTGTTCTTAAGTGAACTCATGGAAAATGTTCACAAACCACAGTGGGGTTACAGTGGATAGTTCCAACACCCACTTTTTTTCTACAAAATTACACTGTAAGAGTTAACCTATTTTACTATTTTATGATTAAATATTTACAATTTAACACTTAAAACAGCAGATTTGTGGCCATCTGTGCATGTATTCTACTCATCCTAATGGGCTGAAGATCAGCTTTTTCAAAAGTAAATAGTCCTCCTGAGTGAAATAAGCTATGTCTTCTCTGCTTAGGCATCCATGCTTAAGCAAGTGTGCCTTATTTGAAAACTGATCCAAAGTTACTTACAAATTATTACAATAGCTCTGACTGTTCAAATAGGACCATGGGTTATAACTCCACTGGGTCTTGAGATCTGAACAATCATAATATAACTATATGAAACATATGCTGGGCTTCAGCCTGTTTCTTTAATATATTTATCTGGACTTATCCATTTTAAAGACCACTCTCTGTGCTCATGAAAATGGAAGCAAAACCAGAAGTGTTGCTCCAGGGTAGAGTGTAGCATTCCAGATGTGGACTCTGACGTCCCAATACTGGATTCTAATCCCGGCTCTACTGTTCACTAGCTATGTGACCTGCAACAGGTGATTTAACCTCTCTGTGCCTTGATCTCACTCATAAATGTGAATAATGACAAAACCTACCTCATAGAGTTATAGGAATTAAATAAGTTAACATGTGTAAATGGTTTGTAACAGTGCCTGCCAAACAGTAAGCACTGAATACTTTAGATGTTGCTATAATTATCATTCCTGATCATCTAGTAATACCACCCCTTCTCACCCATCCTTTCCCTGAACTTGCTCTGAAAATAACAATACAGTACAATGGTTACTTAAGAGCTGGGTTTTGAAGTCAGAATAACCTGGACTGGAGTTCTGACCCCATCCTTTATCAGCAATATTACCTTCAGAAGTCACTTAACCTCTCTCAGCCTAAACTTCCTCTTCTATAAAATGAGGATAAAAACAGGATCTACTTCATGGGGTTGTTGCAGGAATTAAACAAAAATGAATGCCACACCCTTCACGTAGTACTTGGAATGTAATATACATATAAGGTTAATCTTTGTCAAAATCCCTCCATGTCCTTTAGTATTTTGGTAGGTACAATCTGGACCATACGAGTCTCTTTTCTGATAGTCATATAGATTCTTCATGCTTTTGACAAATATCTTTGATTATCCACCTCTCTCCAACTTTGGTAGATGTTCTGTGTTTTATAGACATACTTCTCTCTTTCCTTTCCTTTCCCATTCTTCCCCATTTCCTTTCTCTTTGGATTGTTTGTGGTTATTGTGTCAAAATTTAAGAATTTCCTGATCTTCGATCTTATGGCTGCTGGGGGGGGAAGGATGGGGAGAAAGGACAGTTAGGGAGTTGGGATAGGCATGTACACACTGCTATATTTAAAATGAATAACCAACAAGCATCTATTGTATAGCACATGGAACTCTGCTCAATGTTATCTGGCAGCCTGGATGAGAGGAGAGTTTGGGGGAGAATGGATAAATGTATATGTATGGCTGAGTACCTTTGCTGTTCACCTGAGACTGTCACGACATTGTTAACTGGTTATACCCCAATACAACATAAAAAGTTAAAAAAAAAAAAAAAAAATTCCTGTTCTTTGTGAATCTATTAGTATTTAGGGGTATATTAGTATTTTGGCCTATAACCATGAGACTGTGCCCATATTTTTTTTCCTGAAATATCTGCTTTCTAAAATACAGGATTCACAATGTTATTTTTCATCATGAGATGCTATTATAACCTTTAAAATAAAGAGATAATTTTTCTATCAATAGTTTATCCCTTCTACTTCCCCAATCACTGGTAAAAAGTAAATTCAGAAGAGACACAGAAATACAGAACAGACTTTTGAACTCTGTGGGAGAAGGTGAGGGTGGGATGTTTCAAAAGAACAGCATGTATACTATCTATGGTGAAACAGATCACCAGCCCAGGTGGGATGCATGAGACAAGTGCTCGGGCCTGGTACACTGGGAAGACCCAGAGGAATCGGGTGGAGAGGGAGGTGGGAGGGGGGATCGGGATGGGGAATAAGTGTAAATCTATGGCTGATTCATATCAATGTATGACAAAACCCACTGAAATGTTGTGAAGTAATTAGCCTCCAACTAATAAAAAAATTTAAAAAAAAAAAAAAGTAAATTCAGAATAATGGTTCCCACCACTGTTTTCTTTACCGCCTATGAGGCTAAGTGACTAATAAATCAAAATTTTATTAGATACTCTTTTAGCAGGATTAAACTTTTGACAAATATCTAGATGGTTAAAGAACACATTACTACCATGATTTGTTTCTCAGTAAATTTTAAAATCTGTTTTAGAAACCATCATCTACATTCCCTGTCATGCTGAGATTCCTTAATATTTCTCTGTCAGAATATCACTTTTGTTTCCTTTTTTCTTTTCTAGCTCTCTACCAGGTTCTTCCCCAACAAAGTAGTTTCCACCTTATGTGTATATTCACACGCATGCCATGTGTGCGCACGCACACACACACACACATCCTCCTCATTAAGCCCTCTAAGCATTTCCTATTGGATGTTTCTTCTCACCAAAGTACACCTTCCAACAACCAGAGTTCTTACATGAGTACCATCCTATCACTTCTTGATAAAAGACATTCTCTTGTTAAAATATTGAGTTTTCTTTTCTCTATATACTGCAGTGATATACAAAATCATTTATATACCAGGTACTATTCCTAAATAGTTCTGTCCCCATATGCTTTCTTTCTGCCATATGTTTTCCTCCTAGGTTATCTATTTCTATAACCTTATATAAGCTCCTTTCTCTTCTTCACTACAAATTTAATGAGCTTCTAGCCACAAGGTAAAAAAATGTTACTCTGCTAGAAGCCCACTACTATGGCATTCAATAGTAAAGTTCAGGAAACCAAATCCTGCTCTGATACCCCCCAACTGTTTACTGCCATATCTACTCTTGTCTTGCAAAGTTAAGAGCATCAAGTGGCAATATAAAAAGATATGAGCTGTGTCTGCTCCTCCAACTCCAAAATGCTAGATTTCTTCTAAATATGTCCACCAATATGCATAAGAAAAGTTATTTTGACTAGACTATTAACTTCACACATCTTTTACATACTATTGTCCAGTGAATACAACATATCAGTCCAGAGGTTGCACACTTTGACCCATGGGCCAAGTCCTGTCCACAGCCTGTTTTTGAATGACTCCCAGCTATGAATGGTTTTTACTTTTTTAAAGGGTCGTTTAAAAACAGGTAAAAAAGAATCACATGGACGAACCTGTGACAGGGACCATATGTACTCCACAAAGCTTAAATTTTACCATCTGGCCCTTTTTAGAAAATGTTTGCTGACCGCTGTACCAGACCCTCAAATATTTGTTAAAAGAGGAGGCGGGGGAGGGGAGCAAGACCTCAGAGTGAAGAAGAAGAAACAGATTCCTAACAAATATGCTTTGAGATGATTACAAATGGTAAATACTCTAATAAACACTATGCAGATCTTTAAATCATTCCTTGACTTCCATTTTCACTGAGTTTCAAGATAAACTAAAGGTTTTTTTATTAGTATATTTAAGAGATCATAATTTTTTTTTTGCAATTTACCTATTCTCGAATCATAGGTGCTCCTAAGAGAACTAAATTTAAACCTTGGTAGTCCATTTGTCCAACAAGTCAACAAAAGTGTTAGTCATCAGCAAGGTGTAAGGTGTCAGTTCATAGGTATGTACCCTCATACACACATCTATTCCTTCCATGAAGCACCAAGTACCTAAGAACTGACATCCCACAACATTTTACTCATCTGTTTCCATGAGTCTGTACACCTGTTACTTCAAAATTTAATAACTGAGACTGTTCCACAAACCCTGTAATACAGCTCTGAATACTGAAAAATGTGTAACCAAAACATGAAAGTTCCATTCTCAAATAATATCAAAGACCAGTACTAGACCTGTTCATAGTAATGTCCACTAGAAGCACTTGCAAATGTGTACCTGAAAATGTTGCTCCATCACTTGGATTTTTCCCTGGTCTGGGCACTTTTTTAGAGCTCGGTCTGCATAATGCAATAGGATTTCTACCATCTGTAAGGAAAACAGTAATTAAAATATGTCTCTAAAGCTTTTTAATACTTAATATATGTGATCTTAATGTATATGATCTTAAATAATACAGAATCAGGCTTGGATATTTTATGAAAAAAATACAATTTAAAATTTTAGTGGCCTTATATTCCCCATTTTTTAACCCCAGCATAATTTCTTTCAGGCTCAGGGTTAGCACCAATTTGCTATTCTTTCCTAATAAATACCTCCAGGTTCCAGATGCCATTAGTGTGAAATAAAAATGAAATAAAATGTTGACGTTTACCTCTTCAGTTATCCTCTGCATAGATCTTTCCCTAAAGAACACATACAGGCAATTCTTTCTACCACAGACTAAGAGAATCATTTACAAGTCTTGGGAATGACCAGTTTCTGTATGTATTCTAAATGTTTATACTAATTTGGAATCTAATTTTCACCAATGCATTTGCACAATAAAAAGGGGGAGGAATGACAACAGTAAATGAATTCAGGCAAGCCTAGGCTAGGAAAACAAAGCAGGTATTAAATATTAACACTAGCCATGTTAATGCTAACCAACAGCTTAAAGCTCAAAATTCAGAAAACAAAGATCATAGCATCCGGGCCCATCACTTTATGGCAAATAGACATGGAAACAGCGGAAACAGTGGCAGACTTCATTTTCTCCAAATCACTCCAAAATCACTGAGGATGGTGACTGCAGCCATGAAATTAAAAGACGTTTACTCCTTGGAAGAAAAGTTATGATCAACCTGAACAGCATATTAAAAAGCAGAGACATTAGTTTCCCAACAAAGGTCTGTCTAGTCAAGGCTATGGTTTTTCCAGTGGTCATGTATGGATGTGAGAGTTGGGACTATAAACAAAGCTGAGCACAGAAGAATTGATGCTTTCGAACTGTGGTGTTGGAGAAGACTCTTCAGAGTCCCTTGGACTGCAAGGAGATCCAACCAGTCCATCCTAAAGGAGATCAGTCCTGGGTGTTCATTGCAAGGACTAATGTTGAAGCTGAAACTCCAATACTTTGGCCACCTCATGCGAAGAGCTGACTCATTGGAAAAGACCCTGATGCTGGGAAAGATTGAGAGGAGGAGGAGAAGGGGACAACAGAGGATGAGATGGTTGGATGGCATCACCGACTCGATGGACATGGGTTTGGGTGGACTCTGGGAGTTGGTGATGGACAGGGAGGCCTGGCATGCTGGGGTTCATGCAGTCACAAAGAGTTGGACACGACTGAGCAACTGAACTGAACTGAACTGAATGTTCATTAAAGAGTGAGCAATGGAAAAAAAGAAAAGGCGATAAGAAGGAATTTACAAAAGGATTCACAGTAACACCAAGGAATTATCATCTGATTTGCTTTTTTATACAGTCTCTTCTTGACTGTAGTCATTTACCTAATCACGCCCAAAATGTACCCCAGTAAAGACCCTATGAAAATACTCACCCGATCTGCAACAATAGCCTTTCGCTTATTGGCATCCCCTGATAATCCTGCAGAGAAGCAAAACCCAGCATAAATCCAAAGTTAATCCACAACTTCAGGAGTGAAACTGCTCTGATCTTCTATTGATAACCTATGCTAACAATAGATATAACAAATCTAGGTAGCAAAATGTTGGGTAATATGCCATAACAAGAACACCTCCCATCGACTGGACCAGACAGCATATCAGTGTACTTTCCTTTTGTTCTAACAGTTAAGTTCTCCTTATGAAATGAATTTTAAAAGTGACATTTAAAATTCTATATCCTGTATTTGTCATTAACCTTTTTTCCTGAAAATCTGCAAGGTCTGATAACATCTTGCTTATAAAACACTTGAACACTAAGTCAAAAGTTTTCTGTGAATGATTAATATTATTCATTTTCTCTGCTGCAGAAAAGCAGTACCTACTACACCAGTGTCCTGTTGACTTACCTACTACTGCTTTTGCTTTTCCTTCGTGGAAAGACCATGCCAGAGCCAAAGCTTCTGTAAGACAGTCTTGTTTCAAGAGGTGATCCACTCTCTAAAATGAATAAATGAGAGAAACCACACCCCTTTGTCTGACCAATTACCAGGAATTTATTTATAGGAATAAAAATTCCTATTCTACCTAGTGTCTTCCTAGAAGTTGTTGCTTACTAGCTAAAATTATTCCAATAACCATGTGACTATCTTATTTCCAAGGAAAACAATTTCATAAAGCACTGGATAATACAGTGACTGTATAAGTTGGTATAAGGAGCTACAGCCTAAACCTGAAAAGAGCAAACAGCTAGAATGTTGCTGGAGCAGAAACAGCTAGTTGCCACAATATCCATTCACTCCCTCCTCCTTCATAACAAATTCCAAGTTTGTTTGAGATAGCAATAAACCTTTAGACAGCTAAAGGACGTTTCTAAGACTCTCCTGCGGCCACTTGGGGCCATCTGACTAACTTCTGGCCAAAGATAAGAGGAAGTGTTATCCGGAGATTTCTGGATTGTGACCTTAAAAGGTCAGGGCCAGCCTTCTTTTCTGTTTCCTCCTTCCTGGAATGTGGACTTAACAGCTGGAACTCCAGCAGTTATACTGGAACATAAAACGACCTTGAGACTAGAATCCATACACAAGAATGGTGAAATAGGGTAGTATGACAAAGACCATGGAGCTGCCATATTAGCCACAGACTGTGTACCTCCAGACTGCTGTTACATGAGAGAAAGATCTTTTATACCACTGGTATTTTGAATTTCCTATATACACAGCCAAACCTTATCGTGAGTTAGTCAGTTTTATCAAATCAAGTATATGAGAGTTAGCATGGTTTTGATGTACACTTCTGAAATTAAAAAGCACAAATTCGAATAATCTTTTTCTGCAAAGTCAAAACAAAAAATGCTGAGATGTGCTCAATTCAATAGTGCTTACATATAAAATTACTCTGAACTCACCTCTCTCCAGCTCCTCAGCATCATCACATAAACAGACTGGAAAATGAGAAAGAAATTAGATTTATCATCTCCAAGAGACTTATTTGAGAGACACATTTGTCTTAGTTCTACATCTCATTTTACACCTCTTTAAGTAAAAATATTTCCTATTACACTTAAAAGTAAAGGGTCTTCAAGTGCCCACATTAAAGAGTAAAACAGGGCCTTCCCTGGCAGTCCAGTGGTTAACACTCCATGCTTCCACTGCAGGCAGGTTTGCTCCCTGGCTGGGGAACTAAGATCCTACATGCCATGTGGTGCGGACCAAAAAAACAAAAGAGTACATCAAACATTTAAAAATGAGTAAATCTATAGTCCAAGGAGTTCATTCCATGGACAAAGAAGAAGGAAAATCCAATCTCCCAACATGCTAAGTTTCTCCATGCTAAGTTTAAAAAAACAAGGAACAAAGTGATACACAAAAAGCTTTAAAAAACAAAAACAAATTGATAAACAAAAAGTTCAAAAAAAGGGGGACAAATTGATATACAAAAAGTTCCTATTCTAAGTCAAATATCTCAATGCATTTTATTAATAATATATCCTAAGCTATCTAGGGCTTCCCAGGTGGTACAGTGGTAAAGAATCCGCCAGCCAAATGCGGGAGACACGGATTCAGTTCCTGGGTTGAGAAGATCCCCTGGAGGAGGGAATGGCAATCCACTCCAGTATTCTTGCCTGGGAAATCCCATGGACATAGGAGCCTGGCAGGCTACAGTCTATGGGGTCGCTAAGAGTTGGACACAACTAAGCAAGTGAGCACAAGCTGATCCAAGCTAAAGCACATCTTAATTACATGACAAATATATATAATAAAGTTATCTTCCTGGTCATGAAAACATAAATGTGAAGGAAGATTGAGAAAGTATACCTCTGAAGAAAGAAAATAAGCATCCTATTAACCAGAACCTAAACAAAAGTAAAAATATAGTATGTCTAAAAGTAGAGGAAATTAATTAGTTGTACAGTACAAAGAATTATATTCAATATCTTCTAATAACCTATAATAAAATTAAGGGGCAATCTTTTAAAAAATTAATTAAACATCATGATCATCTAACCCTTCAAAGTTTTCAATTACTGCTGATCAGTATTCACTTTGTAATGTACTGCCTGCCCTCTTTAGCAGCAACCTCCTTCAGCTCCTACTCTCCTGACACAAACAAACCCCAAGTCACAAAGTGGAAGAACTTACTTTTGTTCCCAAATAAAAGATCTGACCACCATAGCTACTTATGGATTGATAGCAAGCCTTCTCTCCAACCAAAGCCTAAAAAAAAAAAAATTTTAAAGTAAAAACTACATGCATTAGAAGTCTCAAATTTTCAAGAATGTGGATTACAGAGACAATATAGTTTCATCCTGTAAGTGAGAAGGGGAAAAAATGTCAGTCGAGTGCCACTCTGTCTGTGGAGGTGGCAGAAAAGACAAAGTGCAAAAAATAGTTCTCTGCTTGTATATGGTCTTTTTATCTTTCAGAGTAATGCAAAAAAGGGAGGAACATGTCAACTTCTAAATCTGAAGAAAAATTGTTGCAACCTGCCCACTACTGGATGACAGGGAGTCTCTGCTTCCGGCAAAGAATAGGGCTAATTGAAATGATACCTTCAAGTTCTTCGAAATAAATATCAACAAAAAACACAAAAGCAAACAGGAAGATAAAGCAGCACAGTATATGAAAGTCAACACAGCCCAGCAAATAGAAACAAGACTTACTGCCTGATAAATCTGGGTTGCAAATTTTGGCTCTGTCACCTACTGGGTGACAGAGTTTAAACAAGTTTCAAAGTTCTGACACTATGTTTTTCCATCTTTGAAAACCATGCACTTTCTGAGAGGCTTACATACAGTAGTATTTATAAATCTTCCAAAATATATGTGGTCAAGAACTTAAAACTAGTAATTTTTCTTATTATGAAATTGTAAAAATATATACAAAGGTAGAGAGAATAAAATAACGAACCCAATGTATCCAGTAACTAGCATCATTAATTATAAACTCAATCTTGTTTCATCTATAATTCCCACTGACTCCTCTATAATACAGTAATAACTCTGAAATGAATCTCAGACTTTGAACACCTCATTTACAAAAATTCAGTATATGCATGATAAATCTTTTTTAACATAACCACACAATTTCCTTGACAGACTTTTAAAAATCAACAACCATTCCTCAATATCAAATATCTGATCAGTGTTTGATTTCAAATTGCCTCATAAATGTCAAACATTACTGAGATTTTTATTCTTTGTTTCTACATTTCATTTGTTTAAGTCAAGGCTCAAATAAGGGCCACACACTGAAGTAGGCTGATACATCTCTTAAGAGTCAGTGTGCCTCTATCTCTCACAGTCCTTTACTTTCCATGAAGTTTATTTGTTGAAGATACTGGAACACTTACTCATTGGAGTTTCCTACTATCTGAATTTTGCTAATGGCGTCCCAGTGGAATCTTTTAACATGTTCCTCTGCTTCTATATTTCCTCTAGAAGATCAGAACCAGGGTTTTGCACTTTCCTTTCAGTCTGGGTTTCTGGCAGTACCACTTTAAATTTAAGTACAATGTCAGTGGTAGGATTTTTGTAGATGTTCTTTTTAATCAAGCCGAAGAAGCTCCCTTCTATTCCTAGTTTGCTAAGAATTTTATCAGAAACGGATACTGAATTTTGTGAAATGCTTTTTCTACATCTTTTGAGATGGTATTATGACCTTTTTTTTACAATAAACTAACATAGTGAATTACATTGACTTTTGAATATTAAACCAGCCGAGTGTGACTTGGATAAATACCATTTGATAATGATTCCGCTTTTCATACATTGCTGATTTCTATTTACTACTATTTTACAGATTTTTGCTTCTATGCTCATGAAGTCATTGATCTGTATTATACTTTATTGCAATGTCTTCAGTTTTGTTATCAGAAGTAAGCTGGTATAAAAATATTTATGTGCTCCCTTTTTCTCTATTTTTAAAAAGATTTTTATGTAAAATTGATATTTTTTCCTTAATTATAATAGACTTTACTAGTGAAGCTATCTAAGCCTGGATTTTCTTTGTAGGAATCAAACTAACATACAAGCCCTTAGATTTTCATTTCTTCTTGGTCAGCTTTAGTTATCTGTACCTTTCAAAGAATTTTTCCACTTCACCTAAAATTGTTTAATTTTTAGGCATAAAGTTATTTATCTTTTTAATATTTTCAGACTACACAGTGATTGTATCTCTCTCATTCCTGATATTAGTAACTGCACCTTTTTTCTGAATTACTCTGTTTTATCAATTTATCTTTTAAAAAAACAACTTTATTTTCTTTGATTTCTCTACTATTTGTCCATTTCCTACTTAACTGATTTGTGTTCACTTTTGTTATTTCTTCCTTTAATATACTTCAAGTTTATTTGCTCTTTTCTGTTTCTTTAAGATAGAAACTTAAGTTACAAATTTGAGATTTTTTTTAAGGTATTTAAAGCTATAGTGAAAGCAAAAGTCACTCAGTCGTGTCCAACTCTTGGTGATCCGATGGACTATACAGTCCACGGAATTCTCCAGGTCAGAATACTGGAGTGGGTAATTATTCCCTTCTCCAGGGGATCTTCCCAACCCAGGTATCAAACCCAGGTCTCCCTATTGCAGGCAGATTCTTTACCAGCTGAGCCACCAGGGAAGCCCAGGAATACTGGAACAGGTAGCCTATTCCTTCTTTAGGGGATCTTCCTGACCCAGGAATCAAACTGGGGTCTCCTACATTGCAGGTGGATTCTTTACCAGCTGAGCTACCAAGGAAGCACATTTAAAGCTATAAATTACCCTCAAATTGACTTATAGACCCCAGATTTTTTTTGAAGTTAATTTACAATGCTGTGTTAGTTCAAGTGTACAGCAAAGTGATTCAGTTATTTTACATATATACATTCTTTTTCAGATTCTTTTCCCTTATAGATTATTATAAAATATTGAATATAGTTCCCTGTGCTATACAGTAGGCCCCTGTTGGTTATCTAGTTTAGATATAGTAGTGTGCATATATTAATCCCAAATTCCTAATTATCCCTCCCCGCTCTCCCCTTTGGTAACCATAAGTTTGTTTTTATATGTCTATGAGCCTGTTTCTGTTCTTGTAAATAAGTTTATTTGTATCATTTTTTAAAATTCTACATATGAGTGATATCATATGATATTTGTCTTTCTCTGGTTTACTTCAGTATGATAATCTCTAGGTACATCTGTATTACTGTATCTGGCATTCTTATAACTGAGTAATATTCCACTGTGTGTCTGTGTGTATATATATATATACCACATCTTCTTTATCCATTCATCTATCGATGAACATTTAGGTTGCTTCCATGTACACACAACATGTCGTGGCTGTTGTAAATAGTACTATGAATATTAGACTGCACGTATCTTTTTGAATGACAGTTCTTTCTGGATATATGTCCAGCAGTGGGATTGATGGATCATATGGTAACTCTATTTTTACTATTTTAAGGAACCTCCATACTGTTCTCCATAGTGGCTGGACCAATGTACATTTCCACCAACAGTGCAGGAGGGTTCCTTCTTCTCTAACTCTCTCCAGCACTGATTATTTATAGATGCTTTGATGCTAGCCATTCTGACTGAAGTGAGGTGATACCTCGTGTTGTTCCGATTTGCATTTCTCTAATAACGAGCAATGCTGATCATCTTTCATGTACCTATGAGCCATCTGTATGTCTTCTTTGGAGAAATGTCTTTTTAGATGTTCTGCCCACTTTTTAACTGGGTTGTTTGTGTAAAGAAGCTGAGCTGTATGAGCTGTCTGAGACCACAGATTTTTATATGCTGCATTTTCACTTTCATTTAGTTCAAAATATATTCTAACTTCCTTTGAGATTTCTTCTTTGACTTATGGGTTATTTATAAAGGTGTTCTTAACTTCCAAATATTTGAGTTTTCTCCAGATTTACCCAAATGATTCTTTCAACGATTTACTGTTGTTTGCTTTATGGCCTAGCATATAATTTATTGGATGCCCCATCTGCACTTGAGAAAGTTTGTAATTTGCTTTTGCTGGGTGGAATTCTCTATAAATATCAGTTATGTCAAGTTGGTCAATAATTCTTTTTAAGTCTTCTGTATATCCTTGATGGTTTTCTGTCTACTTATTCTATTAATTACTAATAAAGGAGTTTTGAATTTTCCAAACCCTAATTGTAGACTTGACTGTTTCTCCTTTTAGATTTGTTATTGTCTCATATATTTTGAAGGTCTGTTATTGGGTGCTTAAGCCTTTAAGATTATTATGTCTTCTTGACAAATTAATCTTTTCATCAATTTGAAATTTCTCTTTATCTCTGGCAATATTCCCTACTCAGAAATCTACTTAATCTGATATTAAAATAATTAGCCATTCTAATTATTAGTATTTGCACAACATGTCTTTTTCCTTCCTCTTACTTTTAACTTATCTATGACTCTATTTAATGAGAGCTTTTTGGAGACAGCATAGAATTGGTTCTTGCTTTTTATAAATCCAGTATGACAATCCCTGCCTTTCAACTGAAATGTTTAGACAACTTCCATTTCCTAAAATTATTGATATAGTTGGATTTAGATTATCTTATTGTTTTCCACCTGTACTACCTCTTCTTTTTTTATGCTTCATTGAATTTAATATTTTTAACATCCACTTTTTTGCTACTATTGACTTATAAAGGGATACTTTTTCAGTGACTACTCTAGTGTTTATAATATGCAGCTTTAACTAATCTCAGTCTACACTTACATAATATACTATTTGATGTATAATGTTGAGAACTTTACAGTAACATATTTCCTTCTCCCCACTCCCTGCCATGTACTATTTCTGTCATCCTATTACTTCTACATATCATTAAGTATGTACCACAAAATATCATTACTTTTGTTTTAAACAGTCAACTTCTTTTGTTAAATGACAATATTAAGGTATAATTTACACACCATAAAATTCACTCATTAAGTATATGATATGGTAAATGTACAGTTGTTCAACCATCGCCAAAATCCAATTTCAGAATATTTCCATCACTCCACAAAGATAACTTTTACCTACTTCCAGTCAATTCTCATTCCTACTCTTAGTCCCAGTCCTATTAATCTACATCTGTCTCTATAAATTTACCCTTTCTGGACATTTCATATAAATAGAATCAAACACTACATGGTCTTTCCATATGGCTTCCTTCACTTAACACAATATTTCTGAGGTTCATCCATGTTTTAGCATGTGTAAATAGTTCATTTTTTAAATTGAGGAATAGCATTCTGCTACATAGACATGCCACATCTTGCTTATCCATTTATCAGCTGGTGGACATTTTGACTGTTTTGACTTTTTGGCTATTATGAATAATACTGCTATGAACATCTGTATACAAGTGTTTTTGTGGAGATATGGCTTCATTCCTCTTGAGTAACTAGCTAGGAATAGAACTGCTCTATCACATGGAATCTTCAATATTTTGAGGAACTGCCAAAATGTTTTCTACAATGGCTGCACCATTCCAACAAGCAAAATATGAATGTTCCAACTTTTCTGCACTGTAGTCAACAGTTGTTATTGTCTCTTTTTGATTACAGCTATCCCGGGAGGCATGAAGTGGTATCTCATTGTGATTTTGATTTGTATTTCCGTAATGATTAATGATGTTGAATATCCTGTCATCTGCTTTTTGGCCATTTGGTATATCTTCTCTGGAGACTACTGCAGATTATGTCAGATGAGCAATCTGCTCTTACACTTATTGCTGATCCTCTGCATTTAATGTGTCTTTTTCCTCTGCATGCTCTAATATTTCCTCTTTCCAATTCATTTCAATCAATCTGTTCATTTTACTTGTGTTTGGGTTCACTGAGCTTCTTGAACTTCTCTGTTTATTGTTTTGGAAAGTTTTTGACCATTATTTCTTCTAATTTTTTCTCTCCTCTCCTTCAGAAATTTCTACTAAACATTAGGCTACTTCACGCTACCTCACTGGTCACTTTTTTTTTTTTTTAATTTTTTTCGGTTTCATTTTGGATAGATCCTATTGTTCTATTTTCAAGTTCACTAATATCTTGAAAATTACTGTTTTTGTTTTCTGGTTTTTTCCCTTGATTTTTTTTTCCCAGACAGGAGAGCAAATCCAGTCCCCACTATTCCATCATGGCTGAAAGTACAAATTCAAAGTCTATCAGTGTTTTTAATAATCACTCAGACTGCCACCACTGCCACCGCCGCCACAGTTGCTAAGAGTCAGGGAGAGCCGATCTGGGGGCTTCCCAGGTGGCTAAGATGGAAAAAAAATCTGTTTTCAATGTGGGAGACCCAGGTTTGATCCCTGGGTCAGGAAGATCCCCTGGAGAAGGAAATGGCTACCCACTCCAGTATTCTTGCCTGGGAAATTCCACAGAGGAGCCTGGAGGGCTGCAGTCCATGGGGTCACAGAGAGTCAGACATGACCAAGTGACTGACACTTACACTTCCAGACAAAAGAGAATGTCTAAGTGTGGGACCATAATTATTCTTAAGCTAGTGAATTCTACTGAATTACCATTTCTTCTTCTGGATTTTCCTAGTTTCTAAATTCTGAAAATACTGGAAGACTCTTTCACATATATTTATGCTCTGAAGTTCTAATATCTCAGGGAGATTTGAGCAATGGTTAGATATTATGTTGTAGACACTCATAAATATGACCTTCATTACTATTTTTTTTTCCAAGAAATTATGCAGAGAAGCTCAACAAGAGTCTAAATTTCCTGCTTAAAGATTACTGATTAGGAAACATGAGATCACAATTCCAAGTAATTTAACTGTAAACTACCTATGTAAATGGGCTTCCCAGGTGGCACTAGTGGTAAAGAGTGAAGTGAAAGTCACTCTGTCCTGTCCAACTCTTTGTGACCCCATGGACTATACAGTCCATGGAATTCTCTAGGCCAGAATACTAGAGTGGGTAGCCTTTCCCTTCTCCAGGGGATCTTCCCAACCCAGGGATGGAACCCAGGTCTTCTGCATTGCAGGTGGATTCTTTATCAGCTGAGCCACAGGGGAAGCCCAAGAATACTGGAGTGGGTAACCTATCCCATCTCCAGTGGATCTTCCCAACCCAGCAATCGGACTGGACCCCCCTGCCAATGCAGGAGACACAAGAGATGTGGGTTGGGAAGATCCCCTGGAGGAGGGCATGGCAACCCACTTCAGTATTCTTGCCTGGACAAGCCCAGAGACAGAGGAGCCTGGTGGGCTACAATCCATAGGGTCGCAAAGACTTGGCACACACACCTGTAAAAATTGCTAAATGCCATTGTCATTGCTTAAAATATAGTAAAATTAATACTAAAATCATAACTTTTAGGTCTTCCTTCTCTGCAGACTCCTACATTTCATCTATCTCCCATTCCTAAAGAATTTTTCTCTCAAAGCTCTCTTTGCCTTTCAATGACTGCAGTGTTCATACCTGTTCAAGTCTTTAGCAATTATCCATATACTTCCAAAGCCTTACAAGCTACCTGTCTCTCTAGTCTTTAATTCCTTAAATCAGGCTTGTTGTCACCATATAAAACTTTCTAAAATATCTTGCTTTTACAATTTCTTTCTTATGAACTTTAAATTTCACTTCATTATTTTTAGTATAAAAGTTAAAATTCTTTGGTATTAGTCACATTTCTGAACAGAAGATAACAGGAATTATTGTTTTAATTCACATTCTTGGATACTTACATATAAATTCACAACCACTTCAACCCAGTTAGTGGTTTTCAAAGAAACATCAAGACATAAAGATAACCCCTCAGAATTCTTAGAATAAAACAACAACAAAATATCAAGTTTATCAAAACAATACTAAAATAATGGATCACCCTTACCAGCGCCTGGCTCACATTTCCTCCAGTGGCTAGTGATTTGAAATGGCTGCTATTATAGACCAACTGAACTTCTGAGATCTCTACTGTTTCCAGTTCCTCCTGAGTTTGCCGATCAATCACATGCAACTTCTCTACACTGTCCAAGAGCACAATTGTGCGTGAGTTTATCCACTATAATTCAAGCACACAGAAACACAAAAGTGAGGCCCATTCCACATCATCATCCAGGACAAGAAGAAAGCTTGGCCACTCAGTTAAATGACACTGAGGACCTTAACCATTTAATCAATCAGGTGATGACAACACAATCACAGCAAGAACTACTCAGTACCAGCCCAAGGAACAGCAGATGCACAGCACAGTATTGAGTTTTGATGGTATTAAAGTGATTCATAATATAAAAGAAGGCTAACTAAGAGCCCTAATAGATATTATGGGATAAATTGTTTTTTACCAAATTTTTTTAAAGGTACTACATTGACACAATAACTTAAAAGTGACCAACTTTGCATTTCTAGTGTTTTGACATTAATCAAACAAAATGGTGAATGAAACCTCATAAACCTAGCTGGTCAAAGAATGATCGTTAGCATTTAAGTATTACATATTTTAAAATGGAAACTATTTAAAAAATATATATTTCCTTCAAAACATACCTACAAATTACGGCAGAGTTCTTTGCTCTATTTCTCTATATAGTCTGAATATTTGTTAATGAGTACTACTACAATTTTAAAAGTAGTAATAATGCTAAAATCTGCCAAAGGATGTCATTTTGATTAAATTTCTTGGGTTATATATACAATTTATTTTCAAAATATTTTTTTGAAAATTCTCAATTCCTCCCCAAGAAATAAATGAAGTCTTAAAATCTGCACAATTAGAATTCTAAATTAGCCAGAACAAAGTATTTCCCCTGCACTTTCTCTGATACTAGTTTTGGTTTATTTATATGATCTCTTCCCATGCTCAGAAATTATCTGCATAATCAAATAACAATCAAAAACAATCAAGGTGAAAATGGATCAATTTTTCTATTTTAACTATGCTACATGTGTATATGCTTTATCACTGTAGTGGCTGCTGTAAGGGAAGGGTTTGGTTTTTCAAAAAAAACATTGTCTCTCAGAAAACAGAGTTTGACACTCAAACCATTTACAAAGAACTTTTGTAATGTGCTCTCTTGATTACTTTGAGAAACAAAGTACCATTCAGAAAAGACACATTATTCAGCCTTGTACAAACTTAGTGCCAGATTTTACACACTTTCAAAAGTCACCTGGTTAACAGAAAGAATGACCAAGAATGTTAGCATGTTTAGCAATTATTCTTGGGATTAGACTCTCACTATTTTAAGTGTTGACACGTTGTAAACAATCCTTTTAAAGGTAACTTACAAAGCAATGCAGTTAGGGGTCACATCATGCATATGTCACAGGACAAATGAAAAACACTCACTGTCCTACTATTAGAATGACTACTTGTGGTTGGGAAATTTTTTCCAGGGACAGAATCATATGCAGATGTTTACAGAGTTATACCTCAAACAAAAAAAAACCAATATACCTCAAACATCTTAAATGCAAGTGACAATGATGAATTCTAGAAAAATATATTATACAATTCCACAAAGGATTCTGGTAATGACAAAACACTGATGTCTAATATACATGGGAAGAGGTTGAACAAAATTATTTCATGAAATGTATATGGGAAAAAAGTGTTATTTCTAAATCAAGTTTGTGAGATTTAAAAAGCAATGTGCAACTAAATTAATAAATCATCTATTATAAAAATTGATACGAAAGGAAATAATCTTTTTTTTTTAAACCAAAAGGTTGCTCAGGACCGAGATGCATGGTAGAGAGAACTCTGCAAAATTTTTTAGCCACAAGAAAATAGTATCTCCTAAAAAAAGAAAAAAAGAAAATAGTATCTCCTGAACCAATGAGGACATACTCAGAAGTACCAAAATGTGTTTACAAAGAAAGCCCAGCAATGACCCTGAAAAAATTATTCTGATCTACCCTTTGAGCTATTCAAGATTTTAAAGAAAACTTTTGGTGATCTTGCCAGTGTTCAGCAGGCTGAAGGACAATAAAAATAATGTGTAGCATCACACCAATATCAAGACTTTTTTCAGTACAAGCAGTACTTCACTTCTGTCCACATTTTATATGATCCTAAAGGTCACGGTTTATGGCAGAAATCCTGGGAGCCTTAACAGAACATGGACTCAAAACAACTACATAAAGTAATTGGGGCTATTTCATTTCAATAGTACTCACAGTAAAGTTGATGAGATCATAGTATAGGTGAAGATGCTTTTGCTTAGTAACATGTATCGCTCCAGATTCGTCTCTCTTAACCTGATGATGAAATAAAAACAACCTGAGATTTCTTAAAAAACTGAAAATAGAACTGCCACATGACCCAGCAATACCACTTCTGGGCATACACACTGAGGAAACCAAATCTGAAAGAGACACGTGCACCCCAGTGTTCATCGCAGCACTGTTTATAATAGCCAGGACATGGAAGCAACCTAGATGCCCATCAGAAGACGAATGGATAAGGAAGCTGTGGTACATATACACAATGGAATATTACTCAGCCATTAAAAAGAATTCACTTGAATCAGTTCTAATGAGTTGGATGAAACTGGAGCCCATTATACAGAGTGAAGTAAGCCAGAAAGATAAAGAACATTACAGCATACTAACACATATATATGGAATTTAGAAAGATGGTAATGATAACCCTATATGCAAAACAGAAAAAGAGACACAGATGTACAGAACAGACTTTTGGACTCTGGGAGAAGGCGAGGGTGGGATGTTTCGAGAGAACAGCATCGAAACATGTATGTTATCTAGAGTGAAACAGATCACCAGCCCAGGTTGATGCATGAGACAAGTGCTTGGGCCTGGTGCACTGGGAAGACCCAGAGGGATCGGGTAGAGAGGGAGGTAGGAGTGGGGATCGCGATGGGGAACACATGTAAATCCATGGCTGATTCATGTCAATGTATGACAAAACAAAACCCACTACAATATTGTAAAGTAATTAGCCTCCAACTAATAAAAATAAATGAAACACACACACACACAAAACCTGAATATCAGCTACTGTTTGAGAGACTTTAAAAAGTTTCTCACCTAGTCAATCCACCTAGAACATGATTTCCATTCAAAATATGGGTAAAACGAATACTGATAACTAAAGAAACTATTAAACAAATGAAAAAAATCACTCACAAGGGTATGTAGTATATCTGGTATAATCCATGGTATGTCTGGACAGTGGTTAAGCTGTCAGTTTAGGCAACCATGTTTTAAATGCACTTCACTTTATTGTGCTTCCAGATACTGTGTGTGTTACAAACTGAAGATCTGTGGCAACCTTGCGTCCATCTATTGGCACCACTTTTCCAACAACATTTGCTCGCTTGCTTCCTGTCTCTGTGTCATGTTTTGGTCATTTTTGCAGTAGTTCAAACTTTTTCAGTATTATTTGTTATGGTAATCTGTGATTAGTGACCTTTGATGTTACTATTGTAATTGTTTTGGCTTTTTTTAAGCAATAAAGTATTTTTTAATTAAGGTAATTACACTGCTTTTCTTTAGAGATAATATTATTACACACTTAAAAGACTAGACTACAATGTAGTGCAAACATAACTTTTCTATCTATGCCCTGGGAAACCAATCAACTTACGTGACTCACTGCATTGCAGTATTTGCTTTATTGCAGTGGTCTGAAACGGAACCAACAATATCCCCAGGATATGCCTGTACTGGCAAATGTAACATTCACTCTGTCATACTCAGAACAAACTAACTTCATCACATCAATAGCTGTATTTAGCCAAAGTTAAAGCATAAAATAGGATTAGTGGCATGGTGTAAAAAATGTAAAACAAAAGTACATTAAAAGGAAAAAAAAAGGTGCTGCAGTGACCAAAACTAGGCTTTTCTGAAATATGATACTAGCATAGCTCAAACAGCCCGAAATTTCCCAGGACTTCAAGTGTTAATATTGTACTTATATATGCATATGTATACACTCTATAATCTTCAGCTGTCCTTATCATTTGTTCTGTTTCTGCTCCAAGGCAACAGAGCACTGAAGAAGACAGACACAATACAGTGACCTGCCTGAAACTCATGACATTCAATTCAACTTGGGCTTTCTTGCATACTTCCCATAGCAGTGTCCTAGAGGTCCTTCTTTCCCTTTACGTCCCAATTCCTCTTTGCCTTCGAGTCCCATCACTTGTCATGTTGACCTCACCAGATAACAAACAACTGAGACCATTTAATGTGAGCCCTTCATGTCTTCCCATCTTTACTTCCTAAGTCACTTCCCCAGTAAGAAAGAAGGCTCTGGTAAAAGGAGCTAGATCTACAACCACGTGTTTAAGAGCAAGTTCCACTATTACAGCTGAGTCACCAAAGGTAAATCATTTCTTCTTCCAGTTTCATTTGTAAAATGAAAATAAGAAAGCACCAAATTGTTTTGTATCTTGCATATGTTGAAACTGTTTCATAAACAAAAATATCAAGGCCAGCATTAACTATTTTAAGATTGGCTGAAGTCCTTACTAAAGAAAATCGCTTCACCTGTATAAACTCTGAATCCTACTCCCTCCTTCACTGCTTAATATTACCCCTCCTCTGCTAATATATTTAATCACTTCTTTGAAAGTCCTTTATCCTCTTGCTATCAGACAGGTTTCTGACTTATCCATCTTCAAAAAACAAAAATTTTCCCCTGATTTACTTCTTACAGAAAATTAAGAACTTTTCTCCTCTTGCAACCAAACACTGTACTCAGTAGTGTGAGTCTGTTCTTCTAGAAATCCATTTCTTTAACAACGCTCTATAAATTCAGCTTCCACTTCAATTCCGCTGATGATTAGTCCTCTGAAATGTTTCTAAAAAGCTACTTCTTACATATCTGGTGGCCTTGCCTTCAGTCTTCTTCCTTGATCTCTCTTTGGTATTGATATTACACTGGAATTGATAATGTCCTGAAGCCTCTCCTCCTCCGTCTTTTGTGATGCTATAACTGTTCTACTTCCCCACCTACCTCCACATGCCTTTGTAGGATCCTCCTTTCTTATTGCCTTTGTTTTCCTTTTCCTTACACGAGTGTCCACCAACGTTATGGGATGCTCTCGCTTTTGATTTACAGAGCTTCAACTACCTTCTCAATCCTGGAATTCGCATTTGTACCCCAGACCTGGTTTGCCAATCAGCCCAGAGAACATTACTCAAGTCTTACCTTCACTTCCAACCCAACACTATCCTTCCCTAACTCTACTCTTTGAATATGTCATGCTTCTAAAATACAAAGCCAGAAATGCAATGTTTTATGTCTTTCAGTCCCCATGAAAAGCCTTGTCTTTCCTTCAAAATGCCATCCCTAACTCTCACTGCAACCATCCTTGTCTAAAGACCTCACTTGCTTTATTACAAGAGCAAAACCCTTTATTTCCCTCCAACCTCCTATAATCGGTTCTTTTTTCTATTTCTACAGTGCTATTCCTAAAATGTCACTTTGATCATATCACTTTAATTATCTAAAAACCTGTGATGGTTCCCCCTTACCAATCTAGGGCAATTATTATACAATCTAGATCAGAGGTTAGCAAACTTCTTCTGTAAAAGGCCATACAGTAAATATTTTCGGATCTGCAGAGCATACAATCTCTGTCATAACTACTCAACTCTGCCACTGTTGTGCAAAAGCAGCCATAAATAAGACATAACCAAATGGGCATGAAATAAAACTTCACAAAATCAAGTAGCCAGCCAGGTCCACAGGCCATAGTCTGCCAACCTCTAATCTAGATCCATGCCATATATTCAACTTTATTTTCAACAATAAGTTTCTCCCTGTTATTAATTCTACTAACATTTATTACTGACCTTCTACATATTTAAGTACTGTCCAAGTAGTTGGAATATAGCGGTAGGGTTGGTTTTAGACTTATGGAGCTTTCAGTCTAGTGAAGAAGAAAAATATTAAATAAGGAATTTAGAAGTGCTGAATGTTATAAAAGAAGGTATTATGGATGTTTGTAGTGGGAAATGCTAACTGAGGTCAGTAGGTCAGGGAAGGCAACGCTAATCATGAGCTAGGATAATGCAGAAGAGAGCACAGAGCTTTCCTGGCAGAGATGTTGGCGTATGTAAAGACACCAAAGCCAAAGACATGGAAGCATCCTAAATGTCCATCAACGATGAATGGATAAAGATGTGGTACATTTACTCAGCCACAAAAAAGAATGAAACAATGCTTTTGCAGGACCATGGATGGGCCTAGAGACTGTCATACTAAATAAATCAGACAGAGAAAGACAAATACATGATATCGCTTATATGTGGAATCTAAAAAAATGATACAAATGAACTTATTTACAAAACAGAAACAGGCTCACAGACATAGAAAACCAACATTGTTACCACGGGGAAAGAGGGAGTGGGATAAATTAGGAGTTTGAGATAAGAAGACACAAACTATTATAGATAAAAGATAAACAGCAAGGTCCTACTGTAAAGCACAGGAAATTATATTCAATATCTCATAATATCTACAATGGAAAAGCTGGAAAAGAATATACATATATAAACTGAATCACTGCTGTACACCAGAAACTAACTCAATGCTGTCAATCAACTATATGTCAATTAAAAAAAGAAGTAAAAAGACACTGAGGCAAAAGACGAGTTAGGAAGCTACTTCAGAGCCTGGGTTAGAAATGCCTGTGATTTAGGCTATGGAAGCAGCAATAGGGGAGACAAAAAAAGGAAGTAAATTAGAGTCAGCAGGATGTGCGATGGATCAGGAATAGAGAGAAAAATGCAACTGAAAGACAACTCCTGGGTCTCAAGCTGGAGAAACTAGGTGGACAGTGAGGCACTCGCTTCACTGAGCTGGGAAAGTCAGGAAGGGATTCCACAGGCACGTTCTTATCTCTGTATTTCAGTTCATCTTATTTCCCCCAACATGTACATCCAGCCCTCCTGGAGTATTTGCCCTGTGCCCTTCATAAAGTCTACCACAGCCTCTGTAATCCACACTAATCTCTTCATGCTCCCAACTTATACCAAGTTTTAAATTCTCATCACATAGTAGAGTCCTTAAACTGTCCTCACTAGTAGCAATGAACATACTGGTTTTGCCTTTCAAACCATATTTTATCCTATTTTTAAGAAGAAATTAAGTTTTATATGTCCTCCAATTGCCTTGTGTCCATTACAATGTAAAGGACATAGTAGGTGCTCAATGATACTTGCTTTATTAAACACACTACATGTAGGTAGGTAAGCCATTAATACAGACCTATGTACATTCAAATATTTACACATACACATAAACCATTAATTATTTGTTAGTCAAAAGAGATGGAAATAAGAAATACACCATGAGGAGGCATGGAGCTGAGGGTTTTCCATGTTAACCACTAAAGCCTCAAAAATTAAATAGGTCACTCTCTCTCCAAAGAATTATGATAGTATATTTCTTTGACACAATATTAAATTACTGGTGAATCAGAATGATAACCTATGACAAAGGACTTCAGCACAGATGTAGCATCATATTAGGACTTACCAGGAGAAAATGAACAACATCTCCTCTGCAGAAGGCAAGCATGGGATTCACATAATTATGCACTGCCACGAAGTGCCAGGCCAGCAATGGAACACTAGAAGGATCCATCTGGGTAAAAAGGAAAAAAAAAAAACAAAAAATTATTGTTAACACAAGAAGAATGAAAACTCTGGTTTAAAACAGCAATGGACTGGTGTTCCTTGATAAAAACTTCTAATTTCTCATTAAAATTCCAGTGGAGTACGGATTGATTGGGAAGCGTCAAGAGGGAACCTCCTTTGTGGACAATAATGTTCCGCATCTTGACAGAAGTTTGGGTTACTTAAATATCTATATTTGGCAAAGTTTAGCAAGTGTACACTCAAGCTCTGTGTGTTTTGTTGTATGTAAATTTTTCTACCAAAGGAAAATCTTTGAATACTGAACTGTACTTAATCATATGCATGTTGAATATTTAGGGGGGAAAAAAAGAGTACTAATTTCTGCAATTTACTTGGAAGCACATTTTAAAAAAATAATTTGATGAATGAATGACAATAAACAAGTATATAATGAAGTATACAATAAAATACTAATGGTCAGAGTTTTACAATGATAGGTATATAGATGTTTAATGTAAAATCCTTTCAGCTTCTCTATTTATTTGAAAATGTTCATAATAAAATATTGGGGGAAAAAATCAACAAAAACAAAGATGCAAACACATACCATGATAAATCTCAATTAGTCAATGAAGGTCACCTAAGAACAGTTAATGTTGATTTGAGCAGGCTCTACCATCTGAAAGGGCAGGCCTGGGGCCCAGAGATAGAGTACCAATAAGAAAACTGAAGAGTGAGCTCCCTCATTACAGGGCCTACTTTCTGAACTAGTCTTGGTTCTATACCATCATTCTCCATCACATCCCATCCATGCCTCTCCTTATATATTCACTGGAAGAAAACATCACTTTGCAAGCATCCAAGCAGGAAGGAAAAGAGATACTGAGGTGTGCATAATACATTGCAAGAAGCATCCCCCAAAATGAAATATCACAAGCAGAAGAAACCCAGGAAAGAATACTTCAGAACAATTCACACTATGTTACGGTGGGCTGCTTTCTCTCAGTAGTTCAATATCAAAGCAGCAGCTGTTCATGGGAGAAAACTTAACAGAATAAAGGTAGGAAAGTATAGATCTTGTGATCCCCAGGACACTGCTCTGGTTGCCAGCTGACACTGTTTTGGTCACATCAAGGTAAGCAGACAGAGAGCTGATTTCCATTCTACCTAGCTTTCTGACAGCCTCACAGAATTCGCCACTCGTGAGTCATCTCCCCCAACCTCCCGACATGGTCTTTTTGCCCATTAGATGTACAGGCTTACTCACCCGTCCATAAGGAAAAGTCATCCACACTTTCAAGGATGGCTTCAATCCAATGACCAGTATCTTTACGGGAAAAAAAATATATTTTAACTATTTACCCTGCAATTTTCAGATTTTTGGTATTCAAAGTGTCTTAAGTTATGAGCTTCATCTTCTAACTACCTTTGTTAAGGATGCCATAGCCAATAAGGAAAACTGTGTGATGGGATGATCTTTCAACTCGGGCTTAGAGTGGAGAGGTTCAATACAACAAACTTCACCCTTGGAACCGCTGAACAGGCATCGAGATTCACAAGTTCTCACTCCCATCACTCTCCTGAAAAGGTAACACAAAAATGCAGAATCAACTTAGCAATGATCCAAGGCACTACATCTCTACAAGAGATGACTACAAAAGCCTCCTGACCCCTACTCCTGCCCCCAACAATCCAAACTCCATATGACATCAGCACGTCCTTTTCAACGTAGGGTCAGATTTACCACCTTCTCCTATGGCTTCCCCCTCTCCAATGGCTTACCACTGTAGACAAAATAAAATCGCCTCTTACCAGGTTTAAAAGGTCCTATATGATTTTATGTGATCTCTCTCCTGCCTTCACTCCTCTCCCACTGCTACTGCTCCTGATAAACACATGCTACAGCCACACTGGCCTTCTGTCCACCGCTCCAGCAGGTCACGGTGTGCCCACCTCAAAGTTTTTGTGCTCGAACATCCCTCTGCCTGGAACACTTCTTCCAGGTCTTTCCATTTGTTGACCAGATTATCGTTCAGGTTTTTGTTTAAATGTCACCTTCAGAGAGAAGCCTTCCTGAATTATTCTCAAATGCACTCCAGCACACTGACCTGTCTTATTTTCTTCACAGCACTCATACCTAAAGTTATGTGTTGGTTTATTGTCTGTCTCCCTACCCCCACCCCAACTAGAATGTAAGTTCTACAAGAGTAGCAACCTTGACCGGTTCACAGCCATAACTCTGGTATCTAGAACAATGCCTACACATAGGGGATAGCCAATAAACATCAGCTGAATAAATCAACAGTACTGCGGTAGGCGCTGAGAGAGGGTATCAGAGGCCAGACAGACAGAAATCACAATCACAGAAACTAACCAATCTAATCACAAGGACCACAGTCTTGTCAAACTCAGTGAAACTGAGGCATGCCGTGTAGGGCCACCCACCCAAGACATACGGGTCATGGTGGACAGTTCTAACAAAATGTGGTCCACTGGAGAAGGGAATGGCAAACCACTTCAGTATTCTTGCCTTGAGAACCCCATGGACAGTATGAAAAGGCAAAAAGAGAGGCCACTGAAAGATGAACTCCCCAGGTCAGTAGGTGCCCAACATGCTACTGGAGATCAGTGGAGAAATAACTCCAGAAAGAATGAAGAGACAGAGCCAAAGCAAAAATACCACCCAGTTGTGAATGTGACTGGTGATGGAAGCAAGGTCCAATGCCGTAAAGAATATTGCATAGGAGCCTGGAATGTTAGGTCCATGAATCAAGGCAAATTGGAAGTGGTCAAACAGGAGATGGCAAGAGTAAATGTCGACATTATAGGAATCAGCTAACTAAAATGGACTGGAATGGGTGAATATAACTCAGATGACCATATCTACTACTGTGGGCAAGAATCCCTTAGAAGAAATGGGAGTAGCCATCATAGTCAACAAAACAGTCCAAAACGCAGTACTTGGATGCAATCTCAAAAACAATAGAATGATCTCTGTTCACTTCCAAGGCAAACCATTCAATATCACGGTAATCCAAGTCTATGCCCTGACCAGTAATGCTGAAGCAGCTGAAGTTGAACGGTGCTGTGAAGACCTACAAGGCCTTTTAGAACTAACACCCAAAAAAGATAGCCTTTTCATTATAGAGGACTGGAATGCAAAAGTAGGAAGTCAAGAAACACCTGGACTAACAGGAAAATTTGGCCTTGGAGTATAAAATGAAGCAGGGCAAAGGCTCATGGAGCTTTGCCAAAAGAATGCACTGATCATAGCAAACACCCTCTTCCAACAACACAAGAGAAGACTCTACACATGGACATCACCAGATGGTCAACACCGAAATCAGATTGATTATATTCTTTATAGCCAAAGATGGAGAAGCTCTATACAGTCAGCAAAAACAAGACCGGGAGCTGACTGTAGCTCAGATCATGAACTTCTTACTGCCCAATTCAGATTTAAATTGAAGAAGGTAAGGAAAACCACTAGACCATTCAGGTATGACCTAAATCAGATCCCTTACGACTGTACAGTGGAAGTGAGAAATAGATTTCAGGGACTAGATCTGATAGAGTGCCTGATGAACTACGGACGGAGGTTTGTGACATTGTACACGAGACAGGGATCAAGACCATCCCCAAGAAAAAGAAATACAAAAAGCAAAATGGCTCTCTGAGGAGCCTTACAAATAGCTGTGAAAAGAAGAGAAGCAAAAAACAAAGGAGAAAAGGAAAGATATACCCATCTGAATGCAGAGTTCCAAAGAATAGTAAGGAGAGATAAGAAAGCCTCCCTCAGTGATCAGTGCAAAGAAATAGAGGAAAACAATAGAGTGGGAAAGACTAGAGATCTCTTCAAGAAAATTAGAGATACCAAGGGAATATTTCATGCAAAGATGGGCTTAATAAAGGACAAAAATGGTATGCTTCTAACAGAAGCAGAAGATATTAAGAAGAGGTGGCAAGAATACACAGAAGAACTATACAAAAAATATCTTCATGACCTAGATGATCACAATGGTGTGATCACTCACCTAGAGTCAGACATCCTGGAATGTGAAGTGAAGTGGGCTTTAGGAAGCATCACCATGAACAAAGCTAGTGGACGTGATGGAATTCCAATTGAGCTATTTCAAATCCTGAAAGATGATGCTGTGAAAGTGCTGCACTCGATATGCCAGCAAACCTGGAAAACTCAGTAGTGGCCACGGGACTGGAAAAAGTCAGTTTCATTCCAATCCCTAAGAAAGGGAATGCCAAAAAATGCTCAAACTACCGCACAACTGCACTCATCTCACACGCTAGTGAAGTAAGGCTCAAAATTCTCCAAGTCAGGCTTCAACAATACATGAACCGTGAACTTCCAGATGTTCAAGCTGGTTTTAGAAAAGGCAGAAGAACTAGAGATCAAATTGCCAACATCTGCTAGATCATTGAAAAAGCCAGAGAGTTTCAGAAACACGTCTATTTCTGCTTTACTGACTATGCCAAAGCTTTTGATTGTGTGGATCACAACAAACCGTGGAAAATTCTTCAAGAGATGGGAATACCAAACCACCTGACCTGCCTCTTGAGAAACGTGTATGCGGGTCAGGAAGCAACAGTTAGAACCAGACATGGAACAACAGACTGGTTCCAAATAGGAAAAGGAGTACGTTAAGGCTGTATATTGTCACCCTACTTCTTTAACTTATATTCAGAGTACATCATGAGTAATGCCGGGCTGGATGAAGCACAAGCTGGAATCAAGATTGCTGGGAAAAATATCAATAACCTCAGATATGCAGATGACACCACCCTTATGGCAGAAAGTGAAGAGGAACTAAAGAGCCTCTTGATGAAAGTGAGAGAGCAGAATGAAAAAGTTGGCTTAAAGCTCAACATTCAGAAAACTAAGATCATGGCATCCAGTCCCATCACTTCATGGCACATAGATGGGGAAACAGTGGAAACAGTGGCTGACTTTATTTTGGGGGGCTCCAAAATCACTGCAGATGGTGACTGCAACCATGAAATTAAAAGATGCTTACTCCTTGGAAGGAAAGTTATGACCAACTTAGATAGACAGCATAATTAAAAAGCAGAGACATTACTTTGCCAACAAAGGTCTATCTAGTCAAGGCTATGGTTTTTCCAATAGTCATGTATGGATGTGAGAGTTGGACTATAAAGAAAGCTGAGCGCCAAAGAATTGATACTTTTGAACTGTGGTGTTGGAGAAGACTTTCAAAAGCCCCTTGGGCTGCAAGGAAATTCAACCAGTCCATCCTAAAGGAGATCAGTCCTGGGTGTTCATTGGAAGGACTGATGCTGAAGCTGAAACTCCAATACTTTGGCCACCTGATGCGAAGAACTGACTCATTTGAAAAGACCCTGATGCTGGGAAAGATTGAAGGTGGCAAGATAAGGAGACGACAGAGGATGAGATGGTTGGATGGCATCACCGATTCAATGGACATGGACAGAGAGGACTGGCGTGCTGCGGGTCATGGGGTCACAAAGAGTCGGACACGAGCGACTGAACTGAACTGGTATTTTTCAAACAATTACTTTGGACTTGATCTTGTCAGGAGTCATGTGACATGTAAGAAACAGAGTCCTTACTTTGAAGAACTTTGGAAACAAAATACACATTGAATTTTTTTGTCTTTTTTAACTCAGATTTATAAATGTTCTTACACATATCTAAACAGTCTTTCCCTTTATTTAAAGAGTAAACAGGGCAATTCCAAGGCAAAAGGAACTTTGTACACCTGGTCATTATGGTTATAACCAACTGGGCCTGGGGTCTAAACTGAAATTACTGATATAGTCCAGGATAATAGTTTCTAAGATTGACAGAGTTTAGGAACACTTTGGGGAGAAGGAGTCTAGAATCCCAACTCAGATGTACTGAGACAGAATTTTGGGGGACCAGGAGTGGTGCTCCATATGCTCTATAAGCCTCCCCAGATAAGTGTAATACACAGCCACAACCTATTTACAATCACATGGGTTTTCCAGACCTCTTCATATTCAACTTCAAGTCATTAAATTGGAGCTAATCTTTTCATTTGTCTACAAACATCCAATAGTCTCTTACTTAAACGTCAATTCAAAAACAGAGCCTCCGCTGTCGTTGCAAATTGCAAGAGTTGGATCATCTGTAAACTAAACAGAGAAGGAATTTATTTTCTTAACGATTTTTAAACAACCAGTCAAATGTTAAAAAGGGGAAAAATTATAAAATTTTAAAAACATAAGACAAACACATTTAATAGCATTTGAAATCACCTAGACTGACCTCATTACTCTAAACATAAAAACTTACCCATATTTAGAATAAAAATGGTTCAACATCATTAAAAACTGAGACTTTAAAGAAGTAAAACCACCTCTCAACAGGATAAAAGAAAAATACTAACTATGATTCATAAAAGCCCTAAACTTCTCTACTTGGGTTCTTGTATTAATTTTTTCAAACTTGCTATTAAGCTGAATAGGGTACTTTGGATATACTTACAGAGTATATCCTAGCTCTCAAGAATAAAGGCACACACAGTAAAAGATAATTGATGTATTTGGGAAATAAGTTTGTTAGAATATGTTTTCTGAATAACTGAAGAGTTAATCTACTATATTTAAAGAGTTTAACTTTTTATGCAAGTCTTCCTAAAATGTTCTGCCCCTTCAGTCTTCTTCAATAAAGTATACTTTAGTTACTATTATCTACCCTGGAAAACTCAATAAAGAATGTCCACAATGAGAGACTGTCCCAAGGGCTGATGAGGCCTGGTATATGTGCATGCCAATAGACACCAAATTGAATAACTTTATTTATGTCACTTCCAGTGACTAGTGTCCCTAACCCCAAAGGTTGTAAAACCATCCTAACTGGCATACTTTTGGACTCTTCTGGAATGGCTGAGGTACAGGAGGCTACTATGAAATGCATCTTCCTCAACCACACATAGGCAAAGTAAAGAAGTCCTACACCATGGTTCTCAAAGGCCTAGCTGAGCAGCTGCAAAGTGGAGTGTAGAAAAAATAATGGCATTCATAATTTTTATTTATTTTCTACTTCCTGTGTATGTGTTTTATGATATACTTCAATTTAGTACGGTAGTACATTTAATTTTAAATAAATATTTTATATATATACACACACAGAGACGTGTGTGTGTGTGTGTGTGTATGAATTAAAGCCCAAATTATTATTGATGAGATGTGTAGGGTTAAGTTTGGAATGAGTAAGAGGTTGACGGCTTAAGTAGCCTTTGTCGATAGCAGGCCTCAGAATTACTAAGAAGTGTCTATACTTGTGGCATTCCCAAGCAACACAAGTGTGCTTTCAATGTCAGCTACATTCTTCTGCTTTCATTTCTTCTGCCTTTTTCTCTCTGTCTTTACCTCTTCTGTTTCTTATTGTTTCTCCCAAAGATTTTGCTTTTTTCTGCAAATGAATTGGATTTTCATAAACCACCAAACAAACATTTATTGAGCAACTACTACATGTAACACACAAAAATAAAAGAGAAACAGATCCTGGTTTCAAAGACCTTAATCTATTAAAGGAGATAAGACATAACACAAACAATAACATATTAGAAGTTGGCGCATGCCGTATGAAAACAGGTCAAGATAAACTGCCATGATGTTCAGAAACAGGAGAAATTCTCTCTACTTTTACTTGTCTTGGTTGTTTTCATTGTTACTAAATGCTTCAATGCCACTTTGTCACAAAAGACTTTTTGTGTAACTAACCGAGATGCAGACACATAAACTCCAGATGCTCCCAGACTTTAAAAAGCATATGTATGGATAAGAGAGGTCTGCACAGCTAACTAACCAAATGTGTACATGATTAAAATCCAGAAGACCTGATTTTAGACTTCCCTAGTTATAATCCTGTATATTTTATACTTCTGAACATGGGCTTGACAGTATATGAAAACCAAGGTTCACACTGTATTTATAAAGTAAATGTTACCTAAGGTGGTTTATTTTTTTCAGGCATGTAAGGAGAAAGTCAAGATTCGAACCTTGATGCTTTTCCTTTGGAGGCCTGAAAGAAAATAAACCAAGAAATTCGTTTCTAAACATAATGCAAACCTTGGTTCTTTCACAACCAGTGCCTTGAACTTCAAGTAATTCCCAACAAAGTGTGACAGGGCACACCACCTCAGCAGTAAAATCCTGGTGGACTAAGCAAAAAAGTAAAAAGCCCTTTTAAAGTCTGCACGTGAGTTTTCAGCAGGGTACTGCCTGTCTTTGCTGCCAACCTTTTGTCTAGGATCACTTCAATTTACTCTTTTCTGCTGTATCTACTAGATGTCAATACAACTTATAGCTTAATGTTACCATGATAGCCTGTATCTGGATTTTACTTGGGAAAACATCTTGTTGGGCCAGTCACATAAAAGACAGTTCACTTTCAAGGATTCTGTTTATAAAGAAATCTACTTTAAAATGGATACAAGGGCATAATAATAAAGATTATTAGAAAAAGAAAATAAGAACTGTACCTTAATATGTAATATTGCTGTTCCCGGAGGATGAGCATCTGTTATTGATCTTAGAAGCTTTCCACTGGCCAAATCCCACATAGTGATCTATAAGACAACTAAATGCTTTAAAAACAAATTTATTGCTCTTTTTTGGACTTAAGTATCCTGGCTTTTGGCTGAAATAATCTATTCCTGGTCTATAAACATTACAGACAAAGAACTATAAAGTTAAAACATAACTAAAGGTTGCAGATCCACTAAAGCATGGGGCCCTTATTCCATCTTCATCCTCCCCTCATCCTACCCAGTCTACTTTTCCCTTCAGATTTTAAATCTTATTCTTTTACTGAGAGGTCAAAGAGATTTCTTTAATGAGTCAATGTCTTTAGCACTGGTAAAAATTATAAAAAAGGGCTTATTGCCAAACCAATTAGTGACATGTGAAGTCAAACCAATTAGTGACAGAAGAAGAGAAGAAACAAAACTTACTGCCCAGTTTCAGAAGTAAAAACAAATACCCAATTTGTGTCCAGGGATACAGTTACAAAGCAGAATATACTGTACTTAAAAATCAACAACAATCATCCTCACTACAGAAAGAAAGTACATTTTATATAACAGCCTGGTTGGTTTATAAAAGCTATTTACATATAGGGACATATGAATTGAGATATTAAAAATCATAGACTCTGGCTCAGTCAATAACTTAATTTAAAAATTTGGACAAAAGTCAGACCAAGCAAATTCAGGTTAGCTCTACAGACAGACATATCACTTTATAACATGTTTTTGTCTTCAAGATACTGATCTAGAGACAACAAGTTTAACTCATTTTACACTGTCTTATAGGTAAAACAAAGTTCCTATTTACCTGTCCCTTAGCAAAGCCACAGAGAAGTCTTGAGCAGTCATTGTTGATACTGAGGGCAGAGATAGCTCCATACTGACCTCCAACACTAGTGCTACCCAAGCAGAGTCGCAAAGCTTGATTCTGATCTAAAGAAAGCAATTGATAAAATCAAGTGAAAGAAATAAAGGGGTGACTAAATATGTACATAGCATAGGCTTGTTTTCAAACACTTTGAGGTAGTAAGAATCAAAAGAATCAAATGAAGTTATGTTCATCTTAAAATATATTTATTGAGCACCTACTAGACAGTGGGCATTGAATTAGACACTAAGAATGCAGAAAAAACAATAACTACAAGGAAGCATAATACAAAACTTGCTAATGTTAAAAAAATACTAAGAAAACTGTATCTCTTGGAACAACCAACTAACTTTCATTCTAGAACTGTATTTTTTGCTATTTTTAGAATGCAAGGTACATGAAATACCACCTTTTACAGCAGATTTAAAACTTCAAAAATCAAAATTTATTTGCAGTTTGGCTAAAATTTACATTTATATTATCCCTGAAGGAAAAGATTTACCAGGCAAATGAACAGTATAAATAAAATCATAGGGTATGTTTAAACAACTTAAGAAAATTTTCAAGCATCAACAGCTGATATGCTAAAAGCAAATAATTCAAATCTCTACTAAATTAAGTTACTTAAGGGCAAGGATTCTGCCATCATCACCTCTGATTTCTCTAGGAAGCATTTGGATATTACTAAACTTTATTATCTAATAATTAGAAGAAATTCCTCTAGGGCTTCCCCTGCTGCTGGCACTAAGTCACATCAGTCGTGTCCGACTCTGTGCAACCCCATAGACGGCAGCCCACCAGGCTCCCCCGTCCCTGGGATTCTCCAGGCAAGAACACTGGAGTGGGTTGCCATTGCCTTCTCCAGGGCTTCTCCTAGGCAGTGCTTATTTTATATTATATAGAGCTCATTATTGTACCCACTTGAAAACAATGAAATAAAAATTTTAAACATAAAGCATGTCTACAAACTTTGTTTTTTTTGGGGGTATGGGGAGGGGAACACCAAACTTTAATTGTTTTTTTGGGGGGGTGGGGTGGGGAGGGGAACACCATACTTGCACAATCAGGAGTTCTCTTAACTCCCCCAGCAATTGTGTGTGCTTCCCTTCACTATCTATGTGCGACTTTTTGGAGGTAAATACATCTTACTCCCACTCCTAGACTATGACCTATCTAAGGGCTGAGATCATGAGAGAATTAACATCCCCAGAATGCCTACGGCAGTGCCTTGCACACAGAAGGCATCTGACAATCATCTTAATAGATGCCATATTTACAAATCCTCCTCCCATAAAGGTAAACCCAGTTATCATCAGACAGAGCCTAAAGACATTCATTCCCAAATGCAGGGAATAATACTAGGTAAGCCCTTTTGCCCATCCAAAGTGAATACTGTAAGGATATTTTTCTGTGTTCACAAGCAGGCTTAAATAGCAATCCCCACCCTCCCCAGGAGTTCTGACACAATTAATGTCACAATTAATTAACTGTCTCAGTTCTGACACAATTAGTGGCTGTATCCAGCACACAGAAAATATTTGATGTTTTATGATGTCACTTTAGATCTTAGCCTTCCAAGATGAACATTTGAAAAGGAATAAAATTCATAATATACAAGGTCTGATGTGAAGTCCTATGTTTATTCACATCTAAAATTATCATAAGAACAGATTTTTTCCTTATTTGCTTCCATCCTTACATATATTTTCCTCCCTTTTCCAGTTTAATCCAAACTATTAAAATTGCCTTTTTCCTGACTCTAAATATGACATCACATTTTACTTTGCTCTACTGAATTGCATGCCTAATAGTGTTTTCCATGATCCTTATTTTGTCAGGGCTACTTTATACAGTCAGTAGATGATCCTTATACCCTGTTCTGCAAATTGTCAAGATTCACTGGTTGGGCAACAGTGTTGTATACATACTACCATTGTGTGTCATGTGAGCAGTCCAACAAATGGACTGAAAAAGTAAGAGGACAGAGACAGAAATTTTGCACCAGTCTCAAAAAGTCCATTTAGCCTGGCTGTCTGCCCTCTAGGTCAGAGTAGTGTCAGAACAGCATCTTGCTAAGATCTTTGTAGTCCCTGCTTTGATATCCAAACTACACAGTTCTGATTGACCAGTACTTAAAGACACTAACTATTGCTTTAACAAAGTTCTTACTTTAAATTTGACTATTTAAGTACTCTTATAACTCAGGGATCACCAATTCAATGGACATGAGTTTGAGTAAACTCCGGGAGTTGCTGATGGACAGGGAGGCAGGCCTGGCGTGCTGCAGTCCATGGGGTCGCAAAGAGTCGAACACAACTGAGCGACTGAACTAAACTGGTAATTCAGGGAAAGTAAGCATAGGAGAATTTAAGAGTATGACAAAATAGAGACTAATGGTACCATTAAGAAAAAGAAGTAAAGAGGGAAGGAAAAAGACACAACTAACCTCTACATTAAAAACGCAGAAATGATTCTTTTTCTGACTGTACTAAAAACTAGCTAAGACAGGGACCAAATTGTCAACAGTGTTCACTCCTAAAATATGTACCAAAATTATATCCCACAGGACTCTGCTAATGAAGACTGTCAATTTTTTCCCCTTGACTTTTACAATGTATTCATTATCTTTACAATGTCCCTTTATAAGGTAGCATGGCTGTGAGGTAATGGACAGTGCATAAAATGTAATATAGTTTAACTCCACAAGGATACTTATCAATTCTTATTGGTGTCATTATACATTCTATATTTATGGTGCCATATTAACAAACCTATGCAATTTAAACTAAAATCGGAAAAGACAGAATTTCTGTGGAAAGAAGAAAGCAGGGTCTTATTGAAGAGGTTTCTTCTACTAGAACATGCTGTAGTCCAGATTTTTCTAGACTATTCTGGGGAAAGGTACTTGGTGAAGACAAACATAAAACCTCTTTCAAACAATATCTAAAGTTACACAGAAGGAACAAAAGGACCTGAACAGAAATAAGAAAGGTGAAAATCAGAGCTTTCCATGTTCTACTCCTCCAATGGGGCTCTTGAGGGAAAAAAAAAATGCAAAGAGACTACCGTTTTTCCTATAAGCTTCACAGAGTTGGTACAGAGCTTAAATTTTGTAAATGCCTATGAAAAATATGAAAACTATCCAATGATACACATGCAAAGAATTATTTTAATGATAATAAGCAGCTTATCAATTAAGAGAACTCAAAGCCCAGATACCACAAAAAGCACATCTAAATTGACAGTGCAATGAATTACATCTATTTCTTTATTAGTATACCTTTCAAAATACACTTTACTTAGGGTTGACCTCAGCATATTCCAGGCTTAAGAGTAATGGACTAAGTAACAAAGAAAAGCCATAAATAACATATAAAGTCTACAATAGCCATAAAATCTAAATTTGAACATACTTCAAGAATTTCTGCTCTTTCCACATACCAAAATTAACCTAATGCTCTATTTCTTCACCCCTAATTTAACTACTCCCTAAAGACCATCAAAGAAGGAAATACCTAAATCCTAGAAAGGATCAAAATCAAATTATATGCATTCAGCTCTACTTTTATCACCAGTATTCACCATTCTTCAATACTACTCCTTTGTGCACATTAAAATATTCTCTAAGACCAAAGAAGAAGAAGAAAAGAGAGATTAGGAAACATTTTTCATCAATGTTCATAAAACAGCAGAAGCACTGTATCTGACCATCTAACACACACAGAATTAAAGCTCTCCATTCCCTCTTTAATCTTACTGACTAAAGCCCAGGATACACTGACTCCCCACAGATAACTGGCTATTTTCTAGAATGCAGATGCTTAGGAAGAGTCAATTGTATTCATTTCCAAATCTGTTCATGCCACTATAAATACCACTGCACTTAAAAAATGTTAATTCAACAGTATGTCAACTGATGAAATAAGTGGAAAAGAGCAAGCTGCTATTTCTATGACTGCTGTTTTAGAACCTGGTAAAGATGAGCTGCTCTAAATAACTGTCATGAAGTAAGGTATGGACATGCTAACTGCAGAAAACTGAAAAGTTCTATGAAAATCTAAAATTTGCACACCTCGAGTAATTCACAGGTACCTAAGCTTTTACCTCTTTTGTTTAATTAAAAGTACAAATTTTGCATGACCCATCATTGATGCAGCTTGTGCCAGAAAAGGATGCTGCAGACCGCCAACTGGTAGAAAGAAACTCAAACAGTTTTGGACTGTATAAAAGATTAGAGGAGAAATGAATATTTATTTTCATTTAAAATAAAATATTGAAGGTATGCATATATTTGTAATTTTTAACAATTCTCTAACCAATTTCAATTAGCTGGTTCTTTTCAATAAGCATTTCATAAGAGGGTATCAACTGTAATTGATAACATTCTCTTTCAACAATAAAAAGGTCAAAAGAAAAAGAGTCACTCATGCAAATCAAAATTACTATACCTTTTCCTTTGAATCCATGGAGAAAAGATCAAAAGAAAGAGAAAAGCGAGAAATCAGTTCAAAAGTTCAGAGAAAATACAGGTAAAATTTCAAGAGTATAAGTGGTAAACTTTAGTTATCTGTGAGAATGATACTAAATGTGACTAAATGATATGTCTAGCATTTATAGTTAGCTATTGATTATGGAAATAGAAAAAATTCATAATATCCAAATTTTAGCACAGTAAATCCAAGTCCATTAAATTTGATAAAAACAATTTCAAAAAGATAATCCACTAAGGTACACTAACAACTCAAAAAATGAAAAACTAAAGGGCCTTAGGATAGGGATAGATTTCTGCCGCTGCTGCTGCTAAGTCACTTCAGTCGTGTCCGACTCTGTGCGACCCCACAGACGGCAGCCCACCAGGCTCCCCCGTCCCTGGGATTCTCCAGGCAAGAACACTGGAGTGGGCTGCCGTTTCCTTCTCCAATGCATGAAAGTGAAAAGTGAAAGTGAAGTCGCTCAGTCATGTCCGACTCTTCACGACCCCATGGAATGCTACAGCCCACCAGGCTCCTCTGCCCATGAGATTTTTCCAGGCAAGAGTACTGGAATGGGTTGACATTGCCTTCTCTGCATAATTAGGTAAGAACCAAGATATCACATACCTTTACTTCCTTAAGAATAGGAATTTTACATCATGCTTAAAAAGCTTACAATGATTACTATTCTAATGACCCAGGCCTTCATTCCAAAGAGAATCTAATGGTACTGAAACAAGTTCTTCCTGCTGCACTTTTTCCTATGATCAACAAAGATGTTTAGAAGATCAGATTTAACCCAGACCTCAAATCTAGACACTTAGCATTATTACTCTGCCATTTGTTCCTGACTTTCAAGCAAATTTTAATCCATTTGTTAAAACTCATTGTCCAGATATCTGATTCCTACAAAAATAATAAGCAAAATTTATTAACTGAATGATTAAAAATCCAAACCATAACTAGAATGTTATGATTCTTTCTCAAAATGCTCATTATGGCATACTTTCTTTTTCATGAGACTTTAATGAAAGATTACTGTTTCATCAAATCCACAAGAAAGTTGCTCGGGTCTATAAAAAGTAGAAAGCAGACCCAAGGAAATTAAGGAGACAGCAATGAAAGACAATGTACTCTTCTTCTCCCCTGTTAGCTTTTTATTTTTAAAAGACTTCATTTTAATTTGTTGCAGTGAATTCTACATGGGTTTGATTATAAGCAGGCACATATTCTTAGAACCTTGGGGGGTAAGGAAGAGATATTAAAGCAGATAGAGCTGAGAGAGAGTACTGGTAAGTGGGAACAAAAATAAACATGTTCTGCTGATAGATAAACATATGCATTATATTCTATCCTCGTTCATCTTAGTTCTTGCATTCTTTCCTTTTTGTATCTTGGAATTTACCTCCATTTCTCTCAGAACAGGTGAACAACTTGGAGGGGGTGGAAACATACTGATCTTAGGATTCAGTATACTTTGATTCTGAATTTGACTCTGTACATGTCACTTAACCTCTCCAGTTCTCAAACACCTCATATGTAAATAAGGTGACTAACTAAAAGTCCTTTCAATATTCTTTCCCAAAATTCTATCAATTGAATACCAACCCTGCCCTCATAGGAGAACAAGCATTCTTATACCTGACAGGAGAGCAAGTTGGTAAAACTTGCCTAACTTGCAGGAGGCAGTTAGGCAATATACATCAGAAGCATTTAAAATGTTCATACCCTGACATAAGCAAGTCTACTTTTAGGAATTTGTCTGAAAGAAGTAATCATGTGCACAAAAAATTGCAGTTACAAAGATGGTCATCACTCTATTTTTTTGTTTAGAAACAACCTAAATGTGTTATAGTAGAAAATGATTGATTAAATGGTGAATCCATTTAACAGGATACATGCAGCCATTAAAAATGATGTTACACAGAAACAGACTCACACAGAAAATAAACTTATGGTTACTAAAGGGGAGGGATAAATAGATACAAACTACTGTATGTAAAATAGATAAACAACATAATCCTGTATATCACAGGGAACTATATTCAGTATCCTGTAATTAACCACAAAGGAAAAGAATATGAGAAAGAATATATATGTGTGTATACGTGGGTGCGTGGGTGGGTGTGTGTGTATATATATATATATATACACACACACATGAATTGTATCACATTGATGTACACCGGAAACTAACCCAACACTATAAATCAACCATACTTAAATTTAAAAAAAGCTAATAACACAGGAAAAAAGATATTACAGATGATTTTAATAATTACATAGAAAAAAGTTCATTATAATGAAAAAGCAGGTTACAAATTAACATGATCCAATTTAGGGGGTGCACATATGTATAAATATGTACAGGGAAAAAGATTACAAGGTCATATAAAATTTTAGGAATTATTTCTGGATGGCAGATTTTGGTTTATCCTCAATCATTTGCTCATCTAAATTTATTATGAACACATATTATGGAATAAGGGAAATTATTAAAGAATCAATTCTAAAGTTCTCTCTAGAGAATTGTATTTTTTGTTTCCATTCTTCTCATCCCTAGACAAAAATTCGTATCCATCACCTTTGAAAAGACTAGATGTTAAAATCACATGATGAATAGGCTTCTGATATAATAGAAAACTTGGAAGTCAAATTATTCAAAAACAAAGGAAAATGACTAGTTATTCACTCATGATAAAGACACAAGGCCCACAAAGATCAAATTATGGTTCTGCTATTAAAGTGTTCCCAGGTGTTCCATAAACAATATTCTGTAGCATCCTTACTAAAATACAGTGTCATCAGGAATTCCATTTGAGAGAGTTCCAAAAGCTTTAAAAATCCGTGAGAACACTAAAAATGACAGGAAAACATTTTCTAGTAGTATTTAAACAGAACAAAATGTTTCGCTCATAGTACTGAGGGCAAAAGCAAAGAAAGATGAAAAATCAGAGTTATTTAGTCTCACGGAGGGGAAAAAAATGAAAATACTTAGGATTATCACGTACTATAAAAATAAAACTAACAAAGTTCTCGTCTCAACCCAAAAAATAAAGTGATTATGAGCTAAAAAGCTTTCAGTTTAGAGGGATTTACAATGTAAATGAAAAAACCTTACTGTCAGTTAAGAGTTACTGAAAATGACTGAGAAAGCCTGGAAATCTTTCCCTGAAGATCTTTTCAAATACTTACTACTCAGATATGATTTAGAATAAAAAAATTAAAAAAAAAAATTACCATCACCACAAACCAGAGGCAGACAAAATGACAAACCTTGTCACTCTCAACTTTACGTTCTTTTTGTCTAGGTCTGCAGAGAGTCAAATGGTGTATATGATATGGTATGATAGCTTATACATTCATAAAGAAGAAAGTAAACTTGCAATGAACAACAAAATGAAGCTGAGTCAAGCGATTTTTAACTATAAAAATGCTGACTGCTACCCTTCAAGTTTTTCTGGCATTTTTCAGAAAAATAAAGTTTACTATAAAAACTGTGATTAAGAGACATTATCTTTTAAAAAATTCAAAATACTTAATATTTAAAATAAGCGGCTAGAAAATTTACCAAATATTAAGGCCAATCCATGAGATGTACCCACTGCTATCAAACTGGATACTGCCTGAAAACAAAAGAGAAGATTATATTCTAAAACATTACATCAAGGATCTTGAAATAATCAGAATTAACTTTGTTGGTCTTTCCTCTAGACACAAGATAACATACCAACTACTATAAATACGGAAAATTTCATCTAGGAGGCAAAATGCAAGATAAAACACAGAACATCTTATTTCCTGGCATCCCTCTAAATTTACTCTAAGGGTAACAATACTAAAATATCGTATGTTCAACATTATAGGCAAAAACATGCCACTTAACTTCCTCTAAGGCAATTTAAAATAAAAAAAGTTCAAGGGTCCAGACAAAGTAAAGGCACTTATGCTACCCAACCAAGAGCCTCTTATAAGGTGTGGGAAAAGGACAGGAAAGACCTTCCCCAGCTCATTCACAAGAGCCAAAAGGCGCCAGAAATACGCAAAACTCAGCCCACTTCCCTCACCAACTGACTAATGAGAGAGCTACAGGAGGCAGCTGGAAATAGTTGAAAATAGAAAAGAGGGCACTAGTGTGCTTTCAATATCCCCAAGTTCTCTATAATCACCCCCACAGATTTACTATTTGGCAAGCTCGGCAATGGAGTTCAGAGCTGTTAAATGTACTATTTACCACAAAGTGATTTTACTGAACACTGTTTCCACTCCCTATAACCAAAAGGAGGTCAAGTCACAGAAGGAGCAAATGTACTTGGGCAGGATAGTACCACATAAAATAAATCTGGAAATGGGCTAATCAGTATTCCATTATCTGCATCTCAAAAAACAAAACTGAAGAGTAACAATACACTAGAAAGAAAGAGAATATTCAACGCAAATAAATTTTAAATGATTACCTACAGTAAATGACATATGAATTTATTCTCATAAAATGTATGTAATAACTGAGTATCAGAAGAATAAATCTAAGAAAACCTGGTAATAGAAAGCTTACCTTTGAAAGATTATTTAAAGTATACTTACAATTGCTGTAGGCAAGCCAGCATCTACTTTGTCCTAAATAAAAAAAAAAAGTATTTGAAAAGATATTTCCACTTTTAAACAAAAAAAAAAATGGTATAAGGCCCTCTCTTTACATATATAATTCAGACAAGAGGTGGAATCATCACTTTTGCCCCCAACTACATAATTTTAGCACTGATGTTACAGCTTAGGATAGTGATTCTCAAAAGTCAAGGAACATTAGAATCACCTGGAATATCTGTTAAAATGCAGATCCCTAACTACACTGCTAGAACTAGATTCCAAGTCAGTAGGTCTGGGATAGTCCCCAGGAAACTGCTTTTTCTTAGGAAATTTTTATGCAATGGACACATTTTACAAAATCACTATCTTAAGATATCTCCATTATCTTTGGTAATCATAAAATGATAAATACACTTTAAAGTTAATTTAAGTCCATTTTAAATATAATCCCATGTCATATTACTTTGAGGAGGATTCCAAAATTAAACAACAAAGTTCACAACTCCAAAAGTTTCATCTCTCCTAAGTGTTCTCCAGGAACAGACTACAAGGCTATGATGGTCAACACCCTAGGAAGCCCTAATAACATCACTATCCACATGGCTGAAGGCATTACTAAATAGCCATTCAGAGGAGATACCCCAAAATATAACTAGCTTTACATGTTAATAAACCAACCATCACAGAAAAGCATACAATTTAAATTGAGCTGGTAATCCAAAATTAGAAAAACAAGGTATGAAGACTGTCACAAGAAAAGCAGTTTTCATTTTAACATACCAAAGGAGCTCAGCCATGGCAATGAAATAAGAACAGAATGCAAACACTCTGGGATTTATTAGAATTTTTCCCTCCTCTTCAAGAGAAAAGAGAAACCCTTTTAAATAACAGATTTATCTAATCATTGTTCAATGTCTGAGTTTTAGTTCAGTCTCCATTATTCAAAATATTTTTAAAACTGCACAGGTGGGTCAAATGACTGTTCTGGTTCATCTTGATTTTGAAAGGAATGAATTTCATCACCTACATAAGGATTAAATTCAGAAAACGTCATGGAAATGTAATCCTCAACAGGTGGTTCCCATTCTAGCAAATATGAGTTACTCTCCACCTAAAAGAGGAAGGACAATTGCCCAGGTTTCCTCCATTGCTTGCCTATCTCTCTATTTAAATTGACTTCATGATATATGAGCGGGGCCAGGGTATACCAAATGCCCACAGAGAACACTTCCTTTTTTGTTGTTTTGGGGGTTTTTTGTTTGTTTGTTCTGGTTTTTTTGCAGGGGTGGGGGAGGTTCTGCAATAAGAGCTTTCACTGATAAACCTAAAAATTACAATGTGGCTATGGTGTCATGATTCACTTCTGTATTAATCTCTTACACTCATAAAAAATAAAACTTTGTCCAAATTGAATATGCAAAACACTAATTAAACTCCATGAAAAGAACATAAAAACATATCAAAGTTCCTGGGATATGAATCACTATTATCAACATCATTATTATTACTATTATTTACAGAATCTATATATTGAATTCAGAAAACCAAAACCTAAAGACTATGTGAAACTTAGTCTTGGCCTTTGGCCTTGAGGCCAAAGGAAAATTTGATAAACATACCAGAATCAGCATCTCTTGTCTTAATGGACTATTAAATATTTTTGCACTAATTCAGTGCTCCAAACCATTTTCAAAACAGACACAGATACTCTGTTCCAGCCATTACACACTGGCCACTTTCACCAATACCACCCCCGTTTCACAACAAAGGCAGCACTAGACTTGGAGCCAAAAACCCCCAATTTTGAGTAATTGCTCTGCTATCTTCTAACCCAATGATGTAAGACAAGTTAACATCACCTCTCTGAGTCCGTCTTCTCATTTGTAAAATAGGATATGGCTTTCCCTACTTTCAAAGTTGTAAGAGTATATGAAATAAGGTACATGAAAAGACTTTTGTGAATTATAAAAACATCACTCAGTTGTAAAAGATTCTGATCAATCATTCCTCCATATGAAAACACTAAAAAAAAAAAAAAAATCACTCCACCTCAACCAAATACACAAGATGGCAACTAAACTGAAAAGGAATTTAAAGAAAAGGCAGATAGTGTTTCTTTTAGGCTTGCTGCCATATTTCATTTAGGCACACCCGAGACTCCGGGCAGACCTTTATTTCATGGCTGCACTAATTTCTATGTCAAGATGTGTAGCTATGTCTTATGAGTCAAAAATAATCACACAAAACCCATGAAAGCCAGGTTCTGTTTTTCTTAAGCCTCGGGCCAAGAGAAGTGCCGCGCTGTGTTTTACGCTCATTCCTGCTTCATTATGCCATTGCAGGCTATAAAGCTGGGGAGAGAACAAAATACTTACAGCTGCAGACACTATCTGGGCAGAAATCCCCTTCAAAAGTGAATGTCGCATAACTGATCCATGGAGCGAAAAAGAATCAGGTAATCTCTTCTTTCTTTAAGGAAAAAAAAAAGGAAAACGTTTAAGAACAGAAAATAAAAACTGAAAAGGCAAGGTCTTTAAAGCTTTGAAAGAAGAAAAAGTAAATAAAAACAAGAAAAGCAGAAAGCAATACTGTATTAATTTGTTAGCTCTGTTTTCTGAAGAGGTATAAAATCTAACAGTCTCACATTAAAATGTTATATTAAATTTACACTGAACCTCAGAGAAGCACAGCAGGAAAATGAATAAAGCCACCATCTCTTCTTCACAGATTCAACCTATTCCTTGCTCACCTTAATAACTACAGCAAAAGGCTCTGCTACTCACCAGAAGGTCGCCTATAGAGAAGCCCTGCTTACAGGTCTACATCACCTCAGCTGCCTTCCACCTCTGCAACCATTCCTGCCCTACTGTTGTCTCTAACGACCCTCTCATTCTCCCAACCAACTGCCTCAAATTTCCTATTCATTACTCATTCTCTGATGCTCCTACTAACAGCTCCTTTCACTTACCCTACTCATCACTGTACAAAAAATACTTCTTTACGCTTTTACCAAACACTGAACACCTACTCGATATGACTAAAAGTATGTTCTGGGGATACAAGAACAAAAAGCTCAAAGTTCCCACTCTCGAGGATCTCATATCCTAGCTAGAGGGACTAATGAGTAACTCACTCAAATTAAAGGATAAATGTTAGAAAAGAAAAATGAATAAAGTGTGACAGAAACAAAATAAAGAGTTTAATTCTGTTTATTAAGGGGATATCAGGGACAACTATAGAAAAGAGAAGACATCTGATCTCGCCTTGATGGATAACTAGGAGTCTGTCGGACAAAAGAAAAAGCACAAGCAAAAATATGAAGATGTAATGGTGTACAGTGTGTGGGGGGAGTGTGGGTACACAAAAGGCATGGGCCAGGAGGCAGAAGTGGGAGTGCTCAGCATTTATGTTAAAATAGTAAGCAGTCTTCAGACTGACACCACGCAAAGCAGTTCGGACATTACTATGAGGGCAAAAAGATGACACCACAGCTTTTAAGCAGGTTAATGACCAAATCATCAAAAACATTTAAGTTATTGTGATTCCATACAAATTTTAGGATTGCTTTTCTGGAAAAATGTCATTGAGATTCTGGTAAGGACTGACCTAAATCTATACATAGGTAGGAGTAGTATGAACATTTTAATTAATCCATGAACATGGAAAAGCTTTCCATCTATTTGTCTTCTTTAATTTCATTTATCAATGTCTTTTACCTTTCAGTGTACAACTCTTTCACCTCCTTGTTCCTAAACTTCTTCCTAAGTACTGCAATGCTTTTGTTGCTGCTGTAAATGTGATTTTTATTATTTTTTATATACTTCACTGTTAGTATATAGAAACACAACTGATCTCAATCAGCCAAAGTAATCTGAAGAAAAAAGAAAAAAGCTGCAGGCATCACACTTTCTGATTTCAAACTGTATTACAAGCTACAGTAACCAAAACAGTATGGTACTAACATTAAAAAAGACATAGATCAATGACCAGAATAGAGCACAGAAATAACCACTTGCATGTACAGTCAACTAATATTTGACAAAGGAGCCAAGAACACTCAATAAGGAGAGAATATTCTCTTCAACAAATGGTGCTAGGAAAACTGGGTAATCACATGCAGAAGAAGGAAATCATATCTCTGTCTTATACCACTCACAAAGATTAAATGGATTAAAGACTTAAACACAAGACTTCAAACCACAAAACTCTTTTGAAAAAGCAAACAGAAAAGCCCCCTGACAGTGGTACTGGCATAGATTTTTTTCGTTATGTATGACACCAAAAGCACAAGCAACAAAAGTGAATATACATATGATATACATAAATACATATATATATATATATATAAATTGGACTATATCAAACTAAAAGGCCTCTGCACAGCTTAAGAAGCAATCACAACATAAAAGGCAACTATGGAACAGGGAAAAATATCTGCAAACCCTTAACCCCATAATAACCAATATATAAAAAGAACTCTTACAACTCGGGAGCAAAAAAACCAATGGGCAGAGGACCTAAATAGGTATTCTTCCAAGGAAGACATACAGATGGCCAATAGGTCCATGAAAAGGTGCTCAACATCACTAATTATCAGGGAAATGCAAATGAAAACCACAATGAGATACCACCTCATACCCATTAGTATGGCTATTATCAAAACAATAAAAGATAAGTGTTGGTGGGGATGCAAATAAAAAAGAATCCCTGGACACTGTTGGTAGGGATGTAAATGGTGCAGCCACTATGGAAAATAGCATGAAGGTCCCTCAAAAAATTAAAAATAGAACTACCATGTGATCCAGCAATCCTACTTCTGGGTTTACACCCAAAGGAAAAAAAATCACTACCTTTTAAAAAGCAACTCACAGAAACAGAGACTAGAATAGTGACATCCGGGGGCTGGGGGAAATACAGAGATGCTAGTCAAAGGATATAAACTTACAGTTTTTAGATGAATAAGTTCTGGAGATCTAATGTACAGTGTGATGACTATCGCTAACAACACTGTTAAATACTTGAAAGTTACTAAGAAAGTAGATCTTAGATTTTCTCACTCCAGAAAAAAATTATAATTATGTGAGGTGGTAAAGGTGTTAAGTAACCATTCTGTGCTGATTTAATCATTTCGTAATATACACATATCAAAGAATTATACTGTATACCTTAAATCTACACAGTACTGTATATCAATTATATCTCAATAAAGTAGAACAAAGTTCAGTTGTAGAAGAAACTGATGAACAAGTTAATATAACCAGCCCTGGCCCCTATTTCACAAGAGTCGACAACCTAAAGAATACAGCCCTGATACAGGCAAAATTTAAGAAGTTGAAGAAAAATACACTGACAAGTTATCAACATTAAAGTTACACATGAATTCAATAAAGCATTTACATTATGCTTCCTCCACTTCTCTTTCCTTTTCATGTGCTCTCCAAGAATGTGGAAGGTGAAAGCAGCCAAAATGAAGCTATTTAGGGTTAGAAGTTCTTTTCCCAAATCTTTAATCATCTTTGCAAGTCTCCTCTGAACCCATTCCAAGGGAATGAAGAAATGCTGGAGCTGTCCTTAGACAGCGGGAGGAAGGCGGTGGAGGAAGGAGTGGAGGGAACAGAAGGCTGGTGAGGTGATTCCCACCACCTTTCCCACACATCTCCACATTTCCACCACGGACACTGCACCAGGTCTGATGTGTGCGCCCTCTAAAGGCTCTCCTGCTTCTTGGGACTCCCGGGCTATATTCAGCTTCCTACCGAGGGCTTCCCAGGCGGGGCTAGTGGTAAAGCATCCGCCTGCCAATACAGATGATCCCTGAGGCGGGAAAGATCCCTGGAGTTGGAAATGGCACAGCACTCCACTATTCTTCCCTGAAAATTCCATGGACAGAGGAGCCTGGTGGGCTACAGTCCATGGAGCTGCAAAGAGTTGGACACAACTGAGTGACTGAGCACACACCCTGGAGGTGCATAAGACTGACATGGTATCCACCTTCTTATTCTCTCCTCTCAACAGTACCAAAATCTTCAGGGTCTAAGAAGCATTTTATTTCCACTTAAGCGGCCCTCTACTTTCTATGCAGGGCTTCAGCAGACCATATTGTATGCAAGTGTGATTTAAACGAATACTTACCAGAGAGCCAGAAATAAACCCATATACCTACAGTCAATTAATCTTCGACAAAGAAGGCAAGAATATAAAACGGGGGGGAAAAAAAAGTCTCTTCAGCTTAGTGGTGCTGGAAAAGTTGAACAGATGTATATAAAGCAATGAAGGTAGAACACACATTTTCATCATGCACAAAAATAAACTCGAAATGGCTTAAAGACTTAAACATAAGCCATGACACCACAGAACTCCTAGAAGAGAACACAGGCAGGACATTCTCTGGCATAGATCGCACCAATGTTTTCTTTGGTCAGTCTCCCAAGGCAAAAGAAATAAAAACAAAAATAAACAAATGGGACATAATAAAATGTACAAGCTTTTTGTACAGCAAAGGAAACCTTAAACAAAACGAAAAGATAACCTATAGAATGGGAGAAAATATTGGCAAACAATACACCCAGCAAGGGTTTAATTTCCAAAATATATAAACAGCTCATACAACTCAATAACAACAAGAAAAACCAATCGAAAAATGGACAGAAAACCTAAACAGACATTTCTCCAAAGACATACAGATAGCCAACAAACACATGAAAAGATGCTCAACATCACTATTAGAGAAATGTAAACTAAAACCACAATGAGATACCACCTCACACCAGTCAAAATGGCCATGATTAAAAAGTCTACAAGTGTTGGAGAAGGTATAGAGAGAAGAGAATGCTCCTACACTGTTACTGGGAATGTAAGTTGGTACAGCCGCTGTGGAAAACAGTATGAAGGTTCCTCAGAAAACTAAAAATAGAATTACCATATGATACAGCAATCCCATTTTGGGGCATATAGTCAGACAAAACTATAATTCAAAAAGACACATGCACCCCTATGTTCTTAGCAGCACTACTCACAAGACCCAAGACAGGGAAACAATCTAAATGTCCACTGACAGATGAATAGATAAAGATGTGGTACCTACATACATTGGAAGACTACTCAGTCATTAAAAAAAAAAAGAATAATGCCATTTGCAGCAACATGGATGCAACCAGAGATTATCATACCAAGTGAATTAAGTCAGAAGAAGAAAGACAAATACCAATATGAGATCACTCATGTGGAATCTAAAATATGGCACAAATCAATCTATCTATGAAACAGAAAGAGACTCACAGACAAAGAAAACAGATTTGTGGTTGCCAAGCGGGTGGAAGGGTGGGGGAGGGATGGACTGGGAGTGTGCGGTTAGTAGAATTACATAAAGAATGAATAAACAACAAGGTCCTACTGTATAGCACAGGGAACTACATTCAATATCCTGGGATATTGGAAATATCCTGGGATAATGGAAAAGAATATGAAAAAGAATGTTTGTATATGTATAACTTAGTCACTCCTGCTACACAGCAGAAATCAACACAACTCTGTATTTCAACTATAACTTTTTAAAAAAAAGAATACTTACCTTTTCAAGTTGGTCCTGTCACCACTATCTGAGCTTGCCACAGATGAAGTATCGTAAGAGTGAGAATCAATAGTGTCAATGTTTAACAATGTAGGATCTTCAAGAACAAAAGATTCATCTTCATCATCAGTCTAAATTAGAAGAACATGGATACATAAATTCAAAAGCCCAAATACTCTATAAGTCAAACAGGCATTAATGGGTTTCTGCTAAATAAACATATGCTTACTCTATTTTTCACCCCTTTTCCGTGCACTGCTATTGACCAGAGAGGCAGAGTACAGAATTAAATTTCAACTCTAGGTATCTCTCCCTACTTTTTTCACTCCAAAAACTTATTTCTTATAGCTGAAAGACGTAGGAGCAATTATGCAGATTATATTTTTAGTTGCCAAATATTTCTTCATATTCAAACCTGTCTAGGTGCTTTACTAGTTAACTAACAGCCAATGGCTGACTGAAGAAAATAAACACCACCTGACTATAAACAGTATACCTTAACAAACATGACAAACAGAAGAAAGGCATTCTGGGTTGGAAACAGCATGTACAAACACAGTGATTTCATAATATGAATTGTGCCAATGAAAAAGGAAGTAGTCTAAGATGAGCGGAGTATACAAGTAGGAGTTGGAGATGATCCTAGAAACATAAGCTAGGACCCACACTGTAAAAAGGTTTATATTTCATTAAGCTAGGTGACAGGAGGTCCCACATTCACCACTGTATTCCTAGTGCCTAGTACAATGCCAGACACATAATCAGTACTCACTTACTTAATAAATTAATGTACTGCATACAGCAGGCAGTTGGAAGGCAAGGAGATCTCTAAGAAATCGACACATGATGAGAATCATGTTTAAAAAGATAAATGGGGCAGAATGAAGATGAATGAGAGCAGAGGGGAAGACTGGGGCAGGGAGACTAATAAGAACCAGGAAGAAGGCTACTGCAACGTCAAGGAAAGACAGAAGAGTTCAGTCTAGGAATGCAGCCGAAGGGGTCAAGAGAAGGAATAAGGAGACATTATTGAGGTAAAGTTAAAGATTCCTGCTTACCATTTAAACAGTGTTTTGTGGGGGGTGAAGGGGGTTAAGTTTAAGAAAGCCAAAAAAGATTCCAAGGATTCTAGCTACAGCAACTAGGCAAAAGGTAATACTACTAATTGAGATAAGAAAGAACAGCAGATAAAGCAAAATGAATCTAGCTTCAAACAAGCTGATTCTAGGCAGCAAACGTTAAGACAAAAAAGTTCTGATCATACCTTCAGTTTCAGCTGGACTACCTTCTCCCTTATTTCGATCCACGTTAAGACAGCAGTCCACACTCCACTTTCTCGACCCATTACTGGCTACTGACTACTATTCTTGAAGTTACCAGTCAAATCTGCTGGCCTGTTTTCCTTTAGCAAGCTACTGCCCCATATGCATCAAGTAATACCACTGGCCAAGCCTCACTTCTGGAAATTTTCTCTTCCCTTGGTTTCCAATACATCACTTATTTACTGTTCCTTCAACTTATGTGGCCTCTTCTATTAGTCATGTTCTCTACTTTCTTTTCAACCCAACCTTTGAGTGATTTTGTTCCCAGGATTATATTCTTGGCTCTTGTCTCTTCCTACTTCACAAACTTTCTGTATGAAAAAGCGAATCCACACCTATAGCTTCAAATACCATGTCATGCTAAGGACTCCAAAATCTATATCTTTAGTACCAACATTTCTCTTGACGTTTAGGCCACATTTCCAACTGTTTTACAGATATCTCCACACACAAATGGAGTGCTAAGAACAGGATGAAGGTTTGCAAGGAGTTACTGTTACTTGAGAGCTGTGCAAGAATGGAAGGACTGCCTTAGGGAAAGGGAACGGAAACAACTCATAAATGAAATGCAGAACCAGGTCTTAAGCAAGAGAGTCAGCTAGAATCTTATTTGATTTTCTTAAGCAGCCCAGGGATATAATTAAAGAAAATAGATTAGCTAAATTAAGCCAGGGTTGAGGGCTTACGGGATTAAGCGGGAGGAAAAAAAATGAGGAAGATAATTAAGGGTATCAGTGAGGCTGAATTTAAAATTACTAGCTTCACGGTGTGTGCTGTGCTTAGTCACTCAGTTGTGTCGGACTCTTTGAGACCCCATGGACTGCAACCCTCCAGGATCCTCTGTCCATGGAGATTTTCCAGGCAAGAATACTGGAATGGGTTGCCATGCCCTCCTCCAGGGGATCTTCCCAACCTAGGAATCAAACCAGGGTATCCTGCATTGCAGGTGGATTCTTTACCAACTGAGCCACCATGGAAGCTACATGGTAGAGATATCAATTCTCACAAACTGATGTGCAGAATTTATACAATCCTATCAAATTTCACCTGGTGTGTGTGTGTGTAAACCAATAAAGTGATTCTAAAACTTATGCAGAAATGCAAAAGACTAAGAATAAGCAAGGCAATCTTAAAGAACAACAACAAAGCTGCAAGATTTGAACCTACTAGATATCAAGACCTATTATAAAGGTTCAAACGGACTGTGATATTGGGGCAAGTACAGAAAGACCAATGAAATCACACCCACCATATACAATCACCTGATTTAAAACAAAAAGTGACACCACAGAAATGGTGCTCAGTAAGTGCTGCTGCCTCATACCTCACACTATCACACACACAAATTTCACATGAACTGCAGATCTAATGTAAAAGGTAGAACATAAAGATTTTAAAATAAGACAGCATCAACATAACCTTGAAATTTGCAAAATTTTCTTCAATAGGATGCAGCAAAAAGCTAACAAAAATGGAAAAACTTAGTAAGCTGAACTACTGCTAAGACCTTCTGCTCATCGAAAGACACCATTAACTGAGGGAAAAAGCCCACAGAATGGAAGAAGATATTTGCAATACATACATCTAATAGAAAGCTTATATACATCACATATAAAGAACTCCTAAAAATACTTTAAAAATCAACTCAACAGAAAAAGGGCAAAAGACATGAGAAAGCAATTCACAAAAGAGATATCCAAAAGGCTACAACATATGTCAAGGAACACAATTTCATCAATCTTCAGGGACATTCAGATTAAAACTCTGATGTGATGCTACTACACACCTATTAGGTACGAATGGTTAAAGTGAAAAAGAGAAAAAATAAAAAGTTGATGAAGATATGGGAACCGTATCTTCATATATTATATGTTATATATATGTATTACCATATATATGCTATGGTAATATATATGGTAATATCATATATAACCATATCAGGTTATATATATAACCATATCCATATATTGCTGCAGAAAGCATACACTATCACAACCACTTTGAGAAACCTGTGGCAGTATCTACCAAAGCTGACCATGCCCATATCTGATGACACAGCGATTCTACTCTGAGGTACATACCCAGAAGAAATGTGTGTGTGTATGTGAAAACATGTGTATAGGTACCTAAAGACATGCATAAGAATATTTACAGCAGCACTTGTCAAAGTGGCCAGAAACTGGATATTATAAAACTGCCCATAAACAGTAGAATGAATAAAAAATGGTATGTATTTTACACAGCAATGGGAATGGATGAATAACTATATGCAGGAAAATACAAATGATCTAAAAACACAATATTAGGGGAAATAAGTCAGACAAACAAAGGCATATATTGTATAATTCCATTTTTAGGAAGTTCAAAGCCAACAAGCCAATCAATGCTGGTAGAAGTCAGAACAGTGATTATCCTGGGTTCGATACTAAAGGAGCACAAGAGGAGTTTCTGGGGTGCTAGCAATGCTTTATTTCTTCAGATGGACTCCAGTTACATGAAGAATTCTGTTTGTGAAAATTCACCAAGCTGTACACTTTTTCTTTATGCATGTGATATCTCCATTAAAAGTTCAGAAGAAAAAAAAAAAAAAAAGTTCAGAAGAAATATCCAGCTGCAAGAGCCAACAGCAGAACTGAAGTTAGGGCTACTCTCAAACACTGGAGACTAAACAGGATCAAGAAACTTGGTCCTCAGGAGGTCAAAGAGGAGGTTTAATGGAAGGGAGAGAATGTAGGAATGGGGGATGATTATTATTAGAGAATGGAATTTCAAGATTAAAAACCTCAGAAGTAGCACAGTTTCAAAGGATGACAAGGCCTAGTAACATTATTTCATGACCTAAGTTCTGAGATTTAGCATGTCTCAGTAATCTCTAACTTTCTGTAAAATAGATGTTCACTTCTTCCCAGCATCTCTTCAGGTTTATTTATTAAATTTTATAGGATATAATACCCACATATCCTGGAGCAAGTGCTTATTTACACTTTCTACTTTTGTCCCTTTTCTTTCTTAAAATCACTCTTCAATACTTCTTCCCTTTTTAGTCTTCATAATGTCCTTCAATTTATTTTTATTTTCTCTTGTCCACCTGTTGAGCTCCCTGATGGTGTGACAGCCAGCCAATTTCCAGTCCTATTTTTCTCTCAAAATCAGAGACAATCACATAGCACTTGATAATCACAGTACTTAACACTGTGACCCAAATGCACAAGGCACCCAAATTAGTGAGGAAGATAACAGTGACATCTTCTCGGTTAACCACTAGTGATTACTATACTTACTGATACCAGTAGGTATGTAAATTCTGCAAAGATAGCTTTCCTTCATTATAAACTATAGCCTCACTCATAAGAGCATTACTTTGACATTAGTGTTCAAAGATGTACAAACAGGGCTTTGTACACATCCTCTAAGACTACTGTTAGTTCTCACTTTGTAATTGAAATAATTATGTGATTAACATCATGTTATGAAAACTGACAAATTAATCTCTTCATCTCTAAATGAAAGATTTCCTCTCTATTAGAAAGCAATAAATAAATATGACTTTAACAGGATAGTCTCTCATTGACCAAAGCCTTCTTGGTCAAAATTATAAATGCTCAAGTCTTCTTAATACAGATCAAACATAACATTTAAAAATATATTCAAAGAAACAGCAATATCAAGCTGATATTTTAAAAGAATAAAAGATATAATTCATAGAGAAAGTAGTTTGCATCCTATATAGTACCGCCTATAAACCTAAAAGTATAGATAAAGAAGTAATAAAAGGGCCAGAGCCAAAAAAAAAAAAAGCAAACCAGGGCCCAACCCCACCTATGGGGCCAGTGGGCATTTCTGTTGAGGAATCTTTGCATCATTATCTTTTACAAAACATAACTATGGATCTGAAATAGATTGTTAAAAATCTTTCTCAAATTAGGAGCTAAAACTTCCGATGGGAGTCTTAAGCAAGTTGTTAAAAGATCAAGAAGAATGAGTTGAAGAATTGTCAGCAGATGCAGGGTACAAAAAAGCTAGCACACTTCATTAACATGTACTTCCAAAGAGCTCCTTTATAAAGCCTTTATGATCTGCTAATTCAGAAAGTAACATCATTTCAGAGCTCTGAGAAACTTTTTAATCAAAATGGTATTCACAAGATAAACATGGCGGCTTCATTTTCTTTATATAGAAGGATGATGAAATGCATTACAAGGCTGCAGATGCTCTTTTGTATCTCCTGAGGACGAGCTATTTGAACATCGCTGGTAGAGATGACATTATCAAAACATAATACAAATCTCAAAAGTATCATGAATTTAGTATTTCAACTCACTTAATAAAACATTTCTTTAGTAGGCCCAAGTATGAGGTATTGTCCTGGGCACAGAGATGAACAAGACATGGCTTCTGCCCCTGAAAAGCTCACAATCTAGAACTTTCTGCAATAATGGAAATACTCTTGGCATCTATGTTGTCCACTACAATAGCCACTAGCTACATGTGACAACTGAGCACTTGAACTGTGCCTTGTACAACTGAGCAAATGGATTTTTAATTTTTCTTTAACTGTAATCAGTTTAAATTGCCACATGTGACTGTTGGCTCCCGTATTGGACAATGCAGATCTGGAAACATACACTATAACCCAGAAGTATTCAAATCAACATGATAAACAGTGATTGTTAATATATACCTACTTCATTTAGTATGCTTTCCAGTGTTGGAGGAGTATCAACCTGAGGAATATCAAACTCCTTATCATCAATCTAAAAAGAGAAAAGAAATTAATGCTCACATAATAATGCTTTCTCTCTTATAATTGGGAGGGTGTTTTGATTGATTAGAACCATTATCAATTAGAAGACAAACAGACCACCAAACTCTTCTCACGGAAAGCCAACTCAATAATTCATGATATTAAGGGTCAGGTCAAAAAACTACAGAACTGTTTCCCTTTCTATCCACATATTCAGAGTTTATCAAGAACAAATATGCACTGATGGCAACATCCTAACAATCCTTTCCAGAAAGCTTCTGTTGAAGGGCTTTGGCATCTGCTTTCTTAAACAAAACAGCATTTCTTACGACAAACCCTAAACTTCTAAGTCATAACAGATATACAAAGGTCTGACACTGAATTGCCTAATTATTTCATAAATTATGGTGGTTGGGTCAAACAACTTGCTATTAAATATTCACACTGTCACAAAAACCTATTGATATCAGATCAATGAGGGGAAAAAAAATCACTGCACAAGAATTCTAAGTCTACCACTAGCACTATGATAGAGATATTTAACATAGCTGCACTTCAGCTTCTTCCCCTGTAAAAATGGAGTATCAGAGCATTGTGAAGCTCAAATGAGAAGATGTATTACAGTGTTTTATAAACTATAATCAGCTATAGAAATGAAGAGTAGTATTATTTCATAAAACTGTATATAGATGCCTATTAATCTATGCAAAAATGATGAATTTAGTTTTTGGATTATAAAGTGCACTCTAAACAACATTTGGGTTAAACATCACCACTTGACAAAAGCTCAATTTTTACCAGATCATTTCTGAACTCCAGTTCCTTGTCCAGATCTATGTAAGAGAATTTTGAAAGTGAAGCTTCTAGACTGAAAGACTTGTTCAGTTCCTCATCAGTAGTCTTGGCACAGAGGCTTTGTTCCACATTTTCATGGTCTGGTTCATTTTCCATGTTTACTTTTAATAACTGTATTCAGTCAATCCAAGCAAGTTTTTGTTTTGATTTTTAGCCTCAGATCATGATGAACTGAATGATGATCTCCTTTCAAAAAAGAAAAAATATATTATTTAGATTTCTTCAAATGGACATACCAAAGACTTACTGGGTCAGACTTTCGTGGAAACTGATTTCACTCAATCATCTGATTATAGACAAAGAGAAATCAACCCTAGGGTACGAGCTATGATATGGGGGGAGGGTTTTTATGGGAGCACAGAGGAATATCTGACTTAGGAGTCTGGGAAGTGGCCCACCACCCAAAGTCTTAAATCTGGTGACAGTGATGACATAGGACAAGCTCTACCACTAGACCTGGTACCAACCAGATTTATGTACCTAAGAACAAGAGGGTAACTGGGGCCGAAATCTGCAGTTAACCCCTTCTTCACATCCCCAAACCTGAGCAGATCTCCAATTCTCCGTGAAGATAAGCATATAGACCAGTTTTGTCATCAGCATCCAGACAGGCCACAGACCTCTAAGGGAAACAGTGTAGACACAGAGGGCCCAGAATGGATAGCAAGTCACTTAATAGGACACTAGCAAATCTAAAGGTTCAGATTTATTAGAGGAGACAACAATGACGCCAGTGTAAAATAATTCCACAGCTGACTAGAGATTTCTAGAAAGAAGGCTAGTTAAGGGAAAGCAGAGACAGTAAAGAAAAAGAAATGTATGAAAAATTTGTTTTTTCACAGCTCTAAATGATACAATATTATATCAAAAAGAAACATAATGTGGTTTACTTTAAAAAAACTGTCTAGAAAACAACTGTCTGCACAATTTCTGAAAAACTAAAAATATACGCAGGAAAAAAAATATATAGTTTAACCATTAAATTTGCCCTTACATGTTTTTAGTTTGTTATAATTAGGATACAAGTGACCAAACTTTAAAACGTTTATCACTTAGCTCTGCCTGTAAACAATAAAAAAACAAAAATATGAAAATAGAAACAATGCCACAGTAATGATAATAATAAAAGCAAAGGTAATTTTGTTTTCTAGACTAGGCGTTTTCCGTGGTACCCCATGAGCGCTTCTCAGTAAGAAGATTTCTCAAATGATATACTACCCTCAGACGGCAGAAGGAAATGGCAACCCACTCCAGTATTCTTGCCTAGAAAATCCCATGTTCAGGGGAGCTGGGCGGGCTACAGTCTGTGGGGTCGCAGAGAGTCAAAGACATGACTGCGCAACTAAGTGCTCACGTACCACCAAACTTCCCCACCAGACAAACTTCTCTTACTCTCTATTCCTTACTGAAGTGAAGGCAGAAAAAAAAGCTGACAACCACTGAGCCACTGAAAGAATTAATTTTCTTAAAAGGGAGTTGAGAATTAGTTGTTGTTACTGTTGTTTTAAAAATAACACGCCAAAAACTGACAGTTTTATCTAATTAGGCTCATTTTTCGGAGAAGGCAATGGCACCCCACTCCAGTACTCTTGCCTGGAAAATCCCATGGACGAACAAGCCTGGTTGGTTGCAGTCGATGGGGTGGCTAAGAGTCGGAGACGACTGAGCGACTTCCCTTTCACATTTCACTTTCATGCATTGGAGAAGGAAATGGCAACCCACTCCAGTGTTCTTGCCTGGAGAATCCCAGGGACGGGGGAGCCTGGTGGGCTGCCGTCTATGGGGTCACACAGAGTCAGACACAACTGAAATGACTTAGCAGCAGCAGCAGGCTCATTTTTAAGTGCTTAATGTGAATTCCACTTCCTTCAGTATTTCTTTTTATAATTTTTTAAAATGAATATCTACTATGCATAAGGTGTAGTCTCATGAAGACCGATTTTCAAGAGCTGAAACCAATTTGTGTAGCTAGTACATTTGTATATTACCAAACAGATTAATTCTTTTCATGTGTCACAGCAGACAGACTCTGAGGCTCTGGCCTACAAACACATGCTATCGACTACATTCCTAGAAGACATAACTGAGGGTACTCTGTGTCTGGCAACATTTGAAAGCATCTTTCCAATCTCGGGTACTAAATGTACTTCTTTTGCAATAAGTCAAAGGCAGGAGCAGTATTAGCCTTTATGAGTCTTTCTTCAAAGAAGACTGAATTGGCTCATGACAAATTACTTCTCAATAAAGTTCCCTCTTATTTGTACCACTTAGCAAAAATGATTTCAATTAGTCAAGGAATACTTACAAATATGCACAAATATTCACAATCAGTGTTTCCTGAAGACAGTTAAGTTTTATTCTTACATATTTTTAAAAATAGTGGAAAAAACCACATAACAAAAACAGAAACTTTAAATGACTCTATAACCTAAAACGTTTCATTCTTCACATTTGTGTCCCCAAAATAACTCCGAAAGGAAAACAGTTTTTTCCTGGCTCTTTTTATATCTTCTATCTGGAGTTAATAAGAGGTTCTCAAAACAGCTCAGCATCTGTGAACTCCAATACCATGCTGAAGAAGTTTCAAGAAACCAAGCATTCTGTGAAAAAAGAATGTCACCCTGCCATGCCACCCTACTTCATTTCCGACCTTCACCTCACCGAGCTCCTGTTAGTGTAATGTGGTGGCAAACTGGAAAGAATATAGACCAAAGAGTCAATTAAAATCATTACCTGAATCTGGACTTTACCAGTTCCTATCTATGACCTTGGTCAATCAATCTACCCTTTCTGAGCTCCTCTATTTCTATTATCTGTAAGATGAAATATTGTGGCCATTTGTGCTGTTTGCCCAGAGCATCACCTCTTGTTCTGGAGAAAGCTCTTTCAAACTATGTGCTTCCTGTGGAGGCTGTCAATAAAAAAGCCCCTATTAACAAAGACTGCACAATACAGCCAGGGTCCTTCACCAAGATGCACCAAAATGGAACTGTTCGTTAAACAATGAATAATAAGGCTAAGCAATATTCCCCACCTCTACCCCATCCCATTCTGCAGAAAAGGAGGTCATTTATTCAACCCATATCAAGATCTACTATGCATCTGTCACTGTCTCTACCAACAAAATTTACACTCTCGGTACAAATTCTTGAGCAAGAATGAAAGCAACCTATAACCAGAACCAGAGAAGAAGAGAGTGTCCTGATATCATGCAAGCCCCAGGCTCCAATCTTTTATGTATGATGTTAGCTCCGGACATAGCCTTCCAGCATTAAGGCTACATAAGCCAACATAGTCCCCCAATTTTTCTTTTTTTTTTTGGGGGGGGGGGGGAGGGAAGAGTCACAATTAAGACTCCCAACTCTCAGGAATACAATTACCTATTTTGCAGAGTTACTGTGAAGAACAAATGATATAATGACTATAAAGCATTTAGGATAATGTCTGAACACAGAACAAGTATTCAAGAAATTTAAAACCTCAAGATTTCCAAATTCTTTTAAAGACCCTGAAACAAGATCTGGTACTTTTATAACTAGCCAGTACTAAGTATTTCCAAAGGCTACCTTACCAAAAGGCTATACTTCTTATAATAACAATAATAGCAAAGTTTCCTCATGAACTGAATCGACTTCTCTGGTGATTCGGACAGGAAAGAATTCACCTGTAATGCATGAGACCTGGGTTCAATCCTTGGATGGGGAAGATCCCCTGAAGCAGGAAATGGCTACCCACTCCAGTATTCTTGCCTGGAGAATTCCATGGACAGAAGAACCTAGTGGGCTATAGTCCACGGGGTCGCAAAAGAGTTGGATGCAATTGAGCGACTAAACACAAACAGCAAAACATAAACTGAATGGTAGAGGTTAGCATCCTGAGTTGGGGAGACTACCCGGGACTATCTAGATGGGCCCAACGTAACCAAAAGTCTTTAAAAGTGTGAGGAAGGGGCAGAAGACAGTGTCAGAGAAAGAGATGTGACAACAAAAGCAGGGTCAGAGAAGGGCTATGCTGCAGGCCTTGAAGATGGAGGAAGGGTGCCAGGAGCCAAGGAATTTAGGCAGTCTCTTGAAACTGCAAGAGACAAGGAGATGGACTCTCTTCTAGAAGGACCCTGGCCCTGCCACAGTTTGATTTTGGCCTAGTAAGACCAATGCTGGACTGGTGTGCTATAGAACTGTAAAATAATAAATCTGTGGTTTTTTTAAGCCATGAAATTTGTGGTAATTTGTTACAGCAGAAATAGAAAATGAATACATTAGCAAACTTCAATTAATTTCTTTCTGGCCATATCACTGGCATTCTGAAATACCTACCCCTCCCTTGTCACTTGGTATTGCCCAAATATTTACTGAGCAAACTCTTCCAAATGCAGACTACTGATGAAATGCTTAATACATGGTACTTGATATTACACCTAGACAGCATATTAAAAAGTAGAGACATTACTTTGTCAACAAAGATCCAACCAAGGCTATGGTTTTTCCAGTGGTATGGATGTGAGAGTTGGACGGTGAAGAAAGCTGAGCGCTGAAGAATTGATGCTTTCGAACTGTGGTGTTGGAGAAGACTCTTGAGAGTCCCTTGGACTGCAAGGAGATCCAACCAGTCCATCCTAAAGAGGATCAGTCCTGAATATTCATTGGCAGGACTGATGTTGAAGCTGAAACTCCAATACTTTGGCCACCTGATGTGAAGAGCTGACTCATTTGTAAAGACCCTGATGCTGGGAAAGATTGAGGGCAGGAGGAGAAGGGGATGACAGAGGATGAGATGGTTGGATGGCATCACTGACTCAATGGATATGAGTCTGGGTAAACTCTGGGAATTGGTGATGGACAGGGAGGCCTGGCGTGTTGAGGTTCATGGGGTCACAAAGAGTCAGACATGACTGAGCAACTGAACTGACTGACTGATATTACACACTCGATGCAGAACAAAGAAATGAACTACTAGTAATTTCCTCTTGAGATACATTCTATAACTAGTTTTCACCCAACCATCCCGTAATCTAGGGTTTTTATAGTTTTCAAGGGGATGCCATGTCAGAGTGTACCTTCAGACTACACAACAGGTTACGTGAATCAGATTAATCTAACAGAGAATGTACATCACAGAATCATGATTACCCCATATGCTGTCCATTTCTGAGAACTGATAAACTAATAATTTAATAGCTTCAACCAAAGATCATCTGACATCCTGAGAGCTCCCAAGGTTACTCCCTCTTAATTATTCCTGACCAATGAATAAAGGAGGCCCAAGGAACATCTGGGGAAAACAAAAAGATGTGTACCATATAAACAGCAATGACCCCATTATAACACTAGCCAACTGAATAAGAACTCTAGAATGTGACCTATATTAAGCCAGGTTAAAATGGAATTCTTCCACTAGTTTTTTTTTTTTTTTTAAACTTCAGCACACATTCCCAACTGTTCACGTTTCAGGATCCTGTTTAATTTGCTGACATTCTTTTCCTTCCAAAAGTGTTATATGAGACACTTAGCACATTACACTGAAATCAAATCAAGTTGGGTTTTTTCCTAATATACTATAGCCTTTGAAAGATATCACAAAATCATGACATGGAAGCAATTTTACATGCCAACTTTGTTTCTGGTCTTTCCAATCCAAGTGTTTCTTTTCTATTTGTTTCGAGTTGTCTTCTTGTCATTTGTTTTGTGAAGAAAAATGTAACAGAGAATGAACTTCTATGAGGTTTTCTATTATCTTACTCTGGTAAATGGGCTTATTTTTAACAGTTCCCCAATGCCTACAGGATAAAATTCCAAAATTTAAGCCATTCCAGGCAGAATAATAGTTCCTTTAAAACTAACCTTATTATATGTATCCAGAGTCTCTCAAGAATAGCTTCCATTTTTCCTCCATGTCTGCTCTCACTAGCTCACGTTCCCTTCCTTTTCCTTCCATTTATCTAAATTCCCTCTTCCTGTCCTTTCTTCTGAGAACCTTCCCTCCCTAACCATCCTCAGAATCCAGAACGAACGTCTTTAGAACAACACCTTGGCACCTTCCTTATATTGATTCATTAGTTAATTTACCATGTGACTACATCTTTTCTCCCCAATTGTACAACAGAAATGGAACCAGGTGTCTTTGCTTACTTCACATCACTGGGTTCATTAACTTGCATAGCTACACAGACATTCAATATATATCTACTGATCAACACAAGAATTAAAAGACAGGAATAACACTTGTGTTGTGAATTAAATATATCAGTTTTATTACCTGTAATTGTTAAGCTTCAGAAGATACTACTTGACTCATAGCATATAAGAATCTATGCCATAACAAGCCAAGTTATAATTGAGTTCCACTTTTATGCAATCAGGCCTGTCAACTACAGATGATCATATTCATCCTTCAGATATCAGCTAAAACTTCACCTCCTCAAAAGTCTTTTTTTCTCCTGCTCAACTAGACTAGGTTCCCAGTTAGCAGGTACCTGTAACATTGTTCTCCTTTTATTACCCCTATCACATTACAATAATTTTTTTCAGTGTCTGAACCTCCATTTCCTTCCCTCAACCGGAATGTGGGTTCCAAGAAAGCAAAGATCACATCTGCCCTTTTTCCATCACTGTATTCCCAGTGCCAAATTACACGGTAGCCTAATTACTCCAATTCATGCATCTACTCACCCTCCCCACAGAAGCAGCCAAGCAATGCTGCATCACTGGCTTCCAGAGCTTTAAACAGCAGTTCTGGTCATTCAAGATAAAATACGGTTAGTCATTCTACGCCCCCAAAAGCCCCCCACCTTGCAAGTTCCCCTCTCTGCAATTAAGTTTTTTTCCAATCTCTAACATTTTTTTAAATGACCATTTTGCTCACGTATAACGTGACACAAACTCCATAATTTAAAACATTTTATGCTGTTTTACATTAATTCGACCTATAGGCCAAGATGAAAACAGTGAAAAATATATCATATTCGGGGTTTTCCAGGAGGCACTAGTGGTAAGAATTCACCTACCAATGCAGGTGGGGTTAGGAGATGCCTGGGTCGGGATCCCTGGGTCAGGAAGATCCCTTGGAGGAGGGCATGGCAACCCACTCCAATATTTTTGCCTGAAGAATTCCATGGACAGGGAAGCCTGGCAGGCTACAGTCCATAAGGCTGCAAAGAGTTAGACACGACTATAACAACTAAGCATGCACATCGTACATTCATTCAATTTACAGGAATTCAACCATTATCTTAGGCAAACAGGAAGAAATAAAAAGAAATGATTCTCGTAGGGGCTGGACTCTGCATACGATTCCACTCAAGAACTACAAGCTTCTGAGTGTGTGTGGGGAAGGGATGGGTAGCTGCTGGCCTTTCATCAGTCTCACTTCTCACATGCCTCACACACAGAAAATCCATTTCACCTGTGCTCAAAGTAACACACAGCACGCTGTTCCAACATGGAGCAAAAACTGACTGTGACTGACTTCCTAAGAGATCATATGTCAGGCTCCTACATGACTCCTTCACAGGGTACTGCGGTGGTACTCAATTTTCAAGGTACTTTTTCACAAGTGAAAGTCACTCAGTCATGTCTGACGATTTGCAACCCCATGGACTGTAGTCCATGGAATTCCCCAGGCCAGAAGAGTGGAGTGGGTAGCCTTTCCCTTCTCCAGGGAAACTTCCCAACCCAGGGAACAAACCCAGGTCTCCCATATCACAGGCCAATTCTTTACCAGCTGAGCCACCAGGAAACCTTCTTCAATGGCCTAGGAAAAACTGGAAAAATAAGATTTCAGAAACCAGCAGTAAAGATATTACACCACCAGTCACAGGTGATGTGGAAATAAGTCACTTTAACCTTGAACTGCAACCAGACACTTACATGTAAGACAGAAAAAAAGTCTGAAAGTGTTTTTCTTTCTAATTTAATTATGCTGGTGTAGCACATAGAGCACAGGACTTGAAAATTTATACTCTGATCCATGTGAAGGTAGTTTTAATCAAGGATGATGTTATTTGTAGCTAACTGGGCATCACACTTGAGGGCACTCATTTCACTTTACTCATGGACTTCAGAAACAGAGGTTTCAACCATGTAATTTTGGTGGTTCTGCCAATCAAATACCCTATCTGCTTAGCCAGAACAACAAGCACATGACACTCTTCTATCCAAATAAACCAGTGTCCTTTCCTGAAATTTATAAATATTAGAGGTAGGAGTTTTCTCTTCTCTCTGCAGTGCTTAAGTTTGGATGAAGTAACAGAAAGGCTGTTACACAGAATGAAGATAATTCAAACATTAAGATCCATTTAAGAATAGAACAGTTTGTTCTTACAAATATGTACAGATGACACCTGAAGCTGTAGGTTAAGATGATATCTAAACTCTTGTGAAAACTATAAACAAATCAAAAGCTAAAAACACTTAAGTTTAACAGGACTTACTTTTCATTAACATACATAACTGACATTTGATATCACAATGGTTGAAACATCTATAAAAGAGTGGGAAAGAGCTGAAAAGTCACCAAGATGTTCCAGTATTCTGGAGACAGAAAACACCCATCTGCTGATACTGGTCCAGGTACAAAGAAAATGTATGTATAAAGGATAAGTAACATACTATTCCCTTGACCCCTAGAAAAAATTTTCTCACCTATAACTATGTCTCTTTGAGATAAATCCAAAAGATCAACCAGAATTTTTTCTCGTTTATCTTTATTCTGCATTCTATGGAATACACCAGCTATTACCAGAGATTTCAATATCTACTCAATTCTTAAGTTTAACCACGAGCAAACCCATATCTTACACAAACACATGTAGAGTCTCCATCCCTATTTACATCAGATACTTGAAACACACACCTGATTCATAACTGATCTCCTAATCGCTGACATCTGGAGTAAAGCTGGCACCACAAGTTAAAAACCACGTTTGGTTTGTTCTTTGGGGTGCCGGGAGTGTGGTAGTGGACACAGCCTTCCTGACCATTCCAGTAGCAATCTAATATTAGCAGGGTATGAAGGAGGCATGCCTGTTTGGAGAAGGGTCCCCAGCAGTTACTGAGAACCGGTGGCATGGATCCTCTCTTACTGACACTAATCCATCCCACCTTCTCTCCTTTGAAGTACACCCAAACATTTTAGGCAACTCTGCCCTTCCCCACCACCACCACCTCCCCCGAGTACCACACTTGGAGAACTAACCAGGACACAGGAACGGCCTCGAACGTTAGAGACCCACGTGTCCCCTGCTGCCCTCACTCCACGGCACACTTCGCATCCAGAGAGAAACTGGACCGAACCTCACAGGGCTGCGCACAAATCCTAACAGATGGACACACACCCCGCCTAAGCCTCGGCTCCACGCTACAGCAGCACACTCATCCCAGGCCTCGAGGGATGGAAGAGCCTACACCTGTATCCCAGGCCCCAAAGGCGGCTTACACACCTGTTCCTTCTGGAGTAGTGACTACCGGCCTCCAAGACTTACAGTCTGGGTAAGCGAGTGCCCCTGCACCTCAGCCTCTCATTCCATGAAACCGACAACTGGAAACTAACCCAGTTCCAGGCCAAACACAGGGTACTCCCCTCCGCCCCAGCGTCAACCCCGCCGGGCCGGTGGGCCTTGGTCCAGTTAGCCTGTCTGAGGCTGCGCCGCTGTCGGAAAGGGGCAAGGCTCAGGGACCCGGCCCGCGTTCTCTTGCCGCCCGGCGTACAGACCCGACCGGCGTCCCCACCCTGTTGGGCCACTCTCGGGAGATTCCTTACCTGAACTCTCAGCCGCGCCAGCCTAGGACCCCCACGACGTACCACGTGACCCCGCCCCCTGCTCCTGCCTCACGCACGCGCAGTATATACCCTTTGGCCACGCTTCCGCTTTCCTCTTCTCTCCCGGGTCCCTCCTGGGCGGTCCGCCCCGCTGCGCCACGCCCCCATTTAAAGGGCCAGAGATACATTTAAGTCCAGGAATTTAAGGGGTAATTAGAAGGAAATTAATTCTGCGGGCGCAGGAGGGCCGAGAAGAGCTACTCCACGTTCAAGGTCAGGAGTGGGGGCCGTGAGGAGATACCCCTCGTGCAAGGTATGGAGCAGCAGCTGCGCTTTGCTGGAGCAGCCGTGAAGAGATACCCCACATCTAAGGTAAGAGAAACCCAAGTAAGACAGTAGGTGTTGCAAGAGGGCATCGGAGGGCAGACACACTGAAACCATAATCACAGAAAACTAGCCAATCTGATCACACAGACCACAGCCTTGTCTAACTCAATGAAACTAAGCCATGATGTGTCGGGCCACCCAAGAGAGACAGGTCATGGTGGAGAGGTCTGACAGAATGTGGCCCACTGGATGGCAAACCACTTCAGTATTCTTGCCTTGAGAACCCCATGAACAGTATGAAAAGGCGACATGATAGCATAACTGAAAGAGAAACTCCCCAGGACAGTAGTGGCCAATATGTTACTGGAGATCAGTGGAGAAATAACTCCAGAAAGAATGAAGGGATGGAGCCAAAGTAAAGACAATACCCGGTTGTGTATGTCACTGGTGATGGAAGCAAGGTCTGATATTGTAAACAGCAGTATTGCATAGGAACCTGGAATGTTAGGTCCATGAATCAAGGCAAATTGGAAGTGGTCAAACAGAAGATGGCAAGAGTAAACGTTGACATTCTAGGAATCAGCGAAGTGAAAGTGAAGTCGCTCAGTCGTGTCCGGCTCTTTGCAACCCCATGGACTGTAGCCTACCAGGCTCCTCCTTCCTTGGGGTTTTCCAGGCAAGAATACCGGAGTGGGTTTCCATTTCCTTCTCCAGAGATCTTCCCAACCCAGGGATCGAACCCAGGTCTCCTGAACTAAAATGGACTGGAATGGGTGAATTTAACTCAGATGACCATTATATCTACTACTGTGGTGAGGAATCCCTTAGGAGAAATGGAGTAGCCATCATGGTCAACAAAAGAGTTCAAAATGCAGTACTTGGATGCAATCTCAAAAACGACAGAATGATCTCTGTTCGTTTCCAAGGCAAACCATTCAATATCACGGTAGTCCAAGCCTATGCCCCAACCAGTAACGCTGAAGAAGCTGAAGTTGAATGGTTTTATGAAGACCTACAAGACCTTTTAGAACTAAAACCCAAAAAATATGTCCTTCTCATTATAGGAAGCAAAAGTAGGAAATCAAGAAACACCTGGAGTAACAGGCAAATTTGGCCTTGGAGTACAGAATGAAGCAGGGCAAAGGCTAATAGAGTTTTGCCAAGAGAACGCACTGGTCGTAGCAAACACCCTCTTCCAACAACACAATAGAAGACTCTACACATGGACATCACCAGATGGTCAACACCAAAATCAGATTGATTATATATATTCTTTGCAGCCAAAGATGGAGAAGCTCTATACAGTCAGCAAAAACAAGACCGGGAGCTGACTGTGCCTTAGATCATGAACTCCTTATTGCCAAATTCAGACTTAAATTGAAGAAAGTAGGGAAAACCACTAGACCATTCAGGTATGACCTAAATCAAATCCCTTATGATTATACAGTGGAAGTGAGAAATAGATTTCAGGGACTAGATCTGATAGACAGAGTGCCTGATGAACTATGGATGGAGGTTCGTGACATTGTACAGGAGACAGGGATCAAGACCATCCCCATGGAAAAGAGACGCAAAAAAGCAAAATGGCTGTCTGAGGAGGCCTTACAAATAGCTGTGAAAAGAAGAGAAGCGAAAAGCAAAGGAGAAAAGGAAAGATATTCCCATTTGAATGCTGAGTTCCAAAGAATAGCAAGGAGAGATAAGAAAGCCTTCCTCAGCGATCAATGCAAAGAAATAGAGGAAAACAACAGAATGGGAAAGACTGGAGATCTCCTCAAAAAAGTTAGAGATACCAAGGGAACATTTCATGCAAAGATGGGCTCGATAAAGGACAGAAATGGTATGGACCTAACAGAAGCAGAAGATATTAAGAAGAGGTGGCAAGAATACAAAGAAGAACAAAAGATCTACAAAAAAGATCTTCACGACCCCGATAATCACGATAGTGTGATCACTCACCTAGAGCCAGACATCCTGGAATGTGAAGTCAAGTGGGCCTTAGAAAGCATCACTACGAACAAAGCTAGTGGAGGTGATGGAATTCTAGTTGAGCTATTTCAAATCCTCAAAGATGATGCTGTGAACGTGCTGCACTTAATATGCCAGCAAAGTTGGAAAACTCATCAGTGGCCACAGGACTGGAAAAGGTCGGTTTTCATTCCAATCCCTAAGAAAGGAAATCCCAAAGAATGCTCAAACTACCGCACAATTGCACTCATCTCACACACTAGTAAAGTAATGCTCAAAATTTTCCAAGCCAGGCTTCAGCAATATGTGAACCGTGAACTTCCAGATGTTCAAGCTGGTTTTAGAAAAAGCAGAGGAACCAGAGATCAAATTGCCAACATCCGCTGGATCACCAAAAAAGCAAGAGAGTTCCAGAAAAACATCTATTTCTGCTTTACTGACTATGCCTTTGACTGTGTGAATCACAACAAACTGTGGAAAATTCTTAAAGAGGTGGGAATACCAGACCACCTGACCTGCCTCTTGAGAAACCTATATGCAGGTCAGGAAGCAACAGTTAGAACTGGACATGGAACAACAGACTGGTTCCAAATAGGAAAGGAGTACGTCAAGGCTATATATTGTCACCCTGCGTATTTAACTTATATGTAGAGTACATCATGAGAAACGCTGGGCTGGAAGAAGCACAAGTTGGAATCAAGATTGCCGGGAGAAATAGCAATAACCTCAGATATGCAGACGACACAACCCTTATGGCAGAAAGTGAAGAGGAACTAAAAAGCCTCTTGATGAAAGTGAAAGAGGAGAGTGAAAAAGTTGGCTTAAAACTCAACATTCAGAAAACTAAAATCATGGCATCCAGTCCCATCACTTCATGGGAAATAGATGGGAAAACAGTGGAAACAGTGTCAGACTTTATTTTGGGGGTTCCAAAATCACTGCAGATGGTAACTGCAGCCATGAAATTAAAAGACGCTTGCTCCTTGGAAGAAAAGCCATGACCAACATAGACAGAATATTAAAAAGCAGAGACATTACTTTGCCAACAAAGGTCCATCTAGTCAAAACTATGGTTTCTCCAGCAGTCATGTATGGATGTGAAAGTTGGACTATAAAGAAAGCTGAGCACTGAAGAACTGATGCTTTTGAACTGTGGTGTTGGAGAAGACTCTTGAGAGTCCCTTGAACTGCAAGGAGAGCCAACCAATCAGTCCTAAAGGAAATCAGTCCTGAATATTCATTGGAAGGACTGATGCTGAAGCTGAAACTCCAATACTTTGGCCACCTGATGCGAAGAACTGCCTCATTTGAAAAGACCCTGATGCTGGGAAAGATTGAAGGCAAGAGAAAGGGATGACAGAGGATGAGATGGTTGGATGCCATCACTGACTCGATGGACATGAGTTTGAGTAGGCTCTGGGAGGTGGTGATGGACAGTGAAGCCTGGTGTGCTGCATCCCATGGGGTCGCAAAGAGTGAAACATGACTGAGGGACTGAACTGAACTGAAGAAACGAGACCATCATTTCAGAATCACACCTGAGAGAAAATGGGGAACACTTCAGGGAGGATGTGCCATCTTATTAGGACCCTGGATTTCAATAGACAGCAGAGAGAATTCCTAGCTGAGGGAACAGTGGGATCAAAGCAGTACAAAGCTATATTAGACACAAGCTGCTGGCCCGAGGTGGCTCTGGCACGGGCAGTAGCTTTCAAATTTTTTTGATCATCACTCACAGTAAGAAATAGACTTCAGTTATGACCTATTGACTGTGTGTGTGTGTGTGTGTGTGTGTGTGTGCGCGTGCACGCGCTTCCTGTGATATTAATTGCCTTTAGTATGTGCAATGCAACTTGGTATTTTCTATTCTATTCTACTCTTTTTTATTATTCTCGTCAATAAATTGATTTCATGACACTAATACATAGCAACCCATAGTTTGAAAGCACAGGTATACAGTGTGTTAGAGGTATAAAAGGCTGGGACCAGATGCAGGAGGGCATTAATGCCAAGCTGGGGCGGGGGGGGGGGGTCTGCTCTTCTGGTAAGAGCCTTTGGAAGTTCTTAAGCAGAGGAGTGGCATAATTGCAACTGTGCTTTAGAACCCTGGAGACCTGCTTTCAGGTCGGAATATCACATTTTTAGAGGAAACCTATTAAATAGGAGCCAGTCTGGAGCAAGGTAAGCAGGCTAGTGAGATCAGAAACCCTGTCTGACAGAGAACAGTTTGAAGTGTTGGGCAGAGAAGAAATTGACAGAAGTGGGGGTGGGGAGCTGGGTTATGGAGGTGGGAGGTGGGGAATGTTGCTAACTGACCCTTTTGAAATATCCCTGCAGCAGTTGAGGACTTACTCTGTGTAACTCTAGAAAGTAAACCTGGGACCTGTGGATAGATATTGTAGGGAAGCAATTCCAACTCATAATAAGGACTGTTTGAGCATGGTCCAAGCTGACATGCTATCCTTTACAGGGCTGTTGACAGTAATTATAAAAACAAAACAATTGTATACTGATCATTGAAAACTTGAAAAAAATCGGGAACAACAAAAAAGTAAAGCATAAATTAGTTACATTTCAGGTGGGAAAAAAGCATTCGTGGTTTTGGCTTATTTTCATTGGGTCTTTTACTTTGCAAATTTACATTTTTTGTACAATAGAACTATGTAGAAAATACAGTATTGTATCCTGCTTTTTATTTTTATCCATGTTATGTCTTTTTGTTTATTTGTTGTTTTTTAAATTTTACTGTAGTATAGTTGATTTACAATGTTGTGTTAATTTCTTCTGTACAGCAAAGTGATTCAGTTTTACATGTGTGTATATATATATTCTTTTTCATATTCTTTTCCATTATGGTTTATCACAAGATATTGAATACCACTTCCAGTGCTATATGGTTAGACCTTGCTGTTTATCCATCCCGTAGTCTGCTAACCTCAAACTCCCAGTCCATCCCTCCTCTACCCTCCCTCCCCCTTGGCAATCACAAGTCTCTTCCCTATGTCTGTGAGTTTATTTCTGTTTCATAGATAGGTTCATTTGTGTCATTTTAGATTCCCCATATAAGTGATATCATATGGTATCTGTATTTCCTCTTTCTGACTTACTTTCCTTAGTATAATAATCTCTAGGTCCATGCATGTTGCTGCCAATGGCCATATTTCTCAATGTTCTATCTTGAACACTATATCCTGTTATTCAAATTGTTCATAAATATTTGTAATGGCTACATAATTATTGATAATATGGTTGATGCTATTATTTTTGGACACTTAGAGGGGCTTTCTTATTTTTCACTTTTAACAAGAACATCGTGTTGAATATCCTTATAAGGAAACCTTTGCCCACATTTCAAAATTATTTCCATAGGATAAAGCCTGTAAGTGAAATTACTAATTGAAATGCTCTGAAAGCTCTTTAAGTCTGTGAATACCCACTGCCAAATTTCTTTCCAGAAAGGTCAGGCCAGTTTTCATTCTCAACAGAAGTGTTCAAGGGTGCCCATCACATGTACCTACCAGCATTTATTTTATCCTTTTCAAAAGCTCTGCCAGTTTGAATGGCTCTAATTTTAATTTGTATTGGATTACTGGTGGGGTGGAATATCTTTATATATTTATCAACCCTTTATAGTTATTCTGGGAATGCAATTTCACTGCCTCTGTTTGGATTTGTGATTGGCAAATAGCACTAAGTGAATTGTTGCAGGCGTATGAGGAAAAAAACACAGAGGGATTTAAAAAATAAATGATGTGGTCACAACGAGTTATAGCCAAATTATATTGTGGTGTACCATACAAACAAAGGTTAGTGGGAGAATTGAGTCATCACGAGTTATGTGGTTAAATAGGTCTGTGCTATTGCAGTCAGTAAAATATTTATGTTGTGAGGGGCAATTTGGTTTCAGCAAAATACCATTCCTTATATTAAATCAACATTGTAAATTTTAATTTCCCCATTTTGTAGTTTTGTTTGTATTTAATTTATAAATTTATTTTGGTTTTATAGATGCATAAAATCCATAAAAATTAATCTTTTCCTTAGTTTCAAGTTTGCATATATACACATAGATATATATGTGTATGCAACATCCTAAAAAATAATTTAAGCCAACTCTAGAGGTCCATGAGACTCTTTTTCCCCTACAAGGAAACTGAACATTATTTAAGTTTGAGAAAAATTGGTATTAGAGGTTTCTTAAAATTTCATGTGTAATTATGTAAACATAGGCATTAGGACTTTTTAAAAAAAGAAAAAGGTAAAAGTGGAATCAGCTTATATATTTTATATTTAGAATTTTTCTATACAGAATATTGTTATGATTTCCTTGCCTTTGAAAAAAGCACCAAAAGCTATACTATGTTTAGAGTTCAGAGAGTATGTTTTGGCTTAAAATGTACTATTCATCAAAGTTAACCTTGTACAGGTCATTAAGATCTAGACCGAAGAATGTTTGGATTTATTAACTTGTCTTTTTAAGTAAGGCAAAACAACTGAGCATATAGCAATTAAAATGGAACTTCTGTGAAGTGGTCTTAAAAGAAATTAAATCCATGAAAAAAAAAAAAAAAAAAAAAGCCCCACACATGATGTAGGAGCCTTGAAGCATGGGAATCAGTGAGGATGAGTTGCTCTGATGGCCAGGAGCTAGAAGGGGAGCACCACCCAAGGGATGCTGCAGGAGGATGATGGCTTGATACCCAACCCTATTCATCCAGCTCTCCCCAGGCAGGGAGGATGGAAAGCATGAGCCAGACATTGCTATCAGCATTACATCCAGAGTAAGCAACATCTATCCTGAAAGGAAAAAAGTCTGAGACCTGGGAACGAGAGGAAGAGGCTAAGAGGTAGATAGCCGTACCACATCTCTTCGCTCGCAATCGCAAAATAAATTGTTCTCTTTTCCTTTTTAAAAAAGGAACCTGGTGTACAGGCCAAACCACCCGAGGCAGCTGGAGAGAAGTGAAATTGGTTGTCTGTAAGGTACTCAAGCTGGTCCAGATGTCATTCTCAGGTTCCCTCTGCCTGGAACCCTCTTCCTCTCAAGTTAACTACATGGCTCACTCCCTCATCTTCCTTGGGACTTTGTTCAAATGCCGCTATGTTAGGGCAACAAAAGCAGAGCAGATGGGGGTGGCATACTCTCCTCCACCCAGGACTCAGAGGCTCAGGTTCTTCCCATCTGGTGACACTCTCAGTTGAACACATGCCTCTAAGTTCTCTGAGGAAGGGGGATAGAAGAGGCTTACCAACTCTGAACTGCCTTGGCCTGAAAATATGTACCCCTTCTGCTCATAGTCCACTGGCCAACACCAGCCACCTGGCTCTGCTTTGCTGCAGTGGAAGCCAGGAAGTATAGGGGAGCACTCAGAATATCTGGGGGGGGGGGCACATTTGACTCTCACACAGACCACCTTCTGTCCCCCAGGACTCCCTCACCACCCTTTCAGACTTTATTTTCTTCCATAGTACTTATCATCCTCCAAAATGCCATTTATTTTACTTACTTATCTGTTAAGTTTCTGTCTCCCCCACTAGTACATAACATAAGCACAATAAAAGGAGAGGTTCCATGTCATTTATGTTTTCAACCTAAGTATCTAGAACACTACTTGGCATATGGTAAGAGCTCCATAATTGCTTATTAAATAAGTAAATGAAGTCTGCAATAACAGTTTGTATTTGTGTGTGGAGGGGGTATCGCATACACTGACCTGAGGATGCTTCCTAAGAAATAAATAACCCCCCTTAGGCACACACAAGCATATACTGAGTGCTTGAGCCTACTGTGTGCTAGGCACCATGCTCGGCGCCAGAAACAAAGATATGAGAAATACTCCCTGATCTTCCCTAGGCAGGAAGAAACAATTAAAACGTAATATTTATTAAGACCCATAATAAAAAATAAATTATGAGAGCTCAAAAAGCCAAATTCTTCTGACCTTTAGTGAGAATAAAATTTTATATCCAAGTATTACTAGAATGGCAATGAAAAAAAGAATGAGAGTGGGAGGTGGGTAGGGAACTCAGGAACCATAAATTGCTCCCCAAAGTCATAAAGGAAGTAAGATATGTGTTCTCTACCATTTTGTATTCTTGACAACAGTTGCCTTTCCCTTTTCATTCACCCATTCATTCTAGGGCCTTCCCACATCCTCTTTCTCTTCAGCCTTAGAGTATAGAGCAGCCCACGAGCACTTAGTTGAGAAAAACCTGGAAGATCACACTATTTTAAAATATCTCTTTCTGATGGTAATGATAACCCTATATGCAAAACAGAAAAAGAGACACAGAAGTACAGAACAGACTTTTGAACTCTGTGGGAGAAGGTGAGGGTGGGATGTTTCGAAAGAACAGCATGTATATTATCTATAGTGAAACAGATTACCAGCCCAGGTGGGATGCATGAGACAAGTGCTCGGGCCTGGTGCACTGGGAAGACCCAGAGGAATCGGGTGGAGAGGGAGTTGGGAGGGAGCATCGGGATGGGGAATACATGTAACTCCATGGCTGATTCATGTCAATGTATGACAAAACCCACTGAAATGTTGTGAAGTAATTAGCCTCCAACTAATAAAAATAAATAAATAAATAAAAAAGAAAGAAAGTGAAAAAAAAAAAAATCTCTTTCTGATAAATCCACAGTTTCAGAAGTACCATCATTTGAAAACCACTTAAAGTATTTTGTCTTCCAGCCCCACCCCTACTACTCCTCCTATACTCCTGCAAGCAAATAAGCACACACTTGGCAGTCTCCTGATGGAAGAAGTGGCATCACAGGAGCCCTGCTGGAATTCAATAGCAAAAAGAGAGTGAAGACGGAAGTCTGAGGTTGAGATCTATTCTATTAAAACAGTCATAGGAAGGCACTGAAGACATGAACTGGGCATCAGACAAGGGGAAAGAGCGAGAAAAGAGTAGAGAAGATACAGGAACAAACAGGCATCGAATGCAAATTTCACCTATTTCACCATTTTGCTTGGGATAGCCTTGCTTACACAAAAAGGACACGTACCTCTTTGACACACAAAAGGAAGAGTTGGGCTCTGCTGAAAATGAAAGAAAATTCAAAATAATAGAAATGTTCCACTGTGTCAGGCCCCAGACTCTGTTCTATCTCATTTCTCCTCATGGGGGTCCTCAATTCCCAAGTCTATATCCCAGTCCAAGTTGTCTTCTCAAACTATCAAACCATCTTCTGACTGGCAAGGGAGAGAAAAGGAAAGGAGAAGGTATGTAAGTTATCTATTGTTGTGTAACTACTCCAAAAATTAGAGGCATAATACAGCAACATGTATCATCTCATAATTTCAGGAATCCAGGCATGGCTCATGGCTTAGCCAGGCCTTTTGGCTCAGGGTCTCTCACAAGTATTCCACCAAGGTGTTGGCTCAGTCTGAATCTCAAGGCTCAACTGGGAAGGATCAGCTTCCAAGCTCCCTCACATGGTTATTGGCAGGATTCGCTTCCCTTCAGGCTGTTGGACTGAGGGCCTTAGTTCCCTGTCACATGGGCTTCTCCACCCACAATATGGCAGCTTGTTTTAGTTGAGTAAGCATGCAAGAAGACACGTCAAGAACGTAAGCAAGATGGAAGTCCAGTCTTTTGTAAGCTGATCTTAGAAGTGACTTCCCATCATTTTTTGCTACATTCTATTTCTTAGAAACACTGCTCCAGCCCACACCCAAGGGGAGGGAATTACTCAAGAATGTGACATCCAGGAAGTAGGATCACTGGGAACTGTTTTAGAAACTGCCAGCAAAGAAGGTTATGCTCATTTCCTTCAAAGACTCTTTCTTAGACTTGCCTATACCAGTCCCACCCACATCTAGCTGCAAGGGAGCCTGGGAAATATAGTCTTTATTCTGGGTGACTATCAGCCAAGCCAAAACGTAGGGACTCAGTCCTGAAGAGGAATTATAGGATTCTGGAGAGTAGAAGACTCGGTTGTTCTGTGTGCCAGTCCCAGGCATGAAGGAGGAAGAGGAGCAAAATGGTTGGGTAGGGTTGTAGAATCTGAGTTCAGATCCTGCCTCTGTATGCCCATGCTGAATGAATTATTTAGCCTCACTGAGTCTCACTGATATTCTCAGACTAAATGAATGTGAGCATCTTACATTTGGTAGGTTCTCAATAATGTCTACTAGATCTGTTTCAGAGGTAGCTTAATATCCCAGAAACTTTTAGACCAGGCTCTGACACCCACCCAGCTTGCTGTGTGACTCCATGCCAGTCACCTATCTTTGCACACCAGTTTTCTGTTGGTAGAAGGGAGTACAAATATCAACCTTACATATATTATCAGGTTGTTATAAAGATAAGGTGTGAATGTTTTGATTTTTTTTTTTAATTCAACATGCCATGCAAACTTACTGTGGCATTAGTGGCCACCAGGTGGCAGTGGGAGGAACGGGCTTGGGTTATGGCCCACGGCCACCAGATGGTGCTGGCATTCAGCGGATAGTACCCTGGCTTTGCTGGGAGGCTGCAAGAGAACCGAAGGGCTCTTGAAGATGGCCAGTGCAACCCCTCATCCTACAGATGAGAGAAACAAGACAAGGGGAGGGTGTGGGGAGTATGTCACGCAGCAGTGGGGGCTGGAGCCCTGCTTTCCCAACTCTAGTGTCATCAGGGCTAAGGATGGCTCTTATCCATACACAGATTGAGGTTCTCACTTTCTTTCTGGAGATCAAGTTGTTCACTGTCTTGTTCATGGATTTACCAAATTTTAAAAGCCTGAAAAATGTCCATATATAGCGTCTGTCTCACAGGCTGTGTAGTACAGTGGTTAAGAATGTGATTTTGGCGTCAGATGGACCTCAATGTATATCTGTATAGTAGGCTCCTTACTGCAAAGTTAAGATAATAATTTCTACCTGATAGGGTCGGTGTGAAGTTAAATGAGATGAAGCATGTGAAAATAAGAGGTATCATTAATTTCTGCACACTTATCTAAGCAGTTTATGTGTATTTAATTTATCTAATTCTCACCGTAGCTTTATGTAGTATCTACTATTATTAAGTTCCTTTTATAGAGGAAGAAACTGAAGCACAGAGAGGTTGTAACTTGCCCATACTCATAGCTGTAGGTAGAGGATTTAAATCTGTCTTCAGAGCCCATGCTCTTAACCATATTTATTACTAATTGTTTGGCAGAGAGTAAATGCCCAATGAGTGACAGATATGGATACACCGGGGCCAACCTGAAGATTCCAGCTGGAGGGACAAGGGTTTGGAATGAATGGTATAACCACAATGCACCTACACTTTCAGAGTGGAGAGAACAGCACATAATTGGAAGAAGAATGTTAAGTATCCAAGCTAATAAAACAAAGATAACTAACAATACTTTTTTAAAAGATTACTGAAACACAGCACTGGGACTTTAGACTTTAGAGACAAAGAGAATAGGATTTGACTTTTGATCCTGCCTCCTGCTTGGACCTTGGGCAAGTCTAACATCTTGTTTCCTCATCCAAAAATTGAAGCTAATAATCTACCTTACAGAATTTTAACACTGTAAGTGTTAAAAACCATTGTGGTTGAAATGCATATTTAAAAAATGTACACATTAGAGCAAACATTTGATTATTACAGTTATTATTCCACAAAAATATATTGATCTGACTGAAAGCAATTTAAGATGTTAAGATATTGTTCCTCCCTTCAAGGAACTTATATAAGAAAGGGGATGGATGTACATACCACTTGGTAGGGGGTGTCTTAGGAGAGCTGAAACATGCAGTGGGAATTAGAAGAGGGCAAGGTATTTTTCTAGCAGTGATAACTGGAGAAGTTTTCATGGTTACAATATTTAAGATTAGCCTTGAAGGATGCAAAGAACGTAAGGAGAATATTCCACAAGCTTTACTGGCAAAGGTAAAGAGGCCAGAAAGAGACTATTTGTTTGGGGGCAGTCCACAATAGAAATGTGAGTCAGGCTATAGAGTGTGGCAATAGAAAAGGAAGGGAATTTCTGGTTAGACTTGGCACATTACACATGCATTTGACTCTGTTCCTAAAATGACAGTAAATAATAACATTTAAAACCACAAGGACTCCAGGAACAAGAGAAGAGATAATAGCTGATGGAAGATACTAAAAAATTTTGGAAAGATGAAAAGTAGTTGGGTGAGTATTAACTGATAAAGGTAAAGACAAGAAAGCTGCCTGAAGGGCAGACAGGCGATGGAAAAGTCTTCAAGAAGGAAGCTAATTTGATATGAAAACCAAAACCAAAAAAGAAAGAAAGAAAAACAAACAGAAAAACCCACCAAACCCAGGAAAGTTTAAAAAATAGAGGTACCAGGTAACTCTGAAGCTAATGGGATGGAGTTGGGCTGAAAACACAAGGAAGAGTTAAAAGTCTGATTCTTCTCTCCATTCCTTGTAGCCAGATGGCTTTTCCATCCCACCCAGCAAAATGCAGGCCTCTGGAGTGGCCAAACGAGAGAGACATGGACTTGGGGAAGATACCAAGAAAAGCAGACAAAGCCGTAAGGCACCATACTGAAATCAGGGAGATTAAGTAAAAATCTCCATCCTTAATATTACCTTAATTAAAAGTCTCCTCCACCTCTGACCTCATTAGACTACCAGAATTCAGAAAGCCTGGCTTACCCTCTGGAGGAAAGAGTTTGGGCAAGTGTCTGCTGGATAAACTGAGATGTGGTCCACCACTCAACCAGCCCAGTGCACAGGCAAAGAGATTTCAGTGGGCTCAGGAGAAACAACCAATTCAAGAAAAAGAAATTTTAACAGCATTATTCATATCCTCAGAGGGAAATGAAACCATTGCACCCATGAAATAAAATTGGGTCTATAGAAAAAAGAACCTTCAGAGATAAGAAAGAGCTTTTAGGAATAAAGAGGGTTAATTTTTTTTTAATTGTATAAGTTTGGAAGAAAAAAATTTAGAAGGTCTCTCCAAAATAAAGCAACAAGAGATTTAAAAAAAAAAAGTTAAGGGAAGAAAGACTAGAACACTAGAGAATTATTTTAGAAAGCTCAATACAAGAACAGGAATTCAAGAAAGAGGACACTGAGAAAATTCTGGAGATTAATTGCCAAAGAAATAATTTTAAAAATTTCCAGAATGGTATAAAAGATTATACTGACATCATTGTAATATTTCAGACATCAGAAATAGAAAGGCAGATCTTTAAAGCTCCTAGAGAGAAAAACTGGGCCACATATAAAGGATTGGGGTTCATTATTCATCAGACTTCTCAAAAACAATACTGTTTTTGGGCAGGAGGAATCTTACTGGGGTGATGAAAATTTTCTAGAACTGACTTATGGTCATGAGCCAAAGATGATTGACTTCAGGTTGAGACATTGACCATGTCCTAAATTGGGTCTCTCTTATGCCAAGTCATCAAGTAAATTCATTTAAACATCATGTAACTTAATAAAAACAAGTAAATGCTCTGGCAAAATCATGTGTTAACCTGATGAAAGCTTCATGTCTCTGAAAAATAAATAAATAAAACTTGTTTGTGGTGATGACTGTTCAACTTGGTAATTTTGTGAAAAATCACTAAATTGTACACTTGAAATGGGTTAATTTTATAAATCCAATAATATATCTCAGTAACGTCATAAAACTTTTCGTAAAATAAAAAGCTGAAATATATAAAGCATCTCAAATACAAAAATGTATAAGCATATTACAGAAGAGCTAATAAAAAATCCATGTATAAATATTAAACATATCATTCAAATAAATTATTATAGAAAGTAAAACAAAACCATGGCTGCATGGAAGCTCGAAGAGCACTGAGCTGTTTCTTCCTAATTCTGAAAGAAAATTATTTTATATCTAGACCTCTCTAGGCAGTCAAACTATTAATAAACATGAACAAAATTACTTGCAGACATGCCAAGTTTCAAAAAATGTGTCTCTGATGTACCCATTCTTATAAAGCTACTAATGGATAGAATAAGGAATAAACCAAGAAAGAAGACATGGGATCCAAGAAAGGAGGAGAATCTAATACATGAGAAAGACTAAAGAGTTTTCCAGAAAGATGATCAAGGAAGCCCTGGGATGACAGTTGTGCGGCAACCCAGGGAGCCACTGATCCAGCCTGGGGCAGGAAAACCCCAGGCTCAAGGAGTGAAGTTTTCAAAAAGATAGTGGAACATATGTATAGATAATCCAATTTATTTGAGTATTAGAAAGAGTTCTAGCCTATAAGAGAGTTTGGAGAAGGATTGGTGATAAATGCATAGAAAACTAATTGCAGGGGAGAAAAGAAGCAATTATTAACTTTAGTGGGAAAATGCTATTAAAAAAAAAAAGAAATGTAATCATACATAGTTTATTATGTCAGTCAGCTGTGAGCAGTATTTACATAGTCATAGCCATGTAAATGCTGAATGTTGATTTAACTAAAAACTGTGCTTCAATAATATTGAAAGAATGTGTGTGTGTGTGTGTGTGTGTGTGTGTGTGTGTGTGTGGTTATGGGTGTGGGAGTGGGTGTGTGCAGGCTTGTGCAGGGAAAGAGCCTGTAAGAAAGATACATCCTTGGATTTCCCCAGAGGTAGACCCTGGGACTAGGACAGGTAGTTTATTTGGATCTGGAAGTACAAGGGACACTCAGAGAGAAGCAGGAAAGCAACATAGGGAGGGGGAAGCAACCAATAAAGAATGAGTAATTGGAACTTATTCCCTCTGGGAAAACTCTGGAAAATGGGAGGAAACACAGAATCAGAATTATTCCACCTGAAAGGGAGGAAGCTTAGTTAGACACCAATTCCTGAAAGTCACTGGTTGAGGACTGCTGCAGGTAGGAAAGGTGGCATATGCATTTCCTGGAATGTCAGCCTGCTGCATGTGAGGGCAGAGTCTCAGAACCTTCAGCTACAGAGATGCAACCCTGGCAGTTAGAAAGGAGGAAGGATGCTGCATGGGAATGTGTAAGGGGCACAGGTGGGACACTGACAGCATCTGAAATAGAAGTCAATAGATAATATCTAAAACAGAAAAATGTAAAATTACAACATAAGCATTTACTTCCACTAGAAAATTGAGATAAATACTTGAAGAAAAAGCAAAAAAATGTTGAAAGTCGTTACCTCTTGAGAAGTAGAAATCAGAGGTGAGGAACAATAAACCAGAGAGCAATTGGTTTTTCATTATATTAATACTTGAAAAGTGAAAGTCACTCAGTCATGTTTGACTCTTTGTGACCCGATGGACTATACAGCCCATGGAATTTCCAGGTCAGAATACTGGGGTGGGTAGCCTTTCTTCCCAACCCCGGGATTGAACCCAGGTCTCCCACATTGCAGGTGGAGACTTTACCAGCTAAGTTACAAGGGAAGCCCAAGAATATTGGAGTGGGTAGCCTCTCCCTTCTCCAGGGGATCTTCCTGACCCAGGAATCAAACCTGGGTCTCCTGAATTGCAGGCGGATTCTTTACCAACTGAGCTATCAGGGAAGCCCTATATTAATACTTAGTAGGACTATTTCACTCTCAAACACTATTAGTTGAATGAAAATTATATTTACAAAAACATGAACGGCAGTACAAAGGAAGATGGGGTCATGAGACTGTCAAGTGAGGGAATTCAGGGGGCAGGATCACGACACATGTGAGGGGGAGACAGGAGACAGAGAGCAGATAAGACTTGGCAAAAGAAGTGTGAAGGGAAGTGTGAGGCGGAGGATCATATTTCAGGAGCAGCAGTCACCAGTGTTCCAGGCTGCTGTGCTGTCATCATGGAGGGTGAGATACAAACAAAAGCTCTTGCAGTTAGCCTGCGCTATAAAATGGCAGAAAAGTCACTGCCTGAGAAGTCTGGGGACCTAACTTCTGGTCTTCTTTTCACCTCCAACCCTAGGCAAGTAACTGACCTCCCTGGACCTAAATTCTCACATTCCATGCAATTGGCCTGACAGTCAGACAGCTGTAGACACTGGTACAGTTATACATGCTTGAGAAACAGACATGCTTCTACACTGCTTAAGAAAAAGCCATTTCCCTGAGTCCTTCAAATTGGCCCCCTCCCCAGCCCCCTCCTGCCCGGTCCCTCCTCTAGAGCCCCTCCCCTCCCCAGACCTTCCTCCACTAACTAAGGGAGGATGCCTCCAGCCCTTGCCCAGCGATATGGCCTGCATCCATTCCAATTGGTGGGCCCCTTGGATATTGGTTGTTAAATATTTTGAGTATCGCCCTTGCTAATAATACCTTCCCTGCCTACCTGACAGTGACCTGGTGAGGATCAAACGAAATAACAGATGTGAAAGGCCTTTGCAAATGCTCCAAGTGCTGTCATATATTGGGTAAAATATTGTTTTAACATCAAAATGCAAAAGTAGTGCTGCCGAGAGACGCGGTCACAGAGGGCATGGACACAGAGCGGTGATGAATTGCAGGGCTGGAGAGACGGAGTGAGGGGGAGGGGGAAGAGAGAGCAGCAGGGCAGAGAAGGGAGAGAAGAAAGGAGAGGCTGAAAACCAGGCAGATTGTGCAGCCTCCCTCCCTAAGTCATCGGGACGTTGTATATTAGATGCAGAAGATTTGGGTCCCCTCTGCCCCACCCCAAGCCCAGAAGTCAAATCCAGCTCAGACCACATGCTGTGTTTTTACCCTTCCACCAGATTCTGTGTGTGTGTTTGTGTGTGTTTGTTGAGGGGTAGGGAGAGGCAAGTGACATAAATCCTTATGCATATGTTCTTGCTCATGCAGCTTGATGTGGTCTGTCACTAGGAAAAGCCCTAGGACGGCAGGAACCCCAGATATTTTGGGGTTTGTGCCACCTATAGATGTCTGGCATTCCCAGAGCCAAGCCCTGCACGAGGTCTTCCTGTAAGATCAATCCCAGTGATAGTCTACTCTCTCTGGGACCTCTACAGTCTACAAACATGTTCAAACACCTTCCTTTATTCAATACTCACAACTACTCTGTAAACTAGGTAATGTTACTCTTGTTTTACAGCTGAGGAAACTGAGGCTCAGAGAAGTTAAGTGACTTGTCAGAAATATGCAGAGAGCAAATGGCAAAGCCAGGACTTTGACCCAAGTTTCCTCCTTTCCTAAACAGACAGAATTGCTGGAAGTCTTGTTTGAAAGGACAACCTTCTTTTAAAATTCAGGTCTTCTGACTCCAAGTCCAGTGCCCATGACAGTGACCCTCCTGGAATAACTACTGCTTCACCGAGAAGAGGAATTCTCCAGAAGGATCCATGGGTATCTTCGTGCCTAACAATTTCAACATTACCTCCATCTCTCTCCCATCCCCCTGCCTTCTGTGCTCATATGATCATGTGCTCCTCTCTTTCATAACCTTCAGGATAAAATGTAAAGTCCTGCCATGGCACTGCAGCCCCGTCAAAGCTCCGTCTGAGTGTCTAGCTCAAAGGCTGCAATCTCCAAGGCCTGTAGGAGCCAGGGAGGTTTGTCAAATAAATGGGAGAGGCAGGCAGGTGCTGGGGGTGGGAGGCAGAGGGAGGGAGCACATGTCCACCTGGAAGAGGAAGCGGTTCCTCGGCTCTCAGCAAAGGTGGCCACACAGGAACGCAAGTCTAGGGTGATGCAGAGTTATCTTCCAGTGTTTCAAGAAAAGCCAGAAGTCCAGAATTTTATGAGAAATTACTCAATTTTTAAATGTTGGGACAATTAAAAATACATTTATATTATACAACATACAAGTACATACTACACTTGTCTTCAGGTTGAATTTGGAGGGCGGACTGCCATTTTGTGATCCCTATTCTGAGAAATCTGGTCCACACATTATTTCCTAAGTGAGTGAAGTGAGTAAAAGTCGCTCAGTGGTGTCCGAGTCTTTGCGACCCCATGAACTATAGAGTCCATGGAATTCTCAAGGCCAGAATACTGGAGTGCGTAGCATTTCCCTTCTCCAGGGGATCTTCCCAACCCAGGGATCGAACCCAGTTCTACATTTCAGGCAGATTCTTTATCAGCTGAGCCACAAGGGAAGCCCAAGAATACTGATAAGGATAGCCTATCCCTTCTCCAGGGGATCTTCCCGACCCTGGAATCGAACCAGGGTCTCCTGCACTGCAGGCAGATTCTTTACCAACTGAGCTATCAAGGAAGCCCTTATTTCCCAAAGATACCATATATTGTTCAAGGCACAGGATCTTTGCCCAAGCCAGTCCCTCCACTTAAAATGCCATTTCCTCCCTCCCCCAATCTCATCCCTTGGACAAATTCCTTCTTGTCCTTTAAGACTCATGTCAACTGTCACCTTCTTTCCGGGACTGTTTACAACTCCCTCTGCCCCCACCCCAACTCTAGGCAGAACTAACAGCTCAATTGTCTGGTTCCCAACAGACTTCATGCTAATGTCTAACTCTGTGTCTCGTGCCCTCAGCACGTGGGGGCTACACTAGCACGTGGGGGGAGTGCATGTGCTCATCCGGAGGTCTCACTCTGGGACACACTACCTGGTTGAAATCCTGGCTCCACTCTAGGTCAAGTACTTAACTTTTCAAAGTCTCCATTTTCTCATTTGTAAAATGGAAATAAAAATATTGCCTACCTCATAGGATTATACAATGGTGAGGAGGAAACGTGTACAAAGTGCCTTCTCTAGTCTTTGCAAGGTAGTAAGTACTTGCTTGTATTTTAGCCATTAAAAAATTACTTTTTTTCTCCAAACACTTTCTGAGCAACTGTGGCATCACATGCCAGGTTTGGGGTGGAGGTCAAACCTGAGAAGACCTTCATCTCCATGGTCCTGTAAGAGGAATGGTTTATCTAAAAGCGAGTTTAAGAGAAAAACCAGAGCAGGCCAAGTCCACCCCCTTCCTCTCCCTCTCTCTTTCTCTCAGAGAAGGTCTGCCTGCAGGACACCAGCTCCAGGGGAAGGGTCTATCACGTGGCCCATAGCAGCAACCAAGCTCTAGAAGGTGGGAGGCAACATCAAGAAGCTCCCTGTGGACACCCATCAAGCCTCATCTTCCACCCCAAGCTTATCAAAGAAAACCTGGTATTTCTACCTGCATGACTCCAGTTGAGAGGAGGAGGGTTGTTGACTAGTTTCTCCAACCAAATCTAGACTCTGGGAATACAGAGGTAGGAGAGGCACAGCCTCAGCTCCCATGTAGCTCACGGTATAGTTTCTTTCTGGTCATTGGAGGGGAAGGAATTCTCTGAGATCACATGGTATGGGGCAAAGAACCTGGGTTTTGGAGTCACACAGATCTGTCTGAATCCTAGTTCTGTCACTTATTAGCAGGGCAAGATTCAAACAAGTTATTCTGGCTCTGGGTTTTGTCCTCTGTAATTTGGGGTCATTGCAAGGGTCAGGGCCTATTACAGGGGAGGGCGGTTTTGCACATTCACATGAATGCTCAAATTAAAATGTTGACATTGTGCCCAACCAGTGTTGCCTCCTGAAGCCTTCTCTTTCTCAGCAAATGGCAATCTATTTTTCCATGGCTCAGGTCATTGTGTACTCCCACACTATATCTGATCCATCTGCAAATTCTGTTGGCTTCATAAACCATATCTGGCATCTGACCACTTCTCCTCACCTCCTCTGCTGACTCCCTAATCCGAACTGCCATCACCCCCATCTTGGTCACTGTGGTAGCTTCCTCAACACTTCCCTGCTTCCACTCTTCCCTTCTGAACTGTATTTTCAATCCAGATGGAGCTCATTAAAAAGTAAGTCAAGTCATGTCCCTCCCCTGCTCAAAATCCTTCAAAGGCTTCCCCTGTCACTCAGAGTGAAAGCCAAAGTCCTTCCAGTGTCTGGCCCCCAGCTGCCTTTCTGATCCGTCTCCTACCCCTTTCTCCCCTGTGCTCCCTGCTCCAGCCACGTCTGCACTCCAGCCACACTGGCCCCCTGGCTGCTCCTCAGAGATGCCAGGCAGGCTCCTGTCTCAAGCCTTTGCACTGTCCATCCCCTCTACCTAGGGGTGCATTACCCCCAGAGAGACGCACAGCTTGCTTACTCATCCCCTTCGAGTCTTTGTTCAAGCATCATTTTCTTCGCTGAGGCTTTCTTATGTTTTTAATTGTTAACACCCCTTTTCCTTTACCACCTGCCTCCCTTATTTTATTTGTCTCCATCATTCAATTGGCATTCCTTCTAGAGCTGCCATCAAAGTTGTGTAGGTTCGATGCCTGGCCAAAGAAGCAAGATCAGACCCAGGCTCTGCTCGCCAAGCTCTGTGCCCAGTCATCGGCTGGCCTCAGCCCAGAGGAGTGGCCTTCTCCTAATTTCTATGAAGATGCTCAGGTGCTTCCTGGTGGCTCAGATGGTAAAGAATCTGCCTGCAAGGCAGGAGACCTGGGTTCGATCCCTGGATTGGGATGATCCCACTCCAGTATCCTTGCCTGGGGAATTCTGTGGACAGAGGAGACTGGCAGGCTACAGTCCATGGGGTCGCAAAGAGTCGGACATGACTGAGCAAGTAATGCACACACACATGCGCAGGTGGTCTAGTGGTAGAGAACCTGTCTGCCAGTGCAGGAGAAGCAAGAGACTAGGGTCTGATCCCTGGGTCATGAAGATCCCCTGGAGTAGGAAGGAAATGGCAACCCATTCCAGTATTCTTGCCTGGGAAATTCCATGGACAGAGAGGCCTGATGGGCTACAGTTCAGAGAGTCACAGAGTCAGACGCAACTGAGCACAATACAACACAGTGGCTCCGTAAGTTAGTTGATAACCCAAATATTACGTATTTCATTCCTTTTTTGTTTATCATTTGTCTTTCTACCCTCCCTCATCAGAAGGGAAACTCCAGAAGGCAAGGATTTTTGCCTGTTTTCTTCACTGCTATTTCCCTAGCTCGTGTAAAGGTGCATGACACACAGTAGGTGTTTAATAAATATTGACTCAGTGACTGTGATGACTGTTCAACAAATTTCATTGTATTGAATAAAAGTTCACACTAAAAATAAAAGACACTCAAGCCTTTATCAAACTCCCTCTTCAAACCACTTAAGGATTCCCTTGTCTCGTGGAGTGAATATTCTGAGCATCCATTACCACCTTTGATCACTTTCTGCTGTGTCTAACAGAGTCTGGGTGTATTGCCATCCAACACTGACTTCATTTCTTCTGCATTAATCATACTCAGACTTGCCAACTCCAGATTCCATTGTCTCATGTTTCCTGTCATTTGCTCCCAGGGAAGAACTGTCTGCAGGATAGGACAGAGAAGATGGAACGGTGGCCAACACCCATCTAGATCCTTGGATCCAATTACGCACTGCTCTCTATGCACCTTAATGTCCCTCAGGTGCCCCCAAAGCAGCGTGTCCAAAATTGAACTCATTTGGCTCCCTATCTTCACCCTCCCATAAATCTGTTCTTTCTACCTCAACTGGTAGCCATGGCAGTTTCCAAGCCAGAAACCTGGGATGCACCCTTACTATCTCCCCTTTAGCCACCACATGCAATCAACCTTCTAAAAATCATTTCAGAAAGATACCCCCTCTTTCACTGTTCAGTTCTTCATCGTCTCACTTGCTCACAACAGCCTCCCAACCCTTTCCCCACTGCCATCACCCCAGTTCATCCTGCAGCCAGAGCAGTCTTTCTTAAAAGTATAACTGACTCTGGGACTCCCTCTGAAAATCCTTCAAGGGTACCTTGTGACAAGAGGGTGCTGTTTAAGCTCTCAGATCCCACATGGTCTGGCCCCTCCAACTTCACAGTCCACTGCTTTTTTTTTAAGTTTTTTCTTTTTTGATGTGGACCATTTTTAAAGTCTTTACTGAATTTGTTGCAGTACTTTTTCTGTTTTCTGTTTTGGTTTTTTGGCCACAAGACATGTGGGATTCTAGCTCCCCAACCAGGGATAGAACCCACACCCCCGGCATTGGAAGGTAAAGTCTTAACCACTGAACTGCCAGGGAAGTCCCTAGTCCACTCCATCTTGCTCTTATACTTTTTGCTCCTATGAAACTGAGCTACTCATTGCTCCCAGGACATGTCATGTGACCTCACTGCATTTCTCTCTGCTTGCAATGTTCCCCTCCACTTTCTCTCCAGGCAAGCGTCTCTTTCATCTACTGAGAAAGTCACTTGGATGTAGTAGCATCAAATCCTGCTTTCTTGCTTACTAGTTATGTAAATTTAAATCATTTTTAAAAACCCTCCTTGCCTCTGTTTCCTCGTCCGTAAAATGAGAATAATAACAGAGCGTTCCTCACTGGGTTTTTCTAATCACTAAGGGAATTAATTGATGGAAGGCCCTAGCAGTGTGTCTGGAATGTAGTAAACACTTAATAAATGTTTGCTGGTTTTTAACTATTTAATCCTCAAATCACCTCTTCCCTCTTCAATGCCACTTTGGCACCTTGTTCAAACATCTGTCGTGCACTTAGTATAAGATGACTGGTCTACCTGTCTGTCCCTCAAACTGGACTTACTGGACTGGGGGGCTCTTTAAGGGCCAGTCTTTTAATGTGGGCTCAGTAAATACTGATTCTATACAACTGACTGAAGGAAATAAAGACGAACCTTAAGTAAGACATTCAGAAGGGCTGAATCTCAAGGGAATGCTGTAAACTTTTATTCTAGTTCGAGGTTCTGGGGCAGTAGGTATTTCAAGGTGCCCAGTAGCCCTTCTGCCCTCGTGACCGATGCCCCATCTCCAGCTTCCACACCACCACTGGCTGTCCTCAGCACTGTCTTGCCCAGGGGAGCCTGGACAGGGATCCTCCCTTCCATACTGATGGTGGACAGGCAACATTCCAGAACCTGGTGCTGACATCCCGGCTCATCGTCTACTGCTAAGTAGCACTAACAGGAGAGCTCAGATGAACCTGCTTAGGAAACTGGAAGCAGGGCTGTGGGGGGTGGGGGGAGAGGGGGTTCCTGCCAGGCAGCACACAGATACTCCTGCAGCTTGATGTTCCCTTAGCTCCAGGCTTGCCTGCCAGCCTCTCCAAAGACTTCCTTCAGTCATTCTCACTCCTGTGGTCCACTGCATCATTGAACATCAGTCAGGTGCCTCCTACCTCAATGGTAAAGGTTGGAGTGTTTCCACGTTTTCACACCCACTGACAAATGTGGGCTGCCTCCCCCTGCCCCTCTCTCTATCCTGCCTCATCACTCTCTGATTTCTTCTATGATGCAGTACACATGAACCACTGCCTTCTGCAACCAAATCTGGAATTTTCATCCTCATTGCTGAATATCCATTAAGACACTTACTTCTAAACGTTTGCTGACCTTTCTTCCCATTGTAAGAGAAGCTAGCAAGGCTGTGGCCTAGCCACTCCCATCCATGCCAGCCCCTCTCTCAGAAGTGGTCCTGAAACAAGACAAGGGTGCCCACTCTCACCACTACTATTCAACATAGTTTTGGAAGTTTTGGCCACAGCAATCGGAGCAGAAAAAGAAGTAAAAGGAATCCAGATAGGAAAAGAAGAAGTGAAACTCTCGCTGTTTGCAGATGACATGATCCTCTACATAGAAAACCCTAACAACTCTACCAGAAAATTACTAGAGCTAATCAACGAATATAGTAAAGTTGCAGGATATAAAATTAACACACAGAAATCCCTTGCATTCCTATACACTAACAATGAGAAAACAGAAAGAGAAATTAAGGAAATAATACCATTCACCATTGCAACAAAAAGAATAAAATACTTAGGAGTATATCTACCTAAAGAAACAAAAGACCTATACATAGAAAACTATAAAACACTGATGAAAGAAATCAAAGGGGACACAAATAGATGAAGAAACATACCGTGTTCATGGATTGGAAGAATCAATATTGTCAAAATGGCTATACTACCCAAAGCAATCTATAGATTCAATGCAATCCCTATTAAGCTACCAACGGTATTTTTCACAGAACTAGAACAAATAATTTCACAATTTGTATGGAAATACAAAAAACCTCGAATAGCCAAAGTAATCTTGAGAAAAAAGAATGGAACTGGAGAAATCAACCTGCCTGACTTCAGACTATATTACAAAGCCACAGTCATCAAGACAGTATGGTACTAGCACAAAGACAGAAATATAGATCAATGGAACAGAATAGAAAGCCCAGAGATAAATCCATGAACCTATGGACACCTTATCTTCAACAAAGGAGGCAAGGATATACAATGGAAAAAAGACAACCTCTTTAACAAGTGGTGCTGGGAAAACTGGTCAACCACTTGTAAAAGAATGAAACTAGAACACTTTCTAACACCATACACAAAAATAAACTCAAAATGGATTAAAGATCTAAATGTAAGACCAGAAACTATAAAACTCCTAGAGGAGAACATAGGCAAAACACTCTCTGACATAAATCACAGCAGGATCCTCTATGACCCACCTCCCAGAATATTGGAAATAAAAGCAAAAATAAACAAATGGGACCTAATGAAACTTAAAAGCTTTTGCACAACAAAGGAAACTATAAGTAAGGTGAAAAGACAGCCCTCAGATTGGGAGAAAATAATAGCAAACGAAGCAACAGACAAAGGATTAATCTCAAAAATATACAAGCAACTCCTGCAGCTCAATTCCAGAAAAACAAATGACCCAATCAAAAAATGGGCCAAAGAACTAAACAGACATTTCTCCAAAGAAGACATACAGATGGCAAACAAACACAACGAAAAGATGCTCAACATCACTCATTATCAGAGAAATGCAAATCAAAACCACAATGAGGTACCATTACACGCCAATCAGGATGGCTGCTATCCAAAAGTCTATAAGCAATAAATGCTGGAGAGGGTGTGGAGAAAAGGGAACCCTCTTACACTGTTGGTGGGAATGCAAACTAGTACAGCCGCTATGGAGAACAGTGTGGAGATTTCTTAAAAAACTGGCAACAGAACTGCCATATGACCCAGCAATACCCCTTCTGGGCATACACACCAAGGAAACCAGATCTGAAAGAGACACGTGCACCCCAATGTTCATCGCAGCACTGTTTATAATAGCCAGGACATGGAAGCAACCTAGATGCCCATCAGCAGATGAATGGATAAGGAAGCTGTGGTACATATACACCATGGAATATTACTCAGCCGTTAAAAAGAATTCATTTGAATCAGTTCTAATGAGATGGATGAAACTGGAGCCCATTATACAGAGAGAAGTAAGCCAGAAAGATAAAGAACATTACAGCATACTAACACATATATATGGAATTTAGAAAGATGGTAATGATAACCCTATATGCAAAACAGAAAAAGAGACACAGATGTACAGAACAGACTTTTGGACTCTGTGGGAGAAGGCGAGGGTGGGATGTTTCAAGAGAACAACATCGAAACATGTATATTATCTATGGTGAAACAGATCACCAGCCCAGGTTGGATGCATGAGACAAGTGCTTGGGCCTGGTGCACTGGGAAGACCCAGAGGGATCGGATAGAGAGGGAGGTGGGAGAGGGGATCGGGATGGGGAATACATGTAAATCCATGGCTGATTCATGTCAATGTATGACAAAAACCACTACAATATTGTAAAGTAATTAGCCTCCAACTAATAAAAATAAATGAAAAAAAAAGAAGAAGAAGAAGTGGTCCTGAAAAAAAAAAAAAAGGAAGAAGTGGTCCTGGTCAGGGCCACTGTTACATCTCACTGGACATGCTGAATGGGCTGCCCAGGGCACCCAAATCCCATTTTTGAGGCACAAAGAACCCACGACTTTGGAAGCATCTGCAGACCCTATTAGTCCCCATCTGTCTGGTATTTCTAATTAAACATCAAAAACATCGTCCCTGGCCTGGCTGTCGATACAACAACCCAGGGGTGGGGAGGAAGTGAGCAGCTTGAGTTTGCCAAGTACTTTATGGACAGTAATGCAATAAAGAAATCGGAAAATGAACATATGTGTGTGTGTGCACATGTCCTGCTTTATACAGAAGGAAGCAGATTTGGGGGAAAGAGAGATGACAGCTCAGTTAAACTACCCTTCGCTGGGCTCATCAGAACGGCTGGGGATGGGGGCTGCCTCCCACACTCTTCCTGGAGCTCGTTCTCTGGTTAACCTCTTCCCCTGTCCCCCCTTTCTGACTCCTTTAACTGTATGCTCTTAACATATATATATATATATATAAAATTTTTTTTTTTAATTTGGCTGCACCATGACTTAGTTGCAGCATGTGGGATGTGGGATCTAGTTCCCTGACTAGGGATCAAACCCAGGTCCCCTGCGTAGGGAGCATGGAGTCTTAGCCACTGGACCAGCAGGGAAGTCCCTTCTTTTTCTTTCTGAGAGCCCTAATTCTTTCTCCCAAAACTTCACCCCTAACCCTGACTGCTCTCTGCCCACCTTACCGTCCACCTCAACTTGCCTCGCCTCAGGAGCCATTTCTTTCCTTGGGCTTGATTCTTTCATCCACCACCACTAGCTCTACCCCTCTTCTCTCTGTGCTCTCTTCCCTTCTCTCATCAATGCCTTAGTTTGCCATCCTTTTTCTGTGGTTTCCAGTGCTTCCCCACCGACTTTAAGTTCCACCAACAGCAGAACTACCAGAGAAATGTTCCCTCCCCGAGAAACCTCTCCTCACAGAGGTCTCTGTGCTCTTTGGGGGAGACTGCCTGAGGAAGGTAAAGCAAATCCCCCATTGTTCAGGGCAATTAGCTGCCGTGGATGGGAGCCATTGAACGGCCGCCACTCGTGGGAGGCTCTTGGCTACAAAAGGCCCATTCATGATAATACATTTTACAGACACCCCGGAGGCCTGTGAGAACCTCTGCCCAGACACCCTGCTCCACAGGAGGGAGAATCCCTGTCAGCTCGAAAGAAACAGTTTTCATTCCCTCAGATGAACCATCAATTGGGAGCATCTCCTATGCAAATGAGCTTTCTGAAGCCTCTCTGCAGAAGAGACCTTCTTCTTCCGTGAAGGCCAGAAGGGGTAACCTTTGGAAGAGTGTGTTCCAGCTTCCTCCTGTGCCTAATTACTGAGCTCCTTTCTTCCTAATCATCTTTATTTTAATGTAAGAATATGATAAATGTCAGAATGTCATGAGATGAATGTATGATCTAATTTATTTTTGCAGGGAAAAAAAAATGAGACCTGAAATATCTATTTAAGTCAGGTGTTCTGAAAATGATTAAATAAGAGGAATAAGAGGAGGACCTGAGTGTAAAATACAGCTCAAGAGGCCTGGTGCCACCGATTCAACCTGCTTATTACCCTGTACGATGTGAATAATTTATCACATTTTACCCTGCATTAAGCACTGTTGAGGATTAACCCGCAGTTTATTTGCAGACCACATTAACCCCTACCTGCCTCGACCCGCTGTTTCAGGGGAGGGGGGAAGTTATGGGAACTCTCTCTGCTGCTCTAGTGTCCACGTTAGCGAGGGCTGGACAGCAGTAACTATCCTGATTAGCCCTCTCCAGAGAATTCATCTGGGAATAGAAAGTACCCATGTCACCTGCTTCTGGGGCATTTTTCTCCTCCTAACTTTCAAGTCCTCCCACTTGGGCTATCTCCCCTACCCCCCACCATCATGTCCTTTCCATTTCACTTCTTATGTATCCTTTCATTTCTAAGCCATACACACTGGTCCAGGCCCTTGCTTCTCATGCTGGACTCAGAGTCACAGCCCCTCCCTCCTGACCTCTTTGGCTGGCCCCCACCCTCCCATTTATCCCGTATCTGACCAACGTTCCTAAATCCGATTTTCACCCCTGCTTTTCTGGGCTTGGAAGCATTCAGTGGAGAGTCCTGCTCAAGGATGCAGACCTGCCTCCTTCACCCAGCACCCAAGGGTGTGGCACCATCATTTCTGCAACCTCATTTCCTTCTTCTCCTTTCCAGATACCCACCCTTTCAACAAACCAACCCCTACATCTCTCTGAACAACCAGACTCTCTCCCACCTCCATCTTTGTTTTTTGTTTGTTTGTTTTGCCACACCATGCAGCTTGTGGGTTCTTAGTTCCCCTAGGAGGGATCAAACCCAGGTCCCTGGCAGTGGAAGCTTGAATTCCTAATCACTGTACCGCCAAGGACTTCCCTCACACCTCCACTTTGACCCGCCCTCCTCCCCAGAAGCCGTGCACCCCCTGCATCCAGCCAGCCCCCAAATCCCTACTGGGTCACAAACTCATTACTCCCGGCTCCAGACTGCTCTGAGCTTCTGTTTCCAGCCAGCCTCAAACCAGTACCCCACAGAGCACCCCTGCAGTGGGAACTGTAGACTATGCCTGGAGAGACCCAGAAACTGCAATCAGCTTGAAAGCAAGATCTGAGGACCTGTCTCCAAGGTGTAGTGTGCATTCAGCTGATTCTTTACAGATCAATGAAAATAGCAACTTCTCTTATGGGGCTTGAATTCACACTTTACATACACACTTTACACTTTACAACATAATCACACTTTATGTTGATTACAACTTATGTAATCAACATAAGTTGATTTACAACAACTATCCATGTTTTAAAAAATGTTTTTTGTATTTAGTGCTTTTTGGAGGACTGCCTAATGAAGAGGAAAAGAGCAAAATAAACCTCTCCAAGTCACTCTCTGACATTGTACCGCCGTTGAACTATTCAAGGAAGCATAAAAGGTCAACTCACAAACAAATCTTTTGCATAGAAAAGCACAATTTACAAAGCATACCTAGTAGGTGTCAGAATTATTCACAAAATGGGTGTGACCCCAACTTTTGGAACCATTTATTTGCCTCATTTTCTGCCATCTTATTTGGTTTTCCAGATGTCCCTCCAGGACATGGAGGCAAGCTCACAAGGAATGCACAGCCCGTCTGCTCCTTTCTCATCCCCCAGGGAGCCTGCTCCAGGACTCTCAGCATCTGCCTCTGTGTTCACTCTGCCTGCTCACCTGGCTCCACAGGACCACCCTCCCATCCACTTCCTTCACTCCCACTGGAGACAACCTCAGACCTTATCTAACACTTCAGGATCTCAACAGCATTTTCTCTTTCTCCACTTTCCAACTGGGTCTCTTATCTCAGATCCCTTACAGAAGGAGATAAGCAATGAATGACTGGGAGAATGATGTCCCTTGCACGTCCTCACCTGTGTAATAATAATAATAATAATTCTCTGTGTGGCCGATTACTGGCCCTTCACGGATGTTGTATCGCATCAGCCCTGAGGCTCAGGCGGTAATGCGCCGCACTCAGGTTACAGAGCTATTGGTGTATCACCCCTTTCTCCAGGACTTCTAGGTCACCCTGGAGGATCCCATGTTTCTGACTGAGCCAGGCTCAAAGCTGAAGTTTACACACACCAATGGTAAGTGACCTTCACCGGTCCTAACCTACATACCTGCCTGAAGGACAGAACAGGGACAGGTTTGTGAGCCCAAACAGGATGGGTGGCAGCTTTCAAGTAGTTCCTATCCAAGGTGAGTAGCTCAGCCTCTATGCCTGGAATGCACTGGAGGACTGCCTTCCAGTCCTCCCCTCGTGTGGAGGCCTTGTCAGCTTCCTCGTCACACGGGTTACTTCCCATTCACTCCCTGCCCAGACTCAGGTCCAGCTGTAGCCTCAGCCCACGGACACAGCAGGCACCTGGGATACAGCTGCCGGTGACCCAGATTGTCTTTGGCCAAGGCTGGCCCAGCCTGCAAGGAGCAACTTATAGAACCCAATTTGGAGAGTCCTAGGAGCTCTCACCAGCTGGCCAGAGAGATAGAGGCATGTAGTCAGTGGCCCTAGGGCCACCCTTCTCCTAGGGTCTAGGAGACAGTCAGTCCAGGACTGCAGCGACCAGACCGCCTGAGGGACACGTCATCTCCAGGGTGGTGATTCGATCTGTGCTTGGACGGGGCCACTAGTTCACATGGGGCACCCTGGCCCCATTGCTCAGCAACTTAATTCAGCATCTGAACAATGAGAATCATACACAGACTAAGAAGAATTATTCACCAGCAAGGAAGGAAGCTGGAGGAAACCAGAAATCTTCATGAATTCTCTGCACTGGAAGAAAGGATTAAAATCTAAGAAAGGTAGAGGACTGCAATAGGAGAAGAAAAAAAAAAAAGCCTCAAGTGTGGCAAGAGAAACTATAATTAAAATAGCAAATTGCAATTTCGGGGTGGGAGGAGGGGACAGATGAGCTTAAAGACCAAGGGACATCTAGTGAAGCATCTGACAGAAATGATTCCCAGGGATGTTCTGGGGAGAAAAAATCCATCTGGAAACAGAGAAAAGGAAATGAAACAAGAATTTGCTGCATTATTTAAAGCTTTCCATGGTGGGGGTAGGGTAGGGGACATTCAGGAGAGAGGAGGTTAAGAGAGAAGAGAATGGAATTGCTCTACTAAAAGGGATTAAAAGAATCATAAGGGCTTTTTAAAATGACTCAAGCCAAAAAAAAAAGGGGGGGGGGGGATGCAAATAATTGTAGGCTGTGAAATTAATGGTGGCCAAGATTCTTAGTTCATTCTTTAAATCTGCTTAACAGGAAAAATGAAGGAGAGACATTTGTATGCTTGGGGAGTGATGGGAGTCCTTGAAAACGCATTTCTATAGAGCACTGACAAGACCAAATGCACAGCAGACAATATGTGTCCTGGGATAACACTGAGCTGGCAGGGAGCTCAGACTCTGTGGCAGGGGCAATCTGCTTACCTAAAAATACCTGGTGCCCCCTCCTTTGAATATTTGTCTTCCCAAATATCTGACTCCTTCATGAAAGTCTGCATATCATGTCCAGAAATTAGCAAGGTCTACAGATGTTCTTGTAACAAATCACAATGGAATTAGGAGGGGCCTGGGTTTGAATCTTAGTGCTGTTAAACTCTCCAGCTTTGTGACCTTGGGCCAGTTACTGAACCTCTCTGAGTTTCATCACCTTATAGGACTATGGTGAAGATTAAACGGCATTAAATATGAGAGAATGGCTGTTGTAATGTTGGGTCGGTGATAGGCTATCAGAGAAGCTTCATTAAATTTAAATCCTCCACCCCTTGTCAGTGTCTTTGGTCCGAAGGACTTTCTTCACTGAGTCCTGTCCTTGCAACACACTGCTTCCTAGGAGCTCCATTTTAGAGCTCATTAGGAAACACACAGGCCTAGAATCCTGGGGGAGGTACAAGTCACCCTGAGCCCCAGCAGAGTCTTCACATTGTCTCTCGTCTCGACGTTGACACGCCCAGTAGCCTGCCCCGTCGGTGCAGCAGGCCTCGGCATATGGCCCCTCACACTCAAGCCCACCTCTATGCTTCACCACACTGAGGCTCTCTTCAGCCCAGCCCCTTCCCAGAGGCAGCCCCCCACCCTTAGGAGATGTCTGTACATCCTGAGGCTCAGACTCACCCTGAGGGAGCCCAGCAGGTGTGATTGGGGCACTGGTCCTGCCTGTGAGGGAAGCTGGGGGGAGGAGGGAGAGGGAGAACAGTTAGGAGACAAACCAGATTCTAAGCAGAAATGATGAGACGTAGATCCTGGTTTAGCAGTAGGGTTGCTGAGACAGTCTGGGAAGGGAGTCAGCATGACCTCGTGATGAACTAGTCCTGGGTCAGGAGGATAATGGAGAAGGAAATGGCAACCCACTCCGGTATGCTTGCCTGGAAAATCCCACGGGCAGAGGAGCCTGGTGGGCCACAGTCCATGGGGTCACAAAGAGCCAGAAATGTCTCGGCAGCAACTGAGCACACATGCACAGGAGGATGAGGAGAGCCTCAATGGACCCACCCCCTTGGTCAGGAACGCTAGGTCTCTTTCTCCAGGGCGGACAGTAGTGGCGGTCCCAGTTAGTACTGGCTGGGCTGTGCCCTGCGGCTGCTGGTCACTGTCACTGCCTGTTTCTAACAACTGCACTGGCTTTTTCACTCTTCTTTAACAAGGACCTGGGAGCTCCAGCTTGTGCGTGGGCATGAAAGACAAGGCTCCTCCTGGAGTTGTGCTCCCCACCCGGAGGCAGGCCCGCCTTGCTGTGGCTCGAAGGATCTCATTCAGAGGGCCATTTAGTGCTCACCCTGTGCTCCTGAGCTCAAAGCTAACTACGTGCAGGGAGGCAGCAAAGAGGAATGAAACATCTCTTGTGTCCCTCACTTCCCACTGTGTAATGAGAATCGGATATTGTCATCAGGCCCAGAACTCTCCAGTTTGTGTTTGCCCCCATGAGGCCCACCAGGCCTCACTGTGCAGCTCTGGGAGAACAGAAGTCTGCTCCCTGAGGGTGGGAGAGAGGTATTGTAACCTCCACCTTACCAACATCTTTGTGGCAGAGGTGGCCACCAATCCACACTGGCAGCCCTTGCCTGGTATGCCCACCTCCCCCTGGATGTCTGGTCCAGATGGAGTAGTTTGGAAACCGTACTAATTAAATGAGTCAGTTACAAGACTGTGACTTGGAGCAAATCACTGAGCGTCTGAGCCTCAGTGTCTTCATCTGTAAAACGAGGACTGTCATACCTACCTCATGGGACTGTTGGTAGGATAAACTAAAAAATGTAAATGCAATCTTTTGGTAAACTATAAACTCCAAATAAATGAACGTTGATAACTGAGTGCTTATGCATAGCCCAGGAAGCATGTCAACCCATCCCCCTTGAGTCTTTCTTAGGCTCCTTGCCTAAACTTCCTTTGTGCCCTACCCTTTCCTCTCTAATAGCACTAATCAACCAGTATTATAATTCTCCCTTTGCATGTCAATCTCCTACAGTCTACTGACCACTCGGTTTCCTGGCCTACAGCAGGGGGGCTCAGTACAAATTTGCTGAATGAATAGGCTGAGGGCCTGGAAAGCGGGGGCTGAAGATGCCAGATACAGCCACCAGGGGGCAATCAAAGCCTTCCCAAGCAGGTCAGCTTGAGTCCTTCCTGAGGCCCTTCTCAGAGGAAGAGAGAGACCTCTGTAAGAACTGCTCTCTGATGGGTAAAGGCCAGGGCCTAGCGCCCGGGCTGCGAATTCTTTGTCTGACATCGGCTCCGTACAAAGACAGGTCCATATCTACCATGGTGTTCAGAGTCCCTGTGTCTGCCAGAGCCTGAGTGTCCAAGACAACCCTGGAGGAACACAGCTGTGCTGGGGGCAGGTACTGCTGACAGAGTCCAAGGGCCAGTGTACGTGTTGTGTGCATGCGTACATGCTAATCCCTGAATGGTGTGTTTATGAGAGCTCTTGGCTGCTCCATGGAGATCTGGCCACCCACCCATCCTCATAAGCAGCATAGCAGAAAAAGACCAGACCTGGGATGTAGGTCTGATCCACCAAGTGGCCCTCTGTGGCCTCAGCAAGTAGCTTCTCCCCACTGGGCCTTGGTTTCCTCACCTGTGAAATGGCAAAGCTGGGATAGGTGGCTGAGGGCCTCTCTAGCTCTGACCTTCATTCTCTGTGTCTCTGAGGTGAGGGTTGATTCAGATTCAAGGGCTCCAGGTAACCTTGCAGATTCTCAGTCTGGGTCAGAACCTGAATCCTCAGGATGGGCCTCTGCTACGTCTGACTTCCTATCAGGATGGAACCTAGACTCACGCAGTGGTCACATACTGAATGCTGCCCTGGGCTCACAGGGGAAGGCTTTGAAATGCCTGTGGGGATGCTGTCACTTGTCTTTCTGCCTGTGGGGCTTTCCCAGCTGGGCAGCCTGAGCCGATCTCTGCTTGCCCTGTGCGTCCCTCAGTCCCCACCTCTCATTCTCAAGCCATCCAGCTGGGAAGGTGAGCTGTGGTGTCCTGGTGGTCTGGGACACTGGCAACTAACAGAGCCTGGGGCTTCAGTCTCCTGGGACCCCACCCTCACCCCCTCCCTTCATCTCCAGGCAGGACAGGCCAGACAGATGAGAATCTACCCAAGCACAAGCTGCTGTTGAAATAAAGGCAGAGATGTTTCTTTATAATTTTCCCCTTGAAATAAACCCAGACTTAAGAACAACAGAAACACGCAAAATGTGTTTTTAGTGGAACCCAGATGGAGGGCTGGAAGCCCAGCGGGCTGTCTCCATAGAGGGTTCTTGTCTCAGGAATTCTATTCTCTCCCCCCAGCCCCCCTCAGGAGCACCCCCACACCCCAGGCCTCAGCCTGGGGCTCTCCAGCCCAGGGCCGGCTCCCTCAGGCCAGCTCCTTGGGGCTGTTTCCAGGTGAGCAGAATGCTACACCCCCCCCATCACCCTTTGGACAAAAGGCTGAGTCTGGCATCTAGAAAAATCTGTGGTTTCAGAGATTTGGGGGAGGGGAGCAGGGACCAGGACCAACTCAATCCAAACACCTGGATCTGCCGAAATACAACAAAGAGAGTGAATTAAGACATCTGAAAAAAATACTCTGAGGAATTCCGCTCACCCACATGGCCCACTGCTTCTCATTAACCGGCTCCAGTGCTCCATATTAACATATGCAAATCCAGTCCTGAGCTGGAAGACAGGATACAAAGACAAGTCCTGACAACCCCCTTTCAACCACCAACCCCCCATCCCCTCCCCCCCAATCCCCTCCCCCTGCCCCAATGGTCAAAGGGTTCCCTGTGGGATGAAGAAATCTCACCAGTTCCATTTGGGTTTTGCTAAAGCAACAGTCTTGAGAGTTGTAGCCACAGTATGGTCATTCCTTAAGGAGAAACAGATGAGAAGAGATACAAGGGAAAACTAGAAAAGTAGATCCTGTAGAAGCTGACTTTTCTATGAAGTAGGACTGGTTGTTTTTCAACAAGTATTCCTGGATGCCTACTATGTACCATGGGCTGTACTGGGCTCTGGGGACACTGACATAAACCCGCACATGAGGACTAGCCTTAGACTGTTCAGTGGAGAAGGGAAAGGAAATCAGAGATTATAATTATATAGCTGATGGGAGATAGTGAGTTTGGTCATGGATGAGTTGCCTCTGCAACCTCCAGGTAAAGATAGTTGGATATGGCGGGGGCCGGGGGGTGTGGCATTGGGGTTTCTGATACTCAAAAGTGAAGTCTGGGCAAGAAACACAGACTTTGGAGCTATCAGCATAAATTTTGAAGATGAGTTTCCTTGCAGAGAGACATGGAAGATTGAGCCATTTTGTAGGAAGGGGCCAATTTGGGCTTCCCAAACCATTCATGGTTTTCTTCTTTTAAAAAAATTTTTGACAGTCTGTTGGTTTGTTGTTTTTTTTTTTTTTTTTTGCTATGCTGGGTCTTCACAGTGGTGTGCGGGGGCTTCTCTGGTTGTGGAGCACAGTCTCTAAAGCAGGCGGGATCAGTAGTTGCTAGCAGCACATGGGCTTTGTTGTTCCATGGCATGCAGGATCTTAGTTCCCCAACCAAGGATCAGACCCCCATAACCTGCGTTAGAAGGTGGATTCTTAACCACTGGACCACCAGGGAGGTCCCATAGTTTTCTATTTCACTTCCTCTTTGGGTCATTCCTGACTACACTCTTCCTCTAGCAGCTTTCTTTCTTATTTCCCCTTTTTTTCCTGTTTCATTTTTCTGTAGGTGATTAGAATTGAATAGCAGCAGTGAGGGTCATGAGGATGGGGACCGTGAACGCTGACTGCTCCAGCTCCTAGATCCCTGCCCAACGCACAGTGGGCCCTCGTGAGGGAGGCCCTCAGAGTTTGTTGCTTGAATAAAGGCAGAAGGAGGAGCCAGGCTAGAGTCCCACTTCTAGCTGCTTTGGGCCTGTGCTGGGCCTCAATCCTGCTCCAAGAAAGGGGAGGGAGCAGGGAGAATGAACGGCAGGGGGCCCTGCCAAGGCCCGAGGCGGCAGCAAGGCCCGAGTCCTGTCTGCGCTTCGCCTCCCATTTCCAGCCTTGACACTTGGATGGAGGGAAACCGTGTACTCTCCCAGGGGACCCTCAGACCTGAACCCTGCTCTATATGCATTGAGGAGCGGGCCAAGAGTGGAAGGAAGTGCCCAGACAGAGGGAGACAGAGTATTAAAATTCCATGGGCGATTCCTCGGGAGGGAGTTTACAGTTCCTAACTGACCATAAAGCCTTCTCCTGACAGGTCTTGGAATACATCACTCTGGGCTCTCCCGGAGCAGCTGACACATCGCAGTAACGCTTCTCCAAAAGTCAGGGTCTGCTGATTCCAGCGGGGACGGCAAGGCGAGCCGGGAGCAGCTGAAATGGCCCCTGTCTCCTCCAACTTCAGAGACTCAGGGCAGGCGGCCGGCTCAGCGGCAGAGGCCCAGCGACTGGGCTGTCAAGTGAGTGCCCGCGATTCCCAGACCAGAAGGTGGTTTGTGAACTGCCTGCCTCTGGGTGAAATTTTATTCACCTGGTGGGGAAACTCGTTTTCTTCTCCATGGAGTTCTCTGAGTGGCACGTCGCATATGTGTTTTATTAATAAAAATGAGAAAATGGAATCATTATTACTGCATAATTGCAGTTCGTTTGCTAGGCCTAATCTTTCAAAAGCCCAGGTGCCGGGGGTGGGGCAGGGGGAAAAAAATAAAAGGGGACCTTGATCTGAACCACCCAGGGAACCACCTGTGTAGGAGGCTCTCCGGGAAAGACTGAATGGGTATCTTAGAAGTCCCAGAGCAAGCGAGTGTGGGCAGCAAAACGCAACCCTCTCTGAGCTACCAGACTGCAGCACAGCCCTGGCGCCAGCTCCAGGAGTCGGGTGACCTTAACCAAGGCCCTACCCTCCTAGAGTTCCGTTGTTTTTTTTTTTCCAGGAAATTAGAGCTCATATTCCTGCCCTGCTTGGCTCACAAGGTTGTCCTGAGAATTAAATGACAAATGACCTCCATCATGATTTCTTTCCCTCACTCATTCAATCAACAATCATCTGCCCAGGTATGTTTTGGGCTAGACACAGTGCTGGGTAATGAGATGTAAAAGGGAATAAAATGAAACCCTGCCTTCAAGGAGTCCACACTATAGTGGGGGACACACAGAGAAAAAGATGAGATGGGGGAACCCCAGATGCACACCCAGAGGAAGGGCGTGCCCCTCGCCTGGCATAGAGAGAGCTTTGGGATAGTGATGCTTACTTGTAAAAAGGTGAGCAGGAAAACTGGAAATGTATCACACCATTTCCAAAATGGACATGCTCACAGTGTGTGTGACCTTGAAGGCAGACCTTGATGCTCCAGTCTGAATATAATGATTGACGTGTATTTTATGGCCTTGACTGCCCAATAAGGCTGTTTAAAAGAAAAAAAGGAAAGGATGGGATCAAGGGAACTTTTTGCCAGGCTGCTTTGCCCCCATGTGGAGGACAGCACCCCAATTGTCTCCTTGAGTCATTTACACCACCCCCACACTGTGGCGGAGAACTCCTGCTCCTCAGACCAAACCTCCACATGACTGGGAGGCCCCAGGTGGGCGATTAAAATGTGATCTCTTAGGCCTGTCAGAAAGGAGATTAAGATGGCAGATTGACCAGTTTTAATATGGTGGCCCCCACATGGACACAGGCAGGGAGCTGGGCCAAGTGTATATAAATTGCTTTAGCCCTTAAGACAAGAACAGAGCTAAGAACAGCACTTAGGTAGTAGACACCCATACTTAAGAAGCATGCTATTGACATTTTCTGTAATTTTCTTTTTGGCCTCCTTTGGGGCTTCCCTGGTGGTAAAGAATCCGCCTGCAATGTGGGAGACCTGGGTTTGATCCCTGGGTTGGGAAGATCTCCTGGAGAAGGGAAAGGCTACCCACTCCAGTATTCTGACCTGGAGAATTCCATGGACTGTATAGTCCATGGGGTCACAAAGAATCAGACACGACTAAGCGACTTTCACTTCACTTCACTGGGTCTCCTTTAATGGTTTAGATTATTTAGTTTAATAGTTTAAGATTATTTTTTATTGAGATACAATTGACATATATTAGTTTCGGATGTACAACATAATGATTTAATATTTGTATATATTGTATATATTGTGGAATGATCACCATGATGAATCTAGTTAATATCCATCACCTCACAGTTACAATTTTTTTTCCTGTGATGAAAACTTTTAAGGTCTACTCTCTTAGCAACTTTTGAATATGCAATATAGTATTGACTATAATCACCATGCTGTACCTTATATCCCATGATTTATGTATTTTATGACTGAAATTTGTATCTTTTGATCCCCTTCATCCAGTTCAGTTTTATTTTGTTTTGATCTTTGTTTGTTAGATTCTACATGTATGCGAGATCACACAGTAATTATCTTTCTTTGTCTGGCTTCACTTACCATAATGCCCTCACTTTTTTTTTTTTTTGGTGGCTCAATAATATTCCATTGTATACATGTATACTACGTTTTCTTTATCCATTCATCTATCAGTGGACACAGGTTGTTTCTATGGCTTGGCTATTATAAATAATGCTGCTATGAACATGACGGTGCATATATCTTTTTGAATTAATGTTTTCATTTCCTTTGGATAAATACCCAGAAGTGGAGTTGCTGGATCATATGTTAGTTCTATTTCTTAATTTTTGGAGAAACCTCCATACCATTTTCAAAGTAAGGTTATTTTTTAAGATGCCAACCTGTTTCAACTTGAAAAGAGTCACCTTATGCTCTTGGGAACCAAAATGGTGATGATAACAAAAATCAGAGAGAGAAACCCCTCATTTTATCCTGAGAAGAAAGATGGGGCTCAGGAGGTCCAAGTTCACCCCACATTGTCAGCCACCCTTACGGCTGGAGTTTCTCCTTCCAGGATTCTTCTGGGTCAAACTTTGGAGGGTTTCTGTGTTTCTTTCCACAGAAAAGACATTTCACTTATAATGTCAGTAGGAAAATATCACCGAGACTAAACACTGAGCGCTTCCCTCCTCCAACATGAGGGAGAGGTCCCAGAAAATGGTCTGGGGCTCCTGGTTGGGACTTTCATAACTTATCCCTCTATGGATGCTGAGTCCTATTTTTTTGTCTGTCTGCCAACACTGCCAGAGGTTCCCATACCAGTTAGTTGTGCTGCCAGAGGTCTGCTGGAGAGCTGGGTGGGCGGGCAGGAGACTCAGACAAGATGGGATCTGTTTCCCAGCTGAACCAGGGAGAAAATGTTTATCCCTCACCTCTGGGCCTGTAATGAATTCAGATTCAAGCCACACAGGCCTAGGAATCGATAGTTTTAATCATTTCAAAAACTAGCCCCACTCTGGGTAAAATTACAATGCGCAAGAAGCTCAATGGAGCTTAAAGGCCACAACCTCATTATCATTTCATTAGACTCACATTTCAGCAAGATGGGAAGAAACCTTCTCACACACCAACCCCTCCCACAGTTCCCCTCGCCTCCCTGGCCCCTGTGGAATAACTGCAGAGGACTGCGATGGTTTACACCAGCTGTCAGCTCCGAGGACCACTGGCCACTCCCATCATGCACTCTGCCCGCAGAGGAAGCTTGGCGCGGTCACTGGAGACCTCAGCGCAAATCAGTGCAAATGCCTCCTGAATCAAGTTTGCAATCCTGGGAAGTTTAGTAAAAACAACCCGCTGTCAGTTTGGCTTCTCACAGCTGGAGGGGTCAAGTCATCAACACAATATAAACCCAGGCCAGCAGAACCTTGTCCTGCCCAGGGCCCCAGACGCCCTCTGGGAAGCAAAGGGTTCGAAAATGTCTTAAACTTTTCCAGTTTGTTTATTTTCCAGCGTTTAATGATATTGTCCATGCAAGGAACCGAACCTCAGCTCCTGCTAACAATTAAAGAGGTTTTCTAATTTAGAAGAAAATGTGATTTCAAGAGAGAGAGAAAGAACTTGCGCAGGAAGTAAAGCACATAAGTCCCATTGAGAACATGCATGCAGAAAAGCCTTGAGTTGAGAAGACCCTGATCAGATGTGAGCACCGGAGAGAAAGCTGTCGCGGGGACTGATCCAACCAGGGGGCCTTTTCAGAGCAGGTCACAAAGTCTGCTCCTCTGGTCTCCCTCTGTCATACCTGGTCACTCCACAACCACCAGACAGCTTCAAGATTGTAGTGTCCTCAGACTTCACCATCCCACAAGTCCACATGGATTCCCGCCCATGAAAATGACCAGATTTTACTGCTGCTAGATCCTGTCTGCCATAGGTTCACTCTGTGATTCAGGGGGCCCCTTGGGAGCACCCCACATGCGCTTATCAGCAGGACTGTCGTGGGGAGTAGACCCCATGTCTCACCAAAGCTTTGTTCCCCCAACCCTGTTTGCTCTCTGATGCTGTGTAGCCCACAGTCACCCCAGAGTGGGACTTGCTGCCAGCAGGCCTCCTGAAAACATTGCCACCCATGCCCAGGGCACTGTCCCAAAGCTCCCTCAAAAGGGACACACTGCCCACCTGGTGTCCTCTGTCCACTTGTGCTCCACAGTGTCCTGTGCCCCTCTCCTATGCAGTCATACCCTGTCACCAGGACCCCAAACAGCATTGACCTGCCTGAATCTCATAGGACCCTTTATGAAAATAGCCCCTTCAGCTTCCTTTGAGGGCTCTCCTCCCATGGGACTCAGCACTAGGTTAGTGGGGCAAGGGTGGCACTGTGTATTTCTTTCCACTTCCAATTACATCTCCGTTGCTGAGAGAAACCTGGGCCCCACTCCTCCCCAGTTGCAGCAGACATCTGAATCCCATGGCTAGAAACGGTTTCAGGTGAGGTTGGGAGTCCTACTCCACATCCTCAGACCAGTCGTTCTCAACATTGGCTGGATATTAGAATCACCTGGGGAGCTTTTTCAACTTCTATTGCCAAGGCCACACCCCAAAGCAAGAAATCAGAATCTCTGGGCATCAGTAATTTTTAAGTCTCCCTAGGCGATTCCAATCCATGCAGTCAAGATTAAGAACCACTGACTTAGAGGAAGAAAGGAAAGGAGAGACGGTGGGAGGGGGGCAAGGCCAAAATTAGGAGCCATTTCCCTAGGAGGGAGGGGAGCTGAACAAGCAGACCTAGTGCCACACCCTGGGACACACACCGAGAAAACCTACGGATGCTTTCGCCAGACCGGCCAGTGACTCGCACAGCTGTTGTCAGTATCTCTTTCAGCTGAGTCAACATATTAGCAGAGTCAAGGATGAGTACAGCCCAGACCGGGTGGCATCCAAGGGATCTGCAGGGAGGAGGCCTCATCCACGGCCGTGGTGGAGACAGACAGACTCCTGCAATTGACAGGACGTCGGGAAAGCCCTGTGTCTCTGTCCAAACTTCCCACGGTGGCTGGCCAGCTGCTCTAAGAATGGTGTGGCCAGGGACTGGCCTACATTAGCTAGGTATACTGAGTTCATTAATTCACTCATCCATTAGTTCATTTGTTCATCTGCTCGCTCACATCCACACATGTCAGAGCTGTGTGTAAAGGACCTCAGATATCATATGCAGCCTGGTGGTTCCCAGGCTTTGTTTTTAGCTGAGGAATGCCGGTTTAAGTGAAACCGTATGGATGCATAAACAAATACAAGGGGAGTTGTTTTGGATAAAGCAGGATTGGAGGCCCTGGACACGGCCCCCTCACCTCCCTTCTCCTAAGGAGACTTCACCAGATTCTCCCGTTTCAAGGAGAAACAGGGTTGGGAAACCTCTCATTTATAGATGAGGACACGGAGGCATAGAGCGGGGTGGGGTCTTGCCCAGGGTCATTCAGATTTCATGTAACAAATTTTCCTGTGCCAGGTTCAGAAAGCACAGAGCTGAGTAAGACAGGGTCCTTGCAAAAGGAGAAACTTACAGCAGAGATTACTATATGCACCTCAGATGCTGAGCCAGATGTCGAGTTCAATCAAATGACCTGCCTCTCTCAGCTTGGTTTTCTGAAGAAAGCCCTCCCCAGGTTATTTCCCAGCACATGGCATTGGGGGAGAACTGCAGTCCTGTCCTCCAGAGCCCACCAGGTCTTGTTCATGTTCAGCTGGGATGCATCCTGCCAGCCCTCTGACTGTCCTGGGTGTTTTTCCTGTTTGTGAAATATTTTGGATATTACACTCGTATTCCACCATCAAAGTTTCCAAAGTGTGAGAATCAGAAAACATCAGTAACTGATCAGTATTCCCTACCTTCTCACTGCTATTATTTGACACTAGATCTACTGAACCTTCCCAAAAAGGAAGACTGTTTTCTTCACAGGGGACTTTCTGGCATGGCCTTCCTGAAGGTGCCTCTTGGGTACAGGGTGGCCAAGCTGAATTCTGAGATGGACTGAAAGTTACATGGTACCCTAGGACAAAGCATGGGCCTGAGTTCAATCCCTAATCCTCCCACTTGCCAGCAGTGCTGTGTGTGTGTAGGGCAGGCATTTCTCAAATCCATAATGGTGCATGCAGATGGTGCTAGCCCTCCCCAGGAAATGCCCTCAGCTACAGGGAGCAGTCTTGCCTGAGTTATGTCCCTTCCTAGGGGTGCAATGACCCAGCCCCACTGCCTAGATGGGGGAACATCTTTGAAGGGTCATCCAAGCTTTAGCAGCCCCATGGGAGCACCTGAGACGTCGTGGTAATGCCAATGCCATTCAACCTCTCCCTCAGCCCAGGCCTGTTTCTGGGCAGGCCTTGTTCCATGAACAGTCACCAATTAACTTTCTGCACACAGTCTTCCTCTCAGAGTCTGTTTTCTGAAGACCCTGACCCTCAATGGTATATATTCACAAAATGAGGGCAATAATTCCCCACCTCTAAAAGCTATTGTGAGCCTTAAGTGAGCTTGTTTGTTCACATGAAGTCTCCTCTCTGACTCTGTGCCTGGAATACAGAGTGATCAATACATACTGTTCACTTTCTCCTTCTATTCTTTCTTCCTCCAAGTGTTTATGGATTTTATAGCTAGGGTTCTTTCTCCTCTGGGGGATACATCTGGCTTTTGGTTCATTGGCCGAGCAAAAGTGATTTACATGTTCAAAACCCAGTAAGGGTCCAATCACTTATTGTGTTCAGGTGTTGTACATGACTGTGCTCATCTCTCATAAACATACACACCAAACACACGTGTATGCACAAGTGGTATTGCAGAATTCTGCAACCTCTGAAGTTTTACAAACATCCAAGGCTTTATACCATCACCACAACACATAGAGAATTGCTTGTATAGACACCTGTATACCAAGTGAGACATCCCAGGAAGGAGAGAGCACTTCCTGTTTGGTGTGATCAAGGAAGGCCTCATGAAGGAGATCACATTCCTCAAAGGTTCTGAAGGATGAAATCCAGCAGAGAGAATAGGAGTGGCTTTCCAGACCAAGGGAATAATATCATAGTCCACTGTGGAGCTGGGAAAACACAAAACATGTCTAGACAAGCCCTACAGTCTTGGCTGAAGACAGGGTTTTATAGAGAAGGACAAGGCAGAGGAGCAAAGGCTGGGGAGACAGTGTGGGACCTGATGGGGTGGGGTCTTGAAGGCCAAATTGAGGATGGAAGGAATGGACTCCACTGACAATTTGTGAGAATAGGGAAGAGTTGTTTTTTTAGGGAGGAGTTTTAGGAAGCCAGCCACAGACAGGGTTGAATGGGAACAGTAATGGAGGTCAGGAAACAAGTGTTGAGTCTGTGGCCACACACAGGGCTAGCCAGGTGCCCGGCCCTGGCTGGGGCACTGCTGAGTCAGGAGGGCTGGAGTCCCAAGGCAAGAGTACTAGCCTCTTTTTAAGATCACCACAACGATCAAACCCTTCAGGGGCAGCTGCACAGGTACCCTCAGCTCCACTCTGAGGATCAACAAGTGAGCTCACTCCCCAACAATTGTTTGGGGAAGTGAAAGAGGAAACTGACTTCAATATCAGGGAGCCTGACTCACTGTTTCTCAGTGATCCTGCACAGGAAGAGTCTCTGAACCTGCTGCCAGTCACCTCCTCTGTCCACACCTTACCTCATAGGAATGTAGATACCAAAAGGGAGTCCGAGAAACAGAACCCCTAGAGAAACTTCTAAAGATAGGACAGACCAAGCCCTCTTTCCCCACTCCCTGCTGTAAGGTCTTGGGTGCATCACTTAATACCTTTCTAGGCTCGGTTTCCTCATCCATAAAATGGTTGTAGTAACTATCACCACCCATTTGTGCAACTTTTATGAGATCAAATAGCCTAATAAAGCTGAAAGTGCTTGAAGTGCTTCAGAAGCAGTACTAAAGCAATGCAGGGTGTCACGGTGATGCTATTATGTAACTGTGGATGGCCATAGCTGCTGCCCCTCTAGTCTTGGCATCTCTTTTCTCTGAAGAGCCTGAACACTGCTCCTGGTGTCCTTTATTCACAAATACTTCTCAAATGTTTCCTCTTGTTTAGCTGTGGGCTTTACACCAGAAGGCATCACAAATACTGCCTACCTGAAACAGACCTTGAGTCAGATACTACGAAAGCCAGGAGGAGGAGGGCCTGGCTGAGAGTGGCTGGGAGCTGACTCACCATCACTCAGCAGGGAAGCTGCTGGTGTCTTGGTCACAGAAAGGCAGGTGACTCAAGGTGGACCTTTCTGGACACAAGAGAGACCTGTGATCACTCATCTCTCCAATCCCATCTCTTTGGTTGGCATGGATCTCGATCCCAGACCCTCCCCTCCCAGGCTGCCTTGTGATCCCACTGCCTAAAAATCTAACAGTGGGGCCAACATGACTCACCAACCAGGTGACCTCATTTTCCTCATCTGTAAAATGGGTCTAATAATCTCTGAGCTACCTGCCTTACAGGGCTGGTATGAGGAGGGTCCCATGGGCCAAGGATGCGAGAATGCTTGGTGACTATATGGCGTGGTACCAAGGTAAAGGTTTGAGAGGAACTTTCCAAGATATGCTGTAAGATGATTTTTCTGCCCAGTGGAGAGAAGGGAGAGGTTGGCTGACAGCTGATCTGCAGGGGCAGCCAGAGAAGTCATGGGGGGATTCCAGGATGCTGGTTCCCTCAGGACTCAAAGTTCCAAAGCTGAACAGAAAGTGTTTCTTGAACATGGGTATTCAAGAGAACAGCTCTTGGTGTTCTGATACAAAGCACCCCCCTTCAAAAAGAGCCAGCCCCTCAAAATCACGAGACCAGGACAGTTGGGGAGTCATAATTTCTCCTCAGACCACAGCTTGATTGTTGCCCTCTCCCCAAGTGTCTCTGGATGCTCTGGGCAGAGGCATGGGCTGGCCTGTGACCGTGACACCCACCCAGACCACAAAGGAACATGACTGGGAGAGGGAAGAAGCCCTCTAATCAGAAGACGTCAGAGCTGAGTTACCAGGAGGCTGCAAAGTCCCCTCTCCCAGGCTCCTGGTCTGAATGGAGAAGGAGAGAAGGCCCAGTCCCCCTGAGCAGCAGGCATCCAATGGGAACAAAGGCGAAGCCAGGGTGGGCCCACTCACCATCTCTGGCTTGACACCCCTGCTCACAAGTAGGGGAGAGTGGAGAGGAAGTAAGTTAGAGTTCTCCAGGGAGAATACCTTAGGAATAACCCACATCATCGTAGCCCTCTGGGGCTTCCCTCCAGGGGGCTGGGAACAGGGGTGATGAACCCCAGAGTCCTTGAAACAAAGTTCTCAATGTGCATGGAGAAGGTTTAGATCATCAGAGACTTTGTCCCTGTCCCCCCAACCCTTTTAAGTGTTTCTCAGTCTGAAATGCTGTCCTCACTCACTAGTCTGAGATTTGTGTCTTTCCTTTAACTTGACCTCTCTTACCCTCCAACTCAATACTCTAAAAACTAAGATCATGGCATCCAATCCCATCACTTCATGGCAAATAGATGGAGAAAAGTGGAAGCAGTGACAGATTTCATTTTCTTGGGCTCCAAAATCACTATGGGTGGTGACTGCAGTCACGAAATTAAAACTTGGTCCTTCCAAGAAAAGCTATAACAAACCAGCATATTAAAAAACAGAGATCACTTTGCCCACAAAGGTCTGTCTAGTCAAAGCTATGGCTTGTAATCATAGTACATCAAAGTAATCACGTACGGATGTGAGAGTCGGGCCATAAAGAAGACTGAGTGCCAAAGAATTGATGCTTTTTAGTGGTGCTGGAGAAGATTCTTTGAGAGTTCCTTAGATAGCAAGGAGATCAAACCAGTCAATCCTAAAGGAAATAAACCCTAAATATTCATTGGAAGGACTGATCTGAAGCTCCAATAATCTGACCACCTGATGCAAAGTGCCAACTCATTGGAAAAGACCTGATGCTGGGAAAGATTGAGGGCAGGAGGAGAAAGGGGTGACAGAGGATGAGATGTCAACACCCACTCAATGGATATGAGTTTGAGCAAACTCTGGGAGATAGTGAAGGACAGGGAAGCCTGGAGTACTGAAGTCCATGGGATTGCAAAGAGTCAGACATGACTTAGTGATTGAACAACAACCCTCCAACCAGATCCAGATCACACTTCCCAGTGTCCTGCCAGTGTAACTTACATTGCTGTCCACGTTGAGGGACCTCCATATCCCTGCTCACCTTCCTTAGTTCAGTGGCCATGAGCACAAGCTCTAGAATCAGACTGCGTTCAAATCCCAGGTCTACCCTAACCAGTCCTATGACCTGGGGCAGCTTACTTATCCTTTCTGTGTCTCCACTCTCCCCAGTGTATGGGAATCAGAGCAGGATACACCTCAGAGCCTTGCTGCAAGGATTAAATGTGTTCATATGTGCCCAGCATAGCATTTGCCACCTGATAAGTCCTACATCTGTGTTGGCTCCTTTTGACAGTTTCCACCCATTGCCTTTTCAAAGCTGGGTTTCAGATCTATTTTTGAAGGCCTTCCTGGGCTGCCCTCTGTTCTGCTGCCTTCTCCACGGTTGCACCTTCCCTTGTCACGTTGGGTCTCCCCTTGTGTCCTGGACACACAGTAGCTTATGTAAACTCATGGGACAAGCTAGCCAGCATTAATCCTAGGAATCCTCAGTCTTCCACCTGCCTGGGCTTGCAATCCTTTTCTACAAAGCCATGCCCCTCTCATCTTTCAAAACTGCTCAAAAACTCACCTCCTTTGTGAACCATGGCACAGTGGGAGAAGCATATTTCTCTGGGTTTGAATCCCAGCCGAATGTGTACAGCGGGTGACCCTGGGCAAGGGTCACCTAACCTCTCTTTGTTTCAATTTCTTGATATGTCAAATGAGGGAAGCACCCCCCTCACAAGATGGAGATGATACAGTGAAATAACCACCCCTGGATGCCAGGTGCAGTGCTGGGGGCTGTGGCACACATTAAATGCTTGATTAATGTTTCCCTTCTCTCCTTCCACCCTGCTCTGACAGCACAGTCTCCCCTCTGCACTCTAGCCCTTAATGATCTTTATAGCTACATCAGTCTCTCTATATATGTTCTCGGATCTTTATCAAGCATTCAGTTACTCTTTCATTCATTTGACATTTATTGGGCCTTTATTATTTGTCTGATGCTGTGCTAGGTCCTGGGGATGATTGTGACAAAATTCTTGTTCTGCAGAACTCACAGAAAATTAAGAGGGTCAAATATGTTTGCAGATTAGTCTAGGGTCTTATGGTAAGTGTCACAGCAGGTGTGTGTGTGCAAGGCGATCTAGATCACAGCCTGTGAAGTGACTAACACTGATTTCAGCAATCAAGGGCCTTAAATTCAAGGGGGTGAGCCTTAACTGAGCCCCTGCTGGGTGCCAGCATGGTTCTAGGCACAGGGAATTCAATATAAAGAAGACAACGTCTCTATCCTCAAGGAGTGCAGGGTCCAGTGGGGAAAACAGACAAGAGGATGTGAGGATGATACCAGGTGGAGAGTGCCTATGTGCCCAGGGGGCTGTCATGCAAGGATGGGAGCAAGGAAGGCTTCCTGGAAGGGCTGACATCTAAGACTTGAAAGACAAGCAGGAATTGGCTAAACAAAGGAGGGATGGAAGGTCTATCCAGGTAAGTCCGGGAGGAGTGAGGCCAGGTGGAGGGCTCAGTAGCTCTGTATGGCTGGATGTATATGCATGAGGCTCAGAGCTTCTAAGAAGCTCTCCTTTCTTTGCTCCTCTTCCCCCCCACAACATCCTTTCTCCAGTCAGAGCCCTCAGTCCCAGCTCCAGGGCCGCCCTATCCCAGAGGATAAGCTCAGGAGCTATGCAGTCCAGGCTCTTCCTAAGGGCTGGGAGAGTTGTAGAAGGAGAACAAGGAGGGAACACCTTTGGTGGGTGCTTGGGCTGAGATGGAAAGAGGAGAGAATTCCCCCATCCCCCGTTCCTCACACAAGGACCCTGAGCCAGGGTTGGCTTTTGCTGTGGTCAGTCCGTGGTAACAGCTGCTAGATATCAGGAAAGAACCTGCTTCCTCAGCTAAAACCTCCCCGCCCCCAACACCTCGGCCCCCCTGCTCCTGCTAGATCATAGACCCCCCCCCTTAATTTGGTCAAGCTGAAGGTCCCCCACCTTCCTGGTGTTTTACTACACAGCCAGAGGGAAGCAGGGATGCCCAGCACACCCCACATCGACTGATGGACAGACATGCGATCACCACACTCACTCCCACAGTTGCACACTCACACACGTGCACACACAAACTCACAGCACCCACGCACACACACGAACTCTCACAACGCTTACCCACACATCTGCTCCTCCACACACACGTTCACACAGCAGAAGGGCACAGCCTGCCTCTGTTCTATAAGTTCCCTTTGGGGGGTACCAGTCCCCTGGAAGGTTGTGAAGCCCTGGACCACAGAACCCCAGCATCGCTCGCTGAGAGGGCACCAAAGGGTTAAGAGGGAACATTTCCAGGGAGTTTGCCTCTTAATCAACACAGTTAATTCTTTTCCTTTTACAAACATAAATTCTTGGCAGTCAGTAACCAAGAAAGAAAGGGGTAAGAAAAAAAACCTTAACCCAACATTAGTCAAATCTTTGCCTCTTCCTATTTTTTTTTTTCCCAAGTTAAAACTCAGGGGAATTCAAAGCAATGAGAGAAATCCCAGCCCAGATGGAATGTTTTTGCTAATATACGTCTGCAAGTTATTTAAATGTATGTTTAAGTGTGCATGTGTGTGTGAGAGAGACAGAGAATATGAGAGCAAGCAAGTATGGTTGAGTGGTGTGTGTGTGTGTTTGTGTGTGTGTGTGTGTGTGAGACTGGGGCAGACAACAGAGCCGAGGAGTCACCAGAGGCTCTGCCTGAGCCCAGGTGTCCTCTAGCCTCAACTCTCCTGTCTAGACCTGAAGCAGGACAAAGCCATTACAGGACAGTCCTTGTCCTTCAACCCAGGGTCTCCTGGGACAACAGCCCCTGTCCTTGTCCCCTCAGCCCCAGGATGGCCTGGGTAACACTTTCTGTCAGGATAGATAACACACCCACCACACACTTTCTTGTCCTTTTTCCTGCTTAGCCAGAAGACTGGGGGCTGGAGTTTCCAGGCCTGGAAGAGAGGGACAGTTGAGAGGACAGTAGGCCCCACCCCTACACAACAGCACCCCCCTCCACCACCACCACACACACAAGGGCCCTGCCTGGACTGGAAATCAAGGCTTAGGCTCTAATCCTGGCCTCTCGGGGTCTCCTCTCAGCGCTGTCTCATGATCTTCAGAACCCCCGGTAGTTCCTCTCAGCTTTGAGCCTCACCCCTCAGAATGCCTCCACATGGCAGGCCTAACCCTCACCCACACACCCCACCTCAGCAAAGCCCCCCACCTGCCCCTACAAGAGCTCCCAGCCAGGTTCAGGGTGCAGGGGCTTTGCAGACAAACTCCTCAGCATATGCTCCCACCTCCCAGCTCTCTCTCCTCTGCTCCCTCCTGAGCTGACTTTAATTCTTTTCATCTTTCCTCTGAAATCACTCCTCTGGTCCCGTAATCAGCTGTGTGGGTTCCAACTTCCCGATTTCCAGGGGGAGATTAAGCAGCTTTCTTCATCTAAAGGCACGTTGGATGGCTGGGCCACCCTGTGGGCTGGCTGGACCCCTCTATGGCAAGGCGCCTGCTCTCACTCTTCTGAGCCCTGGCCACCCTGTGTCCTGGGCCTTCCACAAGGATCTTCCCAGGCCCCCAGCCCACCCTGGTCCCCAGAGATTCCAGCCCTCCCATCTTTCCCCCTTCACACAGAGGCCTCTCGGCATCTCCAGCCAGGCCCAGAGTCTGCAGTCCACAGCCTTCTCTATCACCCACTTTTGGAAAAGGGGAGATGGGGGCAGGGATATGGCAGCACTCAGAATCTGGAATCTGCAGAGGGAATTCTCAGTCGGGTTGACCACCCTTCCCTTTCTCCTAGGGTTTCTCTGCTTCTCCCACCCACTCTTGCCCTCAGAGGCTCTTTTTCTGAGATCATGAACATCCATGGTCTCCCCTGGATGACGAGGTGACATGACGAGCCAGCTTTCAACTCCCTAAGAGTGCATCATCTACCCCGCATCTCTTCTGGAGCCACCTCAGGGTCTGGTGCTCAGCTAAGCCCTGACTTGAGACAAAGCAAAATGGGGTCAGGGGCACATGCTGCCTGGGAGGGGCTGTTGGAGAGAGGGACACAGAGAGAGAGAGAGTACAAGAGAAAGGAGAACTGAGCTGTGAATTATGTGCCATTTCAGCTTGTCTGATATGAAGCTAGGGTATAGTGGTAAAGCTTAGATCTGACTTTTCAACAAGGAGGAAACAGTTGCCTAGAAAAGGAATTCTTGAGACGGAAAGAGGGAAAGAAGCCATTCTGTGGGAAGTCTCCTGAAATGTCACTTTGTTAGGGCTTCAGTTTCTTCTGAAATGATTTGGGGCCTTGGGCCTCCCTGGGGACCCTGGCTTCCTGCCAACAGGACCCTTGGGTCTGTCTGTCTTGGTCTGAGGGCTTCAGAGAGTCCATGAATTCCCTGACATCAATATGCAAAGTCTCAGGACATGAACAGTACTATGATGGGAGAGACTTCACAGCCTTAATACTGTCCCCAAAAGGGTCTCTCATTCTAAGAAGTTAAAAACCACCGAATCAGAGGTTAACATGGAAGTGACACATGAGGCTGGCCAAAGTGACCCGAAAGATGGGCCTGAAGTGGAGCCACATGACCTCTGGCTGAACCAAGCAGACTGAGTCAGATCCAGGCAGTGATGGGAGTCTGAGGAGCTGACCTGCACTTCTAGATGGGAGGAGGGGCAAGGAGGGGTTCTGGAGATGACCCAGGTGTCTGGAGACCCCCAGCTTAGAGCAGATCTCTGCCAGGTGAAAATCCCACGGCTCACACGACACTTTCATTGGACTCAGCTATTTGCGGGCTTTAGCTGCTGGGAACTGGCAAGTACTAGCTGGCGAGATGGTAAAGGTGACCCAGAGAACCCTAGGTCTTCCTGGAGCACAAGTGAAAAGTGCACAGAAGTGTCTGTGTCCATAAGTTTCACAATATGTACCAAATTCATCCGTCTCAGAGTAAAAATACAGTCCACCCTTCAAGGAGCTATGTGTGTATCCAGGACCAACGTCGGCAAGTCAGAGGAATCCCAGAGGCATAGAGGGCAAGGTCAGTCAGTGCCAAGGGGACCATCTGGAGAGAACAAGAGTTGTTTAACAAAAAATGTCCATTAGCCCAACCCCACACTATGGGGACTACGCACTAACCAGGCTGCTGGAACTTTCTGGGTCACAGTGCCCTCTTCCGTGAAGTGATGAAGTTGGGCTGGAGGGGCTCTGAGGACGCCGTCAGTGTTGACACCTCAGGTTTTAAGAAATGCCTCCTCTGTCCCCTCCCTGGAGCTCTCATGGGGGCGGAGTGCAGAGGTGGAGATTATCCAAAAGTCAAGGGAGTAGTCCCACCCTGCCCACCCTGCAGGAGCTCCAAGACCAGCCACCCAGGGCCTCTGCCCGCTCCCTCCTCCCACAATGTCAAGTTCCGTACAGAAGAGGCTGTGGGAGCACGATGGGTTCTCTCTTTGTGTTTTGATTTGTTTGCTTGCTTACTTTCTTGCTCAAATCGAGTGCATTCAGGGGACAGGAAGTGGGAGGCTGGCTGGGACAGGTGAGCAAGGAACAGCCTGGACCAGCTTGTTGGCTGCTCTCCAGCCGGAAGGTTGGGGTGACCAGCTGTGAATTCTCCCTGGGTCCTGTGAGGACAGGCACACAGCGACTACTGCCACACTAGCCAACCCCTCAAGCTCCCTCTCTAGAGCCTCATGGCTGTAGAATGTTTTCTTCTACCCACTGCATATCCGTGTGCACTATAAGTGTGTTCTATAGATATGTAAGTATACATGTATTAATAGCCGTTGTTGTTTAGTCTGACTCCTTTGAGACCGCATGGACTGTAGCCCACCAGGCTCCTCTGTCCATGGGATTCTCCAGGCAAGAATACTGGAGTGGGTTGCCATCTCCTTCTCCAGGGGATCTTCCAGACCCAGGGATGGAACCCTCATCTCCTGCATTGGCAGGTGGATTCTTGCTTACTGAGCTAGCACGGAAGCCCACACACAGCTAGGCAGATATGAATCGGTTTACGAGGTAGTGGCAGGGCTCCTGCCCGTGGCAGCCAAGCTGCTGTCAGGGCTCTTCACAGGGCAGCTCCCCGTCTCTCCCCACGGGTCTCCCCCGTCACTTCCGCCTGTGACTCCTTTCCCCCACTCCCCAACGTCAAGCTGTCATCATCGCCAACTCCTCCCTCACTTTTCTTCCCCGCAGCCCGGCTGTTGCTCTATCCTTATTCTTCCTCCACAGCAGCTCTGAAATCTGTTCCTTTCTTGGTGTCCGCCCCCTCCATCAGCATCCCCCTCCTGTGTCCCCATCTCTCCTGTCTCTTGTCTCTGCTGGCTTTTTTTTTTTTTTTGGCTTCTCCCCCTTTCTGACTTTGTGCTTCACCTGCTCTTTGTCCATCTGCCTACCCCTCTCCGTTCGTGCTTGTTTCGTGTGCAGCCCTGACTCCTGGCCCCTCTGAGTCCCGGTGCACCTTTCTCTCAGTTGGCCTCTTTCTCTCTGGTCGGGTGTGGGTGTTTGTCTTTATCTCTCCACTGTCTCCTAACAGGTCACAGCCGGAAACTCCTTGGGGAAGCAGGGTTTGAGCTTTCTTCTTTCTAACCTCGCTGTCAAGTTGACTTCCCGCCTGGCCTGAGCTCTGAGCAGAGCAGAGGCATCGCAGCAGGGAGACTGGCCTCGGCCTGAGATCCATGGGCCGTGGGGAGAACAGCTGGGCCAGAGGAGCCAGTGAGACGGCCCTGCCTGTTACTAAAACAAGTGGCAGGCCTGGCTCATTTGCATGTCGGGTCTCTTTTACATAAATCTGCATGTCAAGCTGGAGGCCCAGGAGCCAGGTAATGCAAAATGATGCAAAATAAATTAGTGTGCCCTTCTGCAGGTGCAAGCCAGCCCTATCCAACTGACAGAGCAAACCCAGAAGGGCTGGTGTCCTCCTAGAGTAAGGGGGGAGTGGGGAAGTGAGGGATTGGGGAGATGGGGCAGGGGCAGAACCTCTGGCCTGCTCTCTAGCCTGGCTCCAGGGTGGCCCTGGGAGAGAGGATGGGCCACCATGACTGGAGAGGGCTATGAAGCCAGCCAGCTTGGACCACAGGCTCATCCAGACCCTGGAGACTTGGATTCCAGGGCTGGGAGAGGGGGCATTTAGGGCTCACCCCATCCGGTGGGGGAAAAGGAATAGGAGAAGGACCTTTCCAAGGTTACCCAGCCTGATGTGGCAGGGCCCAGCACAGAAGCCTGCACTCCTGGCTCTCAGCAAAGTAACCTCTTTGTTCTGTATCATGGGATAGAAGTGGGTGAATTTCACTGGGGGTCTCCAGTGATTTGGGGGGAATCAAATCAGGGATGTCAGTCTACCCTTCTACTCTACCTGGCCTTTGGGAGTGCTGCCCCTGTGCTAACCACCTTGGGGTGCCCTTCAGAGCTCCCTGACCCAGACCTGGGGTCCTATTCCCCCTCTAGAAAAGGCAGTGTGGGAAAGAAGTAATAGCCATTCTCCCTCTGCATTCTCTAGCTTCTGCGAAGTGTGACTTCTTGGCTCCCCTCTGGATTGGGAAGTGGTTCCTGAAGCCCCAAGGCTTCTGAGAGGCCCCTTCATGTGAGAGGTGGATGGAGGGGGGGTTGCAGCACCACAGTCTGCCCCAGGCCCAGCTCTGTTTCCCCTCTGACCCAAAAGGTGAACCAGCCATGGGATCCCAAATGCTCCCAAAGACCTCTCACCCTCTCCAGATGCACCACACAGCTTGTTTAAAGGGGACCCACGGCCAATCACATCTGTGCTAACTAGGACGTCCGCTCCAATTCTCCTTTGCTGCAGGAAGCTGGCCAACAGAGCTCCATCCTGCCCTGAAAGTGCAGGCTAACCGTGGGGATGGCATCTCAGGGGGCGGGGCACCCATGGTTAAAAACAATGAGCCACATCTCTGCCTGTGTAGTGCTGAGGCAATTTACCAGCCGTGTGACCCAGGGCAAGACACCTGGCCTCTCTGACCCAAGTTTTCTCATCTATAAATTCCGGTAAGCATTCCTACCTGGTAGGGTTACCGTGAGGCATAAATGAGACAAAGCATAGACAGCACCCCACACAGTGCCTGGCATAAAGGAAGCAACTATAAATGGTGAAAAAGTGAAAGTGTTTATTGCTCAGTCATATCTGACTCTTTGCAAGTTGATGGACTGTAACTCACCAGCCTCCTCTGTCCAGGGGATTCTCCAGGCAAGAATACTGGAGTGGGTTACCATTCCCTTCTCCAGGGGATCTTCCCAACTCAGGAATCAAACTGGGGTCTCCCACATTGCAGGCAGATTCTTTACTGTCTGAGCCACCTGGGAAGCCCAGTAGTATTACTCTTGCAAATACAGGTATCATAACCAGGCCAACCTAGGTCAGAGGAAGGGGGTGGGAAGCAGAAAGAAGTTCAGGTGGGGTCTCTCTCTCCCAGTGCCCTTCCTCTTCCCATCACCTTCTTCTGTTCCCCACCCTCCAATCTAGTCTCCAGATTTGTTCCAGAGGGAAAGTATTAAAACACGCCTACTGTCACGCCACTTCTTTGCTTTAACTCCTTTCTGGCTCCCTGTTGCTCTTAGGATAAAGCCCACACTCCTTAACATGGTCTTACAAGACTTTTTGTAATCTGGGTCCTGCTTATCTCTGAGCCTCATCTCTCAACCGCTTGTAACCTAAGCTTTGGGACCACAGTTGCTCAGACACGCATGTTGGCACTCACCTCCAGGCCTCTGCACGGGCTGCTTCCTGACCCCAGCTACTCACCTCTTCTGCAGTTTAGAAGTTGCTTCCTCAGAATACTCCTGCTCTCCTGGCTGAGGATGAAAAGAGAAGGGTTTATGGAGCTCCTCATCCCAGGAGATTTTTCTGAGGTTCAGGAAGTAGGGATGTCTAAGATCATTTAGTCTGCTTTGGCAGAGAAGAAACCCAAGACCCAGAGGGAGGGGGCTTCCTCCAGGTTCCCCCCAGCCTCCCTCCACACTAGCACAGAGGGAACCAGTGACCCCTCCAATCAGGGACACCTCCTCTGACACCAAGGATGACCTCTCATTCTAATTCATTTGCATCTAATCATTTAATCACCTCTCCCAGGGAGAATGAATAAACAGAAAAGACCAGGAGACCCAAAGGAATGAATTCCAAGCCCTCGGAGAGCCCACAGGGATGTGTGTGTTTTGGGGCCAGGGGTATTTTAGTGACTGTTCCCCTGGGGTCACTATCTCCTTTTCCCTCTTTATCAGATTCTGGTTGGCCTCATCTGCCAAGTGAGAGGAGCTTGTGACCAAGGAATTGAGGGGCACAAGGGGCTCCTTGGGGAGCTGTGAATTTAAAGCATGGCCAAGTGAGAACCAGTCAAGGCCAGTGCTGCAGCTTAGAAAACAAACAAGTTCTGAAACCAGAAAACCTGAGTTTAAGTTCCACTTGCTAGCAATGTGAAAGTACAAATCAGTGGACCTCTCTGTACCTCAGTCTCTTCCACAGTAAAATGGGAGTAACACAATAACTGTTCCCTCACCAGGCTGTCATGAGGGTCCGGTGAGGGAACAGGTGGGAAAGTGACTCCTATACAGTTCAGTAATCAGCATGCCTTCTTTGTGAGGCGAACATGCATGGGAAGATTCTGATCGGGAACCAGGCTCCGAAGCCCAGAGCTGATTGCTAACTCAGCCCCCTGCGCTTGCTGCCATCCTGTGCCTAATCTGTTATGGACTGAAAGGTGTTGGGCTTATAAATATTTGCTTCTTATGGCCAGGCTTTCCTGAGTGTTATCAGCCTGGCTGATAAGATAATCCTGCCTGGTGGGGCGGGCTCTGGCACCTGGCATTCTGTGTTGCAGGTGACCTAGCAGACTTAACTTTTTAATACCTAGCAAGTCAATACAGAGGCTCTCGGCTTACCAGCTAGGAGGGGCCGGCCAAGCAGGACTCCGAAATTAATTGTCTTTGTTTCTGCATCTGATGTCTAGAATTGACCGGAGACTCCAAGTTAACACCTTTCCTGCCAGATGGTGACTGGGTCTTCACTGGCTCCACTGAGCTCAGAACCAAAATGATTTTGAAAAGACTTGAAGTGAGCACCCTTCTCCTTTAATTAAGCACAAAATCTCCATATCTATTTCAGGCTTTGAAAAGTGAAACCCAGAGAAGGCAGGTTACCCAGGCAGAGGGGAGAGGTGTGCGGAATTAATATTCCATCTCTATTTTTCCTGTGTAATTTAATAAGTTGACTAAGCTTATCAGGGGGACCTGGGCTGCATTTAGCTCCTGGGCAAGCCGGGCTCACATTCTCGCCTCACTGGCCAGGTGAGGTAAGCTGGGGTTCAGGGGAAGAGCTGAGACCCCTCCGGCCTTTTGGGGGCACCCATGACCATTTGGCGGCATGCTCCTCCTCCCTCAAATGCTCTAGCCTGACCCTCAAAGTTCTAGGTGCACCCTGAACCGCCTTGGACCCCCCCGCCAATCCCCCCACTGCCTTTCACCTCTCCCAGCTTTAGGGGGCATGTGGACTTGCTGGTATTTTTTAGAGAGTCTTTTTTTAATTGGAGGATAATTGCTTTACAAAGTTGTGTTGGTTTTTGCTGTGAAACAGTTTTAAATATACCTGTAACCCCTCCCTCTTGAGCCACTCTCCCCCATGACTTGCACATATTTAAAGAAGGCAGGGGAAGGGGAGGGGCTGTGCTGGGACTGCCCCAGTCCTGTACCTCCAGGAAGAAAGGTAACTGCCCAGACAGGCTGCTTCCCGAGGTCCAGCAGACCCTTCTCCCCATCCTTCCTTCCACCCCATCATTTTCCCTCCTCTGCTGGTCAGAGAGCAACTCCAGGACTGCTTTTCTCTGGAACTGAGGGCTCTTGGGCTCTCAAGGAATCTGTTTCACAAACATCAAATTCTCATAGAAAACTTCAGAATCCCGGGAAAGAAATCCTTGGAACCCAGTGTGGGAAACATTACTCTGGGCTGTCATCTCTTTTTGAACATCCACTGAGCTCCTCCCGCTCATCTCCATGAGAAGCACTTGGGGGCAGAGAGGATATCAGCATAGAATATGTTTCCAAATAAGGGGGAGGGGACTTTAGAGATCAGTGAATCCATCCCCTTTGCCATGGATGGACAGAATCAAGTTCAAGGAGGGAAAATGGTCAGTCCAATGAGTTCTCACTACTGAAGCTGGGCCAGTGGGGCTTCACTGGGGATTCACTAGTGGAGGGTGCATATAACACTCTAGGGGCTCTGGAGTCAGAGGGACCTGAGGTCAAATTTTGGCTCAGCTGTGAGACTTGGCCAAGTTATAAAAGCTTCTTTGTGCTTCAGTTTTATCATTTGTAGGATGGGATAACAGTAATCACTTCACAGGGTCAATAGATGAGATGAGGAATGTTACCTGCCTGACATGTATTACTCTAGAACTTCTTGAAGGAGTGGCTTAATTTTATTTACCACTGTATCCTCAGACCCTAGAACATGCCATGCCCAGAGCAGCAGTGAACAAATGCATGTTGAATGGATGAATGCAGCATATAGTTCTTATTATCACTCTTACCCTTAATGGTTCTTATGATCACTGTTACTGACCTGAGTATTTTCTTGTTCAACTTCACTCACCTTTTCTTTTCCTCTCCTGGACTCTTTTCTCTGTTCACTCATTGTAGCGGCAGGTACAGGGGCATTCCTGCAGACGTACACCTTCATACTTGCACTGCTTCTGTCTCTTCACCTCTTCTCACCTGCAGGGGGAGAGGGAGAATCATGAGGCTGAATCCATACCTTTGCTTTCGTACTCAAGCCCCACCCAACTCAGGGTTCAAATTGCTGCTCCCCTTCATATATCTGAAATCCTGTCTACTCTCCTCTAATATACTTAGTGCTGCTTAGTAAGTCAGGGGTGGTGGAAAAAAAAATTCCCACCAGTATTTTTTCATTTCCAAGGAAGGCTGTCCTTTTGGTTTTGTTTTGTCTGATTCAAAACTGACTGATGCAATTCCCTTCTGCTCTCACAAATCAGGGCCCTCAGCAAAGAAGGAAACAGAGCCAAAGAGAGAAGAGAAAGGGTCAGCCACTTTCTGGAGATTTATGAAGCTCCCATCCGAGCAGAGGCAGCTGGACAGTGCTCTCCTAGGTTCAGGCCTCGAGTTTCAGGAAAACAAAAAGACTCCAAGACGCGCCTTCATTTGAGTCATTTGGGTGGAGTTGGTGTTTTTATCTTTGTTATCTTCCTATTTCCCTCCCCTGTGAGCTGAGTGCTTCCGTCTGCCTTTGGGGTCTAGGACAACTGGGCCAAAATACCAAGAGACGATCCTTCCGTTCTCTCAAGTCCCATTCTCAGTCCTTTTGTCCTACTCCTGGGCTTAGGGTTTAAGTTCATTTTGAATTGGTGATCATCTTGAGAGGAAAACACATAGGAAGTAGATAGACTAGACTGTAATATGACATAAATAACTCAACCCTACAAATTAACACAAGCCTACACCTGAAAGAATCAGACCACAAGCAAACAAAAATTTGGCTAATAACAGAAAATAATAATAAGGCCTATGGCCTTTAACTAGATCAGTGTGACTTAAATTGTAAAGTGAAATACTCAATCCAGATAAACTTTAAGGGTTGGTTTGGTTTATGTACTCCCTTAATATATATGGGTAAAAAACAGATTCTGTTTACACTCATCTTTTCAGTAACCTAACTGAACAAGTTTGTTGTTTTTTTAGTCTCTAAGTCACGTCCGACTCTTTTGCGACCCCATGGACTGTAGTCTTCCAGGCTCCTCTGTCCATGGAATTTCCCAGACAAGAATACAGGAGTAAAAAAAAAAAAAAAAAAAGAATACAGGAGTACGTCGTCATTTCCTCCTTTGGGGGATCTTCCCAACATGGATTGAACTCGCATCTCTTGCGTCTCCTGCATTGGCAGGTGGGTTCTTTACCACTGGTGCCATTACTAAATTAATAGAAATGTTGACTCTATACAGATAAGTGGTTTCCATCTTTTTGAGGGTGGCCAGCCCCCTGTTTGAGTTCAGATCTTACTGGGCACAGGGCCCGATGGTGAGCGTCCAACTCCCTGAAACCTAACCAAGCAGGGAGGCCAGGTGGGGGTGGTCCACCTAGTGGGGCTCCAACAAGCTGAAGCAGGTAACAGGAGCATCTCTTACATTGATTACAGGCCCTTTGAGTGGAAGGAATGCACCTCCTGAGTTGAGAGTGGGCCCTGTGCATCAAGTCCAGTAGATGGACAATTCAAGTCGATTATAGACTGAAGGCTTGTGTCATCCCTGATGTGGTGGTGTCATGCGGATGGTGATTGCAGCCATGAAATTAAAAGACGCTTGCTCCTTGGAAGGAAAGTTATGACCAACCTAGACAGCATATTAAAAAGCAGAGACATTACTTTGTCAACAAAGGTCTGTCTAGTCAAGGCTATGGTTTTTCCAGTAGTCATGTATGGATGTGAGAGTTGGACTATAAAGAAAGCTGAGTGGTGAAGAATTGATGCTTTTGAACTGCGGTGTTGGAGAAGACTCTTGAGAGTCCCTTGGACTGTAAGGAGATCCAACCAGTCCATCCTAGGGGAGATCAGTCCTGGGTGTTCATTGGAGGGACTGATGTTGAAGCTGAAACTCCAATACTTTGGCCACTTGATGCAAAGAGCTGACTCATTTGAAAAGACCCTGATGCTGGGAAAGATTGAGGGCAGGAGGAGAAGGGGACGACAGAGGATGAGATGGTTGGATGGCATCACCGACACAATGGACATGGGTTTGGGTGGACTCTGGGAATTGGTGATGGACAGGGAGGCCTGGCGTGCTGCGGTTCATGGGTTCGCAAAGAGTCGGACACGACTGAGTGACTGAACTGAACTGAACAGGAGGTGGGGCCTTTGGGAGGTGATTGAGTCACGAGCATGGAGCCCTTATGAATGGGATCCATGCCCTTCTAAAAGAGACCCCAGGGACTTCCTTGGTGGTCTAGTGGTTAAGAGTCCTTGCTGCCTATGCAGGATGCGTGGGTTCAAACCCTGGTCAGGGAACCAAGATCCTGCGTGCCACAGGGCACAGTGCAGCCAAAAAATTATAAATAAAATAAAGAGACCCGAGAGAGCTCTCTCACCCCTTCTGTTAGGTAGACACAGTAAGACAATGATGATCTGTGATCTAGGAAATGGGATCTCACCAGACACTAAATCAGTTGGCACTTTGATCCTGGACTTCCCAGCCTCTGGAAGTATGAGAAATAAGTGTTTGCTTTTGAAGCTGCCAAGCTATGGTGTTTTTCTTGTAGCAGCCTGAATGGATTAAAATAGCATCCCAGTGCATTGTGGGAGCAAGAAAGAGTCTGAGATGGGCATCAGAGCTGGAGTATGGAGTAAGGAGGCATGGGGCTGGGGATGTTCTTTGCCAGCCTGGGCCCTTAGCCCCAAGAAGCATGCCTCTTCCTTGGCCACCAGAGACACATTAAAAACCCTGTGTGCTCATCAGTTTGGCACCTACTGCTCTGTCTGCCCCTGACATTGGCTCCCTCTTGGCTCTCTCACAGGCCAGCATACTTGGACTTGGCCGCCTGGTCCCATTTCTCCTCCATGACTGTCTTGAAAATCCAAGACAGTCAATTATTGGAAATCCAATTATTGGTAATCAGGCACCAATAATTACCCCCAGGCACCAAAACTGACCTCCAGCCCCACAGCTGCATCCAACTCAGGTGCCTGGGACACCACAGCCCACCAGACTCCTGAGGGGGTCAGGGCAGAGCCTGTGGAGGAGAAGAGGTGGGAACTAGAAAATAAAAAAACTTGTGTCAAAATGGGCAAGGAGAAGAACAATTTAAGTGAATATTAGAAAGACATTTAAAAATACACCCCTGTGGTGCATGGTATGAGTGGGCTGGGGAGGAGGACTTTGACATTAAATTGATTTCCAACACCCTCAGGCATAAACAGAGACCCTCCCTGCTGTGAACCCCCATAAGGTGGCCTCAGTCTGATTCTTTTGGCTTTTAGGTGTGACCTCTGAGGAATGACAGAAGAGAATGGCTGTTCAAGCTGAGAAAAATTTATTCAAACTCTATGCAGTGTGCCAAAGCTCCTTTTTTGTTGTTGTTGTTAGCTCTGTCTTCACTCCAAGAATGTCTTCTTTTTCATTTCTGGAGATCTCAATGCTTACAGCAATCACCTGGTCTGGGAGTCCTGTTTGTCTCCTCACAGTAAGCCTTGCTTCTATTTCATAACATCCTCCCTTTCAACTCTCAGTACTTGTCAGCAGAGAGTATATAGGAAGCCATCAGATCTATGAACCAAGTTATCAATATTTGCCTTCCTGCCTCTTCATGGGTCACAAGCTCTGACGCAGAAGTGATGCTGCTGGATGAGTCTTTACTCAGTTACCCAGACACTCACATTCCCAGAAAGTGCACAACACCAGGAACCGCTGTCAATCCAAAAAGAAAATGTCTTTTTGGAACCACTCTAGCTTTACCTCATCTTCCTCCACAAACCTAGCCTTGGAAACTTTCCTATTCAGCTTAAAAAAAAATTGATGACAACTTGGATGGGAACACAGATAGCATATTTGTCAAAATTTCAGATGATACAAAATCACTATTAAGTAGGGTAAAAGAGTAAGGTTCCAAGTTTACCTTGATAGATTGGACAAGGAACTGAATTTAACCAGATGAAATTTACTACCCTTGGGCTCAAAACAAAACAAAACAAAAACCCAGCACAGCAGTATAATTTCAGAATTTGGAAGAGGGAGCTAAAAGAGCCACCCATTGGCTGCAAGTTCAGTATCCGTGCATGCTCAGTCATGCATGATCCTGCAACCCTGTGGACTGTACCCCACCAGGCTCCTCTGTCTATGGGATTTCCCAGGCAATGATACTGGAGAGGGTGGGTTGCCATTTCCTCCTTCAGGGGATCTTCCTGAACTAGGGATCAAACCAGAGTCTCCTGCCTCTCCTTCACTGGCAGGTGGAGTCTTTACCACTAAGCCACCTGGGAAGTCAAAATTCAACGTAAGCCAAGGGTATAATGTGACTCTCAGAGCACCTGAGGTGAGTTTAGGCTGCGTCAGTGAAGGGTAGAGTCAAAACAAGGAGAGCAGGAAGTGATCCTGCTCTCAGCGCTCCTGGACCACACCTGATGTGTTGTGCTTCCTTCTGACATCGCTCTGGGATGAACACTGACAACATCTGAGGGGTGGAAACAGGAAGACAGAGAATCTGGAAATTATAACAAATGAGAACTATAAAAGAACTAAGGAAGTTTAACCCCAAAGAGGAAAAAGATTTAAGGGGGCATGAAAGTTGTTTTTAAGTGCTTTAAGACTAATCTCCTATACAAACTGGAGACTTTTTTTTTCTTTCCCAGTTTTAGAAGACAAAGGTAGCCACATGAGAATAAGTAACAGGGAGCTAAATTTCAGTCTGGTCTGAGGAAGAACTTTGTTTTGTAACAGTGAGAAGTGTGCCAAGCTAGAATAATAACTGCCTGATGAGGTAATGAGTTCCCTGTCATTGGAGAAATTCAGGCAAAAGCTGGAGGACCACACATGAGGGATGTTGCAGAGGGAATTCTTGTATTCATCAGAGGATCAGATCAGATGATCTTTAAGGATGCTTTCAACTCACAGATACTCTGAATTTCAGGGTTGTTATTACAATTTACTATATATTACTTATATGAAGATATCTAATTCCTTTTGGTAAAGTAATAAAGCTGCTGAATTTCAGAAATACTTTCCAGTTCTTTTCACACTCAATTTCAATTTCAGATGGAGTACAGTGGAGACAACTGTATAGGTTCAAACTTGGTTCTGTTACTTACTAGCTGTGTGACCTTGGGCAAGTCGCCTCATGTCTCTGAGCCTCAATTTCCTCACCTATGAAATAGAAATAATAATAGTACCTGCTTCATAGGGATGTTATGAGGATTAAATAAACATTTGAGAAGCGCTCAGAACACTGCCGCATACAGTAAGTATTACAAATGTGTTTGTTAAATTTAAAATAACGTAAAATGGCTGAAAATAAAGAATGGGAATGGTCTCAAATTTAACAAATGGTTCAAGGATGTCCTCCTTCTTTACCAACTCATCACTAGCAGCTCTGGCTGTAAAATAGCCGAGAACCCAGAGGCAGCAAAGAGAAAAAAAAAAAGGCAAAAATCACACAGGCTCCCCAGCTCTCAAGGGGGAAGCAAAAGCTTCCTGTGATTGGTTTACCGTAACCTCTGAAAAGGGCTGTGTGTTTAATGACACCAGCTTATCCCTTCCTCCCCCACCCCTCCTCTCTCCTCTTGGAGTTGCTAGGAGGCCAGGGGTGTGCTGCATCCTAATAAAGCCGAGGTGGGGGAGGGGGGGCAGAGCTTGTTAGATATACACGGCCTGTCTGCGGGAGCTTAATATCCTTTTACTGGAATAACTATTGTCCCAGCTTCTCAACGAATACCGACCATCATTAATAAAAGGGCTAATAAAAGCATTTATTGCGCTCAGGCAATAGTCTCGCTTTTTCTAGCTCCAGGGCCTTGGCAGAGGCAGCTATTGAGGATAAGAACTGGAAAAGTAAGACTCCCACTGCAAGGCAGAGATCAGCCCCTGCCCCAGCCCCGACCCAGCACCCTCCCCCCAGGCCTGGGCAGCCAGAGCAGTGGGAGACTGGGGCATGAAGACAATGAATGCATCACTGAGGCATCAGGCTCCTGGGTCTTTTTAAAATGGTAATATGGGGTGGTGATGCTTAAAGAAAAAATGGTCCTATTACCAAGTTCTCTCAAGAAGCTTAAAGCACTTCACCTTGCAAGACTGTTATTCCCATTTTACTGAGGGGAAAATAAAGGCACAGAGCGATTAGGGGCTCATTCAGCCATATGCTGTCTGATATCCTTGCCAGAACCAAGACTAGAATACAATGTTCCTGACTTCCAAATCCAGAACCATCATGAAATTTTAAAAAGGGCGAGACTGTATCTATCTCTGTCCAGCCTCCGATGTGGGGAATCAGTGAAGGCTGTGATCATCATCATTGCTTCCCTAAATTATTATTGTTGTTATTATAATAACTAGTGGGTAGAGTTGAGTGGGTGGTAGATACAAGATAATTACTAAGACCCCAGAATTAAAGTGTTGAGTCTCTACTTTTCCACGGCCGCTCAGAGATGAAAATGAAAGCTCTCCTCCAGGGAACTCTGGGAAGAGCCCTAATCTTGAGATAGCGTGAATCTGAGAGGGGAAGGCAATGGAGAAAGGCCAGGAGAGGCTTGGAAGCCAGCCTTGGAGACGCTGGGATTCTTGACTGTGGATGGCAGAGGAGCCTGAGAAGGCATAGTCAATCCAGCAGGTTCACATCCTGGCTCTGCCACTCCTTTGCTGTGTGACCATGGAAAAGTTACCTAACCTCTCTGAAGTTCAGATTCCTCAGCTGTGAAATGGGGATAATAATCATCCCTACCCCTAAATCTGTTGTAAGTAAAGATTAGAGGAAAGACTGTGAGAGCTCAAAAACAAAAACCTGAGCCTACAGCTTGCCAGTGAGGAGGACTAAAAACTGTGGGGCTGCGTGACTCTCCCGACATCAGGACGACACTGGGAAGCAGTCTTTTCCTCAGGACTACCCAGGTTCAGCGGAGAATAACTTTGGCCTTAGTTTCCCCCCTATTTAAGACAGGGCAACAAAATCTCTGCCCTCAGCAACTCTCTGCCCCCCCTACCCCGTGAGGGTTGTCAGATGGATGGAGAAGAGATACCATCCTTGAGAGGAAAGGTGGGCGTTAATAACAGCACCCTGGATCTCTATTATTATTGTCATTATTCCAGCTCTGTCCAGTAAGCAGCGGGGACCCAGGTGATTCACGGTCTGCACGCCGCAGCCCTGGTCCACCTGTTGCAACTTGCCTGCCTGCCAGGATTCCTCCTTCTGCGAGGCCTCCACCTCTTTCTCAGCTCATACTGGCAGCTCAGGGTTCTCCGTCACCAGATGGGATGGAGGCATGAGGGGGGCATTTGGGAACAGAGCACCCAGCTTAGAAGGGCTGGGACTCCTACAACAGTGGCCACAGCCCTGCCTCACATCAGCAGCCACAGAGTAAGCCTAGGGTATGGGGCGGGGGGTTGGGGCTGGGAGATTATGAGTTTCAGATCAACCACTCCTTGAGAGATCTCCCAGTCCCTTCGGAGGATGGCAGGGACCAGGGATGGCAGGGATCAGGGAGAAAAGGGTTCAGGCCTGGGTCGGTCCTGTGGCAGTCCTTCTGGGGGAGGGGGCGGGGGGTGAGGTGGGGATGATGGTGTTGGGGGGCAAGTCCCTATCCACCTCCAGGGGGCCTGCTCTGAATGGCAGAGGTCTGGCATAAGGAACTGCCTGGAAACTGGGTAGCATCAGAGGCTGGTTCTTAAACTCTGTAACCCCAAGTACTTGGGTCCCAAGGTTTCAACAACAGCTAGAGCTAAGGAAAGGGAGCTGGGGTGCTTCTGACAGTCATGAAGCACCCCCCCACCCCTGCCTTGCAAGCACTCTATAAATGTGATCTGAACATCTGTGACTCACCCGCACACACCCCTGCAGTTTCGTGGTGAGGACACAGCTAATCATAGCTAGTGTTTGGGGAGGAAGAAGGATTTTGCCACAAGCTCCATGACAGACTCTCTCCCTCCTTCTCTGGGATGGTGAAGCGGGTATGACTGGCCGCCAGTTTGGCAAGGAGTTTCTGCCTCCCTGAGGATTGGTCCTGCCTGGGACAAGAACACACCCCCAGAACAGCCATTTATGTCGGGGTTGGTTCCCTGGTTTCTGATCAAGGTCACATCAGGAAGATCAGAGCTGGAATCCCTAAGATCTACCGGAGATGTTTGTTTTGGTTTTGTTTGGGCTTGTTTACATTTGAGCTGGAAGGGGCCCAACTATAGGACATCTGGCTGTATCTGTCACTCTAGATGAGGAAACTGAGGTCTAGTGAGGCTGAAGTGACTTATCCAAAGTTATCTGGAGTCTTTTCATACCGTTCACCTGATGCAAAGAGCCGACTCATTGGAAAAGACCCGGATGCTGGGAAAGATTGAAGACGGGAGGAGAAAGGGGTGACAGAGATGAGATGAGATGGTTGGATGGCATCACCAACTCAGTGGACGTGAGTTTGAGCAAACTCTGGGAGTTAGTGTAGGACAGAGAAGCCTGGCGTGCTGCAGTCCATGGGGTTGTAAAGGGTTGGACATGACTTAGCGACTGAACAACAATTTAGAATCTTAGACACAGAACTGCAACCCTGCCTCCAGATTCAGCATTCTTTCTGTGGACTCTTCTCGGTCCATTGTGAATCCTGAGAAACAACTACAACAATGCCAGCTCCCATTCATTGAGCATTTAATGTGTGCCAGTTACTAGATTAGGTGGTATGTACACCACATCAAGCTGAGGATATATATGAGGTGCGACCACATCAGAGAAGTGGTTTGCATAGATCAATTGTCTGTTTTCTTTCAGGTCTGAGGCATAGTGTTTCTGTGGCACATTTTCAAACCATCAGCCATTTGGGATGTGCTGCTTTATCAACTGACTCTGCACGTTCTATATATCAGTTCTCCAGAGTCCTGGAAATCCAGAGATAAAATAGGATAGGGTCCCCCCACCCCCGCAGTGTACTAGAATCAGTAATTTACCAGAGTTAAAGAAAAAGGGCCAGGAACACAGGTAAAAAAAAAAAAAAAATCCTGGGGAGATGGAGGCTTCTTGATAGATTTTAGCAGGGTTTTGAAGGGTGAGTAGGAGTTGGCTAGGTGAGGTTAGCTATGAATAGGAGAAATAAAATGCATGCAGAGAAAACAGCAAGCAGAAAAGCTGTAGGGAAAGTATTTTATGTGTTTGGAGACAACAAATAGTTTGAGAGGGAGTGGAGGGATGAGGGGATGGTGGGAGACAATGCTACACAGGTGAGTTGAGGTCAGCAATGAGGAAGGTCTAATGCCAGGCTAAGTAGGGCACCAGCCTGGAGTTCAAGCTTTTGAGATCTGCTTTGAAAGGACTCTGAGGTTCTCATTCCTAGCTTTTATACATTCATATACGCACACTAAGTGGCTTCAGTCGTGTCTGACTCTTTGCGAGTATGGACCTATGGACTGTAGAGCGCCAGGTTCCCCTGTCCATGGGGATTCTATTCTCCAGGCACGAATACTGGAGTGGGTTGCTAAGCTCTTCTCCAGGGGATCTTCCCGACCCAGGGATTGAACCCATGTCTCTTACATCTCCTGCATTGGCAGGCAGGTTCTTTACACTACCATCTGGGAAGCCCCCACGCATATATGCATACATACAAATCAGAGGTAGAATATATATTTGGCCTGTCTCCCCCACCCCACCCCACCCCCACCTCCCTATTGGTCTGGGCACCTGTGAGTGTGTTCATCCACCTGGAGCGCTAATTAGGCCCTCTGGGGAGTCTGACACCAACCGCCAGCTGTGGTCACAACCGCCAGCTTGTGGCCTCTGCACAGGAACTTTCTCGGTGCTTCTCTGGTGTTCCCCTCATTACTGGGTGTTAGTGGAGCCTTGACCACATGGCATTCTGCTTGGTCAGGGTTTGTCAGACGGCCCATGCAGTGGGGCACGTGTGGAACCCCCAGGTGGGTGGTGGAACTGTAACAACTCCTTCCCTGTCCCTCGTCTGGCCCCAGCTCCTGGCCCCCCTCAAGCAAGGCTCCACCCCCATCAGAACCGCCACCACCACCAGCTTCCAGCCCAGGGGTTTTCAGCCTTCTTCTCAGAACAGCATGCCTTCCCTGCCTCCTCCTGGCTGGTTTTTCAGCCCACCCTGCCTGGATTTAGGGGCATTCTCAGGTCTTCCAAAGTTGAAAAAAAGAGATCCTCACCACCATATGTGTCAAGATCTTCATTTTTAAAATCAAATAATCATCCTGAAGGATGCTTCGTGACAGAGGACAGAAGATGAATTTTGGAGCCTGACCGTCTTGAACCCTGGCTGTGTGACCTTTGGCAAGTCACTTCTCTGAGCTCCAGTTTCCTTATCTGTAAAATGAGGATGTTGGCCCTCACTGCACAGGGATTAAAAGAGATAAACATGCAGGATGCCAATCAAGGAAGGGCTGAGTTCAGCAGAGAGACCCAAGCAGGACAGGACACATTCCTTTGCTTCCTCTTAGAACAAGTACCTTTAGCTTCTGGGACCTAAAAAACCATAAACCAAACAGAGTATATTCGATTGGGTCTTCTAGCTGTTGTGACTCAGTAGTGAAATGGGGTAGAGCCCATTCTCCAAACAGCTCCCCAGGCCTCTGCCAACCAGAATGTGTCATTCCTGTTCCAGAGAGAACAAAGGGCTCAAGCCAAAGCCGTCCGCCAAGGTCCTCAGACAGGTGGCTCCTGGACTGACCTCTGCCGGCCCATAAGCTCCACAGTTTCACTGTTCCGCCTGGGCTGCGGGCTGCGGGGCTGGTTGGTGGAGTTGGCTTAGAGAAGGGTATTTTGTATTTGGCTTTTGGAATGACTAATGAATGAGCTGTCTCCACTGCAGGAGAATTATGCCACTTAAGCAAAACCCAGCCGGGCTGGTCGGCTCAGAGATAGCTAATAGGAAATGCCTGTCAGAACACTGACGCTTCAAAGCCAAATATATTCTCACTGTGTTCTCTGTTTGCTAAGTTTACTTTATGCAAAATATAACTCAGCTGAAAATATGTAGATGGCAGAGAGCTCGCTCCTTCCCTCTGGAAGAAAGAGAGACAAGGAGGATGGGGAGGGTAGCTCCCAGTTAACCCTCCTGGTCCCGCCAGGCTGAGGATGAGCCAGGCCTTTGTTTGACCAAAGAGCACAGACCTTGCCTTGCAAGAAAGTCTGTGCCACTAATGGACCCATAACAACCACAGTCCTCAAAATAGAGGCAGCCCTCCCACACCATGGGAACAGAGGGAGCGTGGGCAACAGATAGCATAAGTGGTCCAGCCATTTCATGAAGCTGTAGGGGCCATCGAGGGACCAGGAGGGTGCCTGTGGTCTTTGGTGGTTTTACCTGCCCATCCCCTCTCCCCACAGGTGAGACAAAGTCCTCTAAACCAAGAAGCAACGGAGGAAAGTCAGTGACTTCCAGAACCTGAAACACGGTGGCAGCACCTTGGTCACTGAATTGATGCTGAAACAACGTATCCCGTTGGAAGAACACTGAATGAAGGGTCAGGGTGTTTCTCGTGTGTGACCTTGCAAGAAACACTCATCTCTTTGGGCCTTGGCTTCACTATTTATAAATGGAGAGATTGGACCAGCTCAGCAATTTCTGGGGTCACACTGACCCAACACTGTCTAATATTTAACATGATAGAATGCAGGCAGGAGTGTGGAATTGGACCCACTGCTCAATTCCCTGCCTCTCCTCTCTCAAGGATTGCCAGGGGTCGCCATGAGGAGCTGGGTATAAAGATAGGTGAGTGAGTGGGTAAAAGTTGCTCAGTCATGTCCGACTCTTTGTGACCCCACGGACAATACAGTCCATGGAATTCTCTAGGCCAGAATACTGGAATGGGTAGCCTTTCCCTTCTCCAGGGGATCTTCCCAACCCAGGGATGAATCCATGTCTCCCACATTGCAGGTGGATTCTTTACCAGCTTAGACACAAGGGAAGCCCTCACATCCATAAAAGATGGGATCACTTTTAAAGAGACACCTGAAATTTCTCAATATCCGAAGTGGGACAGATTCTCCAGGCCACAACCAGGGACATTAGTGTGAGCAGATGCTCTGCTGAGGAGGAGCAAAGAGATATGGACTCTTATAGCATTTGTCCTGGAAACACTTTACTATGTACAGCCACAGTCACCAACCCACTTGGCAGCAGTTCAGCCCCTCTTCCCAGATAAGGGGTATGGCCTTCCTTGAGGACGGCACTTGAGTTTGAGTTTATTCCTTCAGGATCACAGCAAGAGCTGGGCCCAAGAATCCTGGGGCTTCCTAGAAGGACTTGGAGAAAAGGCAGCTCCCACATTGTTCCAGGCAGGGTGGGACGCAGACAGAAACCAGACCCACCTCTGCTCTCAAATAGCTCCTGCTTCATTGCAAGATGGGCACGTAAGGAGGAAACCATGGATGTGGGAGGGTTCATCACTGGCTGACTTTTTAAGCCCATTGGAAGCTCACAGAGGCAGAGGCCCTGAGCAGCCATTGAATGCCTCTGAGCTTTAGGTCCTCATCTGTAAAATGGGGATAATTATTACCTGCCTTAGAGAACCAGATGAGATGTATCTAAATGCCTAACACACCACTTGGTATGTTTTAATCGTTTGATAAAAGGGAGCTATTACTGTTTATTGCCAAGGCTCAGAGGAGAGCTGCTCTCGGCAGAATGGGTTCCAGGTGAGCAGAGACTCATCCATCCTTTTAGCACTTGGGGCCAAGCCTGGGGTGTCTGGACCTCCTGGCAGGCTCCTCCCTGGCTGCCAGCCATCGCTCCATTTACCTAGTTTGCCTTTTCTTTGTGTGCAAAGAACATGGGAAAGCCCTGGCTTACAGTCCTCAGAGTTGGCTTCAGAGCCTGGGGGCCTTCAGTGAGGTGGGGTGAGAGGCAGGGGCCTGCCGTCTTAGGAGGAATCCAGCAGGACAGCACAACCAGGCACAAAGGGTGCCCGCGTGGAACAGTGGGCCTGGGGAGCGGGGGGCAGCTGGGGAGTCTCAGTACCTCCATTAAGTCTTGCTCATGCACCCCGCCTTTTATTCTTAGTTGAGTGATTGATTCTGCTCAAAGTGGAGCAGAGTCCAAGTCAGGATATGTTGGGGAAAAAAGGCTGGATAATGTCCCATCGAGTGGGGTGAGGGGTGACTGGGCAAGGTTGCAGGGCAGGACCTGGGGCTTGCAGGGACATGCAGAGGCTTCAGAGCAGGCACTCCTCAGGGACAGAGGAAGACAAGGGGTGGGAGTCGGTGCAGATAGACTCAGGCAGCCAGCAAACCGCAGAACAGGGCAGAACCAGTTAGCAGGTCAGTGGCAGCCGGCAGGAAGCCTCAGCCACAGGGCCAGGGAGGCCCTGAGCCAGGTTCGGCCAAGCACAGGGACTGGCCCCCTTTGGGGGGGGGGGGTGGGGGTCCCAGGGCCACAGAGAAGGGCTCGTCACGGGTGGAGAGCAGCAGGGGAGCTCTGTGATGCCCAGGGAGCCAGGTGGAGGAGCCGAGACTCACTTGGGCCTCCTTAGAGAGCCACCCAGGTGTAACAGCAGGGTACCACAGCCTGTCGAGCTCACAGGGCGATGGCAGGTGGTAGGAATCACACACGGACCTCAACGCACAGGCAAGGGCAGGGGTTGAGCTGTGGAGGAAGCTCGACCAAAGCACTGACTTAGCTGCCAGGGTGGCCAGACATGCTAACTTCAGCCACCAAAGGAGCAGGAGAACATAGCTCTGTTCGGGTCAACCTGGAAAGCTGGTCCATCAAGCAGGTGGGGCAGAGCAGCAGGAGTCCAGAAGCCAAAAGGTAGTAGTGACCAGGTTCTGGGTGGCTGGACCTCAGCTAGAAGTGGGTTGCAGCAGTGGGGTAGAGGACTGTCAAGGCCTCATTCTCAGACAGACGGCTCTAGAAAGAGTAGTCAGGAAAATGAACTCTGGACTCTGACACACCTGGTTTGAATCCTAGCTTCCTCCCCTCAGTAGTTATCTGATGTTGGAGGTGACACTTAATCTCTCAGTTTTCTTATCTATAAGGCAGAGATAATCAGCGTCTACTTCTTAGGAGGTGAAGATTAAATAAGGCCATTTGTGGAGCTTCTGGCACACACAGATGTTTACAGAAGTATACCTGTTCTTATTATGATTATTAGCCCCTGAGATTGTCAGGTTCCAGAAAGTGAGAAGGAATTTTGAGGTTTGATGGGTAGGACACGGCAGAGCCTAGCCCGGAAGAAAAAATCACAAAGGCTCCAACCACAGATAAGACCCTGCTCAAATCCCTCAGCTAGTGGTGCCAGTCTGAGACCTTTAGCAAGTGACTTAGTCCCTTCAAGCCTCATTTTCTCATCTGTAAAATGGACACACCACCATCTGCCTTTTGAGGTTGCTGTGACAGTTAAATGAGATAATGTATGCAGAGTGTCCAACCCAGTAGGTGCTTAGTTAATAGTTACTCTATAGATGAGGCTGATATGTGAGGGAGCGGAGGGAGGAAGGGAGCCAGGGGGCACTTGGGAGCCCAGGACTCTCCCCCAGATCTTGGATCTACTGCAGCAGAAATATTAATACTTTTTCCCTGCAGAAGCAGCCAGAGCTACAGAAACTACACAGGTATATACCCTGTAAACACACGTGAAAACTCTGGATTCTACCTGCCTGGACAGGACTGGCTCAGGAGCCAGGTAAATCATGTCTGATGGTGGAGGCCAGCAGTGGCTCTGGCTTGGAGAGACCCAAAAAGAGAGAACAAGGGAGGGGCTGGTGGTGGAAAGAGATCTTTTTCATTGACTCAGTAAGTAAATAAGTGCTAATTGTGCACTTTCTGTGGGTTAAGTCCTATAGACACCAAGGTGAACAAGACAGTTGTGGTCTCCACGCCTCCCATAGTGAGCATACTGGGGAAAGCAATGACAAGGGAGCTTTAGGAAGATCATTCAATGGCTACCTTTGGGAAATGAGGTATGGAGCCTGTGTGAGAGTGCTTGCCAGGGTCTAGGAGAGGGAATGAAAGCCTTCGGACCATCCTGGCAGAAAGAGCATCAGACAGACCTGGCTCTGCCTCTGACCAGTTCCTTGGCTCTGGGCATGTTAGCCTTTTTTGGGTCTTCAGTTCTCTCCTCTGTAAGATGAGAAGCATGGTACCTGCCTCACAGGGTTTTGGGTGACTGTTAAATTAGGTGATGCATAGAAATCTTGGCTCTCAGTACTGGTCAACATGTGCAGGCTGTTGTTAATAAGAACGTTAGCAACTAGGTGAATCCAGGAGTCGCACTGAAGGAATAAATGCCAAGACTCAGTGACTGAGTGTGGGAAATATTTTAGTTGACACCCGGGTGATTTTAAGGTGACTGAGTATCATTTGTGGGTTCAAGTTCCTCTGCTGGGGAAGAAGGTTTGGACTAGAGTGGAGTGGGGAGACCAGTGCCAGCTGAAGAATTCTGAAGTCATGTCAAGCCAGGATTTATGGTTCAGTTTAGGGGGGAAAAATACTTGAGTTCGGCCTCTGGGTTAAACATTACCACCTTTATTTTCTCTGAGATTCCCCCAGAGAGCAGGTGGAAGACATCCCCCAGAGCCTGAGTCAGCGCTGGACTCCCTTGGTCCTTGGTTCATGTCAGATGGGAGAAGGATCCTGGACCAAAAGTGTAGTGTGGAGCGAAATGGCTGCTCAGTGAACATCCTTCCTTCCACAGACTGAACAAGGCCTCAATAAGCACATTATCTTTTTTTTTTTTTTCCTTTTAAGTGGCAGTCCTATTGTGAGTAAGGGGCTTACAGGACAAGGCCCCAGACAGAACAAAGAAAACACTCCCACCAACTCTCTTGCCAGAAATGAGCTGAAATTTTCGGAGAGGTGTGGGAGCCAAAGTTCTCAGGGAGAAGTCCCAGAAGACTGTCCATCAGGTGAGAAAATGTAGGCAAAATGTAACGTGTAAAATGATGAACCAGAAAATCATCCAGGCAGCCTGCACCCAGCTATGTCTTAATGAGGCAAACTCCAAAGAAGCTTTTCCTTTAATCTGGCATTTGAAACGAAATGCTGCTAAGAAGCCCCCCACCTCACCCACCCCACCCTTACGTGTTGCCATGACGACCCAAGTTCTTAGGACTTGAAAGAACTACCTCAGCATTTCTCTCTAAAACAAAAGAAAATTATTCCAGGTTTCTGGGCAGAGAACTCCGAGGAATGGGCCCTGTTACTGGATAGCAGGTTCCTCAGAGTTGCCGAGTGATGAAATATGAGCCTACGGGGACCAGGGCCTTCAGAAAAGCCGGGAAGGAAACGGGGGATGACAGGAACCCAGGGCTCGCCCCAGCTTGCGGAGCCCGTGCTCTGCCTCATTGCTGGCTCTCCCCCCTCAGCTGGGCCTCATTTGCCCCTGCAGTGAAGCGCTTTAAAAGAAAACACATCCTCTCTCCATATGGAAAGGGGCAAGGGTTGGAGGGGGAGCAGGTCCTGGCTCAGGGGATCCCAGGCGGGCAGCAGAAGATGCCGTCTCATGCTCTCCAGTTTGATTTGCTCACGGAATAGCCAAGGTGGAGCCAACCTGCTGCATGTCTAAAAAGCCCCTTCAAAGCCCCCCTTGAAAGCTTACGGTCCTGCTAATGAGGGCCAATTTAAGTCTTCTCCTGAATCCAGGAAGCAAAGCCCAGGAGGTGACAGCCGGACAGCCTACCTGCTCCCACAAAGTTCCCTCTCGTGCCAGACTTCGAGCCAAAAACTGAGGCCTTGACACTTTCTTATACAATTGCTGATCACATCTTGAGTCTACTTCCTAAAAATTCCTCAAATCCATCCATTTCTTCCTCTCTCCATGGCTGTTGTCTTGATTCAGGCCTCACCATCTCTAATCTGAAATGGTACTTCCAGGTCAGCTGCACGCCAGGGCTAGAAGGGTTTACAGACACAAATCTAAACTTGTCACCTCCTGCCTAAAATCCTTCAGTGCTCCTCCTGCCTTTAGGATAAGTTTTCAAATTCCTCAGGAAGATATGCAAGGTCTTTCATGACCAACAGCTCTCAGCCCAGTTTACTCCACACTCCAGCCATAAAGAACACAGTTCCCCCATCCATATGCTTTTCTACACCTACCCTTCCCTGACCCAGTGTGCTGGATAAGACCTGCTGGCCCCTCCAGATTCACTCTGCATCCTGCTCTGTGCCCCAGAGGCTGCCCTGTATGGATCCCATAAGTGAACTCCGGGGCCCTATGGCTTCTGGTTGGGTTTAGCCAACAGGAAGCACCAGGAACAACTGTAACACAGGAGAGAGTGAAGCCAGGGTAGTTACTCCCTCCCTGGACAGTCCTATAAGCCTGCCTGCTCCCAGATGGAGGACCGTTCCTTCTATCAAGGCACTCATCTGCAGGACTTTTCTTCTGCGGTACAGAGACCCCTTTCCCATTTCTTCTGGCCTAGAGGCTGCTGCTAGCCTGGGTTTCTGTGATATTTTGTAATCTTCCTCCACCCCCTACCCACACTCTTGCAAATAACCCCTCTGTATGTAAACCCTCCTCAAATTATCTTAACTTAGATTAACTTAACTTAGATTAACTTAACTCAAATTATCTTAACTCAACATCATTCCCTGTTGGGACCCTGACTAATAGAGTCCTCCTTTGTCTTTGCTAAATTTCTGTGGAGACATCTCCTCCAGGATGGCTTCCCGCTTCTTCCCAATCTGTGTCAGCTGCCCTGCCCCCTTGGGCTCGCAGATCCTCTATATAGTCCACTGTTACAGCTCTTCCCATACTTTATTGCAAAAGCCAGTCCTCTGTGCACCACAACTACTAGAGCCCAGGAGCTGCAACCACGGAGCCCACGCGCCACAACTACTGAAACCTGCATGCCCTAGAGCGCACGCTCTGCAACAAGAGAAGACACTGCAATGAGAAGCCTGCACACCACAACAAGAGAGTAGTCCCAGCTCACCACAGCTAGAGAAAAAGCTCTAGCAACAATGAAGACTCAGCACAGCCGAAAATAAATAAATTAGACAGATAGATATAGATATATTCTAAAAAGCCAGTCCTCTGTCCTAAATCTGAGTCTCTGGAGGTTGGGGACCATGTGTTACTGCTCATCCCTGCACCCCAGTATCTGGCACAAAGCTACCCCTCAGAAAACATTTGCTGAATGAAGGAAAGAAGCAGGAGCTCAGAGTAAGATCTGCCAAAGACACAGAGGAAGCACAGTGCAGCATCTGTTTGTGGTACCCACTGAAGGACCTGGCTTCTCCCAGGCCACCATCAATTAGATCACAGGCAAGGACTCAAAGAAAGGCTATTATTTAAAGAACACCCCACATCCAGGGCCTGAGGCCCACATCAGTGAGTATAGGGAAAGAATGAGGGAGATGCTCTGGTTCATGTGTCAGCAGCTGTGCTTCCTGAGGAAAAAGAATGACCAGCTTTCCTCAGCCCCCAGGGAAACAATGGAAGTTTCCATCCTTGAGCTGGGAGTCCTGTGAACCTAGTGTCAACCACTGGGAGATTCACACCAACTTCAGTTCAGTTCACTTCAGGCACTCAGTCATGTCCAACTCTTTGTGACCCCATGGACTGCAGCACGCCAGGCCTCCCTGTCCATCACCAACTCCTGGAGTTTACTCAAACTCATGTCCATTGAGTCACTGATGCCATTCAACCATCTCATCCTCTGTCGTTTCCTTCTCCTCCCGCCGTCAATCTTTCCCAGCATCAGGGTCTTTTCAAATGAGTCAGTTCTTTGCATCAGGTGGCCAAAGAATTGGAGTTTCAGCTTCAGTATCAGTCCTTCCAATAAAAATTCAGGACTGATTTCCTTTAGGATGGACTGGTTGGATCTCCTTGCAGTCCAAGGGACTCTCAAGAGTTTCTCCAACATCACAGTTCAAAACACCAACTTACTGAAGGAAATTCCTAAAAATCCAGGGGCTGTTCCAAAGGACCTAGCACCACTCTACCAAATCATTCACTCATTCATTCAACAAAGTTCACTGGCGCTCTGCTCTGTGCAAAGCACTTCCCTTGGATTTGCTCTATTGAAATGTTATCCAAAAGGAAAAAGTCATTTTTTTTCTTTCAGTCTGAGTCTCTGGTGGGTCCTGTAAAAGACCTAGTGGGCCCAGAGGATGGGCTTCAGGTAGGAAGGCCCCAGGCACCTGGAAAAATCACGAGAGATGGCCAGAACAGTGACCTGGTATCATAAATGGCCTCTAGAATCCTGGCTTCCCCTTTCCAGATATGCGACCTTGGGCAGAGCATCTCATGTTCCTGTGACTCAGTCTCCTCCTGTGCAAAGTGGCATCATCATAGGACCTGGCTCATACAGCTGTTGTGAAAATTAGGTAAAACAGAACATCGTCCAGGAGGTTACCAAGAGCATTGCATTCCAATTCTATCAGACTCAATGCTCCCTTTTTCAGCAAATATTTTGTAAGACCACTTTTACTATTCTGAAATGAAATTTATAGATAATATGACCCACATAATATCATGTGTAATATTACACATAATTCTTTAGAATCAATATACAACCCTAAGATAAAGAACTAAAAGAAAATAATTTAGAATAAAATAATATGTATTTTAATCTATATATGTTTGAGCATAACTACACAAGAAGATATAGATAACTGTACCTACTTGCAATGAATATGTTTGAATTTAAGAGCAGTAAAACATTATTGACTGCAACATTACGAGTACTTCTTTAAATGTGATGTTCTGAAACAAGATTAAACAAATACTATATATTCATACAGATATGTATGAATGCAGCGGAACAGAGGTGCATTATTTTGGCACTCAAATACAGTGAGGATTTTGCTGTTCATATTGTGGTTCTGAAATGGTACACAACTCCTGGGAAAGATAAAATACAGTATTCTCTTGATTTATATGATAGTAGCATTCATGAAAAATTCAATGTATATTAAAACTATGCAAAAAGTACTTGTGTTTATATACAAAATGGAATTAGGTTCTAGGCTTAGACCAATATAAAGAGATTTTCTACCTGTACAAATGTCAGGTGGGACATTCAAATGTCAAATATCACATGAAGTGCAGGACAAATCATTGGATAAAACTGCCTCACATAAAAAAAAAAAAAAAAGAAAAAAACTGCCTCAAGTAAGGCAAGAAATTTGGCCCTCTCTGTCTCCTTTAAGTAGTGCCCCAGCAACCAGGGTAATATAAATACACCAGGTATTTCTAAAATGCCTCTAGGGGGCAGCACTGTCTCCATCGAGGATCAGTGGGCCAGAGTTTATGGGGTTACCGAACCCAGAAGGAATGCAGGACGATGGCCATGCAACCTCCAGGAACACAGACCAGACAGAAAGCATTAGGAAAATCTATCAGCATTTCACACTCAGACTCCAGTGATTTTTTTCTGTCCTTCTACATTCTTGTTTTGGGCTTCCTAGGTGGTGCTAGTGGTAAAGAACCCACCTGCCAATGCAGGTAGACATAAGAGATTCCGGTTCGATCCCTGGGTTGGGGAGATCCCCTGGAGGAGGGCCATGCAACCCACTCAAGCCTGGCCGGCTACAGTCCATGGAGTCGTAAAGAGTCAGACACGACTGAAGCGACTAGGGTAAGGCCATTCCCCCATGCACAAGGAATGAAGTCTCTCTTGAAGAGTATGAAGAAGGAAATCACCATATTAGGCAGAGCTACATCACATAGACTTCCAGGTAGAGAAGAACCCTCAGCAGGCTGATTGATCCTTGTACTCTTCTCCCAGAACAACTATTGGGACCTCTTTGAAAAGTACATCATCAGTGGTCTATAAATAACCCTCAGTTTGCCCATCTATGGCTCCATTGTGAATCAACACCAGAGGATTTCACAATGCTGTCTCTCAACTGGACATTCCTAAAGAAAAATCATCATCTTTGTGGATATAAACCATACCTCTGGCAAAACCAGTCAAGTCACTGAGGTAAGCCGGTGTGTGCCCACCCCTTTCCTTGCTGTATGCAGCCTCAATGAATGACCATCAAAACCTTACTTGAATCTGAGTTCTACTTCCCATAAAAAGGAGCAATCATTTCAATCATCCCAGGAAAAGGCAGCTCATGGGATAGGAAGCTGGAATTTAGAGGCTGAAACCAGACAGAAGGGAAACTCATCTCCTTCTTGGCTTCATTATTTTGGTGGATCCACCTGAACTCTCAAGAGGGCAGCTAGACAGGCTTTCTGGGACTGCTGTGATGGTTTTGACTACACAGAGGCAGCCCCACGCTAGGATAAGTGGGCCCTGAGCCCTCATGATCAAGTCATATCTTGCAAATGAGATTATATGAAGTCATGTTATTCTTCTCTGTTTATTTTTCTTGTTATCCCCAACCTGCCGTAAAGGCTGGTCTGAAGGATCCTGAGTTGTCTCAGTGTATGTGTGTGTGCTGGAGGGTGGGGCCACTGACTAGTGTTGGTGATGAGTGAGAAATCCCAAGGGAAAACTCCAGTCATCTCTCTCCACAGTCTCCCTTCCTTGGTAAGCTTGGAGGAGTTTTCATTCATTAGTAAAGGCAGTAACTTTCCCCCACAGAGTCTGGTGGAACCAGGGAGGCCCTAGTCACAGATGAACTAGGTGAGACACCAAGAAGAGAGCCCAAGACCATGCGCCCACAGTTAGGTTATCAAAACTCGAGACTAAGAAGAAGGCTGATCTCGAAGCAAAGAGTTATAATGCTGGGACCCATTCTGTTGGCTGTATCCATTTTTCCAGGTAACAAAGTGGGTCCACCAATCATTGGTGGGGGTGAGCCTGCCTTTCCGAGAGAGTGGCTCCATCCATGGATAGAATGGATTCACCAAAGCTGGGAACCAAGCATGGCTTGACATGTATCACCTACATGTGTTTTGGGGGACAGAGAAGGAGCCAAGAGAACAAGAGAATACACAAATAAAACAGAAATAACTACAGCTATTTTCTCAAGACTTGCTTCTCATTACCTCTCACACTCCTCAGGAGAGCCCCCAGGGGCACCGTTTCTAAATGTCCTGAGGTATGTGACCTCCAGGGTGCCAGAGGCCTGGGAACTGGAGCTGCTCTCTCCAGCAAGCCCACGGCCTCCAGAATCTCCCTGACATCTCTGCCATCTGGCCTTCTGTTCTGTAGAGCAACCCCCACAACTTGAGGCAGTTTTGGAAGCAAACCAGAGAGGGAGACCACTGAGTGTGAATACCGATCTCAGGAAGCCAGTGCACTCAACCAGTGGTTCCCAGCCCTACATGCACATTAGAATCACCTGCGGAGCTTCATCACACACTTAGGGCTGGACCCCACTGCCAGAGATTCTGACTTAATTGGTCTGGGGTAGGGCCCAGGCCTGGATATGCTTTAAAATCTCCCCAGGTAATTCTAATGTGCAGCCAGGGTTGAGACCCACTATATTATATACAACAGGAGAGCCCCTCAGGCCTTCACTCAGATTCCAGTTACTCCTAATTTATATACACTTCTAACAATCCAGTTGTCTGGTTTCCTAGCTGGCACATGATTAAAAACTGCATATGTAGAAGGGGAGAGAAAGGCTGCTAATGAAAAGACACTAAAACCAGCAAGACGTAACAAATGAGCGTCTGAGCACAAGTGTAAAGATAGAAAGCCTATAAAAAGCAAACACAGCACTCAACCCCTCCCCTCTCCAGCATATCCTATTTACAGTAAGGGCCTGAGGCGATCTCTAGGTGGAGGAGGGAGGTGGGAGGAGGGCGGGCTTCAGGCCCAGGAAGTATTACCACCCCATTTTATGGATGAAGAAACCAAGACTCAAGGAGGATCACAGATGGGCTCGCTCAAAGTTGCACAAGCCCTGAGTTGCAGTGCTGGGATTTGAAGATCAAATGTTGGTCAGTGCTTAAAAGCCCACATATGTTGAAAGTGCCATATCTGCCTGTTGAGTATGACTGATATTTCCGATGACCCAACCCTCAGTATCCAGCTATTCAAGACGTTCATTCTAGGAACAGTTATACACACACAAACTCACAAATATATGCTTAACATTGATGAAAGAACAGAGTATCCATTTGGGAAATAAATAAATAATACAAGTTCTTTCCCAGCTCACACCATTCATCAAAATGAATACCAGATGGATAAAGATGGAAACGAAACCATAAAGGTACTAGAAGAAAATATAAGTGGATATTTTATAATCTTACAATGGGGAAGGACTTTCTAAACATGTCAACAAAAGCAGAAACCATAGAGGAAAAGATTGATAGATTTGACTACATTAAAAATTAAAAACTTCTGTACATCAAAAACTACCATAAATTGAAAAAATATTCAACCTCGCTAGTATTCAAAGAAAGGCAAATTAAACAGCAATGAGAGGTCTTTTTTTTTTTTCCCTGATCAGATTGGCAATGATTAAAAAGAATGATAATACAGAGAGTTGGTGAGGGTGAGGGGAAATCAGCGCTCATACACTGTTGAAGGGAGTATAGAGTGGTACAGTCTTTCTGGAAGGCATTTGGGCAGTATGTATGAAAAAAGCCGAAGAAGACATGTAACTTTTGACCCAGTAATCGTATGTATAAAAATTTATCCAAAGGAAAGAATGGATCTACACATGCATATATAAAATGTGTATGAGGATTTTATTCACTGAGGCACTCTTTGGAATGTTGAAAACTGGAAGCAACCTAGCTGTTTAACAAAATGAATTAGTCAAATAAATTATGTTATACACATAAGACATAATATTTTGTGGCTGCCAAAAATGATGCTGTATAGACATACAGGCCAGTGGAACAGAACAAAGCCCAGAAACAGATTCAAATATATATGAGAATTTGGTATATGATAAATACCAAGTCAGTGAGGGAAAGATAAGATTTTTAATAAACGGTGTTCGACTACCTGGAAAAAGATGCTAGAGTAGCATTTCACATAGTATACCAGGATAAGGGTCAGCTGGATCTTAGGTTTGGTTAGGTTATCAAAACTAGAGACTAAGAAGAAGGCTGATCTCGAAGCAAAGAGTTTAAAAAGGCACAAAATAAAAACATGAAATCACCAGAAGAATAAAAGAATTCCTTTATAATCTTGGAGTAATGAAGGCCTTTCTAATTGATTCAATAATTAAGAAGTCATAAAAGACTGATAAATACATCTATATAAAAATCTTTTTAAAAAGTCTGCATGGCAAAAACACCAAAAGCAAAAGCAAAAAAAAAAAAAAGAGAGAGAGAGACTAACTGGAAAAAAACTGCAACCTATTTCACAAAGGGTCAATCACTCTCACATAATTTGTTTCTAGATATCAAGGAGATCAATAGCCCAATTAAAAAAAAATGCCCTTTTTCAGAAAAAAGAAATACAGATGGCTTTAAAGACTATAAAAGAATGTTTAATTTCATTATTAATAATGAATGCAAATTATAGTTGCAATGACTTTTCACCTATCAGATTTATACATATCCAAAACACACTTGATTGGGGGAAGTTGTAAGCAAATAGGCACCCTCATACATTGCTGGTAGGAATAGAAAATGATGCACCCCTATAAAGGGCAATATGGCATTTTCTATTAATGTTGCTAATGTATTTACCCATTGACTCAACAATCTCACTCTGAATTTTTCCTGCAAATATATTTGGACACATAGAGAAATGATAGATATATGTATGCATTATAACATTACTTGTAATAGTAAAAGACTGGAAATAACCCAAATGTCTGATTATATGGAACTGGTTAGATATTATTGTTTATCTACCCCATAAAATGCCAGGAACTATGTACTGATATGAAAAAGTCTCCACTACTTACTATTAAATTTCTATTTTAAAGCATAGTACCTAATAACTACATAGTGTGCTAACTTCTTTGTAAAAAAGGGCAAGGTATATATAATTGCATTTGCTTGTATTTTCAAAAAGGGGCATGGTAACTATTAAAAGTGGGACCTATGGAAGTGAAATCAAGAAACCAGGTGAAGAGGGACATGAGTGCAAAAAAAATTCTCAATTATACTTTTTAATACCATTGTGATTTTTGAACTGTGTGAAAGTATTGTCTATTTTAGAAGAAAACTAGTTTAATACATACTTGTGCAGATTCACTTGTGTTGACATGAAAAGATTTTCAAAATGGACTTAGTGCATAAATTAGAAATACATACAAAATAATCTCAATTCTGTCTTTCAAAAATCATGTATCTATAAGGTTGTATTCTTATATAATGATTTCCATAATCTTGGGAAATAGGAAAGCTTTAGCTATAAACAAGTTCATCACATTGTATTTAATTTTAAAAAATCTGAAAACAAGTCTAAAATGTAACAACAGGCATTAAAGGTGGTATGGGATCTGTGAATAGTTTCAATTAGAAAGAATTATAGAAAAATGTTTATTACTGTGAGAAATTAACAGTATGTCAAAAAGTATATATAGTGTATATATAAAGCAGCGTATACAATATAACTCTGTTTAATAGAAAAAAAATACATGTTTAGAAAAACTGGCGGAAGATACATGCCAGGGTATTTGTTAATTGTAGTTACCCCTGCATGTGGAATTATAGGTGTTTGTTTTCTTTTAAATGGTCAAGATTGTCACACTGCTCCATAATAAACGATGCCTTCTAAAATGAGAAGAAAAAAATAAATAAAGCACTAAGCAATTTTTAATGCTTTTTAAAAAAAAAAATAATGCTTCAAGAGTTAAATTCTAAACTACCTTAAAAAGTCACCTACCTGAGAGTCTGGCTAAGTAAGGTGGGCTACCTTCATCTGCTGATGATAAGTCTTGGTCCTAGGCTGAGATTCTTATTCTGTCCTTCCTCCCTTTGAGACTTTCCTGACATACAGGGTGTTGGCCACCACGCTGGGACCAACAGCACTGCCCACCAGTATAGGACAGCAAGACACTGCAACACCACAAGACCCACCTCTCCTCACTCCCACCCCAGAGAATCACTGGTGCAACCACTTGCCTTCTGATACCTTCCGGCAGCTGAGCTAATAACTTGCTGGGCTGGAAGGTGGCGGGTGGGCAGTGTTGTGGGTGACATGGTCGGGCAGGGAGATTCTCTGTGCAAGGAAGGCGTGGCTTTCAGGCGGGGCATCTCTCAGGCAGATGCCCTCCAAAGAGGCTTGGGGGAAAAGAGGAGGGGCCTGAGGCCTAGGCAGCCCCCTAGGCCCTTCATGTTTCCTGAGAGTTTACTACAATCATCTTTTACCTGGTCTCCTGCTCTGTCCCTATCTTGTCCAACCTGACTTCCAAGCCCCTCGCACTCTTCTTGAAACATACCCAATTATTTTATTCCTGGGATCAAAACATTTTATCTGAAATCAGCACTTCTCCAACTTTCCCGCTAATGTACACCAACAGCAGACAAAAGAAATGCCTTTGGTTCCCCCAGGGGACCTCACAGCCTGAAGCTCCTGCCAGCACACCCAAGCTCTCTTTGAAGTCTTCTGTTTTCTCTTAAAAATTCATGAGAATTTTGCATGCTATTCCATGATATATCTGAACTTCTCTTAATATGAAGATGTTTAAAATTACTCACCTCAAGGAAAACTGATGCTCCTGAAAGAAATATTGTGTTTATCCAAAGGCTCAAATATCCTCCTTGGAGAGGTACCTATAGCATAAAATCCAAGCTCCTGACAGGCGAGGCTCTATAAAATTTGGCCCCCACAAACCCTCCTGCCTTCCTCCCGCTATCCTGTGCACACTGTCCAATCACTGGGTCCCCAGGACTCCTGCCATGTCCTGATTTGCCAGGTTCTTGCCAGTCCCTGCATTTTTGCTCAGGCTCTTCCTTCCTGTGGACCCCACTCTCTACCTGCTGACAACCCACCATCCCTAAAAGCCTTCAGGGAGATTAAATGCCACTTTCCACATTACATCTCCTCTGATGGTCTTGACAGATGCGAAAGCAGCCTGTGCTTTGGGATCAGAAAGCTGGTGTTTAAGTCCTGACTCTCAACTCTTAACACTGAACAAATTATCTAACTTCTCTGACATCTCATTTGTAAAATAGGGAACAACTGCGCTTCTTTCACAGGACTGTTATAGGGAGTAACAAAAATTCAAGCAACAATGTCGTACCCTGTCTACACTCCCCTACACTCCTCCAAAACTCCTAGAGCAGTCTTTACACCACTCACAGAAAGGGCAGGTGTTAACGCATGCATGGTTTTTCATAATGGCTTATTTTCCCCCAATAGATCGGTGAAGTTTCTTGTATTACCCCCATGACCCCATGGCTTGAAAGATTTTGGTTATTAAGTCAAACACATTTGGTTATTAAATCAAACACATTTATGGAAGAGTACCCACTTTTCTAAGTTTTCTATCCCATGCTTTCTGAACACGGAGAACTGTTCCCAGCCTCCCCTCTCCTGCTGCACTTGAGGGGCTCTGAGCAGGCAGCCACCCACAGAGACCATAAACACCTCAAGACTGCAGCCCCAGCTCCACGCTTCCCACAGCACCTTACTCAGCGCCTTGCTCTAAGAACACACCTAGTAACTGCTTGTGGCATAAACAGAAAGTTCCACCCAGATGACAGTGGGGGAGAGTCCTGTCTAAATGAGCCAGGTCGGTGTGCAGAAAGGGGGCATTGTTATGGGAGGCAGGCAGTGCTGGAGGCCACCCTTCTCCCCCGACCTGCCCCAAGCAGCAGGCACCCCCAGTTCTACCAGCTGGCCTCCAGCTTCAGTGTGTGAGCCGATTAAAAAGCGCCCTCTCTTCAGTGTCTGGAAACTCCTGCAAGGAAAGTTTGCTGCCCCAAGTTGGCTTTTGACTAGAGTCTTAATAAGAGGCCTCAGCAGGCTGTGGCTGGAGAGACAATGTCACTTAGAGGAGCAGCTTGAAGCGGCAGTTAGGAGAAGAATTATTTTAATGAATACATTTCCTTTCAATTGTATGGGAATATCAAGATCCCATTAGAATAGGGAAGCAATTAGAACTAATAAAGATGAATGCACAGTGCTCAGTGCGTGCGGAATAACAAGCAGCCAACAAAGGGATTCGGAGAGCCCACACTAATCCAAGTGCACTGGCAGCCAGCGGAGGGGAAACGGCTCTGTTCAGCTGCTCAAAGGCCCTGTGTCCCGCGCATTCTGGTCACGGCCAGCAAATGGCGTGAGTTGGGCCTTGGAGTTGGGGGTGGGTGGGCCCCCGCCCCGGCCCTGGGGGATAGAGATGGGCTGTTGGCAGCCCCTTGGCGACGGCCATTCAGAACAGGGCCCTGGCTCCCCGCCAGCCTCGCGCCTGCCCCTCGCACTGGGCCTCATTGTGTCCAGGTGGCAAATGCCTTCTCGCCAACTCTCCTTCGAGGTTTAGAGAGCGGGTGGGACAGTGGAGGAGGGAGGAAAAGGGGGGCCCTGTGCCCCCACATCTCTCTCCTCCCCTCCGCCAGCCAGGGTCTGTTCCTCCTCTGGGTTGGGTGTTATGTTACAGACACTGGTGGGTCACAGGCAGCCAAACACAGGAGTACTGTTGCTTACACAATTGCTCTTCAAACAGTAACAAACAATTTTCGTTACCCAAGTCAGATCGAATCATCTGCCTGGCCATCCTGCTTCAATACCAGCCACACATACAGGACCCAGGGCTTCACACTCTGCCCACTCTGCTGTGACAGAACTGGGTTTCATTCTGTCCCTGGCCCAGGGATGTAGGACAAAGCTCTTCCTCTGATCCCTTCTTTGAGCCGGATCAGCTGCACGGCTGTCCAAACTGTCAAGAGAAATAGAGAAGACATAAGCACCTATGCAGTTTGGGGCTCACTCAGTTCGGGGGTGAGACACTGCTCAGAATCTGTGTGAAGAAGGCACTGAGAGCTTGGAGGACTCTACTGACAAATTTAGAAGGAATCCAACAAGATAACTCTGGCTTCCCACCAAAGCAGTCACTAGCCTTAGATGGAGTGTCAGGACTTGACATTTCTTTATTTAATCTTTTTTGGCCAGACAGTTTTTTCAACCAGGAATGCGTAAGCTCATTCCAAAACGTCTGCACGAGAGCCCAGTCCCACTTATTACTGAGTTTTCTACCACGTCTCTTTAAAAAAAAAACCTGTAACCTTTTTATTTGTTTCTTAATGGTAGAGCATTTTAAAAGTACGTTTACATTTATAACCTTACTTGAACCTCAAAATAACTCTGGGAACTGGCAGAGGCTAAGGTTATCCGGCCTAAAAATGAGGAAACAGTGGTCCAGAGAGGTTAAGTATGCTGTGCAAGAATAAATGAATGGGCTGGGACACCAGAAGTCAGGTTTTTTGATCCGGTTCAGTGCTTTGTTCTAGAACACACCTTTTCTACACCCACAGAGTGCCGGACATTTCCAGGATAATTCATCCTGCCGGTCTGTTTTTCCAGTATGACTCCCTTACCCCTTTCCACATACTAAACTGTGCTAAGCACTGTAGGCTTTTAAACACTGTAGTCTAGACTACAAAGAATCACCCTTCAGGAAGCTTTCAATCCAACAGTTATAAAAGTTTTGTTTTGCTGCCCTCCACCCCCAACCCCATCAAAGAAGGAGAAATACACATTTCCTCCCTTTTAACAGCTTAAATAGGAAGGACTGTTTTAAAAGTCTGCCTGGCCTTGGCTTCCCTGGGGGTGCAGTGGTTAAGAATCTGCCTTGTAGGGGACACTGGTTCGATCCCTGGTATGGAAGATCCCACATGCTGTGCAGCAACTGAGTCCATGTGTCACAACTACTGAGCCCCACATTGCAACTGCTGAAACCCATGCTCAACAAGAGAAACCACTGCAATGAGAAGCCCACACAAGACAGCAAAGAGTAGCCCCCATTCACTGCAATGAAAGAAAGCCCACACACAGCAATGAAGACCCACCACACACAAAAAATAAATAAATAAGCAAGTATTTGGGGAAAAAATAGCCTGCCGGTCCAGTATGAGTTCACCACAATCAAAACTGACAACTGATTGTCTAGGCCCCTTTCAATAAAAAACATTGTAGCATCCAGGGGTTGTTAAGTGGCAAAGCAAAGTCATTCAACTTTCATATCCCTCATCACCTAAAGGTCTGTTCATTTAAAAAATGTTTTCACATGGTGACTATAGTTAATAATACTGTACTGCATATTTGAAACTTGTTAAGAGAATAGATCTTAAAAGTTCTCATCACAGAAAAAAAATCTTATAACCATGTATGGTCCCTAGACTTATTGTGGTTATCATTTCACAGTATATATGAACATCGAATTATTGTGTTGTATACCTGAAACTAATGCTATCAATTATTCCTCAATTTTAAAACCTTATTTTTATAATTTTAAGGTATAATTTATACACCAAGAGATACATAGATATTAAGGGCAGAGTTTAATAAGTTTTGACAAATGTATTATCTACACCCAAACCAAGATTCAGAATATTTCCATCACCCGCAGAAAGTTCATGCCTATCCCATTCCAGTCAACCCCACTCCAGGCCTCCACCGTTCTCATTTCTGTCACCAAAGATTAGCTGAACCCATCTTGAACATCAGATTAACTGGAATCATACTGTGTATCTTTTGTGTCTTTCTTCTTTTACTCAATGTCAACCAGACTCATCCAAGTTGTTTCAGTAGTTTATTTTTTTGTTTTTGTACTTTTTAAATTAGTAGGATTATATTATTAATTCAGTTTTCAAAACCCAGTCATATTACTACTAATTTGCCCCTCAAAATTCTTTCCATTCAATGTATCTCCTGCATGCTCCTTTGCATGCAGCTACCTCCTCTAATCCTCCTTGGCAAAGCTTGAAGTGAGAAAGATACGTAGAATATTTTGTCTGCAAGGATGCCATTTCAGGTTGGAGTGATTCTACCCTCAGGAGAAACTGACAACCAGGCAGTCCAGCATTGTGGTCATGAGTACAAACTTCAGAATAGACAGATCGAGGTTCTCATTTCTAGTCTAGCACTTAGCATATGGGTGGCTGGGGACAGGGGATTTAACCTCTCAGGGACTGTTTTCCCATTTGCAAAGTGAGGATAATAATACCTTCCTAATAGGGATTTGTGAGGACTAAATTATATTGTATATAAAATGTCTGGCATAATAGAAACTAATAATAACCTCAAGTTAGACTATAATAAACATCCTCCTGCTTCATTCACATACTTTCAGCTTTTCTAAGTCATAAAGTATAAATGGGTTTTATACTTTATATTTCAGACTCTTTTAAAGATAAAGAGTTCATGACTACATCTAGAAAACTCTATCAGATATTTACTTAAAAGAAACGTTATTTCCTCTGGAAAAAAAAGGAAAGCTTTTTATCATTTATTCAATGACAAGTATATTCTGAGTTCTGATACTGAGGGTCTCTTCATAAGAGTTAAGGACACAGACCTAGCTTTCAGGATATTTGGTTTTGGAGGGGAATAAGATAAGCACAAATATAACTATAATACAAAGCAAAGTATGGTCAATAATAATAATTAACATCTATTAATATAGTGGTTAAGAGCATGGTCTCTGGAGTCATATGATTGAAATAGTGGCTCAGTCATGTGATGTTGATGAAGTTACTTAACCTCTTTGTGTGTTATTCACTTGTAAAATGGGAATAATAATAGCACTTATCTAGCAGGACTGTTAGAAGAAGTAGATGAGTTAATACATGTAAAAAATTAGTACATTAAAAAATATGCAATAAATAATAACTAACACTCATTGAGGGCTTCCCTGTTGCCTCAGTAGTAAAGAATCCGCCTGCCAAGGCAGGAGACGGGGGTTTGATCCCTGGGTCAGGAAGATCCCCTGGAGAAGGAAATGGCAACCCACTCCAGTTTTCTTGCCTGGGAAATCTCATGGACAGAGAAGCCTGGTGGGCTACAGTCCATGGGGTCACAAAAGAGTCAGACACAACTTAGTGACTAAAGAGCAACAACAAAAACCCATTTATTGAACACTATGTGCCAAGCACTGCGTTAAATGGTTTCTATGCATTTCTTCACATGATCTCCACAATGCTGTCTCTACTACTATGCCCATTTTACTCACAAGGCAACTGAGGGGCAGGAAGTTTAGGTAATGTGCCCAAGATTACATAGCTAGTAAATAGCAAATCCCATAGAAAAGACATATCCATAAAATGGGGACAGTGATAAAAGTACTCATCTTAATGAGAATTAAACAAATTAATCCTTGAATAATGGTTAGAACAGAGCCTAGAGCACAATAAGGCCTATGTTAAATACAAATTGCTATGGTGATTCTGAAATGGCAGTAAATAAGGAAGGCTTGAAAGGAGAAAGAGAAGTGGAGCGAGAGGAGGAAAGGGGAGGAAAGGAGAGAAGAGGGAGAGACAGGAGGGGAGGAGAGAGGAGGAAGAGGTAGAGGAAGAAGAGGGAGGAGCTGGAGAAAGGGGGGAGGGAGACAGACTGGTAAAGGTCAGAGTAGAGCAGGCAAAAAGAAATAATGGGAGTAATTAAGTTTGATAAGATTAAAAACAAAACCCCTTCCCTTTCCTCCAGTTAGTTACTATTTCTGCCAGCTGTACCTCGGTATATCTTTTATCATCTTCTTTGACTCCTGTAGAATCTGCTATCCTTACTCTCTCGTCATCCATTTTACTTATTTATGGAGTGCCTCTATGTGCCAGGCACTGTTCTGGGTACTGGGGATACTCCAATGAACAAGACAGGCCACATCTCAGTTCCTATTTTGCACTATAATAATACCAATACGCCAAGCTGGATCCCCAGCTTTTGGTCAGCCCTTCTCCAATCCACACTCCACAGGGCCACCAGAGAGACTAGATGATACAGATCCGGTCTGGACACTCCCTTGTTTAAATCCCCCTTGTTTAAATAGATTTCAATCTCCCGAGCATCGTGTTCAAGGCCGGTCACAAACTGTCCCGCACAACCTTATCTCCCAGGCTTCACCTCCATGCAGACCACACTTGTGACACAGTAAATCACTCAAAATCTTAGACACGCGCACCTGCTGATGGGACGTGGCTAGAACTCCATCCCTATTTCATCCTTCTACACTGAAACCTTAGGATAGCCTGGTTGCCCCCTCCTTGCCTCCAGCCTGTCAGACTAAAAATCATCCCTGACTCCTCCACAGCCTGGGCATCCTGAGAAGCCTGTGAGCACTCCTACCCCAGCGGGAGCCGGAAGAGGACGGGCTTCGCGCGGCCTCGGGGCCGCCATCTTGACTGAGTTGGCCGGAAGAAGTCTGGCAAGTCGGCAAGCGAGTGCGCACTGAGGCTGCGCGGTGGCCGCGCCGAGGCAACCTTCCCCAGCCCTCTGCAATACAGTCCAGCAGCCGCAAAGCCCTGTGTCATCTCTCTTAGTCCTCCTGCAGCCGCCCCGGCCGCTGTCCAGCCCCTCCGCCGGGGTGTGTGCGGCGGCTCGCACACCCCGCGGCCCGCGTACGCGCTCTGCACCTGCCCACCCGAAAACATGTTGCAGAAACCCGAGAGCGGGGCTCTCCCCATCCCTCAGGCGGAGAGGGAGATGGATGGCAGCCATGACGGTGAGACCCAGGCTCTGACCGCCTCGCAGGAGATGGCCCCGAGCCCCCTCCTGCAGGAGAGCCACGAGGAGGACCTTGGCGCTGTAAGGGAGGAGGGGGCTACGGAACCCTGTCTCACCCCGAAAGGCGCGAGGGCTTTGGCAGCCAAAACCTTGGCCCGGCGTAGAGCCTGCCGCCGTCTGGATCGGACGGTAGCCGAGTTGGTGCAATTTCTGCTGTTGAAGGACAGAAAGAAGAGCCCCATCACTCGCTCTGAGATGGTGAAATACGTTATCGGAGACTTAAAGGATCTATTCCCTGAGATCATCGCAAGGGCCGCAGAGCATCTGCGGTATGTCTTCGGTTTCGAGCTGAAACAGCTTGACCGCAAGCACCACACTTACATCCTGATCAACAAACTAAAACCTATTGAGGATGAGGAGGAGGCTCTGAGAGGAGATGGCCCCAGATTGGGTCTCTTAATGATGATCTTGGGCCTTATCTACATGAAAGGTAATAGCGCCAGAGAGGCACACGTCTGGGCGATGCTGCGTCGGTTGGGGGTGCGTCCCTCAAAGTATCACTTCCTCTTTGGGTACCCGAAGAGGCTTATTATGGAAGATTTCGTGCAGCTGAGATACCTCAATTACAGGCGTGTGCCTCACACCAACCCACCGGAATGTGAATTCTCTTGGGGTCCCCGAAGCAACTTGGAAACCAGCAAGATGAAAGTTCTGGGGTTCGTGGCCAAACTCCATAAGAAAGAACCCCAACACTGGCCAGTGCAGTACCGTGAGGCCCTGGCAGATGAGGCTGATAGGGCCAGAGCTGGGGCCAGTGTGAGGGCTAGGGCCAGCACCCACCCCTGGTGAGGGCCAGCTAGGGGTGGGGGTGGGGGGATATAAAAGCTACCGTCTGCGTCATAAGTAGACTCGGTGGGGAGAGGGTCTTTATTTATGTAGCATTTGTGTTCGTGTAACTAGGATTTAGTTTTTGTATCTTGCTCAGTTTTGCTACGTTTAATATACTGTTAAATTGATGTTTATAAATGAAATTCGTTTACTTTTTCCTGTAGGATTTTGTTGTAGATTTTTGCTGGTTTTGTAAAATGAATTGAAAAACTTTACATTTTCTTCTGTGGTCTTGAACAAATTATGCAGCACCCAATGATGTATTTAATTAGTTTGAAGGAACTCAGCAGTATGATGATCTGGTACCAGGGGAAAAAAATAGCTGAATGGTATCTAGCTTTCTAGCAGTTTTTGTCTATTGTATAAAGAAAAAAGACTGACATGTAACTCTGTTTAGTTATTATAATATCTGGTGGGGGGTGGGGATGCAATAAATTAGAGGTATAACCTGGTACACCTAATAAACATTTGTTAAGCATCTTTTGTGTGATGCACTGTGGCGGGTATTTGGGAATTAAAGGGCTTCCCAGGTAACTCAGGTTAAAGAATCTGCCTGCAATGCAGGAGACCCACGGTTCCATCCCTGGGTTGGGAAGATCCCCTGGAGAAGGGACTGGCAACCCACTTCAGTATTCTCACCTGGAGAACTCAGTGGACAGAGGAGCCTGGAGAGCTACAGTCCATGGGATCGAAGAGTTGGACATGACTGAGCAACTAATACGCACATGCTGAGCAAGATAAAGGTCCTACTCTTCAGAGCTGGACAGTAAATAAATAAACCAGAAATTACAGTTCAGTGAGTTGAAGGCTGCAGTGGGACACCCAGCCCCACCGGAGTGATTGGGTGAGGCTTGCCTGAAATTACCTTTAGTGGGACTTCAGTGTGGAGAAGGTGAAAAGACAGGGTGGGAGGAGATGGGGAGGTGAGGGGAGGGGGGTGAGGAAAAGAAGTTGCAATGAGGAGATGGTATTAGAAATGACTACTTAAGATGCTCTTTAGTTACATGGGATGACTTGATAGATAGCAGATCTGGAAAACACCCACCTTTGGCCAGTGCACTTGGCCCAGGGCAGTTTATTACAGTGCATACATGATGGTGTCTGTTGGCATTTTGGGTCTCCATCTCCCTTCTCTCAGTCTTCATATGTTATCCTCTTCTACCAAAGCTCTCAGGGACCAAGTACTATAACAATTCTGGAACAGTATGTAGGGTGGAGGGTATGTGTGACGTCCACTACTGTCAAGAAGTCTTCACAAACTCTCCCTTGGCACCAGAAAGCCCAGCACCTTCATCCATGTTTCTGCTTGCTGCTTTCCACTTGCTATCTCTCATTAGGAGAACCACAGACGTTTTTCACATTCTTAATACCCATGAAGAGTCATCAACAAAAGCAGCTCAAGCCTGTGCAGTGCCCACCACCTTCACTCTGAGGATGAATCCTGTAGAATGGGTACATAGAAGAATAAGGACCCTAGATGAGTGATAACCAAACTAGAGCTGGGTGTAGGAGGATTGAGAAGCTGTCCCCCTACAGCTGCCATATACAGAAGACCCACTTCTTTCTCTCTTTACTGCCAGTTTGTGTGTGTGTGTACTTTCCATTGCACTTGAATAACTATCTGAGTATGTTAAGGTTAGCATGGAATACAAATACTTTGACCACTCGGCCATCCTGACACGTTAACATGGAATACAAATACTTTGAGATAGAGGCCCAGGGATCCAAAAAATCACAGACCAAAAGCAATAAGTTTATGGGTAAAAAAGTTTACTAATGATTATGACTTCTGGACAGTTTATTAATATTAATTCATTAAACAAAATTACTGAGTGCCCACTATATGCCAAGGACTCTGCTGGGTTCCAAAGATGAAAAAGGGAAAACTGATTTTACCCTCAAGGAATAATAGTGATAATTTCTCACATTGGTATTTTCTCACAGCTGTTGAGAGGTCAGCAGTGTGTGCACCTGAGGGTCTGATTACTTGGTGATTTGCTTATGGTCACTTGACAAAAGACAACACCAAGATGGGAACCCAAGTCCCTTGCCTCCCAGTGTGTTTCATTCTAGTACATTGTGCCCCATGTCTGGCTTCCGATATGTTGTATGTGATTTTATTTATCACAACTGCAAGAATCAAGCGAGGCACGTGTAATTAACGCCAGTTGCCACTGCAGTCCTTATGGGGTAAATAGAATAGAAATACTTCCCATTTCACTGGCAGTAGAGGTGACTTTGCTGAAAGGCAGATGTATAGTTCATGGCAAGACAGGACTAACAACTACCATTTATTAGACATCTGCTACAGGCCAAAAGCATTCCCCTCTCCTTTTCACAACCATATTGCAAAGTTGGGTATTATGAAATACCTTCATTTTACAGATATTAATACTTGCCATTTATCCAATACCTAATATGAGCCAGCTTTTTAATGCTTTACATATGTTTTAATGATTTTTATAACAATCTAACAGGATAGATACTATCTGTTCCATTTTGAACTATGCAAACTGAAACTCAGAGAAGCTGTAAAGTTCTCATAGATAGCGTATGACATAACAAGGGTTGGAACTGAAGCCTGACTGTCAAAACCCCACAACTTTTCACTGTTACACATTTCCTTCTTTTTGGAACTTCTTTCAGACTTGGGGACTCATGTTCTTTCTTCCAAACATGGCTGTCTCTCTGGAGATACAAACAAGGATTGTATAACCAAGGTAATTATGACAAGACTCTGGTCTGTGAGAAGGTAAAAAGGTGGTTAAAATAAAGTTGGAGAGTTATCTGTGGACATTCGTTCCAGCTCTGCCTACCTGCAGTGTTCTGAGTGCTGACTACAACGTGTAGAATGTGTAGCTTTACTCAAACTCAGCACGTTTTGTTCTCATAGGCCATGTTTCCTCAATCTTCGTTAGTCTGCTTTCTCCATTAAGGCTCAAATTAAGTCTTTCATGCCATGAAACAATCAAATACCATTTGTGGACCTGCAAATATTCCCAGCGTTGCTTCCAGATGGTACAGAGGGCTGGCAGAACTCATACCCTTGCCTCAGGATTAAAGACCTCCCATGTCACAGATGCCATCATCAGCTTCTCAGAAGTACTGAAAGTGTGGCCTCTGGGCCCATGTGTAGAGCAGACCTTGGCCATGGTGAGAGCAAGAGATGAATTCCCGCATGGATTACGGTCACTCACACGAGGAAGAAGGCAGGCCTGGATCCCTGGTCTTCTTTCCCTTCAGACACAGGCAGAACTAGATCTTCTTGGGTGAAACTGTGTGGGTGGGAGAGCAAAGAGATTTTGTCAGGGGAGTGATAGCAGATGGATCACTTCAGATCTACTTACTCTACCACAACAAGGTAACAAAACCAGGAAAGAAGTCCCTTGAAAACTGGGAATCAAGTCTTAGACAATGGGAAAGTTTCAGTTCTGCCATAAACTCTGCAGGGATCTTGACATTCACCAGAGTCAGGACTTTTGACCCACTGGAACTTGGAGAGTGGGTGTTTGGAAACAGGCTCCAGTTGATTACAGCCCCAACATCTAACAGTCACGGAGGGCTCTGGAGGTGGCAGCTCATTCACAGCCCCTGTAAATCAGGCCTCAATTCATAGGCTCAATCACAATTTCCACTTGAGATAATTATGCTCCATGCCTTGGTCATGGTGGCAATTGATGCTTGTGCAAATTAGTCCTCAAATTGTGCAGCCCAGCAGAGATGGCAACAATTACCTCCCAGCAGAAATATGGTGTACTGACTAACGAGGTTAGGTGTTCTGAAAAGTGTCCCAATCAAGGCCTTTTAAAAGTCATGACTATGTGACCTTGAACAAGGAATTCCAAACTCTGAGGGCTGAAACTCTAGGAAAGATTAGTGGGTGATTGGAGTTAATGGTTAGCTACAATCCACACCCATAACCCATCCTACCAGCTGACTGCAGACCCTGCCCAGTTCCCAGGCTAGTCGCCACTGATTAAAATAGCAGTCAACAATTATTAAGCCTTATCTATCAGGCATGGTACTAAGATGATAACTGAGATGATAACCAAATTGGCTCCCTGTCTACTCCGGTACCCTCTCAACAGCCAGTCGAAGGTGGACTGGGCGAAATTTTTCTTCCTGAAGCAGTTCAACAAAGGGAGACTTGGCCTCCTGCTGATCACTCTCCTGGGCATCCTGGCAGTCGTGCTTATCAAGGTGGGATACCACAACAGACCCTGGCCACCTCCTCATCGTATCTGTTGAATTATTCTTCTGCTAAGTGGCTAACAAACCAACCATTTTTAAATTGTACCAGAACTTTTAAGAAGATATGCAAACACACCATCTTTGCCATTAACCATTAATAAAACTCACCACTTCAATACTTCAGTCAAAGCCCCCCCCCCATTTACCCACCCCCCGGCCCCCCAGAACTGAGCATGCTTGCTCGGAGAACCTGCATCCCTAGAGCTCTGGGCTGGGGTGGGGAATGCGCTGGGTGATCCCACGTTCCCAGAACCTGCTCAGTGACTCCTCCTCTCCAGGGACATGGGGCTCGCCACCCCCACCTTCAGGCACCCCCTGAAGCCTTCCAGAGCCCGCCCCACCCAGGTTTCCAGGTTTCAGTCCAGAGAGGTGAGGCAAGATCTCCCAGACCCCTCAGGGTTTGGGTCACTAGAACTGGGGTGTGGGGACCTCTGTCCCTGATCCTGGGACCTGAAGACTGACCTCCAGAAGGCGTTCCTCCTTTTCCACCAGTCTCCGTGCTGTCTCGTGCTTGGCTTGTGATGGTCAGTTGTAACATCCACATGGGGTAAATCCTCAGGCTCCCGGAAGGCAGCTGCCAGGTTGGTGCAGGAATCACCTGTCATTCATAGGCTGTGTGCGTCTTACAAAGCCACTGGCCTGTTTCACTTCTGTTGTGACAGTACTCAGATAATACCAGGCCTCGAGCAGGGCCTGCGTGTGGCAAATCAGTGGTTCTTTAGGGAGGAATCTTGTTTCTGTACCATGAGGCAAGTAAGCATCCCCTTGGCTTCCCTTGTGGCTCAGCTGGTAAAAAATCCACCTGCAATGCCAGAGACCTGGGTTTGATCCCTGGGTTGGGAAGTTACCCTGGATAAGGGAATGGCTACCCACGCCATTATTCTGGCCTGGAGAATTCTATGGACTGTATAGTCCATGGGGTCGCAAAGAGTCGGACATGACTGAGCGACTTTCACCTTCACTTCACTTCTACACAACAGCCCCATGAGGCAGATTCTGCATTGGCTGTCATTGCAACACTGTAGGCACACCACAAGGAAAGCATAATTCCTTTCATTCTGTCAGTGCACAAGTTAAATGACTTGCCCAAGGTCATGACATAACTTGTGAGCGGTGAATCCAGAACCTGAACCTGAATCTCCTGGTTCTTGCTGTTATTCCACCCTGCTGGTCTGCAGAAGGTTCTCAGGGAGCACCTAAGCTCCCTTTGGGAAAATGGGGCTGAGGGAGAAGAAAGAAAACATCTGGGCCTGGTCCTTTATACCATCACCTAGAACACCCAGAGTAGAGTCAGTGAGGAATAGGAGAAACAAATTGGGTTCTCTGACTGCAAGGTTACCAGAAGGGATGCAGACTGGGAGGGGAGCCCATTTGAAGGAATGCCAGCTCTGGGCAGCAGCACTTTGGTTCCTCCAGTGGGTGGCCTGGTACCCAAGATGCAGAGGGGCGTCAGCACAGTGAGGGACACCCATGAGGACAGAGAGGTCTCCTACAGTGGCAAGTCCCTGGCCCCCAGAGCAGACAGATCCGCTCTTCACCCCACTCTGCCATGCACTCCTGTCTGCCTTCAGCTGAGTACCTCATTCTCTGAGCTTTGGTTTCCTCATCTTTCAAACAGAGATAAAGCTACCTCCTTCAAAACACCATGAAGCCTGAAGGAGGGGATTACCAGGCACTTCGCACAAGATCTGCCACATGGGAAACTAGTGTTATTGTAAACTGTGTCCACTCATGCAACAAACACTTATCTTCTGTACATACATCCTGGTGGTGAGATGACAGCAGGGAATAACAGGCAAAAATCCCTGTCCTCTAGAGCTTTCAGATCAGTATGAGGAGATAGACAATAAGGAAGTATAATACACAGGATGGTGGGTGGAAGTCTATGTTGGAGGGACAAGCAAAGCAGGAAAGGGGGTGTGCAATTTTAAATAGCCTGCTCAGGGAAAGCCTTGCCACTGAGACATTTGAGTCAAAACTGAAGGTGAAAAAAAAAAAACAAAACAACTGAAGGTGAGAAGCAGAAAGCCCACAAGCTGTCTGAGTAGGGGGACCCAGGAGGAGGGGGTGCCAGCAGATGGAACAATGAGTGTGAAGGCCAAGGGTGGAAGCAGGCCAGGCGGTTTCTGAGAAGCAGCTCCTACAAGCAGAGTGAGAGCTGGGGGAGGGCTGAGAAGAAGGAGTGTTCCTTCTCCTCAAGGAGCTGGCACCAGGACCTAAAACAATGAATAAACACAGAGCTGCACCCAAGAGTTCCCGTCGGAGCTCAGCAGAGGAAGAAACCACAGCAGCCTGAGGCAGCAGGGCCTTCCGCTGGGCCCAGAAGGGGAAGGAAAGAGAAAATATTCCTTATATGTAGCGTTTGTGTTTCTAATTACAAGTGCTTGTAGTGGAAAATTTGGAGAGTTCCATAAAAATATAAAGAAGAAAATGGATTCTCTAGAATACTGGCACCCAGAGGCAACCACAGTTAACAGTGCAGTATGATTTTATATCTCTAGTGTATTTAGTTTTCACCTGCCAAGGGTAGAAATGATTTGTTGCTACTTTCACAAAATGAGCCACAACGACACTGAGCCCCACTCCGTGCAATATTTCCTCAAATACTTCTGGGTGTTCCTAGTGGGACATCTCAAAGGATGTCACAAGCCCATATCCACAGCAGTCACCATGTGGAGCTTATGGAGGTCCATGAAAGGAGCCTCTGCCGGAGATGGTCCCTTGTGGGGTCCTTAGCATCCATGGCTGCTGTCTCCTCTGATTGCCACCAGGGTACCAGAGGGATGCTGTGTTCTGTGTGCAGGGGTAGACAGCGTGTCCTTCTCCCCAACTCTGTGTCAAGAAATATCTCCTGGGTCCCAAAGCAGCAGTGCCAGGGCCTCTCCAACCTCCTTAGGAAGCCTGCTTGTCTCTGCTTGCAGTGTCTTATAAGCAACTTTCCAAACTTCAGCTGAAAATAGTTGACTCCACCGGGACCAGTTCAGGTTCCCTTCCTCCACAACTCTTTTCCTTAAACCTTAGGAAAAAACGGAACAAAAAGGCAGTCCCTGTCTCCCAAGTCATGTCTGTTTACACTGTGAACCAGAGCAGTGAACATCTGCACTCACGCTGACAGTGACTACACAGTTTAAGATTGGTGTTGATTTTCCCAAAACAAAGCAAAATCTGCCCCAATGGTAAATTAAATCCTCTGCTGCTGCTAAGTTACATCAGTCATGTCCGATTCTGTGCGACCCCATAGACAGCAGCCCACCAGGCTCCCCTGTTCCTGGGATTCTCCAGGCAAGAACACTAGAGTGGGTTGCCATTTCCTTCTCCAATGCATGAAAGTGAAAAGTGAAAGTGAAGTCGCTCAGTCGTGTCTGACTCTTAGAGACCCCATGGACTACAGGCTACCAGGCTCCTCTGTCCATGAGATTTTCCAGGCAAGAGTACTGGAGTGGGTTGCCATTTCCTTCTCTGATTAAATCCTCTACCTCTATGCAAATCACTAGCAATTAGTTCCCTTCCTGCATGTTTCCCAGCTTCTCTTCATCATGTTTTTAAAACCATAGGGTGCATCTCAGCCAGGGATGCTGTATACCATGAGAGATGGCTATAATTTAGGTAAAAGGTTGGAATGGAGGAAAGGATTCTAGGCAAGGGAAACCACTTCAGCTAAGGTCAGGTCGCAAGTGTGTGCGGTGTCCTGGGGACCATAAGGGGACCAGTTAGGTTGAAGCAGAGTTTGTGGAGGAGAGGAGAGGGGAGGGCGCTGTGGATGGAGAGAGACAGTGGCTGAGGGAAAGCCATGAGCACATGGATGGTGGCTTGGTTGGTCGTGAAGGGGGAGGCTGGAGGCAGGGAGGCCACTCTACACTGGAGTGGATGGCAGCCTGATGTGGGGAGTGGTACAGCAGGAACGAGAGTGGGAAGGACTGGTTGGGGGACGAGCTTGGAACAACTGGATAACTGGTCGGCTTTGGGAAATGCAACAGAGGGACATGTGAGGTATGACTCAGAACTTCAAGCTGGCATGTCTAGAAGAATGCTGGAGTCATTCATTAGAACAGCTGGATGCCCAGGGGGAGCTGGTTTGTGGTCAAGAAAATGGCTATTGTCATCAGTCACACTGAGTCTCAGCTGCTTAGTTGAATATCTGATGGATACTTGGAGATGGAGCAGAGGAGGGACACTGAGGCTGAAGGTAGACACTCTCAGTCAGTCTCTTTGAAGACGTAGCCCAAACCATGGGCTTTCTCCTTGAGAGAGAGTGCAGAGGGAGGAGAGCAGAAACTTGACGAGCTCAGGTTCTTGCTGAAAGCAAGGGTCTTGGCAGTCCCAAGCAGCTTACACAGAAACTCAGTCCTCCCCCCAGAGTGGCCTTCTGGGCCCATTTCCTAATTATATTTCTAACAAATGATCTGGGGGATAAGAAGAAAGTCTCAGAGGGAACAGCATGGCCAGGGACTCATGGAACTGGGAAAACAGAAGCTGCAAGTTGTTGCAGGTTGGTGTCAGTGACAGGGAGGCCAAAAGTCTGTGTGCATTAAAAATGGAACTACAAACACACAGTCACGTTGCAGCTGGAAGGACTCAGGACAGACCTAACCAAGGCTGAAATGGGTCAACTCATGAGCTTCCAGACTTAGCAACCTTTCTCTCCCAGCTTTATAAAGGACCTTCTGTCTTGGAATGGAACTTTCCAGGCAACAGCATTACCTTTGACCAGATCTGAGATATCGCCACGGTGTAGGACAGATCCCGAGTGAGGGAGGTTCCACTCAGGGAGAACCCACACATTCAGCCTCTCGGACACACAGGGCATGTTGCCCATACACAAACGCACACTTGGTATATATCAATACACGTACAAATATCTCCTCCAGCTCCACAGGAGACATAAAAATATATCATTTGGCAACTATCATATATCAGGTACTTTGCCTAGAGCTTGCCAAGTATTTTTACATTTAATCTCACAACAATTGTGAGAGAAAGGGATCATTTTCCGATTTTGTTAAAAAAAAAAACTACAACCAAGGCTCAGAAAAGTTAAATATTTTGCCCAGGATCACATGCCTAGAAAATGGCAGCTGGTTCCTGACCCAGATCAGCCTGTGCATTCACATGATCTTCTTTGTTCTTCCATTATTCTTCTTTCTTCAATATGTGTACACAACAGACCCATACACACAAACACATCCCCATCCCCTCTGCACACACAAAATCCCCATAGAAAGTAAGCTCCTTGAGGGCAAGGATTGCATTTTGTCCACTGATGTATCCCAGGCATCTGGAACAGTGACTGGGCACATAGTATACACTCAACGAATATTTTGTGGCTGTCATTAAATGAACTGAAAGCGTACACGCATGGGATACTTACCTGTGTACATATACGCCTACACATGTACTCATGAGCACACTCACTCACCTTCACACACACTTAATAAACACATTAAATCCACTGCCTGAAAGGAGATCCCAGGTGAGGCCCCAGGTCTCAGACATGCCCCTACCCCTCACCCCAGGCCTGCTCCATCAGCGGCCTCACTGCTGGTCTCCCCAGGCCCCTCCCTGGAGCAGCAACCAGCCCTCCCCGCAGCCTCAGCACATCCCACCTCCTTCTTTTCTTAGTTCACTCAAAACAAAGAATTTTTCTAAAAGATCTTTACTAAGAGAGAAAGAGAAAAACAATTAAAAAAAAAAAAACAAACCTGCAAGTTCTTGAACAGATGAATTGACAGAGCCAGTTTCTTATCCTAAGTCGTGCCCTTGCGTCCAGCCACAACCTGGCATGGCTGGTGAGGTGATCAGCTTGTGGAGACCAGGCCCTGCCTGGCTGCTCTGCCAGCAGTTCAGATGCCCAGCCTGAGGGAGCAGGGAGTTGGCACGGCTGCTCAATCTGGGCGATTCTCTCTTCCTCCAGATACGGCTGCTGCTTCTGTCCAGGCACAGACTCTCCTGCCACCTTGGCCTTCAGCTAACTGCAATTTTACACCCTATTTTTGTTTTTTGTTTTTTGCCATCTGCTGTGCCCTGGGCTTGTAAACCAGGCTGATCCAACACAATCATTCAGTAGAATTGTGTCAATTCTGTGCCTAAAACTCCAACAACCTTAATTCCTTCCTGGAGCCTCAAGGCTCTGCCCAGCATGGCTCCTGCCCACCTCTGGGCCTCCATCCACTTCACCCTTCTTTTGTCTGGTCTCCAGAGATATTTGCAAAGCAGTTCTGATGGAGGTGCCAGAGCCCAGGGTCCCAAGGTGTCTGTTCACTCAGATACCTCAGACACTCCAGAGCAGATCCTGGGCCAGTGTATCAACACGACTGGGGTCTTTGGATTAGAAAGTAAATTCCTGAGCCCACCCAAGGCCTGCTGGATCAGAATCTCTGCAAGTGAGGCCCAGAAGCCAGCACTGTTAACAAGCTTCCCAGGTGACTCTCACACTCCAAAGTCCAAGAAGGACCACCCCAGATTTATTAAATTCCATACATACCCTCATGCATATATAGTAATGATAGCTAAAATATTTATTGAGCACTTACGATGTGCCAGGAAGTATTCTCATGTATTAACTCAGTTTGCCCTTATAACAAGGTTGTAAAGGAGGCATGGTATCATACCCACTTCATGGTGACTTGCCCAGGTTCACACTGTCTTTGATGGGAAGTCAGGAATCAAACCCAGGCTCTGTGACTTCCAAGCCTGCATGCAACCAGCACATACTCTCTAGCACACACAACTGCACCCACATCGACCACACACAAGACCCCCAACCCCTCAGAACCACTGACAAAAAGGTTCCAATGAAAAAGATGGAGGGCCAGGGCGTTTTCCAAGGCTCCTGGTTTCTCTCTCACCTCAAGTCTGGCATACGCAGATCTGAGCCGAGTGAGCCAGCAGCCACAGCCAGCAGAGGCAGGGAGCTGGTGAGCTGCAGCCCCAGGTCTTTGGCAGCACCCCCGGGCCCTGAGGCTCAGCCCTGCCTGCTGTAGGAAGCGTGCCCACCACGGGCCTCCGCTGCCAGGCCCCCCGGGCCCTGCCCCCCGGCCTCCACTGCCCAGTGTGGCCTGGCTCCCTGAGACCCGAGCCCCTGACAGGGCCCTCCCTGCAGCCAGAGAGCAGATGTGCGTGCAGCTTTCTCCAAAAGCGAGTTCTTCTCAGGAATCCTGCCATGGGGGGAAGGTAGCGGGGTGGGGGGGAGGAGTGGAAAAACAACTGAAATACCATAACACAGAAAAGTGATCCAAAGAAAAAGCAGCAACTGCGTATCTGGAAGGAATAAACTGAGGAGGAAAGGCGCGGAGTTGTGCAGCGTGGCCGCGAGGCTGCCAACCTTGGCAGCCCAGGGCTGGGGGCTGGGGACTGGGCGGCGCCGTCAACTGGCCACAAGGCTGATCTGGCCAGGGGCTGAGGTGTGGGGAAAGCAGAGATTGGGCTGATGTGGGGGCTTGAGGAGGGGATTCTCAGTCAGCAGCATCCTCCTTCCCAGGGCTCTGGGCACTGTGTTCTTCAGCCCCCAAGAGCCTGGAGGGTCCTTCTCAATGTTCTCCACCTGAAGGGTTTGCTTAGGACCATGGAAAGAACCAGAATGATGCCTGGACTCAGACACCCTGATGGTGGGGAGAGAAGGCTTTCTCAGAATAGGGCTGGATGCTCTGACAGTAGTGGAGAAAGATGGGAAGGATTTATTCTGAGGCCACAGAATGCAGCATCAAGTGGTTCTCAGCTAGCTCCCTCCTGATGAGCAGTGCGATCGAGGGCAACTCACTTATGAAATGCTGAGCCCAAGTCCCCTCGCTGTAAAATGGGCTAACTCAGGCTATCTCTGTACATCTCAGGGTCAACAAGATCCATAGACTAGACAGCCTATCAAAGCTGAGGCTTGAGCACAGAAGCGAGATGGGGCTGTGTCTCAACACGTGGAGCTGAAGAATTGGGTTTGAGACCTATTTACTAGCCACATGACCTTGGAGTAGACATTTAACCTCTCTGTGCTCAAAGGAGCCAAAGCCTAGATACATGAAAAGCTTTTGAAAAAAATTTTACAAGCAGTAGATGCTGTCAGCTCCCACTTCCTCATCATGCTCCAGGTACAGATTGTATGTATATTTTTGTGAGGCAGGTACTACATATTCCCATTTTACAGAGGGAAAAAGAAGGCTCAGGGAAGTTAAGGAACCTCTGAAAACTGACAGGTGCTTAAGTTGAACCAGGTCTGTCTGACTCTGGGGCCCATGGTGTCTCTCCTATTGCAGCCCACAGGGCAGGGATGGGCGATGCCCAGGTGGTAAGCCTAGGGAAGAGGCGCAGTCTTAGTAAAGGAGCCTGGCTGAGGATATTGGGCGGCAGGAGCAGGGACTCTGTTCGGGCTCGTCTTGTGCAGGAGGCGTGTTGACGTGTGATGTGCCCAGACCTGGAGAAACAGAAGCCCCCAGTGCCTCATGACAACCTGGAGGCCAGGTGCCCGAGGGTGCAAAGGCGCCATAATCCACCATGAGGGCAACTGCCAGGCAGAGCCTGGGGAACAAAGCAGGGAGCACAAGAGCTGCCAAGTAGGTCAGCAGAGCAGCAAACTGTTGAGCGAGATAGGTGTGGAGCTGGGAACAAGCTGGATTGTTAACAGGATAACGACAGATAAAAGGAGGCCCAGACAGGTCAGCAGGATGGCTCAGGAATCAGCTCCAAAGCTGTGGTTGAGGCCTCCTCTTATATCAGAGGCTCTGTGAGGCTATAGGGGATTTTGAGTGGACAGGTTATTGAGACCTGGGCTCAAGTACAGAGAGAAAGCTGGTGGTTGGTCACAGGGTATGGAGTTGAAGAACCAGGTTTGAGATCTACTCACTAGCCATGTGACCCTGGAGTAGACATTAACACTCTGTGCTGAAGAGCCAAGCCTAGATAAGAGCTGAGCAAAGACGGTCTCCCTCCATGTCTGCTCATCAGCTCCTGCTTATGTCTCACATTTCCCTTCTGTTTCAGCAGTTTTGACCACTCCATTGTAATGACCAGCCAGTGTGTCCATCACCCCATCAGGACTGTGGGTTTCTCAGGGGCACCCCATCATGGTGCCCTGAGACAGGGACTTATAAGTGTTTGAGAAACTAAGGAGAAACTAAATGAACAAAAATTCATCCTAGGGACATCCTAAAAGCAGGCAGTGGCCCTTCTGGGTCTTAAAGGAGTGGATGTATTTAGATAGTATTAGGTTGGCCAAAGAGTTCATTTGGGTTTTTCCACCCGATACTTTCTCTTCAAAGAAATCAAAGCTCTTCTTGGTTCCTAATATTTGAATTAGCCCTCACACAGCACACATACCAGTCCCCAAATGCTAAAAGAATTCTTTCAACAATGTTTATTCATTCCACAAACATTTGCTAAGCTTGAACTCTGTGTCAGGCTGAAAAACAATGGCTAAGAAGATAGGGTCCTTGTTTTCAAAAGTGCGACTGGGAAGTGGTTGGGAATGGGGTGCAGATAAGCACATGATAATCATATTCTTTGACTATCTAGAGGATTCTGTGGGAGCCCATTAGAGATAGAACCAATTTATCCAGGAGGGAGCAAAGAAAGTGTTGCTAAGTATGGCTGTGCAGGTCATGTACTGCACAAGGCACGGTTCTCCCTGGAGTTGAGCAATGCAATTCTTCCCGGCCAGCGGCATCTGAAGCCCTGTTGCCCCATCCTCCCAACCCCCAAACCTTAGTCCATCAACCTGGTCCCAGTGGGTCTTTCTCCTCCTCTGGCTCCTGTCTGAGAATTTCTTTGTCTAGCCCTCCAGAGAATTTTTCTTCAGGAAAACTCTCCAGGAGCCCCTGTGATCCCCTTTCTCCTGCCAGCTCCATAAAGCAAGCTGGCTCCTCTCAGAGAATTAGTTTGGGTAAATGTGATTCATGGGGAAAGAACTCTTTCCATGGCTTTCTAACCTTTGATGTGACCCCAAAAAACCTGTGGCTAATACAGAATGCTCTAAATCTCACAAAGCTCATAAACACAAGAGCCACACTGCATTGGGCCGTGAATAAGGCCTCTGGCTAGTCAGCTCCTGCCACCAGCTGGAGGAATGTTCCCCTGTTCCCACCCTACACTGACAGCCCTCCCCACCACCCCTCCACCCTCCTGGCAGCTCTTGCAGCAGCCCAGGGCCCCTGTGGCTGGGAAGGGAGGCTTGTCAAGGCTCCCGATGGCCCACCAGTCCATGGCTGGACCCAGAACCTCTGAAGCTCCAACTCTGCTAGGAAAGGCCTCAGTTGCTGAGCAAGGGAGAGAAAAGCCAGAGAAACGGACTCTAAAATCCAGCCTCCCTGATGGGAAGAACAGTTGGGATTAGTAAGATACTTGTGAATTTTAGGTGACATGTCTGCAAAAGTAGTGCCCACTGAGGTTCCTGGAAGCTTTCTTGCAAAGCAAAGCAACATAAATGAAGTCTGTTTTTCCCATGAAAACAATGTGGGGTTTTTTTCCGGGGGGGAGGGTGGAGGTTTTTTTTAAAGAGATGAATCTATCAGCCACAAGTTTAATGAACAGGAAGCCATATGCCCATTCTATACATAGTAGATTTCTTTCTAGAGCAGGGTATAGAAGAAGCAGGACAAAATGGGAACACATCAGATAACGTAAATGAAACGCCTTGCACAGAACCCGGCCTATGGTAGGTGATCAATAAATGGTCACTGTTATTTTAATGCTGTATTTTAGTATCTGAGCAATTCCTGGGAGAGGCACTGAGCAGAGCAAGAAGAGCCATAAAGTTTTCAGGAACTCTTTGGAGGCCCTACTTAACCATCCCCGGTGGGGCCCCAAGACCTCCCAATGGGGAAATCAACTCACTGTGTGGAGGACATGTGTGCTCTGCCACTCATGCTGAAAATAGTACCATCGCATGGCTGGCCGGAAAGGCGCAGGGCCGGGCAGTGGCCAAACTAAACTGACGATCAACTTCAGGACACTTGGTCGGGACTTCCCTTCCTCCTGCCTCCCTCATAGCACCCCCACTGCAGCAATTTAGAAGTCTAAAGTTCTTTTTTTTTTAACCCCTCAAAGTCTCTTGAAACAAATTTTTGTCATTGGGTTTGGGGTGGGGGGTGGAGATGGACACTGGGCTGGCTGCCAGCAACTCTCTGCTGGTCTTGACAAGCCTGCCCCCATGCCTCCCTGTTCTAGCAGGTCGGTGACATGTGGACACTTGACCCAGGCCCAGGACAAGTGGAAAGACTCCTGTTCCTCTGAGCACTGTATGTGTGTGTGTGGTGGTGGTGGCTTCGGGGGGTGGTGGGGCACAGGGTTCTTGCTCCCTGGAAAATCTTTCCAGAGATTTCTTTTCCCCTGAAGGCCAGGGATGCACCAGAAAGGTGAGCCTTGTTCTCTTCTCCAAGGCTGGGGCTACGCAGTGGGAAGGACTGGGTTGTATCCTGGTGGGGGTCGCCTAACAGGCCCCCAGCGTAGAGCCAACTCACTCTGCATGGGACAGAGGCATCTGCTTGCTCAGCTCATTAATTTTGTACTCAGAACCTGGGGGAAATCACCACCCCTCCCCTCTGTTTCCCCACCTCCACTTTAATCAGATTCTCACTGACTTTACTGAACAGATAACAGAAAGGACCTCCTCATAGTGTGTGCAGGCACTCAGAATGAAGGGAGAAGTCCCCAGGGGTCTTGCTATTGAGCTCCTGTTTGTCATATTTCTCTAGAATTTGCAATCAGGAGACACCACTTCTCACTCACCTATGGTCATCATTTACTCTTTGGGCCTCAATGGCCTCATTTTTGAAATGGAGATAATAACAATATCATCCCACGAGGTTGTTTGTTGCGAGGAACAAATGAGGTATGAGAAAGGGCTTTGCAAATGCTACAGTGCCACACATAATAATTACAGTGATTAATATTATTATTACAGTGCTGCAAGCACTATAAAAATAACCATTGTCCCTCAGAAATCTGCCCCTCCTCGAGCCTGTCGATGTTTTCAGGGGAACACCAGCGGAGCCTTCGAGACTAGAGTCTCTGTCTCCTGACCAAACATGCCAGGGGGCACAGCCAGGGCAGGAAGGCCAGGCTGAGGCCAGCCCTCTCCCTCCCTGCCAACATCCAGCCTCTAGCAAGAGGACAGTGATTATACCCCCATCGAGGAGCGAGGTTCTTTCCCAGGGATTACCTCACTCCTCCAGAGCCGAGCAGACATAAAGAGAGGGAGGAGCAGGGCTGGCTAAGTGGGCAGCCTGGAGTCACATGACTTTCCCAAAGCCAGAAGAGGCAGGGCCAGAGGAGCCGACTAAAAGGGGCTGATCCTTAGGGTCAAATCCAGGAACTACCCCCTGCCCACCCCCTGCCCCAGCCCCGAGAGCCAGGCTCAAAAGGGGCCAGGGAGACCAAAGCTCTTGGCTCCAACAGTAACTGCTGTTGTTTGTTGAGCCTGTGTTCAGTGTTTTCCATCCATTTTCTCTCGACTGACCCTAATCACAGCCCTGCCACACAGGGGTTATTAGCCCCTTTTTCACAAGAGGCTCAGACCGGATGTCATTTTCCCAAGGTTGCTCATCTACTTAGTGGCAAAGCTGGACCAGATCTGAACCAGGACCCATTTAAGTCCATAGCTCAGAACCACTCTACCCACTGCCTGCTTGTCTGGTCAGCCCACAGCGGCAGGGTGGGCTGAGTTGGGCTAGCCTCAGGGTGGGGTCCCCAGCCACTCCAGGGGGAGGAGAAAGCCTATCAGGAGAGGGGAAATGGTTTACTCTTAGTAACTGCACTTCTGGACACCTGCCAAGCCTGCACACCCCAGACTAAGACACAGGGCTGCCCTGCCCTTGTGCCCAGCTGGGACAAGTGTCAAAAGTGACCTGCTCCAGCATTTGGCTTCAAACCTAGGGGAGGCACTGGGGATCCCCAGAAGGAGGTCTTCTCGCTTCACTTCCTGCTCACTGCAGAGCAACAGGGGCCTGATTATGAAGACAAGAACCCTATTCTTGAAACAGGTAGGAGTGAGGACAGGCAGCCTTCTAGTCTTCCACCCCCAAACTGGCTGTGGGGAAAGATGCCTGAGTCCTCATCCCAGGGCAGGGGCTGGCCAGCTTTCCCCTCTTTTCTTGCCATCTCAGGAAGGGGTGATGGTGAGGTGGCCTGGACTGAGGCAGAGAACAGGGGAGTACCGATTAAATCCTATGGTTTTTGTTGGGATGGATCACCCCAAAGGAATTCTTTCTACTTATTGTAAAAGTCATATAGACGTATTACAGGAGATTTGGCAAATAGAAGAAAAAGAATTATCTGTGATTTTACTACCATAACACAACCAATAGCAACATTGTTGTGTCATTCCTTGCCAGGTCCCCCACCCCTTTTTTATTAAAAAATTATTTTAAACTGTGCTTATGCCATTTTCAGAAGTGATTTCCCCCATCATTTGTCATGACATAAAATCACCTTCCCATGTCGCTGTGCAGTTGGCCTGTCCTCCTTTGGGACAACTCTAGGGGAGTCCACTGTGCGGGTCAAAATAAAGCTTCCACTCCCTGATTCAGTGTTCATATTTGTTCATATTTGAAGTCTTAACCAAAGTAGACAACTTGAATCACATTTAGTCAACCTTTGATAAACCACCTTATTCTTTTGCAAAGAATAAGATGATATGGACTCAGAGCTGGCCCCAGAAAATCCAAGAAGTCATTGGTTGCAGCAGGTTGGGGGGGGGGTCTGTGAGGTGGGGAGGCACAGCTGGGCTGAGGTTGGGGCACCTGCCACCACTTCAGAGCCACACAAATCAGGCCCCTTGCCATCCTGGCCCTGCAGAGCCTGGGTTCTCAACACTGCTTCTGGGCCAGAGAGTTGCCAGGAGAAACTGATTATAGAAGAATGTTAGATTGGAAAGTGATGAGCCTCTGCAAGGTGCCTGCTGTCCTTTCCATAGCCTTCCTGCACTTGCTAGGGGCCTGCCTGGGGAGGGCAGCCCTGAGAATGCTGGCCCACGGCTGGACGGCAGCACAGTCCCTAGGTGGGCCTCCAGTCCATCAGCCTGCCCAGGGATGCTCTCCAACCGGTCCTCTGAGGTTTATTAGGTATTTATTAAAGGGCCTACTGAATGCATTGGGCTTCCCCAGTGGCTCAGTGGGTAGAGAATCTGCCTACAATACAGGAGACACAGAATATGTGAGTTCGAGCCCTGGGCCAGAAAGATGCCCTGGAGAAGGAAATGGCAACCCACTCCAGTATTCTTGCCTGAAAAATCCCATGGATAGAGGAGCCTGGTGAGCTACAGTCCATGGGGTCTCAAAGAGTTGGACACGACTGAGCATAGCACACAACACAAGTGAATGCATTGTTTGAGTCCCTGCACAAACAAGAAGAAGCCGTCCCTGCCCCTGGAAGCTTATAGCTAGTTACTGAAGAATCGAATATAAAGGCAGTGTAGTCTCATGGTCAATGGCTTGCACTGCAGAGTCAGACTTAGCTGGGTTGAGTACTTCCCCTTGCCTCCCCTCCACTTATTGAGCAAGTAAGTTACTTTAACCTTTCTAAGCCCCTGCTTCCTCATCTGCAGAATGGGGTTAATCTAATTTACTTGCAGAGCTGTGGGAAGGATTAGAGAGAATATATGTAAAGTGCCAGGTATTTGGTAGGTTTTCAGAAACGTTGGTTATAATTAAAGTAGCACAAAACACATGTAAAGTACTAAAAGGACACCACATAAAGCAAGGAGGTCAGAGGATTGAGCAGGGAAGGAGCAAATAGTTCTTCTAAAGCCAGGGGCTTCTCAACCCTGGCTAGGCAGAAGAACCACCTGGGCAGCTTTGAAAGTATGGTAATGCCCAGGCCTCACCAAGCAATTAAACCAGAAAGGGACCCCAGGCCTAGGAACATTTTATAAAACACTGCCCAGGTGAATCTGGGTGCATTCCAAATGGAGACCCAGCGATTTAGAAAGTGTTTTGAAAATGTGATCTGGAAAGGAAACAACACGTATTACGTTACCTTGTACACACTAGGCATTCTCACAACTGTTAACTCATCTGAGTTCTTGTGATGATCACCTGAAGCATGTACTTTTAAACCTATTTGAAACAAAAGGAAGCAGAGATTTTGGAAGGTCATTGAAATTCACCCACCCCCAACCCATGCTCTAGAGCTGCATCATCCAGGAGAAACAGAGTGTGAGCCATGAATGGGGACCAGAGGTACAATTTCAGATTTTCTAGTAGCCACATTAAAAAGTTAAAAAGAAACAGGTGAAATTAAATTTTAAAATATATTTGATTTGACCCAATATAGCCATACACTTACTATTGCAATGTGTTACCAATATAAAAATTATTCATGAAGTATTTCATATTACTCTCCACACTGAGTAAGCAAGATCTGGTGTATATTTTGCACTCAGAGCACATCTCAATTCTGACTGGCCACAAGTGCTCAGTTCAGACGGGTCACATATGGCTAGTAACCGTGGTGTTGGACTGGCTAAAGGGACAGTTGACCTGGAATCCAACCAAGCAGGTAATAAGAGGAGGTGGGAAAGATTTACAGTCCGGGCTGAGGAATTTCAGAATTAGCCCAGAGGTTCTTAAATGAGAGCGTGACCTGGAGCTCAGACTCCACTCGGATGGCTGGGGAGTCTGTAGGTCTCCACAAGCCTGAACAAGAAGTCCAAATGGACAGTCATATGCAAAAGAATGAAGCTGGACCCCTATCTTATCCCATACCCAGAAGTCAACTCAAAATGGATTAAAGACTTAAACATAAGACCCGAGTCCTTAAAACTCTCAGAAGAAAATGTATAGGAAAGGCTTCTTGATATTGTTTCTCGGCAATTGTTTTTTGGATTTGACTCCAAAAGGACAGGCAACAAAAGTGAAAATAAACAAGTGGGGCTACAACAAAGTATAAAGTTTCTACGTAGCAGAAGAAACAATGAACAGGGTTTCCCCAGTGGCTTAGCAGTAAAAAGCCACCTGCCAATTCAGGAGACATGGGTTCAATCCCCGATCCGGGAAGATCCCACGTGCTATGAAGCAACTAAGCCCATACACCACAGCTACTGAATCTGTGCTCTAGATGCTGGGAGCTGCCAACTACTGAAGCCCACCTGCCCCAGAGCCCATGCTCTACAAAAAGAGAAGCCACTGCAATGAGAAGCCTGCACACAGCTAGAGAGCAGACCCCGCTCCCCAAAGCTAAAGAAAAGCCCAAGCAGCAACAGAGACCCAGCACAGCCAAAAAGAAATAAAATTATTTAAAAAAAAAAAAAAGAATGGCAAAATGAAAAGGCAACATATGGAATCTGAGAGAATATTTGAAAAACATGTATCAAAAAAAAATGAGTTAATATCCAAGACATAGGAACTCTTACAACTCAATAGCAAATAATAATAACTCTATTAAAAATGGGCAAAGGACCTGAATAGACATTTTTCTGAAAACTCACAAATGGCCAACAGATATTTGCAAGGGTACTCAACATCATTAATTATCAGGGAAAAGCAAATCACAGCCATAGTGAACTAATACCCCATACCTGTTAGGATGTGTGTATGGTATGTTCTAAGTTGCTTCAGTGGTGTCTGACTCTTTGTGACACTATGGACTATAGCCTGTCAGGCTCCTATGTCCATGGATTCTCCAGGCAAGAATACGGGAGTAGGTTGCTGTGCCCTCCTCCAGGGGATCTTCCCTACCAGGGATCGAACCCGAGTGTCTTATGTCTCCTGCATTGGCAGGCAGGTTCTTTACCACTAATGCAACCTGGGAAGTCCACCTGTTAGGATGTCTGTTATCAAAAATATAAGAGATAACAATGTTGGCAAGGATGCAGAGAAAAGAGAACCCTTGTACACTGTTGGTGGGAATGCATGTTGGTGCAGCCCTTACGGAAAACAGTATGTAGGTGCCTCCAAAAACTAAAACTAGATCATTCAATCCAACATTCTCACCCTGGGTGAGAATTCAAAGGAAATGAAATCACTATGTCAAAGAAATAGCTGTACTCCCAGGTTCATAGCAGCATTATTCACAATAGCCAAGATAGGGGAACAACCTAGTGTCTATTGATGAATAAATGGATAAAGAAGATTGTTATATTTATGCAAGGGCCTTAAAAAAGAAGGAAATCCAACCATCTGCAAGAACATGAATGAAACTGGAGTACATTTATGCAAAGAGAAAAGTCAGAGAAAGAGAAATATTTTATGGTAAAACAGGTGGAATCTAAAAAAAAAAAATCAAACTCAGAGTAGAATGGGAGTTGCTGAGGGCTGGAAGATAAGAGGAAAAGGGGAGATGCTGGTCAGACAAAAAAGGTCTGAGGACCTAATGTATAGCCTAGTGACTATAGTGAATAGTACTGTATTGTATTCTTGAAATTTGCTAAGAAATCTTAAATACTATCATCAAAAAAAAAAAAAAAGGTAACTATGTGAGGTGATAGTTAATTAGCTGTGGTAATCATTTCATAATGTATATGTTTATCAAATCACCACATTGCACACTTTATATAAAGTTATTTGTCAAAAACACCTCAATAAAGCTGGGGAGGGGGTTGGAAATCCAAAGATGATGAGGGGCCAGTGAGAGGATGAAGAAGGAAACCCCAGCAGGCAACCAGCCCCATAAGTAGGACTGGGAGCCATGGCACCTCCCTTCACCTCGGCTGGAGGAGATCCCCCGCCCAGGGGCTGAAAGTGTGAATTTACCGAGCTGGGAGAAAGCTGTTTTACGGTTCCTTTGGCTCCTTACTCACGGAAGCAGACTCACACCAGAACCCTCCCCTCCGGCTCCCCCCACCAACCCTGCAGCCCATAAAGGGTAATGGAGCTGAAGTTAAAATAGTCACATGAAACCCACCTCATTTGAAAGGGCACCTGCTTTAAAGGCCAAATTTCCTGAGCCCAGGTTTATACATTAAGCTACAGAAAGACCTAATTAATTCAGACCAACCCCACTAACTCTAAATTTGGGATACATTCTGCCTCAGGCGGGTCTGAAGTCTTTCCTTTTACACTATCTATGAAGAAATGGTTTGCTAAGCAAATAAATAGTGCAGGCCAGATTACAGAGACAGGTCTGGCTTACTTAAAACTGTTTTTAAGAACTTTAAAAATCACTTTAGCGGCCCCATTTGCAGGAAGTTAATGAGATCATTACAGCTGGTCCTTATCTATTTATTTCAACATTTCGGTTTTCCAAGCACCTTCAGACATACCTTTGGATGTGACCTTTCAGGTGGAGATGCTGTTATGTTCTAGCCTCCAGCAACTAACTTAAAGCCTGACACACAGTAGGTGTCCAGGTACTTAATAGTCACTAAATGAATGGAGACGGGCATGGCAAATAATAGTTGCATATTATAGGTGAGAAAAAGGAGGCTCAGAATTGTTTATAACGTATCTCAGGGGATCCCTCCAGCTGAACCAGCCTATGGTTCATAAATGGTGAAGCTGGGGTTCGGACCATTCCTGGCTTTATGGGATCTTTCTGTTCTATTCTACTATTACCAGAACTGCTGCTTGACAACAGTTTACTAGCTAGGTTTCAGGAACAGTCTTTTCTTTGTTGTTCAGTCCCTAAGTTATGTCTGACTCTTTGTGACCCCATGGACTGCAGCAAGCCAGTTCCTCTGTCCTCTACTATCTCCCAAAGTTTGCTCAAATTCATGTCCATGAATTTGACAGTCACTGATGTCATCCAACCATCTCATCCTCTGTTGCCCCCTTCTCCTCCTACCTTCAATCTTTCCCAGCATCAGGGTCTTTCTCAATGAGTCAACTCTTCGTATCAGGTGGCCAAAATATCGTCCAACTTGCTCCTTAGAAGGAAAGTTAGTTCTTAGGAGCAACAAAAACCACTTTGTTTTTTCTTATAGGCTTTTCCCCAGGTAAAGGGGTGGTAAGTTCTGGAACCTCAGCCTCCCCACTAACAAGCCACAGTTCCCTTCTCAGCAGAGCATGGGAGGCCTTTCTGAGCTGGCCTGACTCTGACACTCAGCGTGCATGGCTGTTGGGATGTCAGGGGCAAGCCTAGGTGAGTGTCCTCTCTGGGAGGAAAGGGCTGGAAGAATTGGGGACTGACTGTTCCACGTTCATCTCGGCCTGGATCCTCCCGGGACTTCTTCCCAAGGCACTGGCCTTCCCATAAAGGATGGTCTCTGTCCTCTGGGTCTCCCCTTCCCCGGATTGGTGGGGGCTCAGCGCAGGGTCGGGGATGGTCGCTCCTCTCCCTGCCCTTTGTTCTGGAGGCTCTGCTGGCTTGGAACACTGCACAGGGAAAATTCCCTGACCGTGAGATCTGCAGGCTGCAGGGTCCCCGGGGAAGGCCGGGCCTGGGGCTCTTTCGTGCTGCAGCTGGAAAGAGGGGTTGGGTTTCAGCGAGCAGGGCTGGGGGAAAGCGACTTGCCTTCCCGGTGGTGAGGGAACGGCCCTGTGAGCCAGCAGTGCCGACAGCTTCCTGTCGAGAGCTGGGGGCCCACGTGACCGCTCCCCACTTGGAGGATTAGGGGGTGAAAGGCCCAAGGTGGCAGGAGAGCAGGAGGGGCACCCAAGCGCTATCTGTGGGTGCGGGAGGCAGAGCACTAGACCCTTTCTTGCTAAATGAATTCGGCTGGCTCCTGGCTCCTTGTCACACGGTCCAGCGAGCCGCCTCTGTCTGGGGGGTTGTGGGGGGGCGGGGGTGGTGAGACTCAGCACTGGCTGGGGCCAGGGCTGTTTGTTTAAAGCCCCCTCCCCCCAACCTGGCCACACACATCCCCTCAGTGCCTGACAGGGAGGGAATGCGGTAGCCCCAGACCTGCTCCGTGAGAAGGAGACGGGCTCCGGCTGTGACAGGGAACAGACGGGCGGGTGGGCGGGCGGCTGGACCTGAGGGCAGTGCACACAGTCTCTGCCTCCTGGGCCTCCTCCCCAACTGGTCCCCCAAGGCTAAGTGCAGCTGCCGCCAGGCAACCAGGCCTCCTACTGAAGCCATCAGCTCTGAAGAGGCCCCCAGTATCAGGCCTTGTCTAGAGATGCCCTGTTCTGTTCAACAAGCATTATTGAGCACCTACGGTATATACCAGGAGGCACTAGTGGTAAAGAATCCACCTGTCAATGCAGGAGATGTGAGAGACATGGGTTCGATCCCTGGGTCAGGAAAATCCTCTGGAGGAGGGCACGGCAACCCATTCCAGTATTCTTGCCCAGAGAATCCCATGGATGGGGGAGCCCGATGGGCTATAGTCCATTGGGTCAGAAAGAGTCAGACACAACTGACTTAGTACACACGCGTGGTATATAGAGAGGCATGTAGGTGACAGACTGAGATGACAAGGTTTGAGAGTGATAGGTGACAGTGAGTCCCAGAAGAAGGTACCCAGGTTAGCCTTGGGGCTCAGAGGCTGGGGAGGCCAGCAGGGAGGGCAGGGCAGGTCAGGAGGACCCAGTTCAGACATGGGTTTCTAAGACGAGTCTCAGATCCCACCTGAGATGGATTCCCTCTTCCTCTCACCCCTGCCCTGCCACCACTGCCCAAGGGGTGGCCTTGAACCCATAGGCCTGTGGGAGGTAGAGAGACTAGTAGGTGGTGTCTCAGCACAGACCTCCTCAGTCAGGTTTTCCAGGTCAGCTGGGCTCCCCCTCCCCCATGAACACTCCCTGTGAAGGAGGCATTGCGGGCAAAGAGAGAGAAGGGGACACCAGCCAGGCTTCCACTACCCTCCAACAGAAGACCAACAGCCCCGGGCCAAAACCCCATGCCACCTGACACCTCACCAGGATCTGAGTGTGCACGTTCCATATCACCTTGGAACATTGGGAGTCTCAGCCGCCTTCTCTTTGGAATTTCTGGTGCAGCTCTCTTTGCCCTGTAGGTGATTTTTGTTCCAAGCTCCATGTCTATTGTTTACACAGCTCAGAGTTCCGTGGAGTTAGAACAACATGCTTTCCTTCCCACTGAAGGTGCTATGAAAAACAGCTGGTCTGAGGGGGCGGGCAGAAAGGCCATGTGGACTGTCAGGCACCTTCTTCTGAAGGGCTCCTCTGCCAAGGATGCTCTCCCCAGAGCTGACTCAGCCTGGAGACCCTGGATGCTCCTGGAAGTGTGGCCTGGGACACTGAGGGAGCTGGGGTTCTGGAACTCTTGCTGGGAATTCTGGCTCTAAGAATGGAGCTGTCCCTTCATGGAGACCCACAGGCCTGGAATACCTCCCAAAGAGGGGATGATGGAAATGTACCCATCTTCAACCCAGTTACCAGCTGCCACCTTAGCTGAGGGCCCCAGGAAGAAGAAGGAAGCTGGTGTTTCGATGTCCTGTGGGCCAGATGATGGGAGAGGATGGGAGAGGAGTAGAGTGATGGGAGAGGAGGAAAAAGCTGTGCAGTCATTTTGAGGAAGATCTGAACACTCCTCCCTTCTTCTAACCAGCACATTCTGCCTCTGGGGATTCTCCCCAGCACCCTGCTTTTCCCTCTCCACTGGAGAGATCTCCCTACTTCTCTCTTGCTTGTTTTAAGAACCGTCTAGAAGCAGTGGACAGTGGTTTGGATGCTTGAGGACTCTGATGATTATTCCTCAGGTCTTCTCTTGGATGTCCCCTGAGAGCCTGGTTCAAAGCTCTCTACCCACCAACAAACCTCATTCCTGCCTCTCTCCTTGTGATCCCTTCTCTCTACCCTCCCCCTGACTTCTTCTCTGTCCTACAGCCCAGCCCTATCCCTCCAGCATATTCTGCCTTTGGGTCTCTGAGTCTTCTTCGCTCACACTGTGCATATTGCATATCCCTGTTTATCAGTTAACAAGCACCAGGGCAAGTCATTCACTTCCCTGGGTCCCTGTTTCCCTGTTTATAAGAGGATGAGAGCTGCAAGTGGGGATGGGGAGCCATATGGCCTGGAGAGCCCCTACAAGCCCTTTGACCCTAAGATCCAAAAACACCTTTGTGGTGCCTGGGCAGATATTATATGAAAACAAAAAAAATGACACCCAGTGTGTGCACTGGACCCCTGACCCCTCCATCCCAGGCCAGCCCAGGGCTGGGGAGCAATCCCTTCAGATTCAAGAGACCACAGGTCAGATGACAGGATGGGCACAGCCGTGTGGAGGGGACACCCTGATGGGAAGGGGACAGGTGGGGGGCAAGATGAACCTTCTCTACCCTCTCCCTTGACTATTTCAGACACTCTTGAGTGCTGCAAAATTCCCCAGTGGTTCTGCGCCAAGAATCCCCCAGCGGAGCGACTTCGTGTCTGGGGTTACAGAGACTTTGTTACTGCAGCAAAGCGTACTACAAGCCATTTGCTGGTTTAATTTAATTATTTATGATAACACTTCAGAGTAAAAACTACACTTGTCAAAATAAAGGGGACTTTGTGCTGCAATGACCCAAATTTTATTGTTGCATTACTTAATGCACCGAAACCTGGTAATCGGCACCAGATCTCCCCGCAACTTGGGCAAACCAGCACTGCGTGCGGAGGACTACGATGGATTATTGCTTCCTGCGGGAGTTATTTTAAATGAATTCTAACAAAAAGGCACTTCGAGTCCATTCTCCCACCCTAGTTAAATCACCTCCTTTTCCCCCAGAGGAGCGTTTCTGACACATTTGACTGTTGCTGTGTGCCCTTAACTGGCCTCCCTCTCCTGCACAGGCCGTCCACTAGCCGGGCCTTAAACCCATCTGCACAACAGAATCCGCTAACGGAAGCTTAAAAAGATTTCAGATTCCTCGGACCATGCCAGAGAATCCCCACTGAGGCTCAGTGTCTCCTCCTCTATGTCCACATCCAGCCCCTCTGGGCACTTCCTCCTCTGTGGCCCACTTTGCTCTTCTCCTGACAGCTTCTGCTCCTCGACTATAAGTTTCTTGAGGGCAGGGTCTTTATCTTTGGTGAGAGTTATACAGACCCAGTGCAGAGCACTAATTCCTGTTGTCACCCATCATGGGGCCCCTCTCCCTCCCACCCTTCCCAGTGCCTTAGACCCACATTCTTCCTTTGGCAAAATTGGCCTTTTGAGGACAGAGCTTCCTGATTACACTGTGATAGATGTTAGGAGATGTGAATTCACAGTGAAGAATAATGGGCATGTAATCTGGCCTTGCCCACAATTCACAGCAAGTCTGTGAAGACCAGGTTTGGGTACTTACTCCTTATTAATGGCCCTCCCCTGAGCCCCAAGGCTACCAGGTTCTATCAGTGCCTCCCTCAGCTTCTTCCCCTCCAATATTCACGGCAGTGACAGTGGGAATGGTTGCCCAGGTGACCTGGAGAAAAATCTAGCAGTGGGTGCCCACGCATTCATCCCGTCCATCCATCCACAAAGCCATTGATTGTTAAGTCATGAGAGGAGGATACAAAAAAGTGGGGGAGACCTGGTCCCTGCTCTTAAGGGGCTTGGAATCTGATTGGGAAGATAGAGGGTAGCTCTAACTCCAGTGCTCCAATCTTGCTCTCAATCCTCAGTTATTCCCCCTGTAATAAGAGTAGTTTCCCACGTTGTCGATGTTTACATGAACAAAGCACTTTCCACGTGGGCTGGAGTTCTCATGTGGAGAAGAGGACTCCTCAGTTTGCCATCTCTATCTAAAACTGATCTGGATCAGATGAGTTCTGAGGTCTCTTCCTACTCCAGTCCACGTGGTTTTGTTCAGGAGGAACTCTGAGTAGAGGAACTTTGGGGCCTGCATTCTGCAAATGAATGGCTTCCTGGAGGTGTTTGCTAAGGAACCAGGAATTTTCAAGGACGATCTAATAAACCATAGAGTCAGACCTTGGGAACCACCCAAATAAATGGTTCTCAACCTTGGCTGCACATTAGAATCACTGGAGAGCTTTCGGGGGAAAATGACAGTTCCTGAAACCCAGTTGAATCAGATCTCTGGGAATGGGGTCTGTGTGTTAGGATTTCTTCCGTGCTCCTCAGGTGACCCCAGTGCACAGCCAGGGTTGAGAACCATTCATCCAATGAACCGGCCTAGTCTATGTTTGAGGGACCGAGGCCAAGGGTGCAGCCAAGATGTTGAGCTTCTGAGGACCCTGCTCTCCACGAAGCCCCTGCTTCTCCACTTCTCTGCGAGGCTTATTTTCTCTCTCAGTTCCTCTCCAAAGGCGTCCGGGTCCTGCTGTCCTTGGAGACCCTACTCTGTCCCCACTCTAAGAACAGTACCTAGAGCTGCCTGGCCCCCTGATGGGTCTTCCCCCAAACGCCCGGAGGCAGAGGGGCAGGTGATGGCAGGTGAGGCTGGGACCTTCCATCCAGGGGCTTTCACCACAGTCGATTGGGATTGTTTGTCTTAAACAAACAAGGCTTGTTCCAGGAAGGCGTTTGTCTGCATGGGGTAGCAGCGCCATTCATCATGGTGGCTCTGGTGCTGGGGGCAAGAAATCAGCCTTCCAGAGCCCTGGCCCACAGGGAGGGTCTTTGGGCCTGCTCCCCCCAGGACCAGCCTGGAGAAGATGTCAGGAAAGCTAATGAGCAACCAGACAGCTGCAGCTTGTTAAAGAGCGCCTGGGGCCCATTGTAACTGAGACCTTTAAATATACATCATAGTCAAATAAACAGCATCCTCCCGCCCAACAGTCAGTCCCCCCAGTGCCAGGCCGGTCCAGCCCAGCCCACCCAGTTCCTCCCTCTCACTCCACGCCATCCTCCTTGCCTGACTGGAAATGACTTGATTACAACTGGGAGAGATGGGTGCAGCCAGGTTTTCCAACCACCCCCTTCCGCTTCCCTCTATATAGAAACAGCTATAGCTCCATCCTAGCGCCTATTGAGGTCCCTGTGGGTTTTGGACAAGCAAGATGCAATTGCAGACTCCTATCCCTCCTATCAGAAACTTCTGGAGTTACTGAAAGCTAACCTGGAATACCTGGTCCCTGGCTCTCTGGTCCAATTCCTCCTTCAAAACACACCTTGCCAGACTTACCTTGGCAGAGGTAGTTACCTGCTTTCTGCTCTGACTGAATGTATGGTTCACACCTCTGGGGCAATCTAAGCCCAGGTGAGGCTAGGAAGTCTATGTCCTCCCCCATACTGAGCTTCTTGAGAGTGGGGACCAGTTTTTATTCAGGTCTGAATTGTCAGAGATTCATTGTGTGACACCCAGGAGACATCAGTAAGTGTGTGTAGAATTGACTCCTGTGAATGGCTCATCCCCCCATTCATGTGCTCATCAATCCATCAAGTTGTGTTAGGTACCCATTGTGATACATGGTAAGTGGGCTCTGCATGAAGTGAACCATTGCCCTATAGTAAAGGATGCTAGCAGAGGGGGACCCAGGTGGGAGGTCACTGGGCTGTTCTCAGGACAGTGTCTGTTGGAGAGCTCCCAACATCTACTCCACCTCATCACAGGGGGTCTCACTTCCCGCAGTCTACTCCACCCTATCACTGGGTACGACGCAGCACACTACATCGTACTTCACCACAAATGCCATAGAAATGCAGGGTCTGGTACTGACGCTCCATACCACCCTGCTGTGATTGGCTGAGGCAACCCTGTATCTAACCCACTGGAGGTGGGGAAGGAACCAGGAGGGAGAAGAGAGACTTGGGACCAAGCAAACAGACCGGATCTCTGAATACCCCCAGGTAGAAGCTTGGGCCAACCCAACTGTGCCAACCCCACTGACATGGGCCTGGTGGCAAACATAAGGTTTGATGCAGACATTCTAAACAAATGCTATGTGCATGTGTGTGTGTGTATAAAGTGACAGCTGCTGAACATCCATTGGTTTTTACAGACATTGTAGTAGGTGCTTTATATATATATTAAGGCATTCAATCTTTATAAATTCCTGGGGGTGGGAGATGGTCTAATTGGGTTTATTTTATAGAGAAAGAAACTTGAGATTTATACAGGGTCACATAGCTTACATATTGCAGAGTTAAGAGTTGGGATTTGAACTCTGGTCCCCCAAGCCCAAATTGTTACCATAAGTCACATATTATTTCCATTGTTTAGTCGTTAAGTCATGTCTGACTCTTTTGCATCCCCATGGACGGTAGCCCACCAGGCCCCTCTCTCCATGGGATTTCTCAGGCAAGAATACTGGAGTAGGTTGCCATATCCTTCTCCAGGGGATCTTTCTGACCTAGGGATCAAGCCCTGTCTCCTACATTGACAGGCAGATTCTTTGCCTCTGAGTTACCAGGAAAGCCCAAGTCACATATAGGCTAAAGATAGTGATCTTGTCTGACAGTGGAGAAGACAGCACATCCCAGATGCAGTGGGCACATCAGATAACCTCTAGATACAATTAGTTGTCAGCATCCTGCCCTAGGGATGATCCAGAAGCGGTCAACACTGACCATATAGCTCTGAGTACCAGGTTAAGACAGAGAGGCATCTCTGCCCGAGGGTACCTGGTATTATCAGCCAGTTCCCCCAGGCCGTGAGCAGACTAAGCACCTAACATATATTTGCTTTTCTACAGTGCCTTCATCCCCAGCCCAGGCAGGCTCCCCCTCCAGCCTGGACCCGAGACCAGCCACTTCAACGTGGTCTTCCCCACGTCTCTGTCCCCTGGACCTGCACTGGGCGGTGAGTGCCAGTGCCTACCACAGCTACTCCTGCCATCTTTTCATCCCTGCTTCCTGGTGGCAGAGCCCTGCAGAAACAAAGTGGACAGGGTTCAGGCTCATGCTGCCCAACCTATCGCCCTTGCTCTCTTCTGTCTGCTCCCTTAACCCTGGCAACACTGGATACTTAAAGGCTCTCTTCTACAGCTCAGGAAACTCTACAGGGTCTGGCATGGCACCTGGTACAAAGAGCCAGTGGGTACATTTAGGTATGTTGTTTACAATTCAGAGGCACTCAGCTGAGTGGCCAGCAGTGGTGGGAACCCCTACGCCTCCAGAGGTGCTGTCTGTCTACTCAGCCTGCAGCCCTGAGGCTATGTCTGCCTGGGAAAGGGGAGACGTTTTTCTCTACTTGGCATGAACGTGTTGCTGGTGAAGTCCTCCCTCATGGAACAATTGAATGAATGAAAAATTCCAACCTGCTCTCCAAATCTTAGCCATAGCAGGGAATGACTACCCACTCCAGTATTTTTCCATGGACAGAGGAACCTGGCAGGTTACAGTCCATGGGGTCACAGAGTCAGACAAAACTGAACGACTAACACTTTCACTTTACTTTCTCCTTCTGGGTGTCTGACCTGACTCCATGCTCTACTCTACCGTACTTCTGTCTGTCTCCCCCTCCACTTGCTCTGTGCTCTGAACAGAAAGTGCTCTTCCCACTTTTTCAAAATTATCCCCATTGGGAGGACACTCAGGCCTCCCCAGTTCTGCTTCCCGGGAGTCTGTTTTTCCCCTTCTCCCCTACTTCCTCTGCTTCTTCTCCCCATCTCCTTTCTTATTCTTTTTATTTATTTCTAATGTTTTTAAATCACGGTAAGATACATGTAATATTTTCCATTTCTGTGTATATTTCAGTGGCATGAAGCAAATTCGTGTTGTTTTGCAAGCATCACCACCATTGGTCTCCAGAACATTTTTCTTTTTCCAAAACTGAAACTTGAACTCTGTAGCCATTAAACAATAACACCTCCTCCCCCTCCCCCACCCCCTGGGCCCCTGGCAACCACTATCCTACTTCCTGTCTCTGAGTCTGACTATTCCAAGTACCTCACATGAGTGGGATCACACTGTATGTGTTCTTTTATGACTGATAGCTTATTTCACTCACCGTGTTATCTTCAAGGTTCATCCATGTTGTAATATCTGTCAGAACTCTGTTCCTTTTTAAGGCTGAATAGTATTCCATTGTGTCTATATACAACATTTTGTCTGTCTATTCATCTGTCAGTGGACTCTTGAGTTGCTTCCACCTTTTGTCTGTTGTAAATGATGCTGCTATGAACATGGATATCCTTACTTCTCAGCATCCTCTCTATCTTCCCCTTCATTTGTTCATCCTCTCTGACAGGAAACCCACACAGTATTCAGCAGCCACAAAGAGTGGATTTTCTAAGACAATCCCGGTTTCATACCATTTTTTCTATTGTCCCCCAAAGCCACAGAAAAGTCCCAAAAATTCCAGTAAATTTTCTCCTTCTGTGTCTTAAGCCCAGAAGAGATACAGAAGTCTTTTCTAAGATCTTGATTTTTTTAATACAGGAAATTTCATTACTTTTAAAAATCCACCCCCCGACCCCCATTCATTAAATAAAAACAAACATCTTTGCAGGTCCCTGCTGTCTCCAGGTACCATCTCCATCCTTCCATTTCCTGCCAAACCTCTCTGAGTGTTGCACACACTTCTTCTACCTCCTCACCCCCTGCCACGTTCTTAATGCCCTGCAATCTGGCTTGGCTGTACAACTCTGCTGAACCTGCCCTTGCCAAGGTCACCAATGACTTCTAAACAAGTTTCGATTGTTCTATTTCTTGATTATTGAATAAATGCTTCATTGTAGAAAAATTGGCAAGTGCAGAGTAGTGCGTAGGAGCAGAAAAAGGATCACCCATATGTAATCATACCCTCTCCAAGTTGACCACTGGGAGCATTTTGGCATTCTTCCTTCCAGTCTTTTTTTCCTTATTCCAATAATTTTGTAGTTTTTTACCACCTCACCTTTCCCCATGCCTGTGGCACATATTTACCTTAAAACTCCTGCCTCCTGTCTGCTTGTCTGGTTCCTGCTCCAATCATTCCATCCATGTCCTGTTTGAGCCATGTCCTGAATCTTGCCAGGATTTACATGGCGGCTGAGTTGATGTTTCCCGAGGGGTGCCAGGACCCTCTCTGAGAGCCAAGGCATATCATTATCAGAAGTCAGAAACAGAGATCAGGTAAAGCCCAAAGTGAGGTACCTGCACCCCTTCTCTGCCTGATATACTCCTATCATCCCTCAAATCCTCGTTCAGATGTCACCTCCCCTGTGAGGACTCTTCTGACTAACCCTGGCAGGCTTGATCACTGTATACTCTGATCTTCCCTATTTCCCCTTAAGGACTGTCTATCCTTCTGTTGCAGAAGTAACCACCTTGACTTACTTTTTTTTTTTTCCCATTTATTTTTATTAGTTGGAGGCTAATTACTTTACACCACCTTGCCTTACAATGATCTGTTTACTGACTGTATCCTCTAGACCAGCAGCTCCTTGAGAGCAGGGATCTCCATTATTGATCCTTGTATTTCCTGAATCCAGTGGAAAGCCCACTGGCCGGTTCTTTTTCTTTGGCTGTGCTGTGCAGCTGGAGGAATCTTAGTTTCCCCCGATCAGGATTTGAACTCGCACCCCCTGCAGTGAAATGGTGGAGTCTTAACCACTGGACCACCAGGGAAGTCCCCCCACTGGCCAGTTCTGAGGCCCCTAGAGGGGAACTGACTTGCCCAAGGTCATACAGACACACACAGACTGAGGCCACAAAAACCCCAGGCCTGTGGGACCCCTGATCCTGACTTCTTTCTGCAGCACTGTGGTGGAACCCACGATTATGCAGCTTTAAGAGGAAGGGCCGTGGTGTGCTTGCCAGGAAACCTCAGGCTTTCCAACATGAAGGAGCAATGTGGGACCAGAGCCGCTTTCCTGCCTGAGGCTGTGTGTGTGTGGGGGGGGCAGGAGGGGGTGGTCCTCGCTGCGTATCACCCAATTTACCAAGAGGAACCTTTCTCCATGACTCACTGAAGCTTCCAGGCTTAGAACTCCATAATCCCCACTCTGGAATTTCAGCCAGGAAGCCCTTCCGTAAACGTAAATCAATCTCTCTCCTCCACATATTGAGACAAACAAACAGGAAAGGCCCAGAGCCCTACCTGCTATGCAGGATGCAGAGAGTTCAGAGAGGAGTGCACACATGATTGGCAGAAGAGAGAGGAGTTATAGAAGGAGAGCCACCCAAGCTCAGGCCTGAAGGATGGGTAGGACTTGACGTGGGAAGGAAAGTTTTTAATGAGGGTAGGAAACCAATGTGTAGAGGCAAGCCAGTGTGGGTCCCTGGGAAAGAGTTAATCAGTCCACAGCCTCCTGGGGTCACCCTCCTGTGCCCTACGGATGCTCCCAGGATGGCCCCCGATCGTGGCCCCAAACATCCTTCTCTCAAACTGTACTGAGAGAGCAGTTCCAGGAACCCCCATGTAACTGCTACTTGGGCCCTGGGGTGATGGAAGGACTGTGGGCCTTGAAGACAGGGCAAAACAAGCTTTAAATCCTGCTTCTGTGACCACGAACATGTCAGGCAAAATCTGAGTCTCAGTTTCCTCACCTGTGAGACAAGGATTATAACATTTACCGCAGAAAACTGTTGGAAGGATTACATGCAGTAATCTTGAGCTTGTAGTAGCTGCTCAATAAGTGGCACGTAGCATCTACCACATTATTATTACTATTTTAATAACTCTCATTTCACACATCAACAGCCCTGGGAAAACAGGCCCATCATCAGAGACATTCAGTCAGATTTCCTTTCCCACATTTTTATCACTTCTGTTTTTGCCGTGATGAGATGGAATCAGAAGAACTGGGTCCTTGTCCCATTTGGTCATTTCAACTCAGTGTCTCCACCTGTAAAACAGGGCTAGGGAACTCTCACCGCAGAGGCTTGTCAGGAAGATTCATGAGGTTGTGTTCAAGACCCCACCAGCACACCCCAGGGCCCCAGTCAAGGTTCTGGAAGCCCTTGCCCTCCCTACCAGCCTCCCAGAGCCCAGTGTGGGGCCCAGGGCCAGGCTGCAGGTCAGAGTTGCTGGGTGGTGGGGTGGGGTGGGGTGGAGGCCAGGCCCAGAGCTAAATGCATAAATAACCAGCCATCCCGGTCTCGCTTCAAAAGTCCTGGTCTCCAAGCCTTTAATCACGGAGCTGCTCTTCCCTGGCCACCCTCCAGAGACGGCCCGCCTACTTCCCATGCAGAGGAGCGCCAGGAGGGAGCCCTGGGTCTCGGCAGCCTGCCTGCTTTGCATAGCATGTTGCTAATAGATCCCAGGAACCCAGGAGGCTGCCTCACAGCCGACTCACCCGATACCCCCAGCATGGCACCCCATACCCCACCTCAGAGGCTTGGCTTTGGGCTCTACTTTCTGACCAGGGTTACCCTTCAGCCCTGCCAGGTTGGAAAATGGGTTTGCCAGGATAGCGTCCTCCTCTCCATGGTGACCACCTTGTATGAACTAAAGTGCATAGCATTGAACCCTCACACCCCACAAGGCCTGAGAGGTCCACGTATCCCAAGGGACTGTGGAAACCTAATATTAGACAGAGAGCAGTCTCAGAAAATCCAGGACATGTGTTTGCCATGTTGATCACCAGTCCCCCTCCCTATAGACAAACCTGTCTTCAGGCAAGGCGGAGTATTCCTTTGGGACCAGGAGAGAGAAGTATGTTGGGGTTGGGAGTGGGGAGAGGGGATTGCATATGAAATCACATTTGGCAACTTGAGTCATATTTTTAATGCACTAATGGAGTTGGCTTCTTGAAGAAAGGAATCAGTGATTCTTTTTCTATGGGAATGAATTCATATGGGAAAGAGTTCCAATAGAAGGGGCTATTTTTAGATTTGGGTATACTGGATTTGCTTAAAAGGAGGCACACCGGTACACGGTTTGTAACCCTTTCATTTGAGGCATCCTTCCCTGCATATCCCTGCTGCTGGATTCACCTGCCAGCTCTGTCATTTGCACCCCCACACCCCACAGAGACAAGGCGCAGAGTGGCCTGGTGGAGAGACAGGCCCTGGACATTGGCACCACCTGGACCTGGGATTGAACCTCTGCTCTATTTCTTCCCAGCCAGGGAAGAACCTTACACATCTTATGGGCTGATTTGCTGCTGATCTGGGACAGATGGGAAGGCAATATTCTTCCCCGACAGATCAGGTGGGAGGATTAAATCAGGTCATGTTCATAAGTCACTGAGCATTTGCCGGAACACAGGACAGACAAGGCCAGGATACCCCCTCCCCACCCCCAGCACTGTGCCTTCAGAAATTCCTAAAAAATAACATCTGCCAACTTAGGCAGCACATCTGCCTGCCCCTGCCAACCTGAGCACATCCTGCTTCTGTAAATCATCTTCCCCAGATGAGCCCCCCTTCTGAGTTCTGAGCTCCAGCAGACAATGAAGCAAGATTAGAGCAGACCAAGGCACCTTTACAAGGACCCCCGCTGATCCCTGCCTCCCAGCACCCAGGTGTAGCCAGACCACAGCACTCTCAGAAGTCACAGAATCCTAGAATCCTAGGGCTAGGTGGGTCCTTAGAAGCCTCGGGCCTCTAGTTCCCTGTGGTATGTATGGGAAAACTGAGGCTGGGCGCTGCCTCACTTCCTCATGATCTAAAACGTGGTAAGGGGCAGAAGCAGCACAAGAGCTGGACTCTTAGGAGAAGCAGACCGCCCCCTCTCCCCTACTTGCCCCTGGAGGGTACAGGTCTGGCCACCCTGGAAGCCTGCATTCCACCTGGGCAAAGACTGTGTCCCTCATCTGTCCACACCCAGAGCTCTAAGTAAGTGGTGTTGGCAGATAGCTGACAAAAGGTTTAGGAAATGTGCTGGAAGCCTCCTGGTTTTCCGTCTTTGGGAGGCCCTGTGGTGTTGTTGAGAAAGAATGTGACCCTGAAGCCCAGGCTACTGTAAATGCAGCAACTTACATGTACAAGGTAACCAGCACGGTGCTGGGCTCATAGCAAATGCTAGAAAATGGAGGCCATGATCTGGAATATTAGTCCTGATTCTGCTGCTGCGTGACCTTGGGCAAGTCAACAAACCTCTCAGAACCTCAGTTTTCTGGAGAATAGGGACAATAACATGCCCCCAGTTGACCTGCCAGGTGCTTCCCTGATTGCTCAGTGGTAAAGAATCCACCTGCCAAGCAGGAGACTCAGGTTTGATCCCTGGGTTGGAAAGATCCCCTCGAGAAGGAAATAGCAACCCACTCCAGGATTCTTGCCTGGAAAATTCCATGGACAGAGGAGCCAGGCAGATTACTGCAGCCCCCGAGGCTCCTCTGTCCATGGGATTCTCCAGGCAAGAATCCTGGAGTGGATTTCATTCCCTTCTCCAGGGGATCTCCCCAACCCAGAGATGGAACCCAGGTCTCCCGCATTGGCAGGTAGATTCTTTACTGTCTGAGCCATCAGGGAAGCCTCACTGCAGTCCTTGGGCTGCAAAAGAGTAAGCCATGACTTAGCAACTAAACAACTGTTGACCTGCCAGAGGACTCAGTTCTCCCAGGAACGTCACAGACCTTCACAGAGGAGGTAACACTTGCGAGATGAAGTGAGCTTCCCACAAATTCAAGGATGAGGTGGGAATTCCAGGTTGAGGGAGCCACAAAACAACAGTGATTCAACGAGGAAACTATGGGATGGAGAAAGAGGGCCCTTTGTGTGGCTACTAACACTGAAGGCCTGAAGCTCCTGTATGCATACAACCAGCTCTCACTCCCCTACCGTCTCCTAAAGGACTGGGAGGCCACTGAGGAGACCCAACATTTACAGCCCTAGTGGTGTTTACTTTATTCCTAGAGATGAAGGTCGATTGCCTCAAAGTCACAAAGGTTGAGAGAAGTTGGGTTAAGCCCCACTGTGTCCGGTGCCCGGCATGTCTGACTTACAGGCCCAGGCTTCCAGGGGGCTGGAAGATTCCCAGATGGGAATCTTCAGGCTCCACAACCCCCTGCAGGGCCCACTGTCCCTCAGCCCTGACTTGGTGGAGACCTGAGCCTTCCTAGTCCCAGGCCCTGCAGCAGAGGGCAGAGGGAAGGCCCTAATTCCTTCAGGCTTCAGGGAACTCAGATCCGATCCTGACAGACTCAACATCCAAATGTAGGTTGTTTCTTTCTGCTCCATCCTCCATGGAGAGAGAGGTCAGAACAGAAAGAGGCTGGTATACTTTTATATATATAGATATATACATACATATATGTATATATATATGTAAGTCTTATTCTTAGTTGTGGCATGTGGGAATGTGGTATCTAGTTCCCTGACAAGGGACCAAACCCCAGCGCCCTGCATTGGCAGTACAGAGTTTTAGCCACTGGACCACCAGGGAAGTCCCAAGCCTAGTACATTCTTGCAGGTCCAATATGGCAGCATGGGAATGAAGGGGCAGACTGGGATGTGGGCCTCTGAGGCATCCGGGGTGGGGTGTGTTACAAGATGAGCAGCTGGCCCTGGGCTGTGGGTGCTGACAGAGCAAAGAGAAGCTGCCCTTCCCCTCGGGTTTGGGCAGATGAGTGAGTGAGTGACAGCAGCAGGTCCAAGCCGAGTGGCCTGATGGGGCTCTCAGACCTCTTTAGCTACCATGGAGGCCCCGGAAATACCAGGGCTGGGAGGGGCCACAGGGGGACAGAGGCCTAACCTCCTATCTCTTAGGTCTCCACCAGACCATCCCCCAGGCCCCGGCCACACTGGCTGCCTCTCCTGGGCACCCTTTTGTGCCATCAGACCCCTTTCTCTCCCCAGTCAGGGTCCTACCAGGCTCCAACACCACACTCAGAAAGACCTTGTATGTTTTTCAAATTAATGCAATTAAGAGCATTAATGTTTGCAAACGATAGAGTTTTTCATTTTCCTTTTATTTGATTAGAGAAATTCCCACCGCACAGTTCCTCCAAATGAAACCCAGACCCGAGGCCCATTGTTCCGGGGGCTTCCATGAGAATGTGTTACCTTTCAATCTCACACACTAATGTGTTTAGCGTTACAGTCCCCCCCGGGCGGCTGCAGGAAGGATCTGGAGCCTTGATTAAAGCGGCCTTTGCCGGGCAGGAATGTGGGCTCCTCCGCCCGGGAGTCACAGAGGGGCTGGGTATTCGCTCAAAGAGCCTCTGCTCACAAGGCAGGCCGGCTAGCCAGGGACCGGGCTCGCGGGCACTTGTGCCTGGCTGTAATTAGGCGTTTTTCCCTCTGTCTTGCCTTTCCTCTCAGACCCCCTGCACCTCTAGCCACAACAACTCACATGTGACAACGCACACATACACACCACTGTGTCTCCTCTCTTCTCTCCCATCTTCAGTCCCCTGGCTGCTGCTGTCCTTGGCCAGCTCCATTCAGAGGCAGCATTCAGATCACAGTGATCACACTGCTTCTCCCTCGGTCAGGCCCCAAGTTCCAAGGTGAAGAGCAGAATTAGAGCCAAACGGGAAAAACTGATTAGAGGAATATGTAAGGAAGGCCTGGGAGAGGGAGGAGGGAGGGTCATAACCCCTGTTAAAAAATTCGACGAGTGCCAAATTTAAACAGGATGTTAAGTCTACACCCCTCCTACCCCAAATCACCAAAGGCTCAGTGCTGGGAGGCCCAGGTTCCTTCCTCTTCCAACTGGGGTTGCTTGGTCCCTCCCGGCCCCAGAACAGCCTTTCTAGGCTGTCTGTGTTCTGCCAGTGCCCCGGGTCAGGAAGCCCTGGGGCTTCCCTGTCCCAGTCACTTGTATCCCACAGACCTTCAACAGCACAAGCCAGGGGCCTAGGAGATCGCCAGGACCTGGCCCCAAATCGGCAAAACCAAGAAGCCATCAAGCTTGTGAGCTAGAATCCAAACTAAAAATAAGCCAGTCGACTCTCAGAGGCCCGGCTCCTGCTGCTCCTGGGTCCCAAGGAGCTGGGGAAGGGCTTGGGAGAGAAACAGGATCCATCTTCACCCCCACTCCAAAGCTGCATTCCCAGATGCCTCAGAGTCATTCCACAAACCTCCATGGAGGCCCAGCCTCACAGAACAGAGCAGGCTCTGAGGGTTGGGGTCAGAGAGGAGCACTCCCCTCCCCCAGAGTAGTTAAAGAAGTCAGGGTTGTGGGGGGAGGGGTGGGGGTTGTTCAGCACCTATGGCTGTCCTGGTGACCACACGCTGCGCGCGAGATGAGTCCCCCCAGGCCCCGTCAGGGACCAACCCACACTTGCAGATAGAAAACCAACCACCCCAGCCCCGTGACCCTGTAGAGCTAAGAGCTCAGGCCTCACCAGACTGAGCCTTTGCTTGCATCTCTCTTCCAGGCCTCTGCAGAGCTCCACACCTTGTTGTCCCTGTGTGCAAATCCCGGGCCATTTAGACATGCTTTCTAAGAAAGTTGCTCTGTGCTGAGTGGAGGCAAGGAGGCTGATGCCTACGGGGGGCAAGGGAAGATGGAGGTTGAATTAAAGCTACGGGTGTGGGGCAGGGCGGGGGCGGGGCAGGGGAACTGGAGGGATGACTCAGCTAGTTCAGAACCAGGTCCCCTGCCTCCCCGCTGGGCCGCTGCCTCATTTATTCTACTCAGTCCCAAGGGAGGAAAATTCCCCCACCTGGGCTGGAAAAGCTGGGGGACTGATTTGCAAGGCTAAGTGAGGGGAGTTCACTGTCCTTTTGTTCATGCAGACACTCACCCAGGCAATACTTGGCCGATGAGATAAATCCACCTACACCTTTAAACTGTACCTCCCCACGCAGGGCCCAGAAGGTCTAACCCTTGGATTGGTACCAGGGTTCTGCCACAAACATCTGCCCGGGCCAACAGCCCCCAGGGAGCAGATACATAACGAGAGCTGCATTTGGATGAAGGAGGAGGTGGAGAAGGCAATGTGAGGGAATCAGGATTGCAGTGGAAACTGCTCAGGAATTTGGCTTCATGTCTAAGTTGATTCTTCCTAGACAATCACCTTAATGTGGGTATCTCTTAGTTACCCATGCTGCGGGGAAGGACGGGGAGGGAGTGGAAGATACCAAAGGTGAATAATCCAGAGACTATTTCTGATTATTCCTGTTGGACTTTGCCAGTTGGCTTTTTTTCCCCCTGCTCAGAAACTTGCTTCCCTAAGCAGGATTTTCTTTGACTATTTTTCAAATTTTCCTCATGATTTCCAACCACGAACAATCCTTTCCCAAGATGACCGGGCTTGGTTTTATCCTGAGCGCCATTCAAACCACAAAGACAGAAAGCAGGGGGTAGGGATGGGGATTAACTGAGATGGTACTGGGGCAAGGCTTCCTTATTGAGGGGTCAGAATTTGCTGTGCACAAGCCCCTAGGTGAGGAAATTGCCAAAGGAGATTCCAGGTTGTGGGACCATTGCCTCTCACCCCATCAGTGACCCTCCTCCACGGTAAGACCTTGAAAGGACATGGCCACAGAACATGCTAAGGCCTTAGCTGGTACGAAGAGGAGAGGACTCAAATCATATGGGATTGAGGCGAGGGGTAGTGGCCCTGGTGAAAGCCCGCCTTCCAAGGAAGGTGGGGAGCAGAATCCAGCTTACAATTTCCAAGGAGTTATGGAAACCTCAGTCTAATCTAAACCAGCACCCACATTCCTGTAGCACTGCCAGCCAAAGCCTCAGAACCATCCCGAACCACTCAGGAGCTGTGCCCACATCATGGGGTCCAGGGTGGCACCAGCAGAGGGTGAGGACAGGCCAGCTTCTCTGTTTTGGGCACACAGCTCCCCCCTCCTCATTTAACCCAGTCTAAAAGGAACAGCAGCAAGGATTCTTCTCTGAGTTTAAATTTTCATGGAAATGAATCAATTTATCTCAGAACACGAGGAGGTGGAGGCAGAGGGATGGGTGATGAATTCCCTTTCCTTGATGCAGATGGACTAAACCCCCTTTGCTTCTTACTGTTAAAAAGAAAAAAAAGACATCCAAAAGCTGCTGCCTTTCACACTGTTGGATGCCAGCTGATAACTCGGAAAGCTGCTGATAAATCCTGAGGCTAGGTTGTTCTCAGCTCCTCTGCCTGACCCCAGGAGAGCTGCCTCGGTCACCCGTTGTGTTTACAGAGGGGCTCAGAAGGCCCAAAACAGGGCTGAAGGGCTGCCTGACTTCCAGGAATGTGATTGCCTTCAACTGGAGGCCCGGAACTCTTTGAGCCAAAAGCTCATGTCCTCACAAACGCTTTCACAAGTATCATCTGACTGGCTTGTGGCTAAAGTTGCAGACCAGGCCTGATATGGTCCACACTGGCCCACGGATGGGTCAGCCATGCACTCTGCCTGCAAACCCTAGCCTTGTGTTCAGCAAGAACCTGAATGTTGACTGCCTGAGTGCTTACTCGGGGCCAGGATTTTGCCTGCACTCCCTCACAAGCACTCCTGAGAGGAGGTATCAGCCTTAGGCCCATTTTTCAGATTGTAGAACTGAGGCTCCAAGAATTTAAGTAACCTCTGTTAGGTTGGTGGTGTAGTTGCTAAGTCCTGTCCGATTCTTGTGACCCCACGGACTGCAGCCTGCCAGACTTCTCTGACTATGGGATTCTCCAGGTCAGACTGGAGTGGGTTGCCATTTCCTTCTCCATCTTTTAAGTTACACAGCCAATAAGTGACAGAACCAGGTTTTGAATTCACATATCTAATTTCTGAGCCTGAGCTCTTCATTTCTAAGTTAGGCAAAGCTTGATTTGGGTTCATCTTTCAGGATTTGAAATAGCTCAACTGGCATTCCATCACACCCACTAGCTGAGCTATTTCAAATCCTGAAAGATGATGCTGTGAAAGTGCTGCACTCAATATGCCAGCAAAGTTGGAAAACTCAGCAGTGGCCACAGGACTGGAAAAGGTCAGTTTTCATTCCAATCCCTAAGAAAGGCAGTCCCAAAGAATGCTCAAACTACTGCACAATTGCACTCATCTCACACGCTAGTAAGGTAATGCTCAAAATTCTCCAAGCCAGGCTTCAGCAATATGTGAACCGAGAACTTCCAGATGTTCAAGCTGGTTTTAGAAAAGGCAGAGGAACCAGAGATCAAATTGCCAATATCTGCTGGATCACCAAAAAAGCAAGAGAGTTCCAGAAAAACATCTATTTCTGCTTTATTGACTATGCCAAAGCCTTTGACTGTGTGGATCACAATAAACTGTGGAAAATTTTGAAGGAGATGGAAATACCAGACCACCTGACCTGCCTCTTGAGAAACCTGTATGCAGGTCAGGAAGCAACAGTTAGAATTGGACATGGAACAACAGACTGGTTCCAAATAGAAAAAGGAGTACGTCAAGGCTGTATATTGTCACCCTGCTTATTTAACTCATATGCAGAGTACATCATGAGAAACGCTGGGCTGGAAGAAGCACAAGTTGGAATCAAGATTGCTGGGAGAAATAGCAAAAACCTCAGATATGCAGATGACACCACCCTTATGGCAGAAAGTGAACAAGAACTAAAAAGCCTCTAGATGAAAGTGGAAGAGGAAAGTGAAAAAGTTGGCTTAAAGCTTAACATTCAGAAAACTAAGATCATGGCATCTGGTCCCATCACCTCATGGGAAATAGATGAGACAGTGGAAACAGTGTCAGGGCTCCAAAATCACTGCAGATGGTGATTGCAGCCATGAAATTAAAAGATGCGTACTCCTTAGAAGGTAAGTTATGACCAACCTAGATAGCATATTAAAAAGCAGAGGCATTACTTTGCCAACAAAAGTCTGTCTGGTCAAGGCTATGGTTTTTCCAGTGGTCATGTATGGATGTGAGAGAGTTGGACTGTGAAGAAAACTGAGCGCCAAAAAATTGATGCTTTTGAACTATGGTGTTGGAGAAGACTCTTGAGAGTTCCTTGGACTGCAAGGAGATCCAACCAGTCCATCCTGAAGGAGATAAGTCTTGGGTGTTCATTGGAAGGACTGATGCTGAAGCTGAAACTCCAATACTTTGGCCACCTCATGTGAAGAGTTGACTCGTTGGAAAAGACCCTGATGCTGGGAGGGATTGGGGGCAGGAGGAGAAGGGAACGACAGAGGATGAGATGGCTGGATGGTATCACCGACTTGATGGGCATGAGTTTGAGTAAACTCTGGGAGTTTGTGATGGACAGGGAGGCCTGGCGTGCTGTGATTCATGGGGTCGCAAAGAGTCGGACACGACTGAGCGACTGAACTGAACTGATTTGGGTTCTGGTGCAACTCACCAGGCTTTCCTGCTCCACTCCTTATATGGACATTATAGTTCAGCCCCATAAATGAACCTTATTTTTTTCTGTCTCCTCTACTTGGCATGTCCCTCACACTGACCCCCAACCTATGACCTTCCACACTGACTCAGTATATCATAAAAGACTCCCCTCTTCTGGATCCCCTTGGCACTTGTTTACCTTAGTGGTTCTCCAAGTGTATCTCCAGACCAGCAGTGTCAGCATCTGATCCCACCTCATAACCTGCTGAATCAGAAATTCTGGGCATGGGGCCCAGCATTCTGTTTTAACAAGCCCTCTGGGTGATTCTGCTGCACACTCAACTTTGATAACCATTGGGCTGCCTCTTGCTTCTTCAGACCCCATCAGTCTTGGCAATGATTAAGGGAAAGGTTAGCTTTTGTTGTGATTGTTGACACCTGAGCCTCCTCATCAGGTTTATTATAAAGGAATCCTGAGCTGCTAATAATGAACTGCGGGAAGCTCTCTTTGGCCTTCACTGTTGCTTTCCACTCCACAACTTGGCATCCTGTTCCAGAACAGCCCACAGAAGTAACCCTTGCCACTTGGGCTTTATCACCCCTATCTTCAGAACCAGCTTCAACACCCTCAGCAACTGCCTCCCCATCTCAGGGGAGAGCAGAGCTGTAGGCTGTCCATGAAAATCACCTGGGGCCATCAATGTGTCAGCCTCGAAGAATCTCTCCAGGTTTTGTTGAATGGCTACTTGGCTCCCTCCTGGCTTCTCTTTGATGTATCTCACCACAGCTCACAGACCAGCACTTGTTTAGGGGGCTAACCTCCCAAACCCATTTGTCCTGGAGATGAAAGTCCATTTTCACTGATGAAATCTCCATCTCTGATTATATTAGTAGGATCAATATTATCTATTTCTCCCTTTAAATCTGTCAGTTTTTGCTTCATGTGTTTGAAGCACTGTTATATGTTGCATACATGGTTATGAGCATTTTCCCTTCCTGATGAATCAACCCTTCTACCATTATAAAATGTCCGCCTTTATCTCTGGTAATACCGTTTGTCTTCAAGTCTTGTTTTATCTGGTGAGATAGTCTCTCCAGCTTTTGAATGTTTATAATTTTTCATCCATTATTTAAAACTTATCTGTGACTTTAAAATACTTCTCTTGCACACTGCAAATAGTTAGGTCTTTTTTACAAAAAATCTATTCTGACAATCTCTGCCTTTTAATTGCAATGTTTAGCCCATTAACATTTAATGTAATTATTGATATGGTTGACTTTAGTTTCATTTGCCCCCTCTGTTTTCTATTTCTTTGTTCCTCCTTCCCTGCCTTCTTTTGGATTTTTAGAATTCCATATAAATATATCTATTGGATTTGTAGCCATACTTCTTTGCATTAATTTTTTAATGATTGCCCCAGGGATTACAACATACATCCTTAACTTTTCACAGTCCACTTAGAGTTACTATTTCAAGTAAAACGTAGAAACCTCACAACCACAGAGGTTTATTACCTCCTACCCCCATTCCTTATGCTACAGTTATCATATGTATTTCATCTACATATATTATAAAACCCACAAGACAATGTTATAATTTTGCTTCAAACAGTCATGTGAATTTTAAAGCAATTAAGAGGGCCTATTGCCAAAGGGAACCCCCAAATTAAGGGAAGCCTTTTTTAGGAAGCTGATTCAGCTCACTGTTATAAAAGGCAACCCGGATCGTTCAACCTGGATTCCTTCACTCTCTTCTAGCTAAAGGTGAATTCTGGGTCCACAGGACAGAACCTTTTTTTTTTTCTTTTTAACTTTTTACTTTATATTGAAGTATAGATGATTAACAATGTTGTGATAGTTTCAGGTGGACGGCAAAAGGACAACGGATTCATTCTTTAAGAGCCTTCACTGAGTCTCCTGAGATTCAATCATCAGACCCAAGTCCTTTACACTGTTTCCATGGGGTTCTTGGCATTCAGACATGAAAAGCCAGAATTCCCAGAGTGGATGTGGAGATTAAGTCTCACTAGTGTCCTGCTTTCCTCTCCCTGTCTTATAAGAGGCACTTTCTCTCATGTTATTACTAGTTGTATTTTTTTTTCTTCACCTCTTCTTCTAGGTTATAAATCCTGAAGGTAAAAGATCTGGTCACATGCATAGTAGGTACTCAGACAACCTTGCTGAATAAGCAAATAAAACCCAAATGCATTTCCTGACAGCTCTGGAGACAGTTGGGCACAGTAGGGAAAGTGAGCCAGGAAGAAAAGGAGGTCCATGTGTGTCTGCCCCTGGAATGGTGGGAAATTATTTCCAGGGGCAGGGGGTATAGCCAAAAACATCACTGTGGATTGATGAGGGGATCACAGAGAGCCTGAGGTTGACTCTGATGAAATGTAAACGTGGGAGTTGAGAATGTGAAGGCTGCAAAGTGGAACGGGGGAAGCTACCAGGCCAGGGTGTGTGGGTGGGACCAGGATTTTTAGCACGCTCACGTGTACCTGGAGGAAGTGTATGCTGGGCCACCCAGAGCTGCTGACACTGCAGCCTGGAGGGCTGGAGCTTTTTAGAGAAACCATTAGTCTAGTGACAGGGAGAAGAATGAAAAAGCCGCCAGGGCCGAGGTAAGCACAGAGCTGGTCCGCAAGGCTGCAGGCCACACCATCAGGGAGGCAAATGGAGATCATTCATCTGGGTATTTCCAGGAGACACTGGTGGGTCAGGGTTCAAAAGGGTAGAACTGAAGCTGGTCGGAAATGCTCTGTCCTGTTAAGGGGCCTGAGAGTGTGGTTTAACAGAAGCCTCAGGAGGAAGAAGGGTGTCCTGGCAGGACAGGGTATCCCAGGGGTCAGGATAAAGGAGGAGCCATGGCTGGAAGGAGGTGAAACTGGGAGTGCCTCTGAGTCATGCCCTTAGTCTGCGCCAAGCTAAGTGAATAACATGAGACCTGCAATACCTAATTTCATATGAAATGTGATAATCGAGTAATGGGGCAGATTTTTGCATGTGGCTTGTAGAAAAGCTGAGGAGGAGGAGAGATGGAGCAGGGACAAGCCGCAGCACGTTTCAGCCCATACATAAGAGTCAGTTAGCCAGTCTGCCAGGCGCTGCCAGCTGGAGTGAATGAAATGCCTGTTGTTTCAGGGCAGGGGGAAAATGAGTGACCGTTATTTAGATTAAGGAATTTATATCCAACATGGTGTGAGGTTAAACAAATTGGTGAGTGAGACTTGACCTGTTATAATAACCTTAAGTGCTTGGGGCCTACCCCAAGAGGAAGGAGAGGGCAAGAGTGCTCATGAGAACCTACTGTGTGCACAGCCCCATGGCAAGCTGGCCGCCACTAGAACTCCCTGAAAGCCTTGGGGCCTCATGAGATTTTTAGGTTGCTGGAATTTTCCTATTTTACGGCACAGAATGGCTGACTCTTCAATACATTCAACTTCCTTCCAACACCAAGTGGTGGGCATGATTACAAAAAGACAGTGTGAGGCCTTCCATTAGGTTTCTAGGGATTCAGTCCAAGGACAGTGTGAGCCCCAACACCAGCCCCTCCCCTCAAAAGGAAATGGCTGAGTATTGAAAATGCGGTGCTATTTCCAGTCCAGGCTAGCTGGAGCTTCCCTCGCATGTATCCAAAAGGACGGCCACTTCTAGTTGATTAAGGGTCGGGACAAACTGGATCCTCGAAGAAGTCAAAGAAGATTTAGTAACTCCTGAAGGCCTTCTCCAGAGGGGAATCAAAGGCCACTGCCCCACACTTTCCTCTCCCATGATTATCTCCCAGCCCATCAACACAATGAGTCTGTTCTTGACTGGATCACTATCCAATTCTGTACGGTGACCCTGCTTTTCTGCCAATCTGGGAGACAGCATGGCTTCTCCCACATCTTTATAAATAGGGTTGCTCACCCCTGTAGGGAGAATTCTGAACTTGGCAAGGTTCCCGGGGCAGGTTTAATCAGTCAGGATGTCCCTTTCTGGGCTCTACAATGTGAGTGGCTCGGCCTGGACACTGGGAGTTTAGGCAGGTCCATCACCACTGAAGTTCTTAAGTGGGGACTTTAAAAGAAAGAAATTACTGAATTCCTGGTAAATAGCCAAATCACAGAAAGAGTTGACTACAACCTTATGCTTACAACTAAAGTAAGCATTTTGCCTAATTACAGGTGTAAGGCATGGTTGTCTTTCTGGTTCTAGCGGCCCATCCCTGCTCCTCCAGGCAGAGGTAGGTGAGCCTTACACTGCCCCTGGACTTCAGTCATCTCTCTTTGTTGTCAGTTTCTGTCTTCTTCATCTGCCTGTGTCACCAGTTGCCTGAAGACCCCATTTCTATTTTCTTTTTCTTTTTTTAGTTCCTGACCAGGGATTGAACCCGGGCCCGCGGCAGTGAAAGCGCCAAGTCCTGACCACTGGACTGCCAGGGAATTCCCATCATATCTATTTTCTTAATACCTGGTGATTATATTGCAATGCTTGGCTGCAGGATTGGCACAGCGTTCATGAGAGCTTTTCTGCTGCCAATTCTCAGCGTGCTCCTCACCACCCCCCCCCCCCCCGACCATCTCTCATCACATCACCCTTTGCTGGCTGGTACTTCTGCTCCCTTTGGTCACTATGCTGGCTGGCTTTACTCCCCTGAGCTCCAGCAGCCAGCATCTCCCAGTGTCCACTGTCAAGTTTCCAGGCAAAGTCAGCCCTCTTCAGGCCCAGGCTGCCTTACTGCCCTCGCCTGTGCCAACTCTGATAGCCAGGACATCACTGCACAAAACCTCTTTGTAATGGAGCCCTTCGGCCAAGCTTGGTGGTTAAGGGTGACCGTTGGCATTTTGACACCTGAATACTTATTTGGACACATGCAGGCTTATTTTTTGTTGTCATTACACACTGGTCCTGCAGTCACAGTTGTATACCTCAGTTGCTTTCTGATTTGTCTGTTGGGAAAAAAAAAAAAATTCCTTCAGCCCAGCATTATTACAATGACAGTCATAATCATTCTTGTAAGTACCATCATTAGTACTTTAATAGTTAACCAAATATTAATATATTCTGTTTACTAATTAGAATGATTAATAAATGATTCATTACTAAAATAGTATCATCAGTCTGGGCCCTCAGCTCGACTCCCTGAGGGTTTTGCCCAGTTTTTACAAGTGGCACCTGTAACAACTGGTCCCACATGCAAATCTGACCCCTGAAGTGGCTAGGGCCTTGTGTTTCTTGTCTGGCAATGAACGTTCACACTGTGGCCAGTGCCCACTGCTTCCCATGCCTCCTCCCTTTGGTTCTCCTGATGTCACATGCCCATCACAAGCTTCTTCATAGGCATGTCACACCAGTGCAGGTCAGAGAGTGACCCCTGAAGAACAAATGGGGAAAGTGGGCCCTCTAGGGGGGCTCCCACATCAGCAGATCTACCGAACCGTGCCTGAATGCAGGGCGCTGGCTCTGCTGCTCACCTCCCCTCTGAGAGGTACTCAGGGTAGATCCCCCATTTTACAAACATGGAAACTGAGGCCTACAGAGCCTCCAGCCACACAGGTTGATAGCACCAGAGGGACACCTGGGTCTTCGTTCCCTCCTGCCAGAGGTTTTCTGTGCTTTGTTTTTCTCAAATGGAAGGGTGAAACACACTCTTTCTCTGTCTCACTCTTCTTTCTCTCTTTTTCTTCCTCTTTGTCTCTGGTGTTTCTGGGGAGATGCATGGCTGGATCCCGATTGCTGTGAGGAGTGGGAGAGGCAAAAACTCACCCCAGCTAAGCGGTTTGGGGCACCGAAACAGGAACTCCCTTCGCTTTCCAGAGGCTGCTAATAGGAGTGGGGTGGAGCTTAGCTGGAAGAGCGGATGGAATCACTTGCAAAACCCTAATAAATCTGCGGGCCCAGCTGTTCCTCATCTGATGATCCTGAAGGGAAAGTGTGAAATAGTAGAGATGCTGATGGGCCTGGGGGGGCCCCTTCAAAGGCAACCCGTTTTCCCAAAGACCCCAGAGCAGGGGTGGGAAGTATCCGGAAACGTCTGAAGGGTGTTTGTGAGAGTTGGGAGGCCTGGGCCCCCAGAGGCCAGATGCACACATGGAGCGTGCCTGGGAATGCCCCAGTCCTGGGGCCTCTGGAAAGTGGGCCACTCACCCTGTCCCAGAGCATACGAGCCTTGCTGGCAGTTAGGCAGCCCTGGGTTTGAATCCCAGCTCCACAGTCTGGGGGCTGTGTGGGCCTGAGTGAGATATATAACCTCTCTGAATTTTGTTTCTGTCACCTGTAAAATGAGGATAATAATCCTCCCTTCGGGCTTTGTGGGGGCTGGGGTGCAGTAAATGTGCTAATGTATGTAAAGCTCCTGGCATGTGATAGGTGCTCCTTCTCTTTCCTTCTTTCTCACTTCCCCTGCCCTAGGGAGTCAGAAGGGGCTGGGTAGTACTCACCCAGAGACCAAGCCCAGGGATCAGGACCCCCATCTCCACCCAGCCCATTCTGCGCCCCACACCCCCTCCCCCGGCCACTCACAGCTGGTATGGGTGGGGTGGGGCCTTGCAGAACACTGTTCCCACTTCCCTTGTCCCTCCAGCCCCTGAAGGACTCAGGCCCCAGAGGCTAGGGTGGGGCTGCAGGGCCACTGCCCCTCCTGACCTTGACTGTTCTTGGCCGGCAGGAGCTGGACCAGAGGTTTCTAGAGTGTTCACTGCAGCCCCCAAGGCAAAGGACACCCTCTCTGTGGCTGAGGACTCTGGCCCGAGTTGAAAAGCCTTAATTGGGCTCTGACATCTCCATTCCCCGAGAGCATAGTCGTCAATCCTCTCGGCAGACAGGCCGGCCACAAGCCCAGTTTCAGAGAGCAGGCCCAGGCTGGCCCCAGGCCCAGAGGACCCAGAGGGATCTGCTGCCGGCCGGCCATGAGGACACCAGCCTCAGAGCATCCCAGCGACTTGAGCTCATGGAGGCCAGGCCAGAACTCTACCTGTCCAGAGGGAGGAAGCCCAGCATTCTCAGGACCTAGAACCCACCCAAAAGACTGAGGGTAGAAGGAGAAGGGGGCGAAAGGTTGGATGGGGTGAGATGGGGGTGAGATGGCTGAATGGCATCACCAGCTCAATGGACATGAATTTGAGCAAACTCCTGGAGATGGTGGTGGATAGGGAAGCCTGGCGTGCTACAGTCCATGGGGTTGCAAAGAGCTGAACATGACAAAACGACAACAACAAGAACCTGCCCTGGGCTGGAGTCAGACAGCCCTGGGTTCGAGAACTTGGTCAGCTGGGGAAGCTCCGATGAGCCCAGGACCCCTCGGCACAGGGCCTTTGGTCTGTAAGACGCTAACGGCTCCCTGCAGGCTTGTGAAGATTGTTAAAACCATCCTCCCAAGCCTGCAGCATGGGCTCCAGTGCAGGAGTTGGGATGGAGCTGGGAGCCCAGCGAAGGCCAGCACCCTCAGGCCTGTGAGCACTTGGCCTCCATGGTCTGCTCCAGAGCAGATCCTGGTACTCACCTCAGCTCCTCTTACTCTTTCCCTCTTGGAGGCTTCTTCCTGGCCAAGAGCAGGAGAGATAGGAAAAAGCAGAATGAGACAGGGAACAGAAGTGGTAGTCCCCTCCAGCCATCCCTCAACCTGGCAAACAAGACAGCAGAGGCTACTGGAAATAAACATGACACAACCTAGTTAAGTAATGGAGTAATGGGGTGCTTCGGTCCAACTGCTCCCCTCTCTGTAACTCCCTGCCACATCCCAGTGCAGAAAGAAGTCCTTCCTCAAATCTAACTTATACCCTTCCTGCTGCACTTCCTGTCTACTTCCTTTTGGTCCATGTGGATAATGCTGCCCTCATCACCCCTCTCGCCGGCACCTCCTCACTAGGCCTTCTCCTCAATTCTGTTCAGCTCAGGGGCCTGAGGGAGTGAAAGCAAACTTTAAGAGGATGTTTAAAGTTTGGCTTCTCATCACCACATCTCAGCTGAGTCCATAAAATTGCCCTATAAAGCCCACTGGCCAGCCAGCTGCCCTCAGCCTCAGGGGCCTCCCTGTTTTATGATTGGTCCCAATTCAGACACCAGCTGGATGTAGGAACTTGCTGGCTTTTATGAAGAGATGTTAACGAGAAGCATCTCTTTCCCTCTGTCTTGTTCCCAGAAACTCCACTCCTTCCCTCATTCGTGGTGATTTGTTTTCAGTCAGTCACCGTTTACCAAGCGCCTCCTGGAGCCAGGTTCTGGGTTGAGCCCTGGGGTGGGGGCGGTCACAGGTAAGAGCTGGCGTAGGGGGTGGCCTCGGAAGGGCTGGCCCCACAGGAACTAACACCTGGGCGGCACCTCAGCAGTAGCTGCAGTAGCTGGATCACACTGCGCTCTCAGTGTTTGTAAACTGCACGGTAATTGTGAAACAGTGTTGGAAAAACAAACAATTACAGAGCAGCCTGATAAGAGCTGCCAGGAGGTGTGCTCAGAGATCCGGGAAGCAGGACTCCTGTTCTGCTCAGGATCAGGGAAGTCTTCCCAGCAGAGGCACCCTCTACATCATTGCCTGAAGGATGCTTAAAAGTTTTCAAAGCAGGTAAGATGCGCTGGTGGAGGAAGAAGGGGTAGCAAAATTCTGGGCTCTCCTTTGCTAATGGACCAGGAACGAGGGGTGGGGACCAGGGGCCAAAGTGAAACTCTTAGCTGCTTAGTCGTATCCGACTCTGTGATCCCAGGCTCCTCTGTCCATGGAATTCTCCAGGCAAGAATACTGGAGTGGGTTGCCATTCCCTTTTCCAGGGGATCTTCCTGACCCAGGGTTGACCCCAGGGTCAACCAGCAGGGAAGTGAGGGGTGGGGACCAGGGGCCGGGATCCTGGCAAAAAGCCGCAGGAGCAACACAGGGTAAGTCTCTCCAGGGCTCAGTCTCTCTATTTGTGAAATGGATTTAGTGTTGGTGAGTTAAAAGACAACCCAGAAGTAATAATAGCGGCCACGTGTACAGTCTTTCATCATCTCTAGCTACTTTCATAAGCATTACCTCCCATGAGCTTCACAATAACCCTTCAAGGTAGGCAGGGCAGGTAATTTAATATCCATTCTGCAGATGAAGAAACTGAGACTTAGTCCGGTGACTGGAGACACTGGACTCGCGAGTGCTTGCAAGTGGCACGTGTGAAGCTTGTATTTAATGCAAGGGTTCTTGCCCCAGGACAGCTCAGAGGTGCTCACGGAAGTGCTGAAGGCAAGCATGGGAGGGAAAGCCAGGGGAAATGAGGGTTCCCTCTCAGTAGCACCCCACTCCCCCAGGGTGCCACCTGATATGGGGGTGAGGACCAGAGACGGGTGAGGGGACATAGGTCTCAGAGAGAGCCTCAGACTTCTCTGGGAGCAGGGGAAGAAAAAGGAAGGCCCCCTGCAAAGTAGACCCGCCTGGAGAAGGGTCCCAGGCAGAAGCCCATTTTCAGGAGGAGGGAGACAGAGGGTCAGCCGTGACCCCCCAGAGTGGCCACTGTCCGTAGGTGGGGGTATTGGGTGACTAGGCACCCCCTCCTGGCTTGCTCCTGGGGAAGCCACTCTCGTCCCCTCCTGCGTCCCCGAATAGTGAACTGCGAGGGGCAGAGGGAACAGGTACACTCAGGTGTGCGGCATCACGTGTCCCGAACATAGTCAGGCAGTCACAGACAAGCAACAGCTGTAAGTAGTACCTGCTCATACCTGCTCACCCAGACTCCAACACCCAGCCCCCCACTCCCACCCTAAATGCCCCAAGATCCTCTCACATACACCCAAACCCACAGTCAATCCCCCACCACCACCCACAAGAGCCCATTCACACTCCTTCACAAGTAGGAACAAGGCAGAGACTTCCCTGGTGGTCTCATGGCTAAGACTCCAGGGTCGCAATGCAGGGTGCTTAGGTTGAGAGAACTAGATCTTGGTCAGAGAACTAGATCCCACATGCCACAACTAAAGATCCCGCATGCTGCAACTAAGACCCGGCACAGCCAAATAAATAAATAATTTTTTTTTAAAGTATGTAGAATGATTTACAGTTTACAAGCACAACACCCCCAGATCCATCTGAGTCCAAAGTCATTCATGCACTGGAGTGCGTAAACATGTATGGACACAAAGTTGGCACACGCAGCCCAGCAGGCCTGAGATAAGGGACCCAGGAGCTCTGGGGTCTGAGGCGAGGTGCCTAGTAAGGGTCCCCAGCCTGGCTTCCCTCAAACTTGTCATTCTCTTCCCCACCCCTCCACTCACTGGACTCTCACCTTCTGCAGATAAGAGCCGACCCCCCTGGGAGCAGCTCCCCAGCCCTATCTCCAATCCCCTCCCCTTACAGCTGCTCAGGTACTCATCAGGGTTCCAGGGACACACTAGGGGCTCTGTTAACATCCCCCACCCACCCCTCTATCCTATACCACCATGCAGCGAAACCAGGGCCAGAAAATGTGGGGTTAGGAACGGCTACCTGGTCCCATGTTCTCTTCTGGTGGGTGGGGGTGGGGGTAGTGCCATGTGAAGCAGGAAACACTCCCACAGGGCCTCCCTCCTCAGGCTTGGGACCCGCAGACTTCCCTCTGTAAAGAAGGGGGAGCTGCTGAGGGAAGGGGCTCTAGCCCCCGGGGGAAGACGAGGGGGTCTCCTGGCCAGAGGTCTCTGTCTCTTCACACACACTCACTCACACACACCCCTGCACGCACACCTCCCCCACTCTAATTAGAATGGTTGCTCCAGGACCAGGGGAAAGGCCGTGATTTATGAATGGGAGTTGGTGTAGAGAGATTCCAGCACCATCTGCTTGGGAGCAAACAGGAAGAGCTTCAATGTGCTGCAGACCTGGGGGAGGGAGCCAGTTGGTGGAACAGGCTCATAAAAGCCATTCCTAATGGCCACAGGTGCTCTTCCCCACCCCCAGCCCCCAGGGAGACCCCCAGCCCCTGCCAGGAGCCCCCCAATAGCACACACTCCTCTCACCAATGCCACGCTGCCTGGTGGTAGAGTGGTGGAGGAAAGAACCTGGACCATCCAGCAGACCTGAGTACAAATACCTACAACTGTTTACAACTGGGCTTTAGTTTGTTGGTCTATAAAATGAGGATAGTGGCAATAAATATTACCACATTCCTGATAAGACAAATCATCTTAACCCCATTTTACAGATAAGGACACTGAGGCTACAGAGGTTAAGAGACTGTCCCAAGTTTGTCCTAATGAGCTACAGGACAACTTGAACCTGTGTCAGCAGAGGTTACTGCTCTGAACCATTTTTCTTCACACTGTTCTCCAACATAAGAAAGTTTAGGGGGTTAAGTGAGATAAACACTTCAAGTGCCTGGCATATGTTGTTATTTACTCACTAAGTCATGTCTGACTCTTGGTGACACCATGGATTGTAGCCTGCCAGGCTCCTCTGTTCATTGGATTGTCCAGGCAAGAATTCTGGAGAGGGTAGTCCCAACCCAAGGATCGAACCCACGTCTCCTGCATTGGCGGGCAGATTCTTTACTACTGAGCCACCAGGAAAACCCACCTGGCTTATGATGGTGCTCAGTATGCGATAGTTTTCTTTCTGGGAACCTTGCTTTGGAAGTCAAAAGATCCAAAGATGGGCCAGGGCAAGGGGGGCGGTGGTGGTGAGAGAGAGATTGTTATTAGCACTTGGTGCCTTGAGCAAGAGCAGTCTGGCAAGTCCTGAGGAGTTTAGAGTTATAAACTATAAGTCACCTACCAAAAAAAAGAGAACTTTTTGGTGACATGCCCACTTGACATGCACCTCACAGTGATGAGTTTTGATGATAAGCAGGGTTCATAAATGACTGTCACTTGTATGACCATTATGTGGTAAGTCTGAGTTCACTTGGGCCCTTTTAATTTTGTTAGTTTCCAATGTGCTCAACTTTATTTCCCCAATGGTGGTTCTCAACTAGAAGAAAACTTCAGAACTAGCTGAAATTTCTAAATATCCAGAATTCCTGACCCCTCCTCCAAACTTCCTCCCACCCCACCCCCCAACATCTGCTACATCAAGATCCTTGGGCATGGCCTCTGTCACCTTGCCAGGTTCTCCAGGTAGTCTCAGGGTAATTCCCACCCCATCTCCCTGGGGATCCACTGGCCTTCATTTTGCAAGTCCTAGCCCTTCGGATATAGAAATCAATTGGAATTCATGGACAGTATGACCAGAATGCAAGCTCCTCCTCACAAAGATTGTGTCTTATTTGTCCCCATGGTCACTTCAGAGACCTTACCTACACACCCTTAGCAACCAGTTTTAAGACTGGTGAAAACAAATGCCAAATGAAAGGACCAAGAATCTTGCTATCGAATTGCTATTGAGAAGGGAGCTCAGAACGGAGGTGACACCTCCTTGGCTAGGCCTTGAAGGATTTTGGTGGTGGGTGAGGGGGATGAGGTACCTCAGACAAATGAGTCACCATGATATGGGAGACCATCATGTATAGCATCTCTTCATATTGGCTCAATGTTCCTTGTGGGAGTCAAGGGTAGAAAAACTCTGTGTGACCCAGAAGGATGGGGAGAGAGAGAGAAGGCCAGAGGATGATGTGGTTTGACCCAGAACAGCCCCACACTTTCGCTCGCCCAAGCTGCAGTCCAGGCCCCCAGGCCAGGATATATGGGGTCCACGGTCTATGATAGGGGCCACAGTCCATTCAAGATGTAAAGTCCAGGACTTCCCTGATGGTCCAGTGGTTAAGAATCTGCCTGCCACTGCAGGGGACATGGGTTTGATCAATGGTGCAGGAAGATTCCACAAGCCTCGGGCAACTAAACCCATGCGCCATGACTACTGAGCCCGCGCTCTGGAGCCTGAGCTCTGCAACAAGAGAAGTCACTGCAATGAAAAGTCCACAACCCAAAACTAGAAAAGCCCGTGCGAAGCCACAAAGACCCTGCACAGTCAAATAGATAATTTTTTAAAAGAGGTAAAGTCCTATCCTGTAATGCTTGAGGGAGAAAAGCAAGTACTATCAGGGTTGTGCATACTCAAGGGTTAAGTGCAGTCTTTCAGGTTCAAAGGACAATGAAGGCCCAGAGGAAAGGGATGGGGTGAGCCTGCAGGAGGTGGCTCCTGGCCAAGCTGGGGAGTCAGCATTCTCCCACCTCCCTCTGCCACCTCAGTCCATCCATTATATTTTCTCTCCGACTGGAAATCAGACCTCCAGCTTCCCACGACCCAGCCAGGATAACCCTGACTCAACCTGGCCAATATTACCTATCCATCCAGAAGTCCCCTGTCATCTTGTGAGGACTTGGGCAGCTGGTTCACAGTCTTCTTCTGCATCTCAACATCCTGGGCGACCTGAATGTCCACATGGACATCCTCATGCCCTCACTTGTAGGCTCCTCTGTTTCCTCACCTCCATTGACTTTCTCTCCACCTCTGCCACCTTCATACTGCCTGGTACAGCTCCTATAAAATTTAAAATTCGTTTTCCCCTCTCAGGGCACAACTTCTTTCCTTTCTCTCTATAAAACTTGGTCTCCTTTCACGGAGATTTCTCCAGTTCTCCCATCCTGTCTTGCTCATTCAGCTATAGGCTGGAGTGCCAGCTCCGGCCAAGGCACCCTGCCAGCTGTCAGCTCCTTCCTGACTCGACTTCCTCCCCCATCGACCTGCCCAGGATTGGCCACATCATTCATTCTCGCTGGCACACTGGATTCCCACACCCCCTCGCCTTGCCTTTCCCAGCCCTGAAGGATTCCAGTCATCTGCTTTCCCCATCAGGATTCCCAGGCTACAAGAAGGCATAGGAAAATCACCCAACCGTGCAGCCTGGTGCCGCTCCGGATTTATGGTCCCTGACGTCAGCCTGGCCCTCGGGCCACTGGGCCCCTGGTGGTCAGCTCCCGTTCTAAACCTCTGCCACCCTTTCAGCTTCCGGCCTGCCCGGTCCCTCATGTATAATTGACAGAGAAAACAGAGATCCTCAGACCAGAACGCCCCCAACTTCCTTCTACTCCGTCTCCCTGCTTATCACAGACCCGACCCTGCCTATTTCCAATACCCAGTTTTCATTCCGCAGACCACCCAGTCCCTGTGAACTTCCTCTCAGACGCAGTGGCACCGCAGGCCTCTCTGAAGTTTCTAATCAGCCCTCCTCTTTCCCTTTCACTTACCTCTTCTCTGCCCAGTGTGTCTGTTTGGTCCCCAGGGCTCCATCGATGACTTCTTTCAGTCTTGCCCTGCTCCTGCATCCCACACGTTCTCATCTAACCGATGGCTTCTTGCTCCAATAATTCTGATGCCTGTGGCTCTCTGTCCCCACCCGTCCTGATGTCCTGGATGTTTGTCTGTCCCATAGGCAACACCTAAGCAGCATGTCCCCAACTGAGCCTCTTAGTTCCTCCCCGCAAACTCTCCCTCGGTCTCTGAATGTTCAGTTAGTGTCACCATCCACCTAAGCCAGAGACCGGGAAGTCTCCTCAGCTCCCTCTGGCTCCCATCTCCACCCCCACTGCCAGATCTTCTATTCTGTTTCTGAAATGGTTCCCGAGTCTACCTTATCCCTTCCATCCCTCGGATGCTCTTTTATTTCCAGTCCTTGCTGTCTTTTGCAATAGCCTCTAACTGGTCTCCATTCTTCTCTCACTGCTCCCAGCTCCCGACGCTCTCCTACTTTTGTATTTAAGCCAGACTTCCTTCAAAGGCCTCAGCTCTACAAGTCCCAGCCACTCTCTGCTCTCACTCTCTCTCCTTTTTGCTTTTCTCCCTGACACCCCCACCCACCTGGGAGCTGCTTATTTTCCCCTGCCAGTGCATCTGCTGATCTTTATGTCTAGAATGCCCTCCCTCCTTTCTCCTTGGCTAGGAAACTTCATCCTCCAGAAGCTAAATCAGAGATCACCTTCCAGATAGCCCAGCCCCTCAGGAAGAATTCCCTGTGCTCTTGGCTCTCTTCCCTGCATTCAGTTTGCCCAATCTACACTATCTGTTGGTTCTGGTTTGAGGCCTTCATGACCAACGCCTGCCATGAACATTCCTGTCCATGAATCCACTCTTGGGGTGTGCATATCTGTGACATGACTACTGATGGGCTGCTTCCAAAGATGTATCTGAGAACTCCTGTTTCACATCTTCACCAACACTTTTTTTTTTTATTTTTTAATTGGAGGATAATTGCTAAACAATATTGTGTTGGCTTCTGCCATATAACACCGGGAATCAGTCATAGGTATACATATGTCACCTTCTTCTTGAACCTCTCCCTCCACCCGCTACTCCATCCCACCCATCTAGGTTGTCAAAGGACACTGGTGTGAGCTCCCTTTACCTATCAGCAGCTTCCCACTGGCTGTGTTTTATACATGGTTGTGTATATATGTCAATGCTACTCTCTCAACTCGTCCCACCCTCTCCTTCCCCCGCTGCATCCAGAGTCTGTTCTCTATGTCTGCATCTCTACTCCTGCCCTACAAATAGGTTCATCAGTACCATTTTTCCATATTCCATATATGTGCATTAATATGTGAAATTCATTTTTCTCTTTCTGACTTACTTTACTCTGTATAACACCTATTTGTATCAGATTTTTACATTGTTGCTAATCTTTTTGAGTACTCTAGTGAAGTACCATGAAGAGTTTCCTTGGTTACTAATCAGATCGTGCACATTGTCATATATTTTGGCTTTGGATTTCCAAGTGTTCAGCTCTTTGGTTCAGTTTGTCCATTGGGTTGCACACTCATTTATAGGAGTTCTTCACAGAGTCGAGAGATGAAGCCCTTCTTGGTTGTACGTGCTGCAAAATCCTTTTCCCACTCTGACTTCCCTTTTCACTTTTTTTTTTTTTTTGGCAGCATGTAGGATCTTACTTGCATGTGGGATCTTAATTCCCCCACCAGGGCTTAAACCCATGCCACCTGCCATGGAAATGCAGTCTTAACCACTGGACCATCAAGGAAGTCCCCCTTTTTACTCTCTTAATGATGTCTTTGGAAGGACAAGTCTTCTGGATTTTAACGTACTCTAATTTATTAATCTTTATAGTTGGTGTTATCTTTTGTGTATTGTTTAAAGAAACTTGCCCTACTCTGAAATCGTGGAGTTATTTTTCTACATTGTCCTACAAAAGCTTTATTGTTTTTCTTTTCACAGTTAGGTCCATGCTCCACCTGGAATCCCACAGCACTTAGGACTGATTTGTACAGCACCACTAACCCCATCCGTTTATGTGTCCGTCTCCAGCTAAACAAAGACATTCTGTAGGGCAAAGTACAAATGTACTTTTTAAATCTTTGTGCTCAGAAATTCTAGCACATTGTCTGGCGCACAGGAGCCATTCTATAACTGCCCTTGAGTGCGTGCATAGCCAAATACAGGCACAGCTGCTTCCAGGTAGAAAGGTGCTGTCCTCTGGGGCCCCCACCTTCTCTGACTCCCAGCCTCCCCTCCGTAAGCTAACATTCTTGCCGATGAAAGCTCAGTGGGTTAAGAACCCACCTGCAGTGCAGGAGATGTGGGTTTGATCCCTGGACCAGGAAGAGTCCTTGGAGGAGGGCAAGGCAACCCACTCCAGTATTCTTGCCTGGAGAATCCCATGGATAGAGGAACCTGGCAGGCTACAGTCCATAGGGTGGCAAAGAGTCATACACAACTGAGCATGCACATTGGCTATTGGCTTGCCACAAGCAGGTCCCAAGTACCTACTGTGTGCAGGCTCTGGACACAGTGCTAGGGACAAAGGGCTAAGGATTGTAAAGTTTCAGCCTTCAAAGAGCTCACTGATTGGCCTCCAGTTTCTTGACGCTGGCCTGAGGCCCACACGCTGATGTGGGAAGCCAGACAGACTCAGATTCCAATCCTAGCTCTACCATCTGCACGACCTTGGGCAAGTCACTTCCATGTACTGGGTTTCGGCTTTCTACTCGGTTAAAGGAGAACAGTAGGTAATTTACTGATTTATGGTGAAGGCTGAATGAGACAGTAAATACAAAATTGCCAAACAGGGCTTGGCCACACAGTGGGTGTCCAAAGGCTGCTGAGTAAAGACAGAACGAAGGACCAAGTAAGGGAGCACTGGGGCCAGGAGGAGGGGAGCTGGGTGGGGCCGGGCAGCCGCAGGCCAGCAGGGCTGCCTGTGGGTCTGTGGCCGGCCTTCCTTGTTGTCACAGTAACTGCTGTCAGCAAATGTCTCCCAGACAGGAATCCCCTTCAGGGCTCCCTTCCCCAGCCCACTGCATTTGTTGACTCAAAACCTCTCCACTGCCAATTTAGCCTGCAGTAAGGAAGGGAGTGGTGAGGGGGAGAGGTGTGGGAGGGGGTGGAACTGTACAGAAAGGGGTCTTTGTCTGAGCCCTCTGTGGCATTTCAGATTTCGGTGGAGGTTTTTTGTTTTTTTTTTTTTTAACCTTCTAAGGAGTTGAGTGGGCTGCACTTGCAATAGGAGGTATCTGAATTAGACAGCAGGAAGGACTTCCAGTGGGCTCTTGTTGTTGGGTGGTGGAATGATGGAAAGGGTTGCCAAGGCCCTGGGAAGCCTGCCTGGGGTTTGGGCACAGATTCAGAGCACTGTCCCAGTGGGGGGCTCCAAGGGACTCCTCTCCCTGCTGACCTGACAGGCTCGTGAAGCTTCTCTGGCCCCTTCTAGGCCATCTGTCATTCTCTGGTTTGGGGCCCCTTCTCCTGGGGCTCCTGGGGATCAGCTCTGGATCCTGAAGTGACCAAGGCCTGACCCAGGCTCTCCCCTGACGCTGAAGAGCCCTTCCACCCAGCCAACTTTCTGGCTGTCCCTCCACCCCCAGCTCACATCCAAGAAGAGGAGCCCAGCAGACAGGCCCTGACCTCCTCCTACCACCCGCAGGCCTGCCCTGGCCCTCCCAGAATCAGGTTTGAGACTTGCCTGTCTCTTCAGGTGGCCTCCTGGCTTCCTCCTTGCTCCTGTGTGCATGTATTAATGGCCCTTCCCTCAGGCATCTCGGAGAAGGTGATGGCACCCCACTCCAGTACTCTTGCCTGGAAAATCTCATGGACGGAGGAGCCTGGTAAGCTGTGGTCCATGGGGTCACGAAGAGTCAGGCACGACTGAGCAACTTCACTTTCACTTTTCGCTTTCATGCATTGGAGAAGGAAATGGCAACCCACTCCAGTGTTCTTGCCTGGAGAATCCCAGGGATGGAGGAGCCTGGTGGGCTGCCATCTACGGGGTCGTGCAGAGTCGGACACGACTGAAGTGACTTAGCAGCAGCAGCAGCAGCCTCAGGCATCTTAGACTCACAGGTGTGTCTTTCTCCTGACATTTGCCCCCCACCCCCTTCCTGTCCTCTCTGCCTCTCTCCCTTTTTGTCTCTCTCTTTGTCTCTCTCTCACTCTCTCTTTCTATGACCCCATTTCTCTCTTTGAATCTGTCTCTCTTGTGTCTGCCTCTCTGTCTCCTCCTCTGGCTCTCTCTGTCCCTCCTCTATCGCTGCATCTCTATCTCACTCCCGGAGACTGCCCAGGCCTCTCAGTGTCTGTCTCTGGTTCTCTCCTGTGGCTCTCTCTGCCCTTCCTGCTCTGAACCTCTCTCTCCTGCATGCTCACAGGCCAGTGTCAGAGCCGGAGGCTACCCTGTAGCCCCTGCCTCCGACACCACTGCTGGGGACAGGCTCTGCCCACAGCTGCCAGGCGAGCACAGGCCTTGCCTCGTGTCCCCAGCCCTGCTCCTGAGCCAGAGTCCCAGGGGGCTGCAGCCAATGCTCACCCAGCACCTGCTGAGACCCTTTCCCTACCCCTCCCGCTTTTCTCCCAGATTCAAACTTGCCCCCTGAAGTATTTGAGTGCTGACTGTGAGCCCAGCACCACTCAGAGCTCCCGGGGGCCCCCTGGCAGGAACTCTACCCCACACCCTTCAGGAGCTCACAGGCCACACGGTGATCCCACACCCACACATGGAAAGCAGTGTGGACAACATGGGGCAGAAAAGTCTGGGGCCAACCATAGGCCACAGGATGGAAAATCCCAAAAGAAGGGAGAGGTGAGGCTGCAGGTGGAGAGGGTACGAGATGATGCTCAGATGAAAGGACCTGAACTGGCAAAGGCCTCGAGGGAGAAATAATTAAGGGACCTTGCGGGGCAATGGTTTAAGGGCTAAAATTAAGGCTTGTGTAAGTGCTGGAGAGACAGAAAAGACGAAAGCTGGCCATGTGATGGTAGGTGAGGGGAGACAGACATTTTCAAAGGGGATGATGACATCTGAGTTGGATTCTCATTCACCCAAGGTGACAAGGAGAGACAAGTCTCCGTGGGCTGAGGAACCAGCGTGTGCCGAGACAGAAGGCACGGACTGGCCCGCGTACTGGGGAGGAGTTGGCTGCAGACAGTGCAATGGACGGTGCAAGGGGCCTGCTGTGCCACCCTAGGACTCTCCGACCCCACTGTGGGCTGCCAGGGAAGGGCTGGGAGCAGGAGAATGACGTTGTCAGAGCATATTGATTTTTACTTTTTATTAAATCACCAGCAGCTGTTTGGAGGATGGACTGGCAGGAGAGGAGACTGAAGGTTAGAAGACCAGTAAAGACCTGGCAAGAGCGTAGGACGGGCCAGTCAGGGCTGCGGTGCGACAGTGGGGACCAGGGGATGCTCGGAGGGGTACAGGGGTCACCTTCTGAGGTGGAAGGTTTGCCCACCAATCAGAAAGAGAAGGAGGTAGTGACCTCTGAAGTTCCCAGCTTAGGAAACACAGGGAAGAAGGAGACATTTAGAGAAAAAGACCAAACGTTGGGGGTCTGAGATGTGTCTGTGGGACCTCCTAGGGGTAGGACACCCTCCCCCCAAGTCTTGGCAGGTGCGGAGGCACAGAGAGGTCTGGAGGCCGGCAGCCCTGGGGTTAAGCAGAAGCTGAGCTGGGTCTCATCTATTTATGGCTAGTTGCCGCCCCCAAAGCAAGAAAGGGGGAAGAAATGACTCAGGAGAGACACTGGCTGGTGTTCCCTCATGAGTCCTCCTTCCTTGGTCTCTTCTCAGCCACACCTCCTACTGTGCCTGCACCCTACACACCACACACAGATACACACACACACCCAGAACTGGATCAGCAATGGCGCCTAATGTTTCAGGCTGACCAACAAGTATTTTCAAATGCAAATTCCCTCCCTTCCACCAGGTCCCCCACACAACTGCTCTCTGAGCAGCTGGAGGCAGAGTCGGGTGGGGGGGGGTTGTGTGCAGCAAAAATAAATCCCATTTTCTGCTCCTTTTCAGTGCTGGGCTGCAATCCCCGACCGCCGCCCCTCCCTCTCCACAGATGGGGGATTAGCTGGGCCTCAGGTTCGGATCTGTCTCGCGGGGAGGGTGACGGGCAGGGCAGGGAATGAGCTGGGGCGGGGGGGGGGCCGCGGTGGAAGGCTTCAGTGACAGGGCTAAGAATAACAGCTTCCATCAGGCCTGACACCCTCTCCCACTTGCCATCGCTCAAGTTGTTCCGGGTGTGCGGGAGACAGACAGACAGATACAGCGTGTCTGCATGGGGCTGTGTGTATTTATGCAGGAGACAAAGACCGAAGCTGGGGTGGGGGGCAGGGGGAGCTGACAGGAGAATGGCGTGGATGTGATGGGGAGAGGCTGGAGACAGAGCAGCCCTCTGTGACAGTGAGGCGGTGAGGGAGAGAGCAGAGACCAGGGCAGACCACGTTCCATGTGCTTGAGAGAAAGAGAGAGAGAGTGAGTGTGTTAGAGGTTGTAGGGGGGACATACTACAGTGAGAGAGGCTGCTGATGTGTGGGAGAGAAGCCCTGACAGGCGGTGGGGGTGGGGGGTGCTGGGCCCAAGCGTGTGGTCATCATCAGGCCGCACCTTAGTGGCCTGGGTGGGGCTGCAGAGGGCTTGGCACGAGGCCTCACTCTCCCTGGGGCCACCAGGCCCTCTCCCTTCAGAGGGACAACTGCAGAGGGAGCGTGTGTGCGTACAGGGGTGTGTCTGAGGGTGTGGAGTCTGTGCGTTGCATATAAAGGTGTGTCACACCTTTAGTGTCTGTGTAGCTGTGTATTTGCATATGTCAGTGTGTGTTAGAATGTGTGTCTCTGTGTGTAAGTGTGTATGGGTCTACTTCTGGCTGTAGGTATGGTCTGTTTATGAGTCTGTGAACAAACATGTTTGTGAGTGAGCATGTCCATATGTGTGCCGGAATGCATCTGTGTGAGTGTGTGTGTCTGTGTGTGTGTCTATGTGACTGTATCTGTGTCTCAGTATCTGGGTGTGTCTGAGTGTGTCTGTGAGAGTGTCTGTGTGAGTGTGTGTCTATGTGAGTGTTTCTCTGTGTGTCTGTGTGAGTGTCCGTGAGTGTGTCTGTGTGTGTGTGTCTATATGAGTGTGTCTGTGTGTGTCTGAGTATGTCTGCATATCTGCGTGTGTGCATCTGTGTACGTGTGTTTGTGTGAGTGTGTGTCTGTATATGTGTGTCTGTGTGAGTGTGTGTCTATGTGAGTGTTTCTCTGTGTGTCTGTGTGAGTGTCCATGAGTGTGTCTGTGTGTATCTATATGAGTGTGTCTGTGTGTGTCTGAGTATGTCTGCATATCTGAGTGTGTGTGTCTGTGTACGTATGTTTGTGTGAGTGTGTGTCTGTTTATGTGTGTCTGTGTGAGTGTGTGTAGACAGATGATGGGATCCTCAGGCCCTCAGCCTGCCCTGCTGCTCTTGCTGCCTCCAGCTCCCAGCAGATGTTGAGGGAATCCTGCGTGTCAATCTTTAAACGTCTCCAAGTTTCCGTGTAGAGTGAACTAAAGATCAGGCTGGGTTGGGTGGGGGGAGGGGGCGGTGGTGCGGTAAGAGGCTGTGGCACTCCTTGCCCTGCCCAGGAAGGAGCAGGAAGGACCAGCACTAGTATTTGCCTGATCACGATGCTTACGCTCACTCACCTCCACCCCAGCTGGAAGCTGGCAGGGCAGCAATGCCTCAGTTTACCAAAAGTACATGTTGAGGGAGGAGACATCTGATCTGAATTTCTGTATATGAATCACAAATGCCATGAGAGGTGCTCAGAACAGACTAACGGTGCATTCCTTGTCAAGCTGGCACTTCAGGTGGCATGCAGCACCCCAGCCCAGTCACAGCAGCTGTCTGAGCCCCAGACCTTGACTTTAACAGCTGGGAGGGTCCGTGTGGCACAGGTACCCATCCATCTAGCACATCACCTAGAGGGGTTCTTTAATTCAGAACTTTATGAAGCCAACGAAATGGTTCATTGAAAATGACTAAACTCAACCTTGGAAAGAAAATCATAAACATTTTACTACCTAGCTAAGCCAAGCATGATTACATATGGAAACTATGGACGCTACTCAGCGGGATTTTGATATTAATTTCCAATTTCCTCTTCACCGAGGAACTGATGAAAACCCAGTCTCTGCTGCTCTCCAGGCTAGAATCAACATCTTCGTTCACTGTCCATCCCAACTCCGCTGCTTCTCACCCCAACTCTTTGTCACACTCCCCCAGTACCACACTGGCTACACCAGAGTTTTGCCTTGACCATCAGTTTCCAAGGATACATACTCTCAGAGTTCATTTAAGTGCAACTTCTGTCGGTTGTATTAAGGAGAGCTGCCTCTTCTCTCTGAACAGGCGAGATCTGCTGTCTCCAGGGAGGGCCTCCCTCCATGGGCACCATGCTGGTCCTCCGCTCTGCATCCTGTTCCCAGCGCCATATGTTTGCTTGTTCTGGCCTGTCCTTCCTGCTCCGCACTGGGGCGTCACCTTCTGCCCCAGTGGGATAAAGGGAACTGAATATTATTCCCTGCTTTGAGCAGGAAGCGGAGAACAGCTTCCCCCATCAGGCAGGAACAAGACACCTCAAGGCTTCCTGCATTGTACCCTTGCTGTCCCTGCTGGCAGAAGGAGCTGTCACCCCACGTGCAATGTCACGGCAATGCCACTTAACCTCCACATTGCATGGAACAAGTGGGAAATAACACTGGGGAGGGGCTCAGAACAGAGCTTGGAGACAGGCACAACTCAGTTTGACTCTCAGCCCTGGCCCCATGTGACTGCGCAAGTCAGTTATTCTCTCTGTAAATAGGGTACATTCATACCATTCTCACAGGCATGAGAATGTAAATGAAATCATGTATTCATTCAGAAAGCCCTGGTACCCAGTAGGCATTCAGTAAATGATACTTATCACTATTAAGCACTCCACGGATTGAGGGGATCTTGAAGAACATCTAAACTTTGTGCATCAGTCACCTGGGAAGCTACATAAAAATGCAGATCCCTGGGCCCAGGGCCTTTGCCTCAGTGGGCCAGGCCTCAGGGCCTCCATCTGCCCTGGCTTCAGAGTGTCAGGCGGTCTATGGAAAAGGCTGGGCTATTCTAGCCTCCCACTTGACTTGCATTTCAGAGCTCCTGAGGCCCCAACGTGTGCTGGCTCCAGGGGTCACCTTCCCAGGTGAGGCCCCAATTGAGTCTGACATTGTCTTCACCTGAGAGCACCCTGGCGGCCACTTTGGTTTTGATCACAGGCAGCCCGGCACGGGGCAGCCACGGTCTATTCACCTGAACTGCCGGCCTGCGGCCCAGATGCTAACAACACAGGTAAGTACTTGCAGATTTCCCAGGAACAACAGAGACAATTTGTCTGCTGCATGGTTTGTTAGGAGGGAAGCTGGGCTCTGGTGACTGGGTGACTAGTAGACTAGGCCCACGACCTTTCAGCTCATCCTGCTCTTGCCGGCTAGTTCTCCCAGCCATGCCAATTAGAAGCAGGAGAAATTAAGATCTCCCCCTTGCCGCCCACCTGCCACAGGCTGCAGGAGGTAAGAGGACGTATGGGGGCCTGGCTGCAAGGTTAGGCCAGGCTGAGGACATCCACAGAGCGGGGGTACCGGCCACCTAGCCTGGCACATGAGGAGACAGGGCGGACAGTGGGCAGGAAGCTGGGCATCTCTCTGCGTCTCCATATCCCCTAGGGTCACGCCGAACACTGAGGCCATTGTGACATGCAGTGTCAACAAGCCAGCTTAGCGAGCAGGGGAGGGATGAGGGGGGTTCACGAGCGAGGGCTGTGAGAGCTGGAGACAGAGCTTCCTGGGGTCCCACAAGGAGTGGCAAGAGGGTGAGACACCCCTGATGTTGGTCTTGACTGTTAGAGAGCGTGAGAGAGTGTCCTCCGAGCCAGCTGAGAAGAGGGTCTTGCCAGGTCCCTGGGTCTGAACAGATTTGTGTAAGAAGAAAGGCAATGTAGCTTTGGCAGAGCCAGTCTCCCTAACAGCAATGTGAGTGGTCCCTGAGCAACCAGGCTTTGGGGCTGAAAGGGCCTCTCTCCTGGCTTCCTTCTGCCTGGGGGGGACAAGAAGGGGATAATTACTAAGATTATTATGAATGTTGGTATCCCTTATACTTTTGTGTGTTGTAACGACACTAACAGGTACCATTTATCAGTGGCCTACTGTGCGCCAGACAATGAAATAGGTGCTCTGTGTATTTGATCAGGCCTATAAGAGAGGCCGTGAGGTCCAGATTACAGATGAGGAAACTGACACTCAGTCCCTTGACCAAGGCCACACAGTAAGATGCAGAACAAGGATTTGCGCCCAGAGCCCCATGTCTTCCCCAAGGCGCAGGTGACAAGCTGTCCCTCAAGGGACTCCTCCCATGGTCACTCTTTTATCACAGAAGCAGGATGCAGGCCTTGCCCACCCAAGCATGTGATTTTCTGAGAGGCTTATGCCTGGGGCAGTCTGGGGGGATGAGCTGTGTGTCCCCTAATACAAGTGTGAGCCAGCCTACAAGGGATTCCAACCTTATTCTGGACCAGTGGAAACTTCATCAGGATAACCTTGCTGCACACCCTGGGCCACACCCCGCTTCCTCCATTCCCTCCCCCGGCCCTCTCGCTCTGTCCAGTAGGTTGCAGGCGACTTTGAAGGTAGATGGAAACTGTCCATGAGGGGATGGGAACCTAGTCTCCCCCTAGCACAGAGGCCAGCCTGGCATGGGTAATCACACAGGTGAGTCTTCCGTGGGGCTAGGTATAGGACCTGCTTGGCTGGCAAGTTGTGTGTGTGGGGGGGTGGGGAAGTGGGAAGCTGGGTAGGGGGTGCAGTTGATGAGTAAAATGACAATGCCACCCCTTTGATCACCTGCTCTCTGATCCCTGGATTTGCTCACACTGCATCCATTTACATCTTTTCATTCCAGTTTCACTAATCATCATCTCTTTTCATTCCCTTTAAAATTTGTTGAAAAGCTGCTAGTTTGGAAGAATTTGTTCAAAGCAAGGAACTTCTGCCCACAGTCATCCCTTCCATCTCTCCACTTCTACCCTTGGGCCTAAGACTTCACTGCCTCAGCTGTTGAGGAGTAGACTTCTCTTGACATCATTAATGTGCCCAAGAAGCCCTGTTTGCACATATTTGTATGCCTTCCAATTAAAGTGATTCATTAAACCTCCGGTGGAGTTCATTTTTATTCTGCAATAAGAACATTCAAATAAATACATTCAGCCATGGAAAGAATCCTTTGAGCAAACCCATGTCCTAATTTTGGTTTGGGGAATCTGGTCCTCAAGTTGTCATCTGGGAATGTGCAGAAGAGACTGGGGGTGCCAGTTTTGCAAGGGAGCTGAGCAGGCCGACGTGACTCTGGCTACTTGGAGCTGGGCTGAGAAGCTTGGCTCTGTCCGGCCCTGGGGACAGCACGGCAGCCCCCGAGGACTCCACAGGCCCTGCAGCCCTGTGGCCCAGAAGCAGGGGCTCCCTCTCTCCTTTGGGAGATTGTTGTGGAATGTAGTAAACACAAGCCTCAGCAAACACCACACTCCGCACACCGTGATGCTGCCTGGGCACAACCCTCAGCTATAGTTTCCATTTTGAGTGACTGGGAAATAGCATGTGTCACACCCAACCCTGGGTCTCCACAGAGGAGGCCAAGTGGCTACTGGATGCACCTGGATGGGGCTCGCTCCCAGTCTGTTCTGGGATCTGTGACATGATGATTTGGGGGTCCTTGCTGCCCCTCTGAGTTGCAGTTGTTTTCCAATGGAAGACATCTCTCAGAAACCTACCATGCTACCCAATTTGTATTTCTAAATATTGCCAGCAATCCCACTCATTCCTATTTTACCAACAAGGAGATTGTTGCTTAGAGAGATTCAGTGACTCGACCAAGAGCACATGACTGGTAAGGGAAAGTGTCCAGAAACAAATCTACGACCCTTGACTCGGGATTCTCCTGAGACCTCAAAGGCAGCCAATCATCGACGTACCCTGAACCCAAAGTCCTGGCTGCTCCTGACCTCAGACTTTGAGGTCAGCTAGGAGTACACAGCCTGGAGAAAGAAATGGCAACCCACGCCAGTATTCTTGCCTGGAGAATCCCAAGGACAGAGGAGCCTGGCAGGCTACAGTCCATGCAGTCACAAGAGACAGACCCATCTTAGCGACTAAAACCACCCCCAACCAGGGATTAAAGCCAAGTCCCCTGCATTCGAAGGCAGATTCTTAACCACTGGACCACAGGAAAGTCTTCTCAATTAGTTTTAGATGGTCATCTCCTAAGCCTGTTAGGTAGAAAGTGCAGCCAAACCAAAGGGAAAAACCAAACCACACTCTACCTTTGGACACTGAGTTTCTAATACTACCCTGTAGACACAATGCCAGTATTTTTTTTTTTTTAAGTTAATCCTGTCCACAGCCCTTTAAGAAAGCTTTATTATCTACATTTTATATTTAAATTAGGATATGAAGGGACAAACATTTTAAATAACTAGTTTGAGATTGTAAAGCTGACTATGTAAATCTGCTACATAAATCTGTAACTGTGTGATCTACCATAGAATTCTACATTGTGGTCATATTGTGGCATTCAAGGGATAAATCACATAAGTCTGTACTGGTCAATGCACCTTCACACATGCTGTTTCCTGGAATTGGGACCCCCATCCCACTCCTACACCTCTCATATTTGCCTAACAAAGCCTTCAGTGTATTCTGGAACTATACTTTTTTAGAAGCAATTTGGCAACATGTTTCAAGGGCCATAAAAGTGTTCATAAATTTTGACCCAGTATTTCCACTTCTAAGAATGCATTTGTTCCAAGGAAATAACCCAAAAGGGGGGGAAAACCCTATATTCTCAAGGATGTTCATTACAGCTTTAAAAATAAGAAACAACCTAAAAATCCAACAATAGGGGAATGAGTAATTAAATCGTGGTTTACTCACTGAATGGCGTATTGCACAACCATTAACAGTAGTAATGTGAAAAAGGACTATGATGTAATACTATATTAAAAAAACAAAATATATAATCAACACATTATTAGATTGCATACTTGTGTTAGACTGCTCAGGTTGTCATAACAAAATACCACAGATAGGGTGGCTTAAACAACTGAAATTTATCCCTCACAGATCAAGGTGCCAGCAGGGTCCACGTGAGGGCTCTCTCTTTGGGTTGCAGACAGCTGACCTCTCATTGCGTTCTTGCGTGACCTTAGTGTGTGCACAAAGAGTGTGCTCCAGTAGCTCAATCTTCTCATTAGAGCACTGTCCTATCTTGAATGCCCCACCATCATGACCTCATCTAAAGCTGATTATCTTCCAAAGGCCTCTATCTCCAAATAATATTACATTCAGTTAGCACTTCAACATAAGAATTTTGGTAGAACACAATTCAGTTCATAGCAATACTTAGATATATGTGTGCCTTGGGGAAAAGACTTGAAGGGAATTTGCAAAAGTTATTGGCTTAGGGTGATGGATTATGGGGGTGATTTTTCCCCTGTTATCCAAATTTTCTGTAGTAGTGTTATGCAATTTTCAACAGAATTTGGGGTGAGATTAGAATAAAAATGATCCATCTTTCAAGACTCAACTCAAATGCCAGCTCCTCTAGGGAGTCTTCCTTGGTTTTTCCAACAACACCTTTTGTGAAGTTATTTTACTGGACCATATGCTCTTCTGGTGCTAAGGCTATGAGCAATTCCCCTTTGTTCCTGAATGATAGGTAAGGGTCACAGATCGAGAACTGACCAGGTGCCCAGTGTAGTAGAGGTGATGAACACTGGGGGATGTGTGCAGTCAGGACTCAGGGATGCGATCTAAGCAACAGGTCCAGGGCACCAGCAAATGCAGGGCTTGGAAACTAGGAGCATAAATTGCTCAGGCCATTGAGCAAGAAGAGCTGGTCTTTCTAGTTATTTTCAATACGTTGTTGTTATTATATAGGTAATACATACATACATACTCACTGTAAAAGAAACTTAAATAGCTCAGTTAAAGCCTTCCTTGGCTCCTACACAGTCCCGCTCCCCTCCCCAGGGATTGTCAGTTTGATAGGTACACTTTCAGAATATTCTACTTCATGCACATAACTTTGAAGCCTGCATCCCTGTTTATAAAAATAAAACCAGATTATCCTGTGACTTGCTTCTCTCTGGTAATGAGATCTTGTCACTTCAGGATGCAGAGGTCTACCTCATTTGTTTGAGCCTCAGAAAACCTTTGGGCTTCCCAGGTGGTGCTAGTGGTAAAGAACCCACCTGTCAATGCAGGAAACATAAGAGATGCAGGTTCGATCCCTGGGTCATGAAGATCCCCTGGAAGAGGCATGGCAACCCCCTCTAGTATTCTTGCCTGGACAGAATCCCATGGACAGAGGAGCCTGGCGAGCTACAGTTCGTAGGGTTGCAAAGAGTCAGAAACAACTGAAGCAACTTAGCACGCACACACGCAGAAAACCATTACTGATGTGGATATTCAAAATTGTATTTAGCCCTTTGTCTACTAATGACCCCTTGGGTTGTGTCTGATTGTCCCATTTCTGCTACTGTCACCAACGCTCCCTGTGGTCGAGCTTTGTGCACTTGGAGCATTTCTCCAGGCAGAGATGTGGACTCACTGTTGTGGACAGTCTGGGCCCTTCACTTTGCACAAGCACTGCCAGATCAAGTTCTACAAACACAACATACTCCATTCTCACCAACAGCGGAAAAGGTGTTTGTGCCCTTAAGTTGCTGCCAACAGTAGCTATCATGAATCTTTTAAAAATTGTACAAATCTGATGAGTAAAAAATGTTAGCTTGGTGTTATATGGCTTGCATTATTTTGCTAGCGAGGCTGAGCTCTCGTCGTTGTTATCAGCCATCTACGGTTCCGAACTATTACTTGATTTTTCTTTTGAGTGGTTTATCTTTTACTTACTATTTGTAGGCATTCGTTATATATCCTGAATACTAATCCTTTCCGTTTGCATATGTTGCAGATAACTTCTTCCAGGCTGTCACTTGTCTTTTAACAGTATTTATGGCGTCTTTTTTTCTTTTAGAGTTGAACATAATCAAATTTAGCAATCTTTTTCTTTATGGTTTCTGTGTTTTATGTCTTGCTAAAGAAAGCCTTTCCTCCCCTAAGGTTATAAACAAATTCTCCTGTATTTTCTTTTAATAGGTTCATAGCTTTGTTTTTTTTTTTTTTTTTTACACTTAGCTCTCTAATCCATCTGGAATGTATTTTGTGAATGGTGTGAAGCAGGAATCAACTTTGTTTTTTCACAAGGAGAGCCAATTGTCTCTACACTATTTTTTGAAGAGTTCATCCTTTCCGAACTGTTTCTACTGAATTCCTCTTTCTTCAAGAATCTTCTTTAAACTCCCCGTTCTGTGACCTTGATCCATTCATTTGTCTTGTCCCATGCCAGCACACCACCATTTTAATTAGCACAGCTTGGCGGTGTTTTGTTATCTGATAGGCAAGTCCTCCCTCATCGTTCTTCTTCAAATATTTCTTGGCTATTCTGACATAGTTACTCTTCCAGCTTAGCTTTAGAATTGGCTTGTTAAATTTCACACACACACACATATACACATCTTGTTGTCGTTTTGATTAGCATTATGTTGAATTTATAGAATTCTTTGGGCAAAACTAACATCTTCACTGTATCAAGTATTCTAACCCAAGCGGCTCTGTGTATTTACCTAAGGCTTCTTCTATGTTTCAGGCCTGACTTTGAAGCCAACTCCACTGCTTACTAGCTCTAGGGTGATCTAGGGTGCGGCTCAGCCTCTCTGAGCCCTGGTTTCTCTGTCATTTTCGATGTAGGAATAGCATGTCCTGCCCCAGAGCTGATGGAACAAATGTGTGGAAGCCCTGGATGCTGAGCTCCTAGAGGGCAGGCCTTAGCCTCATTTAACCTGCCGACCCAGGACAGTCAGCTCTCTGGGGAAAGATCAGAGTGCAGTGCTTTCCTTTAGGGAGATTCAGGGGGTCGGCCCATCACTGCGTTAGGTATTTTGCGTGTATTATCTCATTTGCCCTCAAAATAAGCCAGTGAGGTACCTTCTATCATTTCCTTTCTATAGCTGAGAAAAATGAGACTCGGGGATCTGTCTGCACTCGAATGCAGGGCTCTAATGAGCCACAACCCACACCCTCTGTCCTGCTTAGTTTGGGAGCCAGTGGGGGCCTCTCATGCTCATAAAGCTAAGGCTTCTAGCCAGTCTGCTGCTCTCCTGTCTGAGGTCTAATGAACCTAGGTAGACCTGGCCCCAAAATATCCACCTGAGCATTCAACATGCAGCACAAGGTCTAGCGCATACTAGGAGCTTGTTGAATTAGATTAGAACCAAGTTCAAACATCACACTATGAATGCCCCAGATAGTACAGAAAGTGCTAGACGAGCTCAGAAGAAGAAAGGGGCTCTGTGGACTGGGGAAATCATGGAAGGCTTCCAGGTGGTGGTGAGACATGGAGAGGATTTAGACAAACATAACAGAGCATTCCAGAAGCAGAGTTAGCAGGGCCAAACAGGTGAACCAATTGGCTGGATAAGCAGTGAGTTTGAACAGAGAAAGGCATTTCTCCACAACCAAGGACTTGGCTGAACTGGGCAGCATCTCCAGGCTGGAGCAAGGCTGGAAGGCTGGAAGGTCTGGTATCTTCTAGACCCTTCTAGCTTAGCTCCCCACAGTGTCCTAAGGTTAAACTTTACTTTTTACGAGCAGCCTGTTGCCATGGCACCAAAACACACAGACCAGCTGTGGGAAGTTGGCTGGGAGGGGCAGGAAGGGGCTGCTTTCCTCAAGCCCTCTGCCTGCCCCACACTGCGTCCTGACCCTGTCTCTTCACTCTGACTTTGTCTCCCCACTCCGTGCATAGCATGTAGATGTGTGGGCACTTGGGCATGAGCTGTATGCCCTTAGGTGAGTGCCTCAGCTTCTCTGAACTCAGGAGATAATAATTTCCAGGTATGCACATAGTCTCCAGGGGAGTCTACCTTGCTCCCATTAGAATAGTGGCATAGCCACAGTTAAGAAAGACCTTCACACACTCTGAAAGTAAAAGAGAAGAGAACAACAGTGCAGGCCAGGCGTTCTGTATATAGGAAGCCAGATTGACTTTGGGGGTTTAACCAACCAAAGCACATTAGTTCAGGTCCTCTGAGAAGCCATACCCCAAGATGGGATTAGATTTGCAAGAGAGTTATTTGCCGAAGCATCTGTGAGAGAAAAAGGAAGTGAACCAGAACTGTCAGACGGTGCTGTGGGTCTGAGCCCTGTGAGGGACAGAGTGAAGGATGGGGCTGGGATGGGTACAGTCTCAGACAGCAGTGTAGTTTTTTTTAATTGGTAATATCATTTATTAATATTTACTTATTTATTTGGCTGCACCAGGTCTTAGTTACAGGAATCTTTAGCTGTGGCAAGTGGGATCTAGTTCCCTGATCAGGGATCGAACCCAGGCCCCCTGCATTGAGAGTGTGAAGTCTTAGCCACTGGATCATCAGGGAAGTCCCTGAAGTGTAGTTCTTAGGAGGGTTCAGCCAAGCCAATAGGAAGTTTGTGAGCTCAAGAGAACTCTCAGGAATAGGCTTGTCTTAGGAACCCTGCTGTGTTCAGGGCTGGGCAGAAGGAGCAGCCCTCGGGAAGAAAGTCCCCAGCACCAACGCACAGCATAGGGCCCTGGGCCAGTCACACTCCCTGCAGTAGGAGATCTAATCAGTGCATTTTCATGGCCACCACCCAAAGCAACCTGGAACTACCACCTACTTCATAGCCCAAGAAAGTCTAGGGTTTGAGGTAAAGACAATGAGTTTGGGCAGAGCTCACTGTGAGGCTGCTTCGCTTACTATGTGATTCCAATTAGGTTTCTCACTAGCTTGATTTTCAACTTTTCCCAAAAAATAAGGTAACAACACTTTACTTGGGTTTCTACAAATATAATCTAGGACCCAAAACCCTCTCTTCCCAGCTCCGGTCGGGGTAAAATTAGATGGAACTGGCTGTTTGAGAGTCTCGGTCAGAAGTCCAAAGGAGGAGAAACATGGATAGAAAGGAAAGTCACCCTGAGGCCCATTCAAGGTAGACTAGATGGGGTACAGTCACTTGAGGGGGAAAGTACAGACTGTTCTGCACCATCTAGACATGAAACGCTTCATAATCTCATAAAAAATGTATAGGTTCTACAATTGTTTCTAAAAGTTTGTGAGATAAAAAGTTTATTCACAAAATTTACCAGTTAAGAATGTCTTTAAGTTGCAGAAAACCCAACTAATTGTGTCTTAATGGAATTCCCTGACAGTCCAGTGGTTAGGACTTGGTGCTTTCACTGCTATGGCCCAGGTTCAATACCTGGTCCAGGAACTAAGATTACCCCCAGGCCATTATTTATTTAATAATAAATAATTTTGTCTTAAGCAGTAAAGTCATTTAATTACCTCACATAATAAGAAGTTTGAAAGTAGGAAGATCTGTGGTTAGTTTAATGCAAGCTGCTGGATCCATGTCTCTCTTCTCTTGGTCTTTGCCTTGTGGTCACAAGATGGATGCCATATCTCCAAACATCACACCCTCATACAAAAGTGTCCCAAAGAAGAAAGAGGAATATATAAAAGTGGGTATTTACCTCTCATTTTTTTCTTTTCAGGGAGAAAAACCTTTCCTAGAAGGCCCCTGAACATTAGTCCTTTAAGTCTCATTGGCCAGAACTAGACCACTCCTCAACCAGTCACTGCCAAAACGATCTCTGGACACATAGCTACTTGAAAAAGACCAAGATCTGTTAGCAAAAAAGACTGAAGGAATGTCTCTTGAGAAGGCAACAAGAGCATTTTCCATAGGAAGAATTTTTGGGAAGAAAATGAATCTTTCCATATTTCTGAGCATAGCTAAGGAGTTACACAAGCACATAAATACATACAATGTAATGGGAACAAAGATAAATAATGTACAAGACACAGGAATCAGGCTAAGAAAGAAATGTATTCAATCAATGAAGGGTGGGGACTCGGGGGTGACTAGAATAGTGGACATAGTCCATTATAGTGGAGATGACAGACTCTTTGTCCTGGGGGTGGGAACAGGTCAGAGGAACCTTCACAGAATCTATGTCTGAACAGAGTGCTGCCAGATGAGTAGGAGTTCACAGCCAAACTGTTTTGGAGATGAGCAGACTCACCCACGAAGAGCCATGTTTGTGCAGGTGAACAAACGGTTCAGTATTCTGAAAGGCTGAGGTCAAAGGATGGGCAGTATTGGAGAGGAGGTCAGATCACGCAGGGGCCAGGAGTTGGATAATGGGTAGCTGTTGAAAAATTGTAAGCAGGAGACTCGATTAAATAAATATTCACTTTTAAACGATTACAACATGGAAAGAATCTCAAAAACATGTTGCCAAGCAAAAGAGTACAAACTATGTGATTTCACTGATGTGAAGTTCTATAGAATAGGCAAAACTAATCTATGATGAACAGTATCAGAGCAGTACTTCCCCAGGGGAACAGGCATCGACCAAAACGGATCACGAGGAACATTAAGGGATGACGGAAAACTACCTCTTCATTGGAGTGGTAGTTATGTTTATTAAATGTAATATATTTATTAAAATTTGCCAGATTGCATACTTAAAATATGTGCTTTCACTATACACAAATTATATCTCAAATTTTTACAAAGTACTGGTAAAAAGTATCCTGATGGGTGGACTGTGGGAGAATCTGAAGGTGGGGAACCAGTGAGAATGCTGCAGGCACAGTCTAGGAGGAGCATCCCACGGCCTGAACTGGGGCAGGCGTGGAAACAGAGGAGGGACGGGGCCAAAGAAGGAACAAGGCTGGCTTTGGGAAGGAAGGTGGAAGGAAAGAGAGGACTCAGGATGACTTCTGGCTGGGGTGAATGACATGGGTTACTGAAACAGAAACTCTGAGAGGAGGTACAAGTTGGGAGGAAGGAGAAATGAGCTCAGATGTGGAAACACTGAGTCTGTGATGGAGATGTTTTTGGGGCTATTGAACATGTGGATCTAGATTTCAGGAGAGGGAAAGATGGGCCAGAGAGAGCTTAGTCCTCAAAATATGGAACTAGATGGGTCATCCAAAAGGAACAAACTGAGTGAGAAGAGGTGGGCAGAGGCAGGAGGGGAGAGGGCCCTGGGGAGTATCAATAACTAAGTGCTGGTCAGAAGAAAAGGCTCCTGCTCAGGAAACTACGAAGGAAAGATAAGACATGAGAGAAGTGCTAGGATAAAGGGTTTCCTCACAGGGGATAGAGGAAAGAGGTCAAGAAGGGGAAAGTGGGGATTTCACTGGTGGTCCAGTGTTTAAGACTCTGTGCTTCCACTTCAGGCGGCATGGGTTCCATCCCTGGTCAAGGAACCGACATCCCGCATGCCATGCAGTGTGGCCAAAAATAAATAAATTAAAAAATAAAAACTAACCAAAGAGAAAAAAATGAGAAAATTCTGAACAGAAAATATTAAAAAGAAGAAGAAAGGCTCATGGAGTTCCTACTGTTAGAGACATGAGGAAAGGGAAGGGGTGAGGCCCCAAGCCTCCTGTCAGTGATGCAGGGACACAGAGAGGCCAGGCTGGACGGAGAAAGTCTTCACTGAGAAGGCAAGTTTGGAGATGATAACACATGACTGGGAACAGTGGGGCCTCTTGGAGAGGTCTTGAAAGAAGCCTTGGCAGGGCTGTCTTGACATGATTCAACCAGACCAGGGGAGGGTTGGGGAGACCACGGGCCTTCATGGAGTCTGGAGGTTCAGCTTGCCCCACGTAGCCCTCTCTGCCTAGAATGCCCTACAATCCTCTTCCTGGCAAATACCCACCTAACTTGGAACACCCTCAGATATGGCTCTCTTGGAGAAGCCGCCCCTAGCACAGGCAGAGCACATCACACACACACTATTGTCTTCATGCCTTGCAACTGCCACCTTCTATGTCATTAACCTGTGTACCTTACCAACTGGTGTGCTCCTCCAGGCCATCATCAACCTGACTGTCAGGAAGACTTACCCGCCCCGTGAGCCCACAGTTGGCAGGGCCCGAAACAAAAACAGAGATTCTAGAGGAAGTGAAGGAGTCCAAGAACAAGCAAATGGGCCTGTGCATGAAGAGAGCCCCACACAGTAACCAAACACTCCAGTGAGTACTCCCCCCAAGTCCAGGGTGGGCACCAGTGACCAGACCCAGGTGCTAGCTGCCTCCCCAGGTGGTTACCCCAGTATGTGTCCTGGGGACCAGGTGCCAACTAGGTGTGACAGTCACACACTAAAAACCCTGGAGAAGGAAGGGGGTTTTGAGAAAGGGGACCACCACCTGAGAGAAAAGAAGAAAAGCAGGAACTTAAACAAGATTCAGAAATTGGCCTTTTCTGAAAGCTTTCTGCACCAAGCTTTGAGAACCAAGATGAAAAGCATGAAAACTGAATTTAAGAATGAAAAGCATTTTCTAAGGAGAATGGGCCATTTCCACATAAGGCAACAAAATTAGAAGTAGAGAATGAAACTCTCCTGATGCATAAAACAGCTCAAAGGGACCCAGAGATTACTCGTTAGTTATGCAGAAAGCTTCTCAGAGAACTAAAATGACTACGGCCATGCCAAAGAAAGTGGAAATCAGGCCAGGTTACGAAGGAGGGGTACATACAAAAAAATAACAAAAGGCTGTGGAGATAAAATCAGAAGAGTCGTTCAGAAAAAGAAATGAGATATAACTTGTACAAGGCAGCAAAAGAATGAGAAAAACATTTTCTAACTCTAACAAGCCAACAAAAGGGGATAAGGGGATTGCTGGCTCGTTTTGAGTTGGGGAGAGAAAGCCTATAAGCAATGACACTAAAAACACAGAGGCTTTTAATTTTTTCTTAGCTTAAAAAGGTCAGCTGTGATCTAAAGCTGAAAGAGGCACCGCATGGGATCATGAGAAGGCAGGAAGCCAAGGGGGAATGAGGGAAGAACTTGTGTATTCACATCCACAGTCCTGATGACTTACATGCTTAGGTACTTAAAGAATTGGCCCAAGGTGGAATCAGATCACTCTGAGGGGATTTATGGGGAACTGGTGAGGGGCCTGGAGACAAGAGGGAGACCCAGGCAGCCTGTTCCTGCCTCTCTTTAAACCTGGGGGAAAGCAGATGCCTCTGCAAGTGCTGGGCCCATCAACCAAGCTGCTATAATAGAAAACTACTGGGACACGTCGTCAAAAAATCAATCTGCAAACACTAGGTCATAAGGAATTAGGTAATAACCAGCACTGCTTTCCAAAGAACACATTTTGTCAGAGTAATCCAATTTCCTTCCAGGACAGAATGATGGGCCTGGTAAATCAGGAATGGCAAGAGACACATAATCTTCCTTAACTTAAAGAGCATGGCACTTAATTTCACCTTCCATGAGAAGTCTCAAAAGAAAAACTGGGGAAACGGGGTCTATCGTTGGCCTTTCCAAGGTTGACCAAATGAGAAGAAGTTGAAGGGTTAACCCAAATAGCAGTTCTTTATGGTCTAAGTGGTGTGGATGGTTGAAAATGGGCAGAGGTAGGCATGGGTGTGGTAACTTCATTGGTGGTAGCAGGTAACAGAAGAGTTAGGAGAGATGAGAGAGGCGGTGGTAGTGGAGATGATACTAGCAACAAAGGTAGTGATAGTAGCGGAGGCAATGATGTTAACTGTGGAGAAACTGCCAGTGATGATGGTAGTGGAGGTGGAGGTCATGGTTGAAATGATGATGAAATTGATAATAGTGGCGGAGGTGGAGTTGGTGGTTATAGTGGAGATGATGGTAAGGAGTGATGGAGATGTTGCTGAGGTGAGTGTGAAGGTGGTTGTGGTTATGGTGATGAAGATGGAGGTGGTGGCTGTGGCAGAGATGGAACAGTGATAATGGTGGAGACAGAAGTAGTGGTGGCATAAGCGGTGGTGGAGATGCTAGCGGTGATAAAGGTAGTGATACTAGTAGAGGTGGTGATGGTAGAAGTGATATCTCCACCACGGTTGAGGTGGAGATAATGGTGATAAGATTGATGGAGATACTGACACTGGTGAGTGTAAAGGTGGTAGTGATTATGGTGGTGAAGATAGAGGTAGTGGAGATGGAGACCGTGGTAATGATGGAGATGGAGGCGGTGGTGGTGGTCATGGTGGTCATAGACTAGACCTGGTAAGTCTGGGTTTCACAGCTGTCCTTTGTGATGGACACCCACACTAGCGTGTTCTTTCCTCATCTTTCCTGAGAGAAGTGAGCACAGACTTTGGGTCGTTGGGGGCCCATCCTGATTCTGACCACCTCAGCATTACCCTGTAAGTCCTGAGGCAACAAACCCCTTCTCTGTCCAGATAGGCTGGGTGGCAGCAGACCCCAAGAAGTCTGTGGGAGGGGAGGATTTCCTCCAACCCAAAAGGGTAGGCATGGCCAGAGAGCCCTCCCTGGCCAAGGAGAGGGAAAAGATCCCAGGGCCAAGTGGAGAAACCGACTATCTGTGATCAAGAGCCCCTGTTGACTGAAGGCTATTCCCAGCTCAAGAAGTTTTGCAAGCTGGGGTCTGGGAAGGCCTTTTGCAGGTTCTGAATTTTACACCTCTTTCCAGCCTGAGTGACTGCAGCCCATAGACTAAGGTTTCGGAAGGGTGAACTAAAGACTTCCTTCCACCTTGGTTTCCGCCAGGATGTGGCTGTTTTGTTGAGTGGAAATAAAATTAAGATGCCCCCCCAGGCGTGTGGGCCAGTGTGTCTCGGAAGCCCTGGGGGTGGGAGAGAAGTAGGTCATTGAAGCCTCCAGCAGGCTTCATGGGGTGTGTAGTAGACAAGGGGGCTGCCAGCTTGGGCTGGACTCCCTGAAAACATTCTTGAGACTGGGAACTCAGCTTCATATTGAAAAATTCTTGCTCAGTTCCTTGCTGTCTACACAGTCCAACTGGCTGTGTGACTGGGGGGAGGTTCTTGAACCAATGTGGGCCTCATGATGTTGCCTTGTGCCCTAGAGAGTTGGATGAGATGATCTCTGAGATCTTGTCCCCTAAACATGCTTCACACCCCAGCAATGTCCACAAGCCCATCCAATCCAGCCCACTTCACCCATCCTCTCTGCCCATAGGGCCAGGGCCCTCACCCGCTATGGTTCTGACCAAAGGTCCAGCTCAAAGCCAATTTACCTACAAAGACCACCTGAGCTGGGCAAGAAGAAGCAACTTCTTCATCTGCTAGATCCCCATGGCCTTTGTCTACCCTTTGAATTGAACTGTCAGACAGGATGGGTCCAGACTCTGCCTTCACCAGTTTGCCTGGACCTCACAGACTTGAACCTCATTCACATCCTATCCTTCTTGGCAACCAGCCCATACATGGCAGAGAGAATGCTAGAAAAGTAGTGAAGAGTTTGTGAATTTTATATCTGGAGGAACCGAGGCCCCAAGAAGTTAAGTAATCAAGATTAGAACCCAGATCTCTGGGCTCCCAGTGCATCTGCAGAAATGGTCCAGGACTGGAAGGCCTGTCATAACAGAGCTTCCACCTGTCTAATCCTTGCTTCTTCTTGTTGTTTAGTCACTAAGTTGTGTCCAAATCTCTGTGATCCCATGGACTGCAGCCCGCCAGTCTTCTCTGTCCATAGGTTTTCCCAGGCAAGAATACTGGATTGGGTTGCTATTTCCTCCTCCAGGGGATCTTCCTGACCCAGGGATCGAACCTGTGTCTCCTGCATTGGCAGGTGAATTCTTAGTCTCCCAAATGCATATGAGCATATGTCTTGAAAGGAATTCTCATAGATCCCGTCTATGAGCTCCTAGCAGTTCGCAGACCCTGTTTGTGCCGTCCCAACTTAAGCAACAGAAGTCCTAGACCATAAAAATGTTTAACTACAAAGAATTCTATATTTACAACTGCTAAATTATTTTCATATTTTAATGAAACTTAAATCCAAATTTAAAAAACATTCAGAGAACTTAGGGATTCTGAGACTTATTCACAGGAAGGTATGAATGACTGACATGTCCTTTTTACTGTGTTGCTAGGTCCCAGGGTAATCCATTTTCAAACATACCCTTGGAAGGACAATGCATAACTTATCAGGGAGCCTTATAAGGTGAAACGGCCATCCTTGGGTCAACCAAGATGGTGAGAGGCTCTAGATAGCCTTCAAAAGAAGCTCCATCCAAGGATACCAGCTCATGCTGTGCTTCAGTTGGGGGCAGGTGTGTGTGTGTGTGAGAGGCTCTAGATAGCCTTCAAAAGAAGCTCCATCCAAGGATACCAGCTCATGCTGTGCTTCAGTTGGGGGCAGGTGTGTGTGTGTGTGAGAGGCTCTAGATAGCCTTCAAAAGAAGCTCCATCCAAGGATACCAGCTCATGCTGTGCTTCAGTTGGGGGCAGGTGTGTGTGTGTGTGTGTGTGTGTGTGTGTGTGTGTGTGTGTGTGTGTGTGTGTGTGTGTGTGCTTCAGTTGGGGGCAGGTGTGTGTGTGTGTGTGTGTGTGTGTGTGTGTGTGTGTGTGTGTGTGTGTGTGCTGTGCTTCAGTAGGGGGCAGGTGTGTGTGTGTGTGTGTGTGTGTGTGTGTGTGTGTGTGTGTGTGTGTGTGTGTGTGTGTGTGTGTGTGTGTGTGTGTGTACGTGCTAAGAGGAGGAAGTCCAGGAGAAGAGGTTCCAGGGAAAGGATGACTTCCCTAGATTCCTCTTCCAAACAACCACTCTGCTTCCCAGTCAGCCCCGCTGATGAGGGAGGGATTGGCAGACAGCCCCCTTGCCCGCCCTACCCACATACACACATACATATAGCTTCTCCCTCCTGGCAGCACTCACATGTAGAGATGAGGCAAAAATTTCAGTCCCTCTAGAACAGCAGGAGCCCTGGAGAGGTGCCTGGTTCTGAGATTCACTGAGTAACTTTGGACATGTAACAACTCTGTACCTCTCTTTCTCCATCTAAATGACTTTTTTTTTTTTTTGAACCCAGGCCCCAGCATTTGAAGTGCCAAGTCCTAACCATTGGACCAACAGGGAACGCCCCCTTTCCATGTCTATAATGAGAGAGAATTTGGATTAGATGGTTTCAGAGGCCCCTTCCAGTCCTGACCACTCTGTGCTGCGTCATTTCTCCTCTCCTTATGTCATGAAGGTCCTGTGGTGACATGGAAGAGGCTGGGGCTTCAGATTCATACAAATCTGAGTGCAAATTCTGACTCTCGTTCTTTTTTAGCTGGGTGATCTTAGTCACGGTACTCAGCTTCTCTGAACTTCACTTTTCTCATCTTTAGATTAAGGATAACACCTTCTTTTACATAGACTTGTTGTAAGTATTAGAGACAAAAATATATTGTTCCTGATTTACTCTCAGTGGTAGTTGTTATTATTATACTGGCTGAGGAAGGCTGTGAAAAGCCATGTGTATAATGGCTGGAAGCTTGGCCTCTGAAGCCCCATAACCTAAGTCTGAATTATAGCTTAGCCACTTCTGAGCATCACAACCTTGGGTAAGCAACTTAACTCTATGCCTCCATGTCCTCATCTCTAAAACGGGAATAATAATTATACCTATCTCATAGAATTATTGCAGGACAAAGTCATTCAATAAATGGAAACACAAATCAATGTCATATAATGAGTACTCAAAAATATCAACTATGTTATGAATACCCTAGGGATAGGTGTGTACATAGATGTATGTGTCTGGGGTGGAGGGGTGCTCCCACCATTCCCCACGTCCTCCCATCCCCACTTTGGCTAAGTCAAAAATCTGAAGTCCTATTCTCTTTCCATCATTCACCTCCTCAGCCTATGGACCTCCCAGTTTCCATTGAGCACTCAGAACCTGGTGACCCTCATCTTCCCTGGCTCTTTCAGGAAGCTGAACTCATTCCTGGGCCTTCCCTGAAACCTGCCTTCCTCTGCCCGTGCAGCCTATTAGCTTGTTCATGTAGCCTGTGCCCTGGGAGCCAGCCCTCAGGCTTCCTAGGTGGCTCAGTGGTAAAGAATCTACCTGCAATGCAGGAGACGCAGGTTTGATCCCTAGGTCAGGAAGATTCCCTGGAGAAAGGAAATGGCAACCCACTCCAGTATTCTTGCCTGGGAAATCCCATGGACAGAGGAGCTTAGTGGACTACAGTGCATATGGGGTTGCAAAGAGGGACATGACTGAGCGACTAAACAACAACAAGCCAGCCCTCACTCAGTGCCCAGGAGATATCTGATCCACCCGGAGCATAGGAATATGCTCAGAGAAAGGAACTGAGCTGCCTCCCTTATCTAGGTCCTGACAGCATTCACTGACATTAAGTTCTTCCTCAGAGCTGCCCTACATCTCCGCTACTCATTCTTGAGCTTGTCTTCAGGTTTTCACAAACAATGCCTTCTTCAGCTAAGGGCCCTTGACTGAGCTGCAGAGAGTCAGGGAAACAGACATGGAAACAAAAGTGAAAGACTCTATTTTGCTCACTAGATTGGCAAATATGTATATATATTATATGATACTCGGTGGCAAGGCTGTGAAAGAATGGGGACGCTCATACTTTGATGGAGAGACTGTAAATTGATACAGCTTCTTTGGAGGGATGTTTAGTACTATTCATAAGACCTTAAAACAAGTATCTCCCTGATCCATTGATGCCACTTCTAGGAATCTATCCTGTGGAAAAACCTCTTTCTGCTCAAAGATATTCTTACAAAGATGGCTGTGCACTAAAGCACTCTGATTGCAAAACTGTGGGAACAATATAAACATCCAATGGTAAGAAAAAAGTAAATAATAAACCAAATAACCATACAACGGAGGAGTACACAACTTTAAAACAGGTGTATATACAGAAATATTAAGATAAAATGGTGTTTTGCAGAAAAATATATATGGTTTGGTCTCATGTGGGGGGAAGAAAGCCCACTCTTCCCCCCCACCCCCCCAGCTCATCTCAGTGGGGTGGAAGTTCCCTGCAAGTTCAGCCAGGCTCAGGACAGACTGTACCAATCGAAAGCCCAGCCCTTCCTTCCAGCCAAATAGGTCAGTGCCCCAGGATGGCCACACCTGGGGAAGGAAGAACCGCTGAGGCCTCAGGGTCAGAACTCCTGCACAGTGGAGCAAAATGGAAGCAGCCTCTGGTCTGAGGCGGAGAGACCAGGGTTCAAATCAGGCCTTCATCTCTTACCAGCTATGTGACCCTGGGCAAAGACCCTCGTCACTCTCAGCCTCCATTTCCTTGTCCATAAAAGGGGATTAATAACACCTACTGCACTGTGTGGTAGGGAATTAAATGAACCAATGAATGGAAGGACATAAGGCAATCTCAGTATACGCCAGTGCTCTCCTCTCTCCTCAAAGATTTCTTTTACTTTGCTTTCAAATCCTTATACTCCAACCTCAGCAGCATCCTTGCTCAACAGCCCTTCCATCCTGCCCACCCTACTCCCAATTCTGTCCCCAAGGTAAATTCTTCCCATGTCCACTCTTACTCCTCACTAGATGACCACATTGAGGCCTCCTCCACCACTGAGCTGAGTAAGGCCAATGAAGTGTGTTTCCTCCAGGTGAAACATCCTCTCCTCCTCCCACCACCTACCACCCCAAAGTGTCTCCAGTTCCTTCCCACTTGTGGTCTAGCTCCCACCCTTCCACCTGCTTCAGGACATGACCCCATCAATCAACTCCCCTTTCTCTCCTTGGCATCTTCAATCCATCCCTCCCCTCCACCCCAACCTTATAATTAAGCTCAAGCGGGTCCTACCATAAAACACCCACTTCTCCACCCTCCTGCCCAGCCCCATCTCCCATCTTCTTTTACCACCGACCCTCCTCCTTCTGACCTGCTGCCATCAATCCGGGGACCCTTGTTCAGTTTCCTTCCCCCGGGCCCGTCACTTTGACTTGTGGGCAAGTTTGACAAGTGGCTAACAGTGGGGACAGTTAGCCACAGGCCCTTGGAAATGTGTCTCTGGTTTTTATGACTCCGGATGCTCTACAACGCCCAAGATTCTGCCCTCTGCCATACAACTCACACCTCCCGAAACCCGTATCCTTTCCAGCCTCCAGAGCAAGGTGAGGGCTGGACTTCCACCTTGTTGCTCAGAATGACCAGCCTGGGAAGAAATTAGACCCATGTCCCTTTTTTCAGAATAGAAAACTGAAGCTCAATAGCATCTTCAAGTAGCATCTTCCCTGAGGCCACTCAACCGGGTGACTAGAGCCTTGGAGCCTTTTATCACGGAATCAAGTGCTTCCGGAACTTTCCTCTCTCCGGAACTTCTTCCCTTCTACACTACACACTTTCTCCGCCCTAGAAAAGCCTAGCCAGGTGCATATTAGCATAAAAACGTCTCTAATTAGACTCTATTTCCGCCTGAGGGGGTCACACCCCGCAGCCTGGGTCCCAGCCCCCTGCCCGCGCACCCCGACTCCATCCTCCCCCGGGCAGGGGAAGCCAGAGTACCTGCCCCGAGAGGGGGCGGGAAACGTCCATCGGGGCCGGGCCCCTGCCCCACCCTGGCCCCCACCTCCGGTCCTTCGCCCCTCGCCGCCCGGCGCATTTAGCGCGCGCCTCCCGAGCGGGGGACGGCTTGATTGACCTTGGCAAGAGGCAGCCAGGCCCTCCAAGGCCCCAGCCCCTCGCGGCCGCCCCGGCGCCGCGGCTCCAGTTTCTTTTACCACCAGCTCCGTTTCTCGCCCAGCCGGGGCCCGGGGGAGGGGTGCTGAGAGGAGCCCCGTCCGACCCCCGGCAGCAGCGCTCCGCTGCCGGAGACGAGATCTGATGAGAATGTCTTCCTGCAAATTAAGCCTTCTCGGGACTCTCCATCCGGTGCCGGCAGCGAGCCCGGCGCGCGGGCAGCCAGTCCAGCGTCGGCAGCCGGGGCTCAAGACGCTTCCCAGCGTCTCCCCCTCCCTTCTGCACCCAGGGCCCGGCGGCTCCGGGTCGGAGGGTGGAGCCCACCTATCAGTGCTTCCCAGAAAGAGTGCCAGTTGTGACCCTCTGCCCCGCGCGGCCTGCCCAAAGTGTCCCCGCACTTTTCCCTCTTCGACCCCTTGCCGGTGGGGAGACCTCCTCCTGGGCTGTAGAGGACAGACCCCTGGGGTCCAGTCTAGTTTCTACTCCGAGATAGCAGTGGTACTTAGAAAATTGCTTCTCCGTCTCCCCGGGTGTAAAAGAGGCTAACAGTACCCTTTTCGGTTGGTTCTCGTGGAGATTCATGATCCTGTACGCCAGGCACCCGGCTCTGCATCCAGGATTCTGTAAGCCGAGGGTCCTACCCAGAGTCAACCCCAGGGCTCAGGAACTCCTCCCACCCGGGTGTTTGCAAACGCTAACCACCTGAGCTCTTCCCTGAAAGGGATCTGAAGCCTTCTCTCTTATATAGAGGAGTCAGCAAGGGGTGCGAGAGTTTCAAGTGTATTTATAAAAGGAAGCAGAATTCTGGAAAATGTTCTTCTCTTGGAAAAACCATAGACTGCAAAATTTTCTCCAAGAAAATAAAAAGCAAATGTCCTAACGAAAGAACTTCACCTTGCACTGTCTATAGGCAGTTTTATAGGCAAAGAATTTCATTATTGTTTAATTATTATTATTATCCCCATTTTACAGGTGAGGGAACTGAGGCTCAAGTGATTCACCCAGGATTACAGAGTTGTTTAAACAATGGAGTTCCAGGCTGAATCTAGCCTAATTCCAAACCTTATTCTCTTTGCTACCCTACTGCTGTCTCTGGGCAGGACTCTTTTGTGCTATTTTTAGTTTCTGCACTTACCACTTTTTTTCCTTAGTGTTGGTGAATTATTTTAAAAGATTCCTGCTTGCTTTAACTGTGCTGAAGGAAGACAAAGAGGAAAGTGTGTGTCTACACTTGCATCTGAATTCAAAATACCAACTGTGTCGGGGGTGTCGGGGTTGGATGGCAGTGAGCAAGTGGCAGGGAGGGCGAAATTCCAGAAGCTGGAGTGGCCAGGCATCTTGGGAAGCCCCTAGGGGTTCCCTCTGGCTCTAACCAGGAAGACCTAGTGCCTTCAAAACGGCCCTCCCACACTCCCCACACCGGGGATCCAGGTAAGTCTGCAAGCGCCCAGCCCTAGGCCTGCGCAACTCTGCAGTGGGAAAGATGCTTGGCCCAGAGCGGGCCCAGCAGCAGGCCTGCTCCCCTCAGGAGTGTCTGCCTGGCAGCCAGGGCAGGACGCACCTCTTGGAGGACAGAGAGGCATTCAGCGATTGAGACAAGGACAGACAGAGGTGGGGAGGAAGCAGTAGAATAAGAGGGAGACAGGAACCCAGAGGGGAACAAGGGAGCCATTCAGAGTTAGAAAGAGTGGGGAAGCCGCTGGGGAGAGAGAGAAAAGACAGAGAAAGAGGGGCGAAAAGAGAGACAACCGGCAAGGGGGTGGTGGACACGAAAGGGGGGAGAGAGCGGAGGAGTGAGGATTCGAGGCGGCCGGAGGAAGAAGGCGGAGGCAGCGACCAGAGCTGCGAGCGGGAAGGGAAGAGAGCCAGCGGCGACGAGGAGGGCTGCGGGGTGGTGGGCGGGACCGTGCGCTAAGCCTTTTCTTTCTCTTTTTTTGGGGTGGGCGGTGGATCTCCGCCGAGATAACCCAGCCAAGCCCCCTGCCCCGCGTCCCAGCGAGGGGCCGCAGCTGTATAAATACCGGGGGTGGGGGAGCGGGGCTGCTGCAGAGGGGTCAGCGACACCGGAGAAGGCTTTGCTGTCATTAGCTAATTGAGCCCCAGATGTTAAGAAAAGGTTACGTCCTCCTCCGGAGAGTTTTTCTTTTTAAACACTTTACTCCGATTCCCCGGCCAAAATGGCCGGGAGGCGCCGGGGCCCTTACCCACCCTCTCCTCAGCCCCCTCCCCTCGTTCCGCCCCCCCAGGGCCCCAGCACCCCCCCCTACCCCAGAGCTCCCGGAAGCCGCCCGCAGAGGCCGCTGCCCCTGTAATCCCAGTGGCCTGCCCGGAGGCGCGGCGGGTAGGAGCGGGGACCACCGGCGGCGGAGCCAAACCCTAGCCCGGGCCGCCGACTGGGAGGTCAGCCCGGAGGGAGGGCGCCGGCGGGGAGCGGGGGACCCCGGGGAGAGGGGCTCTCAGGCTCTTAATCCCCCTGAAGGTTTCAGATCAAAGACGCTAGCACGGAGGCAGAGGCAGTGCGGGTGGGGGTTGGGGGGCTGGCTCTGGCCGCAGCCTACCCCCCAGAGCTGCGGGCTGGGGCTCCCCGGCCCCGGACCCTGGGCTGCCAGCCCAGGGGGAGGGGGCTCAGCCTACGGGGTGAGGTCCGCAGGCCCGCTGGAAAGTCGCCCCAGCGCCGGCATATGCCTTCAAAAACCTCCTCCTCCCCAGGGACTGAGGAAAGGATGTGTGAGCCTTCCACACCCCCCCCCCACCCCCGCCACCCCCGAGAACAAAACTCCAGAATACCAGCCACTTGACATGTATTCTTATTTAATCTCACAGCAATCCAATGGGGTTGTAGAAATTGTTATTATTATTGGTTCATAAATGAGGAAACAGGCTTCTGAGAAGTTATAGCCAATTGCCCAAGGACGGACACGACTAGAAAGTCGCAGCGCTGGAATGAACTCCACAGGGTTCAAGGCCCTGCCCTACCCCCTCACTACGTTCCTCCAGCCAGGCTACCCTTCCCTCTTCTCCCCCATCCTCTTCTTCTGTCCTCCTGGGCTCCTACCACCGGAGAGGAATGGGGCCACACACCTGTGGCCTTGGCAAGGGGGGAGGGGTTGGGGAACAGCCTGGTGCCAAGGGTGCGGCCAACTTGGCAACAGCTCCAGGCTAAATGTGCGGGATGGGGCTGGGCAGGCATGTGCCTGGGTTGAATCTGAGCTGAAAGAATGTTCCTGTTGCCCCTGCCCCAGAGGTGGGGCTCCCTGCTCAGAATAGAACCAAGCAAGTTAGAGCTAGAAGGGGCCTTCAAGATGATCTGATCCAACCCTCCTGTTTGACAGATGCAGCTGAGCCCGAGAGGTGGTGTGTCCTCCCCAAGATCACATGGCTCGTTGGTGGCAGAGCAAGAATGAGAGTTCAGGAATTGCCCTTCACGGAGTGCCTCCTTGGCGTCGCACACTGGAATAGCTCTGCACACACGATCTTCAGCAACACTAATAGTGGAGATTATCACCTTCCTTCTGGAGATGAGGAAGCTGAGGCTTGGGGGAGCTAAGGGTGCTCAAGGTCTCCCATCTAGAACTTGCCAGAGCTAGTTTTGAACCCAGATCTTCCTAAAAACTTCCCTTTCCACACTCCCAGAATATTGGGGCTAAGGAGTGGGGATTGAGGGCTAGAGAGGGTGTTATGAGTTCAACAGCTCTAAGAACACAGGGGAATGGGACACAGGCTGGGAAAAGTCCCTTCCTGTGACTTTAGTCTTGATTGGCTCTCCATACCTCCCTGAGTGGCCCAAATACTGAGGTCCTTCAAGAATTCCCTTTCTTTCTGGGTTTTGAGGGTCTGGAGATTTAAGAGAAGATGGCACAGATTCCCCCTGATTTCCTACCCCTGGAGGGGGGGGGGTGGGGGACAGACAGTTTGAGTACAGGCAGGTGATGATGCCCTAGAGTTTAGCCACCACATCCCAGAGCCACACCTGGCTTCTCAGGGGCCACCAACAATGCCATCCCACCCAGCTCCATAGACAGACTCCAAAGCTTCATCCTCATACCTCTCTCCCTTCCTAACCTCCTTCCATGGCCTGCCCTACCTCTTCTTAGCTTTCCACTGCCTCCAATTCACTCATTCATCCATAAATATCTTCAACAAAAATTTGTCAAGTGTGGACTATGTGCCAGCATTGTGCCAGGCACTGGGGCTACAGCAGAAAGCAGACTACCCTTTGGAGCTTGCAGTCTAGCCAGAAGACAGAATTAACCAAAGAGACATGTAAATAAATTTAAAATTACAAATTGGTGTTAAGAAGGAGAGTACAGGGTGTTTTGAGAAGTTATAACAATAAGAGGTCTATTTGTATGGGAAGATTATTGAGACAATAGAAACTCAAAATGATTATTACTGATAATTACCCAAACAGGAGGGCTGAGGTAGTCATGCCCCCAGAGCACCTGCAGTCCTGGGGTGGGTCTCCAGTCCTTCCCCAGCAGCGACTAGCCAGTATGTCCCTGAGGGCCCAGCTGATGTGGATGGGGGTAGAATGATTACATGGTGGCCCCAATACTGAGCATCCCCTCTGCCACCCAGCTTACACTGAGGGGGTGCCCAGTCCAGAGGTGAGGGGGTGAGGCAGCTGGGGGCAGGGGTGGGTTGGGTCTGGACTAGGGGACAGTGTGCCCAGCTGATGGGGGTGTAAGCTTCTGGCATCACTCCAGAGAAAAATCCCTGCACTACCTTCTAACCTGGTTAGTTAGGAAAAGGAGTACGTCAAGGCTGTATATTGTCACCCTGCTTATTTAACTTATATGCAGAGTACATCATGAGAAACGCTGGGCTGGATGAAGTACAAGCTGGAATCAAGATTGCTGGGAGAAATATCAGTAACCTCAGATATGCAGATGACACCACATTTATGGCAGAAAGCAAAGAACTAAAGAGCCTCTTGATGAAAGTGAAAGAGGAGAGTGAAAAAGCTGGCTTAAAGCTCAACATTCAGAAAATTAAGGTCATGGCATCTGGTCCCATAACTTCATGGCAAATAGAGGGGGAAACTGGAAACAGTGGCAGACTTTATTTTTGGGGGCTCCAAAATCACTGCAGGTGGTGACTGCAGCCATGAAATTAAAAGCTGCTTACTCCTTGGAAGGAAAGTTATGACCAACCTAGACAGCATATTAGAAGGCAGAGACGTTACTTTGCCAACAAAGGTACATCTAGTCAAAGCTATGGTTTTTCCAGTGGTCATGTATGGATGTGAGAGTTGGACTATAAAGAAAGCTGAGCACTGAAGAATCGATGCTTTTGAACTGTGGTGTTGGAGAAGACTCTTGAGAGTCCCTTGGACTAACTGCAAGGAGATCCAACCAGTGCATCCTAAAGGAGATCAGTCCTGAGTGTTCATTGGAAGGACTGATGTTGAAGCTGAAACTCCAATACTTTGGCCACTTGATGCAAAGAGCTGACTCATTTGAAAAGACCCTGATGCTGGGAAAGACTGAAGGCAGGAGGAGAAGGGGACGACAGAGGATGAGATGGCTGGATGGCATCACCAACTCAATGGACATGAGTTTGGGTAAACTCCGGGAGTTGGTGATGGACAGGGATGCCTGGCGTGCTGTGGTCCATGGGGTTGCAAAGAGTCAGACACGACTGAGCGACTGAACTGAACTGAACTGAACCTTCTAACCAGGTCCTGCATACACACTTAGGTTTGTGCACTCTTGCACTCTCCCTGACACCTTAGGGACAGACTGGGACCAACCCATGAAAAGTGTTGTAGAGTGGGATGGGCCTTGCCTTCAGGTCAGACAGCCTTGGGCTCAAACCCCACTTCAGCAGGTTCCTGACCAAGTGATCCTCAGGCAAGGCTCTTGGGACCCTTGAGCCTCCTGTCCCCTCTCTGTTCCAGGAGAGAACAAGAGCCTAGCCATGTATGGCTGTGCTTGAGCTCATGCATGAAAAGCGCTGAATATAGTGCCTGGCCCCATGGTTCACCATTAATAAATAACGACTGTCACTCTGATTATATAACATGATAATTAATATATAATGGTAATTAAAGAAACCTCACTCCTGCCCTCTGGGCTCCCACCTGGTTCCCTGAGCCTCTCTAGGAGGTTACTCCCATGGTCGACCTTCTGTGAGAAGGAGTTTTACAGGTCTGTGAAAGTCATCTCGGCAACCCCAGAACCTCTTGAAGTCAAGGCCGGACTCACCCGAGGTGCCCAGCATTGACTGGGGCGGTGGGGGGGGGGCTCTGGGGAGAGGTGGGGAAGCAGCTGGGAGACGCCCACATATGCACCTCCTGGCTCTGAACTCTAGGCTCCTGAGCACAAGGTGGGCTGTCCCACCTTACTGGGTAGGCCCGGCCCCACTCTACATTCCTCACAGGCTGGAGGCCAGTTTGGAAAGGCCTGGCCCAGTTGAACCCCCCAGCCAGCCGGGCAGAGTCACAGCCACAGCCACCGTAGCTGCTTCAGCCGCTGCAGGAGAAATGCACACCTGGAACCCATTAGGCCCGGCCAGGAGCTTGTTCCCTTTCTGCATAAACTGAGTGAAGGGTTTGTTTTGACTGCTTTAAATTGTACAGATTTTAGGGCCTGAGAATTGGAAGCCCCCAGTGCTCTGATGGACAAACAGACCACTAGACAGAGGGCTGAGGCAGCAGGAAGCGAGTCCAATCTGGTTCTGGTTCCTTGTCACTGTCTCTGATCAGCTGGGCTTCCAGTAACGATACAGCCACACTCCATGGATGAGTGTGATGCTTGCTCAGGTGTCTTAGCTCCCCAGCAACCCCCAAAGTAGCATGAGCGGCCCTGACTTCTAGATGAGGAGGGGCAGTGACTTGCCCAAGGTCACTGGGCCAGTAAGTGGCAGGCCTGGATTCCATACCAAGCTTCTCTGAGGCCAAGACCAGTGAAGGTCTTTCCAAGGACCACCAAGATTGCAGTGGGGGTGGGGTGGAGCCCTGGGTAGGTGTCAGGAACTCCAGACACACAGAACTACAGTTGCTCAGACCCTCAGCCCAGCCAGAGGACAGGAGTCTGAACCTCTGCACTGGGCTCCTTCTCCCAAGTCACCAACTCCTGACCTCAACTGCCCCAGGCAGTGGTGCCCCCCAGGTCAGGGTCAGGTTGACCTTGGCGGGAGAGAGAGTCTGTGGGCCCTGGGCTGCTGCCAAAGCCTCACGAAATGAAAGGGAACCTTGTCCAGTCCCACACAAGGCCCATTCTCTGAGCATCTCGCGCCAGCCCAGCCCCCATGGACCAAGACCTGATCCCTCTTCGCCAACTATTCATAGACTCGTGGAAGAGCATCCGTTGCCAGGGGCAGAGCCCTTAGAAGTCCCCAGGCCCAGCCCATAAAGTTTGCAGTTAGGGAAACTGAGGCCCTGGGAAAAGAAGGATTCCCTCATTAGTTAATGGCGAGCAAAGACTCAAACCCTGTCCCTTACTTCCCAGGCCTAAACATTTTCCCCAGGATCTAGGCCTCACCCTAAACAAGCAGCCTGCCTTGTCTCCCTCCCTCACAGAGACATCCCAGCTGTGCTCCCCAACCCCTCCTCACTTCCACACAGGGACCAGCCTTGAAGGCTTGTCAGATGCTCCATATCTAACTTCTCAATCATCTCAACCACCCAACCTGGAAGGGGCTACCTTGTGAGCTGCCCAGTCCTTGGGAATGGTCAAGCAGAGCCTGGTTGCCTGCTCGTCATGCAGGTTGCCGAGTGGGGACCCTGCTGTCTGAGAAATGGTCTCTCGAGATAGTCCTAGCTGAGCTGGCTAGACTCCTTAGAGCTCGGGGGCGACTCATGTGAAGACGAGACCTCTCAAGAGCAGCGGGCCCAGCAGGCCAAAGTGCTCCCACGGCATGCCTGTACTGACTCCATCCTCCAGTGGAGAAGACAGATTTGTCAAGATTCTCTCTGAGAGCCTGTAAGCCAGCCCCTCACCTCCAGGCTTCCTTCTCCATGGAGAGTCCACACCTTCAGACATCGGAGGTCTGGTCCCTATAAGAGCCATTCAGTGAAGTCCAGGCCTTCTTAGGCCTCTGATTCCATCATGGTTCTCCTATCTTGGGGAGTGGACCCTTGGGGATGAATTGGGGTATGAAATCCCAGAGGAAGGCAGGGCCTCCTGGGAAAGGGGAACCCCCTCCCCTCCCAATTCTCCCCAAGCTGAGCCCTTGGCTTGGCCCAGTCCAGTGTGTCTGTTCAGACTCACGAGTAGAGACCTGGAGCGGCCTGGACCATTGCCTCCCCACTCCCTAACCATCCAAAAACACACTTTGTGGGTTTCCCTTGATGAAAGGGTCCTGACACCTGGAGAAGAAGGTGAGCCTGGGAGCAAGGAGGGGAGCTGAGGGTAGAAGGCAGGTTGGCCAAAGTGATTTTCCTGGGGAATAATCATATAATATAGTTGCAAAGAAAATACTACTTTCTAAGATATAAACATACTGCTATCCCTTGGCATTCTCACAGAGGCACATACTGTACGTCAAAAGTCGACCCTTTTTGCTGGTTGCAATGTCTCCATGTACCATATCAGGGATCTAGTTGAACCGGGTAAGGCCCAGGTCCAGTTGGGACTGAAGGGAAGCCCAAAGAGATCCCCAGGGGCTCTGACAGTAACCACAGTGGGGACTTCCCTGGTGGTCCAGTGGCTCAGAAACTGCATTCCCAATGCAGGGGGCCCAGGTTCAATCCCTGGTCAGGGAACTAGATCCCACATGCTGCAACTAAGAGTTCACATGCTGCAACTAAAGACCTAGTGCCCCCAAATAAATATTTTTTAAAAACACAGGGATCTGAATGGGGATGGAGTAAGGACCAGAAATAAGACATTGAGAGGAGTACCGAGAGAGGAAGGATTGAGAAAATGGCATTGTTTCTTTGCAGGAATAGGCCAGTGACCCGCAGGACTAAAGCTTAGGACAGCAGCTGATGTTTAAGAGCACGTGCTTGGCTGCACCGTGCTGGCGGCATCATCCTGCCAGAGCTGAGACCTTTGGTGATGGCCCATGAGGCACAGCCCTGAGTCCCTGTATCCTAAGTGGAGCAACGGGTCAGGAGGGCACCAGCCATGTCAGGATGGCTGGGGGAGGAGAAGCACAGAAATCTCAGGAGTCCTTGGAAATACTGAGGCGGGCAGGTTGCAAGGGTGTCTGTGTCACAGGTTTGGAGCTGGGGCCACTTGATAGTTATTCTTGGAAGGCTAAAACTTGTAGACACTCAAGAGGTGGACACAAAATAAACAACAGCCTTTAATGAAGAAACTGCCATCCCAAGCACTTAACATGCGTTGTCTTACTCACTGGTGTAACAGCCCCCGCCAGGGAGGCATTATGAGGCCATCTGACAGATACAGAAACTGAGGCTCTGAAAGGTTATGTGTTCAGCCCAAGATCACAGCTATCAAACAGCAGCACCTTGACTCTTTTAACTATTGTCGTGCCAGCTCCTGAGCAATATTCTTTGCTGCACGCAACGGCACCGAGAAGGGCTGGGGTGCGGTGTCAGGGCTTGGCAGAGTGGGGCCAGACCACTTCCCATGCCCATCACACACTCTCTCACATCTAGGAGACTGAGGGGCTTGGAGAGGTCAAACGCTTGTCTGAAATCACACCGTTCCGCGGGAGCTGAACCAGGCCAGAACTCAGGGCAATAAAAATGTTCTGAATAGCTGACCAGAGGGAAACCCCCATACCCATCAATCTGTCACAGCCACCCTGGTTCAGCTCCTGTACTTGTAACTTGTTTTCTCAGACCCCCTCCTACACACACACACACACACACACACACACACACACACCTGTTGTTTTGGGGGTTCTTGAGGCAGGGCCTCTGAGCAGGATGCTGCCCCTCATTTTGGCCTTTCCTCCCCCACAGCCCTTCAGATGGCTTGCATGCCCCCTCCCTGGCCCCAGCCCCCAAAGGACCCTGGGTCTCTGGTTTTTGTCAGGCCTGAGAGCTGGTGGGATTGATTTATGAGAGGAGCCCCTGCCCCCACCTCACCCTGAGCCCCTTGTCCTCCTCCCCTCTCCTCCTCCTCTTCCTCTTCCAACTCCTCCTCCCCTGCCTGACTGCCTGCTCAGTTTTCCACAGAGTCAGGATTTCCCTGGGGTGGGGGGCTCCAAGCCAAGAACAACACAAGACCGGTTCCCCCACCTCCCCTGCCCCTCCCATCCCCCTCCAGCTCACACACCCGCCACAGCAGCCCCCTCAGTCGAGAGGAGGGGTTGAGAAGAGAGGTCCAGGGCCCAGCCTGATCCCCAAAGGAGGAGCCAGAAGCTGAGGACCCTCCCATCCTGAGCCATGACTCCCCACCCCCACCCCGTCCCCCCCAGTTCCCTCAGAAGTACCTTTCTTCAAGGACTCCCTTTGGGGAGTTCACGGAGGAGAACTCTGGGAGTCCACACTGGGCTGGGGGGAAAACAGAGAATTCTGAGAGCTCTCTGAGGTGGGGTGGGGGGTACCCACACTCTGAGGCGGTAGGTCAGTGAAGACCCCCGGAATCTACACTGAGGGCAAAACAGCAAGGCATCCGGTGCCTCTGTTGGCCCTGGGAGGGGGCGGGCAGGGCAGAGAGGACTCCGAGACCGCCCCCCACACTGGAGGTGGTGGGGAGCAAGGTCTCTAGAAGGTGAGTGGGCTCAGGTAGGAATGGGGACGGGGATCCCCATCAGTCTCTGGTTCCCCCCCACAGGTTGGGACTTGAGTCACAGGGAGGAAGGAGATAGGGACAGAAAGTTTGACAAAGGCAGAGGCCCACCTGATGGGGGTAGTGTCGGAGGAGCAGCCTGCAGACTGACCCCAGGGTGGGGATCAGGCTAGCGGAGGGTCAGGGCAGAAAGGGGGCCGGGTCAGGGCTTTTGAGTCCGAGTCCTCCTTCCATCCCGTTCTCAGACTAGATTTTGGCCCTTGACTCTGGACCAGGAGGTATGGGGATGGGACGTTGAGGAAATTTGCTTCCTCCTGGAAAAGGGGTCCAAACACCCAGACCATGACGGGCAGACTGACAGGACCTCTCCCGAGAAGAGCGCTCCCTGGAGCTCCGCCCTGCGGGACAGGAAGCTGGCGCTGGAAGAGCTACTGTCCCGCCAGCCGGCCGCTCCCTCCCTCAGCCCGTCCCCAAGCCGCTCCCCCACCCCGCCCTCATCAGACGGGGCCTTCATGCCTCTCCAGGCGGTGTGAACCCGGGTGACCCCTCCAAGGTTGCCTCTTTCACACAGCAGCTCTTTGATGGGTCTCTGAAGGCCTTGGTTTTTCCTCACTGTGTGCCCCCGCCTTGCCCCGCAGTGAACCCCCTGTTGCCCACCCCTCCCCTTCTTTCAGACCCATGCCTGGTCCTGGCTCTGACTGGGGAGGAAAGGCCCTTCCCCAGACTTCCTAGGGCAGCTCTGCTCTGTGAGGGGCACCCCCAAGACACCTCCCCAGTTAGGACAAGGAATGAGAATCTGTTTTTTAAGTTACACCTCAAAGCCTTAAGCAATCCATTCCTTCGCGCCCTGGCTGAGAGCTCAGCCAAGTTCATCTGTGTACCCTCAGGCTTAGCACAGAGCAGGAGGCTTAAAAAGGGAAACAGAAATTTTGAATGAATACTCGGTAAGATGGGGAGTCACAGGGGCTCCTCTGCTTCAGAAGTAGAACAGGAGCAGGGACACAGCTGCCCCGTGCTGGTGAGTGGCAATGGTGGCCTAGCCCTGTCCCCTTCAGGAAGGGCGCAGGGGTGGCTGGGGCACCTGGCTTCTCCCTCCTGTGTCACAGCAAGCCTCCCAGGGGACGGCTGCCCCTTCTCCCCATCACAGCTCAGGCCTGGGCTCCTCCCTGGAACACACATCCGAATCCTGTCCAGCCCCTCCCCCCTCATTCGGGGGCCCAACCTCCTCCCCTCCCCCTGGTAACCCCCCTTCCCCTCAGGCCAAATCTGGCCAATTTGTTCTGAGACAGGGTTCTGGTTTCATAGCCTCATTTGAATGATTTCCAACCAGAATTCCTGCCTCCTCCTTTGCAAAGCTCTGCCCTCCCTTCCCCCAGCCTCCCTTCAGCCTGAGCGCCTGCCTCAGCCAAGGCCTGTGTGGAAGAAGGAATGAACCCCCACACACACTGACCCCTGGACCCTAACGCCCCTTCTCTGGGCACTCCCAGCCTCCACACAGCTTGCAGCCCCCAGAGGGAGACTGGTCACTCAGACCTCTGCCTCAGGCCTGAGAATGTGGGCGCCGAGACTCTGCCGGCTGTCCTTCCTGGGGCCTGGGTCACCCCACCTGTGCTGGGAGCAGAGGATGTTCTAGAGCTGAGCCCAGAGCCCAGCCCTGCCCTCGGTAGAACTTAGCTGCCAAACTAGATGCAAATCTCCATCTTACTAGCCACCCCTGCCTGCCTCAAACACGTTCTCTAGTTCCCTGGAGCAGGAAAGGCTGTGTTTCAGGTAGTGCAGCAGGAGTATCAGGAGGAAGCCGGCCCTGTGCACAGTTAGCCTTGTGAAAAAATCATAGGCAGCGCCCCCCTCCCCCAGCGTGCTGGTTCATGCTTCCTAACAGCCCTCACCAGCAGAAAGGTCAGGGGGAGATCCCATTCAACCCCCACCTTTCCCAAGACTTTGCTCTGACCCAGAGTCAGACCCCCACGATGTAGAAGGTCTCTTCCTCCAGGCCTTATACCTAGAAGGTAGGCAGAAAAGGTTTTCTTCCTTTGTTTGTTAAAAAAGGAGTTTGAGGCCCAGAGATGTTCAGTAATGTGTCTAATATCACAGCAGGACTTGAGCCCTGGCCACCTCCCGCCGAGGCTGAGTTGTCCACCACCGCACACTGCTGGGTCTGGGTCAGCCTGGAGGCCACTCTTCAGCCCAGGACACCTGGTCCTCATAGGGGCTGCTGATCAGCCATCTGCAAACCCCTATCCTGGGAGATGATCTTGGAGATGGGTCCAATAATCTGTTCTGCAGTTCAGGTGTGTCATTTCCTGAGCCCTCGGGTGGGAGCTGGTTTGGGTACTGCCCTGTTGGCAGATTCAGCATCTTCATTTTGCATATGCAGAACTAGGCTCATAGCACAGAGAGGCATGTCAAGCCACAGCCCTGGTGCTGAGCCAAACAGAAAAACACCCCAGTATTCCCTGTGCCACTGGAGCCTCCTGTCTCCTCTCCCAACCACTATCTTCAAGGGCCCCTCTCTAAGTACCACTCTTGTCAAGTGTCAGGTACCTAGGGTTCAAATACAGGCATGTGACCCTGGGTGAGTTACTTTCCTGAGACTGTAAAATGGTGTAATAACATGTTCCTCATAACCTCATAGGGTTGCGGTGGGTGTGAAAATACATAAAGTCTAACACAAGACATAATCATTCGCTTCTCCTCCCTTCATATATTCTGCCCAGTACAAGTCTAGTTTAGGAGGAGAAAGTGCCCCCAGCTGAGTCGGGTTCAGCTATTCAGTATTAGAGCTCTCTGTGAAACCCAAGGTAAGACGCCCAGCCTCTGTTCTTCCACCTGAAAACATGTCAACGTGGTGGAGATGAGATGAGACAAGAGAGGGGAAAGGAAGAACAGTGGGAAAGGGAAAAGGTATAAATCTCAGTTTCTGGCTTCCTTTGATCAACATGCTCCCCACACACTCACGGGCTGTGGGAGAAGGCCCATTCCTGGATCGGAGGGGGAATCCTCCCCCCTTCTATCCTTCCAGGGCCATTCTAGGGTCCCCATGACTCATCCCCTACAACAAGCAGCTCTTTTTTGTTCAGCATGGAGCAGGGTGCCCTGCCTGCTGGCGCCTGGCCCAGAGAAGGAGGCTCAGGGGCTGTGGGGCTGGTCTGGCTTCCTCAGGGGTTCCATGGCTAGATCCACTCCCACCTGTACCCCGATGCCACTGCTTTCTGCTCAGTCCTTGAAGATTCCCAAGGACCTGAGCTAATGGGGGCAGAAAGCAGGAGAAGGCTTCACCAGGAGGTTCCCATGAGGCTACGCTGGTTCCCCGAGGCCACGGGGACATTATATCCATCACATCAACTATCCCCCCAATCCTATACTTCTTCCTAAACAGACACAAAGCAGGGAGTCCTTAGCTTATCTTCCCCAGAAAAACTGAAAACTTTACACGTTATTACTTCTTGGAAGCATCTGTTACTGTGTGCTCCACATTTTCTTTGCATCAGCTTGTTTCATTTTCTCACTGACCGTGTGAAGCAGCTGCATTAGTTCCCCTGTGGTAGAGCTAAGGACTTCTAATTGAATGCCTTCAGAGATGGAGCCTGCTTCATTCTTTCTAGCCTGCCTGACCTGACTGCTATTCCAAAAATGCCTTCTCTACCTAAGGATAGATATGGCTGTCCTGCCAGCTCCAGAGAACCCTCCTTTCTCCCTAACACTGTGCCCCTAACACCTTCTGAGATGCCTGTTAGTTTCCCACTTTAATCTCAGCCTTCCATCCTTAGCATCTGCTTGTGTCCTGGGGCTCTGGGTAAGGCCTATTAAAGAGACCACACAGGGGACAGAGTGGGCAGCACCCACCACCCCCATCCTCCCCCTCAACCACCACTCGCCTTCTTTCTAGGCTGGTCATTTGGAAGGTGCTTTCCCTGGACATCAAGGCAGAAGACCAGGAAAGGAATCAGGGTTGCTGGAATCCATTCCAGGATGTCTCTGTACTGGGGGGTCAGCGGATGTGGGGAGGTGTTTAGGACCAAGCTTTGGTGCCTGGCTGTGGGTTTACAGAGGGTGGGTAAGGACAAGATATACTCCATACGCCAATGTGGAAGAAATGGCTAAGACAAGTCATAGCTACATGGAGGGAAAAGGATAGAGGCTATAATTTGTGGGTTTTTTTATTCTCTTTTATAGCCCCAAATACAAGAATTCATTCCTTTATCCATCCAACCATCTAAACATTCACTCATCCATCCAACCATCCAATCATCCAGCCATCTAATCATCTAATTTTCTGTCCATTCATGTATCCTTTCATCCATAGGCCCATTGTCTTATCAAGTCATCTTACCATTAATCCATCCTTCCATTCATCCATTCATTTATCTACTCATCCATCCATTCACCCATTCATCTGCCTAACAATCTTCTCATCTATGCTTTTGTATTCATTCATCTTTCCATTTCTCCTTCTATCCTTCTATCCACTCACCAACTCACCTATTCTTTCATCTCTTCACATATTCATTCGCCCATCCATCCATCCATCCATTCATTCTCTCATCCATACACCTGCTGCCTATCCTTTCATTCATCTTATTATTAATCCAGCCATATATTCATTTATCCATCCACCTACCTGTCATCCAGTTATTCAACTATTGATTCATACAGACATTCACTTATCTATTCACCTATCCATCCTGCCACTTATTTGCCACTTTTTTCCTTTACTCATTGATTCATTAATCCATAATTCATCCACTTGTTTCATGCATATATATGTATATATATATGTACTACATATTTTACTCCATCCATCAAAACATTTATCTATTCATTCATTTATATAGAAATAAATTAAATAACCTAATAACATTCTTAGCACAGTGCCTGGCACAGTAAGCATTCAGTAATGGCAATCAACAGTAGTTGATTTTATTATAAGATTTTATTTGAGAAGCAGAATAGTGTGGGAGTAAAATGCATCAACTTTGGATTTAGACTACCTGGATTCACATCTTAACTCTTCCTTCTACTTGATCTCGAACAAGTTATTTAACTTTTCTTAGTCAAGTTTTCCCAAGTGTAATGTGGAAATGGCAAGAGTACATTTCCATTGAGAGTTGGAAATGTTAAGTTGTCCTGAAGATTAAATTAATTACTAAATGTAGAGCACTTAGAAAAGTGCCTGGCACATAGTAAGCCCTCAACATACTACTCGGCGAAGGCACTGGCAACCCACTCCAGTACTCTTGGAAAATCCCATGGACAGAGGAGCCTGGTAGGCTGCAGTCCATGAGGTCACTAAGAGTCAGATGCGACTGACTGACTTCACTTTCATGCATTAGAAAAGGAAATGGCAACCCACTCCAGTGTTCTTGCCTGGAGAATCCCAGGGACGGAGGAGCCTGGTGGGCTGCTGTCTATGGGGTCACATAGAATCAGACACAACTGATGCAACGCAGCAGCAGCAGCAGCAACATACTACTATAATCATTCTTCCATCCTTCAGGCATTAATGAGCTTCTATCTTGTGCCAGACCCACATATATCTTCCTGGGAAATATGCGTCGTAAGGATGTGTTGCCTTCTTCAAGGAGCCCACATCCAGGGAGAAAAGACAAACAGATAATGCATGTCACAGAGCTCTCAGAGAGGCATGAAGGATGCCTAGGAGCAGTGAGGGGGCTTTCCCCACACACCCACCTCAACCTGTTTTCTCTTCTCTGTACTACTCTCTTGGGCAATCCTGCCCACGATCTAAACTTCATCCCTGGACTCCACGCTGTGCCTGGTACTCCAACTCAGACCTCTCTCCTGAGCTCCAGATCCATATATTCAATGGCTTACTGGGCACCTCTCTTGGAAAGCTTCAAACTGAGCCCATTGTTCTCATATCCTATTCTTCTTCCTGTACTCCTGAATCCATAAATGGTACCAAAGGATGCCTGACTGCCCAGTCCTCAGAATCTCCCAGGCTCAGACATCTACTGTTTTTCCCCTTCTGCACCCCTTCAGTCACTAAGCGTGTTGCTACTTACCTTTGCACCTATCCCTCACACCTATCTTCTCCTTGTCATCTCTGCAGCACCTTCTCACCCCATCTCCATCTAGGACTTACTATCCTCCACCTAGACTGTGGCCTCCTCCCCTGTCTACCTGCCACCATCTCTGTCTCCTCCAATACATCCCACACTGGCCTCACTTCACTTCCCAGACACTGTGATCATGATGTCATTCTCCCCTTCAAAATCCATCAGTGACACCTGGAATATCCCTATATCATCCTGTCACTTGCCTTTATATTCCCCTGGGCTGGAGGCTTCTTGAAGGCAGCGCACTTATCTCTGTTGCCTGCGGCTCAGTGCCTGGCAAGAATGCATTATTTTAGTCAAGTAGGAGGTAAGAATGGAATAAGGTGCAAGTGTGGGCTCAACTAGCGTAGGAAAGTCTACACAGCTGCTGCAGAGGGAATTTTATTGGAAATAAGCAAAACAAGAAAAACATGGTGGGATTGTCTGGGAGTGGGAATAGTACAGGCTGGGCTGGGAGAGACGTATACCCCAGAAGGCCCTCAGGTGGGGAGAAGAAGGGGTTTGGGAACCAAAGATTTTGAAACTAGGCAGAACAGGAGGAAGTGGTGGGAGCCTGGGGTATCAGACTTGCAGTCTGGAGGAGATAGCTAAGTGATATAACCAGGATCATAGCGTAGTCCGGTGTGCTGTACTAAGTGGAGGCCAGTTAGGAGGGAGGAGGAGGTCACTGTATGTGAGAGGTCAGCATCTGGGTGTGAAAGCCAAGAGGCTGGAGCCAAGAAGAGTCTGGTTGGCCAGGTACCAAGACCGAGAAGAAGCCTAACTGTGAACCTGAGGCTCAGAAAGGTCAAGGGAGGTGAGGTTGGGAGGAAGGTAGGACAAGGGAAGAGTGCAGTGGTGACTTCAAAAGTAGGTGGAGAGGATGTGGGAGGACCATGCTCAGGAGCGGTGCTGGGGTGGCTGAGTGGAAGGAGTGGTAGGCTTGTGGGAAGCAGAGGCTTCAGGGGAGAGCAGCCTCCTGTACCCCTACCCACGGTCCTGCAGACACACCCTTCCTGGTCCCCTCAGGCAAATGCCACCTCTTTCACTCACATGCCCCAAGTTCAATGCCCAGGGAAGGGAGAGGGGTTCAGGCAGGGTTGTCTCCTGCCTTTCTCCTTCTCCCTGTCAGGCCAAGACAAAGTGGGGAAGGGGGTCTTCCCCAGCCCCCAACAGTCAGGGTCAGGGCAGCCACCTCGGGGCTGATGTCACAGCAGGCCTCCAGCCAGATCTCGAGGCTGTTTTCATTCCTGCTCCATGAGACAGGAATAATTAATGAGAAACAGAGAGGGGCAGGGAGGCAACATGGAGGGACAGAGCTGCTTGCCTGTCAGACCCACCCCCCAAGGTGGAACCCTATACCATTCTTGGACTGCACTCCTGACAAGGGCCTTCAGCACCTGGGGGCCCAGATCTCCTCTTTCTTCCCCTTCCTTCTCTGAAGAAGGAACACTGAGGCAGCCCTTGCCCACGAGTGCAGACCCCCCTCCAGGGTAGGGGGGAAGGGGGGAAGAGGGTCACTCTAAAGTGGTCCAAGTGCACTTCTAGTTTCCCTTAGGCCCCCTTCCAAGGGATCTTGATGTAGTGAGAAGAACACAGAATCGTGGATGGGTTAAGTCTGATTCGGATCCAGGCTTTGCCCTTGACTGGCTCTGCGACCTCAACCAAGACACATCATCTCTCCCGTAGAATAGGGATAGAAGACAGCAGGTGCTCAGAAATGCTGTAGACAGATGTGCTGTGTGTAGCAGGGAACAGGCAGAGCAGAGGGCTACAGAAGTAGGAGAGGCGAGGATGCCTGAGTTGTAGAACTGCTGGGACCACATGCCCAAGACTAGCCAGCCCTCTGGGCTGTGAGAAATGGATGGCCTGACTGAGGAGGAATCATGACAAAGGGGAAGTCTTGGTCAGTGTCATCTGTCCATGACCCTGTTCCTTCCTCATCGTGACTTGGAATGGCCTCTGTGCCCTGCTCTTACCTAGCCCAGGACCTTTGTATATACTGCTCCCTACTCCCTTCTTGCTAACTGCAAACAGCCTTCAAGGCTTAATTCAAGCCTGGGTCCCTTCCTCCAGCCCCGGGTGCTTACCTAGTTGTAGTACTTACCCACCACTTGTATAGTTGGTTTATATATCAGTGTCCCCCTGTGAGCTGTGTCCCCCACACCTTAAGGGAGTGGGAGCTTAACCAGTTCATCCCCACACCCTCAGCTCCATACACTCGGGCTGGCCTATGGAAGGGTCCAGTGAAGGTATGTTGAATAAATGAAGTGAGGCAGGGACAGAGTGAATGAAGATATACTCAGAGTCAGATACCAAAAGGCTAAATAAAGGGACCTGGAGAGTAATGAGGGCCCCAGCTTCCTCTGAGGGCATTAGAGGATGCTCGGCCTTGCACTAGACTAGTTCAGGTCACTAGAGCTGGAATTCGATCCTGCACCAGTAACACTTACCTTGACTTGTAATTATATACATTTTTTTTTTGCATTATTATTTGAAGAGCATCTATACCCCTATTAGATTAAGCTCTTTGAAGCAGCATCTGTCTTTGTTCTTGTTCATCACAGTATCCTAGTGCCCAGCACAGTGCCTGACACACAACAAATATCCAGTAAATATTTGAAGAATGAATGAATATTGGAGGGAAAGAATCCCCTCCCGCCCCAAACACACCCAGGGTCAGTGCACTAAGGGGTCACATGCAGAAACCATGGTCCCTCAGCCACTTGCTGCATTCTCTACCCCATAGTGAGCTTCAGCATCCTCACCCTCATTGCTTTCAAACCACTGGGGCCCCAGTTGAACTATCCCAGGAAGTGGGACAGCCTGGGCTAAGCCTGCAGCAAAATGCCAATCATTCCCGTGGCTAGAATGGGGTTGGTGGATTCCCCACACCACCCCTTGGTTTACTGGATCCCAGCTATGCACCAAGCACTACTCGGCATTTTCCTATCTGTTCTTATATTTTATTCAAACGTCATATTAATAAAAATAGTAGCTGACATTTTTGAGTACTTACTATGATCCTGGCACACACTTTACATGTATTAACTGATTTCATGTTTGCAACAATCTCATGAGGTAGACATGATCACTACACCTTTTTATAGATGAGGACATGGAGGCACACAGAAGTCAACCTATCCAAGGTCAAAGAGTAAAAAGCTGGGCTTTGATCCCAGGTCTGCCTGTAGTCTAAATCTGCAGTCTAAATCTTCCCACTGCACTGCCCCAGGCGCCCCAGAACTCCGGATTCGAATTCAGGGTCTGGCCACCCAGGCTTAGATCTAATAGTTCCTGGTCCAGGACCCTCTCCCTGGGGCCACTGTGGAGGAGGGCGATACTGTGGGGGGGCCGAGTACAGCCTAGAGTAGCTTACCGTCTTTACCTGTCCCTACTCTCTGCCCTCAGGCACAGAGAGGGGCATGACATGGGTCATTTGGGGCTGCAACTGCCTCTCTGGGGCAGATGGGATGAGGGAGGTGAGGGGAAGCGGCCCCAACTCTAGGCTCAACACTCTCCCCCACCCACAGCCCTCTGGCTTCCCTTTTCAAGCACTAGCTTGGGAGATCAAATGTTCTGCCCCCAGGAGTGTGTAATTAATTAAGGAAGACTCTAACCAGATCAAGACCTCACTACCTCTCATTCTTCCCCTGCCCGCAGGAAAGCCAGACTCCTCCTGAGTATCCTCAAACTTCCTATGCCCTAACCACGCCCCTCGACATCACTGCTCAAGGACTGAGGACTCATCTCAGCTCCCAGTGAGACACGGGTTGATAGTAGGGTTAGGCGGCCCAGGTAGGAATGCACTGGGGGGAGGCGCCTTCTACGAAGGGGATGGCTTTTGTTCTCCCTTCTTTGCATCCCTTCCCCCACCTCTTCTCAATCTTGGGAAGCTCTTATAGTGTGTGGGCTGGGAGGTGGGGCCAGGCAGGGTATTGTAACTGGACGTAAGAACACGGGTAAGGACGTGATTTGGGGACATGGTGTGCTTGCAGGGAAGTAACAAATCCGGACACAAGTGAAGGGAGGTATGTGTCCCGTGCTGCACAAGGCACATTCAACAGAGTACTTTATGCCCCCTTCAAATCTTCGTCCTGGAGCGCACCCACCAAGTGCCCCTTCACTGTGCGGCTCCCAGACCCCACCCCTCCCTCGGCGTTCAAAGCCCATGGTCCCACTTTCTCTGCCTACCCACTGCGGGGATGCCCTACCTCTTCGGGCCGAGTCTCCATCCCAGAGTCCCGCTAAAATGATTAAAGTGAAGGAATAAGTGAGGGGGTCACTCCAGGAGACGCGGGCCACGGACCTTCCCCCATCCCGGGGCCTCGAGAGTAGGAAGACGACACTTGAGCAGGAGCTTGGAACACCCCCTCCCCTTTATCTGAGCCCTCAGCCCGGGAATGCGGCGCAGGACAGGATGCGCAGGACGCCACTCAACACCGCCTCCCCTCCTCTGGCCGCCCGCCACACCTCGCGCCGATGACAGCGGCGGCGCCTAGGTCCAAGGCGGCCTGGGTCCCCCACCTCGTCCCCTCTAGCCCCCGCCCTCGGCAGAGTTCCCAGCTAGGGAAGAGAGGAGGGCTCCGTCCCACTGGATCCCCGATGCCCGAGGCTTCCCTCTCAGCTCCCCCGCCCCCACCGCCCGGGGCCTGAGCCTCGCGGGGCGCCCCTCCCCCGGGCAGCCTCTGCAGCGCCGCTGGGCTCCGTGGGGGGAATACTAAGGAGCCGCGCTGCGGGTCCAGCCCCAGCGCGGGAGCGCGCGGCGAGGGGCGGAGCGGCCCCAGAACCGGCCCCAGCGCGGCCCCTGCCCCTCTCCCTGTCAGGCTTTGGGCTGGCGGGTCGAATGCCTCAACCTCCGCCTTGGACCAACTCCACTCTCGCCGGCCTGGTCTGCCTCCCGGGGTCTGGCCCCCTGCACCTGAAATAGCTGCCGGTTGCCTGCAGACCTTCAGCATCGCCAAACCCTAGCTACCGTCCCTACTTAGAATTCCGCTACGGAGCTCTGCCCTGCCTGGAAAGAAGTGCGGGACTGCTCCGTGTGAACCCGGAGATCCACAAGGCTTTGCCTACACTCCCTACCGGGTCCAGCCAGACTCTAATTTGGGATGGGCAGGTTCCTTGGAAACCTGTTCATTGCCCCAGAAAGGTTTACTGCCCAAGGTTCCCTCCTTCTGACACTGGGGAAGTCACTGCATATGCACACCCACCCCTCCAACACACACACACACACGTTTCTGCATCTAAGGGGCCTCTGAGTCCCCATTCCCACTCCACCCCCTTTCTCCTTTGACATTTATTTCCAGAAGCTGTTTTCCTAACCCTCTCCCTGGTTCTAGTTATTTATCCTCTGAACCTTTCAAGTGTGCAGGCAGTCTCAGGGTGGGAATCCCAGCCTCAGGCCTCACTTACTGGCTCAGCAACTTTGGGCAAGTTACTTAACCTCTCCCCTTCCTCCTCTGTAAAAAAGAGATAAAAATACTTCCTACCCTGGCTCAGTTGTTGTGAGATTAAATAAGATCCATGTATAAATGGAGCATTTTAGCCCAGTGCCAGGAACATGGTAATTGTTTAGGAAAGAGTAGCCACACTTCTCTGCTGACACTTGCTGAAAAGGACTGCCCTCTGCATCTGAACAGCAGTGGGGTCCCATCCTCTTTGTCCTGGGCCCTGTGACCCTGGAAGCTGATCAACTCCCTGCACCCCCAGCTCCTTCTAGACAATGAGTGTGAAAGGACTCGGTCTATAAAACACCATCCAGACTAGAGTGTCTGCCCAGACAGCCCCTGGAACTGGAATGCCCGGGCCTTAGAAGGAAGGAGCTCTGGGGGAGTTTGCTCTATACTGTTATCACCCCACTTCCAAGAAGTTAGGTGCAACAAGGCTGAAACACAAAAGGGAAGTTGAGCCTGGAGAAGCCTGGATTTGGCCTCCCAATGACTCCTGGGAATTCTGAAGGGCCAGGGCTGAGAGGCCATGAATTTTGGAGGTGGAATGAGGAGGGGCAAGAGAATCATCTTATTGCCTTTATTCCGCTGACGGCCCAACTGGCCCCACGGCAGGGCACAGGGCCAAGCCTTTACACACTCACCCATGCTCTCTGTGCAGGCCAGTGCATGCACACATACGCTCACACATACTCACACACACACACATCCGACCTCTGGCTCTGAGAGTCAGTCTCTGGGGGGCAAGGGGCTGCTCCTCAGCTGGCCCCTGCTTGCCCTTTTATGACAGCACCAAGGGCGGGGGTGGGGCAGGGCCCTCAGCCCCCAGAACAAGTCCCTGTGCAAACTGGAGGTGCCAGCTGGCTTCCGGCGGAGGGGCTTACGTTTCCCCCATTCCCAGGGTTCCCTCCTCCAGTTCCTGAGGGAGGGACTGCTCTCTGCCTACCTGGGGGGCCAGACCCCTGCCAGGGCTGGGCCCTGGAACCCAGGCTTATTCCCCACCTGACCATGCCAGGACCTCCAGCACTGACGAACAGCCAAGTCTGAGGTGGTGGGGATCCCCCCACAGGTGAGCACGAAGGCCTGGGCCCCGAGGGGCTGGGGAGGGGTCGTCACCCCCTCTCCTAATCCATCTTCAATATGAAGAGGTTTGGGGCACACTTCCTGGGGAGGGAGCACAGGCCTGGAGGAGAAGTCCCAGCTTGGACCTCTCACAATCTTCCATCTTCTGGGCCACAGCCTAAGGCTGGGCATCCAAAAGTCCAAAAGTCCAGTCGGCTGGTCGGAGTTCCTGCATGGTCCTTGGTGGGGCACGCACCCAGTGGGAGTCGGGTGTCAGACCTGCACAGGCAACGTCTGGTTCATCTGCAGCCGCATGTCCTGGATACTGCTGAGGATCTTCTTCTGGTGGCCCGCCAAGGTGACCCCGATCCGGAGCAGGTCTCTGCAGAGGGGCCAAGGGCAGCGTCAGTGCCTCCCCTCCTGCCCACCACTCGGGCCCAGCTCGGAGCCCCCAGCCCCGGCCCTCCAAATGTGAGGCACACTCACTCTGCAGTCATCTGGGCCACCAGGTCAAAGGATGCAAACCCCGCGCTGACAAAGCTCTCCTTGTACCGCCCCATCTTGATGGCGTCCAGCCAGTCACCAACTGTCGTGAAGGTCGTGTAGTCGGGGACCGTGCGGTCCAGGAGGGGTTGTGACATGCTGTGGGAAGAAGAGGGGACCTGATGAGTCCTGATGTCAGGGGAAGCAGGGTAGGGCTGCTGGCTCCAGATCAGAGACTGAGGTACTGACCCAGACTGGGCACTGGCGATGACCTTAAGGCTGGCGGCATTACGAATGAGCTTGTCCAGGGTGTTGACGATCTGGGAGAATTTGGGCCTGAGGTTCCGGTCCCGCACCCAGCAGTCCAGCATGAGCTGGTGCAGCGCTGTGGGGCAGTCCATGGGTGGGGGCAGCCGGTAATCTTGCTCCACGGCATTGATGACCTGAGCCAAGAGCCAGGAACCCTGGAGTGAGCCACCACTTGGCTCCCCAGCAGCTCCCACCCACCTGAGCACTCTGGCAGGTCCCACTCACATCCTGGTTGCTCATGTCCCAGTAGGGTCGCTCGCCGTAGCTCATGACCTCCCACATGACGATGCCATAGCTCCAGACGTCACTAGCAGAGGTGAACTTCCGATAGGCTATGGCCTCTGGGGCAGTCCAGCGGATGGGGATCTTCCCGCCCTGGTGAGGGGGGCACACGCCCTTCACCCGATGTCTCGGGGCTGGTCCCCAGCCCCGAGCCCCTGCCTGGCCGGCCCCGCCCCCAGTCTCCCTCCCAGCTGCTTCCTGTACCAGGGAGCTGGTGTAGGTGGGATCAGAGGGGTCATCCTCCAAGAAGCGGGAGAGGCCGAAGTCTGAGACTTTGCAGACCAGGTTGCTGTTGACGAGGATGTTGCGGGCAGCCAGGTCGCGGTGCACGTAGTTCATCTCGGACAGGTACTTCATGCCGGCAGCAATGCCTCGCAACATGCCCACCAGCTGGATGACCGTGAACTGTCCGTCGTTGAGCTAGAGACAATGAGGAGGCTCAGGAGGCAGCCGATCCCCTCCTGCCCGGCCCCGGGTCTGTCCAAGAACCTGCCTGCCTGCCCACCTTCCCAGGTCCGTCAAGACCACACCTCGTCTACCCCTCTGACCACATCCACTGTGCACCAAGAGTCAGGAGCTGCCCTCCTGTGTGGCCAGCATCTGTACATATCACCTGATTAACCCCTGTGAGGACCCAAAGAGCTCTTCCACTTTTATTTTACAGCCAAAGCAGCTGATACTCAGAGGTTAAGTAAAGCCTGAGGTCACACAGGCAGCAGGGGGCAGAGTCAGGATGAGCACTCTGGTCTTCCTGGCTCTGAAGGTCCAACTGTCTCCCTGCACTGTGCCACCTCAGCAAATATTTGGACTTGAATAGGGTCTGTCTGACCTGTGGGAGCGGGTGGTTTACCCAACCTAGCTCTCTCAGGGAGTGGAGGGGGGCTCTCACCCGCAGGAAGGAGTCCAGGGCGCAGTTCTCCATGAACTCAGTGAGGATCATGACTGGCCGACTTTTGGTGACCACGCCCTCCAGCCGGATTATGTTGGGGTGGTCAAACTGACCCATGATGGAGGCCTCGCTGAGGAAGTCCCGCCGCTGCCTCTCCGTGTAACCCACCTTCAGCGTCTTGATGGCCACAAACACCTCCCGGCGGCCAGGCTGTTTCAGCCGACCCCGGCACACTTCTCCAAACTCCCCTGCAGAGCACAAGGCACAGGTACTAAGCTATTTCTGTACCTAACTGTCCCCCGCCTTCCCCCAGGGGTAACCGTCAGCCTCTCCTCCCCACCGTGTGCCCCAACAGACTCACCAGCTCCAATCACCTCCTCAATCTTGACGCAGGACACATCAATCTCCTTAGCAAACTCCCGCACAGCCTCATTAGGGTCTTCATAGGTAAAGGGGTCGATATAAACCTTCATTCCAGGAGCAACTAGAGGAAGAAAAGGTGGGCATGAGAGGGAGTCAGATCCTTGGGCTGAGAACAGTGAGGGAACTCTGCCACCCAGATCCTGCCCCAGTCTTCCTCCCTGTCCCCTGTCCCCCGCCCCCACAGGAGCACATTCCCAACCTCCCTGCTAAGCCTGCTCTGTATTCCTTTCTGATGAAGCTAGAGCTCCCCCATCCCCACCCCACCACTGTCCCCTTGATGAGAACTAGCAACCATAAAGGCTAGACACCTGGTATTCTTCTCCTTCTTTCTCCCTCATCTCTCGTCACGTCAAAGCCTGTTTCAGACCCGTCCCTCCCCTCATTCCCTCTGCCCCTGACCTTGCCAGGCTGTCATCACCCAGACTACTGCCATAGCCGCCCAGCTGGGCTCTCTGCCTCTGGACTTTTCTCACCTATCTAGCCCGCATACCTGTCTTCCTACAACAATACTTTCATTGTATTGCTCCCCAGCTTGAGAGCCTTTCAGATTACCTGTGGTGCAGTCAAGTCCAAACTCCTCTGCCTGCCTTTCACGACCCTCCGAGGACTGGCCACAACTACCCAGCCTGGCTTCCCAGCAGCTGTCAAACCAGTCTTCTCACTGCCCCCACAGTCGGGCACTCTCTCCACCCCACCCACTACCTTCCAGAGGCTCCTCTAGCCCAGAATGCTCCCCCTTCCACCTCTCTAAACCCCACTAAATCTCACCTGGCTCAGCTCAGCCCAAGGCTACCTCCTCCAGGAAGCCTTCCTCTCTTCTGAACTCTCACTGCCCTCTGTCGCAGGAACCCCCGACTTAACACTGTTCTCTCATTGTTTCCTGTGTGTACTATGTTGTCTTTCTCACAAGACTAACTACCCCTGAGGACAGGGGTCACATCTCACTCATCTCTGGGGCTAGCAGGAGTGAGTAGGGGCTCAGGAAATGGCACTTAATTGGAAGCAGGACGGGGCAGCCAGGGGAGGAGTTAAAGGAATGAAGTCCCAGCCAGCAAAGAGGGTATCCCCAAGCCCCGCAGGGACCAAGGGAGCTTTGGGAGGTGGGAATGAGGAGGCAGACTCACTGTATTGCTGCAGTTTCTCTGTATATTCCGAATCAGAGCTGTGCCGCTGCTTCCTAGGGGGAAGGGGAGAGGGGAGGCCTGAGACAAGTCCAAGCTCCCTCCGTTCAGGGAACCCTTGGGCTCATAGGAGGGGCAGAGTGCACAGGGGACGGCCCAGTGCCTGGTCCCATGGTCAGTGGTTATAGCTACCTCTGGGTCTGTGGGCAAGGGGCTCAATGGACTTGATCCCTGAGGGAATTTGGGGACAGAGAGGGGACAGAATGAAGACATGGGTGTGGATTGGAAAGGGCCTCTCTAGCAATGACACCCTGGGCCTAGGAAGGCTGTGGTTCCAGGTCTGATGTGGGTGATGGTCACCTATCCGCTGAGAGGGCTCAAGGGCACTAAAGGAATGCTCCAGTGGGCCCCTGGGCCCATCGGTACCTGAGGCAGACGACAGCAATGACCACCACAGCCACTACGAAGACCAGCCCAGCTGTGGCTGAGCCCACGATGAGGGGGAGTTGCTCCTGGAGCTGCTGGGCACCGGAGCCTAGAGACGAGGAGGAGGCACAGGTGAGTGGAGGGGTGGCAAGCGTGGGCGGGGCGGGGACAGGTGTGGGGGGGCGTGTACCTCTCTCGCTTGTGGTCTCAAACTCAGCTGGGTGGCTGTATTGCCCATAGCCAGCTACCGTGCGGGCACGGACCTGGACCACGTAGCGGGCGTCAGGCCTCAGCCCATCCAGCTGTACGGAGTTCTTCTGGCTGGTCACGGTGGAGGCGATGCCCTCACTCTGCAACACCAGGAGGACACTGAGTCTGTGGGTCCTGACCTCCCTTGGCCCCTGCCCACCCTCCTCAGTACCCAAAGCTTCGCTCCCAGGGGACCCCAACACTATCTGCAGTGATCTTCTTGCCCCAGGGCTTCCTCCTGCCCTTTGAGGCTCTGACCTTCTCAAAGTACTTCATCTCGTAGTCCAGGATGACTCCATTGGGCCGCTCGGGGGGTGCCCAGGACAGGGTCAGGCTGCTCCCGGAGCTGCTGTGCAGGCGTAGGGTCGGCACTTCGGAGGGGGCTAGGGAAGGGGTGGGGCTCAGCGCGGGCTCCTCAGGCCCTGGCATCCTTCCCAAGGACCCAGTTCCCAGGGGCCCCCCGGTGGACCGTGGGCAGGCCCCAGACAACTCCGCTCTGGGTGGGGGAAAGTGACCCAGGCCCTACCCTCCCGTTGCCCTCCTCACCAGCCTGGTTGGTGGTGATATTCACAGCCGCGTAGCGGGGGGGCAGAGGGCTCTTGCCCGAGACCCCGTTGACCGCCTGCACCTCAAAGGTGTAGCGTGTGTGGGCCAGCAGGTGGCTGATGTGCACCCGGCGCTCGGTCAGGCCCAGCTGCCGAGGCACAAACTCCACATTGTCATCACAGCGTGAGCAGGTCATGGTCCCGGGGCCCCCGTGGCACTTCTTGCAGATGACATTGTAGAGGAGGTCGTCCCGGCCACCCAGGTCCCGGGGCTCACTCCACTCAAGGATCAGCGAGGTCTCGTTCACATTAGAGATCACACCCCGAGGCGGAGATGGCACCGCTGTGGGGAAGATGAGGGGGAGAGCGGTGAGCTGGGGTGCGGGGACCACCCTCTGCCCAGAGGGTCTGCGTTCTCCAAGCTGCTTCCTACCTCTGCTTTTGCCTCTGCTTTCATATGCAGAATGCCTTTCCTATGCCTCTTCACACTCCTATTTGGGCACACTCCTATTTGGCCTTTAAAGGTCAACTTGAGAGGTCACCTCCTCTTGGAAACCTTCCTTGATTCATCCTCTCCCCATCCTATGTACTCCCATAACCATTCCTGGGCATCCCGCCAGCCTTGCATTTAGCACATTATATGGTGGTTATCTATTTCCACATCTGTTTCTCCCACCAGGTTGCAAGTTCCTAGGACAGTTGACTGCATCATTCCTGGTGCCTGGCAATGCCTGGCACCAAAGGCCAGAGCAGGGAGAAAGCAGAATACCAGGCTGTCCCAGGGATGAGGCCCCTTCTCTGGTTAGAGCTGGACCAAAAGAATAGCAGTCCTAGACAGAAGAAGCGGCAGTGAACTAGAGGGTCCTAGACAGATCCTGATACCCAGCTGGGAGCTAGCATATGCTTATTTAGTATTGGTGGAGGGCTAAGCCTTTCAATTCACCTGGTTTCTGGCTCAGGGGCTGGTCAATTCCTACCTGCGCCGTGCTGAGCACAACATCTAACCCCCACCCTCAGTGTCCCCATCTGGAAAGTGGAGATATTCACAGAGACTGTTTAGGCATCCCCAGCCTGGCCCGCAGAGGGAAGGCCTGGAGGTGGAGAACATGAGGACGCGCCACCACTCACTGGTACAGGCACTGTCTGCGGAGTCGGAGTCTGCGCGGTAGAAGTTGTTATGGCAGGTGCAGATGCCAGCGGCTGGTGCAGTGGTGCGGCTATTGGGTGGACAGGGGAGGCAGGGCCCTTCTCCCTGCTTCGCCTTGTAGCTCCCGGGGGGACAGGCTGTGGGGGAGAAGAGGATGGACATTTCAGCTCCCTCCCCTGCAGACACAACTCTCCACACCTCCATGGGAATCTGGCCCTTCCCCAGCACAGGTCTTGGCCCCTCCACCTCCCAGACTGTGCAAGCCATGCTGGTATTGCCTAACTCTGGCTGCAGCTACAAAAGGCCCTTCTGCCTCGTGGAAACCCCACGTCAGCGGATTCCTCCCCGCCCCTCCCCCACCCCCACCCCTGGGGCCTCATGGAAGAAGACGTCAGCTCCATCACCTGGACAGCCTGGACTTGTCGAGGCAGGGAAGAGAGAGGGAGGAGGAGGAAGAGGAGGGGGATGGGAAGAGACCGCTAGCAGGCCAGCAGCACACTCTACTCTGCTGGGATGCCCCCACCCCTCCCTGAAACTCAAGGACAATTACTCCTGAAGAGCCTCAAGAACACCCCAGAACAACCAGCGGTGGGGACTCTGAGTTTCGCGGCCCACCTCTCTCCCTGCCCACCAGAATCAGGGCAGCAACTCCTTTCTGCCCTGGGGCAGGGGTGGGGGCTGAGAAGGGGTGAGGAAAGTAGAGAAAGAAAGCAGGCAGGAAGGCTGAGGTCACCTGGAGTTCAGAGGCCTCAAAGTGTCCACAAGGGGAACCCTAAACCCAAGAGGAAGCCTAGAGCTCCGTGCCTGAAAACCTGGCACCTCTATCTGGACTTGGGTTTCTGGAGATCCCCTGTATCTATGATGGCCAAATGATTTATTACTCAAACTGGACTGTTTTGAGAGTGAAAGGGGTCACAAGTAATAATCAGGATAGCTTGATGGGCGTAAACCAGGGCTGCCCTGGACACACTAACACATATGGTCACCCTGTCCATACACAACTGCTTTCGAGAAGGTTATCCTGAGTGTGGGATCCCCGGAGCTGGGGCTATGCCGTCTCTGGGGTTTAATCTCCCCTGACTAAGGTGATATTCCATCCAAGCTCTTTTGAACCAGTGGGAGAGGGGGCAGGGGCCAGGCCAGCCTGGTTGCCATGGGAACCAGCATGCATTTCCTGCCAGGGACCTGCAGAGTGTTAGCCCCTCTTCAGGCTGTCAGGCTCATCACCCCCCACCCCCTTTCTCCACTTAGGAGGAGGAAGTCTGGGGGCAGGTTCCCATAGTGAAGTGGAGAGGCGCCGGGCAAGGCACTGTTCACCTTCCCATGACAGCACAGACATAAAGCTTCACAGCCAGTTTGGGCCACCAGCCCCCCCACACCGAGGGCTGTGCTAAGAGCTGGCTCCCACCCTTTGGCGCTTCAGGCTGCAAGCTCCAGGAGGGCAGACAAGGCCCTCAGCACCTTGACACGCATGGAACAGCACCTTAATGAGGCTGTGTTCCCAATGCCCACATTCCCCACCACGAGGCCTGGAGAGCAGAACCTCTCTGAGCCTCCTTACTGGCTAAATAGAAGAGGTAACTGTAATCTACCATACAAGACTGTGGTGAGGCTCAGATGAGAGAACCTCTTGTGAACGGGGATTATAGCTGGCAAGTCTAGTACACTGTGAGGTCTTATGAGTCTTGGCAAGCCACCAGAGACAGGCCCCCTGACCTCCTTGTTGTATGCTTGCGTGTGCACGTGCTCAGTTGCTCAGTTGTATCTGACTCTTTCCAACCGCATGGACTGTAGCCCACCAGGCTCCTCTGTCCATGGGATTTCCCCAGCAAGAATACTGGAGTGAGTTGCCATTTCCAGGGTATCTTCCCAACCCAGGGATCGAACCCACATCTTCTGCATTGGCAGGTGGATTCTTTACTACTGTGCCACCTGGGAAGCCTGCTCTTGTGTATGAATCAAGGACAAAATAATCCCTGTCCCCTGCATCCCAGGACTCCTGAAAGTCACAGCACACACTTACATGGTGCTCTGCTTCCCTGTGTACCAGGCACTGTTCCAAGGGCGCCCATGCAGTGATTCAATTCAGCCCCATTACAGTTCCATTAAGGAATCACCACTAATGCCCCCATTTTGCACATAATAAGGAAACCAGAGTTCAAGAGTTCAGTGACTTGCCAAAGGTCTCACAGGTGGCAAGTGGCGGAGTCAGAACTCAGGAGTTCAGAGACAGGGGCCTCTGATCTCTGTACTATAAATGTAGCCTCTTAAGATGCAGACAAGACCCCCAGGTTAAAGGGCCAAGCATGAGGAGCTCCAGGGCCCATCTAATATTTCTGGGTGACACATACACTTGGGCCTGAACAAGTGGGCATCTCTGCGGGCCTCACGAGGTTCTGAGCACTTTCTCCAGGTGCCTATTTGTCAAGGATTCCCCATGGTTTCCTTCCTCTTTCTTTAGTTTCATTATTTCTTTTCTGATTCTGGAGTCTCTCCTCATTTTCTCTCATCTCCCTTCTTGTACAACATTTTTGGCACCTGCACCTGATACCCCTCTTCCCTTTCCTCCCTCTGCCCCAGATTGGGCAGGTAGGAAGTGGTAGGTAGGGGACTGTGGGTGGTGGTGGCCCAGGCCTATCCTCCCTCCCCTCCCCCAGGCCAGTCCTCACTCACGGCGGCACTGGGACTCCTTGGCGGCTGGCTCATGGCCGGTGGCACAGGTACAGGCGCCCACAGGCACCATCCACTCCCCGTCACCGTTGCAGTAGAGCTTGAGGGGCACGGACACCTCCACGGCGTTGGCGATGCAGGTGCCAGGGGCGATGACCAGTGAGGTAGGCTCAGCCCCAGTGAGGGTTTCAGGGAAGAGCGCAAAGCCTGCAGTGGTGGACGCACACTTCTTGTAGAATGCACGCACGGAGATGAGCGACATGCAGGCGCCCTGGTCCTGGAAGGCCAAGTAGAAGCCAGCCTTGGAGAGCGGCCCAAAGCTGCGCACCTTGGTGTTGACACGGCCAGCATCAAGCCGGGAGAAGCTCTCATCAGGTGCGATGGTGTCCACCTTCACGTAGGGGTTCTCCATCCAGAAGGGGGAGGAGGCTGAGGCCACATCACTGTCAGCCTCATAGTAGAAGAGGTTGAAGGTCTCCTTGCAGGAGCCAGGGATGTTGGGGATGCTATTGCAGTCCCGCACAGTGAACTTCAGCTCCACGTAGACCCGCTGCACATCTCGCCGCCAAATGAAGCCTGTGCGAAGCCAGTTGTTCTGGCTGGACTCCCGCACGTTACACACCTGGTACGTGCGGATGGGGTTCATGGCTTCATCATAGCCACTCACCTCTTCCCACTGTGCAAGTGAAAAAGACGGACAGTGAGACCAGCATTTGCCGGGTGCTTATCACAAGCCCAGATCTGTTATATTTACTTCACAGAGATGCTTCCGTGGTGTAGTGGTTGGGCATATAGACTAGTGGGTTCCAGTCTCAGTTCTCTGTTTGCTGTGTGACTACAGGTAAGTCACTTAACCTCCCTGGCCTCCATTTCCCCATCTGGAACATGGTAAGAATAAAGATATTTAAGGAATAAATGACTTTAACTGAATAAAGCACTTAGAACGGGGCACCTGATAAGTACTTTGTAAGTATCATCTATATTACTTATTATCTTTATGCCTCAGTTTCATTGTCTATAAAATGGGACCAACTGAAAGTAAATGAGGCTGTGAGGAATTAAATAAGTCCAATAAACACTGATTACCACTATTACCATCACATTTAACCTTCACAGTTCCTTAAGAAGATACATCTGTTGTTCCCACTCCTGAGAAGAGGAAGCCAAGGCTCACAAAGGCAGGGACTTGCCCAAGGTCACAGAATCAGGTCTGGTGACTTGACGGTCTGTAATGTCACCCAAACCCAGTATTCCAGAACTTAGTACAGTTGTGAAGGCCATCGAGGGAAGTCAAATAGAACACTTTAGAGATGTCAAGGACTACAGGAATGTAACATTCAAGAAATGGAGGCCCAGAAAGGTAAATTGTCTTGCTCAAAGTCACAGCAAGTCAGAGATCTGGAACCAATGTTTCTTTGTTCCCAAGCCAGTGCTCTTCCCAAGGACCCAGGAAGGAGGAAGATGACAGACATGCAAAGGGCTGTCAGGTAGTAAGGGATGGGAATAGGCTGAAGACAGGCTGAGGGGCGGGCAGAGGGAGAGCGGGACAAAGATGGCGTGTATGTGGGAGCAAGGACAGAGGCAGGCTGAAGGGTCAGAGATGAAAACATTTTCAGGGATGGACCAGCAGGCAAGGAGGAAGGTGACAGGTGCAGACGATGCAGATGCCACAGATGGGAAACTGACAAGTAGGGGACAGAGGCAGCCCTGCTGAGGCAAAGGGGCCAATTGGCAAGCAACACTCAGGAGGAATGGAGAGGAGGTCTTACCCCACTTTCTGGATGAGAGGTCCATGCCAACTCAGATGTCACCCATTTTGTATCCATGAGGGTCTCTGCAGGAGCAACAAGAGAAAAAACGTCAGGGGCCAAGCTTAGGATAAGGAGAAAGAGGAGGTTGCGCAGCAAAGTCCAGGATGCCAGACATCAATTCCCATCAAGTTCTCCCAGGTTCCCAAAGCTCTCAGCTCCCCAGGCCCAGAGGAGACCCTGCAGCCACTCCCAGAGATGTCACAGCCTCAAAGATGTCTTGTCAGGCCAGCTGGGAGTGGGTGTTAGTCGCTGACCCCAGATCTGGGTTAATGAGGCAGGAGCCAGGGCCGGTTCACACACCTACAGGCTCTACTAATCTCCACACAAAGGGGCTGGCAGGGCCTTTATCCTGGAACAAAGGGCCGTGTGCTTCAGACCCTGTTGCCCAGGCCTCCCCTGACTCCATTCCCAACACAAAGGCGCAGCCCCACACACGCCCAGGGGAATGGGAGAACAGTCGCAGGCCAGAGCCCACACCCACCCAGCCTCCTACACAACCACCTCTGGTGGACAGGACAGGAATGCTGTTTGAGAATGGGGTGAGGATCACCAAGGCCTAGCCAGCTCCTCTAGAGCTAGTTCAGTTGTTCCTGCAATCCTTGGATAAAAGTACTTACTGTTGGTGTACCCCTTTTACAGATGAGAAAACTGATGCCTGGATACAGTATGTGAAAAAAGTGAAACTGTTAGTCACTCAGTTGTGCCCGACTCTGCGATCCCATGGACTGTAGCCCACCGGGCTCTTCTGTCTGTGGGATTCTCCAAGCAAGAATAGTGGAGTGGGTAGCTATTCCCTTCTCCCGGTGTTCTTCCCAACCCAGGGATCGAACTCAGGTCTCCTGCATAGCAGGCAGATTCTATACTGTCTAAGCCACCACGGAAGCCCAAGTACAATATATATAGAACCTAAGGTAAAACTGCTAGAATTTGAGGTGAAAAGTTTTGAAACGTGTCTCAAATTCAAGTCTGACTCTACAATCAATCTCTTAACCAGGGTACTGTGACTGTAATATGCCCTTCTGTAACGGGGAAACAGAGAAAGCCGAGAAAGCTCATGTGTATACTTTGTCTCAACCAAGCTGTCACCTCCTCCAAGAAGCCTACCCTGAACCCCCAAGAGTGTTAGATGCCTTCCTCTGTGTATCCAGGGCCAAGGGCTTTGTTGCAGCACCAATCCCATTCTAAGCTTCAGGGTTTTTGTCTGTTTCCTTTTGCTTGGCCATAGGATGGGTCTATTAATGCTTATGACATAAACTTGCTCCCCTAGGAACCGGATCTGGGTTCTGGCTTGATAACTCTCCTCTCTGACAGTCTAACCCCAACATTAGACCTAGGAGTGGGAAAGAGGTCTTGAGTCTTTTCTCATAGCCTGGAAGACAGCCAGTGGTTCTCCCCTCAACTCTAAGCTGGAATGGGGCAGGATTGCCCCAGAACTCCTGGGGACCTCTACATCAACAGTGGGGACAAGCTGGAGGTACTTGGAGAAGGGAAAGACCCAAACCCTACAGACTCCTGGCTTGTGGTCTTTGCCAGTTTCCTGCAGTCTGGGTCTGAGCAGGGGATGGTGGAGGAGGCAGCTGTGGGCCCAGGCCCTCACGTGAGGCAAAGGGGGCGGCCAGCAGCAGCCATTCACTTGGGGAGCGAGGCTCCCTCCTCCTTCCTGCAGCAGCAGCTGGTCCCTGGAGGACCGGGCTGAGGGGTGAGCCATCCCAGCTTCGTCGTCGGTGGCCTGATACGCCCCTCTGGCAGGCAGACAGACAGACAGACAGACACCGATGTTCAGCGCGAGGGGGGGCGGGGCGGGGGGCGGTGGAGGGGTCCGGGAGAGAAGAGGGGGTGGGCAGAAGCAGGGGCCCAGAGACAGGCAGGGAGGGAGACCGGCGGGGCTCGGGGCTCGGGGCTCGGGGTTCGGGGCGGAGCGGGCGAATGGTGGGCGGCACCGGAGCCGGAGGGATGTGCGGGGCGGCGGGCTAGGACCAGACTGCCGGGATGGCCGGCGGCGGACTACAAAAGACAAGGAGGCCCAAGGAGACAGACGCGGAGAGGGAGTTGCCAAGTAGCCTCTTCCCCAGCCAGCAGCCCGGAGTGCTGCGGTCCCTGGGAGCCCCTGGGAGCCGCGAGCCAAGTGCGCCCCCTCCCCCCAGCCAGTCCGCCTGCTGGTCTGCCCGCTGCCCGCTGCCCGCCGCCCGCCACCGCCACCGAGCCGGCCAGGGCTCCCACCGCTCCCTCGAGCTGCCTCCCTCCTCCCTCTCCCTCACTTCCTTCTGCTCAGCCTGTGCCAAACCCATCTGGAACTGTTTAAACCCAAATATTCAGCCCCCTCCCCCCTCCAAGCCAGATTCCTCCACAGTTTAAAACAAGCCCAGCGCTGGCTCTGAGAGGCGGGAGGGAGGGGGGGCCGGGGAGGGAGGCAGGGGGGAAGGTTGGTGAGGGGAGGCTCTTCATTTCTGTTTAATTTCTGGGGAGCGAGAGAGGGAGGGGGCGGGGGGATCGGCCCTTGGCCATCGCTCAGCCTTGGCCATCGCTCAATCTCGGCACATTTTTCCCATTAATGAGGAGAGGACTTAGATTTCGAGTCATGTGTGCCTGAGGAAGGGCTCGGTCACCCTGGTGGGGAGGGGCTTGCTCTCTGGGGGAGGGGAAGGGCCTACTCCCTTCTGCAGGAGGGAGGCCCTGAGGGGCCTGTGTCCCAGCCTCAGGAAGAACATGGGGGTGAATCTGTCTGTGGTGTTGAGGGGGAGAGACTCACCCCTCCAGAGCCCACCTTTCCTGTGTGTAGGGTGTGTGTGTGTGTGTAAGTACACACTTGCTGGGGTAAAGGATACAGGTACAGGGGACAAGGACAAAACAGGAATGAAGGAGCAGTCTCCAAATTCCCCAGCTGCCCCCTCACGCCCACCCCCTTCTGTCCCACCATGTGGCTGCTGGAGGGAAACCAGAGGGCGGTGGACACTTGCGATACAGGCTCTGTTGGGCAGGGAACCCCACCACCACCCCTGCCTGCCCCCCCAGCAAGAAAGCGGAGGAAGTGGCCACCAGGCCTTTCTGGAACTCCCTGGGACTGGGGCTTCATGGCTCAGAAGGAAAGCAGCACCCCTTTCGGGTTTCACGGGGCCAACAGGAGTGGCCACGTGGCAGCAGCTGTGTGGCTCTCGCCTGTGCACACAGAGGCACACACTTCAGCAAGTTCTCAGTGACTGGGCTCCTTCCCACCAATGGGGCTAAAGAGTGACAAGTCCCACATATGGTGGACAAAAACACACAAAGCCACAGCCACCCGCAGACACACACACACGCTTTCACGCACAGTCTGCCTTTCACAGACACATGGATGCATCTGGTCCAAACAGATCAGTCTTCTTGAGACATCCATATACAATGAATCTTTCCTACACACAGATCCGGCATGCCTTAGGCAAAGACTCACTCTCACAGCCTTCATATGTGCGGATTTCCTGAGACATATGCATCCGCGAGGGCGCATGCAGCCAACAGTGCGTTTTCCCTACACACCCAGCCGCACGCTATTGCCAACCACACGTCACAGTCTTAAGTGTAGTCAAGTGCAAACACAAACACCAGTTTGCCTGTACAGACGCCGTGACATGCTCTTACACAGTCATACACAACTAGCATCAGCTGCACACGCATAGATGCCCACTTGCACTGTGACATTCCACAGGAGCATGCGGACATAGTATACGTATCAATATCTAGAGGTGGCATAAAGCCTCGGAGTTGCATTCTCGATGCACATGCCACACACACACACATTCTGCAAGCCCGTTCTTTCTGTGAGGTGAGTTTTCAAGCGAGATGGAGAAGAGTGGGAGAGGGCACTCTTCTGCCGAGAAAGCAGAGAGACTGGGGCAGCCTTGACCAGAGGCACAGGGAAGGAACAAGCTCCAGACCGGCTTCCTGTGGCCCTGGCCCAGGCAGGAGCTGTCACAGGTCACGAGGCTGGGGGTGGGGCAGGGGCATGAAGATGCTTCTGGGTGTGGCAGGGTGCAGTCTCCCCAGGTATAGCCCTTGCCCAAGCAGCAGGCCACTTCCCTGCTAGCACAATGGTACCATCCCCAGTTCTGGGGCCGTGGTAGTGTGAGGTGCCAGGATGAAGGCAGGTAGCCTCAGGAGCTTCAGGCAACACTTCCACACATAAGTTGGGGGCCCAGGAGGAGAACATCATGGGCAACCAGCATATGTCTGAGGGCTTCACTGGGCCATACTGGTGCGGGGTGGGAGCCTGGCACCTGCCTTAGTGAAGGGCCAGGGGCACATGGCTTTATGGAGCTACTAGATCCCACAGAATCCCCAAGCCCCAAGTCACACAAAGCACCCCACCCTGCGAGCAGGTGTGCCGGTGAGACTCAGAGAATAAAAAAAAATCTAGAGAACAGGAGCAAGAAACAACCAGCCCAAACTCCAGACCACGGACTGTGAGGTGGCAGGAAAGGTCACACTCTCGAACTGGGCCAACAGAGTGTGCAGGGGCAGGAGGACAGAGGCACAGGGTCTGAGCAAGAAGGCACGCCCTGGGACCCTGCCTGCAAAGAGAGGGGGAAGACTCCTCCAGAGTTGGTCCCCCTCTTCTGCCTGGAATCCCTACCTCAGCCAACCAACCTGAGCTATCTGTCCTGTCTTCTCCCCTCCCACCCCTCCCCTGAGTCTCAGCATGTGCACATGTGTGTACCAACCTGCACACCCAGGGTGGTCAGCTCGAGAAGGAAGGGATCTGAAGCAGACTCTGCCACAGGACCTGGAGGACCTCCTCTCCCTCCCCCTGCCACGGCCCCAAGGCCCTCAGGTCTGGGTTGGAGGGGAGGGGAGCATCTCAGAACAGCGAACACATTTTGTTTTTCATTCTTCCCCTCAGATCACGGAGATTTATAATTAAATAAACCTGAGAGGGAGGAGAAGGGAAGAGGAAGCAAGGGGCAGGAGCCTAAATGCCTCAGTGCTCATCCATGGTCCCCACCCTGCAATGGAGGAGACCCGGGTTCAATCCTTGGGTTGGGAAGATCACCTGGAGAAGGGAATGGCTACCCACTCCAGTATTCTTGCCTGGAAAATTCCATGGACAGAGGAGCCTGGTGGACTATACAGCCCATGGGGTCACAAAGAGTCAGACACAACTAAAGCAACTAACACTAAGAGGACTAATGGCCCCCACCCCAGTCATGGCCCTGCCAGCCAGCCAGAACGGTGATGCACAGCTCACCTTTAAAGGCTTCCCTGGGATACTGGCCACAGCCGGTCTGACCAGGAGTCTCAGGGCAGAGAAGCAACAGGAGACCGGGTGCCAGGGCCAGCCCTCGGGGCAGGGGGCCTCTCCCACCCCATCAGGTGCCCAGCTGTACCCAGTCTCCCTCCCCACCATCCCCAGCTGCCCAATCCCGACAAACCAGTTTGACTCAGCACAACAGGCAGGGCTACAATTTTCAAACTATGCAGGCCTGGTGATTCAGCCTCTTCATGCTGTTTAATTAGTGGAAGGCCGGGTGGCAGAGGCCTTGCCCATGGCAGCTTTGGGTTAGCTCGCCGCTGCCGAGGCCACGGCGGCGGCGGCAGTTCTGGTTAAAAGGAACACGGTGACAGGCAAGCTGGTTCCCTAGAGTACCTGCCACTGTCCCTCGTCGCAGCTCTGAGGTGCCAGATCAAGACAGATGGGCGGGGGGCACCAGAGGCCACTCAAACACATGGGAAAGCCACAGAAACCCCAGCCCGCTGTCACTTTTCAGCTGCCACCGCCTCAGTGGTCACTGCCGCTGAGAAAGAGGTGGACTCACACACGCCTCTCTCCCCAGGGAGAGTCTTCCACTGCAGCAACAGGGCTTGCCTGGGAGAAGGCCGACTAGCCCCCACCTCTTATATCTGGTAACTGTTTCTCTTTTCTCCAAAGGGTGTCTTCCCAGCAGGGCCCTCCCCATCCTATCTGAGGTATAAGGACCCTGTGGTCTGGACATCCTTCTTCATCCCACACCCCGTTCCCAGTCCGCTCACCTACTGGACTCCACATCCCCAAGGGGAGAATGATCTTGGCTTGGGGGACTGGGGAACATTATACAAAAGAAGAGTGAGCAACCAGGTGGCCCTCTTTCCCTGTGACTGAGGGTAAATTTGAGGGCAGTTTGTGTGCATGCTGGGGGCGGGGGAATCAATCAGAGGGCAAGGAAAGGTGTTTCTTTAACCAAGGAGGACAAGCAAGGACCCTGGCTCTATCCTCATGGAAAACTGAAACATTTGGAGACAAAATCTTGGTGAACCCCAAGTGTGTAGATGAAAGAGCAACTAGGTGCTAGTTGGCATCTAACCAATGAGACCATGAGGGTCAGCACCCACAGCTCAAGAACCTGGCCTAAATATAACAACCTCAGAGGCTAAGGGCAAACCAAATACTAGCAAAACCAAAGGGAAGGCTGGAGTGAAGGGGTGAGATCCTCCACCCATAAAGCTTGGGGATGCTGAAGAGATCTTCGGTGCTGGGTGTCCCACCTAGCCCTGCCCTCTGGCCTAGCCCAGGACCCCCAAATCTACCCATCCCCCATTCAAGTTCCTGAATAAGGATGGGGTACAGGCAGGAGTCAAGGTCAAGTCTCTTCCTACCCCATCCTTTCCCTCCCAAAGCTGGAGAGAAATGGAGGTTGGGGGAGAGGGGATAGCAACTTCCCCAGACTAACTTCTCCTCCCCTCATCATTGCTTCCTCTAAGCTCCCTCCTGCAGGGCAAGTGTACACACCAGTTTCACTTTCTGGTGCTCCCCAAGGAGCAGACCCTAGGGTAATAATAATAACAACTGTTAGTCCTTGAATAACAATAGCTATGTGCTAAGCACTTGACACACATTAAGGATTCAATCTTCATAACACCCCCTAGGAGGTGGGTTCCACTACTATCCCATGTCACAGTGAGGGAGAGCAGGAGGGTGGGTAGGGGGACCACTGGGCTGGGGTCAGCGCCTGAGGCATCATCTCCTTTCTTTCTTTCTCACACTAACTGAAGACCCTAAGTTCTGATACATGGCAAATGTGAAGGAATTAATGAAAGCCACACTTGGGAGGCACTGCTACCTTCTTAGGAGCGCCCCACACTGGCCTGGCCTCCCAGCTACCACCCACGCAGTCGGGTAAGAGACCCAGACCCCACTTCACAGCTGAGGGAGGAGGGGACAAAGTAGGGGCCACATCCCCACTGCCCTCTCTTTCCTGGGCTGCTACAGCTCACCAGGCTTCTGCCTCCTGGTCTGCCCCTCATGTCCTGGGCCTGGAAACCCGGATGCCAGCTCCCAGCTAGGGCCTGCCAGCTCGGGTCTAAAGGGACCAGCAGATTGTGAGGAGTGAAAAGGAGAAATAAAGGAAGGAAAAGAGGAAGAAGGGACACAGGGAGGGAAGAAGGAAGGAAGGGGGGGTGAGCCTTTTCAGGTAGCCCTTGCTCACCTGACCCAAACCACCCCCCTTCGCCCCACTCTCAGCATCAGCACCCACCGCACCCCACAACAAGGGCTCTGGGGCCTGGCACACACAGCCCCGTAAGCGCGTGTGCCGGTGTCGCCTCTCCTGGGCTAAGGCACAGACCTGAGAACTCCAGCAGGCTCACACCCTTGAGGCAATCAACAACAAAGCTCCACACTGGTTTCTCACGCCTGTGATCCTATCACACACATGTGGGTGAGTGTGCGCCAAGTGTGGGTGCGACCTCGGTGTGTCTGTCTGGATTTGCATGTGTCCACCCGTGTGAATCAGTCTGTCAGCACCAATGGGCTCAGAGATAAAAGACGACGGGGATTCAGAAGAATGTTGTTTTTTTTCTCCTGGAGAAAATGAAAAAGCAACCAGAAGATGCCTTTCTCTTGTAACTGTGTTCTTTTTTCCTTCCAACCTTCAAGTTTACCGATTGTGAACAAGCGAACAAACCAAGTCACACAGAATTCATTTTTGTTCTTAAACTAAGAAAAGTGACTAGATCGGTTAAAGATACCAAACAGAAGTACTGCCTGTCATCCCAGTTCCCCCCAGTCTGTGGTGTCCTTCCCTCCACATTCAGGAAGGTTTTTCTTCCCTCATGGCTCCAAAAATTTTAGAAAACCGTGTGTGGATGTGTGTGTATCTGTCTGTCTGTCTATTGTTTGCCCCATGTCAGTGCCTCTGTCCCCGCAGGCTTGTGTCAAGTGAATGTATGTGAGCTCTCCCACGGGGGCCAAAACCACTTAGGCTGTTCATCCAGGCACAGTCCTATGGAAGTTGGAGCAACCCCCCAGCAGCCCTCTCTGAAGGTCTCGCACAACCCACGGAGAAGCCTGGCCTTTTCCACTGGATAATGGGTAAGGCATCAGCTCTAGCTCTACTTGAGACAAACCCCACAACCTCAGTTCGGTGGAGACCCCAGCACTGGGGGTGGGGGTCCTGCAAGAAGGCAGAGGGGGAGCGCCAGAGCAGTGTGCAACGGCGGTGCACACAGCACCTTGTGGGTAGTTGGCGCTCGGTAAACCGTCAACAATAACAGGCCCCCCGCCTCTCCATCCCCGCAGCCATCCCCTGACAAAGCGGAGTGCACGCACTCAGACTCTCACGGTTAACTCCAAGGGGTTCCTCGCCAACGCGGCCCCTCAACCAGGGGAGCCCAGCAGCATCCTCGGAGCCCCGGCGTTGCCTGGTGAGGGTCGCCCACACTTCCCTGCATTCAGGAGGTGCGGAGGGCCCCGCTCCTCTGTCCTGAGTGCCCGGCACTCCTACAGAAGCTCACCGCCGGGCCATGACTTTTCAGGGACGCTCACCCAGGTCGAGCTGCCTGCGATCCCGCAACCGGCAGACGAGGCGGCGCCCAAGGCGTCCCCTCCACCCCATTTCCAGCCCATGGAGAGGGTGCGGGTGGCCGAGCCTCCTCCGAAGTGCGCCTGGACCGCATCGGACCGACACCGCAGACCCTCCCCCGGCCCCCGCTCGGGCGACCCCAGACACCTTAACCCTTGGACGCACTCCCCCGACGCCGCTCACCTTCCAGCGCCCGGCAGCCGGCGGGCAGCAGCAGGGGCAGCAGCAGCAACGGAGAAAGCAGCGGCAGGAGCCCCGGCGGCAGCGGCGGCGGCGGCGGGCGGCCTCGGGCCATGGCCGGGGCTGGCTCCGGGAGCCGAGCCGGGCCGCGCCGGGCCGCGCCGGCGGGGCGGCGGGCACCCGCAGGAGGATCCGCTCGGCGGGCGCGAGAAGGCTCGCGCACGGTCCCAGGAGATCCAGGAAAGGAGAGGGTGCAACCCAGGCAAGCGGCTCCGGGACCCAGGCGGCGCCCTGAGTCGGGCGATCCCGGGGGATGCGAGCAGGTCGGTCCCGGGGGAATCTGGACTGACCGGTCCAGGAGGATCACGGGCGCTTGGAAAGCTCGGAGCCAGAGAACTCGGGGAGGCGGGCCGGGGCGGGAGGGAGCAAGTGGTGGTAGTTCGGTGTGCACAGTAATCCAGCGGTCTCCTGCGGGCCCGACTCGGATCTGAGACTCCGGGTGCGCGCGCCGTCCGGGGTCCGAGCTGGGTTCTTGCTGCGCCGCTCACGTACTCACTTCTGCTGTCCCCAGCGCTGGCGCGGCCGCTCTGGGCGAGAGGGGCGGGGCTGTCCGCCTGCCTGTCATCGCGGAGGCCCCGCCCCTATCCACCCACCGCCCACTCACAGACCGCCAGGCGCGCTGGTTCGGCCTCAACAGCACTCCGCCGGAGCTCAGTTGGCAGCGGTTCCATCACGCCCACCCTCAGGTTCTCTGAGGCTTGGGGTGGGCGGGGCCAAGGAAAAGATGAATTAGATTGGGCGGAGCGATACTGTCCATCAGAGGGAAAAACCCGCCTCCTGTTCCCCCGCGGTGACTAGTAACCGAACCTGAGTCCGAGGTGCCATTCACATAAAACGAGCCGGGGGCGCCCCCATGTGGTCTGTGCGTGCAAGAGGCCGCCCCCATGTGGCTGTCTTTACAGTCAGGTCCAGACCCAACCTAATCGCGGCTTACGCACTCCCAGGTGGGCGTCCTCCGCGACACATCCTGTGACCAGGACCTTCTCACTTGTTTATTCATTCATTCATTCATCTGTGTATTTCATCATTCTTTGAGCCAAAGACTGACTAGAGTTTTCTGGCGATACAGCAATGGATAAGACAGAGATTTGTGTTCTCTTGGAGCTAACAGAGCGGTGGAGGCAGGCATGAAGTCATCACCGCAGAGTGTAACAGTTATTATTATGGAGGAAGGACAGAGTTGCTGCAGCACATGGGAGAGGCATGGCTATATCTAGCCCTGAGGAAATGACATTCAAGCAGAAATATGAAAGATGAATAGTAGGCGAAGAATATGTGTGTGGGGACCGGGGAGGGCAGTTTCAAGCAAAGCAAACACACTTTGTGTGAAGTCCCAGGGGCAAGAGAAACTGATATTCATTGGAGGAATTGGAAAGAAGTTCAGAGTATCTTAAATGTAGAGTTGGAGGCTGAGGGGAGCCAAAAGGAAGCTTGGGAGTCGGTGTGGGGAGCAGAGGAATTTTTTTTTTTTTTTTTGATTCAGAAGGCCTTCCTAAGAGCTAGGGTCTGAAGCAGGGGCATTACTTTATCAGATTAACATGGCTTCTCTGGGAAGGAAGAATGAGAGGAGGCAAGGGTGGAATCAGGGAGGTCAGTGAGGAAGCTGTGCAGTGGTCAGGCAGAGGAAGATGGTGGCTTGAACCAGAGTGGTGGCTGTGGGGATGGAGAGAAGTGGGCAGGTCTAAGATATTTTAGGACGCAGAGCTTAGGCGAATTGTGATTGGGTGGTTGAGAAGCATGGGGTAAACAGAGACATTAAGAAGAATCCCCAGGTTTCAGAATTGGGCAAATAGACTCCTACCCCATTTGCTCAACAAACTCTTGCAAAGTGCAAAAAACACTCTGAAAAAAATTAGTCTAGTTTATTAAGATGTAGATGTTATTATAGCCCCATTTTACAAACAAAACTGACATCTAGAAAAACTTAGTGACTTGCCCCAAGTCACAGTGCTCATAAGTAGCAGAGTGGGATTTGAATCAGAGTGTATAACTTTCTTTTTTTTAAGGATTGTATAGCTTTCAGACTCACTCATTCTACTTCATCAGGCACCTTAGGATCACTAAGGTGCCTGCTAAAAACTCAGAATTCTGAGCCACCCATCCACCTTGGATGTTGGGACTCAGAATTTCTGGGGGTATGGAGCCCAGGAGTCTGCATTTCAAATAAGTATTCCAGGTGATTCTGATGCACTCTAAAGTCCAAGGGTCACTATCACCATGCAGCCTCCCACTGTCCTAATGGGAGAAACATCCGTCCCTCTGAACCTCCCCCAGATACCATGAGATTTCTCAGGGCAGAGAGTAAGAAATCAGATTCTGAGCTGCCTCAGAAGCAAGATGGTCACACTTAGTCCTTTGACCATGAAGTATCCTAGATCCAGTCCTAAAAGTTCCTTTAGTGTAAATGAGGTCATGGATCCAGTGCTCAGGGACATTGCTCTAGAGAGGTTAGTCCTACTGGCCAGAGGCATGTGAGGGTACATGGGACTGGAGTGGGAGTAAGGGGCAGGGGAGGATGCCATGAGATTCCCAGATTTCACCCCATGTGCTTCTGCCTTCAATCTGTTCTCAAGTCCCAGAGACTCCCAGAAACATCATTCAAGGTTCTAGGTCACAGAAGGGATCTTGGAGATCACCTTGTGCAACTCTCCCGTTGCAGAGCTGGAAGCCTGAGGCCCAGAGACAGGAGAGCTGGCCCTAGAGTCCCCTCTGCCCTGGGGTGCTGGTTGCAGTAGGACAGGGTAACATTTCGGCAGGTGGCCTGGCAGCAACACCTCCGAGCTGAAGTCCTGCTCGTAAGGCGGATCTGTGAGGCCGGCAGTCCTGTTTGCTCAACATCTGTGCCAGGGTAGGCCTCGCCCTGGACAAACACAGCCTGCCTGGCGGCAGGCACCCAGGCTCCTTTGTTCTTGGGCCTGATAGCAGAGGCTGCAGGGCCAGCAGGTAACGGAGGGCCCGTCCTCACCGGATGTTGGCACTATGGTTCCCACGGGAATTGGTCCTGATCAAGAGGCCGACAGGCTGGAGGGCACCTGAGTACTGGCTACAGCAACCTTGGGCAGGAAGGTGACCACCTGGCAACAGAACAGACGTGAGTGGAGGGCAGGTGGAGGGACAGGAACTGAGAGCCAGGCCAGATAAGGAGGGCTTTCATCTCTGCAGGGCTAAGTGAGCAGAAGGTCTTCACCCTCTTATCTTTTCAGGCTGATTAAGTACCAAGGAACCCAGGGAGCAGGCTCCTCCAGCTTTTGATTTGGAGTGAAGGGAGAATGTCCAGACTGAGGTCAAGATGCCTCTCCCTCAGCCCATCATTCTTTCCTGCTTTGTTTCTAGGAGGGAGATTAATGTAGAAGCAAGACCTTGGACTTTGGCATCAGAGGGAGCTAAATCTAAATCCTAGCTCAGTCATTTACCAGCTGGGGGACTTATGAATAAGAAGCTGAACCTTTCTGAGTCCAAGGGAATGAGGGTGGGACAATGATCATACCGCCCTTGCAGGGCTATGATGATGCTCTGGCCAGAGGGCCAGGAGCACTGCAGATATCTAATAAATGCAGGTGCCATATAATAATTAACACTCATGCCCCATAACCAATCTGGACACACAGTCAGTTTTGGGATAATTATAATAGAAGAATGTGTGTGAATTGAATTGGAGCTGGAACCAACTCCAGATTTTCTTTTTAAAAAATAATAAATATGTGTTCCTAGGTTTGTAGTTTGGGGATAGTGGTGAGAAAGACAAAACTGGGAGAAGAGGGCTTTGGGGAAATAAGTGGTAGGGAATGAGTGCTTTTTGGGCTTCAGTTTAGAACTAGCATGAAGGCAGAGAAACCAGCGAGGAGGGCAAGATGTGATGGTGATAGGGCTGGCTTTGTATAGCATGGTAATCTGAGCAATGGGATGGGTGGTCATTTATAGGAAGAGAAGTAAAAACTTGAGGAGGGGCAATTTGGTTGGGGCAGGGAGGGGGAATAGGGACTGGGGATGTCATTTTGGACTGGCTAGGTTTGGGAGGCCTGTCAGCATCCAGATGGGCTCATGGAGCTGACCACTGACAACACCACTCCCACCTCATTTGCTGACCCTCTCCACTGCCATCTAAGCAGCCTCAGATCTGATCTCTCTCTGCCACTTGTAGGCACCACCTCAGGACCTTTGCACTGGCTGTTGCCTCTCTCTGGATCTCTTCTTCTTCCAGCTCTTATAGAGCTGCCTCTCAGAATTTAGGTCTCCACTTAAATATCACCTCCCTGACCACTTTGATCTCCTCCCTTGTCCCCTACACCATCACTGTCTCTCCCATTGCACTATTTTATTTTCCTTATATTTAGCACTAGTTGAGATTGTATTACATAGTCATTTGTCTACGTATGCATTGTCTGTCTCCCTTTCTAAAACGTTAGCTTCCTGAGAGCAAGGGCTTGTCTTATTTTCCACTGAATCTGCAGTGTAAGGACCACTGGCCTGCATGAAGTAGCAATTTACTAAATCAATCAGTAAGAAGGGCAAATATATGGGATTCCTACTGCCACTTCCTCTTCCCATGCCTGTGGCAAACGTTGCTCATCAACTATAGGCTCTTTCCTCAATGTGATGCTGCAGACGGCCCTTGTCCTCGTCAATCTCTGAGAGTTGGCATAGGAAGTTCCACCAACCTGCCATCCCTGTAGTAGACAAAGGTCCTCTGCTAGCTACCATGTGATCATGTTCGAGTCTTTTAAAACTCCTTGGGGGACTTCCCTGGTGGTCCAATGGCTAAGACCCTGAGCCCCCAGTGCAAGGGGCCAGGGTTCAATCCCTGATCAGGGAATTAGATCCCACATGCTGCAACAAGCATTCACAAGTAGATCCCAAGTGCCGCAACTAAGACCGGGTGCAGCCAAATAAATAAATATTTTTAAAACATAAATAAAGCTCCACGGGCTTCAGTTTCCTCATCTGATGTCCATCCGAGAGGTAGGAGAGACTCTCCACTCTTCCTTTATGAGCAGGGCTTCCTGTCTAGAGCTGCGGTCACCTGCAGACATGCATTGAGTCACAATCACTCCCGCACTTTTCTCTCTGCTTCCTCCATTTTCTCACCAGCCCCAGAAGGCAAGCCTAGAAATGACCTTCGACACCTGGCCCAACAACACCCTCATGTTCAGATGAGGAAACTGATCTCAGAGAAGAAAAATCAGTGGAGCCAGAAACCTAACAAAGCTTAGTTGTCCACACACAGTGCTCTGGCAGCCATTCCTCTCCTCTGATCCCCGCAGGGCCAGGCACTGGCTGCCGTCAGCACCTCCTCTCCGGGACAAGAGCCGGGCCGCAGCTTCCTTTATTCTCGGGCTCATTCCCAAGCCCCAGGAGGCGGGCAGCCTGGCTTCCATCCAGGCCCTGGGCAGTTGGCGGAGGAAAAGGATGCCCCGTGGATTCCTGGCTCCTTCCCCCACTTCCGAGCTGCCCATTCAAGGAGGCAAGAAAAGTACAGGCCTCTTCCTCCACAGTTGCTTTCGGAAATTGGAAATTGCCTCGGGGTGTTTGGACCAGGGTGAAGTTCTCAGCTGTTCCAAAGCCAATTAACGCCCTGTTGGCAGTTTCTGGCCTTCATCTTCTTCCGATCCAACCTGGATCATCCCCTCCGCTCTCTTGAAGCTGTTCTACGGCCGGTATCTTCTCTGACAGGAGCTCAGTTCTGGCTTCCCTTGAGGAAGGGTGGAGGAGGAAATGGAGGAGTATTGACTAAATCTCTCTGTGATCTTAAGTGGAGGTGCTTTAAAACATCTCCCAGAGAGGGGGACGCCTCAGTTGCCGCTGAGCCTGCCTGCGCAGAGCTCCTGTTTGCAAACTGTCTTTTCTTGTGGAGACACTGCACTTCCTTTTTCTAGGAGCTATTTGGGGAAACACTAATGTTTGCAGAACAGAGAGCCAGCTCCCCGCTCAGGAGGACAGCGAGGACCCAGAGGGATCCAAAAGTGCTAATTAAAGACCAATACCCATAGCCGTTTGGGGAAGGTTAAAAAATGGAAAAGACTGAGGCTTTCATGTTTAATTAGGAAGGAAGAAATATCAGGGACTAAGAGTGACTTATTTTTTTGGCTGCACCTTGCGGCTTGCAGTATCTTAGTTCTCAGACCAGAGATGGAACCAGCGCCCCCTGCAGTGGAAGTGCAGAGTCCTAACCACTGGATTGCCAGGGAATTCCCTAAGGGTAACTTTTAGGGAGACAGATTTTGACTTGATATTTATCATTTCAGCCATTTATTGAATAGCTACTGCATGCCAGGTGTGAGGGAACAACTGTGATCAGGTCCCCTGACCTCAGGAAGGTCACCGTCAGAGGGGGAAGGCAGGTGTCCAGGAAACACAGGACAAGCCCAGGACAGTAGGGGACCCAGGCACAGACATGCACCCAGCCCACCTTGTCATGAACACCATGATGGGAGTGAGGGAAGTCTTCCTAAGGAGGCAGACATGGAGCTGAGACAGGGCTAAGACCTGGCGAATAAGAGAAACTGGCCAGGAGAGGGTGACAGACAAGAAGGCTGAGCAGCGGGCATTCTCGGCTTCGACACATTGGAATCACCTGGGCAGTTTTTAAAAATGAAGGCTGCCCATGTCTAGGGGTCTCAGTGGGGGGCAGGGCCTGGCACTAATGTGTCTTAAAAGCTCCCCAGAAGGGGGATATAGGGGAGAATGGATCCATATGTATGTGCATGGCTGAGACCCTTCGCTGTTTACCTGAAATGATCACAACATTGTTAATGGCCTGTACCCCAATACAAAATAAAGTTCAATAAATAAAGAAAAAGTTGGGCCTAATGTTGGAGGGAGGTGGGGAGAAACACCAGATCATAAAGTAGGTGTTGGGGGTGGTGACAGTCCAGGAGTCACTGGTGGGTCAGCAGTGGCCACACTGCAGAGGACTTCAGCAGCCACGTGAAGGAGTTTGGAGTTCACCCCAAGGAAGATAGGAAGTCCCCATAGGTTTTAAGGTTTCAAGGAGAGAAGCCAATCAGTTACATTTGCTTTACAAAATAATGCCTTCGCGTCTTACATTTTCCCTCCTCCTCCCTTCACCTCCACCTGGTGTGAAATGATCCCTAGAGAGGCCCACTTGGGACCACCAGGGTCAGTGGCATTCCCCGCCAAGCCCGGCCCCGCACCCAGGGTTCTCCTTTCCTCTGCAGAGCTCAAGCTCTCGCCAGGCCCTGCCTTGAGCCTCTGGGTGGTGCAAGTCCTCTGTACCTGCCCCAGGCAGGGAGGGGTCACTGGAATCCCCAGCCCCTTCTCTCCGCTGTCCCCGCTCCCCAGTATCTGCCCTGATATTGGCTCTGGCCAGTTTCATCCAGTTCCAGCCCAGCCGGAAATGGCCCCTGACCGGCCTGAGCTCTGCGGTCACTGGACAGGTGAGACATTTGCTTCTCCCTGTTTGCCAAAGCTACCGCTCTGGGGTCAGACCCAGTAGCTTCTTCCTTCTGGGAATGCACGTTGTCAGGCCTGTCTGGGTCCCTGCTGCTACTCTCAGAGTCCCCAGGGCACCTATTGCTCCCAGCGGGAGGGAGAACAGTCCAGCGGTGAAAGAACAGGGCTTCAGAGCCCGTCAGACTTGGCTTACGAATCTGACTCCAGCTCTCCTCAGCACTGTGACCTGAGCAAGTCGCTTCCTCTCTCTCTGAATCTCCACTTCCATATTCCTAAAATAACAACACCGACCTCCGAGGACAGTTGGGAACTTTAAATGGGAGAAACATGTAAAAGCCTGAATGGAATACCTAGCGCACAATAAGTCATCAATAAACGGCAGGGTCATTTACTATTATTAGTCAACGCTAATGATTATTGCTAGTGCTGGACGCTCTGCTAAATGAACAAAAGTTGTAGAATAAGAAGACAGGACACTCAGCCTGTAGAGTTGCTTTGAATTCAGAACACAGGCAGTTTGAGAGACTTTTATCAGAGCTGGAGGCTACTCATGGGCCAAGGAAATGCTGCCTACCTAACAGGCCCTTCAGACCTTTGGACTCCTGCTCCGTTCTTGACATTTACCCTGCTACTTGCTGGCAGACTGACAGGGGCCTTTCAAAAATGCGTCAAGATGAAGCCTGGGACTGTCGTAACGTCACCATTGTCTGGCACAGTGTGTGGACTGTGCGCACAAGAGCACTGCCCAGGATTTGCGTTGCATTCAGAGCTCTGAGACTGATGCTCTCACTCAGCTGATATTAATGATAAAGAGGCACGTTGGTTTCTCACTTATTTTTATCCTCCCTGCCTTGGGAACTTTATAGGAAGGGGAGTGACAGTAGGACAAGACTTGGCCATCTCTGTCTCCTGTCTCCCCAGGGACAGAGCATCATAAACAGCTGTGATTGGAGACCAGAAGCCTGCTCTGGTCTGTCCAGATCTGCCTTCCTTCTTTCCCTGATTAAATGAGGTGAGGGGTCCAGTAGGTGGCCAGGTCTTGCCCTCCCATCAGCCTCCCTTTCCATAAAGATCCCAAGGCACTGAGGATAAAAATAAGTGAGAAACCAAGGTTCCTCTTTATTATTAATATTAGCCAAGTGAGTGCATGAGATACCCCAAAGCCGGTGTCTCTCTGAGCCGGTGGAGCACTTCCTCAGCCTCACAGCCCAGACCAGGGCCTTATCAGGGGCACTGGCCCAAATGCAGAGCCCTCCCAGGGGCCCTGTGTAGAAAAACAGGAGAGGAGAAGACACCAGCTCCCAAGATAGCCCGGCTGTCTATGGATTCAGGGGCACAGGTGAAAGAGGAGGGAGAAGGGTCACAGGAATGTGGGTGAGTTTTAATACATGAAACCCAGTCCCCATCTGAGCCTTGGAAACTGACCACATAAATAGACATCCCTGGAAAAGGGCGGGGACTGTCTCTGCCTCCTACAAGGATACCCCAGGGAGACAGACATGGCTCCTGCCTGCGTGGAACCTCAGGTCCTGCAGGGCAAGTATTTACTGACCTGATTAAGTTACTATAATGTAGTAAGTGCTGCAGGGTCACAAAGCGCAGTCAGGAGGCCAGACCAGGAAATGCTCTGGACACTGGAACGTAAGGACTGACTTACAAACTGGGTGAGGCACAGTGGGGAGAGGGGGCGGGGCAGAAGGAACCGCACTGATGGGCAGTAACGAATGAGAGCCCTTCCCTGATGTTTTCTCATGAAATCCAGACCCTGGGAAGTATTCTGAATGACCCCTAAATGCTGCGATCCCCAGGCTTGCCTTTGGGAATCTCATGTTTCCCGGTGCCCTCGGGGGACACGAGCTATGCCAGTGGTTCTTTCCCACACTCAGACCCCGTCTCCACCGGCTCCTGGACATCTCCATTGGGGTGTTCTTTGGGCATCTCAACTCTAACATGTCCAAAATTAGACTCAGCTCCCTTTCACCCCCAACCCCCTACCTCCTCCTCTGGGCTCTGCTCCAGGAAGGACACTGACGTCCCCTAGGTGCCCACACAGGACACCTGAGTGCCTGCACAGACTTCTCTTCTTCCTTCTTTCCTCCATCCCATTCATTATCAACTGTGACAGGTCTTAGCTCCTTAACATTTTTTTTCCTGCTCTCCAGTCATTCACGTCCTCCCATCCATTTTAACTCCTGCCTTGATGTAAGTTAGTCCTTCCTCTCTGGCCTGTTTGATTGTGATTACCTTCTAACTGGTCCACAAACTCTTCACCACTATGTTATCCTGTTAAATTACTGTTTCTGATCAAGTGAGGTAGCCCCCCATCCATGGTATAGAGATTAAGAGTGTGGGCTCTGCAGCCAAGAAATTTGGGTTTAGGTCCTGTCACTCACCATCACTGTGACCTTGAGCTTGACCTCTCTAAGCCTAGAAAGAGGAGATAATAACAGCATCCAGACGGTACATGGCTGCTATTTTTGTCCACCCCCAATAAATCACCTGGGCTTCCCAGGTGGCTCAGTGGCAAAGAACTTACCTCCCAATGCAGGAGACATAAGAGACACGGGTTCGATCCCTGGGTCAGGAAGATCCCCTAGAGAAGGGCATGGCAATCCACTCCAGTGTTCTTGCCTGTAAAATTCCACGGACAGAGGAGTCTGGCAGGCTACATACAGTCCATGGGGTTGCAAAGAGTCGGACATGCCTGAGCACACACTCACGCAATACATTTCCCTCCTTCTCACCCTTCCTTTGGGTGACCTGCTCCTCCTCAACTCCAAAGGGCAAGGTTGCCAATCACATAACCTAATCCCCCGTCACAAAGATGGGCATCGGCCCAGGTCAAGTCAGTCAGAGCCTTGTTCTGGGTATTGGACTCCTGAGAGAAGTCACGGGGACAGAAGGTAGCCGATGCTGAGCCCGTGGAGCAGAACCCTCTGAAGTCCACACACAGCCACTGCTGCAGGCCCTGGTTCCATCCCAGCCCACCCTAAAGCGGGGCTGTCCATGGTTTCCTTCAGCTCGGTGAACTGATTCTCTGATTCTCTCTCTCTCTTTCCACCCTCCCATTTCCTCTCTCCTCTTTTTTTTTTCATGAGTTAGGACCTGTTTCTGACTCTAAGGCCTAAAATCTACAGCATAGCACTGTTGCCAGAACGAAATGGGGCTGTGCTGTCAAGCCCAGTTCTGAGAATCTTAGCTGTTGGGATGTTGGCCCCACCCTAGTCATCCTGGAACCAAAGCCTGCTAGGAGGTGAGACTCAGTGGAGACCATTCAGTGGACATGCCATCAAATAGATGGCCAGCCATGGGAAGGCAGGGGATGTGTCGGGTTTGCTGACCACTGACCCCCACCCCCACCAGGTCTAGTATTGAGCAGGCCCTCAGTTAACATCCGCTCATTGTTGACTGATGTCCAGAACCAGGTATAACAACTTGTTGTGCTTGCAGAGGGGATGTCCTTGTAAAACTTGGCCGGGCCTAACTAAGCTCCTTGGCTGTGGTTATTAGACGTTCCCAGAGTCCTCTAGCTCTGAATCTCTCTTCCTAGGAATTCCTCAAGCTTCAGTGCTATGTTCTGGATGTCAATTAAACCCTGTCTTTTCAGGACCACCTCAATCCCTCCACTTTAGGGAGCTGTCTCTCTCCAGTGCAACCATAGGATTCTAGTGGGCTTTCCAGTCAGAGGACCGCTCCCCCACCATGGCCCCAGGGGTGGTTGAGGGACTATGGGAAGCCCACGGAGCTGCCTTCTTTTCCCAGGGGAGAAATGCTAAGAATTAGGGCTTGCTGGTGACCATCCTCCCCGAACATGGAAACAGTCTGTCTATAGAACAGAAACTGAGACAGACAGAAATGAGGAAGGCAAAAAAGAGCCTTGACATATCATTTGAGTTCCTCTATCTGGTCAGCTTCCGGGATCAACCCCTCTAGGTGCAGGATTGACTCATTTCTTCATTCAGGAAACTTGTACTAAGTGCATAAAGGGGAATGCAGAACTAAATGAGATCCTGTCGCTGTCCTTGGGGGAATAATTCTGCTGTGATAGGCATGTGTGTGTGTGTGTCTACAGTCCTCTTGGATCATGGGGGAGGCACAATAGCAAGAGGGCACACTGTTATCTGGGCCTAGGTGGGGGTGGGGCAGCTCAACAAAGACTTCATGGAGGTGGTAACCCCAGAGGCTTCTGGAAACGCCACTGGTAGGAGTCATCCTCAGTGGGTCTATTCTTTAAAGTAAGAGGCTCAGCGGCTGAGGCGGCTCAGTTGGAAATCCCACGTGGACTTATTTCTAAGGATAAGCCTTTGTCACATGAGCATGCCGCTGAGCTGGTGGCCTGTATTTGGGAGGTGGCCCAATGCTGGAAGAGAACCCCTGAATGCTGGTGCCCTGAGCTGTCTCCCACCACAGGTCTCCCATTGTGCCCTGTCATTTCCTCCGGAAGCTTTAACACTGGAAGGCTGCCCTGACCTACCTCTTCAGGTTGATCAAATGGCCCAATTATCCATCTAGGATCCCAGATTGTCTTGAAGTGAATGAACAGGAGTGAGGGGGATGTCTAGAAAAGAAAGCGCCAAGGGGAGTCCAGCCATCCACAAGCTGTTAGCTGGAGCCGGATGCCCACAAAGGATCTCTTTGTAATTCCAGGAGGTGGTGTCACAAGAGCTTGGCCACAACTCACGAAGCACGTCCAGGAACCGTTTTTGTGAACGGGCTGGCAGGGAGTGCTGTCTGGTGGCCTGGAACGGATTCCGATCTTGAGGAGACTGGGAGGGGGAGGGCCCGCCAGGCTGCCCGGCACCACCTGCCTCTGAGCTGGCCGTCCCATGGGCAGTGACCGGGAAGCAAGGCCAGGCCTCCTCAGTGAGTGCACCAGACCTTCTCAGGGGAAAGGGGCTGTGATCAGATCTCTGAAAGTTTCTGAGGGCTTGTACCTCCATCTTCTATCTTGTTTTTGCAGCAACAGTGGCGGCTCTGACCCCAGGATTCACAGCCCCCAGGCTCTCAAAGTCCTCCATCATCTCTACATCAATCCCAGCTGAGTATCAAAAGTCAGAACACTTTGGATAGGAAATTGATCTGAACTGTCGCTCTTATAGCTAGGGTGACCATGTAATTTATCTTTCCAAGCTAAGCAATTTGAAGAGTCAAAGAAGATGCTATTAATAATTTTTCTGGGACAACTGGCATGAACTAGGATCACGCCAGGCAAACCCAGAAGATTGAGCTCACTGTTTATTCCCTCAAATGCAAGGTCAAGACAAAAAGATGGTGCCTTGAAGCAGATTGCTGGTGGAGATGGCCAACAGGCACGTCCAAGTTCCCAGCACACTCCACGTCTCTCACTCCATGTTTCTTAACAGGATGTTCTTCCTGAATTAATAACGGCACAGCTTGCCTTAGCGACCTCCATCCAGACTTTGCTGAGGACTTAACAGCCAAGAACGTGGTCTAGATGCATTCCCTGTGTAACTGTTCTGTTGTTTTTATCACAAAAGGTTATTCAGCCCAGAATAGGAAGGTAGGCTTGTACATGTGGAATCTGGCTCCACCAAATGTGGGGGAGGGCATAGGGCCCATAGCTGGCACATAGACTGCGCAGGAATTGAAGAGCACAATGCCCTGAGCCCAGGAACTCTACTCCTACATGTACACCCACCCTTGTGAAACTCTCCCATGCCTGCACAAGGTCACCCACACAGAAATGTCTGTGGTAGCGTTGTCTATAATAGCGGAAAATTGAGAGCAACCTAAGGGGCCATCAGCAGAATCATGACTTTTAAAAGGTGACTATAAAAACAACTGAAAAAATGGGCAGAGGATCTGAGTAGACATTTCTCCAAAGAAGACATACAGATGGCCACAGGCACATGAAAAGGCTCACAGCCATTTGCAACAACGCGGACGGACTTGGAGGGTAATATGCTAACTAAAATAAGACAGAGAAAGACAAATACTGTGCGATCTTGCCAACATGTGGAATCTAAAAAATAAAACAAAGTAATGAATATAACAAAAAAGAAACAGAGGGGTACATTAGGAGTAGGGGATTAAGAAGTATAACTATGATGTATAAAAGAAGCTACAAAGATATATTGTACAGTACAGAGGATATAGCCAGTATTTTGTAATAATGATAAATGATGTATAACCTTTAAAAATTATGAATCACTATGTTTGTACACCTGAAACATATATAATATTGCACATCAAATATACCTCAATAAAAAAATTTTTAATGCATTATCTACAGGGTGCACTAAAGTGAAGCTCAATAAAATGAAGTATGCCTGTACCTTTAAAAGAAAAAAAAGGTTCAACATCACTAATCACTGGGCAAATGCAAATCATCATAATGATAAACCACTTCACACCTGTTAGAATGGCTATTATGAAAAAAACAAGAGATGAAAATGCTGGTGTGGAGAAAAATGTAAATTAGTGCAGCCATTGTGGAAAACAGTATGGCGATACCTCAAAAAACTAACAATTGAACTATATAGAGAACTACCATATGACCCAGCAAATCATGTTATTCTGGGTACTTATCCAAAAGAAATGAAATTTTAAAATCTCAAAAAAATATCTATATCCCCATGTTCATGGCAACGTTATTTTCAATACCCAAGACATGAAAGCAACCTAAGTGTCCACTGACAGACAAATAAATAAAGACAATGTGGCAAATATATACGATGGAATAGTATTCAGCCACAAGGAAGAAGGAAATTCTCCCATTTGGGACAACATGGATGGACCTTAAGGACATTATGCTAAGTGAAATAAGTCAGACATAAAAAGACAAATACTGTGTGACCTCGCTTATATGGAGAATCTCATTTTTTAAAAAAAAAAAAAAGCAGAATTCATAGATACAGAAAACAGATTGTGGTTGCCAGAGGAAGGAGATGAGGGGTGGGCAAAATGGGGGAAGGGGATCAAAAGAGACAAACTTCAAGTTATAAGGTAAGTCCTGGAGATGTAACATACAGTATGTTGACGATAGCTAACCAGACTGAACTACATATTTGAAAGCTGCCAAAAGAGTAGGTATTAAAAGTTTTCATCAGGAGTTGCTGGGTGGTCCCATGGTTAAGAATCTGTCTGCCAGTGCAGGGGATATCGGTTCAATCCCTGATCCGGGAAGATCTCACATGCCTCTGAGCAACTAAGCCCGAGTACCACAACTACTGAGCCCTCGTGCCCTCACGCTTATGCTCCACAACAAGAGAAGCCACTGCAATGAGAAGCCCACGCACTGCAATTAGAGAGCAGTCCCTGCTCGCTGCGACTAGAGAAAACCCAAGTGCCTCAACAAAGACCCAGCACAGCCCCAAAATTCATTCATTCATTCATTTTTTAAAGTTTTCATAAGAAGAACATCCGTAACTCTGTGTGGTGATGGATGTTACTTGGACTTCTTGTGGTGACCATTTCACAATACAGACATATATCAAATCATGGTTATACACCTGCAACGAATACAATGTTATATGTCGATTACATCTCAAATTTCAAAATACATAAGTAAAAATTTTTAGGACTTCCCTGGTGGTACAGTGGATAGGAGTCCACTTGTCAATGAAGGGGACAGGTCTTTGATCCCCAGTCTGGGAAGAGTCCACATGTGGCGAAGCAGCAAAGAACTGCTGAGCCTGTGCTCTGCAACAAGAGAAACCACTGCAATGAGAAGCCCAAGCACCTCAATGAAGGGCAGCCCTTGCTTCCCACAACTAGAGAAAAGTCCGTGCATAGCAACGAAGACCCAGTGCCACTGAAAAAACTTTTAAGTGATGATAAAACATAAGTTAGACACACATGTATCAACATGGATAAATGTCAAGAACTATTTTGAGAAGAAAACACCAACTGCAAGAGGTTTTCATTGCTATGACACTGTAAACGGTTCCAAACATGCAGTGGAATACCGTGGACTATTTATGAATTTTTGCATGTATGGTAAAGTTATACAAAGATGCATGAAAATGATAAACAGCAAATTCAGGAGAATCGTTGTAGAGGGGAGAGTTAAAGAGTTCAGTTGGGGACCACAGAGGCTTCAACTGTGTTAATGATGTTTTATTTCTTAAGCTGGATGATGAGTAAGGCAGATTCATTCTAGGCTTTTTCTGAGACAGGTCTGCATTCTAATTCAGTCCAAGACTTAGCTTCGGGTGTCTTAGACACACTACTTAACCCGGTGCACCCCTTTCTTTCTCTGTAATGGATACTCGTGGTACCCAGAGTATCCGCTCACAGAGCGGTGGTAAAAATCCTTTCATAATGTTTTTGGTTTTTTTTTAAGATTTTTTTTTTTTGATGTGGACCATTTTCAAAGTCTTTATTGAATTTGTTACAATATTGTTTCTGTTTTATGCTTCAGTTTTTTGGCCGCAAGGCATGTGGGATCTTAGCTTCCCAACCAGGGATCGAACCCACACCTATGCATTGGAAGGCAAAGTCTTAACCACTGGACCACCAGGGAAGTTCCCTTTCATAACGTTTTGCAAGGATTTACTGTGTTGCCTGGGGTTCACAGGTGGTGCTAGTGGTAAAGAACCTGTCTGCCAGTGCAGGAGACATAAGAGACTCAGGTTTGATCCCTGGGTCAGGAAGATCCCCTGAAGGAGGGCATGCCAATCCACTCCAGTATTCTTGCCTGGAGAATCACATAGACAGAGGAGCCTGGCAGGAGTCCACAGCATCGCAAAGCATCAGACACAATTGAAGCGACTTAGCATGCGTGCGTGAATGCAGGCACGCACTGTGTTCCCTATGTGAAGGTGCTATCTTGGCTCCTTCTGTAACAAGTCTGGTGGCAGATGCTCCAGAAATGGCAACTGCAATGTGTGGGTGCCCATGACTGTACCCGTGGCCTGGAGTGCAGCAGTGTCTGTGTGATGTGGTCATTTGCAAAGACACCTGCCTGCAGCCTGGTGTTTTCCGGCCAGGTACACTGCCCAAGAAATCTCTCCTCGTCTCCTCTCTCCCTCCCTCCTTCCTGTTCCTCCTCCTGATCATTTCCAGCACTACAGAGGCACAGATGCCTCTCCCAGCACTACAGATGACATAGGCACAGCTGTCAGGAGGCAACACTAGGATTCTAATCCAGGCTTCTTGAAGATGAAACTCTTCCCAGTGAAATCAGGGGCCTGCAGCCTTACTCATCTTAAAAACACCTGAGGATCTTTAAAAACCACCCCAGCCTGGACACCACCCTTGGACTCTCCAGATACCACAACCACATGGCTCCCTGGGTGAGGCAGATGCCCAGCCAGCATTGATTTGACACTCTCCAGCTCATGTGTGCTCTGCCATTCCCTCACCCTCCACCCCAGTCCAGCCTCATCCTCAAGGAGCTGTAACTCCTTGCCAGCCCAGATCCCCTGGTCTGTGAACTTTCTCGACACAGAGTTTACACTTTGCATCTCTATGCTCCCAACATGCAGCATCATCTCCAGCAGGCTTTTGGAGGAGTGATCAGAACTCTGCAAAGGGGAAGAAGAGGGGCCGAGACGAGAAAGTTGCCAAGAGGCAGACAGACTTGGCCTGCCCAGCATCTGAAGGGGAAGAACGGGCTGCCCATCAAGTTCTGTGCTCCTCCCTGGAGGAAGCGTTCCAGAAGAAGCAGGGGCTGACTCTTCCTAAACGGGTACTGCCTGTGTTCAGATTCTATTTATTTTGCCACCACCAACAAAGCGGGAATTTCCTTCTCACATTTCTTGTTTCCAGAGATAGAGAATTCTGGCACAGGAAGGCAACAGATGACCCACTGTAGCCCCCAGTCAGCCTCCTACAGAAATCTTTCAGAACCAGCTCTGCACGGTCCCCAGCAGGACCTCAGCCCTTGTGGAGCAGACAACGCAAACGGCTTTGATTATTAGAAAATGCCTTCCTTCCTTGTGTCAAAGTTCAAGCTCTGCCACTCCTATCGTTTGGTCCTGGGCCCACCCTCTGGGATGACATCTTTCTACACATAGGCCACAGGGAGGTGTTTGGGTTTTATTTCAAGTGAAATGAGGAACAAGTGAAGCCTTCTTAAACAAGGGCCTGGCAATGTGATCTGGTTTGTGATTTTAGAAGAACTTTCTGGCGCTATATAGAGTCTGGATTGTAAGGGAGGAAGAGCAGAACCCAGGCAATGTGCCAGGAGGCTGTGGGGATAAGTCAAGTCGGAGGTGATGGTGGCTCGGGCAATGGTCTGGCGGTGGGGATGGGTCTGGGATGTGTTTTGGGTTCAGAACCAACAAGATTTGCTGATGGATTAGGTGTGGGTGTCAAACATTAGGCTGATAGGAGAGAATTTTTATCTTTATGTGCCATCTTGATTAGGTACCTTTTTTTAGCTAACAGAATCAAGGCATCTGATGAGTCACTTTTGCCTGAGAAGAGAAAGAGAAGAGAGGGTTGGGAAGAAAGCGTGTGGTCTGACTTTCCTCTGCCCCTGCCCTCGGAGGGCTCAGATCTGGTTGGCTGACTTCAACCCCCTCCCCAGTGTGACCCCAGCCTCAACCCACACAGCCTCAGCTCCTACTGAGCCTCTCTCTGCCTGACAGAAGAATGACCGACAGTAATGGAGGCCAAGCCTGACTGGCTTCCAAGGACAAACTTCTGAGCTTTCCAGCTCCAGGATTAGTGTCGCCACAAGTTAGAGTTTATGAAGTTCAGAGAGAATCCACTAGAGGGCACTGCAGCACTGCCCAGAATAGACCATTCCAGCACGGCTTGCTTTCCTGCTGAATGATAGAAGTACCTACAGAATTGAGCACCCTTTTAGCCAGAGCCCTAGGTTAGATGCTGAGATACAAATATTACAATATTATATTTGTATATACAAATAGGCACAGAGGCTGTCTGCCATCAAGTTGGGGGAGCAGGGCGGGGCTCAGAGTCCTCAGAGGTGGATGAGGCACCAGAGTGGTTCCCAGGGACGTTCAGTCTGTGACTTTTCCTGCTTCTGGGGACTTAACTATAGGACACACGCATACATACAACACATAAAGAGCACACACACATACATACAAACAATACACATGTGCACATACCACACAAACCACACACACATACACCCTGCCGTCCTGGGCTCAGGGTGTCCGTGAGACTGCGGGCCATGGAGCAGGTGGGCTGGAGACACTGAGAAGGATGTGGAGCAGAGCAGTGGCGGGCTTACAACTTGAGAGAGCAACCCCCCAGCCCCCACACAATCCACACATCATTAGAATCATTGTAATCGGGCCTATTAAAATACATACATGTTAACCACATGTGACCCAAGGGTTACATGAACTCATCAACACCCACTAACACATTAGCGTAGATTTACTGAGCACTGGGGTAGGGGTGGGTTTTTGTCAGAGGATCACAGGGGACAATGCTAGCCAGCCCTTAAGGGGCTGACTGTGTGCAGACACCATTTGGGGGCCTGTGTGTTTTCTCTGTTTTAATGCTCACAGCGCCACGGCGGGCTCTGACATTATCCCCAGTTTACAGAGGGGGAACATCAAGGCCCAGAGAAGTGACGTGGTTTGCCCAGGATCCCAGAGCTCGGTGGGCAGAGGGGCTGTGATCCTAATTCTGCCCTAAAGCAAGCCAGAACTAGTTGGGAGAAACATGCATACAGAGATCCAAAACAACACACAATGGGCCAATAAAGAGCAACTTCATTTTCTTTCTGGTTCTGTCTTCCTAAGAACTTAACACTTTCAGCTTGCAGATCCTCACCTGAGAAGGAAGGGGAAGCCCCTTTCAGATGCCCACCCCCCACACTAGTATCTGCAAGTGGCCCTGTGTTACCCAACAACACAAGCAGCTCTGTCACCTGAGCCATATGACCCAGCTGACAATGTGGTGCTGAAGGTCTCGGTGGTGGGAAAAGGGGCCTTGTGGGGTTGTTGACAAGCTCTATGGAGACTCACAGTGAGACCCCTGGATTCACTAGCAAGGCTATGCTCTCTGTAGCAGAGAACTATGCATCCACCAGGAAAACAAAACAAACGTGCATGGGGCCGAGCAGCCAGAACTGCCCTCTGTGAGCTGGGTCTTGTCAGGCCCTCCGAGCTGTAAGATCTGGCAGGCCCAGCATCGGTCCACTGTGAGGTGGAGATGGCACAGCCAGGGCTGAGCAGGGCCAGGACCAGAAGGCACAGGCCTGCTGCACGGCCCCACCACTGTGGCCCCAGGGCGCTGCCCTCAGCTCATGCCCAAGTGGGACTCCTGGCCAGCCAGCCAGGGGAGGAAGAAAAAGCCTGAGCTTGGGTTATAGATGGGCCAGCTTCCTGTACACGTGTAAACTGAATGTGATGTTAGCCACACTACAGCCTCCTCAAGGGTGGCCTTGAAAAACAGGCATGAAGCCCCCCCATAAACAGGCAATGTTTCAGATGGTACATCTCACCATCCCCTTTGTGTGGAAAGAGAAGTTAGAATATGTACAATGCACAGGCGGTGGTTAATGGCTTGGTCAACTGGTCAGGGGCCTGTAAGGAAGAAGATTGGAAGGTGAGGGCTGGGCAGAGGATGTGAATAGACATGTGAAAATGGGGACAAGTGTGCAGATGTCTGTATTACATGGTAACATCCACCAGAGAGCATCCAGTGAAGAGGCGCAGAATGACCAAGTAGATGGAATGACCCAGTCAACAGATGTCAGCCAGCCTCTGTCAGCTAGCTTCTGCCAGGGTTGCCCTAGAACCAGAGTGCCTCAGAGCCCCTTGTTGTTCACAGCAAAGCACCCCGCATGCAGGCAAAGGTGCAGCTCCCGACCTTCAGCTCAGGTGGGCCTCAGCGCTGCCCAGCAGGCAGACTGCAATCCTCTAATCCAGTGGCCTTCAGCCTGGCTGCACACCAGCGTCTCCTGGGCAGCTTCTCAAAGACGCCCGGTCCTATTTACCCCGGGCTAAATGTGGGGCCCTTGGGAGCACAGAGGATCCCAGGTGATACTGATGCAGGTGGCAGACAAGGACTCCTCCTTGCATCACTGAGGGGAAGAGCCGAGATGCCGTCTCTTCTGGATACCCCCTTTCTACACAGAGGAGGGGCCTATGTGACTGAAGTGTGGAGGAAGCAAATTGGTGTGAAAATTGCTTTCACATCTTGTCTTTCACTTCCCTTGTCTTTATCCATGAAGTATCAAAGCAGTGATACAGTGGGGAACTGAGGCACTGACAGTCCCTGTTTCCCCTGCCCAGGACACACAGAGGTTCTCAGATCAAGCCAGAGTAGTCCCGGGGTGTAGCCTCAGGCTCTTAACTGCCATAGCAGAGCCATTTTGTTTAAAAGGACCAGGCCATCCTGTACACCTTCAACTTATACAGTAATGTACGCCATTTACTTCTTAATAAAACTGGAAAAACACAGTAAAAGGCCCTGGGATCAAAGCTAGATTCTGCCTCTCTAACCATGAACCATGAGACCTTACCTTAAGTCTGATCCTCTCTTCATCTATAAGATGAAGATAAATATCTATTTCTCAAGATTGTTTCAAAGTTTGAATAAAAACCATATATATGAGGAGGAGCCAAGATGGCGGAGGAATAGGACAGGGAGACCACTTTCTCCCCTACAAATTCATCGAAAGAACAATTGAATGCAGAGCAAACTTCACAAAACAACTTCTGATAGCTAGCTGAGGACATCAGGCGCCCAGAAAAGCAGCCCATTGTCTTTGAAAGGAGGTAGGACAAAAGATAAAAGATAAAAAGAGAGACAAAAGAGCTAGGGCCTGACCGTCCCAGGAAGGGAGTCTTAATAGAGGAAGTTTCCAAACACCAGGAAACCCTCGCACTGGCGGGTCTGAGGGAAGTTTTCGAATCTCGGAGGGCAACCTAACTGGGAGGAAAAATAAATAAAACCCACAGATTACGTGCCTAAAAGCAACTCCCAGCAGAAAAGTACCCCAGATGCCTGCATCCGCCCAGCAGAAAAGTACCCCAGATGCCCGCATCCGCCACCAGCAAGTGGGGGCGGAATGGAGAGGAGTGGGCGGCATTGCTTAGGGTAAGGACCGGGCCTGAGTGCCCTGAGGGCAATCGGAGGAAATTTTTGCGAGATAGCAACTTAATCTGTGGGATACCGGCCCCGAACACACTGCTGGCTGTTCGCAGAACAAAGGGACCGAGCAAGTCCAGAGGAGCTAGCCGGCTGTGGACTGGCCCAGCCCCACCGGAGGCAGGAGGCAGGGGGGAGGGGAAGGGGGCAAACTCGGCCCCAAAGACAGCATCCCCTACCACACTGCAAACAGGCCTCCAGTTTCTAACCAAAGACTTCCTGAGATTCTGGATGGTCGACATCCGCCAGGAGGGTCGCGCTAAACACAAGGCGCACGCACCCGACCGGCGCGGGCGGAAACTGAGGCTGGGGCCGTGGAGGGGAGAAGGCACACCGCACCCGCACCTGGGGAGAGTGCGCCCATCAAGCTCCTGGCTGCCTGAGCAAAAAAAAAAAAAAAAACTATATATATATATATACGGATATTTTGACAACATTAAAACACTAATACAATACACTGTGTTCTTTTTAAAAACTTAAATTTTACTTATTTTTTTAAAAAAACAAGAAATAGACATATATGGGCAAAACTCAAAAAATAAATGACCCTCCCTCCCATGCCCCTGGTAACTATTTCTACTTCTGGGAGGCAGCTACTGTTTGCAGTTCCTCAGGTGGTAATCAGTGTATTCCTAACAGGAGTTCTGCCACACCAGACAATTTCCTATATAGACCTTTCCTGTACGAGGCCTATTGATTGTTTCAGATTCAGGCTTCTCTAATGTCATGTATGGATGTGAGAGTTGGACTGTGAGGAAAGCTGAGCGCTGAAAAATTGATGCTTTTGAACTATGGTGTTGGAGAAGACTCTTGAGAGTCCCTTGGACTGCAAGGAGATCCAACCAGTCCATCCTAAAGGAGATCAGTCCTGGGTGTTCATTGGAAGGACTGATGCTGAAGCTGAAACTCCAATACTTTGGCCACCTCATGCGAAGAGTTGACTCATTGGAAAAGACCCTGATGCTGGGCGGGATTGGGGGCAGGAGGAGAAGGGGACGACAGAGGATGAGATAGTTGGGTGGCATCACCTACTCGATGGGCATGAGTTTGGGTAAACTCCAGGAGTTGGTGATGGACAGGGAGGCCTGGCATGCTGTGATTCATGGGGTCGCAGAGAGTTGGACACGACTGAGCGACTGAACTGAACTGAATATTATGAAGCACTGACTACACGCCAGGCTCTTTCACACCAACTTTCTTGTAATTATCAAAACCAAAACAACAAGAAAACCTGTAAGGTAGCATTAAGACTCCTACTTTTCAGCTCCATAATCTGTGGTTAAGCAGTTTGACTAAGATCGCTCAAGAAAGTCATACTACCAGGGCCCCAGTCCAGGACGTGCAGTTCACACACCCTAACCATTGCTCCACAGCCACTCCAGAAATCTGCCGATGTGCCTGCCATCCTCCATCCACAAGCACAATCACAGTCCATTTAGCCCTCGTGGCTCCTTAGTCAGCTAGGTCTTCACTGCCCCTGGGTGTTTTCACATGCTTTACTCTTTTCTGTAAATACAGTGCCTGGTGCCCGTAAGCAAGCCCACATGCATTCCTAAAGTCTTTCCTTTCTAAGGAGACTGCGTTCCCTGAGAAAGGCAGCTGGTGAGGTACCTCCCGTGGGCCTTTGCACCCAAGCCAGTGTCGCCACAAGACTAAATGCCCCAGCGGTGGTGGCTGGGCAGCGGGGGTTTCTGCTCAGGGTGCTGAGACCAGGCCTCCTTCTGCAGACACACACCCACACAGCCACTGCACAATCATTCTCATCTTGTTTTCCCTGGAATCCTCCCCTGCCCTGGAGGAGGTTGCCACATCCATGTGGGGACACCAGAAGCTGTGGGTCCTGTATGCGGACGTGACCCAAGCTCATCCAGTGTCTGGCTATCCTCAGCTCCGTGCTGTGCCCGCAGGAGCGCCAAAGAGAAATCCTGGGACCTGTCTGCCCAGCAGCCCCTTGAGAGCAAGTGCTGGGCTTCCTGCAGTATCTGAGACTGAAAGACAGTCCTCAGGGATCCGACAGCTCCTGTGACACATCCCTGATCCACATGAGAAAAAGCAGGCTTGGAATAAGGATAGGGGTCTGGGACAGAATTTCTCATTTAAATAGATTTCTCATTAAACGGATTTCTCATTTTACAGATGGGGCCTGTTGAAAGTCAGAATCTCCCTTCTGAGAAGTTCAAGAAAGTTCCCAAGGGTGTGGCTTGAATGACAAAGAAGGAAGAGACAGGAAGGAGACACTGGGCCTGGCAGGGGCTGGGAGAAGCCGTGGAAGAGGGTGAAAGAAGAGAAGGAAGAAGGGGGGTGGGACTAGGCCCCAGACACCTGGGGGGAGAGCCTTGGAATAGAGAGAGAACAAGTGACAGCTTGGAGACTAGTCCACTTCCCAGGGGTCACCTCCCTTTGGTGGGCCATCAGTCAATCAATCAGTCAGCATTCTGTAGCCCATCCCTCCCATTCGCTTTCAAGGAAGGTTAGATTTTCACCAGACTAGTCAACTTTCCACCCTATTCCATATTCTTAACTGAGAAGCAAAGAGTATTTTAGGATTTTGGAATTATCTACCTGAGTGGAATTCTCAACCTACCCCCACCCCTGTCATATGAAAAATCTAAAAAGAGGTAAACTGTGTGTATGAGGTATCCCAAACTATTTTGTTGGGGGTGGTTTTCTGCTTTTAAAAGTAGTGCATCCACAGTGAATGTCTCCAAGCCCCAGTTCCCTCACTGGTACAACAGGGATATTAAGGATACAGACTCCAAAGGTTTGCCTCAAGGGTTAAAGGAGACAAAGTCTGTAAAGTGCTGAGCATGGTGTTTGAGGGTGTTTAGTGCACAGTAAGCATTGGTAAATGTTAGCTATTACTCTGTAACAGCTGAATCACTTTCAAAACTGAGACCCAATTTGCCAGCTTCCAGTCTGGTCCTTTTCTCTCTCTTGACTTGAACGGCTGTTAATTGTTTCACAAGCTAAACTTCACTTATTGAGGCATTTTTCCTAGGCTGTCTTGGAGAGCAAGCTCCCTTAGTAAGTAAAAACTGTAACTCAATTTATAAAACTTCTATTTTTGTCCCCCCATTTTTAGAACTATCTTCTTCTATCAGCTGAGTTGGATCAGATAAAACCGTGAAATCTTTTCCCATGCAACATTGATGACTCTGTTGTATAAAGTGAGGAACTGTCTGTCTACTCAAGTATCTTAGGGCCAACTATCAACAAAAACAGATTAATATTTTGTAGAGAGTAATTTGCAAACTGAGAGAGCTGAACCAAAACATTTAACATCCAGTGATGAACGGCTTGTCAATAATGAGGTCCTTTGTATGCAATGCATAATTCAGAAAGGAAGTAGAGACTCATCGGCCTAATTTAGCAAACTTTAAAAGATAAAAAAGAATGAATCCTAAGGAATTAATCTGTGATGGAGGGGAAAAAGAGCTGTTAAGATGTTCAGCAATGCATTATTTATAGAGGCCCCAATGATACATAATCTAAATCTCTCACAATATGAAAATAGCTAAGTAAAATTTGTCTCATCCAAACATTCAGCATATCACGCAGTCTTTAAAGAGGTGCAGCATTAAAATGGTGGTTATGGCCACATGCTCTGGTCTTAGGTTGCCTGAGTTCAAATCCAGACTCCACCTCTTAGACAACTAATTTCTCTCCATCTCTGTTTCCTTGCTTGTAAAATGGAGATTAAACCAGTATGTACCTCAGAGTGTTGTTGATTAAACATAAAGCCCTTAGAACAGTTGCTGGTGAACAGTAAATACTTAACACACACTAGCTAACAACACGCTGCGGCAGGGACTGCTAACTTATCAAATTCTTTTCATCATCTTCTAAGGCTATTGGCTAGACTACAAAATGACCTGCCTTTCATCGGTTAGGTGTAGCTATGTGGCTAAATTCAGGCCAACAGAAGGAGAGAAAAATGATGTGTGTCTCTGCCAGACATGGTCCATACAGACCTCACATGCACTCTCTCAGCTCTAACCCTACTGCTGGCTTGATGCAAACAAATGCAATGATCAGATGCACCCATTTGGCTTCCTGTGAATTAAAAACATTTTAGTGTTAAGACAGTGTAATTTAGGGATTCATCAATTACAGCAGCAAACATTAACTACTGTACAAAGATTTTTTTTACATTAAGTGAAAAAATATATAGGATACATAAATGGCATATCAGAGACTGGGAGATGTCCCCCAATATTTGTTTTTCCTTTTCTAAAAAATGTTTTGGCTGCACCACATGACATGTGGGGATCTTAGTTCCCTGGCCAGGGATCCAATCCCAGCCCTACAGTGGCAGTGTGGAGTCTTAACCACTGGACCACCAGGGAAGAAGGTGGACCTTCTTTTTTTATTTTTTGATGAGGAAAACTTAAGCACAGTGAAGTGCAAAGATCTCAAGTGCATAAGCCAAAAGGTTCCAATGAGGTTTTATTCCTATGCAACCAACACATTAATCAAAACATAGGCGATGTCCATCACCCCAGAAAATTCCCTTGTGCTTAAACCCCACAGACAACCACCATTCCAATGTCTACCATCATAAATGAGTTTTGCCCCTTCTTGAACACCATGTGAATGGAATCATGCATTATATACCCATTTGTGTCTGGCTTCTTTCACTGAACAAACATGTTTTTGAGCTTCATGCACACTGCTGCATATAACAATACTTCATTCTTTTTAAGTTGTTAAACAATATCCCATTGTCTGATTATGGCACAATTTATTAGTTCTCCTGTTGATGGACATTTGGATTATTTCTGGGTTTTCACTATTGTGAATAACGCTACCAAGAATATTCATGTACAAGCATTCTTGTAGTGTTTTTTGTTTTCATTTCTCTTGGGTAAATGTCTAGAAGAGAAATTGCTGAGTGTATTCATGTTTTTATTGCTCCTGTAACAAATTACCACAAACAGTGGCTTAAAACAACATAGATTCATTATTTTATAGTTCTGTGGTCAGAAGTCAGACACAGGTCTCGCTGGGCTAAAATTGTGGTCATCAGGGCTACATTTCTTCCTGGAGGCTCTAGGGGTAACTTAGTCAGCTCAGCTGCCATAAGGAATTATCAGAGACTGGGTGGCTTAAACAACAGAAATTTAATTTTCTCAGGTTTGGCCCCTGGAAGGCTGAGATCAGAGTGCCAGCACAGTCAGGTTCTGATGAAGGTTTTCTTCCTGGCCATTCTTATGAATGGCCCCCTTCTTGCAGTGTGCTCACAGTGGTAGGGGGGCTGGAGATGGAGGGGTGCTCTCTGGTGTCTTTTTTTTTGAAAGACACTAATCCCATGAGGGCCTCACTCTTATGACCTCATCATGCTGGAGAAGACTCTTGAGAGTCCCTGGACTACAAGGAGATCAAACCAGTCAGCCCTAAAGAAAATCAACCCTGCATATTCATTGGAAGTACTGAGGATGAAGCTGAAGCTCCAATACTTTAGCCACTTGATGCAAACAGCCAGCTCACTGGAAAAGACCCTGATGCTGGGAAAGATTGAGGGCAGGAGGAGAAGGGGACAACAGAGGATGAGATGGTTGGATGGCATCACAGACTCAATGGACGTGAGCGTGAACAAGCTTTGGGAGATAATTAAAGGACAGGGAAGCCTGGTGTGCTGTAGCTCATGGAGTCACAAAGAGTCAGACACGACTTGGCTACTGAACAACAAACATTAATGACTTCCAAAAGGCCTCATCTCTAAGTACCATTACACTGGGTTTAGGGCTTTAACTTATGGGGACCCATCAATTGTGGAGGGTGATAGTTCAGTCCATAGCAAGGGTGAATCAGTTTCTGGACTTTTTTCAGCTTCTAGAAGCTGCCTGAATTCTCTGGCTTATGGCTCCCTGCCCTCGTGATTACACTGAGCCCACCTTGATAATCTGAGACAATTTCTTAATCACAAAATCCTTAATTTAGTCACACCCTCAAGGTCCCTTTTGCCACATATTGTAATATAGTTACAAGTTCTGGGGATTGGGATGTGGGTATCTTTGTACGGGGTCAGGGGGTATTGTTCTGCCACCCACACCAGGTTATAAGATGGTATATGTTTACCTTTACTTAAGAAGCTGCAACACAGATTTGCTAAATGGTTGTCCCATTTCATTGATAGATAGACACCAGCAATATATAAAAGTCCAACTGTTCCACATTCCTGCTAACCCTTGGAATTTCAGTCTTTTTAATTTAATTTTAGTCATCCTAAAGGGTGTAAAGCAGTCTTACTGGGGCTTTAATATGTATTTCCCTGATGACTAAAAAGTCAAACATCTCTTGTGCTTACAGATCCGAGAATTTTGTTTTATGAAGTTTTTCTTTTCAAGCCTTTTATCTATCTTTAAAAAGGTTGTTTGTCTTTTTATTATTGATTTATAAGAGTTTGTTTTGGGGACTGTGCCATGTGCCATGAAATCTTAATTCCCTGACCAGGGATTGAACCCATGTCCCCTGCAGTGGAAGCTCAGAGTTCACTAGACCTCCAGATAATTCCCTACAAGAGTTCTTTTTGTATTCTGGATAAAAATTCTTTGCCATATACATGTACTGTGTGGAGGAGGGGTAAACGCCTCTCTACCCTTCTTGACCAGTTCTTTTGGCTGGTCTAATAATTAAATTGACATGAGACAGATTAGCAAGAGGAAAAAAAATTTTGTACACACAGAAGTTTTGTAGAACAGGAACCCCCAAAGTGACCAAAGCAGGCTATTCATATATCATTTTTAGACAAAGAAACAATTATTTGTGAAGATTTAACAAAGAGGCTTGGGCTTGGATGGTAGATGAATGAAGAGGTAACAAAGTTTGTTTATCCAGCTTTCTTAGCCTTGAATTCCCTAACTTGGGTGATAAGAATGATTTCTATCCTGCTATAGGGAGGATAACTTCACACGGAAGATTTAGTTCCTGCTTTCAAGAGCAAAGGAGTGGGGGTGATGGTGGTCAGAGTGTTTTTTAATATTTTTCCCCATTTTTTTCCAGATATTTCTCAACAACCTCCCATCTAACTGGGAGCATGAATGTGACCCAATCCTGGACAGCAGCACATGAGTTAATGTGCTGCGCAAGACTCCCAGCTCAGGCCCCTACCGGGACTGGAGGGTAGTGTGACCAGTGAATTGTCTTCCCTCATCCCACTAGCTGGAATGCAGACAGGATGCCAGGCACTAGAACAGACGTCTCAGACAATGAGACAGAAGTCATGTGTTAAGAACAGAAGGGCAACAAGAAAGGAGCTTAGTTCCAGACCCCCTCAAGCTGCCATACCAGATCTGCACTGTCCATGTAGACTTTCATCCAACAGAGAAACTAGCTTCTATTTTTTTTTAAGGCACCTATTTTAAGATCTCTTTATTGCAGTCACCCTATCCATTACTTTAACTCAAATACTCTTCTTCATGTTAATTCTCTGAGATGGCATTTGGGTGTATAGGGGGTGGAGTTTGTATGACCTCGTGGCGAAGGGGAGGGCAGGGCCCTAATTTCCTGAGCATAGGTACTGGTACTGCCTCTTATTTTTGCAGCCATGTTTCTTCTTGGTCACTGAGCACGCATCTTGCTGACACTTGTTGCTAACATCGCTAGCTAATAAACTTGAAGTCTTCCTTAGCTTGTTCAGAATCCAGTGGTCCTTTCAATGAACTCTTCTCCACTTCAGTCCTATCGGTGCCCCATGAAGCCTGGCTGCAACTCCCATTTAGGTCCCAGCCTGGAAGACCACTCAGTCCTCACTTATAGGGTCAGTCCCTTCTTCCCAAGGATATGCAGGAAATTTTGGACACCTCTCATGCCAACAAACACCACGAAAGACTCTTGGTAGCTAAACGCTGGACTTCTGTCTATCCAAACAAGCAGAAGGGTTGCTCAGGGCGGGTACCTGGTGAGGCTTCTCTTCCCAGAACCCCCAAAGAAAACAGAGTTAGAGGCCTCTTTTTTAATAATTTTATTTAATTAGTTAATTAATTACCTTTTGACTCTGTTGGGTCCTCGTTGCTGCATGGCCTTTCTCTAGTTGCAGCAAGTGGAGGCTACTCTCTAATTACAGTGCACGAGCTTCTCACTGAGTGGCTTGTCTTGTCACAGAGCATGGGCTCTAGGACTCACGGGCTTCAGTAGTTGCAGTTCCCAGGCTCTAGAGCACAGGCTCAGTACTTGTGGCACAAGGGCTTAGTTGCTCCAGGGCATGTGAGATCTTCCTGGTGGTTTAGTCGCTAAGTTCTGTCCAACTCTTGCGACCCCATGGACTGTACCCCAGCAGGCTCCTCTGTCCATGGGATTTTGCTTCCCTTGTAGCTCAGTTGGTAAAGAATCCACCTGCAATGCAGGAGTCTGTCTGCAATGCAGGAGACTCGGGTTTGATTCCTGGGTCCGGAAGATCCCTTGGAGAATGAAATGGCAACCCACTCCAGTATTCTTGCCTGGAAAATCCCATGGACAGAGGAGATTTTCCTGGATCAGAAATCAAACCTGTGTCTCCTGTGTTGGCATGTGGATTCTCTACCACTAGGCTACCAGGGAAGCCCAGGGGTCTCTCTTCTGTTTTGGCATTCCCTTCCATCTACCTGTCTACAACTTTAGGACAGTCAGGATGGACAGCTCTCACCAACTGCTTCTCCTGACCTCTTCCATCCACAATCCTCCCTGAAGAAGGGCAGGCTATGTTTCCCACTTCCTCTTGGTAGTAGTTCTCTCTGTGTAGACATTTATGCTCAGGTCCATCCAGGTTGGTCCTTGATTTATTAAAGGCTAAGCTTCAGGATAAAATCATGTTTCTTCTTTTCTCCACAAAGGCTGGCATCTGAGACCCCTGTCTTGCTAACAAGGTAAAGGAAGTCAGCATTGAGACCCAGTCTCTCAAGGGCTTCCCAGCCCCAGGCGGTCCCTCCCCTCTTTTCTGGGAAGTGAGCTTCATGGTTCAGCCTTGGAGAAGAGAAGCTGAAAGAGAGAGTGATTTATGGAGAAAATTAAAATACATGAATTTAATATTGTTCCTGCTGCATATTTTATCTCAGTTTGTCATTCATATTTTCACTTTGTTTATGGTGTCTTTCAAGGACAAGCCTTTTTAATATTTATGGTGTCAAATCTGTTAACTTTCCTTTAATGGCTTCTGGGTTTGGTGCCCTGCATAGGAAATCTTTCTTCACTCTAAGACCGAACAGAAATTTTAATGGCTGCAAAATATGCCATGCGAAAACATGCAAATATGCTCTAATTTATTTACAGATGAATACTTAGTGTGCTTCTGATTTTAAGATATCATAAATAATGTAATGAACATTTTTGTAAATACATTTTTTTCTTCTGCAATTTAAATGACTTGTTTAAGATAGATTCTTAAGAGGTTCGTGGGTCTTTTTCAGTATTTTAAAAGCCTCAACAACAGTTAAATATTTACCTTTTATAAAGCTACACAGGTCAACAAAAATGCCAAATTCCCTTCTTTTGCATAGAACTGCAGCTGCTCAGTGTGGTGACATTTATATTTCATGTTGATTAGAAGCGGCGGTAGTTACCATTGACTTTGATTAATAAAAGAACACAAAAGCAATTATTAGTCGAAAAATGCAGTTGGTTTGATATACTAAATCCTTTTGAAGACAGGGGAAAACACAATAAAAGTGTTTCTTATTTTGCAGAGAAGTCTAGAGAAGAAAAAAAGATTATCTCAAAAACATTCAGTTAATTCAAAGTAATCAGCTTCTGGGCTTCCCAGGTGCAATGAGTGGTAAAGAATACGCCTGCCAATGCAGGAAACATAAGAGTCACAGGTTCAATCCCTGGGTCAGGAAGATCCCCTGGAGAAGAACATGGCAGCCCACTCCAGAATTCTTGCCTGGAAAATCCTACAGACAGAGGAGCCTGGCAGGCTACAGTCCATGGGGCCCCAAAGAGTTGGACATGACTGAAGTGACTTAGCATGCACGCACAAACAGCTTTTAGATTTCATAGTCACATGAATAAACTCATCATCCCCACCCTGCCATCATCACATCACCCCTTCCACACGCCCAGTTTTGCTTTAAGGGAACCCACTCAGCTCCCTGACACCAAAGACTGAGCCGTGCTATACAGGCTCTGTCACCCCTGACTCCTGCTACCCACCCACCCACACACACAAGAAAACAGAGTTCCAGAGATGTGATTACACATGAATTGGAAGATTAGGTTTCCGAACCTGAGTCCAGTGTCTTGTGAGATGCAGTACAGCACAGAAGTCAAGAAATTAGATTCTCAAGTGAGACATTCTGGGTTAAAAGACTCAGGACCCAGTATCTTACCAGTTGTTGGCCTTGGGCAAGTTTATTTAATTCCCTAAAGTCTAGTTGCTTTTTCCATACAAGGGAGACAATACGAGCACTGACCTCCGAGGATAAAATGATCAATATGGAAGTATAACTTACAGGATGACATAGAAATGGAAGAGGTTATCCATTCATAACACTAAGGTCTTCAAGCTCAGGGAGTACATATAATACAAGCAACAATATAAGTGATAGCCACTAAGAGCATTTCACGTTAATGCTTCTGTTCAAACGTATTCATAGAGTTTGCTGTAATGAAATTTACCTCAGTAGAACCTTGTCCTGTGTGGTCACTCAGACAATTATACATGTATAGGGGGTTTATGCAAAACTCTAGCAGGACGAAGCTAAGCCCAGCAACCAAGTTTCAGGGGCTGGGGTTCCTGTCCCCATGCAGTGTGTAAACAGATGCCCCAGGAGGTTAGAAGGACAGCTAGCCTGTTGAGGGAAATCTGTGAACTTCTGCCTGAGTTTTCTTCTTAAAATAGGTAACTTCTGTGGTTTTGAGAGAACCTTTTTTCTTGCAATCGGAATATACGTTTATTGAAGAAAATTCAGAAAATAGTGATAAGCAAAAAGTAGAAAATATCACTTGTAATCCCATCTCCTAGGGAAAAATAGAGTTGGCATATTTTTTGCACCTTTTTTTGTGTGTGTACGTATGCATTTATGTGTTTGTGTGAGACATGCTTTTCAAAAAGCCCAAATGGCACCCATGCCATATAGACTATTTTATTTCCACTTTACCATAAACCTAAATATTTCCCCATGTCAACACACAAGGCCTTACATTCTTGCTGCTCGCTATGGTGCTGAGGCAGCAGCACAGGTCCCACTGGGGAGCTAGTGAGAAGTGGAGCGTCCCAGGCCCCATTTCAGATCTGCTGAGTCAGAATCTGCATCTTAACAAGCTCTCCCAAAGGATGTGCCCCACACGGTCTGAGGAGCGTCAGCTGACAGCATGTGTTTAAAGGCCACACAGTCTCCCATAGCATGGCTGAACTATAATTGATTTCACCTCTCACCGGTGGGGATTTTCCTGCTTGACAAGAAGCCGATCGATCCCTGGAGGATCTTGGACTTCCCAAGGCTGTCAGTGAACTTCTTCCCATCCTCCCTCTAGCAGAGAACTCTTCCCTTGCTGTGGGTCCCCTTTCTGTTCTTCTGTTTCCCAGATGACCTCTTGGCCCCTTCAGAATCCACCCTCAGGAGACTCCTGACAGCTGGGGAGACACATCCTTGCATGTTCTCCATGGGCTGAATGCACCTGCTCACCTCTGTCATCACCTTCCTCCATCTGGACCCCCGGCCTGGAGCCACAGACTCCTCAGGCCCCGTGGAACCTTGGAGCAGAGCCCTTGGCCAAAACAATGCCCAGGCCCCTCCAGGGGGCAACCCAGGCTCAGCAATGCCTCGGCCCTTCCTGAAATTCCTTTCAACCTGCTACTCGCATAATCCCTTCTCACTCTGGTAAACTTCAGCCCAATCTGAACTGCCCCCTTAAATGCTGCCTGGGCCTCCACTTCCGGCCCCCCACCCCACATCTCCCTGTCCCATCCTCAGCCCCCCCCCCTTCCTCGGGTCCCCTCTCTGATCAGGAAACCCCTCTCAGCCCCTCCTCCCCACCCTCGACGTTCCTCCCCTCCCTCCCCTAGAAACAGCCTCCCACTTCTCACCCACGCCCTCACGCCTCGCTTTCCAACTTCCTCAATTTTCACCTCTCCCCCAAATTCCAATCCGGTCCCTGGGAAAGGAAGAGCGCCTCTGGTCCCACCCTGCCTGTGTGTGGTCCGAGGTGGGGCGGGGGTTAGCGGGAGGAGGATGCCCTGCTGCCGGTCGGCGGCTGTCAATGGCCGGGGTGTCACTGGGCGAAAAGGGGCCAGTGGCGGCCGTGAGGCAGCCCTGAAAATTCTCCCCGGTCCGCCAGCCCGGGGGAGACCCAGATGCGTGAGGCGAGTTGGGCAAGAAAGAATGACAGTGAACAGTAAACTGACCCAGACCGCAGCCACCTCGCTGGGCTTCCGTGGGGGCCGGGCGTCCCGGATCAGAGCCACCGTCCCCAGGGCGCAGAGAACTAAAGTCCCGGAGAACCGAAGGAGAACCGAAGCCGGATGCTCTAGCTGCACCTGCCGCGGTGCCCAGGGAGAGACGATGGGTCCCACGGCGCCCTCCACGGTCGAACTTTCTCCCTTTATACACGTTTGATAAGCAATTGGGGAAGATATTCTCAAAATAATACAGATAAGCTTCTATTTGCACCGATCAGAACAGTAAGCTTCTTTAAAAAAAAAAAATGAGAAAGTTTTTTTCTGCTTAGTGCTGACAAAGATGCAGAGACAGGTCGTCAACCAGGCACTGCGGGGTGGAGAGTGAACAGGTCCATTTCTGGGCAAAATGTAGTAAAAGAACTGAGGCTACGGTGCTCACACGGTTTGATACTGTAATTCTACATGTGAAAATGTTTCAGAAGGAATAATCCCCAATACTCTCCAAAGCACAGACATCCTTTGTGCTGAAAAATGACGAAGAGCTTATTAACACTGGAATCAACATATTGGGAATTGGATAAGTATATTACATTTACAAGTTGGAATATCATTCTGTCATTAACAACATTGATGAGTTTTTGATAACATGAGGAAATCTTAGAAAGAAACAGAATTTCACAGATATGGGATAATCACGAGTACACAAAAATAGACATAAAAGACTGGAGAAAATGGGAGTGGGTGATTTTCCCTTTTACCGTTTTATAAACTATTTCAGAGCTACATCTAGATATAGAGAATAATTTAGCCATCACTAAGCACTATAAGTGCAACATTCTGCCTTATGTGGCCCCTTAGGGACCCCCGAGGGAAAACTCTACATGCTTTTATTAAATGTGAATGCTTCCTGAACATTATATAACATTGCTTTAACTATTTCAAACTTTCTGACTCGGATACTTCTGTGACTTGCTTTTTCCAGTCAACAAGATGCTTTGGGCATTTACCCATCCTGACTCACTGTTGATAAATTCAAATCTGGTTCACTTAGGAAATGAGTTAATATTCATAAGGAACTTAGAGCAGGGTGCTACATGAGTTTTGGGGATTTTGATAAATACAAATCCACTTTCCCTGAAGTATAGTATACTATCGTGTTAATATTAGGTTGCATTTATTTATCTATTCTCCTACTGATGAAAAAATCAGACTGTCTTTTGTCCTGACTACAAACAATGCTGCTATGGACATTCTAGTCCATATCTGCTTGTGCACGTGTGTGTGTCAGAGTTCCTGTAGCTCGCACACCTAGAATGGGGCTGCACTGTTGCAATGGATGCTCAGCAGCAGTGTGGCAACTTACTGCCAACGAATGAGTCATTGTGTTCCCAGTCCTCACCCCCACACTTGCTATGGTCAGATTTGTTCATTTTCCCCCAATTTAATGGCTCTGTAGTATATTTCTGGATGGTTTTAATTTGCATTTCCCTGATAACCATGAGTTTAGAGGTGAGGTATCTATTCACATGTTTACTGATTATTTGTATTTTTTTTTTTTATTCTGTTCTGTAAACTCCTGTTCCTCACCTTTTTCCTTTCTTTGTACTGGCTGTTGTCATTTTCTTGTTGACTTACAAGAATTCTTATATATTTTGGATATTAACTATGACAATAAATGTGAATGAGGTGACTTTCCACATATAGAAATTATTAAATCAAACAACCAAATCCAAATATATAACATTTATAGGAAGCACACTTAAAATGAAGTGATGATTAAAGAAATGTCAGATAAATGCAAACAAAAGGAAAGCAGAAATGACAGCATAGATGATGTGAAACTTAAGATAAAAAGTATTAAATAAGACAAAGATAATGTGTAATCACAAAAGGCACATTTTAAGGAGAAGGCATTAGTCATAAACCTCTAAAACTAAACATCTTGTCAGCCAAATATATAATGCAAAAACCTTTAGAAATATAAGAAGAACCTCATTTTAAAACATGCATGCATAATTAAAGGATTCTAATGTAATTCTTTCAAAATCTGACAGATCTAGATGATAAAAATTTATCCAGAACATAGAGGATTTGAGTATTAAAATCAACCAGCTGAATTTAATAAATGCATATAGAACTTTGAAACCTAAAAATACAGAACATGCTTTTTTTCTTATGTCAATAAAACATTTAACTATTTATATAGCACATTTCAATATTATGTATATTTCTATATTCATGTATCACATATACTATATATCCACCATGTACTTGGCCAAATAAAACTTGACAAATTTTAAAAAAGTGAAGATTTTGTAAGATGTGTTCTTCTGATTAGTGTTTTAGAATTCAAATGAATAATAAATAGAAGACCCCCCAAACTATTAGCAACTTAGAATAAAAATAACCTCTAAATCAATACATAAATAAAAATAGAAACCAAGAACTATCTAGAAAGCAATGAAGTGTATGTTTTAGTATGTTAAACCCTTATTCTGGGGAAAATTATAGTCTTCAATGTCTTCACTGTTAAAGAAGGCTGAAATTAAAGGAATCAAGAACTCGTCTTTGGAAATTAAAGACAAACAAACAATCTAGCCAAACAAATTAATAAAAGTAGAATCCAAAATCCCTGAAATAGACAAAAAAGAAAGAATAAATCACAAATCTAATTTTTGTATTGTGGTAAAATATACATGATATTTATCATTTTAACCTTTCATAAGTGTGCAATTCCATGGCATTAAATACATTCATAATGTTGTATAACTATCACCACTATTTATATTCAAAACTTTATCATCATCCTCAACAAAACCTTTGTACCCATTAAAAGAAACCCCTCCTTTCTCCCTCCCCCTCAACCCCTGGTAACCTATTTTCTGTCTCTATGAATTGTTTACTCTAGATACCTCATAAGAGGAATCACTACAATATTGGTCCTTTTGTGCCTTGTGTATTACACTAAGTATAATGTTTTCAAGATACATACATGTTGTAGCATGTATAAAATTTAATTTCTTTTTATGGTTGAATAATATTCTACTATAAGTATATTCTATATTTTGTTTACCCATATTTTGGTTATCTGTTGACAGACACCTGGACTGTTGCCACCTTTTGCCTATTGTGAATAATTCTACTATGAATACTGGTGTACAAATATTTGTTTGAGCTTCTGTATTCAATTCTTGGAATGTTTACATAGGGGTGGAATTCCTTAGTCATATGGCAGTTCTATGCCAAATCTAAGTGTTTTGTAAGATCAACTGATCTTACAAACAAGAGAGACAATGCCCACCATCAGGGACAAACAAGAGAGATCAAATACGAGCAGTAGTAGAAATTAGAAAAGCCATATAGATACAAAAGAGAGAAAAATAATTATAAGACAATATTATAAACAACTCTATAACAACTAACTTGAAAATCTAGAGAAAACTGTTGAACTTCTGGAAAAACACAAATTGACACCAAAAGAAACAGAAAATTCAAATAGATGATTACTACAAAAGAGACCAAAAAAGTAAAAACAGTACAGTATAGGAATAGAAGGACACTTCTTAACTGTGATAAAGAATATTTACCAAAAATCAGTAGCAAATATCTTACTAAACCTTCAAACCATTTCCATTAATATTATGCAGGAAGAAGGAATACTCACTGTGACTGTTATTAGCTGACTTACCTTAAAGGCTCTATAAAGTGAAAGTGAAGTCGCTCAGTCACGTCCAGCTCTTTGAGACTCTATGGACTGTAGCCTACCAGGTTCCTCCGTCCATGGAATTTCCCAGACAAGAGTACTCCAGGAGTGGGTTGCCATTTCCTTCTCCAGGGGATCTTCCCCACCCAGCGATCGAACTCCAGTCTTCGGCATTGCAGGCAGACGCTTAACCATCTGAGACACCAGGGAAACCCTTAAAGACTCTATAGCATTATTAAAACAAAATAAAATTGTAAGAATAAATTCTGAAAGCAGGAGAAAAGTTCTGTACTTGCAGATGGTGTGACTGTATATTGAGAAGAACCCAAGAGACCGTAGTAAAAAAAAAAAAAAAAAATCTATCAAAGAAGAAATAAATAAACAAGATATTTACAGACTGCAATAACTACTCTGCAGGAAAGGAACAGAGTAATGATAGAGAGTAGCTAAGCGAAGGACCCTGCTTTAGACAGGCTGTGCAGAGAAGACTCTTCTGTAGGGGGTGGGTTCTGAAACTGGACCTGGGCAATGAGAAGGAAGAGTTCACGTGGCATTCCAGCCAGGGAAAACACTGTGTGCACAGGAAGTTTGAGGAACTGCAGGAAAGCGGTCATGGATGGCACCGCGGCGAGCGGGTGGTGCAGGCTGGTGGTGGGCAGAACACCCGGTCTGGCCCTGGGGTTGGTACCCGGCGCGCAGAGCCCCGGGACCTCAGGAAGTTCAGAGCTTGTCCACTGGAGGGCAGTGGCGCGCTTCTCAGAAGAGCTCGCCCTGGAGCGTTCGGTTCTCGAGCCCGGCTCCAGAATCCCACAGGAGGTTCGGGGTGAAGTAGTCCTCAGACCCCACCGAGTAGATTAGGAAAGCACGCCGCCAACATACACACAGGCCGTGGAGAAAACCGGGGCAGACCGATAGAAGAAGCCAGGTTAGGGATCAAGTTATGGTGGTCCTTAACGTAGAGGGCAGCAGGGCTACCTAGTCCTATTTGAGACCGAAACTCCTCTCACGCCAGCTCCGAAGCAATTTTCCCAGTGTTGCCACCACGCCCAAATCTCCACGTTAGAATCACTGCACTTATTACGGGAGACCCCAGTCAAATGCGCATGTGTTAACCACCGTTACCCAAGGACAGCTCGTTAGTCCCACGGGACACAGTGACACGTCAGCACAGATTAAATTCGCCCTGAAGTGGGATTGGGGAGATCTTTGGGCCGTAGGTTATCGGGGATGTTGTTACTCTCACAAGGACTGCAATGATGACCACTGTTTATTCACTTGTTTCTTGCCAGGTATCAAAGAGCTTTGTTGGATTATCCCTCCTAATAAAACAGCATCTTGAGATCTCTTGATCTGCTGGATTTTTCCACTGCAAAGTTACTGTTTTTCCCTTTGTAATTAGTGAATCCTGAGAGGAAGTTACCCAGACTCTGCAATATTCTGTTTATCCTCAAACTTCCCCTCACTTCTCCATATCCTTGGACTGCCCCTGCAACACCCCTCCAGGCTGGCATTGATGGTTTTGCTCTTGGTTCAGTTTTCCTTTCACTCCAACCCCACCTGAATAACTCACTGTATTTGCATCTCCCTCTCCCTCAACACTCCTCCTCTGCTAAAGCCTCTCACCCTGCACCTGGCTTTGGCACTCCTGTGTGTTTTGACTTCCAGGCTCTGGACCCCTCTGTGGACCTCTTCCTCTTTCATCTAACTCCACTCTTTTCCTCTCTTCTCCCCTCCTCCCCAGTGGATTCTTCCTTGGTGGCTCCTTCTTTGTTGAATTCCCACATCCTTCAAACTCCACAAACCATATACTTTACCATTTTCTTGGGAAGAACCAAGCCTAGATCCTGAACTACACTGTTGGGCTGCATCCTCCAGGCCCACAAGCTCTGTGCTTGCCCAGGTTCAAGACCAAAGAAAGAGCCTGGAGTCAGAAACACCAACGGTCTAATGCATGTGGAGCTTACTTGTCTGAAGCAAGGTTCTGTAGCGACACCCCACCGTGTGCAGCAGGCAGGACATGGCTGCTTCACTCGCTGGGGCAGGGGAGGTTATCCGTTATGGGGGGATTGATGTCAGGTTGGCTTATGAGTTACCAGGGAAGCCAGCAGAGGAGCACGGTCCCTCACCGCCCCTTGAAAAGCTATCAGGTGGAGATGTTGTGCTCTAAAATTAGAAGGCTCATTAGCTGGGGTGGGGTCAAGTATGTAGGAAGGTCAGTCGGGTGAACAGAGTGTAGGTGCAACAGGCACTGTTTGAGCAGAAGATGTACAGACAGCAAGAGAGCCACCATCTTGGGTGGCCTGCTGATACGTATTGTCGTTGTTGTTGTTGTCTACTCACTAAGTCGTGTTTGACTCTTTTGCAACCCCATGGGCTGTAGCCCACCAGGGTCATCAGTCCGTGGGATTTCCCAGGCAAATATCCTGGAGTGAGTTGCCATTTCCTTCTCCAGGTTATATGTATGTTAACTTCCTAATCCTTTCTCTATATTCTCCAAACATCTCCACCTCCATAGCATCCTTTCCTCATTCCATCCAATCTCAGACAACTAGCAAAGGCCTTTGGGGCCAGCTGGAGCTCTGACACCGCCTGGTAGAGTAGAACGAACACTGGCTTTGGGGGAAGTCAAATCTGACGTGGCTCCTAGAGCTGCCATTTACTAACTATATGACCACTGTCTTTTCCTTTGAACTTTCTGAGCATCAGTGGACCTATCAGTGGTGTCCGGATAAAAATACTGATTATTAAATATTTTAAGAATTAATATTGATGTGTGACAAGTTCCTGAAACAGACTCTGACATGTAATGCTCAATAAATGGTGCATGCGTGCTCAGTCCTGTCCTGTCTTTGTTACCCCATGGTCTGTAGTCTGTCAGGCTCCTCTGTCCATGGAAATTCTCCAGGCAAGAATACAGGAGTGGGTTTTTAGTTCCTCGTCCAGGGAATCTTCCCAACCCAGGGATCGAACCCACATCTCCTACGTCTCCTGCATTGGCAGGTGGATTCTTTACTCTGTGCCACCTGGGAAGCCCTCAATAAATGATGACTATTATAATTATTCATGGTATAGGTCCCATTCTTTCTAAAAACTTTATGCATTACCTCTCCTCTCTCCTGTGTCTTCAACCTCTCACTCTCAACTGGTTTCTTGCCTCAGCTTATGAACAAGGTCAAACCTCTCCCATCTTTAAAAACAAACTAAATAAATAAATAGAAAAACAAAAAGTCCTCTGTAAAAAAAAAAGTACCCCACCAGCTCCTGCAAGTATTTTCACACCTGGTCAGGAAAGGAGAATTTCTACAGGAGGGAATACTTGGCTTAACCAATGCCTGTTTCTCCAAGATTCCTATCACCTGTGAGAATTTCTTGTCTGGCATTTCTGAATCAGAGAATTGACTTATGTCATCAATTCTGGAAAATTCTCTACCATTATCTTTTCAAATATTGTCTCTGCTCCATTTTCTCTCTCCCTTCCTTCCAAAACTCCAGTTAAACATATATTGGATTTGTCACTGTATTGTCCCATTTATCTTTTCATCTGTACGAGACCTTGTACCTTGAAGATCTTCCAACTTAAAGCCCTCTGGGCTTTGTTCTGGATGGCTTCTTACTTCCTTTCCACTTTCTTGTTAACCTTATTGCATAATCCTACTTTTCAGTTCTATAATATCTAGTTGATTCTTTTTAAAGCCAGCAATCTGCTTTCAGAGTTTCCACATCCTTACATAAAACTCTAAATCCTGCTTTTATCTCCATGGACACGGTAAGCATTGCTTTATTACAAGTTGAATCTAGTGACTCTAGTATCTGGGATCCCAGTGGGTCTGTTTCTATGGCTTCTGCTGATTCTGCCACTTATTTTGTTGTTTGTTTGTTTTACATGCCATGTATGCTAGTGTACTTTCTGGACATTTTATCTGAAATGACTGTTTTGAGAATTAATTTGAGACCTAGGCTCTTCTTCCAGAGAGGGTTTTCTTTCCTTCTGCCAGAACCTGAGGTCACTCAATCCAGGAACAAGACCTGAGGATATTCTAGATGACCACAGGGTCAGTCCCTGCCCCATATCCAATTGCAGCCCTTTGAGGTTTCTGCTCAATGCAGAAGGTGGGCCTAATGGAAAGAAGAGCAGAAGGGAGGGGGGAAGAAGGAAGGGAAAGAGAAGGAAATATGTCTTTATATACAGGGTGAAGATGGGCTTGGGTAGAGATGAAACCCTTTACCTTAGGCAGAGTTCTTAGCCACAGACCACAAAACTGTCTCTGGCAGATTTACTCAGAAAGGAAGTTTAGTAAAGGAATCATCTGGAGGGCTAAGATCCAAGGCAGAGTCCAGGGTGGATGTGTAGCCTGTGTCCACTCCAAGGGAGGCCATGAGGGACAAAGAACAAACCTGGCATTCTAGGTCCTTGTGGGGACCTGGACTCTTGCTGCTATCTGCCCTGTAGGTGGGGAACGCCTTAAAAAGAGGAAGGGGGTTCAAATATTGAGCAGACAAACAGAATAACTACATCCATCAAGCTCCCCCTCTCCTCCACCCCTGAACTAAACGGGCTTGAGGTATGTCCAGAAAAGTAAGAACTTGAACTCTGTTAGTAGTCAAGGTTCAGAGATCACTGACCCCCTTGACAAGAACCATTGCAAGAAGAAACAGTACAACACCAAAGAGAATATTGGCTGCAAAGGAGGAAAGCATCTTCTACTACAAACCCCACTTCTCTTCAAACACAGAAGGTCTAAATGAGGGTGGCTTCAGAAAAACTAGGAGACTGGTCCTCAGCCTTCCTCTCCACCCAGCTTCCCGCAGCCACAAGTATTGTACTTTGAGAAGATAGTCTAGGTGGAGGACCAAGGAGAGTGATCTCACAGAACGGGAGAGCCCCACAGAGCTCCAAGAATCTTCCTGCATGTGAGGTCCCCTCTCTCATGGAAAAGGAGCTATTTCCACCTCACTTGGCATAAGCATCATTCCCTGGGGAGAACTGCCAGGGAGCTAAACCAACAAGACCAGGGCCATCCAAGCTGTCGATCGAGGCCATTGCCCATGAGCCCCAGCCCAGAGACCCAGCTTGGCCAGCGGCAAGCCTGGGCAACCCTTGGTGATGGCAGCACCACGGGCCAAGAAAGGGCTGGAAGTCAGCAGCCCCCGGGCCACAGTGTCCCTGACGGGCTGCTGAGGGCAGCAGCTGCATCATCAGTGCCCAGCACACAGTACAGGCAGTGCGTCTACAACTGACCAGCAACATGCTGATGGAAAAGGGCCCAGGGCTGACTCTTGCAGACAGAATTCCATAGAAGAGAAGTTCTGCATGATCCTAAGACCCTCTGTGACATTGCAAATGCTGGGGGCAAAGAGCCACTAATAAGTAGACACTCATCAGACTGGGCTTGTAGTCCCAGATGGTGAAACCTGGTGTGGTGGTACCATGGTGTAACAACACACACAATTGTCACATTGTGTAGCACTCTCACACATTAGCCTGATGCTGGGCAGACATCACATCTTTGAAAGGGAGCAAAGTGGCATTAGTGAGGCACCGCCTCCTGCCCCCGGGAACACCTTCTTGAGAGGTAAACTACCTGTTTATTTGTTGAGCCGTTGCCAGGCTCCTCCTGGTGGGATGTGAGGGGCGGCTGTCTCCTGTGACAAGTCCTGGGCTCTTCTCAGGAGGATGTCCCTGCCCTGCTGGGACCACATTCAAGAAGAGACGTGACGGCAGAGGTGATGGCAGCAGGTACCCTTGGAAGAGGTGGGGGAAGCAGTTGCTTTCTGCTGCTGCTAAGTCACGTCAGTTGTGTCCGACTCTGTGCAACCCCATGGATGGCAGCCTACCAGGCTCCGCCGTCCCCGGGATTCTCCAGGCAAGAACAGTGGAGTGGGTTACCATTTCCTTCTCCAATGCATGGAAGTGAAAATTGAAAGTGGAGTTGCTCAGTCATATCCGACTCTTCACGACTCCATGGACTGCAGCCTACCAGGCTCCTCCATCCATGGGATTTTCCAGGCAAGAGTACTGGAGTGGGTTGCCATTGCCTTCTCCAAGTTGCCTTCTTAGTATCCGTCATACTAAGTTCTGTTTCTCAAGGTTAAGCAGATGGTGATGGTGGACTAGCAAGAGGCTGAGAAGCTGGTCCTTCTCCACATGCCAGGGCAGCAGGTACCTCGCTCTTCTTGCTGGGCATTTGGAGCCATGATGAACCGGGCATGGCTGGCAGAGCACCACATGAAGAGGGGTTGGACGGCCAATGCCTTGGGTTCGGGTGTTCAGGACACAAACAGCCCGCTGACCAGCCCCCTGGCTGCTGCAGCTGCGGGTGATCGTGTGACTCCCCCCACCTCCTGCCAGAGACTTCAAGCTTCCTCATCACCTTCTGCTGGCCCCTGGCCTGAGGGGCTATTGTGCTGCCATCGTCTGCAGCCTCTGGCACCACTGTTGCCGCTCCTGTGAAAGGGCATGTGCCAGGTCCCTCCATGCCCAGTGAGCCCCAAGCTGGAGCCCAGGAAGCTGGGGGCAAAGGTCATGCTGCAGCATGGAACTCCAGGCTCAGAGCTGTCCTTGGAGCAGCCCCACGGGGGGCAGACTAAAGTGTCCAGAGATTCACTGTTTGATTGTCTATCCCCTGAATTGTGTTCTTGTTTCCTGGGGCTATTTAGCTCCTGAGATGGCTTCAGGACCTGTCTGTCTGTCTGACTCACGGTGTGGGGGTGGGATGGATTCTTCATACTGATCCAGAAAGGGTCTGGATGGAGAGAGAGGATTAAGCAACATGTCTGGATGTGAGGTTGCTGACCAGCTTCTTCTTACATTGAAGCATAGCAAAAATACAGACAAGTGGGTAAATTATAAGTGTGCAGCTTAATATATTTTTCCCTATTACATAAATATTACAAAATAAATATTACAAATATTTGTAATTTTGTAATAAATATTACAAAAATATATTTTGTAACACAGGTTACAAATCACCCGTGTAACCAGCATCCAATCAAGAAATAGAAATGTGCCAGATGTCCCTCCTGACACCTTCTGGCCACTCCCCCTCACAAAGACCACTATCCTGACTTCTGACACCGTAGTTAGTTTTGCCCATTGGAAGACGTAATAAGAATAGAATCATAAGATATTGCTGATGGACTTTAAAATAAAAAAAGAAAAACAGAAATATCCAATACCTAATGCTGGGAGTTTTGCTTTGGATGATATTATCACCTAACATCATCATCCTCACACTTGTAATAAAGCCAGGCTCCCCTGTCCATGGGATTCTCCAGGCAAGAATACTGGAGCGGATTGCCATGCCCTTCTCCAGGGGATCTTCCTGACTCAGTGATCGAACTTGCATCTCTTATGTCTCCTGCATTAGCAGGCAGGTTTTTACCACTAGCACCACCTGGGAAGCCCGAGCTCACCTCGGAGCAGTGCAAAAACAGACCAAGAAGCGCTGGGCTGCAGAAAGTGTTTAGAGCAGATTCACATACTCAAGTCTGAACGGAGGGTAACCCCAGCCTTGGAACGCTCAGGAACCTTGGACAGAGTGTTGGATTTCAGACAGTCTGGGATGGGTAGGCAATGAGTCAACTTCACCTACATTTCAAAAGGTAGGGCAATGCTCCACTAACATCTGGATCACACACTAGATAGGCACGACATCTCATTAGAGGAGATACCAAGAACCACACGTGGGCATCCTTGTTTGACATTAACTGGCAGGCTTATTCCCGTGTGAGTTACACCTGCATGAATCAGGGCTGAAACAAACCAAGCACATCCAGGTCTGGAAAAACAAGGTATGGACAGGGACCAGAAAGAAAGCCTGCTGGGAGAGGTGTCGCCATCCAGCCACCCAAGAAGAAGTGCTGTGAGGGGCGTGGAGAGGGTCTCCAGGGCCAGGCTTGGGAAAGGGACAGACAAATCTTAAAGGGACAGTGAGACTTCCTCGCACCTTTCCCCAGCAGCAGCAATAAATGAAACCCGAACGGCTCCAGTTTGAGTCTCCCAGGGGAGTAGGAGGCCAGTTCAAGCACGAGGGCAAAACCTGCCCTTCCATCAGTCACCACAAAGAACATAGGATGGTTTTCAACCTGACAGCAAATGACATCACCAGGAGAGAGTTCATCTTTCACTTAAAAAAAAAAATTGTGGTTAAAAAATACACAACATAAAAAGGTATCATTTTAACCATTATTAGGGATACAGTTCAGAGGCATTAAGTGCATCGATACTGTTGTGTAACCATCACCACTATCCCTCTCCAGAACTCCTTCATCTTACCAAACTGAGATGGTCCTCATTAAACACTAATACCCATCCCCCGTCCCCCAACCCCTGACAACCAACCTACTTTCTGTCTCTAAGGATCTGACCACTCTAGGTGCCTCATATAATAAGGATAGAAGTGGAATCATACAGCATTTGGTCTTTTGTGTCTGCAGGGGAGATTTTAAAAACATGAATGACCAGGCCCAGCAACTTCTGATCAATAAACCAGAATTTGGGGAGGGGGCAGGAACCCCTCCTCACAGCAAACACATCCCAGCACCTGCTGGCTAATGCCTAAAATTCCTTTAGATGTGGGTAAAGCTAAGGATTTTTCCTATTTCAACTGGAGATGAAAGGCTTAAAATGATTGATTGAGATATCACAGTGACTGACACTCATCTGCTCAAGATTAATCTATCAGTCAACAAGCACAGATGACTGTTATCAGGCACCATCTCCTTCTGAGACCCAGGAGCACTCAGACGACAGCAGATGATGAAATGGGGTGAGACAGACAAACTAGAGACTCGTGGTCACTTTTGGTGTGGGGGCTGGTAATAAAGGTTAGTTCTGTTTACCTTTACTTACCCTGTGGACAAAATAGGAGTTGGGAGTAGAGGAATTTAGGTCCAACACAGCTGTGCACTCGCCCGGTTTACTGGAACGTGGCCACCCTGACATATGGTTCCCATCAACTATATTTTTGCATGATTCTTGAATCCTGCCTCCCACCCCCCACCTTTTTCTGTTTGACTGCACTGACTTCATTACAATGGAACTTCTCTTCCATGGGTTCTAATTGAGGCATGACCAGTGCCTTGTTCAAGAAGAGTTTCTTCTGCTCCTTGTTTCTGCAAAACCAGGAATACATAGAAAACAATCAGATGGGTTGGAGAGATACAGACATATGCAAAATAACAAAATGACAAGAAAGGTTCACACCAAGCCTGGCCCTACCTGTGAACGGAGAAAGGTATGGACAGGGGACTGAGAAGGACTTGAATGTTTATTTATTTTTTTAAATCTTGAAGCAAAACATGACAAAATGTTAACACTTATTCATTCTGTGTTGGCATTTGCTATGTTACATTACTCTTTTTACTTGTCTTCATGCCCTTTGGTGTCTTTAAAAGTTGTCAGTATTGCATGTATATCTTTACAAATAACTCTACACATGATTATAGGTGTATAAAGAAATATTTTGATGACTAAAGAGAATTCTTACAGTTTTTTTATGTTAATGATTTTATCATAAAATTAAATTAATAAAGCCTCACAGAAAAGTTGAAAAATATAAGAAAACAGAGATGCAAATCAACATTTCCCATAAAACTACCATCCAGAATGTGCTACAGTTAAAAATTTTTAGCAGTTTATTTCTTCTTATTATTTTTGTTTGCACTGGGTCTTCATTGCTGTTCATGGGCTTTTCTCTGGTTGCGGTGAGCCGGGGGGGGGCTACTCTCTAATTGCAGTGCAGGAGCTTCTCATTGTGGTGACTTCTTTGCTTGCAGATCATGGGCTCTAGACGCATTGGCTTCAGTAGTTGCAGCATATGGGCTCAGTAGTTGAAGCACACAGGTTTAGTTACTGACAGGAATCGAACTCCTATCCACTGTACCACCATGGAAGTCCCAGAATGTGCCACATTGTGATGTCTTGATAGCTAAGCTTTTTCTCCAGGCATTAAATAATTGCAACATTGGTTTTAAGTTTTCAGATAGCTTCTGATTGTAAAAATAATACTTGCTCATTGTAAAATGGAGAAAAGATAGATAAGGAAAGAAAATTACTCATGGCCTTAATACCTGGAGTGTCTCTTCAAGGTTCTTGATGAAAAAAAACCAAAATCTGATTCTAGTTATGAGGAGAAAGATATCATTGGAAAGACTGGAGTAGTGTACATCAACAGTGGGGAAATGGGTTTACCAGGGCTTTTTTTATTTCCTTCATCTCCTCTTCTGGTCTTTATGTAATAGGTTGACCCCAAAATTCAGTCAGATATGGAATGGCTAGACCCTCATGCCAAAGAAGGAAATGGCAACCCACTCCAGTATTCTTGCCCGGAGAATCCCATAGGCGGAGGAGCCTGGCAGGCTACATTCCATAGGGTTGCAAGGAGTTGGACATGATTGAAGCGACTTAGCACACACACAGAGACCCTAATGCCAGTTTGATCTTGGTTTAAACGTTATTTCTATGATGGAAGGAGTCACTCAGTGTCACAATGGCCTTTTTTTTGAGGGGAGAGAGCTTATCATTTGTCATTCTGTAGCATTTTTCTTGTTTTTTTGAGTATTTGTGTCTTGTCTCTCTTCTTTGTTGTATTCTCAGGGTTGGAACAGCATCTGGCATTAGCAGTATTCACTGTTGAATGAATAAGTGAATCAAAGGGCCTTCGGTGGCCTTACCTACAAAGTACCTTCCTTTAACCACCACTGGACATGTCACCTAAGAACCCAACCTGGTGAAACACCATCTTTCATCTGCATCCCTGCCCCCCATCTCCTTGTGCAGCAGCAATCCTAATACATCTCTGTGTCCACTGGCTGCAGCCAACACCATATCCCTCTTTTTAGCCTGTTTGCCTTGCGCCTTGAGGAGCCTGAACTATCCATGTGACGCCCCCGCTTCCAGTTCAATGACATCATCAATGTGTCCCTTGATGGGTATATTCTTCCCTTTGGTGTTAAAACTCTCAACCCTCAGGGTCTAGTGTTGCTAGGATGGAAAAAATATTTTTATATCCATTCACTAATGCAGCAGCCATAAGTTGTTTTTTTTTTTTTTTAGCTCATCATTTATCATTCTTCACCACTTTTCTTATTTGTCATCGAGGAGTGGGAGGAACTATGTCATCCTCTGTGGGAGGAAGTCGGTATTCTTAAGGCTACAGATAAGCTCCACCCCAGCCACCATGGCCATAGTAAACATGAGGCCACTGATCACACACTGGGTGGGGGGGAAGGGAGCAGAATGCCATTGCAGAGTGGACTGTCCTGGTCCCTGGTCACTGAAAACCCCCACCGGGGGAACATTTTGTTCAACATTCACATGAGATGAATATTCAGGGCCCATTCCAAGCCTTTAATTCTTCCCCAAACTTCTTTGTTATAAATCCTCTCATCTGAGTTCTTCTAGGTCATTGATCATATGACAAGATTTTAACTATTACCCAGGATTTAGTGGGCCTTCCTGGGTGGCTCAGTGGTAAAGAATCTACCTGCAATGCAGAAGACACAGGAGACTCGGGTTCAGTCCCTGGGTCAGGAAGATCTCCCTGTAGGAGGGCATGGCAACCCACTCCAGTATTCTTGCCTGGAGAATCCCATGGACAGAGGAGCCTGGGCTTCAGTCTATAGGTTCACAAAGAGTCGAACATGACTGAAGCGACTGAGCGCACGAGCACACACACACACAGAGGATTTAGTGGTCCTTGAACTGTTCCAGAAAAAGTAGAATTTTTTTTTTTAATGTTAATATTCTGTTCAAAGTTCTGCCCTCTAGAAGTGTTTGTTTTGTACGCTGTTCTTCAGGACCATCTGGAGCAAAACTATAGCACTGCTCGGCACACCGTCTCTGGGAGAGCCACCTGGAACCAAGCTTGACTGTCCCCTCCTCATCAAGCAGTCAGAGAGAGCTCTGCTCTACTAGGTGTTGGCACAGGGAGCAGAGGAAGGGGAAGCATGCTAGGAATGTGAGCAACACATTCCCGCCACTTATTTTTGCTTTCAGGTCATGCTCAAGCCTGGCCTCATTGTACGTATCTGTTTGATGATGGAGCATTGTTATGCAGCCTGACTTTAGATTCAGAAAATGTCCAGAAAACATGGTTACCATACAAGTGTTCAGTATGGAAAGTGTTAAGCCTCCAGAAGAGCCCAATAGCAAGTTAAGATCCAGTTTCTCAAAATGTCACTCTGCCATTTGCCAACACGATCATGGTTTTGCTCCAGAATCATGACGCCTTCACTGTGATTCTCATATCTGGACTTGACACAGCCTCCATGAAATTTCTTACCTCTGGATCCACTAGGCAATAATAAAGCTGCTGGCACTGCAACCAGGGCCAGTTGGAAGGTCTTCCCTTACATTGACCTCCACCTAAAAACAAACACACGTGGACACTCTACCCAACAACAACAGAACACACATTCTTCTCAAGTGCACATGGACCTTCTCCAGGAGAAAGCATGGGTTAGGTCACAATTCAGAACACTCTAAAAGATAGATGTCATATCAAGTATCTTCTCCAACCACAATGGGATGAAATTAGAAATCAACTACAGAAGGAAAACTCACACATTTGTGGAAATTAGCACACTCTTAAACAACTAATGGGTCATTGTTTTACTCTGCTTGGGCCACCATGACAAAATATGACAGACTGAGTGGCTGAAAGAGCAGATATTTTTTTCTTCAGCTCTGGAGGCTGGGCAATCCAAAACCAAGGAGCTAGCCAATTCAGTTCTTGGTGAAGACATACTTGCTGGCTGGCAGATGGCCATCTTCTCTGCTGTGTCCTTACAGAGTAGACAGGGCATTCTCATCTCTCTCTCTTCTTATAAGGACATTAATCCCACCATAGGGACCCGACCCCCATAACCTCCTTTGAACCTAATTGTCTCCTAGAAGCCTCAGCTCCAGCTACCGTCACATTGGGGTATTAGTGCTTCAACATGTGAACTGTAAGGGGTCACAAACATCCAGTCCATAACATTCTGCTCCTGGCCTCCCTTAAAGTCATAAAGATATGCAAAAAATTCATCCCATCCTGACAGTACCAAAAGTGTCAACTCACTCCAGCATCGATTCTAAAATCAAAAGCCTAAAGGTTTATCTAAATAGTATCTAAGTCAGCTAAGGGTGAGACTTAAGGTATGATTCATCCTGAGGCAAAACTCCTACTCAGCTGTGAACCTGTGAAACCAGACAAGTTGTGTGTTTCCAAACACAGTCATGGGGACAGGCATAGGCTAGATGTACCCTTTCTAAAAGGGAGAAAGTGAAAGGAAGGGGTTATGGTCCCAAGGAAGTACGAAAGGTAGCAAGGTCAATATCATTACATCTTAAGGCTAAAGAAGAATTCTCTTTGGTCAGATACTCTGCCGTTAGCCCCTTGGAGCAATGATCCTGCCTTCAATACCCACTGGATTGGCGACCCCATCCCTGTGGCTCTACTTGGCAGGTTACCACCCCTCAGCTCCAGGTGACCCCACCCACAAGGTTCCTGAAGACCACTGTCTGGACTGTTGAGATTGAGGTGGTGTCCCCTCCCTCTTCCCACATTTTGAAACCAAGGAGGCAGCCCTAATGATCTCTTAATTGCCTTCAGGGTCATTTTCCCATTGTCTTGAAGAATAGCACATGTTCACAGCCAAATAGCTTTACCATCCAGTTCTGCCTGTAGGACCTAAGAAGCCAAAGAGCCTTACCTCATTTAGTCTCAGCTCCACTCCCTTTGGTTGAAACTGGCAGTGTTTCTGATGGGGTGGCTAATCAGGTCTGTAGTCTAATCCCATACTAATCCCCTTATCAAGAGATTGTTGAGCCACACCTTCCTGTTCTCTTCAGAATATCTCTTTCATTTTTGGCAATATGGACAGGCTGAGAATTTTCAAATCCTTAAGTTTAAGATCTTTTTTGCTTGACAATTGCTTCTTCAGTGCATTCCTCTCTTTTTGCATTTTACTATAAGCAGTTGGAGATGGAAATGGCAACCCACTCCAGTGTTCTTGTCTGGGAAATCCCATGGTTAGAGGAGCCTAGTCCATGGAGGCTAGAGCCCATGGAGTCACAGAGTAGGACACTATTTAATGACTAAACAACAATAACAATAATCAATTAGGAGGCACCTAATTTCTTTCAACACTTTGCTTAGTAATCTCTTCAGTTAATGGCATCCAGTCCCATCATTTGGGCTTCCCTGGTAGCTCAGCTGGTAAAGAATTTGCCTGCAATGCGGGAGACCTGGGTTCAATCCCTGGGTTGGGAAGGTTCCCTGGAGAAGGGAAAGGCTACCCACTCCAGTATTCTGGCCTGGAGAATTCCATGGACTACAGTCCATGGGGTTGCAGAGTCAGACACAACTGAGTGACTTTAACATTCACATTCACAGTCCCATCATTTAATGGCAAATAGAAGGGGGAAAGGTGAATGCAGCGACAGACTTTATTTTCTTGGGCTCCAAAATCACTGTGGACAATGACTGCAACCATGAAATTAAAAGACGCTTGCTCCTTTGAAGGAAAGCTATGACAAATCTAGACAGTGTATTAAAAAGCTGAGGTATCACTTTGGTGATGGTCTGTATAGTCAAAGCAATGGTTTTTCCAGTAGTCATGTATGAATTTGAGAGTTGAACCATAAAGAAGGCTGAATTGTGGTGCTGCAAAAGACTCCTGACAGTCCCTTGGACTGCAAGGAGATCAAACCATCAGTCCTAAAGGAAATCAACCCTGAATATTCACTGAAAGGATTGATGTTGAAGCTGAAGCTCCAATACTTTGGCCACTTGATGTGAACAGCTGACTTACTGGGAAAGACCCTGATGCTGGGAAACAATGAGGGCAGGAAGAGAAGAGGGCAACAGAGGATGAGATGTTTGGGTAGCATCACTGACTCAATGCACATGAGTTTGAGCAAACTTAGGAAGATAGTGAAGGACAGGAAAGCCTGGCATTCTGCAGTCCATGGGGTCACAGTCAGATACAACTTGGTACAACAACTCCCCAGTTAAGTAGGCAATTTAATTTCTCACAAATTCTACCTTCCACAAAACACTAGAACATGAACATAACTGAGCCGTGTTCTTTGCCACTTTTATAATAAGTACCACCTTTTCAACATGTCTTATAACATGTTTCTCATTCCCATCTGAGACCTTACCAGAAAGGGCTTTATAGCCCATATTTCTACGAGCATCCTGTTTGTGACTATTTAGGCATTCTCTGAGGAAAGGGACACTTTCTCTATAGTTGTCTTTTTCTCCTTCTAGGTCATCAACTGAATTATTTTTAATTGTCCCTTCATGGCCCTCTTGACCTAGAATTTTCTAGCAGGTACCTCCCGACTCTCCCAATTATCCAGTGGCAAAGCTGCTTCCACAATCTTAGGTGTTGCAGCAGCATCTCACCTTACAGTACCAAAATTCTGTCTTAGCTCAGTCTGCGCACTGGGTGACTTAAATCACAAATATTCATTTTTCATGTGTTATAGGCTATAAATCTGAAATCAGAGTGCCAAGATGGTTGGGTTCTTCTTTTTTGTGGTGGCAGGTGGGAGTGGGGGGGAGTCTTAACCACTGGACTGCCAGGGAAGTCCAGATGGTTGGGTTCTGATGGAAGCCTTTTTCCTGACTTAAAGACAGCTACTTGCTTGCTGTGTGCTCACATGGCCTTTCCTCAGTGCATGCACATGGAGAGAAACAGCACACACAGGATAGGTAAGGAAACAGAGGACTTGAAAAACACAGTAAACCAACTAGATAAAATATATATGACCACTTTACCCAACAACAACAGAATCACACTCTTCTGAGAGACCTTTGTTTCTCTTCCTCCTTCTGTAAGGAAATGAATGTCAAAACAAGGGTCCCACTCTTATGACTTGATCTAAGCCTAATCATTCCCAAAGACCCCACCTCCAAACACTATCACTCTGGAGACTAGAGCATCAACATGAACCCTGGGGGAGACAAACTTTCAGTCCACAACAGGTACCATGTTTATTTTTATTATTATTTGTTTATTTACCAGTGAGATTCATTTTCTGGTGTTTCATAGGTTTGTTAAATTTAGTTTTTGTTAATTTATAGTTTTTCTTAGATGAATAATCACTTCATGTCCTTCACCCATTTTCCTATTAAGGTATTTATTTATTTATTTTTTAATTTCTGTCAATTTTATTTTACTCATTTTGAAAATGGAAATCATAACTTCCTCATAGAGTGGTTAGTTGTCAGACTTGAGTAACGCAAGGTAAGCAAAAGTTCTTTTTACATTGCAGTGTCCTCCAAAGTGTTAATTATTATTATTATTATTATTATTTTGGGTTTTGTCATACATTGATATGAATCAGCCATAGAGTTACACGTATTCCCCATCCCGATCCCCCCTCCCACCTCCCTCTCCACCCGATTCCTCTGGGTCTTCCCAGTGCACCAGGCCCGAGTACTTGTCTCATGCATCCCACCTGGGCTGGTGATCTGTTTCACCATAGATAATATACATGCTGTTCTTTCGAAACATCCCACCCTCACCTTCTCCCACAAGGTATTCATTTTTAACTTCTTGATTTATAAGAGCCTATTATATTATAAGAAGACTAACACTTTGTGACATATAGAGAAAAATTTTAGTTTGTTTTTCTCTCAAAATTTGTTTTTTAGCAGTAATTTTAATACATAAATTATTAATTCTAATGTTGGAATTCTATTAAAAAAACTTTAAATTTTTAAAAATAATTAAGTTTTTTACTTTCTTCTTTATGATTCCTACTTTGATATCATTCACAGAAATACTCCAAGAATTTCAGCATCATGGGAATTTAGCAAGAAATAGTATTAATTCTAGTAAAGTTACTAATAATCCTGTCATTTTTTGAGTATTTACTATAGATCAGATACTCTACGTACATTATTCTACATGGATACCTCAGAGCTATTGCAGGTCTAGTTCCAGATCATCACAATAAATAAAATGACATGGGTTTTTTTGTTTGTTTGTTTCTCAGTGCATGTAAAAAAAAGTTATATTTACATTATATACTATGGTCTATTAAGTGTGCAATAACATTGTGTCTAAAAATATATATATACATACCCTAGTTTAAAAGTATTTTATTACTTAAAAAAAAAACAACTACAATAGCAACATCAAAGATCAGCAATCACAGATCATCATAATGATACAAGAATAACAAAAATTTTGAAATATTGTGAAAATAACCCAAATGTGACACAGAGGCAAGAAGGGAACAAATGTTGTTGGAAAAATGACACCAATAGACTTGCTTGACACAGGGTTACCATAAATCTTTCATTTGTTTACAAAACATAATATATGCAAAACCTCAATAAAGCAAAGCACAATAAAATATGATATGTCTGCATTTAATCCTCACAACAAACCCAGAAAGGAATTATTATTCCCATTCTACAGATCAGGAAACTGAGGCTCCAGAAGTCAGCAACTTGCTTCCCGTTCTATGAGTTGTAAATGTTGGAGCCGAGATTCAGTCACAGTGCAGATAAATGAGTTAGATCCAGTCCCATCCTGACTCTGCTGTGTCCCTGCTGGGTCCCTTCCCCCCTCTGAGCCTTCGTGTCACCTATAAATTTTGTTTAGCAATAAGTTTCTCACAGAATCATTGGCAGATTTAACTGAGAGAAAAAAAAATTATGTAACGTGCCTGGCACCGAGAAACAGACCGTAGAAGGCAGTCAGCTGACACCCCTCTTGGCTGGCACACCCAACTCCCTCCCCTCTCCTTGTGAAGCGGTGGGGCGGAGGCGGTGAGGGAAAGGGCAGACCCGTGCCAACAGCGAGGGGCAGAGGTTGAAATCCCAGGCCTAGGATCTAAGGACGGTACAGAGTGAGGCGCAACGCACGTACACCATCACGCCTCCGAGAGAGTCACTCCCAAGGCTTCGGGCACCTTCCCCTGTGTGGGAAGCACAGGCGCGGCCAGATCAGGAGAATCTCCGCATCGCTCAGAGGCAGCCACTCGTGCTGGTGAGACGCGCGCGTGAGGTCGCTGCCCTTCTCCAGCCAGTGGCCCTGCCGCACACACCGGGACCATGGGGACCCTCGGGGGACACCTGGTCGCGGCGCTGTTGTTCCTCATCATAGCACTCTACTACTCGGTGCTGGTGTCCTTGGCTCTGCTGCGGGGACAGAGGTTCCTCAAACCCCCTCTGCCCCCGAGAGACAAGCGAGGGCACAGGTGGTGGCAGCTGGTTTCTGGGGAAGCCGTGGTGAAGGTGGTCTTCTCCCTGATCGTTATCTTGCCCGAGCTCTTCTACCCGCCGGGAACAAACCGGATGGTAATGGTGGACTGGGAGGACCCAAAGCGGCCGTTTGTCTTCAAGGACACCTGGCAGCATGTCACCATGTACGGGTTCTTCCTCTTGAGCGGCCTGGTGGACATCGTTAGCCAGGCGTGTCAGGCGCGCCAGAACATGAAACTGGAGCGAGCGGCCGAGGCCCTGGCCTTCTGCGTGCTGGTGCTGCTGATGATAAACCACATTGAGAACAAGAGCGCCCTGGAGAGCCGCGTGCACGCCCTGTTCATGCTGCCCGCCTTCCTGGTCGCCTTGGTGCTCATCATCGAGGTCTGGGTCCCCGACCAGCCCTCACTCTGGGTGCTCAAGACCTGGATGGGGCTGGTACTCAGCAACTGGCTGCTGCATCTTGGCGTCCTGATGTACGCACCTCCCTCGGGACAGCCCTGGAGCGGGGACAACCCTGTGGACCTCGCCTTTGTCACCACCTTCTTCTGCTGGCACCTGGGCTTGGGGGCTGTCGTGCTGGCCGCCATCTACAGCCTCTGCAGCCTCTGGTACCGTCGCTTCTCCTCCTGGAAAAGGGCCCCGGGTGCTGAGTACCAGCCGTGCCCCCTATGTGAGGGCAGTGAGGAGCCTGAGAAGTTCAGGGCAGGGGCCCCACAACTAGACGGGGGTGTCTAGGGATAGAATCTATCTCAGCACTTCACCCTTTGTAATGAGGGTCTTGAGGATGCCCACTGTGTGCCTCGTGCAGGAACATCCTGGGATCTGCAACGTGGCTTTCCATCTCAGGGGTCCCATTCCTTGTTCTGAAATGAACCTTGTAGGATTACTTCTGTCTACCACCCTCTTCTCTCCAGACCTGTCTGTCTCCTATCCTGCTAGCCAGTGTGGTTCCTTATCATGGATTCACATGAAGTGAGAATAGGAGTAGTGCTTTCCTCTGACAGCTTTTGGGATCCAAGAGGAAGAGAAGAAATGAGGAAACAGAGGAAAATGGAGGGTCTCTGGGGACATGGCAGGGCTCTGTATGTCCGGGGCAGAGCTGGCTTGGTGTGTGTGCTGTGTGGGCCTGCAGCTGAAGTAGTAAAATGTGTCCCAGGGAGAGAGCTCTGTTTCCCCATCGTGGTGAGGGCTTCTGCTTCTTCATTTCTTTTTTCTTTTTAATTATTAATTTACTTTAATTGAAGGCTAATTACAATATTGTGGTGGTTTTTGCTCTGTCTTTTACTCATACTAAGTGGGTCAGGAAGAACTGGTTTTGTTGTTACTGTTTTCTCATCTAAAGTGGATGAGGCTACTTCTGCATGAGGGAATGAGGGATGAGGGGATAGGGCAGCAATCAGGTTAGCAGGGCTCAAGTCTGGGGAGGAAGGAAGCGAGGGAGGGATTCCCAAGGGTGGGTGTAAGAAACAAGGATTATATTGTATAATTTTAGGTTGTTTGGTTTTTGCTATGACATAAAACAACTCCATTGCTTATGTAGAGTCTTTCAATAAAGTCTATGATACACATACACATGTCTTGTGTGAGTGATTCTGGGGTGAGATCAAAGAAAAGATTTCAGTTGATGGGAGCAGAAGGCAAGGACCACCATGAAACTTGGGGCGCAAATTACCTCAGCAGTTCTGAAGACGCAGGGACTCCAAGCTGAGAGGGAAGCTGAGAACACCAGCTCCTGGAAGCTGCAGAACTTTCAGCCACTGTACTCACTGAGCTTCTCCCAGAAGCAGGAGGTGTTAATAACTTCACATCCTCAGTGAAATATATGAAAGCGAACTATATAAAAATACTTATCTCTGGGTACAACTAGAAAAGTGCTCCTGACAGCGCGTGTATGCTTATGTGAGATGATAAAGCCAGCATTTGGAAGTCTGAAGAGGCAGGAAAAAGGGAGGAGATGCTGACCACAGTGGTGGAGAAAGGACCATGGAGAAAAGTGCCCACACAATGAAGCAGCTGCAATTCTGCCACCACCCACACAGTCAGAGATGCTGTCCTCAAAGACGGAACGCTCTATGAAGTACAGAGAGGCATATGCATTTGCAGTTGGAGGGCAAGATGGGCTGTACATTGTCCTCCGAAGTATCACTGGACACTCCCTAAAGAAGTAGGGCGCATGAGTGTGGAAACGAGCCCTGGAAACAGTGGGACAGGGCTTAAAGCAAAGAAGGGGAACAAGGGAAGGAATGGAAGTGGGGCAGGGGTCTGGTAAGTCACAGGGCAGCACTTGGAGGGAAGGAACACTCTGGGTCTAGAAAAGAGAAATGACTTCCCCCAGCTGGAACCAGGCCAGCCTCAGCTTTCCTCCCCAACCTAAGGAAAGGCCAACATCCTTCTTTGTGTCCCCACCTAAAAACCCAGAAACAGAGTCAACTTTACCCCAAAAGCTAGTAAACCTTAAACTTCAGGTCCCCTTACTTCATTCTTTATTCTTTTTTTTGGAGGGGGGCACATCTCTCAGTTTGTGGGATCTCAGTTCCCAGCCTGTGGGCCCAAGCAGTAAAAGTGCTGAGTTCTAACCACTTGACCACCAAGGAATTCCCAAGCCCCCCCACCCCCACTTTATACTTCTCATATAAAGTCTTGAGAGGGGCCATAGCAAGTGTTCATATGATCACTTATCACTGAGAAGCTGCAAAAGTTAGACTTTTCTTATTCTTTTTTTCTCCACAAAATGTGGCTGATCCCCCTCCCTGAAAACTCAGCACAGATTTCCTTTCAGGATGACTTATGATAAACACATCTCTTCCCGTTAGTAGTGAAAAGTAAGAGTGAAAGTGTTAGTCCCTCAGTCACGTCGAGCTCTTTGGGACCCCATGGACTGTTGTAGCCCACCAGGCTCCTCTGTCCTTGGAATTTCCCACACAAAAATACTGGAGTGAGTTGCCATTTCCTTCTCCACCTGTTAGTAGAGCATCCTTTATTCAAGGATAATGGTAAGACTCTTCTTCCTTTAGCTTGAAAATAAGAAGCTTAAAATGCTAATGACATCACACACTGGCTGAAAACCACCTTCCAAATTAGAATCTCTCAGTCAACAAATGTAAGTATCTTATCAGATGCTGGGTCTGATGCAAGGAGCAGGAATTAAAGGTGCAGAAAACTGATGGCTTCCCTGGTGACTCAGATGGTAAAAGAATCCTCCTGCAATGCAGGAGACCTGGGTTCAATTCCGAGTTGGGAGGTTCCCCTGGAGAAGGGAATGGAAACCCACTTCAGTATTCTTGCCTGAGAAATTTCACGGACAGAAGAGCCTGGCGCGCTACAGTCCATGGTGTCACAAAGAGTTAGACATGAATGAGTGACTAACACTAACACTTTTCTTCACTGAGGCAGAGGTGGGAGGTAATACACAGATGTGGGTTCTGCTTATCTCATTTGTGCTGTATGCAGAATTCTTGTCCTGCACATCTGGCCCTTGCCCAGAGCATCAGTCATGGCTCTCTAAGGAATCAGAACCAATGGGATGCAGACAGATAGAGAATTCAAGGAACGGACTCATGAGATTGTGAAGACTGGCAAGTCCAGAATCTTCAGCCTGGAGACCCAGGGAAGAGTTGAGTTGATGTTGCCATCTTGAATCTGAAGGTGGTCTGGAGGCAAAATTTATTTTTCTTCAGGGCACCTCAGACTCTTCTTTTGATGCTTTCAACTGATGAAATGAGGCCAAACCACATTACCTAAGTCTACTGATTTAAATGTTCATCACATTTGTAGAAATTACCTGCACAGCAACATCTAGACTGATGTTTGACCAAACAACTGGGTATCATGGCCCAGCCAAGTTAACACAAAAAATTAGTCATTATACTCAGCATAACAAAACATGACCACTCAAGTAGGATTTAAGTCAACGTGTTTGTCATGTATTGGAGACCTTCCAAAAGAGTAGTAATAACTTCATTTTGGGTTTTCCTGATGGCTCAGACAGTAAAGAATCTACCTGCAATGCAGGAGACCCAGGTTCAATCCCTGGGTCGGGAAGATCCCCTGGAGAAGGAAATGGCAACCCGCTCCAGTATTCTTTCCTGGGAAATCCCATGGACAGAGGAGCCTGACAGGCAACAGTCCATGAGGTCACAAAAGAGTTGGACAGGACTTATCGACTAAACAACAACAAACTTCATTTTAAATGAACTCCGTCATTATAGGATCTGACTACAGTATGACTACAACTATATAATGTTCTATGGATTTCTTCCCTTCCCTGAACCCTCCAGAAAGAGAATGATAGAGATGGGTGTGCAGGTAGGTGACACTGAGTTTTAAATTTAAATTTTTTTTAAATAATTTTTTTACTTAAAAAAAGAGGCTTTTTTCTTTTCTTTTTCAGGTTGCATATTTTAGACATCTTAGAAAATAACAAAAAATAGTTTAAAGTATTTGGAAATCTACCATAATGCTCTTACCCAGAATTAATTACTGCCTCACAGGGCTAAAAGGGTAGGATATTATTTCAACCACCTTAAGAGGGTAGAGGGCTTCCCAGGTGGCTCAGAGGTAAAGAACCCACCTGTAATGCAGGAGACTAGGGTTAGATCCCTGGATCAGAAAGATCTCCTGGAGGAGGGCATGGTAACCCACTCCCATATTCTTGCCTGGAGAATCCCATGGACCGAAGAGCCGAGTGAGCTACAGTCCACAAGGTTGCGAAGAGCCGGACGAGACTGAGGTGACTGAGCACACATGCACAAGAGGGTAGAAGGTAGGGTTTACATATCAGAGGCGAGGCCATTCCTGGTGATATTGCCTGATGTACCTGATGACCAGGTGAGGGTCACTGACGATAAGGAACTCCAGAACTGGGAGTCTAGTACTATGAGAAAGAACTAAGGATACTGACATGCCTGGAAGATGGCAACCTTGTCTGAGAAGAACCTGGAGCCCAGTTCTTGGTGAATTTGGAGGGGGGCAGTGTGGTAAGGCATCAAGGAAGTACAGAAGATAGAAAATGTGACTAGCATGAGCTTCAAAGGAAGAAGTGATCAGGGTTAAGCAGACATGGTAATATCTGCCCTACAGAGGTATTCTGGGAAATAAACATGGTTCTTCATACACAACACTTAACACAGAGTGTTGTGTATACCATTCAGCAGACACTCAATATGTATTAGTTAGAGATTCTGAATACACATACAGACCATACATTGAAAATAAACTCTGAAAATAAAACTCTGACCCACAGTCTGCAGCAACCAGCCCAGGAAGCCAGTCTGCTATCTACAAATCAGACCTGTAGAAAGTTAGCCAGCTATCACTCGCTACCAACGAGTCCAGGTAGTCAAACAATAATCCCTGTAACAACTGACACACAATGGACAGGACCTGATAAATAACTAATAGCTTCCTAATTTCTGCCCTGTTTCTAGCTTAGGGAGCTTCCCTGGTGGCTCAGATGGTAAAAGCAACTGCTTGCAATGTGGGAGACCCAGGTACAATCCCTGGGTCAGGAAGATCCCCTGGAGAAGGAAATGGCAGCCCACTCCAGTAATCTTGCCTGGAAAATTCCATGGATGGAGGAACCTCATAGGCTACAGTCCATGGGGTCGCAAAGAGTCGGACACGACTGAGTGACATCACTTTCTAGCTTAGGACCAACCGAAAAAAGCCAAATATGCACCCCTAAACAATTACATGAGACTCCACTTCTAGTTAGCCTGACTACAGCTTCCCTATGACAACAGCTTCCAAGCAAAGCATCCCCTGAAGGCTTCTGTTTTTTTCCCCACCATGATGCCTTCCCATTCCTCTGCCTACCTGAGCCTTTGATAAAAAGCAAATAATGGCAGCTGACTCCCTTGCTGTAGCAAGCCTGAAAAGAACACCTTTGCTGTTCTCCTTTGATTGGTTTTCATCTATTTTCACATGTTAAATTCTTTCATTTATTCATTCAAGCTGTTAATATTTATTGAGCATATACTATATGCTAGGCTCCATGCTAGGACCTGAGAATATAAGAAGTGACTCAGATGCCCAGGTCTCTGTCTTCAAGCCAACTGTGGCTGTGGGAGAAGAAAGGCAAATAGACAGCAAGTAAGCACAGTCTGTAAAGGACTGTGATGAAGGGCAGCTAAGCCAGACTTGAGAATCAGGGAAAGCTTACTAGAACAGTGTGGAGACAGGGGCCTGAAGGAAGAAACCTGGAGGAAGGGAAAGAGTCGGACAAGACTGAGTGACTTGTTCTCAGATCCCTTGGAGAAGGAAATGGCAACCCACTCCAGTAATCTTGCCTGGAAAATTCCATGGTCAGAAAAAGGGGAAAAGCCATAGGAAAGTCTCCAGGTCATTGCATAAACACTGCAGAAAGTGCATGAAAGTAGGATGCTTCAAGATGAGCCATGAAAGTAGAAAGGCAAACAAGGGTCAGAATCTTTCTAGGCCACATGAAGGCATTGAGCATTTGTCCTAAAACTGACAGTAGGGATCAAATTTCCATTTTGGAAACATCACTCAGGCTCCATGTGGGTGAGGGCTGGAGGAAGGCAAACCTGGAAGCAGGGAGACCAGTTAGGTGACTAACAAGTGATGATGGCTGGATGAGAAGAACAGTGAGTGGATTGGGGAGCTTATTTAGACCTCCCCAACCAGGACATCAAGTCTGGAGGTCAGTAGGGTGGGGGAGGGGGCTGGGGGTGGGGCAAGACAAAGCTTGTATAGCTGAAGAAGAAAGTAAATGCAGTCACCGAGAAAATGAAATCCATGATGGGGGCTGTGGAAGAAGAGATGAATTCTGGATGGAGACATGAAATTAAGGTGCTGTTCTGGAAGCAGGTGGATGTATGTGGTGCCTGGAGCTCAAGAGGAAGGGATGAGTAGAGAGGGCAATCTGAAAATCAAAAACAGTCATTAAAGCCATTGATGAGGATGGATGAGATCACCCAGGGGGAGGGTACAGGGAAGAGGGCTTGGAACAGGACTCAGAGGACCTTATCTAATTGAGAAAAAGAAGACAGACACTCATGAGGCAGACCACTAAAGAGTAGCCAGGGAAGAGGGAGGAAAACCTGGACTTTGCTATAATAGAGAAACCAAATATTGACGCTGTCTTAATAAAGGGAGTAGCAAACAAAGGTTTGCTTCTTGTTCCCAGTTCCTCCTTGCCTTCCCAGGAAGCGACATTGGGAGGGAACTTACTCTATGAGTTACTAGTGGAACTGGTCCTGCATTGCCCCATGGTGTTGCCCAAGCTGCATCAACAAAGTGCTGGTGTTGGTACTTGTCATTAAATAAAACTGGATGATGAAATAATGAGGAGAGATGCACGCACTTAGGACAAGGATGTCCCCCTAAGCCACACCAGCTGAGGGTGTTACCAGTATCTTGGTGAGGTGGGACTGGGAGTTAATTCAAGGGCCACAGTGGGCATTATTCTGGTTTGATTATTGAACAGTATAGAGTTAACTACTCGGTTCATTCTGCTTGTTCAGTCATGTCCAACTCTTTGCAACCCCATGGACCATAGCCTGCCAGGGTCCTCTGTCCATGGAATTTTCCAGGCAAAAATACTGGAGTGAGTTGCTATTTCCTTCTCCAGGGGATCTTCCCAATCCAGGAACTGAACCCACATCTCCTGAGTCTCCTGCAATGGCAGTTGGATTCTTTACCACTGCACCACCCAGGAAGCCACCCAGGTTATGGAGCACCTACCATCAAACTTCCTTGCTCTTCACTAGACTGCAGGTACAAAAGGGACCACGGGAAGGATGATGGTGTATATTTCAAGTTCTCCAACCTCTTCAGCCCTGGCTGAGGTATCCCCCCCCATCCCCACAAGCCTCTCTCTCTCTCTCCCCCTCTCCTCACTCCCCACATTTCCTCTCCCTCCCTCTCTCTTCTCTTGCCTCACTCACAAGCTCTGGGCCTTCTTCCAGTTTCCAGGAGAGTTCAGAGATTACCCTTCCCCCTTCCTCACTGGCAATGGCATCCTTGGTAGCAAAAGAGTTTTCCTCTCTAATTAGCAGTTTTTTAAAGACAGTAACCCAAGTCACCCACCTCCCTCACCAGGGAAAAACCGACCTTCCCTGCCTTCTCCCAGCACTGCCTGCCCACCCTCATAGGCCCTCTGCCCTCCTGAAAACAGATCCTTAACTTCCTCTGGCAACCCCACTCTCCAGGTACACATTCCCCAAGAACCCAAGAACCAATCTCAGAGTGGCAGCATCCTCACTGCCTAGCCCATCGACCTGTCCTGATGTCCTGGGACAGGAGCTAGGAGCGTGAGTACTGGGAGACAGAGTTGGAAGAGACACTTGACTTTCACTCATTTTGTACTTCTGATTGTTTGTTTGTTTTCAATGAAACCAAAATTAAAACTGTACTAAGGGCATGGAACTACCTAGTAAACTGTAAGTAATGCACAAAGCCCAGTTCTGCCAGGCTATTCGTGGGATTGTGCCTGCTCCACGGCTACCCTCTTGTTAAAGAGGTTCCTGTCTGAGAATGGCCAGGGTGCTAGGGCCCCTCACTCCTGTGCGCTTTCCTCTCCCCTCCTAGGGGCCGGGGCAGAGATCAGGAACTCAGCCCGGAGCCCACCTCTGCTCAGATAAGAAGCTGCGGGGTCGCCGCCACGCCTTTGCGCGACTATCCCAGGGGGCGCCCAAGGGACGACCGCGCAGCATCGCGCTGGACTACCTGCCACGCCGCCCCTGGGCCGGGGAGAGGGCAGGGACGGGTTGTGTATCCGCCCCTCCCGGGTCGTTGGTACCGTCAGCTGTCTGGCAAGACAGATTCAGGACGCAGAGACTGCGCGGCTGAGAAGGTTTCCGCGTCCTGCGTGGATGCCCAACCGGGACCGAGCTGCCGAGCGCTCTTCTCACACGCGGGCCGGGCGAGGGCCGGCTGGCCCCAGGCGCTCAGAGTTTACACGCCTAATCTGGGGAAATGAGGAGGGAGATGGCTGAATCAGGGAGCGGTGGACTGATTTCTTTGAATCTTTTCTGCGTACAGTATTTCTCTAGCTCCTTCTAAGAATCAGCGAACAACAAAGTTTCCCGGCGCTCTCAGATCTAGAGTGGGAAGTAGCATTGACCTGATTAGTTCATATGTTGAGGTTTAGCCCTAAGCATCTAGAACCACCTCCTCCTATACGCTATTAAAAGCAAACTCCTTGACCAATTGCTCTCCAGTGTGCACCAAGGGAGACAGCAAGTGGCAAAGGCACGCTGATTGGGAGAGGTTGATTGGGAAACACAAGGCCTACGTTAAGCAGAGAAATTTTATTTTCATTGGTAAAACGTCTTTTATCTTCATCATTGGAGCTTCTCAGAATTTCCTAAGTGCCCCCCAACCTCTTTTTTAGTCGCTAATATTTGAAAAGTAAGAAAAGATGGCAGTTTCATTCCTCAGGTCATAAAAACACTTCAGTTCACTCCTTATTCAAGTTTCTGGCAAGATGGTTGAGATGCCAGATGTGGTGACAATCTGTTAGAAGAAATAGATCGGGTTTGAAAGGCAAATGATAGGGACACATGAATGTTCTAAATTAGAAATAACAAGGCTTAATGACCCAGCAATAGTGCCCCAAACATCCAGATAACAGGAAGCGCAGAACAATTGATAAAGGATCAACACTAGAGCACCACCAGACTAAAGGGACTCCAAACAGGTCCTTCCCAGGCATGTCTCTCTTCTTTTCTTTCTTTTTTTTTTTTTTCCTTCCTTGTGATGAAAGCTTTTAAGGTCCACACTCATAACAACTTTCAAATATCTGATACACTAGTATTAGCTGTAAATCCCCATGATTTATTTATTTATAGCTTGGAGTTTGTACTTTTTAACCTTCTTTCATTTCACCTATCCCCATCTCTGGTGACCACCAATCTGTTCTATCCATGAGTTCAGTTTTTATTTGTTGTCTGTTGTTAGATTCCACACATAAGTGAGATCATATGGTACCTGTCTTTCTCTGATTTATTCCACTTAGCATAATGTCCTCAAGGTTAATTGATATTGTTGCAAATGACAAGATTTCATTCTTTTTCGTGGCTGAATGATATTCCATTATACATGTATACACGGCATCGTCTTTGTCCATTCATCCACTGACAGACACTTAGGTTGCTTCCATATCTTGGCTTTTGTAAATAACATCACAGTGAACATGGGGTGGTACAGATACCTTTCCTAATGAGTATTTTTGTTTCCTTTGGATAAATACCCAGAAGTGGAATTGTTGAATCACATAGTGGTTCTCTTTCTAACATTTTGAGCAACCTCCATACTGTTTCCACAGTGGCTGCACCAATGTAGATTCCCACCATCTGTGCACATCCTCACTAACACTTGTTACTTCTTGTCTTTTTGGATGACAGCCATTCTGTCAGGTGTGAAATAATATCTCATTGTAGTTTTTATTTGCACTTCCCTGATGATTAATGACATTGGGCACCTTTTCATTTAGTTGTTGACCATCTATATGGCTATTTAGGCCTTTTGCCCATTTGATTGGGTTGTTTGTTTTTTGGTTATTGAGTTGTATGAGCTACCAGACATCCTTAATCATAGCACCAACCCTATAGGGTTAGTTTATCCTTTTAATCTGCCTCAGTTTGAGACTCAGGTTTAGCAAGAAGAACTGGTCAGGAGCCTGGAGAGAATCTCATTGTATTAAAATATGCATTATCTTTCAGTTTATTGTATATGATCTATGATCTTAAAGGTCTTTTTAATTCCTAGTGTGCATGCATTGAATGAGTATTGAAATTTCAATACAGGAGATATGATCTCTGAGATGTTTCTTCACTCTTTTGCTCCATGTCATACGAAAGGGTTTTTTTTCTTCACTATTCATAAATAAGGCCAATGTGTCATGAAAATATTGTTCTTCTTTATACTTTCTTCTTTGACAGCCTATAATTTGCTTAACTTGTTATTCCTGTTTCCATTAAGGCTATTGTTCCTTCTTTCTCTTATCATATATAAATAAGCCTGGTATGTTATTGTATTTTTTAACACCAATTTAAATTCTGATGATAGCTGGAACTACTCTTTCATTCTTCTGCATTTATTTTAAGGAAACATTTCCAATGTTCTTACTTTTAAATCCAAACTGACTTATATAAGGGAGTGCAATCATTTGACTCTATTATGTGGTTTAGTATAATTATACTGCAGCATTTACATATGGAAATGTACAGTACTTAATTATGGATCATTATTATGTCTCCTTTTAATTTCAGTTAGGACATGAAAATGACAAAAGCCATCCCTGACACCTGGGAGTCAGCCTGGCACTCGGTGCTCAACATCGTGTTCTCCCATGGCACATTAACCATTTCACAGATCTCCAGGATCGGACAAAGCCACTCTGAGAGCTTGATGGATCAGGATAAAAACAAGCGCACTCTGTAATCACGTCTGAACACAGACAAATGTGAACATGGTTCAAACCAGAGAAATGACTAAATGTCTCCCTATGTTGGCTAGTAAGGGTGACTACTGTTTTACAATGATAGCTTTAGCTCTAATATGCCCTCCTTCTGGGCAACATTTATCAAAATATCCAACTATAGAACAATTCCCACTTCTTGAAAGGATCCAGTTCAAAGCAAAGCACCACTTTCATGAATTCTCCTGAAAGTCATAAAACAAACCTAAACCCTCCAATTCCCTTCTCTGTGGTGCGTAATCTCACTTGCAGTGAGCAGTAGGTTTAACTTATTTGACCGTAAGCAGGTTCCTAAGGGTCTTTGGTTGGGAGGCATTGACAGATATTACAGTGTCATCTGTCTATCTAGTCTTTGCAATAATGTATGTAGATAAATTATATTACCCATGAATTTCAGTTCAAGATAGTACAGGGGCTTTACAAAGTATTTGTTATAAAAAGAGAGTATTGAGTTTGATAGTTGATAGTAATTTTCTGAACTTGACTCTGTCTACAGGTAAATCATGGCACACTGTTTTGTCTGCATATAAATCCTGTGTGCAAACGCAGGCTTCACACAGGATGTCACTTACACGAGCAGGTAGTGTCATACTACACACACACAAAAATTCCTGAAACTAAATACAGCACAATTATTCTGCTCTGCAACTTGAGAAAAATGATTGGTTAAAGGAAACCAACTGAATAGAAAAAAATATTTGCAAACCATAAATCTGATAAGGTATTAATATCCAAAATATGTAAAGAATTCGTACAACTCAATAGCAAAAAATAATCTGATTTAAAAAATGGACAGAAGATCTGAATAAACATTCTTCCATAGAAGACATACAAATGGCCAAATAGGCACATGAAAAGATATTCAACATTGCTAATTATTAGAGAAATGCAAATCAAAACTATAATGAGATACCACATTACACTGGTCAGAATGACCATCATTTAAAAGTCTACAAATAGTAAATGCTGGAGAAGGTGTGGAGAAAAGGGAGCCCTCCTACGCCATAAGTGGGAATGTAAATTGCTGCAGCCACTATGGAAGATAGTATGGAAGTTCCTCAAAACACTAAAAATAGAATTGCCATTGCCCAGCAATCCTTCTCCCAGGCACGTATCCAGACAAAGTTATAATTCAAAAAGATACATACACCCCAATGGTCAAAGCAGCCCTGTTTACAATAGCCAAGACATGGAAGCAACCTAAATGTCCACTGACAGATGAATGGATAAAGAAGATGTGGTACATAAATACAATGGACTATTACTCAGCCATAAAAAGAATGAAACAATGCCATTTGCAGCAACCTGGATAGCCCTAGAGATGGACAGGGAGGCCTGGCATGCTGTGATTCATGGGGTCACAAAGAATTGGACACGACTGAGTGACTGAATTGATTGACTGATTGAAGTAAGTCAGACTAAGACAAATATCATGTGATATTACTTATATATGAAATCTAAAATAGGACATAAGTGAATTTATCTATGAAACAGAAACAGACAGACATAGAGAACAGACTTGTTGTTGCCAAGGAGGAAGGAGGAGGTGGAGAAAGGATGGATTGGGAGTTTGGGATTAGCAGATGCAAACTATTATATATAGAATGGATAAACAACAAGGTCCTACTGCATAGCACAGGGAATTATATTCAACACCCTGTTATAAGCTATAATGGAAAAGAATATGAAAAATAATATATATATGTAAAACTTAATCACTTTGCTATACACTAAATCTGCCTGCAGTGCATGAGACACAGGAGACCTGGGTTTGATCCCTAAGTCTGAAAGATCCCTGGGTCGGGAAGATCCTCTGGAGGAGGAGATGGCAACCCACTCCAGTATTCTTGCCTGGGAAATCTCGTGGACAGAGGAGCCTGGCAGGCTACAGTCCATGGGGTCGCAAAGAGTCGGACACGACTACGCAGGAGCATTATGCCTAGTATCCATATCCATACGCTAGAAGCTAACTCAACATTGTAAATGAACTAGTCTTCAATAAAATAAATTTTCAAAAAAAGATAATTCAGTGGACATGTATATTAATAGTTCATTGTGCTCTAAAAGCTAGCCATTGTCATCATTTTTATCTCTGTGCACAAGCATACACACACACACACACACACACACGTTTAAAAAAAAAACAGATGGAGAGATAGGATGTGTGGAGTCTCCATGATTACATGGAAGGTGCTTGACTGAATGTGTGTGGTCGAGTTTGCAGGACAATCAGGCAATTCTGTTGCAGGCTTTTGAAAGTGCAGGCCAGGCTGGGGGGCAGGGGAGGCCATGGGAGAAAGAGAGGACAGGTTGAACATACCTGAATCAGAACTCAGTTGGGTATATGGATAGTTGTGTACAACATGCTTCAATATATTACCTTTGTGCCTTTTTTTTCTTTTTGGATAATAGACACCTCCCAGAAAATAGTTTTTATTACCATGGCAACAACAGAGTCCCACATTTTACACACGACTTTTGGACTTCATTTATTTCACTGTGGCCTGGGATTCTTTCATTTCATCAGGTGGTGAAGAATAGAGGCTCAATTGGAAGAGAAGACAAGAGGTCTTAGAGAAGTTAGCCTTCAAAGGTGGCCTCCTTGGGACGGTATCAGAGTAACAGTGAAAATCATGAAAAATGGCAAGGAATCAGAATGAATATAAAAATACAGTTTTCTTTGTATTGTGCTAAACATCTGTTGCTAATTTTTTTTAATGGCCTACAAACCTACGTTGCCAGAAATTATAGCTGAGGCTCAATCTGTGGCACATACAATGGCATTAGAAAAGGGAATTATTGTTTTTATGAAATCATTTTTAAGGGTTTCAACCCTTAAGTGTTGAAGGGTTTAAGGGTTTCAACGCTTCTGTGTCAATTGTCAGTAATTTTGAAAACAAACTTCCACGGCGGCTTTTTGTAGTCCTTAACCTCACCCATGTGAGCAGAGTGCTTTTTTTATCCCCCAGGGGGCTCTCATCCACCATAAATAAAAATGTCTAGCCTGATCTCATTACACAGCTGATGTTCAGCAGCTTTCACCATCTCTTTGATTTTTCTTAGAACAGTATCATCAGAATTCAGTGGAATAAAAATATCATTTCAGCTGGATTTTTTTCCTGTCATCATTTATACAACCTATAATTCACTGGTAATTTGAGTTTTTTTCCTACAATATGTTATTCACCCTCTTTTGCAAGCCTTTGTGCTCTTAGTCACTCAGTCGTGTCCGACTCTTTGCGACCCCCTGGACTGTAGCCCACCAAGCTCTTCTGTCCATGGGGATTCTCCAGGTAAGAATCCTGGAGTGGGTTGCCATGCCCTCCTGCAGGCTGCAAGCCTTTAAATTATTTAAAAATTCTCGTTTTCACACTTTTCCTTTAAATTTCAAAAGTATGATATGCTATCAGCTTTGTGTGTATGTATGTGTTACTCAGTCGTGTCTGACTCTTTGCAATCCCATGACTGAAGCCAGCCAGGCTCCTCTGTCCATGCAATTCTCCAGGCAAGAATACTGGAGTGGGTAGCCATCCTCTTCTCCAGGGGATCTTCCCAATCCAGGGATCAAATCTGGGTCTCCTGCATTGAAGATGGATTATTTACCATCCGAGCCACCAGGGAAGTCTATGCTATCAATTTTACAAATACGTTTCTTTGTAAAAATCTTCACTTTATCTTGCTGGGGTCACTGTTTATTAGAAAAGAACTGCAGGGTTGGCATGTTGGCAAGGGTTCATTGTGGGCCGCTATAAAACCAAATCTTCTATATTCAACTGAATGTTGTTGACTCTTTTCCTTTAGAATTGACATTTTGCCATACAGACCACATCACTATATTCCTATATAAATGTAGAATCACCATGAAAATGACAGTTAAAATGCAGACAGAGTTAGTGATTCCAGTAATACAAGAGGATTGCCACCAGTGATGTCTTAAAATGGTGAACTCTTTAGTAAAGTATTACATAAAATACAGTACAATCTTTCCTTGATATTTACAGTTGTTGCTTCCCAGGAAATTTGATATTTAACTAAACCTTGCCAATAAACCCCCCAAAAACAAGCAAACACTTTGTGTTCATTTATAAAATGAAATTATTTCTGAGCTCAAATAATTTAAGCAGGTTTCCACCTACGTAATTCTAGGTTCAGTTAGATTGTAGAAATGGATCATTATAAACAAGTTTTTTACTTCTATTTAAAAGTCCTGAGGGACACAAATCTTTTGCCAGCCCAACAAAATGCCAGCTTTAAACCCTATTTGTCATAACCAAAAAATACAAATTTCCAAAATACTTTAGGGAGCAGTAGTGCCCTACAGAGAACCATTAATCTTTATGAAGATACAATGACATATTTGTGGTTTACAAGCTAGGTTACACCCAATTTTTGTAAAAAATATAGTCACTCACACATGATCAGGGCTGTTTTAAGAACTTTTTGAGGCTCAGTCCCACACGTTGGACGCCCTACCTTAATTACAGCAAGCATTTAAAAATGCACCCTCATCCTACAGCAAAAATACTAATAGCCAGACCTGATATGTACCAGGCACATTGTAAGTAATTTACAGCCACCCTCTGAAGTAGGCCACTTTCCTGGTGGCTCAGACAGTAAAGCATCTTCGTGCAATGTCAGAGACCCGGGTTCAATCCCTGGGTTGGTAAGATCCCCTGGAGAAGGAAATGGCAACCACTCCAGTACTCTTGCCTGGAAAATCCCATGGATGGAAGAGCCTGGTAGTAGTCCATGGGGTCACAAAGAGTCAGACACAACTGAGCGACTTCAATTTCTTTCTTTCTCTGAAGTAGGCACCATTATTATTCCCATTTTGCAGATAAGGAACAGGCACAGAAAGATTCAGCGACTTGTTCAAAATCACACATATAAGTGGGGAAGCCAAAATACAAAGCCATACACTATGATGCTGACATACTATGGCCTGTGTAACTCTGGTAAAGTTTGTATTTAAGAATAATTTACAGCATCATTTATGAGTTAGTTGAGTTGCAGTTGACTTAATCTTTGTCAATTTCAGTTGTGGAGTTTTTGTTTTGTGTTTTGAGCCAGTCATTTAATTTGAGGTCTCAAATATCATGGTAAGGTCCTTAAAAGGCCCATGAAAGTGAAAGTCATTCAGTCGTGTTCATAGCCTGACAGCCTCCTCTGTCAGGAATTCTCCAGGCCAGAGTACTGGAGTGGATAGCCATTTCCTTCTCCAGAGGATCTTCCCAACCCAGGAATCAAACCTACATCTCCCACATTGCAGGAGTATTCTTTACCATCTGAGCCACCAGGGAAGCCCTAAAAGGCCCCTAGACCTCGCGTAAGAAGCCTGCACTGTCAAAACATCTTCCTTGCAATCAGAGAGACCCACACCAACTTCTCAGAGACCCATCCACCTTCTCTCTCCTGGTTTTTAGAGTGTAGTTCCTAAAACACCATGATCCATGCAATCCTAATCTCTAATTTTAGTATACACCCTTCCCTGGTGGCTCAGATGGTAAAGAATCTGCTGGCAATACGGGAAACCCAGATTCTATCCTGGGTTGGGAAGATCCCCTAGAGGAGGAAACGGCAACCCACTCCAGTATTCTAGCCTGGTTACTACAGTCCGTGGGGTCGCAAAGAGTCAGACATGATTGAGTGACTAACACTTTAGGATAAGTGGTATTATCTCAATTTATGGAAGAGGAAACTGGTATGACAGGGACTAAAGTCCTCACTCAATGTTCACATTGCCTAAGAAATGACAGAATTGAGAATTCAATCCTGGTCCTTAGGGCTCCAAAACCTCTGTCCCTCATTCTGTTTAGTTCCCGTGGGGCTTTCCTATCCTTTTGCGTAATACTCCTTCCTTGGTATATGGAACATCAGCAGGTTTTCTAATGTCCCGCCAACCCAGTTCCTGTCAGCAAGAGATGCAGCTGCTAGTTCTTTCTTACAGCCACTGCCATCCCATTCCAGAGCCAATGAGGCCCAGACTCTCATTAGATCACAGCCAACTGCAGAGGGTGTTCTGGATGGGGAACTCTGGAGGAGGATTTTCTCAATGCCAGACCTCACCTGCTCCCCTTTTCCTGGGCACTAAAATCACCCATCACTTCTCCTGACCATCCTTCTTAGAGATCCTTCCTCCCCACAACCCCAGAGGCCATGACTGTACCAAATTCCCCCTCACCTTGGTGACCTGGATCCCTGAGGATCCAAAGCATGGGGAGCAGATATTACCAACTGGTTCCCCTCTCTCAAGACTCCACCGGCCCTTCACCTGGAGGCCTCAGAGACTGAGGCTGAAATAGCCAAATTTTATTGGGCATGTGGTCAAGTAGAAAGTGGAGAGAAGCAAGGGAGTTGGGGACACAGACAGAGAGAAGCAAATAAGAGAACCCTCGTGTAGCCAGATAGAGAGAGAGTGCACATGCACAAAAACAAGAGAGAGAAACTTGGTTCCCAAACTCTCCTGAGGTCTCCTACACTTTTAATCCTCAGGCCTCATGAAATTTGCCAGTGTCCTTCCAACACACTTCCTTCTTGCCACCGAAGTTCCCTGCATCACCTGCTGAGCCCCAGTGCAGCCCCAGGGGCAGGAGAAAAAGGATTGGCTTATTAGTCCCAACCCTCCCACCCTATCCCAATCTGGCAGCTTGTGGCACTAAAGTGAACTTTCTGAGGACCTGTTACCTGCTCACCTCTGAGTCACAGATACTTCAATAAATGATATGGTGTTGAGATAAGAGATACCAGTGCCATAAAGGATGGTCTAACTCTGAAAAAATTAAAAAAAGTTAGCATTTAAGAGAGTTAAGAGGCTCTCATAGAAATTTCAGCACGAAGTGAAGATGCTCCAAAATGAGACTAGAAAACAATTTGACTAAACAGCATTTTCAGAGAAACACTTCTGGCATTTAATTGCAGAACTGCTACAAAGGACAGAGAAAATTTTCAAAATTTTATTCCAAGGAGGAAAAATATCTTCCTCTTTAGAAACCAAACTCAGATAGGTGTTGGGACTATAGAGATAAAGGATTTAGGGGAGTGAAGTTTGAATCTTAATGTGGCAGATATAGAAATAGAAGAGAATTTGCATATGATGCATATATTTTGGAACTATCAACTTGAATCCATGAAGATAGACGTATTCTACAAGAAAGTAAGTATAGTGAGGTTTATAATATTTTTTAAAGGTACTTACTAGTACTTTTGGAGAATGTAATGAGTTGTATAGATATTCTTCCCTGGTAAAAGAAATATTCATAACACAAAATTATACACAATTTTGCACATAATTTCAGGAAGTACTCAGACTCCAAATACCGCAAAGATAGTTGGGGATTGCTAGTCAGTGAGCACAGTAAGGAAGTCAGTGGATAAAAAATCACTAAGAATAATCTGATTAAATATCAGATGTAGAAGACTTCTTTATTTTTCTTTTTTTTTAAATAGCTGCACTGGGTCTTAGTTGTGGCAAAAAGGATCTTTAGTTTCGGCATGTGGGATATAGTTTCCTGGCCAGGGAACAAACCTGGGCCCCCTGCATTGGGAGCGGAGTCTTAGCCACTGGACCAGACTACCAGAGAAGTCCTAGAAGTCAAAGGATTCTTGATAAAGGCAGGCCACAGTGATCAAATATCAAGGATAGCAATATTCTCAGTACACTGACTTAGCAGATTCTTTGCTAAAACAGGGCCTAACACCATCTGTGTCACTGCTGAGTTCAGAGTCTGGAACTGGCAAAGTGACCATGGAAAGGAGTACCTCAGGGAGTGAATCTGGATAGAACTTAGCTAGAGTAAAGTGGGCTGGGGTCCACAGTCCTATCCAAATTTGCTCCCTGAGGTACTCCTTTCCATGCTCACTTTGCCAGTTCCAGACCCTGCCCTGCCCTGCCTTACCCACTGAATGGTATCTCTCAGTTCAGAGGCTTATCTATATACCCAGGCTTGCTGGGCCAGCAAAATGGAGCATAGCACAACCAATAAAGTGATGATTGCCTGATGATCTAGAAAGATATTCACAAGTCTGCATATCATGGAGAGCAGGTATGTAGATAGGCTTGTAATTAGACAATTTTGTTTAATTACTGTTTCCATAGGAAACAGTCTCATAAGCATCATGGCTGAATTTTCTGTTTCTTTTCTGGCTTAAATATTTTTCTGGTTTTACTACTCACCACAACGTAGATGAGTTTCCCTTGTGGCTCAGCTGGTAAAGAATCTGCCTGCAATGTGGGAGACCTGGGTTTGATCCCTGTTGGGAAGATCCACTGGAGAAGGGAAAGGTTACCCACTCCAGTATTCTGGCCTGGAGAATTCCATGTACTATATAGTCTATGGGGTCATAAAGAGTCAGACACGACTGAACCACTTTCACTTTCACTTCACTTTCACAACATAGATGAATTTCACAAAGACAATGAGAAAGAAAGCAGACACCAAAGAGCAAGTGCTGCATAACTCCATATAAGTGAAATTAAAAAACAGGAAAACCAATCTATCATAATAGAAGTCAGAATAGCAGAATTTCTATGTTGACTGGGACTGGAACCAGAGAGCTTTCTGGGGTACTGGAAATGTTATTTCTTGATCTGGGGGTGGTCACTTGGGTTGATATACTTGCAAAATTTTGAGTAGTACCCAGAAACATTTATTATGGGTTCCTCCCTTTCCCAACAGCATTTCCTCTTGGCATGTAGCGTTTCCCCTTGCTGATCTGTCTTCAGGAATTCCTGGATCTCTTTTCCTCCTTCCTGACCCTGGAGATTTTCCTCTCTGGAAGTTCAGTCTGAAGCCAAGAGCTACCAAATGGAATTAAAATACTCTTAGTCAGAGGACTCCAGGTTCTCTGTTCCATCTGCCAGTTATCAGGTTATTGTCTTTCAGCCCCAAGTGTATATACAGCTCAGTGATAACTGAGCTGGACCTTAAAATATTTCTCCTTTGCTACCTGGCCAAATGCTAAGCTTTCTTGGTAGTGGACACCGGAGAGAGACTGGAGGAGACTGGAAAGAGATGGGAGGAGGAAGGGGCCAGTCTTCCAGGTTCCATTGTGTTCCCCTGGACAGTCTTCTGCAGCAGCAGACTTCTGCAGCACCTGGTGGCTACATGCATGGGTTTTTTTGTTCTGTCTTATAAATTTGGGGGATTCATGGGGATTAGTGACCTGCCAGTTATAATCTAAGTAAGGCATGGGAACTCTATTGGAATTCTGCCAGTTTGACAAATACTTTTCGGGTTTTGTGGCCAAGTGGCATGTGGGATCTTGGTTCCCCCATCAGAGATTAAATCTGTGTCTCCTGCAGTGGAAGTATGGCGCTCTAACCATTGGACAACCAGGGAAGTCCCTACACACATGGTTTTTGTAGCACCCTGCAGCCAGCAGCACCGGCACCTCTCTGTGGAAGCTCCCTGTAGCCCCTAGGGAACTGTTCCTCAGTGAGCCCTTCTGGCTCAGGGCCTCAGCAGACCTCACCATCCAGTGAGTCCTGGCTGCCCCTTCTTCAGTGCGGTCTGGAGCTCAGCCTCAGAGGGAGTCCCTCTTACAAAGAAGATTAGCTCCTCCTTTGTGTCTATCTCAGCTCTAGGGGTAGTGACGGCTCCCTAAACCACTACTCCTGTACGCATCTGAGTTTTCTCCACCAAGTAAGCCAGCCTTTCTTTATCCCAATCCTCTGTTACAGTTAATTATTCTTTGTATTAAACTTTCCCTGTTCAACTTTCTGTACGGGTTCCATCTCCTGATTGGACCCTGACTGATACATTCCCCTTGTGGGGTTGTAGCAATTGTCTGAGTAGTCATGTACTGAGGCAGAAAGCTCTGCTACCAAATTACGGAGTGACCCTGGGTATCTTAGTCTGACTGGGCTGCTATAAAAAAAATACCATAGACTGGGTGGCTTAAACAACTAACATTAATATCTCACAGCTCTGGAGGGTTTAAGTCCAAGCTCAGTACTAACATGGTGGGGCCCTTGGTGAAGGCCCCCTTTTGCAGATGGCCACCTCTGTATCCCCTCATGGCAGAGAGAGGGATCATCTCTGTGTCTCATCCTATAAGGGCATCAATCCCACTAATTAGGGCTCCACCCTCATGACTAACAGTTTCCCAAAGATCCCACCTCAAAATGTTAACACACCAAGAGTTACAACTTTAATATATGAGTTTAAGAAGGGGATGCAAACATTCAGTCCTAACATTAGGAAAGCCACTTTTCCTCCTCGATTTCTCCTGGGGTAAAATGGGGGGATGTTTGCTTATCCTCTTCTACCTTCATGGAGAAATTGTGAGAACAGAGTGGAAGCATTGTGAGATCCTCGGTGGAGATGGGCCGCAAAAATTCCTGGAGCTATTCCGCCTACTAAAGTGAAGTGAAAGTGAAAGTTGCTCAGTCATGTCCGACTCTTTGCCACGCCATGGACTGTAGCCCGCCAGGCTCCTCTGTCCATGGGATTCTCCAGGCAAGGATACTGGAATGGGTAGCCTTTCCCATCTTCAGAGCATCTTCCTAACCCAGGGATTGAACCCAGGTCTCCTGCATTGCAGGCAGATTTTTTACCATTTGAGCCACCAGGGAAGCCCTCCACCTACTAAAATGGCTCATAAAATTGACTGCTATGTAAACCTCTACATTAATCAATTGCCACCCCTCCCGCTGCAGGGAAGGAAACAAGGGTGGAGGAATGCAAGAAGGCCTGGAGGCTTTTGGAGGTGAGCAGGGGCAGCAAGGTCTCCAGGAGATTCCAGACAAGGGCAGATGGACTTCCCTGGTAGTCCAGTGGTTAGGACTCTGCTTTGCAATGCAGGGAACACAGGTTTGCTCTTTGGTCCCAGAATATCCTACATACAGCAGGGCAATTAAGCCTGGGCACCACAACTATTGAGCTGTGCTCTAGAGCCTGGAAGCCACAACTACTGAAGCCCATGTGCCTAGAGCCCATGCTCCGTAACAAGAGAAGCCATCACAGAGAGAAGCACCACAACTAGAGAGTAGTCCCTACTCACCACAGCTAGAGAAAGCCCAGCAGAAACAAAGACCCAAGGCAGCCAAAAATAAATAAATAAATAATAAAATTTAAAAAGGCAAGGGTAGATGGTAAGACCTACACCCTGTCTCTACCCTCAGATTAATCTGATAGTAGGAGTATACCCAGATGGCACAGCAGTAAAGAACCCACTTGACGATGCAGGAGACACAGGAGACTCAGGTTGGATCCCTGGGTCGGGAAGATCCTCTGGAGGAGGAAATGGCAACCCACCCTAATATTCTTGCCTGGAAAATCCCATGGACAGAGAAGCCTGGTAGGCTACAGTCCATGGGGTCGCAAGAGTCAGACATGACTTAGCGACTAAAGAGAAAGAGAGAGATAGGCTTAGTTGCTTCAAGGCATGTGGTATCTTCTGGGATCAGGAATCGAACCCGTGTCTCTTGCATTGGCAGGCGGATTCTTTACCACTGAGCCACCAGGGAAGCCCTCACAGGATCTATTGACCTTACTATGTTTTTAGTATCTGGAAAGCAACAGTGGAAGAGAACACTGGAATGGCCTGTTAAAGTCTCATTTAAGACATAGGCTTTAGGAAAAAAAAAACCTGTGGATTTGAGGTGCATCCTCTAAGATGAGGTAAAGGCACTGGCCAGTGGATGACACAGAGTTGTTTCCCTATAGCTGTTCGACACACATCTAGGAGCCAAGAGACGGCAGTGGCATTGACCCCTCCCACCATCACACCGAGTGGCCTCTTTTCAGACTTTCTGATTCTGGTAGATACAGCCTTGCTGCTGCTGCTGCTGCTAAGTCACTTCAGTCGTGTCCGACTCTGTGCGACCCCATAGACGTCAGCCCATCAGGCTCCCCGACCCCTGGGATTCTCCAGGCAAGAACACTGGAGTGGGTTGCCATTTCCTTCTCCAATGCATGAAAGTGAAAAGTGAAAGTGAAGTCACTCAGTTGTGTCCGACTCTTAGTGACCCCATGGACTGCAGCCTACCAGGCTCCTCCTCCATTGGATTTTCCAGGCAAGAGTACTGGAGTGGGGTGCCATTGCCTTCTCCAAGATACAGCCTTATGCTCTGTTATATCAGAAGACCTGGCTCTTGTAGTGGGGGAAGTGGGAGAAAACTTCAGACAAGCAGTACCATAGGGTCTGAAACTACACCTGCTACCTGGATCCTTGGGAATCCCATGCTGGTGAGCCAATAAGGACAGATTACAGGCAGGCAGGGCGTGATAATCGACTCTCATTGCCATGAAGAGCTAGGGTAACTATATGACAGGGGCAGGAAGGACCATGACTGAAACAGGGGATCCATGCCCAGGACAATGGTGAGCAGTCAATGACTGCAATCACTGCCCAACAAAAGCAAGGTAGCTAAGGTTCAGGTCCTTTGGGAAGAAGGACTAGGTCTCCCCAGTCACCAACTCACACCAATCAAAGTGATGGCTGACAAAGAGGGAAATCTATGATGGTGATGCAGAAGGAGATGATAATAGTAATTTCAGCTTTGGGACCAGCTGCACCAGTAGGGACCATAGTTTGTTCTACTAACACTCTCGTATTATGTTCTTGCAGAGATTGTAGCTGACCACTTTCTTAATGGCGCTCTGTGGAAGGATATGGACCTGATGGAAGGCAGGAACAGGTTGGAGAGATACAGGAGCCTTCTTGTGCCCAGATCTTCTTGGCCACAACTCTGACTCCAGCCACTGTTTTGGCAACCAGTTTTGCACAACCTTCAGTTCTCAGCCTGACTGTGCTGTGACCTGACTGTGCTGTGCCTTGGGCCCTTACTCCCTTACTCTGAAAAGTCCTCTTCCCTGTGTCTTCTGGACCCTTCTCCTACATTTCTTCCCATTCTTCTCATTAGATTATTATCATTATTATTAAAAATAGAGTATGTTTATTTGCAGGGAGCATGAATTCCGAGGGAGCAAGGCATCTTATCATTGACCACCTTGCACTCGGGATTCATGAACTTGAGCATCTGAGCCAGCAGGCAACTGCTCACCGCACAGCCCTGTCTTCTTGGTCTGGAAATTTCTCAGCTGGTCCTTGGGGGTCACGGGCTTCCGCCTCAGGTAGCAGGGCCCAGCATCCTTGGTCAGTTGCACGTCACCACTGCTGGGGGTTGACTTCCCTGACAGGCCCTGGGGCCCGGTGTCCAGTCGCAGTCCTTTGGCCACCGGCATTTTGATGGTCTGCTTCCCCTGCTCCAGCTTGCTGGCAGCTGCCCGAAGGGTGGAGGAAGTGCTGCCAGCCTCGGTGCTGGATGTGCCCAGCCAGCTGTTGCCTCCTAACTGTTTCTGCTCCCTCTTGGGGGGCGTCTTCTTCACCATAAAGCGCATCAAGGAGGTTTCCCTGTTGATGTCACTCTCCTCACTGCTGTTTCCTCTGCTTCTTCTCCTGCAGCATAGGCGCCTTCTTGTCCTCCTGGGGCAGCTTCTCCTTCTGGTGCTCAGCACAGCTCACACTCTGCTTGTCCATGCCCTTGGGGCTCTCACCCTGCTGGGTGACCTTGGGCTTGCCCTCCAGTTCCTCCTGGGAGTTGCTGCGGCTGGAGGACATGTAGTCCACCTCCTGGCCTTTGAAGTCACCAATATTGTTGACCTCAAATGCCTCATCAACTGATCCCTTCTTCTTCTTCTTCTTCTGGCCTCCCTTGCTGGGTGGCACCTTCTTGGCCTTGGGGCCCCAGCCGCCCTGCTCTCTGCTGGCCTTGCTGTCGTTGAAGGACAACTCCAAGTCGTCCTCCAGGTCGTGGATGCCCAGCTCAGTGGCTTTCTTGCAGCCTGGCTTCTCTTTCTCCTTGTCATCCTCCTCGTGGTCCTTCGGCCGCTGCAGCTGCTTGATGCATAGATGGTCCGGGACTGGGTTTCTCCTCTCCCAGTTGAGCATGCGGCCTTTGGCCAGCGGCATGAAGTTGTACCAGTTATGCACAGGGAAGGCCTCAAAGGCACCATCAGGGCACTGGGTGAAGATGTAATAGGATGTGTGCTCTATCACACCTCCCCTCTTTATGCCCTTGAACTTCCGGCCCAATTCGCCGTCCACCTGAAGCAGCCAGGGCTGGTCCTCCGGCTGGGACTCCTTGGGGATGATGCCCTATTTCTTTCTTGGCGCCTCTTCCCCGAGCTTGCAGCCGAACCCCCTGCCAGCTCCCGACTTGGGTATCTCCTCCTCTTGGTAAATTTTCTTGTTGCTCAGGTCGTGTTCCAGCTGGGCCTGATTCCAAGTAACGAGGTTGACTTTATCAGCTGCATTGAAAGCCATGATATTAAATTTTTTGGTGGTATTTTTGGGAACTCGGACGACATACTCAGTGACATCCTGACCGCTGGGGCCAAGGGCCGCCATGGGCGATGGTCAGGGTCAAGTTGGAACCTCGTTCTTTTCGCTTCCCCCGGGGTCTGCGTCCTCTGGTCTCTGGGAAGCCACCCTCGAGGGATCAGGTCTCTGGTCTCAATCAAGGACCCCAAGGCCTGGCGAGGTGCCGTCAATCCTGAGAAAAGCTATCTGGAGGCAGCGCTGGGTCAGTGGTCAGCCTCGGAAGCCTCCCCTGCCGCGTCTGCACCAGCGCAGCCTCCTAAATCGGAATTGAAACTCTCCAGCAAGCCTAGTTGAAACAAGCTACTCCAAGCTGAAGGCAGCACCTTCTGTGCCCGACGTGCTGGCTGTCAGCAATATATGGTATGATAGCCCAATCACGCGGATAATGTCATTACCGGATGACCCAGTCATGTTGATAACCCAATCACGCCGATGACGTCTCACGCGGATAATCCAATCACGTCGATAACCCAGTCATGCAAAGTCCTATGTAGCTCTTTTGGTTCGTCTTGACCTCTGGTGGATCAGACGGTAAAGAATCCGCCTGCAATGCGGGAGAACTGGGTTCGATCCCTGGGTTGGCAAGATCCCCTGGAGGTGGGCATGGCAAGCCACTCCGGTATTCTTGCCAAGAGAATCCCCATGGACAGAGGAGCCTGGTGGGCTACAATCCATGGGGTCGCAAATAGTCAGACAAGACTGAGTGACTAAGCACAACACAGCCCTGTAAATATAGGTTCTCCCCAGAGTCCACTCTTGGGCTCCCTTCTTGGTGTACACATTCCAGTCTTGTCGTTCACATTGCTTCGATCTTCACTTTTATTAAGCTACTTCCCAGCTCTCCAACTCTACTCCCATATTTCAGACCCACATTTTCAACAGCCGTCTAGGGACTTGGACAAAGAAAGCCAACCAATATTTCAAACTCTGGTAGTTCTTGCCAAAGAGTGACTGTTCTTTTGCTATAGGAAAGTTGTGGGCTCTACATATTTAAAGCACTTTCTATTTTTACTATAATGATTAAGAAAACCACACACACACAACACAACACACTCCTGGGATTCTGAGCAAGAGGCGTTAGTGAGCATCCCTCTACCACACCACCACCCCCCCACAAATTCTCAGTACCTGATTTTGTCCTCCACCTTGCCTCTACCACATACTTCACAATAAATCTATAGATATGCACTTACCAGTAATTAAAGCCAACAATCTTGGTTGTGCATCCGAATTCCTGCCCCCCTCTTCCATATTTCTAGCTCATTCCTTTACTAACCAGACTCCAGTAATACTTGCCCTCACAAGGACCTGAAGTCCATTTTCCTCAGTCCCTCTTTCCCCAGATGTCCCCTCTTCCCTCCTTGACAAATTTAATTTCCTCAGCCAATTTTCACAGTTGCTCTCTTATCACAATCTAATTCCCCTGCCCCTCTTTCACTTCATGATACTCAATTAGAAAAATGAGAAACCAAGTTAAATCCAGCCCTACACCTCCTCCACACCTGTCTTCATGCACCTGAACCTGACTGGAGAAAAAGATATTAAACTGCTGACTGTTTTCTCTTTAAACTCATTACCACGAGCCTCAAGCACATCTCAACTGTCTGTAGCCAGACAATCATCTGATACATCCTATAATCCTTTCACTCTCCTATAGGTTTGAATGACGATTTCTTCACCTGTTTTCCCCTCAGACCTCCAACACCTTCTCTATCTTCACTCTTTACTTGCAACCTTGCTTCCTGTTTTACTGAGGAAATGAAATGTGTCAGAAATGAACTGTCCTGAACTTCCACCTACTGCATCTAAGCTGGCATATTCTGTCTTACCTCCTTGACTATGGATAAACCTTCCGTAGTCCTGAGTAAAGCCAGTCCCTCACCTCAAGGACATCTCCCCAGTAAATCTACCTCTTTCTCTCTCACAACATCAGATTTTCCCTCTCTACTCTTTCCCATAAAGATACAATCGTACTATTATTTCTCTTATTTTTGAAGAAAAACTTTTGGCCCTTCCTTCCCTTCTGGCTACCATCCCATTTCTCTGCTCCCCTTCCTTAAGGAAAAAAAAAAGCCACTTGAAAGTATCCTTGTACTCATTGTCTCCAGTTCTCTATTGAGTCCACTTCAGTCAGGCTTTGGTCTTTTCAAAGGTCTTGGAACAATATCACCAGTGACTTCCGTGTTGCAAAATCATTGCCTCTTCCTCCTGGAGTTCATTGCCTTTTCCTCCTGGAAACACTCTCTAACAACACACCACAATCTCTGAGTTTTCCTTCCTCACTATCTACTCATTCTCAGCCTCCTGGTTCTTCAACTTGTACATCTTTACTTTGGAGCACTCTAGGGCACTCTTTCACTTCTTTTTCTATAGAACTCCTTTGGCAATCTCATCTAATGTTATAGTGTTAAATATATTTTTTTAAACAGTCAACATTTTTTTAAAAATTGAAATATAGTTGACTTACTAATATTGTGTTAGTTTCAGATGTATAGAAAAGTGATTCAGATTTTTTCCAGATGATATCCCATTATACATTATTATAGGATATTGACTACAGTTCCCTGTGCTATATAGAAAATACTTGTCGCTTGTCTATTTTATGTAAAGTAGTTTACATCTGTTAATCCCATGCTCCTAATTTATCCTTCTCTCCTTCCCTTTCCCATTTGGTAACCATAAGTTTGTTTTCTATGTCTGTGAGTCTGTTTCTGTTTTGTATATCAATTCATCTATATTATTTTTAGATATCATATAATATTTGTCTTTGTCTGACTTTCTTCACTTAGTATGAAATTCTCTAGGTCCATCCATGTTGCTGCAGATGGCAATTGTTCATTCTTTTTAAAATTTATTTATTTTTGGCTGCACTGAGTCTTTGTTGCTGCATGAAGGCTTTCTCTAGTTGTGGAGAGCAGGGGCTACTCTTTAGTTTCAGTGTGTGGGCTTCTCATTGCTGTGGCTTCTCTTGTTGTGGAGCACAGGCTCTACGCGCAGAGGCTTCAGTAGTTGTGGCACGAGGGGGCTCATTAGCTATGACTCAAGGGCGAGTGTGTAGGTTTCAGTAGTTGCAGCTTGCAGGCACTAGAGTATGGGTTCAGTAGCTGTGGCACAGGGCTTAGTTGCTCTAAGGCCTGTGGAATCTCCCTGGACCAGGGATGGAACCCATGTCCCTTGCACTGGCAGGTGGATTCTTATCTACTGCACCCCAGGGAAGTCCTTATTCTTTTTATGGTTGAGTAATATTACATTATATATATATACACACCACATCTTCTTAAACTAATCATCTGTTGACATTGTTAAAATGGCCATACTATCCAAAGCAATCTACAGGTTTAATGAGATCCCTATCATAATACCCATAACATTTTCCACAGAACTAAAACAAAAAATTTTTAAATTTATGTGGGGGACTTCCTTGGCAGTCCAATGGTTAAGACTCTGAGCTCCTGATGCAGGGGGCCCAGGTTTTATCCCTGGTCAGGGAACTAGATCCCATATGCAGCAACTAAGACGCAGTGCAGCCAAGTAAATAAATAAATTTTAAAAAATAAAATTTATGTGGAACCACAAAAGACCCAGTGTCAAAAGGAATCCTGAAGAAAAAGAACAAAGCTGAAGGCCTAATTATCCCAGACTGAGGACATATTACAAAACTATAGCAATTAAAAGAGCAGGATATTGACACAAAAATAGACATACGGATCAATGGAACAGAATAGCGAGCCCAGAAATAAACCTACATATGTAGGGTCAATTAATCTTCAACAAAGGAGGTAATTATGTACAATGGAGAAAAGACAGTCAGCAAGGGCTGTTGGGAAAGCTAGACAGCTACATGTAAGTCAATGAAGTTAAAACACACCCTCACACTGTCTACAAAAATAAATTCAAAATGTTTAAAGACATAAATATAATACATGACACCATAAAACTAGAAGAGAACATAGGCTGAACATTCACTGACATAAATCATACCAATATTTTCTTGATTGGTTTCCAAGGCAAAAGAAATAAAGGCAAAAATAAACAAGTGATACCTTATCAAACTTAAAAACTTTTGCACAGCAAAGGAAACCATCAATAAAATGGAAAAAAAAGGCCTACAGAATGAAATAGAATATTTCCAAATGACGAAACTGACAAGGGGTTAACATTCAAAACATACAAACAGCTCATACAACTTAATATAAAAAAAAAAGCTCACTTAAAAAATGGACAGAAGACCTAAATAGACATCTCTCCAAAGAAGACAAACATATGACCAACAGATACATGAAATTAGTGATGCTCAACATCACTAATTGTTAGAGAAATGCAAATAAAAACCACAATGAGGTAATACCTCACTCCAGTCAGAATGGCCATCATTAAAAAGTCTATAAATAATAAATGCTAAAACATATGTGAAGAAAAGGGAACACTCTTACACTGTGGGTGGGAATGTAAATTGAGGAAGCCATTATGGAAAACAGTATGGAGATTCCCTACAAAACTAAAAATAGAGCTACCATATGATCCAGCAATCCCACTCCTGGCCATATATCCTGAAAAGGTGAAAACTCTAATCTGAAAAGATACATGCACCCCAATGTTCACAGCACCATTATTTACAGTAGCCAAGATATGGAAGCAAACTTAGGGTCCATCAACAAATGAATGGATACCACCATGTGTGGTATCACATGGCACACAAACATGTAAAGACAGGGAAAGATGTTCCATATAGCACATAACTACATTTTCAACATTACATTATGTAGGATGTGACACTTCAGCTCTGGGGTAGGGGCAGGATCTTCGGTTGCAGCCTTACCCAGAAGCCCTGCTTTGAACCACAGGCAGATGTTCCTTCAGTCCTAAGACCCAATCACATCAGGCTGCATCTGGGCCAGGAGTAATGGTCAGCATCACATCTACCTCCTGGTGGTTCTTATAACCATAGACCAACCATCTTCTTTCCTTTACCAAGGGGGCTCCTTTTCTTTTAAACATTTAAAACTTTAACAGAAGAGATTTCTAATTAAAATTAGCAGATTAAACATCTCTGTTTATTTCCGTTCCCTCCCACATCCTTTCTAAAATTAAAGTGAAGGACTTTTTTTAATGGATAAACCTACAGCTACAAGAGAATGAGAAAGAAGGTCCATCAGCCCATAAGAGATTTTGACAAAATTCTGGAAGACAGGAAGCAGAAAAAGGAGTGACAACTAAAGTCCAGAATAAAGGAAGCTGCAGATTTGAATATTGGAAAAAATATTGGAAAAAAACAGAGAAAAAATACCGAAAAGAGCTGTGACGCCCTACAGAATGTCAGAGAGGAATCAAGTAGAGTAGCACAGCAGAGGGCAAGTAGGGTTGAAGACAGGGTGGCTAGTTAAAAGTCTATGTAGACTTTAAATAACCCCTCCATTCTGCCCTTCCCCCATTTCCCCTCTGGTCAAAACAAACTTCCAACCTGCAGGGAGGAGAATAGAATTTCCTTCCCTAGAGAAATGAGTGGCCCAGAAAATAGAATTGCACATTATGGCATTAGAGGCCCCCAGCATAACAGCAAGCTCCCACACAGTCACCCCAAAGCAAAGCCCATCCCCAACTCAACATTCACTCAGGGCTCCTCATATCCTTTTTGTGCCATGCTCTTAAATACGAGTAGTTAATTGAGAATCACTGGAAAACTGAGGAATGCTTCCAAAATAAATAAAATCAGGATTTTAAAAATGATTCTACAGAGTTCACATGGGATAATGATAGATTCTTACATCCAGATCTCTTCACACAACCACTAAAACCCATACAAATTAGCAAGGAGAGCAACTCAAATCACATAAAATCTGTATCTACATTGTGACTACAAGGCAGAGATTACACAAACTTTAATTTACATGTAAAAAGGTAATTAGACATATGATATCAGCAAAGCTGGCTCCAGAGCTCACTTCAGAGCAGAAAATCAGGTGAAGACTGAAGGGAAGAAGGATGGGGTCAGGGGAACATGGATAAAAGTCACCACTTTGAAAAGACAGGGTCTCCAGGTGGGATGCATGAGACAAGTGCTCGGGCCTGGTGCACTGGGAAGACACAGAGGAAGCGGGTGGAGAGGGAGGTGGGAGGGGGAATCGGGATGGGGAATACGTGTAAATCTATGGCTGATTCATATCAATGTATGACAAAACCCACTGAAATGTTGTGAAGTAATTAGCCTCCAACTAATAAAAAATTTTTAAAAAAATTAATTAAAAAAAAAAAGAAAAGAAAAGACAGGGTCTCATCTTGAGCGGAAGAATGCTGAGAATGATTCTCCAGCTCCAATGTTCATGCCCAAGAAAGACCTGCTTGCCATCTATGAACTCCTTTTTAGGGGGGGTTTGGTGGTGCCAAGTAGGATGTCCACAGGCCTAAACACCCCAGGTTGGCAGAAAAGAATGTGTCTAGTCTTCTTGTGATGAAGACCTTGCAGTCTCACATCACCAGCCTACAGGAAGGGACAGTTAACCTGGAGACAAGTCTACTGGTACCTTACCAGCAAGGTATAAGGTATTTCTATGATTACTTCAATCTTCCCCCTGAGACGTGCCTACCACCCTGCACTGCAGCTGTCCTGAGACTGGCCGTAGCCCAAAGGTCTGGAGGGAGAAAACCTGCACGATTCACATGAGGGGAAGCTGACAGAGGTGCCTACAGACCAAGTACTGTGCCCTCTGGTGCCTACAGGAGCCCCGTGGCCAGGCTGAGTCAGCAACCGAATTCCAATTAAAAGGTATGTTTGGCCATGGATGTGGTAGGCCATCTCAGTAAAGTTGGAAGAGATTGTTTAGTGTTGAAGAAACCTGCAGGCAGACATGCAAAAAGGAAGGGGGTGGGAGAGAGAGAGAGAAAGAAAGAATGGAGGGAGGAGGGAGAGAGAAAAACTGAGAATAGGCCTGCCACCTGGCAGGCCAGGGTAGCTAATGCCTAGAGGAATCTAGGAGAGACTCAAAAAGGCACAGGACCAAAAGTAACAGTCTTTGAAAGGCTCCCCTCCTGGGGAAAGGAAGCCAGCTTAAAAGTGGGGGGCATTACTTGGAAACTAGTAAATGAAAGAAAATGGTGGACAGGAGGAGTCTACAGAAACAAAAGAAAATCACAGAATCAGAAGACACACCAACCTCTCCCTCACAACAGCACAATCTATTAAAGAAATCTCACTCCACTTATCTATAGAAAAGGGTGTTCCAGAACTAAGAATCTTAGTAAACCACCAATTCCTTTACTTCTCCCCCAAAACAAACACCTGTCATTAGCAGACCAGGAAAATTCAACACACTGTTATATAAACAAATCACAGGTAGCATGTGCACTAAGCCACTATGAGAAGAAAATAATAAGTGAGAGTACAATAATGATGATTTTTTTTGCCTTCAGATGATGATTTTATTCGCCTCCAAACCACAAACATATGAAAACTGTGACACAATATCCAACACTATTACTAAATAGGCACTTAAAAATACAAAACACCAAAATTCAAATTTTCTGGATAGAAATAGACCAAAATCAAGGTGTGAAATGAGCTCATTTTCAGATGATGATTTTATTCGCCTCCAAACCACAAACAGATGAAAACTGTGACACAATATCCAACACTAACTATTACTAAATAGGCACTTAAAAATACAAAACACTAAAATTCAAATTTTCTGGATAGAAATAGACAAAAATCAAGATGTGAAATGAGCTCATCAAACTCAGGAAAGAGAAGGAAAAAAAAAATAAAAGTTATATACAGACATCAACTCAATATGTTGTACATCTGAAGCTAATGTAATGTTAAGAGTCAATTATACCTCAATAAAATCTTTAATTGTTTTTCAATTTAAAAATTACAGAAATAAAAATTAAATCACAAGATGCTCAAAGGAAAATAGATGCAACTTTAACTAAAAATACAATAAGGGATATAGCCAAGAGAAAAAAATGAATAAAGGGATAAATGATCAGAGAAAATGTGATCACTGTAAAGAACAGGCAAAAAAGGTATATACATATATCTGGGCTTTCCCAGTGGCTCAGTGGTTACAGAATCCACCTGCAGTGCAGAAGACACAGGTGACTCAGATTCAGATTTGATCACTGGGTCGGGAAGATCCCCTGGAGGAGGTATGGCAACCCACTCCAGCAATCTGGCCTGGAGAATCCCATGGACAGAGGAGCCTGGCAGTCCATAGGGTCGCAAAGAGTTGGACATGATTGAGGCGACTGAGCACACTCACATACACATACACATAATTGGATTTGCTGAAGAAGCAAAACAAAACAATGGAATGGAACTAATATTTAAAACTGTACTCCAGTAATGACAATAGTAATGATTATACAACTGTGTATTACTTGTCAAAACTCATGAAACCACACACTTGAAAGTGAATTTTATTTTATATAAATTATACCACTACAAAGTGGATTATAAATTAAATAAATATGACGTGTTTGACCCAAAAGTTATAATCCCAGAATACTTTCTGGAAATAAAAATGACCTAAATCTACATGTCAAATATGTCTGTGTATGTACATAGGAAAACTGACCAGAATAGACAACTCTGAGACATATCAGAGTAAAACTATAATAGAAGTAAAGAAAAAAAATTCTGTTGGCAAATTTTCCAAATCAAATACAAAGTAAGGAAAATCAATGGAATAATTGGATAATCACTATTATAAAACCAAAATAGTGAAAGAATGCATAACTGACAATTTAACAGAAAGAAAATGAAATTATAGAAAATATTTTATTAATCCAAAAGTACCCAAAAAGGAAGAAAAAGGGAATATAAAACAGGTGTGTTCATCCAATTTACCAAAGTAAAAAGAAAAAATTTAAAATTTGTGGCTTTTTTTTTTTTAAATGTATTTGGCATTTAAAACTTTCCAACAGTTCTGGCTATGACAGGGTAACGCACTGGACTAGCCCTCCTGCCAGTATAGTATAAAGTATAGTAAAAAGTATAAAGAAACTTTTTTAGATATTGGGACAACCAGTGATAGAAGAAAGGCCCATGTGAGCTCTACAGTTACCTGGCTTTCTTCCTGGAGACAGTTTCTAGACCACAGGACAGAGAGGTAGAGCCCAAGCAAGAACAGTGGGGTCATTGAGCTGAGGAGGCAGAAATTAGAGTCTAAGGCTGTTGAAACAGCTGAAATCTGTGAGACGGGGTACTGAAAAGGAGAGAGCTGTTAAGAGAAGGAGCTTCGGAAATCTGTGTAGGGGTCCCCTCAAGGGTTTGACTGAGTACTCAGCTGAGCAGAGGGAAATGAGAGTCTGCAAAGCCTGGCAGAGAACAGCTATTGAGAAGTTGGGAGCTGCACAGACATTCCAGAGGTCTCACAGGACTGGGAGATGTAGCAGTTCCAACCAGTCAGAGAGGTTAAACAACATGCAATTCAATTAAGGCCTCAGAAAGGCCACGCCTTAAGAGTAGAGCTAGTGTAGCCCTAAGGAAGGACTCCTTCAGACTAGCCCTAACAAAGCTTAAAACAAGCCTTGAAGAAAAAAACCAAACTGATTCACCAGTAAATCAACTGCCTGCTAAAACAAGCCTCAACAGCCTTTAAAGGAAAGCCACACAATTCCCACCACGTAGCATGTACAATGTACAGTTTGATGGTCAAATCACTAGATAGGTGAAGTAGTAGTAAGATGTGTTTAAAAATCAAGGGAAAAAACAGTTTAAAAAAACTCAAACAGGGTAAGAGTTATTGGAACTGACACAGACCTTTAAAAAGCCATTATAAAATTGTTTAAGGATTTAAAGGGGAAAACTGAACATAGTGAATGAACAATTGCAGAAATTCAGTAGATAAAGGGAAACCATTAAAAAGCATCAAATGGAAATTCTAGAATGGAAGAAAACAATATTATAAACAAAAATTTGCCAAATGTGTCAAAGAACAGATTAGAGGCTGCAGGGGAAAAAATCAGTTAATCTGAAGGCAAGGCAATAGACTTACCAAAGTGAATCACAGGGAGAAAAAAAGCAAAAATTGATTAGTGCCTTAGTGACCTAAAGAACAATATGAGACAATCTAACAGGTGTAACTGAAGTCCCAGGAGATGTGAGATATTATAGCATGAAAAAATAAGCCTGAAACATTTCAAACATCTCAGGTTTAATGAGAAAATATCACCCCACAGATTTAGCTAAAAAAAATAAGCTAAATAGAAAAATCTTAAAAGCAGAGAAAAATAAAACACGGAATGAACAAAAGTTTTTTTAAATGACGAAACATTGACTCAGATATAACGCAAACCAGAAGACAATGGAACATCTTTAAAATACAGAAGGGGGAAAACCTGCTAACCTATAACGACAATTCATTCAGTGAAAATATCCTCCAACAGTAAAGGCAACCAATAAAAGGACCTAGAACTCCTTGGAGAAATAGCTGATTCCAGGACTAGGACATGGAAAGCACAAGATGTACCTGGAACATCTTACAGAGCCAGAAAGTACTGATAAAAGTGGAGGGAATGGTTAAGTTTGAAAATCACCACTTTTCACCATTTTGCAATCATCACAGTAAAAAATTGACTCATGACAACTGGTACAAAATCTATGGGGGAAAATCTGAGAAGGATATTTACAAGGTCTTAAAATTTCTCCTCAAATATGCCTTATTAATTTCAAGGGAAAACAAGTTGATAAAGCAGACAACACCTTGACTGGGTAATCCAAACCAATATCACCAACGATAGGCAAGTGAGCATGTGTGCCTTTAAATGTGATGCCCTGAAAAGAACACAGTGTCATGTATATATTATTACTGCCCAGGATGAGTAAACTGACTGTACACGTAAAGAAACAATGAGACACAATCTTAAGTGTGCAAAATTACCTAGGGAGTGTACTTGCCAGAAATGTTTAACCTATTTAACATAATCCACAAGTCTAAGCTCTTGAAAAAGTCAGTACCTTAAAAACTACCCAAGAAATGTGTAAGGGAGAACTGTTCTAAGTTAAAAGAGAATAAGGAAGCATGATACCTAACTGTAATATGTGACTCTTAACCCAACCCTGGATCCAGGAAAAAAAAAAATTGCTATTAAAGTAAGTTTGAGCAGAAATGGAAGAATTTTTTTTTTTTGGCCACCCAGCAAGGCTTGCAGGATCCAGTCGGGATGTAACCCAGGGCCCGTGCAGTTAAATCCTGGAGTCCTAACCAGTGAACCACCAGGGAATTCCCAATAAAATTTAAATATGAATTGCATATCAGAAGATATTATTCAGTTAGTGATATGTGTTTGGAGTGTAGTAATGATCTTGTGGTATGTAGGAAAATGTCCTTATTCTTAAAAGAAATATATGCTGAAGTATTTAGGACTAAAATGATGATGTCTACAAATGATTCAGAAAATCAAAATAGTTTGTAAATGTGGCAAAACGCTAATGACTGATGATTAGGAAAAGGATATATGAGTATTCAGTGCACTATCCTTTCAACTTTATGTAAGTTTGAACATTTTTTAAATAAAAAGTTGAAAGGAAAAAAAAAAACAGGAAAAATGAAACCTTGGAGAAAACAAGGCTAACTCAGGGAACAAGAGAAAACTTAAAAATATACATATAGTATCTTCAGGGAAACTTGAGAGGCTATTACAAGCATAAAAAAGAACAGAATACTCTAAAACCAGAAAACTCAGTAAATAAGATAGCACTCTTGGAAGTTAAAAATTGATCAGTGAAAAAATTTTCAATAGAAGGGCCACTAGATCAGAAAATAAATTTTTAAAAACAACAAAATAGGAAATGTGAGAGAAAAGATGAGAGCTATAGATATCAGTCCAGGATTGCAACATCTGACTAAAAATAGCCCTAGAAACTGGAAATAGAAATATATGGGGGGTGGGTATTTTCAAAATATAAAATGAGAGACTTTCCTAGAGCTGAAAAACATTTGACTTCGATCCAAGATCACAGAACAACGAATGAGAAATAACTCCATCAAGGCACACTTGGGCTTCCCTGGTGGCTCAGATGATAATCTGCCTGCAATGCAGGAGACCAGGGTTTGATCCCTGGGTCAGGAAGACCCCCTGGAGAAGAGAATGACTACCCACTTCAGTATTCTTGCCTGGAGAATCCCATGGAAAGAGGAGCCTGGAGGGCTACAGTCCATGGTGTCCCAAAGAGTTGGACATGACTGAACGACTAACACACATGCCCACACACACGGCATCCCTACATCATTTTCATGGAGGTTCAAGATACTGGGGATACAGAGATTGTTAAAAGATTTCAGAGATATAAACAAACAGGCTAACAAGTCATCTACAAAGAACCAAGAGTCGAGTAAGTTTCTGAACATTTTGACCAGATAGCTTGACACTCACAGCCCTGGACAGAGCACACCTCGTGCTGAGAAGCCTCCCTGTGGAGGGCCCAGGTGTGCTGTGTGCTAAAGAGCTTCAGTCCTGTCCTACTCTGAGACCCTGTGGTCTGTAGCCCGCCAGCCTCCTCTGTCCATGGGATTCTCTAGGCAAGAATACTGGAGTGGGTTACCATGCCTTCCTCCAGGGGGTCTTCCCGACCCAGGATTCAAACCACAGTCTCTTATGTCTCCTGCACTGGCACGTGTGTTGTTTGCCTTTAAAAGCGCCACTTGGGACCCCAACACCATTGTTAGTGGCGTATCTTTCTTTTTCATAAGAAAGTGAATCACTGCAGTGCAAGGAACACCAACTTATCCATCTTTATAGCCCCATCTCTTCTTTATGTCTAAAGTCTTGAAAGAATGCATACAGTTCTTTTGAATAAGTTATAGTCAGTCTCTGTCTCTCTATCCCTCTCATTATTTCCTTCTCTCCCCTTTTCTTTCCCCTTCTTTCTCTGCTCATTTGTTCATCCTGGAAACACTAATGAAGATCCAGTGTGCTGGGTCAGGGGCTATCAGATGAACAAAGACCAATCACAGGTTCCAGGAACTCACAGTCATGAAGAGACAGACTCTTCAGGGACATGGCACTCCTGGAAGCCTGGCAGTCTTCCTCCCCAAATTACAGAACAGAATCCAGGTGTACTCCACAATAGTTTAATGCTCCCTATTCCTTTTTTTTTTTTTTTAAGAAATTAGCTGTTTTGTTTATTTTTTTATTGCTGGCCATGCCACACTGCATGGGGGATTTTAGTTCCCTGGTCAGGGACTGAACTCATGCCTTTTGCCTTGGAAGTACAGAATCTTAACCACTGGACTCCAGGGAAGTTTCAACATTCTCTATTCTTAAACTTGACCTAAACATCAGGCTAGGCTTCAGCAGTATGTGAACTGAGAACCACCAGTGTACAAGCTGGGTTTTGAAAAGGCAGAGGAACCAGAGATCAAATTGCCAACATTCATTGGATCATAGAGAAAACAAGGGAACTCCAGGAAAACATCTACTTCTGCTTCATTGAGTATGCTAAAAAACCTTGGACTGTGTGGATCACAACAAACTGCAGAATATTCTTAAAGAGATAAGAATACAAGACCATCTTACCTGTATCCTAAGAAACCTGAATGTTGGTCAAGAAGCAATAGTTAGAACTGGACATAGAACGATGGACTGGTTCAAAATTGGGAAAGGAATACGTCAAGGCTGTATATTGTCTCCCTGCTTATTTAACTTTTATGCAGAGTACATCATGAGAAATGTTGGGTTGGATGAATCACAAGATGGAATCAAGATTGCTGGGAGAAATATCAACAACCTTAGATATGTAGATGACACCACCCTAATGGCAGAAAGTGAAGAGGAACTTGATGAACATCTTAAAGAACATCTTGATGAAGGTGAAAGAGGAGAGTGAAAAAGCTGGCAAAAACTAAGATCATGGCATCCAGTCCCATCATTGCATGGCAAATTGAAGGGGAGAAAGTGGACACTGTGACAGACTTTCTTTTCTTGAGCTCCAAAATCACTTTGGACTGTGACTGCAGCCATGAAATTAAAAGACGCTTGCTCCTTGCAATAAAAGCTATGACAAACTTAGTGTATTAGAAAGCAGAGACATCACTTTGCCAACAAAGGTCCATATGGTCAAAGCTATGGCTTTTCCAGTAGTTACGTATGGATGTGAGAGTTGGATCATAAAGAAAGCTGAGCACTGAAGAATTGATGCTTTCTAATTGTGGTGCTGGAGAAGACCTCAAGGAGATCAAACCAGTCAATCTTAAAGGAAATCAACCCTGAATATTCATTGGAAGGACTGGTGCTGAAGCTGAAACTCCAATATTTTGACCACCTGACGCGAAGAGCCAACTCACTGGACAAGACCCTGATGCTAGGAAAGATTGAAGGCAAAAGGAGAAGGGGGTGACAGAGGATGAAATGGTTAAATAGCATCATTGACTTAGTGGACATGAGTTTGAGCTATCTCTAGGAGATAGTGTAGGACAGAGGAGCCTAGCGGTCCAGGGTGGATCACAAAGAGTCGGATGTGACTTAGCGACTGAACAACACAAAACAAACGTGAATTGAATTTTCTATTTTTCTGATCTAAACTTTTAGCTAAGTTTTTACTTATGGAATTTTGTAGAGGATCAGGGTCTCCTGAGCAAAGAGTTGCTCCTTCATACCCTCCAGGGAGAATCCGCAAGTTCCCTCCATCTGCTGTACCCCCTCCCCGTGTGAGTTGTTCCTTGAAGCAGGAGGCCATAGGGTGCAGACGAGGCCTCATCGGCAGAACTGGGCCTGATGATGACAGTGGGAGTGACTTGGGGACTCTAGGTGCCCCGGGAGGGAGACAGAGAGGGTGAGGCTCTTCACACAGTTCCCAGAGGAGCATCTCCCCCTAGTGGCCACAAGTAGGAGCTGCTGAGCTCTCAGCCAAGCAAATGCCAATGGGAAAGTGTAAGGCTTTCCACACACACACTCCACCCCACCGCACCCCCACGCTGAAGACACTGGACCCCCTTTTCAGAGTCTGGCCTGTGGAACAGGCACAGACCACCTGGAGTCTGGGTTTATACAACCTGGGTCCGAGGTGGAACTTACAGGGGTACTGGACTTTTCCTTGGCTCTACCAGAGACCTCTGCCCAGGCTTGCTCTGTGAAAGCAGGTGCTTCCCAATGAGCCCCTCTGGGGCCTTGATGAAGTGAAGTGAAGTGAAAGTGAAAGTCGCTCAGTCATGTCAGACTCTTTGTGACCCCATGGATAGTCCATGGAATTCTCCAGGCCAGAATACTGGAGTGAGTAGCCTTTCCCTTCTCCAGGGGACCTTCCCAACCCAGAGATCAAACCCAGGTCTCCTGCACTGGATTCTTTACCAACTGAGCTATCAGATGCCTTGATAATGAAGCTTATCTACAGCACCTTTCCTTTGCACAAGTCCCTTCTAAGGCCAGGGGAATGCCCTTAGCAAGATGTTCACATGGACACGTTTATGCAAAATCTACAACAGTAGGATTTTGGGGGATATTATTTTCCCATGAAATTAAAAGACGCTTACTCCTTGGAGGGAAAGTTATGATCAACCTAGATAGCATATTAAAAAGCAGAGACATTACTTTGCCAACAAAGGTCCGTCTAGTCAAGGCTATGGTTTTTCCAGTGGTTATGTATGGATGTGAGAGTTGCACTGTGAAGAAAGCTGAGTGCTGAAGAATTGATGCTTTTGAACTGTGGTGTTGGAGAAGACTCTTGAGAGTTCCTTGGACTGCAAGGAGATCCAACCAGTCCATCCGAAGGAGATCAGTCCCGGGTGTTCATTGGAAGGACTGATGCTGAAGCTGAAACTCCAATACTTTGGCCACCTGATGCAAAGAGCTGACTCATTGGAAAAGACCCTGATGCTGGGAGGGACTGGGGGCAGGAGGAGAAGGGGACGACAGAGGATGAGACGGCTGGATGGCATCACCAACTAGATGTACATGAGTTTGGGTAAACTCTGGGAGTTGGTGATGGACAGGGAGGCCTGGCATGCTGCAATTCATGGGGTCGCAAAGAGTCGGACACTACTGAGTGACTGAACTGAACTGACTTCTAAAAAGAGGGTCTCACGAGCTTCTTTAGCTTTGTGTGTTAAGTCACTTCGAGACCCCATGGACTGTAGCCCACCAGGCTCCTCTGTCCGTGGAATTCTCCAGACAAGAATACTAGAGTGGATTGCCATTCCCTTCTCCAGGGGAACTTCCTGACCCAGGGATCAAACCTGTGTCTCTTATGTCTCCTGCATTAGCAGGGTTCTTTACCATTAGCACCACCTGGGAAGCCCTTTTAAGCTTTAGACCACACAAACTCTGTACATATCTGACTCTGATTGTCACCTAGTTGTAGAGTTCTCTGAACAGTTCTTTAACTCAAATGTGCAGTCCCCACGGCCACTTCAGCCCCTGGAGGCCACAAAGGACTTTGGGAGGGCAGTCTGTGCAGGGGTCAAGAACATGGGTTTGTAGATCAGGCAGATGTAGTCACGCATCCCTAGGCACGTGATCTGATTGTGCCTCTCCTTCTTCATCTGAAAGATGGGGATAATAATTGTACATACTCTTTGGGCTGCTGTGAGTATAGAATGCACAGAAATACTTCTGTTTAATGCCTGGTCAGTAGGAAGTGCTCTAGGAACAATGATTATGGGAAGGTCCATAAGTAGACATCTACTCTGGGAATGAATATATGTGTATCTCTAACTTCTTCCCAGGTGGCTCAGTGGTAGAAAATCCACCTGCCAATGCAAGAGATGTGGATTCGATCCCTGGGTCAGGAAGATTCCCTGGAGGAGGAAATGGCAACTCACTCCAGTATTCTTGCCTGGGAAATCCCATGGAGAGAGGAACCTGGCCAGGCTACAGTCCAAAGGATTTCGAAGAGTCGAACATGACTGAGTGACTAAGCACACAACTTCAATTCAACTCTCTATATGAAATTAGACCAAATAAAATTGCCAGTATTTCACTGTTTTTTGATCTATAAAAATGGCACTTTCACGTGATGCCCCCCAATAGAACATATAATGACAATAATTACATAGGGTGACTGGAGTGTGCGTAATTGGTAGAGACGCCAGTACCTCTCATGGTGTATCATGCTTTGCCTGGAGAGGCTGAAAAAGGCAATTGGATTCCTATCTCTCTGCTCCTTTTGGGAGCCCTGCTCTGTAACTATAAAGGCCTCTGACAGAAAATAAATAAGTCATGGGGATGCAATGTACAGCATGATGACTTTAGTTAATAATATTGTATTGTATATTTGAAAGTTGCTAAGAGTAGATCTTCAGAGTTCACATCACAAGAAAACTCTGTGTGGTGATGGATATTAACAAGGCATTGTGATCATTTTGCAATATGTATAGATATTGAATCATTATGTTGTACACCGGAAGCTAATATAACTTTACATGTCAATTATACATCAATTAAAGTTATTTAGAAAGTTCATCAGCCAGACCACAGAGGGTCCCTCTGCCTCCAGCACTCTGTGAAACGCTATCCCCGGCTCTCAGTCCCTCTGTGGCACCAGCTGCTCTCTGGATCACAGCTCTTATTTGGAAGGCGCTGCAGCTCTCCTGGCCTCTTTCTGCCCCAGTCTTTGGCACCTAACCCAGAATCTCTCTTTTCTTGCCCGGCCCCCAGGGAAATAGGGCCCAGATGGAGTCCACACTGCAGAAGGACTGAGGGACCTGGTGGCCACCCTCCTCCAGCCTAAAGCTGTCCCTGAGGGTCATAATCTCACGAAGGTACCCTCAGGCTGCTTATTTAACTCTTTGCACCCCAAGTGGTTTACCCAGGTCACACACTCTCTGAGAACACATGCAGAATCCCAGTGCCCCTGGCACAGTCAAAAAACACATTACCGACAGCCTTGCTGGGCACTCAGCTGGCCAGTGGGTCAGACCACAATCATAGGTGCCCTCGAAGAGCAGAGTGGAGGATGCCCCACAGATTGTGCTGGTGGCATTCTCTGAGAAGCAGAGGCTGACTGAGCTGAGAGGGCACAAAATCTGCTGGTAAGTAACGCCAGGAAAGAGAGGGGAGGCAAATGGCCTGGGGATGGACCGATGTCACGACGCAGACACGTCAGTTTCTGCCAGCCCCACGGGAGCTCTGGAACAAAGATGTCCAGGGTTTCCTGTTCAGAGTCCCTCAGGGAGCAGTAACAGCCAAGCCCTGTACCACTGTCATGCTCACACTGGCTGGGCTCAGCTCAAAAATGGAAACTGACCTTGATCGTGGACCCAGACGCTGAAGCTGTCATCTCATCTCAGATCTCAAAGTTTCCCAAAGGAGAAGCAGGGAGTGCAGCTCTGTGCTCATTCAGTGCATGCCTTGTGCTGCATGGACCCGCTTTTCCACACACATGTGGCCAGACTCTGGGGGCCTGTCTTCTTTCATGAAAACCTGTAAGAGGGAAGTTAAGGGGATGAAATGGAGACCTCCATTCACTCTATCTGGTCTTGGGACCACAGCTGGGACCTGTGAGGCTGTCACGGCTAACGCCATGGCAGGCAGCCTAGATTAGGAGTAGGCCTGGTTTCCCAGGGTAACATAATAATCAGGCCTCCTAGAGCCAGCCAATCAACATATGCCTAGCCAGAGAAAAGGGAACCTATCAGGGGAAAGCTGAAAGCCCCACGTTGGGCCAACAAAAATTACCTTGCAACTGTGTAACCTATCAGCTTGCGCCAACTACCCACTGTGTAACCAATCCGATTGCGCCAACTACCTGCTGCTTATTTTGACCTAATAAATACCCGAGAGAACTGGGGTTCGGGGCCTTCGTCCTCACACACCTGGTGAGGGCGGGAGGCCCTGGCTCGAGTCAGTAATAAATTCCCCTATTGCGAGTTGCATTGTTTCGAGGAGTCTTCTTTCCCGACCGGGGACTCAGACTACGGGCAGAACAGGACCCATTGCCTCTCTCCTCTACCCTTCATTCTAAATTCCCCATGCCCTCAGCTACCACCTGCGTGGTCTCGGTGGTGTGGTCTCATGCCTGTGGTCTGCCCAAGGCCAGGTTCTTGAGTCTGAGCCCCTGGAAACAAAGAAGACGTACATCCACACCCTCCTTCAAGAAAAGACGTCCTGGGACTCCCCTGATAGTCCAGTGGTTAAGACTGTGCTGCCACTGCAGGGGGCAAGGGTTCCATCCCTGGTCTGGGAACTAAGATCCCACATGCCAAAGAAATGACGTGGGCAAAAAAAAAAGACGTGCTGACCAACCTCGAGGGGTGTGGCTGCTGACTGCTTCCAGCTGTTCATTTCACTGGGGTGGGCCCCAGCCCATAACTGAGCAAGATGGCAGCACAGGGCCTAGCTTTGTACCAGTCTTTGCTCTGGAACTGCCCCAGTGGGTGGCAGTTTATCATTTGCCTTTCCATCTGATGGCTGCCCCTGCTCAGTCCTGCCATCCCCTTTTCCTTCACATTTGTTGCCCTCCAACGAAATCTCTGCCCCAACTCTGCATGCCTAACTCTGTCTCCGCAACTGGTTCTGGAGAGTCCAACCTGCAGAACTTGGTACCAGGAGTGGTCCAGGGAGGCATCCACCGTGGGAGAGGTGCCAAGCAAACAGTGACGCGGGCCGCCTTTATCAGCGGCCACCTCGCTGTCATCACGACAGACACATGAGCCAAGTAACAATGATGGCAGAGAAAGAGGCTACTCAAGGGCCCAACGGCACGCATTCACTCTTACCAAGGACAGTCTAGCTGCTGCTGCCTCTGAATGTCCGATCTGCCAGCAACAGAGACCAGTGCTCGGTGTGGAGGAGACTGACCAGTCACACTGTAGCAGGTTGACTGCACTAGGTCCCTTCTATCCCCAAAGTCAACAGTTTGACTCACAGGGATAGATAACTTGCCTAGTATAGGTTTATAGGTTAGCCCTTCGTGCCCATAAGGCATGAAATACAGCACTAGTGGTTATAGGATGCCTGATTCACAGATGAGGAATCCTGTACAACATGGATCTTTTCTAAGACTGTACTGAGGATTTTTTAAATTTATTATTTCTTTTTGGCTACACTGGGTATTTGTCGCTGCACACAGGCTTTCCCTAGTTGCAGCAAGTGGGTAGCTTCTCTCGTGGTGCACAGGCTCTAGGCTCACGGATGGGCTCAGTAGTTGTGGCACACAGGTTTAGTTGCTCCATGGCACATGGAATCTTCCTGGACCAGGGATCAAACCCGTGTTCCTTGCATTTGGCAGGCAGATTCTTAACCACTAGACCACCAGGGAAGCCCCAAGGATTTGTTTTAATTGAGTACGGTGAGACCTGCAGATATGAAAATGAGTGTCATGAAGGAAGAAATTTATACTCACATATTTCAAGAAGGACCAGTGTTGGTCAGGAGGCAGAAGAGGGGCAGAGCATGGCTTGAGCCTTTTGGGAGTTCTTGTAAGAAGGAATGGGCAAGGCAGGGTAGATACTCTGAGTAAGTTTAGGGTTGGATAGTTTGAATGGTCTCCTTGGGCTCTGGGATATAGAGGTGGATGCTAGTTAATTGGTACCTGGCCATAGGGTGGTTTAGAACAGGGTATGTGAAAGTTTGATAAAGGAGAAAATTGGGAATGTGGCCTCTGGACTGACTGGTTTTCACATCAAAGGTGAACTTGCAGGGAAGTTGTTTGCTATCTCTAGGAATTAGTGAGCCCTGGGGGGACAATTTCTCCAACATCAAGACCCCAAAGGCCAGGGGATCAAGAATACATGAAACACGGATTTCCCTGGAAGTCCAGTGGTTAGGAGTCCGTGCTTCCACTGCACGGGGCACAGGTTCTATCCCTGGTCAGGGAACTAAGATCCTGCAAGCCATGCGGTATAGCCAAAGAATACAGGAAATAAGAAAATACAGACAATGCAACATCTAACCAGGGAATTCCTTTACAGCAAAGGAAACAAGGCATGATCACAAGAGTCACTGGCCCTATTACCTGCCACATCACTCAGAGGCAGAAATTCAGGGATTTGGTACTTTCCAGGGTGTCTACCCAGAGTCACCATCCCAAGTGTCAGGGTCCCACAGATCTGCCTTGGATGAGTATTCAGCCATCTTTGGAGCCATATTATGTTACTCAGCCACTCTATTAAATCCTGACTTTCATCTCCAGCTCTTTTTTCTTCACCAACTGTGTAAGATGAAGAATTCTTTGTAAATTGCCAAAGAAACCCTTAGGCTCTCATACTTTTTTTCAGTTACTTGTTCATTGCCCTCAGCTTTTCATTATGCGCTGGTAGGTTATCAACCCAATTATTCATTCCCACTTATCCATATGTGTGTGTGCACACATGTGTGTACAATTACACAGACATGTTTTTCTTTCAAATGCCTCTGCCTACCTTTTAAATCACACAGGCTAATTCGTTATTCTCTACCTGCACATTCTCCCAGGTCACCATCAGCAAAATATTTAGTGATGGGACCAAGAACCTGTGCTGGGGGCTGACCATACTCCACCTACCACATGAGATGTTGGCCTCTCTGCCAGCCGGGTGATGGAGTGATTATTTCCCAAACTCCATCTTACTAATTTCTCCAGTCACTCCTAAAAACAGATGCTAATATGGAGTAAGGAGTCTAAAAGTTTCACTGGTGAGTAGCACTTGTGAAAAGAAAAAGGCAGATGCTGGAGTGGGCAGGGAGAATTCTCCAGCTATGACGTAGGCCTGCTGGGGTCTCTGCCTGCACACGTTGTTCATCACCTATTAGAGGATCTGGTGCTGGGGGGAAGTGGCTGGGCTCTTATGACACCACCTAATTGGGCAGCTGGCTGGAGGTAACCCTGAAAGGATGCGCTGTCAGCTGGAAAACTGAGGTTGACCCTGAAGGAGACTATAACTGAAGCTGTCAGTTCACCAAAGCTTGGCAGCTGGGCAGCAAGTCCTTTCTGGTAGAGGTATCTGAGAGGAGCAGCTACAGAGTGCAGCAGAGATGACATGACGCACTGAGAACTGGTTTTGTGTGAGCCTGGGCAGAGTACAGTCAAAACATAGAGTCACTTCTCGCTTAATCAAGTGGTGTTGGGTAGAAGATTACCAAGAAGATAAAGTAGGAGGGGATTTTGCAGACAGAGAGAACCAATTGGTCAAAGACCAAGGCAATGCAAAGCATGGGAATGTTCTAGAAAAATACAGAGAATTCAGAGGAGCTGAAACATAATGTTGGCAGGTAGGGGAATGCAGGCATGAGTGATGGAAGGGGATAGACCACACAGGATCTTGTTTGCCCAGCCACGTAACTCCAGCCTACAGCCAACACAAGGCACTTAAAGAATGTTCATTAGGGAAATGGCACCGTCAGCTATGAATACCAGCAGGCCCTCTCTAGCAGCTATATAGAAAAGAGAAAACAGGAGGTGGAGAGGACAGTGAGGGTCAGGAGGATGCTTTCATAGGCCAGCAGAGAGCTGAGATGGGTGGTCAGAAGAAAAGGAAAGTCTGCCTCTGCAGGAGGAAGAACTGGCTGGATATGGTAAGGGACTGGTTGTGGGGGTAGAGGAAGGGAGGAGCCCAGGACAATGGCCTGGTTTCTGGCTTGGGCATCCAGTTGGTTGTTCGGAATTCAGTTCAGTCGCTCAGTTGTGTCCGACTCTTCGTGACCCCATGCACTGCAGCAAGTCAGGTTTCCCTGTCCATCACCACCTCCCAGAGCTTGCTCAAACTCATGTCCATCGAGTTGGTGATGCCATCCAACCATCTCATCCTCTGTCGTCCCCTTCTCCTCCCACCTCCAATCTTTCCCAGCATCAGAGTCTTTTCCAGGGAGTCAGTTCTTCGCATCAAGTGGCCAAAGTTTTGGAGCTTCAGCTTCAGCATCAGTCCTTCCAATGAATACTCAGGACTAATTTCCTTTAGTATTAACTGGTTTGATCTCCTTGCAGTCATCTGCATATCTGAGGTTATTGATATTTATCCCAGCAATCTATATTCCAACTTGTACTTCATCCAGCCCAGCATTTCGCATGATGCACTCTGCCGTTGATTGTTCACCTGTTCCCAAAAGAGACCAGTCCATGCACTCTCTCTTTCTGCCCCAGTCTTCTCTTCCCCTTGACCTGTGGTCTCTTCTCCCCACCCCATGTTCCTCATACCACTGGACATTGCTTATCCTCCTGTCTACCTGAGGCATATGAACAGCAGACATTTCAGGAATAGATCCCAGAAGAGGCTACCAGGCATTTCCCATGTACAGCTCACTTGATACAGCCCCTGCCCAGGTCATCTCTCAGCCCCAAGCTCTGGGGCTCTTGGTCCAATAGAAATGGGTGGACCAATAGTTAAGTCTCCCACTCCCTATCCCATTATTACTTGGCTGCCCAGACCTGCCTCTTCTCCCCTTCTGCCTCGCCCCCATCCCCCTGTTTCAGTCCCTGAGTCTAGAGTTTCCTCTTGTGATCTCTCACCACAGTGCCCTCCACTTCCAATGCCTAAACCTTCAAGATCTGATTCAACTGCCACCTCCTCCCCGATTCCCCCACATGGAAGTCTATCTGCCCCTGTCTCTTCTGGCCTTGGTGTTGTCCTCTCCACTCCATTTAAAACCTCCATTGTGAGGTTTTAAACACTTCCATGTCTCCATTGCTACAAAAACCCAAAGACAGTGCCTGCTCCAGGCAGGGCCCTGGGCAGAGTGGGGGTAAGGGGTGTGTCCAGAGAAGGAGTAAGAAGGCAGAGCCAAGACCTGGTGACCAGGACAAGAAGCAGACGTGGTCCTGGCCTCTCACAGCAGGAGGAACCGAGTGTCAGTGACTCCATCACCACCACTGTGCCTTGTCAGGGCAGCCCAGTCAAGGCCTGCAGCTGTAGAATCAAGTCTCAGAAGCAACACCAGTGCAGGGGTGTAGCAGAAAGCAACATCCGGAACCTGAATCACAGCCCTTCCCTTATAGTCATGGAACAACCTGGGGAAGGGCATGACACAGGGGTTCAGGTGAGGGTGGGGAACTTGGCCATCAATGGTGGTGAGCCTGGGTTTGTATTCACTGACTGGTGAAACCCAGGGCATCCCAGTTGATGTAGTAATAAATGATAATAAGTGCCATCTGTTGTACTGCCAAGGTGCCAAGTACTTCACATGCATTCTTCTAACAGTGGGATGCAAGCTCTGGGCTGAGGAAGGGAGCAGATTTCTTTCTGTTGTAACGGTACCACCCTGTTCTGGAACCCGGCCATCAGGGATGAGCCCGGCCAGCGCTCAGTTACCTGAAGATGACGTGGGCCCACGTGCGTCCTGTGCCCTCCCACTGTGTGGGCAACAGAGGTGGGGCCACAGGGCCTCTTCTGAGAGTTGAGAGGTGGGGAGAGTCACGCATAAGCCCTGGCTCTCCAGCAGCTTGCTGGCCGAGGCATGGGCACTCCCTTGGGTCACCTGACTCTGGCCCTGCTCATCTATTCCACTGGGCTCCACTGTGCAGTGATGGTCTCCCGGGCCCTCTCACGGGGTCAGAAGCTCCTCTTCCTCCCACTCCCCCCAAAGGACAAGCAAGGCCAGAGGTGTGGCAACGAGTGCATTCAGAGGCAGTGGTGAAGATGGGAGCCGGCATGATACTGATCTTGAGAGAGTTCTTCTTCTCACCTGGAACCAACCATTTTCTCCCAATAGACTGGGAGGACCCTTGGAGGCCTTTCCAGCATCACAATGCATGGCAGCATGCCACCATCATTGCGTTCTTCCTGCTCAGTGCCCTGGTGGATCTCACAAGCCAGGTGTGGCTGGAGCAGCTGAGCATGAAGCTGGAGTGGGCGGTCACAGCCTTGGCCCTTGTGATAGTGCTGGAAATGGTGGCCCTCCCTGAGCACAGGAACACCCTGGAGTTCCAAGTGCACACCTTGCTGATGCTGCCTGCCTTCCTGCTGGCCCTGGTGCTCACCATCAAGGTCTGGGCCCCTGACCAGCTCTCATTCTGAGTGCTCAAGGCCTGGCTGAAGCTGGTGTCTGGCTCCTGGCTGCTAGTGGTGACCTTGATGCTGCATGCCCCACTCTCCTTGCAGCCCTGGCAGACAGACAGCCCAGTGGACCTCGCCTTTGTCACCAGCTTCTTCTGCTGGCTCCTGTACTTGGGGGTTGTCATGCTGGCCATTGTCTATGGCCTCTGCAGCCTCTGGCACCATTGCTGCTCCTCCTAGAAAAGGGCCCCAGGTGCTGAGTACCAGCCGTGCCCCCTAGGCGAGGACAGTGAGGAGCCTGAGCAGTTCAGAGCAGAGGCTGTGCTGCAGGATGAAGTCATCTAATCTAAAGACTGTCCTTCTGTCCCCAGCTCTGCTTAGTCTTGTCCCTATAAAGCCATGTAAAGGTGAGTGACACTGCAAGATCTTGGGATCCACAGTGTATCTTCCTATCTCAGAAGCCATGTTCTTTGTCCCCATATAAACCTGCCAGCTACCGGGATGGCTTTTTAATGCTGTCAGTCTATCGCCCTCTCTCTCTAGCCTACTGTGTGAGTATGGTTTCCAGGCCTCTCTGTGGGGATGCCAGGACTTCTCCCCTAGTTGCTTCTAGAATCCAGGAGGGTAAGGGATTGGAAAGTGGGAGATGAACGTGAGTTGGATGGCTAACCCAGTCTTCCTAGCCCCATTACATCACTGATATCTGATAGGAAAGTCTCCCTTTCTTACTGTTCTTCTTAAAAAGTAGATGGTCTCTCCTTGACTTTTCTCAAAATTTGGGATACAGCTACTTTTTGATGTTTGATAATAATAAACACAAAACTCAAGAAGATAAACCTCTCATGGGTGGAGAGCAAAGGAGGCAACAGGATAAAATGGTGGTCTTAAAACTAGCAGCAGGTTCATGAGCATATCAATAGGTAAATAAAGTCAAAGACCAATCATGGATCAACATGAGATTTTGTTGTGATCCAAGGTCATAATTAATCCATTGAAGATCCACTTAAAGCTGTGGATAGAAGTAGGCATGAAGTTGTCTCTTGGGTGGGAAAGCCTGTGTGCATTTGTGCCTGAGGCTGGAGAGTTGAATGTGAGAGAGAGAGAGAGAAAGAGATGGTAATAGTGGCTCTCCTCCACATTTGTATATTGTGAGAATTTCAGATGCCTTCATTCTTCTGTTCTTTTTGTTTTTGTGTTCTATGTTAATTATAGGAGGCTGGAGAACTTGTTTAAAAACAAAAGTGACTCTATTCCCTTCTGCTCTGAGGGAAAGGGGGCAGGGCTGGCATAACTGGCAGCAGATTCCGGAGAGGAGAAGGGGGACCGAGGCACTTAGTGGAGGCTGAGCCTGGGGAGAGAGGGATCTGTGAGGAGTTCCAGCTACCGGGATGTTTTTTTTATGATGGTTGTTTATGCTGGATGGTTTTTCCATCAGTAAGGCAGCTAAAGAAATGTGAAAGATGATGGGAACACAGAGGGAGAGGTAGGTTACCGAGATTTTGAAGTTCTTAAAACTGGTGGTGGGCAGGGATATCTAATAACTAATGCTAAAACCGTTTATCCTGTGATGTAAAAAATCCAGCCTTTTCAGAATTAATGGTAGAAGTTGTTAAAAATCTAGATTTATCTTCTTCAACAGATGTTAGCCAAAGAGGGATCAAAGTTGTGATTGTACAGCAACTTTTGAGGTGAGTTATGAATAAAAATATTTTTAATCTACCCTTTTCAATAAAGTCAGCTTCTCAAATAAATGTTTTGGGGACTTCCCTGGTGGCCCAGTGGTTAAGACTCCACGTTCCCAATGCAGGGGACCTAGGTTTGATTCCTGGTCAAGGAACTAGATCCCACTTGCCGTAACTAATAGATCCACACACCACAAGGAAGATTGAAGATCCTATGTGCTGCAAATAAGACCTGGTGCAGTCAAATAAATAAATATATATCAAATAAGTGTTTTGTGTAATTGATTCTAGGGGAAAACAAAGTCAAGGCACATATCTGAGTTGGTGGGATGCAAACAATCTCAGTGGTACTAAAGATGCAGGGAGGGACTCAGAGCTAAAGGGAACCTCAGAGTGTCAGTGCCCTAGAGTCCACAGGAATTTTCAGAGCCTTGGACTTCTCTCAAAATGAGGAAAGGAGGTGCAAATAAACCAGGTTGTCAACTGACACATTATATAGATGAAATGAAATACAGCTCAAGCAAGCTCTGTAGAAATAGGTATCCTTTAGCCCAACTAGGAGTCCACTGCTTCTACTGGCATGAACCTCCTTGCACGGGTTGCATAAACACAACATTTGGAAGTCTGGAGAGGCAGAGAAAAGAGAACATACCCATCATAGAAAGGTATGCAAAAAGAATTTAGAAAGGATTGCAAATTGAAATCCCACTAATGAGAATGCTGCAATTCCATGATGGATTGTGTGGTCAGAAATGCTGTCATCAGAGGCTAGAAAGCTTCAAAGAGCATAGAGAGGTTTTCCAAGAGGGCAGGCAAGTTGAGCTGTGGTTTGAGGTTATCACTGAACATCATCTAAAAAAACCGTGTTCTTGAGAATTCCCTGGCTGTCCAGTGGTTAGGACTCAGCATTTTCACTGCTGTGGGCCCAAGTTTGATCCCTGGTTGGGGAACTAAGATCCCACAATCAGCACAGTGCAGCCAAAAAAAAAAAAAAACAGAAGAAGCCATGTCCCTGAGCATAGAAAACAGGCTCTGGGGACTGCATGGCAAATAATTAAGTTAGAGGAAGAAGGTTAGCAAGGGAAGGAACAGGGAACAGGAAGAGCCTGGCAGACCCATCCTGGAGGACAGGCCCCAGATGCCTGAGGACAAAAAATGCCTCATTCCTCCTCAGAAGCTTCAACAGCTGGAACAAGACCAGCCCCCGCTTATCTTCCCAGGGAAGCAGAGACCCCACGGAGGAGAGAGCAGGCATCTAATTCTGGAGATCTATTTCAGGTGGACTATATCAAATTTCAAGAACCCTGTTGGCAAGCATGCCTCTACACCTACTACCCAAGGTCCAAGGGTGAGCAGATGCGGAAAGAAAGACACACAGAACACAGGCTTCCAGCTAGCCTCCTGCGGAGCAAATTCTCACAGTTGGCCCTGTGTACCTTTGGGGGCCCTGCCGACAATGAGCAGCTTTCTCTGCACATCTGCGCTCTCACCCAGCTCAGCAGGAGTCTGGCCAGGCAGACATATGACTCACACCCGTGGATTTCTCAAGTGTTTTTGAGACTTAAAAGAATGCCAGCTTCCTTATAAAAGGAGCTTACTCTCAGATATCATAATTGAGATGTCACTCCATTGTGCTATTTCCATGGAGGAAAAAATAATATTGATTCATTTTTTTCTGCTCATAAAGTAATAAAACTTCATTGGAAAACAGCTGGAATCTCAGAAATGTATGAAGAAGAAAATTAAAATCACTCACCAGGCTGACCATTCATTCAGTCAACAAACACATACTGAGCTCAGACCTTTTTAATGCCAGATCTGCTTTGGGCGGCAGAGACAAACAGAACTGATAGAGCGCTGTTCTTGTGTTGTTTCCATGCTAGTGGGGAAAGCAGAAAAGAGATAATTCAACAAGCATAAAATACATCAGGTCATAATAAATAGCATGAAGAAGAAAACAGGGCAAGGAGAGCAGGGAGACTGGGGGTGGGCGCAGTATGAACTTCATATTCAGAGGATCAGATGACATTCTACCCAGAAAGAAGCAAAGAGAATTTTGAGAGTGTTTTCCTTCCAATCTTTTAAATATATGTTAACATTCTTCTTATTGGTTGCAAGTTTCCAGATAAACATTTTGTAAATTTTTTTTTTCCTTAAAAAAGTAATATTTGTTCATTGTAGAAAACCTAGAGCGTATGGAAAAGTAGAGACAAGGCAAATCTCCCACAGTCATACACCCAGAATCATCTTTCTGTGTCACATTTCTCTCCTTCTGTGCCAATTGTCGACCCACACAGTATTCACACTAGGGAATCCTGCTTCTCTTCTCCTAATTCTCTCTCTCATAAACCCCACGGTCAGGGTTTTGAGAGAGAAAGTACCAGAGACTACCATTTCCCCTTTTGCAGGAAAAGGCCTTCAGAAAAACCCAGGTGCCTCCCTGTCTGGATAACCCTGGACTACTGAGAGAGTTGGACCCAAGTAATATGTCCTAAATGCCCAGAAGTCAAGCCTCAGAAAGATGGGCCACCTTGTGTCAGACCCAAAGGGAGCTGAGGCACCAGCAGAGCTGAGGAAGTATTTGTGTCAAAGGTAGAGGCATGAGAGAGGCTAAAGCCCCCAGGGGGCTCAGGCAGGAGCCAGAGAGAAGCAGCAACGGTCTGTGCCCGGAGCCAGAGCTGTAAGCCCCTCCACTCCAAAGACTGGACAGCCCAGGCTGCCTACAAAAGAGATGCCATTGTCTTAACAAGCCCCAAAGATCCTGACCCTCCTCTAAAGAAGAAAGGTGGATGTTACCAGCTGCTGTGGTTCCCTCCCTCTCCGGCAGTGTCTCCACCCTGACCACATCCCTCTGGGTCTGGGCTTCTTCCTTCTTGCTTCTTTTTCTCAGGAGAACATCATTCTGAACCTATGATCCCTCATACTCACCCCCACACCCTACCCAATCAGGTCATTAGAAGGTTTCATAAGCAATGATGCTCTTCAAAAATCTTCGAGCATGACTACTGAACCCTGGGAAGGGTTTGGTTATCTGTGATGGGTGGAAGTGGCTGATCAAAGGTGTTGGGATCTTCTCAGGATCTGTGCTCATGTCCTGCCTATTTTACCACAGTCCAGTACTTCGAGCACCCTTTGCTCCTTCTCCTTTAAAGTCTTGCTACTTTCTAACTGTGTGTCAGTAAGAAAATTACTTGCCCTTTGTTAGCCCCAGTTTCCTGGGACTAGTAGGAACTGGTCCTAGCATCCCCCAATTTCACAATTGCACAGGGTCAGAGCCCAGAGTCATCAGCACAGAGCTTGGGAGCCCCAAAGAGGCAACAGGGAGCCCCAAAGAGGGGAATCACACTTGGTGGAGAAGAGGCTGGGTACAGGCTAGTTCCATGTGGAAGGTGTTACGGGAGCTGGGCCTTGGAGTCCCTCTAGCATAGTTTTTAAGAGCATGAAGTCGAATCTTGGCTCTGCCACTTACTGTGATTATCAGCAACCTAACCACCTCTTGACCTGCCTCTTGAGAAACCTGCATGCAGGTCAGGAAGCAACAGTTAGAACCGGACATGGAAAACAGACTGGTTCCAAATAGGAAAAGGAGTACGTCAAGGCTCTATATTGTCACCCTGCTTATTTAACTTATATGCAGAGTACATCATGAGAAACGCTGGGCTGGAAGAAGCACAAGCTGGAATCAAGGTTGCTGGGAGAAATATCAATAACCTCAGATATGCAGAAGACACCACCCTTATGGCAGAAAGTGAACAAGAACTAAAAAGCCTCTTGATGAAAGTGAAAGAGGAGAGTGAAAAAGTTGGCTTAAAGCTCAACATTCAGAAAACTAAGATCATGGCATCTGGTCCCATCACTTCATGGGAAATAGATGGGGAAACAGTGGAAACAGTGTCAGACTTTATTTTGGGGGGCTCCAAAATCACTGCAGATGGTGATTGCAGCTATGAAATTAAAAGATACTTACTCCTTGGAAGGAAAGTTATGACCAACCTAGATAGCATATTAAAAAACAGAGACATTACTTTGCCAACAAAGGTCCGTCTAGTCAAGGCTATGGTTTTTCCAGTGGTCATGTATGAATGTGAGAGTTGGACTGTGAAGAAAGCTGAGTGCTGAAGAATTGATGCTTTTGAACTGTGGTGTTGGAAAAGACTCTTGAGAGTTCCTTGGACTGCAAGGAGATCCAACCAGTCCATCCTAAAGCAGATCAGTCCTGGGTGTTCATTGGAAGGACTGATGCTGAAGCTGAAACTCCAATACTTGGCCACCTCATGTGAAGAGTTGACTCATTGGAAAAGACCCTGATGCTGGGAGGGATTGGGGGCAGGAGGAGAAGAGGACGACAGAGGATGAGATGGTTGGATGGCATCACCGACTTGATGGACATGGGTTTGAGTAAACTCCGGGATTTGGTGATGGACAGGGAGACCTGGCATGCTGTGATTAATGAGGTCGCAAAGAGTCAGACATGAATGAGCAACTGAACTGAACTGAACTGAAACCACCTCTTGGCTTCAATTTCTTCATCTTACAACTTCAGTAACGATGCCTATCTCATAGGTTTGTTGTGAGCATTTACAGGTTAAGGACAGAGAGGTCAGCATCCTATCTGGACTCAAGGTGAGGGCTCAGAAGTGATTCTAATTATGTTTATATTATGAGCCATGATTAATCTTTCCCAGGTGAAGACAGGTGAGCAGTGAGAGCATGCCAGGCAGAAAGAACACTGTTAGCAAAGGCTTGACCAGACGAGGTGTGTTAGAGACAGAAGACCCATCTGTGGGGCTGGAAAGTACTCTGGTGGGATCTTAGGCCCTGGGAGTAGGGTGAAGGATGAGACTCCAGCGACCTCCCCCACCCTGCTCCCTAGCTCACATTTCCGATCCCCATCACCTGACCAGGAATTCTGTACAGAAATGCCAGCCACACCCTTGCCCCTCACCACCCTTCACCTTCTAGAGTGGGAACCGTCTCTAGCTCCCCCACTGCTGACAGAGCCTAGTACCTCAGCAGCACCTGTCTGGCCAGCCCAAGTCTCCTAAATGGTCCTCCTGCCCCTGCCACAGTGTTCCCTTCAGAATACACCCCACACGGGTCCCAGAGCCAGCTCCACGGAATGTCAGGGTGGTCACCCTACAACCACTCCACCTGCCTGCTGCCTCTGCTCCAAGCGCTGGTACAAAGCCTTTCACGGGCCACCTTTCCCTCCATGTCAGCCCCTCCTTCTCCAGAGTCTAGACAACAAAACCACTCACCTTTACCAAACGTACCACCAACTTGTTTCTGGGTCATCATATGTGCTGGTCCCCCTGTCTAGGATGCCTTCCCCAATTCTTCTCCTGAAAACATTTTCTTGGATCATCTGTACCCAGTACTCTCTCCCTCCTTAGGTGCTGTGTGGCTTTGGAACAAGTCTTGATGCTGGAACTATTGTACCATGTGCTCCAAGGAGACCCCAGCGCCCCACTGCCAGGCCGCAAGCTATCAGCTCATTTTTACACTTGTCAACACCCTACACAGTGCCCAGCTCTTCTCAGAGGCTCCACAGAAAAGTGTGGAGTGATTGAAAGTGGAAAAAAGGGGTCAGAGCATGGAGAGAAGGTTAGCGGGGAAGCACCAAAGATTTGGAGGCCGAAAAAATGGCATCTTGTGGTGTTTTAGACTGGATGTGCCCAGGATGCTGGGACTTCTCCACCTTCGGAGAGCAGCAGGAAGAGGAGAGCTGAGCACACCCACTAACAAAGGCCGGTGGCTGTGAGGAGAGAGGAGGGTTGGCCCTCCACCTCCCCTTTAGCAACTCCTTTATTAGAGGGCTCACTCCTGTGCTGCAGAGAAGCAGTTTATTGAGGCAAAAGCAGAGGACACATTCAGAGAAGAGTGCTGGCATCCTTGAGAGTGAGGGGCACATACCAGGGATTTTTGCTCCCCATTTTATCTTACTTTTAGCCCTTTAAATAGGTGGGGGTCTTTTTGATTAGGGATGGAATATTCATCAAAGAGAGGGTTGAGCTGTGGCCTGGGTTGCATCAGGTTGCATCAGCTTCTGGTCCCATGCATCAGCTTCTGGTCCTGTCTCCTGAAGCCACCGGACATGCAATCTAAGTATTGTTTTCTCTTAAATTTGCCCTCACTAGACAAGCACCACATGTAGAAGGTCACACAGGGTCATCAGCAACCTATGCATTTTTATTGCACATGCTCCGTGGTGGCTCAGATGGTAAAGAATCTGCCTGTGATGCCAGAAACCTGGGTTCGATCCTTGGGTCTGAAAGATTCCCTGGAGAAGGGAATGGCTACCCACTCCAGTATTCTTGCCTGGAGAATTCCATGGACAGAGGAGCCCGGCAGGCTACAATCCATGGGGTCACAAAGAGTCGGACATGACAGAGTGACTAATATTTTCACTTTCATGGTTTTCATGGTCAGCCTTTCTTGCTCAGATGCTAAAAGTTTCTGTTTTAGATGCCATTCCTCCATGCATCATGGCTGCATTAAGTGCAAAACAAGGAGTCGGCCTTGCCTTCTGTCCAATGCCTGTATATGAGGAGGCTGTCCTTGGACCCAGCCCTGTCTTTCCCTCCTCATGATGAAAGTGTCAGGGCTCATATGACCCAGCAATTCCACTCCTGGGCATACACACTGAGGAAACCAGAACTGAAAGAGACACGTGCACCCCAATGTTCATCGCAGCACTGTTTATAATAGCCAGGACATGGAAGCAACCTAGATGCCCATCAGCAGACGAATGGATAAGGAAGCTATGGTACATATACACAATGGACTATTACTCAGCCATTAAAAAGAATTCATCTGAATCAGTTCTAATGAGATGGATGAAACTGGAGCCCATTATACAGAGTGAAGTAAGCCAGAAAGATAAAGACCAATACAGTATACTAACGCATATATATGGAATTTTAAAAGATGGTAACAATAACCCTATATGCAAAACAGAAAAAGAGACACAGATGTACAGAACAGACTTTTGGACTCTGTGGGAGAAGGCGAGGGTGGGATGTTCTGAGAGAACAGCACTGAAACAAGTATACTATCAAGGGTGAAACAGATCACCAGCCCAGGTTGGATGCATGAGACAAGTGCTCAGGGCTGGTGCACTGGGAAGACCCAGATGGATTGGATGGAGAGGGAGGCGGGAGGGGGGATCAGGATGGGGAACACATGTAAGTCCATGGCTGATTCATGTCAATGTATGGCAAAAACCACTACAATATAGTAAAGTAATTAGCTTCCAACTAATAAAAATAAATGAAAAAAAGAAAGAAAGAAAGTGTCAGGGCTCAACTAATCAGAGTCCATTCACAGCATTAACTTATGCCATATTTCCTCTCTGGGACCAAGCAACTCACAGATATTCACCCCACTGATCTGGCCCTTTGCCAAAGATCCAAATTCTTTGCTGGTCTAGGCCGTTATGGATCTGAGAGCTGGAGTGGCTCTTCTGGTGTCAGAGTAAACAGAGAGGAGTCTTTTCTGAGGAGCATGGCCAAACTCTGAGCAGCAGCCACATCCCTGTTTCAAGGGCAGAATCCGTGACTACACCTTTTATTATTTTCCCCAGTATGAAAAATATGACACCTAATGGTATATGCCTTGCATCAATGACATGGAAAAAACATTCTGAAATGGAAATGAAAAATGGAAAAGAATTCATGAAAAGAAAGTTAAAAAGAAAACAAAGAAGGCTTCTTAACAAACATGGATTTATAATGGGGAATTACAAGTGTTTCTAAAATACCTCTTGCTGTATATATTACAAACAGAAACAATAATCAAAGCTGTTAATTCCATCTGCTTCCTATACCAAGGAAAAATTCCTTACATGTGGGTGTCAGGAAGCCTCAAATAAATGGAGGGGATTTACCCAGGGTCTCCCAGAACCCCATCCTGGCTGGCGTTTTGCCTTCAAGGCCCCCTCCACTTCCACACCGCGGTCATAGCAGGACACTGCCTGCCTCAACTTTCTTATCACCCAGCCCTTAACTCTTCACTATTTGGCTTTGAACCCAGCCCTCAGGTAAGGCAACTCTCCAGGGCTCCCAGCAACCTCAGTGTCTCCCTCACGACCTTTTCTAATGTCTCTCTAGTGTATACCCTCCCTCTCTCTCCTGCTTTTCCCCAAGTCTCCTGCTGCCTCTCTCACCACTCCTGCCCACTGGTTCCTCGTTTTATCCCAACCTCTTAAGCACAGGTAATTTCCTAAATTCCATCCTTGGTTTGCTTTTTCTCTCTCTGTGCACAGGCTCTCTCTGAGTATCTTTTACCCTTCCGTGCTTCAAGTTTTATTTTATTCAAATGACTTCCAAATCTACGTGGCTAGCCCTAAGCTCTTTCTCCAAGCTTGAGATTCACAGATGGTAGCCTATAAATAAGAAAGATCACTAACAAATGAAAAAAAAAGATATTTTTTAAAATCTGCAACTCAAAATTATGAAAAGGTCCCTTGATGGATTAGAAACCATGAAGAACTTCTAAAGATGAAATGCTGGTGAAATGTTGATGGGTATTGGGTTGAAGAAAACACAATCCAAAATGTGGATGGGACAGCACCAGGCCCAGAGGAAGGAGTGCCTGGGAGCTGGAGGGGACCAAGACAACTCAAACAGAGAACCACCAAGAGGAGCAGTGTTTGGTTTCCATAAACCGACCCCTGCCCACACTCACACAGACACCAGCCAGTCAGAAGTGACCAGGACATCTCCCTCCCGGCAACACGGTGGATGTGGGCTGGAGTCAGAGAGATAAGGCAGGGTCCGGTACACACCAGAAACTGGAGCATCCATGCCACAAGACCAGCCATGGCCACCTCCCTGTTCCCACCTGCCAACCCTCTCCTTCCCTATTCACCCCATCCCACTGTTTTCCTAAGCAAGTAGCACAAGCAGATACTAGAGAGCACCACTCAGCTCCAGTGAGGAGCACAGTCAACAGTCAGCACACTCTTGAGTAAGGCCAACACCATGAAAAAGTAGAGCAGACAACAAAAAGGAGCGGTCAGAAGCAAAGCTTATTCTCAGCAAGACCTAAACATAATCCAAATGCTCAGACCGGTAAGTGAGGGTCTGGCATCCAGGAAACAAGAAGCAGGCCATGCCGAAAAAGAACCAGTGAGAACCCTTGAAAATAAAAAATATCATAAAGGAAATAAAAAAATTAAGCTGATGAGCTGATAACAAAGTAATGACAGTTTGTAAGTATTACTGAGTTGGAAAATCGAGCTGAGGAATTCTTTTGGAATGCAGCACAAAAAGAGGAAAATATGAATTAAATTAAGAGATGTGGAAAATAAATTCTAAAGTTCCAATCTCCTTCTAACAGGTGTTCCAGAAAAAGAAAAATAGAATAGAGAGGGAATTTTTAAAGAAATGTTAAAACTAAAAATTAGAATAGAAAATAATGTAATGTTGTGTTCCCACTAATCAGTACTAATAATTTATAACGATTTACTGGATGTGCTTCAAGTAATATTTTTAGAGAAATAAAACTACAGATAAAACTGATGGTTCTTCTGAGGCAATACCACTATAATGAATTTATGGAACTTTCCAAGTCCATTTTATATATATACACACACACATATATAGGGGGAAGCCCATTTGTTATATAATACACATGTGTGCTATACAATAAATGGGCTTTCCCAGTGGCTCAGCTCAGTGGCTCACCTGCCTGCAAGCAGGAGATGAGGGTTCGATCCCTGGTTCAGGAAGATCCCCCCGAGTAGGAAATGGCAACCCACTCCAGTATTCTTGCCTGGGAAATCCCATGGACAGAGGAGCCTGGCAGGCCACAGTTCATGGGGTCACAAAGAGTCAAACACGACTTAGTGACTAAACAATTGAACAAATACAATGCCGTTGCATGTAGCTTTAAAGTTTACTTAAGTAATAATATACTGTACATATGTTGTTATAAATTGGGGTTTTCACAGAAGAGTGTTGAGTTTTAGCTTTCTCCGAATTTACGGAGAGTAAACCAGTTAATTTCTCTGGACTGCTATAGAATGTCTCATTGTATTACTGACTATACCACATTTTTATATAGTACTTTATCTATAGATGGATTTATGCAATAGTTCAAATTTCTTTACCATCATGAACAATGAAAAAATATAAAAATATGTGCTTTAGGCACTTGGGTGAAGCTTTTCCAAGTATATATCTAAAAGTAGAGCTGCAGAGTGATAGGATATCCACATTTCCAATTTTACTACATTCTGAAAAACTGCTCTTCAATTTATACTCCAACAAGTAGTATATAGCTGTCCCCACTTTTCCTCAACTTCACCAAGACTTAATATTTTCATACTTTTTAATTTTTCCAGAATGATGGATAAGAAATTATACCTAATTATAATTTTTATTTGTATGACCTTGATTTCTAGTCAGTTTGACCACCCTTTCATAGTCTACTGGCCATTTGGGATTCCTTTCCTGTGAATTGTCTCTTTGCCATTTTAAAAATTGATATTTAATTGACATATAACATTATATTCGTTTCAGGTGTATAGCATAATGACTCAATATATTGCAAAATGATCACCACAAAAAGTCTAGTTAATATTCATCTACACACATTAACTATATAATTTTTCTTTTGTTGGGTACTTTTAAGATTACTATCTTAGCAACTTTCAAATATACAATACAGTATTATCAAGTATGGTCACCAGCTATACATTATATCCCCAGGAATTATTTATCTAATGACTGTAAGTTTATACTTTTGATCCCCTTCACCAATTTCACTCAGCCCCTCCACCTCCTGAATCCTTTTTTCAGTTGCATTTATAGAGTTTTATCATATAAATGTTTAAATTTTTACATAGTCAAATTTATCCTCTGGTGGGAGATATATCTTTTAAAGAATGAATATTTCTTTTTTTATAGTTCCAAAACTAAAAGGGTTTTTAAGGCAGTATTTTATTTTATTTTTCTGTTTTATTTTACATAGGAGTATAGCTGATTAACAATGTTATGATAGTTTCAGGTGGACAGCAAAGGGGCTCAGCCATACATATACATGTATCCATTCTCTCCCAAACTCCCCTCGCATCCAGGCTGCCACATGATATTAAACAGAAGGACCTACAATAGGGCCTTGTTGGTTATCGATTTTAAATATACATGAACATGTCAATCCCAAATTCCCTAATTATCTCTTTACCCCATTCTTCCCCGCTGGCAACCATAAGTTAATTTTCTAAGTCTGTAAGTCTGTTTCTATTTCATAAATAAGTTCATTTGTATCATTTATTTTCAGATTTTGTATATAAGGGATGTTATATGATCGTTTTCCTTCTTGGTCTGACTTACTTCAATGAGTATTTCTTGAACCTAAAAGATTTGAGTCCTCAGAACTGAGAGAACACTGGGTGTCAAGCAGAGTGAATATAATAAATGCCCATCTAGGCCCAAAGTAGTGAAGCTTCAGACATTTGTGGTGGGGGAGAATTGTTATTTGTGCGAGTGTTTGCAATGGAACCAGAAGAGAGAGTGGGAGCTGGCTAGGTCCTGGGAGAAACAAGCACAGAACTGAGGTCTCACGCATTCTCTGGTCTCAGACGGTCCTGTGTAGCCACTTTACAAATCTGCAGTGCCTCGGGACATAACTGCAAACAGAATTCTGGAGACTCCTTAGGGAGCATGGATGGAAGGATTTTGTTGTTACTGTTATTTTGGTTTTTTAACACAACAACTAACAATTTAGAGTTCATAAAGCATTGTTTACACATTAGGCTGAACCATCTTAAACTACCATTTCTGAGAGTTAAAAGACCATTGAATGCTGGCAGTTTCCTAGAATTCAACCTCATACATGATTTCATTTCATACTCTTAACTCTGTGAGATTTGCCCTATTATTATCAGCTTTTTTTTTTTTTAAACAGAGGAGCAGCCAGTGGGGCAGGAAGCTGAAGACCACGGACGGGGGCTTTAAGACGGCTAAATGGTGGACAGGGGGTAGTCTGCTTGGCTCCATCTCCCTGCCTGATTTGGGTAGTGCTTCCTCCATCTGAGAAACTGGAAACACACTTCATGATTCCCTCTCCCTGAAGGAAGATCATGCCTGTCATAGAGCTCATCTGTCTTCTAGGGAGATTAGGCTCAAGATGATCAGGGGCAGAAAAAAAAAAAAAAAGGCTTTTGCCCACAGACCTTGGCCTTGACATTCAGTCAGACAACTTGCCTCAGGTATAACATATGAGCTGGAGGAACATGTGTCAGAGCAAGCGCGGACTGTATATCAGACATGATGAGGTGGGTAGGAAAGAAAGAATGATTGCTGTATGTGTCGCAGTTGCTAAACGCTCTGTTCAGAACCCTAAGCAACCGGTGTGCTGTTTCCCTGCACCGACAGTATTCCAGGAGGAAAGCCTCCAGGCCTGGATGACATCCTTAGCAGGTCTGAGATTTTCTGCTCATTTTTAGAATAGGGCCTGCAGTCTCTTGGGGTTGCAAACACAGTCTGGATTCAGTACTTGGAATGCAAATACAAGGCTTTCATCAAAACTCAGGACTTCTTTTTACCTTAAATCCTCTCTTCCCCCTGCCTGGCCTGCCCAGCTGGACCCCGCAGTGGGGACAGTGGAGAGAACTTGGCTTCTTCTATGGTTTTTCCACTGGGTCTCCCCAGCCAGTTGCCATGGCTACAACTCTGCTACTCCACGGGAGCAGGCGGTGAAGGGGCAGCAACAGCTGGCTGTTGACTTCAAGCTTCCTTGCCAGGCAGATGTTGAATTCTGCCTCTTTCTCATGGAGTGCTTTAATACCCTCTCCACAGGCTTCCCACTCAGCCCCTTTCTTCCCAAGTTCCCCCTAACCTGTGGTTGTATCTCAAGTCCAATCTCATTTCAGCTGGTCATCTGGGGGTTCCTCAGCACTAAACTTTAGCTAGCGGGGTCCCTCCACACAGGACCCAAGACATGGAGCCCTTGTAGGCTCTCTGCTGTGAGGTCCAGCAGAAACTGACCAGCAGAAACTCCCATGTTTCCTGTATACCGAAAAAATTCTGGGAGAAGGAGGTGGTCCCAGGATGATGGCAGCCGCCCAACAAGAGCAGCTAGTGTGCCCTTCTCTTATCTTCCAGACTCCCTAAGTGGGTGAGGGCCAGGCCCCGAGGCTCCAGATCCAGGGTTCATATGTTAAGCACTTGGAGTAGCCCTCTCTACCCCCAGACACTAACCCTCACTAGGTCTGAGGTGAGGGAGCAGGCACTTACCCCAGCCCCAAGATAGGACTCACAGCACAGATTTCTTCAAAGAAATCCTCCTCACAATATCCTCCTCCCTCCTCTATTTCTACTTTTTCAGAGTCTCAAAGGGGGCAAGGGGTTTCAAAAGTCTTGGAACAGATGTTGGCATTTCCTTAGAAAATCTCTAGAAGGTGACTTGGCATCGCACTTCAGATTTTCACATCTATAATACATGTTAATGCCTGGTGGAAAATCTAGTTTTAAGGTCCTGTTACATTTATACGCATTGACTCTTTTCACATTCATAGGAACAGATAACATTTTTTTCATTTTTAAGGATGAGGAAAACTCATCTCTGAGGACTTGTTCCCAAGCTCACAGAAGTCATGGAGGAAAGAAGCCCAAATGGACTGAGGAAACACTGAGGCAAAGCCATGGCAGGGATCCCAGCACAGAGGTGAGGCCAGAGTCACCCAACCAGTCAGTGATGGAGCTGGGATTCTAACCAGGTCTGTCTAGGGTTGCCTGGGAGGGGTGTGCTCACTGGCCACAGAAAGAAGCTGAAGGCCCAGAGGGAAGTGCTTCCTTCATTTGGGACCCAGGACCCAGGTCACCACAAGAGGCTCTGGGCTACTACAGGGCTGATGTAGGTCAGCTCCTATGACTTGGTCCAGCCTACATCCTCACAAGACGCAGTGGGACCTCGTTTCAGAGAGAGGGATGGGAGGACTTGGGTTGTGCAAAGGACTGATTATTCTACTGATCTGCCAACAACCCCATCTCAATGTGACTTTCGACTCAGAGGAGGGTGCCAAGAGGCCTGACTCACCTAGTCCAACATCCAATCCAAACACTGTGAGGAAAGGGCTCAGCTCAGCCAAGACTATAACTGCAGGAGGACGGGGAATCTGTGCTGGGATCCCAGCCATGTCTTTGCCTCAGTATTTCCTCGATGTATTTGGGCCTTCTTTTCTCCATGACTTCCGTGAGCTTGGGAACAAGGCATGCTGGGACTTCAGCAGGTGGTCCACAACTACTGCAGGAAGGTGCTGAGAGGTGAGAGATGGAGGAACTGACTTACCTGGTCCTTAGAGGAGGGCGAGCATGTGGCACCAGCCAGACAGCAAGAGGGGCTTAGTTTTGTCGCTGATGAGGTCCAGTCTGGTGGACAGTTCTAACACAGTAGTTATTAAGCCATGTTTCAGGTGGGATGGGAGTGAGGAGGGAGGTTCAGGAGGGAGAAGATATATATATAATTATGACTGGGGGGCTTCCCAGGTGGCGCTAGTGGTAAAGAATCTGCCTGCCAGTGCAGGAGACTCAAGAGACTTGGGTTTGATCCCTGCGTTAGGAAGATCCCCTGAAATAGGAAATGACAACCCACTCTAGTAGTCTTGCCTGGAAAATTCCATGGACAGAGGAGCCCATGGGGCTGCAGAGTCAGACACAACTGAGTGACTGAACACATACACACAGTTATGACTAATTCAAGTTGCTGAACGGCAGAAACCAACACAATAAAGCAATTATCCTCTAATAAAAAAAAATAAACCATGTTCCATTCACAATGCAGTGACCACTGAACATCATAGCATAGAACACTTAATTATATGAAGAGGTATTTACAATATTATTTAATGAAGACTATGTGGAAAGAATCTGCCTGCAATGCAGGAGACCTGGGTTCAACCCCTAGGTCAGAAGGATCCCCTGGAGAAGAGAAGGACAACCCACTCCAGTATTCTTGCCTGAGAAATCCCATGGACAGAGGAGTCTAGCAGGCTACAGTCCATGGGGTTGCAAAGAGCCAGACATGACTGAGTGACTTTCACTTTCTTCATGTGAAACAGAATTCTGTATTTATAAAAGCAGTGCTGTTGCTTGAACAAGTTTTCCTAGAGGACAAGCCTAAAAGGTGCTGTCTGAGTTCTTGGCTCCATTGATCACTGTGGGTCCTGAGATAACACCTCTTCAAATAAATTTCTTATCCATCCTTAGGTTGCAGTCAAAGGCTTGGGGTCAGTACAGGGTCCAGTCCCTTTCACTTCCTATGGTCAGAACCACTCACCTCCATCTCTCCTACAGCCCCTCTCAAGTGTCTGCTTGCCGGTCTTCTACACCCTCTGTAAACCAAGGGAGTTGTCATACCCCCATGTCACTTCCCCAGACAACTGGGCCACTCATTGGGAACCCATCTGTTGAATGAAACCTTCAATGATTCCAGGAACCTTCACCCAATCCTACCCTCAATTTCTGATGGGGGCTGCACCCCTGAGGTCAGAATGTATTTTTGGCACTTTCTCAATGAAGAACACACATATATACCCCCACACTTAATCTAGGACAATCTCTCTTGCAACAAAAACACAAACACACGTATAAATGTTGTTTTGTTCTTATATGTAATTGATTCATAGTGAGTATATTTTCTGCCCCTAGGATTGAGCTAAATTCATATGTACGTCTGAAACACTTCTCTAAGAACAGTCTGTCAGAGAGGCAACTCTGCTGCCCCACTACAAAGGTGATCTTTCAATATGTTGTTCAAGACAGCCTGGCTTCTCCGGGTCATAGTGCCTCAAACCTCTGTGTGCCAGAAGAGGGTCTTTGCAGGGTTTGCACAACGATAGACCTGTAGGGAGATCACTCAGGACAAGGGGAAGCTATCTCCTGACACCGAGAACTGTTCTGCTTGTAGCTCCAAAATTGCAAGGTGTAGATTCTATTGGATTTGTTTGTTCTTATTCTTTCAATCAGAACAAAGGACTGACTTCTCATGTTATGTATTTATACCTGTATATGTATGCTGAGAGAAAACTCTGGAAGGAAATACAAGATGTAAAAAGTGATTATGGCAAAGGCTTAGAATTATTCTTATTTTCTTTTATTGTTACCTGTGTTTTCCATAATAAACGTTCCTTCTCTATTTGCCAAAGAAGTCAAAGCCATTGTCTTGAACTGCCTCAAAGTCCTGTTGCCTCCTCTTCACCCCTTCCTTGTGTGGACACCCACCTCTGTGTCCACATTCATCCTTCCCTCCAAAACTAGAGACCAAGGTAGACTTTCTTTCTGTGTCCCGACTGCCTCTGCCTGTCTTCTTACTACGCCTAATATGTAAAACTGATCTATTAACACATTATAGAGGTGTTGTCAAGAATCATACTCCTGATAAATAAAAAGACCTCTCTGGTGGTCCAGGGGTTAAGAATTCATCTATCAATGCAGGGAACTCGAATTTAATCCCTAGTCTGGGAGGATTCCACGTGCCGAGGAGCAGTTAAGCCTGTGCATCACAGCTATGGAGCCCACATGCCCTAGAGCTGGTGCTCCACAACGAGAAGCCACCGCGATGAGAAGCCCACACACTGCAATTAGAGAATAGTTCCCACTGTCCACAACTAGAGAAAAAGGCCATGCAGCAACAAAGACCCAGTGCAGCCAATCAATTAAATAAGTATGAGCCCAATGAATGATAATGATGATCATTGTTTTGACTCAGTACCTCAGTTTACCTCATCTGTAAAAGGGGGTAGAGTGCTGACCTCATAGGTTTGTTGTAAGGATTAAAAGAGTTAAATATTTGTTTAGCACTTAGAAGAGCACTTGTACATAGTAAAAGGCTCTATTAGTGTGTGCTAGTAATAGTGTTACTAGTACTAATTAGCATTATGAATATTACTGCATTCCTCCATTTCTGCCAAAACCTTGACTCATTAGTTCTCTCTCCCTGTCTCCCATATTTTAAGACTCTCTCTGTCTTCAAATTTCCTCCCTTACTTTCCTCAGAGTCAGCTATGTCCCACCCCCTAAATTCACACTGCAATATTACTGACCTATCTGTGTCTACCCTTCAAGTCCAGGAATCTGAAAAAAGCAGGTTTGGAGATTCACTCTTCCACATGTGTTCATATGCAGCTCACCATTGCCCATGACACAACACTGTCTTCTTCCTCCTCACCTCTCCAATGAGACTCCTTCAGCGAAGACCATAAATAGCCTTCCTCTGCCAAACTCAAAGGACACTATTCAGTTTTTATCTTTCTGGACCTTTCTTCCTTATCCGACCTTACCAAACGGGACTCTTTCCTGAAACTTTATCTTGCTGCTCCTGCTTGCCTCCTCCTCTGGACTCAGCCTCCTTGCCTGGGTTCTTCCTCTGCCCTCCTTCCTTAAACACTGATATTCCCCAGGGCCCGTCTGTAGCCACCCGCCTCCCCGGGAAAGCTCATCACAGACTCGATGCTCATATCCTTCTCCTGAGACAACCAAGTCTACACTCCTAGCTCTGGCATTTCCCCTGAGCTCTAGACCACATGTCCTAGTACACACTGGATACTTACACTTGGAGGGCTCACATCATTGTCTGAAATTAAACTCAGTGGCTCAGTGGTAAAGAATCCGCGTGCCAACGCAGGGGACACGGTTCAATCCCTGATCTGGGAAGATCCCATATGCTGACGAGCAACTAAGCCCATGAGCCCCAACTACTGGGCATGTGCTCAAGAGCCCAGGAGCCACAGTGACTGAAGCCTTTGTACTCTAGAGCCCGTGCTCCACAAGAGAAACCACCACAATGAGAAACCCACACACCACAACTCTAGAGTAGCCCATGCTCATCACAGTCAGAGAAAGCCCACACAGCAACAAAGATTCAGCACAGCCAAAAATAAATAAATACATAAATAAATAATAAATAAATAATTTTTAAAAGAACATATAACATTAAAAAAATTAAACTCATTGTCTTCTCCGACCTACATGCCCTTCAGGGTTCTTACCTAAAGAGATAAAATGTCAGGTGGCAACTCCACCATCACCATCACCCAGTGAGAGGCTCAGCCAATCTCCTAAGCGTCTTCTCCCTCTAATCACACCTCTGCCAGCAGAGCTCATCTCTCTAGCTTTGCTCAAGCCTATCTATATCTCTCCACAGTCCCTGTCAGAGGCAGACACTGAAAGCCTGTCTCAGTCTCTCCTTCCTCCTCCTAACCTTGCTCCTTTCACATTTCCCTCTTTTTCTACTTAATCATTCAGTCTGTCAGTCAACCAACAAGGATGCGTTGAACACTCTGCCAAACTCTAGCAATGTGGCAAGTAAAAAGACCATGCCGCTGAGGGAGCTCAGGATTTACTGGGAAAGGCCGCCATCAACCCCAGTGTCATGAAATATGGACACACAGGGATCTCAGGAGTCCTGTCTGAACTAACAGTTGTGTAGATCTGGGTTATAATGATTTTGACTACAACATTTCAAACAAACAAGCAAAGATGCTCACTACCTTACATCTAAATACACAACACCCTGCTCTGGGGATTCTGGTAGTTATCTTTCCCCTGTCTGTTTATACTGTATCCTACATACATATATATATGTATGTATAACTATATATAATACTCATGTTTTCAAATTTCATGTAAAACGTATCACACTCTACATGTCATTTCACAAAGTGATTTTTTTCTCAACATTATGCTTTTGAGATTTATCCATATTTATATATGCACATTTTCACTGCTTTGTAGTATTCTATTTATTTATTCATTCTCTTGTTGGTGAATATGTAGATGGTTTCCAGTTTTTCCCTGTTATAAGCAATGTTATATTGGACTCTTTTTTTTAATGATTGTCACAGGACTTTATTCATTGCTTAATCTTCTGGTAGCAGGACTGCTTTCAAGTGGAATCTGATGACGTGTACCATCTCCTAGTGCTCCTGCGAGGATTCCTCCAGTAGTCAATTGCAGAGTTGAAAGACATGCACATCTGAGGTTTATCAGACCTTGCCAGATTGCTCTTCAAAGTGATTGTACCAATTTATTTTCCCACCAGCTGCCTATGAAAGTTTCTGTTTATCTACTCTACATCCTTATAAATACTTGGCAGTAGCCCTTTTTAATTACTTCACCAATATGATGGATGTGAAATGGTATCTCATGTAGTCTAAATTTTTTTCCTTGATTATTAAAGTAGTTGCTCTTTCAGATTTCTTGTTGTCTTAATCACCCTTTCATATTTTTCTATTGTATTATTTATCTCTTTCCTATTTCACTTGTAGAATTTTTTTTTTACAAATTGTGATATTAATCTTTTGTCAGTTCTCTAAGTAGCAAATACCTTCCCCTAGTCTGAGTTTCATCTTCAAATTTCTTTAAGATGTCTTTTTTGAACAGAAGCTTTTCATTTAAAACAAGTACGATGTCATTCATTCCTTTTATGATCTATTTTTGTGTTCTGTTTAAGAAATCATTACTTGCCCAAAAGTCTTCTCTCTATATTTATTCTTAAAGCTTTAAAGATTAGCTTTTTAGTTCTTTATTTTGGAGTATGGAACTAGCAGCCTAATTTGATATTCTTCCATGTGGATAACCAATTTTTCAAGCATCATTTATTTTTAAAAGTAATTTGTTTCCCTTACTGATTTGAAATATCAGCTGTTGTGTATCTTTTCCATATGTGCGTGGGTCTCTTCCTGGGCTCTCTGTTCTGTATCACTACCCTACTCTCTAATTACTATTCCTTTGCAACACCACTAAGTCTTCTTATCTTGTAGGTTAAGTCTTCCTTCCATCCTACCTCCTTGTGTTCTTTTCCAAAATTATCTAGCTCTTGCTCTTCCCTATGAATTTTTAAATCATTTTGTCAAATTCCATCAAAAAAAACTTCATTGGAATTTTCATTGAAGTTTAATTAAATTTATAGATTATTTGGGAGAAATTGGCATGAACATTGAGTCTTCTGATCCATGAACATATGTCTCTTCATTCATTTTCAAATACTTTTTTGTGTTCTTCTCACAATGCTTTGTCATCTTCTCCATTAAAATTTTTCCTATCTTCTGTTAGATTAATCACTGGGCACTTCACACTTTATCTTGCCATTATGAATGAGATCTTTATTTTTCCTATTACATTTCCTAACTGGTCATGATTGATGAGTAGGAAGACTAATAATTTTTTCTGTGTTGACCTTGTGTCCTGAAATATAGCTGAATTGAATTAAATGCTTTAATAGTTTATCTGTAAATTCTTTTTTGTTTTTGTTTGGTTTGTTTGTTTTTTAATAAATCAGGCTTTTATTGTTCACAGGGTTATTTGGGAGTTGCAAAATTTTTTCCCTGTATTCCCCCGTTCAATCTGGGCTGCCACAATCAGACAGACTGAAAACACAAGGACACGTTTTTCTTGCATCTGTAGTGGAAACCTTAGCAGACAGTAAGAGCTCCAGGCCTGTCAGATAGATGCATTTTATGTATAAATTCTTTTGAATACCTATATAACAAATACAATCTGCAAGAAGAACACCTGCATTTCTTCCTTTCCAATTCTCATTACCCTTATTTTCCCTGGTGTTGTTGCATTAGCAAGGTTCTCCAGTGGGGAAAATAAGTCATGATAGCAGGCATCCTTGTCTTACTCCTAAGTTTAAAAGAAATGCTGCTGAAATTGGGCTATGTGAGTATGCTTGCTATGGATTATTGATGGATAACCTTCGTCATGTTCAAAAAGTTTCCTTCCAACCCAAAACTGGTAAGGTTTATCATGAATGAATTTAAAATTTCATCAAATGCTTTCTCTGAATCTGTTAAATGAACATGCATTTTCTCCTTTGATCTTTTGATATGGTGAATCACATTAATAAATTTTTCTAAGCTAAACATTCTTGCACTCTGGGGCAAACTCTAATTATACACCACTTCTTTCATTTTGCTAATATTGTTTTTAACTTTTGCATCTAGAAGCTCAAGTGTATCAGTTCTCTACTGCAATAATAACAATTGTCCTAAACTTATTGATTAAAACAATAAGACTTCCCTGTGGCTCAGTGGTAAAGAATTCACCTGCCAGCGCAAGAGACACGGGTTTGATGCCTGATCTGGGAAGATTCCACATGCCGTGGAACAAATAAGCCTGTGTGCCACAACTATTGAGCCTGTGCTCTAGAGCCTGGGAAGTGCAAATACTGAGCCCACGTGCTGCACATACTGAAGCCTCACCCTGGAGCTAGTGCTCTGCAACAAGAGGAGCCTCCCGAATGAGAAGCCCTTGGACCACAACTAGAGAGTAGCCCTCACTCTCCACCAACTAGAGAAAAGCCCACATAGCATCAAAGACCCAGCATAACCAAAAATAAATAAGTAAATAAAAACAGCAAAAAGCATCTGTTCTATCTTAGTTTCTGTGGGTCAGGAATATGTGAGGAATGTAGCTGGGTGGTTTTGTCTTAGGGTCTCTCATGAGATGGCCAATAGAACAGCCATCCAAAGGGTCAACTATGACTGGAGGAAACACATCTAGGGTGACCCACTCATATGACTGGCAAACTAGTGCTCCCTATTGGCAGAAGGCTAAGTTCCTCATCACATGAGTCTCTCTACAGGGATGCTTGAGTGCATTTATAACATAGCAACTGGCTTCCTCTAGAGAGAGCTGTCCATAGGGTAAGGCAGAAAAGCTGTAGTGGCTTTTATGGATTAGCCTCCACAGATGTATGCTGTTACTTCTGCAGCACTCTAGTGAACACACAGATAAGCCACAATTCACTGTGTGAATCTACATAAGGATGTGAATATCAGGAGATGAGGATCACCAGGGGCCATCTTAGAGGATGGCTACCAGTGAGATTGGTTTATAATTTTCTTTTCTTGAGCCAATCTTGTTTGGTTTGTATCAAGAATATACCAGCCTCAAAAATTAAGTTACCTGGCTCAATTCTATGAAGTAGTTCTTTGAAGGTTCAATAAAGCCTTCCTGCTAACACTCACATATTTTGAAGAGAGATGTTTGATTCATTGTACAATTATTAATGACTAATCAAAAATTTCTATATATTCTCGGTTCATCTGATTATTCCTACTTTTAGAAAAATATTTTCTCTGTTTTTAATTTCACTGACTATAAATTGCTCTATCATTTTCTTACTATATTGTTTTAAATTTAGGCTTTACTTCTAGTTATGTCTATTTTTTGTTTCTAATATTACTTATTCACGACTTTTTTTTTCCCTGATGAATCTTGCTGAAAGTTTGTGTGTTATGAACTTCCCTAGTGGTCCAGTGGTTAAGAATCCACTTGCCAATGCAGGAGACACAGGTTCAAACCCTGACCTGGATTCCACATGCCTTGAGGCAACTAAGCCCCTGTGCCACAACTACTGGAGCCCATGAGCTGCAGCTACTGAGGTCTGAGTACCCTTGAGCCTGTGTTCCACAAGAGGTGCCACCTCAGTGAGAAGCCCACACACCACAACTAGAGAATAGCCCCCACTTGCCACAGCTAGATAAAGCCCATGCACAATAACAAAGAATCAGCACAACTGTAAATAAATAAATAAAAAATAAAAGCTTGTGTGTTGTGTTTTTTCACTAAACTGCTTTTGTGTTTTGTTTCTTTGTGTCCTACTTTGCTAACCTCACTATTTTTACTAATCTCCTCCCCTACTTACTTTATATGCAGAGTACATCATGCAAAATGCCAGGCTGGATGAATCACAAGCTGTAGTCAAGATTGTTGGGAGAAATATCAACAACCTCAGATATGCAGATGATACCACCCTAACGGCTGAAAGCGAAGAGGAGCTAAATAACATCTAGATGAAAAAGCTGGCTTAAAATTCAGCATTCGAAAAACTAAGATCATGGCATCCTGTCCCATCACTACATGACAAACAGAAGGGGAAAATGTGGAAGCAGTGACAGATTTTCTTTTCTTGGGCTCCAAAATCACTGCAAATGGTGAGTGCAGCCATGAAATTAAAAGACACTTGCTCCTTGGAAGAAAAGCTATGACAAACCTAGACAGTATATTAAAAAGCAGAGACCTCACTTTGCCAGCTTCCCTTGTGGATCAGCTGGTAAAGAATCCACCCGCAATGAGGGAGACCTGGGTTCAATCCCTGGGTTGGGAAGATCCTCTGGAGAAGGGGAAGGCTACCCATTCCAGTATTCTGGCCTGGAGAATTCCATGGACTCTATAGTCCATGGGGTTGCAAACAGTTGGACATGACTGGGTGACTTTCACTTTCACTTTGCCATCAAACTTCTGTATAGTCAAAGCTATGGTTTTTCCAGTAGTCATGTACAGATGTGAGAGTTGGACCATAAAGAAGACTGAGTGTCAAAGAATTGATGCTTTTGAACTGTGGTGCTAGAGAAGACTCTTCAGAGTCCCTTGAACAGCAAGGAGATCAAAACAGTCAGTCCTAAAGGAAATCAACCCTGAATATTCATTGGAAGGACTGATGTTGAAACTGAAGCTCCAATAATTTGGGGTATCTGATGCAAAGAGTTTACTTATTGGAAAAGACACTTATGCTGGGAAAGATTAAAGGCAAAAGGAGAAGGGAGTGGTGGAGGATGAGATGGTTAGATAGCATACCGACACAATGGACATGAATTTGAGCAAACTCTGGGAGATAGTGAAGGACAGGGAAGGCTGGCATGGTGCAGCCATGGCATCATAAAGAGCCGGACATAACTTAGCAGCTGAACAGTAACAACAACACTTTACTTGGGTTTACTCTGTTATACTTTTTCTAGCTCTTTGTATTGATTGCTTAATTAATTTTAACCCTATCTTGTTTGTAATCAGTTCAGTTCAGTTCAGTCACTCAGTCGTGTCCGACTCTTTGAGACCCCATGAATTGCAGCATGCCAGGCCTCCCTGTCCATCACCAACTCCCGGAGTTTACTCAAACTCAAGTCCATTGAGTCGGTGATGCCATCCAACCATCTCATCCTCTGTCGTCCTCTTCTCCTCCTGCCCCCAATCCCTCCCAGCATTAGGGTCTTTTCCAATGAGTCAACTCTTCGCATCAGGTGGCCAAAGTACTGGAGCTTCAGCTTTAGCATCAGTCCTTCCAATGAATACCCAGGACAGATCTCCTTCAGGATGGACTGGTTGGATCTCTTTGCAGTCCAAGGGACTCTCAAGAGTCTTCTCCAACACCATAGTTCAAAAGCATCAATTCTTCTGCGCTCAGCTTTCTTCACAGTCCAACTCTCACATCCATACATGACCACTGGAAAAACCATAGCCTTGACTAGACAGACCTTTGTTGGCAAAGTAATGTCTCTGCTTTTTAATATGCTATCTAGGTTGGTCATAACTATCCTTCCAAGGAGTAAGCATCTTTTAATTTCATGGCTGCAATCACCATCTGCAGTGATTTTGGAGCCCAAAAAAATAGTCTGACACTGTTTCCACTGTTTCCCCATCTATTTCCCATGAAGTGATGGGACGAGATGCCATGATCTTAGTTTTCTGAATGTTGAGTTTTAAGCCAACTTTTTCACTCTCCTCTTTCACTTTTATCAAGGGGCTTTTTAGTTCTTGTTCACTTTCTGCCATAAGGGTGGTGTCATCTGCATATCTGAGGTTATTGATATTTCTCCTGGCAATCTTGATTCCAGCTTGTTTGTAATAAATGCCCGAAAAACCAGATTTGTTTTGGCTTCATCCTACAAGTTGTGATATATGGTATTTTTGTTATCATTCAGTTCTAAATAGTCGGTAATTTCCACTGTGATATCTTTTGTAGCTTGTTTATTTAGGAGTGACTCCTTACAGTTCTAAACATGTGGAAGATTTAATGTGATTTTTATTGTTAATTTTCAATTTATGTGTTTGTGGTCAGAGAATACAATTTGCATGGTGTTGACTGACATCCTTTTTCATCTAATATGCAATTAATATTTCATAACTGTTCCCTGTGTTTATATTCTTTTGTTCATTCTAAGTCTCAGAAATCCTATTTCTGAACCCATGAGAAAATGGTCATCTAGACAGTCCAACAGTGAAATCTACCTTGGACAAACCCCACTGATGTACACAGAGCTGACAGACAGCTTTTTATATTTTATCCTAAATATTAAAAAACAAACATCATCAATCACTTGAATTTCCTGTGTGGAGAAACAAAAATAAACAAGTAAATAAGAAGGAATTTTTAGGAAATAAAGACAATTTGAGAACAGGAAAAAAAATTGGTTTAAAAATCTGTAATTAGTATCCTCAGAGAGATAAGTAGAAATATGTGGATAATAAAAATATGAGTAGAGAAATGGAATTTTAGAATAAGGTTTAGAAATAAAACCAAGGAATCTGAACGTGAGAGAGATTAAAAATAGCAGAGAGAAGTAAGACCTTTAAGTGATCAACCCAGAAAGACCAACATTCAAATAGTAAAAAAATCTACAAAAAGAAAACAGAGAGAGAAAAGCATCAAAAAATAATTTAAGAAAGACTTCTAATAAAGGACATGAGTTTCCTAGAGTAAGAGAATCTCCACATTCTCAGGACAATAATTTTAAAAAGATCCCAGCAAAACATACAATCATTAAATATCAGAACAATAAAGATAAAAGATGCTAAGATTTTTCCAGGAGAAGAAAGAACACTTATATAGGATATGGAATCAAAACATCAATGAACTTCTGAAGAGTAACACTGGAAGCTAAACTATAAGAGAGTGGTGTCTTCAAATTCTGAGGGAAAATTATTTCTCACTCAGAATTACATGTACAGCCTAACCATCATTCAAATGTGATGGTAGAATATACATTTTCAAAAAAAAAAAAAAAGAATATACATTTTCAGGGGTGAAAACACTAAAAAAAATGAACCTAGGTCTTACACACCCTTGCATAGGAAGCTGCTGGAGAATATACGCCATCGAAATGGAGGAATAAATCAAGAAAGAGGAAGATATAAGACACAGGCTATAGGCAAGGGGAATCCCCAGGGTGACAGAAAAAGAATGTCCCAGGAAGACAGCTGAACAGCAGGCCTAGATGCAGCCACCTTGTTCAGAAAGAGAAGTACTAAGGGTTCTAGGAAGCAATGTTCCCAAGAAAAATATGAAATTAATAGATTACATAACACATTCAGACATATCAAGAGTGAGTCACTCCTAGGAATGGAAATCTAATCAAACAAAAAAAGATAGACTATTTTTATCACCAAAGAAAACAGAAAGTGATAGAAGAAAGGAAATGTAGTCATCTCACAATTCAAAGTTTGCTGTGAATAGTACTGATGTGATAATACTGATATTAGCATTGAATAACTAGAAAATATGATATAATTACTTTGAAAGGGACGTGCTGGAGAATTTGGGAATGAGAAAAATAGCATCATCTTCCAAAATAGGAAATCAATATATAATACTTAATGAAAAATAAGAAAAATATAAACAAGGCATGTAAAACAAGAACATACTAGCTAAAGGGAGTTGAAAGTGTTTGCTTTTAGTGGATGGGAACTGGGATGGAGTAAGAGGGAACAAGGGGGTGCAAATTTTCATTTAAATTATATAGGTGTGCCTTGGAGATAGTGCAGGTTTGGTTCCAGACTACCTCAGTAGAACACATATTGCAATAAAGCAAGTCACATGAATTTCTGGTTTCCTAGTTCATATAAAAGTTATGCTTACACTATACTGTAGTCTATTAAGCATGCAATAGCACTGTATATTTTAAAATGTACATAATTTAAAATACTTGATCACAAAAAATATCACCATCTGAAACTTCAAAGAGTTGTAATTTTTTGCAATAGTAACACCAAAGATCACTGATCACAGATCACCATGACAAATACCTTAATAATGAAAAAAATTTAAAATATTGCTAGAATAACCAAAATGTGACAGAGACACACAAAATGCTGCTGGGAAAATGGCGCTGATAGACTTTTCAATGCAGGATTGCCACAAACCTTTGATTTGTAAAAAACAAAAACAAAGAAACACAGTATCCGTGAAGCACAATAAAGCAAAATGCAATCAAATGAGGTACACCTGTATTAACTATCTATTGTATAACAAATCACCCAAAACTAACCAATTTAAAATAGCAATAAATGTTTGTTACTTCATTTATATCTGTGAGTCAGAAATTTAGGAGTTTAGCTAGGTGGAGATGAGAGAATCTCTCTTGAGATCATGGTCAAGAGCCCAGCCAGGGCCATAGTCATCTGAAGGCTTGACTAAGACTGAAGGACCCCTTTCCAAAGTGATCCACTGGCATACCTGGCAATCGGTGCTGGTCATTAGCACAAAGCCTCAGTTCCTTGCCACACAGACCTTTCCTTGGGTCCACTTGAGTGTCTTCACCACATGGCAGTTTCCTTCCCCCAGAAGAAGGAAGCCTAGAGAAAACCAGGTGGAAGCTGGAATGACTTTCATCATGTAACCCCAAATGTCATACACCATTACGTTCTGCAACATCCTACTGGTCGCACAAGTCAGCTCTATTCAGTGTGGGGGGTACAACACAAGTGTATGACTAAAAGGCAAGGATCATTGGGGACCAACTTTAGAACCTTTGAGGATTAAGTGACTTTTAAAAATATGTATATGCGTATTTTTAACAAAAATAAGGATTCTTAAATTTTGTTTATAGTCAATGCTCATTTAGATCTATCAACATATCTTTATCACTTTCTGTGGTTAACATTGTTTCTTGTACCCTTCCGTTTCTTTCTGGGTTCATCTTTTCTTCTCAAAGTACATCCTATAATAATTCTTTCAGTGAGAGTATATATGGAAATGCTTCTTTTTCTTTTCATTTTAACTGCAAGTTAACTTGGTATTAAAAAGTCCAGTTGGACTTTGAAGCTTCTACTCTACCATCTCTGGTCTTGGCTTCTGCTGAGGCCAGAAGTTACTTTGTAAATAATCTCTTTTTGGGTCTACTATAAGGTCTTTTTCTCTTTGCATCTGATCGTCTGCAATTTCTCCCCAAATATTCTCTGCTACTACTCCCTCATTTATTACTTCACTGTGGCTCCATTCACTTTTTTCTTCCAAAACTCCTATTGGACATACATTGTCCTTCATACAGTCTATCCTTCATATCTCATAACTGCTCTCACAGTTTTTAATCTTTGTCACTATGTACTATATTAGTATTAGTTCATAAGTAATGTCTTCTAATTCACTAATTCTCTGTTTGTATCTAGTCTACATTTATTCTGTCTACTACATTTTTTTAATGATCAAAGGTTTTTGTTTCCAAGAGCTCTAATTAATTCTTTTTGTATCTCCCTGTTCTCATTTTATTTCTATCTGCCTCCAATCATTTCTTGTTAATGTTAAACTTTCATTTGCCTCTTTAGGCATTCAAAACACTATTTTTAATTCTTTACAAGATTTTCACAAAATTAAATTAATCTGGAATAAATTCAAATTCCAAGTATTGATTCTGTTACTGTTTTTCTTACCATTAAGTATTTTTCTTGTATTTTGATTTGAATCTCAGTGAGTTGGGGAATTTTTAAAATTTTGTTTTAATATCTATTTTTCACTTTGTCTCTGTCCTGAGCTGGGACCCCAGATCCAGTTGAAAACCAGGTTCTAGAATAGCACTTTAGGGCTACCACTCTGCTGCAGTGTGAGGATATCACAGACCCAGGCATGTAGCCAGAGGGTGGCTTGGCTCAGCTCCTAGTCTAGAGTCTGTCTCCATCTTTCCACATTTTAAGCCCCAGGCTGTACATGGACAATTGGCTTTATTTTTTTTCCTTGCCTCTTTTCACAAGCAGAGGGAGCCTCACCCCACCCCTGGCTTCAAGGAGCCTGGCTGTTGTCCCCTGTCCTACACAGATCTTGTAACCAGGAGCTAAGCCTCTGGCAGCTACTGCTGCTTTTAGACCCCGAGGCCACCAGGCCCTCAGCTCCACTCATCATATTGCATTTCTGGTACACAAAGATATCTATCTTGGTTTAAGGCCCAACTATGTCCTTTTGTTTATCATTTTCTCTATTTTATTTATTATTGCTCTGTATTTGGAACAGAGGGCGTAGGCCACAGCATGAACTCACTATGCCATCTCAGCTAGAAGTTGGGAACAGAATCGTGTGATTGCCATACCTATAGAGAAGACCCATGTTTCCTTTTATTAAATGTAAAAGGGGATCATTTTCTAAAAATTCAGCAGGCTTTTATACATGGGTTTTGCTAGGAATATTGTGAGCTGTTCTTTGAAAGGGGAGGCCACAGGGTGCAGAAAAGACCTTAGTAACACCTAATCCTCTCTCAGAATAGAACAAGGCCTGAGCATAACAGCAGGGAGGGCCTCTGGGACCCTAATGGCCACAAGAGGAAGCTGCAGCACCCACAGACAAGGAAATGCCCACCAGAGTTAAGGTTTTGTCGCAGAGTTGGACACAACTGAGCGATTTTCACTTTCACTTTCATGAACATCCAATCCTGGCTGACCTAGGGCCTGTGGAGATGGCACAGGCAGCCTGAAGTTCTCACCAGGCCTCAGGATGGAGTCCTCTCTGCTGTCTCTTCTGCTTTGCCAGACCTAGTCCACCCTACCTGTACCAGTTCTGCAAAGGCAACAACTTCCTGCCTGGTACTTCTGAGCATCAGAACCTTGATTCTAGGGACTTCTTGGTCTAGAGAGCTATTTGAATGGGTTCCTTAATTCAAATGTCCAGAGGACCCCCACCTTCATTGAGACCACACAAAGGACTGTGGGAAGACAGCCTATGCAGGCGTCCAGAACATGGGTTTGGAGATTAGACAGCCATGAGCCTGAATCCCACCTCTGTCACTCACTAGTTGTGTGTCTCTGGGTAGGTTACTAAACCTCTGTGCCACTGCTTCTTCATCTATAAATAATGGTAAGACTTTCTTACTTTAATGAGTTGCTATGAGAATAGATTCTTTACCACTAGTCCCACCTTGTTCAAAACTGGGAAAGGAGTACAAGAAGGCTGAACATTGTCACCCTGCTAATTTAACTTATATGCAGAGTACATCATGTGAAATGCCAAGCTGGGTGAATTATAGGCTGGAATCAACATTGGTGGGAGAAATATCAACAACCTCAGATACGCAGTTGATACCACTCTAAAGACAGAAAGTGAAGAGAAACTAAAAAGCCTCTTGATGAGGGTAAAAGAGAGTGGAAAAAGCTTAAAACTCAACATTCAAAAAATGAAGATCAAGGCATCTGGTCCCATCACTTCATGGCAAATAGATGGGGAAAAAGTGGAAACAATGACAGATTTTCTTTTCTTGGACTCCAAAATCACTGCAGACAGTGACTGTAGCCATGAAATTAAAAGACACTTGCTCCTTGGAAGAAAACTTATGACAAACCCAGGCAATGTACTAAAAAGCAGAGACATCACTTTGCCAACAAAGGCCTATATAGTCAAAGTATGGATGTGAGAGCTGGACCAAAAAGAAGGCTGAAGCCAAAGAATTGATGCTTTCAAACTGTGGTGCTGGAGAAAGCTTTTGAAAGTCCCTTGAACTTCAAGGAGATCAAACCAGTCAATCCTAAAGGAAATCAACCCTGATTATTCATTGAAAGGACTGATGCTGAAGCTGAAGTTGCAATACTTTGGCCACTTGATGTGAAGAGCCAACTCATTAGAAAAGACTCTGATGCTGGGAAGGATGGAAGACAAAAGGAGAAAGGGGCAGCAGAGGATGAGATAGTTAGGTAACATCACCAGCTCAATGGACATGAGTTTGAGCAAACTCCATGAGATAGTGAAGGACAGGGAAGCCTGGAGTGCTGTAGTCCGTGGTGTCTCAGAGTCAGACATGACTTAGAAACTCAACAACAACAACAACAAACAAAAATAGAACCAGATAATCAGATAACTCCATCTCCCGTGTACATGATCCCTGTTTTAGACATGACTAGGCTCTTAAAGCCCCTTCCTATCCTGTTCCTGGGACCTATAGGCTTCAGTCGGCCTCTTCTGGGCCTTGGGTAGCTGAGATGGGAGGATTTTTTTGAGGAAGAACCAGACCCAGCAGATGTAGTTGGGTCATGTAACCAGATGGAGTTACAGCAGAGGCCCCACATGAGGGCCAAAGTCCTCCAGTCTAAAGCTGTTCTTGAGAATCACAAATTTACAAACACACCCTCTGGCTGCTGGTGCCCAGGTGGCTCCTATTTAACTATTTCCCATCCAATGTCAGAACACACACTGCCGGAGTGTGCAACTCATGCCTTCAATTCAAGTGTAGTCAACCTGGGCTTTCAGCTGGTCAGTCAGTGACTCATGAGGCACCTGCTCTGTGCTTGCACTGAGGTCCTAAGGGAAAGGCAACCCCTGCCCTCAAGGAGTTCACAGCAGGGTGGGAAGCCTGACAGCAGACCCTCTTGGCTGGACTCAGATGACTGCTATAAAGAGAGGTTCAGTGCACAGGAGAGGCTCAGATCAGGGCCAGCCTAGGACCACCAGGTACACTTTCCAGAAGAGAGGCTCCTTGAATGTGGAGTAAGAATGCGCCAAGGACAAACTTCATCCATTTGTTGAACAAATTTTTTTTCATCATCTGCCACCCTCTCTTCCACCATCTCCTGTGTGCTGGGGATTCCATAATGCTAAAGAGAACAGCAATTACAGCCGTCCAGGTCTTGGCCCAGCATTCACAGCTGGACTCTGGCACTCTCCTGCGGAATATAAACAATTCCACAGAACATCAACCTCAGACAAGGCCACTCTGTGACCAAGATGGATCTAGATAGAAACGAGCCCCAACCCTGGAAGGCCTTTCTGATGCCCCCTCCCAATACTGAGATCTGGCAGCTCCCCATGGCGTGTGTTCTCCTCTACTGCAATGAGCAATAAACCTAACTGACTCCACTGCAGGTGGGTTCTTGGTGGTCTTTGGGTGGAGGGTGTTACAATGATGACCAAGAGGTAGGATTTTAGTGGAGACAATGAAATGACGGGCAAGCCACATGGAGACATGCGGAAGGAACAGTCCAGGCAGATAGAATAGCTAGTGCCAAGGCTCTGAGGTGAGATGACAGGAGTGTTAGAAAACAACAAGTAGGCCAACCTAGCAGGAATAGAAAAAAATCAGAGTAGGTATTCCAGACAGAGGGGAAAAGACTGAACAAGACCTCATGTAAAATAAAGTAGAACCTGATGAACTAACCTATTTGCAGGGCAGGAATAGAGATGCAGAGAACAGACTTGTAGACACAGCAGGGAAGGAGAGGTTAGGACAAATTGAGAGAATAAGATTGACAAAAATACACCACATGTGTAAAATAGCTGGTGGGAAGATGTTGTATAGCACAGGGAACTCAGCTCAGTGCTCTGTGAGGACCTAGAGGTAAGGGATGGGGGGTGGGTGGTGGGAGAGAGACTCAAGTGGGAGGGGATTATGTATGCATATAGCTGATTAATGTTGTACAGCAGAAACCAATATTGTAAGGCAATTATACTCTAATTTTTAAAAATAATAACTAAGTAATGAAAGTAGGCCCTTGCCTGGCAAGCATGGATAGTTCTATGTGGTTGAACAGGAAAGTCAATGTGTCTTTGTTGGGCTGCACTGCCAGGCCTATGAGCTCTGTGCTTGCCCAGTTTCAAGACCAAAGAAAGAGCCTGGAGTCAGAGACAGAAACATCAATGGTCTAGTGGATGGGGAGCTTACTTGTTTAAAGCAAGGTCTGGAGCGACACCCCGCCATGTGCAGCTGATGGAAGGCTTGATATGGTGGCTTCACTCCCAAGGGCAGGCAAAGGTTACCAGTTATGGAGAAACTGATCATCATGTTGACCCATCAGTTACCAGGGAAACCAGGAGAAGGGCACACCTCTCACCACTCCTTTGATAAGCTGGTGGAGATGTTTTGATCATTCACTGGGGCAGGGGCAAGTATGCAGGACGCTCTGTGGTGTGAGTAGGGTGTTGGTGAAACAGGCACTGATAAAGCAGAGATATACAGAGAGCAAGAGAACAGCCATCTTGGTTGGCCTGATCATGCAGCCTTGTATTGAGGAAGAGGGAGGAGAGTCTTTATTGCCTTTTTAAAGAGATGTTTAGCAAAGTCACCATGGGGTCCTATACTCTGTTGAAGCCACATTTATGATGGTATTTTCTTTTGATAAGGTAATAGGTAAATAAATTGATACTGTCTTTGAGCACCAGCTTCCAAAGGGAGACTGCCATCTTTTAGATGATCCTGCCAACTCACCTGTGGAGTTATAACTCTCAAGCCATCTAGGGGAAAGTCTGGCCCTTTGGTGTAGGTCTAATAGGATAAGGTAGGCTCAGCATTTGTGTGGTCTGATGTGATTTAAGAGTGAGGTGGATTGAACAAATTTTATCACCAGCTGCAATTTATGCCCTGGAAAGAATACAAAAAAAAAAAAAGTTTGCCTTCTCATTGCTGGCAACATAAACCGGAAATTCCCTGCACCAACTCAGGGCTGCAGGCCGCAGGTGTGAACACACACACACACACACACCACACTCTACCATCACTGACCCCCAAGCCCAGTCAGCTCAGGACTCAGTACCACTCAGCAATTAAAGTCTCCCCGAGAAAAAGTTATGCAAGTAACAGTCAAGTGCTGTTTTAGCATTGGCATTGAACAGAGAACCAAAAGTGAACTTTTAACTCTTTCTTTCTCTATGTATCCTAAAATTTCTGTTTTACTAAAATTAATAGAATCAAGTACAGTTTGGTCCATGAAAGGAGTAAACCCTGACTTGGGGCAGAGCCTTAAAAACACCATGTACTCAATCTCTATTTCTTACCCTGCTGCCAATCAGGAGCCATGGAAGTGTTTTTGAACAGAAGGGAGATATCATCACATTTAGATGTTAAAAGAACCACTCTCGTAGCTTAATGGCAGTGCAGTGGGCCCACGCATTCATCTCCACTGCTTTCTGAAATTTTTTTAATGTTTTTAATATTAAAATCCATAAGGAAAGAGAGAACAGGAGACATGTCAAAAGCAACATTTTGGAAGCTGGAAAGCAATTAGACAAATGGTAACCAATGAAGCAGAACCAAGCAAGTTCAGTCCTGAGCTGTGGGGCAGTAAAGAAAAAATCCTTTTTATACCCCAGAGCTGCCCAATGGCTCACAAATCGGTAGCACCAGGTCCCTGTGAAAGTGGAGAGAGGGGAAGAATGCCAGTGAAGGTGGAGTTAAGAACAGGAGAACTGAAGATTGCTTCCTGCCCCCACCCCATCTCCTACTTCCCCTTATTCCAACAGACACCGGAGGCATTTTTTTCTGAAAGTAAAATTGACTGTCCCTGGACTGGCATGCCAGCAGAGTGAGAGCAGGGCTCCACACTGAAAATGGGGTCAAATGCAGGGTTACATACGGAATACTGAGCCATGACCCATCCACAGCCTCCTCATCTATCTGCTCCCCCAAAACTGGCAGCCAGGGTTCTCACACCCAGCCACGACACTGGAAGAGCCACCTGAAGGAGTCCAAGCAGCCCAAGAAGAAAATTCCAAAGATTCTGAGAGCCACAGTCCCTGTGAAGCAGCCCTGCTCCGCCCAGCCCATCCTACCCCACAGCTTGGCAAACTGGCCGGACTTGGTGACCCCCACGGAGGGTGAGAGAGGGAGGCATTCAGAGGAGGTCTGGCTTCTGTTCATCTGGTCCCAAAAGAGACAGACCCATGTGCCTTCTGTCATGAACTTCCTCCTCCTGGTCTGTGACCTTTTCCTCCCCTGCTCCAGGTCTCTTATGCCATCATCACACATCTCTTGTCTCCTGGGTCCACCCAGTGCATAGGGCCAGGCAGGCTCTCAGGCCTTGGTCCCAAGGGAGGGGAGTGACCATTCCCTCAAGACCAGGAAGGATGGTGCTGTCCACAGGGGTGAGGGGTTGGGGCCTGAAATCTCTCGAGTGCTGCCCACAGCAGGGTCTCCCCTCAGGAATGCAGACCTCAGGCAAATATTTTTGGTGGAGCCCCATCAACATCAACCATTCAATTTGATAATGTACTGCCAAAATTCATGGGCCCACAGGAGCCACACCAATAGATTGAGGAAACACTTCAGTGTTTCTTTTTTTTTAGTTTTCAAAGGGATTTATATATTTTTTTTTTTTTTTATTAGTTGGAGGCTAATTACTTCACAACATTTCAGTGGGAAGTGTTTCTTTATTGTCCAGTCAGAGCACTGAAGACTCTCCGTAATATACAGGAACCATCTCTTCACGCCGTTTATGGCCAAGGTTGTCATTCTTAGCTAACTTCATAAATTTCACAGGGAGGAAAGGGTAGCAAGGCTGTTTTTACTCAGAGTGCTGTGGCTCTTCAGAACCTGTTTATATTGAAACAATAGAGACTGCCCTGCCTCTCTGGTTCTCTAATATTATTTATTTAATGTCAGCGCCATCACTGCATCATCTGCTGTGCAGTCCTGAGTGCTGGCTTCCGGTGACTCTCTCAAAGGTTGTAAGGTGCTTCCTTGATAATGATCACAAATGCAAGTCTTACTCAAAGTATTGAGGGGGAGGCGGGAAAGCAATTATTTATTTTTCTATTATGCTAAATTTGCTACTGGGGACTTTACAGTGTGAACACAGAACAGCTCATCTTCCAACCATGACCCCTCTAGAACACTTTAGGCCATAATCATGGTATTTTTAGAATGTGACCGCTTTCCCTGTTGGCCACAGCCCTGCCTCCCACACTCCATGGAAGGAAAGGTGAGGATGCCCATGGCCAGAGCAAAAGGAACAGTCTCGTTCATGTCCCCCATCACCTCACGGCAAGTGCGGACCCCCAGGGGAAATGTCCCTTGTGGCTAAGCAGGTCTGAAAGCCCTGGGAGGAGATGGGTGGGCCACCACAGAGACTGCCCCACAGGTGTGTAGAGGCCCCCAGCAGGGTGGGGAGGGGGCACAGGGAATGCTTGCTGCCACCCCCGCCTGTCTTGGGCACGGTGGCCCCGGGGCAGCCCGTGGTTAGAGCCCCACCAGGCTAGAGCCGCACTGTGGACACACACAGGCAGGCTCCAGGGCTGGCAGCAGCCCAGCGCCTTGAGTTTGTCCTGAGTCCCGGGTGACTCAAACTCATGTGATCCCACACAAACATACAGTGCCGGCCAGCAGGAGCAATCCACTCACAGGCTGCCCTCCGGGAAGTGGGGTCTCAGCACAAGCCCCAGGACGACACCGTTGGTAGGAGTTCCAGAACTCCTCAGGGCATCTGGTTCACCCGATGCCCAGAGCGGAGAGTCAGAGACACCGGAGGGGAGGGACAGGGCCCGGGGCCCACGTGGGTCCTGGGACTGGCTACGGGCTCTGCCAGGAGGGTAGCCCGGCTCTCAGTCATCCAAGTGGGACTTGGAAAATTTTGAGGAAAAGCCTTCTAGAGACCATAACCCTCACAGGACCAGTTTAGGCTCTGGGCACCCGGCTCAGCTGGTGCTGCCAGTGCAGCCCAGTCTATCCCGGACATCCAAGTGGGTTTTTCGAATGCTCACAGGCAGGCAGTCGAAAGTACTGGGACCTCTGGGGCAAAGCGCCTGGGGCAGAGACCTGCTCGCCCACATCTAAGGACTATACTGGCCCAGGGATACAGTTTACCTCCAAGCCATCCTCTCAACCCTGAACTTTGGGGGCCCTTGGCTGTTCGGTACAGATACATATGATATCCAAGACCTTCTCCAGGCTCTGTCCAACCTCATCCCCCCACACCTCATATTCCTTCTCCCATTCCACTGAACCCACACTCTCCCCTTGAAATCCCCCAGCCTATGACCTGGGGTCTTCCGTCCTAGGGCCTCATGTACATCTTAGGGATCCTCCACAGCCGGGTTCAAATGCCACCTCCTCTGTGAGGTCCACTCTGTCACCCCAGCTGGGAGCATGTCTGTCCCCAGGTCTCTGCTGGACTCAGGCATCATTCTCATCACTCCCAGCTCAGAGTCACTGGAGATCATGCACATCAGGTCTCCATACCAGATGGTGACCTGGAGGGCAAGGTCTCCACCAGGCAGGGCATTGATTAATTAGAGCAGAGGATGGGGAGGAGGAGCCAGGAGAGAAACACGAGGGTCCAGAGGAGGAGACAGATGGGAGGAGCCCACAGTCAAAGGCGAGTCCTTGCGTTTGCAGAGCAACAGAAACCAAGTTCTTAGTAGCGCCAGTACCACTGCTGCCCACAAAAGAATGGATCATCACACAAGCATACTTTGGCCCCTAGGAAATGCCTCAGGGTGACTGCCTGGCTCACAATGGTTCTGTCTGTCTGGAAATTCCTCTGTCCACCTACCTACCCACACCCCCACACGGGTGGGACCCAGGCAGCCACAGTTCTCCTGTGTGACTCCATTCTCTGGCCAAATTCCCTCTCCAGGGATGTGGGGCCCTATCACAGCCAGGGAATCTCTGAGCACAGCTGAGACTGAGGATCTATAATCCAAACCCCCAGCCCCTACAGTACAGACCACTTTGTACTTGGAAAGGCAGCAAAGACCAGTGTCCAGAACAGGGAACTGCAGTGGCTGAGCCACGATCAGAGATACTGGTCAGTCTCATTCAGAAACGAGTGACAGAATCCCAGATCAAAGCAGCTTGAGCAAAGAGGGACGGCTCTGATCAACAGCTGCCGAGTGCAAGAGTGTCGCGTCCGTGTGACAGAGCTTTGTCCTTCTCTGCACTTCTTGACTCAACTCGGATCTACTTCTTTCCTATCCTAGGTACAAAGGCCTTTAGAAATGCTGGGAAAGAAATGAACACAACATTAAAAATCAGCTATCCTTCATTAAAAAAAAATCTTTTTTAATGCCAGGGAAAAAAGAATTCCTCCTCTCATGTTCACAGCTCTGCCCACAGAAGACTAACTGATCTTGAACCACACATCAGCCCTGAGGGAAGAGATGGCCTACAAAGGTGATGGACACCCTCCCCTGAATGTCTGCATGCACCAGGGGTGAGGGCTGGGGGAGGAGGCCCTCAGAGCAAGCATGGTAAGCCATCCAGAAGTCCACTGACCACAGAGCTATTCAGAACAGAGAGCAGTGCCCGGCTCCAGCCTCAAAAGGCCATGCACCTCCAAACACATTTCTCCCTTTTTGGTTAGTTTTACTGAGGATGATTTCTGTTACATGTGACCAGAAGAGCAGAAGATGACCCCAATCATGTGTATCCATAAGCACAGGAAAAAGTCTCGGTGGTTGTACCAAAATCTTAATAGTAGGTATTTCTTGGTATTGAGGTAATAGATTATTTTAGTTTTGCTTTTTTATATGCTTTAAAATTTTTTCCCATACTATATTAATTTTACTTTTATTATATAAGTATTAAATACCTGTTGGAGCAGAAATTGTAAAGAAAAATAAGTGTTTTTCAGTAAGAATTTTGACACTCAGGGATTGTTGTTATTGACCTTAGACACACACACACACATATTTTGGCCTGTCAAGTTGAATGACACCACCCTGCAGGTACACTTATGCCACTGAAGCTGTCACAAAACATTTGGAGACATTAAAGTAGTGTTTTGTACCGATGGAAAATAACTTGAACTCTAATCAGGTTTAAGGTTCACACATGTACAGACAGAAGTAAAACCAGTTGGGTGGATGGTGAGAAAGTCCAAAGGAGGCTCATAACATGAGCGGCACCTAAAACCCAGAAAAGTAATCACCCTGAAAGAGGAAGTGGGCCAGACTCAACAAACACCACGGTGTGAGGGTCAGAGGCAGTAGTGAGATCAAGGTGCCGGGGAGGCAGCTCCTGAATACTCCAAAATCACCTCCTCCTAGAATGAAAAGATCTGAAGTTAAAGGGGTGGGAGAATGGACACTTTCCAGGGATGCTGGGAAGGAGTGCTGCAGCTGCTGACCATTACATCCTAACCCCACTCCTTTCCTATGAAATGTAGCTCTAAGAACTCTAGCCCTAGTAAACCAGTTGCCTGGTTTGTTCCTTCTCAGAGTATTTTTTATTTATTTTTAATTGGATGATAAAGCTTTAAAATATTGTGCTGGTTTCTGCCATACAACATGAATCAGTCATAAGTATACATATGTTCCCTCCCTCTTGCACCTCTCTCCCATCTCCACTCCATCCCACCCCTCTAGGTTGTCACAGAGGACCAGGTTGAGATCCCTGTGTTATGTGGAACTTCCCACTAGTTATCTGTTTTACCTGAGTGCTCAGTCACTCAGTGGTGTCCAACTCTTTGCAACCCCATGGACTGTAACCCACCAGGCTCCTTTGTACATGGGATTCTCCAGGCAAGAATACTGGAGTGAGTTGCCATTTCCTCCTCCAGGGGATCTTCCCAACCTAGGGATCAAACCCACATCTCTTACGTCTCTTGCATTGGTAGTGCAGGTTCTTTACCACTAGTCCACTCCAGTATTCTTGCCTGGAGAATTCCATGGACAGAGGAGACACAGGGTCACAAAAAGTTGGACTCGACTGAAGCGACTTGGCACATGGCACACAATCATCTCAATCATCTTCATCTCACATATGGTAAAATGTATGTTTCAATGCTACTCTCTCAAATCATCCCACCCTCTCCTTCCCCTGTATGTCCAAAAGTCTGTTCTCTATGTCTGCATCTCTATTCCTACCCTGCAAATTGGTTCATCAGTACCATTTTTCTAGATTCCATATATATCCTTTAAGATACACTATTTGTCAGAGTATATTTCTATTGAAGACATAGAATATGTGCCTCCTGATATGATCAAATGGGAAATATAAAGCACCTCTATGAAATGTTCCTATGGAAAATGAACCAGAATCTAATCAAGACTCTATATTTAACTTTCAGTTTACAGGAAATACAGGGATGGAGGAGCAAAATAACAGCACTGCAAGGACAGAATACATAAATCTAAAATGTGAATCATTCTCTAAAGACAAGAAACCCAGTTGCTCCAACAACAACAAAAAAATGTCATGAAATAAAGAAGGGGAGGGACTATAACAGAAAGAGAGGATTTGAGAAACAAAATAAGAACAAAGAGGCACTTAAAGTGGCATTCCAAAGTTAAATATTAGAATCATCATATAACCACCAAATCTGGCAATTCCATTTCTAGATAAATGCCCAAAGAATTGAAAGCAGGAACTCAGCCAGATACCTGTGCGCCAATGTTGATAGCAGCACAATCCACAATAGCCAAAAAGTAGAAACAACCCAAATACCCATCATCAGGTAAATGAATAAACAAAATGCAGACTATAACAATGCATACAATGGAATATTAATCTTAAAAAGGAATGAAATTCTGATTCATGCTGCTACATGGATGAACCTTGAAAACATTATGCTAAGTGAAATAAGACTGACACGGAGGCAAATATTGTATGATTCCACTTCTATAATGTACCTAGAATAGACAAATTCATAGAGACAGAAAGCAAAATAAAGGCTACCAGGGGCTAGGGGGAGTCAGGAGTTTTTGTTTAATGGGAGTAAAATTTCTGTTTGGGATCCTGAAAAAGTTCTGTGATGATGGTTGCACAACACTGTGCATGTCCTTAATGCCATTGAATTGTATACTTAAAAATGGTTAAAATGGTAAAAATTTATGTTATATGTGCATGCGTGCTAAGTCGCTTCAGTCACATCCGACTCTTTGAGACGCTATGGACTGTAGCCTGCCAGGCTCCTCTGGGATTTCCCAGGCAAGAATACTGGAATGGGTTGCCATTTCCTTCTCCAGGGAATCTTCCCAATCTAGGGATGATCCTGCATCCCCTGCATTGGCAGGTAGATTCTTTACCACTAGTACCACCTGGGAAGTCCATGTTACATATATTTTACCACAAAAAAAGAATTCCATCTTTATTCCTATCTTGAAAAATATTAAAGGAAACCCATAAACAGCGCACAGCAACATGTTAGAATCTCTTCACTCTGGTGCCCACTTCCCTCTCACCCCACAGACATTTCTGCACAATCCTCCATGCTCACCTTTATGCCTGCCCCGACTCTCTCACCACTTGATTAGGTAGATGGGCTTAGCCTCACTCCCACCAAGAAAGAATGCTTCCTCAGGGCTGGGAAAGAAACGGGAGGATGAGGTTGGCTGTGAAGGACTCTGACAGTGGGAGGGCTGTGGTCATGTCCACAGTCATCATTTTCATCCAGTCACACAGTGGAGATGTGAGTGTTCAGTTTCCTCTACCAGAACATAACCTCATCCTTTCATAGGCATGCCTAGCATTTTCCACCCCCTTAATGACTCTCACACCCATCAGATCCAATTACAGTGAAGTCATTGAGTGCCAGCTCTGTGCCAAGCACCTTACAGACCTTTTCTATAGTCCTTATAACAATCATGCAGCTAACCATTATTTCACAATTTTGCAGGAAACTTAGGCTCAGATATGTCAAGTGACTTGCCCAGGATCACATCATCAAAAAGCGTCAGGCCTTGGATTCACACCACTACACTAAGCTGCTGCTAGTTCAAGGCAGCTATACTGTGAAGTTTCCCAAAGCAAGTTGGTGATGGGGGTCAAGCGACCAGAAGGGTTACTAGCAAAGCAGGCTGTTCTGGCTCCCCAGGTCCCTCCTTCCGCATCCCACCCCGCCCTCTCAACTGCCTCTCTTTTCCTCACAAAATGTCACCTACTAAGCCCGAATCCACTCGGCTGAGTCTTCTTGGCAACCAAAATGAATACAAACATTGCAAACTATTAAGGTGACCACAGTTATGCGGGGAGAGCTCAGTCAGTCCAGCTTTGGAGCCGCCTTTGACTGACCCCGAGGAGCGCCCCGTCTGGCCCGACAGTGGCGCATCCCTGCCTCCCTCTCGCTCCCCTTTCCAGCGCCCTCGTGGCTCCTGCTGTCCCCGACTGTGCTCCACTGTAAGCGTCCAAATGCATTCCTTCCTCATCCGAGGCGCCAAGTACCTGCCCGGCCCGTTTTCTAGCTAAAGCCAGACCAGAGGACCGACTTTACCCCAAGGAGAAAGCATTCATATGAAAATCTTCGGGATTTTCATCTCTTCCCTTGGCCCGGGTCTCTGGCTGTACCCAGATATGGCAAAAACAGGCACTGGCTCTCTTCAAGCTCCCGACCATCCACGGCAAAAGCTCAGGAGATGTGTGACAATGAGGCCAAGTAAAGAAAAATGGGATATAATACTATAAACACAGGGTAAACTCAACAAAACCCACAGAAGGAAGCAAATACTTCAAAAAACTTTGTTTTCTCTGCAAAGAATTTACCCTGGGTTTTTTCTCTAACCAAATTTTCTACTTCAAGCAAATATTATTTTTGTAATTAAAAAAAAAGATCATTCACTAGAAATACCATATGAAGTGTTCAAGGAAATCATGGTCTATTCATGTGCAGGAAAAAAAAATTAAGGGAAAAAATCAAAGGTAAAGGAGGATTTTTTCTGAGTTGACATTTTTATTTTATTAAGTAATTAACATTGAATTTCCTTCATTTTACACTGTCCTGTTTGCCAAAATAGAAGGTTACATTTTGAAGAATGTAGTATCCCTCTTGAAGAATCATTACATCTATGATCAGACAAAAATAAAACCCTGCTTCTTTCTGTTCCTGTCGGGAAGTCCTCTCATTCCTCTCTGCCTGAAAGAGAGGAGGGAGAATTTAAAAGCTACTTCTGAAGGTCTTCCCTGGTGCCATTTTCAGTGGTACCTCTGTTGGAACCTATGAGAAAAAGTTCCTTCATAATGACATCAACCTTGCTTTAAAAAAAAAAAAGAAAACCCTAAAACTTATGAAAAACACAGTTGATGTGAATCATATGTCTGAGTGGCCAAGTTCCCACTAAGCTGGGAGAACACACAGATGTGCAGGACAGAATTCCTCTCTACACAGTGACTATTCCTCCCCGGAGCTATTGAAGGTAAATAGCCCAGCCCTTGTCAACGTCTCTGCCTGCATGGTGGGCTGTGAAAATCCCTATTTCTTTACCTCTTCCTTTTCAGTCTACCTTTTTTCTAACCCTTTCCTTCTCAGAAAGTAACAGGATATGACGCTAACCATTTACATTTGTTGACTGGTAGTTCTACTTTAGCAGGTGACCTAATATCTCAACCAGTCATTTGCATTTTAAAACTCCCGTCTTCCAGTTGTGGAAGGGAAAACATCTGCTAAAGGAATTTCAGGCATCAGCCAGCAGGTGCAGTTATGTTTGTCTTGGGGGAGGGGGTGAGCCCTGGAAGTAAATGGGATTTAGACCTCCTGGGACCTAGTAGGGTGGTCAGAAGGAGAGGTGCCAGGCCTCCTCGTGCCCCCCCGGCCCCCCGCCCAAGGCAGGCTCCCCACTCCTCTGGAAGACAAGCTGAAGCTGGTCTGATTCCAGCTGCTTGGGAAGAATGAGGCATCTTTGGTCCTTCAGTCTCTGGAACCCACCCTTCCAGGATGAGTCGACCAGGTACTACCCCAACTATCTTCCCTCTGCTCCCCTTCTTTCTCTTTAACTCCTTTCCTCGGAGTTCTCTTGCATGGTGCTTCTTTAGGTGGCATTCGGTGAGATTTCAAACTACAGCCTTCCTTGGCTGCCAACCTGAAAACTTCTTCGTTTCATGTGGCATTTTTGGCCTCTAATGTTTCCAACCACAAAGTATGTACTTAAACTGCAACCTCTTCCTGGTAGAGATTTTGCCTTAAGGTTCCTTCCCTGTTGTGAGTAGAACTTCTTTCCTTCTTCATTTTTCAGACTCAGAAATGCCTAGATGTGTCGTATCTTGTAAGCAAACCTTACAGGAAGAACTGACACAGTAAGGCATATGACCTAATTGTACTGAGTGATAGATATTTCTTTAACTCCTTCTCTAGTCATCCTTCGTGTTTATGTAGTATATAATTCAACTGTTAGAAGAAGAGATTTCGTACAATTGAATCAAGACCTCACCCTCTGTTCTTATGGAGATCCTCTTCTCTTCCTAATATACCAAGGGGCTCTTTTTCTCAGAATCTGCTCTCTTGAGTTTACTTATCTACTGACATATTGATTTCACATGTATCTCAGATTATCGCAGTTCTCTTCCCTTCTCTCCTGATAAGGAACTTAAGCCCACTAACAATTTTTTTAAATCATTATCTATGGTTCACTCCCACCCCTCCTTCAAGTCTTTATTCAAATGTCTCCTCACCAGAGCATTCTATGGTCATCCTCATTAATTAAAACTACACTCAGATCCTCCTCCCCGAGAACCCCCAGTTCCCTGTTCCTGCTCTATTTTTTCCATAGCTCCATCTTTTTCTGGGACACTATATACTCATTGTGTTTATTGTCTGTCCTCCTCCACTAGATTATAAACTCTACACAGGCAGGACTTTCAGTCAGCTTAATTCACTGCTGAGTCCCCATAACCAAGAACAGTGCCTGGCACCCCAAAAAATGCTCAGTAAATATTAGTTGAGTGAATAAACTTAGAGTGGCATGGCACATTTGCTGAAAACGTGGCATGAGTGCTACTCACCTGCGTTTCTGGGCCCACAGCTTCACGTCACCAAGGAGCCTGTCAGCAGTGCAGACTCTCAGGCCAACCCTAGACCTTCTCAATCAGAGTCCACAGTTAAACAAGTCTCCCAGATAAGACACATGCAGATCAAAGTTTGAAAAGCACTGATCTATATAGCCGTGCAAACAACTTAAACTTGGACAACCCTGTTCTTAAAAGATTTTCTTATATGTAAGAAATAGGTAATAGCGGGTCTCTGGAGAGGGGACCTGGTTGGCCAGAGGGATAGAGATGGAAGAAAGAAACTATTCCTTAGGAATTATCTTGTGTCTTTTGCATGCAATTAATAGATATCCTTGGTGGCTAAGAAGGTAAAAAAAATCTGCCTGCAATGCAGGAGACTGGGGTTCGATCCCTGGGTTGGGAAGATCCTCTGGAGAAGGGAATGGTTACCCACTCCAGTATTCTAGCCTGGAGAATTTCATGGACAGAGGAGCCTGGCGGGCTCCAGTCCATGGGGTCACAAAGAGTCAGACACAATTGATTGACTAACACTTTCACTTTCACTGCTAATGATAAAATTGATTACTTGTGAGATAAATAGTACACAGTAAAAGGTCCTCTGCAGTGTCTCCATGGAATGTTTCTCTGGCCTTCTTCCTCTGTAGCCTCTTGTCTTGCTGCTTTTATCTGCCACCCCAACTCTCCCTGCCAACCAGTATAAAGAATATGACTCCGCTGCTACCCACTTAGAAGGCAGAAAGGACTACAGAAGGTTTGAGTTTTAAAAAACAAGTTCAGGACTTCCCTAGTATAGTGGTACAGTGGATAAGAATCCGCCTGCCAGTGCAGGGGACACGGGTTTGCTCCCTGGTCTGGGAAGATTCTACATGTCACAGAGCAACTAAGCCCATGCGCTTCAACAACTGAAGCCTGCACTCTCTGGGGCCCATGAGCCGCAGCTGCTGAGCCTGAGTGCTGCAACTACTGAAGCTCATGAGTCTACAGCCTGTGCTCCGCAACAAGAGAGGCCACCATGATGAGAAGCCCGCACACCACAACTGGAGAGTAGCCCTGGCTCTTCACAACTAGAGAAAGCCCAAGTGCAGCAACAAAGACCCAGCTCAGCCAAAAAGAAAATTAAATAAATAAATCATTAAAAAATAAAGAAAGAGCAAGTTCATTGACTTTGTTTTTTAGATTCGTGTAAGGGAGAAATAAAGGAAACTGAAAACTTCACATTCTAACAAACCTGGATGTAAATAACAGTTACAGTGTGGATACTCCACTCTCTCTCACAGAACACGCTTCAGAAGTGTGTGTGTGTGTGTGCGCGTGTGTGCAATACACAAACGCCAATGCTCCCAAAAATCACCTTAAGAAGACACAAGCTTGCCTCTGCTTTCCTCTCGTCTTCCCTCATCTCCCTTCAGAGTGGGGGCTGGTCAGGACCCCAGCACTCCATGTTAAGCACCAGGGCCACCAGGAAGAGTGGCAGCAACAACAGGCAGGTCCATGAAGCCCACCAGCTCCATGGCAGAGCTGTCGCCCCAGTACCCAGTCAGCAGCCTCACTGCCCACTGCGTGAAGAAGTCAGTGGGATCCTTGTCGCAACTCTCCTCCACTGGCCCCTACTACCTCCACCTGTCTGCACTCCTGTCCCCCTGCACAAATGGAGGGTAATGGAGAGTAAGGAGTCTCTGTCCCCACAGTAGGATCGGGGGCTCAGCTAGGCACGATGGACTACAGAAGATGAGGAAAATGCCTGGCCTCTCATAAGGAGGCTGCATCTCAGCCCAGGATCCAGCCCAGTCGAGGCAGGTGGACAAGAAGAGAGGTGAGTGACTCCTCCCAGGGGCAGCTTGGGTACTGGAGACAGCCCCATCAGCCGTCTGCTGTCCCCAAAGGATGGGACAGCTCAAGGCCTGCCCAACACCCATCAGCTGAGGAGCTGGAACCCCACTTGTGGGCTCTGGTCATCCCCTGGAAATTGAATCACTGAATGTCGACTCACCAAGTGCCCTGATTTGGTGAGGATTTTTTCACCATTTTTTCAAAATGTCTGGGATTTTGTCTCCTCTGCTACTTTAAATGCAGAGGATCAGATTTCCCTGAAATGCAGTCTCCTGCCTTGCTTATTTGTGCAGATTTATATGTGCTCCAGCCTCTGAGCTGATCATACAAATACCCTCAGCTGGGTCAAGGAAAGCATTTCAGCCACTCCACAAGTGGGAACAAAAGTACTACAGGGGCAGGACCCCAAGTGGGGCTCTGGCCAGGCAAACAGAAACCTAGAAAAATACTCAATGATTTCTTAATAGCGGTTATCTAGGGGTTGGGATTCTTTCTAACAGGTAAATTTTTCTTTCTTTCTCATACATTTGTATATTACCACAATCATTCACAATGATTTACCTTTATGATGAGGAGAAGTCATTCTGGCAGCTCCCTTTGTTCTTGAGATCATATCTCAAAGCCAAGCAATGTTATAAGGGGCAGCTCCATTCTCAGGGCACCATAATCATTTCAGGATCCCTGAGAGTTTTTCCCACTTTGTCCTCTACAACAGTATATCTCCAGTATTCCAGATTGTGCTCTGTGTTTTTTTCCTTCACTCATCCTTCTTTGACTTCCTAAAATCTGGTGAGCTAAAATGTGCCCACTCCAGCATGCCTGGCAAACTCTCTCCTTATCCCAACTATGTCACTTCATGAAGCCACTTTTGTTGGGTCAGAAGTGTCACACTTTGTTTATTTCATAAAAGACTAAGGGTGAAAAAAAAAGACTAAGGGTGAAATGCAACAAAATAATCCAGAAACTTTTTTGAAAGCAACCAACTCTTGTTTAGAATGCAGGCTATCCTACAAGTTGAGCATCAGAGTGGTAGAACCCAGACTCCACACCCCCAGTAAGTGCCTGGGCTGCCTCTCCAGCGCTCACTTCTCCCTCTGTCCTGAGGAGGCGCCTTCTGTAGTCATACATTATTCAAATACCTCCTCGACATTCAGTTCAGTTCAGCTGCTCAGTCATGTCTGACGCTTTGCGACCCCATGGACTGCAGCACACCAAGCTTCCCTGGTCATCACCAACTCCCAGAGCTTGCTCAAACCCATGTCCATTGAGTCGGTGATGCCATGCAACCATCTCATCTTCTGTTGTCCCCTTCTCCTCCTGCCTTCAATCGTTCCCAGCATCAGGGTCAATGAGTCAGTTCTCGCATCAGGTGGCCAAAGTATTGGAGTTTCAGCTTCAGCATCAGTCCTTCCAATGAACACCCAGGACTAATCTCCTTTAGGATGGACTGGTTGGATTTCCTTGCAGTCCAAGGGACTCCCAAGAGTCTTCTCCAACACCACAGTTCAAAAGCAGTAATTCTTCGGCACTCAGCTTTCTTTATGATCCAACTCTCACATCCATACATGACCACTGGAAAAACCATAGCTTTGACTAGATGGACCTTTGTTGGCAAAGTAATGTCTCTGCTTCTTAATATGCTGTCTAGATTGGTCATAGCTTTTCTTCCAAGGAGCAAGCGTCTTTTAATTTTATGCCTTCAGTCAACATCTGCAGTGATTTTGAAGCCCAAAAAGATAAAGTCTCCAACTGTTTCCATTGTTTCCCCATCTATTTGCCATGAAATGATGGGATTGGATGCCATGATCTTAGTTTTCTGAATGTTGAGTTTTAAGCCAACTTTTTCACTCTCATCTTTCACTTTCATCAACAGGCTCTTTAGTTCTTCACTTTCTGCCATAAGGGTGGTGTCATCTGCATATCTGAGATTATTGATATTTCTCCCAGCAATCTTGATTCCAGTTTGTGCTTCATCCAGCCAGGCATTTTGCATGATGTACTCTGCATACAAGTTAAATAAGCAGGGTGACAAGATACAGCCTTGACGTACTTCTTTTCTGATTTGGAACCAGTCTGTTGTTCCATGTCCGGTTCTAACTGTTGCTGCTTGACCTGCATACAGATTTCTCAGGAGGTGGTCTGGTATTCCCATCTCTTTAAGAATTTTCCAGACACTGACTTGGCCCAAAGTGAACTGTTGGCTGCCAGCAGCGCCATCAAGTGATGGCTCTGAGTGGCTGTCCTTCCTCTGACAGATCCCAAATCTGACGTGGTATAAAAGATAGCCCAGGGGAGTCACTAGAAAATGCAGAAAGGTGATTCTCAAAGAGGAGGATTGTATGTGAAAGAGGTTTCTCTTCAAAAACCAGGTGTATCAGAACCACCCCAGTTTCTCCTCAGGTTAGGGTCCCTGTGTATTACCTTCTGTCTTTTTTTGCTGGAGAAGCTCAGAGGTTCAGTCAAACTTACTGCAAAGTAGAAGGTCTGACTGACCCCAGGGTAACAAATCAAATTGTAAATCCTGCCAGCACCTATTTTGAGACACTATGCGTGCGTCCATGCTAAGTTGCTTTAGTCGTATCTGACTGTTTGTGAACCCATGGACTATGGCTGCCAGACTCCTCTGTCCATGGGATGCTCCAAGCAAAATACTGGAGTGGGTTGCCATGTCCTCCTCCAGGGTTGAGACACTATAATACTCAGCAAAAATGCCAGCCTGGGCAGGTCAGTGGAAACTAGTGTCCAAATACTGCTTTCAGTGGCCTGAGTTCTTAAAGCTCTATTCCATCTCAAAGACAGCCCAGGCCCCTCTGCAGGATCTAGTCCTACCACCGACTATTGTGTCATCTTGCCCCCTTCCCCGGGTCTTTTCCTGCTCCCCAAAGGTAGAGCGAAGCCCCTGGAGCCAGTGGCCCTCTCTCTCCCTACCGACCCTCAGACCCTTCTCCACTGGGGCCCGCTTAGGCCCCTGGTCACAAAGAAACAACCATTAGCCCAAAGACTGGAAAAAAAAAGTTTTAATAAATACAAAAATCTCCAATAATGACTCTGCTCAGCTCAGGGGCAGCAGGAGTGAAGTGGGGGGGACCCTTGGTGCTGAGTGAGGATAAATTAAAAATCCCAACAAGCCAGTGACAGTATGTACAGAAGGAAAGGGGTTGGGCTTCCAAGGCAGGGACCGGAGGGTGACAAGGCCAGAGTTGGAGTGGACACGGCCTAGGTCTGCCCTGGCTGCCCCTCCCCCGTGTGGAGTTGTGGTTCCCAGAGGTAGTGGGGGAGGGAGAAGAGGCAGAAGAGAGGGGCCAAAGGCACTGGGTTTCCCGCAGGAGAATGCGGGGTCCTCGGTGCCCCTCCTTCCCTCGGCCCAGGCCCCATCCTCTTGGTCATGTGGCTTTCTGGCTGCTCCCTAGGAGCCTTCATCTTCTTTCCCAAGCTCTGGGACTGTCCTGGTCTCTGGGGCTGCTGGAGACAGAAGGGAGTGAAGTTTGGAGGAGGAACAAGGGGGTGGGGGGGACCCAGAGGACACAGTGGAGCTTCCCTGTTCTGATCTCAGAAAGGTCAGAATTCTTGAAGCAAGTCAGCACACACCAGCTGTGTGACTTTAGCCTAGTTGCCTGATCCCTTCAAGGGTCAGCAAGTTCCTTGGTGAAGAAAAAGCAATGGAGACCAAGCCTACAAGGTTGCTGTGGGAGGGGACAGGACCACACTTGTGCAGCAGAGGGCGCTGCGCCCCCCCAACCCCGGCACGTGGCAGGTGCTCCCTCCCCTCCCCAGGCATCCCAGAGCTGCCTGGGGCCCCTCACTTACACCGCCGCCGGGGTGTGCAGTGGGAGCAGCAGCGGCTCTCCTTCCCTGGGCCGCAGGACAGTGGCGGTGAACAGTCATCCCGCTCACAGTGGGGCACCCCTGCCTGCTGCAGGACAGACCAGATCCTGAGGGTCCCCAGAGGCACTGGGGCACAGTGGCCTTCAGCCTCCTAGGGGAAGCCCGCCCCCCAGGAGCCTGCCCTCCCTAGGAAGTTCCCCTCCCCCAGGCCAGGTCCCCAATGCCTACCTCACACAAGCCCCCACTCACCCCACATCTGCAGGTAATACAGCTCATCTCCCCAAAGGGGGGCACCGAAGGGTGCCAGCTCTGGCTCTCTGGGAACCACTGCCCTGCGAAACGGCAGCCTCGGGGCCCATCAGCCTGCATGGGGTCCCCCAGTTGGGGGTGCGCCCCTGAACCCACTGTTGGCAGGGAGAGGAGGGAAGGAGAAATAGACCAGTAGATGTGAGCTCTGTGAGGGCCATCTAGGCCATATTTGTCACCTAGCAGTTTCTGGCACTTAGTAAGTGATAAATTTGGATGGATGGGTAGGTGAATGAATGGATGGGACAGGAACTGGATCCTATCACAGCCCACTAACACATGCACATTCTTTTGCTGCATGTAGATCCCTGGCTTCAGGCTAGGCACAGAGCAGTGCTGGCTAAATGCTGAATTAGCTAAGACATCCCTTCCATCCACCTTCAAAAGACATCCCTTCACCACACATCCCTCCCACCCAGGACAAGGCACTGAAGAGCCTCATCTGCCCCCCTAGAGGCCTCAGTGCCCATGTCCCCCTTACCTGGACACTGCTTGCAGCAGTCAGTGGGGTTGGCACGGACAGGCTGGGCACAGGCCAGCCGGGGACACTGCACCTTCTCACAGTGCACCTCTCCGGTGTCCCCCTGTAGGGATCCATCGAGTGAAGGGTGTCAGGAAAAAGGCAGAACATATAAGCCTTCTGCCTCCTCCTTTTCCTTTCCCATACCTCAAACGTATGACCTTTTTCACTCAGAGGTCTGGTAGTGAAAGTCGCTCGGTCATGTCCAACTCTTTGTGACCCCATGGACTGTATAGTCCATGGAATTCTCCTGACCAGAATACTGGAATGGGTAGCCTTTCCCTTCTCCAGGGGATCTTTCCAACCCAGGGATTGAACCCAGGTCTCCCTCATTGTAGGTGGATTCTTTACCAGCTGAGCCACAAGGGAGGCCCAAGAATACTGGAGTGGGTAGCCTGTCCCTTCTCCAGGGAATCTTCCCAACCCAGGAATCGAACCAGCATCTCCTGCATTGCAGGCAGATTCTTTACCAGCTGAGCTACCAGGGAAGCCCAGAGGACTTAGACTGCAGCTTTATATGCATGCCAATTCACTTCAGTCATGTCTGACTCTTTGCAACCCTATGGACTACAGCCCTCCAGGTTCCTCTGTCGATGGGATTTTCCAGGCAAGAACACTGAAATAGGTTGCCATTTCCTGCTCCAAGGGATCTTCCCCATCCAGAGATCAAATCTGCATCTCTTGTATCTCCTGCACTGGCAGGTGGGTTCTTTACTACTAGCACCATATGGGAAGCCTGGGGCTTTGTATACCTGAACTCAAATCTTCATTGTAGCCCTGCAAGGTAGGTGCTACCATATCCGCTTCTAGGCGAGCAAAGGGAGACTCAGGGACATACAGAAAGTGCCCAGGGTTACATGGAGCTAGTGAGCTGGGAGAGCCAGAATTCACCCAACTCAGCCCTTGCCCTTTTCCTATAGGAAGCCAACTCTCAAAGCCCAGAGACTGAGAGTTCCCTGTGGCCTAGTGGTTAAGGCTCTACACTTTCCTGCCATGGGTCCAGGTTCAGTCTGGGGTCCCGCAAGTCACACGGTGTGTGTGCTGTCTGTGCTTAGTTGCTCAGTCGTGTCCAACTCTTTGCGACCCCATGGACTGTCGCCTGCCAGGATCCTCTGTCCATGGGATTCTCCAGGCAAGAATACTGGAGTGAGCTACCATTCCCTCCTCCAGGGGATCTTCCTGACCCAGGGATCGAACTCAGATCTCCTACATTGCAGGCGGATTCTTTACCATCTGAGCCACCAGGGAAGCCCAAGTCCCATGGTGTGGCCACCCCCCAAAATGACTGTCCAAAGGACTTCTCCTATTATTTTGATCACCAAGACTGGGCTTTGCTCTCCCAGAAGCCCGCTCTCCCACTGCAGATCTGAGGGGTTCCAGCATCAGAGAAAGCTGGGCTGCCATACCTTGCAGGTGCAGACAGCACACTTAATTAAGCCAAATGGGGGCACAACAGGGTGCCACCGGGTGCCTGCTGCCCGCCAGCTCCGGTCACCATCAAAATAGCAGCCTGGGGGGAGACAGCGTCCAGCGCCATTAGTGCTGAGTTCATTAGCTAGGCCCACAATCCAGGCTTGAGCCTCTGGCCAACCCCACAGTGGTCTAACCCCAGGGCCCACTTGTGGGGCAAGGACTCTAATGAAGCCTCTCAGGTGTCAGTTGTAACCTGTGCCCCTCAACCACCTCCATCCCAGTAAATACACTTCCCCTCCCACTCCCCCGCAGTCCTACCCAACAACTCCGCTGGACTCCCCATCCCTGCATTCACACACTTCCAGCTCACCCTCGCCAGGGTCCCTGTTCCTTGGCAGCCCGGGGAGGTCTTTGACATCTTGTTTCTCTGTGGATCCAAAGAAAGAGTGAAGGCGGAGGATGGCCCCCCTCTTCCTTCCCTCCCCAGAGGCCTCACCGCTCTCCGTGGTGGACCCTTCAAAACCCTCTCCACTCCGGCAGGGCACTCACCCGGGCACACAGGGCAGCACTGGTCCGGTGCCTGCACCGGGCTTGGACAGCTGGGTGGCGGGCACACCACGGGGTCACAAATCACCGTGCGTCTCTGCAGGGAGAGACTGAGGTTTGGTTCTGGGGCTCCGGAACCCAGGCCCCAGTGCGCCCCTCTGGGGCCTCCTACCTGGCAGGTGCAGAGCGAGCAGAGCGGGTCATAGTTAGGAGCCCAGCGAGCCCCATGGGGGCGCTGCTGCCCCTCGAAGAAGCAGGTGTTGGGGTCTCGAAGCCGACCGGGGCCACCTGGTTTGGCTGGCGCTGGGGTGTCTGGGCCCGGCACAGCGGGCAGCGGGGCCACCATGGCCGCCACTGCCTCCAGAGCCCCAGGCGCCTGCATTTCTTTGTCCCCTGCTGCCGCCAGGCGCAGGCCGCCCACCTCGCATTGGTTGGCAATGTGCACCTGAGAGGAGAGACAGGTTGAGGCAGCACCCAGGCTCCCTCTTGCACCTCCACCAGTGGCAGCCAAGACACCCAGAGCACCCACTGTGCCCCAGAACGGTGCTCTTAGCCACAGCACTCATCCCAGCTGCCAAGGACAGGTGGTCAGCTTCTCGCCTCATTAAGTACCTAGTCTGGCTTCACCCTCTCAACGAGCCAGGGAGTGTGTGCAATTCTACCGCCCCCAGGTTTCGGAGAGGGCAAGTGGCTAACAAAGAGCACCGCAATGCTCACCCAACTCTGACCCATCCCAACCGGCCTGCACTGCCTCCCTACCTGCCCTCGCAGCTCCCCTTGAGGGCTCCCCTTGGTGGTGATCAGCAGGGAGGCAGAGCCCTGAGCCAGGTGCCGCAGCAGCTCGGGCTCCAGGTCCTTCACCACACCCTGGGCCTGGCAGAAGACAGAAGAGGGGACAGAACAAGGCACTCTCGGACTAAGCCTACCATTCCCAGTTTCTCAGGTAAGGAAACTAAGGCCCAGGGAAGTTAAGTAAGGTCTCCAGCGAAGTAAGCCCATCAGCAATGGTGTAGAGCTCAGAAGCCCCAGGTCCATGGCAACCCAGCCCATACCGGGGGCTTGGTCCATCCCACCCACCCCTTGGAGGTCCAGGACATTACATACTATCCACATGATCCCAGCAGAGTAGGACGCAGGTGGGTAAAAGGATACTAAAAGGCTGAATCAGATTCGTACCCGGGTCTGTCTGACTCCTGAGGCTTGCCTGCTCTCTGTTTCCCCTGCCCAGGCCCACAGAGCTTTTCATGCTAAAAAGCAGCTATTTTCCAAACTGCCTCCCACCAACACCTCCTCACCTCCGGGCCGTAGAATCCCTTCAGCAGCCGCCGGGGCCCCGGCATTCCAGGAGGCCCGAGGAGGTGGGCAGTGATGGTGCCCTGTTCTGAGCCACCAAGCCCTGCCAGCAGCACTTCATAGTGCAGGTGACAGTGGGTGTCCAGAGAGAGCCAGGCGTGCCCCGCTGCCTGGCTCTGCACCGGGGGCAACACCAGGGCTCCTGCCAGGGGCACAGGCAATGCTGGATCCAGACAGAGGAGAGATGACTGATGAGAAGGTGGCCGAGAGCAGCGACTTAACCCTAGCAGTTCCCATCTCACAGAGTCCGGACTCACATCTCCCGGACTCACAGAGTCCACAAGCTAGCAGGCACTGTCCACAGGCCCAGGGCTGGGGAAGCAGCAAGGGAGAGGCCTGCATTGTGGTGAGAGGGACCATCTCCCGGCAGGGCCACCCTGAACATCCTCACCTTCTCCACATGCCAACCGGAGCTCAGGTGCAGAGAAAGAAGTGCCAGACTCTGGCCCTCTGGCACCATCCCTCACATGCTTGAGTCAGAGGACACCAAAGGTGGGGGCAGACCCCTGGAGCACTCACTGTCATGGCGGGCGCTGTGCCCACTATAGGGCAGGGCAGCCACGTGGCCCCGCAGCTCTCCATCTGGGAAGTCCTTGGTGCCCACGTTCAGGAACAGCTCGTTCTGCAGCAGCATATGAGCCCCCCGGGCACCCAGCCCAGGGCAGATACCCACAGCCTGAGGGGACAGGGAAGAGTGAGCCCTAACTGCAGCCTGCCAGGCCCCAGATGAACCCTCCTCAGCTTTCACACAAGCCCAAGATTCTGAACCTTTTCCATGTTGCTGTGCATCCCCACTAAACCCACACACACTGCCATGCACCAGTAACACCGGCTAAGAACCGGGCAGGCCCAGGTTCAGGTCCCTTCCCTGCCGCTTCCTACCTATGCAACCCGTCTTGAGGAATTATTTACGGTCTCTGATCCTTCACTTCATCATCTATTAGAGGAGTAATGTGAGGGTCAAAAATAATGTAAGCAAGGCAACCAGTGCAGTTTGTGGCATATAGAAAGGCTCAATAAATGGCAGTCATTGCTATCATGTTTATTATTATATCATCTGCTGCACTGGCCTCCCTATGTAACTCCTTCCACTGGATACAAGCTTCCTAAAGACAGGTGCCACATCTGATTTTCTTTGTACTGCAGTCCTTAGCCCAAGGCTCACTAAAAAATGAGTCCAGTGAATTAACGCATCAGTGAGAGAGACTGCAAGTGAGTGAATGATACCAAACATCCCTGCTCATCCAACATGGCTTCCCACGGGCCCTCAACACTGTCAACTCTGTTGCCTGGGCCCTGGGCCCTGGTCTTCCTGAAGTACTCACCCTGTGTCCTCCTGGCTGGAGTCCAACCATGTGGCATAGGACAGTGTGCTGGTTCCTCCGCTGAGGCTTGGTCTCCAGCGTCATGGCCACCACCTCACTGCCTGTACCTACAACCTGTACCTGGAGGGCAGGAGTGGGGAGGGCACACGAGAGTCGCAGAGAAGGGCTGGGCCCTGAACCTCTGTAGTCTAGAGCCCCACCCTGCCCTGCTGCCTTCTCACCTCCCACACCGCCCCTGCCCCACCCCTGACTCTTACTTGGTAGATCAGGGAGCCGTTTCCTAGCAGTGTAAGGCTGGCTGAGCCCGCTGCACCCGTCTGAACTGGGATCAGGGCATCTGCCCCGCAAAGGACACTTTGCAGGACTGCAAAGGGGGAGGGACAGGTGGATGCAGGCTTGCCTCATGGCCATTCACACCCCAGCCCCCAGGGTCCCTCCCGTACCCACCCTGGCCCCTCTGGCACTTTGCTGTGCCTCTCATTGTGTGTGCCCGGGGTGCCAGGCTTCACCCTGCCTCACCGTCGCAGCTCTGCCTGGCAGCAATATGTCCACTGATGCGTAGCCCTGGCCCACTTGCCCTCTCCAGGGCCATCTGCAGCTCCCCCAGCACCAGCCAGTCCATCTCCTGGGCTGTCAAGTTGGGCAGCACTTCAGCAAAGCCTGGTTCCTGGGGACAGAGGGGGGTGCAGTAGGCACAGCAAGGGGCTACAGCAGGCGGCAGTAAGAGCCAGACCCTCACTCACCTGGGCTGAGGCATTGGCTTGGAGCTCTCGAAGTAACTTCCCCTGGTGTAGAATCCGGAGCCGCAGGGGAACCTGGGCTGGTCCTGCAATAGCCGCACACATGGAACCTCTGAAAGATGGGTGCTCTCCCTACCCTCCTTACGTGTCTGCCCCCATCCCGCTTACCCCCACTCCTAGACTCCAGGAGTCCACGGAAGAGCAGCAGGAAGTGCAAGGAGTCCTCTGTGTCACTGAGAGTGAGTAGGGCGATGCCCCCTATGCCGGGCTGTGGGGGGCCCTCCAGGGTCAGGATGGCACTGAAGGTCTCTGGGGAAGAAAGGACCATGAGAGCCCATCAGAAAGTGCCCCTCTCAGCCCACTCCGTTTCTGGGGGCCAAGAAGACTCTGAACTTCATGTCCAGGAGCTGTTGGCTCCCCTCACCTGCAGCCAGGGCCCGGTGCCGAATGAGAGGTCCCCAGACCTCCCCTGAAGGGTGAGCGGGTGTCACAAGTGCCACATACAGCTGCTCTGCCCTAAGGAGTCGCAGGGACAACCGAGGCACTGCCCGCCACACCCCGCAGACCTGGAGCAGAGAGACAAGAAGGCCCTCTCAGTATACAGGACATGCCTGCTGAGAGGCCCACATCTGGTGAGGAAGGAATATGGGAAGCTGCCCTCAGGCTCTCCTAGGACGTGTAAGAAACGGCCCTGAAACCAGACGCCAGGGTCCAAATCCCAGATCTTCCACTAATGAGCTGTATGACCTTGAACAAATCATATTCTGCTACTGAGCCTCAGTTCCCTCATCTGTAAAATGGGCATCATAATGTCAGTGCCTCTCTCCCACTGGGCTGTTGTGAGGACCCAAGGAGGCAATGTAGAGCATGCTATCAGCATAGTGCCCAGATGGGAAAAGCACTCATAAATGGCATCGTCTCACCAGGCCATCTTGGGTGGGGGCTGCAGGGTGTTCAAACAGGATGCTGCCAGTGGAGTCAGAGAAGCGGATTCGGGTAGGGCGGTCCAGCCTGGTAATGAGCATCCGTTGAACACCGGCTCTGAGCCTGGGCCAGAAGCGCTGCTCCAGCCTCTCCAAATTCTCCCTCCCTGGCCCCCGGCTGACCCCTCCTCCTTCCTTCCTCTTTCTCACCGCCGGTAGGAGATGGAGAACCGCAGACTGGAGCGCTGCAGCGACACTCGAGCCCGCGCCACCGCTTGCGACCTTGGCCCTGTTAGCAGCGCCACGAAGTCTGCGAGGGGAGGAAGATGTCCCTAGTGCCGACACCCGCTGCTGCGGCCCGGCGCCCGTCACAACCCCAGCTCCTACCCAGCCCCTGCCTACCCGTGTGGCCGTCTCCACGGCCCCGATCCTCAGCTCCTGGCTCCCCGCGGTCGCTGTAGCTTCGGTGCTCTGGGTCGCGTGGATACTCGAAGGCCAGGCCCGTCGGCTGCTTTTCCGGACTGCTGTGCTCTGCACCGGGGGTGGGGGACACGGGTTTCAGGTGGACAAGGAGAGTGCCAGCTGACCGTTCCATTCCAGCCCAGCCACGCGATCCAGGACCAAGCATCTCGGCCCTGCCGCCCTCCCCTCTCCGCGGAGCCAGCCTTACCCTGGGGGCAGGTCTGGCAGCAGTGTCCAGGCAGCTGGCGCGGCTGCCCACAGGCCAGGGTTGGGCACTCGGGTTTGATGTTCTTGCAGCTGACCCTACCTGCGCCCCTTGCGCGGCGACCCCATTGAGGCTGCTCACAGAGAAGACGGAAAACCGGGTGAGGGCAAGACATCAATTGTTGAGACTCAAAGGCAAGCTGGGAAGAGGCATCGCACAAGGGCAAGGTCGGCCCACGGAGTCAAGAATGCTTTGCTACCTACAAGCTGCGTGACTCTAGAGGAGTTACTTAACCTCTCTGGGCTGTGCGGTCCCTATCTGGAAAACGGGAGTAATGATAGCCTCTGTCTAACGTGGTTGTACTAGGAGTTAAGTGAGAGATGAAATGGAGCTGGCTGACACATAGTGGACGATCAATAATAGGCAACACCTGAGACTTGAAGGGGGCGCTTCCTCTCTATCCTCCCTCGTGCCTCCTCCGTCAAAAAAATTACCCAAAATATCTGCAGATTGGCTTCTTTCTCTTCAGCAGCTCCGGGTCCATCCGACGTCCCAAGACCTCAGCGCTCCCCGACCCACAGGGCCCCCGGCCACAGCCACTGGGTCCACTCACCGCCTCGCAGGCGCACAGCACGCAGCGCATCACCCCGAAGGGCTCCCCCAGGTCCGGGTGCCACGTCTCGTCCAAGGCATAGACCTTCCCGCCGAAGGAGCAGCCTGCGGGGACGGGCTTGGCTGGCGGCCGCTGTCCCGCTCCTGCCGTGTGCCCGCCCCGGGTGCTGCGGGCCGGGCCCCAGGTCCCTGGGCACCCCTCCGGGCCGCCCGCCGCGCCGAGCCACCTGCGCCCTGCGCCCCCTCCGGGCGGGCGCAGAGTTGCCCCGAGCCGGACTCCCCGCCCGCACCTCCCCCGGGGCGCCCACCTACCTGCTGCTCCCCGAATGGGCAGCGGCTCCTTCTCGGACCGGATAGGCAGCGCGGGGTGCTCGGGGCCGGCGCCGCGGGCCGGCCGGGAGCCGAGCAGCAGCAGCCCGAGGAGCAGCAGCGGGGCCGGCGGGGCCGGGAGGCTCGGCATGACGCGAACGGGACAGCTGGGGAGGCGGGAGGGAGGAGGGAGCAGCAGAGGGAGGAGGGAGACGCGAGGAGGGCCGGGCCGGGGGCGGTGCGGCGGGAGGGGGCCGGGGCCAGGGCCCGAGCGGTGCGGCGAGGGGCTCGTCGGGCGGCCGCGGAGTCGGCGCCGGGCCGGGCGGGGCGGGAGGAGCGGCCGGGAGGAGCGCGGGCGGGCGGGCGCTGACCCGGGCCGTACGCGGCTCTAGTGCCCCGGGCGCCGGCTCTGGCCCGTTTTATGCCCCGCGCCCGGCGCCCCGGCCGGGGGCCTCCTCCTCAGCAAACGGGGCGGCGGCGGCGGCTCGGCGAGGGGCCGGGCTGAGCCCGGGGGGTCCGGCCCAGCAGCAGCGGCCCGGATCGCGAGTGGGGGAGGGGAGGGAGGGGCTGGAACCGGGCAGGGGAGGAGGGAGGGGCTGTAGGGGAAGGGGGAGCGGAGGGGATAGGGGGAGGGGAGGGACCAGGGGGCGCAAAGCGGGGAGGAGAGGCGGATCTGGAGCCCCCACCCGCTGCCGGCGTCCGCAGGGCAACTGGACCAGGAGGTGCGTGTCCGGCCCGGGATGGGAGCCCCAGGCCACGGAGGGGCAGAGACGGCCTGAGGCCTGGGCTGGCCACTGCGCTCGGACTGGGCTCCTGCCGGAAGGATGAAGAATTGTCTTTAAGGATGACAACGGGCAGGACGGGCCCATCAACTCATCTTCGCCTGTCTCTGGGCCCACAGCACCTCTCAAACGCCACACCACTCTCATTGCCCAGCCTGTGTCCCTACTTCCCCTCTGAGATCTCTCCTCTTTCCTCTGTCCCTGGGATAGGAACTTAGTCAGAAACAGACTGCATCCCCTTTCTGTCTGCTGACAGCGTTTCTCTCCCTACTATTACCTGTGCTCAGGCCCATCCAACCATCTCTTCCCCAGCCTGACACACTTCCCCACCCTCTTCCTTCACCTGGGGGACCCTCTGCCTCTCCACCCTACCCACAACCTCTTTTGTCTTGCTTTCCTGGTCATGACAGCCTCCCTGCCACCTCCCACCCCCACACTCCCACCATCCTTCCAACCATCCCAGCACCCTCCTTCTTAATCTTGGGAGGCATCTGGTCTGGCTGAACTGGAGAATTCCGGGATCTAGGCCATACTCCTTAGCAGACAGCCCCATCCTTGGGAGGAGGAGCAGGAGAGAGCCTGAGGACGAAGTTGGGGGGGGGGGTGGAGGAGGTGGGAATAAGGTCAAACCAGGAGGCCCCTGAAGACAGACCGTGGGGAGAGTAGGACTGAGGAGAAAGCAGAGGAACTAGAGCCAAGGCCAGTGGAAGAGGGGGGCCAGCAGGAGGTATTTGCGGGGGAGGTTCAGCAGCTGTCTTTCCTAAGACAGGGACACATGGGCCTGGTTATTCCTCTTGTCACATGTGGAGTCGTAGGAGATGGGAGAGGGAGAAAGACAGGGCAGGCAAAGAGGGCCGTGGCACAGAGATAAGTGGGCTTAGCCATCAGAGCCATGGGGCCCCAACAGAGGGGCACCTGAACCCAGCTTAATCCAGCACACGCATTCCCTCACCTTGAAGTCCTCTCAAACTGTCCAGACTGCTTCCTGGCAATGCTGACCCCTGACAGGGTCTTCTCTTAGTACAGGCAGTACCCACATTCCCACTGGCGAAGGAGGAACAAGACATGACCCCCAGTGTGTTTTTGGTGACGAAAGCAGGAAAGCAAGAGCCTGAACAGATTTTAGCAGCAGGTGTGTTGTCCAGGGAAAAGAAATTTGGACAGCCAGGAACCAAGAGACCCACCAGTCTAAAACCAGATCTCTGTACCTCTTCCTGAGGGGTGAAAACGTCCTGCCAGATTCCTCCTAGAAAAAAAAACTGTTTCCCTCCTGTCTTCTCCCCCAGCCGGTTCCCAGATTTCCCAGCTCCTAGGAAGAGACAGATCCCCCTATTCAAATCCTCCGTGCCGTATGCATGAGTGGGAGAGCTGGGCTCCATTAGTGAACCATGGTCCAGGCAGGGGCTCCAGGTCCTACGCAGGTGGGAGGAGAAAGCGTCACTTCCGGGGGTCATTGCCTGTGTCTAGTGGCTCCCTGCTCTCTGATTGGGCAGAATTGGCCTGGGCAGGCGTGTGACCCCAGTGCCCCAGAGGGGCTGTGCCCCAACAGCCACCTGTCTTCCTACCCATCTGCTCCCCAGAGTGCTGCCTGCTCTGGACCTGAGTCCTGGAGCCCTTCTCTACCCGGTGAGTGGCAAGCCAGGTTTGGAGTTAAGTGAGGGTAAGAAGGACAGGAAAGAGGAATTGGGCTCTCTGCTGGGGGAGGGGTAAGCAAACTGGAACCTCCAGGCACTGACCTTTGTCAAGAAGAGTGTGGCCTTCCCAGAATGGGAGGAGCAGGACAGAGCAGGGGTAGGGGGTGGGGTGCTGGGTTCTGAGGGACAGAAAACAGACTTGGTGGAATACAGCACAGTCCTGGCTGGCCCTCAAGAAAGGGGACATGAGCCCAGGGAGAAAACAAGAAAGAAGGTGCTTTTTGGACTTAGGGAACATGGCACTGAGGTGGACACAGCCTCAGCCCCCATTCATACCCAGTCATTCCTAATGAGCTTAAGAGGTTCTGAATCCTGGGGCTGGGGAAGCTAGGCCAGGCAAGCCAGGGCACAAGGAGAGGGTAATAGGAGGAGGGCTCATGAATGTTGACAGACCTACAGGAAATCCCAATATTGAATCAGGTGCAGGCCTCTTTGCACAACTTGTGAAAGAAGAAGGAAGCCATGTGGGGGGTCCTGCAAAGGAACTGGAAGGGGTCTGCAGAGGGGGCAGGGAGGAAGGTGAGGGCTATGGGACGATATGGTGGGTGTCTAAGGTGAGGTAAGCCCTGTAAGGCAGGCATCAGCTCACCCAGCAGGTGCTCATTCCTGGGCAACTTGCTTCAGGAAGGAAGTTCCAGAACTGTTAGCCTATCTCTTCTCCTTGAATAACCAAAGAAAAACCCCAAGAGGCTTTATGTGTTGGAGTAGATAGAAAAAGAATGAGAGGTTAATTTCTCCCACATCATCTTCTCAATCTTTTAGTAACTGACTTTTATAGTTCAGTTTTATTTTGGTCCAATTCCCCTCCTCAACCCCACTCCCCAAGCTACCCCTGAGCACATTGTACATGTTTGCTAGCTCCTGGTCCTGGCCCTATAGCCATTTCCAATCTTTTCTCCAGGCTTGTGCCCCAGTGCTTCCATTCTCTATTCCCATTCCAGGTTTTCTCCAACCAAACGAGCAGAGTTACTCAGATTTTGAGGCAGTTAGATATGTGTGTACATATTCTGTCCTGCTGCTCTTGGTGGGGGGCTGGGGCACCAGAGCCACCTCAGAGGTACTGAGGAACTCTGACAAAGACGAGACACTGTATGGTACAATCACAAGATGACTGGAACAGTTGGGGCTTTAGCAGTTCTAGGCTGGTCAGCATCTCACACCATCCCAACGTCTATTCCCCCAGCCAGGCAGTTTCTTTTCTTTGAAACTCCATTAATTGTTCATCATTCCTGTCACTTGCAGGATAGGTTCTAGATCCTCCTGCTCCTTGGCCCACCTGTGCCCCACCTGTACCCCGCCCCACTCTGCCCAGAAGTGCAAGAGCCCAAGCCGCCTCCATGGCCCCAGGACGGATTCAGGGGAGAGGCCCCATTCAGGGAGCCACTCCAAGCAGACAGCCTGGCCAGAATGGAGCTGACTGGTAAGAAAACCCTTGGAAGAACTAGGGCCAAATCAGAACCTGGTAGAGGGAAACGAGAAAGGAAACGTGCTATGGTGGTAGGTTGGGCGGGAGGCGGCCAGTCTCCCAGGAATAAGGGCTCTGAGCAGCAGATTCCCTGGATTTCAGGTCTGGGTCCTAAAGAGGAATTTCTGGACCGCCAACTGACAATGATTTCTTCTTTATCCACCCCTTTCAACTTCACCTCTCCTCATCTAAGAATTGCTCCTCGTGGTCATCCTTCTCCTAACTGCAAGACTAACTCTGTCCAGCCCGGCTCCTCCTGCCTGTGACCCCCGACTCCTAAATAAACTGCTTCGTGACTCCCATGTCCTTCACAGCAGACTGGTGAGAATCCCCAAGCACTCTCCCTTCTGCCCACTTAACTGGAAAGATACCCTTACTACCACCACTCCCTCTCACTCCCCAATCCAATCACTGCCCTTCCAATATTGTCTTAGTAAGACCACCACCACCACCCCCTGACCCGATTACTACCCCTTTACAAAGATTATGGTTTATAATCAAATGTTCTCTTAAAAGCTCTAGTCTGGTTATATTACTCATGGAAGCCTATCCTGGTAATTGGACTACCATAACCCCCTCTATTTCGGTGCCCTCTCCACCACCCCACCAATCTTTTTCAACAGAGCCAGTGTCCAGACATTAACCCTTTGTCCACACCTGTCCTTCTGCCTGCTGTGGACTTCAGCTTGGGAGAATGGAAAACCCAGAGGGTAAGAAAGCCATCCTTTCTCTTGGTTTCCCTAATCCTGTCTTCATCTGTTTCCTACTGATTCCCATGGATTTTACAAAATTTCTGAGCTCTCTTTTAAAAAAGAGCTCCCCTTCAACTTGGCCACCCTAACCCAATATACATTCTACTATGGGGATATCTTCTGGACAAGATGATGGCTTGTGGCCCAGTATGTTAAATAGAGTCAAGGCTGACCATGAAAAGCTGGATAGAGGTCTCTCATGGCCATGCCTTTGACCTATTTCCATTCAACCGTTTTTCTTTTTTTAAGGCAAGAAACAGTAGTCAATTTATTTTGTAGCATACTATTAGCCTCATTGACCTTTAAATTCAGATTTTCCCCTTTTTTCAGCTTTATTGAGATATCATGGGCATATAACATTGTATAAGTTTAAGGTAGTATACAACGTGTTGATATACATATATTATGAAATGATTAAATTAGCTAATACCTGCATCATATCCTGTAATTAATATTTCTTATTTATTTATTATTCTGGCTGCACTGGGTCATCTTTGCTGCATGGGTTTTCTCTAGTTACAGAGAGCAGGGCCTGCTCTCTAGTTGCGGTACACAGACTTCTCATTGTGGTGGCCTCTCTTGTTTTGGAACACAGGCTCTAGGGCATGCAGGCTTAGGTAGCTGCAGCTCGAGGGCTCTAGAGCAGGAGCTCAGTAGTTGTGGCTCATGGGCTTCGTTGCCCCACAGCATGTAGGATCTGCCTGGACCAGGGATCAAACCCATGTCCCCTGCATTGGCAGGTGGATTCTTAACCACTGGACTACCAGGGAAGCCCTAATATTTCTTTTTTGTGCTGCGAAAATTTTAAATCTACTCTCTTAGCACATTTCAAGTGTACACAATTCAGTTTTATGAACTGTAATCACTGTATATTAGACCCCCAAAACTTATTGATCTTAATCTGTTCAACCTTAAGTTGGTGTGAAGAAGCAAGACCGATCTATCATCCTCTGATGACACAAAGCTGGGAGGCACACACACACAAAAAAAAAACTGGGAGGCACAGCTAAAATAACAAAAGACAGAATGAAGGTTCAAATTGCTAAAAGACTAGGTCAAAAACAAAGATGTATATAACAGATGTATATAAAACTCTGGATGTATCAAGTAACTGAATAAAATCCACTTCCATCTTTCAGGCCACAGTGCCCCTGCTTCCCTCACATAAATTTATAGCCCTAGTACTTACTATGAAAAAGACCTGGGAGGGTTGGAGTGCCTCAAACTTAGCATTGTAATATTACTGAAGCAGCAGCTTCTAACTTAAAAAGTTAGAGATCCTAGGTGGCTTTAGATGTTTAACATCCACTGTGTAGAAGTATTCCTAAAAAGCTCTATTCTGAGTGGACTGCACATTTAAAGAAATTTTTATTGGAGTATAGTTGCTTTACAGTGTTGTGTTAATTTCCGTTGTACAGCAAAATTAATCAGCTATACGTATACATACCCCTGTGTTTTTGACTTCTTCCCATTAGGTCATCACAGATCATGGAATAGATCCCTGTGCTATACCATAGGTTCTCAGTAGTTATCTATTTTACACATGGTATCAATAGTGTATATGTGTTAATCCCAATCTCTGACTTCACCCCACCCATTTCCCCCTTGGTATCCATAGGTTTGTTCTCTGTGTCTGTGGACTACACTTAAACTACTGCACTGAATACTAGCCATCCTCTTTTAGATGCATGCTAATTTACTCAGGGGACCGTATTAAACTAGCATGTCTCCAAAAGGAGGAAGCAACCTGAACAGTGAGAGGTTAGAAAATATGTTATGTGAGGAATGGTTTAAAGAAATAATTAAGCTCATGTGATTGGGTTGGAGAAGAGTGGCCATCTTATGGTAGAGCACAAAGTGCTTTAGTCTGAGACTGAAGAAACCTACTAGAAGGGAGTACTGCTGAGAAGGTCAGCTCCTCTGCCCTCAAGACACCTAGAATTCCCTTGTTTCCCTCAGGTCTTCTGAGGAACAGGGCAGGGAGGAAGGGCGATTGCTAGTGATCCCTTGTAGAGCCTGTTCTGCCATTTATCAGTAAGCCTCTTCCCTTCATCTTTATAATTTTTACGATGGTCTCGTATCTACGTTAAGGTTTTGAAAATCGTATGATCCTAACATTCTGTAGAAGGAAGACTGGATTTGCAGCACTAGAACCAAGAGGTAAAAGCTATAATAGGGCAGATTACAGAATAATGTAAGAACGGGAAAAAAAATAAAAATAAAAAGAGCTTTTCTTACTGAAATTACGTGTTAAGAGCCAGCTGGGTTACCGGACACTGGAGTTATTCAAGCAGAGGCTGATGACCAATTGTCGGGAGACTGAAGGAATTCCTGTGCTGGGTGGGACCTAGGTCCTGTCCAATTCTCAGCTCCTATGATTCATTCTGCTGGCTGCTCTTACAGACTCCCCACCCGCTATACCCTTTGAAGCTGTCCGCTTCTCTCTTCCATCTCTTTCTCAGGAGCAGACCAAGGCACAGGACGTTCTGGGAACCACGACCCTTCTGCTGGAGGCAGTGATGGCAGCGCGGGGACAGCTGGGCCCCACTTGCCTCTCATCCCTCCTGGTGCAGCTTTCTGGGCAGGTCCGCCTCCTCCTTGGGGCCCTGCAGGGCCTCCTAGGAACCCAGGTAAGTCCCCAGTCAAGGGAATTAGAGAATATTTCTTTTCTGACTCAGTCCCCTTAGAAAATTCTGGAAATCCTGAGGGTGGAAGAGCTGACCTGCTAAGGAGTGCATCCTCCCAGTCACAAAGCCTGGGTTCTGGCACCTTATCTTCCCCATGTAGACAGGCGGGCATGATATCTGGCCCAGGTCTCTGGCCTCAGGCCCACCCTCTGCCCTCAGCTTCCTCCACAGGGCAGGACCACAGCTCACAAGGATCCCAGTGCCATCTTCCTGAGCTTCCAACAGCTGCTCCGAGGAAAGGTGCGCTTCCTGCTGCTTGTAGTAGGGCCCACCCTCTGTGCCAAGTGGACCCCACCCGCCACAGCTGTCCCGGGCAGCATCTCTCCATTGCTCACACTGAACAAGCTCCCAAACAGGACTTCTGGATTGTTGGAGACCAACTCCAGTGTCTCAGCCAGAACTACTGGCTTTGGACTTCCGAACAGGCTGCAAGGATTCAGAGCCAAGATTCCTGGTCTGCTGAACCAAACCTCCAGGTCCTTAGGCCAAATCCCTGGACACCTGAATGGGACACAAGGACCCTTAAGTGGAATTCACGGACTCTTTCCTGGGCCCTCACCCAGGGCCCTAGGAACCCCAGATATTCCTCTGGGAACTTCAGACATGGGCTCCCGGCCACCCTACCTCCAGCCTGGAGATTCTCCTTCCCCAGCCCATCCTCCCCCTGGACAATACACACTCTTCTCTCCTTCGCCCACCTCACCCATCCCCATGGTCCAGCTCCAATCCCTGCTTCCTGACCCCTCAGCCATCACACCCAACTCTTCTAGTTCTCTTCTAGTTGCAGCCCGCTCTCACTTCCAGAATCTGTCTCAGGAAGAGTAAGGTACTCAGCATTGCCAACATCAGCCTTCTCGTACGTCCTCTTACTTGTAGGAGAGGCCCTGGGAGACAACTGCAGCTATACAGGCATACCTCATTTTATTGCTCTTTGTAGATACTGTATTTTTTACAGATTGGTTTGTGGCAACCCTGTGTTGTCAGATGATGGTTAGCGTTTTTTAGCAATAAAGTATTTTTTAATGAAGGTATGTGCATTGCTTTTTTAGACTTGATGCTATTATTATACACTTAATAGACCACAGTATCATGGAAACATGACTTTTATATGCAGTAAGAAACCAAAAACAAATTGTGTGATTTGCCTCCTTGTGATATTCACTTTATTGTAGTGGTCTAGAACTGAATCCACAATATCCACAAGGTATGCCTTTATCAGATTTCCTGCTTTCACCTGAAACCCAAAGTCCTGGTGAAGGGGGACATGCAGGACAGAAAAAGTATAATTTTTTACTATATGCCAAAAAACTTCAAAAGCTATTTTTTAAAACCATCAATAATATTCACCAGAGCAGTTAGTTATCTCTGGTCTATTTTCTGCACAAATTTACAACTTACTAATTCTCTATATATTTTTCATGTGATAATTCTGCAAAGGCCTGACCTGGCCTGGCTTCTCAACAGAGGTGGAACTTATCTCAGAGGAAAAAAGCATGTGTTTTCTGCTCAGAACTAAGGTTAGTCTCTCTACTCTCTTTACTATCATTTTTAATGGAGCTCTGATCCCCTTTTCTTAGGAGACCCTTACTCTTGAGAAATGAATGCGAGGTCTCTCAGAAAAGTTCCTCCATAACAGACAAAACTGAGAGGAATTAAATAATGAAGAAATGAGAGGACCCAAAGCTACCTGAAAAGCGAAGGGAAGATGTCTTCTCGTGGGCAACAGATCCCTCCCCCCGCCCCCACCCCCGAGAGAAGCTAACAGGAAGCTCTGGAGAGACTTACACCCCAGGTAAGGTTGTACAGATGGGGTCAGTCAAGACAAGATGAGACTTGGATGTGACAGCTGAGCAAACAGCCAGCGCTTCAGCAGCTCAGCAGGAAACTTCGCCAGGCGCGGGTTCCTGCCTCCCTCCTGTGGAGGTCAGGGGGAAATGCAGGAAGTGGCTTGAGTCAGTCTCCTAGGGCTCACACAGCAGGAGGGGCAAGTACAAGTCAAGTGCAAGTTGAAGGCTCATTTCCCAATTCCCAGAAGTATATAGTATCTGAAAAGCAAACCTGTGTGACCACCATAAACTCTGCCTGGGGATGTCTAGAAAAGAAGGTAAGCTTATGGGGCTTTTTGAATAAATGTCACCTTGGTACTTAGGAAGAAGAGGTTTATATTGCCCCAAACACTCCATTGCAAAGGTCAACACTACCTTCAGAGGCTCCTGTAGGAAAGCTATTGGAAGTTTTTCCCCTCCCACTTCAACTCCCCAAAAGACAGCAAAAGCTACCATTAGGTAGAGGAGCAAGAAACCTAGGGTTCCAAACACCACAAAAACCCCAGGGTCATTAAAGGCATTCCAAAACAACAGAGTGAAAGCCATCATGTCAGGAACTTAATGCACATTACCTTTAACACTCACACATCCCTATAAGGTAGGTTATTAACATCTCTGCTTTACAGACGAGGAGCAAGTTCCCAGCGGTTTCATAGCCTGTGAGCAGGAAAAGAAACACCCTACGCTGACTTAGTCTGGAGCCCAAATGCTCCCCAGTGTGGTACACTGTCCAATGTATCAGTGTCTCTATTTATCAGAAGAAATTTCCAAGTCCTTAGAGAGTACACATCAACAGTTAAATGAGTTCTGAGTAGAAAACCAAAGCTCTTGGTGGGGTGACCAATTTAGGCATCTCCAGGTGTTCCCCCCACCCCCCCACATCATGGACAGAATAGTTGCCATGGAGAAAAAAATCAACAAACACACAAAGCTCAAAAGTGCCGTCCAAATCTCAGATAGTGACAATTTCTGCATAGAAGAGAATCAGTTTATCCACACTACAAATTCCAATGTGGAGTTAAGGGAATGGTAAGCGGAAATTTTGATTTACTGAAAGATTAAAGGAGGTTAAATCTAACGATCAAATGAAACACTTTATGGTATATGAAAGCCAGCACCCCATACATGACACGCGAAAGGGACCGAAGACAAAGAAAAGTTTTCAGCACAGTCAGCTGAGAAACAAAAGATGGCAAGACTACAAAAAGTACACAGCCAGAAAGCTCCAGGCATCCAGGGCTGGCATCTGACTTACCCTGGGGCAAATGCAAACAACTCATGGGCTGCTCCAGTGTAAACTAACTTGCCTCTATTGAACATCTAACCCGTCATTCTATCTGGCTGATTCTGTCCCTTCCTCCTTTTACAGAAATGACAAAAAATTATTACAACGAGGACACTCTTTATCTCTATTCAACTGTATGCCAGCTCTCTCTCTTCTGCCACCCCAGGGCGACTAGGACAGTCTGCTACCCAACAAACCATTATTGGTAATTAGCTTCCCTTTCTCACCTAAATCCATCTTGCTCCAATCCCTACAAAAACAAATTTGACTGCACAGAAAAGGTTCTAGGATTCCATAAAAATTCACCCCAACTCAATTCAAGTCCTATTTCCCTCTCCCTCCACCCCACAGTAAAGCAAAAGAAACATCTTTTCTCCACCACCACCACCCTGCCCATCCCCCACCAGCCTTCGGAGGCCATACATTTTCAACCCATTTCTCTAAGTACTATTCCTAACACCTTCAGTAAAGACCTGAAAAGGATGGGGAAGGAAATACCCCAGGCATCCCAGCAGGATGACCAGCTCCCATGGCAAAACTGGGAGATCAAAAGAGACAACAGCTTAATACACACAATCTTTCTGAATTGTTATCCTGAACTTCCCAGGGGAAATCAGGGTCCCATGTACTTTCTGAAACCACAAATGCCAGGCCGAAGACTGAGCTCGGATGCTGTAGTCCTTGCAAGCATCACCACTGCCTCAACTTTGCTCTCCCCACTACTGTTAAATTAGTGACTGCAGTCAGGCTACTGTATTGTCCAGGGCACTGGCACTGAACTGCCAACCTAATTGGTATTGCTGCCCTGTCCATTTCACTGGTCTGTGTGGCAGCTCTCTGTCCAGTGTCACTGGTGAAAACCACTGCCCCTTACCCTCCCTCCAGGTCACCGCTAGAATGTAGAGCAGAGATAGCTCATCGGCCTGCTTCCACACCCATCAGATCATTCCTCCTCCCCTCTTCAGAGTCCCCATGTTTGTGTCTAAAAGCCTCATCTCAAAGCTTCCATAAAAATGATGAATGCTTCCAGGCTATGCAGGCAACACAGTCAAGTCAACGTGATCTGACTTCCTGAGAGACTGAAAGTGTTGGAAGAACACAAGCAAGGCTCCTTGCCTATTCAAAGTTCTATGCCAAATGGGTGGTGCTCTCAGGAGCCAAAAGCACACTTTCTCTCCCATACAGAAAATCACCTTGGAGGGGAAATGTTGGGGATGGTCAGCCAGGAGCCTGAAATAATCCTGAACCCAGATACTGAAAGGTTGGGTTAGATCCTGTATTGACACCTGATCATCTGGCTGTGGGCCATAAACATAATGCAGCACAAGCAAGTTGAAAAAAATGATTTTAAAATGGGAAAAGGCCTTTTTTAAAAAGGAAGGAAAAAGAGTCTGAAAAAGTAAAGTTTAATTTAAAAAATCATGTACGTAAAACAGCTATTGATTCATCTTAAGCTCTCCCAATGGGTCTTTCACAGGCAAGTCAGTTTCCCAGAGTCCAGACCTCTTAAAGATGCACCCACAGTGGACAGAGAGCCAGCCCTGTGTGAACAGGTGAACAACAGCAACTGCTATTCGGGCTTGAACTAACATCCAAGACCTGAGTGACTAAGCAGCAAGGCTAGCTTCCTGGGTGGTTCAGAAGGCAAGTTTCTTCATGAGCAGATACACTCTGGAGTCCACTTCAAATCCATGCAGGTTGTTGGCATCACCCTGCAGCCTCATGAGCAGGCCCCCATAGGACACGTAGGCAGAGCTGAAAAAGAAGACCCAGTCCCGTGAGTCTGACTGCCAGAGCTAACACTGCTACTCGGCTGCTCTCCATGCCAGCCTAAGAAAAAAAGGCAGCCTTCTAGAGTTCTGTCATTAGGAACCAAATTGCACAGATATGTGCAAGGCAGTGTTTTTTTTATCAGAAAGGTGGAAAATACTCCATGCCCAGAATAAGGGAAATGGTCAAATCAATTAAGATACATCCATTTATTGGAATGTTACACAGCTATAAAAATGTTCAGGAATTTAAAAAAAAAAATGTTTAGGAAAAGCTTTAAACTGACATGAAGAAACATGTTTTACATAACATTAAGCAAATGAAACAGAACAAAACATTGTAATAAACAACATGATCTCAAAGAAAAAAGTACATGGGAAAAAAAAACCTAGAATATTCAAGAATGTTTATGTAGAAGATTCCCTCTGGTTATAGAATTATAGGTGACTTTTTTCCTTCTTCATATTACTTTTCTGCTTTTCAAATTTCTTGCAAAGGGCACATATTGTTTTAATAAGGTTTTAAAGAAAAGGAAAAAATAGTTGGGCAGAGAAACCAAAAAACTAGGGATTGAATTGCAGAGTAGCAAAACACACACACACACACACACACACACACACACACACACACACAAACAAGCCTAGCAGTTTAATCACTTAGGCTGCATTTAGTTCTTGGAGAAGTAACTTTCCTTGGCATTTCACTCAGCAAAATTAACAGTTTCTCATTTAGATCACAGGCCTTAAGATCCTGACAGAGGGCAAACTGAGCAGCCTACATTTCAGACCAAAACTGTTCCCAAAACAGTTCCTTTCTGGGTCCTGCTAGGTCTGAGGTGCTTGAAGAAAGAAATCCAGGGAGGCTGAGGATGGTCCAGATTTTCAAAGCATAGCCCAAATCCTCACAAAATGAGGAGGGAAAGGGCTCTCACAAGACAGCAGGACTTACAGGCGTGTTGCTGCTTCAGTAGAAGTTTCGTCTCCCTCAATCCTGTACACCTTCCCATACATGACATACTCAAATTGGTCAGCCCTGTGGAACAATAGGGGCAGTTATCCTTAAATACAGTTAACAAAAGTAATAGGCCCTTTAAAAAAATGGTGACTGGTAACTATATGCCAGCATCATAACACCACGCACTTTCTAAACGTGATGTCATTCAATCCTCACAGCAACCCTGTGAGCTAGGTGTGACCATCAATATGTTACTGATGAGAAAAAACTAAGGTTGAAGGAGGTTAAGGTTATTCAACAAATAAGTGGTAGAGCTGAGATGTGAACTGAGTGGGCATCCAAAGCCTTTCCATCACACTAAACGCCCTCCCAAGACACAAGGCCCGCAAAGCCTAGGTCATTCAGTGCTCATTTCCTCCACTATCAAAAAATGACAACTCACACTGTAATCACTGCTTTGGAAAAACACCTGGATGTCTGGATTCTTAAGTGCTGCAGTTTCCTTAAGCTAACACAGAGTCTGCTGATGATCATTTATTTCATGAATTAAGTAAGGGTCTTTCTATACACCTATCTACTTAGTCCTCAGGCACATTTCAGGGGCTCCCTTTTCCACCACCTCACCTGGAAGGCCTATCATCTGTGGGGTTGTATTCACCATCATCCAGAGTACCATCTTCATATAAGGTACTGGCTATGACCAACCGGAACTTGTCACCTGAAAATAACAGCGATATCAGAGGCTGAAGAACAGCTGAGATGACAAAAAGCCTCCTGCTGTTTGTGTTCAATACTTACCCAAGTCTACAGGGTAAATCTGAATGTTTACATCAAGGATGAGGTCCATCTTGAAAGATTCACTCTCACAATGCAGCCGAGACACTGGAGGGGAAGAGTGGCAGAAGTTAATTGCCTGTGGCCCAGGGCAGACCCGACAGGGCAGGGCAGACAGGTACTTCAGGGGACTGGATGCAATACAACACTCAGTCTAATGCAGTCTGTATCCACTGGCCTCTCGTCTGTTCTCACAGAAGTGCAGGCTCGATCAGAATCACACATGCAAGAAGGAAAGGGGAGACAACCTGTGGCCAGTGGACAGAATCCACAGAAAAGAATCAAAGATCCTCTGGCAATAAATAATATTCAGGTTCTAGGCCAACCTAGGTGATTAAGAAACAACCTGATTTGGGGCAAGGTATTCATTCATCCTACGGTTTCCTCTCCCTGTGTCAGGGGCTGTGCTAAGGGGATTGATTATCAAGATGTGTAAAAACTGGTGTTTGTCCCCAAGAACATATCAGTGTCCAGGCAAAGGAAGAGACACCCAGGAGAATTACTGATAAACGACAGACTAAAGAGGTGTATACCAAGCAGTCAACTCTTAAACTCCAAGAGGATTTTACAAAGAGCTAAAGCCTCTGAGGAATGGGATGTGAAGTCGGATAATTCACTGTACAACCCTGGGTGGGCTGCTTAGCCTCTCAGAGCAAAACGGGTAAGACACCGCCTACTCTTGGAATAGAAGAAGTGAGACAAAGTATGTGTAAAGTTTACAGTACAGAGCCTAGTCCAGAGTGGGGAGCGATTAGAAAAGATGCCTGGAGTCCACCAGCACCAGGAGAAAAGGCCACCCAGGCACCGAGCACAGCTTGTGTGAAACCAGGGAGAGCTCGGGAAGCTCCGTTTTCTTATCTATACAATTATTTCTCGAGAGAGGTCCCGACACCAGGACCCGCCGGTAGGGAAAGGCCACGCGAAAGTTGGGTGGACAAGCGGCCTGGGGGCGTGTACCCGAGGTGATTAGCCCCTTCCCCCAAACCGCCCCTCCAAACCTTGCTTACCTCGGTCAAACTTTTTGCCTTCCGGGTCAATGTCTTTTACATCAAAAATATCCTCAAACAGGATGCCCGCCATGGTGAGGGGGCCACGAGAGTAGCAGAGGGACTGAGCGCGCGACCACGACGACTAGGGGTAGCGCACCCCCTCGCGTGGAGGAAAAGAGAGGCGCTAAGGAGACGCAGCGCTGGGACCGCCGCAGCAAATGAATAGAATAACGCATGCGCACAGACGAGCTGTAAGGCGGCCACTTCCGGTGCCTAGCTCTCGGGGCTTCTTAACTTCCGCCCCGAACGATGGTTTCCGAGAGGTTTCAAAATTGAGGGCTTGTTTCGGGTCCAGAAAACCCCGCCCGGGGCGGTGACACGATAGGTCCCACCTCCGACCGAGGTGGCGTCGCGTCCGGCTCTCTCCCGAGGCTCTACTGCGCCCTCTTCAGAAGCCGGGTCTGGAAGACTGGAATGCTCAAGGGGCCTGCCCCCGCCAGGGACCTTGATCCTTGGCCCAGAGAAGCCCGGCCCGAGCCCTACCCTGCCCGTCCGCGAGCCCGCCGAGGTCACAGTCCGCACGGAGAGCGAGGGGAGCAGCACCCCGCCCCCAGGGCGCCGACCCAGCTGGGCGCAAAACCCAGCCCTTCCAGCTGGCACCCAGGCCGGCCCGGGCCGGCTTGTCCCAGCTGGATGTCACCTGAGCCGGGTCCCTCCAGTTTGGGAATTTGCCATGATGTCACCATGGGGAAGAAGGAAGCTGCACCGTCCCCTTCCCTGCTCTCTTCCCTCACACCGCCCCTTCAGCAGGGCATTAACTCCAAACCCACTGCCCTCCTCGAGCCCTGCCCCTTAAGCTCTGTTCTTCCCTTTCCCCTACCACGGTCTTCTCCTTCTAGACAAGCTCTCCTACGTGCCTCTTCATCCCGGCACTGCCCTGTCCTACAGATACCACGTCTTTCTTTACATTGCCCCTTCCTCTAGGGTGCCGGCTCTCACACCGGCACCTCCTGGGCACTGCTCCCTCACCCGGGAGCCCCCTGCGACCTCCCGCGCGCCCCTTCACCCCGGCGCTGCTCCTCCTGCACACGCCTGTTTCCTGGGCACTGGCCTCTCCTGACGCTCTCCCTGACGCTGCTCATACACCAGTGCTCACCCTCTCTGCTCTGTCCTCCGGACCCTCATAGAGGACGCAGAGCCCCAGCAGGCCGTGTTCCCCCATGGCGGCTGGACGTCAGCACCTACTCCGGTTTCTCTTTGGGCCCTGACAGGGAGAAGCGACCTCTGTCCCCCCCACGCCCGCCTCCCAGGCACCTAGACCTCCCTTCCCTCTGGCCTCACCCATTCCCGTTCCCTCCCCACCCCCGCACTAGCCGAAGGCCAGGTGGCTCCAAGTGCACCTCCCTGGGGGTGCTTCTGGGGGACCCGCAAAGAAAGGAAGGAGAAAGGAGGGGGATGACAGAGACCGAGGGTCCTAGTTCCAAGCAACCGCCGCTTCTGGGCCTAGCTACCCCCTCCGAGTTCCCGCCGGCTTTGTTTTTCATCCCCCAGGAGAGCACAGGGACCTTGCCTGGCCAGTCAGCCGTTGGCCCCTCCAGAGAAGCAAGAGAGGGGACCGCCCCTGAGGGATTCGGCCCGAAATCTGATTTAGACGGCTCGACCGCCCCCTTCCCCAGGCCCTACCGAGCCCTGGCGTGTCCAGCCCCTCCCGACCCGGCGCGCAGAGCCGCAGCCGCGGTCCGGCCCCTCCACGTGCCAGCGGACCCGCCCCCGCCCTGGCCCGGGACGCCCCTCTCAGCCACCGGCCTCCACAGAGTGGGGTCGCGGGCTCGCGCGTCGCCCGCGCCCCCTGCCGCCTCTTCCGAGCCCGGGAGGCGGCCCCTACGCGGACCCCGGCCGGGCAGGGCCGGCTCCCTCGGAGGGGACGGCGGGCGGAGCAGCGCCGAGGGCACCGCCCTCGGCCCGCCCGCCTAGGAGGGGACGCGAGCGGGAGGCTATGCCAGCGGCGCCCGCCCGGGGCCCGCCGCACTCTGCACTCGGCCGCCCCGGCTGCGGGGACGGGACGGCTGTGGGCGCGGGCTCCGCGGGCCGGGAATCGAGCCGGGCCAGAGCCCAAGCCGCGGCGGGAGGCAGGAGGGCTGTGAGCGGAGATGGCGGCGGCTGCGGCGGGGGCGGCGGCGGAGGAAGGGATGGAGCCGCGGGCGCTGCAGTACGAGCAGACCCTGGTAAGTGAAGCCAGCAGAGCCCTGAGGAATGTGCTCCCGGACCGCTGCTCCCAGTTACCTGCGGAAGCGACGAGGTCCAGAGGGGCTAACCTAACCTCATCCAGCCCTCTGACCTGGGGAAACTGAGAGCCTGAGGGGCTAAAAGGTGGAAAGCTGCACGCAGGTCTCTGGCTGAGGCTGGGGGCTGCACAGGACAAGGACTTCAGGTGCTTGTCCCAGTTGTCCTCTCTAACCCCCCCAGCAACGTTTTCCTTGCTCCTCCCCTCCACCACCTGGGACCAGGGCTCAGCACCCCACTACCCCTTCCCAGCACTACTCACATCCTTGAACATTCTCTCTCCACTCTATCTCCACCATCCAAAGACGTTCCTTCTGTCTCTACTTTGTGCATGGCACGTGCTAGAAAGATGATCAGACCCAAACCCAGCCCTGGCCCTTACCGCTGGAGTGGCTGGCAACCCAGCATGGGTAGGAATCCTTCAGTTGGTTCTTTGGGGGAAAAAATGGTTACCTGCTACCCTGGGGGACAGGATCTTTACAGGAGGATGGGTCAAGCAGGAATGGGTGTGGGAACTGGGACCTTTGTCCAGGCTGACTCTGGGTGTCCAGCCCCTACCCACCCCAGGGCCGGCCCTCAACATCATTAGAAGCAGGGGTCCTGGGGATCTGAACTGACTCACAGCCACCACTGTAACTTCAGTGTTTGAGAAACCTTTTGCCTCTGCTTGTGTCACTGGGGTGGGGGACCCAACCTCTAGGGAAGGGAGTGGGCCCTGTAGCTCCTTTTTATCAGTGTGGGCTGGAATTTGCCCAGGAAGGAGGCAGGGAAGGAACTTCTCCAGGAGGAGGGGGCCTGGGGTGTATCTGAGGCAGGGAGGTGCCCAGTTATAAGAAAGAGTGACTGGATGAAACGGGATGACAGGGAGAGGTGGCAGGGTGTGGGTGGAGCAAGGGAAGAGGGGTAATTCTTTGCACAGCCTGGGACGTGTCTGCCAGTCTGCATGGGCCAAGAATGGGGCATTGGTCAGGGTAGCTGGGCACCAGCCACTTCTCCTTCTCCTGGTCTCTGTCTCATCTCTGGAACTGAGTTCTCAGGGTCAGACTCTCTCCTGGGCACTCCCTGCTCCAGCCTCCTTCCGATCCCTTTGTCTTTCACACACTCACCTCCCCCTCCTATGCTGTCTGCCTCTTATACTCAACTCTCTCTCCTCCTCCCTTCTTCCCCTCTAGTCTACTTCTTTCTCTTCTGTGCCCCTTCCCAGCCTTTTTTTCCCCGCTTCTTTCTCCTCTCTGGTTCCCTCTCCTCCCTTTCCTGCTCTCTCTCTCTCTCTGTGTATCTCTATCTTTCCCTCCCTTCACTCCCCCCCACCAAGCCCAACAGGAGCCCTTTGTGTCCCGAAGCTCTGCGGGTGGCAGCCGGAATCTACTCCTCCCCACCCCCCAACACACGCCCAGCTTGGCAGGTCTAGCCACTGCTCGGCCACTCTCCCATCCCATCACCCCAGCATCCACAGTCACAGCCAAGCCATCAGCTTCTGCTGTCCCCTAAACCACCACGGGTCTCAGGGCAGCTCCAGAGTGGGGCTGAGGTCACCAAGTACTCTCTACCCACCCAGAGAGACTTTCCATTCCCAGCTGGGCTGGCAGGCTGGGGTGGGAGTGGAGAATGGGGACAAGGGGATTAGGGTGGGAGGGAGGGGTGCAGCTGAGTCGGTCACAGGCCAGAGGCCCAGCAGGAACGTGATAAGGATTGGGGCCCCGCCTGTTTCTAGGCCCAGCTCAGCTGCCCCCAGTTCCATGAGGCCCTTATTGTTACCCATGTGCCCTTGACCATCCCTTATTCTCTGACCTTCCCTCCTCCCACTTGCACACTGCTTTAGGTTTTTCCATCTTTTCCTTCTCTGGGGCTTTCCCTCCCACTCCTCCTCTTTTGCTCCCCGCCTCCCCAGGCTTGTGAGAAGAGGACCGATTATTCAGCCACCCCCAGAGCTGTGTCCCTGTACCTTGGCTGTCCCCATCACTCTAGCCAGAACAGCCCCCACAATCTGCACTGTGCATTGTTCCCACACCCCAAGCCAAAGTGGGAAACATGGGTTAAAAAGGGGTACATAATGTGGGGGCTGGGAGAAGGGCAGTTGAGGCCCCAGGAGCCCTCCCTGCCTCCCCACTCTGCCCATGTCTAACCTCCATTTCCCCTATTGCTTAGATGTATGGGCGTTATACTCAGGACCTTGGGGCCTTTGCCAAAGAGGAAGCTGCTCGGATCCGCCTGGGAGGGCCCGAACCCTGGCGGGGTCCACCTTCCCCTCGGGCTCCACCAGAACTCCTGGAATATGGACAGAGCCGTTGTGCCCGATGCCGCAGTGAGACCTGGGTTGGGGCAGGGGACTTGGCTGAGCTGTGCTGAGGGGGACAGAGGCTGCTCGAGCTGCCCGGGAGGGGAGGGGCGGGGGTGGACAGGGATAGGTATGCTTTGGTGCCAGCGTCCCTTTCTTCCCTCGCCTGCTCCCAGTCTGTACCGTACACTGCCATAAGTTCCTAGTGTCCAGGGTTGGTGAAGACTGGATCTTCCTAGTCCTGCTGGGGCTCCTCATGGCCCTGGTCAGCTGGGCCATGGACTACGCCATCGCTGCCTGTCTGCAGGGTGAGGACAAGGGCTGGTGGGGAAGGGCGGGGGAGAACAAGCCTGCTTCCTCCATGCCGCACTTGTCCACTGACCACTTCCCCTGGCCGTCCTGACCGCCCTGTCTTCAGGCGTAATCACTGCCACTCCCATAGGCCACAACTTCTTGCCACCCTGTTCAGCTGACCCTATCACCTACAGTGATCTTTGTCTCAGTGAATGCTCTCTAACCCCTGCCCTATCCCTTGTTACCCTGGCTCTGTGTAGTACTCCCTGGGACAGCTGGTCACACAACTGTGTCCAGCAGCCAGGCGGGGACCGGGTGTGCGCACCGGAGCTTCAGTGATATGTCCTCTCTCCACAGCTCAGCAGTGGATGTCCAAGGGCTTGAACACTAACCCGTTACTCCAGTACCTGGCCTGGGTCACCTACCCCGTCGTCCTCATCACTTTCTCTGCCGGATTCACACAGATCCTGGCTCCTCAGGCTGTTGGTACAATAGGAGAGGAAAAGAGGGCGGAGATGGGCCTACTGAAACAGGCACATCCGGTGACTCTTCTGGGATTGTGCACCCCCTGCCCCAGGGTCCGGCATCCCCGAGATGAAGACAATCTTGCGGGGAGTGGTGCTGAAGGAATACCTCACCCTCAAGACCTTCGTAGCTAAGGTCATCGGGCTGACTTGTGCCCTCGGCAGTGGGATGCCCCTTGGCAAAGAGGTCAGTGCAGATTGGGGAATGAAGGAGTCCCTCCCAGGGGAGGACGAAGCTGGGCCAACATCAGGGTGTGCCCCAGCCCCACTCACCACCTGCCTCTACCTCCCAGGGCCCTTTTGTGCATATCGCAAGCATGTGTGCCGCCCTTCTCAGCAAGTTCCTCTCGCTGTTTGGGGGCATCTACGAGGTAAGGGGGACATTGCGGGAAGGTATAGGGGTGGGGTGGACTGCTGAGCCTACGCTAATGCCGACTCCCCTTCCCACCACTCTTCGCCAGAATGAATCCCGGAACACAGAGATGCTGGCCGCCGCCTGTGCTGTGGGGGTGGGCTGCTGCTTTGCGGCTCCCATTGGAGGTGGGCAGAGAGGGTCAGCCCCAGCCCAGCCCTTGGGTCAGAGACCATGGGACCCAGGCCTCAAGGGGCGCTCTCCCTGCCCCCACCCCCCGCAGGTGTGCTATTCAGCATCGAGGTCACCTCCACCTTCTTTGCCGTGCGCAACTACTGGCGGGGCTTCTTTGCTGCCACCTTCAGTGCCTTCATCTTCCGGGTCTTGGCCGTCTGGAACCGTGATGAAGGTGGGGGAACCTGGCTCAGGAGGCGAGCCCTGAAATGGTGCAGATGAGGTGGGGCCCTCCAAGGCTACACCCACCTCCCTCTGCTGCTCTGCTTCCCTTCAGAGACCATCACAGCTCTGTTCAAAACCCGGTTCCGGCTTGACTTCCCGTTCGATCTCCAGGAGCTGCCAGCCTTTGCTGTTATTGGGTGAGGAGCTGAGGGAGCTGAGGTGTGGGAAAGGAGGAGGTGAGAGAAGGAAGACCTCCTTTTACGCGGGTGTTTCTACTCTCTCCAGTATCGCCAGTGGTTTTGGGGGAGCACTGTTTGTCTACCTGAACCGGAAGATTGTCCAGGTGATGCGAAAGCAGAAGACCATCAACCGTTTCCTCATGAAGAAGTGAGTTGATTCTTCTTTGGGTTGTATGAAGGTCATTCCCTTGGTGAGGAGGGGAGGCGTGGTAACAAGTGAGATGGCAAATAGTGGCCGAGTCAAAAATGGGCAGTCCCTGGAGGAAATTGTCCAATGGTGTTTTCCAGACTGAACATTTTGACTTTTATTTAAATTACTTGAAAATTGCCACTTTTGAATTTTTAGTCAGTTGCAGAGGGCATTTTGGATCAAAGACTAAGGCTTCCTGTAGGCCCTTGAGTTGGCCCAGATAACAGTGCCCCCTGAAGAACGTTTGAGTCTTAGTTCTTCCTCCTGCTCTCACAGTTGAGACCCCAAGGACTAGGAGCTGGGAGGCTTGAGACGTGATTTCTCTTGGGACTGATACGCTTCAGGGAAAGGGCAACCTGCTCCCTTGGCACCTTCAGTCAGCTTCATGAGTAACTCTAGCTTTCCCCAACAACACCTTCACTCTTAAGTCACCACAGAGAGACAGAAGCAGAAGCTTGAGGGTAAGGGGAGGAGTCACAGCTTTAGAGGTGCCCACAGAGGGCTGGGGGGATGGATTCTCCGCTGCTGCTACTTAAGGAGTGAGGAGCTGAAAGAAAGACATCAGATGGCCTGGATGGCCATCACCTCAGGGCCATCGTGTCATGAGCGGCAAAGAGGGCTTTTTCTCAGAACTGTGTGCTTTTATGTAAGAGCCAAGGCTCTGCTGTGACCTTAGCTGTAAGGTATGTGAGGGCACCCAAGCCTATCACCAGCCTGAGGTTGGTATTTGATGCTGTGAAACCTACATCTCTTAGACGCCTGCTCTTCCCGGCTCTGGTGACTCTGCTCATCTCTACTCTGACCTTCCCCCCTGGCTTTGGACAGTTCATGGCCGGAGAGGTAACCCCAGGCAGAACAGGAATATGTACCTTTTCTTGGGATATATCCCTTCGAAAACCAATAGCCCTTGCTTGCCTATGGGCCCCTTCCCTTTCCATTCTATCTGTCCCCCCAGACTGAGGCACCCTGTTCACCTACAGCTGTCACAGAAAGAGACATTGGTCACCCTGTTTGACAACCGGACGTGGGTCCGCCAGGGTCTGATGGAGGAACTAGAGCCACCTGGAACCTCACAGGCCTGGAACCCGCCACGGGCCAACGTCTTCCTCACCCTGGTCATCTTCATTCTCATGAAGGTGGGGCTCCTTACATATGTATAGCCAGCACAGGTTTACTAGGTGTCAGGCACTGCTCTAAGCACTTTCCATATATTAACCCCTTTAAGCCTCACAGCAATGCTATGAGAAAGGTAATAGTAGTACCCTTGTGTTAAAGGTGGAAAGTCGAGGCACAAAGAGGTTAAAAGTATTGGCCCAAAGTCACATAGCTAGATAGCAAAGTGAGGAGCTGAACCCAAGCCAACTGGTTCCAAAGTCCTCCTTTTCCTCACCTCTGGGGGATTTTGAGATAACTGGGACATTTGTGCCTGACTGATAAGCAAGGTAGGCTTCTGGGGTGGAGCTGGGGGCTGCCTGGGGTCAGGTGGTGCCTCTACCAGTTTGAACGACTTCCTGCCTGCAGTTCTGGATGTCTGCACTGGCTACCACCATCCCAGTGCCCTGTGGGGCCTTCATGCCGGTGTTTGTCATTGGTGAGTCCTCAGCTGCCTGTTCCAGCCTGCATCCTCTGGCCACCCCTTGGTCATCCCGTCTCTGCCTGGGAGCGGGTTTTGGTCCAGCCCCAGCCCCAACCCCCACCCCTGCAGGGTAGTCCCCTGCACTGAATGACCCACCGGCCCCTTCCCCCACCCTCTGACCCTCTCTCTTCCTAGTGTCCCTGCCCTCCCCCTCCACTACCTGTTTCTCTTCCCACCCCCCTCCCTGAAGGAGCAGCATTTGGGCGTCTGGTGGGCGAAAGCATGGCTGCTTGGTTCCCTGATGGGATTCACACAGACAGCAGCACTTACAGGATTGTGCCTGGAGGCTATGCAGTCGTAGGTGAGTACTCCAGGTCTCTATTCATCTTGGAAAACCCCTGTGACTGGGCCATAGGGCCTGAGGCTCTGGTGCCCCCTGCTGGCAGAAACCCTCAGATGCACAGGCCCACTCCCCAGGATTGCACAGGGCAGCCCTGAGGGTCCTGCCCAGAGTTGGGGGGGGGGGGGGTGGGGAGGGTGGTCATCTGGGGCCTGGGCACCCTGAGGAGACTGAAGGTGGCTGTCCCCAGGGGCGGCTGCGCTGGCAGGAGCAGTGACGCACACTGTGTCCACGGCCGTGATCGTGTTCGAGCTCACAGGCCAGATCGCCCACATCCTGCCTGTTATGATCGCCGTCATTCTGGCCAATGCCGTTGCCCAGAGCCTACAGCCCTCACTCTATGACAGCATCATCCGAATCAAGAAGCTGCCCTACCTGCCTGAGCTGGGCTGGGGCCGCCACCAGTACGGAGGGCTGGGTGACAAGGGGGTTGGGGGTGAGGGGCAGGAGGTATCCTAGGACTCCATCACACACACCTCCAGCAAGTAAGGCTGGGAGACCAGTCACCCTGCTGCCTCCTGGCCAAAACTGCCCTTGTCCACTCCATGGGGATCTATGGCTGACCCACCTGATCAGAACGAGGGCAGAGGGTGCTCCTGGGTCCTCCACCCTTGTCCCCATAAGCCCTGGGGCCTTCCCCGTAGCCCTGGGATGGTAGTACTCCTGGCTGCCCTCCCCATACTGACCACAAAGAGAGTGCCTCTCTCGGCCCTCAGGCAGTACCGGGTGCGAGTGGAGGACATCATGGTGCGGGACGTTCCCCACGTGGCACTCAGCTGCACCTTCCGGGACCTGCGGCTGGCACTGCACAGGACCAAGGGCCGCATGCTGGCCCTAGTAGAGTCCCCTGGTGAGCCAGGAGGGGGGCCCACCAGGAATGAAGGTTATCTCCCAGCTCAGGAAGGGGGAGGGGTGGGAGCTCAGGACCAGCCTCCTTGGTTCCAAAGGCAGTAGTAAGCCAGCAAACCCGGCCGGGATTTCCCTTGGGTATGTGGCCTGTATCCAAGGTCCCCCACTGGGTGCAAGAGAAGGCAAGTGGGTAGGAGGGCCTCTCCCCGGCTCCTGAGTCTTCCCACCTGTTCTCTCCAGAGTCCATGATCCTCCTGGGGTCCATCGAGCGTTCACAAGTGGTGTCATTGCTGGGGGCACAGCTGAGCCCAGCCCGCCGGCGGCGGTACATGCAAGAGCGACGAGCTGCCCAGACCTCTTCACCCTCTGATCAAGAGAGTCCCCCCAGCCCTGAGACCTCCGTCCGCTTCCAGGTAAGGGGGAAGGCGTCATGGCAGGGCCACCCAGACTTTGTAAATGCCATCGTGTAGACTATATGAGAGGGTGGTGACACAGAGGTGGTCAGGAACCACAGGCTCCCCAACCCCTTCCTGCCTATGCAGGTGAACACAGAGGACCAGGGCTTCCCTGCAGCCCGGGGCGAGACTCACAAGCCCCTGAAACCCGCTCTCAAGAGGAGCCCCAGCAACACTGTGAATGTCAAGGAGAGCCCCACAGGTGAGCCCACCGGCTAGCAGGACAGAGCCAGAGACCGGCCCCGGAGACCCACGAGGTCCCTGCCCAGATGCACCAGGAATAGCAGCAGGACGCCTCTCCCCTGCCCTCACCTCTCCTGGTCCTCTCCAGCAAAGATGGCACTGCCCTCAGGGCCTTGTGTTTGGGAACACAGGGAACATGGAGCAGGCTGGCATCGCCCTCAGAAGCCTCTTCTGTGGCAGTCCACCCCCCGAGCCCACCTCAGAGGTGAGTGGTCAGAGCCTCTCCATCTGGCGCTCTCTCTCCATCTCTCTCTGACCCTGAGACCACCTCTCTGTTAGCCTGCAGTGCCTGCCTCCATCCTCCTGGCCCCTCTGTCCTCCTGGTTGTCAGCAGTCCCTGCGGTGTGCCCTTCCTCCCATCCCCACCACTTTCCCTCACCTCCCTCCTCCCTATAACATCAACTCCTCTTCTTTCTGGTTTGGCTCTAACAAAGTTGGAGAAGTCGGGGAAATGTGACAAGCGCAAGCCGAAGCGGGTCCGAATTTCCTTGGCGGTAAGTGCTCCCCTTCCTCCTGTGGCTCCTCTGGAGCAGGAGACAGGGAGGGCCAGGCTGTAGGTGGGGCAAGCTTCCCTATGCTGGGGAGGGACACTCCCTTCCCCCAGCCCCCAAGCTGTCAACCTTCCTTCGTCTCTCCTAGAGCGACTCAGACCTGGAAGGCGAGATGACCCCTGAGGAGGTAAGGTGTGACTGGACTCTGGACTCTGTTTCTTCCTGGGTGTGTTCAGTCATCATCTTGGCTGCTGTCCCCGTGGGAGGGACTGTGGGGTAGGAAAAGAGGCAGGCTACTTTCGGGGAGGTGAGAGCAGCTGTCGGCACCTCCCTAACCCTTCTAGTCTTGTCCCCTCAGATTCTGGAGTGGGAAGAGCAGCAACTAGATGAACCTGTCAACTTCAGTGACTGCAAAATTGACCCTGCACCCTTCCAGCTGGTGGAGCGGACCTCTTTGCACAAGGTAGGGCCAGAGGCCTGGGGCTACCTGGGCCTCAGGAGCACAAGGTGGGGATCTAAGTCCTCCTACAAACTTGGACTTAAGCCAGCGAGGGAAAAAGAGACAGCAGAGAGTGGGCTCTGTGCTGACATGTTTTTCAAACACGTCGCTTCAGATGATGGGAGGCCAAGAGCCAGGGCCCCTTATCCCCTTCCTGTCTACAGTAGAGCCAGGCATCATTTTTTCTGTGCTCAGCCTTTCCCGCGGGAACTCTGCACCAAAACAGCAACAAAGACAGGGCTGGTGCTGGGTGGAAGCCAGGAGGCCTCTGACCTTCTAGGGTCAGAGTGAGGCAGGAGGCTGCCAGCGCCTGAGGAGGCTGATACACTCAAAAAGGGAAAAAAATGGGTGAGAAACAGGCAGGAGACGAGAATCTAATAAACAAGTGAACAAAGATCCAAGTAGGACTGGGGACACTGCAGAGAAGAGATAAACAAAGATGAGAAGTGCCTAGCAGGGGGCTTGGAATGTCAGACCCCAGAAAGTCTGACTTAATGTAGGCCAAAGGAAAACTGGCAGGGACACAGGAAGATAGCTAAGCAGAAGGGCAAAACAGCCTGCAGAAAACCAGAGTGCAGACAGGTTGCTGATGGGTGAGGCTGATGCTCGTGGAGGGCAGGGGTTCTCTTTGCAGGACTGCCTCAGGCTCCCCAGGGCAAAGTGGCCAGTATCACTGGGAGTCTTCCAGCCTCTCAGGGAAGGAAGGGAGCACAGGTATACCCAGCAGGCTGCTCAGGCAGACACCAGGAGAGTTTAGCTAAATTGTTGACAGATTTAACGTGCAAGCCTCTGAGGCACGAGGGATGAGAAGGAACACTCTCAAGGTCTGCAGCTTGGGCAGCTAGCTTAGACACCAGCTTTTCCCAGGAGCTAGCCTAGCCAGCCAGCCAGACAAGGAGGGCAGGAAGAACAAGGGACAAAAACAAAAAAGCAAAAGGTAATAAAGGAATTTATAAGCCTTTGGGTAAAGACCCCAGATCAAAATTGCCATGCAACTGCAAGAAAAAAAGAAGATAGGCCTGTGAATAATACATCTGGCTTTTATTAAAGCCTTTCTTCCTAAAACCTCTAAAGCTTTTCCATCATCTTACTTAATCCTCAAACATCACACGATGATAATGACATTTTTTAGTGCCAGCTACGTGCCAGGCAGTGGGCTAAGTTCTTCACATGTTTAATTTTAATCTTCACAACCACCCTGTAAGATGGATATTGTGATATTCTAGTTTTTATGAGGACATTGAAATTCAGACAGGTTAACCAGTTTGTTACACAACTAGTGGAGAAGGGAATGGCAGCCCACTCCAGTATTCTTTCCTGGAGAATCCCAGGGACAGAGGAGCCTGGTGGGCTGCCATCTGTGGGGTCGCACAGAGTTGGACAGGACTGACGTGACTTAGCAGCAGCAGCAGTGGCACACACCTAGTAAGTAGCAGAACTAGGCCTGGAATCTAAAAGCCTGTGGATTTAACCATATTTATACATGGGGAAACTGAGGCAGTGAGGAGGTCACTTGCCCAAGTCAGTATAGCAGTCAGGCCCAAGGGCCAGATTTTCCAGCCCTACTCCCAGGATTCTTTCAGAAGGCAACACTGTCCCTCTCCCTGTCAGTTCACTGTTCCTAAGTCTAAGACGTACAGGCCTTCTAGTGAGCTCCCTGGTGTCTAATTAAATTAAAATGAAAAGGAACAAGTAGATGTTTGTTACAAACTTAAAAATCTGAGGAAGAAAAGAAGCCTTTGAGGAACCAACCAACAAAAGTACAAAGAACTAAAAGCAATAAGAACATAAAAATGAGAATTCAAACTGTCCTTGTAGGCCTGAGGAATCAGTAAATAGTCCAGTGAAGTGCAGGAAGAGAATATTCAGAAGGGAGAGGAATACATGGGAGACTAGTTAGGAACCTGTGCAAATGGACATCTCATACCAGCGGAGTACCTCATTCATTCAGGGCCATCTGCAGAGCACCAGTGGGTAGAGAGGAGGAGCTAGAGTGTCAACAGGAAGCCAGCAGGCTGAACCTGAATCCTACCATGTGGTAGCCAGCTTTTTAACCCTGTCACATTTCTTAGCCTCTCTGTGCTTCACTTTCCTTATCTATAAAATGGGATCATTGTACCTACATCATAGGGTTTTCTGAGGATTAAAGTTAATAACATGTAAAGCACTTAGATCAGTGCCCAGCACATAGTAAGTATTCAATATCCCTTAGGAATTACTACTGCTGCTTACACTGAGAAGCAACCAACAGGAGACTTTAAAAGATGGTGTCACGAGGGAAGGGTTGAGTGTGACAGAAATGGATGTTCTCAGAAAAGGATGAGTGATCGTGTGAGGATGGGGTGCCTGATGGCATCTGAGGCTGGAAAGACAGGCTGAGGCGGGTTTGGGAAGGGTCTTATGAGCCATTCTGGGGAGCCTGGGGTCTAACTCAAGTTTGGGAAGGCTCTTAGGATGGCAGAGCCAACTTGGGCGGAAAGGAGGCAGAAAGCAGAACCCATTACAATGTGGCAGCCCTATCCTGGTGAGGATGCTAAGGGAGTTTGGGAGAACCACCAGGATGTTCAGAAAGTCAATCAGTAAGGCTTAGTGGGACAAGTGTTTTGCAAATCTAAAAAGCATATAGTCTGCCAGAAGCTCACTCTGATTAGAATTGTGGAGAACTGAAAATCAAGGGGAACTATTTAATAGGATCCTTGGGAGATGAAAGGGATTATTAAACCATAAGAAGGCAAGACTAAAGGATTACTGAAACAGGAAATCTTATAACAATGTTTCCCTCCAAAGTCAGATGATGAAATTAAAGATAACTTGTAGCACACAGGATTCAAGTTAGATAGGAGGAGTAACTTGCTAACTAACCACAGGACAGTTATGACAAGGGCATGGAAGGAGCACAGGAAAGCATATTCTAAAACTGAACTTCTAGCTCCCTTTATGATTACTGTCATGCCTCAGATGGATAAAGTTAGGAAAGTCCTGGAATTCCTTTCCTAAAGAATTTAGCAACTGTATAATAAAACATTTTTAAATTGTTAAGATGATTACAATGAGTTCTGAGTAACTGGTACTCTAGAATCTGGGTTATTAGTGGCCATTTTGATTCAAATATTAAGCCAAAAGGCTTACAAGTAAACTCAGAACAGTGCGATAAATGATAGGCCAAAAATTCCAGGAACTGCTGAGTCAGTAGAGTGTTTTTCAAGACATCTGGCCTGAGAAAATCCACTTAGAGCATGAGGGGAACTGCCTGACAATTTCTGAACCCTTGTTGATTACATTAGAAGGCCTGGGGGGAGGGCCCAAAGCAAAAAAAAACATGGGGAGGATGGGTGTGACTGTTGTCCCCCTGGACTGCAAACTACATTTCAAAAGGAGCTGGGATGCTAGCTGGGCTCCAGAAAAGGCAAACTGTATGAGAGATGTAGAGCGCTGCAGGCCAGAATTAGAGGGGTATAGCTGGCCAGCTCCCCAAGGGCCCACGGGAAGCATGTCAGCCACAGAGGTGAGGTAGAGAATTCAGGGCCAGTGCCCCTAGGGGGAGTGGGGTGTGTGTGGAACTTGGGTCCACAACTAATTGGACAGCTGCATAGGACGACAGGGGCTGTGCTTCCTCCTGCATAGTGTGACGAGAAGTTGCCTGGGGCTGCAAGGCTCCTTCTTACTGATGACCTTGAGCAAGTCACTTCAGCTCTGAGCCTCATGCTCCTCGCCTATAGAATGGGTATCATACTTACTTCTCAGGACACTACTGAAATTAAATGCCCATATAGGAAAAACCTAGCCCAGTGCCTGGCCAGTCATCTGATGTTGTATTTCAACAGTTGTTCTCTGTCCTCCTTTCTAACATGGAATAAAGAAGTCTTCCCCTGTCCCCTCCCCCATCAATGTAAGCGATATAAACATTCCCACTATCAAGTTTCTGAGGCTTGGTTACAGAAACGTTCTCATTATTGTTTTTCCTCTGGTAGTCCTATGCCCTTCCCCTCACCATCCATTACACCCCTTCTACTCTGCCCACCGCCACCTTGTTCTGGGTCCCTCTGGCCTGTAATGTACAGCTGTCCCCTCATGCATCAAGTCCACTGTGTTTTCTCCCCACACTGCAGACTCACACCATCTTCTCACTGCTGGGAGTGGACCATGCGTATGTCACCAGTATTGGCAGACTCATTGGAATTGTCACCCTGAAGGAGGTGAGATGATGATGGCCATCAGAGCCACTTCCACAAAGGCTTGGAGGCTTCTCTCTAGCCCACCTGGGGAAGCACTGAGGTGGTGTCTGAGTAGGGAGCCCCGAGTCCACACGTCTGACCCTCTTACCCTTCCAGCTCCGGAAGGCTATCGAGGGCTCTATCACAGCACAGGGCGTGAAAGTCCGGCCGCCCCTCGCCAGCTTCCGTGACAGTGCCACCAGCAGCAGTGACACAGAGACCACCGAGGTCCATGCACTCTGGGGGCCTCGCTCCCGCCATGGCCTCCCTCGGGAGGGCAGCCCTTCTGACAGCGACGACAAGTGCCAGTGATCCCCTCAGGTGTGACCTGGGATGGCAGTGGCCGTGACTATCGGCCCAGATCCTGCGGTCTCCTGTTCTTTCCACCATGGGAACACAGGAGCTCCAGCCTCGCCTCCAGACCTGGGGTGCTAGCTTCTCCCAGCTCATCCTACCTGAAATCTGAGCCGGTTCCCACCTGCAGCAAGTGTTCCCAGAGCAGGAAGGTCAGCACTGGCCTGTCCAGAAGGGGGTGGGTTCGCTTGACCCCTGCTCCCCCTTTGAGAGGGAAGGGGTAGAACTAAGATGGGTTTATACTGGAACCTCCAATGACCAGATGTATATAGAGATTTACAAAGATTTTTATATTAATTTAATAAAACAAATTCTTAAATAGAACAAAATAAACACCTAATGAGCCACTTATATATATAGAATGCCTGTGCCCTTCGGCTCTGTTCTTACCTTGGGCCCTCTCACCTGCCAAAGTCTACAAAGCTCCAAATTGAGCGGCCACCCGCAGCCCCCAGAGCTGTAAACTCCAGAGCCCGCTGTCCGTGGAATGCCGGGTCTGCAGAGGCCGCCGCTGCTTGCTCATCCAGACCCTGGCTGAGGCTCAGGCCCCAGGAAGGTAGCTTTGCCCTTTTGTTCAGCCAAGAAAGACACAACCCTCTTTCCTCCCCAAGGAGAGACGCTCCCTCATGACTGTCTTTTGTTGGCACAATTCCGACAGACAACTGCCTGGCCACTCATGTGGCCCCCTTGTGGTCTTCTCTGGAAGAACATCCAGATCACTGCTCCGTGGCAACCAGAGCCATCCCTTCTTCCAACTCCACCCTAAATAGAACTCCTGAGTGAATGGGGCAGCCTTTGGGCTTCGAGCCACCAGGACCCTGCCCACACGTCCTTCAAGTAGCTGGGGAAAGGCCTAGACCCCATCACAGGGGCCAGGAAGAGGGCTGAGGGTACAGGCTTTCATCATTCCATGGCCTCCCAGAGAAGATCCGACTGAAAGAATAGACCGAGACCCCTCTTTAAGAAAAAGAAGATTTAGAGATGATGGAGAGGTGAAGCACAGCACAAGCCCAGCTGGGCAAGGGGCCCTTGGGGGGACAGCTCGATCCAGAGGCTCCAGGAGGCTTGGAGCCAGCCCCCTGGGCAGGGGCAGTTCTGTCAAGCACTGCACGTGGACTTGGAGGTGAGAAGAAAAGCAGAGGAGAGGCAGGGGTAGAGGACGGGAGAGGCGGGGCTCCCTCCTGCTCTACAGCCCAGTCACAGCCACCCCCTTAGGGGTTCACATCACCCAAGGAGGAAATGTGTACGTGGTGTTTTTGATTTAAGAACATGAACATCACTGTCTGCCACAGCTGTAGCCATGCCCCAGGGGCCCCGGGCATCCCCCGGCAAACCCCAGGAGTGGGGGCAGGACATGCGCCCCCAGCCTGGCCCCTCCCTCCTCTGAACACTTTCATGCAAACACACAATGGAGGAGTGAGTGCTCCCAGGAGCCCTCCAGGCTTTGGAGCTCTGCTGGAAGCCTCACCCACGCTGGGGCACGGAGGCTCAGTCCCCAGAAGCAGCCAGGGGACACATGCCACCACCAGGCATGATTTGGGTCACTGTTCCTCTGGCTCCACCTCATCCTCATCTAAGGACACCACCCCAGAAGAAGCTACGTCAGAGGCTTGCCGCTGCCGTTCCCAGCTGCTCGCTGGTGGCAGGCAGAGCGGCTGGCAGTCCTTGCAGGGGGCTGGCTCCTCCTCAGCGGGAGAAAGGCAGGACTCTGTGAGGGGCGAGTTGTAGAGTGAGTCCTGGGCCTCCAGTGGGCCCAGGCTGCGGAAGGCACTTTCCCGGCTGGGGGGCAGTTTGGCGAGGAGCAGCTCATCGCCCAGCAGCTGGGAAGCCAGGCGGGCTGGGGAGCCCAGCAACCCGTCCTCCAGGCTGCAGAGACTAGAGCACAGGGTCTCTGGGGACACGGTCTGCGAGCAGTCGCTCTCAGGTTCCACGGAGCCCTGGCGCACAGGCCGGGAGAATCTGTGGCCGGTGAAGAGGTCCTGGAAGTGGGGCCCCAGGGGCAGTTGCCCAGCCAGGTCTGCAGGGGGAGAGAAAGAAGACAGCCCTGCCAGCCCCATTTCAATTGGCCCACCTAGAAGCCACATCCTCCCGGCTCCCAGCCCCCCAGGAGCTGAGTAACTTGGAGCAAGTTGCTTAACCTCTCAGTGCCTCAGTTTCCTTAATGGTGAACTGGAGGTTATAACTTTATGGGATTTTTGAGAGAACAACAGACTCTGGAACATGGTGAAAATCAATAAATACAGGGATACTGTACATGGCGCAGGTGGTTCACTGCACAAGGGGCGCCTGTCCAAGGCGGAATTCAGCCCACAGTCCCCGCCAAGCAACATGCCCTAGCACAGGGCTATGCCCACCAGAAAAAGACATCCCTTTTTCTAACTTCCACAGATTCCACAGGGGCTAGTAGTGGCCTTGGATAAATGTTGGTCATTATCATTATACCAGGGGTCAAAATAGGCCTAGAACTCAAACAAAAACACTTGTGGTTCAGGCATCCTAATCGGTCCCCTTAAGACCACAGTAGCAGTCCCCAATCTGCTCTAATGTACTGCCCACCCTGGAGAGCTTGTTAATTAGCAAGAGGGGATGGGCCGGGTAGAGGCAATCTTCAAAGGCAAAGAGGTGGGGGGGGGGTGGCCTATGAGGTTTGAGCCTAGAAGCTACAGAGAAAGTCAGCCATGTGGTTTAGAGACTGGAAGATGAAAGGAGGGCCTTTGCACAGCTGCACAACCCCTGCAGGGTCCCCTCTGCAAGCCCTGGCCCAGGGAAAGATCCACAGGCAGGCCTCGGCTGGAGGGCAAGGATCCCGAGCTGGAGGGCAAGGATCCTGAGCTGGAGCCAGAGGCCCTGTGGGCGGTCCAGGCCCAGCAAGCCTTCCTGTTTGCCTGGGGCCCCAGCCCTGCAGGGAGCTATGCTGCTCCACTGCAGCTCCTCTGAGCTGCTACAGCCAGCCAAAAGGCTGCCTTGAGAGGGCAAGGCAGGACACAGCAGACCCTCAGAGATCAGCTGTACAGAATGCATCGGTGAGGTCTCTGGGCTTTTTGTTTGTTTGTTTGTTTGTTTGAAGGGCTTCCCCGGTGGCTCTGCTGGTAAAGAATCTACCTGCAATGCGGGAGACCTGGGTTCAATCCCTGGAATGGGAAGATCCCCTGGAGAAGGGAAAGGCTACCCACTCTAGTATTCTGGCCTGGAGAATTCCATGGACTGTATAGTCCACAGGGTCGCAAAGAGTCAGACACAACTGAGCGACTTTCACTTGAAGGACTGCGAAGCCCAACTGCAAAGAAGGCTTAGCACCTATGGAAAAGGAACCACTCCCATTTCCAACTGCTGACTGCCCACTCACCAGTGTGGTGAGTCCTTCCCTTGGAATGTCAAGGACTGTCTGGACAGTCTGTCCTTCTCCTCTCCCCTTCTCCAGGCTGAGGACATTTTGGGTCTCCCTTTCCAAAACAAAGGCTGAGCTCTGAACCACAAGGCCTGTCAGGAGGTTCCACCTCTGCTGGCAGCACTGGCATGGGATATCTCTCTCACCTGAGTCAGTTCCCCCAGCAAAGTCTTCATCATAGGATTCATCAGTGGAGTCCTCGCCGTCCACCGAAGACCATGCCCGGAGCTTGGCTTCTGCAATGGCGAATTGCTCAGCCACTCCTGACAGGAAAGACACAGAGTTTGTTTAGCAGAGGTGAGCTAAGATGAGGGCTCAGCTTAGACACAGGAGAGGGAAGACACAGCAGTACAGAAAGACTCCAACCCCCACATCAGGCCCAAGGAGATGAACATAAGCATCCCTATGATAAACCCTTTCAGTACCCACCTGCTGCAAAGCGAGCCTCCTGTTCACCCTCACTGAGGTCCGAATAGGAGGAAAAGGCTGATTCCAGGGCAGCAGGCGAGTCACTTGGCTTGCTCCAACCCTTCCACTCAATGAGGTGAGCCACTCGGCCCTGGGCCATGGCAGTGGGCTTGGTCACGTGGTCCTTCACCACCTGGGAAATACCTGGAAGGGGGTGCAGAATGAGGAAAGCTGGTATGAACACACACCAGGGAGCATCTGGGAAGAGGGGGAGGGGTGATGGTAGTTAAGAGTCCACATGTGTCTTTGGCTGGGAGGAGGGAGCTGGCATTCATTTGAGAAAGAGAGAAAAGAGGGATCCCAGCAAAAGTTCACAGGATACAGTCCCCAAGGGCATGTGCAAAAGGGCAAAGGGGGTGCATACCATGCAGCGAGGATCTGGCCAGCGCAGCAATCTCCTGGATAGTTAGGGCTCTCCGGGACTTGGGCAGCATTGCGATTGTGTCTCCAACATTCACCTTGGGTGACAGCATCAGAGGGTGAGTGCCCCTCTGACAGCAGTGTTCCCCACAGGCCCATACTCCACCCAAGGCATCAAGGGGATATGGGAGCTGGGAAAAGATGCCAGAGCATTGCTGATGTCCCAGTGGCTGCTGCAATATGTCGGAAAGTAAGAGGCCAGGATCTGCAAACTGTGTCCACCCAGGAAACAACACAGACGTGAGCAGGTCCAAGGGAATAGAACTGCAGCTAACCCGCCACATCCTGGCTTGCAGGGAGGGAAGCAGGTTGACAAGTAAATGGAGTGGGGCCTTTGAGAATAGCAAAGGAGGGAGGCCAAATGCATGGCAAATGGGACTTCCTCCAGGTCCTCTCCCCCTTGCCCATCTCAGTCTTCAGATCCCCCATCCTAGCTGTTTCTAGAGTCTATGAGGGCCACAAACTCAGTATGGTCAAAACCAAGCCCAACACCTTCTCCTAATATCTGGCCCTACTATCAGACTTCCTGACTTCGCTCCACCCCACCATTCTCCCATTCCACCTGGCTCCAAACTTCAGCATTACCACCGGCTCTCCCCTAAGCCTGCTTACCCAGATCTGTTATTAACACCTACCAACTCCATCTCCAAACTGCCTTCTATACTACTGTCATCCTTTCTACTCCTACTGCCACAGCCCTTTCTCAAGGGTAAGCCCTCAGTGCCCCCTGCTCAGATTAGCACAACTGGTGGTCCCCCAAGTTCCAATTCCACACTGTTTTCTCAGCCCAGAATGTTGTGTATGTAAGTGTTCCCCACCCCACTTCCCATGACTGGTTCTTCCTCATCTTTAGGGTCTTGGCTGAAATATCACTCTCTCAGAGAGCCTTCCTGGCCACCCTAGCAGTAGTCCAGGCTCCCTCTGTAGTCTATAGCAAGTTGCCATCCTCTATCAACAGATCCTGTGTGTGTCACTATGATCTGTTTCCTGTGTTTCCTTACATCTTATTGGTTTTTAGCTCTATGAGGAATTTGGTCTCTCTTGGTCACTGCTGCACCCACCCTGTGTTTAACACAGTGCCTGGTACAGAGTAGCTCTGAAAATACATAGGCTGAAAGAATTAGGCAAAGTATAAAAATAAACAAGTAATTTTCCTGGAGTGCAACTGGTCACAACATGTCCCTACTTAAAATCTTTCCTGGGTTCCTCCAATGCCCAATGAAGTGGAAGCTGCACTTCAGTCAGGCACTGAAGGAATCCATTCTGTGAGGCCCTAGGCTCTTTCCAGGCCTGCTTGGAATCCACCAGTGATTTCCTCTGCCCAGTGAAAGCCCACCTTTCCACCTTCCCTCCAGGCAAAGGAACGCAGCTTTCCCCTGAGCTAAGAATGCCATCCTTGCCTGACAAAATGCCCCCTATCATTTAAGGCCTGATTCTCAAGTGCCACCACCTTCTAATTATGTTTTCAGTCCACAGTTTCTCTGTCTTCTTGTATGCCTGCACCCCCAGCTCAGCAATGTCCTTGCATCTTTCCTGAGGGATTTCGGGGTGGCAAAGCCTCAGTCTGATTCACCTGGGTTCCCACCTCCACCCTACACCTGGCTCAGGGCTCCTTGGCAACCCTGGGAAACGTCTCCCTCAATGAATGAATGAAGTCGGAGGCACACGCCCCATCCCCAGCACTGCTGACCTCTCCTCCAACACGTTCCCACCCCTCAGAAGAGGTACTCCACCTGCCCCTTTGACCTCAGGCCCACCCGTCCCTTCAATACCTGGCTGACAGGGCCCCCAGGGTGGTGCCGGCAGCTTCAGGCCCAGCCTGGGGGGAGGAGCACCTGGTGGGTGTTCCCTGGTTCGCTCTCCAGCCCTCCCATCACTCCCCCCAGCCATCACCATCCTTGCCTGCGCTCGCGCAGCTGCGGCCCAGGCCCAGAGAAAAAGGTGTATGTCTCCCTGGCAACCCATCACCATGCAACAGGGTCTCCCGGGATACGGCCCGGGATGCGCTGACGTCAGGGCCCAAGGCGCAAGCAAGCCCGCCCGCTGGCACAGAGCCGAGCAGAGCAGACCGGCACGCGGGGGCGGCCTTGTGGCCCCGGCGGCCGGATAGCGCCTCCGCTTGCAGGAAAAGAGAGCCAGAAGCAAGGCTGGCTGGCGAAGCGGGGGTGGGGCACCCAGATCCCCTTCACGTGGATGCAGGGGGCCCCCTTCCCCCTACCAACACCAGGGGCCCAGCACCTCTGGCAAGTCCTGGCTGTCCACTGAGGAAGGGCGGGAGGACCGGCTCCAGCCTCGGAGAGTCCGAGCAGATCCCAAAGAAGACAGGGAGAGGCCTCGAGGAAGTTCAATCCACTCCACAGCCCACGCGGGGTCCGAGGCCACTGAGGGGTGGGGGAAAGGCTTTCAGCTGGGCTCCTACTTCTGCCAAGAACCCCATTTTCATCTGGTGTTGCCCTTATCATTTCTCCATCCCCCAGTCCCAAGAACCTACCACCTGGTGCTCTCCACAAGCCTGAAAGCCCCTATCCTCAACAGCCTTGACCTTCAGGCCTCCGGGGCCATTTTGTGGCAGACACTCCCCACCATCTTCCTCAAGATATATTCTGCCATCAAAACCCTAGGTATGAAACCTAAACTTTGATAAATTCCGAACCTTCTCAGGTTTCTCAACCTACCCATTCCTCTTGGAAAGCACACACCACATTCTTCCACCAACATCACCCCCTCTCCCCACCACCAGCTCAGACCCTCTACAAGCTTGCTATGGTTCTTTCCTCTGGCTAGCCTCAGCTTATGCGCAGCTCTTTACTCTTCTTTTCTGACAAACCTGTGATTTTCTTCTGACTTTTGTCCCCCTAAGGCTTTTTCCTGATGCCCTGTCTGGCCCCAGCCTGTCTGTTCCTATCTCAGCCTGGTTCCCAACATCTAACCAGAGTAATTTTCCTCTTGCCGCCTGAGCATCCTACTCCTCAGCTTCCCATCACCTCCCAAATCACATCTATGTCCCTGGCCTCACCTCTTCGACTTGTCTGACAAGTCCATCGTCCTCCAGGCCCTTCACGCTGCCACAGAAACATTTTGCCCAGCACAGAAATCATAGGCATGCTGGCTGTGTTGATGCGGAGAACCAAAAGCCCAGAACCGCTCCAGGCTCAGCTCCCAGTTCTATTCCTATTTTGGCTCCGGATGCTGAGCCAGTCCCCTCCCCACTTGGAACCTGTGCCTAGTCACAGAAGGAGAACACTTCTGCCTCATGGCTTTGAGGAGGTGGGAGTGCCTGGGCCCAGCTGAGCTCTCTGGAGCTCAGGAGCTGAGGCCCATCCCCTAGACAGTGCCAACAGGCAATTGTACATCACAACTGACCTTTAGCTGGAGCAGCGGTCTCTGTCCCTGAGCCTCAGCCAGCTGGTGGTCCCCAGAAACGCTACCAACCGGAAGGAAGACACAAGGTTACAGGCCATCCCTGGCCCCCAGCTGGTGCCTAATCAGGGCTCTCGAGGCCAGTCAGGAGGTCAGCCAAACTCTCCTGACTACAGGAGGGAATGACTTCCTGAACTCCCAAGCTTTAGCAGGGCCAGAGGGATCAGAGCAGCCTGCTGCTTCTCAGCTTCAAAAGTCATGAGATTAATCTAAGACTACAAATCCTAGAATTCCTCATGGGAACCCCAGTCAAATACATATCTCAGCTAGAGTCTTAGCCCCAAAGAACCTCAAGTAACACCCACACTAAGGCCTCTGTGCCTGACCGCCTGCCCTAAAAGCCCAGGACTCATTCCAAAGACAGCCTTACACACGTCACAAGTTCCTGCCTGGCTTTAGGCCTGGGGAAATCCATGACACGGGAGTAAAGTAGGCTGACCTACCTCAGACACTAAACTAAGGCCAGGCCCCAGTGTGCACCGCAATCTATGGGAACCAAGGCTCAGGCAGTGGTCAGCAGTTGTGGAAAGGATGCCCGGACAGCCTCCCTCTGGGCTCCTGTTTCCCTCCACAGGGCAGAGTGAGTTCTGTTTTTGTTGGGAGTGGGGCCAGGGGACTAAAACAGTTTTTTACAGATGAGAGGTGATCAGGTGCTCACAGGTGCCCCCAAATGGGGCTGCAGTCCCCTTCATCAACCTGCGGACTCTGAAGGGGGTAATAAGTTTGGTCGAAAACTCCATGGTAGGATGCTTGACCAGCGTCTGCAGGCTACCTCCTGAAGGGGGTTGGGACACAGCTAGGAGAAGACAGGTTCCCAGCATAGGGCCACTCCCAGGACAGTGAGAGGTGTAGGCAGAGGGGGAGGTGACTGTGAGTGGGCATGCAAGGTCAGTCGCCACGGGCTGGAAGGGGTTGAGCAGCCCTTCTCTAGGCTGTGCGCCTCCCGCCACCCTCAGCGGTGGGGATGCAAGCGGAAAGACCACGAGTCCACCCTGCAGAGCCCAGAGGCAGTAGCAGGCCTTAGGAGTAAGCCTGAGTCGGTTTACCCCCCTTCCGGCTCGGCCCGCTCCCTCCTCTTGCCGGGCCCGCCCTCCCAGTGCAGGCTCCTCCCTCTCCCAACACCGGCCCCCTCCTCAAGGCCCCCACCCCCTCGCGGCGGCCCGCGCACCGGGTAGCCTCAGCCCGATTCCCCAACCCGGGCCCGGTCTCCGCCTCTTACCCTGACTCGCCGGGCTCCGGGAGCCGATACAGCCCATGACCGGGCACCCAGCCACGCTAGCCCGCACTCGGGGTCCGGGCCATCGCCCCGCAGAGGGTCGGGCCGCGGCCGCCACCGGGGAGGGGAGAGCCCGTTGAGAAGGGAGGGGGGTGGGCGCCGCGCGTCCGCCAACGCTCCCGGGAGAGGGAACGGGGCTGGTGACGTAAGCTCGGGGGCGTGGCCACCGCGTCACCACCCAAGGCGGGCGGGGCGAAGCCTACGTCACAGCCACGCAGAGGTGGCCTGGGGCCGAGTCAGAAAAGGTTCGTCCTGTGCGCCCAGACCCAAGACACCAAGAGTGGGGAGCGGCGAGACGGGTCACGCTCACTCACTGGGCCCGGGCTGCTGGTCATACTGCAAAGGGACAGAAGACGTTCTTTGTATCCTGGGCTCTCATGTTACAGATGAGACCTCAAAGCTGTAGCAAGTTCCAACTTATATAGCCTGAAACCCTGGGTCTTCACATACAGGGGTCTTGCAGCACATTGTCATTGATCAAGACCAGCAAGTATGTCCTATTAAGTACCCTGTAGCTATGTCCCTTCTCCCCTCCTAACCTACAGGGAGCCCCACCATGTCAATTTTTGAGGGCCAACCATCCAGCAGACTCCCTAACCCTCCAGATCAGACAGGGGAAGAGCAAAGAGGGGTGCCCAGTTACAGGGAACAGTGTGCTACAGTGCCAGCTCTGGAAAGGAGGCTGCCCACCTATCCAGACCCCTTCTCCAGAGGGAGCAGGCCATAAAGCAGAGAGGCAGTGAGCGTAATTGAATTCATGTTTAATAATTACAGGCACCGTGCCCCCCCTTCCCCCTGCTCAGGCAGCAGGGGTGGTGCAGGGGCTGGGGCATATGCCCCCAGCAGCGAGGACGGCAGTCCCAAGAGTGATTTTCAGAAAATAAAAAAGGACCCAAGGGGCAGGCGGTGGTGCCCCCCCCCAAGACACACCAAATTTCAAGACTTTATATATAATATATCTCTGTGCCCCAGAGGGAGGAGAGGGACACCTGGCAGCATCTGGAGGGGGGCCCCAGGCAGCCCCAAGCCATCCTGCCTCTTCAGCCACTTTATTTGCTCAGACAATATCGCACTACAGGCACCCACTGCCACCGCCGCCGCTGCTGCCGCCCCCCTCCCTTGCAGTCCAGGCGGCTGGCTTGGCCATCCGAGTGTCCATGGGGCTCCAAGAACCCGGCCCCACCCGCCCTCAGTTGTGGTCAGACTCCTCCTCCTCCGCCTCACGAAGCCACTTGAAAAAAGTCGTGACAGATTTTAGGGCCACGCCCTTGCCCTGCTGCTCAGCAGGGTCCTTGCTACTCTCCCAGCTATAGAAGGCGTCCTCCTTCACCACGTCCTCGTCATATAGCGCGTCGAAGAACATCCCAAGCAGGTCTGCAAGCAGGCAGAACAGCAGTTAGACGTGTGCTGTCCACAAGCACCCCATCCCACTGCCCAGGAATCCCACCCCTACGCTCCACTGCTGAAACAAGGCCCTGACCCAGCATGCTGACATTTGTGTCTGGCCATTCCAGAGTGACTAGGTCTCTGACACCACGCTAATCTCATGATCTAAGACACTGGTTTGCGAGAATGAGTCACTTGGCCAAAATGTACAAACCCGCCCAGCCTCACCTCAGCAGCTTCAAACTTCACTCATGATATATTTACTTAATGGGGAAAACTGCAGAATTGGTACTCCTGAATTTGAGGAATCACAAAAGGCTGAGACGTATATCCCATAAAAGTCAAGGGTATAACCTGGAACATTCACTGAGCCGCCCCTGGCCCCATTTTACAGATTCTGACAAACTTGACCCCAATTTTCTCTTACTTTTCACACATCTCCTGAACATATATCCACCCCTTCTCTGGCCTTGACACTTCTATGTGTGATGTATCTTTTGCCAGGAACATTACTCCTCTTGTCACCTTTTATCACCTTCCTAGTGAATTCCTTTAGGCTCAACTCAAGCACCCTCTCTGCTCTGCTTCTCCCTCACCCCTAGCTTTCCATCATTCTTCCAAAGCACTTGTACAACCCTGAACATAATCTACTCCATTCACCACATGCACTGCCAGTCTTTCCAAAGAAAACAGTACATTTAAAAGCAAAAGGAGGTTGAGAAGTTGATTACATTTCTTTTGAATACAGCATAGAATCTAGAGTCCAGGCCTCAGTGAAACACTGAGCCATCTAAGAGAAACTGCAAGTCAGGATGTTCCTCAGGCACACCCCCTCAAATCCACAACTGAGGCTATGGACAGCCTCCAACCCCTATCCCTCAGCAATGGCAGCAACAGATCACTTATCCCAAACTTGTTTTCCAAACCCCATGCATACCTATCCCAGTGACTCTACACAATCAATTATCCACCACTCTGCCCCATATTTATAAGCCCACGCTTCTCCCACCTAAACACTAAAAGCCTCGTTTTAACAACTACTATCTCTTCACAGCCAGACAAAAGATTTGTCTTTTGACAAGAGATTAGTTGAATTCAAACATTTCTTCTAGGGACTTCCCTGGTGGTCCAAAGGCTAAGACTGCCTGGGTTCAATCCTTGGCCAGGGAACTAGATCCCACAAGCTACAACTAAGACTTGGCTCAGCCAAATCAAATAATAGAAGTTGTTGTTTTTTTTTTAATTTTTGTCTGCACTTGCTGTTTTCTTCCTGATTCGGGGGAGTATTACCCTGTCCTTTTCAATCCTGCTTTACCAAATACTGTTTCTGCCAGGGTAGCCTCCATGTTTTCACATACCAGAGGCCCTAATTTTCAGATCTGTTCAAGCAGCATCTAGCATTATAGACCATTTCCTTCTCCTAGTATGTCCTGTGCCTCAAGAAATGGGCCTTCAGTCCTGACCTCTTCCTCTCCAAATCAGATACCCAGCTAGCTGCCTACCTACCCAACTGACATCTCTGATCATCCCCACCAGGACCAAACTCAGTATGACCAAACTCAACTTGATCCAGTGGTCCCTGCTGCTGCTGCTAAGTTGCTTCAGTCGTGTCCGACTCTGTGCGACCCCATAGACGGCAGCCCACCAGGCTCCCCAGCCCCTGGGATTCTCCAGGTAAGAACACTGGAGTGGGTTGCCATTTCCTCCTTCAATGCATGAAAGTGAAAAGTGAAAGTGAAGTCGCTCAGTCATCTGACTCTTAGCGACCCCATGGACTGCAGCCCACCAGGCTCCTCCATCCTTGGGATTTTCCAGGCAAGAGTACTGGAGTGGGGTGCCATTGCCTTCTCTGCCAGTGGTCCCTACTGCCCAGTAAATGACATCCCCACTATCATTTCACCTGCTAAAACCATCCTAGGAGTCATATATGACTTCCAATCTCATCACCCTATCCCCAGGCCAGTGTGTCTTCAATCTGCCCACCCTCTCCCATCCTCATTTCCACCAGAGAGGCCGAGCCACTACCAACATGCCCCAATCGGCCAATCTAGCCACATTCACCCCACTCCAAATCACTCTTCCCACTAATGGCCAGGATGATCTAAACACTAAAAAAGAATTTTTAAAATCCCTGCTTGAAATTCCACAAAAGCCAATTTTCCTGTCCTTTGGCTAAAGCCCAAAATTCATCCCATGGTTTAGAGAGTCCTGCATGATCTGGCCACATCCATCTCTCCACCCCACTTGCCTCACATACAACTGGCTGCTGTGCTCTTCCACACTGGCCTTCCTGTAAGTTTTTACCTTGTATGTTTTCACCCTCAGGGCCTCCCTTTACAGATACAGTTCATAGAAGTCTCCCCTTCCCCTTTGTCATTGAAGTCCCCATGTGTCAATTCCCACTCATTCCCTCTGACTAGGTAAATTCTCCCAGAGTATCCTGCAGGACCCTTCTTCCAACACTTACCCAACTCCATGCTCATGTGGGAACTATGTTTGACTTAATCACTGTTAATATCCCAACCCCAATGCCCTGGCACGCAGTGCGTGGTAGGAGTACATGCTTAGTCACTCAGTCGTGTCTCTTTGTGACACCACATACTGTAGCCCGCCAGACTCCTCTGGCCATAGGATTATCCCAGCAAGAATACCGGAGTGGGTTGCCATTTCCTCCTCCAGGGGATCTTCCCCACCCAGGGATCGAACCCATGTCTCCTGCAATGCTAGGCAAATTCTTTACCCAGTGAGCCATTGGGGAAGCACAAAACAGGCAGTCGGTTAACCTTCAAGGCCAAGTCTAACGCTTTCCACTTGGTAAGGAAACAGTGTTGGAGAGAAAAGGACTCAACCATGAAAATATTTTGCTCTCCAGGGACCACCCACTTTTCTTGGGTTGAGACCCTCTCCACCACTGTCCCCCTACAATCTGGTAGTTCCTCCAGCCCACCCACCCCCACCATCCCCGTGGCCTGGCTCTTACTAGGGGGCTGGTCTAAGGTCACTACAAGGGCCTGGAGGGCATAGAGCGCCTGCAGCTCCTTCTGCTCGTCACTTAGGTATTTCTGTAGCAGTTTCGCTCGTGCTTTCAGCACTGCAACATCCACTCGGAGAGAAGACTCAACTACAGGGAGAAAGACAGGGGTAAGTAGAATAACGCACCCTCAGCCTGGTTCAGAACTAGAGGTAAAGACCAAAACCTCCCTCCCTCCATATCTGCTGGGCCCACCCTTGCCCCACCAACTCCCTGGCTCCTCTTACAGATAATTGCAGAATAGCAGACTGTTGTCATGAGGGCTCGAACTAATGTGTTGGATGTCACCTGCTGCTCATTCAGGTTGGCCTGTGCAGGAGAAAAAGAAACAAATGGCTCAAAAGTTCTAAATTATGCCTGGAAGGCTCCATTCTTGTTGCCCCCATCAAGCACCACCTTCTCTCTCTCCACGCCAGTCTCAAGGAGAAACATACCTCTATCCAGTCAAACACCCGCTGGTTACTGCTGCCCTCCTGCAGCAGCTTCTCTAGCTGCCTGCGCAGCTCCTCGAAGGAGAACAACCTCTGGCCCGGGGTTTCTGACTCCTCTCCCAGGGTATACTCCACCTTCTGCAAGCAGAAAGGCCCACAGTTGGGAGGTAAAAGCATCACATGAGATAATACAAGAGAAGAGGACTGGCCGGCCCCAAGTGCTAGAGTCCACCCAAGTCCACTCACAAACCTGCGCAGTGACAAAGGCACTGACATCCTGGCCTTCAGGTAGAAATTCCTTCCAGGTGAGTCCAGCCTCTCGCCACAGCGTCCCCACCTTTTTAGGACCCTGAAAAACATTAGACCAACTCAGAAACTCTCGTTCTCTCCAAGAGTCTAACAACTTCACAAATATCATCTAACAAATGCATACTGTAATCTCACCAGACACCTGCAAGCAGCTCAGGATGCTAACATACTGAATGGGAACAGTGTGTCCATGGCTACAGTCTAGTACCAAGCACAGACATCAGTCAAATAACCATCCAAAGTCATGAGAAGTTACCTACCACAGTGCTATGAGGCTCAGGAAATGGCCTGAGAGCCTCTAGGAAAATGTCAACTAGTTGTCACAGGACTCTCAAAGAATTACTGGACCGCAAAAGGTAAACAACCAAATCGAAATACCTCACCCAAGCCTTCCACACTCATCTACACTTCTCTTTCCAAAATAGCTTAGTTTTTCATTATTGCAAGTAACAAATGCTTATGGGAGAGAACAACTTCTAACAAGTATTCAGCTCCCAAGTCCAGAAAAATTTAGAAGATATAACCCCAACGCAAATCAGTAAACGGCAGTCTCAGTTCATTTTCTCTAAGGGGCAAGAGATTCTGAAGCCATCACAGTTTTACAACAACATATTCAGGATGATGTCATCAACCCTTGACAAAAGTACTTCATGGACTTTAAAAATGTCCATCTTAACACCATTAAAATCAAGCTGTCTCACAGGTGACATACCACAGTTTTAAAATAAGACCGTAAGTTTTTTCTTTCTTAGCAGTGCATAAATGTCACAAAATCCAAGGCACCTTGGAGTCAATGAAATACTACTAGATCAATTTTTCTTTGAATTATTATTTTATACTTCTTAGAAACTATCTGGTACACATTTTTACCTAAAAAAATATGAAAGGACAATTTCTCTCTGATTCAAAAACTCACTCCTCCATGTTCCAGAGCTGCACTCTCTTAAAACTGTTTATTTCCCGACTTCTCATCACCACACAACTTGCCCGTTCAGTCATTTCACCTTTGTATTTGCTAGTCAAAGTTAACTTTAATAAAGCAGTTTCTGTCGTGAACATTACCAAACAGACATCCCTTTGCAATTTCACAGTACTTTGCCCAGTATGTGGTCAACGTTCTAAAAGATGCTAGCTGAATGAATCAACTAATCAATCAAAGGCATAGGACCTTGTGCTCAGTTGCTCAGTCCTGTCCAACTCTTTGCCACCCCATACTGTAGCTGCCAGGCTCCTCTGTCCATGGGATTTTCCAGTTAAGAATACTGGAGTGGATGGCCATTTCCTTCTCCAGAGGGCCTTAGATTCTCATTCTCCTCCAGCCTTGGCCAGAACCTACTATAGGAACTGGTCTGAGCAAGAGTACCAGCCTCAACATTTTCCCTCCCGGGTACCCACCCAGCACCACCATCCCGCCAAAGGACCACGAGGCTTCAGGGTCACCACCAGCACCCCAAACCACATGGTGGAAGAGACGTCCTAAACAAACCACCTCTGAAAGGCTCACTCACCATGCTTTTGCACAGGAGCCCCAGGATCTCTAGCAACAGGGAAGCAGCCTTGCCCAGGGGTCTCAGAGGTTTTGTTATTTCCCTGTAAGATAAACATTCAGTTGTTAAATTAGCCTCCCACACACTCTCAACATACTAGCCCATCGGTTCCTAAATCCAGGGCTCTGACCCACACCTCCTTTCTCTCTCCTTCCTACCTTTACCTCCCCTGAATTCCACCAGAGGGGGCTTACCTGAACAGCTCCCCCATGGGCACCCCACCTTCCTGCAGAATGGGCGTTATCAATTCTGCTAGGTAGAGCCACACATGAGGAATGTCAATTTCCATGTCTTCAGCCAACTCTAGAATTTCATATAGCCTGCATAGGGAATTCAAAGTCAGGACCTTCTAAGACAAGCCTGCACTCCTTTGTTGCCCTCCTTCTGAGGCAACAAAGGCATAGCTAAAGGGATCAACTGCAGGGCCCTCCTCAGGAACATTTCCTAAACATGGGGCAATTACCTCACACTAAGTGAAAGCTGCTCAGGCGTGTCCGACTCTTTGCAACCCCATGGCCTGTACAGTCCATGGAATTCTCCAGGGCAGAATACTGGAGTGGGTAGCCTTTCCCTTCTCCAGGGGATCATCCCAACTCAGGGATCGAACCCAGGTCTCCTGCCTTGCAGGCAGATTCTTTACCAGTTGAGCCACAAGGCAAACCCAAGAATACTGTCGTGGGTAGCCTATCCCTTTCTCCAACAGATCCTCCCGACCCAGGAATCGAACTGGGGTCTCCTGCACTGCAGGTGGATTCTTTACCAACTGAACCATCAGGGAAGCCCTATCTCACACTAAGGCCACCTTCTGCTCCTTAGACAGCTCACCCCCAACCATGCCAAAAATTATGTTGACCAGAATGGCTGAGGGGCCTAAACTCTTATTCAAGGGTCCTACAAAGGAGAGAAAGGTATGGGAAGGTAAGAATGGGAGGCCTACAGAAGTCAGTCATACCCTTGGTAGTACTGAGCAGTGGAGAGGTGCCCGGCACAGAGCAGCTGGTGCAGCAGCCGCCCCATGTGCTCCCGAGCAATGGCGCTGCGCTCCAGTGTGGACTCGATGCCGTGCCGCACAAAGATGAAGAGCAGTGAGGGCGAGGCCAGCTCCTGCACGCACTGCACTGCCTCCTGGAGGGACGCAGAGCAGAGAAGGGAGACCAGTCACTGTGTAGCTCAGACCCTCTACCCCTGCCTGTCAGCACAGGCCCCTTCCCACGCACCCTGCCATCCCTCACTC